>NC_054373.1:74569332-77120582 GCF_017654675.1 Xenopus laevis | reverse complement strand
TGACGTTTATCAAAGCACAAGTCACATGACAGAAGGAACCTGGGAAACTGGCAACATGTCTAGCCCCAAGTCAGATTTCAAAATAAAATATAAAAACATCTGTTTGTTCTTTTGAGAAACAGATTCAGTGCAGAATTCTGCTGGAGCAGCACTATTTAAGGATGCATTTTAAAAAAACATGTTTTCCCGGCTCACTAAAGTGAGCAAGATTTGAAGAAGAAAAAAAAAATAGCTTTCCATTATCCAGTGCTGAACCTCAAACAGTATCAGCATGGTGAATTTCTCTTATGGGAGCTTGTTCATGATATAACACTTTTGCAGCTTTTGTTGTGAAGCAAGTGATTACGTACAAAAGTCCCAGTTCAAAGTTTTGCATATGAGACTTTAAAAACTCTTACCAGGAGTGGAGTTTGAACCCATGCAAATAAACATCCATGGGATCTTAAGCATAACATCTTATCCTTTTGGCCATTCTGGTTAGGGTTTGCTTAAGCAGCTAGTTAGCAAGCACTAATTTGAATATTCAGAGATTGTGCTCAATCCCTCAAAGTGAGCAAAATATAAAGAATAAAAACTATCCCATTCTCAATTCTGCTTTTGTGCTGCAGCAGGTGATTATATGTACATGCCCCAGCTGGGAGTCTTGCATATGAGACTTTAAAAACTTTTACCAGGTGTGGAATTTGAACCCACGTGGACACACAGTCATTGGTTCTTAAGTCCAACGCCTTAATCACTCGGCCATCCTGGTGGGGTGTGAGCTTGTTAGCAAGCACCAATTTTAATATTCAGAGATTGCGCTTAAGCAATCAAAGTGAGCAAAATTCGAAGGAAAAATAAATTGCTTTCAGTATCCACTGCTTTATTTAAGAGACTTCAAAACTTTTAGTAAGAGTGGGGGTCAAACCCACACCGATACACATCCATTGGATCTTCAGTCAAACACCTTAACAACTCACTATAAAGAAAAAAAAAATGCTTTCTACTATCCAGTGCTTAAAGGGATACTGCCTTTTAAAAACATGTCTTTTTCAAAAAGCGTCCGTTAATAGTTCTGCTTCAGCAGAATTATGCACTGAAATCCAAGATCAAATAAATTATTTTATATTTAATTTTGAACTTTGGCATGGTGCTAGACATGATGTCCATTTACCAGTTGCCCCCAATCATGTGATTTGTGCTCTGATAAACTTAAGTCACTCTTTACTGCTGCACTGCAAGTTGAAGTGATATCACACCTCTCTCTTTCCCCCTTAAAAGCCCATCAGCAGAAGAATGGGCAGCTAACCATATAGCAGCTCCCTGACACCTCTGCTGAAGGATTCAATTGCAACGCCTTAAAGGGATACTGTCATGGAAAAAAAAAAAATTCAAAATGAATCAGTTAATAATGCTGCTCCAGCAGAATTCAATCCATTTCTCAAAAGAGCAAACAGATTTTTTATATTCAATTGACATATTGTCAATTTCCCAGCTGCCCCAAGGTAGAAGTAGGTAGAAATGTTGTACATTATGTTTTGTGCTTCTGTACCAGTTCAAGGCAACCACAGTCCTTTAGCTGTAAAGATATGTCTCCAAAGATGCCCCAGTAGCTCCCCATCTTCTTTTTTGCTGATTCACTGCACATGCTCTGTGCTGCTGTCACTTACTGAGCTTAGGGACCCACTCACAATATACAGTACAGTACACATAGAATACAAATGTCCCTATATAAGGCTGATTAGTAATTAATACAAATGATTACTACATGGCAGCAGAGAAACCAGTGCAACTAGCATCAGAATTTAATAATCAACCCTGTAGAAGACCAACCTCATTTTCTGCTTGATAATTTATGTCGACCCCTAAGCTTAGCTCCTCAACAGCTGCTCAGAGCCTACTCAGCATGACTCGCAGACACTTTCCAAGATGGTGACCCTCTGTGACAAGTTTGAAGTCCTGGATCATTGCTGCTATTGAGAAGCTGGTGCAATAAAAGTTTCGGGACCACATGGCCCTTCCTCAGGATTCAGGATCAGACTATTGCCTGCAGCTGGACTGAAGGCATGTGCCAGGGAATATAGACAGATATCAGCCAATCTGGAGGAGCAGTGACTAGTATACCCCCGCTCCTTAAGGTGGCCATAGAAGCAAAGATCCTTTCGTACGAATCTCGGATTCGATTTTCGGACAGTGCGTGGAGAGTCCTGACATTTTTTGTCCAGAGCCGGAGCCCATTGCGCTCTCATCGTAATCCGATCATTCGACCCCCGATATAGCCATGCTCATTAGATCTTTGCATCTATGGCCACCTTAAATTCAAAAGCAGGTAATTCTTGACAACAATAAAGCATTATTTATGCAAAACAAATATGCATTCTGGAAATTGGCCAGCAGATGGTGAAAAAGTGCTGAATACTACCTTACTGAATTGCTATAGCAATATATATTTATATATATATATATATATATATATATATATATATATATATATATATATATATATATATATATATATATATAAATATACAGAATAATAATCTATATATACTTTAAATCTGTACATTGGCTCAGAACAACTCAGTTACTCAATACCACCTATTGATAGTTTATTTCCTGTATTAATTCCCATGGAGGAAACTTTCACAGCATCACAATGTAACAAAGCTTTCTTGTATTGAGTTATTTTTTTTCAATATCTCATGTCATAAAGTGACATTTGCTATTAATTATTGTCACCATACTGATCCCTACATATCACACACATATAATTGTCTTAAGCAATGTTCCCTTGTGCACATGCACATAAATTGTGAGGCCAGCGCACACAACAAATTGTGGTGCACAAAAAGAATCTTCTGACCCGAGGAGCAGTTTTTAAAAACTGAGAACACAAGTTTACAATGTGCACACAAAATATTTCTTTTGTGCACATAGCCTAGAAGGAATTAGAAGAAACACTGGTTTTAAAGGGGTGGTTCACCTTTAAGTTAATGTGTAATATGTTATAGAATGGCCAATTCTAAGCAACTTTTGGTCTTCATTATTTATTTTTTTATAGTTTTTTTACTATCTTCTGGCTTCTTTCCAGCTTTCAAATGGGGTTACTGACCCCATCTAAAAAACAAATGTTTTGTAAGGCTACAAATTTATTGTTATTGCTACTTTTTATTTCTCATCTTTCTATTCAGGCCCACTCTTATTCATATTACAGTCTTTTATTTATAAACAGATTGCTGAATCAAAAACCACAAATAAAAAAAATTGAAAACAAACTGCAAATTGTCTCAGAATATCACTTGCTACATCATACTAAGAGTGAATTTAATGGTTATGCATAATTCAAATCACAGAATGTAATGTCCTTTGCTTTTTAAGTAATCTTTGTAACCTTTTAAATAAGGTAAAACATGTTGAAATAAACCATTTGATATTCTGAGATAATATTTTCTTAGGATTCTTTATAGGCACATTCATATTACCCACTTTTGTTTGAACTGCAGCAGTATGTTCTGCAATCTTTGATTGCATAATGAAAAATTAGACTTACTGTAGGTGTCAATTCACGAGTGACAATGATTTGCATCAGAAACAATGTAATAAAATGCAAGGGCCAGTCTACTAAACCAGAGTCACTTCTGTAATTGCAACTTTTAGGCACACATATATTTTCTGCACACTCATATATTGCATCCATGCTTTCAAAACTGTCTCTCAAAGTTTTCTAGTTTTTTGCGCTATTATTGCCTAACAATGCCAACATTTATAGCAATTTCTCCTGCCAACATTATGTGAAATGACACCACAAATTTAGTGAGTCTACATTCTTAAGAATGACAAAAATAAATGTGTTATTACTGAATCCCTTGATAATAAGTAATATCAAATAACTGATATTAATTGTACATAATTACGTTTGATCATCATTTTAGCTAATGAATCTCAGCTGGTGCACATCTTAAACGTTTCTGATTCTATTGTCTTTGGTAACCTCCACCCATGCATCCAAAATCACCCTAAAAAGTGAATGAATATAAATGAGAATTACCTTCAAACAGAATTGTACTGCAGTGTGCCTTTTAACCCCCCGGCCAGTGCTCCTGCTAGCAGAAAACTGCACCGGTCCAGGGTATTTCTGTGCAAGCACCACAGAATTATCCTCTTTATGCTCCTTTCTTCACACGGGTGTGCATGCGCAGTAGATTGGAAAGCAAAAATTAACAAAAAATAATTTGATCATGAATTAGACTTTGGACAGTCTGAATACTGACTTTAAAACTCAGTAAATATTTAAATATTTTTTAATAAAAAAATTATTGACATTAATACCAAAATTATGACTTTTAAATGTGAACATTTATCAGACATTTTTTTTTTATCCCTATAATCTGCAGTAATGTTTTTGCATGTATGATAACTATGTAAAACAGATGTGGTGTGTAATACTAGTGTGAAACTGTAGAGATCAGTGTTGCACAACAGGATTGGTGTATAGAGTGTGCATCCTATTGACCTCTAAAATGCTGACTAATTGTGAACTGTTCTGTGGAATAATGAGAACATAGTTGCTCAACTTTATTGAAACTGAACATTTTTACATTTTTTAAAATTTTTAACATAGGCATGGACTAGTACTCAGAAAGGCTCCTCGTATTGTACTGATTTACTCTCTTTTGGTTGTAGTCAGTAAAGAAAATGTTGACCTTACTTTTTACAATAGTTGAACTTTTACACTCTGCTGAAGAGTGCTGAGTGTTTGCAGCTGAAGCAATAAATAACTAGAGGGTGTCACAACATTTAATGAGTTATAACAAAAGTCTGCAAAATTTTTACAGAGTTATGTTGCAAATAATTATTC
This sequence comes from Xenopus laevis, assembly GCF_017654675.1. Taxonomy (NCBI): domain Eukaryota; kingdom Metazoa; phylum Chordata; class Amphibia; order Anura; family Pipidae; genus Xenopus; species Xenopus laevis. Next base: position 77,115,745 of record NC_054373.1, on the reverse strand, counting down.
AATAAGGATTTTCAGTCGTTTGTAATTCACTGCAAATGAACGTAATGATACCTTAAATGCAGTGTGAATGCAAGATTATTGTGGCCTGCCCTTTGACTGTGAAGTCCTGTGAAAAAAGAGAATGTTGCCTTTCCAGTTGTTTATCCAACATTTTTCCTTTAGAGAGCTTATTGGATTTTTAAACCACAGTTTGGGATCCAGACACTCGGTAATGGCATGACAATTTTTTTAAATAGTTTTTGAATTATTTGCCTATTTCTTCTGACTCTTTCCAGCTTTCAAATGAGGGTCAAAAACAAATTGTTATGGAAGGCTAAAAATGTATTGCTACGTGATATTACTCATATTTCTATTCAGGTTCTCTTCTATTTATTTTCCAGTCTCTTATTCAAATCAGTACATGGTTGATAGGCAAAACTGGCCGCTATCAATATAAGTCCATGTATATAGGTAACCATACACATGCAGATTTTATCATATGAAACAAAGGTTTGATATTCGGTGTGTATGGTAAGAGACAAGGCAACCGATATTGGTGAAAGAATTGGATATCGGTCATCGTGTTCATTGGCCAAGATGGAAAATTTAAGGTGCCGAAAATTGGCAAGGGGATAATGCTGGATCATCAGATAAAGGTCTATTGTTTCTACCTGTTTATCTGACAATTCAGCTCTTCGCATTTGTAGTGAAAATTAACGATCTTTCTGGAAATATCGTAATTGTAGCGTGTATGGCCACGCCTTTGACAGCGATGGGTCTTAATAAATTGATCTCTGTCTGTTCACTTCTTCGCAGCTATCTGCCCTTCAATTTCTGTTAGTTTAGCAGTATGGGCACCAAACAAGCAGACCTTTGGCTACGTTGATTACTTAGTTGATAAGCCAAACCAGGCTAATCAAGTGGCTTGGCTCAAGTAAAATGCTAGGAAGAAATAGGGTGAAACATGGACTAATACTGTCCAGACCAAAAAGGATTTTTCAGTCAACCTAATAGATATCCAGGTATCATCACCACACATGGACCACCGATTAATGTTAAGACAATATTGGTTGATGTTTGCCCAACATGCTACAGTCTCTGTCCCATCTCTGACTTGATCATGTCTGTCAGTGGCAGCTTGAATCAGAAAATCACACATAACAGTGCTGATAAATTATTAGCACAAATATCTCTGTTATAATACAGTATTAGCTAAAACAATTATCTAGCAATTACATCTGGAAATGTAGTGAAAATTCCATAGACCCCCACCCTGTTAAATATTCCCGGTGATTTGATGCGAAGCCCCCATTACATTACATAAAATACACAAACAGTTATCATGGATAGAAAGTGTTCCATAATGCCAAATTCTTTCTTCACACTGTCACACAATATAAGGGTTATGTGGAACATACAGTATGCTTGGTTCCATTTGCTAGACTGCACTAGACAAGCAAATCTGCTATGTGCTACTAGTCCTGGACAGACATATCTCTTGTCACTAATTAAACCCTATATAGTATGAGTTCAGCAGTGACTTATTATGATCAACTTATCAAATGCTAGATAATGGCGTGAGGAATTCAGTAAGGAAAATGTCAAAGTACATAAATGGGTTTTGAACTGTAGTTAGCTAGTTCATATATTTAGATCTAAGGCGATACTATTGGTGACTGATAACTTTATGGACTACTTATTAAAGAATAATGGTTATTAATGATGTACACTGTGATAAGATATTTCATCTTGAAATGAACTGTATATTGTGAACTGAAGTCATACCAAACACAAAGAACTGAACTAAGGATTTGCTTCATTAGCAAAATGCAACAACAGTTATTAGGTGTATGAGGACCCCAGCAACACAGAGAAAGTTAGCAGTGGAGATGATTTTGGTGTGAAAAAATGTGCATACAAAAGTAAAACTTTTAATAGAGCAAGAGATACTGTATGAAGAGAACGTTGCCTTACTCTACTGCCCATTTTAATTAATAAGGATGTATGCATTTGAATGTAACTTCATATGTGATATACACAGCAATTCACATGCCAACTGCTATCTAATCAAATGAAAGACATTTGTTTGATGTTATCCAATCATTAAGGAAATCTGAGAAATATTAGGATATTTTCATTTAAGATGTTTGTTCTGGAAACCCTATTGTACTAGATTATCTGTGGTTTTAAATGTTTTAAACAGGAGTGCCCAGAATTTAATGACTTAGGCTACTGCCTGTCTACACTGGGCAGAGCATCAACCTGTGTACAGACACACGGATCTGATTTTGGAGCTAAAAATGCATTCTGTGCATTGCCGCACTGATATAAACAATGCAGTTATATAATGGATCATGGAGCGAATTCAACATGATTGAATTACACAGATAATGTAACATTTAAATGCTCTGAGCGCTCTTAATGGTGCAATTTTGGACACTACTCTACTGTTGCAAGTCCATGATCCCCAGGTAAAGATTTACTGTTAGCTCATGATCTACGTTTTGGGCAACTCTGTTTTAAACATAAAAATATTTACTAAAAGGAGACCTGTCACCCTAAGAAATAATTCCAAATCCTTTTCTATCATGGTTGTAAAGTATACTTTACTTACACCATATATATCTAATTCTCGGAAAGACAATCACAGCAAGCAGGCAGGCACCATTTTGTGGACACTGTTATTAAGGCAAGTTGTGCATCACCACAAAATCTTGTGCATGCACCAGAATGGGGGATCTAATGTGCAGTGCCAAACACAATTATAGAGAATGAGGAGGGAGGGGGAATGATAGGAGGGCAATGACATCTAAGAAGTGCTGAATGGAAAGTGAAAGTTTATGACTGCCCTGCCTCTATGCCTCAGGCATAGAGACGGTGCAGGCAATATATGATTGACAGCTCAGATATTCAAACACAATAATAACAGGTATGGATGTTTTAATGCAAAAAAAATTGGATTTCATATTTAACTAGCTAATTGCTTCCTTTATACAGCTTTTTATAGTTGGGTGACAGGTCTACTTTAATTGCAATTATTTTCTGCTACCATTGGTATGAATTTCACTGTATTGGCAGCACGCACACTAATTTTGTATAGTTGCACATATTTAGCTGAAGTGGGGCTGGTGTTTACAAGTCCATTATTTCTTGTGTTGGGTTTCTGTTAATATATTTGGAAGTTTAATATTTGCATTTGCCTTTTGATTTTTAGGGGAAAATGAGGACCAAGGGGCCCTTTTAAGAAAAGTATTTTTTCTTTAAAGTTAGAGTATCCAAGCACTTGTGTTTGTAAAATGTTGCTGCTGAAGTCCCATGTTCAGTGACACAACCCATTGCATTTAAATGAGAGTATGTGTAGTACTCTTCATATTCCCTTTCAGTTTCATCCTGTATGGTTTATCCGCTGAATTTGTCTCCATTGGTGACAATAAAAATCATGTGAATCCCATTTAGTTGATTCTTGGTCACTGCCTATTCATGTGTTATCCCGCTTGCATAGATACCACTAGTGTGGTGTGCATTGAAAGGGTTAAACTAGTTGGTAGGGGTGACCAAGGTTTATCCATTGGGTGAACAAAACCATGCTTAATAATTAAGCACTAAATAAAGCTGCAGCAAGAAGTTTCTTAAAAGGATTTGGGGATTACTGTAAATAGCACAAAATTTCCTCTGTGTTAGTCAGTGCCTGGGCAGCCATTAGTACATGAATAGAGGAAATATGGTTTCATCTCTTTATCTGTATAACTGCACATTGAATGTGCAGCACAAATTCAGAAAGATTTTTTAAAAAAAAAGAATGTAATGCCAGTGAAGACAACACTTAGAGGGAAAACTGGGCTTGCAAGATGTTTCAACCATCTGTTAAGGTCAGTAATGAGCAATCTGCTCAGATCGTTTAACCCTCCCAAATGAATAAAACAGAAAGGGGTTAATTCAAGTGTATTCATAAAAGTGCAATTTGTGTAGTGGCCAGAAAAGCTGCCAAAAATCAGCCGCATATCATAAACAACATGTGTGTAAATGCTGGCCTGCTGTTTTGTTTACCAAAGTTTGCACAAATTGTCACGGCAAGGAAGTTGTTTGGTGCTGTCTTCAACTCATGTAACTGAGGATCTTGCTGACCCCCATACCATGTATAGTAGGACAGAGGGGTGAAATAATCAAGTGGTAATTCCCTATACTCATATAACCAAGCCCTATTTAGAGATGGATCAGAATTTAATGTGTCAAAGGTCCTGGGTGCCTGTTTATTCAGTGCAGAGCGTCAACTCAGAATCCCACTTGGCAGGCAATCAGCTGGCAGTTAAAACAGCTAACACAATGTGAAACTACGCACACTTTTTTAAAGTTATAGTACATGATGTACAAACGAACCATTTGGCACTCTATGAAATACTGTATGGTACACTACTAAACCATGCACCATATCTATGACGCCCTTCAGCTAGATGGGGTTTGAATTTAATAAAAACATCAAGTGTGCTCCATCCATAGTTGGGATCCAAGAACAATTCATACCAGCTTGATTAAATACAGCTCGCCATTGCTCACAGCATTCCTAACATTAGTCCTTACTTAATTTTAATAATGATGACCTAAAACCTGTCAGTCTTTTATCCACTTGTGGAATTTAAAAAAAATGATCTTAGAAAAAGAAAGCAATCTATGCCAGAAAATGCAATGAGATAATGAACTTTCTTGTTTTTTCTGGAATTGATTATCCCAAACCAGATGCTTGGTTATGTAATAAATGTGCCTCTTTTTGTAGAAAAACTTGCATGCATTTAAATAAAAAATCAGTGTTATGAGGGTAGTAGTAGGTTGCAACGGCAAATTGCATCCCTACAAAAAAATCATTCATCTTACATATTTTACCAAGTAACATAATCTACTAAGGTTATTACAGAAGTTAACACAGAGAAGTACCTATGTTAACACAGTTGACCCTCCAGAGACTCAGTAGAAGTACTCACAGCCTGTATACACTTAATTACAATTTTGATTGAACTATATTGCTTAATATGACATTGCTGTAACCACATATGACTTTGAACCTTGAAGTTTTGATGTTAACATGTAACGTTTTTTAGAAATGTAACCGTTCTTCAAATGTAACCATTCTCTGACTTAATTGAACAAACGTTACTAAGTACACTTTGTTGCTATCGTTACTGTTCCTTAGGTATACACAAAATGCTAGTGATACATGTTTCTGGTACTTTGGGCACTTAATTAACCCTGCACATTATAGAGTCCCCTTCCCCCTCACTACTGACACTTAGTGACGTCAACACTTCCCTTTTCCCACCTCTGTAGGTTTAAATGTTTGGATGTTGCTAAGTTTTTTCACTTTGAGAAAGGCTAGAGTGCTAGCTGATACTTCAGCTTCTGTTTGTTAAATAAAAACACTTTTATTGGACTCATAAGACCTGAGAGTGCTCGCTTTGGTTCTAGATATTCATGATGCTTTTTTGCTGATAGCACCCAGGCAAATAACACAGCGGATTACGAGTTGTGTCGGCTCTTCACAGATTCTATATATATATATATATATATATATATATATATATATATATATATATATATATATATATATATATATATATATATATATATATATATATAAATAATTTTTGGAAGTTTAACGCACCTTTTTATATAGTCACAATGGAATGTGTTCATGTTAAAAAAATTAGTTATTTTTTCTTTAAATTCACTTTTAGTGAATTCTAGAGGCAATCAGTTCCCTGTGGCTATACAAGATTGAACGATTGAAGATTGAACCAGTGGATAGTGGATATAGTGGTTCTTCCTATTCTGCCTTATGTACTGATAAGTTAGACATATGATGGTACTATAGTTTGATAGAATAAGGTTAGCTCCATACCTGCCAACTGTTCTGCTTTCATGGTACAGATCAGCTTTCTGCTGTGAAGATATAGTTGCTGACCAATATGCCAACTGCCCCTTATTCTACACACTCGGGTTTGACTGTATGTCACAAAATTAAATTTGGATCTATAGTCATTTCATAGTTATGCTCCTCTTATAACCATTTATCAATTCAAATGTACAGTAGTAGCTGTGGCTCTCTTTTAGACCAATTCTCATATTTTTCAGAGACAAGTAGAGTCAATGGAGACTATACACTAATGTACAAATGGTTTAGTTTGGCTGAGGTGGTTCAGGCTGCTGCTGTGAGATTGAGGGCATGGCCTGGGTAGATAGGGGTGTTGCTAATTTCAGAACTGGGAATAGTGGGAGTTATATATTTGCTCGTAAAAAGAGCTTTGCATGATCTCTGGAGTACAGAACGGATGGAAGGCTATTTGCTCTGCTGAAAATTCACTTTTATAAACATTTCTATTTCTTTTTTTAAGCTGTGTGGTTTTGTCACTCTGCTTAATTTTGTTAATGCTATGGTCAGACGTGGTTGTTTGTTTGCCTGCAGAAAATGCTGGCTAAGAAACAGATATGTCTGGCTTTAGGGTAATGGCAAATGGTGAGATCTGTTGCCGCATTTAATGTTGTGCTACTGCTAGCATTAAATCTCCGAAAATTAATTTCCCAGTAAAGGATTTCCCACCAATGGGAAAACATATGCGGAGCTACATTTTTCAAAGTGCCTCAAGAGGAAAACTTGGGTGACTTCAGAAAATGAAGCACTGTTTATGTTTTCCCATTGGTGATTTACTTTATAGTCAAAGGGAAAATATTTGTGGAGATTTGTGGCCCAGTGAACAATATTGAAATGTGGGTGACAAATCCCCCCTTGTGCCATTTCTCTTACCCTAAAGTTCTGAATTTTGCAGTCATTTAAACAATTGTTTATTCTCAATTAACTCATAATTTCTCTTAATAAGATAAGATAGAATCCGAGCCATAAAAAATGACAGATATGCTTTTCTATGCAAACACAGTAGTTATATATCACAATTTGTTTAAAGGGTCAGATTCAGGGGTATGCTTCGGAAAGTGCAGGTATTATCTGGATACAGAACACATCTGGGTATAGAATTTCCACTGACAGGAACAGAGCAACTAGGCAGAGCATAAAAGTAACAACCCCCCTTAACATTTTACTTTTAGATTTGTTTAACTTTGGAAGGGTAATTTTTTCAGTGCCAGAGATTAAGTAACTGAGAGATTGTAGCAAGGAATCAATAACCTATTAGGACAACATTTTTGGTTGAGTGACTTGCTTAACTGAACAAACAGCATGGATCACACAAGCACAAAATAAGCTGATGGAACATATTTGCATGGCTGCCCAAATGACAGTGGCTTCAACTTGCCAGCCAGTCATTGTAAGAATTTACATGACAGAGCATTATACAGATGCCTTTTTTACTAATAGCTAAAAAGTGCAGTGAGTGTGCTTGGATAAATATTTTAATACAAGGGAGTATGTTAAGGATTTCCTCTGTTCTGATACATATCATAATAATCTGGAGACCCCTTTGACAATAATTACCTTTGGCTATACTTTCACTGATATTTATTTGTTGTCATGATACTATTTTGGATTTTTTTATGGTTAAATAGATAGAGCATGGGAGCCTGAAACCTGTCTAAAGCTGACCATAGACGTGCAGATTATTATATTTAGGGTTGCCAACTTTTGTGGAAAAAAAATCCCGGCCTTCCAGTATATTTAGATTTTTAGCCTATTAATAACATTGGGGTCAAGCATAATTTATACCGGTCAGGCTGGTAAAATACTGGCCATGTGGCAACCCTAACTATATTGGATGAACGAACGTCTGTGCGAATCTTCCGACCTGCAACTAACCATTCAGATTAAAATAACGTAGTAAAGAGAACAATCACACAATGATCGGGCCATGAATTGACAGGCAGCAATCATACAAAAGTTATGTCCGACAAATAGTAGTGACAATCTTCCATTGATATCGTCAGGCAATACATTCAGAGATATTATCATTAGCCGATATAAATCTATCTGATCGACTGAATGATTGATTGATATGGCACGAAACATGTAGGAATCTTTGTTTCGTACGATTGTATCATTGCGTCTATGGCCAGCTTATTCTCCCCAAATCTACCCATCTTGTGGATCAGCAGTCACTTAATCAATGTAGGCACACGTAAAGATAACATGACATTACCTAATTTGCAAACATACACAGTGTTATAAACCAGGTCAGTAGTTTTAAGCCTCTCCATGAGTGTGAGCTCCACTGTAAATGCATTTCTCTAGCCAAACACACCAAACCATTCATATTAACTATGTTATTTTTTCTTTTCGTCTTTCTTTAACATTTTTCCTTCCAGTCTTTCTTTGGTGAGTCCATTCATTTTTGTTTTTTTAATTTTAGTTTTCATGAGCGCTCTAGTTTTATTTCTACATTTCTATATATATAAATAAGATGGTTTATTATTGAAAGAGGAAAACAATGTAGTACCAGGCCAGTGGTCAAAGGTAGGCGGCTAGCAAGGATAGTCTGTTAAAAAAGCTGAAAGGTCTGGGCTGGCAGCTGACAAGGAAAGTCCAATGGGCAGGCCAAAGTCAGGGGAAGGCTGAAGACAAAGTGTAGTACAAAAAACAAGCTGAGGTCAGAATCAGGAGGTCAGTCATAAACAGGTAAGGATCAGGAACAAGGCAAAGACTAGGAGCTCAGGAACAGGAATCAAGGTAAGTTTGCACCTTTCTGTGGCTCATGATCTAGGGATGGGGCGGTGATGTAACAGGGCAAGGCAAGATACATCATGGGCCTGGGTTATGATGTGGTGATCAGCGATTGGCTGATTGCCATGTCAATCAAGGGGATCCTTTTCTTTATTGGAAAACAGGACTGTCTTGACTCAGGCAGCCCTTTTGAACACAGGGCTGTCCGGGTCAAAACTGGCAGATGGCAACCCTAAATCAAGGCAGGAACAAACAAGAAACCAGGTGGGGAACAAGCGGGACCAAAAAATTGCAGGCTGGTTCTGGATTGGGAGCTTTGATGAGCACAGGGAGTTGCAGAAAGCAGGCTTATTAAACCCCTCAATTAATTAATAGGGAACACTGAAAGTTAACAAGGTGGGGTTGAGAGTGCAGCAGGGACATCACCATCAAGATGATTGACACATACCACCTCAGAAAGTCCCAGTGCCTTAGTGGATTAGTGCAGGTATGGTTCAAGACAAAGCCTAGAGTCCAATTCCAGACCGTACCTGACATCTAGTGTCTCTTCTTAAATCACTGACATCTTTTGTCACGTCCCTAGCCTAATTTCTAGTGCTTCTGGCTTCTGACTAATTTATAACCATTTTAGCTTGTTGGTGGCCAAGGTGGAAACATGCTCTATAGCACTGACTCAGAGAGGCATAGATCATAGTGTTCAAATACAGAATATAATTATATTTTAATTGAATTATAAATAGCCCATGTGGTTAGATGCACACATAATAAACAAATAGTATAATATAGCTTAATACATTCCAGTGCCCAAACAGGAATTGTGTGGAGTTCTAGTAATTAAAAGTAAATATTGGCATCTACAGTTCAATACAGATCTTAAAGAGTACTGACTAACCAGGTGCAGTTCCTATTAGGTCTGTTTTAATAATATTTTGAGCCAAACATTACCACAAATATTACCACATTAGCATAAATATTACCATATTTTATATACTGAAGTTTCAACTTGTCAATAGCAGCAATGATCCAGGACTTCAAACTTGTCACAGGGTGGTCACCATCTTGGAAAGTGTCTGTGACACTCACATGCTCAGTGGGCTCTGAGTAGCTGTTGAGAAGCTAAGGTTAGGGGTTGTTGCAAATTATCAAGCAAAAAATGAGATTGGCCGGTAATATAATCTTGTTTACCTTAGCAACCAGGCAGTGTTTTTTTTATGAGAATAGGAGAGGGAAAATAATGAAATAAATGTAAAAATAATAATAAAATTGTAATCTCACAGAGGATTAGTTTTTTGGTTGCAATGGTCAGTGACCCCCATTTGCAAAGGTCACCCTTTTTACAAAATAGGTTAATAAAGTTTTATGAACTTTATTATTATTCTTAGCTCCAAATACAAATTTCTTCTCCCAGAACTCTGTTCTCAGGTCCAGGCTGATTACACTGAAAGTTAAAACTTATGAATCGTGCTTAAGTGTTAAAAATAAACTTGATTTGGGAAATACCAGGTGGTATTGTGACCCCTTATTATGTTATGTCATTATGTTATGGGGTTACTATGAGTTCACCGATGACCTTTCACAGCACTAAGGGTTTATTAGGCTGTGTAAACGTGTAGGGTGGAACAGACCAGGTTTACACAGTACTTTGCTGCAAAATTTCCTTTATTTGACACTACGGGGCACATTTACTTAGATCGAGTGAAGGATTCAAAGTAAAAAAACTTCGACCATCGAATAGGCTACTTCGACCATCGAATCGACTTCGAAACGAATGATTCAAACTAAAAATCGTTTGACTATTCGACCATTCAATAGTCAAAGTATTTGTCTCTTAACTTTGACTAACTACTTTGGAACTTTAAACCTACCGAGCATCAATGTTAGCCAGGTCCGGACTGGGAATTAAAATAGGCCCTGGCATTTCAGGTACACAGAGGCCCAAACAGCCCCTACCAGCCCACTAAATACTGACTTTTTATGGAACCTTATAGCAGCCCCTCTGGCATTTGCCAGAACCCACAGATTGCCAGTCCGGGCCTGATGTTAGCCTATGGGGACCTTCCCCATAAGCTTTCTAAGCTTTTTTTGATCGAAGGAAAATCGTTCGATTCTAAGGATTTAATCGTTCGATCGAACGATTTTTCCTTCGATTGTTCGATCTAAGTATTTGCGGTAAATCCTTTGACTTCGATATTCGAAGTCGAAGGATTTTACATTGATGGTCGAATATCGAGGGCTAATTAACCCTCGATATTTGACCCTTAGTAAATGTGCCCCTACATGTTTCGAGCCAAATTGCCTCTTACTTGATAAAGGACAATTTGGCTCGAAACATGTAGTGTTAAATAAAGGAAATTATGCAGCAAAGTACTGCGTAAACCTGGTCTATTCCACCCTACACGTTTAAACTTATGATATCGTACCTTGGACGGGGTACAGGAGCAGAACCATAGGGTTAATAAGCTACGGGAAAGACACCACATCCAGTGGAAACAAAGTGACTTTACAAGTATTAGGCTGTGTTACTTGTTTGTTCACTTTGAAAAAGGCTAGCTTGCTAGATAAAATGTCAGTCCTGTCAGTGCAGACCTTTCTTCAGTCCATATATATATATATATATATATATATATATATATATATATATATATATATATATATATATATATATATATATAAATAGATATTATACTGTATAGTGATATCAGCAGTTATAATCAGTGCTCAGTCATGTAAATTCTGTCACAAAAATTGTGTATTATAAAAAAATGATCTCAAACATTAGGATATAAGAAGTCACCTTGGCATTCCATGACCTGTATAAAAGCATATATATGCTCATGGCACTCCTCTGTGACTTACATGTTATACACAAAAAACATAAACCTACATAAGCCCAGCTACCCAACTAAATTGCTCATGTCAAAAGGTGGGGGGATATTTTCCCTTCTTAAAGGGGTCTTTCCCCTTCCAAACACTTTTTTCAGTTTAATTGTTTTCAGATTGTTCCCCAGAAATAACGTCTTTTTTCAATTACTTTCAACTTTTTACCATTTTTACAAAATCCAAATTTAAAGTTTAATGTTCCTGTCTCTGGTGTTTGAGTCTGTAAGCTCAGTAATTCAGGTGCAGATTCTGAACTGTTACAATTTGCCACATTAGTTGATACATTTCTCAGCAGCATCTCTGGAGTATTTGCAACTATTGTATCAATTCTAACAGCTGCCTTAAATGAAACTCAGGGATTCTGCTCAGCAGGGACAAAGATAAGAAATGTATCAACTAAATGTATCAATTTAAAACAGTTTACATGGTCTGCAACCCCCCCCCCCAGAGCTGCTTTAGAAGGTGAAAAATTACACTTTACACTTCAATATTAGAAAACAGTCACACAAAGAAAATAGAAAGTAATTCGAAAAAGTCTTTATTTCTGGTGAACAATCTGATACCAACTGAACTGAAAAAAGTGTTGGAATGTGAACAACCCCTTTAAATGTTATTTTTATCTTCAGTGAATAAGTAGAGATTCAGAAGAATCAAGAATAATAGGTTATCCTCTGTAACCCAGTGGTTACCTCCCACCGCACCCACAAGACAATATGGGAAATAAGAAATGCTTCTGAACTTATGGATGTTTTTTCAACCTTTTTATATTTGATTTAAAACATATTTATTTTTCTTCACGTGTGGATTGTTTAGTTTGCAATGAATGTGTTTTTCTAATTTGCAACTCTATTCTTTCAAATCAAAGTTATACAGTAGGGCTTCCCATCATGTCTGAAATCAGCCAATCAATCTCTTGGCATGAGGTTTGGCAAAGAGAATATTATGGAGAAACCCAGGCTCATTATATATACCACACATTTCATCAGCTGCAGTGAGGAGCAGTATTGCAACAGCATATAGTAAAAGAGGTATCTACCACTATTTTAACCACTGTCAGTTAAAGTCACATGGGACCATTTATCAGGGCTGTGACACATTCCTGTAACATTCCTGCAAAGAAAACATATGGCTGCTAAACTATGTTTATCCTCACAGACCGTGTATTTAGATTTAAAAGCACAGCTTGGAGCTCTAAGTACTAAACAACCATGACAAAAGGTGTTGAGGTGGCTATGTCAAAGGTTGTAATGATAAACAGTAAATGGAAGTGGTTGTACAAAACATTTAATAAGGCACCAGCCAAGCACACAGGACCACTGCAGCTTAGTATTTGCATTATAACTATAAAAAGGTTACATACCTTTTTAACAGTTGTAGAGCTCACCCTACATGTAAAGAGTGGAACTTTTACTGATTGAGGTGGGCAGTATCTGCCTATGGACAAAACTATCAGATCACAATGCAGTATAAGCAGACCATCAGGCTGAGGATGGCATCAAGGCGCCTTGTACTCCTTGCTCTGATGGGATTTTTAAACCTGATTTTTTTTATTTTCAGCCAGATATTGGTTGGGGATGCCTGTCAGTGGGCCCCATAAATGAACCAATAAGCTTCTTACTGGACCTTTATAGATGTAAGTTACTGGTCTGCATTTTAATTCAATTAGTGCAGCTCTTTTAGCTGATCAAGTTAAAACTGTCCCCAATTTCCTACATAATTGAATGGGACGATGAATAGGTAAAAGCCCCTTTATATGCTATAATCCTGACTCTATCTCTAAATTAAGCTTTCCATATAGACAATATACTCTATGTATAGAGGCAGTTACCTGTATCACAGACAGGGCAATTAGAAACAGAACCCCATACAACAAAATGTTCTGGGCCAATGGGCCCCACCCACCCCCCACCCACCGCGAGCTCCACCTCAGATCCCACCCCAGACCACTGTTAAAATACAACACAGAAATCAGTGCTAAAAATGGTAACCCCCACAAGTTTTAAAAAGCCATTGATGGTCAGGGCCCCCTTATAAGTAAAAAAAAACTGTAGCGCCAGGACCCCCAATAAATTTTTTTTTTAAAAAAAAAACCACTGGTGATCAGGGCCCCCCTACAAGTTAAAAAACATAATTGGTGATCAGGGCCCCCTATAAGTTAAAAAAACATTGGTGTCAGGGCCCCCCATGAAACGTTTTTTAAAAAATCATTGGTGGTCAGGGAGGGGCCCCCCCTTACAAGTTAAAAAGAAACATTGGGGCCCAGAGAATATTTTTTTAAGAAACCATTGGTGGCAGGGGTCTATAGAGTACATTGCAGGCTATGGGTTTAATAAAATAGAAAAAAAAACACATTGGTGTTCGGTAGAACTGAACTTGTGGCTTCAGGACTTCAACTTTGGCTCTTTTCGCGGCTTCAGGACTTTGACTTTGGCTTATAGGCAAAGTCTTAAAATCAACAGAAATCTGAAGCTTATATATATATATATATATATATATATATATATATATATATATATATATATATATATATATATATATATATATATATATATATATATATAAATCAGTCAGAATAAAATATGCGCATCTCTTTTATTCCTGTAGAATACAACTACATCTGCGTAAAGCCTCTTGCACATTTTGTACAGTAAGTTGTATTGGCATATTTAAGCTATTTAAAGTCACTGTTTTTAGAAGAGGGTGGCAAAGGTTCAGTAGGTTTTACATGATTATTGGTTTTAGATGAATACTCTGCAGGACTGCCATCTTTTTTTTTTACTGAAGCCGGTACCAGAGAAACTGTTATTAGATGACTCAGGAGGAGTCTGTTCCTGCTTACTCTGGCAAGAGGCGTAGTCCTGACACTTCAAAGCTGTATGCTACGTGCAGTAGGAGAGCACGCCATCGGTTTGCTGGAGTAGAAAATAGGACAAGACACTTAGGCCATCATACTGTACCTCTGCTAAACTGTGGAGAAACAAGCTGGGGAAATTTCTCTACCCAGCAGAGGGATAGACTATGTTTGCTCTGTAACAGCTGTATTTGCATTTTCTAAATCTATGTATTGTAAAAGGCTTCTGTAACCATTTGGTGCTCTTGCAATTAACATAATTACACAAACTACTCAAAATTTGGAAACAAAGGTCGATAAATAAAGGAGGGCTGCAGACAGCAATCACACTCAGATACTCAAAATTGGGAAACAAAGGTCTAGAAATAAAGGAGTGCTGCAGACAGCAAACATGCATTCAGATACTCACAATTGGGAAACAAAAGGTCTAAAAATAAAGTAGGGCTGTTTATCTTAAACCTAAGTAAATACATAGTATTCAAATGAGCAGAACAAGGATGAAAGAGCAGTGTACTTCTTAATCTTTCCACCCCAACATTTGTTATTAATTCATAAACCAAAGCCACTATAATCTCCATTGTCAGTCAGTGTTACTTAATAGCATGGAGAGAGTCCTATGTCACATACTGGCAATTTATGGCAAAAGGTCAGTTGCAAAAGGTAAATTCCAAACAATGTTCCATATGGTGGTGAGATTCTGGAAGTTGTAGTTCTACAACAGTGGGTGCAAAAGTTTTGCCTATACCTGTCCCAAGCATTTGTCAGACTGGGAAGTATCGCTGAAGGAAGGTAGAAAACAGACAGCAAATGTTCAGGCTCATTTAATAGCTTACTTAGTGTGTTTCACACATTACCCAGGCTGGGTGTGTAATGCTGCATGCAAGTGTAACAGATATTTATCTGGTGCCACTTACAAGTAATTATGTTGTTTACACTTAAGCTGGCTATAGACGCAAAGATCCGATTGTACAAATTGAGGATTTGTACAATTTTCGGACCGTGTGTGGAGAGTCCTGACATTTTTCGTCCCACGGAGATCGGTTGTTTGGTCGATCGGCCAGGTTAAAAGATTTCTGTCGGCTGCCGATAATTTCTCTGCATGTATTGCCGATCGTACGATTTTCAGTGGGAGACAGTCACCAGCTTTCGCACGATTGCTGTCAGGGGCAGAACATCAGCTGATCTGTTCTTTTACTACTTTATTTGATCTGAATGGTTAGTGGCAGGTCAGGAGATGGGTGCGTCTATGGCCAGCTTTACTAGTAATCTTTTTGTTCCAAGGGAGATACTATTCATTCTTATTCATTCCTAAATATTATCCAATATGTAAAATAATTATTTGGCATGAGGGGAAAATTTTGCTATCAGTAAAGCTAATTACATATGCACTTCTGTTATCTGTAATTTACTTCTACACAGCAAAATAAATATACAGTTCAGCATAATAAACATGATAATTCCAAGTACACTATCACTTATCTGAGTGGGTTAAACTGTCTGCAATCACCAGTGATGAGTCCCAGTTGTAAATTGTCCACACATGAAAGTTAGCCGCATAAAGAACATGGTACAGCGCATAGCCACAGGCAAATAGCACTGATGCAACGGATGGGCCTGTCATAAATGGACAGTGTATTTCTGTGGGTGTGAAGAACTCTGGGGGGGATATAGAAAAAGTTACAAAAAACATCTTTCACACTGTAATAGTCTTCTTTAATTGCACATTTCACAGGGCATTTCTTGATTGAAGCCTAATTTATAACAATGTTTACAGTAAGAAACCTAATTGTAATCACTGCTTACTGGTGCAAACTATAAAACAAGCAATTCGGGTACTGAGGGACTGGTGGTTGTGCTGCATTAAAAATCCAGTGCAAGTTGCAGCAAAGCAGGGAAGGGGATCTATGTAGGGTAGGGGATTTTAATAAAAAGGGTTTGGTTCTCCATTAACATTCTTTTTGCCTATTGTTTATATAACGGAAAATTTATGTTTTTTGTTTTTTTCTTGAGCTTAACAGGAAAACCAGGGAGACTAAAGCTACTCCATGTTTGGTCCTTGCAAAGCAGATAATTAGATTACCAGTACAGAACCACCTTCCTTCCTCCTTTGTTCTAAGTGTTTTGTATGCAGGAGTCCATTTTACAGGGGAATTCTCTGTGCACTGCTGATCTAATTATCTACCTTGCAAAGTGTAAACAGTTTCCCTGTTTCACATGTTTAGCTCAAGAAATAGCAATAGAACACATTCACAGATCCTGATTAAAACAACAGTCAAAAAGTATGTTTAGCCCAATCCCTATTCATCTAACTCATGTTGAACAACGGGATATACTGCACTTTAATTTCCATCTGCAGAGTGAGGGGAAAAGAGCTGAACTTTAAAGGAAAACTATACTCCCAAAATAAACACTTCAGCAACAGATAGTTCATATCTTACTAAGTGGCATATTAAAGAATCTTAGCAAACTGGAATGTATAATTAAGTAAATATTGTCCTTTTACATTTCTTGCCTTGAGCCACCATTTCGTGATGGTCTGTGTGCTGCCTCAGAGATCACCTGACCAGAAATACTTCAACTCTAACTGTAACAGGAAGAAGTGTGGAAGCAAAAGACACAACTCTGTCTGTTAATTGGCTCATGTGACCTAACATGTATGGTTTGTTGGTATGTTTCTGAGTACAGTGAATCCTACGATCCCAGGGGACGGCCCTTATTTTTTAAAATGGCAATTTTCTATTTATGATTACCCAATGGCACATACTACTAGAAAAGTATATTATTATGAAAATGGTTTATTTACATGAAGCAGGAATTTACATATGAGCTGTTTTATGCAATATCTTTTTATAGAGACCTACATTGTTTGGGGGGTATAGTTTTCCTTTAAGGCACAGGAAGTGGGGCAAAGTGCGATAATCAAGGTACTTTGAGTCTGTTTTTTGCAGTTTTACTCATCTTTCATACAAAATAAATAAGGTCATTTCTTTTGGTAGAAGATGAGGTGCCATGGGTTTGCAAAATGTATATTGAATACCTGCAAAGAAAAAAACTCTGCTTGAAGAAAAGGTAATGATACAATCAGTTAAAATGACAGACTTCAAGAACACATGAATGTCAAAGTATCATAGGATGATAAATGAAACTGTGTAACAAACAATCTTCAGTGGTGTTGAGTTGAGTGGAAGTACCGTATTAATATTTGGTCTGGCAATCCTGCTCATTTTTTCCCCCCCCCGCCCCTGCCAATTGTTAAACTTTCCCCTGCTCAGGTTGTGAATTCATTCTCTCAAACACCCTCTGCTCTGGCTCCCTGCAACAGAAGTGAACTGCACTGCAAATCCCCTTTACTGGTGCTTTTTTTCTGTCATATATATGTAGGAATCCATTGGATTAAATACCCCACTGGCTCTGGTACATCCCCCACAGTTTGACTTCTCTCTATTTGCTAAGTCCTGGTCATATAACCAAGATACCTGGGTATAATTTTTCCCTACTGGCCCGGTGGGGAAGTTGATTCTGTTTGCTGTAAGGGTTAATACAGTAGGAGGGAGCATTTGGCTCTTCTTTAGCCTCCGCCAGTTGATACAGTTATCACCTAGCAAGTATTTCACCGGCCTAGCTGTTAAAATACCAGGCAAGCACATGCTGGAAAATTCTTTATAACTGGTCAATTCTGCCCCAGCCTGCCTCCGATCTGCCCCCTGTCAGGCCAAGACTGGTAAACTGTGAATTCTGGAAAATGCCAGAGAGGCTGCTGTAAGATGGCTGGCATTCTCTATTTGGTGGTGGTGGTCTCTGTGTACTTAAAATGTTTTTGAAACCTAGTTCAGGTCGGCCCAGCCCTTTCTTCCCTCCATACTCACCAAGTATTCTTGATGATGCAGTTTGGTCCCCTTCACACTAAGGGGAATGTTTATAATGCTGTGTAAAATGAAATTCACAGAAGAAATGGTGTGACTTTTGGTGTAAAATAAATGGCAAATTTATCAAGGTATGTAATTTTACACCATCCAAACACCAGATTTGCCGCCGTTATTTTACATTGCATCCAGCAGAAGTTACTCTAAGAGTTAAGAATTTTAGGCCATTTTTTATGGAGATGTGTGGCGTATTATCCCGCTGTTTTTTACACAACATAATAAATATGCCCCTTAGACGCCACCCTGTGATGTCACAGCCACACCTATTTATGTCACAAGCCGCCCCTTGTTTATAAAAATATGTGGCAACCCAACTGGCTGAACAGGGTGGTTGTCTGATAGGCACCCTGGGACTATAAGGTAAAAGATGAGTGCCCTAAGGGAGGTTAGCCTTTAAAGACGTTGGGAAACAAGAACCTAATGAATGAGGTATTTAGACAGTGATAGATTATTGACTGTAACAGTATACACTAGGAGTATAGGCAGGCACGAGAGCTAGAAAGAGAAATATTGAGCTCCATCATAGGACTGGTAAATTGGAGGCATCTCTCTCAAAGTGGATGGGAAGGTTAGATGTGTTTTCCTAAGGTTTCCTTAGAGGTGATCTGGGTGCACTAAAGGATATCACAAAGATGAAGTGGAATCCTGCCAAGTCTTTTACCAAGGTGGTGTCATGCAGTCAGGCTCTAAAAATAATATTGTTGTGAATACTCTAGCTCATATGGATAGGCACTATGTGAGTACTGGCTTTTACGTTTCGCTAAATAAGCATTTGTTACCTGGATAAGAACCTCTGCTGCCCAAAATCCTCTTTGTGGAGAGTGGTATAGTTCATGAATGCCACTCCCTTCCTTCATGCAGTCATGGGGGCACATTTAGTATAAGGCAAATTGTGGATGTTTAGAGAAAATTTGCCAAAATGACAATTTGCCACAACATCGCCTATTTACAAATTGGGGAAGAGGACAATTCACAAAGGAAAAACCTCAGTGCTATGTAACTTTTGCACTGTTCCAACAGCGAATTTTCACCTGTGAAAACTGTCTAACAGAAATCTGGTAATTGATCAATGTGTGAAAGCTACCCTTTTCACTATAATGCATTTTACCAGGTTTAAGCTGGCAAACTTCCACTATAAAGATAGAGCAGCCACTTTTAAATCACAATCAACATTGCCCTTTCCATGCTACTTTTCTCCATGGCGAAAATTCTCTAGTGAAAATCTCTAAAGAATTTTCCCTTTTACTATTTTTTGGGGAATTATACTGGTGAATGTTCGCAGAGAATTTTTGCTAATAGAAATTCTCTTGACAAAAGTGAACTTATGATTTTTAGTAAATATGGAGATGTGTTTTGAAAATACACCTGGCATGAGGCGAACTGTGGTGGTTAAGTGAAGAGAAAATTAACACTTTTAGTAAATGTGCCCCATGCAAAGGCCCAGATGAGAGAAAGGGTCCAGTCTAACCAATACTAGTTTCTAAGCTAGTACCAGAGTTCGGGCTAAATTAGAATTATATATCTTTATAGAGACCTGCAATATTCAGAGGTATAGTCCCTTTAAGAAACATACACATGAAACATAAAAGTTCATTGGGTACAATAATAAGAGGTACAAAGTTTGCATAGGTCTAGTATTCCATAGCAACCTATAAGATGTTTGCCTTTCAACAAGTTACCAGTAAATTGCTGATTGGTTGCTATAGATTATTAGACCAGTAGCAAACTAAGTTGTTATACATAGGTCTAGAGTATATATGTATGTATAGGAGTAAGAAATATATAGCTTACTAAGCCCTAAGGGAAATATTTCAAACACAGCAGGCACTGGCGCAAAGTACAGGGCATGTAGGTTATAAATTAAGAGTATATAAATGGCTACATAAAAGGCAGCTAATGTTACATCCTGTGCGTGTTTTACTAAGGTAAGTTTTGGCTTTATTCATTTGAACTGTTACTGCAAATACTGGGGCATTTAAAGGCTCAGTAATACAAAAAGGCTATATATAAATGAAAGCATACAGTACAGTGACCCTGTATATTACCCTGGTTCTGCAATAGTATATGGAACCCAGATCCTTTTATAGACATTCAAACTGTCATGCAGGGTCCAGTAGGGCTACAGGAGCTATTTTTATAGCAGATAACAGATAAGCTGTTTAGAAAACTCTGGGGTTGTAACTAAGCACTGATAGACAGAAGTAATAAGTCATTCACAGCTTTTTTTTTAATGTCTCATTTCACTGATGAATTATGGATAAGATTCCACAAAATAAAATAGGGAATATTCTATAAAATAGGAGAAACCATCTTTTTAAATGGTTGATTTTTCATCCAGCATAAGCATTATATTGATTAGTTTATATACCTGTATTAAGTATTTTTTCACTTAACTTAAATATTTAAATAGAATTTGAATTTAAAAAGTAATCCTTGTGTGCCAAGGCAATGTATTCGGGGGCAAGAATGTGGAGCAGTAAAGCAGCAGTATACAAACAATTATTCCTACTGCCGTTTTGGGCTAAGATAAGACTGATTGGGGCAAAACCAAAACCAAAAAAATGAAAGTTTTTTTTAAAGTAATTAATTTATAATGTATTGTTGCCCTGCACTGGTAAAATGTTTTTGTTGGTTTCAGAAAGATTACTATAGTTAATATAAATAAGCTGCTGTGTAGCCATGGGGGCAGCCATTCAAAGAAGAAAAGGCTCAGGTTTATATACAGTATCGGATTGGGGATTGGGGCCCCCACACTGTCCCCCGGGCCACCAAGCTACAAACTATTCAGTGCCACGATACCTCTTCCACCCCCTCCGCGTGGGCACGCACGCACGCTGGTATTTCCAACAGAAGAAGGAGTGCAGGACCAGGTTTGGGCCAGTGGGGTCCAAGACCGACCCTGTTTAAATAACAGATAACAAGCTCTGTAGAATACAACTGGAACTTTTCAGTTATCTATTATTTAACTTGTGCCTTGTATATAAACAGCATCTTGTTTATATAAACTATTATAGTGTTTCTGAAGCAAACACATCTGGTACCAGTGCAGGGCAACAGTACATTATATTTTAATTACTTTGATTTGGTGTTACTACTCCTTTAGGTCAAATTAGGATTCTGCACAAGGTAGAAAAACATGGAAATAATTCAACCATGCCATCCATTTCAAGTATTCAGTAGCAAAGGAGAAGTGTACAAGAGCAAAAAACAGCATGTACTTATAATATCTCTATGCACATGCAATGTTATATGACATCTGTTTCAGCAGGCCAAAATTTGTTCCTGGTATTTAACTACTGGTAATTCCTGCCTCCATGAGTCTTTTTAAAGTGTAAACAAAGCAAAATAATTATTAATGATCAAACGTCCTCTGTTACAACCTTTGACTCAGCTTTGAAAACAACATAACAATTAGAACTCCACAAAAAGTATGCCAAAAGTAGTAAGACAGGTTTAAAAAAAACAAACAGCTTTCATGGAAATCAGTGCAATTAAACTAAAACCACGTAGGATCTGTTCTTCTCAACAGGCTCCTGTATCTTTGTCTGCCTTTGTGCTGACACACAGCTTGGATTTTGGCATTAAAATGCATACGTATGCATTTCTGTGCAGAAATCCGTACAAACCAGTAGACACTGGTGCAGCCTGAAAATAGCAAATCACAGTGGCTGTGCGTTCTGTGTTTATACACAGGACAAGAAATGACCTGGTATTGCCAAAGTTTAAGGCTACCAGATCATGTGAGAAATTAGGGGCACTTCTAATGATCCAAGTTGCTTGGCTGTAGTGATTTCACTTAAATTAAATTAAATTAGGGCAGCTTTTATCTGAATTGTCCTTGTATTTCATGCTATTTGGTAATCTTACTGTGGAATGGTTTATTTTCAAAAATATAAGTATCTCCACTTTGAACAGTGCATTATTATATGTGTTATAATGCATTTTTGTGAAAATAACAGATTTTTTTTTCTGAATGCACAGGTACATATAAACAGGTAGAAAATAATGGAACCAATTAGGTGATCTGTTTAGTTCTGCTCAAACCTGCATCAAATGCATGAAATGACCCATGTGTAATAGGTAAGTGGAGAAAGACATTCTATCGATTACTATCGGGTGGCACATATTAAGGGGCGGCATGACGCTCCACCGTACCTTAAGTTTGCACGGGCCACTCTCAAATCTTCTGTGTGTCCTGCCCTGCATCAAATTGAAGGCTGCACATGCGCATGTCGGTGGGGGGTGGTGCCTCTGGGCACCCGGGTAGTGTAGTTAAATATTTATTAATTATGAGGTGGATACTGCAGTGGAGCTGTTTTCTTGTACAAGTTAATGTGGATTATAACATATGGAACAAAGAACGTCAGTTACTACCTATACAATATATATTGCTTTGGAAGATTGATTCAGCATGTCCTTTGAGTGCCATTCTTCTGCATTACTTGTGTTGTTTCTTGGCTAGGCCACCCAGGTGGAACAACTGTCTATGGTGTGCACCTAATGTCTCTCTCTCTTTTTTTTTTTAATTTTTTTTTTTTTATGTTACTGGTCCTAAAGCCATTTTTCTATTCCTTATCTGGATTTTAGCTTGGTCTGCCTTAAACGGCAACAGTATGCTGCTCAAGCTGGATCTTAATGATCTTTTTGAAGAACAAGAATTTCTGTCCACAACGAGGAGGGCATTTCTACCAACAAAACACTGACCCAGCAGAAAGCAGCTCTGTTTAGGGGGAAAGTACAATGGAAGCCTTGTTTTCTAATTGAGTATGTAACATCCATAAATAAAAAAGCATTTAACTTTAGATATAGTATACATGCTGAAGGGCATACATTAAATGATCTACTGTAGTTCATGCTTCTGAAACTTCATTTGAAAAGTAAATGTTTCATATAGTTCTGCAAAAAGCTCATTCCTTTGGACAGAGAAACTAGGATTCCATCCAAGTCTATAAATATTAAGCACTCTGGAAAATCCAAATTCCACTAAAGGAGCTGCTTAGTTCCTCTACACAAAAAACAAATATTCACTTTGTGCAAATGTAAATGTGCTATTTGTTTTTAAAAGTATGAATGAAGTAAGAATGTTATAGATGAAGTACTGATCTAAATAACTTTTCCGTTTTTTAATTACCTTTCTATTCTTCACTGCACCTGTCTGCTCACTGCACTATGCACACTCAAGCTAGGGGCAATCTCATCATAAATACCGCAATGCCACCCACAGACAGTGCTGTAAATGACCTGAATTATGCCTAAGGCTAAGGGTAGGACTACACGGCCGACTTGGATGCGTTTCCGTCGGATCCCACACGTCAAGTCAGATGCGACGGGAAACAAGGTAATTAATCGAAAAGTCGCATGGTGTCGCAGCGTTCATCCGACGCAACACGATTCTCGGATGCAGACGCATCGTGCAATGTTTGCATCTGACAGTAGTGTCACGTCAGACGAAAGCTGCGACACCGTGCAACTTTTCTATTAATTACCTTGTTTCCCTTCGCATCCGACTTGACGCGGGCATTTTGTCGTCCAGTGTCGGACCCGACAGAAACGTATCCAAGTTGGCAGTGTAGTCCTCCCCTAATAGGCTCTATGCATGAGGCAGGATACAAAATACAAACAGCATGGTGGATTAAGCCCAGTATTTGCACTGTACATCATGCCCCTTGTACAGTAGATGAGTCCTATATGCTTAGGGAAATGGCAGACACAGTCTTCTGTTACGTAGGCAGATAATAGATCAATGGTTTGTGCACAAATCTCCTAAAATCATTTCACTTGTATGACAATTGCCTGCACTGCACTTTTTTATCAGGCTATGTCAAAGCCCGAGTTTCAAGGTGACACCAATGCTTACAGGTGATTGGAAGTCAATGTAAGGCAATAGTAAGCATCCTTTCCCAGGCAATTCTACTAATTGCTACACAAAGTAGTAAGAGTTGCATCATGTGTATTTGCCCTTAAGATGTGGGCAAGCAGTGTGAATGGGTGGTCAAAATCAGGCTGCTTTGAGAAGAGCAAAAAAGACACACATGAATATACACATAAATAAAAGCTGGTATGTCTGATGTATAGAGAGTGATATTCAGAGACAATTTCTAATTGGTTTTTATTTTTTATTATTTGTGGTTATTAAATTATTTAGCTTTTTTTATTCAGAAGCATTCCAGTTTGCAATTTCAGCAATCTTGTTACTAGGGTCCAAATTACCCTAGCAACCATGCATTCATTTGAATTAGAGTATTAGAGTGGAATATGAATGGGAGAGGGCCTGAATAGAAAGATGAGTAGCAATAACAATATATTTGTAGCAGAAGAAGGCAGCAAAATAATAAATAATGAAGACCAATTGAAAAGTTGCTTATAATTGTCCATTTTAAAACAAATTAAAAGTTAACCTAAAAGGGAACCACTCCTGTTCAGTTAAGGAGGCCCCCAACACACTAACATTTAGTGAATAACTGACATTTATGTTATTTCTACCAAAGCAAATAACCTTGCAATATCAACATTGAACCTCATTTGCCAGGTTGCTGACAAGTTCTTCAGTGTAGTTAGTCTCTCTGCACAGGCAACATCCAGCTTGTAGTTTTGCACAATTTAGTACCATCAGCAAAAAATAGAGATAGTACTTACAATATCAGCCTGCAGGTCAAAGCAAAAGGGCAAGGAAATACCCCATCAGTAACTGCCAGCATAAATGTTTACCATAGACAGCTCATTTCCCATTAAAGATTCCAGTTTCTAAAATACACTGAGTTTTCAAATTAATATATTTGCAAAGAAAGGGAACTTATGTCCTGCCTGGAGGTGAACTGACTACAGAAACATTGTACAGAATTCAGAGTGCATTGTACATTGTACAGAACTCCCTGTGCAGAGAATAGCAAAGAGAGAAAATACTGGTTTCAGTAATTATTACATTTACAAATAATTTAAAACCAATGTGGACTGGAATGCTGTTTAGAATTAAATTTGCTCTCATTATAGAAAATCTTTTTATTTTCAGTTTGCAACCCCTGTATGAAGCCGTTAAACTCACAAAATAAAGTTGAGTAAAACACGTTCAGTACACTTAACCCAAGTTCTATAGAGAAATGTGTTTTTAATTATTTCGCTCACACAGAATTGCCCAAGGTCAGATAAGGCAGTATAAACAGGAGTTCATGATGGAGCACTCCCTTGATTCCAGGATAAACAGATAAAATTAATAGCTTCTTAACCAAGAGCAGGATGGTCCACTGATATTTTCAGACATATGAAATTTATGATTAAACATTCCATTTGATTCCAATGTTTATTAGGCTACCAGAGATAAAACATTACAGGAATATTGTTGTGTATCCTGTAACTCTCTGCAGTGCTAGGAATATGTACTACAAGGACAATGTAGGGTAGTGCCAGTGCACTTGCCTTCAGTCACCTTCCAGTGCTTGATCAACAATTTAAAAGAGCATGATTCCTTTGGAAAACTGAGGAAAAATACTGTGTTCATGAGGATATATCTTTGTATAGAAAAGTATGCAATTGCCATGTAAAAGGAAGCAGAGTCAGTTGTGAATTATTTGCTTATATAAGAGGAGAACTTTTTCTTATCTAAGGAACACAAATCTGAGTACAATTTTGCATTGCTCAGTCTGGTACTTTTTTTTATAAATGTATAAATTAAAACATAACCCATCATCAAATTATGTAGAAAATGTTTTTACAAGGTTGGTCAGATATGCTAGTTAAAGGATTAATCCTGAGACCATTTTAGAGATATTTGTGCAGGGATAAATTTTGGTTGGGTTTGACTAGGTGCTGCCGGCATCTAGACTATACAAGGATTTTGGTAAGTTCTTTCTGGTCATATAGAACCAGTTATATTAACATATCAAGATCTGTTAATATGTTATTGGAAGTATATGTAATGTTCTCCTACTTATCATCTTCAAGTTATGGAATAGCTGCAACCAATTTTCTTCTTTAGAAAAGATGCTGTTTCGGTCCTTAAAGGAACCATTCAGTGTAAAAATAAAAACCTGAGTAAATATATAGGTGTGCAAGATAAAACGTTTTCAATATACTTAGCCAAAAAAGTAATCTAAAAGGGCTGGAGTGAGCAGATGTCTAATATAACAGAACATAACCCAACTTTCTGCTTTTCAGCTCTCTAACACTGTTAGTCAGCAGCTTTAAGGGGGGCTACATGGGACAAAAATGTTCAGTGAGTTTGCAATTGATCCTTAGCATGCAGCTCAGATTCGAAAGCAAACAGTTATGACCCATGTGACCCCCCTGTCAAGTCACTGATTGGTTACTACCTGGTAAACCATCAGTGGAAACCAAGAGAGCTAGAAAGCATGAAGTAGTGTTCTGGCTATTATGTTAGACATCAAGTCGCTCCAGCCTTTCTAGGTCACATTTTTGGCTCACTAACTATATTGAAAACATTTTTTTCAATGCCCAGTTTTGCCCAGTTTTTATACTGAACAATTCCTTTTAAAGGGATACTGTCATGGGAAAACATGTTTTTTTTTTTCAAAACACATCAGTTAATAGCACTGTTCCAGCAGAATTCTGCACTGAAATTCAGTTTTCAAAAGCGCAAACAGATTTTTTTTTATGCACTTCAAGTTGGAGTTATATCACCCCCCTCCATCCCCCGTTAGCAGCAAAACAATAGCTAATAGCTCCCTGATCGATATCAGAGTAGAACTGAATAGTAAAAATCCAAGTCTCACTGCAACTCCTTCAGTTACTTTGAGTAGGAGAAACAATAGCCTGTCTGAAAGCAGTTCCATCATGAAATGCTGTCTCTTTCTGAAAGCACATGAACTGGCAAAATTACCTCAGATAGCTCCCTACTCACCAATATTACAACTATAAAAATTCACTTGTTGTTTTGGGAATAAAATTTTATATGATAGAGTGAAATATTTGAAGTGTGAACAGTGTAATTTAGAAATCAAAACTACACCATAAAATCAAGGCAGAATAATGATTCTTTAATACTATTCTATTTAAATGGGAATCAGTTTTATGTGGGTTGGTGCCATAGGTGAGATAAAAAGGGTAACATGCATTAAAATTCAGTACTGCAAATTCTTCTCCATCAGGCAGTTCGTGATTCAGTTTTGCGTCTGCCAGTATTAATTGTGTCTGCACTATAGTATGAAGGGCCTCTGTACTGCTTGTACATTGGCATAATTGGTTCATTTAGCTGTATCCATTTGTATACATCTTTGGGATAGCTTAAAATTGTAAGCAATAGAAACATGCATAGTTGAATGTCACTTGGAAAGCCACATGTACAGTACAGTCAGAGGCTTATTTCTACCATGACTTGGCAGAAAAAAAACTGTGGCAGTGTAGTGGAATTTTTAAGTGGCGTGTGCAGGGGCCATACGTTTAGAGTTTACAGGGTGCACATCCTACACCTGGGACCCATCACAGCTAGTTAAGCCACTGCTGTCTCTGTAATTTTAAATGTCCACTAGGTATCAATAATTTCCTGTTGAGAGACTGGGACCAACCAGTGTTTCTATTTTTCTTTGGTTTATTGTGTAGAAGAACAGGTACATTTAGTGTCTGTCCTGTCTCTTCTTACATAGCTTTCACCTGTGGGACACTTTGTACACAATATCATGTAGACAGAATTGTATGGGACACAGGTGAATGTACCTCTGATTATGAAACCCTGTTGTCTTTTGGGAATGTGTATTTTATATGTTTATAAGAGGTAAGCGCATGCCAGTTGTTGCAGAATGACATTTTTTTTCAACTGTGGGTGCAGTCTTTAGTAGAGGAGTGGTACAGGTATAGGATCTGTTATCTGGAAACACGTTATCCAGAAAGCTCAGCACTACTGGAAGGCCATATTCCATAGACTCCATTTAATCCAAATAATTAAAATTTTTAAAAATGATTTCAATTTTAATATAATTATAAAACATTGTACTTTAACCTAAGTAAGCTGCCGGCTGAGAAAACACCTGGGTTGGCAATGGCCTTGTATGTAAGTTAGTGTTACTTCCCTTGAAAAAAAAGTTTGTAAGCTCTACGGGGCAGGCACCTCCATACTCTTGTCTCTTTAACACTTTGTACTTATCTTTAATGTAACCATACTTTGTATTTATTTTAATTTATTTTTGTGACGATCCCTGTCTTTTTCTATTAACTTATTGTTCTGCTGAACAGTGCTGCATACATAAGTAGCAATATATAAATAAAAATATACGTACATACATACAAATTTATATCAGTGGTTGAAGAGAATGCTGTCACCATCAGTTAATTGCTTTAGTGGTACATGTCCATACTTAAAGCTTATTATTATTGCAGGGATTAGAATACTGTGTTAAATGTACTTTACAACTGCTTATTCTAAGCAGTGATTATACTCTTCAGTGCACATTTAGTGGTTTGCACATACCGTGGAACCTAATCTGCCATTTATAACACAAAGTACTTCAAAAGCCTCATGAGGCTTCCCTTCTGACAGACTGAAGAGCATGTCTCATGGTGACCATAGTCTGAAATATTTAGCAATGACATCTTTATTTTACACTTTCTTTGACTGCAAATGTGTGCATTCATTGAAACATGCTCAAACTGGTGAGCAGTGAACACAGTGAACCATAAGCAAATTAACTTTCCACTTTCCAGTGGAATACACTCCTTTGATAGCCTCCCTAAACATTACTTTCACCGTTCTTACCTGTGTAAATACTAACCCTTACACATAGCTTAAATGAGACCTGCTGCGGCGCGGTGTTCGCGTCACGTGTTACTGGTCATTTGGGGGCGCGGCCTTGCGCTTGTTCTCGCGATGGTTTGAGTGGGGTTTTGAACCAGGAAGTCGCAGCTTGCGGCTCATGTGGTGAGTTCCACAGTTTGGCAGAGTCTTTGGCGAGCAGTTGGAGCGTGAGCGCTGGTATTATTAGCTCACGGCAGCATTTTAAAGCGGAATCAGCTGCAGGTAAACGGCAACATTGCCATGTCTATTCCTGGGTTACCGGAGACTTTATTGGATTTAATTAACGACATGCCTCAGGCAGAGGCAAAGCCTAAGAAGAACAGACTAAAGAGTAAACATTCTAAGAGGGGAGTCAGCCCTCCAATTCCACCAATTTTTTCAGGGGGGCTAGGTTCTAAGTGGAACTCCGAACCAGAAACATTGCCATGTTTGTTGGCTGATTCTATGCCTGCATTGACTCAAGAAGCATGTCCCTTGGCCCAGAATTCACCTGCAGGGCATTCAATGGGGGAAGAGACACCGCATTTAGCTCCTTCATCTTCTTCACAACAGCAACAATTTTCTGATTTGATTAAGTGGGTAAAATCAGCTGTGCAACAGTCGCTGCAGCAGCGCCCTATTCACAAGAGGAGGCGCAGATCTCCATCCTCATCTTCCTTCACTTCTGTCCAGTCCCTGTTGGGAAGCTCAGATCAATCTCAGGAATCTTCAGAATTTGATTCTTCAGATTCAGACTCAGAAGGGCCAGCATTTGTCCAGCAGGATCAAGTAAGACGTCTTTTAAAGGATATGCTGCAGACTCTAGAGATAAAGGATACCGCTGTACCTGCTTCTAAGGCGGATAGAGTGTTAGGTTTACAACTTAAAAAGCAGAAGTGTTTTCCAGTTTTTAAGTCCATTACGCAGACCATTGATTCGGAGTGGATTCATCCAGAAAAGAGGGTAAATATTAGCAAAACGTTTTTTTACTAAATACCATATCCCTGAGGAGTTCAAACCTAAGTGGGATAAGCCATCAAAGGTCGACTCTGCAGTTTCTAGGTTGTCTAAGTTTACAACTCTTCCTACTGAGGATGCTATGGCATTCAGAGACCCAATGGACAAGCGAATGGAGAATGCACTTAGAAGAGGTTGTGCTAGTACAACGGCCATTTTCAGACCTGCTACAGCAGCGTCAGGTCTGGCACTTACAGCAAAGTTCTGGACACAAGAACTTTTACGGCACTATCCACAGGATTCGTTTCTTACAGCAGAGCTTAATCGAGTGGCCACAGCTTTTGATTTCTTAGGCGAGACAGCAATGGAAATCATTAGGTTGGCAGCAAGATCATCGGCTAATGCGGTGGCCGCCAGGAGAGCTCTATGGCATTGGCATTGGTCAGGGGACAATGCATCAAAGGGGCGATTAATTTCATTGCCTTTTTCAGGGGAGCATCTGTTTGGTCCTGAATTGAAAAAAAATATTTCAGAAGTGGCAGGTGGAAAAAGTGCTTTTCTACCACAAGGGCGGAAGAATCATCCAGATCAGTACAGTAGACAGTCTAACCGATCTTGGGGGTCTTCATCTAGGTCCTTTCGTTCGTTCATACAACCAGACCGGTTCATCAAACTATGCGGCACATAAGAGAACAGCTTGGCCCAGTCAGAATAAGCAAACTAGAAGGCCAAACGTGCCCAAGACCTCAGATTCATGAAGGTCACCAAGCACCGGGTGGAACCGAAGCGGTTGGCGGGAGACTTCTAAGTTTCTATCCGGTGTGGGAAGAGCTCATTCACGATGAGTGGGCGCCCAACATAGTAAGAAGTGGGTACAAGATTCCCTTCGAATCCCTTCCTCTCCGTAGAGCTTTTGTACCTTCTTCTCTACCACGCAATCCAATAAAAAGAAAAGGTTTACTAAACTGCATTTCGAACATGCTGGAAGCAAGAGTCATCATAGAAGTTCCTCACCAGTTCAGGTTCAGAGGTTTCTATTCAAATTTGTTTTTGGTGGAAAAGAAGGGAGGAAGTTACAGGCCTGTTCTGAATCTCAAACCCTTAAACATTCATATAAGAAAGCAGAGGTTCAAGATGGAAACGCTGAGATCAGTGATCAATGCCATGGAACCACGATTCTTTATGACAACTATCGACCTGCAGGAGGCGTACTTGCATGTACCAATACATCAGGAGCATCAAAAATACCTGAGATTTGCGGTGGGTCAGAACCACTTCCAGTTCAGAGCCCTACCATTTGGATTGACAACGGAACCTCGGGTGTTTACAAAAATTCTGGCTCCAGTGATAGCCATCCTGAGAATGTAAAAACAACCCCTTACCTAGACGACATTCTCATTATGTCTCCTACAGCGGAACTGGCAGAGGAACAGACGCGAAGAACGATCAGTACACTTCGTCACTTCGGGTGGCTGATCAATGTCAAGAAGAGCAATCTGTTGCCAAGCCAATCAATCAGGT
The DNA here is from genome assembly GCF_017654675.1 of Xenopus laevis. Lineage (NCBI taxonomy): Eukaryota > Metazoa > Chordata > Amphibia > Anura > Pipidae > Xenopus > Xenopus laevis. Next base: position 77,084,258 of record NC_054373.1, on the reverse strand, counting down.
TTCTTGGAATGCAGTTCGATTACAGGTTAAGAAAGGTGGCACTACCAATCGACAAGGTAACAGGGTTGCAAGTGGCGACCCTATGGTTTCTGCGATTAATGCAGCCCACAGCAGAAGACTACTTAAGGCTGATGGTGTTGACTCTGGAAGCAATTCCATACTCCCGGTTTCATCTAAGGCCACTTCAAAGACATTTTCTGCATCATTGGAACAGAAATCACAAGGATCTGTCTCAGAACATTCCAGTCACGAGCAAACTGAACTGAGGTGGTGGACAGAGGAAAAAAATATTGCAAGAGGTTGCCTGTGGTCTCTGCCACCTTGGACAGTAATCGCAAGCCTATCGGGTAAGATTTACCGGTAAGAAAATCCTGTTTTATTTTTATATATATATATATATATATATATATATATATATATATATATATATATATATATATATATATATACAGTATAGTACAAGGCTCAGCAGTGTGATGGAGCTAGCACACAGCAGACTCCAGAACTGTGTGGGGCTGTGGCAATCGGGGGGGTGGAGGTAGCCTGGATAGGTCTGGATAGCAGAAAAGCAAGCTGGCACAGGGGAGGATGGGTATGGATTATTTGCAATGTTGGTACAACACAGGTTCTGCTCTTTACAGAAAGATTTTAGCCCCAATTAGGGTTATTAGCCTTCAGTTTATACTAGGGATGCACCGAATCCACTTTTTTGGATTCGGACGAACCCCCGAATCCTTTGCAAAAGATTTGGCCGAATACTGAACCGAATCTGAACCCTAATTTGCATATTCATATGCAAATTAGGGGTGGGAAGGGAAAAAAGACATACAATTTCCCTCCCCGCGCCTAATTTGCATATGCAAATTAGGATTAAGATTCGGTTTGGCCGGGCAGAAGGATTCGGCTGAATCCGAATCCTGTTGAAAAAGGCCGAATCCTGGCCAAATCCCGAACCAAATCCTGGATTCGGTGCATCCCTAGTTTATACAATCCATGCAGGATGCTGCCACTTTGCATGTGATTTGATTACATTGGAAAACTGGTCAACAAACTGGAAAATGATGTTCAGTGTTGATAAGTGCAAAGTTATGCACTTGTATATGTTATGAGTATGTATTGCAGTTTTGGGCTCCAGTCCTTAAGAGGGATAATAATAAGCTGGAGAGAGTGCAGGTATGTGCAAGTAAACTGGTTAAAGGGATGGAAGATTTGAATTAAGAGGGAAGACTGTCATGGCTTGTTATCTCTGGCAAAAAAAAATGCTTCTAAGGGGACATGATTCCTCTTTACAAGTACATTAGAAGACATTATAGACAGTCGGGGACTTGGGGACCCCCCCCCCCGCACACCTTTACACTAGAGGAAAAGAACTTTCATTTAAAGCTGCACAGGTGGTTGTTCACAGTGAGGGCAGTGAGGTTGTGGAATTCACTGTCTGATGATGTTGTGATGGCTGATTCTGTTAATGCTATTGAGAGAGGCTTGCATGATTTCTTTGGCATGCATAATTATATCATAGGCTATTGTGATACTAAAATCTACAATTAGTATAGATATTGGTATATATATAGTTTATGTGAGTATATGGATGGCTTGGTGTGTGTGTGTGTGTATGGACACTGAGTTTCATTTGGAGGGGTTTAACTTGATGAACTTTGGTATTGTTTCAACCCAACTTAACTATGTAATGTGCAAGGCAGGGTGCTAAATGAATTGCTGCAAGTCTCTGTGCTCCACAGTTGCATTCACGAGGAGTGTGCAGGGGGAGGCATGTAGGTGGGAAGTGCACATCAGAACAATGCCCCTGCTGCAAGTCCAGTCTGAATGAGCACTAAGGGGTGTGCATGTGCAGCAGCTGTAAATAACCCCTATATAGTGGGGAAGCTAGTTAGAATTTTATGCTGAAATGTAGCAGAAGCCAAAATAGGAAATGGCATGGCACAGTTATAGTTTTGTACAATAACTGAAAATATTTCAAACTAACTAAATATATGTGAACTGGAACATGTTTAAAATATATTATCTGAGACATTTTATTTATTTATTGGGAGTGGGCTGAACTCTCACCAGAAAGAAGGCCAAGCAGCAGCAGCAGCAGCAACTGAGAGAAGATAAAGTACAGTCACCAATAAGCCAGAAATGGCAGGCAGGCCTTCACAACATTATCTTCTTCCCACACAACCCCCTGCACAGAGTTTACATATATAATTCTATTCAGCATGCAGTCTTATAATATATGACTTATAGTCCTAAACATAAACTTAAATGGCATGCTATTTCTGCCTGGTTAAAGTGATACTTACACACAAAAAAAAATCCCTTTCAAAATATTGATCTACATTAAAAGTTACCTATAGGTCATGTTGATCATTTTTCTGCTTTTGTAAGTAATTGTTACTTGAAGTTCCTAAACCTGACTGTTTTGCCAACCCGACTGTCCCTTCTTAACCTGTCAGAGTTTCTAATGGTAACAGACTCCTGCTGCACAAATATGGCAGCCCCCTCATAGAGAAACAGGATAGTAAGAAAGGTAATTTAAAAGCATCAGGCAAATACTTTTATGGCAAAATTATAAATAGCAAGACAATGTTATGATAGATAAAAAAATGTTATTTTCTGATGTCAGTATCTCTTTAAGGTGAATTTCCATTGGAATTTGGTTTTGGGAAGCTTGTCTTTTGTAAGCCATTGACAAAATTAGCATGTGGATAATGTAAAATTGAATGGAATGGAGGGCAAAACTGAGTGGGTAAAACCAAATACGACCACAGCTTTCCAAACGAGTTTGCTTCAACAAAATTCTTTTTTCTTGAGTGTTAATTTTTTTCCCTAAATTTATATTAAAACACCTTTTGTATTTTAGATTAATGTTTTTACCAAATGTATGCAAATCCTCCAAATCCATATTTGGAACTGATAACTTTTATGCGTAAGAAAACAAGTCCCCCAGAAAATGTGGGACTCTCATCATTGTATAAAATTGGGGGCTGCATTAAAACTAAATGTGAAAGAGGGCTTGTGGAAAAAAGAAGGATGCGTGACACCCCAAACACCAGTTTGATCAGAGCATGGTAATTAAAATAACAACTACAATCCAACTGGATTAATGTTCCAGTCCCAAACTAGGCAATCCAAAGAAAATTTTACCATCTTAATTACAGTGGATTCCATTTTACAGCTTTCTTGCACAGCAGTATTTCTAGGAAAAAGAAACTGTAATATATACATATGCATACCAGCAAGCTTTCAAAAAATGTTGACATGAAGTTTAAAGGTTAAAAGGTTAATAGGCATTAAAAGGAGAGAAGGACTCATGGATTCCAGACACAGATTGTTTCAATAATTGGGCCTGGCGTTCCCAGATGTGTATAATAATAATAAGCATGTAATCTACTGGTGACCAGTAGACTACACATGCATTTCCACAAAATATTTCTATTTTTACTATTACTTTTATCTTAGACAGGGGTGCTATACCCCCCCCCCCATTGCAGGAGATGCCTCAGATGGTTATAGGGGCAAAATTGGAGTTGTTCCAACAGTAATGTTACTAAAATAAGGTTGCCACCTGTCTGGTTTTCACCCAGACAGCCCAGTTTTCAGGAGGACTGTCTGAATGAAAACTGCCTGTCCAGATTTCCAAATTAAGAAATCAAGACAGTGCTTTGAAGTGAATGTTCTGGCAATCAGCCAACCAGCAATCACCACATCATAACCTGTCACGATCGACGCCCGGAGCAGTTCCAGGAGCTCTGGGCGGCATGTCCTCCCCTGCCGGCGTCGCGCCCAAAATGGCGGAGCCGATGTCGGCGCAAGGACGCCGATGATGTCACTATGGCGCCAAATTCAAATATAAAAACGCTACCAAGACGCCAGAATGGCGCCCAAGTATAGGAATCATTACTGTGGGTTTCCTGGGTTTCCTGTGTGCTATTTTGACACTATTTCTTGTTCCTGATTGTTGCCTGACCTCTTGCCTGGACTTTGGACTTTGCTTATTATTCTGCCTGCCCTTGAACTCTTGCCTGGATTCTGACTACTCCTTTGATTAACCCTTTGGACACCGCGACCTTGCTCCCTCAAGAGGGCTTCCTCCTCCATCCTGACTACCTCCCTGGAGGGAGCTCCCGGCTCCTTGACAATAACCATGCTCCTGACATTACGTGCACACCCCTGGACTGCCAACCACCTCACGCCCAATGTCATCCACCCTAACCAACATCACCAGGACCTGACGTCACCAGACATGCCCCTTGTCCGGTCTATGACTCTGCAGAAAATTGCAACATTACATATTAAACCCCCATATTCCAGATGTCTGTAGACAGCATTCCATATGTAGGAATTTGTCGTCGATGGGATACCATTTGTGTGTGTGATTCATAACTCACCTTGTGTCATTCGAATTTGTGTAATGTCAGAGTTTTTTTTGTACTTCAACTAAACTCTAATTTTCTTTATAAAAAATCTGAACATAAAAATCTTTTTGAATAAAATCGTGGAAAAAATGTAATACCTTGAATTAGTTCTCTATTAGTTGTTTTTGATGGGTTGAAAAATTAAAACTTTCATTTAAAAAAATGCTTTATATTTGCCATTTCATTCACACAACACAAGCTAAATTTGTTCAGGAGCCATTTAATTTGCCTGTTTGTTTCTGGAGTCTGAACGTAAAAAATAAAAAAACAAACAAATACAAAAAGTATTGTAGAAGTGATACCTATATTGGCTAACAATAAAAAAAAATACATTGCAAGCTTTCAGTGCACCGAGGCCCCTTCGTCAGGCAAAATACAAATGAAAGCTAGAAAGGCACAGCATATATTCTGTTAGATCAGTAAAAGGTATTCATCGGCAATAAATTAGGATGTTACAGATAGATAGAGATCAAATGTAGAGATAATACAATGAATTAGGGTGGGTTGTAAATAGTCCAGGAGTCTGGATTCAGTCATGTTACATGAAACCTGACCCTAAATTAAGGCCCTGTCTTAATGTGTTAAATAACTCCATACATTTGAATTCATAAATCTTCATTTTCCCTTACAATTAAGACCTGCATGTCCCGAAGACTGTGATTTTGACTGCAGAAATGTTGCCCGACTGGTGTATCACATGATTTGGTGTTGATTTTATGAAAGCTTGCAATGTATTTTTTTTTTATTGTTAGCCAATATACTTTTTGTATTTGTTTGTTTTTTTATTTGTTATTTTTGCTGCTGGCTAACACGATACCACAGTTTTTGTTTTGTGGAGTCTGAGAGGAAAGCATAGAACTAGCAAAGAAACCCACACAGAGAATAGAATAACTGCAAACTTAAGGTGGCCATAGACGCACAGATAATATCGTACGAAACGAATTTTCGTCCGATATTCGTTGCGTGTATGGTGGAAAAAGAGCCGACCGATATCGGCAGAAGACTTGGATATCGGTCGGCTTGTCGATCGGGCTGGACGGAAAATTTTGATCGGGTGCCTTTGAAGGGACCCAAACATTGGCCATTGTTAGTGCTGAATCGTCAGATACAGGTAGAATTCTATTGTTTATTCCCGTATATCTACCTGTATATCTGACGATTCAGCTCTACACGTGTGTATTGAAACGAACGATCTTTCTTGGAAAGATCTTTTCCAAGAAAGATCGTAATTGTTACATCTATGGCCAGCTTTACAGGCAAGAGGGAAAATGTAAGTTTAGGAAGGCAGTGTGCAACGTGCAAATTTTTTTTTATTTTTGCACTTTGCACACTGCCTTTCTGGTTCTAAGAAATGCTGAAGGTGTCTGTGTTCATTTTGCTGTATCCTTTATGGGGGGAAGGCAAATATGCCTTCCCCTTCCAGCACACTATCCATGCCCTACCTTGCACATAAGACACACAAGTTAGGGAGTGTTGATGGATGCAGGCTGCAACACAGCCCTGTACTTACTGCCTGCCCTATGGCAGGTACAAAGAACAGTACTGACGATTGCCTGCCAACCTGCACTCTGCATATTTCTGTCTCTGAGTCTGGCTGTACTCTGAACCTCACCCTGGATACGTGCAGAGGGCAGTCAGATGTCACTAATATATGGAACATAAAGTATTTCTGGTAGGTTTTTAAAGAAGTTCAATAAAAATATTTGTTGCCATTCTGCTTCAGAGATAGGATAACTGGTAGCTCAATCTCACGTGAGCCTGCAGCTCTCTTTTAGACAGAGGAGAAACTGCACACAGACACCATGCATCTATTGCTTCAAGCAGACATAACTTTATTAACACTTCTGTATTAGCCGACAAAGATCATGTCACATGTCACTGTATCAGTATCAGATCAGTATGGGATCTGTAGGAGAGCACACACATTAATACATATCTTAACAATATTTATACTTGATAGAAACTGTAAATTGATAGCTGACAGCTTAAAACAGGATAACTGATTCCCCAGAGGTTGGTCTCAGATATCTTCAAGAAGCTCACTTGAATAAGCTTACAGTTCAAGATAGGGAAATTCTAGACGCACCTGTAACTGAAACAAAAGTCTAATTACCATCACAAAATTTAAGAATGGTAAATCCCCAGGCCCGGATAGACTAGGGGTGGAATTTTATAAACTATTGCTTCCAGAAACAACCCCATTGCTAACATCCCTATACAATAATATTTTACAAGGCAATCCACTCTGTGATAAAGTGGCAGATGCCAGAATCCCTTTATAACACAAAGAAGGTAGGGAACCCACAGAACCATCCTCATACCGGCCAAAATCTTTACTGACAAAAATAATGGCTAATAGGTTACAAAGGATTCTTCCCTCCATACTTACCTCTAACCAGATGGGCTTTCTCCAGGGTAGATACCCGGTCCAAGCTATTAGAAAGGCTATAGCTACTTTTTACCATTGTAATCTAGAAAAAAGAAGACAAGGACTATTAATAAATTTGGATGCAGATAATGCTTTTGACAGGATTTCACATGCACATATACGAAGACTTTTAAAGTTCCAACATTTTGGAATACATATGCTTAATCTTTGGCTACAATTACTACAATCTTTGGCTACAATGGCTACAATTCAGAAACATTTGAAATCCAACAAGGGACTTGATAGGGCTGCCCTTTATCGCCTTTAAGATTCAATATTGCATTGGATTCATTAATAAAACACCTTCTCCTAAATAAAACATTTGCAGGCATCCCACTTGGACATACAAGACGTTAAATAACAGCCGTCGCTGATGACATCTTATTATTTATTAATCATCCTCAAACTGAACTGACCACGATATTAGAAACCATTGAACTTTTCCGCACCTTTGCAGGCTTCCGAATCAATCTGGATACATAATAGAAACATATACCTCAACGGAACTCAACCAACTCTTGACAGGAGGTCTCTCCCTTAACTTTCTTCTTTATTCTCCATTAAAAGGCAGTCCCCTAGATAGGCACGAAAAACACCCCTTATTTATAAACACTTACAAAACCTGGAATTCATTAAGGCACAGATTTAAACTATCACCCGGCTATTTTACATGGCTTGGTAATCCAACATTTCCAATGGGGAAAAACAATAAGATTTTGTTAGATTGGCAAAGTCAAAATCTAAGACTATTTAAAGATATCATCGGTGATACATCTACAATTCTAACCAGGGAAAACCTTATCTGGAAATTCCCATTTCTGACCAGTGATTATATGCTTTCTATCCAAAGCACTCATTATGCTACAAAAGTTTTACATGTCCCAGGAAGACAAAGATAATCTGATAAATGCACTGTGGCCCAAATGTGCCACAGAGAAAACAACATCTCAAATTTATCGTATAATCGGGACCAAACTATCAATAGATACACTGGAAACCTTTTTAACTAAACGAACTTCTGCAATTCCAAAAGTAGACACTACCCAAATACTCAGATATCATACAAAAACCATGCAAACTTTATCTGCCAGTAAATATCAGGAAATGTCTTTACAAATACTACACCAAGCCTATGATTAAGGGAAGGTGTTCCCGAAACGCGTAAGGCCTATGTTTTTCTACAGTACCCAGCAATACAATCCTGTTCTTTACCGGAGTGCCGTCCTTCTGTTCGTGCATTTACTGTTGGCAGTGGGGACGCTGCGGACTGAGCACCCGGCACTACAGGGGAGCAGCTAAGTGGTGGTGAGTTGAAGCGGTCCTAACTGGTTTTGTGGAGTTTACAAATACTACATCACTTATATCTTAAGGTCCCCATAGACGCAAAGATTTCTCTTGCTGAACGACTGATTTTAGCGAACTCCGACCAATTCTTCGTAATTATTGTGTGGTTAGTGGGATTCGAAAGATCCAACATCTTACGATTTTTCCGCCGACAACTGTCAGGAAAGGTTAAAAAATCTTTGTCAGTCCCAGTGCAATCTATCTATGTTTGCAGGGCCAAGCAACAGCTACCCTTTGTTTTTCTGGCAAATTGGTCTTTTTAGTTGATGGACAATTCTTATGATCAAACGTTCGATCGTTCCAAGATAATTGTGGTCTCACGATGACGATCAGATCTTTTAAAAATCTCAACATCTATGGCCAGCTTTACACCACTCAGGAGACACTGTATGGTCACCCTAAGCACAGATAACTGTTTGAGATGCCACTAACCCTGAGCTGACCTCATGCACTGCCTTTGGCTCTGAATATTGGAAGTCTTTAACACAACAGACAAGTTCCTTAACTTTATCATGGGCACTTTTTGGAACCCCCCCCCCAGAACTAAAACGTTCTGAGAGACACCTAGCAGAAAGATTAACGGCGGCAACCAGGTAAACCATCCTCCATCACTGGCTTTCCTCATCTCCACCCCCACTCACTAGTTAAAAGAGAAGGAAATCCTTTTGCAAAAAACCCCGCACCCCCACCCCTGGTAGACCCCCCTCCCTCCTCCACCCAGGCTAATACTCCCCCCCCTGGGAAATGCCCCATACTCCATACTTACCCCTCTGTGCAGATTCTTCCAGCGGAGGTACAGGGTTTTTTGCAAAAGGTTTTCCATCTCCTTTAAAAAGAAACTTCATTACATCTTTCACATGGATTGGTTGGAATCCACCACAAATAAAGAACAATACACAGAAAAGTTATTCTCAACCTGGATGGGTTACGTATCCTCATTCCCTGTTCATATCAGACATCTCACAATCTATGCATTCAGACACACCTCTTGGTACGACACAGAATTACTATCCAACAACATTATAGTACAAGAAACAGACCGAGATATTTAAAATCTCCACCGACTACAAGAACAGAATCCATGATCACCCCTGGAGTCACAAAATTAATCGGATGTTAGCTACAAGTAACAATTTGTAGCTAACATCTGATTAATTTGGTGACTTCTAAGACTTGGATGTGGGAAATTTTGATTATTATTATTAACTGCTAAGATTTTACTGACAATGGCATTTACTTTATGTACCTCCAAACTCCTTTATGACTGTTTATTTCATATTGTTTTGGAAAAAATTTAATAAAAACATTTATAAAAAAAAACAGGAGAACTGCTCTGATCATGTTGCTTGAAGGTTTGCAACACTCTAATCTATGAAACAAGGCAGCAGCCAGCTGGAAATGAGCAAGCATATTTATCATGTAAACAATTCATTGACAGTACACTATTTAGCTAATATTTGAATGCAAAGCTGCGGAAGATCATGTCCACATAAAATGTTGGAACTGAAGGTAAGAATTCTTGGAAGGCCATGGTCTGACACTTTGAATGATTGTATAATTTAGTTTGCAGTTTTGGAGAAAATATTCAGCATTCAGTTGTTGTGCAATACATATATATAACATCAGGTATGGATATGTGGGCAGACCACAAAGGAGTGGGCCTAGAGCAGCAAAATTTGGGGGGGGAGGAGTAGCGGTGGCATGCTGCCCGCTGGCCGCACCTGAAATGGTTCCCAGTGCTAGCGATCTGGGGCACAGAACCAGGGGAGCAGTAAAAAGGAAGGAAGTGATTGAGATGTGGGCGAGTGGGGGGGGGGTGGTACAATCATGCAGGGGGGGGTGGATGCAAGGGGGTAGTGTGAGATAGTGTGAGTGGCCACACCAGCTTTAAATCCAGCCTTGTGCATTATTTTGTACTCAGACCCAACCAAATTAGAAACACAAACCCAGGAATTTATTCAGCTAAGGTCTTTCACTTCAATTCAGTCCAATAAAATTCATGAACGAAATATAATAATAAAGTGAAATATAATCACTGCCTACAGAGAGCTGCCAAATATTAACAAAAAACCTGAGGCTGAAAGCACTGCATACTGTCAGGATGAGAACTACACTGACAAGCTATACATTTCTGGTGCTGCAGTCTCATACTTCGCATTACTCTTACCCGGAATGGGATAACATACTTCACTTCCACAAAGAAACACGTGTCTGGCACGAGTGATGTTCTCAGATGAAAATGTATTTACCCAAAACAAAGATGGTTGTCCTGTACATGGTGTACCATGCTTAAGCCCCAAAAAGTTTCATTATATTTTGGGGAGGTGCTTTCCACTTCCACTGCAAAAAGTACTCAAATGTAATTATAATAATAAAATATGTAAATTATTGAAAGAATACAATAATCAGTACACTAGGTTTAATTATAGAAGAAAAGAAAGAATCATCATATCACACACACTATAAAAATGCAAGAGGATATAAAGGTACAAATGTACATTACAAATCACTAGGAATAGAAGCCAGTCCTGAAATAACCACTGTAAGCCTGAGCTAATAAACCAGATGCCCACAAATATTTATCCAAACAGATTAAGGAATGTAGTTTTGACAAGTGGTTTCCCCTTTGTTAATGTTCATCAGCAGCAATTTATTTGAAGGCTTGTGTCCTAGTGAATGGCATTATGAACAGCAATCAGCATGGCTTTAAGAAGAATAGGTCATGTCAGACAAATATGATTGCTTTTTATGATGAGGTAAGGAAGATGCTGGACAGTGGGGACTAGTAGATGTGATTTATTTCGATATTGCCAAAGCATTTGATACCATGCCCCACAAACAACTGCTTTCTTAACTAGGGTTTGTTGGGCTTAATGAAGTCATTTGCACATGGATAGGAAACTGCCTACAGGATAGGGTACAGAGGGTGGTTGTTGATGGTACATTCTCTACTTGGAGTAAGGTTCTTAGTGGGGTCCCTCAGGGCTCGGTATTGGGTCCACTTTTATTTAATTGTTCATTAATGACTTAGGGGAGGGTATTGTAAGTAATGTATCAGTGTTTGCAGATGACAAAACTATCCAGCCCAATTAATTCCATCCAGGATGCAGCATCCTTGCAACAGGATCTTGACAAACTGGCAATCTGGGCAGCTAAGTGGCAAATGAGATTCAATGTTGATAAATGTAAAGTTGTGCAACTGGGATGTAAAAATATACAAGCACTTATACCCTTAATGGGATTGCAGTAAGCAAATCCATTATGTAAAAGGACCTTGGAGTCCTTGTAGATGATAAACTTGGCTGTAGCAAGCAATGCCAGCCAGCAGCATCAAGGGCAAATAAAGTTTTGAGCTGTATTAAAAGGGACATTGATTCACGTCAGGAAGGGGTCATTCTTCCACTGTACACAGCGCTAGTAAGGCCCCATCTACAATATGCTGAACAGTGTTGGTCTCCAGTGCTCAAACAGGACATTACTGAATTAGAAAGGGTACAGGGAAGGGCTGGTAAAAGGTATGAAAAATCTGTGCTATGAGGAAAGACTGGCCAAATTGGGGATGTTCATGCTGGAGAAGAGGCGCTTAAGGGGTGATATGATAATTATGTATAAATATATAAGGGGATCATATAATAATCTCTCTAATGCTTTATTTACCAGTAGGTCTTTCCAGCTGACGCAAGGTCACCAATACTGATTAGAAGAAAAGAGGTTCCGGCTAAATATTCGGAAGGGAATGAGAGCTGTGAAGATGTGGAATTCTCTCCCTGAATCAGTCGTACAGGCTGATAAATTAGATAGCTTTAACATGGGTTGGATGGCTTTTTAGCAAGTGAGGAAATACAGGGTTATGGAAGATAGCTCATAGTACAAGTTGATCCAGGGACTAGTCCGATTGCAATTTTGGAGTCAGGAAGAAATTGGAGGAGGCTTCAGATGGAGTTTTTTTGTCTTTCTCTAGATCAACTAGCAGTTAGGCAGGTTAAAAGTTTGAACTTGATGGACGTGTGTTTTTTTTCAACCTTACTATGTAGACTATGTACTATAGGAACGTTTAGATATCACTTTAAGCTGTAACAAAATGCATTATTTGTGGTGTGTTATTTTATAACATTTTTTTTATAATACATTTTTAAAAGGGGAGAGTCCTTAAAGCGACCCAAACAACTGTGAACATTTAGTACTAAGATCTATGTTTTTTTATAATATATGATATATATTTTGCCACTCCCAATATGTGCATGACCCAAAACTGGCCAGCACTTCTATTTATAGACCTGTGTGTGACCAGCCCATCTCTGACATCATGAAAGGGTGTTGGCATTGTCGGCACCCTGAATCCAGAACTAGTGCTAGGCTTCCGGTCACGGCTCAGTCTTCCTCCTCTAGCAGCCGCCTTTAACCTCAGGAGGAGCCCTCAGCTACTCAGATGCCACCAGTTCTTAATATGAGAGGAGCAAAGCAAGGAGTTCTGGACAAGCAAAGCGGCACGTTCATAATGCAAGTTTAGGATGGAAGGCAACATCAACTTCACAGAAATAGACGGAATAGCGTGGTTAGGCAGGGGTCGGTACAGGCTGGGTTCAAGCAAGTTCAGCCAGGCAGTGGTCGGTACTGGCGGAGTTCAAGCAAAGTCAGACAGGCCAGGGTTGGTACAGGCAGTGTTCAAAAATTGTTAGGTAGGCAAGGGTCATTATTGGCAGAGTTCAATAATGGGCAGGGAGGGATCAAAACCAGGATATACACAGACGAAATCACACCCAGGAACTAAACAAATTAGACCTAACAATGGGCAATGATTTCCCTTTTAATATTTAAAGTTTGCACCAAAACACGATGACGTCATGATGCTTGCGTTGCGCACTAGACCACCACAGTGAGCAGGCACATGCCTTTAAATAGACACTTCACAGGAAGATTGGGGGAAGGAAGAGTGGAAGGAAGAGCTTGAGCTGAACGTGCCCTTGACATGTAAACTTTGTGCGGAATTTGGCCTGAACCCACTGGCTTTCAGACAGGGCTGCACATCATTAACCAGTATAGGTAGTAGTACATTAGACGCCAGATGTTCTTGCAAACAAATCAGAACTTGTTTCATTGTCTAAGACAATGAAGCAAACCCAGCCTAATGGGGTAAATTTAATGTTTAAATGAATTTCTAGTAGACTTGAGGCATGAAGACCCAAATTACGGAAAGATTCATTATCCGGAAAACCCCAGGTGCCGAGCATTCTGGATACCAGGTCCCATACCTGTTCTAAGAAAACACATCCCAAATATAAATGCCAGAGATCTACTGAACACTTTGATGCCCAATATGCATAGATCTACCAAAGTGGCATAGAAAGACCCCCAAATGAAAATATGCATATAAATATTCATTGGTGACACTCTGTCTGCTGCAATATGAGCACCTGGTGTGTATTATGTGCCATAAGAACCCCTAACAGTAAGGAGACCCTAGAAAACAATATGATTTTTTAAAAAGTACATATTCTGATGAATCCAAAATGACCAAATATGTCATTCTTCTGCGAACTACCAAACTGCAAAGCCATGCTAAATGTAGTGCTTCTTTATAAAAATTTCTGAAAATGGCCACAAAGCTTGCATTTTACCATTTTGTATGTCGCACATTTGGTAACATATCAGCATAAACCTTCCTACTGAACACTTGTGTATGTGTATTATGTGCCATAAGATCCCCCAATAGTACAGAGACCCTAGAAAGAACACATTCTGGTGAATCTAAAATCTGTATATATGCCTTTCTACTGCAATCTAACAACAATCTATCAGCCTTTTTATGAAATTTTCAAAAACAGTCACAAAGCTAGCATTTTACCATATTGTGTATACCACATTTCAAAATGTATCAGTATAAAACTTATGATTATAAAAATGAAATTATGTGGCATACAAAAGCACTCAAATTACAATAGTGCATGTGAATTTTCACTTCTGACACTCTGGCGGCTGCAAAATAAGCACCCTGTATGTGTATTATGTGCCATAAGACCCCCTAACATTACGGATATCCTAAAATACCATATATTTTTGGAAAGTACACAGTAGTTTCCACGTGCCTGCTGCTGCCTTGGGGCAATTGCGCTCCAGGAGCCACTGGTTCCCCCACTCTGCTTGTTGCCTAGGGGCTGGGGAACAAACAGGGCTGGAGAACGTGCAGGGACGGAGTAGGCGGCTTTACATGCTGCTCCTCCACTTCCCAATGCAGTAGAGCTGCAGATCTTAGATTCTACGATCTGTGGCACTTAAAAGGGTTAAAGAACCTTACCAAACTGAACTATAGATATCAATAACTATTGCCATTTTACATCTTTTACCTTGAGCAACCATTTTATGATACCCTTTGCTCAATCAGAGATCATGTCTTCACACAGGAAGAAGTAAAATACAGAACATTTTTCACTAATTGGTTCATGTGACCTAACATGTATGTGAGTGGCGCTTAGTTCTTAAAATTGTGATTACACAGAGAAGGGGTTTTCATAGAGTGGAGTATTTAATCACCACATTTAGGAAGTGGCCCAGGTGCACCGCTCTGAGCCCTCAGTATGGGGAGGGGACAACGTAAATAAAACTGTGGCAGGCATTCAAATAAAGGCAATCTTCCATCAAGTTGTAGAAAACAAGTAGAAAAGGTTTATTGTGTCCTCTGCCTTATGTGTTTTGTGTTACAAACACTTAATCAGAGGCTGAGTAAGTGAAGCTCAAACATCAATATTTAAACAAAAAGTGCACCAATCACAACCCTCCAACAATAATAAGTTATCCAATCCCTGAATACCCCACATCAGACCAACCACTGTTTTCAATTATCTCAGATGTATCTCTTTAGGGAGAATTTTTTCAAAAATAAACCAAGCCTCTTTTTTAAAGTAAGCCAAGCCTCTTTCTGGTAGAAGCCATTTTGGTACACCTCTATAGGTTCTTTGAAAAGGGTGTAGGTGTTAAAGTGATACACACATGATTTTTTATCAACACCATCTTGGTACATATTGAAATGGAAACTATGATGAACCACTAAAGCTAAAGTTTAGAACATGTGTATCACTGAAAGGAATTTTAATGAACCCTTAAATAAATAAATATTAGCTCAAATTACACCTTTGAAGGACACGGGTTGGGATGAACATAAAACCATCAATAAAATAATACAAAAAGTAGTACAAAAATATATACAGATGTTTATACAAATACAATAGAGTAAAAGAATATAAGGTAAATGACATTTGTCACTATGACAAAAAAGCTACTGAATAGGATAAGTAAAGCTGGCCATAGATGCAAAGATGCAACTTTCCCATCTCCCGACCCACCACTAACCATTCAGATCAAAGTCTTAACAGTCAGATTAGTAAAAGAACAGATCAGCAATGTTCTGCCCCTGACAGCAATCGTACGATATCTATGTCCAACCAAAGCTAGTGACTCCCACTGAAAATCGTACGATCGGCAATACACGCAGAGATATTATCGGCAGCCGACAGAAATTTTCTAACCTGTCCGATCGACCAAACGACCGATCTCCGCCGGACGAAAAATGTCGGGACTCTCCACACACGTTCCGAAAATCGTACGAATCCTCGATTCGTATGATCAGATCTTTGCGTCTATGGCCAGCTTAAGTCTAAATGTATAAAAATCTGTGATCTGTGATTATCCATATCCTATACTTGCAGAGAGTCAGAACTATAAAATGAAAACTGGGATGATCAAAAGTAACAAGTCACATCATACTCATTATTAAATTCATTGGGGAATCTAGTAAACAGATTAAATATCCATTTGGTTTCCAAGTAAAGTAATTTTTGGAATTTGTCCCTTCCTCTCTGGTCTGGTATGAGTCTTTGAATGCCATGTAGGGAGAAATAATCGAAATCTCCAGAAACACTATTAGCAAAGTGTATGGCTATGTTTTATTTTTGATATTATTGGTGTGCTCTCTTGCTCTTTCCTTTAGTATTCTACACGTTTATCCAACATATTGGATGCCACACTTGCGGCAAGAAATAAGGTAGACAACGTGGTGAGTATTGCAATTGATGTATTGATTATTCTTGTATTATTTAACAGTAATATGGGAAGAAAAGCTGTCACCAATGTATATGTATTTACATGCAATGCATCTTTTAGCTCCACACCTAAAAGACCCCTATGCTCCAACCAGGTAGGTTTGTTCAAATTGTCAATTCTACTGGGAGATAAGGAATTTCTCTATGATTTGGCTCTTCTAGATACAAAGCGACAACCCCTCTGCAGAACATCATCTAAGATAGGATAATTTTTTAGAATTGCCAAGTTCCTATTTATAACATTTACAATGTCCTTATATCGGGGACTGTAGGTTAATATACAGGTCAGGGCCGCCATTAGAAATCACGGGGCCCCATACAACAACATTTTCCACCCACCCTGACGCCCAAGCCCTTAAAAATTTTTTTTAGAAAGCATTGGTGCCAGTATCCCCCTTACAAGTTAAAAAAAATTGGGGCCCTAAAAATTTTTTTTTAAAATAAAATTGCCACCAGGGCCCCCCTTACAAGTTAAAAAAAATTGAGGTATTTTGCCAATTCTGGACTATTTTCATGGCTTTGGGTTTTTTCACCGCTTCGGCAGTTTGGCTTTTTGTCACTTTTTCCACTGTTCGGCTTGCCGCAGATCTTCGGCGCTGGCAAGGGGGGCCTGGCTCTTTCTAAACTGCAGCACTGCCGGCCCCCCTTGATGCCCGGGCCTGGGACACTTGTCCCCTCTGTCCCCCTCAGATGGCGGCCCTGATACAGGTAGTAGTATCCGATTTGCCAGTCACTTTCTCTATTTTTATATGAGGGACATTGTCTATCAGGCTTGTTTTTATACTTATGAAAAAGATTTTTTCGTGGGATAAGAAGTGCCCTTTCAAAGGCAATTTTCTATTTAGGATTACCCAATGACAAATAGTGCTAAAAAGTATATTTTTATGAAAATGGTTTATTTAGATGAAGCAGGATTTTATATATGAGTTGTTAATTTTTTAGAGACCCACATTGTTCAGGGTTATAGTTTTACTTTAAATCCTACGGGTCCCTACAATTTTTAAAACTCTTTAAAGTTTGTCCTTTCCCCAGCCACATCAAGCTGTGGACCAATCCCTATGATATGCATTAGAAAGTCTAGTATATACCAGATCAATGAAACAGTAAACTTTATGATATTTTATTCACTCTTGTGTGGCTCCCCAATAGTTTTTACTTTTAATATACAGGTACCATATAATATGGTTGGGAAACCTGATCTAGATGTGGACAGAAATCTATTTACTGAATCAGGCACATATGCTGCAGGGATTTATATAATTTAAATGACTGTTGCCCAATCTCTTCATAGGGATGATCAGATTGTTCTGATAAACAATTCAGGAGACCCAGTGGGGTTAGAAACTCAAACAACAAGTAAAGGTGGCCATACACGGGCCGATTAAAGCTGCCGACAGACAGAGTCAGCAGCTTATTGGCCAGTGTATGGGGCCCCCCGACGGGCTTTCCCAATCGAGATCTGGCTGAAAGTCGGCCAGATCTCGATTGGATGGGAATAAAAATCCCGTTGGATCGCGGCCGCATCTGTTCGTTGATGCGGTCCCGCAATCTGACCGCCTGTTACCATTCGTTAGGATCTGATCGTTGGGACCTAGAGCCTATGATAGGATCAGCCCAATATTGAGGGGAGAGATTCGTTCGTTTGGCAACATCGCCAAATAGTATTATTTGTTCAGGGAGAGAATTGTCATGCCTTCATGTTAGAATTTACATTTATGTCTATTATGTCAGTATACAGATATGTAAGTACTGTAGACCATGTGCTCAACATTTGTTACTTGCTCACCATGGCATATTTGAAAATGATGGAATTTAGGGTGAAATGCTATTAAGACTAAGAATATCACTTCCATGCCTGTCAATACAAATCTGTGAATTCTAGCTATCATGCTTAGGTTGGTACACAGATAAGCTATAACTGCCTAATCTAGAATCACCTCTGCACTTCTATACTAGTTTGAGTCACAGCAGTTTACTAGGATTTAGTAATAACAAAGTTCACAAGAGATTTCTATTACAATGTCAGGATTGCACAATGTTGCATTTCAGGTGTTTTAAAAGTGCCATTTATGTTTGCATCTAGGCTTGCTGATTTGGGGTAAGGCTTTACTGTGCAAATAAAAATGAAGGCTGAATAAAGGAGATGTACCGATTTAAATACAAAGATATGTAAAGGGATTCTGTCATGGAAAAGTTTTTTTTTTTTACAAAATGCATCAATTAATACAGCAGAATCCAGATTATTTTATATTTAATTTTGAAATCTGGGGCTAGACATGTTGTTAGTTTCCCAGGTGCCTGCAGCCATGTGAATTTTTACTGTGGTGAAAAGCAATTGATTTATGCCCATGGCTCCCCGTATATCCCATGGCATGGGTCCACACATAGTCCATGACATTCTGGCAGTTTAGGAGATCCAGGTCCCCAAATTTTATAGTGGTTGACTGCTTGGTAAAAGCTGAGTTCAAAATAATGCTTTTGTTTTTCACTGTGTAGTGGTTATGTTTCTCTCAAGTCAACCTCTGTAATGTTGAATCTATAATAAAGAACCATGGTATGTGTGAGAATATTTTTTACCTCTGTGAATTGCAGCCAGGTATGCATTGGCTGCAGGATATAATTAATGTAGCAAGGACATGTTAAATCCTGCAGAACATAGTACTGATACTGAGTTCAAACAGAGAGAAGAACAGATGACACATACATTTTGTAGGGAAGGAGTGGGGTAGGAAACTGAAGTGGAGCTTGCAGGCTTCCCGAAAAGTAAAGAACCTACTATGGTCTCTGCTGAACCTCTCAGGGAACGGGAGTTTGGGCTCCACCATAGTGCTAACAGGAGGTGCCTGACGAGGCTGGAGCTGACATGGGAACAACGGGTTGCTGCTGAATAGTGTCCAACCTTGCTGACAGCAAGCACTGCATAATGTGGTCCTGGTCTCTGGTAACCTGGTAAGGTGGTAATAATTACATTATGAAGAGCCAAAAGGGAAATGTTTAGTGGCCAGCTGAACAGACCTGTAATTTGAATTCTCCATAGCAGAAAGGTTAGAACATTTTTGAGTATTTTTGGCTTAGAATGTAAGGCATATTATCCAAATACACAGACTAGTCTGAACCCTAAACATCTCTGTTTGTTGTGGCCTATAATAATAATTATATAGAACATTTTTATGACACCCTTTCTAAAATCCACCAATTTTAATTTAAGATTGGGATTTCTAAAATAACGCTGTGAAAGCTTTTTTCTACCAAAAAAAAAAGAATTGTATAGGCCATTCTGCTAAGGTTTATTTAATCTAGCTAGCAAACAGAAACACGCCATATTTCCTCACATCATTTTGCTGATCCTCAAAATGTCTAAGGGTAATGGCACAGAAACTATACTCCTAAGTGCTCATTTACTGAGCACTTGGTCTTGGGGCATAGCTGTATAGAAAATAGTCCCTTTCCCCGCCTGGTCACCTGCTGTGTCCCCATACTAACTGACTTTGAAGAGCCACAGTGAGCACTCAAATAAAAGGTAACAACCCCTGCATCTGTGCATTGGTGAGCATTTGACATCAAGTTGGCACTGCTTTCATACTGTTACATGTTCTTAATCTGGGGCATTAAACATGAATTATACACTGCAATTATATACTGCTATGTGTATTGGCAGCTATGAACATTAAGTTGTCAGGCACTGCATTTATACACTAAGGGGCAGATTTATTATGTGGCATAAAAAAACAATGGGAAAATTAACCACACATTAGCAGGTTTTGCAATGTTAAAAACAATGTATATTTTACATGGTTTTTTTTGGTGACTTTCACTGGAACTTACTTACAAAGGTCTGAACCAATGCAATATAACTGGGGGCAAATCTGGTGTTCGTATGTTGTAAAATAAAACTCAGCTTGATAAATTCACCATTTTTTTACAGCACTATTTACACCTTTTTTTTGTGAATTACACAGTTTAATAAATGTGCCCCTATGTGTATTGGCAGGTATTAAGCATGGCGTTGGCACTGCATGTATATACTGCTGTGTGATACTTTTCTTGTTGCTTGCACCGTACAATTGTGCACTATTTTTATTGAGATAGATCTCATGACAAAGGCCAGGTGGCCTAAACTTATAGTTTATATATTACTAGCTTACAAACACAGGCACAACTAATACATCTGACCACCAATAATTAATATCTGAGTGCTAAAATCCCAATTAAATTGGGTTAAATTTTGTGTGGTTAGTGTGGTCAGAAAGGGGAGGATAATATGGTGCGTGCATTTTTCATGTGTGCTGCACATCCTTCTTGCATATTGTGTGTCTTTTTTTCCCGCACAAAACTGACTGTGTGGTGAATTTTTCAAACAATTTCATGAAACTCAGAGATCCGCAGGGAAACCACACATGGCAAAAAATTAGCTCATCATTTGTAGAGAGGGAACATTATTGTTCTTTTTACAAAGAAAAAGGGATTGTTTGCCTGTTGTTTGTATTTTCTATTTATTAATTTAAAAATGTTTAGAGTTTAGTATTTTGCTAGATACCTGTAATTATTTATATCTTGGTTTGGCCATTTTAGTAGTTAAGACTTCTGTCCTACAAACACTACAGCTTGCTTTTTACCTTTCACCTCTGTGTACCTGTTTTACAACATAATTTGTGACTTGTACTTATAAGTGAGTGTATTTTCACACTGCAGAAAACAACCAAGCAGTGGAACATAACATTGAAAGCAATCACAAACGAGATACAGCTAGGTCTGGCAAATGCATTCCACTTTCTATTTACCGAACACAAGAATATAAGGATGCAATTAAATGGCATTTTTGTCATACAAAAATAAATACATTTATATTTTTGATTTTTTATTGGTTAAAAAGGGGATAAGTCCATCAAAGAATTAAGAAATTTCAGAAGACTGTCTGATATTACAGGGTTGAACACCCAAGATGTAGCTACTTATTAATTAAATTAATGCATTCATTCGTTTTAATCAAATTCCAAGATGGCCCAGTCTCGTAGCTCTTTTGCAGCTAAACTATATTTTTTTCCAGTTCGTGACAGCTTAATAACATTACCGGTACCTCTGGTAAGTGGCTTTTGGGGAAACTCCCAGCAAGCACCAGCTGGAGGAAAGTTTGGGACAACCACCATAGACTTTTTTTTAACTAAATTCTCTGTGTATAAACTATGCTTAATATGTTTTTGGATCTTTATATGTACAGGTATGGAAGCTGAAATCCAGAAAGCTCCTAATTATAGGAAGATCATTCCATAGAGTTAATCTTAAGCAAAGGATTCCCAGTTTAATTTTTTTTCCCTTTTCTTCCTTTAAAAAAGTCTGACCAAACTAGAATCCATGATTTGACCTTATTTATTGTTAAAAAAGCTTGATTTTATCTGATTGATGAAAAACTAGATAATATAGTAAGATTTTTTCAGATTTTTTTCCTGAATTGCTTGATTTTTTCGAGCTTTTTCCCAAAGTGTCCTGAATTATTCGGATTTTTGCCAAAAATAGTTGGACTTTTTGGTTAATTCCAGCGCAGACCACAGAAACTTCCAAATAGGATAGGGACCTCTCCCATTGACTTATATACATCCTCTGTTGGTCTGAGATGGCAGAATTTTGGATTCCGATTTTTGGCAGCCTCAGGATATAATAAATCTCGAAAAAAAATTGTTTTTGGCATTTGGACTTTAATAAATAACCCTCTTAAAGTATGGTGATCTAAATTATGGTAAAAACCTTTATCCGGAAAACTTTCATCTAGCAGGCCATCAGGGCCACTCGGGCAAATACTGGTGGGCCACTCCATTCATGGGCCAGGGAAGTAGAGCCAAATGTGAGCCAAAGCCAAATGGGATCCGAAGCTGAATGGGACCCGAACCTGAGATGAAGCCGAATGGGACCTGAACCAGAGCCAAAGTCAAATGAGACTGAAAAGCTGTGCCGAAGCCGAATGGGAGCTGAATGGGAGCCAAAGCCGAATGGGACCCAAAGCTGAATGGGACCCGAAGCTGAAAAGAGCCAAAGCTGCTGTTGCCTAGGAGGAACAAGACTGTCTGCCAAATTGTAGTTTCCATTGACTACAGTGGTTTTTTTACCTTTATAGTGGGAAAGCCCTGACCACCAATTTTTTTTACTTTGATGGGGGACCCTGGCCACTAATGGTTAAAAAATCTACAAAAAAGACATTTTATTTACAATTTACAAAAAAGACAATTTATTCTCCCGCTGAGGCAAATTGGAGAGTCTTCAGATGGGGTTTTTTTGTCTTCCTCTGGATCAACTAGTAGTTAGGCAGGATGTGTGTCTTTTTTCAACCTTACTATGTTACTACTGTATATTAGCTCTGTTTGTAACTCACCCTTCTGCATGAGTCATACTGCAGTAAAATCCCCCCCAATAGTAAAGATGGGTGAATTTGCACCTTTTTGCTTCACCGAAAAATTCGTGAATTTCGCACGAAATTTGCAAAACGGCGAAAAATTCGCTAAATGGCGGCCGACGCCCGTTTATGAAGTCGGCGTGCGTTTTTTTTTACATCGCCGTCCATTTTTTTTGACAGCTGTGAATTTTCGCCAGCGAATTTTCATGGCCGTTTTGCGAATCGCACAAATTCGCCGCAAATTCATGCCTGGTGAATAAATTCGCCCATCGCTACCCAATAGCAATGTAGCAATTTTTGCAATAGATATTTTTTCGCATCCACTATCCCATATGCAGCTATGTGACAATATTTATGGCCCCACTGCTGTTTTCTTGTTGTTGTGCAGTCTATGAAGAAACTTCAGTGGGTGCTCATGTAGCTATACATATCTAGATAATCAACTGTTCCACCATACCATGCCGCCAATAATAATCCTTTAAAAACCACCTGCATCTGATGGCTACTTGGAAGGTGATTATAAAATTATTTAAAAAAAAAAACTATAAAAGGGATAAAAATGCTTGTGCCAGGCAGTAAGTAAAAAGTTCAAAGTACACATCAACAAACAAAAAATTAAATATCAAGTTACTTATTAAAATGTATAAAAAGAAATATCAATTGTCTCAAGTTTGCTATTTGTTTAGTTACTTATAGCATCCAATCAGAATTTACTGATCAGCTGTTTGAAAACAAATATCTGATTGGTTGCTATAGGTTACTTGATGTAGGCAAACCTAACACTTTTTATTACTATACCTGATGTTAAATGGTGCTAGTGCAATTGCCATTAGGAACCAAATTACCATTTAGCTTTGAACAGGCTACTACAAATTAGAAAATAAAACTAATTATCTGATGGTTTTTCATGTAATTGAGCTGGTACTACAAACACCTACATTGAATGAGCTCTATGTCTTGACTATGATAAATATGGAGTTACCATTTTACTTCATAAAGTGATATTTCATAGTTATTATCCATACTCCACAAAACCTCAACATCCTTACTGCGCATTTCCTCAGGCGTCACAATGTTTGCAATTCTGGGGTAAAAAAGTGGCAACATTTTCTAATAGAATGCAATATGCATTACTCAAGAATGCTGTAAGTAGCCCTGGGGCCCCTTACACCCATGTTAACATGCCCATTACCCATCCACACAGTGATAAGCCATGCCCCTTTGATGGAAACCCCCCATCCTGGCAATCTGTGCCCCACTACATGGGGCCCTTGTGAAACGTCCTGCCTATCCCCCTGATGGTGGCCTTGATAGTACTCCAGACTATTGTACCTATTTCCAGCCCAGTGTGGCTGAAGGACCAAGGGGAGCTCCGGCCGCCTCAGGCAGCAGCACACCACTAGGTACCAGGGGCGGCAAAAATGCCTCTCCTGGTACTTTAAGAGCCAAAATTTTCAAACCGGAAATTTGGCTCTTCTAGCTCAGAGAGCACAATTATGCTCTCTGTGCTAGCGTCCTGGCCCTCTCCGCCACCCTCATGGACCCTCCCAACCAAAAAGGTGAGTGCACCAGGAAGGAGGGGGGCGGCAGCAACACCAAGATGCCTCAGGCGGTGGAGGGGCCGGGATAGCCCCTGGAAGGACCTGAATCTGAATAACATTATTTCATTTTTCCATATATGCGTTGGACTGGAGGCCCACAGCATCCACCTCCCACCTTCTTTTCGGGGCCCCCTACCTCTCCGGCCGCCCCCTAGAGGCCCCCAGCCACATGTATCTGTGCTGTAGTTGAGGCAGCAGTTGGGCCAGGGGGAGGGACATGATCAAGGAGCAGTGCGGGCTTGTAGGCGGGTGCGGGTCTAGGTCTGCGGAGACTACCAGGTTTTTAGCTGGTGTCTCGCGAGCCCAGTCTGACCCTGCTTATATGTCTCCTACCTGGATCATGGAAAATAGAATGAGCTACATGATCAATGGGCGTTAGTTGTACTGTACTGTAATAAAGGATCTAAAATGCCAGTGGAACAAATGTTATAATGTAACTATAAACAAAAGATAAAGTAAGCCAAGGTTTATAATGTAGTTTATAACTATGTCACATACTCACAACATCATTTTTTTGTTATATGTTTAAAGTGTGTTGAGGGTTCATATGGTGCTGTGGGCTCAAATGTTTCTCAAATTATTTTATTTTGTATCAACAAAAAATGTAAAGTCGTCATAGCATCCTTCCCAGTATGCATGAAAACAAATTTTGTTTATGGTTGTAATATCTTTGGCTATATGAAAAAAAAACAATTAATGCATACTATTATTGTGTATGTGATGAACCTTTTTGTTTCTGCCGTTGACTATAATGATTGTACTGATACATTGATTTTGAATAGTGAAAAAAAATGTTTTTTTAAAATTATTGTAAAAAAAAAAAAAAAAGTGCAGTTGGAAAAAGTTGCAGCAAGAAAACACCCATTGATTCCCCTCACGAATTCTGAAATATGTCTAACAAATATATCTGCTTTCTTCCCAATGACTAATAGGGCTGCCTGATTTCAGCAACACTGTATTATGAGGAGTGGGTGGAAGCACATAGGGATTCGCTCTCATGCCCCCTACCCATCCCCTAACTTGCTCAATATTCAAATGCATAAGTACTGCCAGGCAGAATGGAGAGGGCTACCTTGTACCTACCGGCATTGTGCTCTGCACCTTGCTCCTGTGCAAGACACTGGTCCAAAGTGGAATAATTCTCAGAATACATAATTCCACAATGGAACAAGGTGACGGTGGAGTTGAGCCTTTTTTCTGTTAGGAAATGGTTCCTATAGCTAGCCATATATTGAAAGATCTGCTTGTTTGGCAGCCTTGGTCCAAATGATTGGATCACAAAGACAGGAATGTAGGTCACTCGGACAAGAACTGCATCAATGGGACAATACGGTCTTTGTCTGATGGAATTTTTAAACCTGACCAATCAATTGAGAATTCGAGTTTCCTAAACTCAGATGTTTGAGATTTATTAAGCTTGAAAATGTGTATATACTGTATATATATATTGTTTTTTTTACATTTTTATGTGGTCAAGTTTGAAAACCTTGAAGCACACTCATACATTTGAACATTTTATTTTTTTACAAGTCTGCCTACCCAAAATTATAATTCCCTAAATGTACAGGTATTTAACAGTTTCTGAATCTGCATGTCCAAAAATGCTGCACTATTTCAAGAAACCATAATATTTGAATTTAAATATACCTGTACTTTCTTTTTGTAGCGTATAATTTAAGAGACGCTTTGAAGTCAATGGCCATCAAAATAATTTTGACGCAAGCGACAATTTTTATACGCGCAACTATTTTGTCCAAATGCATTAAAGTCAGTGGCCATCCCAATAATTTTAACGCACTGCAATTTTTTTTTGATGCGCCACATTTTTCGTGGGTGAATTTTTGGTGCAGTTTCACAAAAATGTTCACCGGCAGCGAAACGTGGAAATTCGCCACGAATCCATGCCTGCCAAATATATTCACACATCACTAATAAAAATCCATAATATCAAGAATATAACAGCCAGATGTGTAATCACACTAGCAAGGACAATGCTGGAAGAAAGAAATCATTACCACACTGTACACAATTTTTCCAAAAACATGAAACAAAGGCCTGGCAAAACTATGGGAGTGACATCATGAATGATAGTTAGACCAAAGTCAAGCTCCCCATAGACGCAAAGATTTTTCTTGCCGAACTACCTATTTTTGCGAAGTCCGACCAATCCATGAAATTACTGTGAAGTTAGTGGGATTCGAACGATCGTACATGTTTTTTTACAATTTTTCGTCCGACATCTGTCAGAAAATTGATCGGCCAGGTTATCGGTCCCAGTGCAATCTATCTACGTTTGCAGGGCCAAAGAAGCAGCTACCCTTCAGTTTTGCTGGCAATTTTGCCTGAAATGGTGTGCAGTAGCGCTAGAGTTGGTGGCAAAATGATGTAACGCTGGTGAATTTTTGCTAGCGTTAGGCACTTCTCCCTTTAGTAAATTTGCCCCTATGTCTCCATAATTATAAATTAACAGAAAATAATCCTAGTAAATAACGATAAAGTTCAGAAAGTTGTTCTTAAGGAAAAGAGTACTGTACTGGGAGAGAAATACTGCTGCGTGTGATGTGTGTATATATATATATATATATATATATATATATATATATATATATATATATATATATATATACATACAAAATTAGAAACTGTGCCAGTAACATTCACAGCAAAAACCAGATCCAGTGTTTAAAGCTTTTTGGGTATTTTAAATGTCTCACTGAGAATCATGTAAAACTACTATATAATTTTTATAGCTTATGCATAAATATGAAATGCTGTTACAGAATAAGAACAATTAACCAGTTCAGATAAAACCTGGACAAACCCACCATGAAACTGCCATAACAATTCCCTATAACAACAGCACATATGAATGTGAATTTTCAGGATGAAATATGCCCCCAAGCGTCAGTAGACCTAGAGATATTGCCTTTTGAAATTTCTGACTTTTTCTCGAATTTTCCAACTTGGCCTGCCACCTTGACTTCTGAGTATCTCTATGGGTCTTCAAAACTGCAAAGGGCATAGTCAGCTGTAATATTTTAACTGCATGCTTGTATTATTGCTTGTACCTCTAATTTCTGCATGACCAAATGCATAAACACATAAAAGAAAAATGTTCACCTTTCTGTATAAGGGTGATGATGCATATCAACCACAGTTTTCCAGAATTATGCAATTTATATGGTTTACCTGCAGAAATTTACATTCATCTTTGCACAAAGGTATTTTTTGCAAGGCACTGCACACAGGGTATATTGTGGCCAGAAAATGATTTCCTATTATTTGATACTAAATACTTCCTATTTATAGAT
Source organism: Xenopus laevis (assembly GCF_017654675.1). NCBI lineage: Eukaryota > Metazoa > Chordata > Amphibia > Anura > Pipidae > Xenopus > Xenopus laevis. The sequence goes on along the minus strand of NC_054373.1, from coordinate 77,056,675 downwards.
GTTTGAATTTTTTTCTGCAGACAGGTTGTATTAGACAAATTAATACAGATAACCTGGAAACTGCAGACACAAAAAAGAGAAAGGAACCATACACTATGAAGTTGTGCAAAAACCCCTGAGCCCCGTTGATTTATTTACAGCTTTAGTGGAACAGCATGCAAATATTAATTAATGCAAAAATATCAAGGGCTACTGCACCCTTCAGCAGTGCACAACTCTGACTGTCCTCTATATGGCTACCTCTGTATAAGTATAAACAGCTTTGCTCAACCTTGTTAAATTTTAGGTAGATTACATGCAATAGTGCTATGTATAGTCAGTAGTTGTTTCGTTCGGTTTTATAGGTAATGTTTAAGCTTATCTCTGCTAAAGCAAACAGTATAAAATCCTGCTTGTTTAAGGAACATTTATAAAGCTATGATGTTAGTCACTGACAGAATATGCATGAGCATGTGTGTTGGGATTTAAACTGGTGATTAGGCTCCAACGTACATGGACACCAGATTTCCTGTAGCTTCTGCCAACTAAGTTTAAATGGAGTGCATTCATGCAACAGTACTCACATTGAAACTGGTGCTTTCCCCTAGCCAGTGTTTTAGCAGGCTAGCCAGCAATAGTAATGCCTTGATGTGAATAGGGAAGAAAGGTAAAAAAAAAGGACAATATTCCTTTCTAAAAAATGTAGCAACCCCTAGGGAGTAAGTCTATATCAAAAAAAAGTCTCAGGGAGACACTTTTTAACTAATCTTTTGGGATATTTGCAGTTAGAGCAGCAATGCAGTTTGTTTGAAGATTGATTTTTTTAAGCATGGCTGATAATTGAAACAACTGACAGTGTTGTGAAGATGTACTGTATACCATAGTACTTTTGTATACAATGCAATGTGTAACAAAGTGCAATTTCTGGAGAATCCACAATTTTCCTAATATTGTCACACAGCCTGTTACATATGTTATCTGTCTACTATATCTGACCTCTATTTGCAAGTGGCCTGCCCTTATGCTGCTACTTCAAAAGAAAGTAAAATGCAAAAACCTGTTTGAACTCGTCTGGAAACTTCTAAGCATTACAACAGCAGCTAAGGAGATTATAACAATAGAAGGGCACAACAACAATCTACAATTATAGTTTTGGCATGAATTTTATAGCGGTATATATTTTAAGCTTTCCACAAACCTTCTTTGGGTTTATGTCAAGCAGAGAATCAGAAAAAGTAAAGGAAACATATCACTAGCTAGCAGTGCTGTTTTGAAAGCTTTGAAGAAACACCATACAGCAAAATGTTCACCTTAAAGAGTGTTTTGACTGACTTATTACACATAGGCAAAATATGTAAATTTCATTGACTATGATATATGGTATATTTAGGGGCCCATTTACTTAGCTCGAGTGAAGGAATAGAGGAAAAAAAACGTTGAATTTCGAATGTTTTCTTTGGCTACTTCGACCATCGAATGGGCTACTTCGACCTACGACTACGACTTCGAATCGACAATTCGTACTAAAAAAACGTTCGACTATTCGACTCTTTAAAAAAAAAAACTGCGACCCCCTAGTTCGCCACCTAAAAGCTACCGAAGTCAATGTTAGCCTATGGGGAAGGTCCCCATAGGCTTAGCAATCTTTTTTTGGTTGAACAAAAATCGTTCGATTGATGGATTAAAATTAAATCCTTCGACTTCGATATTTGAAGTCGAAGGACTTAACTTCGACAGTCGAATATCGAGGGTTAATTAACCCTCGATATTCGACCATAAGTAAATTTGCCCCTTAGTATAAGTAATTTAAAAACAACTGGACTTGCTGAGTAATCATTGAAGAAATTTCACTACTCATCTGAGTAGCTTCTTGTAAGGCCTTACCCAGTGCCGCGGGGACGCCTGCCACGCCATAAGTGGGGACGCCCGCCCCACTCTGCCTGCCCCGACCAGGCCTGATCTGACTACACTTTTCTCTAACATCTTGTACCGCGACTTTTGTCCTAAAGACTCTAGCTAACATTCATGCCCCTCTGCTTATCCAGAACCTCTAGCCTTGCCTCTCTCGTTTAAGTCCTGGTGACATCCAAGTAGCTGAGGGCTCCTACCGAAGCCAAAGGCGGTCACACTACAGGTGAAGCACGAGCCGAGACCAGGGTGCTTGGCATTTGTTCTGGTGTTGGGTGCCGAACATGACAAGTCTTCAGTTCAACTGAACTAGAGAAGCTGCTCAGATGAGTAATGAAACATTGTCAATGATTACTCAGCAAGCCAATTAAATTGATTAACTTAACAATGTAATACAGTTAAAAAAAGTTAGGGATACAGGATGATTCACAATGATGGAACACAAAGCAATAGAAATTACCTTTTCCAATCAAATTCATGAGCAGTACTTGTCAATGTATGTCTGTATGTTACATTTTTTGCCCCAGATGCTCTTTTGACCAATCACAGTAGAAACACGGACTGTATGGACTAAAGGGTTTTTTTGGGGTTTAGTGTTAATGTCTCCTCTGTGGGAAATTAAATGATTTGCCAACCATGTGATCAAATACGAATATGCAAATAACCTATGTATCCCTCTTTCCTCTAGCACCCAGGCCTGGACTAGCAACCTGTAGATTCTGGCAAATACAGATGCCATATACAGTCACTATTTATTTAGTCTGTGTGGGGCTGTTTGGGCAGCTGTCTACCAGAAATGACAGGCCCTATTTTGAATCTCAGTCCAAACCTGACTGCAGCCAAGCCTAGCTTAAACTGAAATCTTAGCACTTCCATATCCACCAATCCCCATCATCCTAACTCTATACTTAAAGGAATTGTAACATCATAAAATAAAAGTGTTTTAAAGTAATAAAAATATAATGCATTGTTGCCCTGCTCTGGTAAAACTGCTGCATCGGCGTCCGCAGAAAGGGGCAAGGGGGGGCACTTTGCCCCCCTCTGGACTTGTATTTACTATTTAGTATATATCTAAATAGGGCGGCACACTGGCAAATACCACATTATCTGAGTATTAATATTGTCAGAGATCTTATCGGTATCCAATATAAATCTTTTAACCTGTCGACTAAACGAACGATCATCATGGTATGTAAAATATTGGGACACTCCCCACACGATCGCAAAATTGTACGAATCGAGGATTGGCGCGACTATGTTTGCGTTTTGTAAACCTACTAAACATGTTTAGTGGTGTCAAGTGATCTTTTTAGCAAAACATAACTGCTAATTTCCAAGAAAGCTTTAATGGACATTGTTGATTGTATTACTGTTAAGGGAGTGCCATGTTTTTAGCAACAAAATGATTCAGCAATAGCATGCACAGTGATCTGAAGTGACATGAGTGAGCTGTAATGTTTTAATAACGTTTGATATAATCTGAGTTGAAGACGTAAATTCTTTGTGTAGATTGGGCATTCAATATGGGATTGATTGTAGACTACTTCTATTATGATCTTGGTATTATGTTGGCTAAGTTATAATGGCTCACTTACAAGGATGAAAGTCTTGTCTTGCTCCTTTAGGCTGAGAGAATGTGTAGTAGGATGGTCATTTGAAACCCACCACTTGCCTGGCATACAGGTCCAAATTCGGGCATGTATGACAAGCTTAAGTTCTGACCTTGCATTGAGGACAATTATCTTATAACATTTTCAGCAGAATGAAAACCATTCTAATGAAAACTGACTCTAGATGATGATACTAGATGATCCTTTTGGGTTGCATTATATATATAAATATATATATATATATATATATATATATATATATATATATGTACAAGAGAGAAAGCGAGAGAGAGAGAGAGAGAGAGAGAGAGAGAGAGAGAGAGAGAGAGAGAGAGAGAGAGGAGCATAAGATTGCCGGAAACTCAGACATAAAGCAGTATTGCTGTTAAGGAACATGAACCATACAAGTGCATAACTGACTTTGACTTATCTCATAATTCTCATCTCATAATTTATGTAAATCTGTTTTTCCAAAATAATGGTATATCATTAAATATTACACACTGTTTTTGGGTAAGAATGACATTTTTCGATGTGTGTGCCCCTTTAAGCACAAACAAGTTTCTGGCCTGGTTTGCTCACTAATGTACTTGGCATATGATAAGATTGAGCTACAGGCCTGCGAAGACCTGTAGGTTGAGGACCACATCAACATGCCATTGCAATCTTTACCAGCAGGGATGTTCAAATCCACCCTATGCTTGGGGGCACAAGCCCTCCAAAGAGTGCCATTTACAGGCAAATATGCTGCAGACTCAATATGGAGTGACAGATTTAATCTGCATAAATACAGCCATATTAAGATGATACCCAGAATCTTGCTTCTGATATTAATGGATTAAATGTTGCATAGCAGCCAAATGCATGTTGAAATATCAGATTTATGGCCTCTAGACTAAAAAGCAGATAGAGCTGGCGGAATCTTGCTGGAGATCGGGAGTGGCACTGTGCATGTAGTGCCAGCAAAATTCTTCTGTGCCTGTTGGGATTGTGGGTGACATGTTTTTGGACTCCTCCACCACATTTACACATCAATAAACTTGTTCATCTTATCTGAATTGCCCTCAGGAATGTTAAAAAATAGTTTTTGATTTGATTAATAACCTGTGTTAGTTCATGGTTGATAAAAGAAAATTCCAAAGGCACACGGGACTAATTGCAAGCAAAATTGTGTTTAATGCGGAGTTTAATGAGGGTTGAACCAGCTCATAATATCTTTTGCAGAATAATTAGTTTATAGGAATGCCTGTAACAGGGGCAGTTGAGTAGCAAAATTAAAATTACCCCACTCCCATATTAATGAAAACACAGGCCACCCACCACTTATATATAAATCATATTGAAAATCCAGATCTGACAGGCAGAGAATACCTGAAGAGTTACCTGAAAAAATTGCATATTCAGTTCAAAAAGCTGCGCACAAACATGGTGATGGGCATCAGGATGTCAGGGGTTAAAGTTATTTATATACAAGTGCAGCTGCTCATATACATGAGTAGATCATCACTGATAAAGTGCTAATTATTGCCTACTGATGTATATGAACTCATGGTGCGCCAAGAAAAGTTGTTAGCACAATATTGATAATATCCCTTTAAATTGATATGTATTGTCTCTTAGACCATGGGAATGTATGACCTGGAGCAGTCTGGAACAGTATGGAGCATTTGAGCACCAAGTGAAAAGGGAATTTTGCAGGGAATACTGTTTTATCAATACAAACATATATCTGTGGAATATATATATATATATATATATAATATCTATATCTATATATATATATATATATATATATATATATATATATATCTATATATCTATATATATCTATATATATCTATATATATATATATATATATATATATATATATATATATATATATATATATATATATTTGTTCCAAAAGTACCTGCACTGTTCCTTGATGGGTGCTCTGGTCAAATGTAGTATATATAACCTTCAGATTGGGGAAGTTTTTCAATCAAAAAGTTTTATTCAAACATGACTTCTGTGTCCAACGTTTCGGCCAACAATGTGGCCTTTATCAAGGATGTCCAACGTTACAGCCCACATTGGGGCCTTACATCCTTGATAAAGGCCCCAATGTGGGCCGAAATGTTGGACACAGAGGTGATGTTTGAATAAAACGTTTTGATTGAAAAACTTCTGGAGTACTGGTCCATTCTGAAGGTTTATATATATATATATATGTATATATATATACAGGTATATATAGATATATATATATATATCTATATATACTCCAAGAAAGACCAGCAACACCAGGATTTCCGTGTATCAAAGCAAAGTGTATTCAATTATTGCATGAATAGCCGACGTGACATTTCGATCCACGCAGGGACCTTCCTCATGGCAACCATGCTCATATTCCCAATCACCATGAATACCCAACAACAGGAAGTGACATCATTAGCAATTAGTGACTGCTGTGCATTTTCAAAAAACTTTAAGAACAATTTTAAAGTTAATAATTAAAAGACCAACAAATGCCAATAATATAATCATAATGCTACTTGGTGCAATACCATGTGTACCACCCTTAATATGTTATCATAAAATGTTAAATATGTGCATGAACAATATGTTCAATAAAATGGTACCTGTGTTTTAAAAGTAACAGTGTAGCTATAATCCTTAATGTGTAATGGCTAAAAGTCATATAAAAAACAATTACAAATGCCCCAATATATATGAGCTCCCTTAGAGTCGGAAATAAGTTATATAATCCTAAAACAATTGTGGGAAAAATTCCCATTCTGGTCAATCACTTTTAGGGGCTCTTATCTAGGTCTGAGGCAAACAGACAGCATGCGTACTATGTACATGGAACAACAGAACACACACACCGTTGGCAGATAAATTAATTCCTTACGTTATTGCACTTATATGTTGACTACATAGGGAGCTCATTCACTCACAGGAAGCAGCTCAATGATAATGAGCTATTCAGACCCCTCGGGTGAACACAGTTCAGTTTATATGTCCAACATGCTTCTCTCTGTAATAAAGCTTGATCAATGTTGCCTCCCCTTGGTAGATCTGCAATACAATCAATAGGCATGCATTTAAATGCAGAAGCTGGATGTTTGGCCATCAGCCAGTGCTGAGCCACAGGCTGTTTCGATATGTCTTGTTTAGTATCTTTCCTAGGTTTGGGGTCAAGTGCGGCCCTAATGGTTGCCCGGTGCATACTGATGCGCTCCCTCAGTTGTCTACGGGTCTTGCCGCAATACAATAAACCACACGGGCACTTAATAATGTATATCACATTCTGTGAAGTGCAGGTTAATCGCTGCTTAATGTCATATGGTCTGCCCGTGTGTGGATGGAAGAACTTATCTCCTGTGATCAAGGAGCTGCACATAACGCAACCGCCACATCTGTAAAAACCCACTTTGCCTGTAACAGTCAATGATTTGTACTTGCTTACCGGATCCGCTGGTGACAGAAGTTCTTTTATGTTCCTGTGCCTCCTGTGTCCAAAGCGAATTCGTTTACGATTAATGCCCGTAAGTTCTGTATCAGATTGAACAATAGGCCATTGCTGTAATAAAGATTTCTTAATCAGAGGGGTACATGCATCAAATGTGGTCATATAATAAATTATGTCCTCCGCACTTTTCTTTCCAACAGCACTAATTGGGCCCCTCATTATTAGTTCCCGATCCTGGGATTCTGCCCATTGTTTTGTTTTGTCTATTAGATCACTAGGATACCCTCTCTCCCGAAACTTTTGAGCCATAGTCTCCAGTGCCTTAGTTCTTGCATGATCATTACTGGTTATACGAATGACACGAAGCATCTGCGATCTAGGCAATGAATTAAGCAAATGTCGGGGGTGTCCACTGCTGTAATGTAATAACGAATTCCTATCCGTTGGTTTTTGGAATAACTTAGTGTGTAATTGACGCGACTCAACGTCCTTATACACCGTTACATCAAGGTAATTAATACTGCTAAAATCTTTTTGTGCAGTAAACCTTATTGGGGATGCAGTGTCATTAAGATCGGATATGAAAAGCGATAGCTCGTCCTCAGTGCCATACCACAGGAAAAATAAATCGTCTATGTAGCGCCTATAGTACCCACCATGCTTGCGAAACATTGGGTGGCCATATATGTACGTGGTTTCATACTCATGCATAAAAGTATTCGCATAAGTAGGCGCTACATTAGAACCCATGGCGGTCCCTGACAGCTGTATATAGAAATTGTTTTCAAACTTGAAATAATTCTTGTGCAATATGAATTCAAGTAAATCAATCACGAATTCGGATGGAGGACCTACATATGTAGGGTTTTCACACAGTAATTTTCTCACTGCATCTATGCCTTTGTCGTGTGGTATGCACGTATAGAGACTATGGACATCCATAGTAACAAAGAGGAAATCCATATTGGTTGTATCAATACTGCCGATCATTTTTAGAAAATCTGTTGTGTCGCTTAAATAAGAACCCAACTGCCTTACTAGGGGCTGTAGTAACATATCCACATATCCCGATATCTTTTCAGTCAAGGAACCCCTAGCCGATATAATTGGCCTCCCCGGGGGTTGAGTTAAGGATTTATGGACCTTCGGTATGGTATAAATCACAGGTCTTACCGGATGCTCGACAAATAGTCCATTATACAAGGTCTCCGATATCCATCCATGGGTGCATGCTTCCTCCAATAGAATCTTAAGTTGGTTCTGAAATTTGAAAGTAGGGTCATAACTCAGTTTGCAGTAACAGCTTGCATCAGATAATTGTCCCAATAATTCTGTTTTATAATACTTATAATCGAGGACCACTACTGCCCCTCCCTTATCAGCGGGCTTAACGATTATACTGGAATTCTCACGTAACCCCCTCAGGGCCGTGCGCTCCTCTTTAGTGCAATTCCCCCTGTGGTATGGTTGTTGTAAAAAATCTGGTACCGCTGCATCTAGCATACGTGAAAATGTTCGTAAAGACGTATTATTTGTAATCGGATCGAAGTCACTTTTGGCTCTAAATTGGGGTGCATTCATATTGCTTTCTGCCATACTCCCCCTGTCACCCTTAAAGTGCTCCTTCAGTCTCAATGTTCGCGTAAATCTGTAGTTATCCACAATGATATTAAAATCCTGAGGTACAGTGGAGGGAACATAGGACAACCCCTTGGAGAGTATGCTTACCTCCGATGGCGTTAACTGGTGTTCTGACAGGTTTATAACCGCCTGTTCGGCTGCGCTCTGCTCCCCTGGCGTAGAGGTCTGCCCCGACCTCTTGTTACGCTTGTGTTTACGGCCCCCTCTACGGTGTTTGCTGTGGCCCCTGCTTCTTGGGGCTGCTCTCCACCTAAAAAAGGCTGCTGTGTTGGGTTTACGTCTGCCGCAGGTTCCTCCTCCGATTCCGCACTGCTCGATACATACCCCAGCGGCTTCCTCACACGTCGCGTCATCACTCTGCGCCTTTGCGCTCCGGGTCTCCCTCCATGACGCCATCTGTACACGCCATCCTCTCTGTAATCCTGCTGCACCCGAAGGTATTTCGAACGTTTAAAGGCAAGTATCTCACTCTTATACTTCACCAGCTGTTCTTGCAACTTGTTAAGCCAGTCACCATCCTTGTCCATCCGCAGAGTACTCAGGTTGTCCGATTCAAATTGTATGATCTCGCCCCGTACTGTTTTCAGCTCACGTCCAGTCTCTTCAATAACTAGCAGTATCAGTTCCTGTGAGCATCTGTCAAGAGCTGCATACCACCTATTACAAAAATCTTGGTTGCTGCGCCCGATAGTAGGCATATTATTAATCTGAAAGCCACGTGGGATCCTCATTTCTCTGTAATATTCAGAGAGGGACACCCCGTGTAGGTGCAACTCCACCTCTCGTCTTTTCAGACGCAGTAACTCATGGTAGGTTTCCTTTGCCCCCAATTCTCCAAACGTGTCCTTAAATGTCTCTGAAAATAGAATCTTATCAACCTCTTCCGTTGTGTATGGTCTGTATTCCATGTCTTGCTGTGTTAGTCTATTCATGTTGATTTTGGAAATAGGACAAAGTTTATGAAATGAATTATAAATGACAGAAACGATGAAATGTATCAAAGAAAATTGCAGGTGCTCGCCAATCTGTTTCCAGTATAGTATATCTTCACTAGGGCAGCACCCTGCTAGCGTCGTGTTACCTGGGTGCAAGGTAAAAGATACAGATACTCCAAGAAAGACCAGCAACATGTAACGATCGCCGCCCGGAGCAGGCCCAGGAGCTCCGGGCGGCGCGTCCATCTTCGCCGGCGTCGCTCCCAAAATGGCGGCGCCCATGGCCGCCACGTGGGTAGCGGCGCCGGGCGATGACGTCAGCGCGCCGACGTCGGCGCAAGAGCGTCAATGACGTCAGAATGGCGCCAAATTTGAATATAAAAACTCCAACTAGACGCCAGAATGGCGCCCAAGAATAGGATTACTTTCCTGAAGCATATCCTGGGTTTCCTGTGTGCCTTATTGCCTAATATTGTTCCTGCCTTGTATCCTGACCCTTTGCCTGGACTTTGGACTTTGATTGTATTCTGCCTGCCTGTGAACTCTTGCCTGATCCTGACTATTCTCCGTTTAACCCTTTGGATACCGCGACCTTGTTCCCTCAAGAGGGCTTCCTCCTTGATCCAGACAACCTCCCTGGAGGGAGCTCCCGGCTCCCTGACATTATTCTTGGGCCATGGATCCTTCTGAGGAAGCCACACCTCATGTCGGACGAGCGCTCCGCGGACTGGCATCCCGCATGGAGGACTACGAAAACCAGCAGGTTCGCATTGGGCAAGCACTCGATGTCCTGCTGGCTCAAGTGCCTTCTGCGTCCTCCACTGCTCCACCTACTGGGGATCCCCCCATGGCGGCAGCCCCCACGAACACAAGCTACCCGACAGGTGAGCCTCGCATTCCTCCTCCCCCTCGTTTCAGTGGGGACCCACAAGCCTGCAGGGGATTTGCCACGCAATGCCAAATTCAATTTGAGTTCCAACCCACACAGTTTCCAAGCGAGCGTTCCAAGGTGGGGTATGTGATGTCTCGATTGGAAGGCAAGCCACTGGAGTGGGCAACGTCTCTTTGGGAGAAGAATTCCCCGCTGACTTTCGATGTTAAAGACTTTCTCCAAGCTTTTCGTATAGTCTTTGATGCTCCAGGTCGGGTTACGAACGCCCCTGCCCGTCTCTTGCAGCTCCGGCAAGGAAGCCGCAGTGTCAATGAGTATGCTATAGACTTCCGAACACTGATGGCGGAGACTTCCTGGTGTGATGACGCTTACAAGGCTGTATACTACCAAGGCCTATCCATCCGCATCAAAGATGATCTCGTCTCCAGAGAGACTCCTGACACCCTGGAAGGGTTGATCGCTCTATCCATTAAGGTGGACACTCGTCTCAGAGAGCACCAGGTGGAGAGAGAGCGCAGTAGACGATTTTCTCCCATGTTGGCCCCTCGCTTTCAAAGGCCGATTCTGCAAACACCCGCTGTTCCTGTGACCCATGTGTCGACGTCTCCCTTGGAGGAACCCATGCAAGTAGGAAAGACTCGCCTCTCCGAGCAGGAAAGACTCCGAAGAAGTATGGCAGGTCTCTGTTTATACTGTGGTGGGCATTCCCATTTTGCCAACGCCTGTCCTGCCAAAGCCAAGAGTTTTGTACCCCGAGGTATGTCTCAGGTTTCTTATGTAGGGGGCATCACTCGAGGTTCTCTGGAGAAGTATCAAGAAAATTCACGCAGGCTTCTCCTTCCTTTGCAGATTCACCTGGCAAGTAAGTCTATCTTCGAAAGGGCCTTCCTCGACTCCGGAGCGGATGGCAATTTCATGGATGCCTTTTTTGCCGAACGCATGAAGATTCCTCTGCTTCCATTGTCTTCTCCCCTGCGAATTACTGCCATAGATGACAAACCCCTGGAGTTTGAATTCGTCACAAAGTTCACGGCGGAACTATCTGTACAAGTTGGGGCGCTGCATCAAGAAAAACTTTCATTCTTCATCATCCCCTGTCCTTCTACTCCAGTGATATTGGGTCTTCCATGGTTACGTCTGCATAACCCCACCATAGACTGGTCCACTGGGCAGATCTCTCGTTGGAGTTTATTTTGCCTGCAACATTGCCTTCCGCCAAAACCCCTCGAGAAGGTGAATGTCTCCTCTGCGGAATTAAAGACTTTGCCCTCCACTTACAAGGGATTTTCCGATGTGTTTTGTAAAAAGTCTGCAGAGTTCCTTCCCCCACATCGCTCCTACGACTGTCCGGTTGAACTCCTGCCTGGAGCTATGCCCCCCAGAGGGCGCACCTACCCTCTCTCTCCTGCAGAGACTACCGCTATGAAGGAGTACATCCAAGAAAATCTCCAGCGGGGGTTTATCCGCCCTTCTACCTCTCCTGCAGGGGCTGGGTTCTTCTTCGTGGAGAAGAAGGACGGAGGCCTTCGGCCTTGTATAGACTATCGGGGTCTGAATAAGATCACCGTGAAAAACAGATACCCTCTGCCCCTGATTGCCGAGCTCTTTGACCAGCTGAAAGGGGCCAAGATTTTCTCCAAGTTGGATCTCCGGGGGGCCTACAACCTCATTCGCATCCGGGAGGGTGACGAATGGAAGACGGCATTCAACACTCGGGATGGGCACTATGAATATCTCGTTATGCCTTTCGGCCTATGCAATGCCCCTGCCGTCTTCCAGGAGTTTGTGAATGATGTGTTCCGAGATCTCCTAGGAAGGTTCGTAGTCGTATACTTGGACGACATCCTGATCTTTTCCAAGGACCTTGAAAGTCATCGCTCCCAGGTGAAGGAGGTACTCTCTCGTCTGAGGAAGAACTCTCTCTTCGCCAAGTTGGAGAAGTGTGTTTTCGAGGTATCCAAGATCCCCTTCCTAGGATACATTATCTCTCCAGAGGGATTTGAGATGGACCCCGTGAAAGTGTCGGCCATCCAGGAGTGGCCTCTCCCACTGAGTACCAAAGCAATCCAGAGATTCATCGGATTTGCTAATTATTATCGACAGTTCATCCGGGGGTTCTCTTCCCGCATTGCACCTATCCTGGCCCTCATCCGAAAAGGGGGTAAACCCAGCCTGTGGCCTCCATCTGCTATAGAAGCCTTTCAGTCCTTGAAAGAGGCCTTCACGTCCGCTCCTGTTCTTCGACATCCCAATCCTGCACTACCCTTCTGCATCGAAGTTGATGCTTCTGAAGTCGGAGCCGGAGCTATCCTGTCTCAGAGACATTCCTCTGATGGAAAATTGCACCCCTGTGCGTTTTTCTCCAAGAAGTTCTCATCCGCAGAGCAGAACTATGACGTCGGGAATCGAGAACTCTTGGCAGTCAAGCTTGCCCTTGAAGAATGGCGTCACCTCCTGGAGGGTTCTGAAATTCCTGTCCAGATTTTCACTGATCACAAGAATCTGGAGTTCATACAGTCCCTCAAGAGGCTAAATCCCAGACAAGCCAGGTGGGCCCTTTTCTTTTCCCGATTTAACTTTGTTTTGACTTATCGCCCAGGTTCCAAAAATCTGAAGGCCGACGCCTTGTCTCGTAGCTTCACTCCGGTGGACCGTGACCCTGAGAGACAGGAACCAATCATTCCACCAGTCAAGATCATTGCCTCTCTGTATCCCCAATTTGCCGACCAGATTCTGGCTGGGCAGTCCTCGGCTCCTCAAGATACTCCGATTGGCATGGCCTTTGTCCCTCCAGAACTTCGCCTGGCCATCCTGCAACAAACCCACTGCTCCAGGCAAGCTGGACATCCTGGTTCGGCTAAGACCCTTGAACTCTTGAGGCGCCTAGTCTGGTGGCCTGATATCCGCAAGGATGTAAAGGACTTTGTGGCTGCTTGTAATGTCTGCGCCACTTCTAAGCCTAGCCATTCCCGCCCCAGTGGGTTGTTACAGCCTTTGCCGGTACCCTCTCGTCCATGGACGCACCTCTCTATGGACTTTATTGTCGAACTTCCTCCCTCCGGTGGGAATACTGTGATCTGGGTTGTTATTGATCGCTTCTCCAAAATGGCCCATTTCATCCCTCTGAAGAAGTTGCCCTCTGCGGTGGAGTTGTCCCAGCTTTTTATCCAGTACATCTTCCGCCTGCATGGTTTCCCGGTGGAGATCGTCTCCGATAGAGGCACCCAGTTTACTGCCAAGTTCTGGCGTTCCTTATGCAAAGACCTGGGAATTGTTCTTCAGTTTTCATCTGCATACCACCCGCAAACGAATGGGGCAGCTGAACGTGTCAACCAAGCCCTGGAGCAGTTCCTGAGGAACCACGTATCCCTCTGCCAGGATGACTGGTCTGATCTCCTCCCATGGGCGGAATTCGCTCATAATAATGCTTGTCATTCCTCTACAGGAAGGTCTCCGTTCATGTCGGTGTATGGTCAGCATCCTCAAGCTTTTCCCCAAGACTTTGTGCTATCTGACGTCCCGGCTGCTGACGACTCCGCAGCCCATATGTCTGCTATTTGGGCTGCGACCAAGTTGAACCTAGAGAAGAGTGCTCTTGTTCATAAGACTTTCGCGGATCGTCGTCGAAGATCCTCTCCTCTCTACAAGGTGGGTGATAATGTCTGGCTCTCTTCCAGGAATATCCGGTTGAAGATACCATCTCCCAAGTTGGGTCCAAAATTCGTGGGACCATTTCCCATCTTGGAGATAATCAACCCTGTGGCTGTCAGACTCCAGCTTCCACCAGAGATGAGAATCCCCAACGTGTTCCACGTGTCTCTGGTGAAACCCGCCATCACCAACCGGTTCTCTGGCGGTCAGTCTCCTCCTCCTGCCATCTCAGTGGAGGGTCAACTCGAGTACGAGGTGGAGAAAATCCTAGACTCCAGAATCTCCAGAGGGTCCCTTCAGTACCTCATTCAGTGGAAGGGCTTTGGCCCTGAAGAATGCTCCTGGGAAGGACACCGTGATGTTCACGCTCCTCGTCTGGTGAGGGAGTTCCATTCCAAGTTTCCCCAGAAGCCAAGTCCTGGTGGTCCAGAGGCCCCCCGTGAGGGGGGGGGTACTGTAACGATCGCCGCCCGGAGCAGGCCCAGGAGCTCCGGGCGGCGCGTCCATCTTCGCCGGCGTCGCTCCCAAAATGGCGGCGCCCATGGCCGCCACGTGGGTAGCGGCGCCGGGCGATGACGTCAGCGCGCCGACGTCGGCGCAAGAGCGTCAATGACGTCAGAATGGCGCCAAATTTGAATATAAAAACTCCAACTAGACGCCAGAATGGCGCCCAAGAATAGGATTACTTTCCTGAAGCATATCCTGGGTTTCCTGTGTGCCTTATTGCCTAATATTGTTCCTGCCTTGTATCCTGACCCTTTGCCTGGACTTTGGACTTTGATTGTATTCTGCCTGCCTGTGAACTCTTGCCTGATCCTGACTATTCTCCGTTTAACCCTTTGGATACCGCGACCTTGTTCCCTCAAGAGGGCTTCCTCCTTGATCCAGACAACCTCCCTGGAGGGAGCTCCCGGCTCCCTGACACAACACCAGGATTTCCGTGTATCAAAGCAAAGTGTATTCAATTATTGCATGAATAGCCGACGTGACGTTTCGGTCCACGCAGGGACCTTCCTCATGGCAACCATGCTCATATTCCCAATCACCATAAATACCCAACAACAGGAAGTGACATCATTAGCAATTAGTGACTGCTGTGCATTTTCCAAAAACTTTAAGAACAATTTTAAAGTTAATAATTAAAAGACCAACAAATGCCAATAATATAATCATAATGCTACTTGGTGCAATACCATGTGTACCACCCTTAATATGTTATCATAAAATGTTAAATATGTGCATGAACAATATGTTCAATAAAATGGTACCTGTGTGTGTATATATATATATATATATATATATATATATATATATATATATATATATATATATATATAGAATGATAGAAGGACTCGCACACCATTCTTCAGTGAATAAAACTGTGTTATTTTATTCTGTAATGCATTTCCAACGTTTCGGCCCCCATTTGGGCCTTTATCCAATAAAACTGTGTTATTTTATTCTGTAATGCATTTCCAACGTTTCGGCCCCCATTTGGGCCTTTTATCCTTGATAAAGGCCCAAATGGGGGCCGAAACGTTGGAAATGCATTACAGAATAAAATAACACAGTTTTATTCACTGAAGAATGGTGTGCGAGTCCTTCTATCATTCTGTATAACCAGCATTGACCTACGCACCCGAAGTAACTACAAATCTGGTAAGAGTGCATACACTCAAAAACTTTATGTATATATATATATATATATATATATATATATATATATATATATATATATATATATATATATATATACACATAGTATTGAAGGTTGAAAAAAGACACACGTCCATCAAGTTCAACTTTTTTTTTTTTAAATATATATATATTTTTATATTATAAATGTATATATTTTTAAATATATATATATATATATATATATATATATATATATATATATATATATATATATATATATATATATATATATATATATATATATATATATAACTCTACCCAGTAACCCGTTTTAAAAAGTATGTATTTGGATGTATAAGAGTTTTAGCCCTATGCCAAGTTTTGTATACTTGTTCCTTCTAGTTTGGAGTTGGAGATTACTTGCACTATGCAAGAATTGGATACAGTATGTGATTGCAGAATGTTTTTACTCTTATCAGTGAAAGTTAAAAATGTCCCTCATACCTACAGCGTAACAGAACCACATACGAAGGAAACAACATTACCAATCCCTTATTTCAATTCCAAATTCCCTTACAGCCCTCTGTTGAGTTTTCATGAGACCACGTGATATTTTTCATGACTTTGAATGTGGCTCAAAAGATTACAAAGACCACTGGGTCAGCAATCTTTGCCAAACCCTCTGTGCAGTTTCTAAAATCAATTAATTTCAGTGACAATAAATGCCACGAACATGATACACACACATAGCCAGGCCCGGACTGGCAATCTGTGGGTTCTGGCAAATGCCAGAGGGGCTGCTATAAGGTCCCATAGAAAGTCAGTATTTAGTGGGCTGGTGGGGGCTGTTTGGGCCTCTTTGTGGGCTGATTGGGCCTCTGTGTACCTGAAATGCCAGGTCCTTTTTTAATTCTCAGTCCGGGCCTGCACATAGCTAGTCCATCAAAAGAAAAAAATGACCTTTTGCTTAATAATCTTTATTAAAAAAAATAATCTTTATTAAAAATCGCATGAAAATACCCCTAACCACTGCCTTCACGAGCCACTGACTGAAATATTCCTTGCGATTTTAGTCACCTTAACTTACTTCAAATGCGAAGGGGGAGAGACGGGGGGGGGCGTAAAGAGGGGTGTGTTTTAACTTTGGCCAATCACTATATACAGGGCAGGGACGAAGGAGTTCTCGGAGAACAAGCACTGAGGGTCGGTTCCAATTGTCGCCGCCAGCCAGTACCGGGATACATTGTCACTAACGGTGAGTTGGTAATACAGCTCCTCTACAAGGGGCCTAGGTGGCTGGGTTGACAAGGAGACTACGGTCACTGACGCATGCTGGGAGCCCACGCTCTTCCTCTATGTTCCTCGTTGCCTGGCAGCGCCGAATCTGAGAGCATTGCCGGGGTGGTATCATGTACGTATTCATATACGTGTTCATTTCGGCACGCTAGTATGGATGAGCCTGTGAGGCGGCTGGGAAGTGGGACGACTCTAAAAAACACGTGTCTTAATAGCTAGGGGTATTGTGGAACAGGAGGGGAATGGCACTTTATTATTCGTTTAAAAAAAAAAATTTAGCCACAGCAGTGTTGTTTAGTTAGTCCTAAGGCCGATGCTCCTCTGTTTCCTGAATGACCTTGCGATTACACGTGATTCTGCCTGAAGCCGGCACAGTCCTCTGTTGAAATTCTATACAACGAATTTTCCTTCTGGAGAGCCGTCCAGATGCAGCACTTGTCCGGCTTATTTTAAGGGTCTCCCTTAATTCACACAGAATGGGGGGTTTGCCTGTGTAATTCTTCTGTGCTGAACAGTGATGGTTTCCATGTGTTGCAGAAATCCGAATGCAGAGTCACCGTGACGCTATTTTAATGGAAACTGAAAAGTTTCATTGTAAAACGAATCACGTAACTGCTACGGCTGAAAGCGATTATTGTACAACCGCTTTCCTCATTTCCTCTGAGGCAAGTCGCACATGAGCCAATAAAGCTGATTGCCTCAAGCAGTGGCACTAATTTTAATTTTAGTTGTTGGTAGGGCTGAGGTAAACTAGTGTTGCCTGAGGGTTTGGGGAGTTTAACAAACACAATCTCAACCTTAGAACATGTGGCCAATTAATTATTTATTTTATTGGATGTTATTTCCCAAATATATTGGCAGGAATCTTGATGCAGCATGGTAGTTTAACCCTAACCTCCTCTTCAAACCCTATTGCTCCCATGGCCCATCAAGAAGATGAGGGTCACCTGAGACTCCAACATATACACTACTACTGGCATTTTTTGCTTAGTGGCTTACTTACAGCTGCTGCATCAGTTCACATGTCGCCTATTTGAGAAATCCTTACAGTGATGTCAGCGGCACCTCCGTTTCTCACTGCAGATGCCCAGTGTTTGTCAGACTTTTCCACTACCCCCCACCTCTAGAGTTGGGATTAAACCAAAGTTATACATATCATGCTTGCTTAGGTAAGGCTAACCAATATAGAACCGTTGATTTTCCTTCTAAGCTGTGCATTCACACATGTTGAATTTTCAGTGTACTTGACAAAAGTTACACAAATCAAATTCTACATGCCCCAAGCTTACTTTGTACTGGAATATTTCATTAAGTGGTACCTCACTTTGCTCCAGTACCATAATTGCTGATGGTATGTACAGTTTAAAAAAAAATTACGATAGATACTTGGTAGTTTCTTAGATCTATGTTGTCGTACTCATTAAATATTATATCTTAGTTGGGATCAAGTACAAGCTACCGTTTTATTATTACAGAGAAAAAGGAAATCATTTTCAAAAAATTGGACTATTTGGATAAAATGAAGTCTATGGGAGACAGCCATTCCGTAATTTGGAGCTTTCTGGATATCGGGTTTCTGGATAAGGGATCCTATACTTGTACTTATTCTGAAAACCCAGGGGAATCAATTGGTTGCTATGAAATGTGGAATGGCCATGATTATGTAGAGTTCACGTCACAGCCAGAATGCATTTTTTTTTTTTTTTCAAAAAAAGCTATTTACATCACTAAACTGAACTATTGCAAAAAATATTTCAGTGGGCATTTACTTCTTGGAAGATGCAGTGTTCAAAGTTCAGACACAAGCTGCCATGTTCTTTACTCTGCATTTTCCCCAATGAACGAGTGTCTTTAAACTGTAAAAAAGTTTTTTGGTTGCAGGTCCAGTGCCCCTATTGCAACGAACTGCAACTGCTCCAATGTACAAGGCTCTGGGCTTCCCTAATGTCACTTGCATAGGATTTTTGTCAGGACAGACACAATGGGACCCAGTGGAACTAAGTGCAATGAGCGTGTTTGGATGCAAGTACATTAAATGACTTGTGTCAATACATGCAACACTTCTCCCATTTTAGCACAATTTCACTTCTGGTTGTAAATCACCCTTATATAGCGCTTTATTGTGTTCAACTCTACTTAACTAACATGGTAGAGGCATTATTTATGTTGTCTCTGTTTGGGTTGTGGTGTTTTTTGAAAAAAAAAGTCTTAGAATCACACAAGTTCATTAAGGACTCTATCTCAAGTTTCCATCTTAGGTACATACAATTATATATACTATCTGCTATAGGGCTGCACTAGAATACCAATTTTTGGTGAATACTGAACTAAATTAGAACCCTAATTTGCAATTTCAAATTTCATATTCAGAACAAAAATAATTTCAGTTGTCCAGAGCTTTAAATCTACATGACTAAGTCAAGTGAGTCCTGTAAAAGGTTGAATCCTGGATTTGGTACAGACCTAGTATATTAAACTGGTCATAGTAAAGAAGCGTTAAATGCAGTATATACATAATATGATATTTGATAACCTAATGCAATCTTCCATTGCGTCCAAAGTACATTAATAAAACTGTACCTTGTTTATGATGTTATTATAAGGGAGCACAAATCCACACTGGAAAAACTGTCCTGTTTGGTATTTTAATGTTTAAATGTTTTCAGTAGTATTAAAGGTGGTTGTACATGGGCAGGTAATAGTGATGTGCGAGTAACAATCTCTTGTATTCACCAGTATGGGGAGGACCTGATGTGCCACACAGTCAGTAGGGATGGGGGAATGTGAGACTGCATCTAGGAAGTGCAGAAATTATTATAAAAGTAATTGCTATGCCTCAAGCATAGGGACAGGGCAGGCAATATATATGATTTTTTTTAATGAGTTTATAACCAGTATGAAAGTTGTAATAAAGTTTCCTGTTTAATTTGAAAATAACTTTTATTGTTCAGCTTTTTATGTCTGAGTGACAAGTTCCCTTTAAAACTAAAAAAAAAAAAAAAAGTTGGCAGACTTGCTGACCACTTGGCACGCACAGCGTTGCCGGGGAAGGGTTAAAGCAATCTTCTAGTGGGCAAGTGAAGGGTCATAGCATTGTATCATGTGAAAGTAATTGGTAGTTGTATCTAGTATAGGTCAATCTAAAAACAACTGGACTAAAAACAACTAGATTGACCTATACTAGATATACCATGACCTGGATGAATGAAAATCTTCATAGTCATAATTGGTAGTTGATTAGTGTTTTGTGGGCAATAATATAAAATTGGATGCCCTA
The DNA here is from genome assembly GCF_017654675.1 of Xenopus laevis. Lineage (NCBI taxonomy): Eukaryota > Metazoa > Chordata > Amphibia > Anura > Pipidae > Xenopus > Xenopus laevis. The sequence continues at coordinate 77,036,393 of NC_054373.1, read as the reverse complement.
CACAGCTGTCTGTGGATCCCATATTCAGACCGAGTGACACAAATATACCTTGGAGTGCCGTCTCGACACACAAGCCTTAAGTTGAGCATCCATGGTCTAGGCAAATGAAGTACAAACCAATGTATCACACCCAGGGTTAGACTGGGCCGGCGGGACATTGGGGAAAAAAAACAATGACTTAATTCCTTAGGACTTTGAGTTCTGCCAAGTAGTACATTGGCATATATACATCGATAACTGGGTCTTAAAGTATAAATAAAGTGTGTGTGTGTGATTGCTTAGGGTGTTTTTCTAAGCACTTTTGTTTTTTGTTTTTTTTTTTGTTTCTTTTAACTGCCAGTATATTTTGTAACGGTGCCATCTGCTGATCAGTTCTTATATCTGCACAGTTGGAGAGAGAATTCAGAAGGAAAAAAGAACTGTTATGTTGCACAGTTCTGCAAAGAGCACAAAAGCCTCCGTATACTTTTCTCATCTCTTTCCTGAACAGTTTGCTTTTTTCCCCCCTTCCGAATGTGTCTCCTCTCTAGCTGCCTATACTCGGGGCCGGATTTCCAGCTGCGGCGCCCCAAGGCCTCGGGGTCCTATCAGCCGCTGATCGTGCGCACCCCCCCCATGCGCTCATGCGCCATAGCGCTGGGGAACGCTGTGTTCTCTATGCGGCATGCCGCCCCTAGAATTTTGCCAGCCCTAGGCCCGGGCCTTTGTGTCCTTGCCACAAATCTGGACCTGTCTATACTGTTACATGAACTAATCACTGAGGTGGCATGGTTTTAATATCTCTGAAACAATAAAATGTAAATTACAAAAATGCTTAGAAAACCACAGTAGGCAATTTTGAAATTTGTTTTTCTAAACTTTACTTACACTTTAAAAGGTCACTGCTAAAATAAATGAATATCTTTATGAATGCTCAACTGGAAGCAGTTAAACTGCTGTTCTGCATTCATTATTGGTGTGATGATACCTCTAACTTTAGCATCTTGTCCTTGAAATTAGTTGACCTAACTTTTTTCCTTGTCACAAGACTTGGTGCAATGTGAACTGATCCAGGGCTTGTTGAGTTTTCTTCCTGACTTGTGCTCTTGCCAAGACACTCTCCAGCACAGAAGACTGCATCTTTTTTTAAAAACCGCTATCCAGATAAAATTTAACAAACTAAATTACAAATTCAGAACGTTGCTTCCATTTCCTGCACATTTCCTGTTGTAATTGAACTGTCCTATTAAAGTATTGGTAATATGAATAATTTTACTACAAAGATTGCATTTATTTGAGCATATGCCTGTCCAGAGGCTTCATAAATTGCTGATTGGTTGGTATAAAGTTTGATAAGAAAAAGGGTCATGGCCGAGTAGATCGGGGAAAGCTGGCTGGGATTGGGGACATGGTGGCCTGCACCAGAGTTGGAATGGTCAGTTATCAGTTGCACAAGCTGTTGGGAGTACCAAACATGGACCAGTAAGTAAACTGTGGCTAGATGAGGACTTAATTACACACAGGGCTTATGTGAGGACTGGTATTTTTGATTCCTTGGTAGCTACCAAGGACGTTGGGGAAAAAGCAATAGGTTTTTTTGCCTTTTTAGTGCAAGAAATAAAACTGATATTGCTAAATTAGAGCAATAATTTAAAATGAATGTACAGAACAACCTTGTATTCTCGCTTCCTCATTGGTTTTGTGATTTCCCCCCCCTTAAACTGCTGGATAAGTTGTTTTATGGCACAAACCAAGGGCAAAGTCCTTGTCTGGCTCATTTTATCTGTACTGCAAACTCTCCTGTGTTCACTATTGGACTATTGCCTAGAGTTGTGTGGCTTTGAAAGGGACAGTTAACACAAATGTTTCATTTGAATTACTAAACACTTTTAAATCCTGTACATGGACTTGGTTTTTAACCCTGTAAAATTTTGTTCAGGGTGCAGAAGTTGATAACAGCTGCTGACCCACTTCTGCTTCCTTCTACAGCTGGCACCTTTAGAAACCTTGTGTATTCTGTTGTAACTGCTTATGGATCCCTGTGCCACCCCAAGGGTACACACACCACTTTTTTTTTTTTTTTTAATGTGAGAGCAAATCCACACTGCAAAATGAACTTGATTTTTGTGGTTTATTGCATTTTCAGTTCTGCATTGCTCTTGATTGCTTGTTTGTATCTGTTTTTAATTACATAGTGAAGCTAACGAAACTGGGATGTGGACCAATAATTTTTTGATTTTACTTGCGTTGGTTTATTGTATTTTGAATATTCTTTGTTCTTTATTACTTTATTTTTGCCTGTGTAAATATTGTGTGCAATATGTTCATTTTAGCAGTCAAATAGTCTGTAATCTTGTGTATATTGTGCATTGATATTTATTTCCTCCTATGTCTAACCCCCCCCCCCCCAGTTTCATCGTATGGGGTGGGGAGAGAGAAAATATATAAAGTCCTTACCAATCAGTACTGGGGGTTTGGAAGTGGCCGTTCTGGTGGCGTATAATCGGATATGATCCACCTCTGGAGTCAACTGGTCAGCCTGACCTATTGGTTCTGTGGGTTTCTGTCAAAAATAAATGGAAAGCCAATACCTTGTCTGCTACAAACGGGTGAATCCCAAACTTTATTCCATGGTGCTCACAACACTTCAATGTTCAAACGTTTCGGGACCGCATGGCCCTTCCTCTGTGGGTTTCTGACCAATCCACCTTCTTTATATCAATTCGTTCAGAAGACACCTGTCATTCATATTTTTTATATTCTATCTTTGTAATGAAATTAACACAGAACATGTTTCTGGCGTTTACATGTGCCACAGCCCACATAGAGAAACTTGTGTTGTTGGATTAGGGCTTTTCCTTGAGGGCATTATTTTGTGTGTTTGAGATGCAGGGTTAAGTGTAGGTAACTATATAAGCTAATTGATTCCATTATATACTGCCTGTTTTACTCATGTTTTCATTTGAGTTTTATTGCAGCCGTGTTTCATTAATCGTATTATTATTCATTGCATTAGGAAAAAAAGATGTTTAACTCACAAATACACTTTGCAGTGTTTAAACAGACCTAAAAGCAAGACATGTATTTGGATGTGTAACAAGCACCCATTTTTAGATTTGCAAAAACACCCCACCGGTGTGTAAGAGCCCTGAGTGAACATTTATTTTTTAATTGATGAATTAAAATAAAATAATTTGGGTTTAATACCAAGTGAAGCAGCTTTTCTGGTAACAGGTTAAAAAAAAAAAAATCAAAAATGGAATGCACACAAGGGCAGTACAACGCATGTTAGTTTCAAGTTGAATCTTTAATTGTAAATCTGCAGTTTTTTTATGAACATATGACATGGGAGTGTCTTCCTCAAAAAATGAGTTGCATTTTTCTTCTTGTACCATAATGTTGGCACAGCTGATTTAATTTCCTTTCACTGACTGTTTTGCAACTGTGCAGCTTGTTCCAGTACACACCAGCCTCTGTGACAGTTCAGCTGGTTAAAGTGACGTATTTTGGATTTGCTCATATGTTCTTCCTCAATGTGAATTACTAATGAAGCTTGCTGTTTTGAGTAGAGGAAGCTTTCAAGACCTAAGGCACGTTAGACACGTACAACTTCTTTGTATGCAGATGTAGTGTCGGATATCAAGACCTAATTAGTTAAGTTGAAACCTGTCCCCTGTACTGCTCAGAAGTGTTTGAGGAAATTTTGAACAGGCTCATACCCTTCCCAGTTAATTCTGAAGACCATTTATTTATTTTTTATAGTAGTGTTTAGGATGGTGGGGATTTAGATGGAGGTTGAAGTGGCCTTTTTCTTTCTTTATGAATAGAGATGTATTCTATTTGCATGCCTCCATTATTTCAGTTCCTCTGTGCTTAGCAGGCATAAGAGTATCTTTAGCATTTGGGCTCTATCTACCTGTTAACAGGACTGTAAAGCAAACATGTATTTTTGGCTTGGGTAAATCATATCTTCAGTATATTCGGTACTTTTGAAAATGATTCTTAACAAGGTCACACTATCTGCCGTAACGGATCCACCTGCCTACACCTTAGTGAATAGTGATTGGAAAGAATGGGCTGCACACACTGACCCCATTCTTTCTGATCATTCTATTCAATGAGGTGTAGGCAGGTGGATTACAACAACTTTTTTCTTTTTTTTTTTTTTTTTATTACAGAAACATGATCTAGGAACATTACAGCAGAAACAAAAGTAAACTCAAGCTAAATTTTGGCCTTTAACGGGCTGCTAAAGTATTTAAGGTAAATTTGTAACAGGATCTGGAGAGGAAATGAATGGGGCACAGTCTACACACTCAGCATTCAGTTTTTCCACAGCTCTAAACCGTTCCTGGCAGCGACTTGCAGCTCAGCAATTTAGTCAAACCTTCGACTGACCAGCTGTAACTGTATCACTGAAGAACCACCAGTGTATTTGCATTTTATAGTTGCAGCTCACCTTAAATCTCACTCTTGCTATAATTTGATCATCTGTATTCTAAGGTAAAAAAAAAACTGGGACTGTCTAATCACTGTTTATTTATTTTTTTCTTTCCTGCAGATATTTAATTCCCGCAAGAACCTCCAACTTCCCAAAGAATGGCACCTGCTGTTGGAGGCCCAGTGGGATACACTCCCCCAGAAGGGGGCTGGGGCTGGGTAGTAGTTGTAGCAGCCTTTGTATCAATCGGATTCTCCTATGCCTTCCCTAAATCGATTACAGTCTTTTTCAAAGACATAGAAGCAATTTTTGGAGCAACAAGTAGCGAGGTGTCCTGGATTTCTTCTATAATGCTGGCTGTAATGTATGCTGGAGGTAAGGTTTTTTTTATTTCCCTTGTATGTACAGAAAAATGATCTAACTTTGAGTAAACTTCTATTTTTTAGGCCAAATAACATATAATTTTTTTTTTTTTTTTTATTGTTCTTGATCTGGTGCCACCACATTTATCCATTGATTTAAACATGCCTTCTTGGTTTTTTTTGTGGTTGCAACAGTCAATGATCTTTGCAACCAGTTGGCATTTATGTTCAATGAGGGGAGAAATGCAAATAATTCCAAAAACCACAGATTGGTAAGATAAATAAAGGGTGGTAGAGTTATATATCTGCATGCTAAGTCAGTACAGAGTTGGTCTTCCTCTTTAACCTTCTCTGTTCTGGTAGACTTCCTGTGATTAAATATGAACACTGGCACACACTAAGTGCCAGCACTGTAGATTTTTTGTGTGTTATTGTCACTGGATGATGTACATAGGTAAGAAGTTGGGTTGAAAACGGACCAAAGTCCATAAGTTCAACCCTTCCAAATGAAACCCAGCATTCATCCATCCTTGCATACACTCACACCGACCCCTCCATACACTCTCAAACTATATATACACCAATTTCTATACTTATTGTAGATTTTAGTATCACAATAGCCTATAATATTATGCTTGTCCAAGAAAATCTCCAAGCCCCTCTTAAAACCGAATCGGCCATTACAACATCTGGCAGGGCATTCCATAACATCACTGTGAATAACCAGCTATGCTGCTTTAGATGAATGTTCTGTTGCTCTACTCTAAAGAGGACGACCTGTGGTGCAGTGATCTATATGGGGAAAAAAGATTCCCCCCCCACCCCACTATCTGTTTATAATTTGTTGCAAAGTCTTTCTAAAACACACACTTGTCTGTTGACTACATACTCTTTGCCCGTGACAGATGCTATTGTTGGGAAATATTGATCAGGAGCACTTTCTTATGTGTTGCACATCATCCCCCATGTGTAAAATAAGGCACTAAGTTTGCCCAGGAGCAGTTACCCATAGCAACCAATAAGATGTATACATTTAAACAGGTGACCAGTAAATGCTACCTGCTGATTGGTTGCTATGGGTTACTGCCCCTAGATGAATAGGAAGCGTCTGCTGCTGTGCAGCACATTTGATCAGTGGTTTTCCTTTAGAGGACCATGAAGAACTTCAACTGTACATTCTGAAGATGTACTTGGCATTTGTGCCAAACTTGAAATTTAGGAATTATACCAATAGTGTATTGCCAAAAGAAATTAGACCCTCAATTTATAGTCTGTGCTATTTGGCCCTGGAACATAGCATAGCCTCTGAAAGCTTTACATTTGGCCTTTGCAACCAGGAGCATTACTACAGGAGGTTAAACTGATCCCATCTACTAATGGGATCTTAAGAGACAATGAAGGCTAAAATATTTTGTATTTTTTTTTTTATGAGTTATGGTTGGTTGGCAAAGAAAGGGGCCCTAGATTCAAATTTAGCACAAGTGCCCATTGGTCTATTATGGCACTGATTTTTGATTAAATATGATCATGATTTTTTTTAGAATAAGTTGGATGAGCATGTATTGTACACCTTACTTTATAACTACTTTCATCTTAGGTCCAATAAGCAGTGTCTTGGTGAACAAGTATGGAAGTCGTCCTGTTATGATTGCTGGCGGTTGCCTTGCTGGTACTGGCTTAATTGCTGCCTCATTTTGTAACACCGTTGCTGAGCTGTACCTTTGTATTGGTGTTGTTGGAGGTAAGTTCATCTTCATGCAAACTAAAGGAGTTGAAGTAGGAAGTAAAGTGTGCTTATTTTGTTAAAAATGAGCAAAATAAAGCCCTTTCAACATTTACGCTCTTTCTGTAATGGTCATGCATGTTTAACTGCCCTACAAAAGACAAGGGATGTGGCCTTGCAATAGGGGTAAATTCATGCTAAGTAGTAGCAAGAATAACCAATGCACATTTTAGAACAAAAAATAAAAAGTGCGTGTGTGTATACTAGAGTAGAAGCAGAGTTTTTCAGCATCCAAAATGTGCTGAAAAAGTCTACCTCGGCTTATACTCGGGTCAGCGGGAGCTGAGATTGCAGTCACTTTTAATGATTCCTATACCAACAGTTCACTTGGGGAGAGACTGCAATATCACACAGCGCCCTCTGTTGGTTATATGAAAGAATAACAGTGCACCCTCTGTTGGTTATATGAAAGAATAACAGTGACTGCAATATCACAAGAGCGCCCTCTGTTGGTTATATGAAGGATTAACAGTGATGGCAATATCACACAGCACCCTCTGCACAATGGGACAATGCACACAGTAATCCGTTTGGCAATTCTCTGTCACCATCAACTTTGCAATTCTCTGTCACCATCAACTTTGCAAAGAAGTCCGGTTGATCGCTGGGGGGCCCTGATTTGGCGGAATGTGCGCTGCTGGGAGACAGGGCTGTAGTTATGTCTATGCTTATACTCGAGTCAATAAGTTGTCATAGGTAAAATTAGGTACCTCGGCTTATACTCAGGTCGGCTTATACTTGAGTCTCTCTCTCTCTCTCGATCTCTCGATCTCTCTCGATCTCTCGATCTCTCTCGATCTCTCTCTCTCTCTCGATCTCTCGATCTCTCTCGATCTCTCGATCTCTCTCGATCTCTCGATCTCTCTCGATCTCTCTCTCTCTCTCTCGATCTCTCGATCTCTCTCTCTCTCTCTCTCGATCTCTCTCGATCTCTCGATCTCTCTCGATCTCTCTCGATCTCTCTCGATCTCTCGATCTCTCTCGATCTCTCGATCTCTCGATCTCTCTCGATCTCTCTCTCTCGATCTCTCTCGATCTCTCTCGATCTCTCTCGATCTCTCTCGATCTCTCTCGATCTCTCTCGATCTCTCTCGATCTCTCTCGATCTCTCTCGATCTCTCTCGATCTCTCTCGATCTCTCTCGATCTCTCTCTCTCTCGATCTCTCTCGATCTCTCTCTCGATCTCTCTCTCTCTCTCTCTCTCTCTCGATCTCTCTCTCTCTCGATCTCTCTCTCTCTCTCGATCTCTCTCTCTCTCTCGATCTCTCTCTCGATCTCTCTCTCTCTCTCTCTCTCGATCTCTCTCTCTCTCTCTTATTTTTTTTTTTATATATATATATATATTACACATGTCCTTGCAATACAGCTATGGAATCCCTTATCTGAAAAAAGTTATCCAGAAAACTCAATTACGGGGATGCTATCTCCTTTGAGTCAATTGTCGTATTTAACAGTTTTTTTTGTCTTTTATGTATTTTTTTTTTTTAAATCCCTCTTAGGTTTTGGACTTGCATTCAACTTAAACCCAGCTTTGACAATGATTGGAAAATATTTCTTTAAGAAAAGACCCATAGCAAATGGATTGGCTATGGCAGGAAGTCCTGTATTTTTGTCCACTTTAGCTCCTCTAAATCAATACTTCTACAGCATTTTTGGCTGGAGAGGAAGCTTCTTGATTCTGGGTGGTCTTCTACTAAATTGCTGTGTTGCTGGGTCTTTGATGCGTCCCATAGGACCAAAGCCAGAAGACTCTAAGAAGAAAGTTACTAAAGAGGTATTAGAAGAGGCTGGAAAGTGTGTTTCTAAGGAAGATGGGGATGCCAATAAAGACCTTATAGAGGGCAAAGCAAAAACTAAGCCAACAGTGTTCCAGACCATAAATAAGTTCCTAGACCTATCTCTCTTCACTCATCGAGGATTCCTTATCTATCTATCTGGGCACATGATTATGTTTTTTGGTCTGTTTGCTCCTTTAGTTTTTCTTAGCAACTATGCAAAAAGCAAAAACATTTCACCTGAGTCTGCTGCATTTCTGCTTTCAATCCTTGCAATTGTAGACATGATTGCTAGACCTTCCATGGGAATTGTGGCAAACACCAAATGGGTGAGACCTAAAATTCAGTATTTCTTTGCTGTTGCAGTTTTGTACAATGGAGTATGCCATCTTCTGGTTCCCCTTGCAACAACTTTTGTTGGCTTTTGCATCTATGCTGGCTTTTTTGGATTTGCTTTTGGTTGGCTTAGCTCTGTCCTCTTTGAAACACTAATGGACTTGGTTGGAGCTCAAAGATTCTCTAGTGCCGTTGGATTAGTCACAATTGTGGAATGCTGTCCAGTGCTTCTGGGACCACCTCTGTTAGGTAAGGTATAGGATGTAATACCATCCTTTAAATTGTGTGTCACGCTTCCATACAATAATTTAAGTTTTATAAATGAGGAAGTCTTGGTCTAATGGATGCAGGCCTATTTAAGTATTCTATTTAACTCTGCTATGAGCTTCATTTTTACTGTTCAATATATTAATTTTGAACAATATGACATGTTCCATATTAAGAGTGACATATTTGGTTGGTTTGAAAAGCCTGTCATCAATTTCATATTCTGTTTCTAACCTATTGCATTAATGCAGCCCATTCCCCATTAGTTAACTGTTTTAGACACCACTTCTCAACACTATAGGAATGGTGTCTTTTATCTATAAATACAGTAGAACCCCCATTTTACATCCCCTGATTTTAAGATTTCCCTCATTTTACATTGTTGTTTTGTGGTCCCATCTATATATTATGCACAATACATTTCCCTGATTTTACATTTTCCTGGATTTTACACCATTTTTTTACTGTAATTCTTAATATTAGATTGGAAAATAAAACTACATAATTTCTAAATTGTCTAAACCCCTTTGTTTAGAAACCCAATAAGCTCTTGTACAACCAGAAAGCCTTCAGAAGTCACATTAGTTGAATAGTCTACCTGTGCCCAATTGCACATTACATGATCTGTATAAATGCAGTCTACTTTTTTGGCATGCCCCAGGTTTTGTTAGAAACCATATCTATAAAAACAGCACCTTGGTCTGGTCTTCATGATTCTATCAAAGCACATCCAGAATACATTCTGGAGAAACATGAATCAGAGATGGGTTATAAAAATCTAATATTAAAATAAACATAATGCATGACTACAACTTCATAGAAGGGCCATTACTGTGACTGGGTTGTGGAGTGCATTAGTTATAGAAGCAACCAAGGGGCCAGTAATTGCCACACTTATCCTCTGAAAAAATCTGACAAGGGTGGGCTGGAGCAGGGACATTGCTGTGGCTTGGTGATTTATCTCAAGGCTAAAACCCAGTCCATTTTAAAGTAAACTGTCCCCAAAAAATTGGAACTGTTCAATGCTAACATTCCTAGGTCAGCAGGAAATTGAGAGATCGAATTGAGAGGGTGCAACCATCCATGCACAACTATCAAAGCCACTGCTGAAAGAACCTATATCAAAACCCATTTCAAAGCCCATGGATTGTTTGCCAAAAGGCTTATGGGAGCTACAGCAAATATGGAAAGGGGGTTAATATTAAGGCAGGGCACTGAAGGTTTGCTTCTTGCAGGATGTAACAGAAATAGAAAATGCTGAAATTTACTACTACAGTATAAGGACAGTGCTGTATTTAGGTCCCTGTTTTAACTTTGCCGGCAGCTGGGGGGATTTTTTTATATATTTTTTTCTTACAAAGATTGAATTTAAAGTGTCTGCCCTAGTCACCAGCCCTTTGGTATATGCACCCCCTAAAGCGTCTGCCATATGCACCAGGCCTTGAGTGAGTATGTATGCATGTAAAATTTGTGAACGGTCTACTTCACATACTGAATTTTACCTCTTTCGTGTTCCAGGAAGGTTAAATGATCTATATGGAGACTACAAGTACACCTATCAAGCTTGTGGAATAGTACTAATTGTTGCTTCAATTTACATCATCATTGGGATGACAATCCACTACAGACTCTTAGCAAAGGAACAAAAAGCAGAGAAAAAGGCACAGGAAGCAGGTGCATCTGAAAACAAATACAATGAACTTTCTCTCCTTCCTCAAAATTCTGATGATGTTTTAAAAGAAGATGAAAGTCACATATGAGAATTTGCCTTACATATAATATGAATATATTAAAACGGTGATTGAGGTAGTCCCATTTTTAGGTTAGAATTTTATTTTTTAAAACCGTGGCTGTTTTTATACATCAAATTTTCAGCTAGAAGCTGAACTTTGTGGCATGACCTGTATGTCAATGGGTGCCTTATGCCAGCTGTCTGTTTCAGGACCTTTTTAGATTTCTTCCCCCCCCCCATTTTTTTTTTTTATTTTTTTTTAATTTTTTTTTTAAGTAACCGAAACTTCTGGAACTGTTCTAATCTTAGCAATTGCCATTTTCCCCTGATTTTATTCTGTTATGACATTGGACAGATTGGTAAAGGAAAAGCAACCGTTTTAGATTTGGGCTTCCATTGATTGCTTGGGCAGGAATGAGATGCTGCTACAGTACAGAAACTTTCAATATGGATGTGGTTCCAGGTGTGCTTTTCAGTATTAAATTTAACTGGCTAATTTTTCGATCAACACCCCCTAAAACCCTTCTAGCAGCATAATGTCATGTGTTGCTTCTAATGATCATACATTTGCTTGCCTGTGGTTTTTTTTTTTTTCTTGCAGTGCCTTTTGTTTGTACTTGCCATTTCAATGTGTTTGTGCAATATAGGGGGCCAGTAAAAGGCCGGAGTTTGTGTATGTCTTTTGTTACTAATGCTTCCTTAAAGGAAAACTATACCCCCCAAACAATGTAGGTCTCTATTAAAAGATACTGAGTAAAACAGCTCATGTGTAAAACCCTGCTTCATGTAAATGAACCATTATCATAATAATATACTTTTTTAGTAGTATGTGCCATTGGGTAATCATAAATAGAAAATTGCCATTTTAAAAAATAAGGGCCGCCCCCTGAGATCGTAGGATTCACTGTGCTCACATACAAACCACATGTTAGGTCACATGAGCCAATTAACAGACAGAGTTCTGCCTTTTGCTTCCTCACTTCTTCCTGTTACAGTTAGAGTTGTAGTATTTCTGGTCAGGTGATCTCTGAGGCAGCACAGATAGAGTCATGAAATGGTGGTTCAAGGCAAGAGATGTAAAAGGGCAATATTTATGTAAATATATATTCCAGTTTGGTAAGATTCTTTAATATGTCATTCAATTTGATATAAACTATCTGTTGCTTAAGTATTCATTTTGGGGGTATAGTTTTCCTTTAATAGATTGTTGTAACTTTGAGCTATACACACACGCTCAGGGCATAATTTACTTTTGCTGTATATATACTGTATGCAAAGCTTTCTTGTACATAGGTTTTTAAATGGCATAGTTTGCGTTTTCAATAATATGGGTGTGTCTGAGATTAAAATACTTCTATAAAATCCTGGGATTAAAATGATTTTCTTTAACACCTCCCCCTAATCTCATTATCATCACCATATAAAACGGTCTGTCATTGTTCTGGAACAGAGTGTTTTATTCTTCTACCGTGACCTTACCAGTATCTCCTGCTAGTACTGATAGTAAATTGGCAGGTTTCTAAACGTTTGTTTTTAAAGGGGAAGGAAACCTAGTTGGCGCAAAAACCCCCCTCCCTCTTCCCCCCCCCTGGTCTACCCGTCCCACTGGGCAAATGCCCCTAACTTGTTTACTTACCCTTCTGCGCAGGTCCAGTGCAGGGAGTTCACAGACGACATCTTCTTCCACGCGATCTTCCTGCTTTGAACAGCGTTTTGGCGCATGCGCAGTAGGAGCATTTCGCCAGTACGCATCTACTGCGCATGCGCCAAAAGTCACAAAGTACTTCTGGCGCATGCGCAGTAGATCGTACCGGCGAAATGCTCCTACTGCGCATGCACCGTTCAAAGCAGGAAGATCGCGTGGAAGAAGATGTCGTCTGTAAACTCCCTGGACTGGACCTGCGCAGAAGGGTAAGTAAACAAGTTAGGGACATTTGCTCAGCGGGACGGGTAGGCCGGAGGGATGGTGGGCCACACACGGGAGGGGGGAGGGTTTTTGCGGCAACTAGGTTTCCTTCCCCTTTAATGTATATTCCCCCCCCCCATATTCCTATAAAAATTTTAAAATGAGGGCATAGGTATTGTGTATAAAATATTTCATAATTTTTATGCTTTCTGTAGATGTTATGAAACTGCAGTCTGTTAGGACTTGCTATAGCTTTTGTATGCAATGGGGCAGCTCCCAAGATAATCTATAAATTCTTATCTAAAAAGATACAGTATGTCTTCTTAGGGTGGTGGCACACTGGGAGATTAGTCGTCAAAGCTTCACTACGGCAGGCATCTAATCTCCCCAAAATGCCTTCCCGCCAGCAAGAATGCGAGTTGCCGGAGGGATGGCATGCGCATTGCTTAGTTTTCCGAACTTTCCAGTGAGGCAACTTCGAAAAACCAAATCGATGCGTATGCCATCACGCCAGTGATTTGCATTCTTACAGACTGGAATACATTTTGGGGAGATTAGTAGCCCACAGCAACGAGATTTGTCTCCCTGTGTGCCACCACCCTTAAGTGTTTCATTTTCTATTTATTTGACTTTGTAAACACTACTTTTGAAATAAAAAAATAAAAAAAAGTGCAGCTTTTTAGCATGAATAAAGGGTAGTAGGTTTCCTGATGCACAAATGTAGTTTGGATAATGCATATTTGAGAGTGAAGTTAAGCAGCTTTTTGGGGTGGATGTGCCAGTAGCATAGCTAAACAAGATATGCAGTAACACCAAACTGTTGCTATGAAGGTGTAAGATGTATATATTAATTCAACCATTCCGAAATCATCACTAAAAGTCATGTTATTTATAACAGAAAACAAGGCACTGGAACCAAAAGGGATGTTACTCAAGTCTGTGGAAGGCCCAAGGGAGAACTAATGTGATGTACTGTAACTTGTTTTCAAATAAAGTATTAATATAACTTATTTTGGCTGCCTTTTTTTTTTTTTTAATCTGAAGCTGTTATGAAGTCAAAATCAAATGCCTCTATTGCGTTTCAAAGAAGGCCACATTTTGTTGTATCCAAAAAAAAAAAAATCCATTTATTGCCCATATACCATATGCATTGTCTGATTTTGTAAGCAGCAATGTAAAAGGATGATGCACCTTTTTTTAAAAAAAATTTACCACAAAGTAAAAACATTAAAAATGTGTAATTTTTTTTCTGTTATGGGTTAATAAATTTCTCAGCAGTTTCAGCCTATTGAGCATTCTCCTTTATTTGAAGTGAGCAAGTATTTTATAGTGAAACATGAGGGTCAAAGTTAAAATAGTTTCTAAGACAAAGAACAAATAGTGAGTACAAATCCATTTTTAAATAGATTGAATGCAAAGGCTTTTCATATATCTTCGGTTAAGATTTACATTTTATATCTCTTATCACCTTTAAAAATCCACGGAGTCTGCTCTCTGAATGGTATGGTGTAAGTCAAAAAAGTTCACTAAGAGCCATTTTAACTGTGAGTGCTGACACTTCATAAAGAAACCCTGAGGGGGGGGGGTTACTCACTTAAGAGAATGAATGAAAGCAGTGTTTGTCCCTGTCTAGTCTCTGCCCTGGTGGCTCAGACTGTTAATACAATGTAAGACAAGTCAGCTCATTAACAGACCTTTCTTCTTCTGGGGAACCAAGACTTTTTGCAACATTGTCTAAAAAGTAACAGCCAGGAGTTAAGCTGGCCATAGACGCAAAGATCTGATCGTATGAATCGAGGATTCGTACGATTTTCGGACAGTGTGTAGATGGTCCCTATATTTCCTGGCCACTCCATATCAGCATTACAACCGGGAGCTCCTCCCGCCCATAGACCAGAATGTCCCTCCCTCTCAAAATCTTTAATACCAACCCAGGAGACCCACCTACCTTGTCTTTTTTCTTTCTGTCCTTGCTGACCGGAGGTTTCCTCTTAGTTGGTTAGATCTCCTGGGCAGTTGTAAACTTCCTTAGGCGAAATGGGCATGAGTGCTTTGTCTTCCTCCCTTCCTTGTTAAGGCTGGGACAGATAAGTGAGAACAGAGGTTATCCTTCCTTAAGGGGTTTTTTTTCTCTATATTCTTAAGAGGCCATGTCATGGAGGTGACCCTTTTAGGTAGCCTGTGACATTAGGAGTCCTTATTTCTAATTTCAGGGCAAGGGGTTGCCTGGGATTACCACCCTCTCTCCCCCCTCCTTCTCCTATGCTCGTCCCCTGTACTGGTGTCTGTGCCAGTATCTTTTTATCTCACCCAGGGGCCTTTCAGTCCTTCTGGCAATTCTTCCAGGACCCATGCGCTTCAGAGACATTCTGTTCACCTGTCCAGCTGGGAGAGATGCAGTGCTGCTGCTGCTCTCTCCTTCAGTTCGGGGTGGCGGCGGCCATCTTGGTTGTGGGCAAGCAGCGAATGTTCAATTCAGTGTGCAGGCGGTGGCCATTTTGTTTATGGGCAAAAATCTTCTGATTCTCTCCTTCCGGTTTCCAGCTTCGCGGGTCTTTTAAGCCAGCGTTTTCTCTGCGTTCGTGCTGTCAGTCCTCTCTACTACAAGACCCATAAGGTTCGAGTCTCTTCTCTTTCGTGCCACAGTACAGGTAAGAGGATCAGGGGAAGTCTCTGCATAGCACAGTTCGTTCGGGTCTCCCTTTAGCCTTCTGCATTACCTTGTGTTTTCCTTATAGGCCCTTCTGCAGGGTTTTTTTTCTCTTCATTATGGACTCCTCAGCCTCAGGTGCCTCTGCCCTCCAAGCTAGGTAGGTCCCTTTATTTTTATTTTACTTTTCTCTCTCTCCTTGTTCTCATCAGGGGTTTTTTGTCTCCTGCAGCTTGCCTGAAGATGTTTCCTCGAGAAAACGTAAAGTTAAGGCTCCTCATCTGGCTTCCCTGGAATGCATGGGTTGCTTTAGCCCTCCTCTAGAAGGCAAAAAATTTTGCAAATCCTGCTGGAGGGATTTTTGCAGTTCGGCTTCTCCTTTTCCTGCCTTGGCCCCTGAAAATGCGGAGGAAAGTCAAGGTTTAGCTTCTAAAGCTAGGAATGCTGGGACTACAGCAGAGGATTCTTCGGAGGAGGAATTCCTATCACCCGAACATCTTTCAGATTCCTTCTTGGACTCTGAGGAGGAAGCAGATGGTCCTCAGGATACTTTTGACCTTGCCTTGGTCGCTCCGCTAATAAAAGCGGTTAAGCAAACCTTGGGGGTGGAAGAAGAGGTGTCGGGCTCTACTACTCAAAGTTTTGCCTTCTTCTTCTTCAAACAGACATGTCTTTCCCCTCTTTCAAGAAGTCTTTGACCTCATCAGAGTCGAATGGCAGAAGGCGGCTAAAAAGGTGTCTTTTGTGTCTCAGGGGACCAGGTTCGCCAAAATGTACCCTTTCAAAGACTCGAGGTAAAAGACTGGGTTACGGCCCCTGCAGTGGATCCTGCAGTCATTCATCTGGCAAAGAAAACCACCCTGCCAATTGATGACAGCTCTGCTCTGCGAGACCCCATGGATAGGCGAGCAGACTCAGATCTCATAAAAGGTTTTTTAGTAGCAGGAGCTGCATGCAAACCAGCTGTAGCTCTTATCTCGGTAGCTAAAGCCATGTCTTTCTGGATAGAGGGAATTGATAAAGCCCTGTCTGAAGGAGTAGACAGAAAAGAGATTTCCTCTAGTCTGGCAGAACTAAAGCTGGCCCCTGGCTTTATTTCAGAAGGAGCAGTGGATCTCACCAGGCTGGCAGCCAGATCCATGGCCATGTCCATAGCCGCTAGACGAGCTCTCTGGCTCAGATCCTGGGCAGCAGATGTCTCTTCCAAGATGAGCCTTTGTACCTTGCCTTTTGAGGGTTTGCGTCTTTTTGGACCAAAATTGGACGATGTCATTACAAAAGCCTCTGGAGGGAAAAGCCTATTCTTACCTCAGGAGAAGAAAAAGCATTACAACACCAGATCTTCTCACTTTAGATCTTCCATTTTTCGTGGCTCAGGAAGAACTGGATATGGTCGTCAGGTCTCCAGACCAGAAGGTGAGAGTTCCAAACCCTTTGCATGGAAGAAGGGACAGGCAGCCTTCAGAGGGGACAGATCTAAGGTCTCTCAGTTTACCAAAAGGCCCTCCTGACTATCCGTCCTCCATAGGAAGAGTAGGGGCCAGATTAGTGGACTTTTTGGGAGTATGGCGTGCCACCATTTCAGATCAGTGGGTACTAGATATCCTGCGAAGGGGCTATCTTCTGGAATTCGTTTCTATTCCAACAGAAGACCATTTCACCATTTCTTCATACCCCAAGAAAGGGGAAAAAAGAAGAGCCTTGGAACATCATTTACAATGGCTAGTGGAAGAGAATGTCATTACTCCAGTCCCACAAGCAGAAAAGGAAAAAGGATTCTATTCAGTACTTTTTTTGGTAAAAAAGAATTCAGGGGGTTGGAGAACCATATTAGATCTAAAGCTAATCAACATGTTCCTGAACATTTAAAAGTTCAAAATGGAATCCATTTTCTCCATCATTGCTGCAGTTCTTCCAGGAGACTGGCTTCTTTCCATCGACCTAAGAGATGCATACTTGCATATTCCGGTGGCAGCCTCACATCAACGATTCCTGCGCTTCGCCATTGGAGGAAGACACTTCCAATTTCAATGCCTACCATTCGGTCTAGCCACTGCTCCCAGAGTTTTCTCAAAAGATTTTAGTCACCTTAATCGCGGCACTCAGGCTAAAAGGAATTTCCATATGGCATTATCTGGACGACATTCTCTTGTCTGCAAGAAACCGGGAGGATCTGCTCAATTATCGAGATCAAGTCCTAAACTTCCTAATTTCTCATGGGTGGCTGATCAATGCAGAAAAGAGCCAATTAGTTCCATCCCAGTCCTTAACTTATCTAGGAGCCTGGTTCAACACACGGGAGAATTCAGTATCACTTCCGCCTCAGAAGATGGCGGTGATCATCAAGCTTGCTTCTCATTTTATGACGATGGGTCAGGCCACAGCCAGGGATCTGATGTCCTTGTTGGGCTCTATGGCATCGACAATTCCTGTCACTCAATGGGCACGATGGCATATGAGACCGACGCAACATCTGTTCCTGGACCAATGGGACAGGAAACAGAAGAACTGGGAGCAATTACTCAGTCTACCGCTTCACTTCAAGGAATCTCTTCTCTGGTGGACCTTGGAGATGAATTTGAAAAGAGGTTTTCCGTTATCTCAACCTCGATGGAAGATCTTAATCACCGATGCATCAACCTGGGGCTGGGGAGCCCGCCTAGATACGAGATGGGTGCAGGGAAGATGGCCTTCATGTCAGATTGGAGTCCCCTCGAATATTCTGGAGATAAGGGCAGTGAAGTTAGCTCTGTTCGCCTTTGCCAAAGTTCTAAAGGGCTTCTCGGTCAAGATCCTAATAGACAATACTACGGCAGTAGCCTATATAAAGAGACAAGGGGGCACCAAGAGCAAGTCCCTACTCCAGGAAGTTCAGCCCATCCTGCAGTGGGCAGAGAAGAACCTGGTCTTACTGACTGCGGAACATCTCCCAGGGAAGAGCAACATAGAAGCGGATTTTCTAAGTCGAAACTGCATGTCCAGTCACGAGTGGTCCTTGAATCAGGAGGTCTTTCAGACGCTTGTTGAAAAATGGGGTCTTCCAGAGATCGATCTCATGGCATCCCATCTCAATGCGCAACTTCCAATGTTCTTTTCAAGGAGATTTCACCCGACGGCCCAGGGCTCAGATGCCCTGCTTCAGAACTGGTCCATCCATCTAGCTTATGCCTTCCCTCCGTTTCCTCTCATCCTAAGGACTCTACAGAAGGTAGTCCAGGAGAGAATCGATTTGATCCTCATAGCACCAAACTGGCCACGCAGACCATGGTACCCATTGCTACTAAAGCTATCAGTAGCTGCTCCATGGTCCCTTCCGAGAAGGAGGGATCTGTTGATCCAAGGACCCATTCTTCACCCGAATCCAGCAGCCTTATCCCTTCGGGCCTGGAGACTGAGCGCAAGAGACTGGAAAATCTAGAACTTCCAAGTAGAGTTGTCGATACTCTATTAAAGGCAAGAAAACCTTCCACATCTTCCTCGTATTATAGGATCTGGGAAAGATTCCAACTGTGGTGCATCCAAAATGGGTTTTCATGGGAGGAATTAACTCTCCCTCACGTTCTAGGTTTCCTCCAATCCGGTCTAGAAAAGGGTTTACAGTACAGAACCCTAAGGTCTCATACCGCTGCCATTTCAGCTATGTCAGGTACATCCTGGGCTTCAGATCCAACAGTACAGAGATTTTTCAAAGCCATTCTCAAAATACGGCCTCCTGGGGTGAAAACACTACCGACCTGGAGTCTTCCATTAGTCCTAGGTGCCTTATCCTTGCCACCATTTGAGCCCTTGGAGTTAATTTCTTTTTGGGACCTTACACTTAAGACCTTATTCCTGTTGGCCATAGCTTCGGCATGCAGAGTTGGAGAATTACAGGCTCTCTCCTGTGCTCAGGATCACATCTCTTTCCTGTATGACAGAGTTATCTTAAAGCCGGTTCAATCCTTCCTTCCAAAAGTGGTATCAACCTTTCACTTAAGGAAAGAGCTCACTCTTCCCATTTTTCCAGAAGATATTCAAGGGCATAAGGATCTAGAGAAAATTGATCCAGTACGATGTCTCAAGCATTACCTGGAGGTCTCAGGTCCTTTTAGAAAAACCGACAGGCTATTTGTTGCCCCAGCAGGAAGCAGGGCCTCTTCAACCATCAGCAGATGGATAACCCTGTGCATTTCCAAAGCCTACCAAGCCAAGGGCAAGCTAGCTCCAGAGGGTCTGACGGCTCATTCAACCAGGGCAATCTCTTCTTCTTGGGCAGCCTTAGCAGACGTCCCGGCATCCCAGATATGTGAAGTCGCCTCGTGGTCTTCGACTCGAACCTTCATCAAACATTACAGTTTAGATTTGTCCTCTTCAAATAACCATGCTTTTGCAACAGGAGCCCACCTGGCTTTCAGTAGTCAATAAATTTTTTGTAACATGATTGGTTGTATTTTTTCCCACCCTAAGGGAATTGTATGGCTCGGTATATCCGGTTGTAATGCTGATATGGAGTGGCCAGGAAAGTGGAGAATTCCTATCATACTTACCGTAATTCTCTTTTCCTGGCCACTCTCCATATCAGCATTTCCCACCCAGGCAAGTCCAGATGCTTGGTATTAGACAAGGTAGGTGGTCTCCTGGGTTGGTATTAAAGATTTTGAGAGGGAGGGACATTCTGGTCTATGGACGAGGATGGGAGGAGCTCCCGGTTGTAATGCTGATATGGAGAGTGGCCAGGAAAAGAGAATTACGGTAAGTATGATAGGAATTCTCCACTTTTTCGTCCGGCGGAGATCGGTCGTTTGATGGATCTGACAGATTAAAAAATTTCTGTCGGCTGCCGATAATATCTACAGTATGTGTATTGCCGATCGTACAATTTTCAGTGGGAGACTGTCACTAGCTTTTGTCGGACATAACTTTCGTACGATTGCTGTCAGGGGCAGAACATCGGTTGACCTGTTCTTTTACTACTTTATCTGATCTGAATGGTTAGTGGCAGGTCGGGAGATGGGGAAGTTCAAGGATTCGAACGATCGGATCTGTGCATCTATGGCCAGCTTTAAGCAAATGCTACTTTCAATAGCAATTGTTTTTAAAAATAACTTTAAAATCACGGAGCATCTTTACTAAATGTATATTGGAGTTGCTTAGAATTTTATTAGGCAAATTTTTATTCTGGGGTTGACTTGCCCATTAAGGATGGTTTTGAGATGTTTTCCATATATAAAGTGACTTTTTATTTATTTATTTTTTAACTCGGATGGTCCACTTTGTGCTTGTCTGTGTTTGAAGAAAATGGTGTCTATCACCTCCCTTGAGGTATGAGCACCTGGACCCCTACAAACTGTGGTGAGTGAACCCTGTTTTGCTATCTACAAGGCAACTGTTTTTTTTTATTTTGTCAAGTAATTTCTTCAAATCCCCCTGAGGACAACAAATTTATTGTTGAAAATACATATTTTTTTTTTTTTCTTGCCTACTCTGTTCTAATATAAACCAATTAAACAATATGTGCAACTTACATCCAGGAGGAATTAAGGCTATATATATCCTTTGTCTTATATGTCACTTGTATAGAGTATTGGTTGGTGATCCTGCAGCTCATCCTTATTCCTTGAGGATTCTGGTCCACCCCCAGAAAATGTGGTAAGAAACAACCCCTAACTTTTTTTTTTTTTTTTTATAGCTTCAATGCCAGCAATATACTTGCATTCAAAGTAAATGGGAATCCCCAAAATACCACTGGGTCTGTCTGGTACCTTTTGTTGCTTGAAATGCAAGGCTAAATGTTTTTCCAGAAATCTTCTTGTGTACCATTACCCTAAAGTTCTCAGTTCTTAGAAAAATAGTCAAATATAAATCACAAGAATTAATTGAAATAAAGGTGACCCATCGGAAAACAACAAATGCAAAGGTGAACGGAAGGTGAACTGTCGTTTTTAAAGGGGTTGTTCACTTTTTGAGTTTAGTTTTAGTATGATATAGAGTGTTTTTCTGAGACCATATGCGATTGGTTTTCATGTTTTTTTTTTTGTGTTTGAATTATTTATTTTCCGCATTTCTCCAGTTTGCAGTGTCTGCAATCTGGTTGCTAGGGTCCAAATTACCCTAGTATCCATGCATTGGTTTGAATAATAGACTGGAATATGAGTAGGAGAGGGACTGAACAGAAAGAGTAATAAAAAGTAGCAATAACAATACATTTGTAGCCTTACAGCGCATTTGTTTTTTTCAATGGGTTCAGTGACCCCCATTTGAAATCTGGAAAGAGTCAGAAGAAGGTAAATAATTAATAAAAAAAAAAAAAAACTATAGAGAATAAAAAAGAAGACCAATTGAAATGTTGCTTGGAATTAGCCATTCTATAACATACTAAAAGTTAATGTTGCGCTAATCTGACTAGGCAGACCAAAAAGCAGTTACTGTCCAGCTAGTTATGAGAGCATGGGTTACATATAACTAAAAACACTTCTGGCTAGGGCCTTCACTAAGTGGAAGGTTTCACAGGTTGAGCAGTATCACAACAACTATCATGCTACATCAAATAGAAATAATGGGCGCCAGGAGATTCTTGTGATGAACCAAAAGAATAACGGTTTATTTGTAAGACAAATGAGCCCATGTTTTACTTACAGAGGTCAAGGCATATACAATGTTTTAGCAGGCTGAAACGGTTTACATGATACAGCAGAGGAAAGCGAATCCCATCAGGCATGGTAGTCAAGTTGTACGTCAATTCCTTCAGCAGATATACCTCAAAGTGGTCTGGCTCCCACCCAGTGGAGTGGTCCGGGAGAAGAAATCCTGGCACCCTATCCACTGTGGCCCCTTCACTAAAGGCATCCAACAGCCTTGGAAGCTACTCCCTGCTACTATCCTCAATGGAGCGGCAGCTGCTCTTTCTTTCTTTTAAAATTCTTTTTATTGATTTTTTTTCATTAAAATACATTGACTTGACTATATGTTAATCATACAATGTTTCAACAAAAAGCAAAAGAAAAATTACATAAGAATAAAGGTCGGAAAATTTGTTGTGAAAACAATAAACAGTTAACATGAAATATTAAAATAATAAAGTAAAATAAATAGACCTGTTTTTTTTATTACAAATTAAAACCTGGCAAGTATAAATAAAGTAATACTCATGTGAATGAAGGCACTAAACAGTTCATCTAATATTTCATAAATCTTGTCCATAAGATTAAGGATAAATTTCTTTCTATCAGCCTCTAAAGATAAAATATAAAGGGACCATCTATCCTTAATTCTATTTCTCTGGAGAAAAGCTGCTCTTTCTATCTGTCCTCTCTACCTTACTGTCCTAGAGAGTCTATGACAGAACTAACCCTGTTTAGCTAACCTCATTCATGGGGTTCCCTGCTCCCCGACTCAGACACTATCTAAGGCTAATGGCTTTACTGGGCCTTGTTGTACCCAGGCTCAATGGGAACAACCAGTTGATCAGAACACCAGCAGCCAAAGAGGAAGATCCTCCCCTTTCCAAACACTATATGGAAGTGTGGCAGGAAGTGATCATTACCCCTCTTGGCCAGTAACCTGGATATGCAATTACTTAAACTAGATACATGGGCTTTTGCCCAGTAACACAATCACTTCATTTCAGGGGCTCGAAAGTAATTGGACAATTGACTCTTAAGGCTATTTCATGGGCAGGTGTGGGCAATTCCTTTGTTTTGTCATTGGAGTTAATTTGAGGGGGGTGCTTTTAGGTGGAAGATTTTTTGCTGTGAACATACAACACGCAAAGCAGGTGAAACAAGCCATCCTTAAGCGGCAAAAACAGAAAAAACTGTTACAATTTTAGGAGTTGCAAAATCTACAGTTTGGTACATGCTGAGAAAGTAAGAAAGCACTTGTGAACTCGGCAACACAAAAAACCTGTATGTCCACGGAAGACAACAGTGATGGATGATCGCAGAATCATTTCCATGGTGAAGTGAAGGGGTTTCTCAACAACAAGTGAACAACACACGCCAGGAGGTAGGTGTATTGATATCTAGGTCTACCATAAAGAGAAGACTGCATGAAAGTAAATACAGAGAGTGCACTGCAAGGTGCAAGCCACTCATAAGCATCAAGAATTGGAAGGCTAGATTGGACTTTGCTAAAAAAAAAAAAAAAATCTAAAAAAGCCATCACAGTTCTGGAAAAATATTCTTTGGACAGATAAAACCAAGACTAGCCTCTACCATAATGATGGAAAGAAAAAAGTTTGGAGAAGGTGTGGAACATCTCATGATCCAAAAAATACCACATCATCTATAAAACATGGCGGATGCAGTGTGATGGCTTGGGCGTGCATGGCTGCCAGTGGCACTTTGACACTAGTGTTTATCAACGATGTGAAACAGGAAAGAAGATGCCAAATGAATTCTGAGGTATTCAGAGATGTACTGTCTGCTCAAATCCAGCTAAATGCAGTCAAATTGATTGGGAGTAGTGAAGGGCGAATTTGTTCGCAAAACGCATAGAAGTCAATGGGTGGCAAAATTATTTTGACGCGTGTCAATTTTGTCGCCCACGGCAATTGTTCTACTTGCGCCTAATTTGGCCAAATGCATTCAATTCAATGGGTGTAAGAATAATTTTGAAAATGTTTATGTGCGCAACTATACTGATGTGCGCCCAAATGTTTCAGATGAGGCGGATTTTTGCCGGTGAATTTCACAAAATTATTCGCCAGTGGCGAAACGCGGATATTTGCACCTGTCAAATTTATTCGTCCATCCCTAATTGGGATGGATGGACAATGACCCAAAACATACAGCCAAAGCAAGCCAGGAGTTTATTAAAGAAAAGAAGTGGAATATTCTTGAATGGCCAAGTCAGATTGAACACAATCGAGCATGCATTTCACTTGTTGAAAACTAAACTTCGGACAGAAGGGCCCACAAACAATCGGCAACTGAAAGTCGCTGCAGTAAAGGCCTGGAAGAGCATTAAAAAGGAAATCCCAGAATTTGGTGATGTCCATGAGTTCAAGACTTCAGGCTGTCATTGCCAGCAAAGCAAAGGGTTTTAATTTGTCCAATTACTTTTGAGCCCCTGAAATTAAGTGATTGTGTTAAAAAAAGGCTTTAGTTTCTCATTTTTATGCAATCTTTTTGTTGAACTCCCTGAATTAAAGCTGAAAGTCTGCAGTTCAACTGCATCTGAGTTGTTTTATTTAAAATTCATTGTGATAATGTACAGAACCAAAATTAGAAAAAAGTTCTCTGTCCATAGATTTATAGACCTATGTATAATTAAAATGGTATGACACTCAACTATAGCTTCAATATAGTTTATTTATTCAGTTTATACCATCAAAAGCAATGTAACAGGATGAGCTCAGCATTTTGTGAAGCCAAAAAAAGGAACAACATTTTTATAATGCTAAATCAAGGGGAAGTCCCTGGATGGATACACCCAGTGAAGCTTCTAGGGAGCATAACAGCTGGATATCTAATTATCCAGACTGAAAAACTATGCACAAAAGGTAATGGGTGGGAATTTAATTAATGACACAGTTTAAGGTATTTAAAAGTTACTGTGCTGGAAATAAGAAGACAGGAGGTAATCTACCTGTGTAACAGAACTATCTTAATCAGGGTCTAGAATCTCAACTAAAGTGCCATTTGTTTACAACGTGTCTTGGCACCTCATAATAAGATCCGACAAGGATTTGAAAGCAAAAGAAACTCACATGTCCCTACTGCAGCCACTCCTACATCGTGTCCAGTCCATAACAGTGTGGTGGTTTCCTCATACTGGTCTCCATCCAGTGGACATTGCATGCAGAGGGTTTTGGTTGGTGAGAGAACCAATCCACACACATAGAATAAAATTATTGTCTGGCTTTATTTTGTATAAATAAAACAACAAACAGGCATCTATTACAGATGTACTCCTACTCTATGACATGTTGGATCACCTGACGCGTTTCATGCCTCTTTCTGGCACTTCATCAGAGGTGAGGTCACAGGATATCCTGTGCCTTATATACCTGTGTTCATTAAAAAAATCTCAGATATAAAATAAAATAAACAGACACTCTAAGCTCTGTTTGTTACAAGTCATATTAGTTACAGCTAGCATATATCATTATATAATATAAAAAGGACACGTTGGTTTTTACACTTGCTTGGCAATAATGTCATTCACTTATAAGGCATCCAATATACACATACATATATTATAGTACTCACATTAAGGCTGAAAAAAGCATGTTACCTCCCAGTCATTATTGAGACCATGTGGATGCCTAGTTCTCAAGGTGAAGATCCAAAAGATTTTGCCCCCTTGTAAAACCAATATCTAGGCATACCTCATTGAGGGCTGATCGCTGTCATCCTCGACCAGTTTTGGGGGGAATCCCAGTTGGGCAGTTTTTGCGACTTAGACGCATATGCACCACTTGGGACTCCTTTAATAAACAGGCGATGATACTCTGGGACAAATTAATTGAGAGA
Source organism: Xenopus laevis (assembly GCF_017654675.1). Taxonomy (NCBI): domain Eukaryota; kingdom Metazoa; phylum Chordata; class Amphibia; order Anura; family Pipidae; genus Xenopus; species Xenopus laevis. Next base: position 77,010,707 of record NC_054373.1, on the reverse strand, counting down.
AAATATGACGTTACTGTGATAAAGAAAGCTTATGAAAGAGCAGTTAGTATCTCAAGGGAAGAGCTCTTACATTCAGCCACAAATAGAAATAATAAGAGGAAAACACACAAAAACGTGACCAAGAAACATGATGGATCTAATATGTATTTTATTACCAAATACAGTAATCAGGCTGATCAAATAAGGAGGATTATAGATAAAAGGCTGGATTACTGTATTTGGTAATAAAATACATATTAGATCCATCATGTTTCTTGGTCACGTTTTTGTGTGTTTTCCTCTTATTATTTCTATTTGTGGCTGAATGTAAGAGCTCTTCCCTTGAGGTACTAACTGCTCTTTCATAAGCTTTCTTTATCACAGTAACGTCATATTTTCTCTCAATTAATTTGTCCCAGAGTATCATCGCCTGTTTATTAAAGGAGTCCCAAGTGGTGCATATGCGTCTAAGTCGCAAAAACTGCCCAACTGGGATTCCCCCCAAAACTGGTCGAGGATGACAGCTATCAGCCCTCAATGAGGTATTCCTAGATATTGGTTTTACAAGGGGGCAAAATCTTTTGGATCTTCACCTTGAGAACTAGGCATCCACATGGTCTCAATAATGACTGGGAGGTAACATGCTTTTTTCAGCCTTAATGTGAGTACTATAATATATGTATGTGTATATTGGATGCCTTATAAGTGAATGACATTATTGCCAAGCAAGTGTAAAAACCAACGTGTCCTTTTTATATTATATAATGATATATGCTAGCTGTAACTAATATGACTTGTAACAAACAGAGCTTAGAGTGTCTGTTTATTTTATTTTATATCTGAGATTTTTTTAATGAACACAGGTATATAAGGCACAGGATATCCTGTGACCTCACCTCTGATGAAGTGCCAGAAAGAGGCATGAAACGCGTCAGGTGATCCAACATGTCATAGAGTAGGAGTACATCTGTAATAGATGCCTGTTTGTTGTTTTATTTATACAAAATAAAGCCGGACAATAATTTTATTCTATGTGTGTGGATTGGTTCTCTCACCCACCAAAACCCTCTACCTCATAATAAGAGACTGGTGTTGACTAACCTCATCCTTAATGAGGTTTTTTAAATTTTGTATTGTAGTTGATACACTGCACACCCGAAGTCTACTCACTCTGCGGTAGTGGTGCTGTTTCTCCGTTGACCTGGAACGGTCCTACAGCAACAGAAACTTTTTTTCACGGATCCACACACACACAAAATTCTGCAGGGTGGAAAGTGCCCCTTCTTTTTATTTATTTATATCACCACCAACATCAATGTTTTGGGGGTTACAAGGGCATAACAAGTTAGGTTGTATGGACGAAATCGGCAGACAGGCTCCGGGGAAACCAAACTTGATTAAAAGTCCAATCTTTATTGAGCATAAGTAAAACACACTGTAGGAGCAGGCAGGGGAACGGCTTCGGGGGTTACAACCAGGACTGGACTGGGATTCAAAATAGTACTTGCAATTCCTAATACACCTCTGTGTGTCCAAACAGCTCCCAACAAGCCCACTTAATAGTTACTTTCTATGGCACATTACAGCAGCCCTTCTGGCATTTGCCAGAACCCACAAGATGAACGAAATGTTGATGTTGGTGGTGATATAAATAAGAAGGGGCACTTTCCCCACTGCAGAAATGTGTGTGTGTGGATCTGTGAACACAAATTGCTATTTTTTTAGTTTTGCCCACAGAATTCAAGCCACGTGGGCACTGAAACATATAGTAGCCTATCTTATGCAATGCATGGCAAATGTAGTAATCAGGTAAAAATCTCCACCTTCCTCAGTCCTAAAAGAACAGAATCATACTCTTGTTTGATGTGCACACAAACAAATGTAATGAAAAATCTAGGGTTCATTTACAAGTGCAATATTCATAATAATTTATAATCTGCTCCATAAATAAACACACATAAAACAGAAATGCTATGGAAAAATGATACAGAGGCAGAATAGTAAAACAAAATAAAAGGCCTTTAAAGGAAAACTATACCCCCAAAACGAACACTTAAGCAACAGTTTATACCAAATTAAGTGATAGATTAACCCTTTAAGTGCCACAGAACGTAGAATCTACCTTCTGTGGAAAAGTAACTTGAAATGCCACAGAACGTAGATTCTACGTTCTGCAGCACTTCCGGGTTCTGGAGCGGAGGAGCGGCTGTTAGAGCCGCTCGCTCCGTTCCGCTTCGATCCCCTGCCCCTAGGCAACGAGCAGAGCAGGGGATCGAGTGGCCCCTGGGGCGCGATCGCCCAGGGGCCCAAAAGCAGCAGCAGGCACGTGTTACTTACGTGTCCTGCTGCTGCAGCCTACACTGCGCCGTCGATCTCTGCCCCCACAGCACAGGCACACAGATGACGTCGCAGATCTCTTCCAGAGGCTCTTCCTGATCGTCTGCAACAGTCTCCAGCGACTTTTTCAGGTTAGTGCAACAATTACACACACAAACACACCAACACACACTTATTACAGTAATACACACTTAGATTCACACTTACACACACTTACACATACATTTTTGGGGATTGGGGGGGGTCACTTACACTCACTGCACGTGCACACACGTGCACATAACATGTAATTTATCATTTGTACACACGCACACGCACATACATGGCATTGTGGCTTTTTTTTTTTTTTCTTATCGCATCGTCTCTTTTTTTGGCTGAAAAATTTTTTTATTGCCATTACGAATAGCGTATTCGCTAACCGTACTGTGCAATACCTTTTGTATGTTATTTCGGTGATTATATTGCAATTTTGGGTATTTTGGTGCATTTTTAGCCATTTTATTGAATTTTTAGACATTTTATTGCATTTTCAGCTCTGCATATGTTGTGTTCACTTGTTTCTACCCGTATAACCTGTTTGGCCCAGCTAAAATATTCAAACTGTGATTCTGACGGCCGATAACACTAGTCTGGAAAAAAAACATTGATTTTTGTGGTTTTATTGGATTTTTTTGCATTTCACTCTTTACTGCCTTATTTTGTTTTGCCTTGTAAATTTTATCTACTATATATCCATTATAAGTGTTCAGTAGACCCCTGGCGTTCATATTTAGGATGTTTTATGCTGATAAGTTACGAAATGTGGGGCATATAATGGGGTAAAATTCAAGCTTTGTGACGATTTTCAGAAATTTGATAAAAACCGTTACGTTCAGCATTGCTTTGCAGTTTGGCAGTTTGCAGTAGGAACACATATTTACCCATATTGGATTCGTCAAAATGTGTACTTTCTGAAAATATATGGTTTTCTGGGGTCTCTGTACTGTTAGGGGGGGGTCTAATGTCGCATATTACACACACCAGGTGCTTATATTGCAGCAGCCAGCGCGCGTCAGTGAAAATGTATATACACTATTGTCATTTGGGGGTCTCTGTGCGCCACATAGTTTGGTATATCTATGCATATTGGGCATCAAAGTGTTTAGTAGACCCCTGGCGTTCATATTTAGGATGTTTTATGCTGATAAATTACGAAATGTGGGGCATATAATGGGGTAAAATTCAAGCTTTGTGACGATTTTCAGAAATTTGATAAAAACCGTTATGTTTAGCATTGCTTTGCAGTTTGGCAGTTTGCAGTAGAAACACTTATTTACCCATATTGGATTTGTCAGAATGTGTACTTTCTGAAAATATATGGTTTTCTGGGGTCTCTGTACTGTTAGGTGGTCTAATGTCGCATAATACACACACCGGGTGGTTATATTGCAGCAGCCAGCGCGTCAGCCGTGAAAATGTCTATACATATTGTCATTTGGGGGTCTCTGTGTGCCACATAGTTTGGTATATCTATGCACATTGGGCATCAAACTGTTTAGTAGACCCCTATGTTTATATTTAGGATGCTTTATGCTAGTAATGATACATGGACAATACGATGCTGGAAAGTTGAAGCTTTGAGGCAATTTCCAGATATTTCACCAAAACCGCCAAATTTGGCAAAGCCTTGCGACTCAGTAGTTTGGAGCAGAAAGGCATGGGTACCCATTTTAGATTCTGTAGAATGTGTACTTTCCAAAAATATATGGGGTTCGGGGGTAAACATATATTTCTGTGTTTTTACCCCACAAAAATGCAGTCAATGTGTTGATATTTCATTAGCTGAAGTTACCCACAGGACAATTTGTATGTGCTAACTTCATTTTGGGGCCTCTAAATGCCATATACTTTGGTAAACTTATGAACAATGGCCACCAAAATGTTCAGAGGAACCTTGGCAATCATATTTAGGGTGCTTTTTCTTAGTACGTAATGACACATGGGTGATATGGTGCTGGGAAGTTGAAGCTTTGAGGCAATTTTCAGATATTTCACCAAAACCGACAACTTTGGGAAAGCCTTGCGACTCAGTAGTTTGGAGCAATAAGGCATGGGTACCCATTTTAGATTCTGTAGAATGTGTACTTTCCAAAAATGTATGGGTTTGGGGGGTAAACATATATTTCTGTGTTTTTACCCCACAAAAATGCAGTCAATGTGTTGATCTTTCATTAGCTGAAGTTACCCACAGGACTATTTGTATGAGCTAACTTCATTTTGGGGCCTCTAAATGCCAGATACTTTGGTAAACCTATGAACAATGGCCACCAAAATGTTCAGAGGAACCCTGGCAATCATATTTAGGGTGCTTTTTCGTAGTACGTAATGACACATGGGTGATATGGTGCTGGGAAGTTGAAGGTTTGAGGCAATTTTCAGATATTTCACCAAAACCGACAACTTTGGGAAAGCCTTGCGACTCAGTAGTTTGGAGCAGAAAGGCATGGGTACCCATTTTAGATTCAGTAGAATGTGTACTTTCCAAAAATGTATGGGTTTGGGGGGTAAACATATATTTCTGTGTTTTTACCCCACAAAAATGCAGTCAATGTGTTGATCTTTCATTAGCTGAAGTTACCCACAGGACTATTTGTATGAGCTAACTTCATTTTGGGGCCTCTAAATGCCAGATACTTTGGTAAACCTATGAACAATGGCCACCAAAATGTTCAGAGGAACCCTGGCAATCATATTTAGGGTGCTTTTTCGTAGTACGTAATGACACATGGGTGATATGGTGCTGGGAAGTTGAAGGTTTGAGGCAATTTTCAGATATTTCACCAAAACCGACAACTTTGGGAAAGCCTTGCGACTCAGTAGTTTGGAGCAGAAAGGCATGGGTACCCATTTTAGATTCAGTAGAATGTGTACTTTCCAAAAATATATGGGTTTGGGGGGTAAACATATATTTCTGTGTTTTTACCCCACAAAAAATGCAGTCAATGTGTTGATTTCTCAGTAGCTGAAGTAAAGTCCTGAACAATTTGGATGTGCTAACTTCATATTGGTGTCTCTAAATGCCAGATACTTTGGTAAACCTATGCATAATGGGTATCAAACTGTTCAGTGGACCCCTGGCAATCATACTTCAGGTGCTTTTTCTTGGTACCTAATATAGTTTGGGATATGCGGAGCAGCAAAATAAAACCTTTGAAATGATTTTTCAGAATTTTGAATTTTTTTTTGAAAAACCGCTATGTTCAGACAAGCTTTTATGTGTGGTAGTTGGGAGTAGAGAGACATAGTTACCCATTTTGTAATCGGCAGAATGTGTACTTTTCAAAAATGTATGGTTTCTGGGGTAAACCTACGGTTTCAGGATTTTTTGCCTTGGAATCTAAAGCATGCCGTTTTCTGCCTTAGTGCTTTCAATATTCGGTAATATACTGCCGGGAGTTTTTGCTGTACAGAAATCCTAAATCTCCCTAAAACTATACATATCTGGTATTGGCACGTTCGAGAGACATAAGGCTTTCCAAATCAGTTGGATTTTCATCCGTAAAATGAAATATTTTTCTGGTATAAATTGATATACGATGAAAAATGGTAATTTTTCATTTTTTTTGGTATTTAGCACTATAAATTTTATTGCACAGGTGGAAATACATGAAAACTCAGGCAGATTTAGAAAGCTCAGTTTCTACCGAAAAAAACAATGTATAGTTTTCCTAGGTAAACTATAGGTTTCCCCTCAGAAAATGTCCCTAAAGTGAGAGAGCACAAAATGTTTCAAAAACGGCTGGCATTTCACGTAACCAAAATGTGAAATTCTGCTGGCACTTAAAGGGTTAAAGAATCTTACCAAACTGGTCTATATATTTAAGTAAATATTGCCCTTTTACATCTCTTGCCTTGAGCCACCATTTTGTGATGTTCTCTGTGCTGCCTTAGAGATCACCTGACCAGAAATACTACAACTCTTAACTGTAACAGGAAGAAGTGTGGAAGCAAAAGACAGAACTCTGTCTTTTAATTGGCTCATGCGACCTAACAAGTATGTTTTGTTGGTATGTTTGTGTGCACAGTGAATCGTACGCTCCCAGGGGGCGGCCCTTATTTTTTAAAATGGCAATTTTCTATTTATGATTACCAAATGGCACATACTACTAGAAAAGTATATTATTATGAAAATGGTTTATTTACATGAATCGGGGTTTTACATATGAGCTGTTTTATCTTTTTATAGAGACCTACATTTTCCTTTAATTGATTTTCAATTACATATGACATAATGACAAACAAGCTGAAATTGCCACAAGTTTGATCCCCAGGGGAAAAAAATTCAAGAAAATTTCAACTTGTGCTTGATAAAATCTCACAATGCATCCATGCTATGCGGAACTCATAACTGATGAAATAAATCAATCAATCAAAAAGGTTGGGGGTTGTAAAATTATTCTTGTTTTTAGGGCCCTGTCTCCTGGAGGCGATTAAGTGCCCAACAATACAGTACCTGCCCCTTCACATTATTTGGAATCACCGCATGTATATTACATGAGGCAATCGAGGGTAATCACCAGAAAATGTAGAAGTAATTTTTAAGATACAGTATTACCTGTGTGCATTTAAGAAACTAAAGACTTGAGTGTTGCCACACTCCCCTCCCTACAGCTGTTTCTGATGTTCGTTGTGTCAGAACCTGCCCAAGAGCCCTTAACAGAAAAATAGAGCTGTAATAGAGAGAATTATAATATATATATATATATACTAGACGTGACACACGAAATACAGATTTTGCAAAAACTTGAAAACTTACCTGAACATTTTCTCTTAACTACCATGGATGTTAAGAGTTTGTATACGGTAATACCACATGACCAGGGAATACAGGCATGCAGAGACAAGTCCGTACCAACAGAATTTTTGACTGACCTACTTGAACTAGCACTCACCCGCAATTATTTTAGATTTGAGAACAATTTCCACCTACAGACATCGGGCACTGTAATGGGCAGTGCCCTCGCACCCTCGTATGCTAATTTTTTGATGCTGCAATGTGAGCAAGAAAACATCATCGGGAAGACTGCAGACAAGCTCATAACATACCTCCGCTATATTGACGATTTGCTGCTAATCTGGGATGGGGACACCATGACATTAACAGCATTTTTTGACATGCTTAACCAATTGGATACACCAATAAGACTCACGTTAAACTATGATGAACAAAGCATTGAATTTCTTGACCTGCAGATTTTTAAAACAAGGAATGGTCTCGGCACTAGCCTGTATAGAAAGCCATAGATCTCAACAAGATCCTACATGCCGACAGTGAACATCAACCATCTACCATTCGGGCCATCCCCTATTCCCAATTTTTGAGGATGCTACCGCTGTCCAGACTGCACGACATGCAGATCCATGCTCACTGGTAAAGACTTTCCTCATCCACATACTGGCAAGCGATACAAAATACGACACAGACTAACCTGTACCTCATCTTTTGTGGTCTATATCGCTACTTGCCCATGTGGCCTATATTACGTGGGCAAAGCCACTACACAATTGCAAGACAGGATCGCAAACCATCGATCAGCCATTAGTAAGGCTCTTAAAGAGAATACCGCAAAACAACCAGTGGCCAGACATTTTCTGCAAATGGGACCTGGACCAACGACATTCAGATGCATGGCAATTGACTTCCAACCACATCTACCAAGAGGTGGCAACAGGGAACTTGCACTGCTAAGACGTGAATCTAAATGGATCTACCAATTGGACACTGTTGCTCCTTGTGGGCTTAACAAGACACTTCCTTCGGGCTGTTTTTTTGTAGACGCTTTCATTTTTTTGTGTTTATTTTATAGATACTTAGCTTTTTTTCGATTTTGTAGATATTTCCATACTACTCATTACTAATATAGGGCCTTAATATGTGGGTTTAGACTGAAGTACACCATAGTCTCTGATCGTTGCCCCTGATGGCCTGGTTATCGCGGTTTTGTCCACAAGCAGTGGCTCATGACTAACCAGCAGTGGCCAGAGCAACCAGTAGGCCCCCGGGTTCAGGCCCGGACTGACCATGTGCCTGTTCGGGCAAATGCCCGAAGGGCCGCTGCATTTACTGCTGAAATGGGCCGCTTTGTGGAGTCAGTCGCATCCTCTCACTATTGTTCCCCTCTGCGTGCAGTAACAGTTATCCGACGAAGTTACTGATCTGAAGCCCTCCCCCAGGGCGGTATCTGTTTTCTTTTTTTTTTCCTGTGCGGGGAAGAGGGACTGGGAGAAGGAGCGCTCATTACAGTGCTGTAACTAAGGCTGGGAGGGGGGAGGTTCCTGAAGAGTCCCAGCATTGCATGGTGACGGCTGCTTTATTTACGCCACTGCTCTCTGAGCTTCACAGATCCGAGCTGGGCTGTAGTCACAGATGCTGTGAGAGAAGCCTAGGTTAGTTTGTTTAGAATGATGTAGAGCCTGTCAGATTGAATTACAGCAGGGTTTAACACGTGTGCTGGCCAGGCCTGCCCTGCAGTGAATTTAGAGAGGCAGCACTCAGAGATAGGATGTTGTTAGAGCTGGACTGGAAGTTGATGCATTGCTGGGAAACTTTAAGGGCTGGTTACCCACTGCTGGCAAAGTGATTTTGAAATCCCCTGCATAATAGTGGGTTAATGAGAGGCAAAGAGAAAGGGTAAATTACACAATAGAGGAATGAGGGCGGTCTAATGGGGTATCATGGTGCTGCAGATTCATCCTCTCCCCCCCCCCCAGACTAGTGCAGAAAGAATGCTGGCCCAGTAAGGCTACAAATCATATTTATTACACTGCCTTGTGAATTTTAACTATTTCCTTGCTAGCAAAAATTCCAGTTGTGCCATTCTTCTGCTATGCATTTTTGGGTATTTATGCATGGAATTGCCACTCTGCAATCCTGATGTGATTTATGGGGGGTATTTATTAATGGAAATGCCACAATGATTTCTGAGGGTATTTATACATAAATGTACATTTATATACAAACTATGGCAGCATAGCCATGCCCCTGTACTAAGCACAATTCAGCAGGAACAGCCCCCTAAGATTGCTCATAGTCTGTACAGAGATATACCAGAAAACCAGGTCAGCATAAGTATTCCCCTGTACTATTTACCATATAACAGGAAGGTTTGAGGGTAGTTGTTTAAAAATGCTCTTTAAATACACTGGGACTGATTTACTAACAGATGCTAAATTGCATCAGAGTGGTTCCCCATAAAAGCAATTTGGACCTTTACTTTAATTTTCAAGCCGTTGATTGATTTATATAGGCAACTGCATTGATGAATTATAGCATTTATGCCAGTATATCACAATTATTTTGAGGATCATTTTATTTGCATACATCGAAGGTGAACAGACCCACAAAGTGGACACCAATATATACACTTTAACCAAATTTACAAGTGTGTCTTGTAAAGAGTACAAGAGCATTGTGTGTTTACACATGGGCTGCTTTGATTTTTTTTGCCCGGGCTGCTTTTTACTCCCAGTCCGGCTCTGCCCGGGTTACAGCATACTGAAAAAGTAGGCACCCCCGAGATAAGGAAATGCTGCCTGCAAAAGCACACGCTGGAGGACTAGGTAAACTGAGGTGTTTTACCTTCGCCGCCACTCCTACTCTGCAGGCTTTGGTTACTAGGGGACGATCGCATAGTAGACTGACGGCATTTCGGAGATCTGGTGCCGTGAATGCACACACCCACCGATATACTGACATACAATAGGGCCAGAAGGTCTGATCTGCTCCGCTAATCATGAGCATGAACAGTAGTTATTATTTAACACTGTGACATCTTCAATTCTCTCTCTTTACTAAAAGATAAACTACCTTTCTTGCCTCTCCAAGTGGATTGTGCTAGGTCCGTCCTGTTACTCCTTCTATATCCCCGCACAATGTACACTTCACATTACCTACCTCCTGGTTGCTACTGTTGCTGAGGGTTTATAACATTTTGTATTATGGGATTTCTGTTTGTCTGATTTCTCCAGATGAAGATCCTGACGAAGATACCTGTGCGGGATCGAAACGTTGAGTTCAATAAAGTATTTCTTTACCTGCATTGAAAATAACCCAGTGAGTGCCACTATCTTGTGCAAATATATATATAGATATATATATAGATAGATATAGATATATATATATATATATATATATATATATATATAGATAGATAGATATAGATACATATATATATACAGTCATATCAAAAAGTTTGGGAACCCCACTCCACTTTCAACAAAAAAGATTACAGTGGTATGTCTTTCATTTCCCAGGAACATCTGAGTAATGCGGTGTTTTCTGAACAAATATTTTTAGTGAAGCAGTATTCAGTTGTATGAAATTAAATCAAATGTGAAAAACTGGCTGTGCAAAAATGTGGGTAATTTTGCTCATTTGAATGCATGTAACTGCTCAATACTGATTACTGGCAACACCAAATTGGTTGGATTAGCTTGTTAAGCCTTGAACTTCATAGGCAGGTGTGTCCAATCATCAGAAAAGGTATTTAAGGTGGCCAATTGCAAATTTGTGCTTCTGTTTGACTCTCCTCTGAAGAATGACAGCATGGGATCCTCAAAGCAACTCTCAAAAGATCTGAAAACAAAGATTGTTCAGTATCATTTAGGGGAAGGCTACAAAAAGCTATCTCAGAGGTTTAAACTGTTCGTTTTAACTGTGAGAAAGAACTGTCAGTTTTAACTGTGAGAAAGAAGCCCTTTCTGCAATCATGACACAAACAGTTGCTTATTGTATGCAAAAGCTCATTTAAACAAGCCACAGTCATTTTGGAACAAAGTGCTTTGGACTAATGAGACAAAAATTTAATTATTTGGTCATAACAAAAATCACTTTGCATGGCGGAATAAGAACACTGCATTCTGAGAAAAACACTTGTTACTTATTATCAAATTTGGTGGAGGTTCCATCATGCTGTGGGGCTGTGTGGCTAGTTCAGGGACTGGGGCCCTTGTTAAAGTTAAGGGTCGGATGAATGCAACCCAATATCAACAAATTCTTCAGGTTAATGTTCAAGCATCAGTCACAAAGTTGAAGTTACGCAGGGGTTGGATATTCCAACAAGACTGACCCTAAACACACTTCGAAATCTACAAAGGCATTTATGCAGGGGGAGAAGTACAATATTTTGGAATGGCCGTCAGTCTCCCGACTTGAATATCATCGATGGGATAAATCTATGGGATAATTTGAAGCAGGATGTCCATGCTCAGCAGCCATCAAATTGAACTGAACTGGAGAGATTTTGTATGAACGAATGGTAAAAAATACCGCCATCCAGAATCCAGACACTCGTCAAAGGCTATAGGAGGCGTTGACATTTGCAAAAGAAGGCTCAACTAAGTATTGATGTAATATCTCTGCTGGGGTGCCCAAATGTATGTACCTGTCTCATTTTGTTATGATGCATATTGCATATTTTCTGTTAATTCAATAAACTTTATGTCACTGCTGAAATACTACTGTTTCCATAAGGCATTATATATATTAAAAGGAAGTTACTACTTTGAAAGCTCAGACAATAATAAACAAAACTCCAAAGAATTAAGAGGGGTTCCCAAATTTCATGTGACTGTGTGAATATATATATATAAACTCTGCAGATACGGTGAGTCAGAGCTGCTCTGACATCATGGCATAAAGGATAGACTGTGTTGCAATTTTTGCCTTTACTGTCTTTACTGATTTCCTGTTTGTAGGAGTAACTTGCGTCTCAGACTTTTTACACGCACAAAGCAAGTTGGCATGCATCCCAGTGGTTACACCCCACATACCTTTAAGGAGGTATGAATGGCACCGTAAAACCTATGGTGCTAATGCAGGTTTTTAAGCATACAAACTAGGTCATCATATACCTTAATAAAACAATAATTCAATTGCTTCCTGCTAAATAGTGTTTTACTACAGTATGTCATTACTACTATTTCTCTATATGGATCAAATTTCCCAGAAGCAGCACATCTTTTAGGAATTCAGCATGCTTTTATTTTTTTAAAATAATTCCACAGTTTATCTATTTGTTTGCAAATCTCCAGTTTGCCATTTAAACTGTGGTTTCAACTGACCCTAGCAATTAAGTAGTAACAAAGTAACATAGAAAATCCCCCTTATATATTTCTACATAGTTATCATGTTACAGGGCAACCCTTTTGAAATAAAAAAAACAACAAAAGTGGTATAAAGGTGATACCTTTATTGACTAACACTAACTAATATAATCATAGCAAGCTTTCAGAACATTTAGTTCAAGCTGATAACAATGAAGCTGTTGTGTTCTCTGGTATATATAAAACATTCAGCTCATAGGTCTAATGACCAACAAAAAGGAATATCCTAAAATGTTCTGAAAGCTTGCTATGATTATATTAGTTAGGGGCCCATTAGCCAGAATTCTAAAGCTGGCTAAAAAATTTAGTTTTTACCTGCTACCATACCACACATTTTCCCTGGAGCTAGTGCATATAACATTTCATCATTAGTGAAATTTACACACCATCTACTAACTACCCAGCACTTACATACTTTACAGACCATGGGGACAGAACACATTCCAACTACATTTTCTCTTGACCCCCTTTGGTTACGTGGACTTTATCCTGAAGCTTCCTCCTTGGTCCGGACTTACCTGCACTAGGAGCCATTAGGCTAATTAACTAATAGTGGCTTCTCCTCCTTGCCCAAGCTGGCTTTTGTTTAATCAGTTCCTGCTCAAGCTTTGCAGTTGTAGCTAAACTGGTTTTGACTTCTGCCTGCCTTTGACTCCGATCCTTGCCGCCTGTCCCGAAACCTGCCTGGCCTGATTTTGCTCTTTGCTCTGGCTCAAAGTTTCAATGCCCAATGATAGGATTTACTTAGTGTATTCCTGGGTGCTTCTAAAATTATTATATCCTGATTCCTGAACCTTCTGACCCTGCCTGAACTTTGGACTGTGCTCTTTTCTGCCTGCCTATTGAACTATTGCCTGGATTTACTCTTGACCCCTTTCGGTTACCTCAAACTTAGACTTTATCCTGAAGCTTCCTCCTTGTTCCGGACTTATCCGCACTAGGAGCCTTTAGGCCCCTAACAGTATCTGAGGGATTCTAATGCCCATTTGATTGCCCAAACATTCCTTCTCAACTATTGCATATTTTCTTCTTGGCTATTGAACTTCCTGCTCACATATACAAAAGGATGTTCCTCCTCATTCAACACTGGTTGGCTACAGGGAGCAGATTTTAAAGACTGAAATGCTTTCTCTGCCTCTTGATTTCACATGATCATGACTGACTTTGTCCTTTGGTGAGGTCATTTATTCTACCTTCTGCAGCATTTCTAGGTTTGGGAATGGAGGAGCGGCTTTTAAAGCTGCTCACTCCGTTCCAACTCGTGAATTAGTGGCCCCTGGGGCATATTCACCTAGGGGTCCTCAAGGCAGAAGTAGACATGTGAAATCTACTTGTCCAGCTGCTGCCTCTCAAGCTCCTCCCACTCACCAGATACAGTAACAAGATGACCATTTCCGGTTCCAGCTCTGCCTCCAGCCCTCTAGGACGATCCTCAACCTGCCACCCCAGTTTAGTGTCCCACACACACAAACATACAGTTATCATACCGATACACAATTACACTCACACACACACATACAATTTTGGGGGATCAGGGGGGTCACACACATTCACAGCACTCACACACGCTTGCACACAACACGCTTGCATATACACACAACACGCAAATTGTACACAAGCATACACTATTTTGTGTCTTTTTGTTTTCTCTTGTTGCATTGTCTGTTTTTTGCCTGAAAAAACTGTTTTATTGCCATTGCGAATAGCGATGCATTTTGTATGTTATTTTGATGATTATATTGCAATTTCTGTGATTTTGGTGAATTTTTTGCCATTTTATTGCATTTTCAGCTCTGCGTAAAGTAGGGGGCAGATTTATCAAGGGTCGAAGTGAATTTGAGGGAATTTTCGAAGTAAAAAAATTCGAAATTCAAAATAATTTTTTGGATACTTCGACCAAATTAAATAGGATACTACGACTTCAAATTTACTTCGACTTTGATTCGAAGTAAAAATTGTTCGAATATTCGACCAACTTCAATACTTCGACTACAATACTTCGCCAAATTAAACCTGCCGTATTGCTATGTTAGCCTATGGGAACCTTCTACAAACTTTTTTAAAGTCTTCACACATCGAAGTAAAATCTTTTGATCGTACGCTAAAATCGTTTGAATGATTCGATTTTTATACGATCGTACGATTGCCAAATTTGGTGAAAAAACTTCAAAGTTTTTCAATTCGATGGTCGAATTTGGACGTTTTTTGTACTTCGAAATTCGACCCTTGATAAATCTGCCCCTAGGTGTTGTTTGATTATTTCTGTCTGTAAAACCTATTTGGCCATGCTAAAATATTCAAACTGTTATTCTGACTGCTGTTTTTTTGTGGTTTTATTGGATTTAATGATTTTATTGCATTTCACTTGGTTCTTTGTTACTTCATTTTGCCCATGGAAATTTTGTGTGCTATATAACCATTTGTTGGGGGGGGGGTCTCTGTGTGCGCAATAGTTTGGTTTATCTATGCATATTGGGCATCAAACTGTTCAGTAGACCCCTGGTATTCATATTTAGGATTTTTATGCTGACATATTATGAAATGTGGGGCATACAATTGGGCAAAATGCAAGCTTTGTGACAATTTTCAAAAATTACAGAAAAATTATATGTTTAGCATAACTTTGCAGTTATGTAGTTTGCCGTAGAAATACAAATGTACCCGTTTTTTATTCATCAGAATGTGTATGGTTTTCTAGGGTCTCCATACCGTTAGGGGGTCTTATGTCACATAATGCGCATGCCGGGTGCTCACATTGCAGCAGTCAGAGTGTCAGCCATGAAACATGTTCAGTAGACCCCTGACATTCATATTTACAATGTTTTATGCTGATACATTATGAATTGGCATATAATTGGGTGAAATGATAGCTTTGTGACGATTTTCAAAAATTTCAGAAAATTCAGAAATGTGTACTTTTCGAAAAAAATAGTACCATTAAGGGATCTTATGGCACATAATGCGCATGCCGGATGCTTATATTGCAGCAGTGTCAGCTGTAAAAAAATCATCCGCATTATTTTCATTTGGGGGGCTCTGTATGCAACATAGTTTGGTAATCCTACTGTGGGCAACAAACTCATATTCAGGGTGTTTTTCATGGTATCCAATGCTATGTGGGAGATACGATGCTAGAAATTTGAAGCTTTGAGGCATTTTTCAGGTATTTCATAAAAATACTATTTTGGTAAAGCATTGTGTTTGGAGTAGAAAGACATGGTTACCCATTTTGGTTTTGGCAAAATATGTACTTTTCAAAAATATATGGTTTCTTGTAGCAATCCTATTGTTCCAGGATTTTCTGATGGGGCGATGCACCCGGCGCACCTGTTGGATCTGGTGAGTTCCTCCAGGCATTTTACCCTTAATACTGTTTAAGGCATTTTGAACTTAAGAGCGGGTACATGCACCGGTGTCACCATTACTTTTGGGTGAGCTGTTTAAATGCAAAATATTTATTTGGCAACCAGTATATTTCAAGGGCACTAATTTGGAAAGCTTATTTGTACACTGATTTTCAGTGCCTAATTAAGCAGCTATTCACTTATTAGAATATATATATAGTGATTGATACCAAAAATAGCAAACATTTTATACGTGCGTTTATACTGGAAAAGACTGTCTGCTGCAGAGAAGGCAGTCTTTTTCAGTCAGAGCTACCTGCCAGTAGCATTTGGTCAAACTGGAGGTCAGTAAATACCGTGCTTACCCAAGTCCCAATTAATTCATCTACCCAGGGCACTGGGTATACGTCAAATTTGGAAACAGTGTTTAATTTCTTCTAATCGTTACAAAATCACTAACTCAAGCAATTTTTTTACCTTTGCAGAAATAGCTTTTCGTTTTGCTTCAGGTACTCTGTATGGTTTTAAACTGACTTTTGCACCTGGTTCATTAATGATATTATGATTAATCACTGTCATTGGGCCAGATAGCTCCTAAAACGCATCCCTGTTTCTTATTACAAATTCTTAAACCTCTTTCTCTTGAACACAGGACAGGGTTTCTGCTATCTGTACCTCAAGTATCAAAACCCCTGAAGATGGTTATGGGCCAGGTTCAGCAAGGAGAGACAACCTGTATCTTTTATAAGATTTACATGGTAAATCTGCTCTGGTTTCCTCTTTCCTGGCTTGCACTTTATAATTTACCTCCCCAACTTTTTCCAGTATTTCAAAGGGTCCTTGTCACATGGCTAAAAATTTGCTATTAACTGTAGGGATCAAAACAAGAAACACGGTCACGAGGTACAAATGTACAAACTTGAGCACTACGGTTATGTTGTGCCTATTGAGCCCGTAGCATATGTTCCCTCACCAGGGGAATTACAGCAGCTATACTGTCCTGCATTTGAGAAATGTGCTTAATTATACTTTTTGCACACTCCCATGTTTCTTTGGCTTCATGTCTAACAAGCCATGAGGATGTCTGCCATATAACAATTCAAAGAGAATATAAGGGGTGGGGAACTGCTCGTATGGCAAATATGAGGTAAGGTAACAGTCCCAGTTTCTGCCATCTTGGTCAATCACCTTTCTTAACATACTCTTGAGGGTCTTGTTAAACCTTTCAACCAAACCATCCATTTGGGAATGATGGTTTGGTTCCCAAAAGTGCGCAACTGGTTCACCTTAAATACCTTGCACAGTTCCTTAGTAACTTTTGATATAAATGGGTGAATTGCTCCGTCAATATTTCCTTAGGTATACCCACCCTGCTAAACACACAAACCAGCTCCTTAGCTATAGTTTTAGCAGAAGCATTTTTTAAAGGGTTATATAACTTCTGGAAAGCATGTAGCATAATCTAGTATGACCAATATGTACTGTGCCCTCTAGCAGACTTTCCCATAGGCCCCACCAAATCAATACCCATCCTTTCAAATGACACCTCAATGATTGGTAGAGCTTCAGCGAGGAAAGGATCTTTTAGCTGTTCTGAAACAAAATAATCTCTCTTTACTTCCTTTCATCTTTTACTACCTTTATTTTGGCCATCTTGACGATTTGTCTCAGTATCTGCCTCTTCAGTTACCCATGGAAAAGGGGAAATTATTGTCTTTCTCAGTTGTACATTTACACTATTTGCTCAGCTTTGTAGAAGTCACATTAATCAATTATACATATCAAGCTACAGAAGAATATATTCCTCACCTTATAAAAACAGATGTAAATCAAAATATTGATCTAACCCTTTTGGGGGCAAACATGGGCAAACGTGCATAACCTATCTATCCATTGAACTTCAGCCCTTTTCAAGTGCTACAACACGATCATCCCCCCCTCTTAAGAGGTGGGACATATTGGATAACCCTAAATTTCAAATCTTCTGAAGTATGCCTCAATTCTATGCAATGTTTTGATACTGAAATAGTTCTGTTACCAGTGTTAATAGTTGATCAATGTTGGTAAAACCTATCCCTCACTTTCTGGGTGGTCTCCCCACATAGATCAAATTACAAGGACATATCAGCATGTATACAACAAATTAGTATCACATGCATTATAACCACAAATTGTATAGCTATATATATAAAACTATAGTGCTAGTGTTCATTTATATGCTCTCTCACATGTTCTTTATCAAGAAGCAGGTCAAAGTTATCTGATTAAATCTCATGGCATGCTAATTTAGAAGATTTATAAGATATTTATTAGTAAGTTTTTTTTTCATTTTTCACAGTATGAAGAGAAGCAGGGCTGTGTGCTAGCAGCTATAAGTAGCTTTGAACTCAATCCCAGTATTTCTTACAGGTCATTTTAGGACCAAGCTGATTTGAAATCCTTTGGCTGATGTCTGGTCATTCTGACCTCCTTCACTGCTAGTAAGGTGTAAGCTGTGCCAGTCACACATAATGTAGTTAGGGCAGGAGGGCCAGGAGGAATACATAATGGATCTGAGTGTGGTCGCACCCAGTGTCTTCGTGTTAATTTTCAATAAAAGGCAAATGAATCGTCTTCTACTTGAGCGTACACATTTACTAAGGGTCGAATATCGAGGGTTAATAAACCCTCGAATTCGACCCTCGAATTTAAATTCTTCGAATATCGAATTCGAAGGATTTAGAGCAAATCCTATGATCGATCAATCGAAGTAAAAATCGTTCGAACGATAAAATCCTTAGAATGGAACGATTCGCACGATTTTAAGCGATTGATTGAAGGATTTTTCTTCCATCAAAAAAAGCTTCGAAAAGTGCTGGGGAAGGTCCCCATAGGCTAACATTGTACCTCGGTAGGTTTAAACTGCCGAAGTATGTAGTTGAAGTTTTTTTTAAAGAGACAGTACTTCGACTATCGAATAGTCGAACGATTTTTACTTTGAATCGAAGTCGAAGGTCTTAGTAGCCTATTCGATGGTCGAAGTACCCAAAAAATACTTCGAAATTCGAAGTTTTTTTCATTCGAATCCTTCACTCGAGCTTAGTAAATGTGCCCCTATGTGTGTTTGGCATTTCCAAAGCAACTGTCAGCATACAACACATCCTCTAAAATATTTAAGAATATAGAAAGAGTATAGCACAGCAATGTTCCTCTAATTCCGTATCGGATATGTGAGCAAAAAAATTCTTTTGCGTGCAAAATTCTTCTGTGAGCACATTTTAAACTTGTGTGCATATTTGTAAAAACGGTGTGCAATGGTTAGAATAGTTGTAAAATGTGTTTTCACACAAATTTCTTTGTGCACACCACAATTTGTTGTATGTGCTGGTCTCAAAATTTGTGTGCGTGTGAGCACACAGCTTAGAGGGAACATTGCTTCACAGTATTACTGAAGAAATATAATGGAGTGCTTTGAAAACATATAAACATGTGTCACTAATGAAAGGTGGGTTAATGATACCTTATAAGTTCAATAACAGTAGGCTAACTCCTAAGGTTCAAAGCCAGCTCACCTGGATCCAAGCATGTAATATAGTGATTTTACTTCCTAGTCTAAAGAAATTGGTGAAAATGGAAGAAAATGGTAAATCCAGTTGGAATGTGTAGGCTGTTCCAAGTAGTAATCTGATTGCCTAATTATAAGTATTCTAACAACCAAATCTGATTTTGTGCTTTCTGTTACAGCAATCTTATTAAATTGCCATGAGTGGGGAAATAGAAACCCAAAAGACAGTATGGTTCTTAGCTTTCCAATGGGGTTCATTACAAATTTTAAAAGCATTCAGATTTATTTGTAAAGGATACTTAAAACAATATCATTCTTTCCCTTGTTATTATTTGCACTTATTTTTCTGACTATTGAAACTATGCAACAGAAACCAGATGAAAAACAAGCTTATGAATAAGAATGCAAGAAATTGTTGGAATTGTAGGTGGATTAATGATATGTGAGGCTCCTAGGCTACTGCTGGGTCCGAATGTGTGCAGATCCCGGCAGGCGTACACCAGAGCTCTCTACGCCAGGTAGGGTTCATCACTGGATCTGCATGCACTTACTTGCATGTCTTCTTCTCTCAGCAGGTGCACCCTGACTGGACCCGGCAATGGAAATAAAAAGAAAATAAATTATGAAAAGAAAATAAAGAAAAGAAAAACTAGATGGGCCCCTGATAACCCTGGACCCCTAGTGCATTGATCCACCCCTGGTGAGAACTGGAGGCTTGGCTGGAGAAGAGTAGTAGTCAGAACCAGGAAAGGTGCATGCAGGAGACATACAAGAGACAGAAAGATACTACTTTCAAGTGATTAGATTAAGTTTAAAATGTTTAATTCATGTATATTGGATAGTTGTTTGAAATTAAAGTACAATTTTTTCCACTGGTCATAATTTTATTGTTGTATTTACAACCCCCTACAGGATAAATGCAGAATCCCACAATGTATAGTCACGCTACAATAAAATACTGCAAGATCTTTTTTTTTCGCCCAAGGTTGGCAGTGAAAGTACTGGTTCTATTTTATGATATTGAATTATGCAAAACTTTAAGTTCCATGTAGTCTTCTCTCACTTTCCAGAGTGATCAGAAGAGGTTTAGTGTTGATAAATGCAAGGTTATGTACTTTGGTAGAAAATAACATAAATGTAAGTATGTTGGGGGTTCCTTAATTGAGAAGGATCTGGGGATTTGTGTGGATAACCAGCTGGAAAGCTCTAGGCAGTGTCAGTGGCTACTGAAGCAAATGAAGTAGTCTTCCATAAAAAATGAAGTTAACTCCAGGGATTAAAACATAATTTTACCTCTTTATAGGTCCCTGGTAAGGACTGCAGCATGGTACTTCTCCCTTGTAATGCCGGTGGTTCCTAGGGCATGCATGGTACGCACGTCTGGGTTTTACGCGTCATGTGAGTGATGTCATCACATCCGGGGCGCAAAATTCAAAGGTATTTAAAGGGGCTTGTGTTTGTTGTAATGTCTAACTTGTTAGTATCTGGGTGCGATTTTGTCTAGTTTTGATTCTGGTTTCGATCCCTGCCTGCTTAACTGCTTAATTCTGCCAATTCTCACCCTTGCCTGCCTGACTATTCTGAACTCTGCCAATTCTGACCCTTGCCTGCCAGACTATTCTGAACTCTGCCGATATTGACCCTTGCCTGCTTGACTACTCTTTGAACGCTGCCTGTACTGACCCTGGCCTGTCTGACCTTGCTTGAACTCTGCCTGTACCGACCACTGCTTGTCTGACCCTGCTTGAATGCTGCCTGTACCGAGCCCAGCCTGCCTGACCATACTTTTTGTCTACTCCTTGAACTGTTGCCTTCTGTCCAAAATCTTGGAAACGAATGTGCCCCTCTGCTAGTTCAGAACACTTGCTTTGCTCCTCTCAAGTTAAGACCTGGCAGCATCTGAGTAGCTGAGGGCTCCTCTTGAGGCCAAAGGCTGCTGCTACAGGCAAAAGATTGATCTGTGACCAAGGAACTTAGCACTTGTTCTGAATTTAGGGAGCCGTACGTGACAATCAGCATATAAAGAGGTTCCATTATGATATACACACATATCCAAAAATGTGACTGACTCATCACTGTAAGTTACTGTGAATTTAATCGTGCTAATACAATTATCCAGATGTTGCTTAAACTCCATAAGGGATCAAGCTTCACCCCTCCAGATTACCAACAAATCATCTATATAGCGCCACCATTTGATGCAATGCTTCCTAAACAAATCATGTGTCTAAACTTATACCTCCTCAAAATAATTTATAAATATGTTGGCATAAGTAAGGGCCATGGATTCCATTGCGGTCCCTTGTCACTGGAGGTTAGAAGATATCCTGAAATAAAAAATAATTTTTTGTAATACGTACGCTAAAAGTTCCATAAAGAAACTAACCTGTGAGGTATTATATTGTGAACTATCTTATATGGCCCATACTGATTACATGCCCAAATAATGGGGTATTGAGGTGTATAAACTACATAGATCAAAGAATGCTAGTAACACCATGTGCCAAACTAAAGCCAAATCATGTGTAGAACGTTAAAAGTGGGACGTATCCTTAATATATGAACTGCCCAAAGTTACAAAAGGCGCCAAGACTCTAGCCAAAAATATTGATATAGGAGCTAAAATTGAATTCTCCAGCAACAATTGGGTGTCCCTGGGGAGACTGTAGGTTTTTGTGGACTTTTGGAAGGGTATAGAACACTGGTATACATGGGAATTCCTGTGTCAAGTACTCTTTCAATCCTATACTAACTATGCCCAACCCCTGATATGGAATCAGTATCTCCTTAATCACTCCCATAAATTCCATAGTGGGATTCCTGTTTAACCGTGCATATGTATGTTCATCACTGAGTTGGCCTAGGATCTCCTGTTAATCACAGTCTCAACAGAATGAAATGAAGTAGCTGGCAAATATTGATTCCTTTTCTGTAAACCAAATTGTTTTGGGGTTAATGAATGAGTCTGTGCCTCCTCCTCACTTGTTCTACCCATACATTGTACCTTAAGTCAATGTCCAGATTGGTAGAGGGACAAATTTGGTGGAGGGACAAAATGACAGACCCCTTTGCAATATGAACAGTTCAGATGTAGACAGTACCTTTTGCGAAATGTTAATCACAAGAGATGTTGCTTTTGTGCTTGTTACAAAACAAAAACCGAAACGTTGAATACACACCACCTATTTTGTTTTGCAATGAAAGCCCTATGAGTGCGGAATATTTTTTGGGATAACTAGAATATATTACAGTACTTTACCATTCCAGAGGACACAAACTTAGAGAATCTTTGGTCCGTCCTCCAGTGAATGATCCACTGGGAAGTCAACATGGGTGCTACCGCTGCTCTGATTGTACTATTTCCCACAGCATTTTAACTGGACCCTCTTTTCGACATCCACACAGTGGCAAACACTACTACATAGGTCACCATCTTACCTGCCTGTCTGATTTTGTCATGTACTTTATTACATGTCCCTGTGGATTATATTGGAAAAAAGAATGCCTCAGGGAATACCTTTCAGGGACAGGATGGCAAATCATCGTAGCTCCATTAGGGAAGCTTTGGAGAGAGGCAGATCTAGGGTTGCCACCTTTTCTGTATATTTCTATATATTTATCTTTTCCATATTAATAACATTGGGATCAACCATCAAATAATGGCCAGGTGGCAACCCTAGGCAGATCTAATAAACCTGTGGCCAGACACTTCCTTGAAAAGGGACATGCACTATCTTCCTTGAGATGTATGACGATAGATTGCTGCTTACCCTCACCCAGGGGTGGGAACATGGCTCGGTGTATTTTACAAATGGAGTGTAGACGGATCCATACAATGAACATTCTACTGCTAATATGCATGTGTTATTACAGTTATTTAACTATATTATTTGCTGACATGATTGGATCTTATAATATGGGAAAGGACATGATCTATTTTGCTATCATATTGGTTATGATGTCCACTTGCCTAGAAATTGCCTCTTCTTGATTTACCTCTGACAACTCAGTGTCATTATTTTCTTCCCTTTAATTTCTCCCCTATTTTCTTTCTCCTTTTTTCTCTCTCTTTTTTACTAGTTCTCCCGTTGTATGACCCCACTGGTTACCCTAACCTAAACACATCACCCTAGCGTCAGATTGTCTACTTTGGATGGTGTGCAATTCCCTTCACGCTATCAGCTCACTATTGCTCTTTACTTGGAAGCTCATATGATCATGATTTGCCTTCAATAATAGGCTAACCTGTCCCTTATTTATCTCTCTGTGAAATTTTTTATTATATACTCTTCTAATGTGCTGGGGCATTGCTGCCCATCTGACCCATGAGTATGCCACTCAATATGGACATTACATTACTCCCGATGTTTGGGTGTTGGTATTATGGTCCACAGTTCATGGAACTGCTGTCATGGAAAGCAACTTGTCTTCAGTTTGTGGAACCCCTGTCATGCAAAGCAACTTGTGCTCTGGGTGCCCCCTACTGCCCAGCATAGGTATCCATGCGACATCGGGTATTGTGCCCTTGTGGCTTTTTTCTTTTAAGGAGGCTATTCAAATATTTGGGTCCCAGAATAACTGCATGACAATGCAGTGTTATACAGTATATGCTGCCGATATGCTAACCTATGGAAGTGCTTAAGGCTCTGTATCTGGTGGGCACTTTAACTATATTCTACTTTGTTTCCCTTTCCATTTCCAAGGCCATGTGTTTTATGATTTTATAAACCACTTGGACATTCTACTTTGCTGCATTTTCAATGTGCTCCTTTGTATATACTCATTGTTACTTTACCAACTCGATTCTCCCTTTGAGTAGTCTTTCTATATCTTAAATACTTGTGTTCTCAGATGTATCAAAGTCTTATTACCAATTAATGTAATATCTGTTCTGAAATAGGTTTGTTATTAGTTAGTAAAGAATTGCCCCCTCTTATGCGGGAGTAACTAATAGTTCTGCCTCTCTCTCTGAAATCTACTACATCTACCACTACTAGTACATCTGCTACTACTACTACTACAAGTAACTATCGCCAAGCCCCCCTTACCCTTATACCGCTACAAAGAGATCAATCGCAGAGCTCAGTTAAAGCTGTGTTTAGGCAACCTTCTTCTACTACAGATATGGGATCTGTTATTCTGAAACCTTTCCTTTCATTACAAGAAGGCCTTCTTCCCTAGACTCCATTATAATAAAATAATTCAAATTTTCAAAAATGATTCTCACTGCAATAATACAACAGTACCTATACACACAAACACACACACACATACATATATATATATATATATTATATATATTGTGGTGAGGTCACTACCAGGATACCTGGGAAAGTCCAGGACGGAGCTTATTTATGCCCCAGGTTCCTAAAAGAGTGGTTCCGGGACTGCTAGTCCAGCCCGGGTGTTTTGAGTTGTCCTGAGGTATCTCAGGTGGTCAATTAAAAAGGCAGCTCAAGCCAGAGTGGGGAGTTCCTGGCTGGGGAAAAAGACACAGGAAAGCTGCCTGTGTGAGAGGGATTGAAATCACCAAAAGGTTTGGGATTTTATATATTCCTGTATGTACTTTGTTTTGGGGAGACAGGCGGTAGGCCTTCTCCTGGTAGCTAGGAAAACTGACCTGTATTATTTAGAAGCCCATTAAGTGGCAAGGATTTTATTTTGAATTGTTTATGTTGTTTTGCTGCAAGTGAAAATAAACTGCCAGAAAGAAACAACCCCCTTATGAATTCTGATTGTGCCATGGGCTGCTTTAACCCCAGAAAGCTGATCCCAGCTACCTAAGCCCTTACATATGGTGGAGGGTGCTCTGGCACAAAATAAAGCAACAAAAGGCAGTATAATATTGCAGAGACTGTGAAATAAAGGGGTGGTGATCCCTTAAGAACTGTGCAGCATGGAGGAGATTGTGAGACAGTTAATGCTGTCTAATGCTGCACTTCAGCAAGCCAATGCTGAACAGAAGGCAACAAATGCCTCCCATCAACATGCACAGCAGCAAGCCCGCCATAAGGAGCTGGTCCTACAGTTGCAGCAACAGACAATGGCTCAGCAACAGGCACAGCAACAGCAGATGATGGCCATGTTTAAAAAGCTGGCAGAAGATGCAGAGGAAGGCCGGCAGGTACTAACAGGATTGGTTCAACAGTTGGCACAGAGACCCCAGGAGCCACCTGCAGTAGTACATAGCAATGGACCCAAAATCAATGTAAGCCGCTTCCTCCAAAATATGACATCAGAGGATGATCCGGAGGCATATCTCACTACATTTGAGCGGACTGCCGAAAGAGAGGGTTGGTTTAAAGAGCAGTGGGCAGGTCTTTTGGCACCCCTGCTAACCGGTGAATTGCAAAAAGCATATTTTGATCTTGACTCTGTTACTGCCAAGGATTATGAGAAACTGAAAAAAGAGATTCTGGCCCGCCTTGGAGTTACCCTGGCACTTCGTGCCCAACAGGTCTACAGCTGGGCTTATCACCCAGACAAGCCTCCATGCTCCCAGATGTTTGACCTGACCCACCTGGTGAGAAAATGCAACCGGAGTCCCTGACTGGACCGGAGATTATTGAGAGGGTGGTGCTGGATCGCTACCTGAGGTCCCTTCCTGGGGCCATGCGCAAATGGGTAACCCATGGAGACCCTAAAACAGCAGATGACCTTGTGGAGTTAGTGGAAAGGTACTTTGCCGCTGAGAATTTTGGCACCTCTTCCTCATCATTCCGGGCTCCACACCTAAAAGGGAGGTACTCTCTGGCACCTGGTAAGACTGTTCATGGGGAAACGGGTGGTGGTAAAAGTAAATCACCCTTAAAGGGAGAGACTTTTGGGAAAAACCCAGGAGGCTGGCCATCTAAGACTGGAAAGTCTGAGACTCTTAGGTTTAATTCTGAGACTGTTAAATGTTTCCGTTGCCATGATTTTGGTCATATTGCGGCATATTGCCCTTTGCTTGATGATCCCATGCAATGTGATTTTTCTTCCAGGAATAGACGCCAGTCCCTGTTTGCTACAGTTGCCTGCACTGCTGTGCCGGTTCAAGAAAAGCAAATGTGTAACGTGAGTGTGAATGGGAAACAATTGCTTGCATTGCTAGACTCCGGTAGCTTAGTCAAAGTTAGACTCAGTAGGCCCTGTTAAGTTCCAGCCAAAAAGGGTTGGTGTGGTTTGTATTCATGGTGACACATGGGAGTATCCCGTGGCAACCCTAAAGTTTAAAACGGGCCTTGGTACAGTGACTCACTCTGCAGGGGTAGTACCACACCTTCTGCATGATGCAATAATTGGGAGGGATTTTCCCCAGTTTTGGGATCTCTGTAATCAATCAGTTTCTCCCTGCTCTGATGCATTGGTTGAAGGACCTGTGCCCAGGGCCGCCATTAGAAATCACGGGGGCCCCGTACAACAAAATTTTTGGGGCCCCCTGGGCCCCGCCCACACTGACGACCAAGCTCCACCCCATATCCCGCCCACTCCACATCGCAGTTAAAAGACCACACAGACATTAGCGCTAAAAAAGTAACCCCCCCCCACACAAATTGTAAAAAGCTATTGATGGTCAGGGCCCCCTTATAAAAAATCGGGGCCCCAAAAAAAAAAAATGTAAAAAAAACCACAAACATTTGTGGCCCCCTTATAAGTTAAAAACAAATTGGGGCCCCAAAAAAAAACTTGAAAAAATAATAATTTTTTTAATGGGGGGACATTTGGGTGTGAAAAAAACTACCGAAAAAGTTTTGCAGAAATTTTTTTGGCCTGGTGTATATCAGCAGGTAAAGGATTACTGTGAGTCCTGTCCTGTTTGCCAGATTTCCACTCCAAGGCCACATTTTCGTAGTCCCTTAATCCCATTACCAATTATTGAAATACCCTTTGAGCAGATAGCCATGGATCTCGTGGGCCCTTTGTTCAAAACTGCCCGGGGTCACCAATATATATTAGTGATCATGGACTATGCCACTCGCTATCCTTAAGCTATTCCTTTGCGCAACACTTCTGCTAAAACCATTGCCAAAGAATTGCTTCATGTGTTCAGTAGAGTTGGGATCCCTAAAGAAATCCTCACCGATCAGGGTACCCCTTTTATGTCCAGAGTAACTAAGGAACTCTGTAAATTGTTTAAAATTTCACAATTGCGAACCTCTGTCTACCACCCTCAGACAGATGGTCTTGTGGAACGTTTTAACGAGACCCTAAAAAGTATGTTGAAAAAGGTAGTGGACAAAGATGGGAAAGACTGGGACTGCCTTTTACCCTATCTTATGTTTGCTATTAGGGAAGTTCCCCAATCCTCTACAGGTTATTCCCCATTTGAGCTACTCTATGGGAGACATCCTAGGGGGCTCTTAGACATAGCTAAGGAAACCTGGGAAGGGGAAGTGACACCCCACAGGAGTGTAATTGAACACATATCACAAATGCAAGACAGAATTGCTTCAATTATGCCCATTGTAAGAGAAAACTTGGCCCAAGCCCAGGCTGCCCAACAAAGGATATATAACCGTAATGCTAAAATACGTGTCTTTTCACCTGGAGACAGAGTACTAGTTTTGGTCCCCACAGTGGAGAGTAAGTTCCCTGCAAAATGGCAGGGACCCTTTGAAATAATTGAGAGAGTTGAGGAGGTAAATTCAGTGTCGGACTGGGGCACTGGGGGCCCACCAGAGAACCTGATCTGAAGGGCCCCCCAATTTACTCACGAAAGCCGACAAGGTAAAATAAACAGAATGCATAACAAAGTGAACATTTTTTTTATTTGTATACTATTAAATAACATTAAATTGTCACTATTAAATAACCTTATTAATAAGTATAATTTTTAATCACCTATAAAAAAAAACACACAAACCAGTATACCTGCATAATAAACCAGCGATGTAAGCTCGGGATAGACAGAAAAACGATAATATATAGTATAGTATTTCTTACTTAATTAATTGTTACACCTGCAGTGATATTGGGGTTAATTATCATTAGGCAAAGTGTCTATTTCCCTTCCCCTGTGGGATTAGCTTGCCCTTTAACCAAAATAACACCTAAATGGCACCATCTGTGTTTCCAGATTTTGTACTTACAGACATTTAAAGGTATTGCTTGCGTAGTAAATAGTTGTTGCCCCTTGTTTTTAAGCACTGTTAGCATCCATCGGTTTCTAAAAAGATGTGCTAAACATCATGTAAAAAACCTTTAATAAATAAATTTAAAAGAGAAAATTGCACTCACATAAATATGCTTGGAATTAGCGGATAAAAGTCAGTCCATGGGTATTTCCGGCTCCAATATGTTTGCTCCGCTGGCGGAGGACTGATGGGAATGTATTAGGGACCTTAGATTGTAAGCTCACTTGTCAAGGACTGATGGGATTGTGATAGGGATCTTATATTGTAAAATCACTAGGACAGGAACTGATATAATTGTGATAGGGACCTTATAGTGTAAGCTCACTGGGCAAGAACTGATGGAAATGTGAAATATATATATAAAAATAGAGAGAGGGGTACACAGTTTCTTCACATCAGTACACCATCAGCTTTATGAATCACATTTCATCAACTTGTAATTGATTAAAAATTAATGTTACACTTTTTCCAGCTTGCAAATGGGGGTCACTGACCCAATCTAAAAAACAAATGCTCTGTAAGGCTACACATGTATTGTTTTTGCTACTTTTTTATTACTCATCTTTCTATTCAGGCCTCTCCTATTCCTATTCCAGTCTCTTATTCAAATGAGTGCATGGTTGCTAGGGTAATTTGGACCCTAGCAACCAAGTGGCTGAAATTGCAAACTGGAGAGCTGCTGAATAAAATGCTAAATAACCCAAAAAACAAAAATAATAAAAAATGAAAACCAATTGCAAATTGTCTCAGAATATCACTCTACATCACACCAACAATTAACTCAAACATGACTATAGGGGTACTTAAGCCCTACATTCACTGGCAGCTTGGTTCCTCCTCGACACCCCAGACAGGCAAATTCCATCACTGACTCTGCTGCCCCATCCTCCCCCATATTCTCTCTCCCCCCCAGATTGTTTGCTCACCAGAAAAGTACTGTATTCAAGCTGGTCTCTAGCTAGAGGAGAAGCCAAGAACGTAGCAATAGGCTGCAAAGAACAAACGATGCCATGAGGGCACAGGCAGCAGGTCAATCAGAACCCAGGAACCACACCAGTACTCCCTCCCTGACGCGCTCTTTCTCTCTGATTCCCCCACCACGTGAGGGCGCAGGCACAGGCAAGTGACGTCATCAGGGCTCAAATCGGAAAATAGGCGCACAGCTGAAGCGCAGCCACCAGGTGGAGAAGAGGCAGGAGGCGGGTCATAGCTGCGTGATACAAACTCACGAGCTGAGCACCAGCAGCAATATAGATTATATAGCAGTGAGCGCTGTCGTCTAGTGGCCACAGGGGCCCACAAGGACTGGGGCCCACCGGGATTTTTCCCGGTGTCCCGGTGGGCCAGTCCGACGCTGGGTAAATTACAAGGTACACCAACCTGGCAAGAGGAAGCCAGAACAAATTTATCATGTTAATTTACTTAAACACTGGAAAGACAGGACATCATTAATTGCAGTACCAGCCTATGCCGTTTCTAAGGACACTCACGAGACCCATCTGGTCCCTGAGGTTACCATTGCAGAAACTTTGTCCACCTCCCAAAAACAGGAGGTAAAAGAATTCTTAATGAGGAATAGGGATACTTTCTCTGACCTCCCAGGAAAGACTCTTGTTGAGCATGAGATTGTAA
The DNA here is from genome assembly GCF_017654675.1 of Xenopus laevis. Classification (NCBI taxonomy): domain Eukaryota; kingdom Metazoa; phylum Chordata; class Amphibia; order Anura; family Pipidae; genus Xenopus; species Xenopus laevis. Next base: position 76,980,612 of record NC_054373.1, on the reverse strand, counting down.
CCGAGCCAGGAGTTCATGTTAAACTCAAACCCTATAGGATTCCCGAAGCTAGACGAAAAGCTGTGGCTGATGAAGTGGCAAAAATGCTTGAGTTAGGGGTAATTGAAGAGTCCAATAGTGACTGGTCTAGCCTGATTGTTCTTGTTCCTAAGCCAGATGGTAGCTGGCGGTTCTGTAATGATTTTCGCAAGCTTAATTCGGTATCCAAGTTTGACACTTACCCAATGCCTAGGGTAGACAAGCTCATAGACAGGCTGGGTACTGCTCGTTATCTGACAACATTGGATTTAACAAAAGGGTATTGGCAGATACCATTATCGGAACAGGTCAAGGAAAAAACTGCTTTTGTCACTCCAGGTGGTTCTTTCCAGTACAGAGTAATGCCCTTTGGTCTACAAAATGCCCCTGCCACATTTCAAAGGGCTATGGATAGAATATTAAGACCTCACCAACAGTATGTGGCTGCATATTTAGATGATGTGGTGATACTAAGTACAGATTGGGAGTCACACCTGCACAGAGTTCAGGCTGTGTTGGATTCCCTCCATAAAGCAGGCCTTACTGCCAACCCCAAGAAATGTGCCATTGGTTTGGAGGAGGCCAAGTATTTAGGTTACACCATTGGCAGAGGTGTGTTAAAACCCCAGGTAAATAAAACAGCAGCCATTCAACAGTGGCCACGCCCTCTTAATAAGAAGCAGGTTAGAGCTTTTCTGGATATCACTGGCTACTACAGGAGGTTTATTCCTCATTTTGCCACCCTGGCTGCTCCCTTAACAGACTTAACAAAGGGAAAAAACTCTGTCACGGTCAAGTGGTCCCCTGAGGCAGGAAAATCTTTTCGGGCCCTCAAAGATGCGTTATGTGCACAACCAGTCTTGTATTCCCCAGATTTTTCAAAGGACTTTGTGGTCCAGACAGATGCATCAGATGTGGGGTTAGGGGCAGTATTATCCCAGTTTTATAACGGGGAAGAGCATCCAGTGGTGTACTTAAGCAGAAAGCTCAATGACTGTGAGAGGAAGTATGCCACAATTGAAAAGGAGTGTTTGGCCATAAAATGGGCCCTAGATGCCTTAAGGTATTACCTCTTAGGCAGAAAATTTGACCTTATTACTGACCATGCACCTCTAAAATGGATGGCCCAAAAGAAGGAGACCAATAGACGAGTGAATCGTTGGTTCCTCACGCTGCCGGACTACTGTTTCACAGTGAAACATAGGCCCGGATCAGAAATGGGCAATGTTGATGCCCTGTCCCAGGTTCATTCCTGTTGGGCCTCAGTTGTTCCAACCATTGGGTTGAAACAAGCAAGGGGGGTATGTGGTGAGGTCACTACAAGGATACCTGGGAAAGTCCAGGACGGAGCTTATTTATGCCCCAGGTTCCTAACAGAGTGGTTCCGGGACTGCTAGTCCAACCCGGGTGTTTTGAGTTGTCCTGAGGTATCTCAGGTGGTTAATTAAAAAGTCAGCTCAAGCCAGAGTGGGGAGTTCCTGACTGGGGAAAAAGACACAGGAAAGCTGCCTGTGTGAGAGGGATTGAAATCACCAAAAGGTTTGGGATTTTATATATTCCTGTATGTACTTTGTTTTGGGGAGACAGGCGGTAGGCCTTCTCCTGGTAGTTAGGAAAACTGACCTGTATTAGTTAGAAGCCCATTAAGTGGCAAGGATTTTATTTTGAATTGTTTATGTTGTTTTGCTGCAAGTGAAAATAAACTGCCAGAAAGAAACAACCCCCTTATGAATTCTGATTGTGCCGTGGGCTGCTTTAACCCCAGAAAGCTGATCCCAGCTACCTAAGCCCTTACTATATATATATATATATATATATATATATATATATATATATATATATATATATATATATATATATATATATATACGCTATTTCATTGTGTTTTTTTAATTTTATATTATGGGGAGGTGGAGCTCTCCTCAATGCCTGCTCTCCCAACCCCCGCTTGATGGTGCTTTTGAAAGAGATCATGCTAAATAAAGAGAAAAGCAGGTATGGTCTTTCTCCCCCCAAAGATACTTTTTTCACTTAGTTAGGACTGATGCATGGACACTGCCTTGACAGGGCGCGTCAGCTTATGCATACTTTGTACAAACTTTGTAACTAAAAGTGTCTCTTAGAGTTACAGCTCATCAAAAATAGGTTCTCCCAGGGGGCTATATGTTGGAGTGCTGGGGTTACATTTATTAATTTGTAATCTGCATATATATATTTATATATAAATAAATATATATAAAAGTAGACTTACGGTATGGAGATCCAAATTGTGGAAAGATCCCTCAGGTCCCGAGCATTCTGGATAACAGGTCCCATACCTGTATTAGATTGCCCAGGAAATAGCACTACTTGTCCTGAGAGACCATGCTACTGTTTTGTATTGGTTCATGGATAGCAGTAGGAATCTGCCTTAAAGCGATGATACACCTTTGAGTTAACTGTTAGTATGATGTAGAGTGAAATTCTAAACAAAAACAAGAGGCAAATGAAACATTTAGCAAATACAGTAGAATACAGTAGAACCCTCATTTATGTTTTTCAGGGGACCAGAAAAAAATGGTGTAAAATCCAGGAAAATGTAAAATCAGGGAAATGTATTATGCATAATTATAGGTGGGACCACAAAACAACAATGTAAAATGAGGGAAAACTTAAAATCAGGCGATGTAAAATTGAGGTTCCACTGTAGCTGTAAAGTAAAATTGCTCTTCTTAGCATTTTTTTTGGATTGTATGGTAAACATTTAAAGATGTCATGACATCATCAGTTTTTACAAAGCAAATATTATATGAATGTTATAGGAGCATCCCCTGCTAAGCTTTTTTCGACGGATCAAGATAGCCCCCCCCCCCTTATAATGTGGGAATTCTGAATTACATTATGTTCTGGGAATTATCTGAAAGGTTCCCCTGTGTTTTTCCTGTATCTACATGGATTTCCTTTGGGTAGTCCAGCTTCCTCCCACATTCATAAACATGAAATTGACCCTAGTGCAGGTCACTTCATTGTCAGATTGTCATACCTTTTTTCCACTAAAATATATGCAGTGTTGTAAAACACTGTGTGATCTCAAAGCAAATCTTGCTCACTATTTCTTGCTTTACTTTTACTCTCCATATAGTGTAACCATTATTCGCTTCTATAATAATGTACTTTAGATAACTCTAATGTACTTTAATGTACATTGCTTTTTAAAGTACATTTATTTTATGTAGTTGTGGGGTTAAAATATGTGTGCATATAAAATGATGATGATGATATTATGCTTCAATTAATTCCTGGTTTAAATAATTCTCATAAATTGGCTTTGGTCACCATCTAGTGTCCAGTTCTGATATTGCAGTTTAAATGAGTCCATTTTTTAAAAACGTGTTTTAATTTTCATAAACAAGTCAACAATAGAACAATCCATTAACAATATTCCAATTAAAAGAAAAGTCAGAGTTAGAACAAAATAACAAATGTTATTCATCACAAAAGAACAAATATAGAGCAATATAATTTGAACAGTGTTTAAGATTGAAAAGCAATTCGACAAAAGGTAAATTCCCTGCATCAGAGCAAAACGGGCACACCGGGACAAGTTAAACTAAAGGCACTTAGAAATTTGAGATAAAAATAAAGTTAGTTTGATTGAACTAATTGGTTTTTGAATCCCTTGTACATACTTTCTTTGTAAATCCTAAATTAACAAATAAATCCATTTTGGGCCAGTCAAATAAATCCAAATACCTAGACCAAAGCCAATAGAAAAGGCTGATGGATTTTTCATTCTTGAAATAATAGCAAAAAGCTTCTTGCAAACTCAATTGGCTTAAAGAAGAAAGAAATTCCTTTAAAGTCTTAAAGTTACTGTCTTAATCCAGTAAAGAGAGACAAGTTTTCTCACGGAGCTCATAAATAAATGTAACAAATTTAATAGCTCTTTATCATTATTTCAGTCTAATGAACATTGGATAGAGCTTAGTTATCCTCCTTAAATTAAGAGAGAAAAACTCCAATTTTCCCTATAGCTGAAAAATTTAGGGACAAGACTTAAGTATTGGAATATTTCAACATTTTCTATACTATATTTTGGACAAATAGAGCTAGATTAAAAATCATCAACTTTTTTTTTTATAGCAGCAGCCATATCCCATATAAATTAATTTAAAATGTTGTATTCTCCAATTTTCAGCTCCAAACCTAATATATATATTTTTTTAAAGATTTAAGAAGCTGAACTGAAGTAACGTGGCATTTCAAATACTTTGACCATTTTTCATCAGAAAGTTGTAAAGGATTGTTTAATTTTTAAATTAATCTAGATTAGACCAAAATTGTAAAGGATCATTTCCTTTTTTAAATTAGACTAGATTAGACAACATAGAATGTTATATTTACTGATTAAATGACTAGGTTTTATTAAAGAGTAAAACCTAGTGGAAGAGTGGAAGAACCTAGAATTCATCTCACTTATACTGCAAGACCTTTAAATAAATAGAAGAAAGACTATGAGTGCATTTAACACCACTGTAATAAAGCATTACTGCCTTGGCTGTTCATGGGAGCAAGTTTATAAACTTGTTGCATGACAATTTTATGGCACAGGTTATTGAGGAGCAAACAAGACAAAATGCTTTACAGGATCTAGTGATCTTTAATGACCCAGAATGTGCAAGTAATTGACCCCCATGGGCAACAGAGACCATAATGTGATCTCATTTAATGTCTGGTGCAAAGAAATTAATATACACTGGGGCAACAAAACACAATTACAGTAAAACAAATTTTAGCTCCTTAAAGGAACAGTAACATCAAAAAATGTAAGTGTATCTGTTTGCTTCAGAAAAACATAGTTCATAGAAACAAGCTGCTGTGGAGCAATGGCGGAAATTGAAAAACAGCTATATGGCACAGGTTAACTAATGGATAACAGATAACACCATTAGACAGACAGAGCTTATTTGCTATCTGCCGTGTAACTTGAGCTGTTTCTCCTTTGATTGGCTGCCCCCATTGCTACACAGCAGCTTTTTAACAATAGTAGTGTTTCTTAAGCAAACACAGCAGTTTTACCAGTGCAGGGCAACACTGCATTATATTTTCATTACTTTCAAACACTTTTATTTTTTGACGTTACTGTTCCTTTAAGTGCTGCTCTGCAAAGCATAGATTGGGGCATTATGTTTTCTGCTAAAAACACAGCAATGGTTGTCATTTAAAATCATATTAAATCATTACTGTTCTCAATTTATTCCCTTTAGAAGTAAACATAGAAGCATAAAGAAGCACCTATGGTGCTTAATTTAGAGGTAAAGAAGTTAATAGGAATAAAAGAAAGGCAATTAAAAGCTACAAGGTTGTAGGGACAGACGCTGCATTTAACTTATATAAAAACTGTAATAAATGTTGTATACCAGAAATCCAGAAGGCAAAGATTGGAAATGAGAAGCACATTGAGTCAGAGGCTTAGACAAACCCCCCCAACAGGTTTTTAAGTATATTAAAGGGGGTATTCACCTTCCAACACTTTTTTCAGTTCAGTTGGTTTCAGACAGTTCACCAGAAATAAGCACTTTTTTCCAATAACTTTCTATTTTCTACGTTCAGTGTATACAAAAGAGGAGTTCCCAGACCCAACTCATAGCTGCACTGTTGACTCACCTCAAACTAATCGGTGGCTATGGTAATATATATATATATATCTATATATCTATCTATATATCTATATATCTATATATATATATATATATATATATATATATATATATATATATATATATATATATATATATATATATATATATATATCTATATATATATATCTATATATATATCTATATATATATATATATCTATATATATATATCTATATATATATATATATATATATATATATAAATGCTTTACTAAAAATTTATGTGAACAAGGCACCAGGACCAGATGGAATACACCCACAGATTTTAAGAGAGCTTAGTTCAATTTTAGACCAGCCTCTTTTACTTTTGTTTCTCAGACTTTCTTTCATCTGGTATGGTCCCTATGGATTGGAGGAAAGCTGATGTCATTCTTATATTTAAAAAGGGATTATGATCTCAGCCTGTCAATAATAGGCCTGTAGGTTTGACATCAATGGCAGGCAAATTATTTGAAGACTTGTTAAGGGATCACATTTTTAAAATTTCATCCTGGTGAATGGCATTATGAGCAGCAATCATCATAGCTGTATGAAGGATAGATGTCAGACAAATTTGATTGCTTTTTATGATTAGGTAAGTAAGATGCTGGGCAGTGGGGGAGCAGTAGATGTTATCTATTTGGATTTTGTCAAAGGGTTTGATACAGTTCCCAGACAAATGACTGCTCTGTGGGGCTTAATTGCACATGGATAGGAAACTGGCTACGGGATCGGGTACAGAGGGTGGTTGTTAATGGTACATTCTCTACTTGGAGTAAGGATCCTAGTGGGGTCCCTCGGGGCTCTGTATTGGGTTACATTTATTTAACTTGTCCACTTTTGGGTCCATTTTTATAAACAACTGCTAAATGAATGTATAAGACAGACCCATTTTACAGTTGATGCCTTACAACACGGAACAACAGAACAAAGCTTGACTTCACTGTTACCTACCACAATCTGGGATAGAGTGAGGGGGTTCACAAAACAAGCACAGCTTTTTCAGTACAATAAGAGCAAGGAAAGGCAACAGAACAAGTTCTCCATTCTGGTATCCCATTCTGGGAACAACCAAAAAGAGAAGAACTTCACCTGGAGGAGAAAATATGGAACTGGGACACAGGAAAACAAAGAAAAGTTGGTAAAGAATCTGTCTGACAGGGCTCTTACCCAGCCAGAGATGGAGTTCCAAGCCAAAGGGTTAAACTTTGCAATTGCTCCAAAAACCATCTTTATGGTAGATAGACAAACAACAGCTGTCATAGACCTCTTCAAACAGCTGAAGGAAGACAAAGCTATTGATCGAGCCACATATTATCGTCTCTACCGTGGGGAAACCCCTCCATGCATATATGGACTCCCTAAGATACACAAGGAAGCAGGTCCGGACTGAGAATTAAAATAGGCCCTGGCATTTCAGGTACACAGAGGCCCAATCAGCCCACACAGAGGCCCAATCAGCCCCCACCAGCCCACTAAATACTGACTTTCTATGGCACCTTATAGCAGCCCCTCTGGCATTTGCCAGAACCCACAGATTGCCAGTCTGGGCCTGCAAGGAAGTCCATGTATACAGGGCATCAAATCCAGAACTCCCAGGATTTTACTAACTAAATCCAAGGATTGGTACTGGACACAGAATAAACCATGGTATCCTATGATGTTTCTTCTCTTTTTTATGTGCATTCCCATCACAGAGGCAGTTAAAACAGTGAGAAAATGGTTGCTATAAGCAGGGTCGGACTGGGGGGACCGGGGCCCACCGGGACTGCTGGTCCAGGGCCCCCGCCCCCCTACTGCGCGCATGCGCGAGCGCACTTCTCGGCGCGCAAGCGCCGATGCGCATGCGCAAGCGGTGATGCGATGCGCATCGCCGAAAACTTTTTAAAATTTTTTTATACTATTAGAGGGGGTCTGGCCCGGCGGGGGCCCACGAGGGTCGGGGCCCACCGGGTTTTTTCCGGGCCAGTCCGACACTGGCTATAAGACAACACCCTTGACAACAGAACAAAGCTTAACGCAAAGCAAGTATGTTCCTTACTGGACCTATGCCTAAGGACCACCTATTTCAAGTGTAAGTTCTAGAGGTAAAAGTATGGCTGTGGCATTGGATTGCAGGTTTCACCCATTGCAAACCTGTACATTTGGAGGAATTGGAACGAAAGGCCCTGGATATCTTCAAATGAATCATTCCCAGACATGGGTTAAAATACACACACAGGAGGTACAGACTTTCACTGAACACATCAACACAGTGGCCCACAACATCAGGTTTACACGAGAAGATGTACAAGATAACACTGGCTTTTTTGGACTGTTTGGTAAGAGTCAGAGAGGGTGGACAGCTGGAAATAGAGGTCTACAGAAAACCTATCCACACAGACCAGTACCTGCTGTTTGACCCCTACCATCCACTAGATCACAAACTGGGGGTTATCAAAAATCTACATCACAGAGCAGACAGAGACTTGGAGATGGAACATCAGTGGGGCCCTGAAGACATGTGGGTATCCAGATTGGGCCTTTGTGAAAACCAGTAAAGGTGGAAAACAGGACGGTAGAAAGAACTTGGTCCTCCCATATGTAGCTGGGGTGTCAGAAAAACTTAAAAGGATTTTTAATAAACACCACATCCCTATCTGCTTTAAACCCAGCAACAGACTGAGGTAGCAACTAGTTCACCCAAAAGACCCAACCCCAAAGCACAAGAAGAGTAACATTGTGTATGCAGTGCAGTGTGGAGTGCTTTCATTTGTATGTGGGAGAAACCAAACAACAGTTACACCAGCGTATGGCGCAGCACAGAAGAGCCAGCTCCTCTGGTCAGGACTCAGCCGTGTACCTACATCTAAAAGAAAAAGGACACGTTTAAAGACCAAGTCCAGATTCTAGACCGGTAGAGTGACTGGTTCAAAAGAAGCGTAAAAGAAGTCATATATGTAAAACTCATAAATCAAGTTTGAATAGAGGCAGGGGAGGGGGGTGCAACATCTATTGTCTGCCACATACAATGCTGTTTTGGCATCTCTCCCTGGAAGGTTTAATAACACTTCAAAGCTCCAAACATACTAATACAATCAAAACCTAACTTCATGACATCCTTGCAGATTATAATTAACAGATTATGCTGACTGGAGCAGAAAATATATTCCTGAAAAAATATCCTATTTACATGTTATTCTAAATTGAGAACACCAGCTGGATGACTGTTGAAACATCTTCAAGGAAAAAACAAAAGTCCAGTTGATTTGACTTATTTCTACAGACTTAGGGGAAGGTATTCAAATTAATGAATTGGTGTTTGCAGATGACACAAAACTATCCAGCCAGGATATGATATCCTTGCAACAGGATCTTGACAAACTGACAATCTGGGCAGCTAAGTAGCAGATGAGATTCAATGTTGATAAACGTAAAATCATGCACCTGGGATGTAAAAATATCCAAACAATTTATACCCTAAATGGGACTGCACTAGGTAAATCCACAATGGAAAAGGACCTTGGAGATAATAAATTGGCTGTAGCAAGCAAAGACATTCAACGGCATCAAGGGCAAATAAGGCCTTGAGCTGTTTTAAAAGGGGCATAGATTTGTAGAAGGAGGGGGGAGGGTAGCACTGGTAAGGCCCCATCAAGTAAAAGGTATGGAAAAGGTATGGAAAATCTTAGCTATGAGAAAAGACTGGCCAATTTGGGGATGTTCACACTGGAGAAGAGGCACTTAAGGGGGCATATGTTAACTATGTATAAATATATAAGGGGATCGTACAATAACCTCTCTAATGCTTTATTTGCCAGTAGGTTTTTCCAGCTGACAAGAGGGCACCCATTCTGATTAGAAGAAAGGAAGTTCTGTCTAAATATTCGGAAGGGGTTTTTTCAGTGGAATTCTCTCCCTGAATCAGTCGTACTGGCTGATACATTAGATAGCTTTAAAGGAATAGTTCAGTGTGAAAATAAAAACTGGATAAATAGGCTGTGCAAAATAAAAAATCTTTCTAATATAGTTAGTTAGCCAAAAATGTAATGTATAAAGACTGGCGTGAACAGATGTCTAATAAAACAGCCAGAATACAGCTTCCTGCTTTTCAGCTGTATAACTCTGAGTTAGTCAGCGACTTGAAGGGGGGCCACATGGTACATTTCTGTTCAGTGAGTTTGCAATTGATCCTCAGCATTCAGCTCAGATTCAAAAGCAACAGATATGACCCATGTGGCCCCCTTCAAGTCTCTGATTGGTTACTGCCTTGTAGCCAGGGTAACCAGTCAGTGTAAACCAAGAGAGCTGAAAAGCAGGAAGTAGTGTCCTGACTGACTTGTTATACATCAAATCACTCCAGCCTTTATACATTACATTTTTGGCTAACTAACTATATTAGAAACATTTTTTATTTTGCACAGCCTATCTATTTACCCAGTTTTTATTTTTACACTGAACAATTCCTTTAAGAAGGGGTTGGATGGCTTTTTAGCAAGCGAGGTATACAGGGCTATTGAAGATAACATATAGTACAAGTTGATCCAGGGACTGGCCCGATTGCCATCTTGCAGGCTTTAAATGTTTTTTTTTTGTCTTCCTCTGGCAGTTAGGCAGGTTTTATACAGACTTAAGGTTGAACTTGACTTAAATATCTTACTATTCTTAAATGTTGTCTAATAACGTTTGTTCTAATTGTGATATTACTATACACTACTCTTTTCATCCATTTTGATTTATTATGGTCTTTATTCATCTAATACATCTGCTAGGAAAATGAGGCCCCCTAAAATATATATTGGATCTAATTGTCAATGAAAATCTGACACCCAATTGCTGCATGAAGACAGAATGAAGAGACACAGAGAGGGATAGTGAAGATAAAGTTTAGATTATTTCAGAAATGGTACAGAATTTTTAATTGATTATATAGTAAAAGTATAGGATCCGTTATCCGGAAACTCGTTATCCACAAAGCTCTGAATTATGGAAAGGCTGTCTCCCATTTACTGCTTTATAATCAAATAATTCACATTTTTTAAAATGATTTCCCTTTTCTCTTTAGTTATTTAATTGTACCTTGTACTTGATTCCAACTAAGATATAATAAATCCTAATTGGAGGCAAAACAAATCTATTGGGTTTAATTAATGTTTAAATAATTTTTTAGTAGAGGTGGGTAAGGTGTGAGATGCAAATTACAGAAAGATCCCTTATCCATAAAACCCAAGGTCCCGAGCAGTCTGGATAACAGGTCTCATACCTGTATTGTGGAAAGGAGAAGGAAAGGTCCAATCCAAATGTTAAGAGGTTTTTTTGTGAGAGTCTGGCTTTTAACTGTACTGAATTTGGCGAAGGAAGTAAGTAGACTGCTTGCTCGATTACAAGTATCCCAGGCCAGTGTAGTTTTCTGCAAAAAGGTGCACTGACCCAGGGTATCAGGTAAGTCATTACAATCCTTTGAGGTGCCCTAACATTTGATACCCCACATGGATTGGACATTTCTTTCTTCTTTAATGGACTTATTGTCTTTTTTAAGCTAAATTGCTACAGTATGTAACTCTGTATATGACTGTGTATTAATAAAGCACTGTTATTGAAAATGACAGACTTTATAATATAGGACGTAATACATAACCTAAAATACTTTTCAAACATGAATAACCTTAAGAACAGCATTTGTCTTATACTATCAACCTTTCACATCACTGTAATACTTTTTTAATGCCAGCAATAAAAGCATAGTGTTTACAAGTATGGTCATAAACAGTGATAGCGTAATATTGTGTGAACGCCAAAACTATATATGTTCTGTCCTAACAACTTGTCCTTTATAAACTGCTGCATGGCCATTCTCTCTCTCCTGACTCAATAATTCTCTCTGGAAAAATCTGTGCTAGAAGTAACTGATTGAATGATAAACCCTTTCCCATAGGTCCTTAAGCAGAAAAAAAGCAGAACTTAGTCAGACTTGGATCATTCAGTAAAGGAAGCCATACACTATAAGATCTGCTCATTTGGCGAGGTCGCCAAATGAGCGGATCCTAACACGATATGCCCACCAAAGGCGGGGTGATATTGGGTTCATCTGATTGTTCGGCCCTAGGGCCAAACAGTCGGATTGCAATGAAGGGAATAGGTGCTGAAGGGACAAGGACTGCATTACCTAGTTAATACGGTCCTTGATCGCAAGAAAAATACTGATATTGGCAGCTTTAATCTGCCCCTCTATGGCTACTTTAAAGGGGTGGTTCACCTTTAATTTGACTTTTAGTATGCTACAGAAAAGTCAATTCTAAGCAACTTTTCAATTGGTCGTCATCATTTATTTTGTATAGTTTAGAATTACTTGCTTTCTTCTTCTGACTCTTTCTAGCTTTCAAATGGGGGTCACTGACCCCATCTTAAAACAAATGCTCTGTAAGGCCACACAATTAATGTTATTGCTACTTTTTATTACTCATCTTTCTATTGACGCCTCTCTTATTCATATTCTTGTTTCTTATTCAAATCATAAGTTTCTTAATAAATCAAAACCCTCAAATAATAAAAAATTAGAACCAATTGCAAATTGTCTCAGAATATCCCTCTCTACATCATACTAAAAGTTAATTTAAAGGTGAACAACCCCTTTAAGACACTGATCTGAATTGAACTATAATATCAAAGAGGAACTGATAAGAACAACTCAAACACAAATAAACTGAAGCAGTATAGAAAGGGATTATTATGCATGCAGTACACCATGACTGAAAAACTCAAAGAGTAAATGATTACTTCAAGTTATATATACTGTACAGTGCTATAAAAACAATAACATCTAAAAGATAACTATACGGTAACAGACTCAAGAAAGACTGTTCCTTCAATTATATGCAATATATTAATTTCTGAAATAGGGATTTTTTTGAATTTTCCATTATATAAATGCAACATACAGTATAATGGGCAAATAGCAATATTACACATTCAAAAAGCAATCTAGTGGAAAATGCCTGTTAAAATAACAATTAAACCATCTTTGTAACTTTAATGTCATAATGAAACTGTAATTAAGACTCCTGTTCCAAATGATTATATGTTAAATTGACTTTTCTTCTGCATGCTTGTCAGACCTCAATTTGTACTTTCAAAAATCAATGAAAAGCTGCCATATTGACTTATTTAATCCACTCTAACAGTGGACAGTATAACCTTTTTGTTGACATTTCCAGACCACTTATTTAAGCATAAATTAAATTCATATTTCAAAATGAAATGCCAAACAAAATGTTAAACAAAGTACCAAGTTAAAAATGGAATTACATACAGCTTCTGAATATAGCAAATATGTTTGCCTATTTTCTAAATTGTGAGTGTAAATGCAATTTGTCATTTTGCTCATTATTATTAATAAATAATAATAAACACTGAGGGGAGGTGCTACACAGTGCATTGAAAGGGATTTGCATATATGAGGAACATAAGTATGGTTTTATTTGCAGTGGATAGAATTTATTCCAGAGCAAATGGTAACACTTGTAATGTCAAGGAAAGAAGAACACATTTTTAAATTTTTTTCAGTTCAATTGTTTTCAGATTGTTCACCAGAAATAGATTTTTTACAAATATTTTTTATTTTATTATTATTTATTTTTCTAATATTAAAGTTAAAAGTTAATTTTCATCTAAAGCAGCTCTGGGAAGGGGGCCATCAGCTGTAAACGGTTCTTGATGCATTTAGTTGATACATTTCTTATCTTTGGCCCTGTTGAGCATAATCCATGAATTTCATTAAAAGGATTGTTTACCTTTAAATGAACTTTTAGTATGCTGTAGAGCAGTGATCCCCAACCAGTAGCTCGTGAGCAACATGTTGCTCTCCAACCCCTTGTATGTTGCTCCCAGTGGCCTCAAAGCAGGAGCTTATTTTTAAATTCCAGGCTTGGAGGCAAGTTTTGGTTGCATAAAAAACAGGTGCACTGCCAAACAGAGCCTCAATGTAGGTTTACAATCCACATAAGGGCTAACAAATGGCCAATCACAGCCCTTTTTTGGCACCCTAAGAACATTTTTCTTGCTAGTGTTGCTCCCCAACTCTGTTTACTTCTGAATGTTGCTCATGGATTCAAAAGGTTGGGGATCCCTGCTGTAGAGAATGATGTTATATCGTATTTCGTTTTTTATTCAGCAGCTCTCTGGTTTGCAGTTTGAACAATCTGGTTGGTAGGGTCCAAATTACCTAGCAACCATACACTGATTTGAATAAGAGACTGGAATATGAATAGGAGAGGCCTGAATAGATAGATGAGTAATACAAAGTAGTAATAACTATAAATTTGTAGCCTTGCAAAGCATTTGTTTTTTAGATGAGGTCAGTAACCCCCCCATTTGAAAGCTCAAAATATTCAGAAGAAGGAGGCAAATAATTAAAAAACTATACAAAATCAATGATGAAGCCCATCAAAAAATCTGCTTAGCATTAGCCAGCCTATAACATACTAAAATTTAACTTAAAGGGGAACAACCCCTTTAAAGGCAGCTGTTATAATTGATACAATAGTTGCTAATATTCCAAAGATACTGCTGAGATATGTATCAATAAACTGTATCAACGAATGTAGCAAATTGTAACAGTTCAGAATGTGCACATCCACTAATGTAACAGACAATAAACCACAAAACCACAAACAAACTGTTTCAACAGTAACACATAGAACCCACACTATGGGCCTGCCAAAAATAGTGCAAAAAAAGCTTTATGGTGCAACACCGGATTGATGCACCCTGGGGTGTGTAAAGTAAAAAAGTCTCACCAACTCTCAGTGGTAGTGAAATTAATCCTATGAAACAGAGTAAATGCAGGGAAGCAGTCTGGTAGCTTTAATCCACACTGAACTTGAAATGCAGACGTAGGAGAAGGTTTCCTGAAACCCTGAGGAGATCCACAGCAGGTATCACAGAGTACATGCTGGAAACTCACTACAGGGCTGAAGTCCTATCTATCATACAGGGATTACTACCCTAGCAATAGCTCAGGCCTGCTGCACTAGTCCCATTAAGTGATGGGGCGAATTTATTCGCCAGGTGCAAATTTGCGGTGAATTTTCAAATATTTTGACGCCGGCGACAATTCTGATTAGTGACGGGCGAATTTGTGCGAAACGGCGAAAAATTCGCCCGTTTTTGACGCCGGCGCCCGTTTTTGGCGCCGGCGTACGTTTTTTCGAAAACCCCATTTTGACGCCGGCGAATTTTCGCGGGCGTTTCGCGAATTTATTCGCTGGCGGCGAAACGCGCAAATTCGCCGCGAATTCGCGCCTGGCAAATAAATTCGCCCATCACTAATTCTGATGCTGGCGACAATTAATAGGCGCCCATTGACTTTAATGTGCATCAGAATTGTCACCGGCATCAGAATTTTTGCCGGCATCAAAATATTTTTGACGCTGCGGTAAAAATTTGCATTTCAGGGGAAATTTGCCCATCACAGGTCCCATTCTCTATCTTGACTGAATGGAAAAAGTTAACTAACTCCCTGCACTCTGACTATGGGGTTCCCTATATGGATACATTTTCTACAGGTAAAACCCCTAGCTCCCCTCTCAAACAGATCAGCAGGACTAATCACAGAAAAAAAGGAGAAACACCAGGCTGGCTCTTAGTATTAATGTGCAAAATCCATGCTTTCCTTCTATACTTCCTGGAAAGATCAGCCTCAATTTCATTTTGACTCCTAAACCTCCTTTCAAAAGGTTACAAGGTCAGGAGCAAATCCTTCCTGCTGGACAGACTGTGGCTGAAAACTGTCTCACTGCAGTGCAAGCAGCAGCCATATTTTTGGTTGTCCCAGAGTTAATGCGGTGGTTCACCTTTAAGTTAACTTTTAGTATGTTATAGAATGGCTGATTCTTAGTAACTTTTCAATTGGTCTGAATTTTTTTTTATAGTTTTTGAATTATTTGCCGCATTCTTCTGACTCTTTCCAGCTTTCAAATGGGGATCACAAATATTCTGTAAAGCTACAAATTTATTGTTACATGTTAATTACTAATCTTTCTATCCGGGTATTCTCTTATCTGTATTCCAGTTTCTTATTCAAATCAATGCATGGTTGCTAGGATTATTTGAATGGAGAGCTGCTGAATAAAAAGCTAAATAACTCAAAAACCACAAATAATAAAACATGAAAACCAAATGCAAATTGATTCAGAATATCACTCTACATCAAGCTAAAAATTAAGCTACAGGCTTGTGCATTTAGGGAAGGGTAAGTAACACTTGCTTCCCTACACATGCATGTCCCTAAAAACACAATGAATTCTTGCCTCATAGTGTTCAAACTATAGTTTTTGGTATTTGTGGCAGATTGAGTTACTATGACTAGTTGCATGAAACTGACACAGAAAATCAAAGTGGAGTGTTGTAGTAAACCTAGTAGGTGACTCGGAGGAGAATATCATACCATTTTTGGCCTGTTTAAAATGGTTAGAAGAATTAATGAAACACCTTTTATACTAGAATTTGCATTGAAAAATTGACCAGTGATAAATGTGCCCCATGTGTTAAACAGATGCTCCTGTGATTGATTTGATAAATGTGTTTGCTGTATGTAGTTTTCTGCTGTAGTGTTCTGCTGTGCCCAAAGGTTCAATAGAGGAAGTGGACCCATAACTGCATAAGCGGTGGGGGAACAGGAGGTATATGGGGCTCAGTGGGACACTGAATGAAAAATGTCTTATTCCGAATGATTTGTTGGGGGGGGCAAACTCATGCTGACCCAGTAACCTCAAGTTAAGTCCCTTAGGGCTCTTACAGACAAGCTTTTTTACCTGCGCTCCCCTGCATTCTGGTTTCATGCGTTCAGCCACAGGGGAGCGCAGGAGTAGACGCACTGAATTATTTTCAATGTGGCTGTGCATTTAGGGAAGGGTAAGTAACACTTGCTTCCCTACACATGCATGTCCCTAAAAACACAATGAATTCTTGCCTCATAGTGTTTAAACTATAGTTTTTGGTATTTGTGGCAGATTGAGTTACTATGACTAGTTGCAAGAAACTGACACAGAAAATCAAAGTGGAGTGTTGTAGTAAACCTAGTAGGTGACTTGGAGGAGAATATCATACCATTTTTGGCCTGTTTAAAATGGTTAGAAGAATTAATGAAACACCTTTTATACTAGAATTTGCATTGAAAAATTGACCAGTGATAAATGTGCCCCATGTGTTAAACAGATGCTCCTGTGATTGATTTGATAAATGTGTTTGCTGTATGTAGTTTTCTGCTGTAGTGTTCTGCTGTGCCCAAAGGTTCAATAGAGGAAGTGGACCCATAACTGCATAAGCGGTGGGGGAACAGGAGGTATATGGGGCTCAGTGGGACACTGAATGAAAAATGTCTTATTCCCAATGATTTGTTGGGGGGGGGGGCAAACTCATGCTGACCCAGTAACCTCAAGTTAAGTCCCTTAGGGCTCTTACAGACAAGCTTTTTTACCTGCGCTCCCCTGCATTCTGGTTTCATGCGTTCAGCCACAGGGGAGCGCAGGAGTAGACGCACTGAATTATTTTCAATGTGGCTGTACTCACACAAATGCATGTAAGTGCCAAACGCAGGTTGGGATGCAGCATGTTGCATTTTACCTGCGTTTGGCGCTTATGTACTGTACCCATGACAATAAAATGTGTTTAATGTATTTTTGTTGTACTTTGTTGCTTTATTAAATAGTAAGGAGACATGGGCACTCTGCAGATAGTGGAACCCAAAGGTTATGTTTTATCCAGTATCTATTATTAATGGAAATGCTGGCAAATTACAGAAAGCAATCAAGATGAATGATACATTATCAAATGAGGAAAATATGGAAAGAAATTGTAGAGAAAGGCTGAAGCTCCAAGGTTTAATTTACAGAACTGTATTGGTGCTGACCTACTCTAGACAAACAGCAACATAATTTTGAGCAACCCAAATAGACAGTCACATAAAATGACTGTTAAAGGAACCTGCACCAATTATTTTAACCACCCACCAATGTTCCATATAAGTACTCCTTGCCTTTTGTAATGTGCCAGATACAAAATGGTGGTATGGTACACTGATAACCTCAGCAATTCCTTTATATTCAAAAAGATAGCAAGAAACACAGGAGTTGAAGAAAAAAGGACAAAAATGGTAATTATTGATTTATTTAAAAAACATGATTGTTATGGGTATGAGGACCCAGTACCCTGGAAGACTCAAAGGAAGCAGTGCCAGATGCACTTGCAACATGTCTGCCCCTGCACTAGCTGCACTTTTTACAACCAACTAAAATGCCTTTAAAAATTTGAACATTATTAAACATTTTCTGGAACTGGAATGGTACTGGACTAAGTTAGCCCAAACATGCCTGTGCATTAAAATGCTAGCGCACAATTCTCTCCTTGCTAAATTCAGTAAACCCATTTTCTCATCCTAATTTCTCTGTTTATTGTATATAGTCCTAGGAAAAGAGCTTTATATTAATAGAACCCCATACTGTAGAAATATTTCCTTTTAAAAGGACTAATACAATGAGAGACCTGTTATATATTTTATTGTGGCTCAATAATACAGCAAGTGAAGATATATTTCCCATATTAGCTGCTTCCTAATATATGAGAAACATGAACTGTCCTATTTAGCCTTTATTTCCATGCAGAATATTAAAAACCTTAGAAAATGAGCTAAATAATGAAGAACTATAAACAATATTCTCCTGTGTTTCTTTGCCCAGAGTGCAAGAGAACCATAAACATAACACTGTCTTGCACAGTAGATGAGCTGTAGGCTACTATGGCGTTTGTGGACATATTGTGCTTCCCCATGTGTCCAATAAAACACCACAGCAACCTACAACCTCATATATTGATTTACTAAGTGCTTGCCTTTCCCTAGTTCCATCCCTGTTTGTGAATATTATGGGCACGCCTTTAGCTACTGGCTCAGTGATGATCATCACTGCCTCATGCCTCCTGGGACACTCATATGTCCCCCTGTTTACTGCTAATAATGGCTGTGAGAGCATAAATGAGTCATTTATAAATTATAATTGGACTGGTACAGTAAGTTCTTTATATAAAAATGCTGCATTTCTGGGCATATTCTTTTTTAGATTTTAGTTCTCTTTTCAGCTAAAGATCTGCATTGGATGCACAGAACATATCTTATAGATGTATTTTTCATGCTTTGCATTTCATTCTGCTTGAAATTGTATTTATATCTGTTCTGCATTCAATTTGTTTCAACACATTGTTCCATTTGTACCACTTTATTGCCGTATAGCAAAATTCAGTAATACATTGAAAAAACTTGAATGGATGAGATAAAATAAATAAATAGATAAACATCACAGCTGTAATCTCTGTTCTTTGCTAGGCCATTCCCAGGCCATGGAATATATGTAGACTGACTTCTGATCCATCATTGATTTCTTTGCTCATTCCCAAAGATCTACATCTTTTCTCTTTTAATTACTTTCCCTTGATCTCAATGATAAGTGTGCTAAAGTGAAGAGACGTACACGGTCCCCTTAGAGAGGTGTTTTTTTCACTTGTAAGAGCTACGTAACTTGATTTTCTGATCATCTCCTTTATAATTACAATGGGATTAGGCAGCCTGCTCCGATCTGAGTGACCGCTTCATTTAGAAGTGAAGGGCTGGAACAGGAGAGGCCAAGGTTATATTTAATTCAATGAAGCAGCAATCAATATTGTTCATTAGAGAGGGAAGACACAGGATCAGGTTTGTAATTCAGTTAAATCTCCCTGCTTGCTCAAGGGTAAAATCTAATGACTCCCCAATACTCCCCATCTATCATCTCTCACTGCTTAGGAGTCTGTGTTTCTGCTCATTCACATAATCAGTGTCATGCCCTCCATATAAACCTCATTTGCACAGAGAAACTCTGTTCCATTAACGAATTATTATTATTATTATTATTATTAATAAAGGCATAAGCAAAACTAAACTAGTGTCTTCGATAATATACCTATTTTTGTTGTCTAACCTTTATCACCTTATTATTTATGAAATAATTAACAGAATGCTTATATTTGCCAGTAAAATTTTTCAGTAAATACAGTATATAGTCCATCCTGAACACCCCCTCTATGGAACAACTACTAATACCATTAATTAAAGAGCAACTTCAAAAAGATGTATTTGAAGGTGTATAAAATACTATGGTTGGTAGGATGCATACTAATATACATACTAAGAATTTCTCTTTTCAGGAATCTTTGATGTGACTTCTGTATATCTGTATATATTGATGCAGGGGAACCCGCTCATGCTTAGAATGATTATTTTAGCTTCATTAGACAGGGCAATGGAACTATGTTAAAAACGGTGGATGCGGGGGGAACTCGCGCTTGGTGGGGACGGCTTTGGGCAGATGATACTGTAGACAGAGAGACAGAACTCTACTGCAAATTGGTGTCACAATTGGTACCCTCAATCCAGAACTAGTGCTAGGCTCCCTAGTCTCGGCTTTGCTTCTGCCTGTAGCAGCCACCATTGACTTCAGGAGGAGTCCTCTGCTAATTGGATGCCACCAGGTCTTAACAGAAGAGGAGCCAAGCAAGAGTTCTGGACAAGCAAAGGGGCATGATTGTTTACCAAGGATTTTAGAAGCAAAACCACAAAACACAAGACAGAGGCAGAGTTCAAGCAAGGTCAGACAGGCCACGTCAGTACAGACAGAGTTTAAGCAAGGTCAGACAAGCTAGGATCAGGATTGGAGAATTCAGAATAATCAGGTAGGCAGGCTAGGGTTAGGATACAGAGTTCAGAATAGTCAGGCAAGCAGGCAAGGGTCAAAACCAGTATAAACAGCATGATTCACGATGAATAAGCACCCAACTAACTAAGTAGACCTAACAACGGGTAACTACAGAAAATCCCTTTAAATACATTCGAATTTCGTGCCAAATCGGGGTGACGTTATCAGGCTGGTGCCCTGGCCCTGAAGGGACAAGGAACCACGCGACAGGCGACCCCGCGGGAGGTGCGGCATGCGTCACCACGGCCCACTAGAACACCAGGGTGAGCGGTCGTTATAACTGGCCTTCGTTTGATATGAGCATGTGGGGAAATTTTGCGGAAATAGCAACTGATTGCACGTCTTTTTAGATTCATTAGGCAGGCCAACGTAACTCTTGCTGCTAAACAGCTCCGATTTTACCTTCCTAATGTGAGAGAGTACTCACTAGTGGTGGGGGTACATTTGGTTACCTTCAATCCCCACTTTTCAGTATCCATCTGGGTACAGCAATTTTTATTAGAGGATGTGAATGCACCAACTTTGAAAAGATCTGTAATGGTTTTTAACCCTCTATAATCCTTTCACAAGCTACAGCTTAGAGTCCATTTTAAATGTACGTTTTGATTAATTTTTTGTTCGGTAGGAATCCCTGACAAACACAATGGGGGGATACAATTAAATGGGTCATTCTTTCTCTTCTTTTTGGTTTTATTAATTCCAAGCAACCTTTGCGATTGCCTTCACTTTCCTTTTTTATACTTTTTGAACTTTTTGCCTTCTTCTGACTGCTTCCAGCTTTCAAATCGAAAGGCTACAAAGGCTACAAAGGTATTGTAACAAAGATATTGTTATTGCTACTTTTTATTACACATCTTTCTATTCAGTTTTCTCCTATTCATATTCCAGTCTCTTATTCAAATCAAAAGCAATAGCGTGAAAAAATTGAGCGATTCAGGCATCAAATCCAAAAAATGTGTATCATTCTGATTTTTGCTCGATTTTGTCAAGTTTTTTCCCAACCCGACTTTTTTGAGTTATTTTATTGATAAATAAGACAAAATCATGGATGGGAGTTTGGTTGAGCTTCATTTAATAAAAATATGAGATAAATTCGAGTTTTAGTAAATAACCCCTTAAAGGAGAACTAAATCCCCCAGTTAGAAAAGCCCCCCTTAACTGTCTGCCATCGCTCCCCTCCACTCTCCCTTCCCGCACTGTGCATTAGTCAAAAAGGTACCCCTGAAAAAATTATTTGACCCTAAAATGCAGAGCAGAGCAGTGGCGCTCCCCGGCACTGTTCGCATCCTTTCGGGTGTCTTCACCAATACAAGGCCTGTGGAAGCATGCTCAGTAGGGCCTAGTCAGGAATCGGCTTCAACTGTGCAAGCTCCTGCAGGTTTAGGGGCAGATTTATCAAAGGTCTAAGTGAATTTTCTAAGTAAAAAACTTCGAATTTTGAAGTAATTTTTGGGTACTTCGAACATCGAATAGGCCAAAATTGAATTGAAAAAACCTTCGAATATTCGACCACTCAAAAATCGAAGTAGTTTCTCTTTAAAAAACTTTGACACTTCAACACCTTAATACTGCCAAATTGCTGTTTAGCCTATGTTGGACCTCCTAGAACTTATCGGAAGCTTTTGGGCAAGTTTCGAGAAGTCGAAGTTTTGTTTTGTAAAATCCTTTCGAAACGTTTGATTTGAAGGATTAAATTGTTCAATCGTACGATTTTACTTAGATTGAAAACTGTTGTTTTTGATGGAAAAAATACTTATACTATCGTAGTTCTCAAATTCGATGGTGGAATTTCAAAGTTTTTTTACTTCGAAATTCGATCCTTGATAAATATGCCCCTTAGTGTCAGCAGTGAGAATGGAAGAGAATGCAAATGAGCAGAAGATGATGCCTGGGAACTTCGCTGGGCACCTTTTTCACTAAGCACAATGCAGGGAGGGAAAGGGGAGGGGGGAATGGCAGGCAGTTAAGGGGGGCTTTTGTTACTAGGGGGTTTAGTTTTCCTTTAAAGTTAATTTAAAGGTGAACAACCCCTTTAAGGGGAATTGATGACTTTGGAAAGAAAACATTTTCGTTCTAAACTAGAAATCCTGGTTTGCAAATATATTTCTTATTTTTCATGTAATGAAAGCAACTTGCAGTTAAAGGCATGCACAACTATACAATAAATACAAATAACATCAGTGATAAATATTCAGCTAGTAGCAACATCGGAATGTTGGCTTTGATTTATGATTGTGAATTGTACACAAATTACCATAAATCCAGTATTTAAATTATGTAATACAAGCATCACATTACTAAGCATGATGCATGTGCACAATTCCAATTAGGATATGATTTATACACTGTTTGGCCATTACTAAATAATGCCCTTAGTGCTTCTTTGACTGGCTAGCATGACTGACATTGTAAAAGAATCCAAATAATAATGTCATGCAGAGAGATGCATGATGGCATCTCGTGGGGAATGAGGAAGAGATAGCATTTTTAAATGTATTCCATCACATAACAGAGAAGAATTGCATCTGTGATAGCACAGAAAAAGCATGCTGCTTAAGAAATGAGTAAGGAAGGAAAACATTGCAAAAGGGTAATATATAAAACCAAAGTCATGGAATGGGGACTGCCAAACTATCATAACCAATTAGATACTCATTAGGGATCCATGCCATAGAACAGGGATCCCCAACCTTTTGAACCTGTGAGCAACATTCAGAAGTAAAAGGAGTTGGAGAGCAACACTAGCATGAAAAATGTTCTTGGGGTGCCAAATAAAGGCGGTGATGGGCCATTTAGTAGCCCCTATGTGGATTGTCAACCTACATTGAGGCTCTGTTTGGCAGTGCACTTGGTTTTTATACCAACAAAACTTGCCTCCAAGCCTGGAATTCAAAAATAAGCTCCTGCTTTGAGGCCACTGGGAGCAACATCCAAGGGGTTGGAGAGCAACATGTTGCTCACGAGCTACTGGGGATCACTGCCATAGAAAGATATACCCAAACCCTGAGTCAGGGATTAACATAATGAGCCTTGGGAGATTCTAATTATGCTGTAAAGTAGTGGAAGATACAGACAACTAAATTTGTAATATGGTTGACATAATGTCAATGCTCCAACAGCATTTTAAAGTTGCTTGTTAGTTAATACATACTTTACTACCTTCTACCTGAAACTGAAGGCCCCGTTCTGAAATCCCTGATATTACAACTAAACTGTAAACTTGCATTTGAAATGCCATGTCCTCTTTTTTTTATCCATGACTTGCTTACTAGAGAGAATAGACAGCAGTGCCTTTTATATAACATAAAAAAAAAAGTGATTAAGCATGCACCCCCCCAATTGAGCTGAAATGTTACAAATATCCATATCATTCTGTATACATATTTACTGCTAAGCATATAACCTAGTGTACTTCTTGGTTTGATTGTACTTAAAGAAATGGCATGTATTAAACCAATTTGCTGATGTACAACAGTTTCTGTCCCAAGGTGCTTTCAGGCAAAATGGATGCATAAGCATAACACACTGGAATACATATGCTACTAACATTAAGAGAACCTGGAATTCAAATGTCTCATTATAACACTACATAAATATAATTGGGTTATAGATAGAACCAATCATGCTTATCTAATGTTATGACTCCATACTATATTTGCATCTGTAAATAAATAAAGTGTTTTTATATGGTCATGAAACTCCCCGCTTATAATATCCTGATAATTTACAAGAGGGCGTACTTTATTCAATATACATATATATATATATACAGTATATATATATATATATGCATCAGCATGCACCGTGCAACCATCAGGGCCGCACTTGATCCTAAACCCAGGAAAGAAACCAAACAAGATATTTCAAAACAGCCGGTAGCTCAACATTGGTTGTTGGCCAAGCATCCAGCCTCTGCATTCAAATGTATGCCAATTGATTGTATTGCAGATTTACCAAGGGGAGGCAACATTGATCAAGCTTTATTACAGAGAGAAGCATTTTGGACATATAAACTGAACTGCGTGCACCCCAGGGGTCTAAATAGCTCATTATCATTGAACTGTTTCCTGTGAGTGAAGGAGTTCCCTATACAGTTAATATATAAGTGCAATAATGTAAGGATTCAATTTTTCTGCCTTTGGTGTGTGTTCTGATGTTCTATGTATATAGTACTTAGTCTGGCTGTTTCTTGCCCCACATTTAAATATGAGATCTTAAAAATGATTGATTAGAATGGGAATTTTCTCACAATTACTTCAAGGATTATTTAAACAGTATTTGACTTTATGAGAGCTCATATATTCTGTGGGGCATGTGGAATTGTTTTTATGTATATGGTTTTTAGCTACCACACATAATGTATTATTGAATTGTCGCTACACTGTTACTTTTAACACGTATATAATCTTATCGAACATATTGTTCATGCACATATTTAATATTTTATGATAATATATAACATGTCTGATACACATGGACTTACACAAAGTAACATGTTTAATTTACCACTAGCACTTGTCATTTTAAACATTAGTTTTAAAGGTTTTTTCAAATATGCACAGCAGTCACTAATTGCTATTGATGTCACTTCCTTTTGATGGGTATTTATGGGGATTTGGAATATGGGCATGGTTGCCATGAGGAAGGTCCCTGCGTGGACCGAAACGTCACGTCGGCTATACATGCAATAATTGAATACACTTTGTTTTGATACACAAAAATCCTGGTGTTGCTGGTCTTTTTGAAGTATTTGGATTTTTTACCGTGCACCCAGGGAACACGACGTCAGCAGGGTGCTGCCCTAGTGAAGATATATATATATATATACACACACACAAATTACACAATTTGCCACAGCACTCCAGCATATAGCCCCCTGGGAAAACCTATTTTGCACAACTGAACTGTAACTCAAATAAAACAGAAACTTTTAAATGCATAAAACGCATAAGCTGACACGCCCCGTCAAGGCAGTGTCCATGCATCAGTCCTATCTAAGTGAAAAAAGTATTATCTTTGGGGGGAGAAAGACCATACCTGCTTTTCTCTTTATTTAGCATGATCTCAGCCATTCAGCGGGGGTTGGGAGAGCAGGCATTTAAAGGAGAGGTCACCTCGCCATAATATATAAAAAAACACAATGAAATGCAGCTCATCCCTTGCCTTATTGGGTGCACGTGGTCAGGCTTGATATACAAATTACACAATTTACCACAGCACTCCAACATATGGTGTCTTTGGGGTTTTCCCAGGGGGCTATATGTTGTAGTGCTGTGGTAAAGTGTGTAATTTGTATATCAAGCCTGACCACATGCACCCAATAAGGTAAGGGATGAGCTGCATTTCATTGTGTTTTTTATATATATATATATATATATATATATATATATATATATATATATATATATATATATATATATATATATATATATATATATATATATATATATATATATATATATACACTGTATATAGACTGAAGCACAACTGAATAAAGGGGCTGCTATAGTTCTAGTTATGGCGGTGGCAGGGCCCTGTAGTGGGCTAGATTGCTCAGGCTGTGAATTAGGTCTCATGGCACATAGGGCATATTCTTTGCCAGCATTTCGTAGCCGAACCCCACCAATGAGCGTGTAACCACTAGTTAAACCAATGAAAGATTCCTCTTAGATGTTTTTCCATTTCTACAGCTGGAGAATACACACAATGTGCTGAAACTGGCTGATCAACTTAAGTTCATTTGCAAATGGACAGGGGGTTGGCAAGTTTCAGGAATTCACTGGTTTAGAACCATGGACCTGATGTATACTGGCCACTGCTCCTCCAAATTGAGCCACAGGAGGCAGCAGAGCCAGAATTAGGGGTAGGCAGAAGAGGCACCTGCCTAGGGTGAAACCTTGCTAAATCATCATCTGCCTTTCCCCTAGTCTGGGTTGTTGTACTCTCTCTGCTGCTCTCGCTTCCCTCCCTCCCCTGTCACTCACCCCTCTGTTACTCTCCCCTCACTCCCCTCTTTCCCCTGCTCTGTTATGACACATGCACACAAGTTCGAGTGAGCTTGAGGGGGAAGTTTCGGGGGTAGCGTGGTGGTGGCCAGTTGAGTTGCCTAGGGCAGTTGCTCAGCTTGGCCTGGTCCTGGGAGGCAGTACGGCTGGGGATTGGATGATAGCCCAATTAAGAGGTTACCTATAATAACTTGGGCTGGATCAATCAGCTCTTTGTGCAGGATTTCTTGCTACGGTGCCCAGTGGCCTCCCCTCTCAATCGATCGTATGGCATCCTGCGCAAACTTAAGGTGCGCCTCCCCTTAATATGTGTCGCCCCAGGCCCGGGCCTTTGTGGCCTTGCAACAAATCTGGGCCTGTCTTTGTGATGACTAAGCCTCTAGTTTCCTGTTTGTGTCCTTGTTTCCTGGATTTGTATCCTGCAAGTCTTGTTCCTGCCCTGTCCTTTTTCCCCCATTATCTGGCTTTTCTGGTTTTGACTCACATGTTTTTTTTTTTTCCCTATACGTTCTGCACTGCTTTGTTTTTTTTCAGTTTAATTAAATATTGTCCCTGAACCTCCTTTGCCAGTGGTTATTCAGCAAGTGGTTCTTTACAAAAAAGTGCAAAGATGCAAAAAAGTTCCATATATTATGCACTCTGCGCCATACCCCTCAAAAATTTGTGAGCAGCTCCTGTCTGAGGGGCCTAAGTGGTCCTGACTGATTTTCAGTTTCTTTTTATCTTTACAGAGTAGATTTTTATCTCCAGGGGGATCTATAAAGGTTTTGCTTTGTGGCCCAATAACATCATATTTTATGCCTGTGGGCTCCCCTGCAATATGCAGATGCCTCTGCTTTTCTAGGTACAGTGCTGCAATGTTATAATACTGGAAAAAAATACATTGTCAAGTCATTGCTTCATATTTTGAGTGTTTAAAGGAAAACTATACCCCCCAAACAATGTAGGTCTCTATAAAAAGATATTGCATAAAACAGCTCATATGTAAATTCCTGCTTCATGTAAATAAACCATTTTCATAATAATATACTTTTCTAGTAGTATGTGCCATTGGGTAATCATAAATAGAAAATTGCCATTTTAAAAAATAAGGGCCGCCCCCTGGGATCGTAGGATTCACTGTACTCAGAAACATACCAACAAACCATACATGTTAGGTCACATGAGCCAATTAACAGACAGAGTTGTGTCTTTTGCTTCCACACTTCTTCCTGTTACAGTTAGAGTTGAAGTATTTCTGGTCAGGTGATCTCTGAGGCAGCACACAGACCATCACGAAATGGTGGCTCAAGGCAAGAAATGTAAAAGGACAATATTTACTTAATTATACATTCCAGTTTGCTAAGATTCTTTAATATGCCACTTAGTAAGATATGAACTATCTGTTGCTGAAGTGTTTATTTTGGGAGTATAGTTTTCCTTTAATATATCTCCTATCTTTGCATCTTGAAAAAAAGAGGTAATTTACTATATTGTTAAAAAATACTAGTTGAAACAGTTTCTTTGTGCTTTTACACAGTGTTTCCAGAAGGTGGCTCTAAGCACTGCAAGATGATTTCGCTGCATTTTATTGGTTAATTTATATATTTTTTCATCCAGCTTCTTTACGGAAGCCTTGCAAACCACACAATAAAACACCCACATTTGTATTAAAAGAATATATTTTGATGTTTATTTATTCAGGTGATATTTAAAGAGTCTATATGAAGATGATTAACAAGTTACACAGCCATGAAAGAGAAGAGAAAGATAGGATTTATGAAATGTTTCCATTTTCATTTCTGTATGTAATTGGTAAGCAAACCTTTAGCGTTCAAAATTGTGTTGTACACAGTTATATTATCAGTCACTAATGGATATTATTTAAATCTTTATTATATTGGGAAAATGTATTATGTCATGAATCTTTGCTTTAAAGCATATGATATGGGAACTAGTGGTAGAGCAAATCCGTATGTGCGAGAATGCACATGTCTTTGTCCACCTCCAAAACCTTTATTATAGCTTCATTGAAAAAAACCCAGACATTTTCTGAAAGTTTCTATGAAATTTCTCTTATTTTTATTTACAGTGATTAGTAGTCTACTAAAATGTGTTGATTGCCAGTGCACTCAAACCTATTTCACTTCTACTGCTAACCCGGCTATAGGTGCTCATATAGAAAGCCGCTGGTTCCTACTCATTCACTCTTGACTGATTCAGAATGCTTTTAGCACATGTGTAGGCCCAAAACAATATCCTGCCCAATCAATATCTCATAGGGACTTATTCAGGTATCAGTCTATCTGGCTAAACAATGTAATTGCCCAAGAACTACATTGGCCTGTGACTTTAGTATGTGGCAGATGGCTCTACATTCCCCCCGCACAATTGGATAAGTCCAATTTGGCCCAAAACTTATGGTCTAATCAGATCTACTTATTTGGCCTTATACAGCTTAATTGGCTCCTGTTAAAAAAGAACCATGTGTAAGGAGGTGAAATATGATTCCAATGTAAATAGTTAGGACTAGGAATAAGCAGAATATTAGTACTCAGAGTAGTCAGTCCAGGAGGTGACATCAACACCTAAGGTTGGGCATTTCCTCTGAAATATTTTAGCACGGGGAATTCTGAGCTTCAGGGAGCCTATATAAGTAATTTTGTAAACCATAATCTTCCTTTTTGGCCTAACACCAAAAGGCAATACAGAACTCAGAAGCCAGACCAGATTGATCCTTGTTATTATTTAGGAGGTATTTTACTAGCTTACTAGTCTAGAGGTGAGAGCCAGCTAGGGTAGTTAGCAAAGGGAGCTTGTAGCCTGATGAGGAGGTTGTTATTGAGGGAAACCCTTAGAGATTGTGCCACAGTAGCATTCAGGTGTAGGTTAGTAAAACCTATGTGTACTGCATTTGAGCAGTGGGAGAAGTATGAGCACATTACAGAAGAGCAGGGGGAATTACTAGTGCCTGGATGGCAGACTTAGCAGCTAAGTATTTATTATATACTCACATGTATTTAAAAAAAATAAATTAATAAAAAACCAGATGCCAGCTTTCCAATATTTTACGCCCATGTTGCCCCTCTGTAGAGAAAAGAATCGATGTATCACTACCGAGTGCCCAATCACTAGTACCAGTCTCCATGATAGTCACGTCATTGTTAGCCATGTCCACTTACCATGATCTCTTTTACTGGTACAATATTTATATACCGCCAGACACTACAGCATCACCCGTTACGACAGGCTGAACTTAGAGGCTAATCACCCTTCTGTAAAATATTCTAACAGTGCCCCTGCACATTGACTCTATCAAATCCCTGCTCTTTCTCATTGCAGCAGAGCTTTAACAGTGTGGGCCCTTTGGAATTTCGAAGTGATATCTGGTGAAATCCACATTGGTCTGGTTCTGCCAATATAACTAGGAAAGTACTGTTCATAGCCCTTTCAAGACAGGCCCATTCCAAAATGACTCTCATTAATAGAGGTTCTCGTTGGTACCAAACTGTTATATGCTGGTACATGGTCGATTATCATGTGTCTAAATGGGGTAAATTATGTTTAAACTGCAACCAATGTTTGGACACCGGCTGGTCAGCTTTCCCAGTGGCCAATGCTATCCTAATAGCACTCTTGTAGTTATTCATATGCTCCCGGGAGGTGGATGAGGCTTTGCCTACATAATACAACCCACAGGGACACCAAGCCATGTATACCACAAAATCAGTTTACAGGATACACGATTGTTGGATCTCGTATTTTTTAACAGTTCTAGGATGTGTAAAAAGAGTCCCCTGTAGCAAGCCCCAGCAACTCAGACAATTTGTACATTTATAACATCTATCCTTTCTTTAGGGGTCTCTCAAGCCAAGTGTTACCTCTCTGTGGAGCATCCATCAAATTCTTCACTACCAAAAGATCACTAAGATTCTGTCCCCTACTATAAGCCAGAATATTAGAGTCGAATTTACAATTTACAATTTACAATTTAAGTTCCAAAATTAAGTCTGACCAAGTTGTAGTAAAGATTAAATCTGGTTGTTAATTCTCTTCCTCCTTACACTTGTGAGAATTTACCCTGGTGGGCTAGTGGGAGTGCGGCGGGGATGCCCGTCTCACACACGGTGGGGTACCCACCGCGTCCTTCTTCGTGTGTGCTGATGTGCGTTCTAAAGGAAATAAGTGTGCCGCGTTATCGTGTTTGGCACAAGATTTAAATATTTGAAGGCGCAGGTGCATTTTCCTCACTGCCCAACGTTAGATCCATTTGTTAGTTCCTGGATGTGTTTTCTCTGTGTTCTTGATCTGATACTGACCCTGCCTGTCCCTGATTACGTCTAGTTTGCTGCCTGTCCTGATTATTGCCTGGCTTTCGACTACTCCTATTGTGTACCGTGATTCTTTTTTTTTTGACCCGGCCTGTGACCCCGACCATTCCTACGTATCCAGTATATGTACCACTGACTGATTTAAGGCTTTTGACTACGCTTCTTGTTTCCCATTCTACAACCCCACACTTGGTTCCCTTGCTTCCTTAGAACCAGTGCCGATTCTGGGGCTGCTGCCGCCCGCACTTTTTAGCACAATTAGCGGGTTTAAGGGTCAGTATCGCTAGTGCATTGAGCGCAATAATGCTCTTTGCACTTGCGGAGCCGAATTTCCGGGTTAAAAAAAGTTTGGCTCTTAAAGTTACAAGAGTCTGCTTTTTGCCGCCCCTTGTAACTGGCCGCTCGCTGCCGCCTGAGGCAAGGGGTTCACCTTGCCTCATGAAAGAAGCGGCCCTGCTCAGAACTTTCCCTTCGGGTCTCTCACGATAAGACCTGGCTGCATCTGTCCCGAAGCCAAAGGCAGCTGCTATAGGCATAAGAGTGAGCCGCATCCTTGGGGTCTGTTCTGAGTTTGGGATACCCTGCGTTACAACACTGTTCCAAGTGTCCACCTAGCCCTTTCCCATTACTGTTTAATCATATGTGCAGAGTAGTGCCTTGTAGAAAATTGTTGGGCTAGTGTTGAGAATTGTTTTTCTGCCACAGTTCAAT
Organism: Xenopus laevis; assembly: GCF_017654675.1. Lineage (NCBI taxonomy): Eukaryota > Metazoa > Chordata > Amphibia > Anura > Pipidae > Xenopus > Xenopus laevis. Next base: position 76,949,150 of record NC_054373.1, on the reverse strand, counting down.
CACTGTTGTTGCGAATAACTCAGAAACTGGGAGTAGAGGACCCACCGAGATATATGCATAAGGTTATGGGAGTGGCCATGTATAAGTATATTTTTGTCCGTTGGTTTCTTCTATAACGTCGTTCCCACGCCGTCCCTTGTCTAAAAATAGTCACATCTAGAAAATGTACTGTATCCGTTGCCTATTATAAGTCATAGTCAGTTTAATGGGTGTGTTTAAATTGTTCAAGACTTGATTAAAAAGTAGTAATTCCTCCTCAATCCCCGTCCAAATTAATAGTAAATCTATTATGCAGTGTTTATAGAAACAAATGTTGCACGCTCCCATAGTTAATAGAAAACATCCCGTATTGTTGCATAAACAGATTAGTGAGGGAGCCACATTTAAACCTGTAGCAGTCCCTGCTTTTTGTAGGTAGAAGTGTCACCAAAAATTCTAACGTAAGGCATCTCTATAAGCTGCTATGCCCAGATTGTGAGGAATAACTGTGTATAAACTGGATACATCCATTTTGACCAAAAATTCCTCAGGTGTAACTTTAGATCTCTCAAAACTCAAAAGTGTAAGCAATTGATTCAATATTTCTTTATCATAATAGGATTTATCTAATAGCAAGATGACCCCCTCCCTTGTCCGCCTGTCTGATTGAGTTTCAATGTTTTAATAGCTTCCCTTTCATTATTAGATAAATTCGAGTAACACCTCCCTCTATTTAAATGTAATCTTGTCTTGTCCTTTGCCAAGAGACAGGAAAATGTAGCTATGGAGTGGGCCATGTTAGGAGGTTCGTAGTCACTTTTGGCTTTAAATATTGTTTGTTTCATGGGTTCCTTATCTCTAAATTGATCCCTTAGTTTGAGTTGTCTTATGTATATCCTTACACACTTTACTACAAATGGATCATGAGTACAAATTTCAAACCCCTGTTAAGAAGTCTGGCTCCACCCTTTGTGAGTATATGTTTAGATAGATTTACAACTATACTTTCTTCCTGCCCCTCCTCTGTGGTTTCACTGTGACCCTTCTTGCCTCCGCTCCTGGTTCTCTTATGTCTGGATGGTCTGCATTTGCTTAGCTTTGGGTGGTTGAGGCTAAAAAAGTCTGTGTCCTAAGGGCCTTCCCTGTATTCCTATGTCTGAGTCAGTGGAGTCACCTGAGCAGTGGTCAGGAATACTGGTTTATTTCTATGAGTGTTTCTTGATCCTTTTTTCTGGAAGTCCCAATAGCCACCTATAGACCCTCTTATCCTTATAATCCTCCTTAACAATTGTTAGATTCTTTTCTTTAAATTAAATTAGTTCCTGTCTGTTCTTGGGCATATTTTCTTCAATATTCTTCCACCAGTGCACCGTTTTGTCTTTGAAGAGCTGCAGTGAGTGTTGTGATTCAAACTGAGTAATCTCCAATTGTGTTTGTTTCAAATCTTTGCCAATGAATTCTATTACTAAAAGCATTAAATCCAATGAGCACTTGTTTAGAATCTTACACCATTTACTGCAGTTTGATTTAGTTTGATTGACCTAGTGTGGGTATATTTCTGTTGTGGAAACCTCTGGGGATTAACTTCTGTCTATGGTAAATAGATTAATATGTCCCATGCAAGAGTAAATTTACCTCCCTCTTTATTAAATTAAGTAATTGATACCGCAAGTCCCGAGGGGTCCTACCCACTGGGGAAGTAGATGGAAGATAAGTCCTCTGAAGTAAACATGTTTGCCTGTGGTTTCGACTTAGCTGTGGATATGTGTGTCTTCCAGAGCTTGTTAGTGTCCATTCTGAAACTGAAAAACATACATAGAAAAAAAGGGGAGTCCGGTGCAACCAGATAAAGCCTCCCTCCGCCCATAGCCAGAAGGGAAACTTTTTATTGAATAAAGTCCAGCCTGGTGCACACAGATGACCAAAATAGGCTGTACCTTGGTGCTGGTTATTATTTATTATATACATATATTTAAAAAATAAAAAAATTATGTATATATATATATATATATATATATATATATATATATATGAAAAAAGTAGTTTGTTTAATGTTTCAGCTCTAAACTTGTCTTCAGGAGTATATGTATCATGTCTACATTTCACTGCACCTAACCATCTATCTAGCAATGGAAGCTTGACAGTTATGGGTGGCACCGTTACATTGTGTGTTACATTGTGTGTTTTTGGCCCTGTTACACATATGTGTGAAGTCAGATTGCAAAATGCAAAGGGGGAAGAACTGTTGAAAAATCTATGTAAAGTCATGCATAAAAAGTTAGTGTTACTAGTTTTCTTTGTTTATAGAGGGCAAATGTACCATTTCAATTTGGCCACCTTTACTAATTGCTGCTCAGAATCTGTTAGACTTGGTATCCGGTCCATACAACAAAATATGGACAAAACATTTGCTGCTTCAACTAAATGTGAGTACAAGTATGGGACTCCTTATCCAGAATGCTTGGAACCTGGGATTTTCCGGATAAGGGATCTTTATGTAATTTAGACCTCAATACCTTAAGTTTACTAGAAAATCATTTAAACATTAAAAAAAAACAATAGACTGGTTTTGCTTCCAATAAGGATTAATCATATCTTAGTTTGAATCAAGTACAAGGTACTTTTTTATTATAACAGATTATTTGGATAAAATGGAGTCTATGGGATACAGCCATCCCATAATTCAGAGCTTTCTGGATAACAGTTTCCTGATAAAAGATCCCATACCTGTATATCTGCCTACTTACCAGTTTAACCCTATTATTTTGTAATACATCCTTACAGGTGAGGGCTAATAGAGTCCTGCATTTGGGGGATACAATCCTTTTTTTTCACCCTGCCGGTGCAGGCTGCCATGTTCCATAGTGCTCATGTGCATAATGATGTCTCTCAAGCATGCACATAATGAGTGAGTTGTGACACACAGTGATATGCATGCATGTGCCTCAACATGGCCACCTACACCGGGAGCTCCCTCCAGGTGCAGGTGGCCTAGCGCAACTGGAGTGTGGGTTTTATTAGCGCACACTTTTGGTGGGCTCTGGGCATTACTAGGTCCGCTGTCGTTCATCTTCATCCTCCCTTTTCAACATTGTGTGCAGAGTACTGGTGCACAGGAAATTTTAAAACTATTGTATCTCCTTCGAATCTCCAGTGCTTCCTAAACAATGCGGGTATGGCTGGGTGGCATAATTCTGAAATTCTGCCACCCTAGGCCCGGGCCTTTATGGCCTTTCCACAAATCTGGGCATGGGTGGGCTAAAAAAATTCAGGCTGTCCTTTAAAGTCTGTGCTTCTATTACGGCATTATCTTTACAATATAATGTATTTACTTGCCTATGTAATCATTCTTGCCCCCAAAATATTTTCCAGGTATGTACTGTCTGATGTGTTCTACTTTTAGACTCATCTAAACTACATAGAAATTAATTTGTGCCTTTTGTAAAATGCATATAACCTGGTAATATCATGCATTCTTTTGCATGCTCTTCATTTGTGGATTTGGTTCTGAAACATAGAAGGTAGTGTAATATGATGATAACAGCTGTTCAACAAATTTGTACCTGTATCTGTTTTTGGCCTTTGCTCCGTGGGCAGTTTGATAAATAAAACTATATAATTATTATGAATGCAAATTTTGCCACCCATTATACATCTTAGTTATAGTGTATACTGTATACGCTGTATGTCGCCGAAATAAATTTTGCTAGCATTACAACATAACATTCTGCGGTATGTGAGAAAACAGGTCTTGCCTATCTATTTATCTATATGAATTTTTTCAAAGACAGGAATTGAATATAAAAAAATGAAAAAACGATATATATATATATATATATATATATATATATATATATATATATATATATATATATATATATATATATATATATATATATAAATTTTTAAGGACACATTTTGAAACCAGATCTGCACAGGCTTCTGTGCTCTGTTTCAGATTACAGAGACCTGCGGTTTCCTATGCTAATGCAATGCTGAGTGCATTAGCATTGTATTAGTGAATGGGGGCATGAAGATGTCCCCTCTGATGCCCAGGGCCGCCATCAGGGGGGGACAGGGGGGACAAGCGTACCGGGCCCGGGCATGAAGGGGGGCCCGGCAGCGCTGCATTTTTTTGAAGATCCGGGCCCCCCTTACGAGCGCCCGAGCCGTACGTCTTGCCTCTTCAGTGCCGAATGCGGAAGTGCCGAAAAGCCGAAGCCGATGCGACGAAAAGACCCGAAGTCACGGAAAAAGCCGAAGTCCCGAAGTCACGAAGCGCCGAAAAGACCCGAAGTTACGAAAACAGCCGAAGCCGAAGTCCTGAAGCAGCGCAAAGACCCGAAGTCACGAAAACAGCCGAAGTCCTGAAGCGGTGAAAAGACCCGAAGTCACGAAAGGAGGCGAAGTTGAAGTACTGAAGCCATGAGTTCAATTCTACTGAACACCAGTTTGTGGTTTTTTTTTTTTTAATCCCCTGGCCACCAATGTATTATTTTAATATTCTATAGGCCCCTGCCACCAATCTTTTTTTTAAAACTTTTGTTTTTGGGGCCCCAATTTTTTTTTTAACTCGTAAGGGGCCCCTTGCCACCATTGTTTTTTTTTGGGTTTTTTTTTAAAAAAAAAAATTAATTTTCTTTTTGGTGGCCCCAAATTTTTTTAACTTGTAAGGGGGCCCCTGCCACCAGTTTTTTTTTTTTTTCAAAAAAAATTTATTTTTTTTTACATTTTTTTGGGGCCCCAATTTGTTTTTAACTTGTAAGGGGGCCCCTGCCACCATTTTTTTTTTTTTCATACAATTTTTTTTTCTCCAAATTTTTTTTTGGGGCCCCAATTTGTTTTTAACTTATAAGGGGGCCCCTGCCGCCAATGTTTTTTTTTTTTTCAAAAAAAAATTAATTTTTTTTCAAATTTTTTTTTGGGGCCCCAATTTGTTTTTAACTTAGAAGGGGGCCCCTGCCACCAATGTTTGTTTATTTTTTAGTTTTTTTTAAATTTTTTTTGTTGGGGCCCCAAGTTTTTTTTAACAGGGGGCCCCTGCCACCAATGTTTTTTTAAAAAAAAAAATTTTAATTTTTTTTTTTGGGGCCCCAATTTTTTTATAAGGGGGCCCTGACCATCAATAGCTTTTTACAACTTGTGTGGGGGGGGGGTTACTTTTTTAGCGCTGATGTCTGTGTGGTCTTTTAACTGCGATGTGGGCGGGATATGGGGCGGAGCTTGGTCGTCAGTGTGGGCGGGGCCCAGGGGGCCCCAAAAATTTTGTTGTACGGGGCCCCGTGATTTCTAATGGCGGCCCTGCTGATGCCCCTAACACACACAACATACAGACATGCAAGGTATGGCCCAGTAGGAAGTGCAGCCAATATTGGGGCCCTACCTTTACTGTCTGCTCTAAGGCAAACGGTAAGGACAGGAATGAGGTGCACCTCCTGACTCTGCTCACTGGCATGTCCCTGGGTTCTCCATAAATAAGCATTAAGGACCTTCTTAAATCACCTCCATAGGCGGAGGGTGATTTTTTTGTTTGGGTAGCTAAGTCTAATGTTACTAACAGTTTTTTAGCGATTTTCCACTGGCAGAGAAACAACTGATTCAGTCCCAAATGATAAGAATTGGCAAAAGTGGTAATTCACCTTACTGAGCACACAGGGTGCTTCTTTGTCTAAAAAAGATTGCCCTACAACCTGAAATCTGTCAAATACATGGGCTGACTTAAGCTGGCCATAGATGCAAAGATCTGTTTCGTACGATTTTCGGACCCTGTGTGGAGAGTCCCGTCATTTTTCATCCCATGGACATCGGTCTTTCGGATGATCAGGCAGGTTAAAAGATTTCTGTTGATTATATCTCTGCATGCCTATCTGATGATATCGCTGTGAGCTTCCCAGTAGAATTTGTCGGGCATACTTTCGCACGATTGCTGCGACCATCGGCTGGTTTGTTCTCTTTATTATTGTGATCTTTATTTTATCTAAATGGTTAGTGGCAGGTCGGAAAAGGGCACCGACCAATCGTTCGTCCGATATTCTGTCTATGGCCAGCTATAAAGGGGATGTAAAGGAAAAAAATTAAATTCATTTAAAGGGTCCACTGCCTAAGTATAAGCCTATCTTCAATATACTTTAATAAAATTGTGAACCCTTTTCAAAAAATTCATGTTTTGCTGTGCTCCAGTTCCCCCTTCTTTCTACCAGCACAAACTTACGCTTGCATGAATTCCTCCACCTGGCTGGCCGGTGCAATCTCTCCTCCTCCGAAGTGTCAGAGAAGGAGTTTGTGGAGTTGTTTGTCACAGAGGTTAGCTTTAGACCAGGGATCCCCAACCTATTGAACCCGTGAGCAACATTCAGAAGTAAAAGGAGTTGGAGAGCAACGCAAGCATGAAAATTTTTCTTGAGGTGCCAAATAAGGGCTGTTATTAGCCATTTGGTAGTCCCTATGTGGATTTTCAACCTACACTGAGACTCTGTTTGGCAGTACACCTGTTTTTTATGCAAACAAAACTTGCCTCCAAGCCTGGAATTAAAAAATAAGCTCCTGCTTTGAGGCCACTGGAAGCAACATCTAAGGGGTTGGAGAGCAACATGTTGCTCAAGAGCTACTGTTTGAGGATCACTGCTTTAGACAGATAAATTAACCTGTTATCCTGCTTTGCTGCCTTTTCCAACTCTAAGTAGCGCTTATCATTTTGAAGTAAACCAGCTACCAGCCGGGTTGTGAAATTCATGCAAGCTGAAGTCCCTATGAGTGGAGAGAAGGTGGAACTGGAGCGCAGAAAATCATGATTTTTATGAAAAGGGTAGACAATTTTTTTATTGAAGTATATTGAAGATAGGCTTATATTTAGGCAGTGATCCTTTAAAGGAATTAATTTTTTGACTTTACATCCCTTTTAAAGGGGACGTAAAGTCTAAAATAGAATAAGGCTAGAAATGCTGTATATTTTGTATACAAACATGAACTCACTGCACCACAAGCCTAATCAAACAAATGATTTATGCTTTGTAACATTGTTAAACCAAGACTGTGCACATGCTCAGTGTAATCTAGGCTGCTTAGAGATCGTTATTAATTATCAAAACAGCACAAGCTAAATAATATCTGCCAGAAGCTGATACAGCAAGACTGATTAATAATCAGAATAGGCAGACTGCACTGGGTATTGTGTTGTCATGTAATCTAATGTGGATTTTATAGTTTTTGTATTGTTTAATGCAAACTTACTCCAACTCTGCAGAACCAGTGGCTGCAGCAAAATAATCATCCCAGTTTATCTATTTAAATCTGGCTTCATGATCTTTGTCCCTGCAGCTAGATTTGGAAACAGTAAAGGGGATGTAAAGGCAAAAATAAAATCCAATACAAATCTCTACACAGTCGCCGACTGCTGGGAAACAAAGCTTGAGTTCTGCATGGCTGGGAAGTAAGGCGGGGGCTCCCCGTGCTGTTCATAAATATGATTGTTTCCCTGCAGAGCAGTTAGTGACCGTATGACAATTGCTATCCACAGCAGTAAATAAAGGGAGAATTTCACTGCATACAGTCAGGTTTCTTATAATAACGGTACACATTTTTTAATTAAACTATATTGGAGCTAGGTTTTCTTTTTAAGTTTTTTTTTTAAAGAAAGTAGAAATGGGATTTTATTTACTTTTAATATATAACATGCCTTATGGATACAGTAGTATTTTAGCAGTTTAACGAGCTATTGGATTAACAGAAAATTTGCAACATGCATAATAACAAAATTAGACAGGCGCATAAATTTGGGCACCCCAACAGAGACATTACATCAATACTTAGTTGAGCTTCCTTTTGCAAATGTAACAGCCTCTAGACGCCTCCTATAGCCTTTGATAAATGTCTGGATTCTGGATGGAGGTATTTCTGACCATTCGTCCATTCAAAATCTCTCTAGTTCAGTTAAATTAGATGGCTGCCGAGCAAGGACAGCCTGCTTAAAATCATCTCATAGATTTTCGATTGATAAGCCTCTGAGCTTTATGTAGCCTTCCGCTAAACCATGATACTGAACAATCTGTGTTTTTAGATCTTTTGAGAGTTGCTTTGAGGATCCCATGCTGTCACTCTTCAGAGGAGAGTCAAACAGAAGCACAATTTGCAATTGGCCACCTTAAATACCTTTTCTAGTGATTGGACACACACCTGCCTATGAAGTTCAAGGTTTAACGAGCTAATCCAACCAATTTGGTGTTGCCAGTAATCAGTATTGAGCAGTTACATGCATTCAAATTAACAGAAATTACAAGGGTACCCACGTGCCAGTTTTTCACATTTGATTTAATCTCATACAACGGAATACTGCTTCACTAAAAATCTTTTTTGTTGAAAGTGGAGTAAATTATTATGTAGGCTGAGAGGAGTTCCCACACTTTTTCATATGACTGTAATAGTATGAGATCGAAAACAACTTGCATTCAACCATCAACACAAAATTTGTGTCTAAGGGAGAGTAGCCTAAAAGATCTGCTATCTTATCCCAAGGAAGGTAAATATACATATACAAGGAATTATTCAGTATAAAAATAAAAACTGGGTTAATAGATAGACTGCGAAAAATAAAAATGTTTCTAATATAGTTAGTTAGACAAAAATGTAATGTATAAAGGCTGGAGTGACTGGATGTCTAACATACAGTAATAGCCAGAACACTACTTCCTGCTTCACAGGTCTCTTGGTTTCCATAGATTGGTTACCAGGCAGTAGTCAATCAGTGACTTGAGGGGGGCTACATGGGTCATAACTGTTGCTTTTAAATCTGGCCTGAATGCTAAGGATCAATTGCAAACTCACTGAACAGTTATGTCCTATGTGCCCCCCTTCAAGTAGCTGACTAACTCAGAGTTATAGAGCTGAAAAGCAGGTTCTGTTATGTTAGACATCCAGTCACTCCAGCCTTTATACATTACATTTTTAGCTAACTAACTGTATTAGAAACATTTTTTATTTTGCACATACTACCTATTTACCCAGTTTTTATTTCATCACGGAACTGTTCCTTTAAAGGCATGTATGCTGCAGTCTGTGATAAAAATGAAGGTATCAATTCAGTAAGAAGGAACAGCATATTTATTTGGTAGGCAGCTAGGGATTTAAGGCCTTTAACCCCTTAAGGAAACCGTCACCAATATCTAATTATAATTGTTTCAGCTATTCTGGTAGGTATTGGCTGAAAGATGTAAATGTGTCATCTAGTCGCAATGGTTACGGCTAACACCTACTTGTACAGTTCAATGGAACTACCGAACATAATGTTTTGTGCCAGTGCAATAACTCCTTCCAAAACAACTTATCCAAGATGAGTCACCAGGTAGGAATTTTTTTCTACACAAGAAAGCAGCACCATCTGCCCCTCCCCCAGACAAGCTCAATTAGATACACTGGTGAGACAGATGATTTTTAAAGCTTTTTCTTTTAATGTTTTAGGCAAACAGGTTTGGGGAAGCTTAGCCTATCCAAGCCTTAATGAAAATCCAACTATGATTACCCCATTAGAATAAAGAACAATAAAAATGTCACCTTGTTCTGCTGGGCATCAGTTAGTCTATATAATATAGGAAAGGCCTTGGGTATTGGGTTTAACTTGAATATATCCCCATTGTCTGTGGAATATAGCAACAATTATAAAGGCCTAGTCTGTGTTTCTGTCACACATGCTGTTGTTAGGCCTGTGTTTTATATGTGATAATAGTAATTTGACTTCTCAAATAAAAAAATCAAATGAAATGCCCTCACAGGCACGTAGAAGTCACATGCATAATTTTGCTGTATTTGTGTGACAAGGTCTCATCTGTTTCACTCCTCCTTTTCTCTTCATCTTTTCTATTCATACACATGCACTGAAGGCAAAGTGAATGTCTCATGCCTTTACATAAGGGGGCCCATTTACTTAGTTCGAGTGAAGGAATAGAGGAAAAATAGTTTGTATTTCGAATGTTTTTTTTGGCTACTTCGACCATCGAATGGGCTACTTCGACCTTTGACTTCGAATCAAACGATTCGAAATAAAAATCGTTCGACTATTCGACTATTCGAAGTACTGTCTCTTTAAAAAATTCTTCGACCCCCTAGTTCGCCACCTAAAACCTACCGAGGCCAATGTTAGGGGGACCTTCCCCATAGGCTTCCTAACAGTTTTCTGATCGGATTTTACTTTGACGGTCGAATATCGAGGGTTAATTAACCCTCGATATTCGACCCTAGGTAAATGTGCCCCAAGATGTATTATTGGAATATAGAAAATATCAACATATTTGCAGGTTTAGGGATGACCACAAGTCATAACTGGAGGTACTGCTCTTGGTAATAGTAATTAAAATATATCTTCAAAACATGTCTGCTTCTACTCCAAATTCTGCCTGCTATTAGTAAGGTCCACTTTGTTTCAGGTCTTGTGACTGCCTAAATGTATGATTGCTGGGTCTAAATTATAAAAAGGTGAAATAACAATACACCATGTGCCATAAACTGAAGTGCAAAAATGGTGACGACTCAGGTTGTTTTAAAATATAGATCATCGTTGTCATTTATTTATATAGAGTCTGCTATACAGTTACACTGTGCTTCATTTATAAAACAAGGGTCTTACAATAACAAACAAGGGTTACGGAATAAAAAACATGACCAGATGGTCATGCTCACAAGATCTTACAATCTAAATGATCATTTAACAAGTAACAAATATCTATAAAAAGGTCTAAATACATTGAATCTATTAGCTTCTATGTAGTGATAGGCTTTTTCTTAATGCTCTAGTGATAAACAGTATAGTTCCTGGAAAAAAATATTTAATGGATACTATGGCTGCTGAAGACCTTCAGACTTCTCATTCATTAGAAGACAATAAATTGAAATATTGAAGTTTTCAGGAGAGAAGAAAAATGTCAAGTACAGTGAGAAAACATTGTTCAACATATAAAACAGTGGACAATAAATATTTAAATTCATTTTCTCTGAGTTGCTCAAAAAAATATCAAGTATGCATTACGTATTTATAAGACTTATATTTCCTTCTACTGTTTTATGGAAAGTAGAAATAAATCAGTAATAAGCAAATGCTCCTGGAAAAGGTATTACATTTCTGTACATATACCTATTTGTAAGATAAATAGGTATGTATTCTGTAAAGGTTACCTAATTCTTTATTTGGAGGGTTCAAATTAACCGATGCAAGGTTGCTATACTATATTGTTATAAATCACATATATAGAAGGAATCCCAAGAGAGGTAATTTGGTGTAACCATTAAAATGTGACACTCGCATTCCTTATATTATCATTATAATATTTGTGACTGTAATTATTGATTTACAAAGAGCCAGGTTTATTCTGTAGCTAATATAACAGTTTGTAGTTTGACAATGGTGTGTTATATATGATTATCTAGTTATTCACTAGAGCCATTGCAAATACTGTATATAGATAGTTATGTATATACAAAGTGACATACATATACATATACAAACGTATGCAGACTCTTGACCAATTTTTCATTATGTTGAATAAATCCTATACTTTTAGAAAATGTTCTTTGTTTATAGCACTGGTATTTAAAGAGGACTTTACAGTATCGGAGCTAGAGTCCAACTTCATACTAGTACACCTGGCTTTGGAATGAACTTGCAAAAAACAGTGTCAGTGTAGTTGGGGTAAAAAATTTGAATAATCACATTCTCCAAGTGATCAAGTTTTCAAACAAATCCTACTTAAAAGGCTACAAACATCTTTAAATGGTTCAAAGGACCTCTGCCATTGACTTCTACATGACCTTGACAGGTTTTAGCTGGAGTGTTTTATCATATTTCAAGCATGGACTGCTCTAAATCAATTTGGACTTTTAGAGGTTTTTATGTATTTATTTTGCAAGGAATTGTCCAAAAACTTTTTTTAGAGGTTTTCAAGGTATTTGTATTTTTAATAGCAGCGTTTAGCATAATTTTCTGTTTGTAGTTTTTTTATTCAGATTTTTTAATAAATCTTATGACATTCATAGTTTTAGAGTTTATGATTTTTGTAGTGGTTTCAAAAACCTCTAAAACCACGAAAATGAGACTGTTGATAAATAGGTCCCTAAATGATACATTTCTTATTATTGACTCTGCTGAGCACTATCCCAGAGTTTTATTAAAGGCATCTGCTAGAATTGATACAATAGTTGTTAATATTTTACAAATGCTGCTGAGAAATGTATCAACTAATGTAGCAAATTATAACAGTTTAGAGTCTGCACCTGGATTGCTGAGCTGCCCAACTGAAACACCACAATGCACATTGAACTTTACATCTTTTAGAAATGTTAAAAAGATTAAAAAAATGGAAAGCCAACTGAAGTGAAAAAAGTGTTTGGAACATTCTATTTTTATTTTAAAAAGCCCAGTGTCATGAACAATTACTCAATAATCATGATAATGGCTGTAAATGTTTGTTCCCCATAACCTTGTTGGACATAGATGTGTATAAATTTTCCATTTCCATCTCCAACTGTTTAGTTACATTAATTTGGGTATGACAGATCTGCCATCTGTGGTGACTTATCTTTAATAGAAATGCTAAGTGAACAGTGGCGGCTACCCAAAGTGTGCTATGAACCTAAAAAGTTGGTTAATACATGTACCATTACTGATACATTGAGAGCAAATGGGAACAAAATAAACCAGGTCTAGGGTTGATAATGAATGTTTTATAGCACCAATCAATGCAGCAGTAAACGTTCTGACACTGCTTGAAGTTTGAAAGCCATTGTTAGCAGATTTATTCAATAATCAACAACATTTTTTATATTTATTCATATTTTTTGAATTATTAACATAGTTTGTGCTGCAGCCTTGAAATACTCTTACAACCAGGGAACAATGTCAAAACTGGATGTGAAATAGTACAGGCCTTAAAGGAATTGTTCAGTGTGAAAACAAAAACTAGTTAAATAGGCTGTGCAAAATAAAAAATATTTCCAATATAGTTAGTTAGTAAAAAAATGTAATATAAAAAGACTCGATTAGTTACCAGGCAGAAACCAATCAGTGACTTGAGGGGGGGGGGGGCACATGGGTCATAACTGTTGCTTTTGAATCTGGGCTGCATGCTAAGGATCAATTGCAAACTCACTGAACAGTTATGTCCCATGTGGCCCCACTTCAAGTCACTGACTAAGCAGGAAGTAGTGTTCAGTTCTGTTATGTTAGACATCCAGTCACTCCAGCCTTTATAGATTACATTTTTAGCTAACTAACTATATTAGAAACATTTTTTATTTTGCACAGCCTATCTATTTACCCAGTTTTTATTTTTACACGGAACTGTTCCTTTAAATAGAAAGATAATCCTTTACAAATAAAAACAGTGCTAAAATTAAAGCTTCACAGCTAACTATTTTCTTTGGTTGCCAAAGTCAGTGACGCTGACAAACAGCATTTTTAACTACAAGCTGGAAAAAGAAAGAATGGGAAGGCTAGTAATTCAAAATCATAAAAAGTTTGACCAATTCAAATGATGTTTATCATTTACAATCTGTCACACACTATTATTTAAATACATATGTCACTCCTTTAATGCACAGGTATGGGATCTATTATCCAGAATGCTCGGGACCAGGTGTCTTCCGGGTAATGGATCTGTCCGTAATTTGGATCTTCATACCTTAAGTATACTAGAAAATCATGTAAACATTAAATAAACCCAATAGGCTGGTTTTGCCTCCAATACTTGTTAAATATATCTTAGTTTGGATCAAGTACAATGTACTGTTTTACTATTACAGAGAAAAGGGGAAAAAATTTAAATAATAAAATTTGGATTATTTCATTATAATGGAGTCTATAGGAGAGCTTTCTGGATAACGGGTTTCCGGATAATGGATCCCATACCTGTATTAATATCTGCTGTATGTAGTGTTGCCTGACTGAGGATGGGGACAGTTATAGGTTGGAAGGCCTGAATGACATCTCTGCTTTAGTAGTCTATTCTATCAGGGTTTGGATCATGGTGTGGCTACAGCAAAAGACCTTACACGTGTTTGCTTTTGATCAAGTCTTCCAGTGGCTTCATTTTAGCATGTTACTAGCTAGAACTGGTTAAAATTCTACATTAACAAAAATGATTGGACTAGTTTGTTAGTGGATATGGATTAGATTAGTTATGAAGGAAAATGTAATCAGATTGAGCCAGGACTGGAGTGGGATTGAAAATAGGCCATGTCATTTCAAGCACACAGAGGCCCAAACAGACCCCCAGTCACTGTCTATGGCATATTACAGCAGCCCCTCTGGCATGGCCTTTATTGAGCTACATAACTCTTAAAAGAAATCTGTGGTAATATCTTGACTGCACATCAATGGAAAAGGGACAAGAGGTCACCATTTAAGGTCATCTACTTGTGTTTGCAGTTGGCTGCTTACTACATCAGGCTCAGTATTATTTATGTAGAAAGAAATATATATTTCATCCTTTGATAGATGAATTTGTAGCGCATTTAAAGGGTTAAATGTTGTTATTATATTAAACTACCATCTGAAATGTACTGAGATTTACCTTAATAGAAAACCAAATAACCAAGAAGTTAGAAATCCAAACCATTTCATCACACAGTACAGAGGGAATTTTCCAGAAATATTTCAATTTATTCTGGAGAAAAAGGAGTCTCATCTGGGAATAAATTCAATCTTCGAAGAAAGTTATTTTAATAGAGCAGGCTTTTGTCAGCAATAAACGTCATATTTAGATATGTTCAGGCTGACAGCAGTTTTTAAAAGCATATATTTCACTGTTGTCTATTTTTATACAAGTACTTTAATTTACTGAAACACAGCTTTTTCCTCAGTGGATATCTTAAGGAAATATAAAGTGATGGGTGATCGGGTTCTATAATATTTCTTTAAAAATAAATTTTTGTATCTTTCTATTTCTTTTTATTGAATCAGCAAGTAATAGTGTCAAACATCTTTCATTACTGCAAATATCATTTACATAATAATATTGCAAAATGTTTGTTATGAACTCCAGATTATTATATTGCCTGGGCATGCCTCTTAGGGCATCTGTGAGCTACTGTAATTTGCTATCAACCAGTCTAATATGAAGAAAAAAAGTTTCTATTACACCAGCCATCTGCTAAAGTCCTGAATGTGTGTTCTGATTTCCCTATTTATTTTGTTTGTACTGTATGATGTTTTGCCATTCCATTAGTCCTGAATACTGGTCAGTGAAGGGATAGATAAGTCAATTAGATGTTATTTGTGTTTGTTGTGTTTGTTATTAAATTTGAAAATGCATCACTTGCAATACTGGTTCTGATATGGGAAAAATATATGCTACAGTAAAATGTAAGGTTATTAGAAGGTTAAGAAGTCAATTATAACACAATGGTACAATTCCACAGGAAAAGTGCATTGGTCATCAATGGTGGGACTTCTAATATCCATATATTACTTAAGGGGGAGTTTTAGTCTACTATTGGACTTTTGGGTTTATGTCACAACGGGAGATTTACAACTGTTAAAGGAACAGTTCAGCTTAAAAATAAAAACTGGGTAAATACATAGGCTGTGCAAAATAAAATGTTTCTAATATAGTTGGTTGGCTAAAAAAATAATCTACAAAGGCTGGAGTCACAGGATGTCTAATATAATAGCCAGAACACTACTTCCTGCTTTACATCTCTCTAACACTTTAGTTAGAGTTTAGTTTAAGGGGGTACATGGGGCATAACTGTTCAGTTAGTTTGCTTTTGAGCCTTAGTATGCAGGTCAGATTTAGAAGCAACTGTTATGACCCATGTGGCCCCCCTCAAGTCACTGATTGGTTAATGACTGGTAACCAGAGAGCTGCAAAGAAGGAAGTTGGGTTCTGGTTATTATTTTTTAGCTGAACAATTCCTTTAATGTAATTGGCTTAAATATTTCTGAGCTGCATAAAAGGCTATTATGCCCCATACAACACAATAAAAAAATATTTCTGATCAGCTTCAAGAAGTAGCTACTAATTACTCTGCGTGATATTATTATTATTATTAACATGTATTTATATAGCGCCAACATATTGCGTAGTTAGATTTTAGTTTAAGGGGGTACATGGGGCATAACTGTTCAGTTAGTTTGCTTTTGAGCCTTAGTATGCAGGTCAGATTTAGAAGCAACTGTTATAACCTTTAGGTCGAGGTCAGATGCAAGATTTTTTAAATAGCACTGCGGAGCTCCCTGATGATCAATGGGCAAGTTTCATTGCAAACAGCATTTCCCAAACAGAGTTTTGATGTATACTGCCTGCCCACGTCACACAATACTTGTAGGAGTAGAACAGTTCTTGAGTATTCCTACAGCTCCATCCAGTTGCATTCAGAAAATAACAATGTTGATATTGCTATCTTAAAGGGGTTGAAATCCCAGCCGTGATGTCATCCCAAAGCACCCCTTAGTTTCCCGAAAAACGTAATTATGGATGCAAGAAAATTCACCAGTGAGAATTCTACTGATCAAAAACTTCCTTATAAATGCAAAATAACTGACCAATGAGAATACTGATTCCTGGCACTATGCCAGGCATCTTGCTGTTATCTTACACATAGAGCACAAAATTATGTAATTGTATCTTCATTATATAGCACTGGAATTAAATTTTGGGATAAAGGACAGACTTGTTCAGTGCTGCAGATTTATTTTATTTGCGTTATTGCTGGCTGGGGAGATTTGGGTAAACGTTTTGGAGAATTTTATTGTGCAATAATACTTTAAAGGGGAAGGAAACCTCCTCGGCGCTAACCCCCCACCCCCCCTCCCGTGTATTGCCCCCCCTCCCTCCTCCCCCTGGCCTACCCCTCCCGCTGGGCAAATGCCCCTAACTTTTTACTTACCCTTCTGCGCAGGTCCAGTCCAGGGAGTTCACAGGCGACATCTTCTTCCACGCGATCTTCTTCCTGCTTTGACCGGCGCATGCGCAGTAGGATCGGTTCGCCGGTACGATCTACTGCGCATGCGCGTGACTTTTGGCGCATGCGCAGTAGATCCGTACCGGCGACATGCTCCTACTGCGCATGCGACAAAACGCCGGTCAAAGGAGGAAGAAGATCGCGTGGAAGAAGATGTCGCCTGTGAACTCCCTGGACTGGACCTGCGCAGAAGGGTAAGTAACAAGTTAGGGGCATTTGCCCAGCGGGAGGGGTAGGCCAGGGGGGAGGAGGGAGGGGGGGCAATACACGGGAGGGGGGAGGGGGGTTAGCGCCGACGAGGTTTTCTTCCCCTTTAAGAATACAAACATGATGTTGCTAGACTACATCTCCTGGCATATCTCATCATTCATTATGTGTTACACTATTGTGGGATCTGTAGTCCATAACAATGCTAACTTTATTTGGCTACATCAGATAGAGCCAAACTGAGTGATCTAGTTGCCCCACTGGCCCCAGCCTTTAATATGTAGCCTACCACCAGCAGATCATTGGCTTTTGTCTGATGCCCTAGATAAATTATTGGCAAAACAGGATTCTGTGATGCAAGAAGGTAAAAGGTTACAAATTGTTACTCCGTAACTTATAAAATTGATGGGCACCAATTGGATCCAATCATTGCAGACAATAAAACACATGAATTATTTTATTGTCTCTACATTAAGTTGCATTATATGAAAATGTGAAGTCCTTTCACATCACATTATTTGTAATGCAGCATGAAGCAAGTTGGAACTGTTTTTTTTTTTTTTTGAAGGAGGTGAAGTGAAATGCAGTAATTATTAAGCCTAAGTCAGCAGATAAGATGCAATTACATGCCTGGGAAAATGTCTGCTGGAGGAGAAGATAAAGAAGCAAGAAGTAGCAAGTAAACATTGACACAGAGAAGATTGTGAGCAAAAATTAGATCTGATGACAGTGATCACTAATTGGATTCATTTGGAAATATAGAGCCACAGCTGACTTGTTGCCAACAATTTGGAAAAAGCAAATATAAGAAACATATGAAATCTAGGCCCTTGCAGTGCTGAAAAATATAATGATATTTGTTTGTTAAGTAATTAACAGTAATTAACATACTATTGATTAGAACAAACATCGGCATGGACATGTTTATACCAATAAAGTTAATTGCAGTCTAAGCATTTTACTGTAAGAAATAATAGAGGGTCATGACATTACAAACTGTAACTATTCTAGTTCCAGTTAAAATGGCCCATTATTTTTGCTCTTAAAGGAATTGTTCAGTGTTAAAAAAAAATAAAAACTGGGTAAATAGATGGGTCAAAACTGTTGCTTTTGAATCTGAGCTGAATGCTGAGGATCAATTGCAAACTCACTGAAAAGATATGTACCATGTGGCCCCCCTTCAAGTCGCTGACTAACTCAGAGTTAGAGAGCTGAAAAGCAGGAAGTAGGTTTCTGGCTATTATGTTACACATTCAGTCACTCCAGACTTTATACATTAAATTTTTGGCTATACTAGAATAGAAACATTTTTTATTTTTGCATCTATCTATTTATCCAGTTTTTATTTTTACATTGAACTGTTCCTTTACTTGACTTAAATGGATTGTCGCTAGTAATGTAGATTGGACCAGATGTGCGTTATATGATTAAGGGGTTTTCATGAAACACCTTAGGCGTCCATTACACAGCAGCCACCTGGTTTTTAATGTTACAATAAACAGTGGTCTTTAATTTATGAGGAGTTTTGCCCCCAATTTTTTCTTTTTGGCTTTATATATATTTACCTCTAATTTGAAGCTTTCTGAATAATGGATGTCGGATTACCCATATACTCCTTACAACGTGTTTCTGGGTAAACCGTGCCATACCTGTATTAAACACTTTCCCACTAAAATTCTGTTGCTACAGAACTTATTCCTGTACCTGGCTTATTGATTCCATTTTATATTTGTCAGAATGTGTACTTTCGGAAAATATATGGTTTTCTAGGGTCTCCATACTGTTAGGGGGCCTCATGGCACATAATACACATACCTGGTGCTTATATTGTAGTAGCCAGAGTGTCATACATGAGAATTTATATGCACTATTTGGAGGTCTCTTTATGCCACATAGTTTGGTAAAGCTATGATTATTGGGCATAAAACTGTTTAGTAGACCCCTGGGGTTCATCTTTCAGATGCATTTTGCTGGTACTTTAAGAAATGTGGGGTATATAATGGGGTAAAATGCAAGCTTTGTGACAATTTTCAGAAATTTCATAAAAAATGATATGCTTAGTATAGCTTTGCAGTTTGGTAGTTTACAGTAGAAAGACATATTTATCCGTTTATATTTGTCAGAATATGTACTTTCAGAAAATATTTGGTTTTCTAGGGTCTCCATACTGTTAGGGGGTCTCATGGCACATAATACACATACCGGGTGCTTATATTGTAGTAGCCAGTGTCATACGTGAGAAGTCATTTGCACTATTTGGATTTGGGGGTCTCTGTATGCCATATAGTTTGGTAAATCTATGCATATTGGGCATCAAACTGTTTAGTAGTTCATATTTAGGATGTTTTATGCTGGTAATGATACATGGATGATACAATGCTGGAAAGTTGAAGCTTTGAGGCAATTTTCAGGTATTTCACCAAAACCACCAATTTTGGGAAAGCCTTGCGACTCAGTAGTTTCGAGCAAAAAGGCATGGGTACCCATTTTAGATTCAGTAGAATGTGTAATTTCCAAAAAAATATATGTTTTTGGTGGGTAAACATATTTTCCGGTTTTTCTACCCCACAAAAAAATGCAGTAAATGTGTTGATTTTTCAGTTGCTGAAGTAAAGTCCTGGACAATTTTGAACTTAATTTTGGGGCCTCTAAATGCCAAATACTTTGGTAAACCTATGCACAATTGGCATCAAACTGTTCAGTAAACCCCTGGCAATCATATTCTGGGTGTGTTTTCATGGTACCTAATACAGTGTGGGATATTCGGCGCAGCAAAATAAAACCTTCGTGATTTTTCAGAATTTTAATAAATGTTTGTAAAAACCGATATGTTCAGACAAGCTTTGATGTTTGGTAGTTAGGAGTAGAGAGACATAGTTACCCATTTTGGAATCAGCAGAATGTGTTCTTTTAAAAAATATATGGTTTTCTTGAGTAAACCTACTGTTTCAGGATTTTTTGGCTTGGAATCTAAAGTATGCTGATTTCTGCCTTAGTGCTTTTAAAATTCAGTAATATATGCGGTTTTTGCTGTACCGAAGTCCTAAATCTCCCTAAAACTATACATATCTGGTATTGGCACGTTTGAGAGACATGAGACTCTCCATGTCAGTTGGATTTTCATGCGTAAAATGAAATATTTTTCTGGTATAAATTTAATTTTAATATTATGAAAAATAGGAATTTTTCTTATTTTTTTTTGGTATTTAGCACTATAAATCTTTTTGCAGAGATGGAAGTACATGGAAACTCAGGTTCTCCTGAACAAAACAATGTATAGTTTTCCTAGGTAAACTAAAGGTTTCCAGCACAAAATGTTTCAAAAACATCTGGCATTTCATGTAACTGCAATGCGAAATTCTGCTGGCACTTAAAGGGTTAAAGATTTACTGACACCAGAAATTAAACCTACACATTTTTTAAATCAATAATAACATTGTTTTACATGCTATTTCTAATTTTGCCATAGACATATTTGCCATAAATTCTAACTCAGTTGCCAAAAGTCCCCTTTTTAAAACAAAAAGCACCTTTACCCTGCCTCCAGTAATTACTTTATCAAAACATATATTAGTCTTTTCAGTCAGCCATCCGACTCTAAAAAAATCATAAACCTTTTTTACATCTATAATAGGTTTTTTTTTCATCTACAATAGATAAATTGTCTTTGCATACTATTTATAATTTTGCCATAAAAGTATTTGCCCCATGTTTTTACATTACCTGTTTGATGCCTAATGTTGCTTTATGGGGGGACTGTCATATTTGTGCTGTAGTAGTTAGTTAGCATTAGCAACTCTGACAGGTTGAGAAGTGACAGTCAGGTTGGCAAAACAGTCAGGTTTAGGAACTTCAAGTAACAATTACTTCCCAAAGCAGATCTAGTCTAGTTTTTTAGTGTCAGTATCAATTTAAAATATTACCTCAGCAATATAGAAAGAGAGGATATTGGTGCCCATTTGATATCAGGATGTCCCCAGGAAAGAGAAAAAACAGGGAGCAGTGGTGCTACTTGACAGGACATATTACCAACCAGAATTACTGTGACAATTGTCTGATTCATCTATTGCCTATATCTATGTACAGAAAAATACTTCATAATATAAGGCACTGTACTCTACAGTAAATTGATAAACCTACAGTTTATCAGTTCCCCCAGGTCATCCCATTATTTGAGCAACTGATTCATGGTCTTGCTAATTTTCAGCGGTTTAGCAAACTTTTGCTTGGAAACAAGTTCACTTATTACTACTGCAAATCTTAAAGTAAAACAAAAACTGATGGGGCGACCTGAAAGTGTTCTGATTATACTGCACATCCTTGAATTAGAAAAATTTTTGAATTGAAAAAGCAAGTCGGATGATTGCAAATGTCTTAGGTTAATAACATAGCTGAAGGAAACCCAAATGGAGTGGATGTTTAAGATTTGACCATTACCTTAAAGGGTGGTTCACCTTTAAGGTAACTTTTAATATGTTATAGAATGGCCAATTTTAAGCAATTTTTCAGTTGGTCATCATTATTTATTTTCTGTAGTTTTTCAATTGCTTGCCTTATTCTGCTTCAGCTTTCAGATAAGAGTAACTGACATCTTTCTATTCAGGCCTCTTCTATTAATATTCCAGTCTCTTATTCAAATCAATGCATCAATCAATTTTGTCCCTAGCAACCAGATTGTTGAAATTGCAAACTGGAGAGCTGCAATTTTGTTTTGGACAGAAGGCAACAGTTCAAGGAATAGCAAGGTCAATCAGGCCGGGGTCGGTACAGGCAGCGTTCAAAGGATAGTTAGGCAAGAAAGGGTCAATACCGGTAGAGTTCCGAATAGTCAGTCAGGCAAGGGCAGGATTAGCAGAGTTTAGAATAGTCAGGCAGGCAAGGATCAAAACTGCAATCAAACAAGACAGGAATCACACCCAGGATACTAACAAGTTAGACCAAACAATGAGCAATGATTTTGAGCTCACAGCTCCTTTAAATATTTGAATTCCGTGCCACTTGGCGTGACGAAGTCACGCGCACAGCACGTAAAACCCAGAAATGCTCGACATGCGTGCCCTTGTGATAACGGCAACTGCGGAAAAAGGACCACAGGCCCACTAGAACACAAGAGTGAGTGTTCGTTACAACTAAAAGTATCAGATTTGTTTAAAAAGAATCTAAAGTTTTTCAATACTATAGCTAAAAGGAATTTTTACACATAATGGGGTAGATTTATCAAAGGTCGAAGGTCGGGGTGAATTTTCAAATGAAAAGCATTTGAATTTCGAGCTATTTTTTGTGTATTTAGACTAGGAAATAGTCCAAATTCGAATCGAATTTGAAAATCAAATCAAAATCAAAATTTATCATTTACTTTCTCTTTAAAAATTCGACTTCGACCATTCGCCATCTAAAACCTGCCGAATTGCTGTTTTAGCCTATGGGGGACCTCCTAGAACCTATTTGAAGTCAATTGGTGGACTTTGAAAAATCAATCATTTTGGTTGGTCTTTTTAAATTCGAAATTCCTCAATTCGAAATTCGACCCTTGATAAATATGCCCCATAATGTATAGTATTATATGTGTTTTTTATTGACACAAAATTAAGGCTATGTATTATTAGGTCCCAAAGTGTGCCATATCTTTCTAATAAAATGGTCTGTAAACAAATACTTTGAGCACCCTAAATAATACTACTGTGCAAGGTTACTTTTGTATTGTCATAGACCCAGCATTGGTTAGAAAGTATAAGCTGAATCATTCAAGAAATTTAATTATTCAACAGTTAATTATATAACATTTTAGTTATAAGGCATAGAAAGCAAGTTTTATTTATAGAAAATGTTGTACTAATGAATGTATAATGAAAATGTCTCCTGGCTATTGTATTTTGTTGAACATGTAACAAAAAACACAAGCAATATGTTAAAGGTAAATCTTAAGAGTCTTCTGGTTTTTTTTTTTTGCTGTCTGACTAGCTCCAAGTTGAGAAGGAATTTGTTTTTATCTTACCCTGTAAGCGTAATACAATATATTTATTTTTTTGTATATTGGCTGCAAGATAGTTGCAGGTTTGTACTCATTTCCTCTAGCCATATCTCTGAATCATGTTCTGCAAAGGATATACAGCCAGCCAAGTTCAAGAACTAAACCTTGGCAATGTATATATTTGAATATCACACAATGTTCTTTCTAATATAAACACTTTCCTTTTTTAGAGCAATCAACCTACATGTATCTTATTGATACTTCAAACAGTTTGACCTTGAAACAAGTGAACATTTGAAACCATTTTAATATTGATGAACATGATGACTTCTTGTGAAAATGTGACAGGAAAATATTAATTGCAACCAGGCAACATGATCTGAAAACAAAACCAGCATTCCGGTCATATTTGCTGATTACATTTCATATTTAATACTATGTTAAATATTGTTGAATTGTGTATCATATTTGGTGTGTTTCTCGTTTGCCTTCTGTCCTTATGATGCAATCATTCGATCAAAGGTTTGAAATTCATTTTCAGAGCAGGAGTGTGTCTGCATAGATCACTACTAAATTAATTTGTAGCCTTGCCAGCCTTATTGCAGCATATATTTTACAAATCTTTCCGCTGCTACTGAGTACATTTTTAATCCATAATGATCATTTTTATTTAAGTCTTTTTAGGTTCTGTGTTGTCTCATCCCCTCTGTTTTTTTGGTTCTCTTTTTAATGAGACCTGCCTTTGGGAACTGATTTCTATTGTGCAGCTCAATACAAAATATCATAGTAGTTCTGCAAATGACTGATGATACATGTTACAGTGGGATGCAGGTCATCTGATACACAGCATATTTTCTGACCTCTATGAACCTTTCTGCCTGGGCTGATCATTGCTTATGCCTCTGAAACTGTTGACATATTGATTTTTGCCTGACAGTGTATTAACACTGGAAGCGTTTCAATTCAACAAATCGGCTATTCATCTAGATGCATTTTGGAGCTTGGAATGGCACCAAATGACTGCTCAGAAATAGAAATAAGTGTCCTACATCTTAGTTTGTACTACCACCAAACTGTTTGCTCAATTTAGATGAGTAAATCATTGAGAAGCCTTGGAAAATTTGCATTGTGATGTTGAAATATCGGGTGCTGCAGTAATGTAAATTAAAGACTGGGTTATGTCATTGGCCTGAATGAGAGGAGAGTGTAGAAGCCTCTCAAAGTACCCTTAGAAAAGGCTAGCAGTGGAAGGTTATGATTTAATTTCTGCTTTTATTGTACACATCTTTTTTAAGGGGAAACAATGCATAAAATTAAAGCAGGTAGTTTGAATTGCAGTGTTCTAAAATAGTGTATTCTTGTAATTTGACAAGAAGATAAGTGAGAAACAATCAAAGATAAAAAGGGGCACTGCACATCTCCCCCTGTAATTTGTGCTTCTTGACTGCAGAGAGGAAGTATGAGGAGGTGGCAGTATAAAGGAGGTAGCCATTTAATGGCAATATCATTGCAATGCTGTCTATTTTCTACATGGTAAAGGGGTTTTTCATTTTTTAATCAACTTTTAGTGTGATGTAGAGAGTGATATTCGGAGACAATTTGCAATACGTTTTTTCAGCTATTTAGCTCTCCAGTCTGCAATTTCAGCAATCTGGTTGTTAGGGTCCAAACTGCCCTAGCAACCATACATTGATCTGAATAAGAGTCTGGAATATGAATAGGAGAGGTCCTAAATAGAAAGATGAGTACTAAAAGGTAGCAATAACAATAAATGTCTAGCTTTACAGAACATTTGTTATTTAGATGGGGTCAGTGACCTTCATTTGAAAGCTTGAAAGAGTCCAAAGTAGAGGGCAAATAATACAAAAACTATAAAAAATAAATAAATAATGAAGACCAATTGAGAAGTGGCTTGGCTTTGGGCAAGGTTGAAATGGCAACTCATATTGCTCTTGCACAGTTCACCAGAATAAATCACAAAAGTAGGCAGTTGACTTTCAGGCTGTTTTAGCACTGTAAATCTTTAAAGAACACAGGTAAAGTTAAATTTCTTTTTAATTTTATTCCCATTTTTATGCCTTGTGGATTGTATTTTGGTTTGAACAGCCCTCACTGCTGGTAAATTGTTTTTTTTTTTTTTTTTTCAAATGTCTGCTTTTTTGAGACTCTTGCTCAGTTCCCCAAACATAGATGTATATTTTTGAAAACTGCTTCCTCAGAGGTATATATACTTTGACTGTAATGATGAATTTGAGAAAAGTAGGTAACTTTCTGTCTTAATTAGACACACGCCCATTGTTGCTCCCTACAACAATACATTAAATTACACTCATATTAATGTGACTAACACCAAATTTTACCCATATTTCATAATGATGAAGTAAAACAGTGCTTTCTACACTAATCCAAGGATATCCAAAATATGATATCAACAAACAAATAATATACCTCTAATTTTAATCACCTGTATTGATGAGCGAAATTTTTCAGCAGCCATGAAATTGCAGCGGAATTCCGCATTTCGTCATCTGGAATTTTTTTCACAAAACTACAGCAAAATTTGACAATTCGCATTTAATGCATTTGTACAAAAAAGTCTTTATAAGGAAACCCCCGTTGACTTTAATACATTTGGACAAAAAAGTAGCAGAGACAAAAAAAGTTGCCACAAGAAAAAACTCCCTTTGACTTTAATGCATTTGCATTGTGAAAAAGCATATAACAGAAAATATGTTTTATCTTTTTTGGTTGTATTTTTTTAAAATTCAATCTTATTCTGTTGCTATTGTTATTGAAGTGCTATGCATTATACACAGGTTTTTGAGGTGCCTCTCACTCAAAAATGCTCAAGTGAGTTTTCTGCATTGGACAACATCAGCAGTCAAAACTTCTGTGTGACGTAGACCTTACGCATAGCATCGATATCTATTTTGCATTTTTTTGACAATGACTGTGTGTATAAGAAAATCTGTATCTGACCATACTGTATGCAGTTTTTGTTATTGTGCAGGTCAGAACCCATACAATTTTATTGTCAAAAGAAGCTAGTGGATGTAGTTTCTGTATGCTCTTGATAGCAGTCATGTCTGTTCTTGAACACATCCAAGGGCTTATTCATCAAGTGTCATGTTTTTGCAAGCTATCGCCCTCTCTTGCACTTTGATGAATAGTCACAACCAGACCTACTTCTGCCCCATGAATACAGACTAAGCTTGGCAGTGCTATAATCATAAAGGGCAGATGGGGTGCATAGGTGGACCTCCACCCATTCCCTATCTTTACTCTATCTCTCAAGTTAGAGCGGTGGGCTCACTGAATTACAGAACCCTGTTTTTTCTGTTGCCCTGTGGCAAACGTACAGGGCTGTGTGGTGTCTGCCATCACTGTGCTCTGCACCCCACACTGGATTTATAATCCATTAGGAGGTACAGATTGCTGATATACCCCCGATAAAAGTGTTTTGAGAATGAGAACTAAAGCAGCGTGTTTTTGCACCCCTTAGTGCTCCTGTACTTGCAATAGGGGCATAAGTAAATGACCCCCGCAATCTTTCCTATTAACCTCACATCCAATGTCCTTTACATCAAACATGTGCCTTCTCGTACACTGAAAGTGTTATCTTCAACACTAAGGGGCACATTTACTATGGGTCGAATATCGAGGGTTAATTAACCCTCAATATTCGACCATCAAAGTAAAATCCTTTGACTTCGAACATCAAAGTTGAAGGATTTACCGCAGGAGGATTTACCGCATTTAATCCATCGATCGAATGATTTTCTTTTGATCAGAAATTACTTAGAAAGCCTATGGGGAAGGTCCCCATAGGCTAACATTGGTGCTCGGTAGGTTTTAGGTGGCGAAGTAGGTAGTTTTTTTTAAAGAGACAGTACTTAGACTATAGAATGGTCGAATAGTCGAACGATTTTTGGTTCGAATCGTTCGATTCGAAGTAGAAGTATTTTTCATCCTAATCCTTCACTTGAGCTAAGTAAATGTGCCCCCATGCTTCTTCAGTTTAGGTTATTCAGTTTTAGTAATGAATGGCCTTGTACCTAACTGAACTGTTAATGCATTTTAAATACTCAACGAATCATTAGTCATTTTGTCTAATAAGAGATTTTATATACTTTACAATAAACATTATAGCACTCATTTACTGCCCCAATTTGCTAATTTCCACATTTGTGGTTGCACAAAAATGAACACTGGTTGTGCAAGGACTCAATTCACAAAATGCATGTCACGCACAGATGATATTTTTACCAAGAATGTCAGAAATAGCTCCATCCTTGCAATTTTCAGTGCTGTTGCATCAATTTGCATAAAAACTTCAAATTCATGCTTTTGGTTCTATAATTCTTGTACTACAGGCAGGGCATCTGTTATTCAGAATGTTCGGGAACTCGGGTTTTCCTGAGGGGTCTTTCCATAACTTGGAACTTTATACCTTAACAGGGGAATGTAATAAAAGTCGCAAAGAGCAAAACAATTCGCACCAATAAGACTAAAAATCCACATCTCGCAATGTAATATTGTTCCTTAAACTGTTATTGCATTGCGAATTTTAATTGCGCATTGCGAATTTTAATTGCGCACTCATAAGAAGTGCTTGAAGGTGTCGTAATCTTTTGGAGCAAACATAATGACTTTTTCAGTAAGAAGTTTTATTACATTGACTGCGCATTGGCGCAAACTATAAAATTCGCAAATGGTCTTTAATTGTCGGAAGTGGTCGCTAAACAGTTTCCGGGCTCGCAAAAGCTATATTAAATTCGCACAAAGCAAAATTTGTTCGCGCAAAGGTATAACTTTTCACATTGCGAATAGTTTTTCCGTTAGCGATTTTTATTACATTCCCCCGTTAGTCTGCTAAAATCATTTGAACATTAAGGGGCAGATTTACATAGGGTTAATTAAGCCTCGATATTCGACTGCCGAAGGTAAATCCTTCGACTTCGAATATCGAAGTCGAAGGATTTACCGCAGTTAGTTTGATCGAACGAAAAATCAAACGATTCAAAGGATTTTAATCCATCGATCGAACGATTTTTCTACAACCAAAAAAAGCTTAGAAAGCCTATGGGGTCCTTCCCCATAGGCTAACATTGCACCTCTGTAGGTTTTACTTGCCGAAGTAGGTGGTCGAATTTTTTTTAAAGAGACAGTACTTTGATTCAAATGGTCGAATGATTTTTAGTTTGAATCGTTTGATTCAAAGTCGTAGTCGAACTGTATCATGCTGGTTGATAAAAGATAAAAATATGATTTAAAAAAACTCAAGCAATTTGCACACATGAATCGTGTTTGAAACTGCACTTGGCACACTACTCCTGTGCTCATAGATGACCCCTATTATGTGCATGGTGCATGTATTGCTTGCATAGAAAATAATGCTATTTCCCTAGGCAAAATACTAAACTGATATAGATAGAAGTCAACAAGAGCAATACAAAAGTATTCCTGCGCTGATCAGATATGGTATGAAAGGCTGTTATCATCCATCCACATGATATCTTGAGGCGAGATTAACACTGGCTAGGTATAACTTATCCATTGATGATTGCAATTCATTGCTTTCAGCATGAACTTTGCTGCAGTTAAATAAATCAAAGGCAAGACTGTCATAAGTATTGCTCTGTGACTTTAGCTTGTGCAGGCAAATTTCAAAGGGAAAGAACAAAACATTTAATTTGCTTCCTTAAAACCATACAATTACTTGTAAAGAAGATATTTAACAAGTTCTTTAACAATCAAGAGAGTTTTGCATAAGATGGGTGAGAGTAAATCTCAGTGTTCTTCCATCAACTGATTTACTCTTATGCAGGCACTGTCACAGTTAGTATGAAAATAAGAGTTGAAAGTGTAATGTGTAATGAGTAGGTATGGAGCAAGACATTAGTTTACTTAGGACCTTGAAGGAACATGTTACCTAAATTAATTCTGATGGTAGACATCACAGACAGAATCATGCAGTGTTCTCATGCTTTCAAAACATCCACAAATCTTCTTAAAAAGAAGAAAAAATGTACTGTTCACAGTACTTTATTTCCCCCTCACCGTATCCCATCGGAGTCATTTTTTTACCGTGGCCTCACACAAACATTTTGTCCAACCAGTTCTCCATTAATCCGGAGAAAATTGTTTTATTATGCAGACGTAATTTTAGAGGCAGGGGGCATTGCAAGATTTTAGTTCATTTGTGAACAGTTAATTGCTATGTGCTGCAGAGGTAGTCTGTTGCTGAAATAAGGTTTTGTAAAAGGAAGACCATACCTGGAGCGAATTTTTTCTAAATCACCCCGGCTTGTGCTGTGCAAGACCACAGGTATTTCAAGCTTATTATTTTCTTCAATGCAAAAAGAAAAAAAGGAATCCTAGTGGCATTAGAGTGAGTGCCAAGACGGCAGGTTTTAATGATACATATACTGTAGGTCTGGCAGGGTTTTTTTCTTTTAGACGAAGGATAGCATAACCTTTACTTTTCTCTCTGGCTCCCATGCCTAGCTCTGAATGAGCACTAACAGTATGTATCACTGACCAGATGCAATCTTTTTTTTATAATGTTGTATTATTTCTTTCCCCAGCTCTGCTGTGCTGAGGTCTGAGGTTTCTGCTCTATTTTAATAACATGCAATCAATAAAGTTGTTCTAGAGTTTACTTTTCTTGGTTCAAAAATTATTTTATTGAAATTTTGATTTAAAGTAGAAGAAAAGGTTAAACCACTGTGGGGTACCAAATATTAGTCTCTCCCCCACTGAATCTAATCACTTACCTGATACCCCGGGCTGGTGCTCATGTTAGCATAAAACTGGACTTCCCTGGGATACTTCAGAGTAAGCAGACCCTGCGACTGCAGGAGGGCAGGAAGTATAGGGATCCCATGAGGCCCTAAATAATGAACCATTTCATTATATATTGGTAAAAAAGGTCAACCTCTGGTTTTGTTGGTGGCCCTAAAATTAATTTGCTGTGGGGCCCAATAACATCTAGTTATACCATGATGCTCATTCAGAAGTACCCGAGGCCGGTGCAGTTTTCTGCTAACTGGAGTTCCAGCCTAGGATATTATTAAAATCACTGGGGGCTGGGGCCTGATATTTGGCACCCCCCAATAATCAGCCTTTCCTTCTCTTTAAAGGTTCTGTATAATTAGAAAAATCTTTTCAATGGGCTGCATTATTGCAGCTCCATTTTTTTCTTATTTCTGCAGCAGGCAAAATATTTAAGGGTTCATTTACATATGCAAGTGTACAGGGCCGCTCTTGCCATGAGGCAAGGTGAGAAGCTTGCCTCAGGCGGCATCGAGCAGCCAGTACCAGGGTAACCAGGGTAACTTTAAGAGCTGGAAATTCAGCTCTGCTAGTGCAGCAAGCGCAATAGTACTCCCTGCACTAGCGATACGTCCGTCTCTCGACCCACTCCAACGCTAGAAGTTAGAAGCATTGAGTGGGAGGGTGTGTGGCAGCAGTCCCTAAAAAGTGTAAAGTGCTATTTTCGGTTCAAAGTGGCATTTTCTTCCCTACAATGCATAACTTTATATATTCATAATAATTCTAGCAGTATCTCAGGTGTGGGCAATTTACATCCTTCACTATTGCAACAAAAATGCAAATAATGACACTTGCATGTGTGGTAGCAAATTATATGCATGTTTGTGAAACACCCCTGCAAGTGTAAAGTGCTATATTCAATTCAAATTGGCATTTTTTTGCCCACAATGCATCACTTTCCTAATAATTCTAGCAGAATTCCAGGTTTGGGCAATTTACATTCTTTACAATTGCAACAGAAATGCAAAAATGACACTTGCATGTGTGGTAGCAAATTATATGCAAACTGTGGCTTGTGTCAGGATGGTGTTACTTCTGGTGCTTGGCGTTAAAATGATAGTAGTGTGTGATTCTAGCAGACTCATCTATTTGTAACAGGAACTGAGCCTCTTCCTCTTTATAGTGTATAGAATCTATAGTTTATCCACAAGTCTTCAGCCCCCTCACTTTCTACTATCAGTTCTCCCTTATACTTAATCATACTGAATATTTAGGTGGAACCTTCTTTTCTCTTTGGAATGAATGACCTTGTGGCAGCTGGAAAGACCTACTGGAAATTCAGCTCTGCTAGTGCAGCAAGCGCAATAGTACTCCCTGCACTAGCGATACGTCCGTCTCTCGACCCACTCCAACGCTAGAAGTTAGAAGCATTGAGTGGGAGGGTGTGTGGCAGCAGTCCCTAAAAAGTGTAAAGTGCTATTTTCGGTTCAAATTGGCATTTTCTTCCCTACAATGCATAACTTTATATATTCACAATAATTCTAGCAGTATTTCAGGTGTGGGCAATTTACATCCTTCACTATTGCAACAAAAATGCAAATAATGACACTTGCATGTGTGGTAGCAAATTATATGCATGTTTGTGAAACACCCCTGCAAGTGTAAAGGGAATTAATTGGGCTGGATAGTTTTGTGTCATCTGCAAACACTGATACATTACTTACAATACCCTCCCCTAAGTCATTATGAACAAGTTAAATAAAAGTGGACCCAATACTGAGCCCTGAGGGACCCCACTAAGAACCTTACTCCAAGTAGAGAATGTCCCATTAACAACCACCCTCTGTACCCGATCCTGTAGCCAGTTTCC
The DNA here is from genome assembly GCF_017654675.1 of Xenopus laevis. Taxonomy (NCBI): domain Eukaryota; kingdom Metazoa; phylum Chordata; class Amphibia; order Anura; family Pipidae; genus Xenopus; species Xenopus laevis. Next base: position 76,917,405 of record NC_054373.1, on the reverse strand, counting down.
TATCCATGTGAAACGACATCATTAAGCCCAACAGTCCTTAGTTTAGAAAGCAGTCATTTGTGCAGCACGGTATCAAACGCTTTGGCAAAATCCAAATAGATCACATCTACTGCCCCCCCCCACTGTTCAGCATCTTACTTACCTCATTATAAAAAGCAATAAAATTTGTCTCACATGACCTATCCTTCATAAAGTCATGCTGATTGCAGCTCATAATGCCATTCACTAGGACAAAATTTTGTATGTGATCCCTTAACACGCCTTGAACCATATCCTGAATCAGCCACTGACTAGATTGAGCTTTGCCGTCAGTGCAGCTATGAAGTGAGCCTGGGAACTCCTCTATTGTATACACTGAAGAAAATAACTGATGTAGCACATTTGCCTTTTCTGTATCTGTTACAACCATACTGGTACCATCATTTAGGGGCAGATTTACTAAGGGTCGAAGTGAATTCGAGGGAATTTTCTAAGTAAAAAAAAAAATCGAATTTCGAAGTAATTTTTTGGATACTTCGACCATCAAATAGGATACTACGACTTCGAATTTACTTCGACTTCGATTCGAAGTAAAAATCTTTCGAATATTCGACCATTCGATAATCGAAGTACTGTCTCTTTAAAAAAACGTTGACTTCAATACTTCGCCAAGTTAAACCTGCCAATGTGCTATATTAGCCTATGGGGACCTTCTACAACCATTTCCTAAGTCTTAACACATCGTTCGATCGATCACTGTAATCCTTAGAAATGTACAATTTTTATTTGATCGCAGGATTGCCAAATTTGCTGAAAAAACTTCGAATTTGATATTCGAATTCAAAGTTTTTTAATTGATGGTCGAATTTCAAAGTTTTTTGTACTTCAAAATTCGACCCTTGATAAATCTGCCCCTTAAAGAAGCAACACTCTCAACCCGCATATTTTTACTATTAATACACATAAAACTTTTTTCAGGTTAGTCTTATTCTCCGCCGCTATGAACTCTTCATTTCCTTTCTTTGCCTTCAGGATTGCTGTTTTACATTTTTTATATTTCTGAAATTTAGTCTTTAAACTCCATTTAATCCATATGTGAGGATAAAATGGAATCTCTACTTTATTGCAACCTTGATTTAATATTTTACAACTTTATCTGTCCTACCAGGACAATAATTTGGCCCAGGTCAGAGAGTCTATAATTATGAATCATTTTGATACATATACAATGAATCTCTGTGGATTGCTTTGTATTGATTAACCAAACAGACTAGAATGCATTTTCTATCACAGGATGGGGCTATTCATGCTCCTCCATTATATATAATAACTAGTTTACTTTCTGAAGGTCCAAGACCTGCTAAGTACTGTACTTTGGGTTTGATGCTTTATATTAGCACCCAGGCTATTCACCTATATGGATTGTGCTTCCAGACGAGTATCCACACTCCAAAGTCAATCTTAATAGAAGGAGGGGTGCATGGTAAATCGTATATACACCAATAGTTTCCAAACCAGCACTCCCTTTTGTGTAAAACTTATAATCTGTTATTGTTGCATGAAACGTTGGGTAATGCAACAATAAAAGATTATACGTTTTACACAAAAGGGAGTGCTGGTCCTAGGTGTGTGTATATATATATATATATATATATATATATATATATATATATATATATATATATATATATATATATATATATATATATATATAATATATATATATATATATATATATATATATATATATATACACACACATACATACACATTTGAATGTGTTTATTGTATTTAGATATATATATCATATATATATCTAGATGCAGTAAAAGGCATGGTGATGTTATGTTAAAATGTAACTGTTCCTCCTTGTATTTTTTACCAAGTGCTTTTTTGACCTCTCTTAATTCCTCCCCCTCTTTGATGTCTGACTAGGAACACAAAGTAAGTACCGAAAGGCTAAAGCTAACCAAGCTTTGAACTGCTCTAAACTGTGTGAAAATGAAATCGATTCTGCAGTCTGATGACTCTGTAATGAACATTCAAGTTCCTCACAGCGGTATGTCACCCAACGACATCTTTATCCTTTTTATCTGCATTGAATGAGTGGATTTGCTTGTTCCGAGACAGGCAACAGCAAATGGGCCTGTGATTATTGCTTTTCCCACAGAAGTCCTTAAGGTTGTGTTCTTGATCTGCGGTAATGTCAGAGCTCTTGGATTCACCTTTTTTCTATTATAATTTAGTAGGTAGAAATTTTCTAAAGTATATACATACTAACAAACATACACACACAAGAAAGATGCGCTAACCTACTGTCTTTAAATAGAAATGCATACTTTCTAATATACTGACTTGGCCTATTTGTGTTCATTAACTGACTGAATATTGCACCCCAGTCACAACCTCAGTTGTCTCTAGTGGAGATTGTGCCTCCTGTCGTTGAGTTTAGCTGTTCAGGCCATAACAGCATGTGCCAGCAAAGCTACGAGGGCTTACTTTCAGTCATTTGCACTTTTAACCACTTTCATTAAAGGTACTTATTCAAATTGTTCTACTTGCACTTCTGTATAATTATGCTGGAGACATATCACCCAGACATAAAAAGCAGTATAATAAAAGTAATTTTCTAATTAAACATGAAACCCAAATTCTATTTTTTAATTAAAACATCCATACCTGTTATAAACTTGTTTAAAAGTATCAGTTTTTAATCATATATTACCTGCCCCTTCTCTATGCATTAGGCAGGCAATTACTTTCACTTTTCATTCCGCGCCTCCTAGATGTCACTGCACTCCCCACATTCCCCCTTCCTTCCTCACCATCTAATTATGTAGCCAGAGCATGGGCATCAGGTGCCCCATTCTGGTGGATAAACAAGAGATTGGCATGAAGCTTGCTTCAAGTGTCCACAAAATGATGCCTGCCTGCTTGCTGTGATTTTGAATTCCAAGACTGAAAAATGCAATTATTATTAAGTGAAGTTTAATTTGCTTGACTAACATTATAAAATAGGATTTGGATCTATTTCTTAAGGTGACTGCTCCCCTTTTAATACCTTCCTGCCTTCTGTTTCTAATTGAGCACTGTTGCGCATATTGACACAGGGGAAACCCTGGAGCTTCCCCGACCTCCTGACCAGGCAGTAGCTCCAGGGAATTCCTTCCACCCCCCCCCCCCCATTCAAAAGACATCTCACACATGCAACTACAGAATCGGGCACAGATGTTACTCGCACTGTGAACACTGGAAATGCTGCTAAATGGACTTCTGCACAACTGTGTTTGATTTGTGATGAAATGTGCATGCAGTTGCATTAATGATGGCAAATCAGAGGCATTGCCCCTTGCAAACACAATGACACTGGAATTCTGCGAAAAAGCACTGCATTGTGGATAAAAAAACATGACTTTTGCATTCATAATTGCACTTTGCTCACTGCACGGATGTAAATGAACCCTATGTTGTCTAAGCAGTTTCAAGTATTTCTTTGTTGGCGGAAATTCCTGACTTCAGGTTTTTCTCTGCTGGTAGAGATATGCCTACATTTATGGGGAGATTTATTATGTGGTATAAAAAAATGGAGGAATATTTGCCACACATCGCCAGGCATCGTTGTGTAAAAACCAGCATTAAAATGGCATCATTTTTACAAGCTTTTCCTTTGAGCAACTTCTGCCAGAACTTACTTACAAAGGTCTGAAAAAATAATGTAAATTTTGGCTTTGCATGGCATAAAACAACACATTGATAAATTTGCCATTTATTTTACACAGCTTTTTACACAGTTTTTCAGTGAATTATGTTTTACACAGCATAAAAAATAGGCACATTAGAGTATATTAGCTCAAATGATTAAATGTGTGTTTTTACTATTAAGGATGTGTCAACATGTTGGTCCTGGACTGACAAAGTCTTTATCATACAGCTGAACTACATGGTGTGCCTTCTTAAGATCCTACGAGCTGGGAGGAAGCGCATTCAACGAGTCAGATTCGCCAAATATAACATAAGTAATAGAAATGTAGCACCTACAAACTGTGTGCATCCTACACGGCTCTCGGATGCAACATGTGGCGTTTGCATTCCACAGTCGTGCCACATGCATGCAGTTTAGGTGCGACATTTCTATGTCTATGCCTTCAGCCTTCCCATTAAATCCCATTGTTACATAGGACCTTGCCAGCCTCACCCCAAGGCAATATTCAAAGCCAGAATTCCATAAGGGATCGCTAGTATGCTCTGCTATTCCTCAGTGAGACTTGAGATCAACGCTATGTCATATCCACCACTGAGAATTAGGCTGCCTCTACCTACAGAGAGGATGGCTCCAAACTCTGCTACGAGCAGGAGCTGCATCTCCCACCATGAGAGAAGTTCAGAAGCCCTGCTGTCCGGAATCTGCAGTGTGTCGATGATAGGAAATCCAAGCAGGATGTCACCTAGCACAAGCAGTAGTAGTGTTTTTATCAATCAACCCACTGTGCAGTCACAGGAGAGAACCTCCTTTCTCCCTCTTCTAAATTTACTTGTGCAGTACTCTGGCAAGGTCCTACTGCTGCTGTGACAAATAAAAACTTGAAATGTATTATCATATATCCACTGTTTTGATCCAGAAGAAGGCAAAATACCTAGCCTGAAGCCAATGCCAATTATGCCTCAAAAGGGAAAAAAAATTCCTTCCTGACCCCAATGGTGATTGGAAACATTCCCTTGATCAAGCGTTTGACATTCATTTAACATGAATAATAACATGCAAACTCTCTAATGATTATACGGTATAACAGTACCGAAACCACAATATAACAGTACATGTAGGAATACGTCCACATTTGCTCGTTTATATACAGTATAATATAAGATCTTAAAGAGAAACTTCTGATATTTAACGAAATATGCAAAAAAAAAGGGGAGGGAGGGTGGGTGGGATGTTTCTACCAGCTCAGAAGATAAGGAAGTGAACTGCTTCTTCCCCTGACATCACACATACCTCCCAACTGTCCCGTTTTTAGAGGGACAGTCCCTCTTTTGACAGCTCAAACCACAGTCCCTCATTTGTACTGTAAAGTCCAGTTTTTCTAACTTAATTGGCTTTTTGCAGAGAGCCCAGAAGAGCCACAGCTGAATATAAGAAACTTTTGTAACAATTTTGAGATAAGCAAATAAGTAATTGTAACACTATAAGATAACAGGTCCCTTGGGAAATGTTAGACTCATAGCAATTCACCTTCATTAGTATGTAGCACACCCTTGGGTGAAGCTTTTGCTGTGTACTAAGGCTGTGCGTGACCAGGCTAACTGCTAGTAGTGTGCCTGGGACCCCCAGTGTACCCGTGCAACTCTCTGCAACTCCCGGTACCTGGTGTAGATAAATGCAGCAGGATATTCAGCCAGACAGTCTCTTTGCAATAAAATAAACTTGTTTATTAAACAGAGAACAGTGGCAAGGTAGTAGTTCACAAGCACTTTGATGTTCATAGCAATCATAGAATAGCTTCCAACAGCAATATTCCCTCCAGGGGGGTATAAGGTATAGCAGACGGCTAGTATTCAATATATCTCAAAGTTACAGCAACAATAGACTTGGGGAATAGTTTCCACTCTCACTGGGCACTATCCCTCTGGTTGAGCACTAAGGCATGGGTTTCTCAGCCTGGGGTCTTGTATCTTGGAACTGGACTTGGTACTCACCTCACCCACTGTATTCAGCCTGGGGTCTTGGGTCTTGGTACACTATCTGGTCCTCAACTCATCCACTGTAGTCCCTGCTGTAGTGGTTCAAATACCACTGGGTGCTAACCCCACTATTTCTCCTTGTTGGAGCCACATCTGCTCACTAACTACCCTGTGCTGTCTCTCACTCCTAGAGCAACTATTACTGTATTCACTGTCACTAACTCACACTTAAAGGAACAGTAACGTCAAAAAATAAAAATGTTTTAAAGTAATGAAAATATACTGCAGTGTTGCCCTGCACTGGTAAAACTGCTGTGTTTGCTTAAGAAACACTACTATTGTTTATATAAATAAGCTGCTGTGTAGCAATGGGGGCAGCCATTCAAAGGAGAAAAGGCTCAAGTTACTCAGCAGATAGCAGATAAGCTCTGTCTGTCTAATGGTGTTATCTGTTATCCATTAGTTAACCTGTGCCATATAGCCGTTTTTCAATTTCCGCCATTGCTCCACAACAGCTTGTTTATATGAACTATAGTAGAGTTTCTGAAGCAAATAGATCAGTTTTACCAGTGTAGGGCAACACTACATGATATTTTCATTACTTTAAAACACATACATTTTTTGGTGTTACTGTTCCTTTAACTAACTTCACCGGCAGACCTGGACCTGTGGTACCTCTCAGTGAGGCGAAGTCCCAGGACAGACCCAGACCCCATGGTGCTAAACCCCTTTATATTATCACATAGTGCCGCCTAGTGGACAAACTCCGTGAACTAATGTGGAACCAGCAAGGGACATAGCTGCCTGAGTTAACTAAAGGACCCTTAGGTATCCAAATACTTAAGGGGAACTGCCTGAGTAATTTAACCCAAATCTCAGGGTCCGTACAAGTAAAACTGTATTAACTGGAAAAAAACACAGAAATATGTTCCAACTTTCATAACCTGCCAAATTTGGTAAAATTAACATGGTAATTAGGGGGTTTGGCCACAAAAATAGGTGTGGTCAAAAAAAAAAAATCGCTGCACTAGGTGAGGCAACTTTTTTGTCCCTCTTTTTATTTCCAAAATATTGGGAGGTATGATCACATCCCTGCCTTTCTCAGCCCCCCTGGCACACTAAGGAACAGAAGAGGAGAAGAAAAGAAAATTCAATTCACAAAAAACCCAACAGGAATGAAAAAAAAAAAAAAAAAAAAATACATACTAATGGTGTGAAGCAACTTTATATATAAATATATTTGTAACATTTTAGCAGCCAGCCATGCAGCTTCAGATATTAACAGAACCCCACGCAAAATCAGATTTATTTAATTTATGCATATATACAGTATATCTATGAATTCTGTACTTTACATAACTATATTTGAGACAGCTACTGGAGAAGGAGTACAGACACAGCTGTAGGGGGCACATTCATTATTGGGGACCTGCAAGCTATTCGGTATTGTTCAGTTTGGCACTGGAAACTCCAAATTTTCAATTTAATATACCCCTTATCTCATGGTGGCCCTGCATTTATCTCTTCAACAGGCACTTTCCTAATCTCATACTTGCTTACAGGGAATAGCCTGAGCATTCTCATGGTTTACTAACATGTCTTGGACATTGTCCTGTCTACAGATCTATCTATTGAGAAATATCTCTGGCAGATATAAAAGGGGTAGTTCACATTTTAGTTTACTTTTAGTGTGTCATACAATGTCCCATTCTTGAAACTTCTCAATTGGTCTTTATTTTTCCATAGTTTTAAGTTATTGGCTTTTCCTTCAGTCCTATCATCTTACAGGTAATAGACATTTAGAGCTTGAGCTATAGATTTGCTTGCTATTCATAGGTATATACATTCTGTACAGCATTATTTGTTCATATTTGAGTCATTTGCATAGCCTTGTTTTTATTTGGATGTCGTCAACTGTTATTGTAATTTATTACAACTGTCATTTATTACAAATGTTCATGGGTTTACCACTTGTGGTCTTGTTTTACTTTTGTTATATAAAATATTCATGAGTGACCGTCAGTATTGTGGACATTAAACAAAAGCAAGACTAAATACAACAAAATTGTCAATATTTACATAGATTTAACTGGTTTGCAAATTTGCATAGGATTTACCTTATTCTGAAAAATACAGTGTTTACTGAAAACTTTAACTGTCTTGCCAAGAAGCCAGATGATTGGAGCTATTAAAGGTTTTTGTCAGGCTTTCTGGTCAGCCAAATGGATTTTCTGTTTGCACAATCTCGTCCTATACAATTGCAGTCATTCTACGTGATTGATTGGAAAGGATGCAACTGGCTAATTAGATTAACACAGATTTTTTATTAATTATGTTTCATTAAACATATTACACCATATGTATTGTAGTTTGCTTGAGTTTTCTGCTTTGTTTACTATCCAGTCAAACATTTCATGGTAAGTTAAATAGATAAACCCTTTTATTGGGGACATATTCAATACTGATTTTCAGAAATTATTTGAAATTATTCCTGCAAGCACACAACATATTTTATCTATGATAGAAAGACTGTGCAGCAATAAGCTATTTGCTTTCTTCAAATATTCCTTAAAGAACACTGCATATTTACTGAGCTGTATTAGAATTGGACCAACTTTATACCATACCATATACTTATACCAGCATATCATTTGGTGGAATGGTATGGAATGTTTGAGGTATTCTGTCACCCCATTTATACTGAAACAATTTTAGAAAAAAGTCCTCTTTCTTTCAACTGACTAAAACCAAGTATGATTGGTTACTGATATGAGGCTTAGTCTTCCAGGTCAAAATTACCCCTTTTCCATAGAGGACCTCCCCATGGCTATACTAAGAGAAAGGTAATGGGCAGAGGGTGATATTTGTGTTTGGGGAGGCTACTTAACCTCTTCCTTGCCAGGACATTTTGGCCTTGCCTTTCCATAAACATTTGGGGGCAAATTTACTAAAGGGCAAAGTGCCTGTCGCTAGCAAAAATCTATAATAAAGACATATATATGACCTATATGTACACGCCCTATTCAAATTGACCTAAGCGTAAGTGTAGTCACGAAGTTTTGATAGGCAGAAACTAACATTAGTAAAAGTTAGTGAAATGCTCGCACTGACAAATTAACGCTAGCGAAACTTCACAAGTGTTCAGCTGTAGAGACACAAATGTGGCACAGCCTTTGCAGGCTTGGGACTGCACGATGAACCCTGAAAGCAGTTGAAGTGGAAGATTTACTCTTGCTCTCTAACCGGTTTCTATGCTGCCTCTACTGCTCATTATTTGATATCCACTCACTGTACTTTTATTCTGCTTTCAAGCATCACCCATGCCTTCCAGTTTCTTTTACTACTTTATTTTGTGTTTCTTCTCAATTAACCAAACAATCTTCCCTTCAATCACTTTCTAAGTCCCCTTGTATTCCTCACTACAAACCCTGCATTTTGGTGCCCCTTTCTCCCCTCCCCCCACATTTCTACACTCTGACTTCATGTTTCCCTGACTTGGAATACATGCTCTATTATATTTATATATATATATATATATATATATATATATATATATATATATATATATATATATATATATATATATATATATATATATATATATATATATATATATATATTGTGACATGCCACTGGCCTGCACATGCACTTTTATGGGAGAATTAGCGTTTGGTAGGCAGGTAGCGTAGGATTTTGGAGCTTAGAGACAGGGGCACCAAGGTTTAGGACAAAAACACAGGTTTATTAAGCACTGGACATTCCCAACAAAAAGGCAACAGAAAAATGTTCAGGTTACAGTTCAACTTCACTGTAGAACATGCAGGGTACAGTTCAGTAAATACACTGCAAAACATTCAGGGTTTTCCCCCCTCTGGTCGCTCACCATCAAGGGAAACTCTCACCCTCTTGCACCTTGAAGTATTTGGGCTTCACACTCAGCCCTGCTGGCTTCCCCTCCTGGGATTCAGACTCACTAGACTCTGCCAGTCCTTTCCTCTTTCTTTCCCCACAAGGGATTTAGGCTCCAACCTCTGGAACTCTCTTGCTGGCAGAAAAGCTCTGCCCAGCTCTGTCTCTCACAGCACCTCACTTCCCTGGAGAGCTCTGAACTGTACTCACACAGCCATTTTACATGGTCAGCTGCCACTTAATTACCTGGCTGAGAGGGAATATTAACCCTACCAGAGCCAAGTATCTCTCTGCAACACCTATCTTGCAGTTTAAATGCACTCTTTTATGTGCCTTTTTCTCTAAGACAGTGGTGTTTTCCAAACACCCTGTCACAATATATATATATTTATATTTATATATATATATATATATATATATATATATATATATATATATATATATATATATATATATATATATATATATATATACAGTACATCTGCTTTGATTAAGCAAAAAAGTTCTCCGCACTGCCTATTCTCTATAAATGCATCAAATCCTCTTGTCGGTTACCGCTATCCCAGCTTCCATTAGTCAATTAATATAGTGTGATTTATTAAAGACTACTACACTATATTTTTCAGGTCTTACATACCCTTTTTCAAGGCTTTCTGCTTTGATAAATGAATGTCTTAGGATAAGTCAGTACAGTAAATTTAGCTCATTCTAGAAAACCACTGAAGATAAGGCGAGTCCGGTGTCCTTGTATGGGCCTTGCTGGGTAAACAGTCATAGCCATTGTTTATTAACATACAGTAGGAAATGTTACCCACCAAATAACCCTAATCAGAGTCGGGCTGGCGCTGAGGGGGCCCACCGGGTTACTAACCTCCGGGCCCCCCACGCGCATGCGCGAACATTGGATCGCATGCCTGTGCGCGAGTGCCGACGCGCTGCGTGTGTGCGCACAACCTGGTGCGCAGGCGCTAACGGAGCTGAAAATTCTTTTATTTCTGGGGGGCCGGGAGATCAGGATTGGGGGCCTAAAGATTGGGGGAGGGGACTGGGTTGGTGGGGGTTTTTTCCCGGTGTCCCACCAGCCCAGCCCGACACTGGCCCTAATAACACCAAGAAAACAGCAGGCAGACAATAACCTCATAAGCCCAACTTATTTGATTATAATATTGCATTAGTCAGCAGTTGGGAGTTTTCCAACCATTTTGGGCATAAAAGCACAGCCTTTACTTTGGGTCAAGAGCCTTGCTGCAGACCCATGAGTGGGTGCCAGGATTTTGGATCATTGTTTGATTGTCAGGAACCTGAGGGTCATGCACCAAAGGTTGTGGGGCTCCCCGATTGTGCTGAACTCATGCTGAAATTTGCATTACTTATGATTACCATCATACAAAGTTAAGTAAATGTTTGTACATTTTGCTTAATCTTACATGTGTGTGTGAGTAAGTTATTGCTCACTAACAGTTCATCAGAAGGCTTAATAATCGACTCCGCATATTTTTATTAATATTTGTTATTAATGATAATTCATACAAATTATTAATATTAATAAAGGGGATTCACACCCCTTTATTACAATAACCAAATGCTTTTAACTATTTATGGGGACTGAATGGATCCAAGATCTAAGACTCAGGAACTTCAACTGTTTCCACTGAAGATGAAAGTTCCAGTTGAGTCACTAGGTGATTGGCTAGGATAAAATTAGCGAATAGCCAATCCTTTTGAGGCAGAACCTTGACTTACACCTTCAGGGGGGGGGGGAAAAAGCAGTTTTTTTGGCTAATTTCTAAATTTTTCTTATTATTATTGTTCGCCAGCCAGGTTTGGGGAGGCTTAGCCTACACTAACTAGCCTTAATGAAAATCTGCCCATGCTTCCCCTCTTGACTGTATCAAACATGCCTCCCTTATTAGCTTCTACTGGCCCTTCTCCACCCCCAAATTTGCTGTCCCCAGCCAGTGGTTGCTTTGTGAACCTTCTCTCTTCCCCACATTTGCAGTCCCCCCTCAATGACCCCCTTAAATTCTGCAATTCATATTCCAATAGGAAAACCCACCTGCATACCTCCCATCATTCAAAATCAGAAAGAGGGGTAAAAAGATTTGCCGTGCATAACGCATAGAAAATTTTTGACCATACCCATTTTTTTGCGACACCCCTAAATACCACGTCCTTTTTACAAAATTGGGTAGGTTCTGAACACATTTGTTGGCATTTTAGGGCCATGTTGTATGTGTTATTACAGTTTTGCTAATAAAGGTAAAATTACCTTTGAGGCTGAAAGTTCTCCCAAGAGACTTGCGTTTCTTAAACAGTTACAATTGTATCTCAACAAAGGTGCTTAGTATTCTGTGCTTTGCCAAAAGTCTCTTATTTAATTACATTCCAGAAATGTTGTAACTTCAGTCTAGGAGATCAAATGGATACTGTGAACATTTCAGTAAGACACAGGGACTGTGGGCTGAGCTATCAAAATCAGGCCTGTCCTGTGAAAAATGGGACATTTGGGAGGTATGCACCTGCTCCATGGAACTGCTGCTCTAAGATCACATACATTTAACAAGATACATATTGACACAGCAAACCCACTTGAACTCACTCTTACACTGAGTATTTAGTGCAGTCTCCCAAGTGCAATTCCTTGTATAGCTGCTAAACACTTCATTCACATGCAACACTTAGATCTCATAAGACTTTTGCTTAGCATTTCCCATACTTGCTGTGCAGCATGTAACTTATTGAGGTTTCAAAAGGTATTTTTTTAGAATGTCCTATTCTTTATAACTATTAAAAAAATCTTTATTTTTTATTTGCCATCTTTATCTGTCTCTTTCCAATTTTTAAATAAAAGTGATCCTACAATGTTATTGTTACTTTTATTATCTTTTTATTCAGAGCCTCTAGTATTCATCTTCCAGTCTCTTATACACATCATTGCCTGGTTTGCTATGGTAAAGTGGATCCTAGCAATCCTAGCAACCAAATAAAGTAGTAGCTGAATTCCAAACTAAACTTCTGAACAAAAACCAAAATACAATCATTCAAAAATCTGAAAAAAGATAAAATGAAAACTAGTCATACTGTACATTTCACTGTCTATATCATAATAGTTCATTTGAAGATAAACTAACCCATTAAGTTTGGCTGATGTTTTTTCTTGTGATGATATATATTTTATTTTTTATTACTAAGAAGGAGCTGAAAAACAGCTTTTACTTTTGTTTCTCATCTTCTGTATCTAGCATTGATAAGCGCTGCTACCAGCCGCCTCACATACACGGCACTCCAGCTCCCTGTACTCAGAACAAAGTCTTTATCCAAGGGCTTTCAGAAATAAGAACAAGAATATAGCTGAATCCTTAATGAATAAGTGGGTGATTAAAACAAGTTACTATCATTAGCAACCACAACAAAATTGATGAAACATGGAAAACAGCAGTAGTGATCATTGTGTAATTTTGTGCCATTTAAGAATTCTTAGGAAAACATCAAGATTAAATCCCCTCCAGCTAAAACATGTCTAGATGACATAGAAGTCAATGGGTCAAAATTCAGAATTAGGCAAGTTGAAAACTGTTTTTTTTCTGCAAAAATGCAATATTTTAGATTGGGCAACATGCTTGCGAAAACTTAAAAAGACAAAATGTTTTACAATATAAAGGTATATGCCCTTTTAACATTACTATTACAGGTATTGGACCTGTTATCCAGAGTGCTCGGGACCTAGGGTTTTCTGGATAACGGATCTTTCCATAATTTGGATCTTCATTCCTTAACTTTACTAGAAAATCATGTAAACATTAAATAAACCAAACAAATAGGCTGGTTTGGATCAAGTAGAAGGTACTGTTTTATTATTACAGAGAAAAATAACGTTTTAAAAATTTGGATTATTTGGATAAAATGGAGTCTAGGGGAGATGGCCTTTGCGTAATTCAGAGCTTTCTGGATAATGGGTTTCCGGAAAATGGATCCCATACCAGTATATAAAAATGAAGAGGGTTTTTTTCAGAACACTATATGGTGATATTTACTAATGGGTATGAAACTGTACACTCATTTCACAATTTACAATGCAATTGGATCGCTAAGTGATTGGATAATTGGTCGGAAGGGTGGAGCATTGTGTGGTTTTAAAATTGTACACTGAGCATTAGTTATTCCCACTTCAGAAAGGGTCTATGTGATCTGAAAAATGTTGTGGAATAAAAAGTAGCAGCACAGTTCTGCAGTTGTTGTGGCCTCCTTTGTTTTGTGTGAATTGCAGAATTTCTGGCCTTTACGGTGTGACCTGAGAGGGTGAGTCCACTGAATAAGAAATTAAGGGATGTGCTGAGGAAAACTACATAAGCCTGGGAAAATGGCCTTTCCATAATTTGGATCACCATAATTTGTATATTAAAAAATCATATAAACATGGAATAAACCCAATAGGAATGTTTTGACACCAATAAGGATAATTATATTTTTGTTGGGATCTAGTACAAAGTGTTGTTTTATTATTACAGAGAACAAGGTTTTTTTTTTTAATTTGACTTGTTTGATTAAAATGGAGACTATGGGAGATGGCCTTGTCATTTTTTCAGAGCTTTTTGGATAATAAGTCTTGGATAATGGATCACATGCCTGTATTGTACATAACTCTTAGATGTAAAAGATTCTTTAATGTGTAGAAAAGGTTCATGAGGGTTGAAGTACAGCACTATACTTTGCACTAAAGCCTTTATGATGCCAACTGAGACATATCCCAGCTTATACCTTTTTTCTACATGATGTTGAACCTTTGACCTATGCATCGGCGCATTAATGTTGCTGTGCTGAAGTTCATTTTGGTGGCATTATTCATTGTCAAGGGAGTTTAGTGCTCTTATCATTTTATTGGGTATTTTTTTTATTCCCCAAAGGCTAACAGTTTAGAATAAAACATATGGTTAAAAGGCATCATTTTGACATTTAAACATTTACCCTTCAGCACTTTTATATCTGTTAGAAAAATAGCAGAAACCCTTGTTCTGCTTGTGATACTTTTTCCAGAAGTATTTTTTTTATTATTTTTTCCCCCACTGGCAGAAACCGAATGGATATTTTCACCAGCAGCCAAATCGTATATTGTAATGGCTAGAGAAGGTCGTTGTCTTTGATGACAGAATTATTAACACACATTTAAATGTTAGATCTTGTGGCTTGGAAACTATAAATCCACTAAACGTGCAAAACAGCTCTGCTAGCTCAGCTACTGAGAGGCTTTAATATTCTTCATTTCGTTTCCTTCAAACCCCATTCCGATAGGGGTTACAAGATGGTCCTTAATGATTTTTTTTAGTGTCTAATTACAAGGTTTAATCATTAGGAATATGTGAAAGAATACACTGCAAAGAAACTGGAGTAAAATATAATAATGACAGCTAGAAATGCAGGCTACACAAAGATATACCTTGTGGTCCATGTCATATCATTTCATCATATTTTTATGCACTGAAATTTGTGTGCGTTACCTAATTATTGTGCACTGCCATTTACTGAGTTATCTCAACAGCCTGGCAAGGTCAACCAAAGTGTTTCTGTTTCCTTCCAAAACCATATGTTTTTTAGTGCTTGTTATGCATGGCAGTTTCTTATTGCTGAAAAGTTGCTATGCCAGCTTCTGAGAAAGTGGTTCTGCAAATGGAGGAAAAGATCTACATGTTAAATCAATTTTTTTTCTCTGCAATAACATTGTATGCTGAACAGGAGTGATTTTTTCTGGATCTGAAGCAGAGGTCTACTTCTTTCTCTTTAAGAGGTATTTTGGATTCTATGAACATAACCTTATTGCATTTTTAGAGAGTTAAAATCTGCCTTTTAACTTGTATAGACAGGGCATATGTCCTGAAAGTGTTCTTTCTGCCATTTGTATGAGCTTGTAGTAGGAGGTAAACTAAGTTCAAGGGGATCTAAAGGTTGTGCAGACTTCCTTTATATTATATAGTGTAAGATAAAAGAGTGTCTAAAGGGCACAATATTGTGTGTATTTCACCAGCATTAGTCAGCCGGCCGAAATTTTTTAACCTGTCCGATGGACTAAACGACTGATCTCCTCCGGACGAAAAATGATGGGACTCTCCACACATGGTATGAAAATCGTATGAATTCTCGATTTGTATGATCGAATCTTTGCATCTCTGGCCAGCTTTACCCTCTATCCCTGCGCATCCCAGTACAGATGGGAGGAAACCTATTCAAGTCTGTAAATTACATTTTTTGTACTACAATTGAACTGCTGTAAAATAATTATTACATCACTGTACATTTCCCATGGTGATATGATAAATCCTTCATGGCAAGGCAGTTGGAGTACCCAAGTTTGACAATATTGCCTAATGTTTAAAAACTGAGTACAGACACTGTATGCTTTTATACAGATGCAAATATACAGATCCAGAACTGCATATTCCAAGTAGATGTTTCTGTCATGTCCCCAGATAACCATTCTTTTTCTATCCTCTTTAATGTCCTACCTACCTCTTCCCTTTTCTCCTATGCCCCACCTTTTGCATTTTGTGTTGTCCTTCCCTTTATTTTTTGTATTTATTATTTTACTATCACCCTTCCTTAACTTACAGGTTCTCTGTGATGCTACCATTATACTGGTGTACTTGCCTTGAGCTGTCCATATGCAAATAAGAGATAACAGGACAGGGGTCAAGTAAAATTGACCCCTGCTCTTGACCTCATGGTGAGAATTCATTTGAAACATGGTGACTCACAGAATGTTAGCCTAGGCCACAATCAATGATAGAAAAAGTCCGGATGAATATATAAGACATGATCATCACGCGTTTGTTAATTACAGACTTGCCTATGTTTTGCCTGGTTTGGTTAGGCTCTCTAAAGATCTAACGAGACACCTTGCTTGAACTGGCCATGGGGGCTGGGCTGATAGGGAGAAACTAATTGCGTGGGGAGAGCTCATGCAAGTTCCACCCACCGTGCAAGTTCCACCCCCCCCGCGGCTGCAGGGTCTGCTTCCCCTGTAGTTACGCTACTGCCGAGGGGGGCACAACACCCCCTTGCCTGGCTTCACAGTGATTCGCACATGCCCCTTCACTCACTGCAGGTCACTGTCCTCCCTCAAGGCTCCTAATCAATTGCCACACTCCGTCTCCCAGAACTTCGTACACTGTGTACAATGAACAGGGAAAAGTACCCAACTGGTTGGACCTGGCTGTAACCTTCCTCCCCCGGCTCCCCAGAACCAGCATAGAAAAGCATCTGCTGGAAAGGAGTGCCACTCACCGGCTCTGCTATTCCCAGGTACCTCCGCCCTCACTGCCTAATTAGCAGGCGGTGATTGGTCATTGGGAGCGGAGCGCTGGGTGTGAGTGAGACAACCCTCCTTCCCTGTATGGGACATGCACCCGTGCATCAGCTTATTGGTCCCTTCACTGTGTGGAGGCAATGGTACCCTTCTCACTGCGACTGGCGTGCCCCCTGGCTCATACACCCAAGCGTCTGGTCAGTGGCATTCTCCTGCTAAGCTGGGCTGGAGGGGGCCATTAGCTCATAATTGTTTCAGCCTCCCTGGGAGACTTTGCTTTGCAATCTCTCCTGGTGTGCAAGTGTGAGAGGGGACATTTTCCTGGTTCTTTCATCGTGCAGGACCCCCATGGGCGCATGGCCAGATTGGACACAGTGTGCCAGTACATTGATGTCACGGGACACGGCAGCCCCATAAAGGGTGCAGAGGTATGAGCCCTGGTGCACCTGCACCTTCTCCACCCCTGGCAGTTCCGCCACTGGGGCTAAAGGAAAGTGTGAGTAAAGTGAACGCCAGTGAGGGTGTGAATTGGGACTATTCATACTTATGTTTATTGAATGTTATTCCCTAAGTGAAGCCAGTGGGCTGAAGATTTGTGTTTGTGACCAAATAAAAGCCAGCAAAGATGCAGTTTAAAAGTGAAAGGATGTGTCAGTCTCCATTTTTGTGCTGAAATCTGTGCAGTGGCCTTGGGTTTCGCTACTGGAAGTTCACATATGGTGGAGGATGCTCTGGCACAGAAGGTAGTATAGGCACAGAGGCTTAAAGGAGCTGATAAGAAACTGTTATAATATGCCTTTAAGAGACTGTGAAAAAATGGTATGTGTTACTGCTAATATGTGTGCTAAAGCTCCTGCTGATGCAGAAGGCTATACAGGCTGTGATAAAGCCACAGGAGCAGCAAGAGGATAACTGGTGGATGCAGTTCCACAGCGACTTGAATAGAATCTGCACAGTGAGTGTGGACAAGACGCCGGAAGTGAGAGAGACATTGCGAGTGGCAAAGGAGACTGATTCGGCTGGATGCAAGCCAGGAAACCAGTTCCAAAAGGGAGGTGCCCTGAGGTTGGAGACCCATCGGAAGGCACACCAGCAGCATACCGAGGACAGTGGTTATGCTGGTTTTCAAGTCCAGTCTTGCATATTTGGCCAGAGTTTATCCCCAGCAGTTCCACACCGGATGCCCTACTACAGGAGTGGTGAGAGGGTGGTGGAGAGGGAACAGCAGGCTGGTGGGGTGAAAGACTGGGACTCCTTGTTTACTGGCAATGTCCAGAGAGACACTACAAGTAAGGAGATAAGTGCCAAGCTGGAGTACAATGGGTCAGTGAAAAAGTCCATCAAAGTAAATGGCAAAGTTGTACACTCACATGTGAGTGCAAGTGATGGTAATGGGTTAAGGGTTCAGGGTGCAGACTTTCCCTTTTTTCGTGACTCATTGGAGAATGCTAAAGCATTGCATGTGGGGCAGTCAAAAAGGTTGGGTAATGTTTATTCTATGCAAAATATGATGTTTCATTTTGCTGAAAAATGTCCCGAGGTAAACTTTGAGAATGTAACTGTGGTTTGTGAGGTAACACCCATACTAAAATTGTAGGGATGACCCCCAATGTGATTGTTCCCCTAGAGAAGGTGAATGATGTAATTCCGAGTGGGGAATGTGTGAAAGCAGAGCGGGTGGGTGTCTAAATACAAAACAATTGGTCAAATGTCTTGTATTTATAATGAAGTTTTTGTTCAGTACAATTCTCATTGGTGAATTTTCTTGCATCTATAATTATGTTTTTCGGCAGCTTCTATAGAAAGCTTGGGGGTACTGTGTGACAGTTAATGTGAATGTTACAGCTGGGTTTACAACCATTGTCCATAGCTTAAAGCACTGTGGGCCTTATTCATCAAATATATGCCAAAGTGTAAAGCAAAAACCAGGTCCAGACCAAGATATTTTGGCACCCTAGGCAAGTGCTTTAATTAGTGCCCAGCCTGATCCTACTTTACCATTCATATTGCCCCCTCTGCCAGCAGCCATCACGATGCCCCAATGTACCTGTAACAGCACCTATCATATTGCCCCCATTTGTACCTGTGCCAATGGCAGTCAATATCTCAAATTGCCCACCAGCCCCCAATCTGTACCTGTACCAGCATAACCCAAAACATCCATCATATTGTTAACCCCAATGTGTACCTGTGCCAGCAGCAGCCAAAAAATCCACAATATTGCCCCCAAATATGTTGTGTAAGCAGGAGCCAAACAAAACTCAATATTGCCCCCAAATATGTATCTGTGCCAGCAGCAGTTAAACATCCACAATATTGCCCCAAACATCTGTGTACCTGTGCCAACAGCCACCATATTGCCCCATGTACCTGTGTCAGCAGCAGCCAAAAAATCCACAATAATGCGCCCAAATATGTACTTGTGCCAGCAGGAGCCAATAATCCATAATATTGCCCCCAAATATTTACCTTTACCAGCAGCTGCCAAGATGGAGGTGGGGAGTCAAGAGGGAGGTGGGGAGTGCATCTGCCGGGCCCACAGTACAAATAAGGGGCAAGAGGGGGTTGGAACAGTTGATTTATGAAAATGAAAAACTATTAAAGGCAAAGCATACCATGGTTTAAAAAGAATATATATAAATTCCCATTAAAAGTTTTTCCTCAGTTTGAGGGGGTGGGGTTTGATTAGTTGCACCTGCACAGACTGTATAAATAGAACCCTGGCACTCCAGAGGAGCTTGCTCTAGTGTTTAGCTGTTCTTAAGTGTTTGCTCTTTTATTCTGTAATTACATCTGTAATTTGAGTTACAAATAGTGATGGGTGAATTTATTCGCCAGGCGCAAATTTGCGGCAAATTTCAGCATTTGGCGAATAAATTCGTGAGATTGCCAAAGACAATTCTGGCGCAGACGACAATTCCGACACCCACGGCGATTCTAGGCGCCCCTTGACTTTAATGGGCGTCAGAATTGTCACCAACGTCGGAATTGTCGCTGGCATCAAAAAAAAATTTTCGTTTTGTGAATTTCGCGGGAAATTTGTAAATTTTTCAGTGAAACGGGAGAAATTCGCCCATCAGTTACAAATATAGGAGTTAAGTGGGGGATCTGTAAGTAGAATACAAACACCGGAGTTTCAAACTAAAGGAGGTTCAAACTAGGCCAAATGTTTGTTCTAAACCCAAATTTTTTTTATTCCTGTTTTGATCTGTAACTGAGATAATGAGTGCTAGCAAGATTGAAGGTCTGACCAAAGGTCTGATCCAAAATGCTTACCTCTGTGGCGGTTGTGAGTAGGGTTGCCACCCGGCCGGTATCTTACCGGCCTAACCTGTAAAACACCTGCCAAGGCCAGGGCCGGTATTACAAATTTACTGGCAATGTAGCTGCTGGAAAATTTGTAATACCCTTTAAAAGAACCCTCGGCCCGCCCCAATCCCCTGTAAACTTAGCTTGTCCTTCTGTTTTTGTCCTGGCCCTGCCGTGGCCCTTTGTGTCACAACCCCGCCCCCTTTTACATCACACCACACCCCTTTTTGTACTCGACCCCCACCAGACGGAAACATTTTTTGCAAAAGGTAGCAACCCTAGTTGTCAGAAAATTGCAACTTTGGAGGCTCAAGAGCACTAGAGCAACAAATTGCAACACTGTGGTCAATTGACAATCTTGAAAGGAGTCTCTTGCTCACTGAGCAGGACTGAGTGGGGTTAGATAGTTTTGATGTGAACAGAACAGCAGCAGGATGTTGAGGCAGCTAGCTGGGTGACAGTTAGAAAATTTAACGTGGGCAAAAGGAAAATGGAGGCTGAACCGGAGCTTATACATCTCAACAAATTTGCCAGATTGTGTGAAGAAGAAAGGAGTGTGAACTCTGGATTGGAACTTCTAGATGGGGCTGGTCTCTCAGCTGGGAGACCAGTTTCTCTAGTAGTAGTTAGGAGGAGAACAGAGTCAGGCCTAAGCAGATTGTGGTTGTAGGGGATTCAATTATTAGGAAAGTGGATAGGGTAATCTGTCATCCTGATCGCTACAACTGAATGGTTTGCTGTCTACCTGGTGCCAGGGTTGTGGCATGTGTGGCATGTGGTTGATCGGGTAGACAAATTAGTGGGTGGGGCTGGGCATGATCCAACTGTCCAAGTGCATATCGGTAAATAAATGGCAGATGGCAGACCTTGAAGAGTGATTTCAGGGATCTAGGCTCTAAGATCAAGGGAAGGTCTTCCAATGTCATTTTTTCCTGAAATTTTACCTGTGCCATGTGCAAGACAGCAGGGACAGCTTAGGGAGCTAAATGCGTGGCTCAAGTCTAGTTATAGGAAGAAAGGGTTTTGGGTTCCTAGAGCACTGGGCTGATTTTTCCTTGGGGTACAACCTATGCAGTCGGATGGTTTGCACCTCAATGGAAGGGGGTTCACTGTGCTAGGGGAAAGAATGGCTAAGAGGTTGGAGGAGTGTTTAAACTAGGTAAGGGAGGTGGGTGAGATAAAGAATTATGGGGAAGCTAGGGTAGACAGGGCAGTGGGATTAGTAAAGGGTCATGGGGGAGGTGTGTGGGATTAGTAAGGGGTCATGGAGGAGGTGTGAGGGGGATATACAGTTTACCAGCTAAGGCAGTCCTTCTGTTACAAGGAAAACAGACTAATACTAACTTAACACATATCTCCACTAAGTAATGCAAATTCCAAAAGTAAAAGTACAGTAGAACCCCCATTTTACGTTTTTCAAGGGAGCAAAAAAAAAAAAATGGTGTAAAATCCAGGAAAATGTAAAATCAGGGAAATGTAGTATGCATATATATATAGGTGGGACCACAAAACAACAATGTAAAATGAGGGAAAACTTAAAATCAGGGGATGTAAAATGGAGGTTCTACTGTAGTAACCTCCACCGTATGCTGTCAAATGAGTTTGTCAGGTAAAATGCTCTAAAAATTATGATATAATTGGTATCACTGAGACCTGGTGGGATGAAACATGTGACTGTACTGTGAATTTAAATGGATACACCCTTTTTAGGAGGGAAGGACAGAGGGATTAAAAAGGGTGCAGGAGTGTGTTAGTATGTAAAGTCTGAATTAAAGCCATGCACAAACGAAGTGTCTGGGGCCAGATGGTATTCATCCCAGGGTACTTAGCGAGCTTAGCTCTGTGATTGGCAAACCTCTTTACATAATTTTTCAAGATTCATTGAGGTCTGACATAGCGCAGAGAGACTGGCGAATTGCTAATGTGGTGCCGCTATTCAAAAAAGGATCCCGTTTTCAGCTTCAAAACTATAGGCCAGTTAGTCTGTCAGTTGTAGGAAAGCTTTTCGAAGGGTTAGTAAAGGATAAGATACTGGACATAGCAAATCATAATACTATGAGTGTATGCCAGCATGGTTTTATGTGTAATAGACCTTGCCAGACTAATTTAATTTCTTTTTATGAGAAGGTAAGCCAGGACCTCGATTCTGGGATGGCACTGGATGTGATTTACTAAGACTTTGCTAAAGCATTTGATACAGTGCCACACAGAAGGTTACTGGTTAAATTAAGGAATGTTGGCCTGGAACATAGTATTTGTACCTGGATAGAGAACTGACTAAAAAGAGTTGTGGTAAATGGAACATTTTATAATAGGACTAGTGTTATTGGTGGAGAAATGCAGGGCTCTGCACTAGGTCCCTTGCTTTTCAACTTGTTTGTTAATGAACTGGAGGTGGGCATTGAAAGTATTGTTTCTATTTTTGCAGATGATACTAAATTGTGCAGACCTATAGGTTCCATGCAGGTTCCATGCACTTTGCAGAGTGATTTGTCTAAGTTGGGAAACTGGGCAGCAAACTGGAAAATGAGGTTCAATGTTGATAAATGCAAGGTTATGCACTTTGGCAAAAATAATATAAATGCAAGTTATACACTAAATGGCAGTGTGTTGGGAATTTCCTTAAATGAGAAGGATCTAGGGGTTTTTTACAGATAAAAAGTTGTCTAATTCTGGGCAGTGTCATTCTGTGGCTACTTAAAGCAAATAAAGTTCTGTTTTGCATAACAAAACGGCATTAACTCAAGAAATGAAAACATAATTATGCCTCTTTATAGGTCCCTGGTAGGGCCTTATCTGGACTATGCAGTGCAGTTTTGGACTCCAATCTTTAAGAGGGATATACATCAACTGGAGAGAGTGCAGAGACATGCAACTAAACTGGTTAGAGGGATGGAAGACAAATTATTAGGGAGACTGTCAAGGTTGGGGTTTTTTTCTCTTGAAAAAAGGCCCTTGCGATGGGACATGATTACACTTTAGAAGTAAATAAGAGGACATTATAGACAAATAGCAGGGGACCTTTTTACCCATAAAGATGATCACTGTACCTGAGGCCACCCTAGACTAGACTTGAAAAGAACTTTCATCTGAAGCAACGTAGGTGGCTCTTCACAGTGAGGACCGCAAGGTTGTGGAATGCACTTCTGGATGATGTTGTGATGGCTGATCCTGTTAATGCCTTTAAGAGTGGCTTGGATGATTTCTTGGATAGACATAATATCAAAACAACTGTGATACTAAACTCTATAGTTAGTTTAGATATGAGTATATATAATTTATGTGTAAAAAGTAGGGAGGGGTGTATGGATGCTGGGTTTTCATTTGGAGGGGTTGAACTTGATGGACTTTGTCTTTTTTTCAACCCGATTTAACTATGTAACAATGTAACTAAAGGTGCTGGTCAGCCCTGTCCCTTCTGCCCTACTTTATGGATCTGTTACAAACAGCAAACACGCATGTTAGGGGGGTGGGCAAGGTTACGCCTACATGACTCCCCCCAGCATGCTCGTCATGAACACACTGACATCCATTTAGTAAGCAAAGCCAATATGTAAAGTACAAAATTAAGTGTTTTGTGAACTTTGCACCCTACCTTGCATGTAGTAAATAATACTTTATATTTTTTGCAGTGTGCCTCTTGCCCAAGAGTGGAGTGTAGATAGCAGCCATTTACACTGTATACAGCATTGCCTGAGCTTAACAGTGCATTGTACAGGAGGGACGGGAGGTGGGCTGCACCATGGCATCCCCTGCAATACAATCTAGTTTTCATGTAAGATAGTAAGTTAGGTTAAAAAAAGACATACGTCCTTGATGCTGCTGACTGGCATTGCTTGCTTTGCCAAGTTTATAACCTACAAGGACTCCAAGGTCCTTTTCCATAATGGATTTGCCTAGTGCAGTCCCATTAAGGGTATAAGTGGCTTGAATATTTTTACATCCCAGGTGCATGACTTGCAAATTTTTACATCCAAGGTGCATGAAAGCAAATTTGTCTGACATGACCTATGCTTCATAAAGCTGTGCTGATTGCTGCTCATAATGCCATTCACTAGGACAGTGTTCCCCAACCAGTAGCTCATGAGCAACATGTTGCTCTCTGACCCCTTGGATGTTGCTCCCACTGGCCTCAAAGCAGGAGCTTATTTTCAAATTCCAGGCTTGGAGGCAAGTTTTGGTTGTATATAAACCAGGTGCACTGCCAAACAGATCCTCAATGTAGGTTGACATTCCACATAGGGGCTACTATATGGCCAATCACAGCCCTTATTTGGCACCCCAAGAAAATTTTTATGTTAGTGTTGCTCCCAAACTCCTTTTACTTCTGAATGTTGCTTATGGGTTGTAAAGGTTGGGGATCCCTGCACTAGGACAACATTTTGAATGTGATCCCTGGATTTGGAATGACATCAGCTTTTCTCCAATCCATAGGTACCATACCAGATGAAAGAGAATCTGAGAAAATCAGAAATAGGGGCTGATCTAAAACTCAACTAAGCTCTCTTAGAACCCGAGGGTGTATGTAGTCAGCCACTGACTAGATTGAGCTGAGCCATCAGTGCAGCTATGAAGTGAGCCTGGGAACTCAGACTCCTCTATTATATACACTGAAGAAAAGAACTGATTTAGCACAATTGTCTTTTCTGTATCTGTAACAACCATACTATATACTATACTTTTGAGGTTAGTCTTAGCCTCTGCCACAATGCACTCTTCATTTACTTTCTTTGCCTGTGATTCAAAACCTGTAAAACTTTGCTTGTGACAGGCCTTAGGAACAGATCCCACCCAATGCACTGTGTTGCTTTTATTACGGTGAAAAGCAGTCTGTGTATTTTTTCTGGCCTATTAATCTAAACAAAACTTTGTGTTTACACTCAATATGCTCTGATCTGCTGATCAAATGATGATGTGGTCTGGCTGTCCTTGTCATTTTCCTGCTGCAGGCCTTTTGTTTTAGCAGAAGTACTTGCTTATGCTGAGCACCTAGTTATCCCAGATTGGAGAAGATGCTAAAGCAAAAACGAGAAAAACTATTAAAGAATCAAACTACAAGAAAAATAGACATAAGGAAAGAGAAAATATAACGTTATTTAAAACGTTTTCCAGCAGAATTAACTGTCAACACAAAGACATATGTTCTTTGATGTACATATGTATAGGATTTACTCTAAAGAATTAAAACTTTCCAGCTGGAACTTTTAACAAGCTGTATCATGCTGGATTCTCCTTTTTGTATTACAGCATATAGGAACCTAGTCCTTCAACTCATATAAAAACTATTTAAGGCCACTTCAATGAATGTGCAAAAGGCACATGCACCATCAGTTTCTTCAGTTGCAGCAACATTTCTAGACTGCTATACTTCTATTCTACTTCTATAACAGCACTGTGAAAATACACCTTTGCCGGGTCACAGGTAACATACTGTAGTACCTGCTAATCCTTGAATAAATGATTCTTATTATTATCAGATTAGCTTTATTGTAATTGGAGGATTATACAAAGTAAAAGGTTACAAGCAATAATTGTATGATACTTCTTGTGATTTTCCTTTCCTGGACAACTCCAAGTCAGCACTTAACAGGTATAGCCAAGCCCCGTGCCCCATCTAAAAAAAACCCTACTTAAGGCTTCAAAAACCCAATGACACCCCAACTGACATTTAATCACAAGCTGGAAACTATTGGAAAATCAATGGTAATCTACTGCAATACAATTTTTATTTTCCCTTTCCAACTCTAAGACAACACTTACAGGGACATAGCTAACATTCCCAAAATATGAGGGTAACAGTTTCTAAAATTTAAATCTGGCTCACAGAATGTAACCTCATTTAAGAAAACACTATATAAATATAACCACTATAATTTTAGATGTAGAACCTCTCCCAGATGATCCCAGAGAAAATAAAGACTGAATTAATAGAAAGAGGAAAGTATCAATCTCCAGAGTAAGGAAAATGGAATATACCTTGTTAGAGGGAAAGTTAACACCAAAATATTAGCACTGAGCGTGAACTCAGCCTAGCGCTTGGAGAAGGAACTATCTAATAACTCTTTTAAAAGAAATGAGGATAGTAATACAGAGTATACACTACTTACTCTTACTACACTTACTAGCATGCATGTAATAAGTGTATGCCAAAACAAAGAGAAACCACACTGAGAAAGACAGGTTAGATGAAGTAGTGGGCATGGCAAGAGAAAATGAGGTAGGAGATTTGGTTGGGGGTACTGTTAAGGATAAGGAGGACCATGTGTCATATGTTCAATATGGTACCAGTATTAAATGTATTTTTACAAATGCAAGGAGTCTGACTGGTAAAATGGGAGAGCTGGAGGTGTTGGTGTGAAAATATGATGTGATTGGTGTGGCAAAACATGGCTGATGACTAGTGATGAGTGAATTTATTCGGCAACCATAAATTTGCGCCGAAATCCCACCATGTGCGATTTTCTTTCCTTGAAAATACGCCCATAAGAAAAATGCCTATTGACTTTAATGCATTTGGAGAAAAAAAGTCGCCACAAGAAAAAACATTGGGGTATATTTATCAAAGAGTGAAGTTAGAAATCGCCACAGTCATCTAGAGTGAAATTCAGCCACTCTCTTTTCATTTCCATGGAATTTTGAAAGGCGTATTTATCAAAGGATGAACTTTCACTTTCATCCAATACTCTTTTAAAAGCCCCATAGAAATGAATGGAGAGTGGCAGAATTTCAATCTAGATGATTGTGGCAATCTCTAACTTCACTCTTCTATAAATATACCCCATTGACTTTAATGCATTTGGAGCGAGAAAATTTGTTGTAAGTAAAAACGTCCTTTGACGAAATTTGACAGTTTGCAATTTTTTTTCTCAGTTTCGCAAATTCTTCGTGAAGCGAAACGGTACAGATTCGCTCATCACTACAGATTTGCTCATCACTACTGATGATTGGGCAGTTAATATCAGTGGCAATACTTTGATTCGGGAAAGAAAGAATAGAAAATGAGTAGGGGTGTGTCTGTTTGTTAGGCAGAATTTAAAAGCTAATATAAAAGAGGAGGTAATGTTAGAAAATGAGATGGCACAAGTCTTATGGGTGGAGCTCTTCACCAAGTCCAGCAAATTAATTGTAGGGGTATGCTGTAGACCCCCTAATGTAAGTGAGGAGGCTAAGCTCCTGATGCAAATAGAAAAGGTTGCTAGTTTGGGGAAAATAATGATAATGGGGGATTTTAATTACCCAGATATTGAGTGGAGCAACAGTACTGCCAGGTCAGTTAATGAGAACAAGTTTATGAACATGTTGCTTGACCATGTTATTAAATTGTTACTGTTCTCAATTTATTCCCTTATAGCACTAGAAGTAAAAGCACTAAGATTCACCCTATGTGACTTAATATAGAATGAAAGAAGTTAATAGGAAAGAAGAGAAAGGCATTTAAAAACTACAAGTCTGTTGGGACAGAAGCTGCATTTAATGAATGGAAATGAGGAGTGCATTGTGGGTAAGGCTAAGACTAACCCCAAAGGCTTTTTAAGTATTTTAATAGTAAAAAGTTGCAGGTTGAGAATGTTGCTTCTTTAAATAATGGTACCAGTATGGTTGTAAGGCAAATGTGCTAAATCAGTTATTTTCTTCAGTGTATACAATAGAGGATTCATAGTTCCCAGGCTCACTTCATAGTTGCACTGATGGCTCCACTCAGTCTAGTCAGTGGCTGACTAGGGATATGATTCATAAAGCTTTAATAAAAATTTATGTAAAAAAGCCACCAGGGCCAGATGGCATACATCCTCGGGTTTTAAGAGAGCTTAGTTCAGTTTGAGACCGGCCCCTATTTCTGATGTTCTCAGATTTCACTTTCATCTTGTATGGTACCTATAGATTTAAGAAAAGCTGATGTCATTCCAATATTTAAAAAGGGATTGAGAACTCAGCCTGGCAATTATAAGTTTGACATCTGTGGTGGGCAAATTATGACTTGTTAATGGGTCACATTCAAAATTTTGTCCTAGTGAATGGCGATATGAGCAGCAATCAGCATGCCTTTGTGAAAGATAGATCATGTCAGACAAATTTGATTGATTTTTATGATATGAGGTAAGTAAGATGCTGGACAGTGGGTGTGATCTATTTGGATTTTGACAAAGCATTTGATACTGTGCCCCACAAATGCCTGCTTTTTAAACTAAGGTCTGTTGGGCTTAATGAAGTTGTTTGCACATGGATAGTAAACTGATTACAGGATCGGGTACAGAGGGTGGTTGTTAATGTTACATTCTCTACTTGGAGTAAGGTTCTTAGTGGGGTCCTTCAGGACTCAATATTGGGTTCACTTTTATTTAACTTGTTCATTAATGACTTAGGGGAGAGTATTGTAAGTAATGTATCAGTGTTTGCAGATGACACAAAACTATCTAGCCCAATTAACTCCATCCTTGCAAGAGGATCTTGACAAACTGGCAATTTGTGCAGTTAAGGGGCAAATAAGATTCAATGTTGTTAAATGTAAAGTCATGCACCTGGGATGTAAAAATATCCAAGCCACTTATACCCTTAATGGGACTGCACTAGTCAAATCCATAATGGAATAGGACCTTGGAGTCCTTGTAGATAATAAACTTGGCTGTAGCAAGCAATTCCAATAAGCAGCATCAAGGGCAAATAAGGTCTTGAGCTGTATAGAGCACCGATAAGGCCCCATCTAGAATATGATTTACCATTTTGGTTTCCAGTGCTTGAACAGACATTATTGAATTAGAAAAGGGTACAGAGAAGGGCAATTAAGCTGGTAAAAGGCATTGAAAATCTTAGCTATGAGAAAATATTGGCCAAATTGGGGATGTTCATGCTGGAGAAGGAATTTTTTCCCCTTTGAGGCAAATTGGAGATGCTTCCTCTGGATCAACTAGCAGTTAGGCAGCTTAAAATAGAGTTAAAAGGTTGAACTTGATGGACGTGTGTCTAACTTACTATATTTCTATGTTACAAAGCCTAAGTTGAGTGCTGAAAGTGATTTTCTCACTACCATTTGCCTGTGATCCCCAGCCAAATCAAGGTTGAATAGGTTTGAATGAGTTGCCAAATGGTATGGGCATCCTAACAGAAACACACCCCAGAAAACGCTCCACAGGAAAACAAACAAAGCTGCTTAAGTTCTGCATGGCTGGCAAGTAAGGTGGGGGCCCATCCCGCTGTTTACAAGTATGATTGTTTCCCTGCCCATCAATTAGGGACCATCTGACAATTCCTATCCATAACAGTAAATGGAGGGAGAATTCCACTGCATACAGTCAGGTTTCTTATAAAAATGGCACACATTTTTTAATTAAAGTATACATTACTTCAATACCCTCCTCATTATATTTTTTCATTTTATTTTTTCACCTTTACATGCCGTTTAAGCAGAGGAAATAGGAGGAAAAGTGGCCATCTAAGCTATACCATTAACAGGGATTTGCAATAACTAAATCATTTAATCTATGTAGGGGTATATTAATATATCCACCTATTGCTGCTGAAAACCATTATTTGACCTCTATTCGCTATACCACAATGTAATGCCCAAAACCTATAGGCAGGCCTGCCATATAGCTTTTAAAAGGGCAACATCTTCATGATAGAGTATATTGTTAGTAAGACAACATTTTCAATGTCAAGCTCACTGCCATGAAACTAACCTATGACATGACAAACAACCTCTAGACTGGCAGTCTGAAAAGCAAACCTAAATGTATACAAATGGCATAGACCATAAAACCCTGTAACATATAATAATTTCATGCCTCACCTCAAATATTGTAAAGAATTAGGATTACAAAACTACAGAACAAAAGTATTATTGACATAAAGATATACTGTAAAGAGTTAACATGGATAAAGGCAGAGATTTTTTGTGATGTTTTTGAATGGGTCAGTCACTTCATGTACCACAGGTGCCATATTGTCAATGAGGAGAGCTAGAGAGGCCTGAATTAAAGTCTTACCTAAAACAATTCCCCAGTGTCTACATAGGTCTTAAATAAATGTGCATTCACACTGACTACTGGAGTAAACAATGATGAACTGAACCTCAGAATCCAGTGTAAGAGATTATTTGATACAAATTATGAAGTAGTCAATTGAACAGGTCTTAATTTACTAACCTGCAATATGGAAAAAAACATGGTTTTGCAATATTGAAGGGCAGTAAATGTAGTTTTGGAGGTCTTGGAACCAATGATGTCTGAAAGATAATGAGAATATCAGATACTTGCCAGATATTCATTTTGTGGAAATATTAAGAGTATTTATTGAATGACTAAGCATATATTGCATGTTATGTTAGTAATTCCTGCCTTAAATCTGAATGATGCTCAGAAAATGCATAATGCAGGGCTTTGGTGAAGTGTTATACCCCATCTGTAAGGCAAATATTAGCAGACCATTAACAGAACAAACACTAAAACATGGAGCTTTAGCATATATATTCATGACCTCATTATGAGATCTCTGGTTACTTCACCCCACCATTGTGACAGCAATATCACTCCGATAGGCTTGGCAAAATAAAATCTCTGAAATTAATATCTTAACTTCAGTTGCCCCATTAGGGATGTAGCGAACTGCCGTTTATGTGTTCGCGAACGCCGTTCGCGAACACCGGCAAAAAATGCGAACAGTTCGCGAACTGTTCGCGAACTTCGAACATCCGAAAATCGTTCGATTCGAACGATTTTAATCGTTCGATCGAAGGATTTTCGTTCGAATGGAACGATTGAAGCCATTCGATCGAATGATTTCATTCAATCCAATGGCTTCGATCGTTCGATTCGAACGAAAATCCTTCGATTCGAACGAAAATCCTTCGATTTTAGCGATCGAAGGAATCGAATGGTCGAATGGTCGAACGATTTTGACGCGAACGCCTATTGGCGAACGTCGCGCGACGTTCGCGAACTTGCGGCGGACGCGAACAGCCGATGTTCGCGCGAACAAGTTCGCCGCAGAACAGTTCGCTACATCCCTACCCCCCATTCACAAAATTATGGGGGGGGGGATGTAGGGCCTATGTACATATACTGCTACCAGACTCTTTGCAGGCAGCAATTTCTGATGGACATGCTGTTAGCAAGCTGGGAGGGCACATGGATGAAGAAGAAAAAAGGAATATTAGCCATAGCATGCCAATGCCAAACCTGATCCAGAAGATGAACCACCAAGGACTTCATACAAATGTGCTTGTGGAAATAAAATATCCCAAGAACCAAAATCACAGTTCCTAGAACAGTGGTCCCCAACCAGTGGCTTGCAAGCAACATGTTGCTCACTAACCCCATGGCTGTTGTTCTCAGTGACCTCAAAGCAGATGATTATTTTTCGATGCCGAACTTGGAGGAAATTTTGGTTGCATAAAAAACAGAATTATGGTTAAACAGAGTCTCCTGTAGGCTGTCAATCCACATGGGGGGAGAAAGGAAATGCGACAAATTTGTGATCTAAAAGTAAGAATTTAACATTTAAATAAGGAAAGGATTAGCTTTTTGGTGATGACCTCTGGCCATCTTTTTGGGTCGCCGTTTGTGTCCACTGCTGAAGGTTGACTGATCATTCTATGAAATTATTTCACATCCGCTTATATGGTAATTGGACAAAATTAACAAACTAGTCAACTTTGATTCCTTACTTTTTTAGAATCTACAATTCTGAAATCACACAGCAGCTACCATTTTGTAGAAGTCAGCATCAAGGCAAGCTTTAAATGATCCATAAATATCTGTGCTCAAAATGGAGGACATGGTACACCTGCATCAGCCAGGCTATACAAAATTATAGACAGTGAGGCCAAGGTGAAATGTGAATAGTGGAAAGAAAGTGGAGTAGGAGAAGTGATTGCTATTCCAGTGATATAGAGCTAGAGAAGGCAAAATATGATAGCTGTGATCTTAAATATGTTTACAACAGGTTAGAATAGTTTAAAAAAGGGGGGGTTCTATTTATGATTTGAAAAGAGATATAAATATACAAATTTTTTCATGTCTGGGTGACAGGTCCCCTATAAATGGAAAAAGCAGGAAAGTGGTGACTAAGGTTTTCCAATGTTACAGTCAAAATCACCTCAGATATTTGCAGGGCTGTCAGTAAAGTGAAAAAAGAAGATCCAGGATTCAAATTCAAGAATATACTAGCTGATGTGGCAGAGGGATTTGTGTGGCCATATTATGTTTTTTCCATTCCTATACAGTAAAGGTTACATTTCAAGGTAATTTTTGACTCAACCAGCTTTAAATTTTAAAATGCTACTATCAGGCAGTTCAGTTTCACCTTGATTTTTGCTAACTGGGAATAGTTTCATGATCCTAGATTTGGCTCTAGCATAAAATTAGTCATAAAAGGCATTCACTTGATACTATTTGTCAAATTATTGTAATGCATGGTGTACAATAAAGTCTAAAAATGTACTGTAATCATCTTTTTTCTTTGTTTACAACTTTTGTGCTATTGTACAAGAATATTGTATTAAATAATGCATAATATTACCTGGTTTAAAGCTGGTATTCTATATGTAAATGACCCTCTGTGGCATAAGCTTCAAAAGTCTCAGCCTTTCTTTGTCTTTGCTTATTTTAGATTATACATCTCCCCTGCTTTTCCCTCTATAAGGTTAAAATAGGATTCAAATTTAGATGGTATCTCGAACTGGATAAAGCAGCCTGAACATCACGCATACAGTTAATCTTCTATACTAGAAGCCAATCTACATATATCTACCTGGGGGGCTCTTCCTCAAGCCATGTGAACAGTGACTCGATTATTCTTAGTCAAAATAATGCTATTTAAAGTCCAAAAGAGGAAGGGACAATATCTGTTAGTAGTCTTTAATAATAAAAATATCACAAGTTCATCTATTAATCAAATTAATGTTTTTAACCAAATAATACATTTATAAAAACATATGCAAATCATAATCCTTATTAAAACCATTGTGAAGGGAATTTAATCTCTTAACCCACCATACTCATTCTTTCATCTTCCAGTGGAATAATCAAAAAGTTTTTTTGCACCCTCACCATCTTTTTTTTTTAACAAATGAGGTCACAAGTTAAGAGCCAATAGTTTTAACCCTTCTGTATGTAACAAGTTTGGACGAGGCAAATTTGGATATGCCCCACATAAAATATACGAGTGGCTTGCACAACAGCATAAATACAAAGTTTCAGTTTTTACCTTCTGTTGCTAAGGTTACATCTATATTTTTTTCAAAGGGAAAAATCAAAGTAGGACATTAATCTAATTCTGATAAATAATAAATAGGCTGCTTATAGTTGCCTTTAACTAGAGGATCAGTGCAGTATTTAGGGAAATCATTTAATTGTCTGTTTACTACTTTTCTGTTTATCCAGAGCATGTCTACTGCTTAACTCCTATAAGTACAGTTTAGCATTAAAGAATACATGTCACTTAAATCAAATCATATAACACACTTACTATTTGCTACAATCTGCCTTAGTTCTTCACTATGCGATAGTTATTTTAATAGCAAAACTCAAAATTAGCCCAGGTGAAAAAGCATTTTTGGCATACAGTATATGTATGAGATTATGCTTGTCCAAAAAATCATCCATGCATCTCTTAAAGGCATTAATAGAACCTGACATCACAACATCACCCGGAAGGGCATTCTGCAACCTAACTTTCCTCCCCGTGAAGAACCACCTTTGCTGCTTCAAATCAAAGTTCTGTTCCTCTGGTATAAATGGTTGGCATCTGGTGTGTTGATTCTTTTAAAGGGAAAAAAGTTTCCCCGTTATCTGTCTATAATGCCCTCTAAAGTACTTGTAAAGAGTACAAGACTGACAACCACCCCAGCCTTTCCTCATAATTAATATTTTCCATCCCTTCAACCCATTTAGTTACCAATCTCTGTACTCTCTTCAGTAGTGATGGACGAATTTATTCGCCAGGCGCAAATTCGCTGTAAATTAGCTTGATTCGCCGCCTGCGAAAATATTCGCGAAACGCCCGCGAAAATTCGCTGGCGTCAAAAAATTTTTTGCCGGCATTGAAATACATGGACGCCGGCATTAGAAAAAACGGGCGCCGGCGCTGTTTCACAAATTTTTCGCTGTTTCGCGAATTTTTCGGCGAAGCGAAACGGAGCAAATTTGCCCATCACTACTCTTCAGCTCATTTATAACATTGTTAAGGGCTGTAGCCCAAAACAGCACTACATACTACAGGTGAAGCCTTACCAGAGACCTATACAGAGGCAAAATAATGTTTCATCCCTTGAATTAATATCCTTTTTATGCAAGATAGTACTTTATTTGCTTTCATAGTCACAGAATGACACTTCCTGCAATTAGAGGGGGTACTTTATTCACTATATAATATACAAGAGCCAGGAATATCCTTTACATGATATCCGTACAAACAGTGCGTAGTGATGTCATGAGTTAAAATTAGTGCTTAATGGTGTAATTTGTGTCACATGACTCACTGAAAGCTGTGTATTATAATAAAAAATGTACACCCTGTTATAAAATGAGGATATTAAAAGTCACCTCTGAGTTCTATGTCCTGTATAAAATGACTTTACCAAAGAGGGTACATTATTCACTATAGAAAACTGGAGTGTATTTCAATACCACAGAAGATTAAAAATATAACTTTAATTTACAAATCACTTTCTTTCTTAATTTTCTAGTCAGTAAATGACTATTCTTTAGTTACAATCTTATATGTTGGTGAAATACTCATAACAAAAATAATTGTAGGTTATTTAACAAAAAGTTTTTTTCATAGAGTTTTCTCTGAGGAGAAAGAACTAAGGAAATTGAAGTGGTTCTGCCATGCTCAACATGATCTACATGCCTAATTGAGCAATACAGAATGTAGAAGAATATAAAAATACAAGGAAAGTGCACAAGGAAAAATATCAAATGACCAATGTGGATTTTAAGATCTTTTAAAAACACGTCCTTTAACCCACAGTTTCCTTATTTTGGAATATGTGTTTTAACTTACAATACATTTTTTTATCTGTACAAATAAATTGTAATGAACTGTGATACTAATTTGACACAGACTCCACTAAATACATAGGACACGGAGTACAAGATATAGAAACTGGTACAATTTGTCCTTACATATTTTTCCAATATAATAATGTAATATAAAGCTTCCAAAGGCACTTAACAATTTTTAAAATCCATTATTCTGGTTCTAACAAATGATCCTTGATATCAAGGAATTATTGTCACCTTATTTTCTATCTGTCAGCTTGCTAGTTGTACTCTTTATTGCACACTCCATTCACATACCTAACTACTGGCCTTCAATAATATGAAAGTCAAGGATGTCTAAAATATCAACCAGAGCTGTGCTTTAGATGGGGTGCATTGTTTCCATAACAATAGGAGAAGGCTAAATAAAATATCTCACATGACCTTCAGACTGTTCTATCATGCTACACAAAAGACCTAAATAATAAGTAAGGATTTTGCTTGTACAGACAACTAAACTTTTTTTTATGATTGTGTAAATGCTTTTACAAGGTTTACATGGGACACCTCAATGAGGAACAGGTATAGGATCTCTTATCCGGAAACCCGATATCCAGAAAGCTCCGAATTACAGAATGGGATATCTTCCATAGACTCCATTATATCCAAATAATCCAACGATTACCTTTTTCTCTGTAGTAATGAAACAGTAGCTTGTACTTGATCCCAACTAAGATATAATTAATCCTTATTGGAAGCAAAACCAGCCTATTGGGTTTATTTAATGTTTAAATGGGTTTCTAGTAGAATTAAGGCATGAAGACCCAAATTACGGAAAGATCCATTATCCGGAAAACCCCAGGTCCGGAGCATTCTGGATAACAGGTACCATACCTGTATAGCAATAGACTTAGGCTAATAAAAGATGAACACCTTTCCCATAATTCATTGTTACTGGAAAGTTGTTGAAATGGTAATCAATATGTTCTGTGAGCACAAGGGTGAGTGAGTAGAGAGTAACTTACCTAAAGCTTAAATTGTCTGCAACACTAAAAAATAAAGGCAGAATCATATATTCCCTGTTCTTTATTTGTATGTTTCTACTAAAGAGAAATTCTCTGCACTCATTTAAGGGCTGAACTGCATTAGTGTCTAGTGTTTTCCGGGGTGGTGGGCTAACTTAGTACTTGGTTCTACCCTTCCTCAACATCAGTTTCCTCAAATTCCCAGTCCATCTAATGGCCCTTGTTTGTTTATGTTCTTGTGACTGCCTCAGCCAATCCCATTTAGTGATGTCAGAGGGAGCAGGCATGGGTATTAGTAAGCATGAAGTGCTTGGTTTTGAGGGTTTAGGGTTGGCAGACAGTGGGTTAGGGACGACGTGGCTTGACTTTTCATTGATCAGTGCACAACTAGTGTACTTAAACCCTGGTCGAGGCAAATGTGAACATCTCATTGCTTTCTGGTGCCCTGCTTTGCAAGTCAAATCTGGTTGCATTAGCATTGTAAATGAACTGTAGATTGAATATGGCTTTATTTAAACAACTGAAAGTCATTCAATATTGTTATAATTTTTGATTTCTTCAAGAAAATATTGTGAATCGCATACACATTTGTTATTGTTAACAGTGCCCATGACTGACACCAGCCTTATTCTTCAGTAGAGCATACTGGGACTATCTAAGCTATTATACATAGTAACATAGTTAGTTAGTGTAGGGACCCATGGGGTTAATGTGCCCCTATGGCTTTAAATCCCTAGTTGCTGGGCGGATGCCTATGTAGCTAATTGTAATTTGCATAGTTGTATTATTCGCCTAGAGGTGTTGTGACCACTTCCTGTCACACTTTGTTATAGTGAGTGAGAAGGGGTGGATCTTCCACTTTGGCTTCTGGTTGCTGATCCAGCTGCATGTTTGCAGGGAGCCTAGATACACCAAGTAAAGCCACGTGCCCTCGAAGGACCAGTACCTCTAGAGAGAGATAAGTCAGGAAGCAGAGAACACTAAAAGGGGTTGTTCACCTTTGAGATAAATTTTAGTATGATGGAGAGAGCTAATTTGCAATTTGTTTTTTATTTTTTATTATTTACAGTTTTTTGAGTTATTTAGCTTTTTATTCAGAAGCTCTTCAATTAGCATTTTAAGCATTTTAGCATTTTAAGCAATCCGGTGGCTAGGGTCCAAATTACCCTAGCAACCATTCATTGATTTGAATAAGAGACTGGAATATGAATAGGGGAGGGCCTGAATAGAAAAACGATTAATAAAAATTAGCAATAACAATACATTTGTAGCCATACAGAGCATTTGTTTTTAAGAAGGTGTCATCAGTGACGCCCATTTGAAAGCTGCAAAGAAGAAAAAGGCAAAAAACTATAAAAAAATAAATAATGAATACCAATTGAAAACTTGTTAAGAATTGGTCGTTCTATAACATAATAAAAGTTACCTTAAAGGTGAACCACCCCTTTAATAAGGCCAACTAGAGATAGGATACTGCCTGTAATAGTACTCTCCAGGAGAGTAAAATAGGTAGGTTAAGTAGCAAAAGCAGCGTGGCTCCAACTAGAAGGGATAGCAAGAAGGTAGTTCTCCCCTCAGGCAAGACTGGCCTGTAGTATAGGAACACAGCCTAATAGGGAATTAGGGCTATTGAGTTCCCTGATCCAAAGTGTGAGGATCCAGGTCACGATGTTGAGATCCTGAGGGTGTATCTATCCAGGTGTTATGCTATCGTCTTTGGGAGTTTCATTGTGCTATCTCTGAGAGACATGTAGCCATGTCATGATTTTCTGCTGTGGCTTCTGTGGCTTGTAAGTACAAAACCTGTGGATCATTTGTCTCTGGCAAATAAAAGTTTGTTCTGTTTGACTGCAAGAACCTCCTGGTGCCAATTTCTTTATTGGGTTATGCACAGTAGGAGTGGCAGTTGTAGTAGCACTACACCACACCTTCATTTCTTCAACTTTGATTTTTTCCCACTATCGAATAGGATACTACGACTTCAAATTTACTTTGAATCGAAGTAAAATTCGTTTAAATATTTGACCATTCAATAATCTAAGTACTGTCTCTTAAAACTTCGACTTCAATACTTCACCAAATTAAACCTGCCGAAGTGCTATGTTAGCCTATGGGGACCTTCTACGGCATTTTTCTAAGTTTTTCGAAGTCAAAGTAAAATCGTTCGATTCGAAGGATTTTATCGTTCGATCTAACAATTTTACTTCGACCGCAGAATACCCAAATTCGATGAAAAAAATTAGAATTCAATATTCAAATTCAAAGTATTTTAATTGATGGTCGGATTTCTAAGTATTTTTTACTTGAAATTCGACCCTTGATAAATCTGCCCCTAAGTGTTAGAGTCCAGTGTAACCCATGCTCTAGTATACTAGCTGGTGATTAACCTCGTTGGTGAAAATAGCCCAAAATAGTGTTATATTAGGTTGAAAAAGATACATGTCCATCAAATTCAACCTATGTCTATATAAAAACTGCAAGTTGATCAAAGGAAAGGCAAACCCCCCTTTCTAAAGCCCCTCCAGTTAGCCTTAGAGTGGAAAAAAAATCCTTCATCACTTCAAGATGGCAATCAGACCAGTCCCTGGATCAACTTTGTAC
The DNA here is from genome assembly GCF_017654675.1 of Xenopus laevis. Classification (NCBI taxonomy): domain Eukaryota; kingdom Metazoa; phylum Chordata; class Amphibia; order Anura; family Pipidae; genus Xenopus; species Xenopus laevis. The sequence goes on along the minus strand of NC_054373.1, from coordinate 76,878,625 downwards.
TAAGAGCTATATTGAATAACCCTGTATTTTCTCAAAAAAGCCATTTATCCCCTTCTTGGGGCTAACTAATGTCAGTACAACTGATTTAGGGATAAAATTCCACAACTTCACCGCCTCACAGTAAAACAACTCTTTCTAAATATTAAGATGGAACATACTTTCTTCTACTCAGATGCTCTGCTTCAAGGGCCTACTGGTGAATAAAACATTAGAATTTATGTATACCGCCTTATATAATAAACCCTTTAAGTGCCTCTTTTCTTTATAACTTAGAATTTCTAAACCCCTTACCAGCAGCCACCCTTCTCTGGACCCTCTCCAATTCAATAAAAACTGGTTTGCGCACTGGAGACCAAAACTGCATGGCGTAGTCTAGATTGGGCCCTTCTTTATTATTATTGCAGTCCCATACAGGGTATAATTGTCTTGCATATTTTTGCATCTCAGGTGCATGACCTTACATTTATCAATATTGAATCTCATCTAACACTTAGCTGCCCAGATTGCCAATTTGTCACGATCCTGCTGCAAGGATGCCACATCCTGCATTAACTGAGCTGCATAGCTGGGTGTCATCTGCAAACAATGATAAAGTCACTTACAATACCTTTCACATAAGTCAATAGGGGGACCCCACTATAGACTCTACTCCAAGTTGAGAATGATTTCCTATTCATGCAGGGTCGGACTGGGGGCCCTGGACAAGGCCCTGTCCAAGGCCCCCCCGCCGCCATCCTTACTGTGAAAGCCCACTCGACGCGCATGTGTGAATGCCGCCCCGCCACTGTGACGTGCGCTCAGCTCTGCACGAACTTCGCCCTGCGCATTCAAAACTGTCACTCGGTGCAAGGCGCCGAAAAATACGTTTTTTTTTGTAGTACTTATTGTCGGGAGAGGGGTCTGGCCCATGAGGGTCGAAGCACCCCATCTATTGTAGCCCCGCTCTCTAATCAAATTAGTTTGACAGGGCTGTTTGTCAGAGAGTATTGCTGATTACTGCTCGTAATACTATTCTCCAGAACATAATTTTGTATGTGATCCCTTAACAAGCCTTCAACTTGCTTATCATAGATGCTAAGCTTTCTGGCCTGTAATTGGCAGGCTGAGATCACAAACACCTTTTAAATATTAGAATATTAACTTTCCTCCAATGCATAAGTATAATACCAAATTAAATGAGAGTCTGAGAAAATCAGAAATAATACGTTACTATGTTACTTACAGCAAGTGCAATGTGCAATTACCATTTTTTAGCCAACATTTTCCACAATTCCAGCTTCCAACTCTTGGAAGGGCGTTGAAAAAAACTTTAAAAATGTTCTAAATCCAATTGATGTTCCAGCATGTGGGGTCAGAATGATGTCTGTATCCAAATATGTATAGTAAGTACCAGGGTCGGACTGGGGGGCCCGGGGCCCACCGGGACTACTGTCCAGGGCCCCTTCCGCCCCCCCCGCCCCCTACTGCGACGCGCCGAGTGTGCGCACACAAAGGCGCCGCTTGGCGCACCAGCGTGAAGGCGCCTGGCGCATGCGCAGATCGGCGCTGCGCTGATCGGCGCTGCGGGAGGAAAACTTTTTTAAAGATATCTGGAGAGGTGTCTGGCCCGGCGGGGGCCCATTAAGGGTCGGGGCCCACCGGGTATTTTCCCGGTGTCCCGCCGGGCCAGTCCGACACTGGTAAGTACAAATTTAATATAGCAGTTTATGCAGGACACTGTGGGACTACTAGGTTCCCCCCTCATTAATAGCTACACTTGCTTGGAACAAACAGGACCTCAGCACAACTATGTGAAAGTTCAAGAAGCAAGTACCTTAAGGGGGTTATTTATTAAAATTCAAATGTTAAAATCTCAAAAAAATGTAGATTTTTTTTCACTAGAAAACTCGAGGAAAAATAAAATCAAAATTTTCAAGGTTTATTATACCCGAACGCTGCAAAAAGGCAGAATTTGAAAATCCACCATCTTAGACCTGTCGAGGTCCTGTATAAGTCAATGTGAGAGGCACCTATCTCAATTTGTTTTCACAAAGTTTTCGTGGTCTGCACTGGGTTTAGCCCGAAAATCTTACTTTTTCAGGGTATTCTGGCAAAAACTTTAAAAATGTAAGTGTCAGTTTTTTGCTAGATTTTATAGAGTTTTTTAGTGATCCGATGAAATCTTGTTTTTTTTTGTATTTAAATTTTTATTGAAGCATCAATATTTAGTTACATATTCAACAATCTTTTTTTTACAATATTGATCTCAAGTTTGTTGGTCATATAGAAAAAATAAAAACAAACAAAAAGAAAAAAATAATACCTATTCTCCTGGCAATATTATCAGAAGCGATGATATTTACTTATATTAGTTTTAGTTTATATTAGGTGGTCAGCTATAATTCAGTTACACAAAGTTAGCTACAATGGCTACCCAAGGCAACCAGGTAGCTATAAAAGAAGTACTGTATGTGTATGGTGTAAATAGGCAGTCAATTCCTCCATATGATATATTTCATTTACCTCTGATCGCCATTCTTCTATAGTTGGAGGATTTTGGTCTCTCCAATGTTTTGCTATTAAAGGACATGTAAAGTCTAAAATAAAATAAGGCTAGAAATGCTGTATTTTGTCTACTAAATATAAACATGAATTTACTGCACCACAAGCCTAATCAAAGAAATCATTTATGCTTTCAAAGTTGGCTACAGGGGCACACCATCTTGTAACTTTGTTAAACATCTTTGCAAGACTAAATTCAGTGACTTTTGTCACAAAAGAAGATTTTTTTCCACTTTTTCCATTCCTGCCGCTAATTTACATATGCAAATTAGGATTCGGATTCGGTTCTGTATTTGGCCAAATCTTTCACAAAGGATTCGTGAATTCGGCCGAATCCCAAATAGTGGATTCGGTGCATCCCTAATTTATTACTTATCGAACATTTAGCATTAATTTTAAATATATTATATATATTGAGAGTTTGGATTCCAATGACTTAGTAAAATTTGGTAGTACTGAAAACTTTTTATCCACCATTAGCTTATACAAAGATGATATACCATGTGAAGGTATATGTTCCTTATCACATATCTGTTCATATTCAGTAAGTAATCTATTTGCATTCATTAGAGATTTCTCCATAGTAAGATAATAAGTTATTTGCACATTTCTCCAAATGTCCATTTTATTCCAATATTGTTTGTTTTGTAAAATTATTGGAGCTTTATCTGGAAATACATGTCGGAGTTTGAGTTGTGGGATTCCAAAAGTTGAGGACATTTCAGTATCTGATAAACTGGGCGGAAAGTTCAGATTATGTCCAAGCGGCATAAGTGGAGATGGGTATGGTGTGAGACCATATTTTTTATTTATAGAGCTCAAGTTCTGAGATATAGCATGTATCTGTGGATTAGATTTCAACTCTGGATATTGTAAGGGTAATTTATTCCAAACGATATTGAAAGTACGAAATTGAACCCAATCTTCTTCAAGCTGTTTCCATTGAACTGTAGAGTTAAAATGCGTGTATTCCACTACCTTATTTAAAATGCAGGCTTGATGGTATGTAAAAAAATCTGGTAAACCCATCCCACCTGCTATTCAGGATCTGGATAAAGTACTTTTTGAGAGTCTTGGTCTCTTTCCTGACCAAACAAAGTTATTTATAATTTTGTCTAATGCTGCAAAAAAGGACCTAGACAACATTATAGGAAGAGATTGGAAAAAATATAACACTTTTGGCAAAATTGACATTTTTTATAATTATCTTGCCTGACCAGGTGAAATATTTATTGTGCCAAGTGCACAATAGGTTTCCAATAGTAGTTATTAACGGGTTAAAATTAATCGCATATGTGTTTTGTGGGTCAGAAGGTATAAGGACTCCCAGATATTTAATATTTTTCATATTCCATTTAAAGGCAAAGTTTTGGCATAACTGAGTTCTCTGTTGTTGAGTAAGATACAGGGGCATGGCTACCAATTTATCTATGAAATCTTGTTTTTTAATTAATAAATAAACTAAAATCGTGCATGGGAGTTTGGTTGTGGGGTTTTTTTTTTAATAAATGAGATAAATCCTGATTTTAGTAAATAACCCCCTTAATGAATGACATTTTTGCGCAGCTGCAACCATTTTGTGTGACCACAACTGCACTTGCAAGTTCTAAATTACTGGCTATATTTCAAGGTCAAATTTTAACCTTGTCGATGAATCGGATATGTTTTAGGTCTGCCTCTACCTGAAGCAGCAGAGCAGACCCTCCATCAGTCTCTCAACTGCTCATCTTTAGAGCTGAATAAGGGGGGGGGGGAGGCACATTGCTAGTACAGCTGTGCTCTCTACACCAGCAGTGGGCAAATAGAGATTATTTTTTTTACAAAAAAACAGATATTTGTTTACCGGGGGTGTTTTTTTTTAAAAGGCCAGAAATTTTACCTTACCTTATGGCTAAAAGGGCACTGGCCCAAATATAAATAATTTTCTCAAAGCAGGATTATACAATTACCCCTATAAGTAACATCTAGAGGCAAAATAAATTAGAGTATTTGTGCAGTTCAAATGGCCCTGAATGGTGATCCAAGGTTATCATTAGTGTTGGGCAAATAAATTTGCCAGACATGGATTTGCTGCGAATTTCCGCATTTTGACGCCCGTGAATGTTTCCGCGAAACTGCATCAAAAATTCGCCGGCGACAAATCAGCCACAACAAAAAATTTGTCTTGCATCAAAATTGAATTGCGCATAAAAATTGTCGCACATAAAAATTATTGGGACGCCCATTGACTTTAGTGCATTTGGACAAAATAGTCACGCATATAACAATTTTTGCTCACGTCAAAAATTGTCACACGTCAAAATTTTTTTGACACCCATTGACTTCAATGCGTTTCACTAATTTTTTGCCGTTTCGCGAAACGGGAGAGATTCGTCCATCGCTAGTTATCATATGTATTTGCAACTGGGTAAACGTATGGGTGAACGTATCTCTGTACAAATCTTTACGTTATGCTGGCTTGTACAAATTTTTCAGGAAAGTTATCATTTCCAGCTTCTAATCTCCCAGATGTTTTTAGGTATAAGGAACAAGGTAGTCATAAATATAAATGAGAGAAACATTTTGAGTACATATACTATAAATATTATGAAGAGGAAATTAAGGTTTGTGGGAGGATTAGATGTTTGTTATTGGTATATTCCTGCCAATTAAATCCCCTGTATAAAAAAAGTCTTGTTATGTCTAAGCCTGATAAATATGTAGCAATAAAGGGTAAGGACGAAGTTTTTTGTACAGAGCTCATTATCTCTCACATCTGCATACACCAAAATATGTGCTTTCTTTTATCATCATGTCACACATTTTTTTTAAAAGACTTCAGGCATTGCAGATCTGGCTTTCAACATGGCTTTCAACATGGCTTTCAACACAAAGCTGTCTGATCAAAAGTCTTTGCTAAACATGGAGATCAATCTGCACATTCACATATAGAAACGACCCATATTTCAAATTGCATCCTCATATGTGCAACAACATTTATGATATACAAACCTACACTTGAATACTCTTAACACACATTATCCTAGCACCATGATTTCTAAAATATATGATACCTCAAATAGATTTAAAAAAAAAATAAAAAAAGATTAAAAAATGTTAATCAGAAAAAATTTAAGTTCCAAATGATCTAATGCAAACAGTAATATTTCTCTGTTTAGGGTAGCTGTGGGGTGCTGCTTTTCTTCTACATTTTGAGGGGTATTTAATCTATAGAATAAAAGACACACTCCATTGTAAATATTATCACCATTCAAACATGAAGAGGGAGGTGTTTTTCCTGTAGCATTCTCAGTCCCTGTAAATTTTTCTTAGTCAGGATACATCAGCTTTAGCCAAATATCCCCCTCAGCAGAACCCAACATGTTTCATTAGCCTGTACTGACTGTCTCAAAGGTTATAACAAAGTATGAGATCCGTTATGCAGAAAGGAAAGCCCTGGAACTATAAGCGCATGTGCTGCATGACAAGCATCTGATGGAGCAGCTGCTTCTCCCGCTTCAACTGAAGCAATCCTGTCGAGTATCCTCCAGTGTCCCGGGGGATCAAGAGGCAAAGCAGGATCAAATCATCCAATGCCTTCAGAGACTCTCTGCAAGGTTGGACAGTAATCAGCAACAACCTGTTGCTCCTGTTCAAGCTCCTGACCGCTACCCACTTCCCAGGGGTCTCTCCGTAGTGGAACCGAAGATCCCATTTCCTGAAAAATTCACGGGTACCATAATACATTTTTTGCCTTCCAGGAGGTGTGTAAACTACATTTGAGTTTCTACCCGGCTCTGGAGTTAATTTTATTACTCTACGTCAAGGGAATCCCCAATTATGGGTCTTTAGCTTGTCCCCTTCCTATCCAGCCGGTCTCTGTCTCGACTCATTTTTAAGGCCATGCCCATCACGACCCTGATTGCTCTGCCTCAGATGATTCAGCAATTTGTAATCTCTGTCAGGGTAAACAACGGGTCGAGGTGTATTGTACTTAATTCCGCCACTGGGCAGTAAAGACAGGCTGGAATGATACTACTTTACACAGTCAATTCAGAGTGGGTCTTTCAGATGCTATCAAAGATAGCCTAGTTAATTTTCCTGCTCTCTTTCTCCCTTGATTCCCTAATGCACCTTGCTATGCCAATTGATATGAGGCATATGGAGAGACGTCAGGAGAGAACTCTTGCTGCTATTCCTCATAATATCCCTTCAGAGTTGGTCCCAAATCTAAAGTTACAGCCCCTAGACCAGAGGAACCCATTCAATTTGGTTCTACACTTTTGTCCTCTGATGAAAAGGGTTGTAGGAGTTCCTGTATTGTGGAGATAAAGGGCATTTCCATGACACCTGTCCCAAGAAGCTGGGAAACGGCATAACCTAAAGAGGTCTGGGGAGTTCTTTTTAGGTAATGCTGTTTCTACTCCCCAAAATCTTTCTTCCAAAGTTTTCCTTCCAGGCCTCTTAGAATGGAATAAAGGTTGCATTAAAGGTTCTGCCTTCTTATATTCCGGGGCAGCAGGTAACTTATTTAATTAATTTTGCTCAAAGACACGGTATACCCACACAACCCCTTGTTGCGACAAGCCCTCACCAGAAAATGGGCAGATCATAGTATATGGTCTGAGGAGGCCGTGAGGGCCTTTCAACATTTGACGGAAGCATTCGCTTCTGTTCCAGTGCTTCAGGACCAAGATTTTAATCTCCCCTTCCTGGTAGAAGTGGATGCTTATGAGATTGGAGTGGGAGTCACAGCGACACCCTGTTACCAGTAAAATTCATCCTTGAGCTTTCTTTTCAAGTTTTTTCCTATGAAGGCTAATTATGACATGGTAACAGGGATTTGCTTGCCATTAAGTGAACCCCAGACAAGCCAGTTGGGCTTTAACTTTATCATCACCTACAGGTGTGGGGAAATAAATGTTAAGGTGGCCATACACGGGCCGATAAAAGCTGCCGACAGACCGTGTCGGCAGCTTATTGGCCCGTGTATGGGGCCCCCCGACGGGCTTCACCGATCGAGATCTGGCCGAAAGTAGGCCAGATCTCGATCGGATGGGACAGAAAATCCCGTCGGATCGCGGGCGCATCTATTCGTTGATGCGGTCCCGCGTTCTGATCACCCGTTTGGGCATCGTTAGGATCCGATCGTTGGGCCCTAGGGCCCGATATTGCCCACCTCAAGGTAGGATCTCTCCATGTATGGCCACCTTTAAGGCAGATGCCCTTTCCAGAAGTTTTGTCTCTAATCCTCGAGGGAGGCCTGAATCTAATCCCATTATCTCCAATGAAGGGGGATTCATGATTCTAAGGTAGACGGGCATTCGGGCCACAGTAAAACCTATTCTCTTCTGTCCCATACCCTCTAGTTGGCAACATTAAAACAGGATGTTAGTAATTATATTGATTCTTGTGAAGTTTGTCAATGTTCAAAACCTTCCAGGTCCTTACCTCAGGGGCTGCTACAGTTGCTTCCTATTCCCAAAAAGCCATGGACTCATATTTCCATGGATTTCATTGTGCAATTACCTCCCTCTAAAGGGAACACTGTTGGGTGGAATGTTATTTGGGTAAAATGCCTCATTTTATTCCCCTTCATAGGCCTCTGCATGTGGCGTGAACCATGACTGGAACCTTAGGGTCTGTTATGGGTTTGGGAAACCATATGTGACAGGATCCAAATGTCCAGCAGCCACATTACACTGGTTAATGTTTAATGATATTGGCAGAATCAGATGTAGCTGTGATTGGGTGAGAAGCAATGAGTTAAGGCAGGGGAAAGCCGGGCTGGGGGCAGAAAAGAGAGGGATGTGCTGTCAAGGGAAGAAACAGTTCACTTCCTTATCTTCTGTGCAGGTAGAAACATCCAACCAAATCTCCTGCTTTTTTGCATACTTTGAGTTTTCTTCTTTATGTTCTTATATTATTTATTAATAACTGAATGTGAATGTTTTCTTGAATGCACTGTTAAATTGTGGTTTCTGTATCTTTATACAATATAAACTATAAAAAAATGCAGAGTCTGCATTGTAATAATTCACGTTAAAGAAAAACGATACCCCCAAAATTAACACTTAAGCAACAGATAATTTATATCAAATTAAGTGGCAAGAATCTTACCAAACTGGTCTACATATTTAAGTAAATCTTGCCCTTTTATATCTCTTGCCTTGAGCCACCATTATGTGATGGTCTGTGTGCTGCCTCAGAGATCACCAGACCAGAAATACTGTAGTTCTAACTGTAACAGGATGAAGTGTTGAAGCAAAAGACAGAACTCTGTATGTTAATTGGTTCATGTGACCTAACAAGTATGGTTTATTGGTATGTTTGTGTGCACAGTGAATCATACGATCCCAGGGGTGGCCCTTATTTTTTAAAATGGCAATTTTCTATTTACCCAATGGCACATACTACTACATAAAGCAGGGTTTTACATATGAGCTGCATTATGCAATATCTTTTTATAGAGACCTACATTGTTTGGGGTGTATCGTTTTTTCAAATGCTTGACCCGGGGAATATTTCCAATCACCATTGGGGTCAGGAAGGATTTTTTTACCCTCTTGAGGCATAATTGGCTCTGACCTCAGGCTGTGTTTTTTTGCCTTCCTCTGAATCAACACAGTGGATATATGATTAGGATTAATTTTTATTTGTCATAGCAGTGTTAGGACCTTGCCAGAGTACTGCACAGGGTTAGGAGAAAGGAGGTTTGTAGATTGATACAAATGCTACTACTGCTTGTGCTATGTTACAGCCTGCTTACATTTCCTATCATCAAGACACTGCAGATTCAGGACCAACAGCAGGGCTGCTGAACTTCTCTCATGGTGGGAGATGCAACTCCTGCTGGAGTTTGGGGCCATCATCTCTGTAGGTAGAGGCAGCCTAATACTCAGTGGTGGATATAATGACAGTGCTGATCGCAAGTCTTCACTGAGGAACGTCAGCGCATAGTAGCCATCTCTTATGGAATTCTAGCTTTAGAATATTGCCTTGGGTTAAGCTGGCAAGGTCCTATTTATTTGATGAAATGTGAATAAATGCTGTGGCCATTTTACCGCATTTCTGGCTTCTGGTGTTTCATGTATGTAACAGTTCAGTGGGATGGCTGAAGGTGAAGGGTGAGTTGAGGTGTGCCCTTGTCAATATCCGAATTATGGAAAGGCCATCTCCCTTAGACTCCATTTTATCCAAATAATCCATTTTTTTCAATACAATTTCCTTTTACTCTGTAGTAATTAAACCGTATTACCAATAAACAAAAAATGTCCCGATGCTCATATAAAGTAATTTTTATTCAATCAGTAGTAAAAAATACAAACATGCTGACCCCGTATGATCCACCTTATGCATTTTGTACCCTCCAGTACTTAATCATAGGAAGGGTACGAACGCATAAAGTGGATCATACGGGGTCAGTGTGTTTGTATTTTTTTACTACAAAGACAAAGTTCCTCAAATTTTTTATGCAATCTTTTTGTTCAACCCACTGAATTAAAGCTGAAAGTCTGCAGTTTAATTGCATCTGAGTTGTTTCATTTAAAATTGAAATGTATAGAACCAAAATTAGAAAAAAAGTATTCTCTGTCCCAAGATTTATAAGCCTAACTGTATATATTTATATATTTAGAAAATACGCCATCTCAAACCATCAAGGTCATGTAGAAGTCAATGGCAGATGTCCCTGAAGTTGTTTCTTGACATTGTGATTTGCCCTGGATACAGGGTCAGATTGGGGGGCCCACTGGGGCTGCTGTACAGGGCCCCCTCTGGACCCCCGTTGCGCTGCCTCCCTGCTGTGCGTTTGTGCGCAGTCGCATACGACCACAGTGTTGTCCGTGCAGTGGAGGCAGGAAGGAGAGGTAGGATTGAAGGAAGGATCTGGGTTTTTTTCCTGGTGTCCCACTGGCCCAGTCCGACCCTGCCTGGATACATGGTAAGTTAGTAAGTTAGGTTGAAAAAAGGCACACATCCATCAAGTTTAACCTTTTAACTGTATTTTAACCTGCCTAATTGCTAGCTGATCCAGAGGAAGGCAAAAAACCCCATCTGAAGCCTCTCTAATTTTTTCCTACCAAAATGGTATTCGAACTAGTCCCTGGATCAACTTGTACTATAAGATATTTTTCATAATCCTGCAATTTCCTCCTTTGCTAAAAAGCCATCCAACCCCTTCTTAAAGCTACCTAATGTATCAGCCTGTGCGATTGATTCAGGGAGTGAATTCCAAATCTTCTCAGCTCACTATAAAAAACCCCGAATAGAAAAACCAAATATTTAGATGGAACCTCCTTTCTCTGATTTTTTTTCAATAAAAAATATTTATAAATGAGTTGAAATTGGGGAAGGGAGATTGGTTGGATTTGTTTTAAAAAAAATAGATTAATTACAGTTTTAGTAAATGTGCCCCATAGATTTAAAAGATTAAGATTGATGGACGTGTTTTTTTCAACCTGATTTACATGTTACTATGTTAATGCCTTGTACTTAATCCTTAGAAAGCTGCTTAAATGCATATTGGTGCCAAAACAATGCTTTATTTAATGCCTTAATATATACTTACAATACTGTACCTGGAAAACTCCAGGTCCCAAGCATTCTGGATAACAGATCTCATAACTGTAGTTTAAAATGTGCCTAACATTCATAAATTATTCTTGTAATCTTGCATTTGATCTATTAACAAATGTCCCCACTACTGAAAATGTATTATGCTGAAAGAAAGATCATTTTTAAATGCTTAATTATTTGGAAAAATAGAATACATTATCTATAATAGAATACATATAAGAAAATTATTTGTTCCCAATTCTTTCTGTTTTGATTCCACTGCATCAGGAACAGCCTCTGAATCTTCCTCATGTTCCATCTGGCCCATAGAACCACACCAATTGTTGAGGTCAAGGTGCTTAGAACCTGCATAAATTGTCTTGCTGGAAGACAATGCAGAAGCGCAACTGTCACCACCATCTGCTTTATTTTGAGAATTCTTTCCTGAGGTAAGGAAATCATTCCCAGACAGGTATCTATCTGAGCTCCCAGATAGACTAATCTTTGAGTTGGTACAAGTTGACTTTTCTCCAGATTTAGTAGCCATCTGAATTTCTCCAACTCTGCCATCACCCTGTCTCGATGCTCCTTTAAGATGTTTGAATCTCTGGCCACCACCAAAAGGTCGTCGAGATAATGATAAACCTCTAAGCCTTGTCTCTTTAGTTTCACGATGACAACTACAAGAACCTTCGAAAAGGTTCTGGGTGACATGGACAGGCCAAACGGTAGACAAGTGAACTGAAGGTGCTGTCCTAGGAAAAAAAATCTGATCCAACCACCATCTCATTTGATCCTTCACTTCCGCTGATAAGAAAATTATTTGTTCCCAATCCTTCCTGTGTTGATTCCACTGCATCAGGAACAGCCTCTGAATTTTCCTCATGTTCCATCTGGCCCATAGAACCACACCAATTGTTGAGGTCAAGGTGTTAAGATCCTGCATAAATTGTCTTGCTGGAAGACAATGCAGAAGACAGGCCAAACGGTAGACAAGTGAACTGAAGATGCTGTCCTAGGAAAAAAAATCTGAGGAAGCACTGGTGTTCTGCAGCAATGGGAACATGAATATACGCGTCCCTCAGATCAATTGAAATGAGCCAGTCTCCAGGACATACAGCTCTCTTGACAGTTAGAATAGACTCCATCTTGAAGGAGCGAACTCTCACAAATTTGTTTAATCTCCTGAGATCCAAAATTGGTCTCATGTCGCCCGACTTTTTCCGAACCAAAAATAGAGGAGAGTAAAATCTAGTGATGGGCGAATTTATTTGGCAGGCGCTAATTTGCGGCGAATTTGCTTGATTCGCTGCCAGTGAACAAATTCGCAAAACGCATGCGAAATTTTCGCCGTTTCGCGAATTTCCAGCGCAAAATCGCCCATCACTAGTAAAATCCCTTTCTCTGTTGAGAATTGGGTACTGAAACTACTGCTCACTTTAAAATTAACTTTCGGATATATTCTCTAAAATTAGCTCTCTTGCTTTCTTCCTGAGGAACCGGAGTCTAGATGAAATGATTGTATCTTGGTTTCCATAAAAACTCTTTGCCTGGTCTATAACATCTTGTGTCATCGCTTCGTCTGGGCATAAAACGATCCTGACGCTTCGGAGAATTTCTAAAACATCTGGGAGTTTGAGGAAGAAAGGTACTCTTCCCTCCTGACGACTTATTAATGATCTCCTCTAAGGCCTTCCCAAAGAGCATCTGTCCTTCAAAAGGGAGCTTACAGAGGACATTCTTGGAGGCAGTGTCCGCGAACCAAGCCTTAAGCCATAAGGCCCTATGAGCTGCATTCGAAAAAGTCATACTTCTAGCAGCCAATCTAGTTAAATCAACAGCAGCCTTGAGACAAAAATTGCACGCCATCTTGATATCCTCAAGGACCTGTAAATTCTCTTCACTAAAACCTTCAGACACAGACTCTGTCCAAAGAGACATGGCTTTCACTACTGAGATTAAAGATATTGAAGGTATCAAAATTGCTCCAGCCACCAAATAAGTTTTCCTCAACTCTGTCTCCATCTTTTTTTCCATGGGATGTTTTAGCGCTGACAAATCATCTATTGGTAATGCTGTTTTCTTAGAGAGGCGCGCTACAGGAGCATCAACTGTAGGGGGAGAATCCCACACTAGAAATTCCCGAAAGAAAAGGGTAGAATTTCTCCAATCTAGGCTCGACTGGAACTCTTCTAGGTCCTTTCTGCCATTCAGGTGAAATCAATTCCTATACTTCTTTGTGCATAGGAAAAGTTTGTCTTTTCTTTTTGGAAACAAAGATAGATGTAGATGCATGCTCCTCATCCTGCAGAGTGATCTGTGAGTGGGAGGGATACCCATCAGTTAATGCTGACTGGGGAAGGCCAGGGAATGGACTTTCCCTAAACCCCATTGTATGTCCTGTCAATTAGTCTGGTCCCTCTTCAGTGCTTTAGCTCCTCAGAAGAGGTAAGATGCCTGTGAATGCTCTAATCACCTCAAAAGTTTTACAAAGTTGATTTTAAAGTTTCTTTCTTTGTTGAAGTGACTTGTTTACCGCCAGCTATATCAACTTCATGATTTTAGAAGTTTTAGTAGTGTGTAGCATATTACCAAAAGATTGTAATGGAGACAGGCAGAGCACATGGTATCTAAAATGTCTTCCATGGCAAAAACTGTGTGCTTTAATCCTCACACTATGATTGTTATCTGCCTATTGTAATGTGCTGAGGTTGTTATATGGTAATTTTCTCCCAGTTTTATAAATCCTGTTATATGTTAATGGGGATATGTTGAATTAACTTCCTGTTGTAATGTAGATGGGCTGGTAAAATCCACTATACGATCACTGTTCTGTTGCTCCGTGCTTTAGCTCCACAGAAGAGGTGTGCTGATGGCCTGTGATGTACCTGAAAGTGCCAGTTTTACAGGTCCCCAGACAGGTGCACATCAATAAAATGTTATAAAGTTATGGTGTTTCCGCCTGATGTATTCAAGTCCTTATGCCTGATGCAGTCTCTATCCCTACACTGGCTTAGTGTGTGGATCATAGGGTCATGTGGATCGGTGTGACAGAAAAGCGAGTTATACTAGAACTAACAACTATATTATATTATAATTTCAACAAAAATAAAATCCAATTTACAACCCTAAGTAACTTACAAGCTTTGCATATTAGTTATTTTAATTATTACTATCACAACAAAATAGTGGCAGCCTGCAAAAGGGAAGCAACACAAGTAGCATCCAGTCCATATCTGTCGCCTGGAAATGCATACAACCTTGTTTGGCATACCTTTTACTGAAGTGCTTTTATAAAATATCATCTGCTCATCAACTGTACAATATAAGTATCTACTACTCTTTCATTTAAATAGTACTTTTTAATTTTATTTACAAGCTTATTGTATAGTATTTCTTATTCTAAAGAAAGTCAACTCATACAAATCTTAACACAGAAGAAAACCATCACTGGTTGAGTGATGTCAACAAAAAGGAGATCACCGATCTGACAGCAGGGTTGTGCCTTAGAGGAAGAAACTCTAACAAGCACAAGAAGATGATAGAAGTAAGAGAAAATAAAGCAGCAGTGGGGTTTCCTTTAAAAAAATAACCTGCCTATAAGATGTGAATAAGATACTAATATTTTATATATATATTGTTTATGTTTATGTGTGAATATTATTTTAAACCATGTAGATAACTATGTAAAGAAAGCACCCCAAATACAGTGTTTCTAGATCTTTTTTTTCCCAAGCAGTACTTGTGAGTGAATTCTCTATTTTATTCTTCTGAGCTTTCAAATTAAAATCATCTTTGCTTTTTGGCAACCTTTACCTTTAATATCATTTCATTTTCATATATTTTTTCTAGTTGTCTGGGACCTGAGACTTAAATTCCTTCTACCAACCTCTGCCAGATGTACGTTTTAATGTAGTATTGTAAGAGCGTGTCATTGGTTATCTTACTTTCCAAATGGTATGATTTTTGGCTTTGCCCTTTGAAGATTAATTGCAGTAGCTGGATTAGTTAACTGGTTTGTACTGACTTCCACAAAATGTTTACTTTTTTCTTTTAATCTATGATAGTCCTGGAGATGCTGATAAACTTCACTTTGCACGGCAGTCAACGTTCTGACATTACCCCAATGCGATTTAGCACAATTCCTTAGAGGTCTGGAATTAGATCAGAAAGCCTATGGATGAATGACTTAGATATGTTTGTTTGTATAAGATACATAATGCATCATGGAAGGAAAGAACGCTTGACTGCAACCTAGACAGAAGGCATAGAAATTGGCAGAAAAAGATTTTTTCCCCTGACTTTGCTGTTTTTTTGAGAAACTATTACAGTCAACCTTACACATCTAAAGATGAATAGGCTCAATCAAGCAACGCAAAAGAATAAATTAAAAAGACACCCTTTAATGTTGGATATATCTGGTATAACTTTGACAACTTAAAAGTTGCAGATCAAATAAATATTCCCTAAAAAAAAGATATCATCTTTAAAATAAAAAATATCTTAATATATTATCTAAATTTGTGTCTGAAATAAATCACATTTGACAGTTCATATTGTGTGTGGTGCTGCATTCCTGTAAATATATATATATATATACGTATGTAATTGAAAAGTTTTCAAGTTGACATTTCATTCAAGTTAGGGAATTTCATTTCTTACAACTGAATGCAGGTTCCCCTCACCATATATTCCACTATATATATATATATATATATTCCACTATATCTATCTATTCTATCTATCTATCTATCTATCTATCTATCTATCTATCTATCTATCTATCTATCTATCTATCTATCTATCTATCTATCTATCTATCTATATACACAATATATATACAGTATATATACAGTAAATATACAGTATATATACAGTAAATATACAGTATGATGGAACCTCCACCAAATTTGACAGCAGGTAGCAGGTGTTTTTCTTTGAATGTGGTGTTCTTTTTCTGCCATGAAAAGCTAGTTTTGTTATGACCAAATAATAACATTGTTGTCTCATCAGTCCAAAGCACTTTGTTCCAAAATGACTGTGGCTTGTCTAAATGAGCTTGAGCTTACAACAAGTGACTCTGTTTGTGGTGTGAGTGCAGAAAAGGGCTTCTTTCTCATAACCCTGCCATATAGATGTTCTTTGTGTAAATTGTGATGAATTGTAGAACGATGTACAGATACAACATCTACAGCAAGATGTTCTTGCAGGTCTTTGGAGGTGATCTTTGGGTTGTCTGTAACCATTCTCATAATCCATTTGTAGCTCCTGTATTATTATTGGCTTGCCAGACCTGGGTTTTACAGCAACTGTGCCTGCGGCCTTCCATTTCCTGATTACATTCCGTACAGTTGAAACTGACAGTTTAAAACTCTGAGATAGCTTTTTGTAGCATTCCACTAAACTATGATACTGAACAATCTTTGTGAGAGCTGCTTTGAGGATCCCATGCTGTCACTCTTCAGAGGAGAGTCAAACAGATGCACAACTTGCAATGGGCCACCTTAAATACCTTTTCTCATGATTGGACACACCTGCCTATGAAGTTCAATGCTTAATAAAATAATCCAACCAATTTGGTGTTGCCAGTAATCAGCATTGAGCAGTTACATGCATTCAAATTAGCAAAATTACAAGGGTACCCACATTTTTGCACAGCCAGTTTTTCACATTTGATTTAATTTCATACAACTGAATACTGCTTCACTAAAAATCTTTGTTCAGAAAACACACCAGTGCTCAGATGTTCCTGGGAAATAAAAGACATACCACCTAAATTATTATGCAGGCTGAGAGGGGTTCCCAAACATTTTCATATGACTGTATTTACATGCATCAGACAGAATGAAAATGGTACAGTGGCCATTTTTTCATACTGTAATAGAGATACACTAGAAATGTACTGTGGTACATCTACATATGTGATAATGTTTCTGCTAGTCCTACATTGGTTTAATATATAGATCAGAGTCTGTTGTAAATACACACAATTTGTTTAAATATGAAATTTCATAATTTAGGTGTATCAAGTTAACATATATAAAAAATATTGTTGTGTCCAGCTATTACTCAATTAAAAAAGGAAAAATCTTACCATTAAGTAGCACATAACGTCATCCTCTTATCCTCCCCACTTGTCACATCTTCCTGTGCAAACATGGTGGTATGGAGTGTGCCATCCTATTCACTGGCAGAATAGGTTTCTAATGATCTAAGAGATTGGACTGGGTTTATGAAGGCCCACTAGAGATTCTGATTTTGAGCCCACTGTCAAAGCCATCCAAATACAGAAAATGCTGTTAGATACAGACATTGGTGTTACAGAAACCTACCATATAATTTTATGAAATACTATGTCTAATGATGTGGCCCACTAAATCCTTTGGAACTGTGGAAGACCAGTTAAAGCCTGGGTCACCATCAGCTTACAGTGTTGTATGAACGGAATTGCTGCAGAGAATGCACTTCTTGGTAAGTCTTGCATGTTTGTAAATTGTTACAGTAGCAGATTAGTCATTCTGAGAAATTAGTCTGCAACTATGATTTAGCCATTAGTGATGAAAGTGTTATTTCCAACCTTCAAGCAATCTTCATAAACACTTCAAAGATCAGAAATTATTTGCAGAATAACAACAATTCAGTAGGATATTCACTGGCTAAGCAACATTTGAAACTACAAACAAACCAGCATCTATTTATTAACTAAACTAATGTATAAACCCTAATTAAAAGCATGAGGCTATAGAGCGCAAGACTGAAGGTGAAGTAAGTAAATACAGTAAACTGAGAGTTTGAGCTATGAACCAGCCATTTACATATATAATTTGTTTTCAGTTCATTTTGCACACTGACTGTTGAATAGAGCAGATGGGCAAATTAGATGATTAAGTCTTTCCATAACAGTAATATGTTTCAATTTTAGGCATCTATGATGGAAAATGCATTAGTACTGGGCTGGCTCTGGTTCTAACAAACTCGATTAAAGCCAAGAAGGATTTCCTGCTGTTCA
Organism: Xenopus laevis; assembly: GCF_017654675.1. Lineage (NCBI taxonomy): Eukaryota > Metazoa > Chordata > Amphibia > Anura > Pipidae > Xenopus > Xenopus laevis. The sequence goes on along the minus strand of NC_054373.1, from coordinate 76,860,540 downwards.
TTTGTGTTGCACAAATTATCTACTTCACAATGAAAATGATTAGAATTTCTGAAATAGAAGGATTTGTGAATCACACTATAATTATAGGTCAGAAATCTGTGGGTACATAGAAACAAAGAAGGCAACTTATATTTCCAGAAACATAAATGGTGTAAATAAATAATAATAAATTTCACAAAATGTAAATAGAAAGCTGACCTGACATCATATTTGCATTCACAAAATTGGTATTTGGTAGACTATTCTATTTTATATTTTCTTCTCAATATTGTTTAATAATTACAGGATAAATGAATATTAATTCAAATAAATAGTTTTCATTTCTTTGGTGTTACTGTCCCTTTAATAATGTGTCTTACTTAACAACATTTATATTTTTATAGATTTGTTTAAAAATGAGTTGATCTGCTATTAAAACTAGTAATTGGCACTGCTTATGTTTTGTAGTAATGGAAAGCATGACAAGTGACTTGCCTCAATAGGTGTAACTGCATTCACCACAACTATTTCAACATAATAATTTGGAGGTCATTTACTTGGTCAAATGTGAAATTGGTTTTATACTTACTCTCATGTGTGCTTTTATGTGAAATTGCCATTCTACCTGTATATTAGGCCATGCATTGGTTAATTGGCACAGCCCAAAATATTCATATTCAAACGTTATCTTGCTGGTAAATGGAAGATGAGAAATCAACACATGTAACAGAGAATCTGTTTATTAGGTCTTGCGCCATCATCAATACTTAAACTTATCATATACATTGTATAGCCCTGGCAAACTCGGGTGCCTGTATGATGGATTACATTTTTTGTAATAAAAATAAAAAAAATCTGCCCAGCCAGTGCCATGGGTGGACAGTAAATTTTTGTGTTTGGGGAGGCCAACCCTACCTTGCAAGGATATTTTGAAATTTCTTATATGAGTGAAGAGTAAATTCCCCCTGTGTAATAAATTTTTAGACAATTAGACATAGTATTGAATACACAGGAGAGGTAGATTTCACACTTTGATCATTAAAAAAACAGAAGGGGTGATTGCTGTCATTGTGTAGGAAAGCTCAAAGGACAATGGTACCTGTAATTCATGTTTTGCATTTATTGCATAGAGCAGCCCACTTTTTTGCTTGTGGGAATCCATGCACACTGTAGATTAACAGACAGCAGCAGCTGCAGCACAGATACATTTTCTCAGGATGGGTCCCCTGTTCTGCTCTCCCATGTTATCCTGCTTTTTTTCCTCTTGCTTTTTAACTAGTTTATACGCTGCCCCTACTGCTCTTATACTTTGATATCCACTCTTTGTACTTTTATTCTCCTTTCCAGAATCACCTATGCGTTCCACTTACTTTTTTGTTTTTTTTCTCATTTAACCAATCAGTCTTCCCTTTAATCATTTTCTTGGTCCCCTTGTATTTTCTTTACTACTAACCCTGCAGTGCCCCTTCTCCCCTCACCCCCCCCCCTCATATTTCTACATTCTAACTTCATGTTTCCTTGACTTGGAATGCCTGCTCTATTCTTTTAATATTGTTTCATGGATGATGGGGAAAAAAGAAGGAATGAATGGAAACCAAGGCAGATTCGGTTTCTTGTTCCCCTAAAAGTGAAAGTCCTGATCCTGCCATTAGGTGATTAGCTAGGCTGGAGGAAGGTTCAAATTTCTTCTTCTTCAGCATTTCCAATCCCCTTGAGATAGAACTGGGACTTCAGGGACAACTTCAGGGGAAAAAATATATACATTTTTTTCCATAGTTTTTTGTTCTCGCTATTTCTCTTCTTAGTATTATTGTTTGGCAGCCAGGTCTGGGGAGGCTTAGCCTCCCCTAGCCTTAATGAACATCCACCCATCTCGTCACCGAAACCTTGCTGTGTAAAACCAGCAGCAGAGCTAGTAGATGTATAGTAATAGTATCTTCTCTAAATGGTTTATCTGATATGAATATCTTTACAAGGGCAGGTCGCACAGCATTGATGTTTGGTGTGTACAGAACCAGTATAAAAATTATGATCATTGAATATTATATCATATTGTTGGTAGTCCATATGACTCTACTTTGCAATTGTGTGAGAGGGGGGACAGTCCAGTCACCTGAGGCCACTGGACACCAAGGAAATAGCAAGATTTTAAAAACATAATTTGATATACTTTGGAGAATCAATTTCAGATTGGAGTGTATTCAGTTGTTCTTCTCCTTGCCTCAAGAAATAAGAATTCTATACTTTTTGGTGTACAATAGGTTTTCTATGCTTCTCCCTTTTTATATTGAAAAACTGTTTGAATATTTTATGTAAGTAATTTTTGTATATATATATATATATATATATATATATATATATATATATATATATATATATATAGTAGTTCCCCAAGACGCACTCCAGGGCTTCATAATACAATTTAGAAATGAAAATTTATTGTCAACATTTCGGTCCCGTTCTGGGCCTTTCTCAAGACAAGGCCCAGAACTAGACCGAAACGTTGACAATAAATTTTCTTTTCTAAACTGCATTATAAAGCCTGGGAGTGCATCAATCTTGGGGAACTACTATCTACAATACATTTGACAGCACCCAGGCATGAAGAGAATGCTCGACTGGAGTGCACTCTTCGGGTCTTTAAAAAGTGAAAAATAGTTGTATTTATTTTTTAATTTTAAAAACCCGATGAGTGCTATGCTGTTTTCTTCTACTTTGATTAATCTCTAGCACTCAGACATATTTTAAGTGGCATGTGTTCCTTCCAGGACAGTGTATATATGCATTATATTGTCCTTGCTGTTCTAAAAGTACCCATGGTACCCCAAAGTATGTTCAAAGTGCGGTTGATGTGTGACAATATGTGGTATCTCTCACAAGGAGATACATTGTAAATATGAAATGATGCACTTTGTCTTACTTCTTTCCTAAATGTGAATCCTTTGTGTAACTTCTAGGGATTGGCTAAAATGCACCACATATGGGTTACTGATCACCTAGCAAAGCTATACTACTGATCCCATAAAATAATACTAGGGTACACTATTTTCATTGAAGAGGATTTATCTTTTAAATTTATGCCATTTTTATTTTTCTGGCAACACAATTTCATGAAAGAAAAAGGAATCATTAGTGCATGTAAACTATAAGTGAAATTGTTGTTTTTGACACTTATTGCACAGAGTGCTGTTTTAATAGACAGAACCCACTGATAATTCACCTTATTCTGCCGCAGGCTTATTGGTGCAGCTGCAAATCATTAGCAATAATTATTATGAATGGTGTTCCAAACTAGAGACCCTTAATTAAACATAATAACTTCATGCCTTGTTTGGAAAGATGCCAGGCAGATAAGCCTTTTACAATATTATGTTCCAGAATATTACTTTTGTACAAGAATTGAAAGGGACTTATTAACGCAAGTGTTTTATTTAATTACATTTGTTCAGATCTGTACGCTATTTATTAACTACTTAAAGTAAAACCTAATTTGATTCTGCATATTAAACAGGACAAAAATGTTGATCCAACTAATATTTTATTCTTTCTAAAATGATTTGACATGAGTCCGGTGATCAATTGTGAGACTTATCTACTGTTTACAACTGATAATTTCAAATATGTTTTGTTTTATTAGTTTAGAGTAATGACAAAAAAAAATTGTTCACAAATTGATATAGTGGGGGCTAAGTCACTGTGAAACAGTTGGATTATTTTAACATACATGTCAATTGCTTAAAAACACTGGAGAATAAGCTAAGAACAGACATTTATAGTAAAACTGCACAAGAAACTAGGTTTCAAAACTAAAGTTTAGCTTTCTACATGCAACTTTTTGCTACCATTGATTTTAATGACCAATGGCGTAAATACAGAGGAAGCAGACCCCATGTTGGGGGACCCAGGTCTCCCCACAAGTGAACCACAATGCACATAAAATTGTGGGTCAGTGATCTAGATGGGGCTACATCAGTGTTTTGTAAATGGGAAGAATTAGCATGTTATCTGAATCTATATCCAGTTTAACACAGGGCAGTATCTTGTTGGCTTTTCCTGCTGGTGACAGGTATGCTTTCAATAGTTAAGTTTATTACTCACAAATACTCCTAGGGTTCAACTCATTGATGAAAAAGCATTAATAATAACACAAGAGCCTACTAAATGGTACTTAGAAGAGTTTGGCTTTCTGAGCCTTCATCATGGCAGAAAATGTCCATTGCAGCTATCCTAAAAACTGTCTTTTAAAGTCTAAAGTCTAGCACCAAAATGATCAGCTCATCGTAACAAAATTGGCACTGATTTCCAGCACCACAAATGAATGTGAAATAATGTCACATAATTGTCTAGTTAGTGAAATGTATAATTTTTTAACATGAACAGCGTGCATTAATGAGTTAAACTGAGGAACAGTGATACATATCCATTTATTAGTGATAATGATAAGAATTCAAGAAAAAAAATTGATAAAGTAATAAACTGGTCATAATTAAACGGAAAATATGATATATTATGTAGTAATTATGAATACAATCCACTGATAATTTCCATAAAACGATTCCTGTGTTGTATATTGTTATAGTTTGGTATAGCAGAGAATGGGGTTGACTTACATTGGCACCTAAGACAAATCACCAAAATTTAAGAGTGACATTGCGTGCAAAAATAAAGCCAGCAGAACAAATAAAAGCTGGTCATATACATACAAATAATGTTGTCAGTTACAAGGTTTAATCTAAAAATCTGCTACATTTTTGAGCATATATGATCATGAGACTATAGGTTATTTGTCTGATTTGATAGAAAATCGTAGTTAAATACCTTTCAATATCTGTACTAATGATAAGTGTTTCTGTCCAGTTTCTCTTTGCCAAAGAATTTGCAAAACTGAGAAAAAAATCACGAAACACACAACAATTTTTTATGGCCACAACAATTTTTCTTGCTCCAAATGCATGCTTTTTTCTTATGGTGACTTTTTTGTCCAAATGCATTAGTCAATGGCTGTTTTTTCTTATGAGGTTTTTTTATCTTAAAATTTGCAGATGGCGAAATGCAGAATTTTGTCGCAAATCCATGTCTGGAGAAAAAATTTGCTCACCACTAATCTGTACATGCAATGGCAGTCTTTACTGAAATCTTTCCAGAAGATGAAATCCTAAACTAAAATTTGACCAATGTATGCATGGCCCACCTGAAGATTGTTTCTATGAACAACTATATTTTCATCTTAATGTCAATGATTTCTCTTCTACTTATTGAACAAGCAGTCTACAACAGTTCATTTGACAATATCTGTATGTGTGTTGCAAACTTGCTGAAATAAGTTTGGAGCAAAAAACTTCTCATGGCCAATGAGTTATTGACAAATTTAAAGAACTTCAATATATTGTACATGGATACCAGGCTCAAACAAATAATTTTGAGTATGATTTAGAGCAGTGCTGTCCAACTTCTGTGGTACCGAGGGCAGGAAGCAGAGGTGACCAAAAGTAGACAATCAAATCAATCACCTGCCTACATTATTCTGGCTTGCAAAATGTACAAAATTCACCCCTTATTCCCCAGACGTAAGCAGAGGATATTTTTATGTTATAGAAGTCCCCAAGCTTCACTTAAGAATAATAGCAAAAATTAGAAAAGAACATTAATCATTTTTGTCATTAAACACATTTTTTACCACATCCACATGTAAAACCATCATTCTTAACTGAATACAGCTCAAACCCCTAATACCACCTAAAAAAATAAAACTTTTTTTTGTAGTGACCTTGTCACTATACACAATTCATTTTCTTGAATTGCAAACTAACCTGCAAGTGCATATCATTCTACTGAAATACTGTGTCATGTTCATAAACTATAGAATACTATTCTAGGACTAAATTGAAAACATATTTTAGAAACTGTGAAAATTGTCAGGGATTCAGCGAGATGTGAGAGCCAAGTCTAATTCATGCAAAGCTCTTGATTTAAAACAGTGGTTGTCAACAGCAATGTTCAAAAATAACAGTTACTTCAGCAAAGCTCATCTTCCTTCTAATTTATATATACGTATGTGTTTAGCCTTGCTACAACTAGAACTTCTGTGTTCCATTGCTTGACAGAGCATTGGCACAGGGTAATATGCTGAACAACCCAAGCAAAATAGATATATATTTTTCCTGCATCCCCTTCCACAGTGTGCATCCCATGATCCACCTCTGCAATCATATATATCGTTAGGTGTGGGCACATTAATGAAAAAATTAGCAGGTGGTCTGGGTCCTTACTGTCTCCCTCTCTCCCGAGGTCCCTCTACAGTTCTGGGGTCTACTATATTGTAGTTACATTACTTGATATTTAGTTTTAAAAACAAATGAGGAGCTCTATTTCACTAATTAAAAAAAGGCTTAGAATGTTTGAAATAAATAAATGGTACATTTACTACTAAAACATCAGGCCAAGTTTGTGAGGCATAATCCTAAGCAGCAATCAGTCTAATTCTGTATTAGGTTTATGATATACATCCTATATCCCTGACTTGCTAGGGAAATAATTAAAAGATAATTGGCTTGTCAAAAGTCAAGGGATTTGGTTCCAACAAGTGGTAACCACCCAGAGACCACATATTTAATCACTGTGGTTCATCTTTGAGTTAACTTTTTAATATGTTATAAAATGGCCATTTCTAATCAACTTTTTAATTGGTCACTGACCCCATCTAAAAATCAGATGGTCTGTACAGCAACAAATGTATTGTTATTGCTACTTTTTATTACTCATCTTTCTATCCAGGCCTCTCCTATTCATATTCCAGTCTCTTATTGAAATCAGGGAATGGTTGCTAGGGTAATTTGGACCCTAACAACCAGATTGCTAAAATTGCAAACTGGATAGCTGCTGAATAAAAAGCTAAATGACTCAAACACCACAAATAATAAATAATGAAAATCATTTGAAAAATGTATCACTCTCTACATCATACTAAAAGTTCATTTAAACCCCCTTTAATTCATTCAACCCCTTTAATATTTCGCCCACAGTAAGATTTGTTGTCCACGGAGAATGCCATCCACTTCACTAGCATTTTAATTGCGACAAGTAAATTACATTGCTTGCAGCGATTTGGGTTAATCACAGGAAAATTCAATGGAAGGAATTTACCATGTACCATTACCCTTAGCCACCCATTCTTTTATCTTTAGTGACATCAGATACTTCATTCACTGCTGATTTCCAAAAACCGTTCAGGTGAATATTGCCTTTGGAACTACGTTCTTCCTAACAGCCAACAGCTGCATGTTTAATTAGGTAATACTAGTTTATGATATGTTTTTACAGACAATAATTGTGGTGTTTATACAAATGGCCTGTGGTTTCACTGTGCACAGGACTTGTACTGTGCATACACAGGACTTTCTGTACAGCTTGAAAGTGAAAGTAAAAGCTTACTGTTGTGTAATGCCTGCATGTCTCTGCTAATAAAGCAGTTATACTCCGCTCATCCTCGGCTACCCAAAACATAACAGTAATACTGTAAGACTAGTTGTTATAAATTCCACTACCATGATGTAGTGAAGGCTGAAGGGGAGGAAATCCTTTGACATAGTGTCGAGAAGATATTTTCATGAAATTCAGATTTCAGTTTCTCTTTGGTTTGACATTATTCTCAGTGGGCCTTTCTTTTGGCAGTTTTACAGTGGAATAGTAAACAGTTACTAGAAAGCACATCTAATATTCCTACCATATGCTTAGGGAACCATATTGCATGAATATGCCTAATGGTATCTTCGATGTACAGTGAATGTTATCTTATGAATAAAAATCTAAGTGGGAGAGCCTGATTCAAGATGCACTTACTCTCATGAGTGCTGCAAACACAAAAATTTCAACTAAGCCTTTATGTTTGAACTTCCAGAATAAGCAATGACACCATTATATTAACACATTATTTTTCATTAATAATATGTATAATGTTTTTCCAGGCAAAAAAAAATATTTGGGTAAAACAGAGGCCATACATTTTCTAAGGACACAATCATCACGCTACGGGGCATATTTATAAAGGGTCGAATTTGAAAAACGAATTCAAAAGGACCAACCAAAATTAAGTTAAGGGTTTTTTTTGGTTGAATAGGTCAGTTTTCGATTGAATAAATCCATATTTGTCTGAATTCGAATCATACAAATCAAAGTAATACCGCATTCGATTGAGTTTGAATCAAGTCCGCCAATTGACTCTAAATAGGTTCTAGGAGGTCCCCCATAGCTAAAACAGCAATTCGGCAGGCTTTAGATAGTCAAAGTCAAATTTTTAAAGAGACAGTACATGATAAATTTAGAATTTTCAAAAGAACACAAAAAATAGCTCAAAATTCAAATTCTTTGAATTTGAAAATTCACCTCAACCTTTTATAAATCTGCCCCTACATGTTCTACTGAAAGGCACTAAAGTTATGGAACCTGTTTTTCAGATAACAGATCTTTCCATAATTTGGATCCTCATACATTAAGTCCACTAGAAAATCAATAGACTGGGTTTGCTTCCAATAAGGATTAATTATATCTTAGTTGGGAGCAAGTACACCATACTGTTTTATTATAACAGAGAAAAAGGAAATTATGTTTAAATATCTGGATTATTTGGATAAAATGGAGTCTATGTGAGACAGCCTTTCCATAATTCTTACCTTTTCTGAATAATGGATCCTAATCCTGTATTTATTGGAGACTGTGGATGAGTTTTCTTATTTGATCAATCATTGCTGCCTCACCCATATATAGATGGTGTGTGAAACAAAGCATGCCTAAATATTTTTTAAATGTTTTTAGGATGTTTGTAAGTAAATGTAAACACTACATGCTGCAGAATGCAGTTTAATTGGAGCATCATACTGTAGTCTCAGTTAAAGAAGTCTTTGTATTGTAAGTAACATTTCTTTGTATTTTGGGTGGGGAAGAGAGGTGAAAAAGTATCTTGCTCTAGAATATAGATTGGAGGCCAACAAAAGTTAAGAGACAGTAAATATTTTAGCAAGAGCCAATTTAGTCATGTCTGAGTCTGTTTAGTCATAAAAAGAGCCAGTAATATATCCTTAAATATGGCAGTTTGTGATGTGATCAATTGTAATTTTTTTTGGAATCAGAGTCTTGTGCCTTTATATGCTCATAGAGTCGTTTAAAATATATATATGCATATATGTAAATTGAAACAAAGAATCTTCCATTTTATAATGTTTTTTCACAGTATTATGTATAGGCAGTATTATGTATAGGCAAAAAATTAAAAGCCACAATGGTGATGAAGACAACCCACTACAAGAGACTCCGAAAAAAAGGGTAAGCAATGATTTATAACATTTTTTATTTCTGCTAAATTTTCTGAACCAAGGGTGTTTCATACATTTCCATTCAACAGATATACATATCAGTAAGTAGTTTCGTAAACTTTTCTAAGATAATGTAATATCTTTTGGGGAAAAAAAGGTGTTTTAGCACTGAACACCAAATTTAAGGAGCTTTTAAAATCTCACTTATTTTGTACTCATATAGTGAGTCAGAAAAGAGTTCTGGAGAGAGTGATTAGAATAGGAGTGACTATGCATCATTATATAATGAGGGAGTTGAGGAAGGGAAAGTAAATTAAGATAATTTAGAAGATTTGCTGGAGAGAAGAATGAAGCCCATTCATTAAACAAATAACAATTGTCAGTCTTGTGAAGTCTCTGAACTGTAATAAACGCCCATAAATTCATAATTCTACTAGTCAAAATTTATTAATAAAATCAAATTTTTAATATTCGGACAAATTTAAACAACTCCTAAACTCGAATATAATTCAAATCAAAGTCGATCAAATTCAATTTGAGTTTTTTCTTTGAAAATGTCAGGAAGGCTGCAAACATCTCCAAATTGATCCCTGCAGCTCTCCCATTGACATAAACAGTAATTCTGCAGGTTTTAGGTGGGGAATAGTCAAATTTGAATTCTTTTTTTTTTTTTTTTTTTTTTTTTGTAATCAAGTTTTGTTTATTAAGCAAAAATACAATACAATACGTAACATTGGTCATTCAAGTGACATCATGAATTGCAAAAAAAAAGAAAATTAAGCAAAGAGATAGCATATGCACAGACATCATAATGACAATAAACCTCGACCGCTATCACTAGTACGTATCATATAGGTAAGTAACTTGTAAAACAAATAACATTGTGTCGCTGCATCAATTTTCCAGTATCAGAACCATAGGGAAAGATAAATTTGTCCAATATGTGGTTAGCCACTTTGAGGAGTGGAGTGTATATATAGATAATATAACCAGGGAAACATGATAGTGACAGGTGCCAGATGTATATTTAATCTACATTATCTAGGCTTCGTAATATATTCCCGCCATGGTAACCAGATAGCCATATAAGTAGCATATTTATTGTTCAGAGAGGCCGTCAGTTCTTCCATAAGGCAAATATCATTAACTATGCGGAACCAAGCATCACGATTAGGAATATCACTTAGTCTCCACAGTTTGGGGATTTGGGATTTAGCTGCCATAAGTAAGTGTCTCAGTAAGACTGTCTTTGAAAAATCTGTAGGTTCAAACTTGTGAAATAATAGGATCGCTGGCGCGTTCCAGTGAACTCGTTCCCCAATAATTGCAGAACAGACCTCCATAACATCTATCCAATATGATCTTATTAGAGAGCAGGTAAACCATATATGTTCCAATGTGCCAACATCGCTATTACACCTCCAACATAACTCATTGTCCATAAGGCCCATTTTTTTAAGAACAACAGGTGTCCTATACCATCTAGAAAGTAATTTGTAAGATGATTCCTGCATCCTATTACTAATGGAACATTTAGATACGGTATGAATAATTTTGGCCCAGTCTTCAGCAGTTAGGGATATGTCAAGATCTGATTCCCATTTCGTAGTGAAGGATGGGAGGGAGGGATATTTCCTATCGAGAATTATTCTATATAGAATCGATAACACATGTTTTAAAGGGGCCGATACAAAGCAGAGTTTTTCAAAATCAGTTAAAGGCCTAGCAAGAGAGCCTATGGATTGGAGTGATTGTAAGAAATGATTCACTTGAAAGCACCTCCATACGTTCTTACAAATTTGAATTCTTAAAGGGCCAGGGTATGATATATCTCGAAAATGTAATTCATTTTTTTTTTAATTAGTTTTTTATTTGTTTTGTCACAGCTAAACATTTTCATTTGTGCATTAGTATGGTTACATATTACAAGTTATGTAAAAGTAAATAACCAATAAAGTGATTTTGATTATTATAAAAGACTTGCATACGTCTTTGCATGCACTTTGTGCATCCCCCACCCCCAAACATGGATGGTCTGTATACAGATACAATAGGGTGTGGGGTAAATTGAGTATGGCGCTATTTGAGATGGGCTAGCAGTGTTCACACTACACCTGGTTAAAGCAGTTGTGAGTAACATCATTTTGTAATGTAAAACAAATAACAACAACAAAACAATGGAATAAATGGTTTAGAACCAAATAAATCCGTTGTTTGCCATATCTGTGGGCATTTAAGAATTACTACCTGTGTATTAATGGATTCTGGGAGGCAGCCAGTTTCTTCATCAAATTAAAGACGTTGTGGCTCGAATCAGGGGATTGGTACCTCAAAGATTTTCCAAATCATACCACGTAGTAAAGTCGAAGGTAGAAATTGTGAGTTTTGTGATCTTGGGAGGAAGACCTAAAATATAGGTGGTCCAAATGTCACTAGTTTGGGACATTTTGTTGAGGGATGCTTCCAGCCAGTCCATGTAAAATAAAAAGTGTCATTTGTTTTCATTAGGTTCATGGAAGGTGGGGTGGGGGATAGCCACTCGTAATATATCTGCTGCTAGCCTTTCTTCTAGGGCCTTATTAGCTTTAGTTATTTGTTGTGCCCCCCCCCCAAGTTTGTAAAAGAGGGCCCATTCTATATTTGGTTGAAATTTTTGTTTGGTTAGTGAGCACCAATACTCATATACTAGCCAGAAAGTCTTGATAATACTTAAATTAATTACAAGAACATCCTCTGATTTCCTTAAAAGCCACATAAAGTGAATCAGGGAGGCTTCTGTTTCTGGGCATTTCAGGCATGATGGACTGACTAGTAGACCCATTTTGAATCTCCGTAGTGGGGTTAAGTAAGCTTGATGTAAGAGTTATAAAGTTATTGTCTGATATTGACTGGATGGTATTATTCTCATGGAGTGATAGTGGAGTTTGATGATGTGGGGTATCATGGCATTTGGGATTATATAGGACCACTTCCCAAAAGAGGTATCATGTTCCGAGGTGTCTAAATTTGTTTATAGATGTAGGAGGCGGAGTGTGTTGGTTCCTTTCCATATATGGTTTGAAAGGGTTGGAAATATCTTGCTCTGTAATTTTGTATAAGACTTTTCTTGCATAGTGGGTGGCATGTAAATAATAAAAGTGTTGGTCACAAAGGATGGGTATTTGGTGGTGGACTCTGTTCATGTCATAATGGTTAATTTATTTGTGAGTATATCTCTAATGCAATAAATGCCCTTTTCCCGCCATTTAATAAAAGCTTTTGTTAGTAAGCCGCTGGGGAATTCTTTTTTGCTGGTTCAGGGTAGATATAGGGAAAGGGGTTGTGTGGTTTTCCCTCTGTGTCGAACATGTCTCCAGGCTTTGTAGGTATTTATAAATAGAGGGTTAGCTCTTGTTGTTCAGGTGGAAGTTCATTTGGTGGAAAGTGAAGCAGAGGATTTTTACCTTTGGGAGGGTAATACCTCCATTCACCCTAAGTTGCTGAAGTTTAAACAAGGCGATCTGTAGTTTCTTTCCTTTCCAAATGAAATTTCTAAATACTTTATTGATTTTTTATGATCAGCGTGCTTAAGATAATATGGGAATTCAATTTTCTTTAACTCAAATCGAGTTTGGTAACGGCCTAGTCAAATTTGACAGTTTTGACCTTTTGAATTTTCAACTATACCCTTGATAAATCTGCCCCTAAGTAGCAGTACAGGTATGGGATACCTTATTTTTTATTAGGCAAGGTATGGTGATCCATGTTATGGAAATACCCCGGGTCCTGAGCATTCCAGATAATAGGTCCCATACCTGTATTACAATATCTATACTGATAGGGTGTAACTAGTGCAGCATAACTTCAGTCTGCACTATATGCTGCTAAAAGCAATGCTCAGTTCCACATCTCTCATCTAATATTCCCCATCCCCACACCTTGTAACATAGTAGCATAGTAAGTTAGTAAGGTTGAAAAAAGACATAGTAGTTTGACAATGGGAGACAGAGTTCTGTGTAAGAAACAGAGAAGGCACAAACTCTGTGTATGATACACAACCATATACTGTTACAGATATCAAGGGCTCTATGGTGACTGCGGAAATGATCAGTAGTGATGGGCGAATTTGCGCCGTTTCGCTTCGCCGAAAAATTCGCGAATTTCGCGCGAAATTCGCGAAACGGCGGAAAATTCGTGAAACGGCGCCAGCGTCTCGTTTTTGACGCCGGCGAATTTTTCCGGCGAATTTTCGCGGGCGTTTCGCGAATTTATTCGCTGGACGCGAATCGCGCAAATTCGCCGCGAATTCGCGCCTGGCGAATAAATTCGCCCATCACTAATGATCAGCACAGTATCACTCGAAATGCCTCCTATTTCAAAAAGGATTTCTGAACAGAATCGAGAACAATCTGACATTGAGGATGAGGATGATGGTTTGCTTTTGCAAAGGCTATTTCAAGAGATTGCTGAAACAAGCAATGACTGCTCTACAGGGAGGAGCTCTTTAGATGATAGCACATCACAGCCATCTGTGCTCACCAACAGATATCCACTGAGAACTCGTAGAAAACCTCCAGCATATCTGAAAGATTTGGGACCTAAGTATATGAGACTACAACTTGAAAGTCACTGTTATTATTTGTTTGGCTACTGTTTTTTATATTGTTTATGTGTTTCTAATTTGAAATAAGGGTGGGATGTAGTGTTTAGTAACAGCCCTTCTAAGGACATGTTTATTATGCTTTGTTTATGTTTTTTGCTATGCAGCACTGCTGATACTAGAGGGCACCCTCTACAGCAGTCCAGGGAGAATCCTAGAGTATGCTAGGATTCTATGGTTATGACACTTTCCATGTGGAGCCCGCTAGGCAGTTCTGCAGTCTGTTGAATAAAGACTACAACCAAAGCCTTGTGTGTGTGGGGGTCAAGATTCTACAACGTCCATCAAGTTCAACCTTCTATTTTAGCCTGCCTAACTGCTAATTGATCCAGAGGTTGGCAAAAAACCCCATCTGAAGCCTCTTCAATTTGCCTTACAGGGGGGAAATGACCTATCCTTCATAAAGCCATTCTGATTGCTGCTCATGTGAATCCCTTAACAAGCCTTCAAATAATTTGTCCACCACAGATGTCAAATTTACTGGCCTATAATTGCCAAGCTGAGATCGTAATCCGTTTTTAAATATTGGAATGACATCAGCTTTTCTCCAATCCATAGGTACCCTACCAGATGAAAGTGAATCTGAGAAAACTAGTCTAAAACTAATCAGTCTAAAACTGAACTAAGCTCTCTTAGAACCCATGGGTTGTATGCCATCTGGCCCTGGTGCCTTGTTTACATTAATTTTTATTAAAGCTTTATGAATCCAGACACAACAAATCACATTAGGCAGGCACCAATCCAGAACATCCAACGAAAGTAGATTCCAAGAGCCAGAAATTATATATAAAATATAATACTTTATTTTACATCACATCTAAAAAAGAATAACGCCTGACTTGTTTCATGTCATGCAGGGACACTTAATCATAGGCTATAATATCTGTTTGCTCTATTCCTGTCACAAACAGCACCCTAAATCCAGAACCAGTGCTAAGCTCCCTGGTCTCGGCTCTTGCTTCTGCCTTTAACAGCTGCCTTTCACCTCAGGAGGAGCCCTCGGCTAATTGGATGCCACCAGGTCTTACTAAGAGAGGAGCAAAGCTATAGGTTCTGGACAAGCAAAGGGGCACGTTTGTCTCACCAAGGATACTGGATGGAAGAACACAACTTGAAAGGCAGAACAGACAACTCAGCTTGGAACGGGCAGGCCTGGAAAGCACAAGCAGAGTAGAATAGTCAGACAGGCCAGAATCAGGATTGGAGAGCGTAGAATAGTCAGACAGGCAAGGATCAGCTTGAAGAGGTCAGAATAACAGGGCTCCATTGCCTGCCCAGAACTCCTCCCTTTGGTCCTCTCACAGTAAGACCTTCCTGTAATGGAAAGTGTAGAACTTACCCCACGGGACATCCAAGATGGCGACCTCCTGCCCCACCATGCGGCTCTTCCTGGTCGTAATATGACTGCGTCAGAAACGTGTCGCCTCAGGATTGGTCGCCGGCGACGGAATGGACGCCGGCATCAGAATGTGCGTCGGCGTCAGGACGCCAACGTGAGGACGTCGGCGTCATGACGTCACCGCGTCAAGTTTTGGCGCCAACCTTGGACTATTTATTCCCAATTGCCCTTTCTGTCTTTGCCCAATTATAGGTCTATCTTGTATAGTTCCTGGGTGTGATTTCTTGCTATTCTGATTATCCGTGTACCGACTTCTTGCCTGTTTAACGATTCTGATCCTTGCTGCCTGTATTGACCATTTGCCTGCTTACGACTATTCTTCTGATAAATCCTTTTGTACCGCGAACTTGGTGTTGTTGTCTCCTCCTTGGTCCACACTACAACAGAGCCTTCGGGCCCTGACAGTATAATTGGGCCATGGACCCCTCTGAGGAGCCTCAAGTTCCTACTGATGTCGGCAGAGCCGTTCGTGGATTGGCTTCCCGCATGCACACCTATGAAGCCCAGCAAACCCACTTCGGCCAGGCACTTGAAGCAATCCTGGAGAAATTATCTGCTTTATCTCCTGTTGCTCCAGTCTCTATGCTGGTTCCTGCAACTCCGCTCCAGGTTTCCGAGCCTCGCATCCCTGCACCTCCTCCGTATAGCGGTGATCCGGAATCATGCCGTGGTTTCATCAACCAGTGTGAGATCCAATTCACCCTGCTTCCAGGTCAGTTTGTCTCGGAGCGAGCAAAAGTGGGCTATATTATCACCCGCCTGAAAGGGAAAGCTCTGGAGTGGGCTTCTCCTCTTTGGGAGAAGGAGGATCCGGTAATCGACGATGCCAAAGCCTTCATCCGGGACCTTCGCACAGTGTTCGATGCTCCAGGTCGGGCTACTTCTGCCTCGGCTCGTTTATTCCAGCTGCAGCAAGGGACTCGTTCTGTTCCTGAATATGCCATCGAATTCCGAACTCTCGTGGCAGAAACTTCGTGGAATAATGATGGATACCATGCTGCCTTCTACAACGGTCTGGCGATGCGCATCAAGAATGATCTTGTATCTCGTGAGATTCCTTCTCGATGGGAGGACCTTGTTGCGTTGGCTGTGAAGGTTGACACCCGACAGAGGGAGTTCCAAGTCGAACTTGACAGGGAACGTGCTAGGAAGTTTTCCAGGTTCCAACCCACCCTGGCTCCACACTTCCAAAGACCCTTACTCCCCAGTCCGGCTTCCAACCTTTTTCCTCCTCCTCCTGCGGCACCTGCTACTTCTTCTTTACCACCTGAAGAACCAATGCAGATCGGTCGGGCCGAACAGGAGAAGCTCCGGAGAAGGGCTGCTGGGTTATGCCTCTACTGTGGGGGAAAAGCCCACTTCGCCCAGGAATGCCCAGTGAAGCCGGGAAACTCCAAAACCTAGGTAAGCTTGGGGAGACTTACCTAGGTGGAATTTGTTCTCCTCCCCATTCCTCTGCTCAACGTTTTCTTCTTCCTGTTCAAATCCAGTTCGGCTCCAAGAAGATCTCTTCTCAGGCCTTCCTCGATTCTGGTGCTGCAGGCAACTTCATGGATCGTGCCTTTGCTGATAACCATGCCATTCCGCTCCAACCCTTGGCAACCCCTCTTCGAGTCCTGGCGATTGATGATCGTCCTCTTTCTTCTGCCATCATCTCGCAGTCTACTCAGGAACTTTCCTTCAAGGTGGGCACTATGCATTTGGAAAGACTGTCTTTTCTTCTTATCGATTGCCCTTCAACTCCCGTTGTCCTGGCATTGCCTTGGCTGTGTGTTCATAATCCGGTCATTGACTGGTCCTTCTCACAAATTTCCCGTTGGAGTCCATTTTGTGTACACAACTGTTTACCTGCTGTTCCTGTTGTCAAAGTTTCTTCAGTGTCTTCAAGTTCTTCTCTCCCTCCTGTGTACCAAGCCTTTTCCGATGTCTTTGATAAGAAGTCCGCTGAGACTCTCCCACCTCATCGTCCCTATGATTGTCCTATCGAACTTTTACCCGGCTCTATGCCTCCCCGAGGCCGCACTTATCCGCTTTCTCCCTCCGAAACTTCTGCTATGAAGTCTTATATCCAGGAGAATCTTCAAAGAGGTTTTATTCGTCCTTCTACCTTCTTTGTTGAAAAGAAAGACGGTAGTTTGCGGCCCTGCATTGACTACAGGGGGTTAAATAAAATCACCGTAAAGAACAGATATCCTCTTCCTCTCATCTCTGAACTTTTTGATCAGCTCAAGGGGGCTAGTTTCTTTACTAAGCTGGATCTACGTGGGGCCTACAATCTTATTCGGATTCGTGAGGGAGACGAATGGAAGACCGCTTTCAATACTCGTGATGGCCATTACGAGTATCTCGTCATGCCATTCGGTCTTTGCAATGCTCCTGCGGTCTTCCAAGAATTAGTCAATGACATTTTTCGTGATCTTTTGGGACAGTGTGTGGTCGTGTACTTAGACGACATTCTTATTTTTTCCAAAAACCTTTTTGATCATCGTTGACAAGTGCGTGAAGTTCTTTCCAGGTTGAGGAAAAACAATCTCTTTGCCAAATTGGAAAAATGCACCTTCGAAGTTTTTCCATTCCTTTTCTTGGCTACATCATTTCTCCACAAGGTTTTAAGATGGATCCCGCCAAAGTTTCTGCAATTTTGGATTGGCCCCTTCCTACCAGCATCAAGGCAGTTCAGAGATTTATTGGATTCGCCAACTATTATAGACAATTTATCAAAAACTTTTCTTCCAAGATCCATCCAATTCTTGCCCTGATCCGTAAAGGGAGTAAACCTCAACTCTGGCCTCCTCAAGCTCTCGAAGCCTTCAAGACCCTCAAGGAAGCCTTTTCTTCTGCTCCAATTCTTAGACACCCTGAACCCCTTCAACCCTTCTTCATTGAAGTCGATGCCTCTGATGTAGGAGCTGGAGCAGTTCTGTCTCAAAGATCCTCTTCTGACGGTAAACTCCACCCTTGTGCTTTTTTTTCCAAAAAATTTTCTTCCCCTGAGCAGAACTACGATGTGGGCAATCAGGAGCTACTTGCCGTTAAGTTGGCCTTGGAAGAATGGAGACATTTGCTTGAAGGTTCATCTATTCCGGTGACAATCTTTACCGACCACAAGAACCTTGAATTTATTCAATCCCTCAAGCGCCTCAATCCCCGGCAAGCCAGGTGGGCACTTTTCTTTTCTCGTTTTAATTTTATTATCACCTTTCGTCCTGGCTCCAGAAACAGGAAGGCTGACGCTTTGTCCAGAAGCTTTGCTCCTGAAGATTCCTGCCCTGAAGATCCTGTACCCATTGTGCCCTCTACCAAGATTATTGCTGCCTTGTTTCCCTCATGTGCCTCTCAGTTACTTTCTGCTCAGTCTTCGGCTCCTGTAGAGACTCCTCTTGGTGTTGCCTTTGTCCCTCCGGAATTTCGTCATGCCATTTTATCCCAATCTCACAGTTCCAAACAGGCCGGTCATCCAGGGATTAAGAAGACAACCGAGCTCCTGTCTCATTTGGTCTGGTGGCCGACCCTAAGGAAAGATGTCAAAGACTTTGTTTTGTCCTGTTCCACTTGTGCTGTTTCTAAGTCCGGACATTCCCCCCCAAGGGTTTACTCTTGCCACTTCCCATTCCATCTCGACCTTGGACTCACTTGGCGATGGATTTCATTGTCGATCTCCCTGTTTCGTCTGGTCACACTGTCATCTGGGTGGTGATCGACAGATTCAGCAAAATGGCTCACTTCACGCCTCTTCGGAAACTGCCTTCTGCTCCCGAACTCTCTGAACTTTTCATCAAACATATATTTCGTCTCCATGGTTTTCCTGCCGAGATTGTGTCTGATCGGGGTTCCCAGTTTATTTCCAAGTTCTGGAGATCTCTTTGCAAAGCTCTTAACATTTCTCTTCAATTTTCTTCTGCCTACCACCCACAGTCTAATGGAGCCGCAGAACGGGTCAATCAGGCCTTGAAACAGTTTCTTCGTTGTCATGTGTCCTTGTGCCAGGATGATTGGTCGGATTTTCTTCCCTGGGCTGAATTTGCCCACAACAACGCTCTGCACTCTTCTTCCCAGAAGTCTCCTTTCTTCTTTGTTTATGGTCTCAATCCTTTGGCTTTTTCCCAGGATTTTCTTCTTACCAATGTGCCTGCGGCCAATGACCAAGCTGCTCACATGTTGGCTATTTGGCATGCTACTGCGGCAAACTTAGAGAAGAGTTCCCTGGTGCAGAAAAAGTTTGCTGATAAAAGAAGGATTTCTTCCCCTCCATATATTCCTGGTGATAAAGTTTTTCTTTCCACACGCAACATTCGTCTCAAGATTCCTACACCCAAGCTTGGTCCTAAATTCATCGGCCCCTTCCCTATCATCGAAATCATCAACCCTGTGGCTGTTCATCTTCAACTTCCTCCTGAGCTGCGGATACCCAATGTTTTTCATGTTTCCCTGCTTAAACCTGCTATGTCTTGCCCCTCTTCTTCTTCCTCTCCAGCTCCTGTTTTGGTTGACGATCATAAGGAATTTGAAGTCAAAAGAATCTTGGACTCTCGTATTTCCAGGGGCTTTCTTCAATATCTTATCGAGTGGAAGGGGTTCGGTCCAGAGGAGTGTTCTTGGGTGAGAAGCTCTGACGTACATGCACCTGTCCTGGTTCGTAAGTTCCACAGACTTTTTCCTTCTTCCCCTAGCCTCGGTGGTCCTGAGCCCCCCCCTAAGGAGGGGGGTACTGTAATGGAAAGTGTAGAACTTACCCCACGGGACATCCAAGATGGCGACCTCCTGCCCCACCATGCGGCTCTTCCTGGTCGTAATATGACTGCGTCAGAAACGTGTCGCCTCAGGATTGGTCGCCGGCGACGGAATGGACGCCGGCGTCAGAATGTGCGTCGGCGTCAGGACGCCAACGTGAGGACGCCGGTGTCGGCGTCATGACGTCACCGCGTCAAGTTTTGGCGCCAACCTTGGACTATTTATTCCCAATTGCCCTTTCTGTCTTTGCCCAATTATAGGTCTATCTTGTATAGTTCCTGGGTGTGATTTCTTGCTATTCTGATTATCCGTGTACCGACTTCTTGCCTGTTTAACGATTCTGATCCTTGCTGCCTGTATTGACCATTTGCCTGCTTACGACTATTCTTCTGATAAATCCTTTTGTACCGCGAACTTGGTGTTGTTGTCTCCTCCTTGGTCCACACTACAACAGAGCCTTCGGGCCCTGACACTTCCTCCCAAAGCAAAAAGCGTTTGTAGAAGGGTAAGAACGGTAAGCCGAGACGTGGACATTGGGGGTTGATCTGGGTTTTGGGAAACTGGATGTGACTGCAGGATTGAGGGTGAGAGGCAGCCATCCTTACTAAAAAAAGAGAGAAAAGATCCTACAAGAAAGGAACTGCCAAGAAAAGTTCTGAACATCACACCATCCAAAATTTGTGAAAACAAGATTATTATATGTGGAATATATGTATATAATAGTCGCCCTTACCACTTGCCATAGGGGAGGAAGTAAGCACAGGGCCCTGTTGTGGCCTGAGCCTTACAGTGCTTCCTTACTTGCTCATCTGCAAGGTGATTACGTGACTCTCCCACCCCTTTAATGAATACAGTGCTGTTAAATGCAGGAAGTGCTGAATTCATCAGGGGACATGCAGGTCTCTGTGCTACAAACCTGGAGACCTATGGCAATTCTTTCATGTGCAAGAGAGGGCTCATAGTACAAAAAGATTTAATTCAACCCTCTTCATATACTGTAGAGCATCTGTGATTTATGGAACTGCCTTTCTGTAAGAGGGCCCGAAGGCGCAGTAATAGTGTAGACCAAAGAGGAGACCAAACCAAGTTCGAGGTACAAGAGGGTTTATCAAAAGAATCGTCAAGGTACAGGCAAATAGATCAGACCAGGCAGCAGACAACAGGAATCGTAATAACAGGCAAGAGTCGGTACACAAGAATCAAGAGTAATATATATATCACACCCAGGAACAGACGAACAGGAACCTATAGTTGGGCAGGGACTGGAAGGGGAGAGAGGTTTAAGTAGTCTCTGAGTTTGGCGGCAAAGTTGACGCACTGGCGTCAGACGCTGACGTGCTTGCGTCAGACGCAGACGCCCGCGTCCCCACGCTGACGTCCTGACGCCGGCGCCCATTCTGACGCCGGCGTCCATTCCGTCGCCGGCGGCCAATCCGGGAGCAGGAAGACGATGACACCATGGAGCTGCGCCCATCAGGAACCATGCGGTGAGGCAGGAGGTCGCCATCTTGGACGCCATCTTTGGAAGGTGAGTTAGAATCCATTACAGTACCCCCCTCCTTAGGGGGGGCCCCAGGACCACCGAGACTAGGAGAAGAAGGGAAAAGTCTATGGAACTTACGGACCAAGGCAGGCGCATGGACGTCCGAGTTCCTCACCCAGGAGCACTCTTCCGGACCGAACCCTTTCCACTCGATGAGATACTGAAGAGTACCCCTGGAAAAACGAGAGTCCAAAATCCTCTTGACTTCGAATTCCTGGTGACCATCAACCAAGACAGGAGCTGGGGAAGAAGAAGAAGGACAAGACACAGCAGGCTTAAGTAACGAGACATGAAAGACATTTGGAATCCGCATCTCCGGAGGAAGTTGAAGGCGGACCGCCACAGGGTTGATGACTTCGACAACAGGATAAGGACCGATGAACTTAGGACCAAGTTTGGGAGTGGGAATTTTCAGACGAATATTACGAGTAGAAAGAAAAACTTTGTCACCAGGAGTATATGGAGGGGCAGGAACTCTTCTCTTATCAGCAAACCTCTTCTGAGCCAGGGAACTCTTCTCCAAATTAGTGGCAGTGGCCTCCCAGATAGCCAACATGTGAGCAGCTTGGTCGTTGGCCGCAGGAACGTTGGTGAGAAGAAGATCTTGAGGAAAGGCCAACGGATTCCGACCATAAACACAGAAGAAGGGAGACTTTAGGGAAGAGGAATGCAGCGCATTATTGTGAGCGAACTCAGCCCAAGGAAGAAGATCTGACCAATCGTCCTGGCACAGAGACACATGACAGCGCAGAAACTGCTCCAAAGCCTGGTTGACCCGTTCAGCGGCACCATTGGATTGTGGGTGGTAAGCAGAGGAAAATTGGAGAGAAATATTAAGGGCCTTTCATAGCGACCTCCAGAACTTGGATATGAATTGAGAACCCCGATCAGAAACAATCTCAGCAGGAAAACCATGAAGACGAAAAATATGTTTAATAAAAAGTTCAGAAAGTTCAGAGGCAGAAGGCAATTTCCGAAGAGGAGTAAAGTGAGCCATTTTACTAAATCTGTCGATCACCACCCAGATCACAGTGTGGCCGGAGGATAAGGGCAGATCGACAATGAAATCCATTGCCACATGAGTCCAAGGGCGAGAAGGGATGGGCAACGGCAGGAGAAGACCTTTGGGAGAAGAATGACTAGCTTTAGAGACAGCACAGGTAGCACAGGAAGAAATAAAGTCTTTCACGTCCTTTCTCATCGATGGCCACCACACCAAGCGTGACAGGAGTTCAGTGGTCTTCTCAATCCCCGGGTGACCAGCTTGTTTGGAATTGTGGGCTTGAGATAGGATGGCCTGGCGACACTCAGGTGGAACAAAGGCAACCCCCAAGGGAATGTTATCAGGAGCAGAGGCCTGGGCAGAAAGAAGTTCAGAAGCCAAGGAGGGAAACAGGGCAGCAATAATCTTGGAAGGAGGCACAATAGGTTCGGGATCTTCAGAACAAGAAATCTCGGGAACAAAACTCCTGGACAGCGCATCAGCCTTTCTATTTCTTGAGCCAGGACGAAAGGTGATGATAAAATTAAAACGGGAGAAGAATAAAGACCATCTGGCTTGACGAGGATTTAAATGTTTCAGGGACTGGATAAATTCAAGGTTCTTGTGGTCTGTAAAGATGGTCACAGGAATAGAAGATCCCTCAAGTAGATGCCTCCACTCCTCCAGGGCCAATTTGACCGCAAGCAGTTCACGATTCCCAATGTCGTAATTCTGCTCGGGAGAAGAGAATTTTTTGGAGAAGAATGCACACGGATGTAATTTCCCATCCGAAGAAGACCTTTGAGATAAGACGGCTCCAGCTCCCACATCAGAGGCGTCCACTTCAAGGAAAAAGGGTAGAAGAGGTTCGGGGTGTCTCAGAATCGGTGCAGAAGAAAAGGCCACTTTCAATGTTTCAAAGGCTTCCACAGCTAGAGGGGGCCAGTGCTGAGGTTTGCCCCCTTTTCGGATAAGAGCAAGAATAGGAGAAATCTTGGAAGAAAAGCCTTTAATGAACTGCCTATAATAATTGGCAAAGCCAATAAACCTCTGAATAGCCTTGACGCTGGTGGGTAGAGGCCAATCAAGAATTGCAGTAACCTTGGCTGGATCCATCTTGAACCCCTGCTGTGAGATTATATACCCAAGGAAAGGGATGGAAGGCACCTCGAAAGAACACTTCTCCAACTTGGCGAAGAGATTATTCTTTCTAAGACGAAGAAGAACTTCCTTCACCTGACAACGGTGTTCCTGAAGATCTTTGGAGAAAATGAGGATATCATCCAGGTAAACGACTACACATTGCCCCAACAAATCTCTGAAAACGTCATTTACAAACTCCTGGAAGACCGCGGGGGCATTGCATAGACCAAATGGCATTACTAGGTACTCATAATGCCCGTCACGAGTATTGAAAGCGGTCTTCCATTCATCGCCCTCTCGGATCCGAATGAGGTTGTAGGCGCCCCGAAGATCAAGTTTGGTGAAGAGATTAGCGCCTCTCAACTGATCGAAAAGTTCAGAGATTAAGGGGAGAGGGTAACGGTTTTTGATAGTGATTTTATTCAGCCCTCTATAGTCGATGCAGGGCCGCAGACTGCCATCCTTCTTTTCGACAAAGAAAAAACCTGCTCCAGCAGGAGACGATGAGGGACGAATGAACCCTCTCTGGAGATTCTCCTGAATGTAGGTTTTCATGGCAGCTATTTCAGAAGGAGACAGAGGATAGGTGCGGCCACGAGGAGGCATAGAACCAGGTAAGAGCTCAACTGGGCAGTCGTAGGGTCGATGAGGAGGAAGAATCTCAGCGGAGCCCTTATTGAAGACATCCGAAAAGGATTGATATACAACTGGAAGAGAGGGCTTAGAAGACACAGAGGAAACTTTGACAATGGGCACAGCAGGTAAACAGTTCTGTTGGCAATGTGGACTCCAACGGGCAACTTGTGAAGAAGACCAATCAATGACTGGGTTATGGGTGCATAACCATGGAAGACCCAGAACAATAGGAGTAGAAGGGCAATCAATAAGAAGAAAGGACAGTCTCTCCAAATGCAGGGTGCCCACTTTAAGAGAAAGTTCCGGGGTGGTCTGTGAAATGATGGCAGAAGACAGAGGACGATCATCAATTGCCAGAGCTCGCAGAGGAATAGTCAAAGGAAGAAGAGGAACAGCATGTCGGCTGGCAAAAGTTTTGTCCATGAAATTCCCGGCAGCACCAGAATCTATGAAGGCTTGAACCGAGATTCTCCGGGAGCCAAACTGGATCTGTGCCGGAAGTAGGAAACGATGACCAGACGGTCGGGGAGAGGAACAAACTCCACCCAGGTAAGTTTCCCCAAACTTACCGAGGTATTGGCGTTTTCCTGGCTTCACAGGACACTCGAGGACGGAGTGAGCTTTGCCCCCGCAGTAGAGACATAATCCCGCCGCCTTTCTCCGGTTCTTCTCCTGTTCGGAAAGACGAGCCCGTCCAATCTGCATCGATTCCTCAGCAGACGTAGGAGAGGAAGAAGCAGAAGTCGCAGGAGGTGGAGAGGGCGAGAAGTAAGCAGGATTGTTGAGCAGGGGTCTCTGGAAGCGGGGGGCCAGGATATGCTGGAAACGAGGGTTCTTCTTAGAATACTCACGGTCTAGCTCGACCTGGAACTCCCTCTGGCGAGTATCAACCTTCACGGCCAAGGCGACCAACTCTTCCCAGCGGGAAGGAATTTCCCAGGATACGAGGTCGTTCTTTATTCTTATAGCTAGGCCGTTGTAGAAGGCAGCATGGTAACCGTCATTGTTCCACGACGTCTCCGCTACCAGGGTGCGAAACTCAATGGCATACTCAGGAACCGAGCGGGAGCCTTGCTGGAGCTGGAACAACCGAGCCGAAGAAGCTATGGCTCGTCCAGGAGCATCAAACACCGTCCGGAACTCATGGAGAAAAGCACAGGCATTATCGATCAGAGGATCCTTCTTTTCCCAAAAGGGTGATGCCCATTCTAGGGCCTTTCCCTGCAGACGGGAAATAACATAACCCACTTTGGCTCGCTCCGAGACAAACTGACCTGGCAGAAGGTCAAACTGGATCTCACATTGGATAATGAACCCTCTGCAAGCGTCAGGATCACCACTGTAGAGAGGAGGTGCGGGGATGCGAGTCTCGGAGACTTGGAGCGGGGTTGCAGGTACAGCAACTGGTGCCACGGGAATCAAGGTAGACACTTTCTCCAGGACTGCGCCAAAGTGAGACTGGAGTACTTCATAAGAGTCAATTCGGGAAGCCAAAGCTCGAATGGTTTCACCAGGATCAGGCGAAGCATGAGTCTCCTCCAAAGGGTCCATGGCCCAACTATACTGTAAGAGGGCCCGAAGGCGCAGTAATAGTGTAGACCAAAGAGGAGACCAAACCAAGTTCGAGGTACAAGAGGGTTTATCAAAAGAATCGTCAAGGTACAGGCAAATAGATCAGACCAGGCAGCAGACAACAGGAATCGTAATAACAGGCAAGAGTCGGTACACAAGAATCAAGAGTAATATATATATCACACCCAGGAACAGACGAACAGGAACCTATAGTTGGGCAGGGACTGGAAGGGGAGAGAGGTTTAAGTAGTCTCTGAGTTTGGCGCCAAAGTTGACGCACTGGCGTCAGACGCTGACGTGCTTGCGTCAGACGCAGACGCCCGCGTCCCCACGCTGACGTCCTGACGCCGGCGCCCATTCTGACGCCGGCGTCCATTCCGTCGCCGGCGGCCAATCCGTCGCCGGCGGCCAATCCGGGAGCAGGAAGACGATGACACCATGGAGCTGCGCCCATCAGGAACCATGCGGTGAGGCAGGAGGTCGCCATCTTGGACGCCATCTTTGGAAGGTGAGTTAGAATCCATTACACCTTCACACTGTTCTTAGATATGTACCTCTAATCCAGTGCTCTCCTGTTATGTGCACAAGTAAACAATTAAAACACTGAAAGGTATGTACAAAGTTGGTCATACGTGGTAAAATTTTGTCTTTCTCAGGTGACTGTTTTTATTGTTTAATGATCCCTTTCACCATACTATACTGCCATCCAAGAAAGTGTAAAAGTGTAAAAAGTGTAAACGATTTCAGTGACATTTCACATTCTTTATATAAAAGCCATAGCACTGGTTTGCCAATTTATGTGTGTGTGTGTGTGGGGGGGGGAACAAATTAACAATGATTGACTGTAACAGTTCTACAATAAAAGCAATAATGTATAATATTGGGTAAAGAATGTATAACTTTGGTTCTGAAAATGTTATTTAACCATTGTCTTTCTTCTATGAGTCTTCTATGAGTCACATTTACTGGTAGTTATGTGAGTGCCTGATGCTTGTCGATACCTGAGGCCATTTTATATATGAGTCAAGTGGTTAAGAAAGCCTGGCTGAAGCAGAACAAATCACTGAATGTTTATAATATGGAAGCTGAACCTCTGATACTCATTAACACATACATTACATATAACAAAACATATAACATTAACATATAATATTATATGGATTGCAAGACAAAAATGGTATTTTGTCTGTAACTAATACCTGTGCATTATACATCTTGCATTATACATCTTCAAATAAATTAGTGTGATCAGGACCCAACTGTGATAGTCTTGGGTGTCAGGTTTTCTCCTGACATTTGCCATGCTGGTGGCCAAAATAATGCTATGCTTATCTCCTTGTTTAATTCATGTACAATGTGTTGAAATACAAGTCAGGAATCTAGAATTATGTTTGTAGTTTTGCCTGCAGACAATGCTAGCTGTAACAGGGCATGATGGATGGTAAGGACATGGCCAGCCTGTGCATGATAATGCTATGCTCTGCACCTTGTGCCAGAGAGCAGCAATTTCCCCTGGCAGAAGTACCCTGTGCATGTGCACTACAGGGCCCAAACTTGAGCCCCTTTTTGCTCCTGCACTTTTGCAATGGGGCATAGTAAAGGCCCCCATGATCTATAATTGTGTATAACATTTTTCAGGTTTTTGGTTCCCCTTTGATAGGAAGCTTGTCTGTAGGAGCCAGCTCCCTCGTCCAAATGGAGCTTAAGCATCTCTGGCCAGAGGGTCTCTTCTCTCTTGTTTCTGTTCTGTGTATCACTTGTGGTTGTGGATGTTATATTTTCTTCTCTCTTTTTTTTTGGCTTCATGGCTCTTTCAAAATGCCTTAGATTCTCTCTTATTTCGAAGTTCAGCTTCTATAAACTGCTAATTCATTGCTTGTCATTTTTCTGCTGATTTCTGTGCAACTGATTTTCTATCAAAGATATACTGACACCGGAAATTAAAATTTTTTACATCTATCATAGTATTGAATTTGTTTGCTACTTATAATTTTGCCATAAAGTATTTGCTCAAAGCTTTTACATTACCCATCTTACTCCCTGTGCTTGTCTATTAGGGGGTTGCCATATTTGTGCAGCAGAAGTTCGTTAGACTTAGAAACAAAACAGTCAGTCAGGTTAACAAAACAGGAACATCAACTAAAAGTTATTTACAAAAACAGACCTCTTGGCAAAAAATGATCAACGTGACCTATAGGTAACTTTTAATGTACATTCATATTTTAAAAAGTAGTTTTTTAGCATCAGTATCATTTTAAGAATAGCTTCAATTGGACAGTGTGAGTTATGTTTGTAAAGTATTTGACTTAGTATTGTTCTTTATTGCTAGCACTGCAATTCACTTTGATTTGTTT
This sequence comes from Xenopus laevis, assembly GCF_017654675.1. NCBI lineage: Eukaryota > Metazoa > Chordata > Amphibia > Anura > Pipidae > Xenopus > Xenopus laevis. The sequence continues at coordinate 76,832,254 of NC_054373.1, read as the reverse complement.
TCATGGTCTTTGGGGTTCTGTATGTGCCGTGAAATATTGAGGGCCTGTTTAAGTGATTTCAAGCATGGCAGATCAGTTATTTTATTAGTTGCATCATTCTCTGCTCTGTATAATATAAACTCTTAGGGGCAATCACTGCTGTGTAAAATTACTTTGGAAGTAGAGCATAGGCTGTGACATTTATTATGGGCACTAATGTAATACTCAAGTTATGGGCCCTGGTGTAGTGATGTGCATTTGCACTACTGGTGACTGTTTGGGATCTCTTAACTAAAAAACCGAATATAGAGAAAGCTCTCAATTACAAGAGGGCCACTTCCAAGCAAATACTTGTATTTCCTTTTAATTATTTAATGTTTCTATATATTTCATATTTTTTTGTGCAATTCAAATTTAATCATGAATTTGAATAATGGTTATAAAATAATAAAAATAAAGCAATAGTTATGGAAAACACTAACTTTTCATGTTTATTAGAAAAGCACAAAATGTAAAACTGTGCCCTCTAAAAGCTTGAGAGGTCATGTAGAAGTCAATGGAAGCTGTCCTATCCAAAATTTAAACTATTTATTCAATTTGAGTTTTTTGTTTTTCAAAAAAAATTTGACCTGTGTAGAGGTCCTTCTTAGGTAGTTTCCCCTATATTTGGACACTTAAGTGGTCCTTTAATTTGCCCAGGCAGTTATTGCCCTTTACCTGGGTCTATTGTAATTTTATCTAGTTCATTGCTTTCCCAGTCGATGGTAGTGTTTAAAAGTTTAAAAGGGAGAGCAGACATGGGCTCAGGGCTCTCTTCCTGGATCCCCACCTTGTGGGGAGGTGGGTGTAAGCATGCTTTAGGAACGTAGCTCACATTAGAAACACAAGATGTCAGGAGTTGCAAATGAACAGAACTTATTTATTAATGTGATCACACTTCACATGGGCACGGGCAGGAGCACTTCCACAGGACACAAATCCCAATACATGGTTTTATGGATAGTTGCACACTGTCAGGTGGAATACATAGAAGCACATCTCTAATACACTCCAGTGTCCTCTCCCACTTTCTGCCTCAGCCTCCAGTTTCCTGCTATGGGTACAATGAGCACTCCTCTGCTACCAGGGCCTTGCCCAAATACCAGTCTTGCTGGTTGCTTCCCGTGGGACTCTCACACTCTCTGCCATTGTCTCTTCCTGTACCCTACCTATCTACTTCAAATCTGACTGGAGGGATACCTGCTGGGTCACTATGCCCACTCACTCCTTGTTAGGGCTATTGCTGCCCATGATAACTACCCTGTCTTACCTTACACTCCTATAGTGTGCTATGACACAAGCTAGGCCTCTCACTAACTAAACTCAGTCCCCCTGGGCAAATGCCCCTAACTCACCCCTCTGCGCAGGTCCTGTCGACGGAGTTCACAGTTGCCATCTTCTCCCACGCGTGTCTTCTTCCTGCTTTGACCGGCGTCTTCTGGCGCATGCACAGTAGGAACATTTACCGGTACGACTCTACTGCGCATGTGCCGAATGGCACGTGAAATCGGAAAACTTTGTGACATTCGGCGCATGCGCAGTAGAGCCGTACCCACAGGGGAGGGGGGAGGAGTTTTGCGCCCAGGGGGTTTCCTTCTCCTTTAAAGGAGAAGCAAACCCTAAAGTAAAAAATCCTACTACCCTACCCTACATAAACCCCCTCCCTCCTCCGCCCTCTATGTAGGGTAGGGGTTTTTTAACCTTAGGGTTTGCTTCTGCTTTAAATTAGCAATTCTCATTTTACCCCCTTTTCATGGGTACAGGAGTGGGGCTGAGTCGGTGACAGGCCCTGGTGAGGGCAAGCTTATGTAGTGGTAGAAGTTTGTGTAATGTCCTCTAGTAGGGAAAACAAGAGGCAGTGTATTTAGTGAGCAGCTTTCTGGCTTGAACAAGGAGAGTAGTTGGAGTTAGCACCTTTGTGGTATTAAAGCTGCCGGGCAGGGACACAAGTGGGAGAGCTCAGGAGCAGGGAAAGTGCCAAGTAGCAAGATACCCTGTGGGATCTTTAGTGCTGGGGAAATCACCAAGACAGGCTGCATTACCTCCTAAGAGGGACCTACTTGCAATATTTCAATGTGTTAAGGTTTTCCATGGCTTGGTGTGAATGTACTTGAAGATCTATATTGCATGATTGCTGTGAGACTGATCCAATGGCATTTGTTCAATAAACAAGTTATTTGCTGAAGCAACCCACAGAACTGCTGTTCCTTCCAACCTGGTTGATCTGTGCACCAGAAGACATACAGGATCCACCCTAAAGTTAAAAAAAACCCTTCCCCCCTACCCTACATAGATTCCCCTCTCCCTCCTCCCCCAGCCTAAGTGTTACCCTGGGCAAATGTTTTTCCTTACCCCTCCATGCAAATTCAGGCATCAGAGTTCAGGGGTGCCATCTTTTTCTCTTCGGAAATCTTCGGAATGAGACCAGCGTGGTGGCGCATGTGCAGTTGGAGCAATTATATGATTTGCGACAACTGCGCAAAAATTGCAGAAGCGCTGGTCTCTTTCCGAAGATTACTGAAGCTGCTGAAGATGGCGCCCATGAACTCTGATGCCTGAATCTGCACCGAGGGGTAAGTAAAACGTTAGGGGTATTTGCCCGGGGTAACACGTATGCTGTTGGGAGGAGTGATGGGGGTCTATGTAGGGTGGGGGTAGGTTTTTTTTTTAATAAGGGTTTGTTTCTCCTTTAAAGAGACCATCACACACACTGCTGGGAGTTACAGTGAGTTGCCTGCAGCACAGAGTATACAGGATACACTGGCAGCAAATCCCACTATCATCTCACACTTCTTGCCACGATCTTCCATGTTTCCCCATGCAGCTAATTTTATAATAAAAAAAAGATGCTCACGAGAAACACATACCTCATTTTATCCTTCCCCTCTCCTTCCACATGAACCAAAGGGATGCCATTTTGTGAATTTTTCACAGTTTCACATTTTCCAGTGATGCAAAACGGAACAGATTCAAATATAACTATCTTGTAAATTTACAGATTAAAGAATTTCTGGATTTTCCACAATTTTATTTGATCCTTATTTTCACATTTTTTGTAAACCCCCCTAGAAAACCCCCCCCCTAAAATTACACGTTAAAATTTTGACAAATAAGCCTCCCAATGTATGGTGATCCAAATTAGAATCCCTTATCTAGAAGATCCTATACCGTAAGCATTTTGGTGCACCTGGTGGTTTTGCAGGTGCAGTGGTTTTACTGTGCAATATGACTTTGGTTTGCTTTTCTCCTTCCCATTAAGTATACTTATTAAAATATTGGAAAGCAAAGTTATTAAATGCGGGCATTTCATGTGTTATTGAAGTAACCCCCGCCTTACCCTTCGTAATAACACTTTTGGGGGTTTCTGTGGGTTGTAGATGTACAGCAGCTGGAGGAACACAGATAGACAACTCTAGATTAAATGCTTGAAACTGTACATTTGTCATCCTTTACTTTCCAACCAAAGTCACAAAGGAAACCCAACAATCCCAGGGTGGGATCAATTATATATTTTAAAGCAGGAGGAAAAAATGTTTGTCCAAAAATTCTGAAAATATACTCAGACTGATTCTCACTGTAATGTAATAATAGGATTCTCTGTTCTATCGTAATTCATCATTAATAGATCTGTTTAGCTGAAAGCCCCAACTTAATTTATACCTGTGTGAAAGTAGGTGAGATGGAGAGATGAGAATTATTGAAGCTTGCTTCTTTGTGACTGCAGGACAGCAGGGACCTGGACTGATGAATTTCATCATATTTATCACACGAGCAGTTCCATAGGGGAAGGAAGACAGTTTGTTCAAAAGATGGATATATTCACTTAGCTAGGCAGCTGTCATTTCTCTTAATTATAGGTGGTTCTGAGAGAATGTGGATGTAGGTTTCAAAAGAGCTTTCTGCCAGACCACTCTGCACTGTACTGTTTGGGATATAAAATCAAGGCATTTTGAACATTGCAAATGGAATACTATTTTAGAATTGAGAAATTAATAAGTAAAACAAATAAGGATACAGGTATGGGTCCCGTTATCCAAAATGCTTAGGTCAGATATAGGATCTTTCCGTAATTTGAACTCCAACACGTCAAGTCTATTAGATATTATTTGAACATTAAGGGGCACATTTACTAAGGGTCGAAGTGAATTCGAAGTGAATTTTCTATTCAAAAACTTCGACCATAGAATAGGCCAAAATTCGATAAGAATTGAAAAAACTTTGAATATTCGACCATTCGAAAATCAAAGTACTGTCTCTTTAAAAAACCTTGACAAACCTCAATATTTGTTTTTAGAAGTCAAAGTTTTTTTTTGAAAATCGTTCGATCGATCAATTAAATGGTTCGAATCGTTCGATTCAAACCTGTACTAAGATGAATAATATTTATTGTTTATTATTGTGTTTTGTATGTGCAAAATGTACATTCAGGGGCATATTTATCAAGGGTCGAATTTCGAATTGAAAAAACGTTGAAATTCGAATTCAAAAAGACCAACCAAAATTAAGTCAAAGTTTTTTTTTGGTTGAATCGGTGCGTTTTCAATTGAATAGGTCCATATTCAGCCTTATTCTATATTGAATAGCGCATTCGATCGAATTCGATTCAAAGTTTTTTCCCCCAAAAAACTTAAATTTTTCAAAGCCCACCGATTGACGGCAAATAGGTTCTAGAAGGTCCCCCATAGGCTAAAACAGCAATTCGGCAGGTTTTAGATGGAAGTCGAATTTTTAAAGAGACAGTACATGATAAAGTTTGATACTTTTTTTTTTCACATTCAAATCAAATTTGGACTATTCCCTAGTTGAAGTACACAAAAAATAGCTTGAAATTCGAATCTTTTGAATTCGAAAATTCACCTCGACCGTTGATAAATCTGCCCCTCAGTTTAGATGGAAAAAATGTAAATGGAGTTTTCTTTGTACGGAAAAAAAGTGTAATTTTAATCAACCTTCGAGTGCATCTGAAACTATATTATCATAATACAATGATGGGATCATTTCAGAAGGCAGGGGAAAGAAGTGCTAATACATGCCCCTTCATTCAGTAAGAGCAAGAAGTGGGTACAGGCTAGCCCTCTCTTTACAGACAGGACCTCATGTGGCCTGTTTTCTCTGCCACTCCTTAAATTGTGCATGCAATGGATAAAGAGTTTGATGGAGGGTTGCTTCCCCCTAGCGCCCCTCATGAACATATCATTGCTGACCACAGGCAGTTCTATATTCTATCATTGGGGCAGTCAAAAACAGAGTGCAGAGACCTGTGGCAGTTCTGTAATATCAAAGGGCAGCGTGCAAATTGAAAACAAAAACCAGTGTGCAAAGTAAAAAAAAAACAGTTGTATTGCACCAGAAGCCCTATGTAGCGAGCCTGGGAAAGGTGGAGTGGAAAGGAGCATGAGTTGTAAAATCTTCCATTGACTTCTACATGACCTAAGCAGGTTTGAGATGGCAAATTTTCAGATTTGGACTTTTAACAGCTTTGGGGTATAATAAATCGTGTTTTTGCCCAAAAAACCTCGACCAGAAAAAAATTGAGGTTTAGTAAATAAGAGTTTGTGAGTTTATTCATGGTTTCAAAAACCACTAAAACTCTTATCCACTTTGGTAAAAATAACATAAATTGCATGAATACTCTAAATGTTAATGTGTTGGAGCCTTCCTAATTGCAAAGGATTTGGGGCTTTGTGTGGATAACAAATGGATTGACTCTAGACAATGTCAGTCAGTGGCTACGAAAGCAAATAATGTTTTGCATAAAAATGGCATAAACTCAAGGGATGACAACATAATATTGCCTCTTTATAGACCCCAGTTAAGACTTCACCTTAAGTATGCAGTGCAGTTATGGGCAACAAAACTGGCAAAAAAAAAAAAACTACATGGGATCCGTTATCTGGAAATATGTTATCCAGAGAGCTCCGAATTATGGAAAGGCCATCTCCCATAGACTCCATTTTATCCAAATAATCATATTATGTCCTTTTTCTCTGTAATAATAAAACAGTACCTTGTATTATAATTAATCCTTACTGGAAGCAGAACCAGCCATTGGGTTTATATAATGTCTACATGTCTTTCTAGTAGACAAAGTATGAAGATCCAAATTACAGAAAGATCTATTATCAGGGAATACCCCAGGTCCTGACCATTCTGGATAACAGCTCCCATACCTGTATAATGAAAAGACAAAGTCAAAGTTATGGTTGTTTTCTCTATAAAAAAGGCAGCTGCGTGCGAACATATTTATTCTTCTCAAGTACATTAGAGGACATTATAGAAAGATTACATATAAAAGAACACCTCAGAGTTCCATGACCTATATAAAAAAACTGGGACTTTGGCCTTGTGCCTTTATAAGGGGTCTTTCTGTAATTTGGATCACAATACCTTAAGCCTACTAAAAAAATTATTTAAATATTAAATAAACCCAATAGGATTGTTTTACCTCCAATAAGGATTAATTACATCTTAGTTTTGATCAAGTACAGTGTACTGTTTTTATTACAGAGAGAAAGAAATAATTTTTTAAAATGTGAATTATTTGATTAACAAGGAGTTTATGGGAAATGATTTTCCATAATTTGGAACTTTGTGGACAATGGGTTTCTGGATAAGGAATTCCATACCTGTAATATCCTTATATTTTACATTATTTTACATTTATTCCCACTATCCAGAAAAAAAGTCTACAAGTGAAGGACTTTCAAAACAACTGCCAACATGCCCCGGTCTGGCCGTCCAAGAAAGTTCACCGCAAGATGCTAAAAGAAGTCTCCAAAAATCCTAAAATGTCATCATGGGACCTACAGTAGGGTCTTGCTTCTGTTGATGTGAAAGTGCATGCCTCTTCAATCAGAAAGAAACTGCACAACTTCAACTTGCATGGGAGTTGTGCAAGGAGGAAACCTTTGCTCTCTAAGAGAAACATCAAGGCCAGACTGAAGTTTGCCAGAGACCATATAGACAAAGACCAGGACTTTTGGAATAATGTTCTTTGGACAGATGAGTCACCTGTGGGATTCCCTAAGAGACCAGCCTAGGTAGTCTTCTTATGTAATGGATGCTAGAACTACTAAAATAAGCAAATGTATGCTTTAGGTGTTTCTGAATGCAAGCTATATAGTCTGTTGCCATTTTACTGCTGCTGGAAAAGCTTGTTTGAGTTGGACAATAAATGGATAGTTTTTCCTTTACTCTGGAGTGACCTGCATTTATGGTACAAATCCCTCTGTGATCCCCCTAAACATCACAATATATGTTGAATTAGGAATTTTAATTATTTATTTGATTCCCTAAATCTTTGTTTTATTTTGTATAACATTGTTTTACCATATAATACCAATACCATATTAATGTTAAAGACAATTATCCAATGTATATGCATTATGGTACTGCTTTATACAGTTATATTGTGGAACAAACTTATGTTGTTGTTTTGCAACATTTTTACCATCATTTATCAAAACTAGTGTATATACTGATTTTAAAAGCGCTACTCTCCCAACCAGTCCTTGGAGGTGATCAATTAATAAAATGTGGCTTGGACTAACATGAAACATTAATCAGCAATTCAATGTCATTTTGTCAAGTTTTCAGAAACAGAGGCGCCACTAGCTACATTTTTTAATCACTGCAATGTGACTCACACCTGATTGATAAGCTTGGGACTGGCATGTTTGAGGTATCAACTGTCACTTCTGTCTCGTGGACACATCAATAATGATGTTAGCATGCTGTTCAGTAAATGCATATCAGTTGCGTGTGTGGGTGCAACATCCTAAGAAAGAAAACTTCTCCTCAAGACAGGTAGTATTAATTCTAGGCTCCTTTGCGTCCATGCACAATAAATATATATATATATATATATATATATATATACTGTATAATTGTGAATAGCATTGTAAGGGACTGTGTGCTTTAGTTTCTAATGGGCCTAAATTCATTCCAAAATAAAGTAGGAAGCTCAAATGCAAAACTAGGTAATATATTTAGCTGGTATTCCCTTAAGCAGCTGCACATTTGCCCTTCTGGTATGAAAGTCCCTGCAGTCTTTAAAACATATTTTTTTCCTATTGTCCACAACCACGCTCTAATGATAAAATGTTTCCCAAGAACAGTTGCAGCACCTGCTTCCTTTCCAAATTAAAAATTTGCACCAGTAGCATCCTATAAAACAACATTTTATAACTAAATGAATAGAGGCAATGTGATTTCTCTACAAGAATAAGAAATCAAATGGTGGTTAAATGAGAGCATGAAGCTGAATAAAAAAGAAGGGAGAAAAATACATACATGTTATGTCTTGCCGAGCTTTGATATATATCACCATAGCAACAGTGTTTCTCGGAAACTGGGAATCCCGCCAAAATATCTTGATGTCCACAAATTTTATGTGATGATAAAGGTAATTTCTGCTTTCCACTTAAACACTCTAGCTGCTAAAAACACCTGCAAAGATGCGTGGAAAATTTTAGCCCCTAAAGCCCAACCTGCTGGAGAAGCTCAGGACAGAAAGAAAAGTAATAGCTTTCCTATGTTAATATTACTTATGCACACAGCTAAAACTCCTGGAATTAAACAGTCACATCTGATTTTTTACATGTGATTCTCCGTTCCCTTGTCTAAGGAACATATGGTTGCTTAAAGTACTGGCCTAGTGATGGGGAGTTAAGGCAGTGCTTCTGAAATGATAATGCAATAAAATACTTAAAATGTACACAATGCTTGTATCTCTCATCATTATTTGTACATGTGCAACAATAAAAATTCTATAAAAACTATAGAGTTTATTTACTATGTTCAGGGCAGGGTGCATAGTGCAAATAACAGGCTCAATTTGCCATGTTTCTACCCTGCATGAATTGCCACAGGTCTCTGCACTTAAAAGAAAGTTGCCCATGAATGCGGAACTGCCTGCACTGTGGTGATAAAGGGATGAATGGGAAGAAGCATGTAGATGAACCCCTTCCACCCACCTCCTATTTTTCGTTATTTATTATACCCTGATGCTGCAAAAAGCCTGACTCCAAAAAATCTGCTATCTCAGATCTGTCGAGGTCCTGCATAATTCAACGGGATAGGTACCTATCTCAATTTGAAGTTTTCGCGGTCTGCGCTGAGTTTAGCCCAAAACCAGACTTTTTTCTTGGTTTTCGGGCAAAACCTCATAAAACTTGAGCAATATGGGTTTTCAATCGAGTTTTTACGCGATCTGATTAAATCAAGTTTTTTTTTAATATTAATAAAATAAAATTGAGCAGGGGAGTTTTTTTTTTCAATAAAATATGAGATAAAATCAGATTTTAGTAAATAACCCCCTAAGTGCTGGATCCCAGTGGCTGAGCCTGTAATACCAGTACACAATTGAGAACTCAAGTTGTTTAGTAGCACTATATTCTTACAAAAGTACCAGTAATTACATTTACCAGCCCCAACTCCTTGCTTGTGAGTATAGCTGAATGCAGAATTATAACTCACAACTTTGCCAGGAATTGTATTATCGAGCCCTAGCTCCTTGCTTGCAAGTATGTCAGAGAGGCAAGGAGTGAGTGGCATCACTGAGAACACTGGGAGCAAGGGAATGGTGAGACAGGCTAGTTCATACACAAGGGAAGAGGCAGAGTACTAAAGGTGAGACAGGAGCATAATCAGGAAGCTAGCTGGATCGTACACAAGAGGAAACCTATGACACCCCTGACATACCCACAGGCTTAGGCCACAATGGGACTGCTTTTGCCCACAGATGCAAAAAGGCAAAAGGTGCAGAGCACAGCGAGACCAGGGACAGCCCAGGGACAGCAGTGCTCTCTTGAACTATCAACCTTCCCTTCACAGATACAATCTAACCAATAATGATTTATTAATTTCTTTGTACAGAGCTTGGCAAATTCAATGTTTCCGTACTTGAAATAGCAGTAATTAAGGGAACAATTTAATAATATTTCCAGAGAACAGGACATTATGTGCCAGATGAGCATAGCATTGCTAATTGATGAGAATAAATAACAGGCATCAAAAATAATAATTAAAATAATTAGAGCAAAAATCAAAACAAAAAACATCTTTACAGTCTAGCAAATGGTATCTGTCTCCTCTAACATCTGGCAAGACAGCATAGCCACCCAAGTCATACAGATGTTCTGCTCAGCTCCCTCCAAGCTAAATAATATTACCAGTGTTCTTGCTCAGTGCATGCTCAGTCAATAAGTTATTAAGGCATTTCTGGTAAAAGGCAAGAAGTATTTTCCCTGTGGAATTTGTTTGAATGGAAGCTGTTCAAAATGGTTAGAAGCTATACCTTTGACATAAAAGCTATTAAATGGAGGGATTCTGAATTCTGATTTACAGCCTGTACAGTTTTAAACCTGCATGAGTTGTTGGGTGGCTTTACGTTCAAAAATAGCAATTTCAAGAGTAGGTGGGAGTATGAAGAATAAATAAGATGCACTGTATAATGAGTGCTATTGTATCTAATCTTAACTGCTAATGAAAGTAGTTAGGGTTGTTATTTTCTTCGACCTAGGCACTTATTGACATTCTTTAATCCTAGACCTGCGAGATACAGTCGTATAGCTTCACTTTAAAGAAGCAGTATAGCCTCTTGTTAACATTGTGCAATAACTCAGCAGTCCACAGAGAAGCCATCTGTATACAATAAATAAACCCTTCTTCCAGCTGTAGCCTGTTTGGCTGTGAGATGCTTCTTATTGGACTCCTGATTTGTTTTTACCATGCTCGTAGGGACAGGAAGTAGAATGTGACTTTATATTTATTTTCAGACTTTATCCTTAATGCCAGAAATCACAAATGCTGTAGATATTTTGTACTTAAAACAATAGGCAAAAAAGTATGTTCAACCATAAATGTTGAAAAACAGAGGAATATGCCACTTCAGGAGGATTTTGCTTTGGTCCATTGTAATTTAGATACAATCAGTTAATGGTAAATTAAACATATATACACAATTATATAATAAAAAAAGTGTTTTGTGCCACATCTAGACCCATAGGGGCAGACTTACTAAAGAAAAAACTTGCCAGAAAGCTCATCCACAGGGACAACGTCAATTTACTAACAGGCCTAAACGACAATTCGCTAGTGTTACCAGTGCAGTTTCACGTCCTATTGGCAGGCAAATTTTCGCTCAGACGAATGGTTGTTACTCCGCAATTAAAGTGTGAATTTTACAGAACATTACCTCTTTCACCAGAGTTTCCTTCCCCACCTTAGACTAGGAACTGATAAGATGAAGCTACATCCTCCTCAATCTTATGTTAGTGACATCATATCCGGTTTACCAGTAAGTCATAAAAGTTGTAAAAAACGTTTTTTCATTTTTTAAAGCGGGATTGCCTTCAAAAGTCCTAACTATTAAAGATTTTTTTGTTAACATTTCTTTCCCAAACATTTGAGGTGCATGCCACATTTGTTTTAGGTTGGGCTCATGTCTAGGGCATTAGAGGTTCTCATTTGTCTTTATTATGCTTCCTTGGACATTTGTAATAAAAAGTGGCCACTTCAAGCATTTGCACCAACATCTCTAATAAAGATGTCCATACGACTATATGTACCTGCCCTATTCAAATTGACCTAAGCTTAAGAGTACTAACAAAGTTTTGCTAGGCAGAAAAGAACGCTAGCAAAAGATCACTATGAAATGCTCGCTCTGACAAATTAACGCTATCAAAACTTTGCCAGAGTTCGGCTACAGAGACACATCTTTGCATTTTAGTTAAATAGCTTAGTGGTAGAGAATTTGTGCCTGACGGAGTTGCGCAAAGTGCAGCGAATCATTTGCTGCTGAAAATTCGCCCTTTAGTGAATTTGTCCCATAGTCTGTTCTACGTGGGGCTGTATATTAGACAATTTTGTTTTGCACAGTTTTTGTCTGCATTAATTATTTTACAGAGTATGATAAAGCCCCTAAGACTTCTGTATTAAAGAAGCAATCCTTTATTTCCTATGGAAAATAATTTCTATCTGTTGGAGCTCTGTTTTTTAGCCAAGTGTAAAAAACACTTTTGTAACATCTTTTTTTTATTCAACATTGATATGTCTAATGTTTCTTCAAGATAATCACAGGGGCCTGATATCCAATAATAGAACGAGCTGTAGATGTCACCTGAACTGTTTCATGACATATATGTTACATTTTCAATCTTCCCTTTTCTCTATGTCTTTGCTTTTCTTTAATCCATCTAATCCTTTCACTTTCAGGCCTTTAGTACTTTTGAAATGATTTCTTTGTGTCTCTACACTATCTGTAATGGGCTGGATTGGCTTCTGCTGTCATTTCTCACTTATGGATTTCATTGAAATGGATCTAGATATCTCTGCTTTAACTGGTCTTTAGATTTCCACAGTCACAGTAGATTAGAATCAATATTTCTTCCCTGCTCTTCTGCATGTCATTTAGAAGTGAAAATTAACCCTTTCCTATAACAATACAAGTCTTATAATATGCAGGCCAGGAAAAATACCCACAAGGTGAATTGCAGAAATACAATTTAGAATTATTACTGCATCAATGTAAATAGAGAATTTTTAATTCAATAATATCACAATGTAGTTAGCTTAAATATTATTGGTATTACTTTGTTCCATATTACAGACCCTAAAAGTGGTAGGGATTTGGTGGGTTGCGTTTCAGTGGATCACAACTTGTTAAGTCTGGGTAGATTGTGGGGTTACCTCAACCATCCCCTTTTTTAAATCACAGATATTGAAATGTATGATGGTGTGTCTTCGTAAGAATCATACTACACCAGTAACATTTAACGCTGTCAATGCCAGAAGTGCACAGATCTTCACTGGGATTCAACATAGGCCCTGGCATTTCAGGTACACAGAGGCCCACACAGCAACCCCTCCCCCCACACACAGGCCCAATAAATAGTAATAAATAGCTTATGACATCCTGCAGCAGCTCCTCTGGCAGTTGACAGAATCCACAGTCTGGGCCTGAGTAAAAAAGTTGCCAAGACAAAAAAGTCACCACAAGAAAAGCACCCATTGACTTTAGAAGTGAGGAAAGATTTCCCACACTCAAAATGGTCACGCATAAAAAAATGTTGACGCCTATTGACTTGAATGCGTATCGGACAGATTCGCTCATCACTATTGATGTGCATGTAAATATGTGGGAGTGTAAATATGTTTGCAGCAGGAGGGCTGCTGGCAATGATGCAGTCGTACGCACACTGTGTGGGGGTAGTACAGGGGTGTCTACAAACAGCAGTCACGCAGTTGTCATACGTATAAAGCAAAGAGAAACTCCAACTGTGAAAGAATGTATCTTGGCAGTGAAAGCCTTCGCATGCAAGCAAAAATTAGATACATGCAAGGCAGGCAAATATTTAAAGCTTTCTTCAACCACATATACTCAACATGTATGTATATATGTGTATATGTTTTCTTATTGTATTAATGCTTTTCCTAAGCCTAATATTGTTTTCCCTTTTGTAAACAACTCAATCATGCTGTCTGGCAGTTGGGCATTTCAGATTGGGAATTAGTTTATGAGACCAGGGAATCACTATCTGACACACGTTACTTCAATGTGTTACAGCCAGATGGTCCTGATATTAGCCTGGGACTCACAGAATTAGTAAGGTGTTAGTAGTATGAAAAAAAATCTTAGGTTGAGGGAGCTCTTTAATAAATCATAATAATAAAATATTTTAATGGAATAATTTATTATCCCCTCCAAAAAATTATAGAGAATTGGTTGATTGATTGTATTAAAACATCCAATACAGTTTTGCTGATTTGTGAAAAGAGAGCTGCTTCACAGTAATATAAATAATGCCCTAAGACAAATAGCACCAGGCCACCCTTTCCATTGTCCTCCTTTCTGTGTTGCATCTAATGACAGCTTTGCCACCACACTTACCACCTCCTAGCACCCCCCATGGAGTATTGGTCCCTGGTGCAGTAGCTTTCTCCAGTAAGGCAGCACTGGATAATAGGATATCATTTAGAAAAAGTGGGTTCGATCCTTTAGTGCTGCATAAAAGTCTGTGCAAGGAAGGGAATCATTTCTTTTCACACCAAGATGTAGAAAAAAGAGTGTTATTTGGGTAGTATTTTTGTTAATGGATAGCTATAGACTGTAGAATTTAACAAAATAATTTTATGCATTTGTGTATCAAGTGTGCACTTCTGGTGTAAGAAAAAATGTTAGATTGAAAAAAGGCACTTAAAAATACTCACATTTTAAATATTTTTAATACCCCCTTTCATGTCAGATTTTCTTTGTGAATCAATCCCTTCAATGTAAATTAGTTACACCAGATCTAAAATGTTGTAACTTTTGTTTGTAGGCAAATAGTTATTAGGTGTTCACCCACAATTCCAGAATTTCTTTCATTAGTATTCCAGTGTAATTGTACCTCCTTTAATTAGGTGCATATATTTTCTTTCAGTACCAAAGGAATAAAGCCTTAATTATAAAAACGTTGTGAATTTTAGAGTTTTTTTTTAAATTTTAATAAACCAAAAAAAGTACCAAACTCAAATGCGTGCTTATTTATTTATTATAAAGGGCTCAAGTATAAAAAAAACTTGATTCAATAAAAATGTGAAAAAAAATTGAATGCAGTGAATTCCTATTAATTTTGAATGGTTCTACCAACTCTCAAATAAAATGGGAAAAAAGATAAATTTTTGTAGGACAACTTCCATTGATTCAACATGAACACTGCAGCTTTTAAATGCAGAATCTTTACATTTAAGCTTTTTGTTTTAAAGGAAAACTATACCCCCCAAAATGAATATTTAGTCAACAGATTATATCAAACTGAGTGACATATTAAAGAATGTTACAATACTGGTATATATATTTAAAGGAAAACTATACCGCCAAAACAATGTAGGTTTCTATAAAAAGATATTGCATAAAACAGCTCATATGTAAAACCCTGCTTCATGTAAATAAACCATTTTCATTATAATATACTATTTTAGTAGTATGTGCCATTGGGTAATCATAAATAGAAAATTGCCATTTTAAAAAATAAGACCACCCCCGGGATCATACGATTCACTGTGCACACAAACAACCAACAAACCATACTCGTTAGGTCACATGAGCCAATTAACAGACAGAGTTCTGTCTTTTGCTGCGACACTTCTTCCTGTTACAGTTAGAGTTGTAGTATTTCTGGTCAGGTGATCTCTGAGGCTGCAAACAGACCATCACTAAATAGTGGCTCAAGGCAAAAGATGTAAAAGGGCAAGATTTACTTAAATATATAGACCAGTTTGGTAAAATTCTTTAATATGCCACTTAATATGATGTAAACTATCTGTTACTTAAGTGTTCATTTTGGGGGTATAGTTTTCCTTTAAGTTTATATTGCCCTCTCACATCTCTTAACTTGAGCCACCATTTTGTGATAGTCAATGTGCTCCCTCAGAGATCACATGACCAGAAATAATGCAGAGGGTGTAAAAAACAGAATCAAGTAACATGTACGGTTTGTTTAAGTGCACCGTGAATCGTAGGAACCCAATGGCACATACTACTAAAAAAGTACATTATTATAAAAATGAACATGAAGTAAGGTTTTACATATGAGCTGTTTTATTCAATATATTTTTATTGAGACTTACATTGTTCGAGGGTATAGTTTTCCTTTAAAGTGACATAGGAGGAATTAATATGGTGCTCTACAAATCTCCAGTAGGTGCCTATACTAGAGTTTAGGAAGAAATAGAAAGATGTATGTTACAAGGATTATGTATTCTGTTGTTGAAAATGGGGATGCTTGTGGTGGTCTAAGGAACTGAAATAATGTAAATACATTGCTGCTTAAATTGCCCATGTCATGTCATTACTTTCTACAATGTTATTATGATAAAATTCACATATATGGAAAGTGTAGGGCAATAAAGGTCTGTGGTAGGAATAAGCTGTACTACAGTATACTCGAAAGATGGATATTTAAAAAAATCATAAATGTAAATGTACATTTGAATGCAAACATAATAAGACTAGTCTGTATAAATAATATACTTAAGCATATTAAGACCTATATCGTTTCCTCTGTGGGGGATCTATCTATCTATCTATCTATCTATCTATCTATCTATCTATCTATCTATCTATCTATCTATCTATCTATCTATCATCTATCATCTATCTATCCTACTATCTATCTGATGACTTGGATAAAGATATAAGCAGTCATTTATGCATTGTGTGACAATATGCCACCCCTGGTAATGGTACAATCCCAGGAGTGGTAAGCTCAAGCAGGGGGGGGGGGGTGCATGCAGCATCAGGTCAAGTAGCTGGAGGGCCAGAAATGCCTATATTAATCATTAATCATCTATTAAAAGGAAGCAGTTTTCACAACAGGAAGGGGTCAATCTTCCACTGTATAGAGCACTGGTAAGGCCCCATCTAGAATATGCCATCAGGGGCGATCCTGGCCCCTCCGCCGCCTGAGGCAGCAGCAGTTGCTCCCATCATGCGCTTACCTTTTTGCGCTTGAGGGGGCCCAGGGGTGTCCACGAGGGGGGCAGAGAGGGCCAGTACGCTAGCACAGAGAGCTCTCTGTGCTAGAAGAGCCAAATTTCGGAAATAAGGCTCTTAAAGTACCAAGAACGTAATTTTTGCCACCCCTAGTACTTAGAGGGGCGCTGCCGCCTGAGGCGACAGCCTAAACTCGCCTCATTGGCAAAGCGCCCCTGTATGCCATACAGGTTTGGTCTCTAGTGCTCAAACAGGACATTTTTGAATTAGATAGGGTACAGAGAAGGGCAACTAAGCTGGTAAAAGCTGGAATATCTTAGCTATGAGGAAAGACTGGCCAAATTGGTGATGTTCACGCTGGAGTAGAGGCGCTTAAGGGGTGATATGATAACTATGTATAAATAATAATGTATAAGGGATCATATAATAATATCGTTAATGCTTTTTTTACCAGTAGGTCTTTCCTGCTGACGCAAGGACACCTGTTCTGATTAGAAGAAAGGAGGTTCCGCCTAAATATTCGGAGAATGAAAGATGGGAAGTTGTGGAATTCTCTCATCAGATGCAGTACAGGGTTATGGAAGATAGCTCATAGTACAAGTTGATCAAGGGACTAGTCCGATTGCCATTTTGGATTCAGGAATTTTTCCCACTCTAAAGGAAATTGGAGAGGCTCCAAATGGGTTTTTTAGCCTTCCTCTGGATCAACTAGCACAACTAGCAGTTAGGTAGGTTATACAGTATATAGATTTACAAGGTTGTACTTGATGGACGTATGTCTTTTTTCACCTAACTTACTATAATACTATGTTCTGCCATTTGAAAATGAATGGTTATTTTGTATCATATTCTGTACCTATTTTTACTTAATATCCCCCCCCCCCCAGTTAAAGTCTAATCTTCATAAAACATTCTAACAATAACACATTTCACCTTTGTGGAGTAACAAAAAATCAGCCCCTAATAAAGCAACAGTACTGTCTTTTTCTAAAACTGCAGCAAAATACAGTCACCCTTGAATAAGTTGATGATAATGCTGCCTGGAATAGTGATTGATTCCTGTTGGTGCTTCATTGCACTGGGACATTAGTACATAATATAGCTTATTTATTAATAAGACAGCTATTTTGCTAGCTAAGCTTGCATCACTGTATCTACTCACAATGTAGTAAGTGCAGTTTTATGTACAATTTTTGCAGTAAATTTTTGCAGTTTTGTCATTCAAGCTCTATGTCCACATTACTAAATGCTTATTAATTTGTGTCACGTCACAAGGTAGTTGTCATCCCTCTTTCAATATTAAACGGTCTGGTAATAACCAATCAATCTGCATGCAATGGTTTTAGTGTTAAACGTGAACCATAACTCAGTGTCTCAGCTAATGCTTTCCTTTCATCAGTAAAACTGACAGCCTGGATTTGATTATAAAAATACAGTGCTTGGAACAGAGCAGAAGGAATGTGCCCAAAGAAGGAAATTATTTAAACAGTTATTCATGTCTTTTCTGCAAAAGTTTCTTATCTGCCAAACGTTATGTTCTATAAAGAGTTTATGATGCTGCATAAGTGATTGCCCACATTCTATTCAGTTTGGGTCTGGTGAAGAATAATGCACAATATACTATACATATATTAGAAAACAGACAATCTCATCATAGCCAGTGTGCAACACTGATTCTGGGGCTGCTGCTGCCCCCCTCCTCTTCCGATCGGCGCTTAAAAATTAGCGTCGGAGCGGGTCTAAGGGGACAGCATCGCTAGTGCATTGAGCGCAATGGTGCTCTCTGCACTAGCGCAGCAACATTTCTGGGTTATCTGGACTGCTGCCCCCTCCTCTCCCGAAGTTCGGCTCTTAAATTTACAAGAGGCGACTTTTTGCCGTCTGAGGCAAGGGTCTCACCTTGCCTCATGGCAGGAGTGGCCCTGCCAGTGTGCTTCCAATACAAAAATGTACAACTAATCTGTTTTTTTTATATGAAAGGTGACACACGCACACACACAAGTCTGTGCAGGTTTTAACCCTGTGTAGGTCTGGGGTTAAACTAGGCAGGTCAAGATTGGAACTATTAGTAATTATACATTTACTGGCACTGTTGGTATATTTGGTCTTGCACCAGCTAGGGTGATGAAATAGTGGCTCATAGATGCATAGTAGGCATAGATGCATGTTTATCTATTGATATGGTGGAATTTTATGTTTCAGGGTTCATCCTCTTATTCAGAAAAATTTCAATAACTGCTTGCTGGGTATAAAATCAAGGGCCCCAGTATGAAGTGGCCCTAAGTATTTCAGGCCCACTCGGCAGAGAGAAATACACTTTCTTAGGGAAATAGACTATCAGGTATTATAATAATGACAGGACTGTCATAATAAGTGGCTTATCAGTTATGTCATTTGACTCAGACTCAATCAGGTTTTCTTTGATCCAGAGTAATCTTTCCCTGGCCAGTACTTTATCTTAGAGACCAGAATTAGATGTTAATATTGGGCAGGGACCTACATGACAGCATAAAAACACAGAACAATCTTGAAGCAGACATTTTCATAGCCCTGTGGTAATTCGCATTCATAACGTTTTGAGTATTATGCTTTAGGACTGTAGGGAAATTCCTTCAACCAAAAACAAATCCATTTCCATAACCATTTGGACTACATGGATGAAGAATGGCTTTTAAATAAAAAATTCAGAATAATATGTGCCAGTTGCATATGCAGTAGAACCCCCATTTTAGGTTTTTCAGGGGACCAGAAAAAAATGCAGTAAAATCCAGGAAAATGTAAAATCAGGGGATGTAATATTGAGGTTTCACTGTAATACTAATCCCTGTATGTTATATGTATTTTTCCTTCTATCTATCTATAATCTATTTTTATTTTTATTTTTTTTAATTAAGTATGTAGCTATATATAACATCCTTGACAATTAGGAAAATGTCAATCTGATTAAAGGGTCAGTATGCACCCTTATAAACCTATGATCCCAAAATGGGACTTATCATGAGCAATCCAGGTTTTTTCTTGAGCTAAACAGGACAAAAAGGGATATTAAAGCTACTCTATGTTTGGTCTTTGCAAGGAATGGGTGCCCTCTTATCAGCTGGAAGGACCTACTGGTTAATAAAGCATTAGATAGGGATTCCCTGAAATATTTATATATTACGTTATCATATCCCCCCCTTAAGTGCCTCTTCTCCAGTGTGAACAACCTCAACTTGGCCTTTATACATTAGAAATAAAAACACAGTCAAAACGTTTGGTCTTTTTGGATACCGCAATGATAATTAGAGCCAAATTTGATTCATTTAAATAATTTTTTATACTCAAACCTGTTCAGTCTTGAACAATGCCTTTGCACATTAGATACTCGTATGCTCTTTATGGAGCTAGAATATTGCTACATTTTTAAAAGCTGAAATGGATGTTTGTAGCCTGGAGGGGCTATTTTGTCCCCTTTTGCTAAACAGACACTTAATCGCTCTCCAAAGGACACTTAATCGCTCTCCAAAGGGCCATAATGAACTGTAAAAATAATATATTTTGTTTCAAATCAACCATAAAACAGTAGTTAATGATATATACCTGATTTATAGGACTACTGTCATGCTATTTGTGAGGTAACTCTCTACTGAAAAAAACATCCTGCAAATAAAGTAGAATGTTAATATGGTAAATAAGTTATATTATAGAACTGGAAGTAAACAGCACAAGCCATTATCTGCACACTGTGTCCAAATAACAAAAATTAATGATTTAATTGCCAGCATACAGGAAAAATCATTCCAAACATCTGAACAGATGATTCACATTGTTATGTTTGATTTTATAGCCAGAAGTGTGGCTTCTTACAATCACTGCACACCAGGGGGCAGTATGTATTCAGATTTTTCCAGTGGACAAGTTCTCTGAAAAGATTATTGAAGGAAAAAAATACTCTTTTTACTACAGTCTTGAAATATCTTGGGAAAACAGTGGCTGTGAGAAGTGGAATATCTCAATGCACTTTAATTAATTTCTTAACAGCATTTAAGACAGCATTTAGTATTAAATTCAGAGCCCAACAAAATATTGCAACTTATATTTGAAACTAATATATGAATGTGTATCTACACTTCCAGCCTACTGTAGCTAAATTTCTCTTCTTAATGCATGCTATTATCTAAAAGGAAATGACTGCACTTAAGCACCTCACAAGATATATTTATATACAGGGCCATTCAAAACACCAGGATTCTCTCTGTAACAATTTTATAATTCAGCACCATATGGACAAGTACTTCCAAATTGTACTGTGCATAGTTCAACTGTTTCTCCCTAGTATACATCATAAAAGCATGCACTAAATTCTTACAACTCATATGTAAAGCAGCAAAATAAAATACTTTCTTTTTTTTATACAATTTCATAGTTGTTTCACATATTTTCCTGTTGCCGAAAAAACTAAATCAAATGATGATAAGTACACTTCAAAAATCCCATAGGACTGAATAGAAAGAGGGTAACTTTTTTCTGTGGTGAGCTCTGATTTTGATAAATCTGTCCCTTAGGGGGTTATTTCTCAAGGTCGGAATATACGAACCTCGAATAATTCATGGTTTTTGGAGGAAAAAAACCTACAAATTTTCTGTGATTTTCAGAGTTTTTTCTTAAAACCACGAACAATTCTGAGTTTTCCCGAAGTTTGCCCGAACCTATTTTTTCGGGCTTTATTCTTCATAAATAAGGTCCATTCGGGCAATCGGAGTTGCTAGGATATCTAACTTAGAAATACTCAGATAAATTCAGACCTTGATAAATAACCCCCTTAGTGATAGAATGAAAATTATATTTATACATTGTAATGCATCCAGTATCTAATGCAAATGACAGTATCACAGGTTCGATTTTATGTACTCCCCACAACATGGCACTTCTGAATGTTTTACTTAATCAAAGGGAAGCCTCTGTACATCTGATCAACTATTGAAATCCAATTAAATTCATTTGCATCCATTACTTTTAATTAAGCAAGATTACTTTGTCATTAATGAAGATTAATTCTGCTATAAAGCATATAAGTCTCCTTTATAGTTAATGGTGATAATAAAACTATTTTGTCCTCATCTTATCATCTAAACTGTTTTATTACAAAGAAGACGTAGGTTATATGCAACTATTCATAATATGGCAGGTATAGGTATGGAATCTGTTATATGTAAACCCATTATCCAGAAAACTTCAACTTAAAGGAAGGTCATCTCCCATAGACTCCATTTTAATCAAATAATTCACATTTTTAATAATGATTTCCTTTTTCAGTACCTTGTACCCGATCCCAACTAAGGCATAATTAATCCTTATTTGAGGTAAAACAATACTTCTGAGTTTATTTCATGTTTAAATGATTTTATAGCAGATTTAAGGTATGGAGATCCAAATTACGGAAAGATCCCAAGTATTCTGGATAACAGGTCTCATACCTGTATATATATTTATATAATTATTATTATTATTTTTTTATTATTAGGCTGAGAAGCTTGGCAAAGTCTTGTTCCATCATTGCTGATACGCTTGCCACAGGTCACCATCAAACAGTAACTGGTTTGAGAAAAAGGAAATATATTGCTACCAAATAGGATAGACAGGGCCGGATTTGTATCGCAAGCACCCCTAGACCACGTAGGTGCGACTGCACGGTCCTAGCGCCTGACCCCAGCACTCCCTATGCGATGCACATGCTGGAGCTCCTCAGCAAGTGGCGCTCAACGATTTGCCGCCCTAGGCCTGGGCCTTTGTGTCCTGAGGATATACCTTTACTTACATCAGCAGCCAGGAAAAGTAAACTTGTGACATAAAGTGAACGTGCCTTTTACACTGTTAAAGACTTATTGAAAACTTCACAATCATGAGTAAATATTTCACTGGAAACCTGCAGATAGATTTTTATTGACATCATCTGATTCAGACCTTGAAAGTAAGAATGAATGCTGTGGATGGGGGCACAGATTATGCTCTATAAAGCTATTATTTGTGGGAAGTGTTCCAACATCATCTATTCAAATATAGCAGATTTTTATATATATATATATATATATATATATATATATATATATATATATATATATATATATATATATACCACACCAAACCACCCACCCAGGCAGGCAGATATTAATGCCAGCTGCCTGTCAATTTGACAGACAATTGGCATTAAATTAAATGGCTGCCTTAGAGTTATATTTCAGTCTTTGTGTTTGGCCACTTTTTGTGAGTCAATGCAAACTTTATTGAAGCATATGGCACACAAATAATGATAATGAGAAAATAGTGTATTTAAATGTGACAGATGCATTTATAAAGCATTCTCCATATGTACATTTCTAATGCATATTCTTGCAGGCACACACACAGCATGTTTTATATACCATGATTCCACCATGAAACTCTACTGGGGATGCTCATTCAATTAATATGCTTAGTGTATCCCTTGCAGTTATCAGTCACAGAGGGTTTGTAATCACTGCAAAAACTATTTGATTTGGTAAATGTAATATTGGCCAGGGTAGACAGATAATATGGCTTCAGTTTACATGCAATTGAGTAACAAAACATATTGCATAGCTCTCGCCAACCTTTAATGCATATAATTTTTTAATTATACAAATATTTCACCACCTATTTGTTTCAGCAATAATCCTTTCATATGAACTGAACATTTTGTATTTTATTTTTTTTTGTTTTCTGTACACTGTACTAGGAAAAAGCAATATATTTTTTTTAGATAGATAGATAGATAGATAGATGTATTTATATATGAACAGGCAAAGATAAATGAAATTACAATATATCTGTAATTATAAAAGGTGAAAAAAGGTTAATTAAATTCATTACATTTTGATCCCAAGGACATCACATATTTGCTCTCATGTCTACAACTGATCAATAACACCTTATCATAACTAATATAAAATGATTAATGCATTTTATCATCTGATTCCTGACTGTGCAATGTCAATCTGGCATCCTCCCTACCCCTTGCTTTTACCTGTTACACCTGGTTTATTCAAGTACTCCCCTTATAATGACGTCCACAATAGTATGTAAACAGACCACAACTTTTATTAAACAGACAATATGATTTAAATCAAATAAATACAAATAGATAAATACATATATAAAGTAAGATAAAGTGCAACATTTTAAGCTAGTAACCAGTACCCCTGGCTCCCTTGTCCAAGTAGGAAATATTACCATCCACCTTTTACACTTACAGTATGTGCCAAACACTTGGGCAAAACTAACATTACTCAAAGAGAGGTAGTGGTTTAAATCTGCTCTATGACATCTGTAAGAACATTTTGCTGTATTTTCTGCACAAAATTAAAATGCTATTTAAAAAAAAAAAAAAAAAAAAAGCGCCAGAAAAAACTGAACTGTTTCAAACACTACAAACCCTTCAAACATTATGGAACCAATATGTTAATGCTCTGGATGGAGAGAGGTTTCAAGCCAAAGATTTATGCTTTACACAGACTCTTACCATACTGTACAATAAGTAATTGTACTGAATACCCGCCATGTTAGTGAGGGATATAGGTATTTCACATATCTGCATGTCATTCATATGGTGCTTAAACACTCTATCAAAGAATATTTGTTTAATTAGATTAGTGGTACTTCAAGGGTCCACTTCTGTTCAAGGACTCCATACTATTCTTGTGTGGCATCATTTTAATTTAGATAGCAGTTACTCAACTGAAATATAGAGTAGAAATACTAAATAAAGAGTTACAGGATACACAGGGTTTTAAATCTCCAAAGCAGCCCCAGTAGCTCCCCATCTGCTGCACATGCTCTGTGCTCAGTTACTGAGCTTTGGTACTGACTAAAACTATACAGTACCCATAAAACATAAATCTCACAATATAAGGCTGGTTAATAATTAATACAGATAAGAACTACATTGCAGCTCAGAAACTAGTTCAATCACCATTAGAATATTAATAATCAGTCTTGTGGCATCAGTTTATGTTACAGGAAAACCTCATTCTCTGCTTGATAATTTGCGACAACCCCTAAGCTTAGATTTTCAACACCTGCTCAGAGCCCACTGAGCATGTGAGTGTTGCAGCCACTTTCCAAGATGGTGACCCCCCTTTGAAGTTCGAGTTTGAATTTCTGTATCATTGCTGCTATTGAGAAAATGAAACGTTATACTGGTGCAATAAGTTCAGTAAATAAAAAATGATATTCTTAGTCATATTCATTTTTAGGGTTTAGTTCTCCTTTAACTCTAAAGGAATGTGCAGTTTCATGCAAACATTATTTTGGATTATTTTCTGCATAAACTAGCAATGCAATAAGTATAACAGGTTTTCTTAAATTAGAAACCATTCAAGTTGTGAGTTCATTTGAGGTCTAAAAACGCTCACATAACTCTAAAATTCGACCTTTGATAAATAACCCCCTATATATTGTATCTAGTCTGCCTTTAGTTTATTATAGTAAGGGGCCTGTATTTTTTTCACCGATCAAATTTTTTCTCTAAAAATGTGTGTTTTTTTATTTCTCTAATCTCTAAAAATTTGAGATTTATGAAGTGTAAAAACCACTAAAAACTCTAATACAAAACTTTGGCAAGTAAAAATAGTCAAGGTCCTTTAGAAGTCAATGGGAGCTGCACTGATCCTATTGGACCTTTTTTAGCCATTTGGACTTTTAGATGCTTTCTGATTTTTTTTTCGCTAGTTATTGTCTGAAAAACTTGAATTTTTAGAGGATTTCAAGGTTTTCATTTTTTTCCTATTCAGCTTTTTTTTTGTTTATGCATTCAGATTTTTTTAATAAATGTCAAGACATTCACGGTTTTAGAAAAGTTTATTTGTGGTTTCAAATACATCTACTGTAAAATCACTAAATTCGAAATGTAAACATAAATTAAAAATTAACATTAAGTCCAGCATGAAAACAGTTACTTGAAAAATAGGTTATTGTTATAAGTCGTACTAACGGAATTGATCACATAATGACATTCAATAAAAACTTATTTAATATCATAAATGCTGTGTAATATATAAAGAATATGAATAAGTAATTAACTGAACAAAACATAAATAATAATTTCTGCCCTGAAAGACAGCAAACTCACAAAAAAAAATCTATAGGTACCACTATTATTATTATCCTATAATAAGTATGAGCATATTAAATATCAAAATACTTGTGTACATCTTGAGCAACCTATAGAATAAAAGGAACACATGCCACAATAAAATGAGTGTAACTCACAGACCATGTATTTATTACATTCTTTTTTCAGAAGAGGTATATGATTTGGGACTGTCACTGTTCCCTGAAGTCATCTGTTTTCCATCTTGCAAGTATTCCCATCAGGTGAACTAGAATTCCAAATGTCTTTGTGAGGCTGTAATAGTATCACTTCTGTTATAGTTCTGATGAAAGTTATTGCAACTCATTTAGAATCTTCATTAGAACTTGATATTTTCATCATCATCGTGAGTGACCTTACTTATCAGTCCTGTTGGCCATTTATTCTGGTGATATTGCTTTTCTATGAGAAAAATCAACTCTCATTCCAAAATTTTTCTTTACACAAATCTATGGATGTCATTTACACAGTAAAACTTGCCGGAAAATGTTGCTAATCACTAGTGCTAAAGCCCCCCTGGGTACCTGGGGGCAGATTCACTAATGGGTCAATTTTTGCCAGTGTCAGCTTCGCACCCCTCGCACCACTTCACCGGCCGCAAATGCGCTACGAATACGTTAATTCACTAAAATGAGAAGTTTCGAAGTTTCATCCCAGGTGTTGAATGCTTACTTCGGCTGTGTGAGCATTTCATAGCGAAGATGCTCTAGTGCTCATTTAGGCCTAGCGAAAATTCGCTAGTGATCTTATGCTTAGGTCAATTTGCAAAGGGCGGGAAATTTAAGTGGTATGGAGGTCTTTATTATAAATGCTAGTGCAAATGCTTGAAGTTCCCACTTTTTATTACACATGTTCAGGGAACTTTAATAAAGACAAGAGAGTTAATATAATGCCCTACACACGATCCCACTGTAAAATGGTTCCATATGTTATAAAATGTGTGGAGAAAACCGGTTAACCGAAAAAGTAAGTTAGGATTTTTGCAGCCAATCCCGCTTTAAAAAATCAAAAGTCATCAGCGTTTTTTGAACTTTAATGCATTTTCGGCACACAGGATATGATGTAAGTGACAGAAGATTGAGGAAGATCTTGCTTCTTTTTAGCACTTCGCCTGGTCTGAGGTGGCAAAGTCAACTCTGGTGAAAGAGGAAACGTTCACTTTAGTGAATTTGCAGAGTAATGATTGTTCGCCAGAGCAAAAAGTTGCCTGGCGATAGAGTGCTAATGAACGATGGCGATGGTCCCATTCACTAGCGAATTGGCAACTGTGCCCATTAGTGAATTGGCGATGTTCCTGCGGGTGGCAACGATGGCGAAAAGCCACTTTGCCCTTTAGTGAATCTGCCCCCTGGTGTAATACCACTTTCAGCAGTAGAAATTTTTTTACAGGTGCTACACCCATTTATTTAGTCCACAAAATATAACGTTTCGAGCAGTCAATCCACCACCATTCATCAACTGCTGAAGGATGGCTTACCACCCAAGATGTTATCTTTGTATTCTAATTTTTAAATGTTTTATTTGTGACAATTTTTTTATGCATTAAAGTCAATGGGTGTTTTTTCTTGTGGCCACTTTTTTGTTTTGGAGACCTTTTTATCCAAATGCATTAAATTCAATGGGCGTTTTTTTCTTATGGTGATCATTTTTAGCTAATTGTCAATTTTCATACAATAATTAGGGGCTTGATGGTTTCACTCACTTCAGTGCCTTGGGTGTATAGCCCAGAGTCCTTCACAACCAATCAATCCTCGCATTATACAAAATGGGGGTGTGGAAGCACTCTAAAGGCTAAGTAATAGTATATTTAAGTATAATGGAAATGCTAGTTTTAATGCACATTCCCTAATCCCCTGTCTCAGAAGTAAGTTTACAAAGTTATGATCATGAAGTTGAAATGCCACCATACCACATCAAGGTAAACCCCAAGGTAAACCCCAATCCTCGCATTAATCCTCGCATTAAACACACTATTATCTTCCTTAGAGATAGACAGAGAGAAATCTCACCCTTTCTTTGTAGTCATCTGGGTGTTGAGAGGATCACTTTACTCAACAGGGTGCATATGGAGTGAAGATCATACAAGTATTTAAGACTCACTTGAAGCATGGGGGCAGATTTATCAAAGGTGGATGAAAAAAATTCGAAATTTGAGCACTTTGTATACTTCGACTAGGGAATAGTAAAAATTCGATTTGAATTTAAAAAAGATTCGAACATTTGATATCGAAATTTATCATGTACTGTCTCTTTAAAAATTCGCCTTTGACCATTTGCCATCTAAAACCTGCCAAATTGCTGTTTTAGCCTATGGAGGACCTCCTAGAACCCATCTGGTGTCAATTGGTGGACTTTGTAAAATCAAAGTTTTTTCTTGGGAAAAACTTTGAATTGAATTAGATCGAATGCAGTATTCCTTCGATTTGTACTATTCGAATTTGGATGAATACGGACCTATTATATCAAAAAAGTACCTATTCGACCCAAAAAAACTTTGACTTAATTTCGTTTGGTCTTTTTGAATTCGATTTTGAAAGTTTTTTTCAATTCGAAATTCGACCCTTGATAAATATGCCCCCTAATGTGGTCCAGATGACAGAGCCCATATCTATAGCAGAGAGTGCAAAAGCGTAGGCGTTTTTTAATTTGACATGAAAAAACAATTGTTTATAATCCTTGCTTGTGGTCCAGTCTATGAGCTGATCAAGAGGTTATTGCAAGTGTAATTGTCTATTGCCATAGAGACTAAAGACTAAATTAGCCTAATCAGCCTAATTAGCCATAATTTGGACATTTAGGGGCACATTTACTAAATGAATCTTATTTGTTTATGAAAACAAATCCAACCAAACTCCATTCCAAGATTTTAACAAATTTATCAATATTTTTGCTCGAAAAACTGGGACAAAATCAGGCGTCAATTTGAAATATAGGATTGATGCTCTGAAAACTCAATTAAATGGGATTATCAGATGAAAACCCACATTTTTTGGATTATCCAGCGCAGATCATTATATCAAGAAACACCTACAGGGACATCTGCCATTGACTTCTACATGACCTCGACTGGTTTGAGATGGCGTATTTAGGATTTTTTGGAATTTGGATTTTTAGCAGCTTTGGTGTATGATAAATCTTTAAAAATGTGGTTTTTTTCCATGATAAATTTGAGTTTTTCCCTTAAAAACCTGTACCAGACAATAATGAGGTTTAATAAATGGGCCCCTAAATCTATTTAAAAATCGTTTAAACATGAAATAAACCCAAGAGGGTTGTTTTACCTCCAATAAGGATTAATGAGGATTAGCTAATTTTAGCTGGGATCAAGTACAATATACTGTTTTATTATTACAGAGAAAAAAGGAAATCATTTTAATTTTTTTTTAATTATTTACTTAAAATGGAGTCTATGTGAGATGGCTTTTTTGAAATTTGAAGTTTTCAGAATGACGGGTTTCTGCATAGCTGGAAAGCCTAGCACACTGTATCAAGGACAAATAACTGCTTTTACAAAATTGTACGATATTCATCTGCCAGTATATCTTGTCAACGAGTGCAAGATGTGCTGTAACTAGTACAATAAAAATGTCACCATACAGTATATGGTCTGCCATATAGTATCGGTCTGCTTAGCCTTCAGGTTGATCAGTCACATACAGGGATCAGCCCATGTATGTAGCCAGGAGGGGTCATACCAAGGGCCATTGTGGTAGCTTTGCAAAGGAACCTATGCATATGGCATTTATCCTGTGTTACATGGAGTGAGGCCACTGTTTGAGTTGTAGCCATTATGGAGAAGTACCTAAAAGCTCCACTTGACCAAAATCACTTAGTTAAGGATATCAACATAAAAGCTGATAGAAGTGTTCTGTATCTGACAGATACTGAAGTGGCTTGTAGTTATGCCTTTTGCTTCTGACTCAAGGCAGTCTTGACTTTATTGATGTGTCACCACATTATGACCATAGTTGACTTGATTATTGCTTTGGTATTTTATGCAGTCTTTAGATCAGGTTTATTTTGTAAACTACCATAAAAAATGCTTTATTAATATTCACATAACTTGAATTGTTAATAAAAACAACTTTGCTGAGATTTTGTTGTTCCTGTTCTCACATAGGATTGCACAGCCTAAATAAGAATTCTACCATATAAGTAAAATGTATGACAATGTATGTATCTATTGATTGTTCACTATGAATTAATGATGCTGCCCTATTCCTTTCAGAAAAGAGGGTGATTAAAAGGTATATAAGCAATAATGTACAACTTCATTTATAGAAAATTACAAATGTAATCACAGTACCCTAACTGAGCATTTCTTCATGCAGTATATGGTATTTGATATGTTAATACCACTTGCCTTTTTACAGCTAATGGAGTTTTTAAGAAATTCTCAAAGGCACTGTACACTAAAGAAATAGCTTTAGTGTACATGGACTTCAATACCAAGTGAAATCTTCGAGGTCATCTTGAGGATTCTGCGCTCCTTATTGTTTCCTCAAGAGATGACTGTGATTATCAGCCACTGATCCTAATCAGATGTGCTCAGTTGCCTGTGATAATTTTTGCCCTATAGATTACACTCAATAGGGGCTTCTCACTGGGGACTTCAGAACATTTATTCACACTTTACAATGTCAACTGTTCTGTTAGCTATACATATGAATATAGGCATGCAAAAATACACATGGAAATATGCTGGAGTTATATCATGGTTGTTATTTTTTTTTAGTTAAAAAAAAGATGTAATAATAATTAAATTATGATTATTAATTCTGAAATGGGATTACAGAATACTATATTAAGCTACTGCAGCTCTTTTTGAACTTGTTTGAATGTGTGCATGTGTTTAGGACAGAGGGATAATGTAATTTTTAGTACTTCTTTATAAAAAGCAGAGAAGAAACACACATTTGTATTTGCGATTTTTTACACAGCAATTTTCATGCAAAATTTAAAAAACTGAAAAGGGGCTGTATAAGGCGTTTATCTAGAAACCATATGCTGGTTAAACTCCCTGAAATGCAGTTTCTTTTTCGGTTTTTACTCTTTATACTGCTTTATACACATCTTTACTTGACTGCTGTTTTTTTTCAGCAGCTTTTCACTTTTATAAATATGGCTTGTGACAGTTTCTTCTCACACACTTCAATGGATTTCTCTAAATCCATTGAAGTGTATAATTTGGTGTATATTGCAATGTACAGTTTTTTTTTTTTTAACAAATAGTGAATCCAGGGCCTTTACAATTCTGGAGCCCTTCCAGCAGTTTGTATGATGTGTGAACAATGGTTCATATTGGTTCTGAGGTGTGAACAGTCCAGGGCTTTACATGCAATGGTGTTTCTGCCATGAGGCGAGGTGAGAAACGTGCCTCAGTCAGCAGGGTTGCAGTGATATCTTTTAAAGCTTACATAAAGAAAAACATAAGTGAAAAAATACCGCTGCAGCCTCTCTTTGTTGCAAAAAGTGAAAACATGTATTATGTCAGACAACTGGGCCTCAGGCTTGAGAAAGGGTGAGACGTAGCCCAAAACTTTGCCTGGTTGTCTGATCTAATAAATTAAATTTTTCACTTTTTGAAACAAAGAGGTGCTGCAGCTGTATTTTTTCTTGTATGTCTATGTTACACCTGACAAGGGTTCCCAGACTGCTTTGCACCCAACTCACAAGGTTGTACAAGGTGGTTGAAGCACACACATTTTTGATTACTCTACACAAGAAAAGCAGTCACAGCAGTCAGACTTTCATGTGGGGACTACAGAAGGGGAGGTCGCTAGTTGGATAGCACTGCCCTATACCATCACCTAAATGTAGGCATCCCAAGCAATCATAGGGAATTTATACTTCATGGTTTGCCCTAGAATTGTTACCAAAGAGGGGGAATGGACAATTACAGTAAATTCTGATGAAAAAGGCATTATCTACACTGGAAGAAGACCTACGAATAAAAAATTGCTGATGCAAATTTCAAATTATCATTTGGACAATGAATCTTGCTCCAAAAATGGCAAATTATGGGTTCCACTATAAGTAGCCATCTTACACATACGTCCATCTTACCATCAGACTCATAAGTCAAAATAGAAATAGGGCCCATGGAGGCAATTGGCAATCCTTTTGTAACCCCAAACATTTGACCAACTATTCATCCTGCCAGCAGGATTGGGGCATTCCATTTTGACACCTATCAAAGCTATTAGCTATCTAAACCTAGAAGCAGGTAATACTTTATTGATATTTCCAAACACCCCCCCAATGGTAATAAGATTCATGATGATGGGGGCATTAGATCATATTTTCTATAACAGATGCAGAGAAGTAATTACAGATAATTATGTTTGCAAAAAATTAATTCTTCTATAATTCTTCTATAAGAATGACACATTGCAATGTTGCTTTACAGCTACAAAATGTGATTGATTTTTTTGTATTTATATATAGGACATAGAACTATATGTGCAGTGCTTTGCTTCATTATACTTTTTCTTCACCTGTACCTGGGCATATTAGCCATGCTGAAGTTGGAGTGTATCTTCATAGTATAAATATACACCTATACACACAAAATGCAAAAGTGTCAAAAAAGGTTTTATTCAGTGCTCAGTATTTTTAATATGTCTCTCTTTAAACAAGGCATCTAGACTTTTTGACTGCTTTCGTTTCAGAGCATCAAACCTCTAAAAGCACTTTAGTTTAGCTAAAACTTGTCGGAAACCTTGACCTAGGTAAGAAAAGCAAAATGATTTGAACAAAAAGCCTCATAACTCTTTAAGCAGAGCACATTAACGGAATACTTCATGCAAGATACATTAGGGCATTTATCATGATTTACCAAAACCTATAGTACTCTGTGTATATTAATACAATGTATTATCTTCAGCTGGATGAATGGAACATTAATTTTAAGAGGCATATGGAATGTTTTTGACTCATTTACACCGAGATAACCATTGTAAATGACAAAGTCCAAGGTTAGCATTAAGTTGTTTAAGAGGTGCCTCTGTGGGAATTATATAGTATTTCCCTGAACTGTTTGCAAGATGAAACAAGATAATTACATCTTTTTAAGCAAGGCTTTCTCTTGTAAAACAATTTCCTCATTTAATAAAACATTATTTTGCAAAAATTGCATAAATTATTTTAATTTGTAAAATATAGGTATGTTACATAGTTACATAGTTAAGTTGGGTTGAAAAAAGACCATCAATTCAACCCCTCCAAATGAAGCCTACACACACCCTGAAACTATATATTTAGATATTAGTATCACTGTAGCCTTAGATATTATGGTTGTCCAAGAAATCACCCAAGCCCCTCTTAAAAGTTTTAACGGAATCAACCCTCACAGCATCATATGACAGGGCACTCCACAACCTCACTGTCCTCACTGTGAAGAACCACCTACGCTGTTTCAAATTAAAGTTCTTTTCCTTTAGTCTAAAGGGATGGCCTCTGGTCCGATGATCCATTTTATGGAAAAACAGATCTCCCACTAACAGTCTATAATGTCCTCTAATGCACTTATAAAGAGTAATCATATCCTCTCACAATCGCTATTTGCCAGATAAAACCACCCCAACCTTGACCCTCATAGTTTAATCTTCTATCCCCTTAACCAATTTAGTTGCACACCTCTGCACGTTTTCCAGCTCATTTATATCCTTTTTAAGGACCAGAGCCCAAAACTGCACTGCATGCTCAAGATGAAGCCTTACCAGGGACCTATAAAAAGGCAAAATTATGTTTTCATCCCTTGATTGAATGCCCTTTTTTATGCAAATAAATACTTTATTTGCTTTAGTAGCCATAGAATGACACTGCCTGGAATTAGACAACTTTTTATCAAAAAAACAATTAAGGAAACCCCCAACACAATGTCATTTAGTGTTTAACTTATTTCTGCAAAGTGCATTACCTTGCATTTATCAACGTTGAACCTCGTTTTCCAGTTTGCTGCCCATTTTTCAAATCTAGTAAAATCACTTTGCAAAGTGGCAGCATCCTGCATGGAACATATAGTTCTGCACAATTTATTATCATCAGCAATAATAGAAATGGTACTTTCAATGCCCACCTTCAGGTCATTGATAAACAAGTTGAAAAGCACAGACCCCTGCCATACTCCAATGACAACACTGGTCCAATCAGAAAATGTTTACCACCACTCTTTGTAATCTATCCTTTAGCCAGTTCTCTATTCAATTACAAATACTATGCTCCAGGCCAGTATTCCTTAATTTAACCATTAACCTTCTGTATGGTACTGTATCAAATGCTTGAGTGGAGGTTCCTGTTCACTTCTTCATAAAGGCAATTAAATTTGTTTGGCAAGAATGGTTACACATAAAACCATGCTGGCACAAATTCATAGTATTATGATTTGCAATAAAGTCAAATATTCTATCCCTTAATACCCATTTGAAAAGCTTTCCTACCACTGAGGTTAGACTAGTAGGCCAATAGTTACTAGTTTAGTACACTAGAATGAATACCATCCAGTCCCGGACCATTGTTTATCTTTAGATGTTTTAGTCTCTTTTGAATTTCCTCTTGCGTGAACTATGCATCATTTGTTGAATTAATAGAATTGGGACTATTTAGAAGGAAACTTCATTACTTGGTTCCTCATTTATGTAGACAGATGAAAAATAGAAGTTCAGAATCTCTGCTTTATCTCTGTTCTCGTCAATCAACTGACACCCCTCTGACAACAATGGTCCCACCCCATCCTGCTTCATTTTTTTAATATTTACATAATTAAAAAATAATTTTGGGTTCATTTTACAAGTATCCTAGTTGCATTTCATATCTAGTATTAAGCCATGTCACACTACATGCTCAGGGAAAATCACTGGAAGAATCAAAATTACAAAAAGATGGTGTCTGTGGAGATTCCATATAAATAAATGGGAAGCCTAAAACCAGCATTCAAGTAAGTTGATAATCAAATGTTTTTTCCACAATTTTACATCAATAAAAACATTGAATGGAAAAATGTGATTCACACTTTGTGTTGCAATTTAATGTGATTGTGATTTATCCAATTTGGGATTATGAAATAAATTTGTGCACAGTCATGAAAAGATAGAGATTTAGTTTAGTCATAATAATGGCTGTTTAATTCAAGGAAGCACAGATAAGCATAAATATATTTCTTTGTTTTCAATCATTATTTGAGCCTGACTAAGTGGCTCTTTCATAAAGCAATAAACCTTCCATTGTACAATAATTTCATACAATGTTTTAACAGAAGGGCAAACACTATGGGACACATTTACTAAGGGTCAAATATCGAGGGTTAATAAACCCTCAAATTCGACCCTCGAAGTAAAGCGCAAATGTTACGATCGAACGAAGTAATAATGTTCTATCGAACGATAAGATCCTTCGAATCGAACGATTCGAAGGATTTTAATCGATCGATCTAAGGATTTTTCTTAGATCAAAAAAAGTTTAGAAAAGTGATGGGGAAGGTCCCCATAGGCTAACATTGTACCTCGGTAGGTTTAAACTGCCGAAGTATGTAGTCAAAGTTTTTTTAAAGAGACAGTACTTCTACTATCGAATGGTCGAATAGTCGAACAATTTTTAGTTTGAATCGTTCGAATCGAAGTCGAAGGTCGTAGTAGCCTATTCGATGGTCGAAGTACCCCAAAAAAAACTTTAAAATTCAAAGTTTTTTTCATTCGAATCCTTCACTTGAGCTTAGTAAATGTGCCCCTATAATTATGTTTCAGAATTCCTTTGATGTACAAAATTACCCAACTTAAGGATAAAACAGGTATGGGACCTGTTATCCAGAATGCTCGGAGGGGGTTTTCCGGATAACGCTTGCTTGCTCTGACAAATTAAGGCTAGTGAAACTTCACCAGCGATCAACTGCCGAGACGCAACTTTGCATTTTAGTGAATTAGCGTACTGGTAGAAAATATTTACCCTGACAAAGTAACGCAGAGTGTGGTGAAGCCTTCGCAGGTGAAAATTTGCCCTTTAGTAAATTTGCACCAATGAATCTGGTTTCAGAAAATAAGAAGGAAGAAGCATTGATATGGCAAAATGATAAGCAAGAGAGTAGGATTTTTTTCAGTATTTTGGGTCTTCATGCCTTAAGTCTACTAGAAATTCATTTAAACATTAAATAAACCCAATAGGCTGGTTTGGCTTCCAATTAAGGATTAATTATATCTTAGTTGGGATCAAGTACAATGTACTTTTTTTATTATTACAGAGAAAAAGGAAATCATTTTTAAAAATTTGGATTATTTGGATAAAATGGAGTCTATGGGATACAGCCATTCCATAATTCTGAGCTTTCTGGATATCGGGTTTCCGAATAAGGGATCCTATACCTGTATAGGAAAAAGTGTAACTTGATCATTTGAATTTTTTCATTTCTAGATCTCTACCTGCCCAAGCTTTTACTTACATATTATGATTTTTGTTATATTTTTTTTATTTGTACATTTGTAGACATCTAAAAAAAATCAATAGAACATGTTATAAAAAATTAATGTGATATAGCTACCCCTTGATTAGTTTACATGACGCACATAGAGATTGCTGTGGAACCTTTGAAGTTAACACAGCCAAAATGTCATCATAGTAATTGGCACATCAGCTCAGAGCTTGTTTATTTTTCTTGTGTTTGCACAGTTTTTCTTCAGGCTTTCTGAATTCCGATATTCCTACCAAAAAAACTTACTAGTAAGCTACTGTATTTTGCCCTGATGAAGTTTCATCTAGTATGTGATTGTAATTGGATAACTGGTTTGCAATATTTACAGGGACAGGGAATGATGTAAATTGTAGAATATTCTTTGTAAAACTCTAAGAGCTGTTCGTACTATATTTCAACCCCATGCCAGAGTAATTGACCCCAATCTCTCTGTTGTATTATTGGATTTTATTGGTTTGGCAAAATAAAACCATGCTTTGTAATGAGCACACATCTACTATATACTGCTGAACACCCATCTTTGAACTTAAGCAATACCACTTATAGACATGCAGATAAATTAAGAGCGCTTACTCTGCTGTGAACAAGTCATTGATGTCTATGTGTGTTACTGTGTGGAGAGAATGTCAGGCAATTGCTTACAGTGCAGAACTAATCTACTGAGACTGCAGAATTTACTGTTAACAGCTGTGGTAAAATATCCACCATTATTTCAAGAGCCTTTCAGACGTACTTTCTTTTCATGTATCAAATGAACTACCACTTTATTATCAAGCTGAACATTTTAATAATTTCTGTAGCTTGCTGTTTGTCAAGCTGCTGTAACTGAAAAGGACATGAAGTGGACACATTCTGCCCCTAAGTGGTTCATAAATCTTCACTGTATGTGTTATTTACTATACTGTCTGCTGACATCATTGTCAAAGCTAAGGTTTTTGCTTTTTCTAGCTTAAATAAGTGACTAGTCAACTTAGGTTTGTTTAAAAGAAAATGCTGCTGTGATTTTTACAGTCCAGTCTTAAACTCCATTGTTGAATATCAATATGGACAGGCTCCTTATTTGATGCAGATCTCCTGTGACTTTTGAGGTACAGTATGCAGGGGAGAAGAGCTCAAAAATAAAGATTTAATATTACATTTAATTGAGCTTGGTTTTCAGTTGGCAAAATTACATAAAGGTCTATGCAGGCAAAGGATGTCAATCCAGAGACCTGGCAAAAGCTGCAGATGAGGCTAGTAGCATGACATAATGGGGCAGCTTAACTAAAGGGCAAAGTGAGCATCGCTAGTGAAAATTTGCCAGAAATCACATCCGCAGGGACATCGCCGATTTACTAACAGGCCTAGTGGACAATTCGCTAGTGAAAGAGACTGTTGATAGCGCAATTTCATGCCCTTTTGCCAGGCGCATTTTTGCTCAAGTGAATGTTTGTTACTCCTCAAATTCACTTAAGTGCGAATTTTACAGAACAGTTTCCTTCGCGAGCTTACACCTGGCGAACTGATAAGATGAAGCTACATCCTCCTCAATCTTATATTAGTGACAACCTATCCTGTATGGCATTTTTTCATATTTTAAAGCAGGATTGTCTTTAAAAGTTGTAACTATTAAACTAGGGCATTAGAGGATCTCCTTTGTCTTTATTTTGCTTCCTTGCTTAATAATGAGGGGCCACTTAAGGCATTTGCACCAACATCTCTCATAAAGACTTATATGAACCCACCCTATTCAAACTGACGTAAACAGAAGTGTACTAACAAAGTTTTGCTAGGCAGAACGAACATTAGCGAAAGTTCGCTATGAAATGCTTGCTCTGACAAATTAAGGCTAGTGAAACTTCTGCCGAGACGCAACTTTGCATTTTAGTGAATTAGCGTACTGGTAAAGTAACGCAGAGTGTGGTGAAGCCTTCGCAGGTGAAAATTTGTCCTTTAGTAATTTTGCACCAATGAATCTGGTTTCAGAAAATAAGGAAGAAGCATTGATATGGCAAAACGATAAGCAAGAGAGTAGGATTTTGCACAAGCTGCAGGAAAGAGCAAACACTGTAAGAGTGCAGTGGCCTATACAACAAAATATAAACACTGATGAATAATTGCAAAATAACAGAAGTACAGTTTAGATAAACTTTAGGCACTATGTGACAGCTTTTGAACAAGAGAAGCGGTGGGAAATTTGCAACATACTGACAAATCTTCCAGTTCATCCTTGTCCTACTCTATCTTTTCACAACCCTTTCTTCTTGCTGAAGCTATGAAGCATCTCAGAATGAGAATGATGATTTCATTGTACCAGTGTGTTTATAATGACAGTTCTTCTACTATGTCACACAAATCCAATACAATTTGCAACAATATGTCACTAGGGATAACTGCTGACAATATAGGATTGTAGGCAAAAGTTCAAAATTCTATTGTAATAAAGGAAGAGAGACCAGAGTTTTGTTGGCAGATTTTAATTAATAGGGCATTGAAATTCATGATAAGGGCTCATTGCTACAAGGCCAAGATAACAACAAAGGATTAAAGGCAGCACACATTTGAATCAATTTGAAAGGATGGCAGATAATGTAGTGTCAATACGAATTTTCCTTTGTGAAGCGGTAACATTCGTTTTCTCAAAAGCTGTGCTCATCATCTCTAATCATAGCACTGAGATATGACAGTACTTTATCTGATTGCAGACAAGTAGAATTATGCACATATTACTAGAACTATGCCTTTGCCTTATAGAATAGTTTTGTGAAATAGTCAGTTCACAGCAACTTATCTTCATAAATGGCTTTCAGTTGCTTCATTACCAATTTAAAGTCTGCATTGTTTAAAACACTGCATTGTGAGTAAAAAAGTCCACTTTGCACACTGCACTTGCAGTTGTAAATGACCACTAATATCTGCATTTTTTTAATTCTGCATTTACTTATGCTACCATCTATATAGCTTCAGTCTACAATGTAATTCCTGTCGTGGTGAAGAGGTTTATACAAGCTTCTTTTATGTCTATAACTTTTATTTCCTCTAGTCATTTCATAGTATTATTGGCAAGGAGGCTTAAAGGAACAGTAACACCAAAAAATGTAAGTGTTTTAAAGTAATGAAAATATCATGTACTGTTGCCCTGCACTGGTAAAACAGATCTGTTTGCTTCAGAAACACTTCTACAGTTCATATAAACAAGCTGCTGTGGAGCAATGGTGGAAATTGAATAACCGCTATTTTGCACAGGTTAACTAATGGATAACAGATAACACCATTAGACAGACAGAGCTTATTTGCTATCTGATGTGTAACTTGAGCTTTTTCTCCTTTGAATGGCTGCCCCCATTGCTACACAGCAGCTTATTTATATAAATAATAGTAGTGTTTTTTAAGCAAACACAGCAGTTTTACCAGTGCAGGGCAACGCTGCATTATATTTTCATTACTTTAAAACACTTTTATTTTTTGACATTACTGTTCCTTTAAGCTAGATTTCCTGGGAGCAAGAGAAATACAAAATTGAGATAGTACAGATTACAATGTCAATATAATCGGTAACTTGTGCTCTGTTAGGCCTCAAGCACACGGGCAGATTCGGGGAGATTTAGTCGCCTGGAGCCTGCCTCACGAGGAAACTTTGGGCGACTTCGGAAATTGAAGTGCCGCGAGTACATTGGCGCTAGTGTTTTGTCATTATAGCTGGTGGCAGGGACAGCGAAGGCAGTTCGGGGAAATTGTCGACCCAAAAGAGGCGATTAGTCACCAGGCGACTAAATCTCCCCGAATCTGCCCGTGTGCTAGCTCCCTTAATCTTGTCTGTAATATGCTGAGGTAAAACGCTACAGTATTAGGGTATTGGCAGATGGGATCGTTTTTTTGCCCACGATAGATCTTTGCTAACATGGCAACAACACTTTTCCTTCATACCCACAATGCAGTGTTTTTTCCCATGATTTCACCTTTGGAGTTGGTGGTTTCCCTCTATCAATGGACACACGCACAATCGATACAAAGGGGCATTCAGCACAAATATGGTTTTGACACAAGTAAAACTT
This sequence comes from Xenopus laevis, assembly GCF_017654675.1. Taxonomy (NCBI): domain Eukaryota; kingdom Metazoa; phylum Chordata; class Amphibia; order Anura; family Pipidae; genus Xenopus; species Xenopus laevis. The sequence continues at coordinate 76,792,118 of NC_054373.1, read as the reverse complement.
AATTTCACTGCACTTGTGGTCATAAATAACCATATTGTATTTTCTGACTAGTTCAGAAAATTATGTGCTATTATCCTTAGGCACATCACCCGATGCTGAGCTGCCATAGAATTTCTGCAATTGGGTCTGCTTTGCATTAGCTCTCTGTTTCAACATGCTTAGGTAACTGCCTAGGGTAGTAGGCACATAGCTGCAAAGCTTAATTAAAATCCTTCAGTTAAAGTGCTTCTGCATGTACTTTGGCATCAGTTATTTTATTGTTTATAAACTATTTTTCAAGGGCAGCTAAATTAAGCAAAGTCTTTAATATGTGATCTGTATAAGTGCAATGCATTGAATAAATCTAAATTGCAGTCTGTGTGTATGTTCTCAATAAATAGAGTAATAGAGTAAAAACACTTGCATGACACAGGTGCCAAGTTACCTACTGCTAAAACAATTTGGGCTTTTAGTTTTTTTAAGGTCTATAATATAGCTTTTGTTTAAAGAAATGTCTTGTCTGCTCCTTTGTAATTAGGGATATTATTCCTAGCGAACAAATGAATAACACTTTTGTGAATGAACCCTGACCCTTCTGCATATGAACAGTGGTGCAAAATAGTCAAAGCATTATTCATATTAAAAAGTAGTGAATTGCATGCGTGTGTACCTGCTGATCCAGGGAAACCCTGAAGTTTCCGCCACCCTGTAATGGTAATGCCAGGGTTCCTGGCACTGTAGGCTGCATTGATAAGCACAGTAGACTTGAGGCTAAAGGATAACTTTCAGACATGAAATTGCAGTAAACCTGCTTTCACCTCAGTACGGGAATTTTTTTTATAAATTCCAAAACTCCCTCCATACAGTTGCAATCAGAGATTGCACATCAAATTAACCTGTTTTGCAAAATCAAGCAGACTACAGCATTCCACCCCAGTGGGTGTTTTATTGCTACATTTTCTCTTGCAAGATATTTTGAAGTTGTAGCATGGTGGTTTTTATATAATTGATTGATAATGATTTACAATATGTACATCTGCTTTTATATATGAATCAAATCCTCGGTTTAGGCAAAAGCAGTAGATTTTGGGACGGCTATTGTCCAATGGTCAAGGTAGAATGTCTTTGTTCTATGTATATTGCTAGGTAAACAGTTACCCAGCAAATATCATTGGAATAAACAAACAGACAGCAGATAGACAATAATCTATCCAGACAACTTAGTGCACAAGTTAGCACTTGGGTTGGGGGCATTCTAAAAACTCTGGTATAAGAAGGAGCTTTCACTTTATATGAGTGGGTGCCAGGATTTGGATCATCGCTTGATTATGAGTATGAACGGATTTTCTGTTTTCCTATATAAATTATATTTTTCTACAACATAGGATTCCAATATTTCCCTTGATATCAACGGGTAAGATTCCTGAGACAACTTAAATGACCCATGTTAAACTAATGTTGCACCAAAATTAGCAGCTCAACAAATTAATAGCAAATGGTTATGGGGCTTATCTGCATGTAGTGCTGGCAGATCTTGCCAGAGATACATATGCATAGGCGGAAAGAAGGAGGGACCTAGGGACCCTTGTCAGGCTAACTATGTTGCATGTCACAAGATGCACAAGCTAAGGAGTGCAAGGGCAGAGGCAAGGGCAGGAGAGACCTATGCATAGCTATGAATTGCAGGGCAGCCTTGTGTGTGACATTACTGTGCTCTGCACCTTGTGTTAAGTGCAATTGCCTCTTTGCATAGGTGCTAAAAAGCACAATTTCCACAGTGGGACTTTTTAGTTATTAGTAGTAGCTGGTAAAAAATGTAGACAACAGAGACAAACAGGGTTCTATGTCTTGTGCAGCTTTTTGTGTTCATGTGTTTATACACTTGTGTATATTTCCTGCTCTATATACAGAAGCTCATAAAAACATGTCAAATATAGTGGAAAACAGATCTAAATAAAATTCTGCACAACACAGGCATTCAAAAATGTCCTGTGTAAAAAGATAAAAAAGTACTTAAATAAATGCTAATATTCAATATGTAAAACACTTCTTATTACGTATTATATTTGTAATCTACTTAGCCCCAAGAAATCCCTGCCCCAATACTAGTAATGTAAATGAATGGTGCACAAAGCCTGACAGCAACTTTGGTATTCCAAATGCTTGCTCTTAAATGAAGACAGACTTATTACAAGGTTTTACTACACCTATAAAGCACGTTATTCCTCAGTAGACTACATTTCATTTAATTGAGTTTATAAAAGAACCCAATAACATTTGTTGTTACATAAAAAAGGCTTACAGAACACGCTTTACTTAATTATTAAGCAAGATTCAATTTTAACACAAAATCAAAGCACATAAAGAATTTAAAGAGTAACTTTTGTACAAAGCTAAGGGATGCAAAGTAAGAACCCGAAGGAATAAAAGCATAGACAGCATTATTAATAAGTTGTTAGAAGCTGAAATCTACATGCTGGTGCTATATATCTTGAATAACAACAAGTGCCACATGCTCCATGACAATGATTGAATTGCCATCTTTTTAACAGAGCTTTGATTTTAGCCAGACCCCCCTACACCTAGGGGCACATTTACTAAGGGTCGAAGTGAATTTTCGAATTTAAAAACTTTGAATTTCGAACAAATTTTTGGGTACTTCGACATAGAACAGGCCAAAATTCGACTTCAACTTCAACTTTAAAACCACCTTAAACCTGCCAAATTGCTATGTTAGCCTATGGGGACCTCCTAGAACACGCAAGTGTGGCCCTTTATCAAATTTACACCGGCCCTCAGCCTCCATCATGAAATTAATAATAATGAGGCCCCCCAGCACAGTGCAATCAGGAATCCCATAGCAGTAATATTAAGGCACATTAGTGAAATGACCTGCCACTTGGTCTATACTGCTGCCTGTGTGCTGAAGGTGTTAGCAATAGACACATACTGGCACGTAGAGACGCGTTGTTTTCGCATACTTCTTTAGGGCTAAATGTGTCAATAGACATACTGATGTGCCAGTACTAAGTAAGTATGGCGTCATTACGTTCCAGTACGTGTCTATTGCTAACACCTTCAGCACACAGGCAGCAGTATAGGCCAAGTGGCAGATCATTTCACTAATGTGCCCAAATATTACTGCTACGAATCTTACTCGATTCCTGTAATTTAATGTCAGTGGTTCAAAGAATGTCAGGCTGAATGGTCGGCCGCCACATTTTCACCTCACCAAATCTGGCCCTCGTTGCAAAAAGTTTGGGAACCCTGTCCTAGAACCTATAGCCAACATTTAGCTGAAAGAAAATATGATTCAAGCAAATTTCAAATATAAAATAATAAATTGAATCTAAATTTTTATCTGTAACTGATACTGAAAGTAGTATATAGATACAGCATCTTCCCAGTGACAGCAATCCATTTTAAAAAGACTGCCAAACAATTGGACATCAGTCCTTTCACTGCCTTTAATTATCTCATATCTTGGCAGCAAGAAAATGCAACATTTTGAGTGGCACGCCAATCTTTATCAAGCATAAAACACCATATGCTTTATGCTTGATAAAAAGTGAAGTGCCACTCGAAATGTTGCATTTTGTTGCTGCCATGATATGAGATAATTAAAGGCAATTTTAATGAAAATGGAGTTCTGTCACTGGGAAGATATGTATATACTATTGAGAAACCTTTGTGAACAAGTTCTAAAGTGTACCCGAATCTATAAGCGAAGAGTAAGTGCGGTTTGATTGGAATTGTTTAGTGAAAACAGTGTATACAGTTATGCAAAAAAGTGTATTATACTCCATGGCCATTTTTTACTTTTTCAACATACGTACAGATATTTGATCTTCATTTAAACAAAACTGATAGATAAAGGGGATGTAATGCAACAAATATGCACCATTTACATTGTGTACACCGTATTGTAACTTAAATAAACAGACAACATTTATCACTAACTCGGTCACCAGTGCCGGGCCACGCTTGGCAGGCGCCCTACGCAGGCCCGGCAGTCACAGTGCCTGTGTGGCAGTCCTGCTTGCGCGCGCATGCGCAAATTCCTGCCCGTGCACATGTGCAGAAGCGCTGAGAAGCGCAAAGAGAAAAGAAGGGAACCGGACTTGGGGTAGGAGACAGGTACATGCCTGGCGCCCTCCCAGCTTTGCGCCATAGGCACGTGCCTACTCTGCCTACCCTTAGTTCCGGCCCTGTCGGTCACAAATGATAGGAACATTATTAGAGGGGATCTTGGAAGAACCTGTCTTATTTAAAACTCGTTTAATTTGGTTTTCTCCTTGTTGTTGAAGTTAGTTAGTTGTATAATTCTGGGAAGGAATTTAAAAATACTGCCAAACAACTGGACATCGGTCCTTTCACTGTTCAGAAATTGATTTCAAACAATTACCAAGCTGCCCAGGCAATGATGCTGAAAGAAGCTGAAAAGAAACTCAGAATTACATCCCACGATTATAGGTAGATTTCACCACTGTCGCGAGAATTATTTTTGAAGATAATAGGGGTGCAACAGAGTACTCCTTGGTGCTCATTTGCAAAGCACTTTTGCCCCCCTGCCTGCTGTGATCTGCATACAGCGCTTGTTGAAAAAATGTACACCTACATGTCACCCTTTCCGCCTAATGCAGACTTGTGAGCTTGGAATTATGGTTTCATTCCTAGTCCTTGTGACCCTGGATAAGTTGATTAATTTCCTGGTGTTGTGGCATACTGAATGCACTTATCATGGCTGCCTTAATTGCTGTAAATCTGTTTGTGTCTCATGGGAGAAAAGTCTAATACAGTACAAATATTTCTCCTTTCACAAATATGATGTGTGCAACAATAAAAACATTGTTAAAATAGGAAGGCTAGAGCCTTAAGGATATTTTGGGATTTTAGACAACCTCCACACCATTCAACAAAATCCTTAATATTCACTTGAGCTCAATTAAACCCTTAAAGTCTAAAATAGAATAAGGCTAGAAATACTGTATTTTGTATACTAAATATAAACATGAACTTACTGCACCACAAGCTTAATCAAACAAATAATTTATGCTTTCAAAGTTGGATACAGTGGGTCACCATCTTGTAACTTTGTTAAACATCTTTGCAAGACTAAGACTGTGCACATGCTCAGTGTGGTCTGGGCTGCTTAGGGATCTGCACAAAAATTTGCCAAACACCGAAGGCTAGTATAGCGGGGATATCCATATGTCTGAGGAAGGGGCACGCCCCCGAAACGTTACATCACTTGACGAAATAAACGTGCAGGGGATATCCCCGCTATACTAGCCTTCGGTGTTTGGCAAATTTTTGTGCAGATATTGTTGGGAGAGGTGCCGACCCCTCCAGCCAGCACTAGGCAACCACTCAGGAGAAACCTAGGGGAAATAGGGAATCTTTTTTGCTGCTTAGGGATCGTCATAAACAAAGCTGCTTGAGTTCTGCATGGCTGGGAAGTAAGGAGGGGGCTCCCCCTGCTGTGCATAAGTATGATTGTTTCCCTGCTCAGCAGTTAGGGACCATCTCATAATTCCTATCCACAGCAGTAAATGAAGGGAGAATCTCACTGCATACAGCCAGGTTTCTTATAAAAACGGTACACATTTTTTAATTGAAGTATATTGGAGATATGTTTCTTTTTCATTAAAGAAAGTAAAAATGGGATTTTATTTTTTTGCCTTTACATGCCCTTTAATTAATGGTTTCCTAAGCAGTTGGCCTGGCTACTGTGGGGGCCCAAAGCAAAGGATTGAAATCCCAGGGTTGTTTCAAATCTGAATTTCACACTTTTGCCTTGTTGTAATATGTGTGGGCAATTATACAGAGAATAGGTAGAATCAATGTAGAACAGTCACAGTCGTAAAGTTAAAACTTACTAGTATATTGTGTCTGGGTTCTTGTTCTCACCAATATATTAAGTATTAAGTATTACATATGTCCCAGACCTTCAGCCTGAGGAATATGCAGTATTTTACAGTTCTCAGAACAGACATAGTAAAGTTAATATTTCTATTACAATAGCTTATTGGTAGAAAACGGCTAGCGTGTTTTGTGCCTACATACCAAAAACACCAAAAACACAAAAGTACATGAGGAAGAAGACACCCATACAATATTAGACAACATTGTTTATACAGGGATGGATGAACTATTCCTTTGGCCCCAAGACTGTCCCCTACCCTGTCCCTGCTACAATCTGGCTCTGCTACCTCCCCACCCCCAACTCCTCTACACAGCACTGGCCTCCTTAGAATTATGGTCCCTATGGGACTGCCTGGGTTGCCCTTATGTACAATAAATGCACCTTTGTGTGTATGTGGGGCCTAAACTATCTGTTCCAATTTGAATCTCTGCCGTGAAAGCTATATACATGATGGGGGGAGGGTGACAATTTGTTATCATATCAACATCAGTGACATTCTTATAGAGAAATTACATCTCCCTCTGTATTATTAAGCTGGCCATAGACGCAGCGACCCGGTCGTACGAATCGAGGATTCGTACGACTATCGTACGACTTTCGGATCATATGTGGGGTGCTCCGACATTTGTCGTACTATGCCGATCGGTCGTTTGGTCGATCATACAGGTTAAAAAATTTCTGTCGCCTACCGATCGTATCTCTGCGTGTATTGACAATCTGACGATATCCATGAAACCTCTGACGGAAGTACACGACAATATCCATGGCCACTGACGGAAGTACATAGAGACAGTCGGAGGTTGAACATATAGGAACGTTCGCAACGAGCGTTCGTGTGAACCTTTCCCTCTCCCCCAAATATTTTACTACATAACTTTTACTATAGCTGGTTATAAAATGCTGAAACTCAAAACAAATTTGAACAAAAAAAACCCTTTTATTTCTCATACTCTCACGTTTTTTTATGAATATATCACACATATATATATATCAAAAATGGCCCATGGAACCAAATGCTGCAGGCTCTGCATGATTAAATGGGAGGCAACACACGCTTGAGAGATTTCACAAGACATATGAGGATATTGGGATATTAGAAAAATGAGGATATTGGAATATTAGAAAAATGCTGGGCACTGTGTCCAGCAAATGTGGCCAGCACAAGTTTGAGAGATTTCACAAGACATATGAGGATATTGGGATATTAGAAAAATGAGGATATTGGGATATTAGAAAAATGAGGATATTGGAATATTAGAAAAATGCTGGGCAACGTGTCCAGCAAATGTGGCCCATGGAACCAAATGCTGCAGGCTCTGCATGAGGAACTGGGAGGCAACACACACTGTATGCAGATATTTTGCTCTACATTACAAACAACCAAGCATTTAGGATAAAACAACACATTTTGAACACGTTTCAGAACACATTTAAAGAATACATAAAAAAATTATTCTGTGTCATTCTCCATTTCTTCAATCAAACCAGTGATTTGCTCTTGAAGTAATAGTATGGCTTCCTTCGCACACTGTAAGTTCTCAATGCAGCTCCTCAGTTTGGTCTGGTAATGGGTTTTTTTCAACATTTTTTTATGTGGTGTACTAATTGCAACTTCAACATCTACAATACAAGATACAATAATTAATTAATAAAATTAGGTATTAAAAAAAAAATTTGCACCTACACGGCACTATGTACAAACCTGAAATTGGCAGGGTGTCTTGCGAGGAGCTGTGAGGCTCTTCTGTAATATCCTCCTGATTTCCACCCAAAAAGCCCTCTGTCACCTGTGCCACTTCAGCCACTTCTGCTTGGGCGTCTGCTGTACTGTCTGTGAGGTCTATAGCAGAATCCTCACTTGGTTGTCTTCGGTTTCTTTTGGCAAGAGCTCTTGCTTTCTTGATTTGTTCTAAATATAAAAACATAATGATAATCAGATATGAAAACATAGGTGCGTCATAACGAACGAACGTCTGCTGCCCGCACGACTCTTCGTTCACACCATAACAAATACTAACTACCACACTTTTTGTTAAACTTTTACTTACTTTTCTTTATTATTCTGTGAATAATATTGAGTTGTTCTCTCTCCCTCAGTTTCAGGTCTGACCATCGCTTTCTGAGTTGGTCTTTAGTTCGCAGCACTCGAAATCTACTGTTCAAGCCTTCAACAATTTTGGTGAGTATGCCATCTTTCCTGGTATTAGCATGCTGATATACCGCTGTCATCGTAATCATGTTTCTCCAGGATCTGCACCATGTAGACCATCTCAGCACGGGTCATAGCTGTAGCCCTCCTTCTGTCTTGCTCCATGTCCAACAGAAGACTGCAAATTGGCGCCAGCAAACGATGTCACGTGACCGATGTGACGTCAACGGAAATGACGTAGCACCACGAGATATTCCGGAAGTGGTGGTACAAACACGACAAACACGAATGATCGCTCGGCACACGAACGTTCCCTCTCGTAAACGCACTTTCAAAATACATCGTAAGTACATCAGAATGCATTCGTAAAGCTGTAAAATAGTTCGTAAAGCTGTAAAATAGTTTGCAAAGCTCTAAACTAGTTTCTTTGCAGGATGGTTTGCACATATATACGTTCACAGTCACTGGGACCGAACGATCGGCTTCCCGCCGAACGTTCGTGAGACTATAAATAATGCCGAGGCTGTGTTTTGCTTTTTTTCCCAATAATGTCTATTTAATTTCTAATAATTTGTTTGATTACTTATATATATATATGTATACATTTTTTTTTTAGATGGCTGCTGAAAAGTTTATGCATCCTGAATTTTTGAGAGAATTCATTGATCTTTATCAGTCTTTGCCATGCTTGTGGAAAATAAAGGCGGCGGAATATTCAAACCGGCACAAAAGAACAGAAGCATATGAGACACTGGTGCAACTATGCAAGAGAATCAATCCTGCAGCAAATATCGACTTTGTAAAAAATAAAATATCAAACATAAGGACTGTTTTTAGAAAAGAATTTAACAAAGTGCAGTCATCCAAAAAGTCTGGTGCCTCTGCAGATGATATATATACCCCAAGACTATGGTATTACGACCTCCTCTACTTTACGGTGGACCAGGAGATACCACGAAGCTCTATTACTGTCATGGGTACAGCACTTGAACCAACACAGGTGTAATGCCCGAAGGCGCAGTTGAAGTAAGGACCAAAGAGAAGGCAACAATCCAAGTTCGCGGTACAGAAAAGGGTTTATCAAAGAATGGTCGTAAACAGGCAGAATGGTCAAGACAGGCAGTACAGATTCAAAGTCGATAACAGGCAAGGTTCAAACACGGATAAGCAAAACAGAATATATCGCACCCAGGAACTATATGAAATAGACCTATAATTGGGCAAGGTCAGGATGGAAATGAGGGTCTTTATAGTCCAGTCTATTGGCGCCAAAATTGACGCGCTGGCGTCAGACGCAGACGCCAGCGTCCCCACGCTGACGCCTTGACGCCGGCGCCCGATTCTGACGCCGGCGTCCGTTCCGTCGCCGGCGACCAATCACAGGGCAAGAAGGAGATGATGCAGGATGATTGCGACCACCCGGAGCCATGTGCAGGGAAGAGGAATCGCCATTTTGGACGCCATCTTGGAGCAGGTCAGTAGACTCCATTACAGTACCCCCTTCCTTAGGGGGGGCCTCAGGACCACCGGGACCAGGACGGGAAGGAAACTGCCTATGAAACCTGCGAACAAGGATGGGGGCATGGACATCCGACTTTTTCACCCAAGAGCATTCCTCGGGACCGAAACCCTTCCATTCGACAAGGTACTGGAGAGCGCCCCTGGAAAAACGAGAGTCCAGAATCCTGCTGACTTCAAATTCTAAATGGTCATCGATAACAACAGGAGCTGTGGAAGAAGAAGAGGGGGAAGACACTGCAGGTTTAAGGAGAGACACATGAAAGGCATTAGGGATCCGCATCTCGGGAGGAAGAAGAAGACGAACTGCCACAGGGTTGATGACCTCGATGATGGGAAAGGGACCGATGAATTTGGGGCCAAGCTTAGGAGTGGGAATCTTGAGGCGAATATTCCGTGTAGACAACCAGACCTTGTCACCAGGAGCATAGGGTGGGGCGGCAATTCTCTTCCTGTCGGCAAACTTCTTTTGAGAGGATGAACTCTTTTCCAGATTAGCAGTGGTGGCCTGCCAGATGGCCAGCATATGAGCGGCTTGATCATTAGCAGCAGGAACATTTGTGAGTAAGAGATCCTGAGGGAATGCCAATGGGTTCCGGCCATACACACAGAAGAAAGGAGATTTCTGGGAAGAAGAATGTAAAGAATTGTTATGGGCAAACTCCGCCCAGGGAAGAAGGTCCGACCAGTCGTCTTGACACAAAGACACATGGCAACGAAGAAATTGCTCCAAGGCCTGGTTAACACGTTCAGCGGCACCATTGGACTGGGGATGATAAGAAGAAGAAAATTGAAGAGAGATATTTAAAGCATTACACAGTGACCTCCAAAATTTAGACACAAATTGGGGACCACGGTCGGACACAATTTCTGCTGGGAAGCCATGGAGGCGAAAAATATGTTTAATAAACAGTTCTGAAAGTTCAGGAGCAGAAGGCAGTTTGCGGAGAGGAGTGAAATGAGCCATCTTACTGAATCTGTCGATAACAACCCAAATGACAGTGTGGCCGGAGGAAATGGGCAAATCGACAATAAAGTCCATGGCGAGGTGAGTCCAGGGTCGAGATGGGATGGGCAGTGGAAGAAGAAAACCCTTGGGAGGAGAATGTCCGGATTTGGATACAGCACACGTGGAACATGAGGAGACAAAATCTTTAACGTCCTTTCTTAAGGTTGGCCACCATACTAGACGAGATAAGAGCTCGGTCGTCTTCTGAATTCCAGGATGTCCGGCCTGTTTGGAACTATGAGACTGAGACAAAATAGCAAGACGAAATTCTGGAGGGACAAAAGCAACACCAAGAGGAGTTTCCGCAGGAGCAGAATCTTGAGCGGACAACAATTGGGAGGCACAGGAAGGGAACAAGGCAGCAATAATCTTGATGGAGGGTACCACAGGTTCAGGTTCCTCGGACACAGAATCTTCGGGAATAAAGCTTCTGGATAAGGCATCGGCCTTCCTGTTTCTGGAGCCAGGACGAAAGGTAATGACAAAATTAAAACGGGAAAAGAAAAGTGCCCACCTGGCTTGCCGGGGATTCAGGTGTTTGAGGGTTTGGATGAACTCAAGATTCTTATGGTCGGTAAAAATCGTCACAGGAACCGAAGAACCCTCCAGTAAGTGTCTCCATTCCTCCAAGGCTAATTTGATGGCAAGTAGTTCACGATTCCCCACATCATAGTTCTGTTCTGGGGCAGAAAATTTTTTAGAAAAGAACGCACAAGGATGGAGTTTACCGTCAGAAATGGATCTCTGTGATAAAACTGCTCCAGCTCCGACATCAGAGGCGTCGACTTCCATGAAGAAGGGATGTAGAGGTTCTGGGTGCCGAAGAATTGGAGCGGAAGAAAAGGCCTCTTTGAGGGACTTGAAGGATTCCAGGGCTTGAGAAGACCAGTGTTGAGGTTTGCCCCCCTTACGAATCAGGGCCAGAATTGGAGAAAGTCTGGAAGAAAAATTTTTTATAAACTGTCTGTAATAATTGGCAAAGCCGACAAACCTCTGAATGGCTTTGACACTAGTAGGAAGAGGCCAGTCCAGGATTGCAGACACCTTGGCAGGATCCATCTTGAAACCTAGAGGAGAAATGATATAGCCAAGGAAAGGAATAGACGAGACTTCAAAAGTGCATTTCTCCAATTTAGCAAAGAGATTGTTCTTCCTTAGTCTGGAGAGGACTTCACGTACTTGGGCACGATGTTCCAGAAGATCTTTAGAAAAAACAAGAATGTCATCCAGATAAACGACCACACATAGACCCAACAAATCCCGAAAAATATCATTAACAAACTCCTGGAAGACCGCAGGAGCATTACAGAGACCAAAGGGCATGACCAAATACTCATAATGTCCATCACGGGTATTAAAGGCGGTCTTCCACTCGTCCCCTTCACGGATCCGGATAAGATTGTATGCCCCCCGAAGATCCAGCTTTGTAAAGATATTGGCACCCCTAAGTTGATCAAACAGTTCAGAAATAAGAGGAAGAGGGTACCTGTTTTTAACTGTGATCTTGTTGAGTCCTCTGTAGTCGATGCAGGGCCGCAAACTACCATCCTTTTTCTCAACAAAGAAGAAACCTGCACCGGCAGGGGAGGTGGAAGGACGGATGAATCCTCTCTGAAGATTCTCCTGGATGTATAACTTCATAGCAGAAGTTTCCGAAGGAGAGAGTGGGTAGGTGCGGCCCCTGGGGGGCATAGAGCCGGATAGAAGTTCCACTGGGCAATCGTAAGGCCGATGGGGAGGAAGAATCTCAGCAGAAGACTTGTTAAACACATCGGCAAATGCTTGGTATACAGAGGGAAGAGAAGAATTAGAGGACACAGAGGAAATTTTGACAACCGGAACAGTGGGTAGGCAGTTCTGTAAACAAAAAGGACTCCATCTGGAAACTTGCAATGTGGACCAGTCAATGACTGGATTATGTGCACATAACCATGGCAGTCCCAGGACAACCGGAGTGGAAGGGCAATCAATGAGGAGGAAGGATAATCTCTCCAAATGCAAGGTGCCCACCTTAAAAGAAAGTTCCTGAGTAGAATGCGAGACGAAGGCAGACGACAGAGGACGATCATCAATCGCCAGGACACGAAGAGGAACTGCCAAGGGTTGGAGAGGGATGGAATGACGTCTTGCAAAGGATCGATCCATGAAGTTTCCTGCAGCACCGGAATCTAGAAAGGCTTGTGAGGAAAACTTTAAAGAGCCAAACTGGATCTGCACCGGAAGAAGGAAACGTAGAGTAGAAGAATGGGGAGAATGACAAATCCCACCCAGGTAAGTCTCCCCGAGCTTACCTAGGCTTTGGCGTTTCCCGGCTTCACTGGACACTCCTGGGCAAAGTGGGCTTTACCCCCACAGTAAAGGCACAGGCCGGCAGCCCTTCTCCGGAGTTTCTCCTGTTCGGACAGGCGGGCCCGCCCAATCTGCATGGGTTCTTCAGCCGGCAAGGAGGAAGAAGCAGAATCCATAGGAGCAGGAGGAAGCTCAGGGGGAACAGGATTGAAAAGCAGGGGTCTCTGGAAGCGGGGGGCCAAAGAAGGTTGGAACCGGGGGTACCTCTTTGTACGCTCTCGGTCGAGTTCAAGCTGGAACTCCCTCTGCCGGGTATCCACCTTCACCGCCAAGGCCACCAGATCCTCCCACCGAGAAGGAATTTCCCGGGAAACGAGGTCATTCTTAATGCGTATAGCCAAGCCGTTGTAAAAGGCCGCGTGGTAACCATCGTTATTCCAGGAGGTCTCTGCCACCAGGGTACGAAATTCAATGGCATACTCGGGAACTGAGCGAGTGCCTTGTTGAAGCTGGAACAGTCGAGCCGAGGCTGCAGTAGTACGACCAGGAGCGTCAAACACCGTCCGGAGTTCTTGGAGAAAGGCCCCGGCGTTGTCGATCAGCGGGTCTCTCTTCTCCCAAAGGGGAGACGCCCATTCCAGAGCCTTCCCCTGCAGACGGGAGATGACAAAACCAACCTTGGCTTGCTCGGAGACGAACTGGCCTGGCTGCAGAGTGAATTGAATTTCACATTGGTTAATAAAACCACGACAAGCTTTTGAGTCTCCGCTGAAAAGAGGTGGAGCGGGAACACGAGGTTCAGACACCTGGAGAGGAGCAGGAATGGCAGGAACAGGCACAGCCGCAGGAGCCGCTGGAGACATGGCAGTCAATTTCTCCAGGATAACATCAATTGCCTGGCCAATTTGAGACTGCTGGGCTTCATAGGATTTCATGCGAGAAGCCAATCCCCGAATGGCCCCTCCGACATCGAGGGGTACTTCGGCCTCCTCCGAGGGGTCCATGGCCCAATTATACTGTAATGCCCGAAGGCGCAGTTGAAGTAAGGACCAAAGAGAAGGCAACAATCCAAGTTCGCGGTACAGAAAAGGGTTTATCAAAGAATGGTCGTAAACAGGCAGAATGGTCAAGACAGGCAGTACAGATTCAAAGTCGATAACAGGCAAGGTTCAAACACGGATAAGCAAAACAGAATATATCGCACCCAGGAACTATATGAAATAGACCTATAATTGGGCAAGGTCAGGATGGAAATGAGGGTCTTTATAGTCCAGTCTATTGGCGCCAAAATTGACGCGCTGGCGTCAGACGCAGACGCCAGCATCCCCACGCTGACGCCTTGATGCCGGCGCCCGATTCTGACGCCGGCGTCCGTTCCGTCGCCGGCGACCAATCACAGGGCAAGAAGGAGATGATGCAGGATGATTGCGACCACCCGGAGCCATGTGCAGGGAAGAGGAATCGCCATTTTGGACGCCATCTTGGAGCAGGTCAGTAGACTCCATTACAACAGGAAAATGCACAGTCATGTGAAGAAATTCCTTCAGAAGACCAGGTATCACAGGTAAATATGCAAAAACACATTAGAAGGTTACGTTTGTTCGTTTCCCATTTTCTTATATCCTTTATAACCATACTACATTTCATTCCTACAGACCGTGAACTCTGAGAATGTTCAGCAAACAGAAGCATCACAGCCAGCACAGCGCACAGTACCAAAAGCAAAGAAAAGAAAACCACAGCAGGATGATGCAAAAAGTAAATTTTTTAATGAAGCATCAGCCATACTTGCAAAGGCTGATGATGAACTTGATGCATTTGGGTTTACTGTAGCTGCAAAATTACGGAGGATGCATGAAGAACAAAGGCTGCACTGCGAATTATTAATTACTGATTTGCTTCATAAAGGCCTACAAAATAAACTTTCGGAAAGTACCGTAATATCCAGCAATACGCCACCAATGTTACCACATACATACTGGAACCACTATCCACAATACCCTCCTCCGACAAACCAATCATTCCCTCAGCCATGTTCCTCTACCCCTTCACCAGCTGCTAGACACCTTTCTTTTTCCAGCCCTTCCCCGGTACCCAATGACCTTCATTACCTAGAATCTGAACAGAATAATAGGTATGCACCTTTGTAAGCTTTTGGATATCTTTGAAAGCTTTTGGAGATAACTGCACTTTAGTTTTTCCATTTTATCTATATATAGTGTGAAATATTGTGCTGCACTTTTTGTTTTGGACAGTTTGCACTTGTTTGCTTGTTTTTTATTATATATATATAATATATAGTATATTATAGTAATTTAAATTGGTGTATTGTACTTATTGCTCTTTTATACAAAACAAAATACAATAAATTTTCTTACAAAAAATGTAATTATATTATTTTGTACAAAGTTATGCAATGACTGTATTACGCAGTATACAATAATTGAAAAAGGTAAAAGATGAAAATTTAAACCATTCGGTATTGCCAGTCTACTTTGCCAACCCCATTAAAATACTGTACATAATTTTCTCGATTGGTTTTAGCATCAGCTGATGTGTTTCTGGATTGTGACCCTTGCAGCTGTAGAAGCATGTTGCTCTCATTTCGCCATTCAGCAGGTACAATGGTCCCAGTCTGAACATCCTCATGATCCACCATGCTGACAGGGGCATATGAGACAAAGTCTCACGCTTTAAAAGCCACTGCTTACTCCAGCATGAACGGTTTCTCTTTTTCTTCTTTTCTGGGAGTGCTGTTGCCAAAGCGATTGCCAATGCTGCTCTTTTCTTGCCATTCATAAATCCTGGACTCATTTTGGCTTGAAATATAGAAGGTAGTGAGGCTTCGTGCAGACGAACGGTCGGGACACAGTCGTTTGTATGACTAGCGCGATCGTTCGTTTGAATACCTAGTTTCCATTTAGAAAAGACGTCATTTCCGCGAACGTCATTTCCGTGAGCATCAGCAACATACGTCACTACTGACGTCGGACGATTTATGTTTGACAAATAATGACCAGAACATTGTACGATTTGTCAGTTCTTCAACTTAAATCCAACGATGAAAATCTTTAGGTTAGTAGTAGGTCGGAGCATTTGTACGAACGATCGTAATTTGAACGATCGTCGTACGTCACCCGCGATCGCTGCGTCTATGGCCAGCTTAAGTCATTCACACTCCAGGTGACTGGCTCTGGCGAACGGACCTTACTCCACAAATTCTAGTGCTATAAAGCAGCTAGATCTTCCTCAATCTTCTGTCGCAAACATATTCTGTGTGCTGAAAATGCATTAAAGTTCAAAAAACGCTGGTGATTTTTACTTTTTTAAGTGGGATTGGCTGCAAAAGTTCTAACTTACTTTTTTGGGTAAGCAGTTTTCTCCACACATTTTATTACATATGGAACATTTATTTTACAGTGGGCTCATGTGTAGGGCATTATATTAACACTCTTGTCTTTATTAAGGTTCCCTGGACATGTGTAATATAAACCGGTAACTTAAACCATTTGCAGCAACATTTATAATAAAGACGTCCATACAACTTTGAATTTCCCACCCTATGCAAATTGTCCTAAGCGCAAGATCACTAGCAAAGTTTCGGCACAAATGAATGCTAGCACATCTTCGCTATGAAATGCTTGCACAGCAGAAGTAACGCTAGGGAAAACTTGCCAGCGTTTGACGCCCGCGACTAAACTTTGCATCTAAGTGACTTAGCGTATTCATAGCATATTTGCGCCTGGCGAAGTGGTGTGATGGATGCGAAGCGGTCGTTTAGTAATCTAGATGATGATGGTCCCCCAAGAAAAACTCCAGTGAAGGGATCTACCAACAGCCAATCAGATTTCATCCATTGGATTTCATAGTTTTACATTTAAATCATACCCAAACATATTTCCCAAAATTTGCAGTCAGTCACTGGGTGACTACGTATTCAAGGTTAGAAAAAGTGGGCCAATCACATTTATTTCATTGATTTAAAAGGGGAAATTTTAACTGCTGCCATTCTCACACGTTTAATGTCATGGCCCTATGCTTTACACATTTGGTCACTGGGTGACTTCATTTCAAGTCTAAAAAAGTGGACAGAGCCAACAACAATGTCAGGGTGCCCAAACTTTGCACTGGATGACTTCGACTCAAGGTTACAAAAAGGTTACAAAAAGTGGGCACACCCACTAACCGCCAATAACAATTCACCTATTGACTTTTATTGGTCAAAATATTAATGGCAGGGTCCCTAAACTTTGCACAGTTAGTCACTGGGTAACTCAAATCAAACTCTTGCATTCATTGTAAAACCAACAGCTGGTTGAAAAAAGCCAATCACTGATTGGTTGCTATGGGTTACTGCCAATGGGCCCAGTGTTTATAAATGAGCTCCATTTACTTTGAGTGTTTTTACTATATGACTGTTGTCAAAGGTTAGAAAACTGGGAAAAAATGGATGGAGCCAACAGCCAATCATTTTTAATTCAGTGACCACTTGTTTTTCAAACCAACATGAAAGGGTTGGTTTTCAAACCATCCCTTTCTAGTTTTAATTCTTATATCAGATTCATAGGGGTATATTTATCAAAAAGTGAAGTTAGAGATCGCCACAGTCCTCTAGAGTGAAATTCTGCCACTCTTCATTCATTTCTATGGGATTTTCTATTGGATTTTCTATGGGATTTTGAAAGGCGTATTTATCAAAGGATGAATTTTGACTCTCTCCCGTTAATAAATACTCTTTTAAAAATCCTATAGAAATGAATGGAGAGTGGCAGAATTTTACTCTAAAGAACTGTCGCAATCTCTAACTTCACTTTTTGATACTGTAAATATACCCCTTAGAGCATTTGTAGCAGCTAAATCATAGTAAGCAAATCACATTGCTATATTTATTTTAAAAAGATCTGATTAGCTAGAAATCCTAGCTAGATTCTAGCTAGAACTCTTTTGGATCAACTTGGAAAAGATGCCATCTTTAAAAGAACACTGACAAAATGGGAAACTTTACTGTTTGTAATACTGTAAAAAGTAATTCTATCCTTCAATACAATTACAGTTTATACAGTCCATTTCAGCTCTAATGATATTGCAATTTAATTACAATGTCAAATAATATATAAATAATAAAATATATAGTGTTTTGAGAAGCAAAGTAGAACTGTTTGTCAATGCAGTTATAAGTATAGTTAAACTTCTGTTATTTATTTCCACCATATGTTTTATTGCCTCCATTATAATAGTGGCTTACCTTCAACAATGTCCCCTTTTTCCCACTCCACATTCAGAAATGTTAATATAATTCAGTAACTGTGCCCAGCAGTTCATTGTGAGGCCTTCATATGCTGATGTTATGACACCAAAAACATTTCAATTTAAATACAGAAAGGTCACAGCATAAAATAAATAACATCCATACACCGATATCATAATGTGAGAATGAATTGAGAGCCAGAGATGCATTAAGCCAGTCGAATGAATTCAAATGTCAGTAAACAGCAAGAGTTCAAAGACTGGAGGTTCTTTAAGGCTTTACCTGTTTACCTTTATTAAATAGTAAAATATGACAAAGTCTGCACTTTGCTTAAGGTGACTTCAAATTCATATTAGATTTTCCAAGCCTTATGTTGACTAAGGCATCTATAGACTTCTTTCATTTGCAGACTAAAAGTGGGACCATTGGGACTTAAATGGATCCAATTATGTGAACCCTTACAGGAGAAAGAGGTAATAATGAATAGCTATGAAATGCAAAAGGTCACCTAGTTCAGGGACAAAGCATATGATTCTGCAATGGAAATACTCTGCTTACTCATGACAATATAAGAGTCTAAAAAGTTATCTGGATTACCTGTATTTTACAGAAGCAATCCATCAAATTATTATGAAGGAACTTTATATTCCACTTTTATCAGAAAATGCAGAAATGAAGAAGAAAATATTTTTAGCAAAGGTAAACATGCTTCAAAGCCAACCTACTAAGTGTTAATTGATTTCAATGTCATGGGTATAAATACTTGATGGGATTCTATACAGACTACCCTTCTAGACCCAGTTAGTGTGAAATGCATCCTTATAACCTTGTAATCAGATTTAACATCTTTTAGCAGCAATAACAATATAATAAAGTGTGACAAAGTAAAAAATAATGGCACATACAGATTTACATTAATACACAATATTAAGAATGGGGTGCATATGTCTGCCATTACACCATGCTACAACATAAAAAAGAGAGAGATGCACATTAGCTGATCATTACTACTGCAAAAGTGGGCTAGGAAATTTGCATTGATCAATTCCCCTTCTTTTGTTTGTTAATTTAACTACAACAGATGCACTTCCATTGTTCTAATATTTTTTTCCTACAACCCCGCTTGTTGTATATTTTATTACAAATCATACCAAAGGCAGGTCAAGTTCCTTCTAACCTATCTGATGTATCTCTTGCTTGCATTTTACAGCATCAAATGTCCTACATGCCCTTAGGTACAAAAATAAAATATTCCAAATATGAGCAGTATATGAGCCAGCAGTTCACCAAACAGTTCTATTTCCATTATTAATAGAAATACCAAGTTAGCTAACATGTAGAGACCCAAAAATCAAAATATTGTGGACAAATTGTTGTGTAGGTCACTGAAATGACTGACCTTATCTCAACTTGTTTGGGCATTTTAACTAACAATGTGATCAGGGGTGATCTCACGACTAGGGATGTCGCGGACTGTTCGCCGGCGAACTTGTTCGTGCGAACATCGGCTGTTCGCGTCCGCCGCAAGTTCGCGAACGTCGCGCGACGTTCGCCAATAGGCGTTCGCGTCAAAATCGTTCGACCATTCGACCATTCGATCGCTAAAATCGAACGATTTTCGTTCAATTCTAACGAAAATCGTTCGATCGAACGATTAAAATCCTTCGATCGTTCGAATCGAACGATTTTCGGATGTTCGAAGTTCGCGAACTGTTCGCGAACTGTTCGCAATTTTTGCCGGTGTTCGCGAACGGCGTTCGCGAACACATTATCGGCGGTTCGCTACATCCCTACTCACGACTAGGCATTCCAAAAAGCCAGAGGCAATTTCCCTGAGAACTCTTTACGACATTAGATAATCCCTATTATCACTCTGCTCCATGGGCATCACAAACTAGTATACACTGAGCTATAAAGATTTAAGATGGTAAAACAAACAAGCCGCATCAGTCTTTGCTAAGTTTTCTTATTAGCTTTTTATGAATTGCTTTATAAAGATGTCTTACCTTTTTGTGTTTTGCTTACTCACCATTCCTGAGAGAGCCAAAGGTTTATATACATTTTATTAGTAGTAAATAAATGCACTCATTCCAATACATTGCAGTTGATTATGTACAAAGATAAGTATTTTACTATTCAAAGTGGATTTAGAAAGATTTGTTTAAATATTAATAGCCTTGCTGAAGAAGCAGAAAAGGCAAATGCTTATGGAAAGATAAAGTAAATACATACATACAATTCAAAGGGCTGCCCTCTGTTAAAAAAGAGATAATGCACATGAGCATTAGTTATATATAAGAAAAAACTGTAATCAATGGAAGTTACAAAGTAATTTACTTATGTAATCAGATCATGTATAACACAATATTCTGGTCATGAGGGACATTTAGGGGGTTATTTATTATACTCCGAATGCAAAAATCTGTTATCCGAAAAGCCATTATCAAGAAAGTTTGTTCTGAAATACTGTAAGTTTTGTGTACAGTTTTCTATAGAGTTCATTTGAAACAAATTATTCTTATTTTTTTGATGATTTATTTTTTCTCTGTAATTAGAAAGCCCCTTGTCCTAAGTTGCATAAATTTATGTCGGTGGCAAAGACAATTAGGTTTTTTAAATGTAAATAATATTAGTAGCCTTAAAACAAAACCTTATACAGAAATGCACAGGTCCCAAGAACTCACCAAAATAGATACTATAACTGTATATATTTCCCTCATCGTATCTCGTTTAGACTACTGTAACTCACTGCTCTAAACTGTCTAAACTGATCCCACTCTAATCCATAATGAACACTGCTGCCAGACACATACATCTCTCCTACTGCTGCCCAGTGGCGTAACTATAGAGGAATCTTACCCCACAGTTGCAAGGCTGCACATGGAACAGGGGGGCCCAGACTGCAGGGTCTGCTTCCTCTATAGCCAAAAAGAATACCCCCTCCCCAGCGGCACTCTTACCAGCATATGGGGAAGGGGGATGCAGGTGGCTGGGGCCTCTGAAGATTTTGCAGGGGGGCTAGCCCACTCTAGTTACGCCAACTGGTACTGCCCCTTTCTGCCATACCCTGTACTGGCTTCTTGTGATACAATTCAATTCAAGATTCTAGTAATTCATTACAAAGCACACACCCATGCCACACCACTATATATAACTACCTAATTAGCAGCTTTACTTCAGCTTCACCTGACATCCTTCATTCCTCTTTATTTATTACTTCCTCTCCAGGGGAGATTCTATCATTCCTGCCCTCCACCTGAGGTGGCTCCTGCAATGTCGCTCCCCCTTGCTCCCCAGCGATTACCTTTTCTCTACAGGAGAGGGACCAAACGGGGGAGGGGGGGGTCCGCATCTTTAGTGCAGAAAGCTTAAATGAGCTGTGTGCACTAAAAGAGCCTTGGTTTTTGGTTTATTAACTGGAAATGTGGCACTTAAAGTCACTAGGAGTGGCTTTTTGCTGCCCCTGGTAACTTGCCGACAGAGGCAAATTTCTCAACTACCTTATGGCAGCAGCGTCCCCAGGACAGCCATCAGGGGGGGACAGGGGGGGAGAGTTGTAGGGGGCCCCGAGGGTAAGGGGGGCCCGGCCACGCTACACTTACTTGATTAGCCGGGCCCCCATCTTTCTGAGAGCTGCTGACTTTGGGAAGGCATGGATGTTTAAGGGGCCACCAATTTTTTTTTCTCAGGTGGGGTCCTAGCCACCAATATTTTTTAATGGGGGGCCCTTCTAAAAAATGTTTTTTATGGGGGGCCCTGACCACTAATATCTTTTTATTTTTTATTAACATGTGGGAACCCTAGCCACCAATGTTTTTTTTGTTTTTTTACTGTGTGGTTGGGGGCGGACCTGTGGGGTGGGGAGGGTGGACCTGTAGGTGGGGCTTGCGGTGGGTGCAGCCCAGGGGGCCCAGGAAATTTTGTCGTATGGGGCCCTGTGATTTCTGATGGCGGTCCTGAGCGTCCCTGTTCCTCTACCACCTCCAGAACTTTTCACATGCTGCACCAATCCTCTGTAATGCTTTACCCCTTCCCAAAAACCACCCTCAGCCTCCCACATTAAATGGTATGTCCCATTACTATCCTATTGAGCAGGAACTGGTTGCTCTCACCATATTTTTCACTTCCTCTCCCTCTTAGAGGTATATTTATCAAAAAGTGAAGTTCCTCTACAGTGAAATTCCGCCACTCTCCATTCATTTTTATGGAATTTTCAAAGTATGAACTTTCACTTTCACCCATTGATAAATACTCTTTTAAAAATCCCATAGAAATGAATGGAGAGTAGCGGAATTTCACTCTAGAGGATTGTGGCGATCTCTAACTTCACTTTTGGATATATACCTCTTACAGTGTAAGCTTTTGCAAGCCCTATTGTCTCCTAACAATATCCAGTTGTGATTATGATTCAGTTCTGGTGAAATGTTTGCCTGCATAGGTAAACTGTTATGTCTTATACTTCTATCCCTATACTCTTTATAGCACTGCAGGAAATGATGTGCTATATAAATTGTAATAATATTTCCTCCAAGGGAGTGCAAACAATTAACGTAAACAGATTATAAGGACAGTATCAAACCTCAAAACATGCTCTAAAAAACAAAAGCACACATATACAATCCAAGCTCTGTGCTCTATTGATCATTTAATAAGATTGCTAATTTGGTCTTGTTTAGGTGACTATGGATTACTGCAGACCAGTAAAAGCTACCTGTTGATAAGTTGTCATTGGTTAATAGAATAGAGGCAAACTTTGTACCTGTTACCATATTATGCTCTAGGTTGTCTGTACAGATGCTTAATTTAAGCAGTCCACTGCTGAATTTCTACATATGAATTCTTTTGACAAATGAATATAGTTACGCTATCTTCCTAAACTGCTGCTGTTTTAAAGAAATACTACTGAGATTACTCAAGTAATCTCTCTCTGCTCATTTCTCAAAACTATAAGTATTGGATTCAACTTTCAGTGCATTTTGTAAGACTGGAGTTTCTTCAGGGTTTTTGAAGATTTTGCTAATATTTGAAACGGAATCACTCAATAAAATAATTTTATGTAGCTATGTTTAGGCTTCTTAATTTTGCTTTATATAGTTTCCACAATTTTTTTCGTATTTTTTAACCCTAAAGTGCCAAATTTTGCGTATTTTTCATGATCTCTTATGCTTTTTGGCTGAAAACACAGCGCACATCAAAAAAATCATTGGGGCTTCTCCCATTGACTTTTATGCAACCTCAACAGGTCTGACATGCCGGATTTTCTGATTCTGACTTTTCCATCCTCTCATTTTAATAAATTCCGAAAAATTCGTGATTTTTTGAAAAAAACATTTTTTTTTCGGGGATTTTGCATTCTGAGTTTAGTATTTAACCCCCTTACTGAAGGCAAACCAAGCCTATTGGGTTTATATGATTCTATATGATTTAGATTTATGGTACAGAGATCCAAATTAAGGAAAGATCCCTTAAGAAAACCCAAGGTCCTGAGCATTCTGAAAATTAGATACTTAATACCACAGTTACCAATCACTATAACAATGCCCAAAGAGGGCCACTTTAAAAATAATAACAGGTAGAGATGCTCTGTGCATGACATAAAAAGTAATTTTTTTTTACAATCTAGATATAATGCTGCTGTGTGATGATCGCAATTCAAATGCTGTAATGATTTTTTGTGTTAGTGTTATTTAACTTTAATACTGAATGTTTGTATACTTCTCTGGCAACAAATATCTATATGAAGGCTCCACATGTCCAAATGCTTTACCCTTGTGTTTTGTCATTTGAAATATTTTCTTGTCATAGGCATAATCCCACGAAATATGTACCGGTATATTTATAATTATTTATGATTCAATAGGAAACACAGTATATGCTTTTACCTTCTTTGTTGCATTATTTGAAATTAACCATACTAACATGCAGAGATATATCACACAATACTTAATCCTGAATGTCTACTGTTAATTAAAGTGGTAAGATGCATGGACGGTCAATTTTCATCTTTTCACTGGTATGTAGCTGGTAAACACTGATTAATTTAACTCAAAGGCTACTAGTAATTCAAAAAATATTGTAATTTATGTTCAGTTAAAAACAGACCAGCTATGCATCTTTCAGCTTAAAGTGCCATCACCTACAATATTAAATTTCTCTTCTGTCTACTGACATGTATTGCATGAACCAGTAACATCTTGCAACTCATCCAACAACATTAGCTCTTGATTCCATTTATCAGTCTGGCTTCTTGCATTAAACAAAAAAAAAAAAAAAAAAACATTAAATTTTAATTTAATAGCAATATATGTTATAAACTTATTTACAAATCTCAGCTCTCAATCATATTTTACCTTCTCTACCTTTTTGTCTGAGGCATAGCAACCACTTTCACTATTATTTCTGCACTTCCTTGATGTCACTGATCACCTCACTTGCCTCTACCTCCTCACTGTCTATAATTGTGTAGAAAAGAAAGCAGCTGTAAGAAATATACCTGTTGAATTCAGCGCGATGTTCCTCTGTGAGCGTACTGGGTTTACATGCATCTGGTCGTGACGTCATCATGAAATTGGGAAATTTAAGGGCTCCTTGCTCTGAAAATCATTGCCCAGCGTAAAGGTCTATTCTTATAGTTCCTGGGTGCGTTCCTGTGTATATTCTTTCCAGTTTTGACCCTGCCTGTTCCTTGACCAATTCTAGTCTGCTGCCTGTCTTGATTCTTGTCTGTGGCAAGATCCTGGATCCTGTGATTACTTGCTCATTGTGTACGACCTGGCCTGTGACCTCTACTATGCTCCTGCCTCCTGACTTTGTACTATGCTGCTTGATTTGG
Source organism: Xenopus laevis (assembly GCF_017654675.1). Classification (NCBI taxonomy): domain Eukaryota; kingdom Metazoa; phylum Chordata; class Amphibia; order Anura; family Pipidae; genus Xenopus; species Xenopus laevis. The sequence continues at coordinate 76,767,168 of NC_054373.1, read as the reverse complement.
TACTGGCCTGGCCTGTGACCTTACTACCCTCCTGTCTCTTTACTTTGTACTGCGCTGCCTGATTTGGTACTGAATCAGCCTGTCCTAGACCATGCTTCTATTCTCCGTTCCTGTTAATATGTAGAGACGTCAGCAATAGTCCTTTTCTGTTACTCCTTAAACTTGTCTTCGAAATCTGCTCCTAAATCTCCTGTCTCTAACCATAGGTTCCATGAGGAGCCCATGCAACTGGGTTCTACCCGCTTGTCCCCAGAAGAAAAGGGCCATAGGCGGGCAAATGGCTTATGTCTCTATTGTGGGGAAATGGGGCACTGCCGTGACACCTGTCCTAGAAGGCTGGGAAATGGCAAAGCCTAAACAGGTCTGCCATGTCCACTCAACAACTTTCTTCTAAACTGTTAATCCTGGTCATGTGACATTGAGACAGGGGTTGTATACAATATATCCAGCTTTTCTGGATTCTGGGGCATCTCAGAATTTTCTTGATGTGAATTTTGTACATGGGCTTTGAATACCCACTAAAACCCTTGTCTCGACAATCAAGCTACTTGCCATTGATGGTAGCCCCCTGGGGAATGTGTTGGTGTCCTCTCAGTCTGATAAACTTGTCATGTCTGTAGAGAATCATTCTGAGGAGATTCTTTTTTATATTATCCAAAGCCCTCACACTCCTGTGATTCTAGGTTTGGGACATTACCCTCAAAATGACTGGGTTTCTGGGAGGTTGCTTCGTTGGGGTACAGCCTGTGGGCTCCATGTTTAAAAGTTTCCTGTACACTGGCCACTACCTCCCTGGAAGGTTTACCTTTAGCATATTCCTCATTTTCAGATGTTTTTTCTAAAAAAGTGGCTGAAACTCTGCCTATGCAAAGACCCTATTACTCTGCTATAGATTTACTCCCAGGTTTCTCTCCTCCTAAGGGAAGAACGTATCCTCTTTCTATCCCTGAGTCCCAGGCTATGGAGGATTACATCAAGGAAAACTTAGAGAGAGGATTTATTAGACCCTCCTCTTCTCCAGCAGGGGCAGTTTTTTGTGGAGAAGAAGGATGGGGGTCTCAGACCATGTATTAACTATAGGGGTCTTAATAAAATTAAATAATCATTATCCCCTTCCCTTGATCTCTGAATTGTTCGATAGGGCCCACTATCTTCTCAAAGCTTGACCTTAGGGGTGCATATAACTTAATTCGAATCAGGGAATAGTATGAGTGGAAGACGGCTTTTAATACCCAGGATGGTCATTATGAGTATTTAGTAATGCTCTTCGGTTAATGCTATGCCCCAGCCATCTTCCAAGTATTTATTAACAATGTCTTCCGAGACCTCTTGGGTCAGTATGTTGTGGTATACTTGGATGACATTCTAAGTTATTCTTCTTGTCTAATGGAGCATTGTGTCCATGTACAAGAAGTGTTACTTAGACTAAGGCAAAATCAGCTATATGCCAAACTTGAAAAGTGTGTCTTTGAATTCCAGTCGGTGCATTTTCTGGGGTATATTATTTCCCAAAGGTGCTTAGAGATGGAACCAGCTATAGTCCAGGCCATCCTAGATTGGGCCCAACCCCTATCTCTTCGTGCTATCCAAAGGTTCTTAGGTTTTGCCAATTAATATAGGCAGTTCATTTCATTTTAAAGAAACTTTTATTTCATCCCCAATACTCCAGAGCCCTGATTCTACTCTTCTTTTTCTGGTGGAAGTGAATGCTTCAGAGATTGAGACTGGGGCAGTTTTATCTCAACGTCATCCAGTTTCTAATAAGATTCACCCTTGTGATTAATTTTCTAAAAAGTTCTCTCTTGTGGAGATGAACTATGGCATTGGTAATAGGGAATTATTGGCCATTAAATGAGCTTTTGACGAATGGAGACATCTTCTAGAGGGGGTGAAGCATGTGGTTACTGTCTTTTCAGATCATAAGAATCTGTTGTACATTGAATCCACCAAGCGCCTTAATTCCAGACAGGCTCAGTGGGCATTGTTTTTAACTTGTTTCAATTTCATAACATACATGCCTGGGGAAAAGAATACTAAAGCAGACACTCTCTCTAGAAGTTTTGTCTCCAGTCCAAAGGGAGAGTCTGTATCTGATTCTATTGTATCTAAAGAAGTGATTGTTTCCAGATCTGCCTTGTGTCCAGATCTGTCTTCTTCATTGTCGAGAGCTCAGGCTAATTCTGCTTCTAATGTGCCTTCAGGCAAATTGTTTGTTCCAGAAAACCTTTGCGAGGCAGTCCTGTTTGAGTCTCTTGACTCTTAAGTAGCCAGACATCCCAGCTGCAATAAGACCTGTTCTATTCTCTCCCACACCCTTTAATGACGACATTGAGACAGTATGTTGGTAATTATATTGATTCATGTCCAGTCTGTCAATGCTCTAAACCTTCTAGAGTCTTACCTCAAGGGTTGCTACAGTCACTTCCTATTTCCGAGAAACCATGGACACACATCTCCATGGATTTCATTGTAGAGTTACCTCCCTCTAAAGGTAACACGGTTATTTAGACGATACTTTGGACCGGTTTAGCAAAATGTCTTATTTTGTTCCCCTCCCCACCCTCCCTAATAAGGTATTAGCTGAGCTTTTTAATAATATAAACAAGTTTCATGGAGCCCCATTGAATATTTTCAAAGTTTTGGCAGGCATTTTGCTCCCTTATTTATACAGATTTTTCTTTTTCTTTGGCATATCATCCACAAACCACAAACAATATCTTTGTTGTTATGTTTCTAGTAATCAGCCTCTCTGGGCAGATTTCCTTTCATGGGCCGAATTTGCATTTAATAATGCTACTCATTCGTCCACTGGGGAATCTCCATTTTCCCCTGTTTTTTAGGTATGATCCAAGAGCCTTCTCATTTCTTCAGATGTACCTGCTGTAAATTCCCTTGTAGTTATTTTTTCTAAGATATGGATATGGGTTCAAAATACATTGTCCTCTGCATTTGCCGCTCAAAAAAATAGCCAGAAGGCTCCACTTGACTATCAGGTTGGTGATAGGGTTTGGTTGTCTTCCAAGAACATCCATTTAAAAAATTAGTACTCAAATTCATTGGTCTTTTTCTTGTGACAGAGGTCATTAATCCCACTACTGTTAAGATAGTGCTGCCTCCTGAATTTAAGGTCTCTAATAGCTTTCATGTTTCTTTGTTAAAGCCTGCCAGGGTGTTGCGACAATCTTCTCCTCCGTTATCTGTGGAAGGGCAGTCTGAATATGAGGTTCAGAGGCTGGTGGATTCTCACCTTTCAAGGGGTAAAGTACAGTATCTTGTACATTGGAGGGGCTATTGTCCCGAAGAGAGGTCTTGGGTCCCTGCTTCTGATATTCGGGCTGATAGCTTGTTCGGCAATTTCATGCCAGATTTCCCGGTAAGCCTAGGGGTCCAGTGGCCCCCTCTAGAGGGGGGGTAATGTAAGAAATATACCTGTCCACCCTGGTAGTCTATGTACCCTATATAACCTATACCCTGGTGGTCTAGCGGACCCCGCCGCACCAATCACGGGGACACCCGCAACTGTTGAATTTGTTGCGGTAATGCACATTGTTCCTTTGTGAGCACGCTTCCGGGTTTGACGCACATCTGTGTTATGCCATCGTCACGCTGGTGGATCAAAATTTGTAAATTTAAGAGCTCCTTGCGCTGAAAATCATTGCCCAGCATAAAGGTCTTATAGCTCCTGGATGCATTCCTGTGTATGTTCTTTCCAGTTTTGACCCTGCCTGTTCCCTGACCTATTCTAGTCTGTTGCCCATCTTGATTCTTGCCTGTACTTGGACCATTCTTTGGGATCCTGTCCCAGCCTGTGACCTTACTATGCTCCTGCCTCTCGACTTTGTACTGCACTGCCTGATTTGGTACTGACTCGGCCTTTCCTAGACCACGCTTTAATTCTCTGTTCCTGTTAATACATATGGTTCCCTTGCTTGCCCAGCACTCTTTCCCTGGTTCTCCCGCATTAAGACCTGGCAACATCTGAGTAGTGGAGGGCTCTACCCGAAGCCAGAGCCGGCTGCTACAGGCAGAAGAATGGGACTAGACTGGAACCTTGGAGTTAGTTCTGGGTTTGAGACTCCAAACATTATAGTAGCGCGATCATTGTGTTACCTTATCTCCGTACCTCCATAAAACTCCAGCACAAGACAGACCTGACCTTTCTCAATTTGGTGCTCAATGTGAAGCAGCTCCTTCTGATCCTACTGTGGCCTCCCCTCACACTCAGTAAGCAGTGAACACTCTACTGCAATCCCCTTACCATGTGACTGACCCCAAATACATAGCTCTGATTTGACATCAGATGACACCCCAGTCACCGCACAAATTTTGAGCAATCAGCTCAAGCATCTGCAGACTTCATTAGTAGCAGCCATTACTCAAACTGTCTCAGAAGCTGTCGCATCAGCCATAAAATAACTACAGAGGGATATTAATGACCTGGGGGGAGCGTACTGATAAACTGTAAACAACGCACCTCCGGGATATGTGTGAAGACCTTGAAAATAGGTCACGTAGATAAAACCTAAGACTACATGGAGTACCAGAGGAAGTCAAAGGCAGTGAAATTGACTCTTATTTGCAAAACTTGTTCAGTTTCCTCTGTCCAGATGCACCGGCTGAACCAGTGTCTGACTGGCCCACCGGGATACCAGGAAAAGTCCCGGTGGGCCATGGTGTCAGTGGGCCCTCATGCTGCTAAACAGTTGGACTATTTCATGGCCATCCCCTATTTTTATGAGAACAATGTGGCTAAAAAGATGAAATAACAGATTATAGTATTATAGTATATAGAGAAAAGAGACTAGGAGAATAGAGTTTGAGTGAGGAGAGGAAGAATCATAGCTCTAACAATGGGCCCTGGTCTAAGATGAATTGGTGGGCCTCTGGTATCCCAGTCCGACACTGGGCTGAACTATGGTGTCTAGATAGAGCTCATCACTCCCTAGGCCCAAAGCCACCACCCACAAAGCTACCACGTGACATTGTCATTTGTTTTCATTACTTTTAAAGCAAAGAAGCTATATTAGCCAAAATGCAGATCACCAAGTCTATAGACTTTCAAAATCATGATACAAATATTTGCTGATCTTTCTCCACTCACTCTTCCTAAAAGACGAGACCTTAGACCATTACTCAGAAACGGACATCCCCTATAGGTGGGGATTCCTGTTTAAGTTGGTTGGTGAACAGATTGGGCCATACGTATATTTTACAAAAGCCGCAGAATGCTTCAAAATTCAAGTGCATTGGGAGTAAACTCGAAAACTGCTGCCTCATTACCTCAGTCATCTCACTCAGCAAAGATTAGCTCTCCTCTGCAGCAACAATGGACTATAGTTTGAGGACCTGCTAATTCACTAAAGGTCCCCATAGACGCAAAGATTTCTCTTGCCGAACGACCGATTTTAGCAAAGTCTGACCAATCCTTCAAAATTATCGTGCGGTTAGTGGGATTCGAACGATAGAACACTAGACTAGAATTGAGCCCATATCCACCCAGGATACTCTGTGATTTTTTAGAGGATTTATTAGAGGATTTAGCGGATCTCCTTCTTCTATGGACTACTCCATCTGCTCCTAGTTGTTACCGTTGGACCCACTGTGTCCTTAACCGCTTCCCCCGCCTTGGAGACACTGGATAGACTCCAACTGGGCACAGGAAAACTCTACTGTGCCACCACAGTATCACATAACTACATTTTGGGTAATTTTTTTTACACCTCCTAGTGAGATCTAGAATTATAACCTTTTTTTCACTGGAAAGTTTATTTACCCTGTTTTTCTTCTCATATTATAATATTTCTTCTATTTATAGTTAACTGTTTTATTTGTACTCGCTTTTTATAGGACTGTTCTATAGTTGGACCTTACTATGCTATCTAATTTCCAAGGTCAGGATGCATTTAATGTTATACAGTATGACCCACTTACTACATACATAGTAACATAATAAGTTAATTTGAAAAAAGACACACGCTCATCAAGTTCAAACTTTACATTTTTTTTAACCTGCCTAACTGCCAGTTGATCCAGAGGAAGGCAAAATACCCCATCTGAAGCCTCTCCAATTTGCTTTAGAGGTGGAAAAAATTCTTCCTGACTCCAAAATGGCAATAGGACTAGTCCCTGGATCAACTTGTACTATGAGCTATCTTCCATAACCCTGTATTTCCTCACTAGCTAAAAAGCCATCAAAACCTCTTCATAAAGCTAATGTATCAGCCAGTACAACTGATTTAGGGAGAGAATTCCACATCTTCATAGCTTTTACTGTAAAAAAACCCTTCCGAATATTTAGGCAGAACCTCTTTTCTCCTAAACGGGATGGGTGACCTTATGTCAGCTGGAAAGACCTACTGGTAATTAAAGCATTAGAGAGATTATTATATGATCCCCTTATACAGTGTATAACAGTTGACCAAACTATTTGAAACCCTAATAGACATTATATAATTTTATTGGGCAAATATGCAGACACTCCTGTGATGTTATTAAACATGTATTCCCCTAACAGGAACCAAAAACTATGCCTAATGGGAAAACTCCTGGTCCTGACAGACTTACATACAAATACAAAATGTTTTCTTTATACTTTCTCCCTATTTTGTAAGATTGTTCAACCAATATTAGCCTGCCACTTCTATACCAAAGACAACTCTGTCTTCATACTGTTTATCTCTCTAATCCCTAAAACTAGGAAAGATCCTTCCTTTTGCACTAATTACAGGCCAATATCACTTCTTAACTCAGTCTAGCCCCTATCTTTACCTAAGATTATCCACAATTACCAAGTGAGATTCATTATGGGTCATCAGGGAGGGGACAACACTAGGTGCATTATTAATCTTATAAAAATAATGAACAGGTCATGGACCCCTGCTGTTATTCTTAACCTGGACGTCGAAAAAGGCATTAGAAAGGCTCAATTGGTCCACATTTAAATCGTACTGCCCTCTACATGTCAGCTTTAAGCAATTTCTATTGCAATCCCACAACCTACTTTAAACTTCCAGGACAGACAGGCAAACCAATTGAAATTTAAAATGGCACAGGGGTGTCCTCTCTCCCCTCCTGTTGTATGCTCTTAGAATAGAAGCCCTCACAGCAGCCATTCACAATAATCCTCATATAATAGCAGTATCAATCTCAACATCCCAATATAAAATAGCCCTTTTTACTGATGATGTTATTTTGACTTTGACCAACCCTGCCATATCATTATCCAATGTTCATCAGACTATTCAGAATTTCAGCATACTCTTGAGCTATAAACTTAACCAAATTAAAACTCAGACAATGCCCCTTAATATATCCTCTAACATCCTACAGATACTAACAACTAATTTTAACCATGAATGGAATACAGACTCAAGCTCATATCTAGGGACTCACATTGCAACCCATTATAGACAGCTCTGCAACTTTGAATTTTGAACCTCTGATAGCTGAGACCAAACATACCCTTAATAAATGGTATAGTAGCTATTAAAATGAACATATTGCTGAAATGTCTATCTTTTTGAGACCTTACCAATCCCAGTACCATTAAAAGTATTGACAGGTGTACAAGTACTCTTCCATAACTTCATAAAACACATAGCCAACTCAGTTCTAACAGCCTCACTTAAATCTAGGGGCCTTGGAGTTCCACATCTCCAGAAATACTATGAAGCTGCTCAGCTAAGACAGTTTCTAGCCTTTTCTACTCTCTCCCCAGCTACAATTTGGAGTCATATCAGAAACTTAATGTCTGGGGAATTAGGAATACACCCTTATAGTTGGTGTGCCAATCTAAAAACCAGCAACCTAACAAACCTATTACCATCTACCATACTTGCATATGTGGAATAAGTTAAAACATACACACAACCAATTATTTAGGAGGCTGAGAGAAAGCAATCAAGGTAGAACTTGCTGCTAAGTGTTCTTTATTCCACACAACATGTTTTCAAGTGTACAGGTTGTTCAGTGATACAAGCTTATAAATTATAAAACAGGAAGTGAGGTCACATACAATGTGTGTCAATCAATGGTATATAAGTGCAGACATAGGATGTCATTTTGTGGGTGCTAATAATTTATATAATAAAAAACATCGCACAAAGTCCTTTTTTAGTTCAGTCCATAGTGTCAATTCAATTGAGAAAGTATCCACAAAGTCACAGAAATACAAAATTATTACTGTAAAACCAGTTAAGCACAAATTGGAACTGCCTATTTCTAGGCCTATCACAGAATTTATTCTATTACTGTATATGGAAGGAAGAAAAATGTAGCCGTACATATAATGTAACTATTATATAACATATAATGTAACTATCTATCTGAAAAAGAAACAAATAAGGCATCAGTACCAAGGACAGTTTTGTTATAAAGTATCAAAAACGTTTTTTTAAAGTTATTACACATAGGGGCACATTTACTAAGCTCGAGTGAAGGATTCGAATGAAAAAAACTTTGAATTTCGAAGTTTTTTTAGGTACTTCAACCATCGAATAGGCTACTACGACCTTCGACTTCGATTTGAACGATTTGAAGTAAAAATCGTTCGACTATTCGATAGTCGAAGTACTGTCACTTTTAAAAAAACTTTGACTACATACTTCGGCAGTTTAAACCTACCGAGGTACAATGTTAGCCTATGGGGACCTTTTCTAAGCTTTTTTTGATCAAAGAAAAATCCTTTGATCGGACGATTAAAATCCTTCGATTCGAAGGATTTTATCGTTCGATCGAAGGATTTTTACTTTGATCGTTCGATCGTAGCATTTGCGATAAATCCTTCGAATTCGAGGGTTTATTAACCCTCGATATTCGACCCTTAGTAAATGTGACCCTTAGTGCATAAGCAAGGAGCAACATTGTCACAGTTTTATAAAAAGCATTTCACACTCCAACTGTCATTCATGCCTTTTGGGTGGAGTGTAATCTAACTTCTTGATGCAGTATGCTTCCCTCTGTAATATTTTCTTTTTTTCGGGTTCTCGCCTCTATACAAGGGACTAATCACTTCTAGGATAGCCCATCTTAGCTGGGACTGATTTTGATTTTAGCACCATTAAAATGTCTGGAGACCCTGGTGTCTATGGCTGTTCCTTTCTTATAGTCTCGTATATTACCTTTGTGTTCTTTAATACAGGTTTTTACAGCTCTTATGGTCTGGCCAATATAGGCTAGTCCACAGGGACATTTTAATATGTAAATCACATTGCTTGTCTCACATGTGGCAAAGTGTTTTAACGTAACTGGAGCGGGGGGTTTTCACTGAGATTAAGAGCACAGCTACCATTCCCCAGTCATCTGTATATTTCTTTCAAAACATAAACACAACTTACTGTCCAAATGGCCTTTAAATACTAGCTATCTTGGTAACCCCAATTTCCCTCCAAACATATCTCTCTCTTTTCAAAAGTGATGGGCCCTAACGGGCCTCTACACAGTGGGAGACGTATTGGATACAAAAACTCACTCTCCACTACCTTTTCTGACAATAAAGGAAAAAGCCTCCAAAACACAATTTGTGCTATTATAAGGTATTCAGTGCCCACAACAATTGCATGTTTTCAGCAGATATCAGTGCTCCCAACCCAATAACTGATGCATCTGCCTAAACTATAAACTATTTTAAAATCCACTCAGTGAATGAGTATGTAGGACTAACCTTAAGTACTGCTTATTCTGCTACTGTCTTACACTTACCTATAATATATTTTCTGTTGTGAGGTTAGTCAAATGTCAGTATCTATAGTGACAGAAATCACCTTAGCTGGACCCATTTTTATATTTTAGTAATTTAGTATGTTGGTATAGTAATTTTTATGTTAAACTATGGATTTATCAGGATTATTGCTGTAGTGTACTGACAGACCCATCATCAAGTTCTCCTATAACGTGCCAGAATTGTTGGAAATCCCTCTTCAGAATAATATTATTTATTAAAAAGATGACCAAAGCATGTGGAAAATCAAATAACAAAACAATATATAATGCTATATACAGTAGTATTTGCCATCATCATATATTTGCAAATCTAGCTTTCATGCAGATAATCACCAAAAGCCAATGGAGCAAATTCACTAAGATTTGTAGTTGCGCACAGGGGTAGCGTAAGATTGCGAAGTTGCGCTAGCGTTGATTCGCTAAGTGAAGCGAAGTTACGCTAGCGAAGGTTAATTTGCATACGGCGCCAAATTCAAATTTCAATGGAATACGTATCACCACTACAAATGCATAGAAAACCTTCAAAACATCAAATAAAAATTTTATTTTGCCCTACACATGTGCCCACTGTATAGGTAAGTTGCCATGAGTCAGGAAATGTAGGGGGGAAGGAGGGGAGCCCCAAAAAAAATTTTGATCTTTTTCAGCCTATCACCCATAATGTAGAAAATACGCCAGCGTTTTTTGGGACTTAAAAAATTTTTTGTCTTTTTTTGAAGCAATCCCTATCTATTCTATTGCGCTTCGCCTGGTCTGAGGTGGCGAAGGAAGTCTAGTGTAAAAGGTAGCGTTAAGAACAATGCGCAAGTTAGTGAATTTGCGTAGTTACGTCCCTAGCGAAAATTCGCCTGGCGTAAGGGTGCGAAGTAACGCTAGCGAAGTTATGCCAGCGTTCGTTAGTGAATTTGCACAGTAACGAAAATGCCAAACGCTAGCGAATTAACGCTAGCGTTCGGCGCTTCGGCGCTTAGTGAATTTGCCCCTTTATTTTGCCATTTGCAATTTGTTTGTGAAACTGCAGGAAAAATTCGCCAAAACAAAAAGATTTGCAGCAAGAAAAAACACCTATTGACTTCAATGCATTTGAACAAAAAAAGTCACCAAGACAAAAAAGTCAGAACAAGAAAAAATGCATTTGGAATTAAAAAAAAAATGTGTGCATCTAAAAAGGTCGCCTGTCGACTCCAATGCGTTTTGCAAATTTTTTGTTCATCACTATTGATAGACCATCAACAGATGAGGAAGTGAAGATGAGCCACAGCTCCTCTTGGTAACATCAGAATGAAAAAACCTTTGTCTGAAGTGCCTGCCTTGTTAGTGCTATGCAAAATGAAAAGGGAAGATTGTTAACTAGCGAGGCAAGCTGAGAGCAGACACACCCAGCCAGACCAGACTTTTTAGGACAGTTTCTGCTAGACTTTACTAGTATTTCTATCCTCTCAATAATAAATAAATTGGAGTCTTTTTACCAGGAATTTGCTAACATATACTGTGCTTGCATGATCGATGCATGAAGCAGCCCTATATTCCTGACTACTCGCTGTTGAAAAAAACTCTTTAATAGTTTTCCGCTTCTACTATTGCTCATACTTTTTTTGTATTCCTATTCCTTTCTGGTTTTCAGGTAATTACAGTGGTCTCTTTCAACACTCCTCCAGATGTATCCCCTGATAGCAATATGTTTCCACCTTTGTCGTTGTTGTACATAATCTGGATACATATAGGGCTCATTTACAGTGACCAGTGCAGGTGTCCAATAGGCCCAATGCTGCTCCTTAAAGGTTCTGCAAGCTCCAGAGTTCCCACATAGGCTATTTTGCCTAAAGAATCACACATACACAGATGTAATTTTAATGCCGAGTGCTAAAAATGATGCAATGTGACTAATTGTTTAGTGCACTTGTATTTGATTTGTGTTGAAGAGTATTTGCAATCATTTTGACAAACTGGATGCAATTGCATCAGACACATCCTCTCCTTATGGATGCAATTATGCTGGAATTTTGGGAAAAATGTTGCTTTGCAGTTAAAAAAAGATGGTAACCCCACCGCTTAGCTCTGCCTTTGATGTTGGGAAGGGAGCATGTTAAAACAGAAAAACAGTATCTTGTACTTAAAATGAAACCATGCGTATGTGTGGAACAAAAGTCAATAATGCAGATGCTGCAAACTTTACTTGTTTAATGACACAACAAGTTTCGAGCTGTGCTCTTTTCAAGATATAAGAAATCCTTATTGAAGGCAAAACAATCCTATTGGGTATACTTGATGTTTAAATTATTTTTAGCAGACTGCTATTGTCTGTTTGTGACTGTTTTTCTGATATTGAAGCGTAAGTCTAATGTTTCACCTCTAAAGCTGCTCTAGGAGTTGGGGTCACCAACTCTCTAAACTGTTCTAAACTGATACATTTAGTTGATACATTCATTATCTTTGTCCCTGCTGAGCAGAATCGCTGAGTTTCATTAAAGGCAGATGTTCGAATTGATATAATAATTGCTAATACTCCATTGATGCTGTTGAGAAATGTAACTAAATGTTGTAAAATTGCACAAAATCTGCACCTAAATTATGGAAATGGAAAGCAATCGAAAAAAGTCTTTATTTCTAGAGAATAATCTGAAAACAACTCAGAAAACCAAAGGTCCCGAGCATTCTGGATAATAGGTCCATACCTTACCTTGAACTCTGACAAGTTTATAACAAATTTATACATAATATTAAATGTACCATGTGTTCAACAGCTTTGAGCAGTTGAATTTAAAAAGAGCTACGCTAATACTGCCCAGGGAAAAAAATCCTGAAGGTTAGTAAATATGCCCCTCACTGAAAAATTTGTGTCGAATGGATGAGCTCTTTATTGGGGAAAGGGATCCGTAACATGAGAGGGGCTCTAATTTCAACAATGCTGAATTACTGTCTGTGCTACAGCATTCATTTCCTCACAATTAATTTCCTCTGACACTCTGTACAATGAAAATCATTTGGTATAAACCATAATATCAAAGCTTATAGAATAATATCTGCACCTCTGATCAATACAGCAGAATAGTATATCATTCAATGTCCCTTGCAGGATATGCAAGCTAAGGATAGTGGTGTGATGTAAATAAACAACCACAGACTCTCATAACTGGGAAGAAAATTTAGGGAGGATAATATACCTTTGAACAAATAAAAAATAATAGGAAAAAATGCTGATAAGTGGGGTAACTAATCTTTTGTGTTTTATATAGCCTGGCAACAGAGTTGCTTCTGAGAGAATACCATCAATCAGTATAATATAATAACACACTTTTTTTGATTTGATGTCACATTTTTTCTTTTATTCTGGGAAATAAAGACAGTGAAACAAACATGTAAACACATTCTCAATGTATTTCAAAAGAAGTGAATAGCAGATTCTGACATATCAGATGAAATTTCAACATGCTATGTTCCATATCAGCGGTTATGCTTCTCTTTTGATGTAAATTACAGATAAATAAAAGTGCAATGTTTTAGCAGTCACAAAGCTTTCCTCTTCTTCAGCTGATGAGGATAGGGTAATAGTAATTATTAATATTATTAATACTGATAACAATATTATTAATAATAATAATAAGTTAACTTATGTATGTATGTTGTAAACAGTATTTCTTTCCTATTTCTGCCCTGTGAGGTTGCAATTTGATTATTATTTTTATAATGTATCTTTCAATTCATGCTCTCACCAATTCATATTATATTCATTTTAAAGGTGCTGTTTGGTTGCTATGGTAAATTGAATCCAAACAACCAGGTAGTTTTATATTTTTAGCTCATATCAATTAAAATAAAAATCTGAAATCACTGACCTGATTTGTTAAGCATGTGAGGTCTTTGCGAATAAAGCTTGCGAGGTCTTGCTCTATTCCAGTGAATAAAGGATTTTAGTTATTGACTGAATTCATGCTTTTGACTGAATTCTTTATTTTTCAGATACTTCAAGAGATGAATGTTTTTTCACATTAGCTTCTTTTTTAAGTATCATCTTCTATTCAAGTTGACACATGTGGCCTTGCATGGAATCCAGCACTAAAATGATGAAAATGTATTGTCAGATTAGCATTTATCATCGAGCCCTCTTCATGATCACCCACACAGAATATGAATGCTGCCCACTGAAACCTTAGAACAAAACTGACGTTGTATGCAAATCTGTAAATCAGCCGGAATGAGAAGAGATATATTGCTTCCAGAAATTGGTGTGCTCCTTTCATTTAATGAACTGCCAAGGAAAACAGGCACCATGAAGTTCCATCTCACTTTTATGCAAATACAGTTTCTGCTTGTTACTGTGACTTTGGTGTTCTGCATCTTGCAGCTGTTAAATGCCAATTAAATGAACAACATTTCTGGTTCCCTGTTTCATTTTCATTGTTACAACTGTGGTATATGTGTGAAATGTCAGATCTGATGCATCAGCCTGTTTGCTTATTTCTCCCCTGCATTTTATATGTAACAAATGTGCACTGAGTCATTTAAAAAAACAAAAGAAAAGAACGACAAAGGACCTAGTTGTTAAGAAATTGTATTAGTAAAGTTTGCCTTACTATTAGCCCCCTCATGCAACTGGTGGGTAATCCCAAACAACATTCACAATTCCCTAGAAGGAGATTAATTTGATGGATGTTGCAGACATAGAGCTGTTTATGAAAAACAAAAAGTTTTCTTGAAATATGACAAGTCTTTTAAAACAGCAGCCTGTACTTATTGATTTATAAGGATTACTATAACTACATTTATTCTACCTATGGGCTAAAAAGACTAGATATATGGCCGATAAACCAGCTTTAAATTTATAAATAGGAATTAATATTCACGCTCACCATAAAAAATTAACTCTTCCATATCAATAAAGCAATGTTTTTGGGTTTAATATTAAATGAAAAGAGGGGAGCTCTGTGAATATGTATCTATACTGCGCTACATTGTTTTGCCGCGAAAATTATGCCTATAGACTCTAATGCGTGAAAAAATTGTTGGACGTCAAAGAAAATTTGTGCGTCAATAGACTTCAATGCATTTCGATTAATTTTTGGCGTTTTGAAAATTTTTGGCAAATCGAAATGGGTCAGATTCGCCCATCACCATTTAACTTTTTATTCAGAAGCTCGCCAGTTTGCAATTTCAGAACTCTGGTTGCTAGGGTAATTTGAATAATAGACTGAAATATGAAAAGGAGAGGGCCTTAATAGAAAGAGTAGTAATAAATTTATTAATGACAATACATTTGTAGCCTTACAGAGCATTGCTTTTTTAGAAGGGGGGCAGTGACCCCATTTGAAAGCTGGGAAGAGTCAGATGAAAGCAAATAATTCAAAAACTATAAAAAAGAAAAAACTAAGGCAGATTAAAAAGTTGCTTAAAACTAACCCTTTTATAACATACTAAAACCCACCCCTTTAAAAATTTTAAACAGCAATTTTAAAGTAATTGCCATTGAGATATTTCTTTAGTCTTCCTCTCAAAATCCTGCATAGCAGACACAACCTTTCAACACTTGTCTGAATGCTGTTACAAAGACAGCCAGAATATCATCAGCATCAGTATCATCAGTTATAAATTACATTTTAAACAATGTATACATCAGACAAATCTATAAACTGATCTAGTTAATCAAAGAGTGATCTGACTCAGTAACAAGCAATGCTCTTCTCTGACAATGTGATGCAACATAAGGAGATCATCCAATAAGATTATCCAATAAGATTATCCAGTAAAAAATAATCACATGTCAATATAAAATTTATAATGAATTGGATAATATACTCTCCAAAATTGAATGAAATTATGCCTGAGAAAGACTCCACTGTGTGAGAAATATGAGTGAAGAATCACACCAGTCTAAAAATAGCAAGTATTTTATTATATAATTATTCAATACAAGTGAAAAAACCCAACACATTTCAACCCCACAAATAGGGTTTTCGTTAGGTGCACATGCAAAAAATATAAATGCAAGCAATGTACAAACAATCCAAATCCGAAATATATACAGTACCACCATGAAGTTCAGAAAAGAGCTCCAAAGTTCAGCGTTCCCCTCTGCAGAGTTTGCAGCGGTACATGCATAGCCGGAAGTGACGAATATTCTAGTGTGTCACCATGTCCAGCAATCCTTAATGCATCTGACCAGCCAGCCAGCATTATATTCAATGTCCTTTCTTACAACCATGGTAACAGTAAATAAATACACAAACTATACAGAGGAAAACAAACGTCTTGCAGTATAGTGTCCATATAATCAGGATGACAGCAAAGAATATAGTATCTCTTTACTGTGCAAATTCCACAATGAGTATCCCCATAGATCTCTATGTAACTGAATCAGTGGAAAGCTCAGGGTTCCAAATCAGAAAATTATACAAAAGAAGCAAAAGTCTTGTATCCCTTGAACCATCTATAGAGGGCAATAGCAAGAATAATAATGTCACTCTATGTTCTGTGTTTTTCCCTTATATGTGTTGACAAGATAGACCAGACTTTGTCCTATAATGAAACTGCCCTATAATGAAACTGAAAAGAGAAAGTATTTATGATTTGTAATTACTCTGTACAGAGATTTATCCAAAATAAAGCAGTTTCATTATTAATGTCTTACCTGATTCGGTAAGTCAGGGGCGTAACAACAGAGGAAGCAGACCCTGCGGTTACAGGGGGCCCAGGAGTGTAGGGGGCTCAGTAATGCACTTATTAATGGGCAACTTCAATATAGCTGGGTAGAACTGGTCGACATAGCAATTTTTTGCCGCCAAACTTGAATTTGCTGTGGGGCCCCAGTATCATCTACTTATGCTACTGAACACAGCACAAATCAAAAAGTAAGCAACCACTCAAGTTAATACAACCTAGATCTTAAAGCCCCAAATATTTTATTAGAACATTTAGCCCCTTAATGTTCAAATGAATTAAGGCAGATACAAACTTTGTGTGCAGTAGTCCACCCACAGCTACACAAGGACCATAAAAGAGAAGACTATGATTACTGCAGAAATGTGCCAGAACTAAGTTTAGTTGAGTTAGGATGCATATAGAGAGTTACATTTCAAGTCTTTAATTTAATAAGTTTTGATGAGGGGCATTAAGTGAGGAAAGAAGGCAAAGCACAGCCGGAAGTCTTTCAGTTTGTTAGTAGTGGTGGGAGCAGCATCACATCCTTGTTTTTCGGTGGTGTGACTTGGCAATGTATAGGCATCTGTAGTTTGGAATGTCTTAAAGGAAAAGGAAACCCTTCATCCTAAGTCGCTAGTATTTAATTCAGCCCTCCTTGCTCTTGCTGATTGCTAGTTTTTTTGAAAATTACTGCATATTTCTGTAGCAGTTCTTACTTTAAAGTTCTTCTGTGAGTACTACATTTTCCCATTGAAGCTTTCATCAAGATTGTGAATGCACAATAAAAAGCTTGTGTGCTCCTGCTTAGGCAATTGAAAGCATGTTCATGAAGTTCTTTTGTGTGCATGCTCCTGGTCTTGCTGAAGGAGCGCTGCATGACGGGATTTGTTTTGCTTCAAGTCAGCACATTTTTTAAACAGTGGCATTTGAAAAGATCGTGTGCTAGAAATACAGGAGATCTAATACCACTACAAAAGAGACTAAAGGTATGCCTTTCAAAGCAGATAAAATAACATTTTCCTTATCCTTTAAGTTATTACACAGTTTTGCTGGCGGATGAATGCTTGCTGAAGTGGTGAGTCTGGTTGGTTGGAGTGGGGCTTACTTTGCTTCTATTTATGCAACCAAATGCTGCAGCATTTGGATGACTGGCATGATGGGGGCCTGTTCACTCAGTGAAGTTCTAGAAGCAAGCATTACAGGTTTGAGAAATGTTTGTAATTTAAAACTATTTTACAGTTATGTTTTAACTAAATTGTGAATAAAAGTTGTGTCCTTATCAAATCCACATAGGGCTCTTGGTGGGTGTCTTTATTATAGCATTATTAGGTGCATGGAGGTTTAGGTTTAGACCAGTGGCCTTGACGTTGTCCTGGTCAAAGCATTTGATTATAATTTCCAGTGACTCTATAGTTAGAGTGGAGGATTAGGAGAGGAGATTGGAGCAGAGGAGGACTGGGGATTAAGAATTTAGCAGTAATTACAATTTTTTAATATAGTCCCAACCAAGGCTAGTATGTTAATGGCTAGGCTGGTCAAAATATGGTATGCTGTCAATGCATTGAAAGAAAGGTATATAGTCTCAGCTTGGTAATTACTGAAGCTTCATATCATTATTGGAAAAGTGTTATGGGATAATTTCCAGCATTATTTCTTTGAGAATAACTGTAGTAGTCAGTAAAGCTTTATTAGAAAAGATCTTATCAGTCTAAATTACAAATTTTTTTTACTGTGAAGTTAGAAGGAAATTATTATGTGGCGTTCAGTAGCAGTGTCAGGCCAAGTTGCGAGGGTTCGCAATTAATACTCTTCTCTGAATGCTGCAGCCATCATGCAGGAACATCCTACTTACCTGGCAGTCCTGTCTATCACGTCTTTGTACCACCCCCAACCCCATTCCCAGGCAGCAGAGAAAAGTGTGTCTTACATAAGGAAAAACATTCGGTTGATATAAATTAGAAAGACTGTGTTTTAAGGCAGATTTTTTTAGATTCTTTTTGTTTTACCACAAAA
Source organism: Xenopus laevis (assembly GCF_017654675.1). Lineage (NCBI taxonomy): Eukaryota > Metazoa > Chordata > Amphibia > Anura > Pipidae > Xenopus > Xenopus laevis. The sequence goes on along the minus strand of NC_054373.1, from coordinate 76,748,799 downwards.
ATTAGAGTATTCAAGTTGTATTTTTTGGTCAAAACTCACATTTTCGGGTTAAAAAAAACTTGAATCAACTTTAAAAAAAATTAATATTTGAGATTTATAATACCTTGACCTCAGAAATAGCTAATCTGAAAATACACCACCTAATACCTTTCGAGGTTCAGTAGAAGTCAATGGTCCCTGGAACCATTTGAGGAGGTTAACAGACTGCTTGATGTTTGAGTTTTTTTCGGAGGGTTTTGGCCGAAAACTTGAATCGAGAACTAGATTAGATCAATTTGATTTTATTTACATAGAAAACTCAATCAATTAGTGTTTTTGTCTTGCAGGGTACCAGCTAGGCCACTATACTCACTTACTCCTTGTAGGGAGTACAGCTGCCCATGCTAACTATCCTATCTCACCTTACACTCCTGGTGTGTGCTATTTCACAAGCTACAGTAGGCCTGTGGGCTGCCTCCACTGCTTGCGTGACTTCCAGCATGCCACTCTTCCTATGATGCATCTCTATATTTCCTGCAGAACCTACCCCTTTTCTAACCTTCTAGTCTCCACCCTCATGGGACATTCCACCAACTCTTGTGAAATGACGTGTACTCACTAGCTCCTTCTAGAGGCTCCTGTACTATAGTTACACCTATTTTTCTCTTACATAGCTCCTCAGCTCCACCTAGTGGCCAAACTAATTGTACATTAACCATTAATACCATTTTACCCCCTTTATTTATTAGCAGTGAATACTATTTGATGAATAACTGGAAATTGTATAAACCATGCACCTTGTATTTAACTTATCTTTTAATTTGCTTGTGTTATTCCTCTTCTTAAAAATTGGATTATTGATGTGGCTTTTAAAAATGATTTGCTGTGGTTATCCCCTGTCTAGGAATACGATTTGTCTTTGTAATAAAAAAAACTAAATGGTTTTGTATAAGAGACAATTTATTAGTGACACTAATTTACAGTATATTGGATAAACAATTTAGTTCCCAAACACTGCTTAAGGATTCAAAAAAATTAGTTTTTATACTTTTTCTTTTCTGCTCCTGAAAAGTGGAAGAATGCTAAAATGCCTCCAGAGAAAACTCTACTCTTGCAGAACTCATTAACTCCAGTGAGTTAAGCTGCAGCAAATTAGAGATATATCTGTGATAAGAGTATTTCATGGGCTCTGTGATTGCTGGGTCTTTCATGAAAATTACTTCTGTAAAAAAGCAGCCTTCTTTACCTTCTGTGCACTTTGCTGCTAAATTGTACTACCACCCAATGAGCTTGAAACTTAAGATACTGTGCAATTATATTGCTTGTACTGAGTATTACAATTTGCTGAAACTGTCACTGTACCAATTATCCGAAAAAGCAGGTCTTGTTTCAAATGGCCTTGACACACAAAGTACATTCATCAAGGCTTCACAAGGCTGGACATTCAGCTTTAGTTTATGTACAAAAGTATTATCTGTTTTAGCAGAAAGAGTGTTAATAAATACAATGCATGTATGATTATATACATATCTTGCATTCACAAGCTTTTAAGATATTATAGCAGAGACATTCCAAATTAATAATATTACTTAATTTAAATAGATACTAAGTGCCCATAATACTGCCAACCTTGCAGTATAAAAAAAATTGAAAGCAAAGTTTGGACAATCCTTGCTGAATGACGTATTTAATTAATACAGTAAGTGAAATGTATGAAATAACTTCTGCAGGAATCAATGTGTTGAAAGTGTATTTCCAAACTTGTGGATTCCATAGGGGCCCATTTATTAAACCTCAAATTTATCTGGTCGAGGTTTTTAAGGGGAAAACTCACATTTTAGTGGAAAACAAAAAGAGATTTATTATACCCCAAAGCTGCTAAGAATCCAAATCCAAAAATACTCCATCTCAACCTGTCGAGGTCATGTAGAAGTCAATGTCAGATGTCCCTGAAGTTGTTTCTTGCACTGGATAGATAAAGTCTGGGGTTTTGTCTGATAATCTGAAAGTTTTGCAGTTTTTGCATTGACAATTCAATTAGTTGAGTTGGGGTTGAATTAACACTTGATTTTGTTGGGACATTTTATTGATCCAATTTTTCTGAGAATACTTGATAAATGAGGGAATTTGGTTGATTTTGTTTCCATAACAAACTGAGATTAATTCAAGTTTTTGTAACTAACCCCCATACCGTTCAATAATATGGCGTATCCATAGGGGCAGATTTATCAAGGGTCGAATTTAGAATTTAAAAAACTTAAAAATTTCGAATTAAAAAAGACCAACCGAAGTTTTTTTGGCCGAATAGATCCGTTTTCGATCGAATTAGAATCATACAAATCGAAGTAACAGTGCATTCGCTGAATTCGATTTGTGCAAATTTACTTTCGAAAATGAGATTTTAAAAATGCTATGTAAAAAATGCCCCGTGTGACCTTGCCCTTATGCACTGTTATTAGTGATGGGCGAATTTATTCGCCAGGTGCGAACTCGCGGCGAATTTGCGCGATTCGCCGCCAGCGAATAAATTCGCAAAACGTCCGAAAAAACGGACGCCGGCGTCAAAAACGGGCGACGGCGTCAAAAACGGGCGTCGGCTTCAGAAAAACGGCGCTGGCATCAAAAACGAGACACCGGCACCATTTCGCGAATTTTTCGCCGTTTCGCGAATTTCGCACGAAATTCGCACATTTCTTGGCGAAGCGAAAGGGCGCAAATTCACCCATCACTAACTGTTATATTATATTTCACCAACGTTAAAACAGACCATCATGTGCGTTTTAGGCATGTTTAAAGGGGAAGCCAAAATAAACATTTGCCTAATAAAAGAAAACAATTCTAAGCAACTTTTCAATATACAATATTTCAGGTTTTTGTAAAAACAATTGCTATTGAAAGCAGCATTTGCTGAACCATCAAGGCAGAAAATAGAAATGGACCGGCAAACACTAGTTTTATAGACAATTAGGTATAACTCTGGAGACAGATAACTATAAAAAGTATATTATTTGCACTTAAGGTACAGGAATTTTGGGGTGATGATATGGTAGCAGCAATTATGGTAACCTTCTAAGTCTGTGCCAACTTGAATGCACATCTGAGAGTAAAAGGACAGTTAGTCATGTTGTTGCTTATCAAAACAAACATATTGGCTAGGGAGAGAGCTGCTGAAAGGAAGCTTAAGTGGCCTTTTCAAATGTAAGGAAAAAGAGCCTTCTTTAATTAGAATCCACATGCTTCATACTACACACATAGCACTGTTTCAAAAACAAAAATTATAAACTTTGACCTTCACTTAAGGAATTATAGGCAGAGATATGCAAATGACTCCTTACTGTTCCTGTGGCCTATGCATCCAGAACCGCTGGTTTAATAGTACAGATACTGCCTACTAGTTAAAATCCATATATCCAAACATGTGGACAGCCTGTTTCAATCTCCTAGACTCATAGTCATGGCACTGAACATGGCTTCTGAGGGGGCAGTGAAGCAAAATAACCATATTGGTTTGGGAGGGAGGCTAAAATAAGCCAAATAACAGCATTAGTGGAATTCCCTAGCATCCCACACACTTCTTTCCTGGCCTCTCGCGTGACCCCAGGGGTTCATTTTGACTTTCTAGGTTCAGTTTCTGCAGGAAATGTTAGGAATTAATATTTTTATAAGTTAAAGTTCATGTATTTTCTGCTACTTAAAACTATATTAGTCTGCTCAAGCATTTGATAGAAGATCTATAAAGCCAGGCCTAATTTATATTTTTATGTCTCCACATCTCTATCTCTATTAGTGCAGGTCACATTATGGCATATTTCAAACATTGATTTCAATGTTATGTCATAAATCCATACAGTTCCTTGGTTTATATCCCAGAAAGCCAATAATGTGAATTTTATTTCAGCCAACAATGTTGTATGCAAATAGCAGCAATAAAGGTGGATAGATCTTGAAAACTGTCTACAAACAAATAGTGCAGGACATAGGCCAACAGGCTTTTTATATACTTATAAACAGATAACATTATATTGCAAAAAGGCTTGTATTTGAAGGATATGATTGTTATTTGGGTACACTCTATCATTTATATTGTTAATGGGTGAGTGAAAAGGACCTCTTGTCTTTGTCTGGAAATTTTGACCACCATATCTTCAGGCTTCTTAAAAAACATTTAAAAATTACAAATAAACAATGGCATTGTATTGCCACCAACACAGTTTTATGTTAGTGTATTAAGCATTAAGTGCAATATACTGTTGTACTATTACAGAGATAAAGAAAATCTTTAATAAAAATAATTTGTTTCAAATGGTCCCGTACTGTTCAGATCATCTCACAGGAGCACTAGATCCTTTGTAAATGAACACCGGTCAGGAAAAACATTACAGAAATGTGTTTTTTGTTGGTTGGCAATACTGTACATTTGCTATTCTAATTGTGGCATTAGATATTTAGAACATTTATTATACATTCAGAGAAGGTTGAGTTTTTAAATGGAATATCATTCCATTAGTTATAAGGAAAGCTATGCTTGACAAGGCTAGGAAGCCTGGACCTCCCCCTTCCTCCTTGGTGTACTATGTTTTGGCTAAATTCAAGAGCTTGGGAATAGGGGAAGCTCTGGGTTTTATCTATATCTTCAGGGAGCTTCAGGTTCCTTTAAAAAATCAGTATTATAGTATCCCATAAACAAGCAATAAAAACATAATCAAGAATGATTCTGTCACAGTCATGTCCACCAGTTTAGGACTCTTTCTAAGTCACTGGTCATAAACTAAGCAGAAGGAGTCCTTAGAGTGGCAAATATTGTTTATCACATAATGTGCATGTCCACATGTACACTCACCCTGGGGTCTCAATTCTCATCTAGCCTTCTCCCCCTTATACTGTAGCTGCATTGTATCACTCTGTAAAAACTGAGTACAGTATATCTTTCCAGTCCATTATTACTAGCTCCTCAGTTCCATGCCTGAGCAATATCCATTTACACAAGGGGAACGTTACTAGATAAAAAGGCTGTCACTTCCACAATAGTTATCCTTGCGCATTATTGCAGCTCATATTATGCGCTTCATCAAACACCATGTGCCAGAGTATATTTCTTAGCCATCTGGAGGCTGGCTTCAAACCTGTGCACTGCAGCAATGTTCTTATCCATGCTGCTTCTTTATTCCTAGCAAAGTCTCAACTGTTCCTTCTGCAAACCACTAGTGCTGGACCATACCTCACTGCTATCTACGCACGTGAATGATGCCAGACCTCAGACAGAAGTGTTCCAGGGTCTTTCCAGGCCATCATCTGTTATTCACAAAATATATAACTGCTTATCAATTATGAAGGTCCTCAACACACTGCCATTTAGCTTATAACTAGCAATTATTATTATTATTATAAAATAAATGAATAACCTTCCATTGATTTTCAATGCTAAGGTCCAGGGTTCAATTCAGACTAGGGTAGCTTTATGCTTTTGCATGTACAGTATGTTGATAAAATCAGTTGGTGTTTTATGTACTTTATTTTGGGACATTCGATTATAGTCTAGATTATCTTTTTTTAGGACATTAGGTTAATTTGGGACATTAGGTTATGGTCCATACCAAATGATCAGCCTTTATCCAGTGATGACTGACCCTGCTCCTACAAGTATATAGCTTCATAATTTCTTATAGTTCTTAATTTTCTTTTAAACTCTAAAAATGAATATGGGTAAAAATGCCATATTTTATATACTGAACTAATTGTACCAGCCTAAAGTTTCAGCTTCTCAATAGCAGCAATGATTCAGGACTTCAAACTTGTCACAAGGGGTCACCAACTTGGAAAGTGTTTGCGACACTAACATGCTCAGTTGGCTCTGAGCAACTGTTGAGTAGCTAAGCTTAGGGGTCATAGCAAATTTACTAGTAGAAAATGAGGTTTGTCTGTAATATAAGCGGATGCTACAACTCTGATTATTAAATTCTGATGCTATTCGCACTGGTTTCTGAGCACTGGTTTCAGCCTTATATTGTGATATTTCTATTCTGTATATTGGGTATATTGTGCATCGGTCCCTAAGCTCAGTAACTGACAGCAGCACATGTGCATGTGCAGCCAATAAGATGGGGAGCTACGGTACTTGGTGTATTTTGGGGCACAGATCTTTACTGCTAAAGGGCTGTGGTTGCTTACATAGTTAGTTAGATTGGGTTGAAAAAAGACAAAGTCCATCAAGTTCAACCCCTCCAAATGAAAACCCAGCATCCATACACACACCCCTCCCTACTTTTAATTAAAATTCTATATACCCATACCTATACTAACTATAGAGCTTAGTATCACAATAGCCTTTGATATTATGTCTGTCCAAAAAATCATCCAAGCCATTCTTAAAGGCATTAAATGTATCAGCCATCACAACATCACTGTGCATTCCACAACCTCACTGTCCTGACTGTGAAGAACCCTCTACGTTTGTTCAAATGAAAGTTATTTTCTTCTAGTCTAAAGGGGTGGCCTCTGGTACGGTGATCCTCTTTATGGGTAAAAAGGTCCCCTGCTATTTGTCTATAATGTCCTCTAATGTACTTGTAAAGTGTAATCATGTCCCCTCGCTAGCGCCTTTTTTCCAGAGAAAACAACCCCAACCTTGACAGTCTACCCTCATAATTTACAGATGCAGCCACTTTGGTTTGTCTGTTTGACACAGAATAACTAAACACAGATATCCCATTTATCTCATTTAACACAGAAAACTGCGTCACAACATCCCATCTAATTAAAGCATTCACCATTGTTCACAATGGTGCTTTGGTATGCTAATGGAAAGGTTAAATGCATTAAATGAGTTAAGATGACTTTAGATAACGCAGTTTCTTCAATTAACCCTGAGTCATGACGCATTTATCTCACAAATCCAAGTGGCTTCATCTGTAAGTCTTCCGTCCCTCTAACCAATTTAGTTGCACGTCTCTGCACTCTCTCCAGCTCATTTATATCCCTCTTAAGGACTGGAGTCCAAAACTGAACTGGATACTCCAGATGAGGCCTTACCAGGGACCTATAAAGAGGCATAATTATGTTTTCATCCCTTGAGTTAATGCCCTTTTTTATGCAAGACAGAACTTTATTTGCTTTAGTAGCCACAGAATGACACTGCCCAGAATTAGACAACGTGTTATCTACAAAGACCCCTAGATCCCTTTCATTTAAGGAAACTCCCAACACATTGCCATTTAGTGTATAACTTGCATTTATATTATTTTTGCCAAAGTGCATAACCTTGCATTTATCAACATTGAACCTCATTTTCCAGTTTGCTGCCCAGTTTTCCAGTTTAGACAAATCACATTGCAAAGTGGCAGCATCCTGCATGGAACCTATAGTTCTGCACAATTTAGTATCATCTGCAAAAATAGAAACAGTACTTTCAATGCCCACCTCCAGGTCATTAATAAACAAGTTGAAAAGCAAGGGACCTAGTACAGAGCCCTGCGGTACTCCACTAACAACACTGGTCCAATTAGAAAATGTTCCATTTACCACCACTCTTTGTCGTCTATCTTTTAGCCAGTTCTCTATCCAGGTACAAATACTATGTTCCAGGCCAACATTCCTTAATTTAACCAGTAACCTTTTGTGTGGCACTGTATCAAATGCTTTAGCAAAGTCTAAGTAAATCACATCCACTGCCATCCCAGAATCGAGGTCTCTACTTACATTCTCATAAAAAGAAATTAAGTTAGTCTGGCAAGATCTATTACGCATAAAACCATGCTGGCACAAACTCATAGTATTATGATTTGCTATGAAGTCCAGTATCTTATCCTTTATTAACCCTTCGAAAAGCTTTCCTACCACTGACGTCAGACTAACTGGCCTATAGTTTTGAGGCTGAGAACGGGATCCTTTTTTGAATAGAGGCACCACATTAGCAATTCGCCAGTCTCTCGGCACTATGCCAGATCTCAATGAATCCTGAAAAATTAAGTAAAGAGGTTTGGCAATCACAGAGCTAAGCTCGCTAATTATCCTGGGATGAATACCATCTGGCCCTGGACCTTTGTTAATCTTAACATGTTCAAGTCTCTTTTGAATTTCTTCATGTGTGAACCATGCATCATTAGTTGTATTACTAGAATTGGGACTGTTAAGAAGGAAACCTTCACTTACTGGTTCCTCATTTGTGTAGACAGATGAAAAATATGAGTTCAGAATCTGCGCTTTTCTTTTGTTTTCATCAACCAGCTGACCCCCCTCTGATAGTAAGGGTCCCACCCCTTCCTGCTTCATTTTTTTACTATTAACATATTTAAAAAATAATTTTGGATTTTTTTTACTGCTTGCTGCAATATGCTTTTCTATAGCAATTTTGGCTTGCCTTATAGCTTCTTTGCATGATTTATTGGCCTCCTTGTACCTTATAAATGTTTCGGCTGTACCTGCTAACTTGAAAGCCTTAAAAGCACGTCTTTTCTTACCCACCTCAACACCAACGCTTCTATTGAACCAAAAAGGTTTTGCTTTGCAACGACGTTCCTTGCTTACAAGTGGAATATACTGACAAGTATATTTATTAAGCAGCATTTTAAAGACTTCCCATTTTTGTTCTGTGTTTAACCCTGTGAAAAGCATTTCCCACTTAATATGTTGCAGAGATGCCCTTATACTGTCAAAGTTTGCACGTCTGAAATTTAGTGTTTTAGTTACTCCCTTATAGAATTGCTTCTGCAACAGAATCTCAAAGGAGACCATGTTATGATCACTATTCCCTAAATGCTAACCCACACAAATGTTAGAGATGAGTTCAGTATTGTTAGTTATTACAAGGTCCAAAAGAGAGTTATTCCTAGTAGGTTCTTGAACGAGCTGGAATAAAAAGTTGTCATTCAGCATATTTACAAATCTACTAGCTTTTTTCTGTCTTAGCAACCCCATTACTCCAGTCAATGTCTGGATAATTGAAGTCACCCATAGCAACAACTTGACCCAGCTGTGAAGCCGCTTGTATCTGCAAGAGTAGCTGGGCTTCATACTCGACACTTATACGAGGTGGTTTATAGCATACACCAATGATAATTCTTTTTGTTACCTTTTGCCCAGTCAAAATCTCTACCCAGAGTGATTCTACACCCTCACCAGTGCCAGCTATTTTTATTTCTTTAGCGCATGGCTTTAATTCAGGCTTTACATACAAACACACTCCTCCACCCTTTTTAATCCCTCTGTCCCTCCTAAAAAGGGTGTAACCATTTAAATTCACAATCCAGTCACATGTTTCATCCCACCAGGTCTCAGTGATACCAATTATATCATAATTTTTAGAGCATGCAATTAATTCTAGGTCTCCCATTTTACCTGATAAACTCCGTGCATTTGCCAGCATACAGCGGAGGTTACTACTTTTACTTTTGAAATGTGCATTACTTAGGGCTGGTTCAGAAGCTCAAAACATAATGTACAGTATTTCTAGCCAACTTCTTTCGTTAGACTTTAGTTCTCCTTTAATGCCTAGGTTTGCACAATTTTGTGGCATTAGCAAAAACAGAGATAGTATTTAAAATGAGGATTTATAAACTTACAATGAAACCATTCTATCCTTCATTTAGTTCTCTATCCAAATATATATATATGTTCCAGGCCAATCGTTCTTAATTTAGTTGGTAACCATCTTTGTGTTACGGTATGAAAATAGCAAATCGATCACGTCTAATTTAATCACATCCACTGCCACCCCAGTGTACGTAAAATGAAATTTGACAAAAAAAAAGATGTATAACATAAATGTGTGAATTTATCAAGGTGTTTTATATTTTACGCCCTAATTGCAGGTAAAGTTGCTGTACCGTGTTGGCCAGTAAAAATGTTACAGGGCAATCCTTTTGAAATAAAAAAATAACAAGAGTGGTTTAAAGGTGATACCTTTATTGGCTAACTAATATAATCATAGCAAGCTTTCAGAACATTTAAGTTTTTTTAGTTTTAGTTTTTCAAGCTGATTACAATGAAGCTGTGGTGTTCTCTGGTATATATACAACATTCAGCTCATAGGTCAAATGAGCAACAAAAAGTAATATCAATCTATGTGTAAGGTGTCATAGTCATTTATGAGGGGATCTGCAAGAGACAACCAGATAAGGTACAAGATAATGTGGGCCAAAGAGGCTGAGTATAAATTAGGGCTGAATTATTGGAGTGTAGAATCAAAGGAATTCCATATGATCCAGACATGTTGTGATTTCTGACCTGGTGCAGTCCTTTCTTAGTCCACATAATTAGCAATAAATCCAAGGCCCAGGTTTAGTCCATTCTTCAGAGAATTGAAAGTTTCCATTAATTTGTATTCCCACACTTTTCTTTCATTATCTGTTTTAAAATTGCCCTTAAGAACCAAAATTCTTAAATCCTTTATGGAGTGATGAGGGCTATTGAAATGATTTCCTATTGGTGTGTCCAGTTTTTTATTGATTATAGTGAATCGGTGGTGTGTATTTCTCTTTCTCAGACTTTGCCCAGTCTCTCCTATATAAAGTCCCCCTGTTATGCATTTAGTGCATTGTATTAAGTTGGAAGAAGAACAGTTGTAGTGACCATGGATGCTGTATTCCTCTACTGTGTCCCGAATTGGTATTTTGTCTGAAGTCAGGATGTGTGGGCAGGTTTTGCATTGTTTTTTTTCCACAGGGGTATGTTCCATTTTTGTGGGCTGCAATAAGGAAGCTGTCTGAATGCTAAGAGTGGTGGGTTTGGGAATATGCTTTTGCATTATTTTACATGTCTTCCAGGCAGAAGTCACTCTAAAAAAAAATTGTAAAAAAGGTATGCTGTTTTTTACACAACGTATTGTATGGTTAATATTCCACCCGTTTTAATACCACATAATTAATATGCCCCTAAGTCTCTGCTCACATCCTCACGGAAGGCAATTACAATTGGCACAAACTTGGCTATCATATTATGATTTGAAATATAGTTCAGGATTTTTCCTTACACCAAAGTCAAAATATCCTGTCTGAAAATGAAAATTCATTATAGTGGTTCTCTGTTTGAATAACGGCACCACATTGGCAATCTGCCAATCTCTCTGTGCCATGCTGGACAAATGAATCCTAAGACTTTTACAACTATTCGCTGGGTGAAAGTGGCATGACTTAATTATTGATTGGATATGAGCCAATGTAAATTTCTGTGGTTTCTGGATTGTTTAGCTTTTTGTCTAGCTCTAAAGTTTGAGATTTCAGCATATATGCTGTTTCAAGAGTCCAATATTTCTAGTAACCCGGCAGCTATTGAAAAAAATAGAATGATACTCTTTTTGGCTTTGTTTCACTCCCTAGAAGCAACTTTTGAAAAAGGCAGAAGAGCAACCATTCAAAAACTATAAACAAAACTAACTGAAAAGTTGCTAAGAACTGAACATTCTATAACATGCTAACATACTATATAGGTGAACAATTCCAGTTGACAGCTCTTGCTGGCACTTCAAAACTCATGCACAGAAGTTACATCAACACATAAATCATAAATCAGACTAGAACAGTCGAGAGACTTGTCCTGAGATCTGCCTCTTTTTGCTTTGCCAAAAATTCACTAAACTGAAAAAATATGCCAAACGCATTGAAGTCCATACCGCGCAATTGTTTCTTTTATTATACACTAACATATATAGGCATTTTTAGCGGCAAAATCTGACGAAAAATGTTTGCCAAGCATTATTGCCGACCAGGCTTACTGAGCTGGGAAATTTTGATATCTCTTGCTCAGAAACAGCAGAAAGAGAAAACAAAAGGTATAGTTTTAAAAATGTATATTGCAGGGGAAAAACACTAGAAATGGTGCTATACTATTTTAATGCAATATACTTTGTGATGGGTAACTACCCTTTTAACATTAATGTATCATCATTTAAAAAATAAATAGAGTGATTATATTGAGACGTCCTAGTGTAGTAAAAAGTTTTCATGAACAACAATTTTTTTCTAAAACTAGCTAGGAGTTCAATAGTTTGGGAATGTGATGGATATGTACTGTATTTGGCAGTAGAGAAGACTGAGTTTTTGGAGTTTTAGTGCTTTAGATTATTTGTTTATTTGGTTTTCTGTGCCTGAATACAACATACAGAGTAACTAAACAAGAAAACTGCACCTGCATCATTTAAACAATTAAAAATTATAAAGGAAAAAAGCTCCAACAGACAATTTGTCTGATTATAGATTACATTTTCCCATACACATCTATATGAGGAGTCAGACAATAAGTATATAGGCAATATATAATTGTAAATACATTAAAATGATGGTAAACTATTATCACACAGTGATAATACACAATATATATATATATATATATATATATATATATATATATATATAGTCTTATGAAGGATCAGCACACACTGTTCTGTAGTGAAGTAATAGTGTTTATTTTCAAACAAAACACATTTTTATCCGACGTTTCGGTCCCACCTGGGGACCTTTTTCAAGGAATAAAAATGTGTTTTGTTTGAAAATAAACACTATTACTTCACTACAGAACAGTGTGTGCTGATCCTTCATAAGACTATATACGATTTATTGATCGTGCACCACTGGCAACATCTGTCTGAGTGCTGGTACTGTGGGACTGCATATATATATATATATATATATATATATATATATATATATATATATAGATATATATATATATATATATATATATATTTGCACATGTACACACATGAGAAATAAAGCTATTGTAAAAAAACAAAATCCTTTAATGGCATTCAAACCTAAGAAGAATTACTTGCAATAATAGATCATTTAAAGCAACTCAAGCCAAGGAATCATTGAAAGAGTTTGCTGAAAATGCAGTTGATGTTTCCCCTGTGGGTTTTAAGTTTCATGATTCCCTTCACCATAGATAACACACATTTATCTGTGCTTACACTTAAATGGCAACGGTGTAAAATACTACAAGCCAGAGCTTCCTTGTGCATTTACTATCTGGTGTTTTTTTTCTTTTTGAAATACATCATGCTGCTGTATGTAAGAAGAAGCTTTAAGCTCCTCTACAATGTATTGTGCTGTTCTGAAAATCAGCAGTTTAAGAATACATTCATTTTATTTTGCCAAGGCAAAAGTAGGGCTTGTTTGTTAAATGCTTGCCTTTTATCCTTTCTAGAAATCTTTCTTTGGCAAAGGGTACTCAACAAGAATACTATACAATTACAAGCATGGAGAACTGTGTTTTTACAGCTTGTTTTATCTAAACCATTATTTTAAATTGCTATTATTTTCTCCTTCTATAAAATAGACATAGAATTATTACTATCATTATTATAATTATTATTAATCATTTGATTTGATCTGGACTCCTGGCTATCACAGGGATTGTGTCCTGACATCCATTTTGGCTTTTCAATGACTTGTTCATTATTTTTTGGTTGTCTCCTCTTTTGTTGCTTTTAACTTTTCAAAGTATAAATCTTACAATAAATTGGGTTTATTTATAATATGCCCAAATAAATATCTTAATTTGTGTTCCTAGACAATCCTTTTGTTTGTTGTCCTTATAGTACAGTATATAAAAAAATGAATTGATCACATTTAGAATTTTTCTTATTTCTTTGAGATGGAGCTGCCAGCCTGCCACATTTCAATACATAAAGAAAAAGGAATATCGAAAGAAATCTGCTAAGCACCAACTAAGGTAGAAATCCATGGAAAGACTCAAATCCTATTTGCAGACTTTATTTCAGACAAATGTTCAATATTATCAGTATAATTAACCTTGAATTGCAACAAGCTTGAAACTTGTGCATCTATATCAGAGATGTATAGTGATGGGCTAATTTGCGCCATTTCGATTTGCTGAAAAATTAGCGAAATTCACGAAACTGCAAAAAATTCACGAAACTGTGCCGGTGTCTCGTTTTTGACGCAAATTTTGGCAGACGTTTCGCAAATCGTGCAAATTTGCCACAAATTTGCATCTGGCGAATAAATTCGCCCATCACTAGAGATGTAAGTATCATTCTTCAGCTTCTAATCTCAAATGCAGGTCAGGATCAAACAATATATTCTAATATTTATTATTTGTTTATTACTAGAGTGTGAGTCAACTTTCAGTATTCCAGAGACAAAATCTTATTTCTGTTTCATTCAGAAAAATGGGTGGGTTGTATAGATGATTATTGATTAGGCAGTGACTAATACTGTTTCTTGCTGACAAGATGAAATCCCCAAAAAGTTGAGAAAGTAAAATGCTGCAGACAACTCACTTGCAAATAGCCTTATGTCACAATGATTTGTTAAATCCCTATTGGATCTGGTTTTTATTAGAAGATTGTTTTCTAAACAATTATGAAAATGAGACCTCAGTAATATTTTTCCAAATATTAGTGATTGTACACATTTGTCTGAACATCTTACAGGCTTTGTACAGTACAACATATTTGTAACATGCATTTAAATGGTATACTATAGTTTAAAATACAATTAACCTCATTCTGTTATTAAAATTGTGTGCACCTTGATATATGTGTATTCATTTGGGTTATCACTATATTGCAATGGTTAGGTATACTTAGTAGAAATACAGATCTGTACTTTCAAATATTTCATCTTCCCTCTTAGTGGTACTAGAAATCAAGATCTCCATTTCCAATATGACCACTTAGCTTCTTTCCAATTGACAGTGGTTTGAAAAGTTCAAAAATACTTTTTCTTGACCATGGCCAGTGTGATATTAAAAGGGTTATTTATCAAAGGTTGAATGTTAGAGTTTTTTTATATCTCAAATGAACTCAAATTAATTCACAACTCAAGTGGTATCTTAATTAAGAGAAAAACTCAAATGGTAAAAAACATAATTCTGCAAGTTCGAGTTGGCGAAACCCAAACACCCAAATTAATCAAGTTTTCGTGCAAAACCCTCTGAAAAGTATTCAAACATCATGCAGGTTATTAACCTCTTAACCCTTTAAGTGCCACAGAACGTAGAAACATTCTGTGGAAAAGTAACTTGAAATGCCACAGAACGTAGGTTCTACATTCTGCAGAACTTCCGGGTTCTGGAGCGGAGGAGCGGCTGTTCGATCCCCTGCCCCTAGGCAACGAGCAGAGCAAGGGATCGAGTGGCCCCTGGGGCGTGATCGTCCAGGGGCCACAAAGCAGTAACAGGCACATGTTACTTACTTGTCCTGCTGCTGCTGCAGCCTGCACTGCTCTGCCCCCACAACACAGGGATGCGGATGACATTGCAGATCTCTTCCTGAGGCCCCTCCAGATCATCTGCAACAATCTTCAGCGACTTTTCCAGGTTAGTGCAACAATTACACACACAAACACACACAAACACACACTTATTACAGTAATACACACTTACATTCACACTTACAAATACATTTTTGGTGATCTGGGGGGTCACTCACACTCACTGCACTCAAACACACATGCACACACGCGCACATAACATGTAATTTACCAATTGTTCACACGCACACGCACATACATGGCATTGTGGCTTTTTTTTTTTTTTATCGCATTGTCTCTTTTTTGGCTGAAAAAAAAAAATGTTTTATTGCCATTGTGAATACGTTACGAAATGTGGGGCATATTGGCAGTTTGCAGTAGAAACACATATTTACCCATATTGGATTCATCTGAATGTGTTCCTTAGGGTCTCTGTACTGTTAGGGGGTCTTATGTCACATAATACACTAACCGGGTGCAGTTCTGGTAAAACGAGCTAAATACTCTCCCGTGCTCAATACACCATGGAGCACTTTCCAACTCAAGTCTCAAGTGAGTCTAGGCACCAAACTGGAATAAAGAGCTTGCCACTGAGGTCTTTCACTCTCATTAAGCACACGTCTCCAGATGGTATCATAGCGGGAGATAAGGACCTGGAAGTGTACAGTGTCAAGCATTAGAGAGTACAACAGCTTTCTTGTTATATCATGAAAGCGTGTCAATGGAAAATTCTCCAACTGGCTCACGTTGGGGGAAGGAGGTGCTTGGGGAGATTGACGGGTTTTGGGTGCTATTATTATGTCTGGAGGTATGGAGTTCCAAGGTGGACGTGGCTCTCCAGCATGTAAAACCCCATCGATGAAGGTGTGAATCAGCAGAGATTGTGTCCTTGATTTGCTTGAGCAGACGGTGTGGAACCCTAGTGGTGAGGAATCCCATGCATTGCATAACTGCCTGAGAGTCCACCCAATCTGATTTCTCAAAATCCAGGAGATCCCCAACTCTGGTTAACCGAGCCTGGCAAAGGCGATGGCCAGATGCTGATGTTTTCCAACATCCTAGTCTTAAAAGATGGATTGTAAAGTAGGGGTCATTTAGAATGTCTTCTCCTTCAATGACTCCTTGCCTTAACATGGAGACCATGATCCAAGTCTTGGTAGTAAGCTGGCAGGGTTGAAAGGTTTCTTAGGAAACCCTCAGGTTCAATGAAAAACAATTGCCAGTCATACCCCATATTGCGTTCCTGGTGATAAAAGCTCAATGCTAGAGTACACCATTCCTATCCAGAGAAAGTCCAGTAACCTTCTCTGGATCTTAGTAATGAATTCTTGGGTTGGGCTAAGACATATCAGCCGGTACCAGAGCTGAGAGTCCACCAGCTGATTGATCACCAAATCCCTCCCCCTCATAGAAAGTACTTTAGCAAAACTCTTCCACTTTCCCAGGCAGGTTAGAACATGCTCCTCAAGTTCAATGAAATTCTGTGAGACAGGATGCTCTTCGGCTGATAGGTAGACCCCTAAATATTTAATGATATTAATCTCCCACAAGATGCCACAAAAAGCAGGAGGCAGGAAATCTACCTGTAGAGAACCCTCCAGAAGGCCTGAGCTCTTTGACCAGTTGATCTGGGCAGATGAGGCAGCAGCGTAGACCTCTTGACATTCTTGTGCTCGCTCAAGATCAACTAGGTCCTGGGCCACAAGAATTACATCATCAGCATAGGCTGAGAGAACCGCTCTCATGTCAGGTTCTTTGAGCACCAGTCCCATGAGCCTTTTCCTTACGAGACACAGGAAGGGCTCAATGGCCAGCGAGTACAGTTGTCCTGATAAGGGGCATCCTTGACGAACTCCTTGTCCAAAGGCCAGAGGTGCAGTCAGAGACCAGTTGATTTTAACTAAACACCCTGCAGAGGCATACATTGTTTTCAGGTAGCCCACAAACTGTGGGCCAAAGCTATAGGCCTGCAGAGTGCCTATAAGATATTGGGGATACACTCTGTCAAATGCCTTCTCTTGATCCAGAGAGAGAAAAGCAAGAGATAGACCAGTCCTTTCGCAAAATGTAGTAAGTCTCAGATTAAAAAGACATTATCAAAAATTGTCCGACCGGGGACTGTATAGGACTTCTTAGGAAGTAGTGATAACACTGCTCAACGAGACGAAAGTGGCAACTCACCTTTCTTGAAGGCCTCAGTTAGGACCCTATGGAAATCAGGGCCCAGAGTATCCCAGAAGAAGTGGAAGAACTTTACGGTCAGTCCGTCAAGACCAGGAGATTTATTGTGGGGCATTAAACAGAGTGCTTGAGAGAGTTCAACTAGAGTGATTGGTGTTTCCAACCTCTCTTTTCTCCTCTCAATGACCACTGGAAGCCCATCCCATAGCTCCTCTGGAGAGATGGGATCTAGAGAAAAAAGGTTTTGATAGAAGGACTGGGCTCTGTCCCGGATAGCGCCCGGGTCCTCGAGGGGGGTTCCAGGCACCACAAGCCTGTCGTTGTCCCATGTTATGCAGCGCTTCTTTCCTTTCTAGGTATTCACACTGAAGGGCTTGGTCTTCAGAGCCTGATAGCCTTTGCTCAAGATCAAGCACCTCCCTATTCATTGACTCAATCTCTGCATTGCGCTGCCTGCTCACACTTTTGGTATACTCTTGACACAAGAGCTTTAGGTGAACCTTGCCTATATCCCACCACTGGTTCAATGTGGCAAATTAATCCTGAAAAGCCCTCCAGCTACTCCATGTATCCCGGACTGACTTTGCAAAACCCTCATCTTCTAATAAACTGTTGTTAAAGTGCCAGTAAGCAGCTTTTGGCAGAGATGGTGCGATTGACATTCTCAGGGATACACAATTGTGGTGTGAGAATGGTGCCAATCTAATGGTGCTCGACTGGGCTTGTGACATGAGATGGCTCGATATATATATCCTATCAATCCAGGATTGAGAAACATGACCATCTCTTACCCTGACATAGGTGAAGGCATCCGTCTCTGGGTTCTGTTCTCTCCAAACGTCAACCAAGGAGAAGTTAGCAATTAGTTCTCACAAAACTGACTCAGACATGTCCCTTTTCTTGGGTACATTGCGGTCTCGAGCATCAAGAGTGTAATTAAAATCACCCCCTATGATCAAGGCTTCATCAGAGTCAATTGTCTCTATGTAGGCTGACAAACTTTCAAAGAACTGTGCCCTCTCTGGTCCAGTAGTAGGGGCATAAACATTTATTAGATTATATATTCTACTTGACTCCTGGACCCGAAGATGTAATAGACAGCCAGGGATGAAAGAGTAAGCACTCAGGACCTCTGGCTGGAAGGAATCTGAGAAAAGGGTCACCACCCCACATGATGTCCAAGTGAGGTGATTAAAAAAGACCCTGCCCTTCCACTCCAGATGCCAACTTGCTTCAAGCTCTGGAGTGGTATGGGTCTCTTGGAGGAAACTCACAGAGTATCCTCCTTGACGAAGAAAGGAGAGTACCTGAAACATTCAGAAAGGGTTCCGAAACAGCCATTTGTGTGCTTATACTCAAGGTCATTACTGAGTCTTAGGAAGTGCTTTAACCTTCATCAAGGTCTGATGAGATAAACATTTTTTGTGAAACTTCATTATACGGAGATATTCCGCTGTTCCATAGTTCTTGGCATCTTTTATGACCTTAATCTATTGTCTCACAGAATTGATAACTAAAGGCAAATCATGCCACTTCTCCAGAGCCATATGTAGCTCTTCTCTAATTTAACACCAAGGGTGCTCTCAAGAAACTTTTTGAGTTCTTCAGCAGGGATGATTGGGGTAGAAGGATTTGCCACTCCTTTGTCAACCTCCTCTTCAATGTTCTCCTCATCCATGAGCTCTTCCTGGCTAAGGGATTAATAATTTCCCCTCTCCACTAGAGCTTTGAGAATCTCTCCACAAGAAAAGGGGTCACATTGGCTGCAGCAGCAGAAGTAGAGGCAGTGGGGCTTTTTGACATGGGCTCTGACTGATGTTTCCTTGCAGAGCTAAAGCTGGGGTTTTCAGGTCCTTTTGTTTAAGAACCCTGAGGTGTTTTTTTTTATAACTTTTATTGCTTTCCTTTTTATTCCCTCCCATTATTTTACAAACCAACGCACAAAAAGAAAGCTTTATACTATTAAACAACAAAAAAGCAAATTTTAAGTTTAGAAGCTGTTGCAGGGAGATTGTTAATATAAGCAGGTGCCTGGGAGCTGCACTGCTGCTGCTGGAAAAGTTTATCAAAATTTATACTTATATTAAATCCTTCCCTCTTTAGCTTTCTCTCCTTATAGAAATGAGTGCAAAATCAAAATACCCACTCAATCTGTACAAAAAGTAAACAATTTGTTCTGAAACAACAGAAAAATGCAAATGAAACTGACACCCAGGTGCGGGGGAGGGGTAGGGGTAGGGGATTAAGGCCCTTAATAATGAAACCCCTCCCTATATTTCATCTCTAATCTCCAAATACACTCCTTCACGAAACCTACGCTCTGCTTCTGATCTTCGCCTCACTTCTCCTCTGGTCACTTCTGCCCATTCTCGTCTACAAGACTTCTCTCGGGCTTCTGCTTTTCTCTGGAACTCTCTGCCACAAGCTGTCAGACTTTCTCCTTCCTTCCAAACTTTCAAGCGCTCCTTAAAGACCCATCTGTTTAAAGAGGCCTATTCGATGTACCTTAATTAATCATTGCTGTATCAAAAATTACAAAGTGTTTATATAATCCTAATGTCTCAATTGTACCCTAACCTTTTAGTTTGTAAACCCTATTGTACTCTGTAATCCTTGTCTGTTATCCACCCTTTATTCCCTGTTTGCTATAACTGCAGTAAAGCACTGCGTATCTTGACAGCGCTATATAAATAAATGATGATGATGATGATAACAGTGAGTTTGTAGCCCAGAGCAAGTGAAGGGAACTGGGCTAGCAATCACTCACCTTCAGGGTCAAAAGAAAAGATTTTTAACAAAGAAAATCAACTCAAAACTTCCCAAATTTCACACACCAAGTGGAAAACACATTCACACACCAATTGTAAAAACAAAAAATCCTGTCTTAAACTGGGATTTGTATGCTTAATTGAGCAAACAGAGAGCTTTCTCCTGTGTGTTGATTTTTCAATAGCTGAAGTTACCCACAGGACTATGTATGCGCTAACTTCATTTTGGGGCCTCTAAATGCCAGATACTTTGGTAAACCTATGCACAATGTGCGCCAAGCTGTTCAGTGGACCCCTGGCAATCATATTTAGGGTGCTTTTTCTTGGTACGTAATGATACATGGGTGATATGATGCTGGAAAGTTGAAGCTTTGAGGCAATTTTCAGATATTTCACCAAAACTGACAATTTTGAGAAAGCCTTGCGTCTATGTAGTTTGTAGCAGCAAGGCATGTGTACCCATTTTAGACTCAGTAGAATGTGTACTTTCCAAAAATGTATGGTTTTGGGGGGAAAACCTATTTTTCTGTGTTTTTACCCCACAAAAACTGCAGTAAACGTGTTGGTTTTTCAGTAGCCAAAGTAAAGTCCTGAACAATTTGGATGCGCTAACTCCATATTAGTGTCTCCAAATGCCAGGTACTTTAGTAAACCTATGCACAATGGGCATCAAACTGTTCAGTGGACCCCTGGCAATCATATGCCAGGTGCTTTTTCTTGGTAACTTATATAGTGTGGAATATACGGAGCAGCAAAATAAAACCATTGAAGTTATTTTTCAGTAAACTATAGATTTCCCCTCAGAAAATGAGAGAGCACAAAATGTTTCACAAAAATGTGAAATTCTGCTGGCACTTAAAGGGATCTCTGCCATTGACTCCTACATGACCTTGACAGGTTTTAGATGGTGTATTTTCAAATTCAAGCTATTTCCAGGGTATAATAAATCTCAAACATTTTTAGTTTGAACAAAAATAATCAACAGAATATATATTAAGAAATCATATCAAATTCATATTTTTAAGACAATATCAATATCTGTTGCAAATGTTATGAACTTTTTAAGTAAGAAGGGAGTCCAAGCAATCTCTTAAGCCTGTATGGGACCTGCTATCCAGAAAGTGTGTTTTTTCACATAAGGGTTTTTCACATAAGGTGTCTTTCTGTAATTTGGATCTCCATGCCTAAAGGCTACTAAAAAATCATTAAAACTTTAAATAAACCCAATAAATAATATAATAAATATATATATATATATATAGTATCAGGCATTGCCCTAACTCAGTCAATGACGAAGTCAGAGGTGCACGATCACGTTTGTAGTAATAATGAATAGAAGATCAGCACACTCTTTGATATTTAGGTGAAAACAAGTGTTGATTTATTCACACATTTTATACAATGTTTCGGTCCCACATGGGGACCCTTGAGGGGGCCTTGAGAAAGGTCCCCATGTGGGACCGAAACGTCGGATAAAATATATATATATTATATATATTATATATAT
Source organism: Xenopus laevis (assembly GCF_017654675.1). Lineage (NCBI taxonomy): Eukaryota > Metazoa > Chordata > Amphibia > Anura > Pipidae > Xenopus > Xenopus laevis. The sequence continues at coordinate 76,727,155 of NC_054373.1, read as the reverse complement.
ATATAATGGGGATCAAGTATGTTGTATGTAAAGATGTTTCTTTATTGTAGGGAAAAAAGGAAATACTTATATAAATGTTGTAATTATTTGAGATGGCTTTCCCATAATTTTCTGCAAAACGGGTTTCTAAATAATGGATCTTATACTTGTATATGAGCATGACTAAGCAAGAAATGGTAGAATTAATCTTTCTAGACCTTCTACGTCTCAGATGATTAGTTTTAAGCTTGGTTATATAAAATCATTCATTCATGGTTTTAAAACAAAAGATCTACGTTTGCATTATTGTTCATATTGAAATATACTGGGAATGCTTTTTCAGCTACAAATCAAAATTATAATCACTCCACTGCTATACTGCTATAAATTACATATCCTACTTTACCTTAAAATATCTTTTCTTTACTTCCTACAAGCAGCACAGACAAAATGAGTAATACTCCTCTTCACCCTGGTAGGACAGAAAAAAAGATCACACCCATTAAAAGACCATATATCCTGCAGAAACCACCTCCCCCTATGTTCTTTTTTTCTGTCCATCCTGGGTAGGAAGATGGAGCGTCAGAGAGGCAGAGGATCGCAAAGTGGAAGCACTGATTCTGCAGAGTGAGCGATGTGCGGCGCATTCTGATGACGTCACCACTGCCTAAGGGCTGGAAGTGCAGGAGCGGGGGGAAAAGCAACCGCTCAGGGAGAGCTTGGTGCGGTAAGACGATGTTTTTTTATTGCCTAAAAAATAGGTGTGAGTTCCTTCAGTACCTATTTAAGCGGATAGAGGGATTGCCCATGCCGTTTTTTCTTTGCTACAGTTCCTGCAGTGCTGTGCTGCCAGGCTGCTAAGCTTTTTGTGTGGGCTGCTTAAGGTACTTATGTAGTCTTACTCCCAAAAAGAGATATATATGTATATATATAAAATGAAATCATATGCACATGATATATGTTAGTCGGATATATGTTTTTTTCCCTGCAGATGTCTCAAGTGGGGAAAAGAAAGAGAAAATCAAAGCACACGATTTGTGCAGGATGTGATCAACCTCTGCCTCAAGATTGCAATGACTCTCTATGTGTTAACTGTTCGCAGACTGGGTCTGATTCAAATAATCCAGAAGGGTTTATTTCTTGGTTTAAAGGCATGCTATCAAAAAATTTTGACGAGGTGAAGGCTGGAAGTTCTACACCTGTGTCTAATATTACAAATAGAACGGTAGACACTGTAGATAGTTCAGACTCTGATGATTTTTCAGAGGGTTTGTCATCTTCATCTTCTGTTCAGAGGAAATCAAAAGATGAATTATTTATTTTTCCTGTGGAAAAAAATACCTAAATTAAAAAGGAAGTAAGGAAGGTGATTGGAGAAAAGAGTGCTGCTCCATGAGAGAAGGAGAAGCAAGATTTACTGTATTTTTCAGGAAAAAAGTCTGCAGAATTTCCTCTACATCCATCTATAAAGCAATTGATGGAGTTGGAGTGGCAGAATCCGGGGAAAAAACCCGATACTTCAAGGAGATTTAAAGCAATGTTTCTGGTGGATTCAAAAGAGCTTCAACACTGGGAGGAGCCTCCAAAGCTGGATGTTCTGGTGGCTAGGCTGGCAAAATGCAGGCAAGTGTCAGCGATAACAGATCCTCTTGATTGTAGAGCTAAATGCGCACTAAGAAGGTCTTACTGTGCAGGGGCCAGTGTCTGTAAGCCATCATTGGCTGCTGTGTCAGTCTCAAGGTCTTTAAAATTCTGGATAAATTCCTTGGAAGAGGAAATTGATGCTGGAACATCTAGGGATGATATATTGGATATGTTGTATCCTGTAAAGCTGGCTACAGATTTTCTATGTGACGTTGCTATTAACACAGTAAAACTGGGAGCTAGAACAATGGCTCTTCAACGGTGGGCAGAAGAGCTCTCTGGTTAAAGGCATGGTCAGCTGATCCGGCATCTAAAAATTCTCTGATTGCCTTTTGAACCTGGTCGACTATTTGGTTTCGTCTTTGGATAAGCTGCTTGAAAATCTGACTACAGGGAAAGGGAAGACGCTTCCCCAAGATAGGCCAAAAAGTCAAAGAAGGCAGTTTTTTCAGTGGTCTTCAAGAAAGTCCCCTATTCAATCCAGTTCATATAGAAAATCCTTTCGGAGATCGAGAGAGAAACAGAGACTTCAGGAGCAGAGGAAAGCCCTTTGGAGGAAGAATTCCTCCCAGGGAGATGGGACAAAAAAAGGATTCCTCCACCTCAAAAACAGGTGGTTTCTGACGCCAGAAGTCAGGAAGAAGTAGGTAGCAGATTAGCTTTCTTTCTTTCTGTGTGGGAAAAAACAACAAAAGACTCCATATATATATATTTTTGTATATACTCATTTTTGTTTTTTCTTTCCTAAACTTATCAAGAAATTTCAGTAAGTAACATCACTGCAATAAATGACAAAAAAATGACAAAAAAATATGAGAATTCTCTTTCATAAAAAAGGTGCTAACATGAGAAGAATAAAATGTTGATGTTACTCCAAGAGGCATTAGTATGGGGTAGGTTAAAATGACATTCCATAAATTGCGCAGTGGAAAATTACATCTAGAAGTGACATCACAGGCTATAACATCAGACTGGTCTAATAGGCCTTAGTTTGAAGAATTTTTTGAACTGAGATTTAGGGGAAGTTAAAAACATATTTCAGGAAGACATGCTATAGGAGATATGTTAGTCTTGTGAGAACTCTTTGGTGGCCCACTAGAAAAATTTACACAATAAGCCCACTATACAAAATTGATTATTCTCCATCCACTTACATTCCTCTCTTGCCTTTATTTATATGGGTCACAGATTTTTTTCCTGGATTTTGAGGCTTATCACTTTTGTTAAAGTGTTTTGTAATTTTTCAAAAAATCTTTATTATAATTATGGTGTTCCAAAGATGTCACGTTTTTCGTACATTTGTGCAACCCATTTCATTGTTACTTTGTGTTTCCCTTATGCTATTCACAAATAATCTCTATTGTATTTAACAATTTGTCTTTTGAACAAAAAAATGAATTTTCCAAGTACTATGCCTCCTACATTAAAGCTAATAGTGAATATAATTTTCCTATAACATAAATAAATTACTGAATAATATTGCATCCTACAGCAATTATCTTTAAGTTTAGCAGTAACCAAGGTTAGATATTGAGAACTCATTTGCTGCGTATCTAAGAAAATGTTTGCTGGAGGTAAGCATAGAATAAAATGGGTTGTATAGGGTCATATCCTCTGTACAAAGGCTTTGCAGGTAAAAGTCTGGCTTAGCCTAAGAATAATAAGCATTAATCGTTTGTGCATGAGTTGTGTTGTCCAACTTTGTACCCGACAGACTTAAAGTAATTTTAATTAGATTTTCATGTTCTCAAATAATTTATTGAATATAGCATCCATTAAATAAATGTCTGTATTTATTTAGTTCTACTAATCATATTTTATAACATTTATTGCCATTTATCAGGTTAAATTATCTCGTAAATATATTGTGTTCTGTTGCAGAAAGCCTTTTCATTATTTTCTACATGTCCTGTGGGAATAGGACAGCAGTTGTTATCTTTATGCATTATTGTTATGTTGTAAAGCAGCCTTAATCTTCTTGGTCCTCCACCCATCCCATCACTGATTTATAGTCACAGCTGTATGTAGTATCTTTCAAGTCTTATACTTGAATATAACATATTGTGTTGACAAGAAATCATTGTTTTTAAGAATTCTTACTTTAGAAAGAATACATCATTCTCAGATGTGTAGACCTATCAATTTATGTGTGTATACTTGAAAAAATATAAATGGAGACACGATTTGCCCCCAAAAGAGAAATACAAGTAACATAGAAGAACACAGTTACTTTATTAGCAACAAATAGAGCTGTGTCTTGGTATGGACTGGATGAGGACATTGCCAGCATGAAGCAAGAGAAAAGTAAGAATTTCACAATAAGGATGCCTTTGAGGAAAAGATTCTTCAGGAAGGCCTGGAATGGCCTCAGATTTTGAAAAAAACATTCAAATTGAAGATTGCAAAGGATAGAAATGCTAAAGCTTTGCTGATTTTTGCCCATGAAGTCTCATATGAGAAAAGATAGGTTTAGGAACATTTTTAAAATCAGCATTAAAACAGCAGACCTTAATTATTATGGACAGTACTAGTCAGGGCTGTGACAAATCACATATGTATCGATGTAATTTAATGCTGAGTGCAAGATCCATGTTCCACAAATGTAGAATTCTATACACAAAAAAACTTAATGAGAGTGAACTAATGATATTGTTGTATGAAATAGTTGTATTCATGTTTATCTTAGTTGTAAGTTTGTTAGATTTAAAGGAGAAGGAAAGGCATCCTGCACTTGGGGGTGCCAAATGTTAGGCACCACTAAGTGATTGTATTGAGTTATCTGAAACCCCGGGCTGGTGATCAGCAGAAAACTGCACCGGCCCGGGGGTTATACCAGTGAGCACCACAGAGCGATCCTCTTCCGGTGTCTTCTTTCTTCAAATTTCCTGGGGCAAACTCATGCACAGTGGAACAAAATAGTTGACTTTTTAGTTAATGTTCGGCTTTTCGTTCAACTGCGCATGCACAGCCACGCAAAGGAAAGAGGAAGACGGAAGATGATCCCTCCATGGTGCTCACTGTTATAAACCTGGGCCAGTGCAGTTTTCTGCTGATAGGAGCACAGGCCTGGGTTTTCAGTTAAGTCAATACAATCACTTGGGGGTGCCTAACATTTGGCACCTCCAAGTGCAGGATGCCTTTCCTTCTCCTTTAAAGTTGTTTGCCTTGGGTTTACTTAGCATGTGAGTGATGCTTGTCTGATTGTTGTGTTGTGAGGGCTTTAATGGTTTGGGGAGATTAGAGATAAGAAGTTTTTTGCTTTCATGAAATAATGCATGACAATAAGGGTATATATAGTGACAGGCAAATCTGACCCTTTTGCATCACCCAAAATTCACGAAACAACGTAAATTTGCCAAAATGCATTGAAGTCTATGGGCGACAACATTTTTTGGAGACGCATTCATTTTTTTGTGATGTGCAACATTTTTTCTCACCCATTGGAGTCTATGGGCGTCATTTTTGCTGCGAAACTTGGTGAAAAATTTCACTCATCACTATAATAAACCTGCACAGAAGCTTGTCATTTGCAACTTTTTCAGTTCTGTATAAGTGGCCCACATTTATGCTATAAATCAAATTCAAATCAAATGAGTTCTGTTGGCAGGACTAAATACATACATTGCCAGAACAGGTAGAGGGGTGAAATGGATGGGATTAGGGGCAGTTTATGGGAGGGGAAAATCCTGTCTCTCTCTAGTCTCTTAGATATTGTGCAGCTTTTGTTACTGTCAGTGCCTCTTCTTCAAGTAGTTGTGAAGTTTTCTCTCTTCTTTTATGGATGTGAAGCTTAAAAGAAATAAGCGCTCATTTAATCACCTTGTGCAAGAGCAAAAAGTTCTATTTACAGTGTTTTTCCCACAAAACAACATACTTTACCAGCTTTTCAGCTTAAAGGAGAATAAGAACCCTGTAGAAATGCGCATGCAAGTTATTTAAAACTGGCATATTGCTCCAACTGTGCATGCCGTGAAGTCCACTGCCAGAATCTGCAACGAGGGGTAAGTATAAGGTATGGGGCATTTCCCCGGGGGGGGGGGCAGTTAGCCTGGGGGGAGGGGGGTAGAGGGATTTTTTTCTACAGGGTTTCCTTCTCTTTTAAAAGTACTGTAGTTGTAGCTAATTCACTTGGGCACTGTACAAAAGGGGGCTATAATTACCCAGTTGCACAGACTTAAAAGACTGTTATTGAACCATTATATGATCCATTATTAAAAAAGCACTGAAATAAGTAACTACCATTTGTCAAGGTGTCCTGTTTAAGCAAACAATTCTTTTTGACTGATTTTTTTCTCTGTAATAATAGGACTTCATGATAACTGTGGTAGCACAAATCCGTGTGCAAAAGAATCCTGTCAAAAGAATCTTATTGGTTTTCTTCTCTTTTTAAATAGTCTTACATAGCGTTAAGGCATGTTCCATATTACACAAAGATCCCATTCCCATATAAGTATACAGAGGTCCTATAATAATAGTCTGTACAGAGATATTTACTAGAAAAATGCTAAATAATTATAATTGAACTGTACTGGTGGAATGAGGGTAAAGTATTTATAAAGGTTATATGAATGCAAAATGTCTAAAATCAGTCTAAAGTAGCTACCAAAAGTAATTAAAAAAATAAATTTCAGGGTACATCAGTATAAGTGTTTACGGAAAAAAATATTTGGCATCATAAAATGTGCTTTTGTGAGCCAAGTTTTTTTTTTTAAATATTACTCCCCCTCAAAAAAAAAAGAAAGAAAGAAAATCAGCTACAGGCATAATACCATCTGGATGCTGCTTCTTAATTAGTTTTTAGAAAAAGTAGAAGTTTTTTAGAATACGACAAGGTCTCCAAGATTTAAGGAAAACAAGATGCCATTTGCAGGTGATGGACCAGAAAAAATGAACACAGGATAAGAAAAACAGACAGCGTGAACAGCTCAAAATACTTCAGCTGTTGTACTTTTTCTCTCAATTTAAAAGTTGTTAAGAAGACCTGATTGATTAATTCCTATAAATACTATCTAATAATCCACAAAATGTTATCTGCTGGGGAAAATAATTCTTAACGGGTTCAGATCCTCTAACTTTGTGCAAATTGTTTTTAATTTTCTATTAATAAAATGTAGAAAACCTATGTAAAAAATCTATGTATAATAAAAAAAAAGTACATAAAAGCTTTACACAAATACATATTTCTAACACTATACACATAGCTTATAACTTATTGGTTTTGTTGAACTGACCCCCTTGTGAGCATTTTCAAAAAGTTTAGGGAAGGCTAAGCCCCCCCAAACCTAATGACACCTAAATTGGAGGGAAAAAAACAAAAAACCTGCCCCTTGCCACTGTATCTTCTATCATTGTGAGTGTGGTGTAGGCTTTTATCATGGCTGCAATCTATTTCCTTAGTCCAGAAACATTTAGGGATCTGATTGGCTGGAGATTAACTTTGAACCTCTCTTTAGCTCCAGCTAATTAATTTCAGCTTTGAGGGCAAAACCAGCATCCCGGAGAAGAGATATTAGGGGATTATTCAGCAGGGCTGCTGCTGCTAACACTGGAGGCAATCCCCTCCTCCAAACTCATGTTGTAAGGAATGCCAGTCCCATGCTTCTGTCCCTTGTTGGTAAAACTGCTATTTTCTCAGCTTCCTTTTCCCCAAAACACTGCCTTTATCTCATCTAAGGTAATTCTGCCATTCCTGTTTAGTTTTGGCTCTGAAGCCTCTCCTACCACAATGATAATATACCTTCTCTTGCTCTAACTAGGCAGACTATTTTTTTTAAGCAACTAAATGTGAAATATACACAATGTGGGTTACACATTGGTTCCAATTTCAGTAAGCATTACAAGCTTTAATAACAACATGACTGCGCATCTGAAACTAACATAATGAGCGACAACACAACTTAATTTCCTCCAGCTTTTTTAGGCATGGAAGAAGGCGCACAGGGACCAAAACAAGGAGAGGTCTTAGAAGGCGAAGAGAGGGGACGCAGCAAAGTACAACCCCAGAGTCGAAAACAACCACCATGTCGAATGACTCACAAAAAATAGTCTTCAATCTTTCATCTGTAAAACTTTCTACCTTACAATTGTGCTTTTTTTAGTGCTATCTAAAGGACTTCATTTTTGCCCCACTGCTAAATTAGATGATTTTCAGGACATTAAGAATCAAAGTTAATTTTTCCAGTGGCCATGAGGTTCTCCCTACCTCTATTTACAAAGAGGTACTTGATGTAAACAATATTGGTCTTAAAACCAAAGGACAGTACGTTCCACCTACTACCTATCTGGCGGTTGAGACCTACATACATAAGGTTAAATCAGAGATTGAAAGCTTTATCACTAATGAGTCGCATAAGGAGCAGTACAATCTCACTAAACTAGAATGTGATGTTTTGGGTGATTTACATGCCATGTCCAATATCACAATCAAGCCCTCTGACAAGGGTGGTGTGATCGTGGTCATGGAAATGGCAAAATACATAGGAGAGATTGAGCAACAGTTGGCTGACAAACATGTGTATATATGCTTGCAGAAAGAACCGACTGAGGAATTCAAGGGTGCATTTCATTTGATGTTAAAACAAGCCTATGAACAGGGTGTTATTACAGAATCTACTAGGACATATATGTGGGTGGAATATCCCATTATCCCCCTCATATATGTCCTACCTAAGATTCACAAAGATCCAATTAATTCACAGGGCAGGCCAATCGTAGCCGGTATTGGGTCATTAACCAGTAAAGCTGCTGAAATGTTAGATAAAATTCTTAGCCCTCTGACAAGGGTGGCGCGATCGTTGCCATGGACACGGCAAAATACATAGGAGAGATTGAGCGACAGTTGACAAACATGTGTATATATTCTTGCAGAAAGATCTGACTGAGGAATTCATTCATGAGTTGGTTTGAGGAGGGACACGTCTATACTGTTGGACTGTTTGCCAGCCATTGTTTGAATTGGTGGGGGTACATCGATGACATGTTACTCCTATGGCGGGATGACTTGGCTTCCTTGCACGCCTTCTAGGATGCAATTAATGAAGCCCATGACTATATAAAATTCACTATGAATGCTAGTCTAGATGTTACACTGATATGGGCACAAGACAGGTTTGCAACCAAAATATTTACCAAGCCAACAGATCGCAACCAGTTACTATCATACAGAAGCTTTCATCCAGCAGTGTTGAAGAAATCCATTCCCACTAGCCAGTTCACTAGGGTACATCGTATCATAAATGAGCCAGCCCAATTAGAACAGGATCTAGATAAAATGAGAGGTAAACTATCAGATAGAGGTTACCCACAAGAAATCCTGGATATTAGCCTTACCAAAGCCAGAGAGAATTAGAGGAGAACAACAAATAGAAGCAAAAAAGATAGGCAGCGTTTTTGTTGGGCAATACCAATTTTCGACATATTGTATGCAAGCATTGGCATCTGTTGAAGGATGCATATCCCACAATTCCAGACTTTGAACAAAAGCCTATGATGTTGTTTAGAAAGTTTTGTAATATAGGCAAAAAAGTTACAAAGCAGAAATAACGCCTTCACCAAGACAATACACCTTCATGGGGCCCCCAAAGGAAGGTATGTTTCGATGTAGGGGATGTGCACAATGTCATTTTGTTCTAACTGGAGCTACCTTTACCAATCCAACAACAAACAGGGAGTATACAATTTGGGGTCATTATAGCTGTGATACTAGCTTTGCAATCTATATGTTAGTATGCCCTTGTAATCTCGTATATGTGGGTGAAACCACTCAAAAAGTAAGGGATAGATTTCACAACACTGATCCATGGTCAATACTCACAACAGTGTTCTACCAGTCTCTAAACATTGTATAGAAAAGGGACACACAGTGGAGGATTTAAAATTAAAGGTTATCCAACAGGTACCTCTGCCTCGAAGGGAAGGTGACAGGGTACTCCTATTTAAAAAGACAGAAGTTCAATGGATACATAGGTTAAAAACCCTTAGCCCATTAGGCCTAAACAAGGATTATTATTTACAAATTAGCTTTATCCCTCTGGGAAGTTTAGAACATTTGTCTATTCATGCATTCTGTACAAATTATCTTTATTCCTTCAAAGATGTTCATAATCATGCCAATATTATCAATGTATGTTTTTGGCCATTCTTCTATTTATTGTGTATTGAAACAATGTCTTACATATTGAGGCCATTTCCAAAAAGGTCGCCACTGTTGAAACGTCCACAGTGAGGTAAATTATGCCGGTGTGACGGCACGGCGCTTAATTGCTGCATATTTATGCTGCGCTGCTGCGCACAAAGGTGATGTCATCCCGACTACATGGGGCGCCACAGGGCTTAAGTGAGCCTCTGGGAATTGTAGTCCTAGCACTGCATGGAGACCAGCTTGAGAAAGGGAGCAGCAAGCACCCGAAACGTTGCACAGATCTCCATATGGATGAGTATATTTAAGCTTACCTTGGCTGTTTTTATGCTTACAAAAAAAATTAAACTTTTATACCCTGGTGTGAAATCTCGTTGGACCATATATATATGTGTGAACCACTGAATTGGTATCCATTCTGTCTACGTATATTGCTATTAACAGAAGCACTATAAATCAGTAGAGGAGCGGTTGGATAACCCTGCCCCAAGGCACTAATGAGCAGTAATTGAGCAGTTTTCGAAAACTGTTCAAAATCCACTATCGCACCAACCCCTTCACCCACAGCACAAACCCTCCCAGTTCATGGAAATATGCCCCTTAATCTAGCAGTAGGTAGGCACTGTCCAAAGGCACTGTTGAGTAATTGGTGAGCAATCTGCTGACTCTACCCCAAAATCCACTCGTACACCAATCCCTTCACCCACAGCGCATCTCCTCCAGGTTTGTGGATATCCTCCCCTTATTTTAAGTCTTTTACGGTGCCCTGTCTAACCATCTTAAAATTAGCACCTGAGGCACATTTCACCCACACCAATGCAGGCTTTATCAAAGGCATGGAAATACCAGTAGCGCATGTCTATTTGTAACTGCGGCTCCAGCAGTTACAGTTTGAACAAACCAATGAGATCATTGTGTGTCACGGGGGGCGGGATCTGACGGAGTTCATCTCAAAAAATCTTGGATCTGTAGCATGGGTTCAAGTTTAATATATGTGGTATGATTGCTCCAACCTATGGCGCCACCATGCAGTTACATCTTAACTCAGTATCATGAGAACCCTGCATGGGATCGCCACTGTATACCATAGTATAATATGTGTCCACCATGAAACAGACAAAAGGTTTGAAATCCCTGCTGAGCATTAACTAAGAAAAATCCCCATGATATAGGGTATAAATTATATCACCACATATAAAGTGGTTGAGCCTGAAAATAATTCACAATCTCATAACCCACAAAGGGTCATTATTATTGTCCAATTGCTGTTGTGTCACACTACCTAATGTGTAATAATTAGGGACAGATGGTGTAAATAAGAAGCATCACATTTGCCACTACTGAAACGAGTAATGCATCAAAAAAAGAGAAAAGAAAATGAGGGATACATAAATTGCAACTATTAAAACTAATAATGTGTGAGGGGGCATGGCCTGATGGCGACTTAGCTGCACACACTTTAAGAGAGCTCCGAACCACTGCCATCCTGTATTTGTAAGCACCACTGCCGCTATATTTGAACACCTGCAGTATAGAACATCCACCTGAGCTTGCGACAACCTGAGATGGGTAGAAAAATGCAAAGAATCAAGTCAGATGCGGCTGCAAGACTTGAACAGTATGCGCGTAGTGCACCAAGATGGCACCAATTCCCCATGCACCTCAGAGCGGTCTGCCTCACCACCACTAACACAAGAAATTGACCTGGCACCTGTCCATACTACAGCAGACCCCTCTCCCACAGACCTAATGATGGCTATTACGCAGTGTCAGACCACCCTTGCCGCCACATTTACATCTAAGCTAGAGGAGCTTAAGGTGGACCTATCGCTCATTAAGCAAGATATGCAGACCATGAGAGATCGCACCGGATGGCTGGAGGAGCTTATAGGGGGGCTGGAAGACCACACAGTGGGGGTCCCAGGGGACATATCCCAAATAAGGGAACATCTACAAGCAGCAACAGACCACATAGATGACTTGGAGAACAGGCAGAGGCGGTCAGGATAGTCAACCTTCCTGAATGTGCTGAAGGCTCCCACCCGTAACTCTTTGCTGAGAAATGGCTTAGAGCAGGGGTGCCCAGACTTTATTACACTGGGATCTACTCTTGATACCTGGCCCCAATCAGGAGATCTACCTTGACTTTTTTTGATCCTCCATGTTGTGCTTGTCACCCACCTTCCCTCCATGTTGTGCTTTTTCCCCCCACCTTCCCTCTGTGCTGTTCTTGTCCCCCCCACCTTCCCTCTGTGCTGTGCTTGCCCCCCACCTTCCCTCTGTGCTGTGCTTGCCCCCCACCTTCCCTCCATGTTGTGCTTGTCCCCCACCTTCCCTCCATGCTGTGCTTGCCCCCACCTTCCCTCTGTGCTGTGCTTGCCCCCCACCTTCCCTCCATGTTGTGCTTGTCCCCCACCTTCCCTCCATGTTGTGCTTGTCCCCCCACCTTCCCTCCATGCTGTGCTTGTCCCCTTGTCCCCCACCTTCCCTCTGTGCTGTGTTTTTCCCCTTGTCCCCCACCTTCCCTCCATGCTGTGCTTGTCTCCCACCTTTTCTCCGTTCTGTGCTTGTGTCCCTGCCCTTTGTACCACTCTTATTTTCCCTTTGTGCCGCTCTTATCTCCCCTTCATGCTGCTGTTATCTCCCCTTTTTGCCACTCTTCTCTCTGAGCTCTTCCTCCCTCCCTCCACTTCAAGCCACTCTTCTCTCTGTGCCCTTCCTCCCTCCCCTTTGTGCCGCTCTTCTCTCCCTGTCCTTCCTTCCTCTCCTTCGCGGTCTACCTGGAACATAACTGCGATCTACTGGTGGACTGCGATCGACGTCCTGGGCACCCCTGACTTAGAGATACACTGGGACTGGAACATTTTTCCATGCAGTTCGTGGTTAAACGGGCACACAGAGTCCCACATGACCTCTTCCTCCGGGTGCACCTCCCAGGGCCTTTCTTATTAAACTCCTAAACTACCGTGACAGGGATGCAGCCCTCAGAGCAGCACAGAATAAAGGAGATATTTTGTATGAAGGGGCCCGAGTGTCTCACTACCCAGTCTATTCCACCACAGTCCAAAAAAGAGGAGCACATACCAAGGAGTCATATGCAGGCTGAGGGACCTGGGCCTTGAATATTCAATGATGTTCCCCGCTAAGCTCAAGGTTCTAGATGGCAACAAACCCATTTTCTTCGACAAGCCTGTGAGGAAAGACTGGCCAAATTGGGGATGTTCACGCTGGAGAAGAGGCGCTAAAGGGGTGATATGATAACTATGTATAAATATATAAGGGGATCATATAATAATCTCTCTCTAATGCTTTATGTATCAGTAGGTCTTTCCAGCTGACACAAGGTCACCCATTCCGATTAGAAGAAAAGAGGTTCTGCCTAAATATACGGAAGGGGTTTTTTACAGTGAGAGCTGTGTGGAATTCTCTCCCTGAATCAGTTGTACAGGCTGATACATTAGATAGCTTTAAGAAAGGGTTGGATGGCTTTTTAGCAAGTGAGGGAATACAGGGTTAGGGAGATGAGAGGTGTTTTCTTTGCCTTCCTCTGGATAAACTAGCAGTTAGGCAGATAAAAAAAAAAAACGAAAAGGTTGAACTTGATGGTCTTTTTTCAACCTTACTTACTATGTTAATATGTATTAGTCACCCTGAGCTCCGCCTCATCCGAGCTGAGAGGACCAAGGAGGACCCATGACCTCAGTCTGCTACAGTATGGCACTAGCACCACATAAGCTACCAGTTGGGCTATTAATAACACTCTGGCACTAGCAACCCACATCCAAGCCCGATACTGGTTAATGGCTTTCCTTTGGCTCATTGGCACATATAGAGGCAGAACACCCCTATACAACTACATATGCCATAATTTTATCTGTAGTGCCTCCCCTCGAAGACCATAAAATTGCACAGCCAAGTTACAAGGGCTAATGCTAGCTGTAGAAAAGAGCACCCATTTATCTCCCCATATTAAGGTACCCTGCTTCACCAAGGGCTACCCATAAGGGGGAAGCAAAGGCAATTTTTTATACATATATATTAGGCATTCAATACTCTACCACTGGGTTACTGTGGCCAATAATGGCGATCCTCCACACTGGCCTCTTAGCAGGAAACTGAGGCAAGGAATTCCAAGACTATCCAAGCATCGGTTCATACCCTTAAATACAAAGAGGGTGTTTAACTCTTATATAGTTCAGATCTCTGGACTATACATTGCTTAGACTTAACTCAGACCTTACCCTAGTTGGTTGTTATGTTTAGGATAAATGTATCTTCAGGTTGGGGGAGGATACCCAGAGTGGGGAATGCTTAGTTGGGAATTACATTTTCTTTGTCTAATTTCTTTCTATTTTTTTTCTTAACTTTGTCTCAAGGGCCACCTGTAAACACCTATGGTATCATAACGGAGGGGGGCATTGGGAATACACCCAGGCTTGGCACACGCACACCACCACTCCAACATACAGCTCAACCTCAAACAGATGGCCCAGAGCCCTGGGGCTACCCCAAAATGCCTACACCACAATATATTATGCTACTTCATGATGGTGGATAACAAATTTAAAGGAACAGTAACACCAAAAAATGTAAGTGTTTTAAAGTAATGAAAATATCATGTAGTGTTGCCCTGCACTAGTAAAACTGATGTGCTTCAGAAACACTATTATAGTTCATATAAACAAGCTGCTGTGTAGCAATGGAAGAAATTGAAAAATGGCTATATGGCACAGGTTAACTAATGGATAACAGATAACACCATTAGACAGACAGAGCTTATTTGCTATCTGCTGTGTAACCTGAGCCTTTTCTCCTTTGAATGGCTGCCCCCATTGCTACACAGCAGTTTATTTATATAAACAATAGTAGTGTTTCTGAAGCAAACACAGCAGTTTTACCAGTGCAGGGCAACACTGCATTATATTTTCATTACTTTAAAACACTTTTATTTTTTGACATTACTGTTCCTTTAAGGTAATGACATGGAATGTAACAGGGTTGAATGACAAGGTAAAAAGATCTGTAATACTAGACATGGTGACAAAGTCTGGCGCCAACCTCATACTCCTTATCCAAAAATCCCTTCACTTTCAAATTGAGGGCCTTACCACTGATAGATTCGGCAGATACTTGATACTCCAAGCTAAAATTTGGGGAACATCCTACATAATCGTCAATATCTATCTTCCACCTCCGGCAGATATGCAACTGCTAAATGAAATTGTACTTAAGGTGACTGAACTTGGCCATATGCCTACAATATGGGTAGGTGACTTCAACATGGTCCTCAACCCTGCCACAGACAGACTCAAGTCCGATCCCCATGATTCTCTCTGCCCACTGGGCAGAAACATTAGGCCTGATAGATGCATGGCACTGGAAGAACCCACAATCCAAACAATTCACATGCTACACTGCAGCCACAGGGGCCCTTTCCCGCATAGACCTATATCTAGTTTCCACTGAGATACTACAAACCTTGGGAGAGGTACAAATACTACACAGAATTTGCTCAGACCATGCCTCAATAACCTTATGCATAGGATACAACATCCAAAAATGGTGGAAGAAATTGCCCTGCACTAAAACAATCCTGGGAGACTAATGAGGGTCCGGTGTCAGACTTGGTGGCGTGGGATGCAGCCAAGGCCTTTGTAAGGGGAACCTATATTGCATTGATTAAATCAGTAAGAATACAGACTGACTTAGGGGTAACACAAGCACGTTCTGGACTAGCTAAGGCAGAGAAGGCCCTGGTTGAGTCCCCCACGACAGCTACAAAATGTCATGGTGGCACCCTAAATTCAGAACCAATGCTAAGCACCCTGTTCTCGGCTCCTGCTTCCGCCTTTAACAGCCGCCTTTTACCTCGGGAGGAGCCCTCGGCTAGTCAGATGCCGCCAGATCTTATTAAGAGAGGTGCAAAGCGAGGGGTTCTGAACAAGCAAAGGGGCACAACAGTAATGCAAAGTCTTTTGGGCAGAAGGTCGTGGTACAAGGAGTAGACAGAAAGCAGATCAGGCTGGGTCGGGGCAGGCAGAGTACAAATGGAGTCAGGCAGGCAAGGGACAAACCAGGAGATCAATCAGAAGGGATACGGAATAAGAGAAGTCGGTTACCAGGCAAGAGTCAGGATTTCAGAAGTCAGGATCGACAGAAGTAGGCAGGGGTCAAACCAGGTAATCAAAATCACAGAATAGCAGAAGCTCATTTAGCACAGAAGCACCAGGAACAAGATACTATACTGGGCAAGGATTAACACACAGGAATCCCTTTTATACAGATTGAGTTTCGCACCAATGCGCCTTTAAACCTCGCAGAGGCGCGCCGCACACGCCCTAAGGAACCGGTGCCTGGGACACAGAGGAGCAGCATGGCGATGGCACGGCGGATGTCCCCGCCGCACCACTAGTCCACCAGGGAGGTGAGTGGTTACACAATAACTGAAATGGCTGGGTCTCAAAGACAACTAGATATTCTGTATGTAGACAAATACTCACAAAGAGAACTTTATAAAAATGCAGCTTGGTTTGATAAAGGAGACAAAAATGGGAAACTCCTAGCAGTGCTAGGCCAGTGGGGCTCTCTCACGTGCAGTAATAAGAGGAGTACAAAATAGCGCTGGAGTTCTGATTACAGACAACCAAGGGCTTGCATATACCTTTGGACAATTGTATTCCTCCAGCTAACCAACGACCAGGGGATCCAACTAGATGTGGACATTAGCCAAGAAGAGATAGATAAAGCAATATCTGATCTTTCACCAAGTAAAACCCCAGGCCCTGATGGTATCCACAGTGAATGGTACAAGGCACATAGTAATTTACATACCAATAAATTATGCACATGGTTTAATAAAATTACCCAAAACGAGATACTCCCAGAATCCTGCTACATGGGCGTACATTACTCTAATCCCCAAACCCTGTAAACCACAGGTGTGACTCATACAGGCCCATTTCACTACTGAATTATGATCTAAAAATATTTGCCAAAATTCTATCCAACCAGCTTAAAGGAGTTATAGAAGAACTAGTACATCCGGACCAAACCGGCTTTATGCCAAACAAATCTACTTTTATTAACTTAAGACGCTTATATACTAATCTGTTTCTTATACATGACAATAGAGGACAGAGAGTGGCAGTGTCACTCGACACGGCTAAGGCATTTGACACAGTCAGTTGGACATTCTTATGGGAAATACTAGCCTGCTACAACATAGAGCCACGATTTAGGGCATCGATTCGAGCGTTATATGCCAACCCACAGGCAAGAGTCCTGGTAAATGGAGCACTGTCCAAAGCCATAAGCCTGGAAAGAGGGATGCACCAAGGTTGTCCACTCTCTCCACTACTTTTCACCTTGGCGATTTAGCCATTAGCTATGCAAATTCAGATAAACCACCAGATAGAGGGACTAAAACTTCGTGCTGTCACTGAAAAGTTATCACTCTATGCAGATGACATGTTAGTATATCTGGCAAACCCTAACAGCGCTCTGACAGCCCTTCTTCAAATGGTAGCCACCTTTGGAGAGTTCTCAGGACTTAAGATGAATGAAAGTAAGTCAGTGATATTTCCCATAGACCTCTTCCCAGAGAATCGCCCCCGAAAAGTAGGTAATTTGCAAGTAGTAGACACATTTAAATATCTTGGCATTGAGATACACAATGACCTACAACAATACACTACTCTCAACCTAGACCCCATAGTAAAATAATTCAGTGCAAAGCTGGAAACCTGGCAGGCCTTCCCACTTTCACTTCCTGGTAGGGTGAACGTATTTAAAATGTTCTTTCTACCAAAATTTCTATATACCTTCCAAAACTCCCCTATAACTCCACGGTATGTTGGTTCAAACGAGTTGCCAGCCAATTAAGGAACCTTCTATGGGCAGGGGGACACCTACGCATTGCATTCAAAACGTTGTGTGCCCCAGTAACAGGAGGAGGGTTAGCACTGCCTGACCTCAAACTATACTTTCGGGCTAGTCAGTTGGTCTTTGCCCATTGGTGGATAAACCCAAAACTAAATAACCAAGCTGTGATTTTGGAGTCAACAACAGTGGGTTTCTTTGAAGCTCTGGCCTGATCACTATACAGAGGTACATCCCAATACCATAACACTACATATGTTGACGGTGATTCATGCTTTTCAAAAAACCTTAACCATGACATTGGGCACCCCTTCAATATGGTCCATCTGGACCACCCTATGGGATAATAATAACCTGCCCCAATTTCAACTTATACCCAAGGTTAGCTGTTGGGACATGCATGGTGTTAAAGTCCTAAAAGACATAGTGGATGGGGGAGGACTTAAATAGTTTCCAATTCTACGGCAAGAATTTAATCTTCCAATATGATATTCCGCTACCTCCAGCTGAAGCATACCTACCTATTTAGGCTATTGCCAGGGGTTCTATAAAACCTTACATAGATGTATGCATTTTTTTTATGGGGGGAAATTAATCGACCAAGTATTTTAATGCAGTATTAAAGCCCAGAATTATGATCACAATGCCCATATATTTATATCCATTTATTTGGCAGTGTCCCACGCACCCAAAAAAATCATGTTTCTGAATTATAAGGGGGAAAAGAAAATGCAAGATTTGAACCCATGACCTTTAGCTCCAAAGCTCATTCACTTAAGCACAAGGCTATGAAGCCTTGCTGAAAACTTTATTTAAGGGGAATATACATAGTTATAATAAGTAAAAAAAAAAATCACTGCTGTATTTAGGATATTGCCACTTGCCAAGGGTTCTATACAACCTTAAATAGATGTATGCATTTTTTTTTATAATTATTTATTTGATTTTATTGGGGGGAAAGTACTCAACCAAGTATTTTAATGCAGTACTTTGCAGATTATCAAAGCCTAGAACAATGATCACAATGCCCATTCATTTATTTCCATTGATTTGGCTGTGTCCCACCCAAAAACTCAATACATTGGTGTATTAATATATTAGGGTATGGGGCTGACACCGTTTTTAACATGGAGCTGAAATATCAAAACTAGTCCAGGCGCCTGGTGTCTGTTACTGGTATTGCGCCTATAGTAATATAGAATCAAGAATTTCTTAACGTCGGGACATCGCGGTTCCCTGCACTCAACGCGACGAGTGCATTTAGCTTGATCTGTTACAGCGCGCCAGACGGACAATCCATTCTGGCTGCATCTGTAGCACAGTTCCTCAATAGACCGATACAACTTTAGAAAAGTACTTGCTCCAAGCAGGTCTGAAAAAAGCCACTCTCAATAGATGTGCGCTACTGGCATTTCCATGCCTTTGATAAAGCCCACATGGTGTGGGTGAAACATGCTTCAGTCGCTAATTTTAAGCAGGGCAGGCAGTGTAGCCTAAAAGACTTAGAATAAGGGGCGGATATCCACAAACCGGAAGGGTATGCGCTGTGGGTGAAGGGGTTGGTGTACAAGTGCATTTTGAGGTAGAGTCAGCATATTGCTCACAATTACTCAACAGTGCCCTTGGACAGTGCCTACCTAGATTAAGGGGCAGCTATCCACAAACCAGAAGGGTTTGTGTTGTGGGAGAAAGGGGTTGGTCTGGAAAGGCTCAATTACTGCTCAATTACTGATCATTAGTGCCTTCCGGCAGGGTTAGTTAACCGCTCCTCCACTGATTTATAGTGCTTCTGTTAATAGCAATATACATAGAAGGAACGGATACCAATTCAGTGGTTTGCACATTATATATATATATATATATATATATATATATATATATATATATATATATATATATATATATATATATATATATATATATATATATATATATATATATATATATATATAAAATACACAAAAGCCATGAATATCTTGTAAATTATATCCTTATAAACGGTGAGTTCTGATGTCATCAGTTATAAACGGTGAGTTCTGATGTCATTTCTGTCACATGACTTACTAAAATCACATGACTCACTAAAATATATATTATTAAATTATAATAAATAAAGTACCCCCAGTTGCAAAATATGAGGATATTAGAAGTTACCTCGGAGTTTCATGACCTCGTGTTTTTATATGGTCATGAAACTCCTCGGTAACTTATAATATCCTTATATTTTACAAGAGGGGGTACTTTATTTACTATATATATATATACGCCGTATATATATATATATGTAGTAATGTGATGGGTGGCACACCGCTTCCAAACCTCACCCAGTTGCACGTTTAAAGCATTTTAGAAAAAAGAACCAGCAACACTGGTATATTTTTCAAAATCAAAAAACTTGTATTTAGTGAAGCATTCCAACGTAATGTTTCGGTCTCCACTGGGACCTTGCCTTGAGAAACGTTACGTTGGCTAAGACATGCTTCACTAAATACACGTTTTTTGATTTTGAAAAATATCCCGGTGTTGCTGGTTCTTTTTTGGAAAATGTATGTAAGCTTTAAACGTGCAACTGGGTGAGGTTTGGAAGCGGTGTGCCGCCCATCACATTACTAGATATATATATATATATATATATATATATATATACGGGGTATATATATATAGTAAATAAAGTACCCCCTCTTGTGGGGAGTATATAGAGATGAGTTCAGAGATGTAGGGTGGGGCAGAGTTATGAAGTGCTTTGAAAGTCAGTGTCATTAATTTGAATTTGATTCTGAAAGGTAACGGAAGCCAGTGCAGGGATTGACTGAATAGCGAGGCAGAGGAGGAGCAGTTGCTGAGGTGTATGAGCCTCGCAGCAGTGTTCATTATGGACTGGAGAGGTGACAGTCTCTGGAGGGGGAGGCCAATTAAAAGAGAGTTACAGTAGTCTAGATGCGTTATGATAAGAGAGTGAATAAGAATTTTGGCAGCGTCTTGGGTGATAAATGATCGTATTTTGGATATGTTCCTTAGGTGGAAGTGACATGATTTAATAAGTGACTGGATATGAGGAGTGAATGACAGGGCAGAATCTAGGATAACCCCAAGGCACCGGGCCTGGGGAGAGGGGGTGATAGTGGAATTGTTAACTATGATGGATACTTCGGGGATGCTACTGGTGTTAGTTGGAGGAAAGAGAACCATTTCAGTTTTAGAGAGGTTTAATTTAAGGTAGCGTTGCGACATCCAGGTAGAGATAGCGGACAGGCAGGAGGAGACGCGAGTTAGGAGTTCTGGGTTGAGATCAGGAGATGAGAGATAGATCTGAGTATCGTCAGCATAGAGGTGGTAGTGGAAACCATACGAATTTATTAATTTGCCAAGGGAGGAAGTATAGAGGGAGAATAGTAATGGACCCAGGACAGAGCCTTGAGGAACTCCAACAGAAAGAGGTAGGGGAGAAGATGATACTCCATTGTAGGAGACACTGAAGGAACGATTGGTGATGTAAGAAGAGAACCAGGACAGGGCTGTGTCACGAAGGCCAAGTGACTGGAGGGACTCGAGGAGGAGAGGGTGATCTACAGTGTCAAATGCGGCTGAGAGATCAAGCAGTATTAGTAGTGAGAAATGATTGTTGGCTTAAAAGGTCATTAGTTAGTCGATTCAGGGCAGTTTCCGTGGAGTCTTGTGGCTTAAAACCAGATTGTAGGAGGTCCAGCAGGTTATTGTCAGAGAGGAATGAGGTTAGTCGGTTGTAGACTAGGCGCTCAAGTAGTTTAGAGATGAAAGGTAGCAGAGAGATAGGTCGGAGGTTGTCAAGATTGGCGGGATCAAGAGAGGTTTTTTCGGAATGGGGGTGGCAAGAGCATGTTTTAGTTGAGAAGGAAACAGTCGAGTTGAGAGCGAAAGATTAAATAGGTGAGTTAAGGCTTTGATTAGACAAGGATTGGTATTGCGGAGAAGTTTTGAGGGAATTGGATCAAGCGGGCAGGTGGTAAGGTGAGAAGAGGCCAGAAGCTTTGAGACTTCCTCATCAGTGACAGGGGTGAAGGAGCACAGGAGAGACTGGGGAGTGTGGAGGGAGGGTGGTGGAAGTCTAGGGGGGTTGAGTAGTGTAATGTCCCTTCTGATAGTGTCAATTTTGTTTTTGAAGTGCTCAGCAATATCTTGAGCAGAGACAGATGTGCATGGAGGGGGTGGAGAAGGGGAAAGGAGAGTGTTAAAGGTGGAGAAAAGTTGTGCTGGTTTTTAGAAACGGAGTTAATGAGTGAAGTAAAGTATGTTTGTTTGGCTTGGAAGAGGCTGGTGTTAAAGGAGCGCAGGGCAGATTTGTAGCTCCAAAAGTCTGATTCTGAACAGGATTTGCGCCAGCGACGCTCAAGTGCACATGAGTGTCTTTGGAGCGCTTTTGTATGAGCAGTATGCAAAGGTTGAAGTGGTTTGGGTCTAGAATGTTTAGTTTTTATAGGAGCAAGCTCATTAAGGGCAGTGGTGAGAGTACTATAGTAGACAGAGGTAGCCACATTAGGACATGAGATGGCTGAGATATTAGAGTGAAGAGAGTCAAAGGAAGAAGAGAGATGTGACACGTCTACAGCTTGCAAGTCACGGTAAGTACGTGTTTGGGGAATAGCAGGGGGTGAGGAGGGAGTTAGTGAGAGTTCAAATGTGAGCATATTGTGATCAGAGAGGGGAAATGGTGAGTTAGTAAAATTGGAGGTTGAACAGAGTCTGGTAAATATGAGATCCAGAGCATTACCATTGGAGTGAGAGGGGGAGTCTGAGCACAAAGATAAGCCTAGGGAGGAAGTTAGTGAAAGAAGTTTAGAGACAGAAGAGTTGTTAATGTTGTTAACGGGTATATTAAAGTCACCTAATATGATGGATGGGATGTTAGATGAAAGAAAGTAAGGAAGCCAGGCAGCAAAGTTGTCCAGAAATTGTGCAGTTGGTCCTGGTGGTCAATATATAACAGCAATGCAGAGTGAAACAGGAGAAAAGAGCCTAATGCAGTGAGCCTCAAATGAGGAGAATGATAAAGAGGGAACAGGTGGAAGAACTTTAAAAGTACAGTGGGGAGAGAGAAGCAAACCTACCCCACCTACAGGTCTGTTACCAGGTCTGGGAGTATGAGTAAGGCGTAGGCCCCCATAGGACAGGGCAGCAGGTGAGGCGATGTCAGTAGGAGAAAGCCAGGTTTCAGTAAGTGCGAGTAGGTTAAAGGAATTTGCAATGAAATGGTCATGTATAGCGGTGAGTTTGTTGCAGACAGATCTGGCATTCCAGAGAGCACATGAAAGATTAACTGGGTTTTTGGGTATAGGAGTAAGAGTTCTGTACTGTTTGAATTTGCTCTGGAGAGAAGGAGCTCGTGGCCGTGTTATAACTGGGATGAGGTAAGGGCCAGGGTTTGGGGAAATGTCCCCAGCTGCCAGCAATAGGAAGGAAAGATAGGCTGTGTGAGTGGCATTTATAAGTCCTTAGTTTGTATGAAAAAGAGGAGTTTTGTGGAATAGCTGAACAGAGTACTTTATAAACTTCATGTGTGGAGAGGGCAGGAGAGGAGAGAAGAGAGGCTGAGATTTGTATAGAAGTGGGATTTGCCGGAGGAGGTAGTGAAAAATGTTTTATGAAGCATGAGAGTGAAAGGAGGAGAAATGCAGGATAAAGCATGTTTGGAGTAAGAAGTAACAAACTAGCAGGTACAAGCAAATCTGTTTTCTTCTTATCTCAGATGGTTCAGTTGATTGCAGGGGAATCCGGTTCCTTTTGCCTTGTCAATGCCTTGTTTAACTGTCATTTCTAAGCACTTGTGAAATTTTAGCACTTAGCAAATGTTAGCACTCGTGCCATGCCCCAGACACGAGTGCCATCCCCAATACTGGGTCTGAATTTATATGTAGCTGATTGGGAAAACCAGAGCCTAATTAATCAATTAATCAATTAAATAGCTAGCAAAGGGCAGAGTTTTACAGACACCAGAACCAGGTTTGGGGCTATAAAAATATCTCTTGTTCACGGAGGAGTGGACACAGATGTGTGCTTGAGATATTTATCAAAGAACTAAAGTAGAATAGGCCTGACAGACAAAAGTTATTGGGGTTAACAAATACAAGTAGGGATATAGCAGAATTACCAGAATAAACAGTTGCAGTATATGGATATGGCAGTATATGGATATAGCAGAATTACCAGAATAAACAGTTGCAGTATATGGATATGGCAGTATATGGATATAGCAGAATTACCAGAATAAACAGTTGCAGTATATGGATATGGCAGTATATGGATATAGCAGAATTACCAGAATAAACAGTTGCAGTATATGGATATGGCAGTATATGGATATAGCAGAATTACCAGAATAAACAGTTGCAGTATATGGATATGGCAGTATATGGATATAGCAGAATTACCAGAATAAACAGTTGCAGTATATGGATATGGCAGTATACGGATATAGCAGAATTACCAGAATAAACAGTTGCAGTATATGGATATGGCAGTATATGGATATAGCAGAATTACCAGAATATACAGTTGCAGTATATGGATATGGCAGTATATGGATATAGCAGAATTACCCTTCCTAAATTTGGTGATTTGGGTGACATTTACAAAAATCCCATCAAAACTTTCACCCTGCAGCATCTTACTTCCCCATATACTATTAGATATCAAGATAAATCACCCCAAATATGAAAGCCTGGGGTCTGCTGAACAGTTTGATGTCCAATATGTATAGGTTTACCTAAGCATGTGGCATATAGGGGCCCCAAAAGGAAGACCCCCATATGGTCTGTCATTTCAGGTACTGCAATGTCAGCACATTTACATCATTTTGGGGTGGGCAAAGCTAGAAAAAAGTACGTTCACCCCGTAAAACCATATATTTTCAGAAAGTACACATTCACACAAGTCCAAATTGGGTATGCATGTCTTTCTACTCCAAAGCACCAATCTGCAAACCTTTCCTAAATTTGGCGATTTGGGTGACATTTCCAAAAATCACCTTAAAACTTCAACCCTGCAGCATCTTATTTCCAAAATACTATTAGGTATCAAGATAAATCACCCCAAATATGAAAGTTTGGGGTCCTCTGAACAGTTTGACGTGCAAGGTACATAGGTTTATTGAAGAACATAGCACGTAAAGACCCCAGAATCTACCTTGTGCATACTTATTTGATGGCTTACATTTACACTAATTTATAAACACTGCAAGTTTTATGTGGGATAAAACGTTGTGGTGACCCCTGAAAACCATACATCTTTGGAAAATACACATTCTGACGAATCCCAAATAGGTAATTATGCCTTCAACCTACCATACTGCAAAGCTATGCTAAAGGCAGCAGTTTTTAAGACATTACTTAAAATCGCCTACAAATATTGCAATTGGCCTGCATTTATCTCAC
Source organism: Xenopus laevis (assembly GCF_017654675.1). Classification (NCBI taxonomy): domain Eukaryota; kingdom Metazoa; phylum Chordata; class Amphibia; order Anura; family Pipidae; genus Xenopus; species Xenopus laevis. The sequence continues at coordinate 76,702,111 of NC_054373.1, read as the reverse complement.
CCAATTTCTTACATACAATTGGAAAACAGTTTGATGCCCAATATGCATAGATATACCAAAGCAGCTGGCATGTGCGGACTTCAAATAAAATTAGTGCATAAGTGAATTTTCTTGGTTGTCTTTTCACCTTCTGTGAAGAATTCTCCCTGACTGCATATATGCGCCACAACACCATCCTAACAGCACAAAGTCCCCCCCAAACCATACATTTTTGGAAAGTACACATTCTGACGAATCCCAAATATGTAATTATGTCTTTCTACTCCAAACTGTCCAATTTCCAAAGCACACCAGCACACCCTGGCCTTTCAAAACTGTTGGTCCAGTGCTCAGTTGAAAGGGATCGGCAACCCTTAGGGGCAGATGTATGAAGGGTCGAATATCGAGGGTTAATTAACCCTCGATATTCGACTAGGAACTAAAATCCTTCGACTTCGAATATCGAAGTCGAAGGATTTAGCGCAAATGCTGCGATCGAACGATCGAAGGATTATTCCTTCGATCGAACGATTAAATCCTTCGAATCTAACGATTCGAAGGATTTTAATCCAACGATCTAAGGAATATCCTTCGATCAAAAAAACTTAGGCAAGCCTATGGGGACCTTCCCCATAGGCTAACATTGACTTCGGTAGCTTTTAGCTGCCGAAGTAGGGGGTCGAAGTTTTTTTTAAAGAGGCAGTACTTCGACTATCGAATGGTCGAATAGTCGAACGATTTTTACTTCGAATCGTTCGATTCGTAGTCGTAGTCGAAGATCGAAGTAGCCCATTTGATGGTCGAAGTAGCCCAAAAAACACTTCGAAATTCGAAGTTTTTTTACTTTGAATCGTTCACTCGAGCTTGATGAATCGGCCCCTTAATTAACACTATTAGAAAAGAAAAGACCGGCACTCATGACTCCATGCAAGGGGGCCAAGCCCTGCGTGTTTAATGCAATGTTGCATTAAACACGCAGGGCTTGGCCCACTTGCATGGAGTCCTGAGTGCCAGTCTTTTCTTTTCTACTCTAAACTACAATACTGCAAAGCTAAGGTAATGGCAGCGGTTTTTCTGAAAATTGCCTAAAAATATTGCAATTGGCCGAATTTATCTCACCCAATTTCTTATATACAATTGGAAATCACCCTAAATATTGACGACAAGGGTCTACTGAACAGTTTGATGCCAAATATGCATAGATATGCCAAAGCAGCTGGCATGTGCGGACCCCAAATAAAATGAGTGCATATGAATTTTCTCTGCTATCTTTTCACCTTCTGTGAAGAATGTTCTCTGACTGTGTATTATGCACCACAACACCATCCTAACAGCAAAAAGATCCACCAAAACCATAATTTTTAGAAAGTAAACACTCTGACAAATCCAAAATAGGTAATTATGTCTTTCTACTCCAAACTACCATACTGCAAAGCTATGCTAAATAAAACATTTCAAACAACAACGCAAGCATAAAACTGCAATAAAATCAGAAAAATAAAATAAAATCAGAAAAATCAATGAAGTAACAAAATAACTGATCCGACATCGTGGTTAGTGATCAGAATGCTTTATGCAATGGTCACACTGTGAAATCTACTGTTTTTAGGGGAAAAACAAGCAGCAAAATGATAAAATGAAAATCAAAAAAAAAAAAAAAACTAAGAAAAAAATGTGAAAAAAGTGTGTGTTTGTGTATGCATGTGTGTATGCTACTAAAGAGTGTATGAATGTGTGTAAAGGAGTATGTGAGTGTTTGTGTATATATATATATCTATATCTATATCTATATCTATATATATATATATATATATATATATATATATATATATCTATATCTATATATATATATATATATATATATATATATATATATATATATATATATATATATATATATATATATATATATATATCTATATCTATCTATCTATCTATCTATCTATCTATCTATCTATCTATCTATCTATCTATATATATATATATATAATCCTCTCCAGAACAAGCTGCACTACTCAGGACTTATTGTAAAGAAATAGATTTATTGAACATACTAACGTTTCGGCTGCAACATCAGCCTTTGTCAAAGTAAAGTTTTTTTTTTTTACTTTGACAAAGGCTGATGTTGCAGCCGAAACGTTAGTGTGTTCAATAAATTTACAAGTCCTGAGTAGTGCGGCTTCTTCTGGAGAGGATCGTATGAAGTTTCATGAGGCATGCACCCAGGCAAGGAGAGGATATTTATTGTGAGTGCTGGGAGTTTGGGGAAGTATATATATATATATATATATGTGTGCAAAAAAAAAGCCTAAAAAGAAAAAGAATAAAGATAACTTAGTAAAATGTGTATTGTGTATTTGTACATGAATGTATGTGTGTGTGTAAATGTGTGTAACATAAAGGCCACTTACCATTCTGAAGACCAGGAGGGTCTTTGGTAGCCATGGGGGGCCTCAAGCAGAGTCCATGCAGCATGAAGTCGCGATCTGGCTGGAACAGGAAGAGAGGTGACACAGCACAAGAGCAGACACGTGTCTGCCTAATCGAGTCGTGTCCTGCGACAATCGCGTTGCAGGACCCACGTGACCTCCCCCTCTGGTCTTCCTGCTCATTGCTAATGCAGAGAAGAGCCCTTTACAGCCAAGAACGTAGGTACTATGTGCTTGGCAGTTAGGGCTTTTCCCTGCAAGAACATAGTACTGTACCTACATTCATGGCAGGTAAAAGGTTAATTCACAAAATAAGTTTATAAACTTATTTGCATAGAAACTTGCAGAGCTATATCAAAAAATCATTTTTATTGTTATTTGAAGAAATAACTGTGTTTAGGTTTAAATCTTGTTGCTGGGTGTAAATAAGATTATTGGTGATTTTAATTTTACATTAGTGCTGTAAATTGGATTAGAGTACTTTGATGGTACAGTTTATATAAAGTTGGGCATATAATATTGGACTGTTAACTATTCATAAGCAATGGAAAAAATTACAACATATTTCATGAAATGTTAAAAAGCAAATGTTTGAGGGGTCAGTTCTTCTTTAAGACACATCTCTTTATTTTCACAAACAGAGATGTACACAGAAAGCTTGCAAATACATTTACCATGAACCTAAATTATATCTATGCTATTTCTATGTTTTCCTTTCTCCTTTACAAGCAGATAGCAACCTGCTGGTGTCACATACATTTATCAAGCTGTTTTTCTCTTTCATGGGGATTTAGTTTTACTTATCTCTACCTTCCTTTTCTCTTTACAAATCTGTTATCTGATCAGAAAAGCAATATCTACTGTTTCTCTTTGGGAACTTTTTTTAGTTTCAATTATATTGTCAAGCATCACCGAACATAAAATCATGAATGGTGCATCCACCATGTATTCTCTCTTTCTCTCACATGATTATCTGTAAGAGAAAAAAAAATATTGTAAATATATATTATTGTGAAATAGAAAGAAATGCTTTGGACTTTGGATATTTTGAATAACTTATCTAGGAATGTTAATTATATTTTATACAATGCAAAAAAAAAAAACTCTTGACTCTGCAGTGTTCAGACAGACATGCTGAATTTGCTAAAAGTTTAAAACCTTCTGGACCTCATTTACTCCTGCATTTGCTGCAAGAGATTTTCCCGTCTTTAGTGTTCATTCACGATGTACTTGAGCAGGGACATATGCACAATTTAGTGGGTGTATATATTGTTATATATGACAGATAGGGTGTGTGTATGTATATATATATATATATATATAAAGTGGGCTGTGCACGTGCGAGTATATAAAAAAGGAGCATCTCAACAGACGGAAGTGGGGCAGCAGAAGGTTGCAGGTGGGGTGGACAGTGGCTAAAGTACAGCCAGAAAATGTTGTGTGGAAGTTGTCCCAAACCCACTTGACCCGCGGGTCCCACAGGCTAAGGGTAGATCGCACATCACTATCCGCCACCTAATCCTAGCCTGAAGCTTATCCAACACCAACCCCACATTAAAGGAGATTTTTGTTTAGTAAAAAAAAATCCTTAAAAAAAAAAAATCTGATTTTAAAATGGCGAGCAGCACAGCGCAGCTCCAGGGCACCATCTTCTGCCACTTACCATTAACAACCCTGAACCACAGTACCCTCATATGAGAATTAACATTTTATTTGGCATATATATAAACTTTTTTTCTAGCAAACTGTTCTCATTAGCCAGTAACCAGAAATTAGTCATGCAGTATTGAATATGCACAGAGATAAAGGTGACAGATAAACAGCATAAGGAAGATAGGAAATCCAAGGGCATATTTGGCACAAACCTCACTGTCACTAGGTTGGTACATTATAATCTACACCCTAGATCTAGTTGAGCTCAGGACAAACTGACAAACATTTTGTGTGCTGTTGGGTTTTCCCAATATTTGAGGTAAGATGTGAAAGTCATAAAATGCCATAAAGAAATAAATCGAATTCTTAAACGGTGTCAGTAGGAAAACAGACACCATTTCTTTTGCCAGCAATATATATGCTTTCACAGCACTTGTCCCAACCAAGGTGAATCAGAATAGCCCTGTAGCCCTGTGCCTGTCTCTTATGATCTAGTTTTAATCAAGGAGCTGTATGGGTCTTATCTTAGCCCATATACTGTTTTTTCATATTGCTGAATTAAAATGTTAAGATTCAATACATGACTGGTCTATAGCAGACAATTCAACTTGTTCCACATTCATATGACAAACATACATCTTTTTTTTAGTCTGTACTTTGTTAGACTAATTATACTAATAATGCCAGATGAAAAGAGATGTTGATGTAAAAGTTGCTTCCTGGATATTAAATTGCTGCTGTATATGAAATGAAAGGCAAGCTCAAGAAATAGCCTGTCACTCACTTGTAGTCTTTTATCTTATGTTAACTTTAAACAGGTGCCTCATGACAGAGCCTTTGTCTAAGCAATGCTGTGAGTATGTAGAGATTTTTTCATGATTTTCCTGTGTGGCTGCCAATCAAATATATTCCTGACTGTGACAGTAAATTCTTGAAAATTAACAATATACAGTATACTTACATACTGTATCTTTTGTAAATCTTGGTAAAATCTAGACTGCATTAAGCAGAACGGTATGAAAAATTTAGAGTTGCTTCTCAGCCTGGTTATTATCTCAGGACTGGGCAAGCATACTAACCATTGCAAAACTGTTACACCTTGCAGTATCATTCTCAGATTATCTATGTCCTAGTATGCCCTAACATAGGGTGATAACTGCAAATGTTTGCTTTTACTAATAGCAAGGTGTGAAAAAGCTCCTAATTGTTATTTTTGGATTTCTTTACCCCAGGAAATGGATTACAATTCCTGTTCAAGAAAGATATGTAACTGAGTAATCCATAAGTGTTACTGTAGATAAAGTATAAAATATATAATACTACAATGTGTAATTTGGTTCTTTTTTTCCCTTTATCTTTCACATATTGACTTGTTTTGCTTTAGTAATTAACCAGTTGTAGAAGGACAATGTTTGTATCCTTGACCTTTTTAGATGCTTTAGTTCTGCAGTTCCTGATGATGTAACCATTAAATGATTTCTAATACCTGTATTTCATTTCTGAGGCCTCTAAGTGCCGTGACATAAACCAAAAGAAATATTTTCAGGTCACCCATGGGGCATCGAGGTTAGATGATATTGTTATTAAAGTAAGTAATCTTGCTCCACAGGTTAGAACCATCAAGGATAGAATGGCACTAGGCCCGACCATTTTTTTATGAATTGCTTTTGTAGCCAAGGTAACCTGACCCTTACAGAAGTCCTTGATTGTAACAGAATGGTCAACTTTAATATACGGGGTGCCACTGGTAATTCTGCAGTGTTAATGCCACCAAATGTATTAACATGGATAAAAGATATTTGAATACATAAAATGAGTGTATCATAAAGTCTGTATACAATTCTTTGACTAGACTGTTCATATGATATTCAATATATTTAAGCAACACATATTAAACATCTGAATGGAACATCCTGGAAGTTAATTTCATTCATTGGGTTCTATGTAATAAAAGACACTAAGTAACAGTAACCCATAGCAACCAGCAGGTAACATTTCTTGTTCACCTGTTTGAAAGCAAACATCTTATTAGTTGCTATGGGTTACTGCTCCAGGGCACAGTTAGTGCATTTCATTATAAATGGGGGTTTTATTCCATTATATTTTAAAAATATTTTGCCATTTTACTTTATAAAAACATATTCGCAAACTCCCCAACAGCAGATAAAGATTTTGAACCCCTGGTGGATAGGGATAAGTAGAATTTTTTGCCTGGTACAGTGTTGCAGGGAAATTTAGGGTTGTAACAGTGGCAAATCTGGGAGCCTACTATTCTCCAACAGTCTGTTTAAAAAGCTGTCTGGGCAACGGCTTGGAAGAAATTAGAAACATTGCAAATGTGTTGTAATTTCACCTACCCAATTGACTTAAATGCATTTTTTGTAGTTTCACTAAATTTCTGGCAAAGCAAAACACTCCAAGTTTGCTCATTTTTACTGGTTGTTCTCTCCACACCTTCCCCATGTGAGCCACTGAAAAACTAACAATTCCCAAACCAACTCTTTTAAAAAGTAATTTCTTACTCAACATTGTATGATCCGACTAACACCTCTAAATCATCCTCTATTCTCTTTCTAGCACCATATTTATTGGCTTATTCCACATTCTATCCCCTGTTTTCCATCCACATATGCCACATTTTTTCCTATACCCATATTAGCTTCTACCAGCCTTAATGTCCTTAACAAATAAACTAAGTACATTAATATCTATCATCAAATACCAAAAAGGTTTACATTGTAATATCACCCTAGAAATTTTTTTGAGAAATGTAATCGCTTGTTCACGTTTTGATATCCCTTTCAGGCTGACCAGATAAAGCAGCAACAAAAAAACATCCTTTCTATTTGATTGTGATCGACAAACATACAAGATGAGACAGCAGAGCCCAATTACAGCTTACAACATTGTTATATTTTCATGCATTTCCCTAAAGGCAACCTTTCACTCAGTTTGACACCAAACTGAGTAAAAGAGTATAGTATGGGGAGATTAATGTGCTGCTGATGAATTGCCACGTGTAAATATAAAAAAATCAAGCATTGATGGTCCTTTATTTGCCAAGATAACCTGATTTAAAGATATGTAAACCAAAATCTCATTGTTTCTTTATTTGTTGCCGGAATTGTGAAGCTGTAGAATTATGGAAGGTTTTCTTTTTTATTATTGCTAACTATGAAATCATTCTGTGGTTACTGCACTTTTTTTTGTAATTCTAAAAAAAAAGCCTGTGTCAGCTTTAATTTCCTCTTTATTCATGTTGCTGAAAGGGCAACGCAAATTCCTAATCAGGGTAGCTCTTTCTCCAATTCCCTGTCAGCTGTGCTTCCTTTTAAGTCTTCAAGTAAAAGAGAAGCAATCTGTACAGTCCTATTGTTCCCAAATATAGCTCGCCTTTATTGAAATTCAGTGAAGTGCATTCATTTAATACAATAATTCAAGCATTATTTCCTCTCAGGCCATCTTTAATTTGATTAACCTTTCTACATTAATACTTTCCTCCTGTTCCCGAGGAGAGTGCATGTGATTCTAGATTTGTAAGGCTGTTGTTTCTTCTATTCTTTTCAAATAAAATTGACCCCCCTAAACATGATGAATAATAAATAATAAGTGGACCACACTGGTTTTATAATGGAGACATAAAGCAAATGGTGACATATCCATCCAACTGAGAAAAGATTTGAAAACGGTATATATGATGGTTTATAGGTATATACACATATTCAACATTAGTTATCTAAATTTAGATGAATGCTATTTAATCTGGTGTGAATGTCATGAACATGCTCTGGCATTAATATAAAGATTCTGTTTCTTTGCTCAAGAAAATCTGCCCAGATACCTGCAGATAGATTCAGAAATGTGTGAAACATGACAGTGTAAGGGGGATGATGTGCATCTCCGCCAAGAGGATTTGGTGATTTGTATAAGTATCAATTTCATGCCATTCAATCCCCCAAATTATTATTATAGGGCTCAAGGCCTATACTATGATTGTAGTGCTTAACAAAAATATAAAAATACTTTTTTTTTACTGTAAATTGGCAAAGTGTTTGAAATATCTGATAAAAAATTGCTTTAAAAAGTTCTACCTGCAGAGATTCTAATAATGGGATGGTAGGAGGAGTTATGAACCCACCCCACAACTTTCCCTTGCCATTTTTTGCATAGCATCAAGATATCCAAAATCACCTCCATTCTTCCCTATTTATTCCTATATGAATCCCATGGAAATGCTGGACCAGATAATTTTTACGCATTTCATGTCCAAAGATGTGCTTCAATAGGCGAAAGTGACATAAAAATTGCTTGTATTTGAGTTATTTTGATGCTGCTGGATTGACGAAGAAAAATGCTTAATGTGAAAGAGTCAAAATCTCAAAATTATCATTCAATGATAAATTTACTACTCTATTGTGTGACGTGTGTGTTTCCCCATAAATTTCAATTCATTTGGATTTATCCCTGTTCACTGAGGAGGTAGTGTTGGCAACAGCTGCTGCGGCGACGAGTGTCCTGTGATGATTAGTGATGAGCGAATCTGTCCCATTTTGCTTTGCCAAAAAATCTGAGAAACTCAAAAAAACATTACAAACAACGAAAAATTTGCGAATCTCATTGAAGTCAATGGGTATCAAAATTATTTTAACACGAGCGACAATTTTTATATGCGCAACTCCTTTGTCCAAATGCATTAAAGTCAATGGGCTATTCAAATAATTTTGACACATGACAATTTTTATTTGCACGACAATTTTTATGTGTGTCCAAATGCATTGTCAAAGCTGTGGAGGAATGCTTGCCAGGGGTGGGGGGCTTATGCCCCCAGTGTCAGGGTCCCCGCTGATGCCGCTGCCGGGAGCGCTCAGAAGCGCATCTTCTCCCGGGGCGCAAGATCCAAAATGGCGGCGCCCATGCCGCCCATGTGGTTTCAGTGCCGGCGCGGTGAGGCAGGCGCGATGACATCATCACCCGGCGCCAAATTCAAATAAAAAGGTGCCTGAAACACTTTATCCTTGCCCAACAATAGGTTAATGTTGCTATATGAACCTGGGTGTTATTTCCTTTGAATATTCCTGCTTTCTGACTCCTGCCTGTTCTGGATTTTTGACCCTTCGTTGCCTGCCTTGTGATCCCTTGCCTGTGACTCATCTACGACTCCTGTATAACCCTTTGGCTACCACGACTTGGACTTTTTGCTCCTGGGCTTCCTCCTTGGCCCCGACTACTCCCTTTGGGAGCTGCTAGGCCCCCTGACATTATACTTGGGCCAAGGACCCCACTGAGGAAGCCAAGCCTGATGTCGGACGAGCACTTCGGGGATTGGCGTCCCGCATGGAAGATTATGAAGCTCAACAGTTACGCATTGGGCAAGTACTTGATACTCTCCTTTCTCGTATGCCTCCTGTGTCTCCAGTTGCCGGCAGTCCTCCTCCGGCCGCTGTTCCTCCGGCTGCTGTTTCTCAGGCTGGGGAGCCACGCATTCCGCCTCCTCCTCGTTATAATGGGGATCCACACACCAGCAGAGGTTTCACTACACAGTGCCAGATCCAATTCAAGTTTCAACCTTCTCACTACCCCAGTGAACGTGCCAAGATGGGATATGTGATGTCTCGTTTGGAGGCCAAACCGCTTGAGTGGGCAACATCTCTCTGGGAGAAGAATTCTCCGTTAACTTTTGATATCAAAGCATTCCTGCAAGCCTTCCGCTCTGTGTTTGATGCCCCAGGACGGGTCACTAATGCCTCGTCTCGGCTCCTGCAGCTTTGACAGGGAAACCGTGGTGCTAGTGATTACACTATTGACTTTAGAACTTTAATGGCAGAGACCTACTGGAATGAAGAGGCATACAAGGCTGTATTATACCAAGGGCTGTCAATGAGACTTAAAGATGACCTGGTTTCCAGGGAACTTCCTGATTCTCTTGAGGATTTAATTACTCTTACTGTTAAAGTGGATACTCGTCTGAGGGAGCATCAAGTTGATAGAGAACGCAGTAAGAGATTTCAACCTACACTTGCCCCACGCTTTCAAGGACCTCTGTTGCCTGCACCGTCCCAGCAGTCTTCCACTACTCCCCCGGAGGAGCCAATGCAAGTTGGAAGAGCTCGTCTCTCCGAGCAAGAAAGACTTTGTAGACGGATGGTGGGTCTATGTCTGTACTGTGGTGGACAATCACACTTTGCCAATACCTGTCCTGTGAGGCCTAAGGGTTCTTTTCCCCAAGGTAAAGCCAGGGTAACGCAGGTTGGGTGCGTTACTTCTCAATCACAAGAGAACTCTCACAGGTTTCTTCTGCCTTTTCAGATTCGGCTGGTCACTAAGACGATTTTCGGCTCTGCTTTCATCGACTCTGGGGCTGCCGGGAATTTCATGGATGCTCTCTTTGCCAAGTATATGGATGTTCCCTCATATCCATTGTCTTCTCCCCTTCAGGTTACTGCCATTACTGCCATTGACGAAAAGCCTCTAACATCCGAGTTTATCTCCATGACGACAGGGGAATTACCTGTGCAGGTTGGGACTTTGCATAAAGAAAAGTTATTGTTCCTGATTATTTCCTGCCCTTCTGTTCCAGTAGTCTTGGGTCTTCCCTGGCTGCGCTTGCATAACCCCATCATTGATTGGTCTTCTGGACAGATCTCTCGTTGGAGTCCATTCTGTCAACAGCACTGTCTTCCTGCTAAACCTCTCCAGAAGGTGAATATCTCCACTACAGATGGAGAATTCTCGGATGTCTTCTGTAAAAAGTCAGCAGCGTTCCTTCCCCTACACCGTAGTAATGACTGCCCAGTCGACCTCCTTCCAGGAACCATGCCCCCTAGAGGTCCTCTCTCTCCAGCAAAGACTACCGCCATGAAAGACTACATCCAAGAAAATCTCCAGCGAGGATTTATTCGTCCCTCTACCTCTCCCGCAGGGGCTGGTTTCTTTTTCGTGGAGAAGAAGGATGGTGGTCCACGTCCCTGTATTGACTACAGAGGACTTAATAAAATTACTGTTAAAAATCGATATCCTTTGCCTTTGATCGCAGAACTTTTTGACCAACTGGAAGGGGCTAAGATCTTCACGAAGTTGGATCTACGCGGGGCATACAACCTCATCCGCATTCGTGAGGGTGATGAATGGAAGACAGCCTTCAACACTCAAGATGGGCACTACGAATATCTCGTAATGCCCTTTGGCCTCTGTAATGCCCCCGCCATCTTTCAGGAATTTGTGAACGACATCTTCCAGGATCTCTTGTGGAAATTCGTTGCCATGTACCTAGATGACATCCTGATCTTCTCTAAGGACCTAGAAAGCCATCGCTCCCAGGTTAAAGAGGTACTCTCTCGTCTGAGGAAGAACTCTCTCTTTGCCAAGATGGAGAAATGTGTCTTTGAGGAGTCCAAGATCCCTTTCCTAGGTTATATCATCTCCCCAGAAGGTTTTGAGATGGATCTCGCCAAGGTGTCCGCAATCCAGGAGTGGCCCCTTCCACTGAGTACCAAGGCGATTCAGAGATTCATTGGATTTGCCTTCATCGGAAGGATGCCTTCACTTCTGCCTCAGTCCTTCGTCATCCTGATCCAGAATTACCCTTTTTCATTGAGGTGGATGCCTCTTAGGTTGGAGCTGGTGCTGTCCTGTCCCAAAGACATTCTGCTGACAGGAAACTTCACCCTTGTGCCTATTTCTCCAAAAAGTTCTCTTCTCTCCTGCAGAGCAGAATTATGATGTGGGGAATCGTGAACTCTTGGCAGTCAAGCTTGCTCTCAAGGAGTGGCGTCACCTCCTTGAAGGTTCTTTGATCCCGGTCACGATCTATACTGACCATAAGAATTTGGAATTCATAAAAGCTCTCAAGATACTGAATCCTCGTCAGGCAAGGTGGGCTCTCTTCTTTTCCCGCTTCAACTTTATCCTGACTTACCGCCCTGGCTCCAAGAATCGTAAGGCTGATTCTCTTTCCCAAAGCTTTTCCCCAGCTGATCGTTGTTCTGAAAAGCAAGAGCCAATTGTTCCTCCTGTCAAGATCAATGCTTCCCTGTTTCCTCGATTTGCTGAACAAATCTTGGCTGGCCAGTCTTCTGCTCCTGCCGATACTCCCATTGGGATGGCATTTGTACCCTCTGAGCTTCGTCTGCCCATCCTGCAACAGACTCATTGTTCCCGGCAGGCTGGACATCCTGGTCCAGAAAAGACTTCAGAGTTATTACGACACCTTGTTTGATGGCGAGAAGACCTCTACCCATCCCCTCTTGCCCATGGACTAACTTAGCAATGGACTTTATTGTTGAGTTACCACCCTCAAGAGGGAACACTGTGATCTGGGTGGTTATTGACCGCTTTAGTAAAATGGTGCATTTCATTCCCCTGCGAAAACTTCCCTCTGCGGTGGAATTATCCCAGCTCTACATCCAGTATATTTTCCGGCTACATGGCTTTCCAGCAGAAATAGTCTCTGACAGAGGATCCCAGTTTGTATCCAGATTCTGGTGCTCCTTATGCAAAGCTTTGGGTATCTCTCTCCAATTCTCTTCTGCCTATCACCCTCAAACGAATGGGGCTGTGGAACGAGTGAACCAAGCTCTTGAGCAGTTTCTAAGGAATCATGTCTCCCTCTGTCAAAATGATTGGTCCGACCTCCTGCTGTGGGCGGAATTCGCCCATAACAATGCTAGTCACATTTCCACCAGAAGATCTCCTTTCTTGTCGGTGTATGGTCAACATCCGCAAGCATTTCCACAAGACTTTCTACTATCTGAACTCCCAGCCGCAGATGATCACGCGGCTCATACTGTATGTCTGCCATTTGGGCGGCAACCAAATCTAATTTGGAAAGAAGTGCTCTGGTGCATAAGAGTTTTGCAGATCGCAGAAGGAGATCCTTTCCACCATATAAAGTTGGAGATGAAGTGTGGCTCTCTTCTAAAAACATCCATTTAAAGATTCCTTCTCCCAAATTGGGTCCCAAGTTCAATGGTCCTTTTACAATCTCTGAGATTATCAACCCTGTGGCCGTCCGGCTTCAACTTCCCCTGGAGATGCGAGTTCCTAATGTATTTCATGTATCCCTGGTGATACCAGTTGTTTCCAACCGCTTCTCTTCTGATCAAGTTCTGCCTTCTGCCATCCCCGTACACGGGGAGAAAAGATCCTAGATTCCAGACTCTCTAGGGGATCTCTCCAATTCCTCATCAAGTGGAAGGGCTTTGGCCCTGAAGAATGCTTGTGGGAGCAACACTCAGATGTACTGTACATGCCCCTCGTTTTTAAAGGAATTCTACAGGCAATTTCCCCTGAAACCCAGACTTGGTGGTCCAGTGGCCCCCAGGGGGTTACTGTCAGGGTCCCCGCTGATGCTGCCGCCGGGAGCGCTCAGAAGCGCGTCTTCTCCCGGCGGTGCAAGATCCAAAATGGCGGCGCCAATAAAAAGGCACCTGAAACACTGTATCCTTGCCCAAGTATAGGTTTATGTTGCTATATGAACCTGGGTGTTATTTCCTTTGAATATTCCTGCTTTCTGACTCCTGCCTGTTCTGGATTTTTGACCCTTCACTGCCTGCATTGTGATCCCTTGCCTGTGACTCATCTACGACTCCTATTTGGACTTTTTGCTCCTGGGCTTCCTCCTTGTCCCAACTACTCCCTTTGGGGGCCGCTAGTCTGCCAGGTTTATTATGGTCTCCTCAGACAAGGGTCCCAGGACAGTGGTTTTATGGTTTCCTGCTCCTACTTGCCCACCTATCACTCGAGGCAGATGGCCAGCATGGCAGGTAGCCTGGTTGGTGGTGCCTACTGGTGGGCAAGTATTCCATTTGGGGTGTATAATGTTCATGTATATTAGAATGATGTTATTCTAATATTGCTATTTAGTAGATGTAATGTTTAACAGCAAATTGTTAATAAAGCTGTGGCCTGTTTTATCCCAACCTGGTTGTCATTATTGTCTGTCAGTCTACCCGATTAATGATACACAGTCATGTTCTTCTAGTGCTTAGTGTGTGCTAGCATAGTAAATGCACAATGTTTCTTCTTGTTTACTAGGCTATATGGCAGCAGGATTGATATAAAATTTGAGGTTTCTTCCTGTTTCTTCCTGTTCTGTTTATAGAAAGTCTTTCATTACTACAGTAATACTATTGCTTACCATAAATTTTACAATGTCAAATGGCTGCAAATTATTATAGAAAAGTCTGAACAAAATTGAAGCTAAAGACTTCATACTATAAGTTATGTTTTTATATACTATTTCTAAAACATTCTGTTTCTAGCAGCCAATACTTCAGTTTCTAAGTAATAATTTATAAGAAACTGTAAAAATTGTTGTACAATTCTTCTTTCCAATAATAAAAAACATACTGTTTGTGTCAGTGTTAAATAACAATATGACCCTTCTTGGTTAGATAAATACAAAGGTTAACACAAGATACTCTGAGGATCTGTTCCCTCATATATACGTTCAAAGAGCACGGAAGAGCAGGGCATCTCTTATGAGCAAAAGAAAGGTAATTTCTGTACTGGAAATACTTTTTCATACTATGTTACCTAGGGAGGTTGTGTTGGCAGAAACATTAAACATCTTTAAAAAAAAGTATTGGAACCTAAACTGTCTGAAACTATAAATTCAAGCATCAAGTATGGAATCCATCCTCCACAAACTCATAATCCAGAAAACTACAAAATAGGTTCATCAGTTTCCTATGTTGCTCTGTTTAAATAATCATTCAAGATGACTGATTTGCATTTATTCTATAACACAATGATAGATATTTGTACTTAATAGAACAGGTATGGGACCTGTTATCTAGAATGCTGGGGACCTGAGGTTATCTGGATAACAAATCCATAATTTCTTCATATCTTAAGTCTACTAGAAAATCATGTGAACATTAAATAAACCCAAAAGTCTGATTTTCCCTCCAATAAGGATTAATTATATCTTAGTACAAGTACATGGTACTGTTTTATTATTACAGAGAAAAAGGAAATGATTTAGAAAATGTTTGATTATTTGGATAAACTGGAGTCTATGGGAGACAGCCTTTTCGTAATTCGGAGCATTCTGGAAAAGGATTTTCGCATAACGGATCACGTACCTGTATCTACTGTAAGCTAGGATAAATTTATGTAGATGGCAAAAAATCCTTCTGGGTTTTTTTAATGATTAAGGGGGTTATTTACTATAATTGATTTTTTCTGGTCTTCTTGAGTTTTTTTGGCCAAAAATTCGAACTTTTATAGGAAAAAATAATTTTTCAAGATTTGTTATACCTCAAAGCTGCAAAAAGTCAGAATCAGAAAATCCACCATCTCAAACCTGTCGAGGTCATGTATATGTCATGTATATGTCATGATCTCTGCTGGGTTTCATCTGATAATCAAAAAAATTAGGGGTTTTCGGACAATAAATTACAACATTCCAGATGAGATAACCCGAAAAAATATCGAGCAATTCAGGAGTCAAATCAAAAAGATACC
Organism: Xenopus laevis; assembly: GCF_017654675.1. Classification (NCBI taxonomy): domain Eukaryota; kingdom Metazoa; phylum Chordata; class Amphibia; order Anura; family Pipidae; genus Xenopus; species Xenopus laevis. The sequence continues at coordinate 76,686,584 of NC_054373.1, read as the reverse complement.
TTCAATTCGGATTTTCGCACGTTTTATTCCCAACCTGACTTTTTCTAGTTATTTTATTACTTTATCAGGTTTAAATTAGATAAATTAGAGTTATAGTAAATAACGACCTTATGTTCCTTATCTTATCACTGGTTCTAAGCTTTAGGGTAATAGATCTGTTTATTTTACTGTTTTTATTAAATACCTTAAACATATATACTTTTGCTGTTCGATTTCATTACAGTTGATGAAAATGTGGTAGATAAGATGTTTTTTCATTGAACAGAAAGGAATACTGTAATGGGTAAACATGTTATTTCCTTAATGCATCAATTATAATGAACCAAAGAATGCTGTTCCATTGCTTTTCAAGGATTCTGTCTACTGAACTGTGTTTTGATAAGCTGCAAACATCCTTCACGGCTGCCTTTAACCTTTGTCCTGCCATATGTGCTGGCAGGCAGGAGCTCTTTCTGCCAAGAACATACTTGTATAATCTACAGTATATGGTTTTCTGGGATGAACATACTTTTTTCTACCTTTGCCCCTCAAAAAATGCTGTAAATGTGTTGATTTTGCAGTACCTGAAATGACAGACCATATGGGAGTGTACTCATTTTCAGGCCCCATATATGCCACATGCTTAGGTTTACCTGTACATATTGGGCATCAAACTGTTCAGTGGACTCCTGATATTCATGTGTAGGGTGTTTTACATTGATACCTTATGATGTGTTGGAGATATGATGCTGTAGACTGAAAGCTTTGAGGTAATTTTTCAAAAAATTCACAAATTTCTATAAAAAATTATAACTTTAGGAAAGAATTGCAACTTGGTAATTTGGAGTACATAGATATATTTACCCATTTTTGATTTGCTTGAATCTGCTCTTTCTAATAATGTGTAGTTTTCTAGTGTAAGCCTACTGTTAATGGAATGTTTGGCCTTGAAACCAGAAGTGTGCCAATTTGTGGAGTGTACTGCTTGGAGATTTTGATCTATACAAGCATGAAATCTCCATAAAACTACATATATATATATATATATATATATATATATATATATATATATATATATATATATATATATATATATATATATATATATATATATATATATATATATAATCATGATATGGATGGTACCTGCACTCCATCACCAGATTTCACTTTTCGGGTGCTTGGTCAATATAATATGTAAAATTCAAAGAGGACCAGCACTTCATTTTTCAAAATTCACAAATTTATTTATTACATCACAATACTATATATAGTATTGGTGCGTTCAGGAGACATAAACTTTCCAAATTGGCTGTGTTCTCGTATATAAAATAATTTGTGTTTTTGATATATTTGATTGTACTATGTTAAACATGATTTTTTTTTTATTTTATTAGACAGTTAGAAGTCTATGGGGCAAATTCACTAAGCAGCGAAAATGTGCTAGCGACGCCTTCGCCAGGGTGCCGCTAATTCACTAAAATCCGAAGGTGCGCTCAGGGAGGCAAACGGTAGCGAAGTTGCGCTAGCGCAAAGTTAAGCTAGCGATGCCTAATTTGCATACATTAAAGTTGAATGGATGTATATGTAGCAGCAAATACATTACACTACACAAGGCTGGGAAAGCTTCATTAAATAAAATTGAGTTGATATTTTACCCTATACGTGTGCCCACTGTATAGTTTAGGTGCCATATGTTAGGAAATGTTGGGGGGAAGGAGGGTGCCCCCAAAAAAATTTACGATCTTTTTCAGCCTATCACCCTTAAAAAAGGAAAAGACGCTAGCGTTTTTTGGGACTTAGAAAAAAATTCAACTTTTTTTGAAGCAATCCCTATCTACTCTATTGCACTTTGCCTGGTCTGAGGTTGTGAAGGTAAGTCTGGCGCAAGAGGTAACGTTCAATAAAATGTGCAAAAAATTAGCATAGTTAGGTCGTCCCTTCTCCATAGCACTACTTCACCTGGCGTAAGGATGCGAAGTAGCGCTAGAGTAGGTCTACTTTGCCAGCGCTCGTTAGTAAATTGGCGAAGTAATCAATGACGTCACGTTGGCGAATTTTCGCTAGCATTAGGTGATTCGTGCTTTAGTAAATTTGCCCCTATATCTTTTTACAGAAGTGATTACAACAAAATTCTACCATATTTTGAACGCTCATGTTGTCCTGAATAAAACAATATATTGTTTTCCTTGGTAAACTAAAAGATGCGGGTAATATCAATGAGAATATAGCGCCACGTCACCAAGTCAGACGATACGTCGGTGGAAGTGACGTAGGCGGAAGTGACGTCACATACCCGGAAGTGTAGGACGCACGCGAACGAAGCGCCCAGATAGTGATTGATTAGGGTATATATACCTCCACTAAACCTGGTAAACATCAGAATCCCCTTGACAAAGGCCTTGGTGCCGAAACGTTGGGGCCATTCTCATTTTCCTGGTAGGTGTATCCGCTCCTTTCTTGTTTCTTGCTTGCTATGTATTACTAATGAGTGGGTTATATTCTATACGATTTTTTTAATATTGTATAAATTGTGCCATGTGTTGTATGGCGTTATCCATGTAAAATGCCTTTCTCTGCATAAAAGTAAAAGTAAAAATTATTTATTCAAACCACTCTCTCTCTGAATTGCATTTTGTGTTGAGTGTGCGAACATACAGACATTTGAAACTAAAAGATCCCCCCAGGAAATGCCCTTAAAGTGAAAGAGTGCAAAATGTTTAAATATGGTCTGCCAATAAAAGTACCAAATCAGCCAAATTGGCTGGCAGCGAAAGGGTTAAATTGACATCTGTCCCCTACTCCCCCCAAGAGCTGATGTGAAGAGAGCATTGTCTGTTCAGCATGATCTTAGAACAATGGACAGATGAGAAGATAACAGCTCTCTCCCTGATATCTTTCCTGAGAAACTCAGGTGCCTGAGATAAAAAGAGCACCATGTTTCTATGCTGTTACCACGGCTCTCCTGAAGACTAATAGTATGTGCTGATGTATGGGGTGCCGTTTTTCCAAACACATTCTTTATACAAAAATATCCCTAGCACACAGAATGAATGTCTCTCAGGGTACATACATGTAAATTTTGACAAGCAATCTGTTCACAGATGTATAACATCCATGTAACAGACACAGTTATATGTAAAGTTACTTACAGAATGAATTATGTAAAAAATATATAATGGTGTTCTAATTTATTACAAATGAAATATAATGCTGTTCTGATGTTGTGGAGCAAAACTTGTTAATGAGAAAGAAAAAGCAAAACATAAATATGATGATTTGAGTTAAGATGGCTATTCTTATTATAGTAATCTGCTTGTGTGGGCATTTTGGTTAGAGTCATGCCTTCTGTTTTGCCATTGTCTCATGATAAATTTCCCCCTATTGTTTCACAGAATGGATATTTTATCTGTTTTATGAAACTGAGTTTTCATTTTGTCGATAGAGTGGATCCTGTGCCTTAAAATCTTGTTTGCTCTCTCAAGCATATATATTCTGTCATTAAAATCAAGCTTGGCATGCATTAGTTAGTTACACCATTTTATATTTTGTCCAAGGTCTTTTTTTGTGTCTGTTACATGGATGTTATACATTTGTGAGACAGATTGCTTGTTAAGATTTACAGAATGGAGTTTGTAATATAATGATATCCTTTTGTGCACAAACGAGATTTTGTAATCATTCTTTAATAGAAATAAATATTTTGTATATTTTTTTATCTGTGCATATCGTCACAAATACTTGCAGTATGTACCCTGAGAGACATTCATTCTGTGTACTAGGAATAATTTTTGTATACAGAATGTATTTGGGACAAATGGCACCCCCATACTGATGGAAAAAGCATCCAAAAATAGCCAAAACTACCTGTGCTGTCTCCTAGCACAGAATGTTTTGGCACTATACCCCCTTGTTCAGTGAATAGACTTTCCCCCATATGTAATACCCAGGAGCAGTAACCAATAGCAACCAATAAGATGTTTGCTTTTAAACAGGTTACCAGTAAATGCTACCTGCTGATTGGTTGCTATGGGTTACTGTTCCTGGGCAAACTTAGTGGGCTCATAAATCAACAATTTGCCCATGGTCAGTTACCTATAGCAACCAATCAGTGATTAGCTTTTTAAAACCAGCTGCAAGTAAAATAATGCATGCAACAATCTGATTGGTTGCCATGGGTTACTGCCCATGGGCAAATTTGCCCAGTGTTGATAAAAAAAAAATTTTTTTGGGAAAAAAAACCCACCAAGACAAATAAACGCTAAAATTGCACTTTACTAACAAGTAATTTACTGAAACTCCCCTTCTGTTCCTCTTCAGAAAAGGCGACAGGGCGGTGATCCATCGTGCAGTGCTCGATTTCTCCTCCCTGGCTATCTCCTAAAAGGAAGGCAGGGAGGAGAAATCGAGCACGGCACAATGGATCACAAGCGGAGTTTCGTTAAGTTATTTCTTAATAAAGACTTTGCAATTTTTAAGTTTTATTTGTCTTGATAATGTTTTTAAAAAAATTCATTAGTATACATTGTAAAAAATCACCAAGACAAATTAAACTTAAAAATTGCAATTGATGTAACTGGTCCTTTAAGCTAAATAGAGAAAGTTAAGATGCTCTGTAATGGGTCCTTGCACCAACCCCATCTGAAGCCTCTATAATTTGCCTCAGATGGGGAAAAAATTCCTTCCTGACTCCAAAATGACAATCGGACTAGTCACTGGATCAACTTGTACTATGAGCTATCTTCCATAACCCTGTACTCCCTCACTTGCTAAAAAGCCATCCAATTCCTTTTTAAAGCTATCTAATGTATCAGCCCGTACAGAGAGAGAATTCCACATCTTCACAGCTCTCACTCTAAAAAACCCCTTCTGAAAATATGTTTTTTTTCAAAACGCATCAGTTAATAGTGCTACTCCAGCAGAATTCTGCACTGAAATCCATTTCTCAAAAGAGCAAACAGATTTTTTTATATTCAATTTTGAAATCTGACATGGGACTAGACATGTTGTCAATTTCCCAGCTGCCCCTTGTCATGTGACTTGTGCCTGCACTTTAGGAGAGAAATGCTTTCTGGCAGGCTGCTGTTTTTCCTTTTCAATTTAACTGAATGTGTCTCAGTGGGACATGGGTTTTTACTATTGTGTATTTACTATTTTACTATTGAGTGTTGTTCTTAGATCTACCAGGCAGCTGTTATCTTGTGTTAGGCGAGCTGTTATCTGGTTACCTTTGTTCTTTTGTTTGGCTGCTGGGGGGGAAAGGGAGGGGGTGATATCACTACAACTTGCAGTACAGCAGTAAAGAGTGATTGAGGTTTATCAGAGCACAAGTCACATGACAAGGGGCAGCTGGGAAATTGACAATATGTCTAGCCCCATGTCAGATTTCAAAATTGTATATAAAAAAATCTGTTTGCTCTTTTGAGAAATGGATTTCAGTGCAGAATTCTGCTGGAGCAGCACTATTAACTGATTCATTTTGAAAATAATTTTTTTCCCATGACAGTATCCCTTTAATGAAATAAATTGAGAACAGTAACAATTTAATATCATTTTAAATGACTTCCATTTCTGTTCTGTGTTATTAGCTAAAAACATAATGCTCCATTCAATGTTCTGAAGGGCAGCCCTCAAGGCACTAAAATTAGCTTTTCTAAAATTCATGGTTTTTGTTGCCCCAGTGTACATTTGTTGTTTGCACCAGACATTAAATGAGATAACATTATGGTCACTATTACCTAGGGGTTCAATGACTTGCACATTTGCTATAAGTTCTGGGTCATTTGAGATCTATAGATCCAGAATACCATTTTTTCTGGTTGGCTCCTCAACAACCCGTGCCATAAAATTGTCATGCAACAAGTTTATAAACTTGTTCCCATTAACTGATCTGGCAGTACTGTTGCTCCAGTTAATATCTGGTTAATTTAAATCCCCCATTATTCCCCCATTCGTCCGAATCCCAAAATTGTTGAGGTTTGAAACCTCAATAAGTTACTGCACAGCGAATGTGGGAGCTTCTAATTGAGTGTTACATGTGATCTAAGTGTTGCATGTGAATGAAGTGTTAAGCAGTATTTAAAACCTTAAGGCATTTAAAATTAAAAAGGCGTTTGTAAATATGAATGCAAGTGGGTTTCCCGGTATTACTCAGTGTGTGTCTTGTCACATGTATGTGGTGTTGGAGCAGCAGTTCCATGTAGTATTTACATGTAAGAGACATCTGTGGGTTTTCATCTTGGATTCTGAACTGCAGACTCTAAGGAGGTAACTTACAGTACTGAGGGCAGTGGCAAACATAGGGGAGGAAAGGAGGCTCTCAGAGCAGCCACTGGCAGGGGCCAGTGTAGTGGGGATTGGAGAAGGGGCAGTGGAGGCTAATGAGGGAGGTAGGTTTGTTACACTCAAGAGGGGAAGTAGTGGACGGAATGGTAGGAGGACTGGTCCACGGCTTGTCAAAAGCAACAGATTCGCCTTTTTATCTGAAGATGCTGGGGAGGACAGCTCAGAACTGGCATGTATGGAGCAGACTGACTCTCAGAGCACCCTGGTAGGCAGTGTCTCTAATATGGGTGGTGAGGGGAGTGCAAAGAAGGATAGGCAGGTTTTCGTTATAGGGGATTAAATTATTAGAAAGTGGATAGGGTAATCTGCTGTAAAGACCCTTCATTCCGAACAGTCTGCTGCTTGCCTGGTGCTAGGGTTCGACATGTGGTGGAACGAGTGGACAGATTATTGGGAGGGGCTGGGGAAGACTCAGCAGTCTTGGTACACATAGATAGCAATGACAAAGTTGGAGGAGTTGGTGAAGTCCTTGAGAATGATTTTCAAAAACTAGGTGTAAAGTTGAGGGCATGGACTTCCAATGTAATTTTTCCAGAGATATGCCTATGCCACAAGCAATGTTAAGCAGACAGCGGGAGTTTAGGTAGATTAATGCGTGGCTGGGAGATTGGTGTAGGGAGGAGGGTTTCGGATTTTTGGAGAACTGGGCTGATTTCTCAATCAAGTACAGGCTCTTTGATAGGGATGGGCTGCACCTCAATGATGATGATGGGAGAAGATGATGCTGGAGTGAAAATATGATGTGATTGGTGTGGCTGAAACATGACTGAATGAGTCACATGACTGGGCAGTTAATATCAGTGGCTATACTTTGTTTCAGAGTCAGACAGATGCAATAGAAAAATCTCTGTTTGTTAGGCAGGATTTAAAAGCTAATATAAAGGAGGAGTTGATGTTAGAAAATGAGGAAGCAGAAGTCCAGCAAATTAATTGTAGGAGTATGCTATAGACCCCCTAATGTAAGTGAGGAGGAGGAGGCTAAGCTTCAGATGAAAAAAAAAAAAGGCTGCTAGTTTGGGGAAAGTAATAATCATGGGGGATTTTATTTACCCAGATATTGACTGGAGCAACAGTGCTGCCATTTCATTTAATAGGTACAAGTTTATAAACTTGTTGCATGACAATTTTATGAGCCAACCAGAAAAAAATACTATTCTGGATCTAGTGATCTCAAATGACCCAGAAAGTATAGCAAAAGTAATTGAACCCCTAGGTAATAGTGACCATAATGTTATATCATTTAATGTCTGATGCAAAAAAAAACAAATATAGACTGGGGCAACAAAAACCATGAATTTTAGAAAGTATAGCAAAAGTAATTGAACCCCTAGGTAATAGTGACCATAATGTTATATCATTTAATGTCTGATGCAAAAAAAAACAAATATAGACTGGGGCAACAAAAACCATGAATTTTAGAAAAGCTAATTCTAGTGCCTTGAGGACTGCCCTTCAGAGTATAGATTGGGGCATTATGTTTTCAGCTAAAAACACAAAACAGAAAAATCGTAACTGTTCTCAATTTATTCCCTTAAGGAGTAAATGTAGAAGTTTTAAGAATCACCCTAAGTGGCTAAATATAGTAAAGAAGTTAATAGGAAAGAAAAGAAGGTCATTCTTGGGACAGAAGTTGCATTTAATGAATATAAACACTATAATAAATGTTGTAAAACAGCAATTCGAAATGCAAAGATATGAAATGAGGTATGCATTGTGGCTAAGACTAACCTCTGTAACAATCTCGTTGTACGAACCTTGCACAGTGAGAGTGTACACTCGGTTGCATAGGTTAACCTTTTGGGGCCCCGGGTTCTCTGCTGCGGAAAACCAACAAGGATGTGAGTGGTTAGAGACCAGTCCGTAAGCGAGGTACCGGCAAGGATTTCGAAGAGGCGTATTCATAAACAGGCGAAGATTTCAAGGCAGGCAACAGGTATTCGTAGTCAAAACCAGATAATCAATACAAATAAATGCTTGAGCAGGAACAGTGAACTGAAGCCTAGCTTAGGCAAAGACAAAATGGCGAATCAGGCTTTAAAGAGGAGTTTGGCACCAAAGTTTGAATTTGGCGCTGATTAATGATGTCATGATGCCCAGCGTCATGACACCAGCATCGAAGTGCCAGCATCGGAGCGCCAGCATCAGGGAATCAGACAGGAAGTGCGTGCCTGCGCACAGGAAGAGAGGTGTGCCGGGAGGTGAGTAGCTGCTTAATTCTCCCACCGTGTCTTACAGTACCCTCCCTTCAGGAGTACCCTCTGGGAACTCCCACAACTTGTGATGGAATTTTCTGTGAAATGCTCTGACCAGACGAGGAGCGTGGGTATCAGAGGCTTTAACCCAAGACCTCTCTTAAGGTCCAAACGAGGTACTGAATCTTGCCTCTCGACTTCCTGGAGCCTAGGATTTCTTGCAACTCAAATTCATGATGGTCGTCGAGAAGAATGGGAGCAGGGGGAGGCTGGTCCACAGAAAAAATATTCTTGACGAAAGGTTTGAGCAAGGTAACATGAAATTAATTTGAAATGTTCATGGAAGAAGGCAACTCCAACCGAATAGTCACAGGATTGATTACCTCCTTAATCTTGAAAGGACCCACAAAACAAGGACCAAACTTGGGAGAGGGTAAACAAAGTTTGATTCGTGCTTCGTGGAGACCCAGACAAAATCTCCAATCTTGTAAAATGGAATATCACGATGGCAGGGCCGGAACTAGGGGTAGGCAGAGTCGGCACCTGCCTAGGACGCAAAGCTGAGAGGGCGCCAGGCAGGCACCTTCTCTGCCTCTCCTATCCCCTAGTCCGGTCCCTGATTGCACCCTCTGCCCCGCTTGTCCCATCCTTATTTTTGCACCGCATATTTTTTTTTTCAATCAGGAGCTTTGCGCATGCGCGCGCGGTCCCTAGTGCACGTGTTCTTCCGTGCGTTCCCGTGCACGTTTTTACGCGCATGCGCACTTTTGTTGTGCGCTGGTACCGGGGCACCTGACTGGGCTGGCCTGGCACTGCACGATAGTGTTTGTTGGCCGCAGTTTTCTGTGAAGAGGAGGCTTTCAAAAGAGACTGATGAGTTTTGGACCAGATGGTTTTGAAATCACGAACCATGATATCTGCTGCAGGAATCTCAGATTTGAAGATCTCAGGTGGAAGAGCAGAAGGATTGAAGCCAAAAACAATGAAAAATTGAGAAACTCCCAGAGACCAATGTTGAAGATTATTATGAGCAAACTTAGCCCAAGGAAGGAGTTCAACCCAATTGTCTTGATTCAAGCTTGATAAAAGGCCACATTGGCCTGAAACGTTGCTGACCAGGTTTGCCATGAAATTGTGAATAAAGGCATTTTTAAACGACAAGGTGCTGTACGAAGAATTTTTGTCTGGCTGTTCCTGGTGGATGATTCTATTGAGAATTGAGGGCTAACTTGAGCTGACTCTAATTAGTTACCACCCTTGACTGTGGTACAAATAATTTCCCAGAAGGACATTCAGAAGATTGTTCCAAGTTGCACAAATCAGACAAAGACAGAGAGGTGGGTGCAACAACCAAGTCGGGAGAAATACATCTGGATAAGGCATCTGCTTTGGTATTCTTAGAACCAGGCCGATATAAAAAAATTAAACCTAGAGAGAAACAAAGCCCAACGGGCCTGATGAGGATTAAGCCTTCAGACGAAGAAATGTATTCGAGATTCTTGTGATCTGTTAAGATGGTAATAGGCTGTTCAGTTCCCTCAAGAAGATGACGTCATGATTTCCCACATCATAATTTCTCTCGGGCAGGAGAGTTTGTGAGAGAAATACGCACAAGGATGAAGAGTTCCTTGAAATTCAGCACGCTGAGATAAGACGCGCCTACTTCGACCTCTGAAGCATCGACCTCCAGCTCCAGAATAAACGGCCAAGCAGGATCAGAATGGAGAAGGATTGGAGCAGAACTAAACAATCTTTTAGGAGTCACGAATGCCTCTTGTGCTTGAGAGGTCCAGACAATTTTACAAGGCTTCTTTGTAAGAGCCGTGATGGGTGCCACTATTCTTGATGAACTTGCAATAAAAGTTAGCAAACCCCAGGAAACGATGCATGGTCTTCAAAGTCATAGGAACCGGCCAATCAAGCACAGCGGAAACTTTAGCAGGATCCATTTCAAACCCAGAAGAAGAGATGACATATCCCAGGAAAGAGATTGACTTGTGGAACTCACACTTTTCAAGCTTGGCATAAAGACTATTCTCCCTTAATTTGAAAAGAACTTGTTTGTGATCAGACAATGAAGAAGAATAAACCAGAATATCATCCAAATAGACTATGACACAAGTTTGCAGAAAGTCTCGAAGTAAATTGATGAAATCTTGAAAGACGGTGGGGGTATTACATAAGCCGAATGGCATGACCAGGTATTCATAATGGCCATCCAAACTTTTAAACTCATTCCCCGCAAAACTTGTTCCGCATAAACAAAAAACTTTAAACTTAATAACTCACTGGAGGTGCTCCATGTAGGCCCTGCTGCAAACAAAAAGCCTTCTTATACTCAAAACAAAACAGAACATAGGCACACTCCACATACTGCTTCTGAAATTTTTTTTTTGAAAAAAAGCTTCTTTTATTAGTGAGATCCCAGCATAATGGCCATCCCGGGTGTTGAAGGCATTCTTCCACTCATAACCTTGAGTATGCAACCTGCAAGTCTAACTTAGTGAAGAATTTAGCTCCGCTTAGTCTAATGAATAATTTTGGAATCAAAGGTAAGGGGTATCGATTCTTAATTGTAATTTTGTTCAAGGCACGATAGTCAATGCATGGTCTAAGTATGCCATCCTTCTTCTGGACAAAAAAGAAACCGGCCCCAGGGGATGTGGATTTCCTGATAAACCCTTTGAAAAGATTATCTTGAATATATTCTTTCATGGCTTGGGTCTCAGGCAGAGATAATGGATATGTTCTTCCTCTAGGGCAAATGGAGCCAGGAACCAGATCAATAGGACAATCATACGGCCGATGAGGAGGTAGGCTCTGCTTCTCAAACACATCTACGAAATCCTTGTAGACATCACGGAGAGGAGGACTGGAGATGAGGCGGCAAAAGGAATGACAGAAGAAGAAATGCAGTTTAAGTGACAAAACAACTCCAGGCCATGAGTTCTCCAAAGACTAGTCAATGGATGGATTATGGAGTTGGAGCCAAGGAAACCCCAAAATGATAGGAATTTCAGGACAATCGATGAGTAAAAAGGACAACTCCTCTATATGCCACTCGGATCAGGACTGGGATGGTGGCAGAAGAAAGAACTCCAGGTGAAATTGGTCGGCCATCCACAACCCAGAGATTTCCTGCTGCTCCGGAGTCGAGAACGTTTTTGCAGGAAAATGTACCAGACCGGGTGGACAGGGAAGTAGGGAGAAACATACGGGATTTAACAGAGATTGGGAGTGCAGAAATCTTACCTAAGGGAGACTCCCCTCTCACACCTAGGCTGAGGCGTTTCCCTGATTCTGAGGTCTGGTGGGACAGGATCTCAGCAGATGTCCAGTGAGGCCACAGTATAAACAGAGACCCAAATTTCTTCTACGGTTTCTCTCCTCTGGAGTTAAGCGAGTAGCTCCTATCTGCATAGGTGCATTGAGAACTGGCAGCGCAGAAGCTACGGGAGGAGGAGGATAATCAGGCCTGAGGTAAGATGAAACTGAAGGCTTGCGGGCACAGAACTTAAGTGATGATTTCTCCCTCATCCGGGAATCAATTTTGATGATGAAAACTACAAATTCGTCAAAGGAAGTAGGCTGATCCAAGGTTACCAGCTGGTCTTTGAGGTCCTAGTGAAGCCCCCTCCAGAAAGTGATGACTGTCTCATTGTTACAAGTCACCTCGGCAGCTAAAGTCCGTATTAGACCCTTGATTGATTTTCATGAGCCGGTCAGAGGCGTTCAGTTTACGACCCGGGACATCAAAAATTTGCCAGAAAGTGGAAAGGAAAGCAGCAGAGTCATGTATAAGAGGATCATCTCTATCCATTAATGGTGAAGCCCAAGCAAGGGCTTTCCCCTGAATAATATAAGCAACCTTTCTCGGTCGCAAATTGATCAGGAGCCGTTTCAAATTGGATCTTGCATTGCATGATGAATCCTCGGCAAGCATCTGGAAAACCCCCAAAAAGAACGAACAGGAGCAGGAATCTTAGGCAGTTTAGGAGATGCAAAAGGGGCAAAATGAAGCGTAGAAGATTGAGAAGCACCAGCACCTGAAATTTGAAGGGCTTCTAGGCGAGAAGTGATGTGCTGTAGAGCTTTTGCCAGATGCACCTGTTGAGCCTCTTGGCTGTCCAAGCGCTTCATCATAACATCGAAGTATCCCTCCATGGTTGAGGAAGCAAAAGCCTAGGACAGTTCCATTGGCCCAAACTAACTGTAACAATCTTGTTGCACAGTGAGGGGGTACACTCGGTTGCACAGGTCAACCCTGTGGTCTCCGGTGTTCACTGACACCCTTATGGGGCCCTGGCTTTCTGCTGCGGAAAACAAACAAAGATGTGCGTGGTTAGAGACTAGTCCGTAAGCGAGGTACCGGCAAGGTTTTCGAAGAGGCATAGTCAAAAACAGGCGAAGATTTCAAGGCAGGCAGCAGGAATTCGTAGTCAAAAAAGTCAGGCAGGAGTCAAAACCAGATAATCAATACAATTGAGCAGGAATAGTGAACTGAAGCCTGGCTTGGGCAAAGACAAAATGGCAAATCAGGCTTTAAAGAGGAGTTTAGCGCCAAAGTTTGAATTTGGTGCTGATTAATGATGTCATGATGCCAGCATCAAAGCGCCAGCGTCGGAGCACCAGTGTAAGGGAATCAGACAGAAAGTGTGCACCTGCGCACGCGAAGAGAGGCGCACCGTGAGGTGAGCAGCTGCTTAATTCTCCCGGCGGGTCTTACAACAACAAAAAGTATATCAATAGTAAAAAGATACGGGTTGCTCCTTTAAATAATGGTACCAGTATGGTTGTTACAGATACAGAAATGACAAATGTGTTAATCAATTCTTTTCTTCAGTGTATACAATAGAGGAGTCCGAGTTCCCAGGCTCACTTCATTGCTGCACTGATGGCTGAGCTCAATCTAGTCAGTGGCTGACTCAGGATATGATTCATAAAGCTTTAATAAAAACTAATGTAAACAAGGTTCCTGAGAGAGAACTTAGTTCAGTTTTAGACCTGTCCCTATATTTGATTTTCTCCAATTTGCTTTCATTTGGTATGGTACCTATGGATTGGAGAAAATCTGATGTTTTCCAATATTTAAAAAGAGATTACGATCTCAGCCTAGCAATTAAAGGCCAGTAAATTTGACATCTGTGGTGGGCAAATTATTTGAAGGTTTGTTAAGGGATCACATACAAAATTTTGTCCTAGTGAATGGCATTATGAGCAGCATGGCTTTATGAAGAATAGGTCATGTCAGACAAATTTGATTTTTTTTAACAAATTTTTTTATTCAGTTTTCACAGAAAAACAAAGCAATGCATATTATAGATTATGTAGTCAAGTATATCATGTCATTGCTTTATACAAAAAAAAAAGAAAAAGTAAAGCAGTAATAGTAATATGGCATCCGTGTTCCAAGTTGTAATAAGTCTACAGGGTTGTGTTGTAGACTAAAAATTTATGAAGAGATGAATGGTGATGGCAGGTAGGATTTATAGATGGGTACTTTGGTGGGGTGATCCCGCTTTGGAGAACCCCTATCGAAGCTTTTGTACTTGGTAATACAGTCCTTAAGAGCTGAATCCAGCTAATGTCATGCGATAACATTTCCCAGGCAGTACATATGAGCCATTTGATTATGTAATTCCACTATGCCCACCTCAAAATTTTTATTATTGTTTACTTTGCCTATTATTTCCTAATGAAGGTTTGGTCGCTGTCTTCCACTAAATTGAAAATTTGGTTAAGGAGAGCTTGTGAATGCTTAGGAGTTTTTCGCATTGGTTTGCCCATCAGGAAAGTTTGAATGTCCTTTGTTACTGGTTTATGAAGAAGTCTGGTTAAAAGTGCTACTATCTTATACCACAGCAGTTGAATAGCAGAGCAGGTCCAAAAAATACCAATTTCCCCACAACCTCTCCAGCAGGACGGTTGGTACCAAAACATGAGAATTTTGTATACATGCTCTTTTTGTCTAGAGCAGAGTACCATTTTTTTGGCGTTGGCCCATATGGATGTCCATTCATTATCCAATAGGGGTTGAGGTGGTACAGCGTCCCATTTATTCATGTATGTATGTCTCCGGAGTATATCCATTTGAGGGTCATTGAGCATTTTGTAGATCCTTGATATAAGACCTTTTTGTGGAAGCCCTAATTTTGCAAAGTTCTTAATCCCATCACGGAAAGGTTTGAGGAAGTGCCCGAGTTGCAAGTATTTAAAGAATCAAAAAGTTCCTTGTGGTGCTTTATCTGTAAGGTCTTTAAAGGTAAACATATCCTTGGTAAGTGGGTTGATCAGGTCACTTGCTATCTGGAATTGTGGAATTGTGGTGGTGGGTTCCAGGTTGGAAGCTTGGGTTGTTCAGGAAACATCAGGTTTGGCCACTTTGAGAGGGAGAGTTTGGCTCTATGTCTGTTGTGTCTGTTGAGTGTGAGTGAGCGCATGTGCACTGACCGGGAGCGTCACTTGAAGAGTATGCACGCCACCACTTCGAGTGCCTTCACGCACATGCACGCAACCTAGCAAGAAGACCAGACTCTGCAGACCAGTCGGGTAGGCAGCAGAGAAAGTTATGTGTCTGGCGGCCTCCAAGCTTTGCACCCTAGGCACGTGCCTACTCTGCCTACCCCTAGTTCCGGCCCTGGGGGAGATTAACGTAGAGAGGTTGTAATGAATACTCACCCTGGTGGTCTAGTGGGCCGGTGGGGGTGTTGCCTGCTGCACAGTGCTCCTTTTTCCATTTGCCGGTAATCACTAGGGCACGTGCAGTGCACGCTTCTGAGTTTTATGCATCGTGCACATGACTATCACGCTGCACGGCGTGAAATTTGAATATTTAAAAGGCCTTTGAGCTGAAACTCATGGCCTGTTGTTATGTCTAACTTGTTAGTATCCTGGGTCTGCTTCCTGTCTTGTTTCATTCTTGTTTTGACCCTTGCCTGCCTGACTATTCTCAACTCTGCCAATTCTGACCCTTGCCTGCCTGACTATCCTTTAAACGCTACCTGTACCGACCCCGGCCTGATTGACCTTGCTTGAACTCCACCTGAACCAACCACTGCCTGTCTGACCCTACTTGAACTCTGCCTGTACCGACCCCGGCCTGCCTGAGTACACTTTTTGTTGATTCCCTGAACTGTTGCCTTCCATCCCAAACCTCGGTAATGACTGTGCCCCTTTGCCAGTCCACAACTCTTGCTTGGCTCCTCTCTTATTAAGATCTGGCGGCATCTGAGTAGCTGAGGACTACTCCTGAAGCCAAAAGTGGCTGCTATAGGCGAAATCAGAGCTGTGACCAGGGAGCTTAGCACTGGATTTAGGGAGCCGATTGTGACAGAGGTCTACTCTGCATCCTGGTTGAGATCAAATAAGATGGTTTACAAGGCCTTCAGGTGAGAAAGCATTCTCTATGAAACTAAAAGCGCTATTTTAAACTGTGCCCCATTGATACTGACCCCTGAAATATCGAATGAATTTCTTACAGTAGCAGCCAGGGGCTCTTTACTAAGAGCGTACAGAAGTGGAGAAAGAGGGCACCCCTGTCTAGTGTCATTTGTGATGTTGATAACCGAAGCTACTTGGCCAGAGAGTTTCAGCTGTGGTCAGAGTACTATATAGGTTTTGAAGGGCCAAAAGAAAGAGACCTGAAAAATTGAGGCACTAAAGGAGGGTAAACAGGTATGGCCAACTGAGGCGATCCAATGCTTTTTCTGCATCTAGGCTTAAAAGTACTGCCTGAGTGCGCTTTCTGCTCAGTACCTCTATCAAGTCAGTTGTGCGTCTTGTATTGTCCCCCGCTTGTCGACCGTGGATAAAACCAACTTGATCCCAACTGATCAGTCTGGGGAGAATGGGAGCTAGTTTGTTGGCTAAAATTTTGGAAAAAACTTTTAGGTCAGAGTGTAAAAGTGCTATAGGTCTGCAATTAGCACAATTTGAATGATCTTTATTCTCTTTAGGAATTAGGGATAAATAAGACTTTATATTTGATTGTGGTATTGGGTTGTCTTTTAGAAATTTTTTGAAAAGTTTCACCATATAGGGGTTCAGGATATGTGCATATACCTTGTAATATTTATAAGGTAGGCTGGCGGGACCTGGGGTCTTTCCTGTGGGTAAAAAGTGTAATGCCCAATTCTTCAAGTGTTATATCTTCATGTAAGGCTTGTTTGTAATTTTCTGTTAATTTAGGGAGCCCTGCCCCTGTAAGAAATTTGGGGTTGATTTGATGAGCAGTTTGTATATTATATAGCTGAAAGTAGTAGTTGTGGAATATTTCCCCTATCTGGGTTTGATTATAGGGGAGTTGGCCTGAGGGATTTCGTATAGAAGAAATTCTTGATTGCATTTGCTGATCCCTTAATTTTCTTGCCAATAGCGTATGTTGTTTATCCCCCCTTTCATAGAACGTTTGTTTTGTCCATAGAATAGCTTTTTGAGCTTTTTGTATATTGAAGTGCAGATAGCTCTTTCTTAATATTTAGTATTTGTGATAAAAATGAATGGCTTTTATTGTATTGGGTTTCAAGGGTATGGAGCTGAATTTTAAGGGTATTGTATTTAAGGGGGGGATTGTTTTTTCCTTTGTGTCGAGAGAGCTATAATATGTCCTCTTATGGTAGCTTTATGGGCCTTCCATATAGTGGATAAAGATTGGACTGTTCCCTCATTAAATTGCCTAAGTGGCAGCTGGGTCGTGCAAGAGGGTCTCATGCATGCACCAATGTGGCTCTGTAGGGGGGAGTTTTGAGAGTTCTAGGCTTAAAGTAATTGGAGAATGGTCAGACCAAGTAATTGGGAGAATTTCTTTGGAGTATTGCAACTGCAGGCAACGTTGTAAAATAAGAAAGTAATCTATCCGGGAGTGTACCTTGTATACCGGGGAGTAATATGTTTGTTCGCTATCTAGTGGGAAATCCCCTCCTATGATCTGATATGGAATATTACATTTTAAGCATTTAATGAATATCATTTTTAAAAACTTAATTTGGCTTTGAGAGTAGGCATAAACAATAAGAATTGGCGTCTCCATATATTTGCCTTGCAAATTGGCCATTTGGGTTGAAAAAAGACTGGTCAACTGTCAAGGGGCAGTTCCGGATATCTACCCCTGATTTTTCTTGTGTATTGAGGCATAGTAACCTTTGGGATAATACTTAGATTGAAGTTTATATGAGGAGTCTCGGGCAAAATGGGTTTCTTGAATTAAAGCTATATCAGATTTTTGATTTTTAATTTCCTTCAGGACCATGTATCTCTTAGTGATGCTGTCTAGTCATTTGGCATTAATAGAAACAAACTTAGCCATAATAGATTATAATAAAATTAGTTTTGTAACTCATACCCTCCTGGAACAAACAAACTTATGAATAAAATGCACCTCACATATCTTAAAGCATATTTCAGCATTCTGTGCCGATCCATATCATATTTAAAACCTGAGTGTTGCCATATCACCACCATCACATGAGTTATTACTTGTGTAGGTATAAAATAATGTAAAATAGAATTAAAAATAATAATACAAAAATTTTCATGAACAACATTCAACATTTAACAATTATAACCTTTAAATGTTTAGGTAGAGCAGAGAGGATATCTGTCTGTATCCACCTCTGAAAAATGGGAAAGGAAAAAAGGGTTCCTGTTAAAGGGGTTGTTCACCTTCAAACATCTAGTTGTTTTCAGATAGTTCACAAGAAATAATGACTTTTTCCAATTACTTTCTAATTTCTATGTGTGACTAACATAGAACAGTCTATGTGTGACTAACATTTTTCTAACATTGAAGTGTAAAGTGTCATTTTTCACCTTCTAAAGCAGCTCTAGGAGGGGGGGGTCACAGACCCTGTAAACTGTTCTAAATTGATACATTTAGTTGATACATTTCTTATCATTGTCCCTGCTGAGCACAGTCCCTGAGTTTCATTAAAGGCAGCTGTTACAATTGATAAAATAGTTGCCAATACTGCCAGTACTACTGAGATGCTGCTGAGAAATGTATCAACTAAATGTTGCAAAATTGTAACAGTTTAGAGACTGCACCGGAATTACTGAGCTGCCAGACTCAGAGACAGGGACATTAAACTTTAAACTTAAATTTTGAAAAAATGTTAAAAAATTAACAATGGAAAGTAATTGAAAAAAGTCCGGGGAACAACTGAACTGAAAAAAGTGTTTGGAAGGTGAACAGCCCCTTTAAGGTTGAAATAAATATATTTAATCCCACACATTTTGTTCCCACCAAGCCGAACGTGTTGATGAGAAATAATCTCGATGGCTGTTCCATGTAGAGAAAAAACCTGTGTTTTACTATACGATTTACGATTTATAGAGCTAAACTCCTGCAAAGATCCATTGTAAAAAATAGAAATATGTTGATTCCCTTGTAATAACTTCCTTCTGTGGTCAGGGAGGAGAAGGTTGGACAAAGCAAGTCGTAATGACCGGGAGGGGCTTGGGACCTTGGACCACAGTAGGGACTCCGAGATTTTTTGCAGGGATCTTGTGCTGGTGTCTGTGACGTCTCTCAGTTGAATGCTTAAAGCTGCCAGCAACTTATGTGAGATTGGCCACAGTGGTTCACAATTGGCTTGAAGGGAAATTTAGAGATTTTTAGCTGCTTGAGTTATTGGCTTTAATTCCCTCCTTTTAGCCAAGGTTACGGATGACAAGTCAGCATAGATTTGTATCTTATGGTTATTGAACTCCATTGAATTAAGAGTGAGGGTTTTAGTTAGTATAGCTTCCTTACTCTCGTAATAATAGAAGAGCACAATGATGTCTCGGGATGGTTTATTTGGAGGATGTCTAGGCGCTAATGACCTCTGTGCTCTATCTAGTGTCCAGCAATTACTAAGGAACTTCAAAGCAGATATATGTAAATAGCTCCTGTAGATATTTAGAGAGCCACGCATCAATTTCTTCTGGAACTTCCCTGAACCGCAGGTTCTGCGCACAGGGCCGGATTTACTTTTATACTACCCCTAGGCTGCCTGGGTCCTAGCACCCATCGATAACACATGCGAGCCATTGTGAGCATGCACCGGCCACAAGGCCACCAAGTCCCAGTGCCGCACTTTCCCCCCGCACACATGCGGCTCCCCAATGCACCTCTAGATGTGGCTGGGCGGCATGCCGCCCTAGCCCCAGGCTGTTGTGGCCTCACCACAAATCTGGGCCTGCCTGCTTGACCTGTTTTTGAAGTCTTCACATGTATCTTTAAATTGATAAATTTCATCTCGCATTTTCCTCCTCCATATTGGCTAATCTCTGAGCTATGAGATCTCAATGGATTTCTTTGACTGCTGATGAGACAGCTGCCATGACTGTTTGGGAGATAGTGGCAGTCAATTGCATATGTAGATATGTAAGCTGTTCAGTGAGAAACTGAGCTGTGACTAGGGCTTTTGCTTGTGGACTAGATGGCCGTTCAGCATGTGCAATTGACTGACCTGGGGAATTATGGCCTGTGAGAAAGAACCGGTCATGGAGACTGGAGAGGATGGAGCCGAAGGCGGGTGTTCCGATACAGCACTGTTCTGAAAAGCTCCATCTTGGATCTCTGCTGAATCACTAGGCATTCTGTGCAGGAACGGAGAGTGTCGTTTTCTGCTCATGCTGCCATCTTTTACCCATAGTCATAAAACCGAAGGTTTCTGCAACATAGTGATGTCCCGAGCAGATGATTAGATGCTTTAGTAAGCTGATTTTTAGGTAGTTTTACAGCCAGAACACGGAGATCTAGAAAGTTTGTGCATTTGTCTCCATGTTGGCCATGCCCCCCTAAATTTGATTGCTTTTTACGATGAGGTAAATAAGATGCTGGACAGTGGGGGAGCAGTAGATGTGATCTATTTGGATTTTGCCAATGTATTTGATACCATGCCCCACAAACAACTGCTTTCTAAACTAAGGTCTGTTGGGTTTAATGAAGTAGTTTGCACATGGATAGGAAACTGGCTACAGGATCGGATACAGAGGGTGGTTGTTAATGGTACATTCTCTACTTGGAGTAAGGTTCTTAGTGGGGTCCCTCAGGGCTCAGTATTGGGTCCACTTTTATTTAACTTGTTCATTATTGACTTAGGGGAGGATATTGTAAGTAATGTTACAGTGTTTGCAGATGACATAAAGTCATCCAGCCCAATTACTCCATCCAGGATGCAGCATCCTTGCAAGAGGATCTTGACAAACTGGCAATCTGGGCAGCTAAGTGGCATAGGAGATTCACATGTTGATAAATGTAAAGTCATGCACCTGGGATGTAAAAATATCCAAGGCACTTAAACCCTTAATGGGACTGCACAAGGCAAATCCATAATGGAAAATGACCTTGGAGCCCTTGAAGATAATAAACCTGCTGTAGCACGCAATGCCAGTCAGCAGCATCAAAACCAAATAAGGTCTTAAACTGTATTAAAAGGGGCATTGATTCACGGCAGGAAGGGGTCATTCTTCCACTTCATAGAGCACTAATAAGGCCCAGGGCTAGAACTAGGGGTAGGCAGAAGAGGCACTTGCCTAGGGCGCAAAGTTGGAGGGGCGCCAGGCACAGTACCTCTTCTGCCTGATTCCCCCTAGTTCGGAGCACTTTGCTTCCACCTGTGGCAGCAATTACAGCATTGTTGTAAGGAACGTACCTGGTGGTCTAGTGGGGGGACGGCAGGGACGCCTGCCGCCCCCTCGGCGGGGACGCCCGTCGCAACGAGGAGCTTCTTTAAGGCCACAGGCGCCGGCGTCTTAAGGCGCGCGCGGCGCGCTCTTGTGTAATTTAAAGGCGCAGGCGCGATGACGTAGTGACGTCAGCGCACAATGGCGCGTAATTCAAAATGCTATTTAAAGCCCATTAGGGCTGTGGGAGTTTGCCCGTGATAGGTTTATTCCTGGTGCTTTCGAGCTTTTGCTATTTTGTATCCTGAACTTGTTTGATTCCTGTTTGTGACCCTTGCCTGGCTTTTGACAATTCTGACCTCTGGATCCTGACCCTTGCCTGATTACCGACTACCTCCTCTGATTAACCCTCTGATTGACTTCCTGGTTTGACCCTTGCCTGCCTGATAACGTTTATTCTCTGCCTGCCTCGACCCGGCCTGATCTGACTACTCTTTTGCCTAAACGCCTTGTACTACGATCTTCTGTCCAAAGACTTTGCTTTACTGTCGTGCCCCTCTGCTTATCCAGAACCCTCATCTTGCACCTCTCGTTTAAGTCCAAGTGGCATCCAAGTAAGCCGAGGGCTCCTCCCGAGGCCCAAAGGCGGTCACACTACTGGTGAAGCACGAGCCGAGACCAGGGTGCCTGGTGTTTTGTTCTGGTGTTGGGTGCCGACCGTGACAATTGTGCGCTGTATGCATCTTTGGTGCGTGTGCTGGTTAGTGCATGCGCACTCAATTGTTCGCACGTGCAAAATTGTTCATGCACACGCATGAGAAGGGGGAGCGACATAGTCAGCTGGGTTGCCTAGGGCACCCAGCCACCTTGGCCCGGCACTGGTAAGGCCTCATGTAGAATATGAACAGGACATTATTGTATTAGAGAGGGTCCAGAGAAGGGCAACTAAGCTGGTAAAAGATATGACAAATCTTAGCTATGAGGAAAGACTGGCCAAGTTGGGGTTGTTCACGCTGGAGAAGATGTGATTAAGGGTAAATGTGATAACTATGTATTAATATTTAAGGGGATCATATAATAATCTCTCTGATGATTTATTTAGTAATAGGTCTTTCCAGCTGAAGCAAGGTTATCCATTCCAGTTAGAAGAAAGGAGGTTCACTTTTCAGTGAGAGCTGCGAAGATGTGGAATGCTCTCCCCGAATTCAGTAGTACAGGCCGATACATAAGATTTAATAAGTGAGGGAATACAAGGTTATGGAAGATACAGGTATCTCATAGTACAAGTTGATCTGGAGTCAGGATTCAGGAGTTAGGAAGGAATTTTTTCCCCTTCTGAGGCAAACTGGAGAGGCTTCAAATGTTTTTTTTTTTGCCTTCCTCTGGATCAACTAGCAATGAGGCAGGTTAAAATGGAGTTAAAAGGTTGAACTTGATGGGCGTGTGTCTTTTTTCAACCTAACTTACTATGTTACTATGATACTATTCATTAAAGATTTGTCCG
This sequence comes from Xenopus laevis, assembly GCF_017654675.1. Lineage (NCBI taxonomy): Eukaryota > Metazoa > Chordata > Amphibia > Anura > Pipidae > Xenopus > Xenopus laevis. Next base: position 76,663,955 of record NC_054373.1, on the reverse strand, counting down.
AATTCCGAACCAATTCGGAATCCTAATTTGCATATACCAATTTGCATAAGCAAATTAGGGACAGGAAGTGAAAATGGAAAAAACATTTTTTACTTCCTTATTTTGTGACTGAAAATGATGTGGTTTCCCTTTGCATATGCAAATTTGGATTTGGTTCAGCTAGATACAAGAATTCAACCAAATCAGAATCCTGCTGAAAAAGTCTGAATTCTGAACCGAAAACTTTTAATAAATAGGCCTCCACATTTTGGGATGATGGAAAGCTTAGCTTGATAATAATTTCCACAAAATACAGCAATCTACCACCCTTGAGACAGTTGGGACCAGGCCCGGATTTGTGGTGAGACCACAAAGGCCCGGGTCTAGGGTGGCAAGATTTTAGTGGCGGCATGCTACATCCTATAGAGTACTGGGGATGTGCAGCGCAACTCCTGTCCCCGGTGCTCCAACACAGGTGAAAGAGGCTAAAGCAGACATGAGAACTATGTGGCCAAGGGGTTACTGAAAATGACACTAACAAATCTCGTTTGGGGACACATTGAATGGACTTTTCTGATGAGTGTTTACTCTCTGCCTCATTGTAAGTACAATATTACAACATTTTATACAATGGGATTGTGCCCCTTCTTTTATGTTTGTAATCAGAATTTATGCTGTGTTAGGGATATACTGTATACACTATCAAAACAAATGTTAAACAGTTAGAAAAATCAATGTGATAAGGGGCCACTGATCATAACAACATGACACTGGTTATAATTGGTTGAAACAAATTTGTTTTGTGAATCACGTCATTCTCAGTAAGATTTTCTTAATTCACGGTACCATTTTTTTCATCCCCATCCAAATAGAGATGAAGCGCAAGTCATCATAAATAGTGATGCTTGAGATAAACTGCCCTGTTTCAATTCCTCTATCTAACCAGCACTATCATGTGTCAAGAAAGCTATTCATTTCTTATATACAGTATGCTGTTGTATAGCAATTTGGGCTGAACTAAGCAAACACCATTTGATCTAGACAAACAGCATCTACCAAATTCTAAGCAAACCATAAAAAGTAAGAGTTCAGTTCCTGCTACTCCCTACCATATAAATCTTCTGTTGTACAGAATTCATTGCCTGTCTTTTCAACACTGCAGGGACAAATATTTATTCACAGTGTTTGACCATGTATCAAAGTTTTGATGCAATGCTTACAAATAAGTAGACTGCCAAAAGCTCTTTAGGTGAAAAGGTTATCTGGGCCATCAGAGAAGATCAGAGATAACACTTTTTTAGCTTGGTGTCATCTATATTAGTATTTGTATTCCGCCCTACTAGAGATGAGTCACCTCTCTTGCACAGTCTGTGCTGTACAGGGATGTGGTTAGACAGACTGCAGCTGTTCCGCACGTCAGCTGAAAATCAAACAAACAAGAAAGGGGATTTGTTCAATTTACAGTAGGAATAGAAAATTAATTCAGAGATGACATTGGATTAAGGGAGCTTTTGTCAAGATGGGAAACTTTCTTTGTCTGTGTTTACTTTTATTAAATGTATTCTTTAAATTTTAGATAAAACGAGCAATGAGCTGGCAACAAACTGGGATTTTTTTTTAATGTTCTTTAGTAGTTATAATATGAATATTAATGGCAGGCTTGCTTATGATCTAGGAACATAGTTTGAGAGGAATTGTAAAAAAAGAAAATGGAATACAATTTCTCTGTTAAATGTCTGTAGTTATCCTTATAATAAGCTTTTAACTGTAACTTGTTTCAGTGAAAAAATATGTAAAAACAATGATCTGGTACATTTTCTAGATTCTTCTGGATTTCCCTGTGATATTCATTGTGGTATATGTTCACTCTTCCCTATTATGCCATCAAGCAACAGACACCCTGCCGACTGCAAAATGGGGCCCTAATTAAAAAAAACAATCTGATACATGGTCCACTTTGCAATCAGGCCCCTGAAAAGACTTCCAATGATCCAATCATTTTCTCAATATTGAACAGTTGCTCCAAAGATGCAGAATCCTAGTTTTATATCCATCATCACAGCTCTTTCCAGCCTCATGTATTTAATTAAATTAAGAACATAATGCTTAAACTCCCTTTACTTTTACAATATGCTTTAGGCATTGTAACAATAATTGAGTATATCTACCAATCAGCTTACTTTTGGGGTTGTAATTGTTCACTCTGCTTTGCATTGTTTTTAGGGGGTTTCTACCAGGTAGTGGGCAGACAGATGTTTGAGTCATTCTTTTGATCAATCGCCCCACCACCACCAACACTAGCACCATTACTAGGGTGTGAGAACCTAGAAGAAGTGATACCTCCCAAAAATTAACAAGATAGACATGAAAAGGAAATACTGTAAATGCCAATATAGAAAGTATGAAACTAAAGATGGCTGGATCTTCACTATAATCGCAAGGGCTAACTGGAATTTATATAGTTAGTTACATAGTTAAAATGGGTTGAAAAAAGACCAAAGTCCGTGAATTTCAACCCCTCCAAATGAAAACCAGCCTCCATACATACACACAATCACACTGACCCCTCCATACACTCACATAAGCTATATATACCAATATCTATACTAATTGTATATTTTAGTATCATAATAACCTATGATATTATGCTTTTCTGTTAAAAGCATTACCAGAATCAGCTATTACAACGTCATCTGGCACTGTCCATTGTCCACTGTGAAGAACCACCTTCGCTTCAGATGAAAGTTATTTTCCTCTAATTTAAAGGGGTGGCCTCTGGTATGGTGATGCTCTTTATGGGAAAAAAAGTGCCCTGCTTTTTGTCTATAATGTCCTTTAATGTACCTGTAAAGTGTAATCTTGTCTCCTTACAAGCTTCTTTTTTTCCAGAGAAAACCCCAAGCATAAATTTAGCTGCATGTCTCTGCACTCTCTCCAGCTCATTTATTGGAGCCCAAAACTATACTGCATACTCCAGTTGAGGCCTTACCAGGGACCTATAAAGAGACAAAATTATGTTTTCATTCCTTGAGTTAATGCCCTTTTATGCAAGACAATACTGTATTTGCTTTAGTAGCCACAGAATGACACTGTCTGTTATTTACTCTAAGTCAATCTGATTTATTTACTCTAAGTCAATCCCCAGATCATTCTCAGTTAAGGAAACTCCCAAACACACAGCCATATAGTTTATAACTCAAATTTAAATTATTTTTACCAAAGTGCATAACCTTGCATTTAGCAACATTGAAACTCATTTTCCTGCCCAGTTTTCCATTTGAGTCAAATCACACTGCAAAGTGGAAGCATCCTGCATGGAACTTATAGTTCTGCACAATTTAGTATCCCAGCATGTGATTTACCAACTTGGAAGCCAGGTTTCGCCTTCATTGGTAAATGTCAATTACACTAGAACTGTAGTAAAATGCTACACTTGAAAACAGTGATTTGCTTGCCTTTGTGTTCCTACCACTTTGCATTAATGTTAGTAAATTACTAAATATGTGTGTTATTCATAAGTGATCTATACTTTACCAGAGGTAACAAGATCTCTATCACAAATTGTGTTCTGAGGGGAGCAAGGATTTTGCTAAACATGTACACCTCTTTTTGATCCTGTTCTATTCCTTTAAAGGCTATACATACTGATAAAAATATTAAATTGCTCATCCATGTAGCCTTTTTGTTTTTAATTAAAGGAGTTTTTCATTGTTAAATTAATTTATAATATGATGTAGAGAGTGATATTCTGAGGCAATTTGCAATGGGTTTTAATTTTTTGTGGTCTTTGAGTTATTTTTCTTTTTATTCAGCAGCTCTCTCAGTTTCTAATAACATCAAGCTGGTTGGCAGGGTCCAGGTATCCTAGCAACCATGTTTGGTTTGAATAAAATACTGGAATATGAGAAGCCTGAATAGAAGAATGAGTAAAAAAAAAATAACAGTACATTTGCAGCCTTACAGAGCATTTGTGTTTTAGATAGGGCCAGTGACCTCCTAACTGGAAACAATTAGAAGAAGAAGGCAAATAATTATATAAAATTAAATATTGAAACCCAATTGAAATTACCTTAGAATTAGCCATTCTGTAACATACTAAAAGTTTACTTAAAGGTGAACCGGCCTTTAAGGGGCAGATTTATAAAAATCAAACTGAGAAATATAGAAGGATTTACAACAGTTTAGGCTATTTTTGTATTTATCAAAGCTCTCCTGACAAATCAATTTGTCAATTTGACTGTGTTCAACTGCTTTAAGTAGTCAAAAAAATTTTTTTTATGGAGGAATAGCTCTCAGTCCAGTAGAATACAGAGTACTAAATATCGACCTGAATAGTTGATCCCCTATGCAAATCATGTAACTGATCAACCAACAACTACAGTATATGTGTTTTTTTGTATTTTTAAGTGCTATGTATTTGTATTGTATTTATAATATTGCTCATGAAAATAAAAACAAAAGTTAATAAAATAGGTGGTGCTACAGAATTGATTATCACTTCAGTTTAAACACTGGAATTAAAAGTGGGTGTTTTAAGTTGCAGTATGTTGCTGACTGATTCATGTCTGCTGACTGCTGTATCTGTATAAGATAGATAAATATAGTTCTAGTAAATTCTTAACCATTTAAAAGTGCTAACTATCCCATGTAAATCTTAATAATACCAATGTATAATATAAATGTTTATATGTATTATGTGTGTATATTAGCACATAAACAGGTAGCTCCGTTGTTGTAGGGAAGAGTACATTCTTTATATTGGGGTCATCAATCTCAAAATATACTAATAATCTAACTATCTATTGTTTTATGAATTATTAGTTAGCATTAATGTTTTCACAAACATTTCTCTGTTGAACTATAGGAGGATGGACCCCATCAGGGGTGAAAAATATGTCCCATTTCCATTAGTGTTAGGTAGGAGTGTGGATTAGTCATGGGCGAATCTGTGGCGCTTGGCTTCGGCAAAAATTTACATCGAAATTTGCAAAACGGCGGAAAATCAACATAATGAAGCACGTCAATTTTGACGTGTGACAATTTTTATATGCGCGACTATTTGGTCCAAATGCATTAAAGTCAATGGGCGTCCGAATAATTTTGATGAGCGACAATTTTTATGCCCGTCAATTTTACCGTGCATCAATTTTTTTTGGCCGAGCCAGATTTTTCGCTGGCAAATTGTCGCAGCAGTTTCGCAAGTTAATTTGCTTGCGGCGAAAAGTGGACATTCATTGCAAATTCATGTCTAGGGAATTTATTAGCACATCATTAGTGTGGATCAATGCCTTAGAAAAGGAAGCTGGAGTCACAAATGACTCTCAAACTCTTTATTTACTTTGCCACTCTTCAAACATTGGGGGTTATTTACTAAACCTCATATTTATCTGGTCATGCTTTTTGGGGCAACAACAAAAAACATTTTTTGTGGAATAAATTTTTTTATTTTTTTTAGATTTATTATACCCTGATGCTGCAAAAAGCCTAAATCTGAAAATCCGCCAACTCAGACCTGTCTAAGTAAATGGGAGAGGCTCCTATCTCAATTTGAAGTTTTCGTGGTCTGCACTGAGTTTAGCCCAAAAATTTGTCTTTTCGGGCAAAATCTCAAAACAATCGATTTTATCTAGTTTTTCTGAGATCTTTATTTTATTAATAAATAAGGTCAAATCGAGCATGGGAGTTTTGTTGTGGTTTTTTTTTCTTTTATTAAAATATGAGACAAATTTGGATTTTAGTAAAAAAAAACACTTTATAGTGTGTAGTGACTATGCATGTATCGGATTACTCATAGTTACATTGTTAATTTTGGATTAAAAAAAAACACAAAAACAAACAAAAAAATCTAATAAAAAAAGTACAACCTTTCCAAGGGGCAGATTTACTAAAGGGTGAATTGTCGCCAGCGACCAATTTGCACCCATTGCTATACTTTGTCAGGCACAAATTCGCATAGACTACGCTAATTCACTAAAATGCATGAGTTTCATCGTGGGCACCGACCGCTGGCGATTTTTCAGTAGCTTTACTTCGGCAATGTGAGCATTTGATAGTGAAGATGCACTAGCCTTCATTTCTGCATAGCAAAACTTTGCGAGAGGTTTCTTGTGCTTAGGTTTATTTGCAAAGGGCGGGAAATTTAAAGTTGTATGGACGCATTTATGTTAAATGTGCATATACTTACAAATTACACTTTTTACACATTTCCAGGAAACCTTCGTAAACACAATAGAGTTATTCTAATGCCCTACACATGTCCCCACTGTAAAAGTAATGTTCCATATGTTTGCAAATGTATGGCGAAAACCGTTTACCCAAAAAAAGTTTGTTAGGTCTTTTGCAGGCAATCAGGGTTTTTTGATGCATTTTTGGCTCACAGACTATAATGTAAGTGACAGAAGGTTGAGGAAGATCTAGCTACTTTAATGCACTACGCCTGGTCTGAGGTGGCGAAGGCAACTCTGGCAAATGAGGTACCATTCAGTAAAATCTTAGTGAATTTGAGGAGCAACGACCGTTCGACAGATCGAAAAGTCGCCTGTCGAAAGAGTGTGAATGACCGCTAGCGCTAGTCTCTCTCGCTAATGAATTGGTGATGTCCCTGTGGGCGTCAACTCTTTAGTAAATCTGCCCACAAATAACTATGTATACATATATAAGGGGATCATATAATAATCAAGCTGGCCCTTGAAAATCATGGTTTGAAATGCAAACCAGTAAACCCTTTTGTTATTAAACAACTAATGAACTATCCACCTCTCAATAAATAAGCAAAGTTTGACAGATTTTTCTGCATTTTCCAGCAAATGCAAAGCACAGTTAAGTGCTTGCTTTTGTGAAAAGAAAATGGTAATACATGAATACACATCAATGTGTTTTATGTAATTCAGATCTCAAAGCTACTGCAACAGCCTGTGCAATAATTTTAGGAACATTTTATCCACAATATTGTACAAGTACAATAAGAAAAGAGTGACTAAACCAATAAAGGGTAAGGAATATCTCAGTTATGAAGACAGGCTGACAAAATTAGCATTGTTTGCATTGGAGAAGAGGTACTTAAGGAGGGAAATTATCACTATGAATAATTATATTAAAGGACAATAAACTCTCTATGCCTTATTCAGCAGCAGAACTGTATAAGAACTCAAGGACTTCCCTTGAAAGTAGAAGAAAAGAGGTTTCATCTAAAAGCACAAAAAGAGTTTTTGAAGCAAAGGCTGTGAAATTATGGATTTATCTCCCTGTTTGTAAAAGCAGATAAACTGAATAGTTTCAAGAATTAATCCAATAATTTTAAGTAAGGATATGTTGAATACACAATCTTTACATTTTTTTCTTTACATTTTTTTCCTAATACTGAATATTCCACCAAATACCAATAGTTTTTTTTAAATATGAAACTCTAGTTAGCATATCACGAACAGATCTGATGTTTCTGAAAATGCTAGATACACTTAAGCTGCCATATATGGGGTGATAAAAGTTGCTGTCCCCGTGTCTCCAGATCACATTGGCCCTTCTTATGAAACAACCATTGCCATTGTGGGTCCTTTTTGTTACTACTTCAGGAACTACAACAATCATGACAATCCTAGTGATCTATACTTTCAGCTAAAACAGTTCAGGCACAGTTGGGCATATAAATGATTATCTGCCTACAATTGAATAAATCCAAAAAGACGATGACATTGGAAATGCAGAACAAATAAACCTCCAAACTGTATTACTCCATGCTAAGATCTTGGCAGACTCCGTTCCAGGAGTTGCTGAAGAAATGGCATACTTCTGTGTTTGAGAGGCAGCTACTATATTGAATCTCATTATTTCTAGGGTGGATGTGTGCCCAGATGTAGAAAAATTGGGAGATTTATTTTACTTGATTTTGCAATAAATGTGAGGTAAAGTGTACTGGGAAAAAATGATGTCATATTTATTGATGCAATTTCACCTTATGTGGTTTAGACATTGACAATATATTTATTCGGCATGGTGGCTGATTTTTAAGCTACCATCTAACACTAAAACACTAATTAAAATTCTTTAAGCCCGGAAAATTTATTCATTGGGTGTATCCTTATATTATTATGATTAATCAGTGGATTAAACTGGTGGAAAAGACTTTACCACTAATTAGATCATCCCATAGTTTTATATCTAAGTCAAGAAAAATGTGTGGAGCTTGTGGACATGTGAAGTTCTTGAATATTGAGGTGACTGTATTATTGTGAATAATGTATTTTACCTCTTATTATCATTGATATATGTATTAAATGAACAACTCAACACATTGAGCATATGCAATATCATTCAAAGGTCCAAAATGGGGAGCTGCTGACAATTCACAAGATATGGACCATTACTGTGACATGGATTTTCAAAAGCAGGGCTGCTAAAATAAATTTTATGAAATTCTAGGCATTTACTAGAAATATGCATTTTTTAAATGTCACTGGTATTTATGGGGTTGTATTTGGTTCATCTAGGCACTCAAGATTTGAATCCTGAAACAAAAGCCAGATTTGGTCAAATCCGAAACCAAATCCTGGATTCAGCATATCCCTGCCTTTGACAAGGGGACTCCTCAATTGACCCTTAGCCTTCAGCCATCCCACTTAACCCCATTGTTACATACCTAAATGAAACACCAGGAGCCAGAAATGGGGTAAAATGGTCAGCATTTATTCACATGTTATCAAATAAATGGGACCTTGCCAGCCTCACCCCAAGGCAAAATTCAAAGCCAGAATTTCACAAGAGATCACGACTATGTTCTGCTGTTCTTTACTGAAGACTTGAGAGATGTGCTTGCCAATGAGGGAAAACATCTTTCAGTAAAATGAAGCTTGACCTTGTTAGGGACATATATATTGATACTTCATCATCCTCAAGTTTCCCATTCACTAGAACATATATTGGTATATTGATACCCCGCCTTTTTTAACCTGACTGAAGGCTAAAAAGAAAGTGGGGAAGTATGAATTAAAATATCTGGCGTAGGAAAATGAGTTTCCTGAAGGAACAGAATATGTATTGGAAATTGTTGATAATATTTGAATGCTACTGTTCATTTCCCTGGGGAATTAAGCCCCTATGAGTCAAGCAACGCAATACTATTGTTAAATCTCAACAATACTATTGTGCGTTCCCCATCCTGACTAAATTTTATCCCTATCCATATTAAGGAAATAGCAGATTTATAAGATTTGAACCAAGTGTTAAAATAAACATGGAAAACATAAACCAAATAATTAACATAAACAGAAAAATAAACCTGGGCACTCATATGCATGTGCCTTATTGGGGTCAGCATGGAAACTCAATATTAGGAGGGAAAACACTTGTGTTGTCCTGATGCGGGGGGGCGCCATTCCTTCCAGCTGGAATGGTGTTGCTGTAAATACGTAGGTTGAGCAAGTTTCACCACAGAAATGTCATCTTATGATTTACAGTATATTTATGTAATTTATGGGTCTAATTTATGGAGACTAAATTGGAGCGATCGGGTCCATACTGTTCACATAATCAATTCTTTGGAATCGTAATATTGCAGCCGGACGATTACATTCTTGGGCAATCTGCTTGATGATTTGGGGCCTATGGTCCAATGAACTTTGTCAAAATGAGGTGATTTGGGGATAAGTCCAGTACAATGGACTGTAGTAGCATTGGGATCTCTGCTGCTAGGTCCATGACGGTGTCCAGGAGCCCTCTAATACGGATATTATTGCACCTTGAACGGTTCTCTGCATTATCTGATTGTTCCTGTGTAGATTAACCCAGTGCACAAGCTCATCATCTTTTATTTCCAATGCATCTGTGTGGCGGCCTTGTTCTTTAATCTTATCCATGAGTTTCGTAGTTATAAATTTGGCCGTGGATGTTAAATATGTTTGAAGCAGAGATTTGAAATTGCCCAATAAAATTGCATCTGGTGAATACCCAGATTATTGAGAGCCATTCAATGTTGTGAAGAAAAGATGGAGCATCATTAATTGACTTGCCTGGGCTGAAGTCCTCTGCATTCTTGGAACCAGAAGGTTGGATACTTGACTGGAAGAAAAAGTTTTTAAGCATACTCTGGCTCCCTTTCTTGCACCATTTGGACACTTTGGACATTACTAGACCTGTCCTGGCGGTAATGGGAAAGTTTGAGACCTTGAGGTAGACATATAAGAAACCACCCAGCCGGAATGCAGAGCTCGCTGAGACGTGTCTATCCTTCTTGAGCCCACGAATGTGCCTCTGGGTAACCATGTATTTCTACTAAAAACTACCCAATGCTTTCCCAAAATTGTTGGTTTTGATGAAATACCTGAAAATAGCCTCAGCTTCCATTTTTAGCATTTTATCTCCCACATAGCATTAGGTATCAAGAAAAAACATCCTAAATATGAATTCCAGGGGCCTGCTTAAAAGTTTGATGCCCATTGTGCATAGGATTACCAAAGTATCGGGTGTTTAGAGACTCCAAAATGAAGTTAGCGCATACAAATTGTCCTGAAGGTCACTTGAAAAATCAACACATTTACTGCATTTTTGTGGGGTAAAACACAAAAAAAAGTTGACCCCCAAAACCATATATTTTAGGAAAGTACACATTCAGATGAATCCAAAATGGATAACCATATCTTTCTACTCTGAATAACTATGTCACGATGCTTTCACAAAATTGTCGGTTTTGATGAAATGCCTGAAAATCACCTCAAAGCTTCCATTTATTATTATCTCTCATATAATATTAGGTACCAATATAAAACATTCTAAATATGAATGCCAGGGGTATTCCGAACAATTTGATGCCCAATATGCATAGATTTACCCAAATATGTGGCATACAGAGACACTGAACAGTTTGGTGCCCATTGTACATAGGATTACCAAGTATCTGATGTTTAGAACCCCAAAATGTAGCTAGAATATACAAACTGTCCGAGAAATCACTTCAACCACTAGCTAAGCAAATATTTTAGTGCATTTTTTGCAGGGTAAAAACATAAAAAACATGTTGACCCCCTCCAAAATCATATATTTTTGGAAAGTATACATTCAGCCGAATCCAAAATGGGTTACTAATGTTTTATACTCTACAATGCTTTCCCAAAATTGTCAATTTTGATGAAATAGCTAGAAATTGCCTCAAAGCTACTAGCTTCTAGCATCTTATCTTCCACTTGGCATTAGATTCCAAGAGAAAACATCCTAAATATGAATGTCAGGGGTCTTCTGAACAATTTGATGCCCAAGATGCATAGATAAACAGAGCATATGAATGTTCACAACTGACACTCTGGCAGCTACAATATAAGCACTCGGTGTGTATGTGTTATGTGCCATAAGACCCACTAACAGTAGGGAGACCCTAGAAAACCATCTGTTTTCTAAAATACATTTCTAAATATATGCTCCACATATTGGGACATACCAACAAAAAACATCCTAAATATAAATGCCATGTGTCTACTGAACAGTTTGATGCCCAAGATGCATAGATTTATTAAACTATATGGTGTGCAGAGACCCAAATGGATATACAGCACATACAATTTTCCTGGGTAAAAACAAGTAACAAAGAAATGAAGAATGCAACAAAATCACTTAAATCTGTTTTGTTTGTTTTTTGCTTAGTGTAATCAGCCAGCAGAAACACAGTTTGAATATTTTAGTTGGCCAAATAAGTTTTACGAACAGAAAAAAGCAAGCAACACCAATGCAGAACTAAAAATGCAATATCTAAAAAAGCAACAAAACTGCTAAAAATGCACAAGACTCATGAAAAATGTAATATAATCACTAAAATAACATAAAAAAGGTATTACACAGTGCAGCGTAAGTGTGCAAAAGTGTGATTGTGCAATGTATGCACGGGTGAGTAAGTGTAAATCTAAGTTTGTATTAGTGTAAAAAGTATTTATCATTGTGTATTTTGTGTGTGTGTTACCTGGGGGGGTGCAGGCAGCAGATCCATCTTCTAACACGTTAAGAGGACTGGAGGTGCTGGAGGAAGATCTCACTGCGATTAGTGTCGCTGAGTGGAGTAGGAAGTGGAGGCGGCACCAAGGGCATGATCACCCAGGGGCAACTTCCCCCCACTCAGGCCTAGGGACTGCAGAGGCGAGCGGGCAAGCCGCTTCTCAGCTCCCCCATCCAGAAGTGCTGCAGAACACAGATGCTACATTCTGTGGCAATTAAAGGGTTTATACACTGTTTGATCGTAAAGATCTTGCCCATGGTGTTAGATGTAAACATCTCACCTATTATTATATATTGACATGTGATGCATCTATGAGCTGCACATTTAAAAGGCCCCTTATATTCTAACTGTGTGTTGTTTTTGGGTATGAAATATACTAGGGTATTTTCTAGACACAAAACAACATCCCTTTTGTAATACATCATCTAATATTGGATCATTTTAAGTACAGTCATATTCATTTTCATTTTAATGATACTGACAATATTGAGAACTATAAGTAAACACACAGGTAATGAAATCAGAAGACTGCTCAGGGGTCAATAAAGTAGAAGTCAACACCTGGGACACGATAGAAGCACCATCATGCATTTTATACTTAATGGTTAGGGTCTCATGGGGGCATAAAAAAGGCTATAATTAATATAGACATGGAGTAACCATGTGCTAGTAATCTGTTCCAAAGATCATATGACCTCTGTACAAAATCATCATGGTTATATCACAAGCATCTGATATATAGTAGACTCCCACCATCCCATGTAAACGTTGGCCAAAGAATGGGCAAATTAAGCCCCCATAGCGTGCCACATTTTTGAAGAAAAAATTATTCTTAAAAAGAAAAAAGATATGTGTTAAAAGAAAGTATATACTGTAGTTTCTAGTATAAACACCTTCAGTGACTCAGAATAAACACTATCTGTCAAAGTGATAAGCAATAGTTAGACCCAACAAGTGCAATGTACTGTACATGAATAAAGTGATATCACATATATTGCAACCTTCAAATATCTAGTGTGATGTGAACTGAAAACCAGGAAGTCTTAAAAAAAGGGGCTGCAAAAAATAAGTCATCTACTGTAGTTCTGAGAGGGTTTCACCAAAAGAGCCCATACCTGCTATAATTGGTTTCTCTAAGGGGGGGGGGTGCTCAGGATTATGTATTTTTGGTAAATGGTAAAAAATGGGGCAATCTGGGAACTGTACTTTGAGATAGTCAGCTGTCTCTTCAGAGATAAAAGACTTAAGGTGGGCATAGACACAAAGATTCGATGGTACGAATCGAGGATTCGTACGATTTTCGGACCGCGTGGAAAGTCCCGTCATTTTTCGTCCAGTGGAGATCGGTCGCTTGGTCGACAGGTTAAAAGATTTCTGTCAGCTGCCGATAATTTCTCTGCATGTATTGCCGATTGTACAATTTTCAGAGACTGTCACCAGCTTTGTCGGACATAACTTTTGTACGATTGCTATCAGGGGCAGAACATCGGCTGATCTGTTCTTTTACTACTTTATTTGATCTGAAAGGTTAATGGCAGGTCGGGAGATGGGGAAGTCCAATCGTTCGATGATTCGAACGATAGGATCTTTGCATCTAAGGTCAGCTTTATTCTTAGTTTTATCTACAATCTAAAAAAGTATATATTTGAAAACGTTTGGTAGGATTAGTATTAAGAGCTTCATACACAGCACTGTCACTTAATTGGTGCACTGCTTCATTAAAGTAATCAGCACAATTAAGCATTACATTTGTGTCCGCAGAATGAATGGCTATCTCTTCATCTTTTTGTAAATTCTCTAAAGCTAGTCTTTCAGCATGAGTCAAATTATGCCTGGCAGTGTCTTAGTAGATCACTGTAAATTTGTCAGTTTCTTGTCCACCTTTTTTGAAAAGGCTTAGCAGTGTCATCCCTAAGGTGCACTGCAAAGAAATAGGATTTCTGTCTAAGGGCGAAGTGACTAACGCGGGCGAAAATCCGCCAGTGTGATGTTATTTCAGTACTTCACTGATTTACTAATGGTCACTGACAAAACTTCGCTAGTGAAGGAGATAGACTCTAGCGGCACTTCGCACCCTAACGCCTGGCGAATTAGCTATCTGGCGAACAGACGTAACTACAGATGTAACTACCGACATCAGTTAAGAGTGCTACTCCAGCAGAATTCTGCACTGAAATCCATTTCTCAAAAGAGCAAACAGATTTTTTTATATTCAATTTTGAAATCTGACATAGGGCTAGACATATTGTCAATTTCCCAGCTGCCCCGAGTCATGTGACTTGTGCTCTGATAAACTTCAATCACTCTTTACTGCTGTACTGCAAGTTAGAGTGATATCACCCCCTCCCCTTTTCCCCCCAGAAGCCAAACAAAAGAACAGTGGGAAGGTAACAGATAGCAGCTCCCTAACACAAGATAACAGCTGCCTGGTAGATCTAAGAACAGCACAATAGTAAAAACCCATGTCCCACTGAGACACATTCAGTTGCATTGAGAAGGAAAAACAGCAGCCTGACGGAAAGCATTTCTCTCCTAAAGTGCAGGCACATGACTGGGGGCAGCTGGGAAATTGACAAAATGTCTAGCCCCATATCAGATTTCAAAATTGAATATAAAAAACCTGTTTGCTCTTTTGAGAAATGGATTTCAGTGCAGAATTCTGCTGGAGTAGCACTCTTAACTGATGTGATTTAAAAAAAAAAAATTTCAGATTACAGGATGCCTTTAACCTGTTTGTGGTCAAGGCTGAGTCTTTACCAATCAGGCAGTGCAGTATGGAATCGAAAGACAAAGTGGGGTCAAGGTCACAAGCCGGTTCAAACACCAAAATGCAGTACAAAATCGAAATCCAGAAGCCTGTCAGGGGACAGGCAAGGTCAGGGCAAGCAGCGGACTAGCAAGATCAGGGACAGGCAGGGTCAAAAGCAGATCAGGAACACTTATAAATACCACCAGGAACTATGTAAATAGACCTACATTGAGCAACGAGTTTCTGGACAACGGCCCTTTAGCCCTTTAACTGCCAAGCAAGTAGGTACTATGTTCTGTCTTAAAAATGCTGACCGCTAACCATACTGTCGGATCAGTTATTTTGTTCCTTACATTTTTTTAGCATTGTTTGCACTTTGATCATTTGGTGTACAAACACATTTTTAGCAATTTTGGATTCGGCAGAATGTGTAAGTTACAAAAATATATGGTTGTGGGGGTCTTTGTGCTGTTAGGAGGGTCTTGGTGCACATAGTACAGTCTGGGCTTTGTTCACAGAAGGCGAATTGGCAGCCGAGAAAATTCATATGCACTATTTTTATTTGGGGTCCGCACATGCCAGCTGCTTTGGTATATCTATGCATATTGGGCATCAAACTGTTCAGTAGAACTATGGCATCAATATTTAGGGTGTTTTACAATTGTATGTAAGAAATTCGATGAGACAAATGTGGCTTACTGCAATATTTTTAGGCAATTTTCAGAAATGTAATAAAAACTGCTGCATTTAGCGTAGTTTTGCAGTATGGTAGTTTGGAGTAGAAAGACATAATTACCTATTTTGGATTCATCAGAATGTGTACTTTCAAAAAAATATATGGTTTTGGGGGGTCTTTGCTCTGTTAGGAGGGTCTTGTGGCACATAATATGCAGTCATGGTTTTGGTTAACAGAAGGCGAATCAGCAGCTGAGAAAATTCATATGCACTATTTTTATCTGGGGTCTGCACATGCCAGCTGCTTTGGTATATCTATGCATATTGTGCATCAAACTGTTCAGTAGACCCATGGCATGAATATTTAGGGTGTTTTATAATTGTATGTAAGAAATTGGATTAGATAAATGCGGGCAATTGCAATATTTTTAGGCAATTTTCAGAAATATCATAAAAAATGCTGCCTTTAGGTCTGCACATGCCAGCTGCTTTGGTATATCTATGCATATTGTGCATCAAACTGTTCAGTAGAACCATGGCATCAATATTTAGGGTGTTTTACAATTGTATGTACAAAATTGGATGAGATAAATATGGGCAATTCCAATATTTTTAGGCGATTTTCAGAAATGTCATAAAAACCACTGTTTTAGCTTAGCTTTGCAGTATGGTCGTTTGGAGAAGAAAGACATACTTAACCGTGTTCTTTGATTCGTTAGAATGTGTAATATCCATAATTTTTTGCACCTTTTATCCCACATAAAAACTTGCAGTGTATACAAATTAGTTTAAATGTAAGCCATCAAATAAGTATGCACAGGGTAGATTTTGGGGTCTTTACCTGCCATGTACTTCAATAAACCTATGTACATTGGGCAGCAAACTGTTTTGCAGACCACAGGCTTTCAAATTTGGGTGATTTGTAATGAAAATTAAAAGTATGTGTGGAAATACGATGCTGCAGGTAATTTTTGGAAAATGTCACCAAAATCGCCAAATTTAGGAAAGGTTTGTGGCTTGGTGCTTTGGAGTAGAAAGACATGCATACTCAATTTGGATTTGGAGGAATGTGTACTTTCTGAAAATATATGGTTTTCTGGCGTAAACTGCTTTTTTCTACCTTTGCCCCCCCCCAAAACTTTGTAAATGTGTTGATTTTGCAGTACCTGTAATGACTGACCATATGAGGGTCTTTACTTTGGGGCCCCTATATGCCACGTGCTTATGTAAACCTATACACATTAGGCAAAAACTGTTCAGAGGACCCCAGGCTTTCATATTTGGAGTGATTTGTCATGATACCTAAAAGTATGTATTAAAATATGATGCTGCATGGTGGAAATTTTGATGTAATTTTTGGAAACGTCACTAAAATTGCCAAATTTTGGAAAGGTTTGCAGCTTGGTGCTATGGTGTAGAAATATATGCATACCCAATTTGGATTCTGGGGAATGTGTACTTTCCGAAAATATATGATTTTCTGGAGTGACTTTTTTCTCCTGACAATCATATTTAGGGTGTTTTACATGATGTGTGGGAAATATGATGATGTATATTGGAAGCTCTGAGATAATTTTAATATTTAATATTTCAAAAGCTCAGGTTGTCCTGAAAAAAAAACCAATATATTGTTTTTCCTGGGTAAACTAAAATACACCCCAGGAAAGGCCCTTAAAGTGAAAGAGTACAAAATGTCTAAAAACTGCTTGCCTGTAGATGTTCGCATTTAGGACAAAGTGGTTGGCAGGGAAAGGGTTAAATATTTGAATTTGAACATTTAAATATTTGAGTTTGCATTTGATATTTGAGATGCACATTACATCAAAACCCAGAAGTGACTGATGCGGACGTGCATGAAGAAGACGCGCATCTGTGTGTAAAGAGAGAGTCGAGTTTCCCCTCCGGGGGCGCTGGGCATCCCGTCGGCCCCCCATTAGGCCACCAGGGGTGAGTTTACTCATACATACGTTTTAGAATCCCAATAAAAATACTGCATTTTATATATTTCCATAGTTGCTGCTATGCGATAATTATTTTACAATTATTATGGGGCAGAACATCTGGTAGCTTGCAGCTACTGCATTGGTCAAATAGTGGCATTAGCAGCACTGTTTCATGGTTTAAATGCCATTAGTTAAGTTTGGAGAAATTTTTACTGTTCTTCTTCTTTCTATTTGTATCTCATCCACTACTTAAATAGGCTACTCTCTGTTTTTTTCCAAACTCTCCAAGAGCCATTTAATTCTCATTATCTCCCCCACCAGCATATCCAATTTTGCCCAGTGTAGCTTTTTCTACCTCTGCCTCACATGTTACTTTGAACACCTTTGTACTAGATGTCTAACCAATTGTACTTCACAGAGCACGTTGGTGTTGTAGCCTTCAATTTGTGGTGATTTAACAGAATTAGTGTGGAACTTCAAGTAGTAAATGATCAAAAAGAGTAGAATTGCATACCTATCCCAATATTAAACCTTAATACAAACTTAATAAGCTATGTAAAATTCTAAAAAGAATGTATACCAGATATGATAAACATAAAATAAGGGGCATGCTCCCATCATGAAAATTGCATCAGCACCTTTAATCAAAGAAAGATTCTGACAAGGGTTCCATAGATTTAAAATTATTAAATTATACTTTTCTGTTTGCCAACAAAACACTGACTAATTGGATATGGGGGTAGTGGTAATATTTATTGTTATTTGCCTTGATGGTAAAACAAAAAATGTTATGCCATTCAGGTGAGATATAACACATACGCTGACCATATTAAACAATGAGTCTGAGTGTACAAAACCCTGGGCTGTTACTGTTGTTGTCACAAGTATAATGCCGTCAAGTAAAAGCCGCCAAATGAAATAGAGATCACTCTACGGTACAACTCAGTGGCCAGGTGGCCTTGCCCCAGACCTGTAACTTAAGCTGAGAGGGGAAGAAGATTTGCCTTGATGGAGCCAAATCTGTTTGAGTCTATACACATACTGTATAAGGTACTGAATAGGTCCGATTTTGACATTCCAGTTAATCCTCCTGCACATAAGGGCAGAGAAGACCAATTTAAACCTCATGTCTAAACTTGAGCAAAACTCTCCCCCTAGTATAAAATTGCAGAAAACTATTAATCTACTGTCCCGTTTTTTTTTCTATTTTTTCTCTTAACACCAACACTACACCTCAGAATCAGAAAATTCTTGCTAGTGAGAACTGTTGATGAAGAGAAAATTTAAATACAGAATTAGATTATGTTAGAAGAATACAAATATTTTTAAATATGCATATTTATTGTGTTTTCCAACCCAAAAATCTGTATGTTCTTCATTGTTTTCTTATATATTTATCTGCTGTGTTGTTTGCTAAGTTTCCTTAGCTGGTAACACCACACTTCTCATTGATCTTGCATCTTGCAGATCTGAAGTGACTTTGCATGTTTTATCTGACAATCATGAATTGTAAATTAATTTGTAATGAGGCCATAGTCAGCCAATTACTTTCCCGTTTGACTGCTTTAAGCTGTGTCCTTCAAGATGTCATATATTGTACTGCTGGTTTATTCACGACACTAGGGAAAACATTAAAAATCCTCTTTTGTGTAGTAATATATACTGCAGATGTAGTAAAGTAAATAGGTTCATGGATTTATGCAGAGATACAATGAAATATTCCGAATAAATGTTTAGGCATTTTCTCCTTAGAGATTAAAGTTATCCCATGGGATTATTTTATTTTGAAAAATGGATCTTGAAACATCTGAGATGTGTACCCCTCAGGAATGAAATATACAAAGAACATAAAATGCCCTGTGCTGGTTGTTTACGGTGAGGAAAAAAAAACAATTTAAAATAGCAAACCTGGGCGTTGTCATGTCTGGCATGCTGCTATCAAAAGTACTTTGTTAGATAATATAAGCAAGCACATTCATATTATATTACAAGACATTTAAACAGTTGAAGTCACAGTTTGACTACTGTCTGAACAATGATTTCCCTTGGGACATTTTTTGTTCACAGGTTTTGATGGAATTACCACAGTGTAGAATAGAGATAAGATTTAAGGGATCTTCAAGGGAAGAAGAAAATAAATGAGTTGTGACTAATTGTAAAATGGGAAAAAGCTTATATATGGTATGCTACCACAGAACTTTAATTCAGGTGAATAACTTTCAGTACAATAACTTTCACATACAAGAAAGCATATATAGGTGGGGTTGTACTGGGTGTTAGGTATGAAATTTAATGTAATGGGCAGGCTTGAGCAATGGGCTTGGGATAACTATACTAAGTATGAGTTTTACTACTTTACAAGAGAGAGCATTAGAATTGAATCCCCCCTCCAGCGTATTCATAATGACAGCAGTTAGATTCTTTCCACTTACTCATAATATATATTGATTACATAGACAGATTATGTGTCCTTTAGAAAATAGGGCTTGTTTGTCTGTAAGTCAACCAACAATGTCCTCTTTCATTTGATTCACTTAAAATTTTAGAATTTCACTCTTTTCCAAACCTGTTTTTGCAACAACCACAATGAATTATTTATTTTGTATTAAAGACGCAATACTGTACATGCTAGATAATGAATAATTTGAAGTAGTTGTTAGCTATGAAGCAGAAAATCAGTGACAGCTGATATGCTTATACACATAACATAGCAGCCATATGCGGTCAGAGGCAAGCATAATAACAGCGAAAATCTTCTGTTCACTAATAGCAATTCTATTATACCTCAGACATTTTATTATTAACAGTATGTAAGAGGAACAAACACATATTTTGGAAATTGAGGTAGTGTTTGCATTGCATATGATTCTTTCTTTGGTGGACCCTCACTTAATGATTGCAGGAAGGGTCTTTACACTAATCTCTCATAATTTGCAATAACTGGGCACCACTGGTTCGAACATGGTTAATTGTTTATATGCTGGATCTTTATATCAGACTCTTACAGATGCTACCTGTAACATCATGCCTGGATTTGAACCAGGGACCCAGTGTTTCTGGGTTGTCTGAGTTACCACAGATACATGTGAGCAGACAGCTAAGGCCCTCATTCCAGGGCCGGAACTAGGGGTAGGCAGAGTAGGCACGTGCCTAGGGCGCAAAGCTGGGGGGGTGCCAGGCACGTACCGCCTCTGTCATCTACCTCTAGTCCGGTTCCCTTCTCTGCCTGACTATCTGTGTTTTTTTAGCATTTTTGCGCTTGCGCGCATGCGCAAGAACTCTAATCAGCGCATGCGCACACAATCGCCCATTCTCGCATGTGCACGCTAAGCCCGCGGCGCGACTGGCCGGCTTGCCTAGGGCACCTGGCCAGCGCGGCCCGGCTCTGCCTCATTCACTCCCCTTGCTATACTTGTAATTGAAAGTAGGACATGCCTTTGTTCACCTGTTATCAATCTGGCCTCATGTGATCAGTGTAAGCCATTAGGCTGCCTATAAGACCCCTGCTCTGCACTGAATCAATATGCCCAATATAGGTCTATCTTCATAGTTCCTGGAAGTGTTTACATATTGTTCTTGACCCTTGCCTGTTATTTGACTACTATTCGGACTCTGATTGTGCACTGCGTTCCTGTTTGGTTTGACCCTGGCCTGTGACCTTGACTACGCTTCTGCTCCTGATTTGGTACCATATTGTCAGTTTGGTATTGAACATGTTCCTTGATCCCCATCCTTTCTGTGTACTACATGCAGTTCCCTTGCCTGCCCAGAAGTCTATCCCTGGTCCTCTCACGATAAGACCTGAAGGCACCCGAGTAGTGGGGGCTTCTCCCAAAGTGAAAGGTGATTGTTATAGGCAGAAGACTGAGCCATGACCTGGACCTTGGGGATTGTTCTGGGTTTAGGATACCTTTCATAACATTACCTTAGTACATTAACTCAAGATTCACTTAACATATTTACTTTCCTGGTGGCATGGACAAAGGCAAGATGACATATGAGAACATTATGAGTAACCTTTCAAATTGCTCATTGCTCCATCTGTACACAGGGTTCAAAACAGTTTATTATTTTTATTTTCTATCTATGAAAACATATGTTGGGGGTCTTTATCACATCTCTACTGAACCTAAGGGCCTGATTTATTTGAATAAATCAATAAATCAATTTATTTGAATTTGAATTTTGACTGTGATCCAAATGATTTGTTCTAAAACTCATGAATTCAAATTCGAGTGTTTGAAATTTAAAAGCTTGCATATTCATATAGAACTCCAATTCAAAACAATGTGCTCTTGACCAGCTCCAATTATGGAACCATGTGGGAAAACAAGACAAGACAAAAATTAATATAGTGGAAAATATTTTGATAAATTATTTTTGCTACATCCATTTTGTGAGAACAATGTGAGACTGGAGTTGGAACAGTGTCTGTGAAGTGTGGCCTATCCTGATTTCTATTAACCTTTTCAGGCTATTTTCTAAAAGACTCATATTGATGAATGGGGGTATATTGAACTAAGTCCCTGGTGTTGTGAGCATGTTTATTAGCACTTTTTCTAATTTTACATTTATGACACTTGGGTGAAAATTTGAGCCAAATAAGCTACACTATGGAGCAGGTTTATCAAAGGTCGAGGTTTCTAATTTCAAGCTATTTTTTTGTGTACTTTGACTAGGGAATAGTCCAAATTCGATTCAAATTTGAAAAAAATTTGAAAATTCAAATATCAAAATTTATCATGTACTGTCTCTTTAAAAATTAGACTTTGACCATTCGACATCTAAAACCTGCTGAATTTCCGTTTTAGCCCATGGGGGACCTCCTAGAACCTATTTTGGAGTCAATTGGTGGACTTTAAAAAATCAAAGTTTTTTTTGGGAAAAACTTAGATTCGAATTCGATAGAATGTGATATTCCTTTGATTCAAACGATTTCGAATTTGGCCAAATACGGACATATTCGATCGAAAAATTACCTATTCGGCCAAAAAAATCTGAATTTCGGTTGGTCTTTTTGAATTTGAAAAAAACTCACTTAAATAAAACTTTTCATACAACTTGCATTGAATTCGTATTCTACTCATCAATTTCCATAGGTCTACAAACTGTCAAAAAAACATATAGGGCATATTTATCAAGGGTCGAATTTCGAATTTTAATAACTTCAAAATTCGACCCTTGATATATATGCCCCTATATGTTTTTTTTTACATTCTGTAGACCCGTGGAAATTGATGAGTAGAATATGAATTCAATGCAAGTTGTATGAACAGTTTTATTCAAGTGAGTTTTTTTTAGATTCAAATTTAATAAAAAAGAAAACATTTGAGTTTAGTAAAATGTTGAGTTTATTAAAATAAAAAAAAGACCTCCCCAAGTATAAGGCTATTTCTTAGGGGCAGATTCATCAAAATGATAAGTGTAATAAACACACTTCTAAAAATCCCATAGGAATTAATATAAAGTAGGTGAATTTTTTTGTAGTAAACTCTAATCTCACATTTTGATAAATCTGCCTCTAAATGTATTTAATTGTTAAAGCTTCCATGAAATATTTATCTGGATATAAATATTTAATATTTTTAAAAATCCAGATTAAAGATGATATAAACACCATGTGATTAAATCCCAGCAAGATGAAAATGCTCAGATGTACATCTTATAATAAATAAGGTAATTAATATAAATATAGAAACTTTTATATTATCAAGGGAATCAGCAGGTCAGGAGGAAGGATTTTTTTGGTAGCAAAGGGATTCTACATAATGGAAAATAATACAGGAAAGCTTTTGTGCAGGTAAGCTGTGGGCTAACTCAGTAAGAGATTCAAGTATGCATGGATTAGATACAAAGTCTTACCTCCGACTTTCAGTCCAATTATATATTCACGCGTGCGACTCCATCCGACTTGTTGCATGTGTTTTGACGGCGGGCGTCGATTCAGTTCTACCCTAAAAACATAAAAATGAATTACTTAATGTGCTGTTGAACTTGATATTTCATTTTTTAATTGCAATTGAATATATTTCTCACCGTACCTTAACTTTCGTCATAATGTTTGTTACTGATTCTTACAAATAATTAATTAATGACTGTTTATATACCTTATGCAATGGAGTGAAGACAATGATTTTTGCTGCTAGCCCTCTCCTTACTTATCATTTGTCTTCATTTAGTTTTATTCCTTGTTTTGATAAGACTAAAACACCTGAATTAGAAATGCCAACTGTTTACCACCTGTACATTAATGACTTTTCACAGCTGTTGAAAATAAATTATAAGAACCCAGCAGCCCATTACCATGCTATTCAATGAACAATTCACTAATTCTCCTAGTTTTGTTGTAGAAAATGCAATTTTATCTGCAAGCAACAAATTAAATTAACCCTGTTCTCTAGTAAAGTCCTGAATTACTATGAAAACCAGTGACAGAATGGGGCATTTTATTGCACTAATACATGTTTTGTTCACAGTTGATCTGTATTCTTTGCCAGCAACAAATATGCTTGACACAGATTCTAGGCAGTAAAGATGTGCTGATACTGTAGTTATTGTGTAAGGCATTCTTAGGGAATAGGGATTTAAAAATATTAATATTTATTTTTGTTACCATTTCTGGGATCAATATAGTACTAAAAGTTTTAATAACATTAGCCATACTTTGCACGCTTGTTTAAACAGCTTCTAACCATTTCTTGGATATAATTAATATACTGTGGTACAGTAGTACTGCTGTACAACCAATTCAGTGTTTAAAAATCTGATTGACAGAATTGTTAGAATTGGGCAGTAAACCTTACCTGGGGGGGGGGGGCAGTGTTATTCAGTTTAGCATGTTGCCTTGTTTAAGTTCCTGCTTCTGATGTACTGTATAATATTTGTGATGTGTTGATATGATGGTCGAAATGTGTAAAGAACATGTACGATTATGCTTAGGATAACTTATAATATCACATACCTCTCCTGCGAATGGCTTTGTGCCACTCTCTGGTTTGTGGTGTGCGTGGATTTGACAGTGGCATCTATGTGAGTGCATCTTTTTATTTTGTGTGCCACGTGAGATCATCGTGTTTGGAGCAAATTTAAAATATTTAAAGGTACCACATTTTAATTCCCATTGCACAGTGTTCTAGTTCTATTGTGAGATAGTTCCTGTGCTTTTTGTTTGGTTTCTGTTTTTGACCCTTGCCTGTCCCTGACCTCAGCTGATTTGCTGCCTCTACTGACCTTAGCCTGTTAGTGACTGTTCTTCCGGATCATGACTTTGTACTGCATTTACTGATTGATTTGATCCTAGCCTGTGTCCCTGACTACGCGCCTGGTTGCTGATTCCGTACTGCATCCAGTCTGTTCTATGACTACGCTTTGCTCTAACTCCATTGTCTGCCCAGAACTCAAGCCTTGGATCTCTCACTTTAAAACCTGACTGCATCCAAGTAGCGCAGGGCTCCTCCTAAAGTGAAAGGCAGCTGTTATAGGCAGAAGCAAGAGCCGTGACTTGAACCTTGGCGTTTGTTCTGGGTTTGGGAAAACAATACGTTACACCACCTCAAGGATTGGGAAATTAACCTATTAACTTTGTAGAAATAAGTTATGAAGAGATACCAGAAAGATATCATGATCATGTAGAATCCCTGTATTGTTATGTCTTCCTTAATTACAAGCAAAGGTAATGCATACACCCAACATTCTTCCCATTTAAAAATAATCTGGAGATTTTGGACAAATTCCAGTCTGACAGCCATTACCCGGTCTGCTAACCATTTCCCCAATTCAGCATTAACCCTGCCTACTGTCAGTAACAGTAACAGGGACCTATAAAGAGGCATAATTATGTTTTGATCCCTGGAGTTAATGCCCTGTTTTATGCAAGACAGAACTTTATTTGCTTTAGTAGCCACAGAATGACACTGCCCAGAATTAGACAACTTGTTATCTACAAAAACCCCAAGATTCTCCTCATTTAAGGAAACTCCCGACACACTGCCATTTAGTGTATAACTTGCATTTATATTATTTTTGCCAAAGTGCATAACCTTGCATTTATCAACATTGAATCTCATTTTCCAGTTTGCTGGCCAGTTTCCCAACTTAGACAAATCACTCTGCAAAGTGACAGCATCCTGCATGGAACCTATAGTTCTGCACAATTTAGTATCATCTGCAAAAATAGAAATAGTACTTTCAATGCCCACCTCCAGGTCAATAAACAAGTTGAAAAGCAAGGGACCTAGTACAGAGCCCTGCAGTACTCCACTAACAACACTGGTCCAATTAGAAAATGTACCATTTACCACTACTCTTTGTAGTCTATCTTTTAGCCAGTTCTCTATTCAGGTACAAATACTATGTTCCAGGCAAACATTCCTTAATTTAACAAGTAACCTTCTGTGTGGCACTGTATCAAATGCTTTAGTTAAGTCAAAGTAAATCACATACACTGCCGTCCCAGAATCAAGGTCCCTGATTACCTTCTCATAAAAAAAAAAATTAAGTTAGTCTGGCAAGATCTGTTACACATAAAACCATGCTGGCACAAACTCATAGTATTGTTAGTTGCTATGAAGTCCAGTATTTTATCCTTAATTAACCCTTCAAAAAGCTTTCCTACCACCGATGCCAGACTAACTGGCCTATAGTTTTGCATAAATAGAACAAATCAAAGCATACAGGCAAAACAACATTGAAAACTTCTCAGGCACTCAAATTTAGCCTGCGTTATCAAAATGTATGTATATAAATATAAACTTTTTATACATAACTGCCCAGCTGAAACTTTAGAACCTATATTACCCCATATGGGTCTTGCAAAATCAATAAACAAAGGTATAACAGCCATACGAGATCTATACCAGGATGGATGCATTATGTTATTTGAACAAATGTGACACAATTTTCATATTCCCAGTCAGTTTGACAAAGAGACTCCTCAATTGACCCTTTGTTTTCGGCCATCCCACTGAACCCCATTGTTACATACCTTAATAAAACACCAGGAGCTAGAAATGGGGTAAATTTGGGTGAAATTTCTCGAAACACATTGAAATCAATGGTCGTTTTTACCTGCGTGACAATATTTTACGTGTACAACAATTTTTTTTACACGTGCAACAATTTTTCTCACTCCATATGCATTAAATAAATTTTCTTATGGCAACTTTTTTTGTCCTAATGCTTTAAAATCAATGGGCGTTTTTTCTTATGGTGTTTTTTTTTGTCTTAATGCATTAAATTCACTATGCGTATTTTCTTATTGCTGCTTTTTTGTCCTAATGCATTAAACTCAATAGGTGTTTTTTCTTAAGGTGACTTTTTTTGTCCTGATGCATTAAAGGCAATGGACATTTTTTCTTATGGGTGTTTTTTCTTATGGGTGTTTTTTCCCACAGCGAATGCTCTCCGATGTTTCAAAGAAAAATCCACACATGGCGAAATTTGGAATTTCATGTGAATCTATGACTGGTAAATAAATTCGCTCATCACTATTCAGCAGCCCTGAATTTGTAGTGTCTCCATGATAGGAAATCCAAGCAGGCTGTCAACTAGTACAAGAAGTAGTAGCGTCTGTATCAATCAACCCAGTGTGCAGTCACAGGAGATAACCTTCTTTTCTCCCTCTTCTAAAATTTCCTGTGCAGCGCTCTGGCAAATGCTGTCACAAATAAAATGTAAACTACACTATCAAATATCCACTGTTGTGATCCAGAGGAAGGCAAAAAACCCATCCCGAAGCCAGTGCCAATTATGCCTGAAGATGGAAAAAATTCCTTCCTGACCCCAATGGCGATCAGAAACATTCCCTGGATCCAGCATTTGACACTCATTTAACATGAATAATACCATGCAGATTCTCATATTTATACTGTATAACAGTACCGAAAATATCCACATTTGGTTATTAATAGACAAAATATGTAAAAATTCCGGGTGGGATGTTTCTACCTGCTCAGAAGATAAGGAAGTGAACTGCTTCTTCCCCTGAAATCACATCCCTCTTCTTTCTCCACCCCAGCCAAGCTTTCCCCTGACTTAACTCATTCCTTCTTACCCAATCACAGCTACATCATAAAAATAAACCAGGGTAATCTGGCTGCCAGTCATTGCTTGTCATGCAGCTCCTGCGTTTATAGCTCCTGGGCTTTTCTATACAATCATATGATAAACCAATTCATTCCTGCCAACCGGATCCACTTATACAATCCTTCAAGGGAATACCTTAAAATGCAAGACATATATATATATATATATATATATATATATATATATATATATATATATATATATATATATTGCTCATTATATTTTGAATGAAAATAAAGCCTTCTGAAAGACCAAATCAATGGCAAAGTGGAAGATAGATCTTCATTGCATTTTACAGACATTTTTTAGAAACAGAATCCTGTGTGATTAGTAAACACACATGGGGTTTGCTTTATGATTGCCTGAGCAGGAGAACCCGGGCATTCATAGATGCAATACAATACTTTTAGGGGCTGATTCACTATGGGTCGAATATCGAGGGTTAATTAACCCTCGATATTCGACTAGGATTTGAAATCCTTCGACTTCGAATATCGAAGTCGAAGGATTTAGCACAGAAAATTCGATCGAGGATTATTCCTTCAATCGAACGATTAAATCCTTCGAATCGAACGATTCGAAGGATTTAAATCTAACGATCGAAGGAATATCCTTCGATCAAAAAAACTTAGGCAAGCCTATGGGGACCTTCCCCATAGGCTAACATTGACTTCGGTAGCTTTTATCTGCCGAACTAGGGGGTCGAAGTTTTTTTTAAAGAGACAGTACTTCGACTATCGAATGGTCGAATAGTCCAACGATTTTTAGTTGGAATCCTTCGATTCAAAGTAGTAGTCGTAGTCGAAGGTCGAAGTAGCCCATTCGATGGTCGAATTAGCCCAAAAAAACCTTTCGAAATTCGAAGTTTTTTTACTTCGAATCCTTCACTCGAATTTAGTGAATCAGCCCCTTATTGTTATTATGCACACTAAATAATAGTTCCTTTTGAGTCTAATATATACTGTTGTCATTATTCTGTAATTTTAACATAAAAAAAACCTTTAAGGTGGCCATACACGGAGAGATCTGCTCGTTTGGCGATTAAGCCAAACGAGCGGATCTCTTCCCGATATGCCCACCTTGAGGTGGGCAATATCGGGCTGATCCGATCGTGGGCCCTAGGGCCCAACGATTGGATCCTAACGGATGGTAACAGGAGGTCGGGGCTGCATCAACGAACAGATGCGGCCTTGATCCGACGGGATTTTTATTCCCATCCGATCGAGATCTGGCCGACTTTCGGGGAAGCCCGTTGGGGAGCCCCATACACGGGCCAACTGGCCACCTTTAGACTCGGACCACACCAGAGGTGCAAAGGTGTCCACTTGTTAGTCAACAGCATGCATCTGGTTGCCATCCATGCCCTGTACCAGAGTACTATTTATTTTGGTGCAAAATAAAGAGCCTGTGGTGCAAAGGAAGCCCTCTAATTCCTACTTGCTTGAGACAGGTGTTAAATAAAGGTCTCTGTCATGCCCAAATGACTGATAGCTGCATCTTGCACCCATAAACATGCGAACTATTTGTAAATAACCAATAATATATTGTGTTGAATGATAGCAAATTATTATACACAGTGAAAGATAATGCATACTTTCCTATGCACTGTCAGGCTCTCACACAGATTCAAAACAGAAATAAACATCTCCATGGTTTCTTTGTCATTTTCGGCCTCCCTCCAGATTTCTGGTTTCAGCTTCATAAAGACTATGCTAGTAAATAAAAAGGGAACAATTTGAATTCTTCTCATTGGATGCATTCAGCTTAGCTGGGCTCTAGGGACGATGCACAGAAGGCTGTGGATGCATCAAATGCTTTCTAAACAGCTGTGGGGAATGGCGTTAACTGTAAATGTTGACTAGAAGTCGTTCATAATATGGCATTTTATTAAAACCACCAGATGTGAAGTATTTTGTATTGATATTATATGATATTATATTCTTATCATGTAATCTCAGGTAGCTGTTCTTTATCTCTAACAGTGTGCACAATATGCATATCAATAACATGCTGCAATTCATATTATAGCAGCGTTTATATATAATGCATCTGCCTTGGCTCACACAATTATATGCAGCGTTTTGATTCACTTTAATTAGAGACTGTTATGCAAACTAGTCTTCTGCAAGACTAGCAACTTTCATCAAGAAATGTAGGCAATACATGATAATACACAATCTACTGGGAATTATGAATCAACATTTGACACCTTCCTCACTTATTCTCCTAGTTGTTTGAGTTAAGGATAGCATTATGCTATCACCACACTATAATCATTTATTTATTAAGAATGCAAAATGCCCCAAGGGAAATTTTGCTTAAACTCCAAAATCTATACAACTGCATTAAGCCTGGAGACCTGTTTGCTGAGATTTTTTACACATCATTTATTTCTGACTCTGATAGTGAAGCGCTAGCTCTTTTGTTGTAATGGTAGCTGTAGAAAATTTTTACTTTTTTTCTCTATAGCATTATAATTAGCATTATTGAGGCGATGTGGGTATATCAGTACATTGTTTAGCATATCCATATCTACAGTCATATGAAAAAGTTTGGGAGCCCCTCTTAATTCATTGGAATTTTGTTTTTCACTGGCTGAGCTTTCAAAGTAGCAACTTCATTTTAATATATAACATGCCTTATGGAAACAGTCGTATTTCAGCAGTGACATAAAGTTTATTGGATCAACAGAAAATCTGCATTATGCATCATAATAAAATTAGACAGGTGCATACATTTTGGCACCCAAACAGAGATATTACATCAATACTTATTTGAGCCTCCTTTTGCAAATGTAACAGCCTCTAGACACCTCCTATAGCCTTTGAAGAGTGTCTGTATTCTGGATGGCGGTATTTTTGACCATTCGTCCATACAAAATCTCTCCAGTTCAGTTAAATTTGATAGCTGCCGAGCATGGACAGCCTGCTTCAAATCACCTCATAGATTTTCGATGATATTCAAGCGGGGAGACTGTGACGGCCATCCCAGAATATTGTACTTCTCCCTCTGCATAAATGCCTTTGTAGATTTCAAAGTGTGTTTAGGGTCATTGTCTTGTTGGAGTATCCAACCCCTGCATAACTTCAACTTTGTGGCTGATGCTTGAACATTATCCTGAAGAATTTGTTGATATTGGGTTGAATTCATCCGACTCTCGACTTTAACAAGGGCCCCAGTCCCTGAACTAGCCACACAGCCCCACAGCATGATGGAACCTCCATGAAATTTGACAGTAGGTAGCAGGTGTATTTCTTGGAATGCAGTTACATGCAATCAAATTTGCAAAATTACAAGGGTACCCAAAAAAAAAAACAGCTAGTTTTTCCCATTTGATTTAATTTCATACAACTGAATACTGCTTCAAATCTTTGTTCAGAAAACACCCCAATACTCCTGAGAAATGAAAGACATACCACTGTTACCTTTTTTGTTGAAAGTGGTTCAATCTGATTTAATGATTGGATAAAAAGTCCATGGTTTACATAGCTTGGACAAACAGCAGGGGCTCTCAAGTGTTTTCAGTTGGAGAAAAGAATATCAGGCGGAATCTACAGCTGCCCAATAAAGGTGCTGTACCATTATTCAAAAAATTGAAAAGCCTCTTCCTACTTATTCAGAAGAGTCAGAAATGAACACAAGTCTGGCACAGAGGATAGGCAACAGATGATAAAGTGTAGTCAAATGTAAACAATGTTTTGCTTTTGGAAGCTTAAACCTTAGATTTACTTCTGGTTTGTAGAAATACTTGGACTATCTTTACTGAAAAGTACAATTATTATTATCAAATACATTCTGTGGTGCTGCATAATAACACAAGATTTTGAATGTAGTATTTGGCCAGGACTTTATTTCCCAACTTTAAATTAATGCATCTGTATAATGGTTTACACACCAAATTAAATTATAGCCCAAATAGCTAGGAGGTGCAACCAGGAAAAAAAGAAAATACTTAACTTAAATACTTAACTTGATGCTCCAAAAACACCATGGAAACATGCACACTACAAATGACAGTACAAAACTTTATTTAATCTAAACAAATGTGTTTAAGTAGGATTAGTGAATTAAAAACATTTAAAAACATTTAAACATGCATCTCCAAGCTTTTCACAAACATAACTCACATAAAATTGTAAGAAATACATTTTGGGACTAGAACCTAGTCTCAATCTCAATCTAACTGTCACAACCAGATGAAATTAAATCACCTAATACCCTTTTAAACAGTTTATATTTAAGCCCTCTTATGCATCAATTAATAATCAAGCAGCCAAAAATGCAGGTCACCGCAATATAGCTACCAGTAATAATGTAGTTCTTTCTGTAACAGTATGTCTGCCAATAACAGTCCTTTGTGCCGTAACAATTCAGGAGGTTTTGTCGGGTTGGCTATACACCCTGCTCTCCTTTCCAGTAATAGCAGTGTCGGACTGGGGCACATGGGGCCCACCAGAGAACCTGATCTGAAGGGCCCCCCAATTTACTTGAAAGACAACAAAGAAAATAAAGAAAAATTTACATTTTTTTGGATACTATTAAATAACATTAAATTGCCACTATTAAATAACCTTAATAATGAGTATAATTCTTAATTAACCTACCTTTTAATCATCTATAAAAAAAAAAACACACAAAACAGCTCCCTGCATAATTTTTCAGACTAACACAGACCAGAGCAACCAAACTCAAGCAATTTTTGGAAGATGATTGGAAGATTGGAAGATGATTTCTCAAAGTTATCAATTATATCATCATAAATTAAATTATTTGCAATGTCCATTTCAATATTTAAGAAGAATTGATTCAAGCAACTCCTGTCCAATCATAGATCTTAAAAACTCTTTCATAGGACTTAGTAAACTCGCTGGGCAGGGACTGATGGAAATGTGATTGGGACCTTAGATTGTAAACTCACTAGGCAGGGACTGATGGAAATGTGATTGGGACCTTAGATCTTAGATTGTAACAATCACTAGGCAAGGACTGATGGAAATGTGATAGGGACCTTACTTTGTAATATCACTGAGGCAGGAATTGAAGTGAATGAGATAGGGATCTTAGATTGTGAGATTGAGAGATACACGCAGTTTATTCACATAAGTACTCCATCAACTTTATGAATTGCAATCCATTTAATCAACTTGTAATTAATTAATTAATTAATTAATTAATTAATTCAGTATTTCATTTTTTTTAATAAATTTTTAGTTCATTGTAAGCAGTCCCACCCCAGTCCCAGTAAAATAATTTATATCGAAACCAGTGCCTATTTACCTGTGTAAATAGGCACTGCTCAGTCTTTGGAATGTTAGGAGTGTAAAACATTTTACTGAATACACTACAGTATGAAGTGAAGCTATTAGCTAACATGACACTAGCATACTTACAGTAGCATAATACCCAGCAGAAGTGCTACATCATCTGATTCATGCTCCGGGCAGGGTATGACAAAATACAGCCTGGGGCCCCCAGAGTACAGCGGCTTGAAGTGGGCATCATGCAGCAGCTGGGAGGGCAAATGTGCTGCAGAGTTAATATATATATTAACGTGCGAACCATCCAGCAGGTGAACTCGATGCAGCAGGAGTTACAGGAGGGGAAAAGCATTCCCCTCACCATCGTGCTGTTACTGTGCTGTTTAATTAAATTTTTTTTTGAACGTCTTTATTTTCCATTTTATAACCATAACAAGAACAAAATAAACAATAAGACAATCATGGGTCCTTATACAGTAGATGTACAGCCATCTTAGAATAGTTTATAGACAATTTGAGTTTCCGTACATTAACATGTTAGTTTCTAAGTCAGGTATCCTCTGGTAATTTTTCCGGTTAACCTCGGTTATCTGGGAACAGATCTTATATCTAGCACCCATATTGAGTTAGAGTGGTACTTATGGGTTTATATTACCCTATATGTTTGGCATCCTGGGGGTAGGAAGTCCTCAGTAGCTTCCAGCCAGTCTCGACATACCAAGTCATATTTTTGGGGGCAACCAATGACAGCATAAGTAATTTGTATTACGGGGAGTGCTGTATTTATCAGATTTAGCCAACCGTTAAGCGTGGGGGGCTGGGGGGACATCCAGTTCCTGGCATAAAACAGCAGGGTGCAAAAGAGAATTCTCATTGCAGCCCTAGGTGTAACCTCATCCACAACACCCAGGAGACATACTTTAGGAATTATTAGTTTAGGCAGTGCAATTTTTTATTGAGTGTATGTGAGGACTTGGGACCAGAATTCCTGGATTCGGGGGCAGGACCAGATAAGATGCAGGTAGGTTGCTTCTGGGGCATTACACTTGGGTCATTGGGGAGAGTCTGTTAAATGTTTTTTTTTTTAGTAGATAGGAGGTGGGAGTATAGTGTAATAGCAAGCTTCCTGGTGGAGGTAGCCCCTAGAGTTGAATCACTATATTTAGGACTGTCTGGAGAGATTCACCGGGATTGTCCAGGTATGGCAATATGTCATCTGCATAGAGAGATATGCATTCTTCCACTCTCCCCAAGCAGAGACCCTTGATGGTTTTGGCCTGCCAGATCATGATTGCTAGGGGTTCTATTGTTAGGGCAAAGAGAAGTGGTGATAAGGGGCATCCTTGTCTGGTGCCCCTATATACTGTAGTTTGAATGTTGATGATAAGTAGCCATTAGACCTGACTCTCGCTGTTGGTCATTTCTATAGCAACCTTACCCACTGGATGAATTGGTTTCCCAGTCCAAATTTCCTCAGTATTTGTCAGAGGTATGTCCATTCAAAGTCAAAGGCCTTAGCCACATCTAGTGATACTACTATATGTGATCCTTGGTTGCTGTGGGTTGCGTATATGTTTGTAAATAGCCTACGAATGTTCATGTTGGTAGACCTATTGGGCATTAATCCGGTTTGATCTGGTTCTATGATTTCTTCTATGACCTGTTTAAGTCTGGTGGCCATTACTTTTGCAAGCATCTTGGCATCCATATTAAGAAAAGAGATAGGCCTATAAGATTCATAATTG
Source organism: Xenopus laevis (assembly GCF_017654675.1). NCBI lineage: Eukaryota > Metazoa > Chordata > Amphibia > Anura > Pipidae > Xenopus > Xenopus laevis. Next base: position 76,629,549 of record NC_054373.1, on the reverse strand, counting down.
AGAGGGTCCTTTCCCTCTTTTTGGATAACCACTACAAGAGCTTCATTAAAGGTGGAGGGCACAAACTCGGGTTTTATGTAGCCAGGGGGAGAGGAGTTAATTGGAGGCTTTATACCAATCTGTGGGGAGGCCATATGGACTGGGTGTCTTGTTGGAGTGGAGGGATGCTATTGCATCTTGGACTTCTACAAGGGTAATGGGGGCATTTATAAGTGTGACCGATTGCAGTGTCAGTTGTGGGAAAGGTATATTATACAGGTAGGTCAGCAGCTGTTCCGCTGCATAGTTGGCTTTAGTGGCATACAGATCCTGGTATGTGGCAAAGGAGTTAGCTATTTGGGAGGGGGTTATAACTTTGTCACCTGAGGAGGAAATAATTTTGGGAATAGTGTTAGTTTGGCGTTTGGGTCTTGGAAAGGTAAGCTAGGACTTTCCCATTTTTCCCCTTTATCAAAGGTTCTCTGGGTGACATGCAGCAGCCTTTTCCAGGTCATTTTTGCTCTAGCTTCCTCCAGCACTGCTTGTACAACCCTTAATGCACAGAGTGTGTCAGGTCTTGCATTTTTAATGTAGTTTTCTTCTGCCTCCGCTGACCTTTTTTGCTTCTCTTCTAACTCCCTAGCAGCTTCCTTCCTAGTCCCTTTGATTGCTGAGGTAAGTGCTCCACTCATCGTAGCTTTACAAACTTCCCATACATTTCTAGAGGTTGCAGTGCTGGGGTTGTGGTCCCAAAATTATGTAAGGGCAGCTTTATTCACTTCTCTGATATTGGATTGTGTTAACCAGATTGGGCTAAGGTGCCATAGGCATTACCCTGGCCCTGGGGTAAGTTTGAGCTGTACCAGTGGTCAGATACAGCTCTAGGCAAGTGTTCCACTGAAGCCACCCAGGGTAACAGAGAGGCCAGGGCGAGGTGAATGCAGGATAAGGTATTGTAGGTGGCTGAGAAGCATGAGTATGCCCTTTTATCTGGGTTTTTTCCAGCGCCAGAGGTCTATGAGGTTCATAGCCTGGGCCCAAAGGGGAAATTTTGGAGTGGTGTGGGTACCTGGGACCATTCTGTCTAGTGAGGGGTTCAGTAAGGCATTGAAGTCTCCATGAGAAGCATTGGTGATGCTGGGAAATTTACTACTATTACTAGCTCTGGGGGACGGGTTGCCCCAAGCATCTAACCAGTTGCTTGCCTCTTGTGCTGAGGAGGACAGGTATGTTCCAGACTTGAGATTCTATTCACAGTCTCGCAGACTCATTCCTGTATGTTCTGGAGGTCCGCCCTAAGCAGCGAGAGGTCAATTTTCACTTCCTCCAGTTTGGTGGAAAGTGCTGTTCTGCAGTCCATTATTGCATCTAGCAGTACCTGTGTTGCCGCCTCTGGTCCAGGTGGTGATGGCAGGGAGCTTGTAGTTGGTGCCTGGCAGTCCTTTTGCTGGGGACCAGCCTGGGGGGCATGCCTCGCAAACGGCTCAAGTTTGGTAGCTGCGTCTGTCTTTTGCTTTTGTGTTTTGCTGCCTCCCGTCATGCAGAGATGTATATTACATTTTTCCAACATGCAGGGTTTGTCTCACTCTCCTAATAAAGTCTTAGGTTTCCTAGGATATAGCTCTGATTGATTCCTTTCTATTGAGTGCTGTGGCTCTCTTTGTTTAGTGATGTTTGGGGCAGTAGGTGTGCAGCTCCAGTATAGTAGGCAGATTTGCCCTTTTCATTACCGTGTTGCACAGTTAACTCCAGGATCATCATTCCTTGCCCCAATCTATAGAGTTGTTATGTAGTTGTGAGCCAACGGTTTCCCCAATGGCATGCTTTAAATTGTTTAGGGCAGGGCTGTCCAACTGGCAGCCCACGGGCCACATGCGGGCATGCCCCCCTTGCGTGGCCCCCCATATGAAAGTGTGTCTGCTGTGTCTGCTTCCAATGTGACAGATTTAAAAGGTATCAATACTGAGATTAACTGTCTTAATTAAATGCTTAAATTCAGGCAGTAATCCCCTTTATTGTTCACACATGTAACCCCCCCTGCATTGTTCACACTTGTAACACCTCTATTGTTCACACCCTACTGTTCAAACCTGAATCCCAGATTGAAACTGCCCACATTGTTCACCTGTTCACACTCATACTGCTGAAGGGGCACCAGCACTTTGTCACTGTATGTACTACATCTTAGAGTGGTTTTGATAGGCTTCTCTGTCTCCTGCTCTGTTCTGCCTGCCCTATGCACCCTGTGTGTTCCATACTCTGCCTGCTCTATACCCTGTGTTTGTGCCATACTCTGCCTTCCCTATACTGCCTCTGTGTGCCATACTTTGCTTGCCCTATGCTCCCTGTATGTGCCCTGCTCTGCCTGTGAAACATATGCCTGGTATTTGTTTTGGGTGTTTGTTAGCATTTGAACATTATTGCTAGGGGCCCCCTAAGGTGTTAAATCATGTGCTGGGAAAGCTGTGTTATCCACAGGAAAGGAGGAGTCATATGGATTTAAGGGTATGTTTTAATATATTTTGCACATGAGTGATACGTGCTATCCCTGCAGTGAGCACCAACCATTTGATTTTTTTGGTGTGCTACCACCATTAATGTGGTTATGGTCTTATTGTAACATGGGTGTGGTTTTAAGTGGGTGTGGCTTAAACAGGGAGTGGCTAATGCTGGCATCCATTATTGGTCTTCCACCATGTGGGCCAGAAAGATTCCAGCCCTCGGTACCACAAAAGTTGGACAGCACTGGCTTACGGGGTTGTAAGGGATTGTTACTGTGTGACTGTGGCCTTTGGAGAGGGCCCCTGGGGGCCAGGAGGCACTTACCTCCTGGTCAGCACTTTGGCCCACAATTCTGTTGGTGCGATGTGATTAAGCGTTTCTGAGCCATGATTCCAATCCAGCCATGCACCCACGGGACACTCCTACTCGAGCCTGGGGCTGCGAATGCCATTCGGCCTGCACTGGCCCTAGTGCTCTGATCTTGATCTCTGTGGGGAGAAATCACCAGATTGCTGAGCTGGCCTAGGAACACTGTAAAAGTGCATCCATGCTGCTGCCCGGTTGGCCACGCCCCCGTTTTATTCTATTTTTACAGTAAAAATGTTGTGTTGCTATGTTATTTACCTACTTAGATGGTACTTGAAGTTGTTTGGATTATTAACAGAACCATGACTATTCTCAATCTCAGTCGTGTAACATAACATTACATTACATAGTATTTCATATTCATTATAATTACAAATAGATATATGGTTTATTCATATATATATATATATATATATATATATATATATATATATATATATATATATATATATATATATATGGGTCATTCATTTTAATGTGGGATACAAAGCACCCAGATATCTGTTGGGGGTCAGAGTTATTATTAGTTGTGCCTGTGTTTGTAAACTGTTATATAAACTATATATTGCACTTTTTGCAATAGCAACATAATGTAGTAGTAGTAACTATATTGCCAATTTTGACACAAAGTAAAACATGGCAAATTTGCTTAACAAAGTCAACAATAAGACTTCAAAGGAAGGAAACATTTTATTGGTAGCCACAAAGCAGAAAAAAGTGCCATGGAAAAAATATTGTGTAACAATTATTGCGCAACAAAAAATGATGCCACGTGACAAAAAATTGACGCGTAGTGAAACAAATTTTTCACTGTTTTGCTAATTTTTCTGTAGTTTTGTGAATGTTTTGATTTGAAGCGTAGATTTTTGAAGCGTAGATTTGTTCATCACTATTCAAGAGGTAATGTTGGGTTGGAGAGACACTTTATTTGTCTCCACACGTATTGCCCTTCAGGGGCTTCATCAAGAGATGCATCATTCAAGATGCATCAAATCAGTTCTCTTGAGCTAGGCTCCACTATATCACAAATTCCACAGTCATAGGTCTACTCAGACATCAACCATCAATAGTTTACATTTACGGGTTGATGTCCCAAAGCTTTAACCAAATAGAGACTGTTTTAAGGACAAATAAACCAAAAAATCAAATGAACTTCATTTGTACAGTTATATTAATATAGAGGGTATGGCAGAAGGTACAATTTTTAGTTTACAAAACTATGTCCAGATCCTAAGTGCCAAGTTCCTCTGTTTCCTTCATTGACCCTAAGATTGTAATTTGTACCATTATATTATTATATGGAAGGTATGGTAGAAGGTTCAAGTCACCCTATTGTGGCAGCACACTTCCTAGAAGCACATAATGGTAAAATAGTAGGCCTTGGGTCCCTGGATTTACCAACTACAGTCATTAGCTCCATGGAGACTTATTGAGGACTTGGGATTTTATTGCTTTTATCAAGACTTGTACCTTCTACCATACCTTCTATATATTAATATAATTGTACAAATTAAATTCTGTTGATATTTGTTTTATGGTATATTTGCCCTTAAAACTGTCTTTGTAACTTTAAAGCTTTGGCATTGGAATTTCAACATGTAGGCTTAAACTATAAATGACTGATGTCTGAATAGGTCTATGACTGTGGAATGTGTCAGATAGTGGAGCCAATCAGCACCCCTGCCCTCATCACTGCCCAAGTTGCTTTTGAATTGATGCATTTAGAGGGTTTACATTTATACTGCTGGATGCGACCATGAGATTGGGAAACAGTAGGTTCAGCTCCTGGGATATTGTTCTTACAATGGTTGTGGCCACCTACTGGTTTGTATCATGTAAACAGATTCAGATTATTGCACTTTATATTAAATGTTCCTTTGAAACAGCAAATATAATAGTAAAAGTAAGGCAAGTCACCAAAAATTCTCAAAATAGTGAAAGGTGATATATCATCAATATCATCATTACAGTTACAAGGCAATTCTCCACCAAATTTATAAAAAAAATACTCAACACAAATAGTATTTTGAGTACTTTTTACTGATTTTATAGAGAATTGTCTTTTAAACCTAAACCTAAAAAATACAACCGTAATATAAAGTAGATAAAACATGGTTATATGTAGGTATAGGCATTACCAGTTATCACATATAGCAAACATAACCAAGGTTATTGTTTACACTTTGTATTCACATACTGCATAAAAGCTGCTGGCCACAGGTGTTCACCAACACACCATACAAATAAAGACATCACATTGTGATGCAATATACAATGCAATATATAGGAGCAACTTGTAAGGGGTCATTTACAGAGACCCAGGATGCAAGAGCAAGAGCACTAAAGTGACAACTGATGAGACAATACAGCTACTCACACAAGAAAGTGTCCATGAAAATGCCATACAACATACAATAATGTTGTTTTTTTACATTCAAATTCTTTAGTGATTTCCATTAAGTTCCATTGGCATTTTGACAAACAGCTTCCAGTACAAAACAGTATTCTGCAACAAGATAATCCCTTGATGAAATAAAGTCTTTGCATAGTCTAATTGTTTGTAAAATAGTATCAGTAATCCTTATTCCATTAACTACCTACATTGGGTACAATCAGGCTTTTTTATATGCAGGGCCTCTTTTCAGAATTTCAACACTGTTCTTCCAAGTCAATTTGTTAATGTCTTGTGTATGTTACATTGCTTTACATGGCATTTTTCCTTTTTTCCACTCACTACTTCTATGCTTAAAATAAATTTTAGGCGGAAGAGGGTTATTCAACTAACACTGCATTTTATCAAAGAACAACTTTAGTTACCAAGGTATACTATGAACACCAATAGGAACAACATTTCATTGGTCCATTCTAGGTTCAGGACCCAACAGTGCCGGAAGATACAGCACCTTCATGCTACGAAGCTGCTCTCATTTTACTAAGGTGCTCTCAATTTACTAAGGTATAGATGAAAGAGGCTAATTCAACTAACACTGCATTTTATCTAAAAACAAGTTTAACTACCAAAGCATACTATGAACACTAGTGATGGGCGAATATATTCGGCAGATGCAAATTTGCAGTGAATTTATGCGTTTCGCCACCAGTGAATAAATTTTCAAAACAGTGTGCCAAAAATTTGGCCAAAAAAAAATCTGCCACGGCAAAAAAATTTGGCCGCGCGTCTGAATAGGCGCCCACATAAAAATTGTCTTGCATCAAAATTATTCGGACACCCATTGACTTTAATGCATTTGGACAAAATAGGGGAGCTTATAAAAATTGTGACGGCATCGAAATTGACACGCATTAAAATAGTTTTTCGCCCATTGACTTCAATACGTTTCGCAAATTTTTAGCTGTTTCGCAAATTTTGTGGTCAATTTGCGAATTTTTCAGCGAAGCGAAACAGGACAAATTCACCCATCAATAATGAACACCAATAAAAATAGCATTCCATAGGCTCATTTCAGCTATCAGGACCTAACAGTACAAGAATATACCTTCCTGCTATGTAGGTGCTCTCATTTTATTAAGCCAGGTCCGAGTGAGGTCCCTGGGGCATTTACGCACCATAAACATAAACTGATTTTTTTTCTTCTGTACCACGCTGTATGAATATTATTGAAACTGAGCTGTGAGCATAAGGAAACAATAGTTTAAACTCAAGCAAATATTCAGATATCTTTATATAGTATATTGTACACTATAAATTCTACAATTCTGCACAACTTTTCACTTTTTATATTTATTACAAAGAAGTAACCTTAGGCAAAGTATCCATGTATCTGAGTTTTCCCATTAAAAAGAGGGCATTTGCTTTACTGCTTTGTACCATATTTTGCCTGCAGCATTGCCATAGCAATCAAACATGTTAATGTTTCTTACATGATATGCAGATCAGTGTATTTTCAGAAGTGGAGATCTTTTATATGTAAAGGGAGATAAAATACAGATGCATTTGTTTTTGGTTTATGAGCTTAAATTTGTCAAATCAAATTCAGGGAAAAAACAAGAAGGAGAATGCAGTCAGCTCTATTTTAACAGATAAAAAACATTGGCCCACCACTGTCATGCATTTAACATATAGCTTGTAAATGCTTCTTGGCAGACAGCAGGTCATGTTAAAATAATAATAGCTTGCCTCTCTCATCAGCCTGAAATAACTTATCAGTTTGGTATACAGTAGTGCTGGGTAAAGCACATTATTGTCATGAGTGTAAATAATTATATATCTCTTTTGTCAGATATCTAGCTTTTGGTCTTAATACTTAGGGCAATTACGATTTCAAGAATGCATACTACGAGAGACAGTCTCGATTTTGACAGCTCAAGCCGCAGTCCTGGGTTTGTTAATGAAATATCCCTACTTTCTCTTTGATCTCCTGCACTAAACTGCCAGAAAGATACAAAGTTTCTAACTTAATTGTTTTTTTACAGAGAGCCCAGAATAGATACTTAGATACATTTGTTACAATTTAAGATAAACAAAGAAGCAATTGTAACAATTTATGATAAGCAGGTCTCTTGGGGAAACAGTAACTTGCAGCTTAAAAGGCAAATCACCTTCATTAGCAAAACTGTAATAGCACATAAAAACCACAAAAAAGTGTTCAAACTTTCATAACCTGCCAAATTTTGTAAAATGAACATGGTAATTAGGGGACAGGGTCACAAAAATGGGCATGGTTCCATAAATTTTTGCTACACGCCTCATGGCAAATCTTTTTGTCACTCCTTCTGTTCCCAAAATGTTGGGAGTAGTGATGGGCGAATTTGCGCCGTTTCGCTTTGCCGAAAAATTTGCGAATTTCTCGCGAAATGGCGAAAAATTCACGAAACGGCGCCGGCGTCTCAGTTTTGACGCCGGCACCCTTTTTTTTATGCCGGCGCCCATTTTTTTGATGCCGTCGAATTTAATCGCTGGCGGCGAATTCGCGCCTGGCGAATAAATTCGCCCATCACTAGTTGGGAGGTATGAGCATGGTCCAGATTCTATTTTACAGTCAGTAAATATTGTTTTTCCTTCTACAGCTACAATTTAAACTTTTTTGCCTTCCTCTGAATGAACTAGTTAAGATAGGATGTATTTAAAGGGGTTTTTCACCTTTGTGTTAACCTTTAGCATGATATAGAGAGTGATATTCTGAGACAACTTGCAGTTGGTTTTCATATTTTATTATTTGTGATTTTTGAGTTATTTCGCTTTTTATTCAGCAGCTCTCAAGTTTGCAATTTCAACAATCTGGTTGCTAGGGTCCAAATGACCCTAGCAACCATACATTGATTTGAAAAAGAGACTGGAATTTGAATAGTAGAGGGCCTGGATAGAAAGATGAGTAATACAAAGTAGCAATACCAATACATTTCTAAAAATGTGTGGTTTTTCTTTTCTTTTTAAAAAACCCAAGATTTTCCATACCTTTTACCAGTTTAGTTGCCCTTCTCTGTAATCTCCTGTTTGAGCACTGGAGACCAAAACTGTATGGCATATTCTAGATGGGGGTTTGGTAGGTGAGAAAACCATTCTACACACGTGGGATAAAATTCACTGTCCAGCTTTATTCGGATAATTAAAACAACAAACAGGCATCTATTACAGATGTACTCCTACCCTATGACATGTTAGGTCACCTAACAGTGGCCACAGTATGGGCATGTGAGTTTTTTTCTTCCTTCATATTCTAGATGGGGCCTTACCAGTGCTCTATACAGTGGAAAAATAACCCCTTCCTGCTGTGGATGAATGCCCCTTTTAATACAGCTCAAGACTTAAATTGCCCTTGATGCAGCTGACTGGCATTGCTTGCTGCAGCCAAGTTTATTATCTACAAGGACTCCAAGGTAATTTTCCATTATGGATTTGCCTAGTGCAGTCCCATTAAGGGTATATGTGGCTTGGATATTTTTGCATCCCAGGTGCATGACTTTACATTTATCAACATTGAATCTCATTTGCCACTTAGCTGCTCAGATTGCCTGTTTGTCAAGATCCTCTTGCAAGGATGCCACATCCTGGATTGAATTAATAGGGCAGGATAGTTTTGTGTCATCTGCAAACATTGATACAATACCTTCCCCATAGTCATTAATGAACAAGTTAAATAAAAGTGGATCCAATGCCGAGCCCCGAGGGACCCTGAAAATATAAAATTTATTAAGTGTAAAAAACACAAAAACCACTAATAAAAAATGTCAGTAAAAATTGTTGAGGTCCTATAGAAGTCAAAGGGAGCTGTGCTTTTCCTATTGGACCATTTTAAATGAATTCAGACTTTTAAAGGTTTCCATATTTTTTTTCACTAGGAATTGTCCAAAAAACAAATTTTTAGAGGTTTTTAGGTTTTAGAGGTATTCTGATTTAGCTCATCATTTAGTGTTGTTTTCCATTTGTACTTTTTTAATTTGGCTCTTTAAATAAATGTCATGACAATCGTAGTTTTAGAGAAAGTGAGTTTAGTTGTGGTTTCAAAAACCTCTAAAATCTGACCTTTGATGAATAGGCCTCAGTTTACAGGCACACAGGAGGTTCTGCTGGATATACTGTATTAGATTGCCAGTGTGGGGCAACACAATGTTTACAAATATCCTTGTATAGGATCTATTGCTGCTACTAAAACATTTTATTTATGAAAGCACCTTCTCAGATTTTTTTCATGCAATTATGTCAGTAAACTATTTAACCAACAGTGATGTTCATACCCATAGTTGTTGCCAGCCAAACTACTCAGGGATATTGCACACAAGGATTTGTGGCAGCGCACACCGGCATCAAGTGGAATCGCCCACTCACAAGGTTATGGTTAAAAAGGTATAACTTTATTTTCACATCTGATCAAACATCTAGCATCTGAGGTCTGATGCGTTTCGTGGTTACGCACTTCCTCAGAGGATATTGGTTTCCTGCAATAATCAGCACTAATCCCATTACAAATTGTTTTCCATAGGAAAAAGGTGATCCCAAGAAAAAGTTCAATGGCATTATCTCTAAATAGCCCTAAACTATGAAATGTAATTTCTACCTTTACTACGATAAAGTTACTAGCATGGTTTAGCTTGGCAAGTACATTTCCAATTTTCCAGGACTCTTAGGGGCAAATTTATCAAAGTGTGAAATAAGAGCTCACCACAGGAGAACTCCTCCATTCTCTATACATTCATAGGATGGTGAACTTTTTCACTTATTGAAAAATATGCCTCTAAAAATACCATAGGCATAAGTAAAGAGTGAAGGAATTTTATTGTGGTGCGCTCTGTCACACTGTAATAAATCTGCCCCTTAGTGACAATTCATGATACTATTCATGTCCTAAATTGATATAAAGCATGAATGTGTTAATAATCGTTTGCATGATGGTTAGAAATATAAGAGCTCATTTACATCAGTGAGTGCAATTGCTCTCCCACACTTTTCCCCACAGTGAGTTACACAGTAAACCACTTTCATGAAAGATACTGGCGTCAAAATGTGCTCTTTGCACTTTGGTACAGTTGTGCTCGGGCTGTTCAGTCCTTCCTAATTTAAGAAATAAAGTAAGAAAGCGCAAACCCTTAAAATAAATTACAAGGTGCTAATCCATCGGCGGCTCCCCATGTGGGTCTCCAAGTCTAACATGCAAAAAAACAGAAGAGGATTGCACACTCAGTTTTCAAAAATTCTAAAAATAAGTATTTTTGTAAACTGAGTGTGCAGTCTGCTTTCTGTTTTTTTGCTTCCTAATTTCAGAGCTGCTGTACCTAAGGACCAGGTGGTAGCCCCATGGTTCCCTGCATGCCCAGTGTCAATAGGTGCAGCAGACTTGTGCCTAAAGAATTGGGACATAACTCCCACGCTGAATGATGCCAGACAAACTTCCATGCATTGCAACCAATTTGCAATGAATTGTGTGTGCATTTTAATGAATTTTGCCAAATAAGATGAAATTGTATTACAATTGTGTCAAACAAATTGTCCCCTTGTGACTAAGGCAGCTGAAATGCTGGAAAATAAAAACTGCACTATAACTGTGATGTATATATAGAATTAGAAGGAGTACAGAGAAACATGCTAAAGCATTACAGTGATTGGCAGCTGGTTTCTCCACTTTTGCAAACAAGGAAGGAGATTATCACTTACTAATCAAGGTAGTGGGTGGCTCCTACATTGTGACTGCCTTTAGAGCAGGGGTACCCAACCTTTTTTACACGTGAGCCACATTTAAAAATAAAACAAAGTTGGGGAGCAACATAGACATGCAAAAACTTCCTGGGGTGCCAAATAGGGGCTGTTTTTGGCTATTCGGTGGCTCCTTTGTGGACAGTAAACCTGGGTTTTTAGCAACTAAAACTTGCCTCCAAGCCTGGAATTCAAAATTAAGTGTCTGCTTTGATGCCACTGGAAGAAACATCCAAGGGGTTGGTGAGCAACATATTGCTCGCAAGCTACTGGTTGGGGATCACTGCTTTAGAGAATGCCAAACTTAAGGGGTGATTCACATAGACCATTGTCAGAAGTTCAAAAGCACACCCTTAGGCATAAATTCGCTACAGTGCGTGTCTGTAGCCGAACACTGGCAAAGTTTCACTAGCGTTAATTCATCAACACAAGCATTTCATAGCAGTCTTTTGCTAGCGTTCATTTCTGCCTAGCGAAATTTCGTTAGTACTCTTACGTTTAGGTCAATTTGAATAGGGCAGGTACATATAGGTTGTATGGATGTCTTTATTAGAGATGTTGGTAGCAAATTCTTGAAGTTGCCACTTTTTATTACAAATGTCCAAAGAAGCAGAATACATACAAAAGAGATCCTCTAATGCCCTAGACATGAGCCCACCCTAAAACAAATGTGGCATGCCCCTCAAATGGTTGGGAAAGAAATGTTAGCACAAAAATCATTAATAGTTAGGACTTTTAAAGGCAATAAAAATTTAAAAATGCCAGCTTTTTTTACAACTTTTATGACTTTCCCACATACAGGATATGATGTCATTGACATAAGATTGAGGAGGATGTAGCTTTATCTTATCAGTCTAAGATGAAGAAGGAAACTCTGTCGAAAGTAGTGAATTTGCAGGATCGTTCACCTGAGCCAATATTCGACTGGCGATAGAGTGTGAAACTGTTCTAGCTACCATCTCTTTCACTAACGAATTGTCATCTACGTCTGTTAGTAAATTGGTGATGTCCCTGTGAATGAGATTTCTGGTGAATTTTCGCTACCAATGGCCACTTCACCCTTTAGTAAATCTGCCCCTTAGTATTCATTCAGAGAGCACTTTTTTCTGGGGTTTGTTCCCTGCACCTGGCAATTAATAAAAAAAATCCAGTATTAGGTGCCGAGCACAACATTAATGGCCACAAAATAGCCCAGTCCTTACTGGCCACCATCTTGATTATGTGTAAGTAGGGGGAGACATGTAGGGTTCAGGAGAAAGAGGTCTCCTTACATGCCTCCCCAGCCACCCCTCATGAATATAGTACTACCAAACGCAGGCAGCTCTGTATTCACCGGATGAACACAGGTCTCTGCACTCTGCATTTTTATGCAGGGCCTGCCACAATTTTTCTTGTTCAGGGCTGGGCACAAAAACATGATTGCCCCCTGCACATACAGAATGACCCCTTTTGCCTTCCATTGTCAATTACAAACCAGAAATCTTCTGTTTGTATGGCAAGAGTATGCAGATAATCTGGTGGCTATATGACTACTCTATCCACAAAAAAAAAAACATTTTTATCCTTGGAACACAATTATAAGTAGTAAAAAAATGCATATGCTGTACATTGCATGTCTTTATTATTTTCCCTCGTGCTCCTTCTAATTCATGTCGAAGTCTCTTTAGGCAATAAAAATACAAACACGCTTTTTATTGTTATTTTATGTGTTTCTATCTCTTTAAATCTACAACTGAATGAAGCAGTACTGTTCCCTTGGGTTTAATTTCAATCTACCATCACTAGACTCATATGAATGGAAGAATATTATATTGCTAAATGGAATTCATTATTTCTCCCTGCACTAAAACAGAAGAATCACAGCAACCATTTTTAAAATAATTTTTTATAATTTTGCAATCTCAACTGCTTTTCATTTTATCACAGTACATCGTAGCAGAAATAAAGAAAGAGCAATGGCTTTGTGTTGAGGTACATGCATATTTTATTGGCTGGCACCCTTCTCTTGTTGATGAAAATGATCATAGGGAAAGAGAATGTGTCTGGCACTGCTGTGCTTACCTGCAGAACATCTGTTCTGCTAAATGGTTTCTTGCTGGCTTTGTTTGTTCTTGAATAATTTTAGCAATTAGGAATTATTCTGTATAGACAGATTATTATAAAACATAGTCATCCTTGGAATGTAAGACTGCTGTGGAAAATATATATTGTATTTCTGTTTCAGTGAAATCTGCAAAGTCTTTTTGTTGGCAAATTAATTATATTTATGCTTTTAACCTCTCAAGATAATAAGTCTGCTTCTGCATGAGCTCTTTACATGAAAATAAAGTGATAAAACATATTATTATGTTCTACTAAGAGACATACAGCAAGTAAATTACAAGAGGGCTTATGAAAGTAGTTTTTGATAGAGGGCAGATTTTGCGGTTCAAGATGTATTGGTAACACCCAGAGTTTTACTATTCATAAATGTGATGGTGGGCCCAATTTTTAATGGCCCATGAGAGCCTGCATTTTGCCTAAACAAATAATCCAAAAACAGCGAGCAAATGCTAAGTTTATGTATTGCTCCTTTGTGCAAAAAATGTAGAGCACTATATTTCTATAATATAAAATCAGTACTATAATACTGAAATAAACCTGCCCATCTGCACACAAGTAAACAAGAAATCTATCTTCAGTCTCACACAAACTAATATATATTAATGTAAACACTAGAAAACTAAAAAAATATTTTTCAAAATATGAAGGTACATTAAAAGTTGCATATAGGATGTTTTGATCATTTTTCACTAACATGTTTGCTTTTGTAAGTAATTGTTACTTGGAGTCCCTAAACCTGACTTTTGTTTTGCCAACCTGACTGTCCCTTCTCAGTTTTTAATATTAACAGACTACTCTAGCACAACTATGACAGTACCCATAGAGGATAGAGTGGGGTCAGATTGGAAATGAAAAAACATTGGGCAAATTTAGGTATTTAAAGTTTTTGGTATAAATCTGCACAAATTGTCAGAGGGTGATTATGCAATTGGGGACCAGCCACCATTCAAGTCAACACTAACAGCATTACCATAACAGAGGCCCCAGGTTTCTTACTGCCATTTATCAGTTAATAGCTTGGGTGAGTGGAAGAACATGGACATTAGAGTGATTGACCCAAGCATGTTCTTTTGAACCAATATCTCACCAATGAAAGGGTTCCTGTAGAAATGATATAGTCACTTATTTTCTCCACTTCCAGTTTGTGTTGGTGATTATATGCCAGGATGGAGCAGGAATTTACAGATAGGTGAAAAACTGACTAGTCAGCAAACTTAACAAGAAACACATAAAACACATTTGGGATATACATCTCCCACAGACAAGTCATTTCTAATAAAGAACCAATTTTATTGCCAATTGTTTTGCAACATTCATGAACAGGATTTTTTTGTGAGATAAAAGACTATAAAAGGTTGGGAAAGGCTGTAATTGGCATATGGTAGGTTTAGGAGAAATTATATATATATTATATAATATGCAGTCCAAAAATTTAGAAGAAGGGGGTTAGCAGAAGGGCATTCGAAGCATTATTACAAGCAATCTCTTCCCATGGTCCAACCATATTTAGTGGTAGAAATATAGCAGTTAATGATTTTCCAGAGCTTGAATTTAATGTTGGACTGTAATGAAGGACTTACAGATATATTTCCAAGATTTTGGTACAAACTTGGAACCTTTGTCAGAATATTTAATGTTAGGTAAATAATGGACAAATCTGACCAGTTTCCCACCACCAAAAATTCATGTAACGGTAAACAATTTGCCAAACGGATTGAAGTCAATGGGTGTCTTTTTTTTGCACAACATTTTTCAAACCATGAGTCTATGGGTCTAGGGATGGGCAATATATTTTGCTCATCCCTAGTGTTAGGCCATTAGGAAGGAAGATATGATGAATAAAAGCTGGAGCTGGGAGAGTACTACTGCAGTAGGGTGTTTGGGTAATTATATATTGTATTATAAAATAAATGAGACCCATGTCCTCCTCAAGGTTTTTGTCATGTATAAAACACCTGAACAAGACATAAGCTTTCCTATTCTTAGGTAATACTAAAATAAAGCCAAGAAAAACAAAAGTACCATTGGCTTGTAATCCATACAAGTAAAGTATGCTCCAGAACATCACTGAAGAAGTTAATGTTTAACATAATAACTTGAAAAAAAGACACAGATCCATTAAGTTCAGCCTTTTATGTCTTTTATGACACTTTACAGTCTGTGAAAAGCTCCATCCATAAGGCTTCGGCTTTTCGTAATCACTTCTTCCTTTCTATTGGCTTTTAAATCCATCTTAATAAACAGACATATGCTGCTTCCTTTTCTATTGCCCCATATATATATACTGCCCATTCATGTGACTCATTCAGCTATGTTTCAGCAACCCCAGTTACATGATATTTCACCTCCACCTCCAGCACCTCCAGCTTTCCCAAGTTTTCAGGGTGCTGGAAATGTGGTTCCACACTGCACAGGTTCAACATTTTATGTTTGTATCTGTTCATTCAGAGCCTAGAAATACATGTTTTTGTGAAGTTTGAGAAAGGTTTTCATTATGGAAAAGGACCTTGGAGTCCTTGTAGATGATAAACTTGGCTGTAGCAAGCAATGCCAGTCAGCAGCATCAAGGGCAAATAAGGTCTTGAGCTGTATTGAAGGGGGCATAGAGTCACGGGAGGAGGGGGTCATTCTTCCACTTGTAAGGCCCCATCTAGAATATGCCGTACAGTTTTGGTCTCCATCACTCAAACAGGACATTATTGTATTAGAGAGGGTACAGAGAAGGGCAACTAAGCTGGTGAAAGGTATGGAAAATCTTAGCTATGAGGAAAGACTGGCCAAATTGCGGATGTTCACGCTGGAGAAGAGGCGCTTAAGGGGTGATGTGATAACTATGTATAAATATATAAGGGAATCATATAATAATCTCTCTAATGCTTTATTAACCAGTAGGTCTTTCCAGCTGACATGAGGTCACCCATTCCGATTAGAAGAAAAGAGGTTCCGCCTATATATTCAGAAGGGGTTTTTTACAGTGAGAGCTGTGAAGATGTGGAATTCTCTCCCTGAATCAGTTGTACAGGCTGATACATTAGATAGCTTTAAGAAGAAGGGTTTGGATGGCTTTTTAGCAAGTGAGGGAATAAGGGTTATGGACGATAGCTCATAATACAAGTTGATCCAGGGACTAGTCCGATTGCCATTTTGGAGTCAGGAAGGAATTTTTTCCCCCTCTGAGGCAAATTGGTGACGCTTCAGATGAGTTTTTCTGCCTTCCTCTGGATCAACTGGCAGTTAGGCAGATATAATAAAAAAAGGTTGAACTTGATGGACGTGTGTCTTTTTTCAACCTTACTTACTATGTTACTATGTTACTATGTATAGTTTTGCAGAGAACAATGAATAACAGTTGACTTGTTAATCTTCCTGTAATCAAAACATTGTATTCTTCACAATTTATTTGTAACCTGCTGTTGAAACATTTGAACTATAGCCTAGTTTCACCTTGAATGACTGCCCATGGCTATATTATCATCGTTATATAAACTGTAGTAGTCCTTCTGAAAAATAGACCGAATGTTTAACATTGCAGGATAATATTTATTTAATTTCATGCAAAGTCTTTACTTTTTTATGTAATAGGTTCTTAATAGATTGTAAGTCGGCATCTCAATGTTTAATGCAGTAGCTGAACACGAACCAGGTACGGGGAGCATCACAACTCAATCACATTCTCACCTCCATGCTACACGTAGCATCCGTCCCCATCCGGATCAATCCATAGAATTTAGAACAAAAACGGAGCATTCGGGGAGATATGTTAAAATCTTCAAATTTTAATCATCCAGGTTAAAAGAATAACAGCGTGTCAAGTTCACATCAGATCATCCGCTTTACGCGTTTCATGGCATCTCGCCACTTCATCAGAAGCGTACACTTCTGATGAAGTGGCGAGATGCCATGAAACGCGTAAAGCGGATGATCTGATGTGAACTTGACACGCTGTTATTCTTTTAACCTGGATGATTAAAATTTGAAGATTTTAACATATCTCCCCGAATGCTCCGTTTTTGTTCTAAATTTAATGCAGTAGCTCACTGACAGGTGCTATGTCCTTTTCTCTTCCATTAGCAAGTCTGGCACCAATATTAAACCGTAAAGGACAAATCAATTGTTATACAGCAAGCTGTAAAAAAATCCTATCAAAGCATACAAAAAAGTGAAATTGGTGGAGAGGAGGAGGAGACTCCTGTTTCTTTGTAGCCACAACTGCTCTATCCATGATCAATCTGATTCTTGCCAACTTCCGAATAAAGGGTCCAAGAGTACAACAAGATCCTGGCCCCCATTCTTTGCAAACTATTTTGCCCTCTTATTAAAGGGTAAACAATTACCCAAATCATGCAAAAGTGGTGGTAGTATATGTTCACCCAGACCAAACACAGATTAACCTCTACACTAATATGCAGAAAACCCACAGTAACATTTAAAAATGAGAAGTCAAGTCTTTTCACTTGGAAAAATGGCCTACAAATCAATTGCAGGAACATTTTACAAAACAATTCTTATATGGCAATCTTTAAAAAAAATCCTATCAAAGCTAAACAACAACAAAGAAAAAACCCTGTGAGATCAGCAGTTTAGGTCTTGGTAGCAGATTTTTTGAAACCTCGCTTCTCAGATTTCTCCACACTGTCTTATTAGGATGAGTACCACAGGGTTACATGATGCCTGAAAGTAGAAGTATTTAAGGTGAGAGACTATTCCTGCTTCTTTGTAATCACAACTGCACCATCCATCATCAATCTGATTCTTGCCAACTGCAGCTGAAGGGTCCAAGGGAACATTGAGATCCTAGCCCACATCCTTTGCAAACTACTCTGCCCTCCTAGAAACCCCTCATAAATGTAAATTTTATAGAGCAATATCCCACTGAAACATGGACCTTAAAATATTAGCAAAAGTGGTGGAAGAAATTATTCACCCAGACTAAGCAAGGTTCAGGCGGGACACAGATTTAACTCTACACTAATATGCAGAAAAATTAACACTGAAAGATGAGTAGTCATGAAAAACTGGCCTACAGGCATCTACCATGCAGGAAACTAAGTCAGTTGATGAGACAGGGTTGCCCTCCTCCTCCCATGCTGTTCACTATCCATTGAGCCACTTGCAATTTCAGTCAGACATAACACTATAATTAAGGGTGATTTATTTGATAAGATCTCCCTATATGCTCAGAATACCATTAATTGCACAAATTACCACCCAATTGACAGCCGTCATTGAGGGTAGGGATCTTATCATCTTCTAAGCTCATAAAGATGAATATCAGCTTCTGCCTTGGTCTTTAATCGCCTGCAACTAAAACATGCTTTATAAAAACCAATTTCCTGCCAGATCAAATAAGAGTGAAGAAACTACCTTGGAAAGGAATATTTATGGTCGGACTGGCAAAATAAGATAGTTAATCTCAGTGTATTTAGCTTTTTTTCAATATGCAGATTTGCTTGTCTACCCATTAATTAACATCAGGGAGGGTCATCTGCATATAAAAGGTTCAAGCTTAAGGGAAATAACCAGTTATATATGAACAAGTTAATTTTCTCATTTCTCATGCTTTTAATTCTATAATTGCTCAGACTTGCCTCATACACTCAGTTACATTAGCAACTGACTATTTACAATACTTTAATATAATGGGAGAGGCAGATTTATATATTATAGTTAATAAAGAGCAAAAATAACCCTGTAGTAGCTAAATTAAGAGAGCATCTGAAAAATGTTGGCATTGGAAGTTTTGGTTTTTAGAAAACTGGACTTATTAATTACAGAATCTAAGGTTAATTTCATACCACTCAGCAGAGACTCACATTGCATATTGTCTTGACCTAAATGATATCCATCTATCGTTGTGCAGCCCAAAATGCAGTGGTAGTCAGCAGAGGGGTGTATCAGGTGATTTCACCAGCAGAGAAAAGAGTTTGTGTGATACCTTTAAAGTGGTATGGGCTGCAATTGGAGAAGATGTTGCATTTGGGGGTTAATTAAACTAGAAGCTGGAGGAGTGGGTAGACACAATGACCAAAGGGGTAATTTATAGAAATGAGATAAACTTTTGCTTCAGTGAAAATTGTCCAAATAGGAAAATTCATGAAATGGTGAAACTTCACTAAAATATTTTGGAATCAATGAGAAGGCAAATTTACAATGCAGTTCAAGAGTTTTAAACTCTAACATTTGATCTGATAGTAGTGTGCTTCAGGACCACCATTCAGAGTAGTATCCTATACAACTTCTGACTTTATTGGAACTTGGCTAAAAACATGCTTGACACATTTCGGATCTTGCACTTATTCAGAAGCATAAAAACATCAACTAAATACTTCTGATTTTCAATGCTGAAAGCCACACCTATACAACCTAATTCTGCTTTTCAGCATTAACCTTCACATTAACCATCACATTTCTTTTACAGCTCAGTTCCTATTTGATATTCAAATATCATTTAATATATGAAATGTACACAAATATGATAATCCATATCTTTACCACATTATACTCCCTTAATTGCCAAAATAGTGTAATTATTATATGAATGAATAGATAAATAAAAAAATAAACAGAATTAATTTTCCATATAATCATTACAATACAAATAATTGTTAATGCAAATAAATATATGTGTAATTTCTACCACGGGCAGAAAATGACAATTTAATTCTCTATTACAATTAGTGATGGGCGAATTTGCGCCGTTTCGCTTCACCGGAAAATTCGCAAAATGGCACCGGCATCTCGTTTTTGACGCTGGCGAATTTTCGTGGGCGTTTCGGGAATTTATTCACTGGCGGCGAATCGCGCAAATTCGTCGTGAATTCGCGCCTGCCGAATAAATTCGCCCATCACTAATTACAATTTAATTCACTACTGTGCAACCTTTTCCTTTATCTTTACAGAGTTAAACATATTTGTAACTTTTAACTTTTTCAAAGATACTATTTTTCAGAGATATTAAAAAAGGCCTATGAAGAAAATATAACAAAAGACATGAAAATGCAGACGTAACAAGACACATCGAACAGAGAATTTAGCCCCTTCAGTAGTCTGGTATCTACTGTAAATAAAATATCCAGCGCACTATTTGAAAGGAGAGCTAATTTATCTCCTCCACTTGGGGCAACACAACTATCTATATCTAATCTATACCCTAGTCCTTCAATTTTGCGATATCTCCTCCTGTGCAGCCAGAAAACATTTACCCAACACAACCCGCCCCAAATGAAATTTTAGTTTAACACGTGCTCCCTAATTCTCTATATTAACGTACTGGTGATACAAACTACATACTGCACACCACATTTCTCACACATTAGCTGATATACTGCATGTGGGGTGTTGCAGTTCACAAAGTATCTGTACTATTAAACTCTTTAGATTATGTAACTACTCCACATGTGAAACAATGTGACCCTCCACACCTATAGAATATTTTTACAGCTAGCCAATTCTCTTCCTTTGATTTTGTAAGGAACAGACCTGGTGACAGTTAGTAAAGCAATATTGCAGCTCTATTGACAGCAAACTTAATTGAGTTGGATTACACTACTGAAGACAGCAGTGGGTCACCCAATAAAACCTCTAAGAAACAAGGATCCAGTATAGCCTCTTTGCAAAAACCTATAATGTAATTCACAAGCCTGAAACATGTGATAAATGTGCTGCACGCAAGTAAATTTCCAGAGTATTCTTTCCTGTATAAAGTGCTCACTATGCAGCTTCCTGCAATACTTAATCTAATGTACAAATAACCCATGACTTGTTGGTTAAAGCTATATGTGAACCCTAAATATAAATTGTTACTTGATTTCTGTCCATATAATAATTGATAAATCTTCGTTAAAATTTTATGCAATTAGTATATTCATCACCACAAAGGTGTGGAAATCCTCCCACCAACCTATATATGTTGGCCTAAGTGAATGTGAATCTCACACCCATTTATCTCTCACAACTCTGATGGTAAAACTTGCCATTGAATGAAAATGGGTGTAAAAAACAGGTTTTTTATAAGGTTGGTGTTTATTACAAAAATGACTACAAATGTTACTATGTTACTATGTAACTATGATGTGATTTATGTTGTGCACACTGGAATTTGAATAACTAACCTATAACCCACTAACCTCCTGTTGGAACTCTGGGCTGCTCAGCTACCCTGACTGTCATTAAGTGGGTGCTCATCCACTCCTGTAACACAAGATGGCTAATCCTAGTTACAAAATAAGAGAGGATTCCCAAGGGGATCTTACTCCTATGCTAGTTAAAGACTTTTTAACATTGTAACCACAATAAGATTTAAAGAAATAAGAAAACAATTAGAAATAATTTTGGTACGACTTCTCCTACGGCTTGGGGTCACATTGAAAATGAGATGGCACGAGACTACCACCTGAATGCACTTTTTTGGTGTTCTACTACTGCTATCAGATGCTCTCCTACGATGCTTTCAACTCCGACACTTTGTGGACTCTTTAACAAAACCTGCTATTGCATCTAGACCCACTGCATTTGAGGCCCTGGCCGTCAATGGTCTACCACAAAAAGGTCTCATCTCTAGTATCTATTTGATACTCACGACCCCCCAAGCATCTCCGCCACATCGCCATAAATATATGGATAAGTGGGACCAAGCGCTTCCACAACCGCTCATCGCCTTGGAATGGTCCAGAATATGGGACAACGCGGCACACATGGTATCCTGCGTACGACAGAAGGAGCATATTTACAAGATCCTAACGTTTTGGTACTATACCCCAGAAAAACTTCACAAGTTTTTCCCCGACCATTCTCCTCTCTGCTGGAGAAACTGTGGTGCCCGTGGTTCCCAGCTACACATTTTTTGGGACTGTCCCCTTATTCAGCCCCTATGGAAGGAAGTTCAGGACCTTCTCTGCTTGCTGCTTTCCAGACCAGTGCCATTAGATCCGGTAGTGTTCTTGTTGGGCAAACCCCTGCCACGGATTCAGAAGAGTGGACAAGCACTTGTTAATCACATACTGACCGCCACCCGATTAGCCATTGCTGCTAAATGGAAAACCCGGACGATTCCCACAATGACTGAGATTATCAACAGGGTGAACAGCAACAGGTCTTTTGAGGCTAACATAGCCCACATCCAACATACAACAGACCGTTTTCTCAAAATTTAGTCCATATGGGACCTTCGAGGTATGGCGCCCGCCCTGCCCCATTAAGATACTCTGAGACCATTCCCTGAGCTCACTCACATGTCTTTCCTGTTGCTCCCCACACCCGCTCCGCTGCTATAGACTGAACTTGAACTCGTACTGCCCTAACTTGAACCCTTGATGTTGTACCTTCTGCTTGATAACTTTTTCTTTTGCCTGTTGTTTATGCTACTGTAAACAATGTCTCGCCTTCCCTATGGGACTTGCGAGCATTATTTTGCTTATTGACATAGATCTGGTTGTTGGCCATATCGGCCCTAGCTTTTGGTGTTTTTCTTAATGATACGCTGTATTAATATGCTACTGATGTCTATCTTGATGTTTTCAGCTTTGTACAATTTTCAAAACCTGTCAATAAAAATATAAGTTACAAAAAAAAAAGAAATAATTTTGGTACCTGAGCAAGATTATTGTACATTTAAAGGTAATACAAAATATTTAAATAAAACTTTCCTGTTGGCCATTAAAAAACATAGGGAAAGACAAATAGTACTAATAAATACATATCAGCCAGTTAGGCATGCAATGAAAACTCATCATCTTAAAATAAATAAAAATATATACGTAAGAATTCCGGTAATGAATTATAGGGTTTAGTATCATCTTCTACTATCAAATGTTCCAACTTGATCTGCTAAAACCAAAATAATAAAAGGTTTAAGATGAAATGTGATATGATCTCTCCAGCTCTATATTGTGTCTAACAAATTTTGGAGTGAAAAAAAAAAAAATAATTGATTTGTTTTCAGTCAGCTCCCTGAGTTTGCTTAACATACCAAACTCATTTTCTTTCTGCCTGCAATATTGATCAGCAGAGAATGTGATAAGATTACAATAATCTTTAGCTTGAAAGAGCATCTCTGCAATCACACCTAAGCGAAAATAAATTGCTGTTTTAAATGATACTTATTGGGCATCTAATTTTGGTCAAGAGCAAGCACAAAGTGAAAGACAGAAGATGTGTTTCTGTTTTAATGCATCTCTGTATTGAGCAGCTTATCCTGGGCTCGATGTTTAATGACATTAAGGTAGTATAACATATACTAGAAATGTATACAAGCACAGTGTATTTTTACAACCAAAAGCTAATATTGAGTACTAATATCAGCAGACTGAAGATTTTTTTTCTTTGAATAAGCATTTTCATTGTATCAGTGGTTATTCAAACAGCTCCAATGCAAGGTAACACAGACATGGGGTAGGCAGAAGATACTTTAACAGGTACCTGCCCAGCACATCCCCCCTATCATGCCCTGGACAGGTGCCTCTTCTGTCTACCCCTAGTTCTGGCCCTGGTAGAGCAAATAAAAAATAGCAATAACAATAAATGTGTAGTTTTACAGAGCATTTGTTTTTTTGTAGGGGTCAGTGACCCCAAAAAATTTCTGAGAATTGGCTATTCTATGACATACTAAAAGTTAACTTTAAGGTGAACCACCCCATTAAACTCTTAGCATAGCCTTAACCTTTAAAATCTTCCAAAACATCTTCTGAATTTCTGAATATAAATAAATATTTGGACAGACAACTTTTTTTTCAAATTTTTTCTGTACATTACCACAATGCATTTTAAATGAAACAACTCAGATGCAGTTGAACTGCAGACTTTTAGTTTTAATTCAGTGGGTTGAACAAAAAGATTGCATAAAAATGTGAAGAACTAAAGACTTTTTTTTAACACAATTACTTCATTTCAGGGTCTCAAAAGCAATATGGATATTACTTCGAAGGTCGAATATCGAGGGTTAATTAACCCTCGATATTCGACCAATAGTAAATGTGTTGTCATGAGTTGTCATGAATCTTAGGAAGGTGGTATCATATGGGAATCATTTTGTGTTCCTTCTAAAAAAAGAAAATACTATGAAGCCATGCCTGAAACTCCTCTTTCTGGTTCCTTTCAACAAGCTATTGGAATCTTTGATGAATTAATTTCTGTTTTGTATTACTGTCCCCTCTTTGGTCTAAAAACAATATCCCTATTATTTCTTAATTCACCCAATGCTCTACTTGCCAGTAAAAGCTTTACTTAAATTCCTCTTTAGTTTTTAGAAGATCACTTTGTATGAGCTTGTTAAACAATAAGGCAAACCTCTCCTTATACTCCCTAAGACTGAATATAGATTTAGATTTAAAATATGTCAGTGGACCTTGTGTTCCAAATCAATTTGTCATGAAAGCTAATATAAATGAACTCTCTTTCTTCTCATACCAAACTATATTTTGGAGCAAATGTTGAGCTCAATCCATAGATTTCAATTAATATTTGATTTGTTGTTTCCTTTAAATAGAAATTCAATCATATGTCATATTCTATAAGTGAAAGCATATTTTCTAATTTGTGAAATCTAACAGGAATTTGGCTTAAAACACTGCAATATGTTACTAATGTATCTGGGAGGTCAGGCAGAAAAGGGTTAATATCAATCATCAGCTTGTGAAGTTTTAATAGAAATGTGATGAAAAACAATATGTTCATTCTCGATTTCTACAAGATTCTAAATGAAGCTACTAACTACCAGTTGTTTAGCAAACATCCATTACAATATCTACAGTAGTTACATGCTCTGTGGTTATTTAATTCAAATGGAAAAAAAATTGAAGAGTTTAATGCTAAATAACTGTTTGATAAAAATTAAGATGTATCCTGTTTTGTAATGCAATACCATATGAGCATGCTACACCTTTTAATACAAATAAATGCAGCTGAGCTAGAAATCAGGGGCTCTGCTAATTACCTCACAGATGGAACTGCCTTTTGCTAGTAAGTAATTATAATTAGTTATGTAGTGAGCTATTTAAAGGCTTTTAATGAAGCTTTAGTAAATGAATATATTGTGCATGAATTCAAAGGCATAACAAAAACTGCCCTAGCATATAATGATTTAAAAAAGATGTTACTGGACGCAAAAGAATGAAAATAATAATTCCACCAGAACTTCCCTCTTTATTCAATTTAAGAGGGACCCTATAGGCCATAGTAGGAAACCTACTGGAGCAACAATACACTGCAATACACTGCATCTGGTAGACATCTAAAGACATCTAAAGTTGTGGAGGACAGGGCATTTTTCCATCATTTGCTGTTTGAACTTGCAAATTCTCTTGAGGGTGACACGGAACAGTTGTCAGTCACCTAAATATTTTAAAGTATTAAACGTCTCAAAATAAAATGCAGCCCCATTTTCTGATACAATAACATCTGGTATTCCATGTCCTGTAAGCAACTGATGAATGATATTTGAGCTAAGACTAGACTGTACATCTTTTGAAAACAATTCTACAACTACAGGAAAACTTTTCCCATGGGATAGTCCAGCAAATCAATATGAAGTCTGGTCCTTTTTGTAGCACTGGTGCTACGGGGGGGCTATGATAAGTGTTCTTGCAGATGTATAGCTTTTCATGGATGTCTACATCAATTGTGGCCCATCAGACATAACTCTTTATATGCACATTTCCTGGGTGGGCTACATTTGTCTGGGATAATTTTGAATCCTCTTTCAGGAATGTACTCTACTTCCCAATAATAAACACCCTTTAGGTGCAGACAGTTATACTAATGACTTAAATATGGTCTGAATTTGGAGGCTACCTTTTACTTAGCTTTGGATTTGCAGTCATGTCAGCTGTCTTGGTAGCTTCCAGTGGTGAATCAGAGAGGGACAATACTTCCATTAGAGGGAGTTTTTAATAGTCTGAAATCTGTAAAGGCAAGCAACAGAAAACATTAGTATTTAAGACTTTCCAGGTATTCAAGCAAGGGTGTAATCGTAAGCACATCTGAGCATGCAAGGTGATATATTTGGAGAACAAACCCAATAATAGGTTTTGATGCATGTGGATTTCAAATGTAGTTATGGAAATTTTAAACACAAGCTATGGCAGCTAATGCTTCTTTGCAATTTATGCATGGTTCATCTCCACTGATGTACAGTGCAGTTTGGGCTAGCGAAACATCCTCCCATTAAACTTTATGGTGGAAGTTATCAGGCCATGGGGCTTTTACTGAGGTTTACTGAGGTGTAAAGTGCTTATATTTAAGAAAGAGCAAAACCCTGCTTAAAGGAAACCTTTACCTACAAAATGAATAATTAAGCAACATATACAGTATAATTTTATATTAAAGGGATACTGTCATGGGAAAAAATTTTTTTTCCAAAATGCATCAGATAATAGTGCTGCTCCAGCAGAATTCTGCACTGAAATCCATTTCTCAAAAGAGCAAACAGATTTTTTTATATTGAATTTTTAAATCTGACATGGGGCTAGATATTTTGTCAATCTCCCAGCTGCCTCATGTCATGTGACTTGTGCCTGCACTTTAGGAGAGAAATGCTTTCTGGCAGGCTGCTGTTTTTCCTTCTCAAAGGAAAAATGTGTCTCAGTGGGACGTGGGTTTTTACTATTGAGTGCTGTTCTACCAGGCAGCTGTTATCTTGTGTTGTTCTTTTGTTTGGCTGCTGAGGGGAAAAGGGAGGGGGGTGATATCACTCCAGCTTGCAGTACAGCAGTAAAGAGTGATTGAAGATTCTCAGAGCACAAGTCACATGACTTGGGGCAGCTGGGAAATTGACAATATGTCTAGCCCCATGTCAGATTTCAAAATTAAATATAAAAAAACCTGTTTGCTCTTTTGAGAAATGGATTTCAGTGCAGAATTCTGCTGGAGCAGCACTATTAACTGATTCATTTTGAATTTTGTTTTTCCCCATGACAGTATCCCTTTAAGTGGCATATTAAATAATATATATTTAAGCAAATATTGCTCTTTTACATCTTTTCACTTGAGCAACCATTTTATAATATTCTCTGTGCTGCCTCAGAGATCACATGACAAGAAATACTGCAGCTCCAACTGTAACAGGAAGAAGTGTGGGAGTAAAACACAGAACCATGTCTGTTAATTGGCTTATGTGACCTAACATGTATGGGTTGTTTGGGTTTTTTGTGTGCACTAGGAATTTTAGGATCCCAGGGGATGGCCCTTGATTTTTAAAATGGCAGTTTTCTACTTTGGATTACCAAATGGCACATACTACTATAAAGTAGATTATTATGAAAGTTTACATGAAGCAGGGTTTTATATATGAGCTGTTTTATGCATTTTTTTTTTTTACAGAGACCTACATTGATCAGGGGTATAGTTTTCCTTTAATAGCTTGGCCCTCTCCAGAGCCTTCACCCCCTTACAAACTAGAGAGTAGCAAAGCAGGGGTTTGTATGCGCCATGTGCACCGACCTGCCTCTTCTACTTATATATATACATATATATCACCATAGATGCCTGTGCAGTTGTAGCTGAATTGCTCTAGGCTTTAACTGTGCATGATCAATATTGGAAATCAAATGGAAATTGTTGTTCCAATGTAGAAAAGCCAGACAAACTTTTTATGGGAAAAACTAAGTTTTTTTGAGATATTTATCATACCCCAAATCTGCTAAAAATTTGAATCTCAAGAAGTCAAGAAGTCAATTGCAGATGTCCCTGAAGTTATTTCTTGACATTGTGATCTGTGCTGGATAATTCTAAAAAGTTGAAGTTTTCATCTGATAATACGAAAAAGTAGAGTTTTTGCAGCAGAAATTCGATAAAATCGAGTTTTTGGAGCGTCAATCGTATCATACGAATTGACGCCCGATTTTGTCATAATGTTTTGTTGCGCTGATTCTTTTGAGAAAATGGATTGATAAATTAGTTCAATTCATGGAAGGGAGTTAGGTTGACTGTGTTTTCAGAAAAAAATTAAATTAATTTGAGTTTTAGTAAATCAGCCCCTTAATGTTTGACAGAATTAAAAACTATATTTATACTTCCAATAATTATGAAGACCAGCTGAGGTCAAAAATGCTGTTTTGACTGCAGTTATGCAGGATCTGTCAAATGCAATCAAATACAGGATGTGCCCATCTCTCAGAAATGAGAGATGCCCCCTCCATTTTATAAAATGCTTATTACAATTTATTACAAATGTGTAAAGAAGAAATTCTGACACAACACAAACTATATCAAATATAATACAGTATGTCTAGTGCTTTAATAGGACTTATAACTTGGGGAACAACTGTTTGCCAGAAAATATGGTCAGTGTCGAGAATATTACTTGTGGTCTCAAAAAAACAGAAAATAATGAAATAATTAGAAGCACTACTTGATAAAATATTCTCTATTACCCTTATACCACTTCAAATAATGAAGTGTAAGTAGGCTGACTCCATTTTGCTTCGATTAAGTAGTCTTGCAGCTTCTTGAAAAAGGGTTGAAGTGGATTGCATTGACGTGAAGTATAAGCTTCTACATAAAGCACAGTAGCTCCATTTGTTTTTTTTTCTTTAAGAGGATTATTAGTGTCCTCAGGAAATACTGTGTTTAATCCAGTTTGAAAATGTTATGATTCTGTTTACCACAAAAAGTAATTAGTTAAGACTTGGCTTAATAGCCCTTTTGCATTTATCTATATCTATGCAAGGTTAAAAACAAGTATATATATATATATATATATATATATATATATATATATATATATATATATATATATATATATATATATATATATATATATATACCGTATATACTCGAGTATAAGCCCGACCCGAGTATAAGCCGAAAACTGGGAATACTTATTGACTCTAGTATAAGCCTAGACACAACTACAGCCCCTGTCTCCCAGCAGCGCACATTCTGCCAAAGCGACCCCCCCAGCGATCAACCGGACTTCTTTGCAAGTTGATGGTGACAGAGAATTGCCAAAACGGATTACTGTGTGCATTGTCCCACTGTCCCACTACCATGTGCAGAGGGTGCTGTTTGATATTGCCATCACTGTTAATCTTTCGTATAACCAACAGAGGGCGCTGTGTGATATTGCAGTCACTGTTATTCTTTCATATAACCAACAGAGGGCGCTGTGTGATATTGCAGTCACTGTTATTCTTTCCTATAACCAACAGAGGGTGCTGTGTGATATTGCATTCACTGTTATTCTTTCATATAACCAACAGAGGGCGCACTGTTATTCTTTCATATAACCAACAGAGGGTGCTGTGTGATATTGCAGTCACTGTTATTCTTTCATATAACCAACAGTGGGCGCACTGTTATTCTTTCATATAACCAACAGAGGGTGCTGTGTGATATTGCAGTCACTGTTATTCTTTCATATAACCAACAGAGGGCGCACTGTTATTCTTCCATACAACCAACAGATGGCGCTGTGTGATATTCAGTCACTGTTAATCTTTCATATAACCAACAGAGGGCGCACTGTTATTCTTTCATACAACCAACAGATGGCGCTGTGTGATATTGCAGTCACTGTTATTCTTTCATATAACCAACAGATGGCGCTGTGTGATATTGCAGTCACTGTTATTCTTTTCATATAACCAACAGAGGGCGCACTGTTATTCTTTCATATAACCAACAGAGGGCATTGTGGGATATTGCAGTCTCTCCCCAAGTGTACTGTTGGTATAGGAATGATTAAAAGTTACTGCAATCTCAGCTACTCGGGTCGGGTACCGCTGACCCGAGTATAAGCCGAGGTAGACTTTTTCAGCACATTTTGGATGCTGAAAAACTCGCGTATATACGGTATATATATATATATATATATATATATATATATATATATGGTGACAAAAAGGTCCCCAGTTTCCTGGGGAAAAGTGATTGATGGAATGTATGTTGGGCCACGGATTCTCAGATATTGTTACTGAGGTGAGACCAGTAGTGCTCTTAGCAGAGAAACACTATGGGGCAAATTCACTAAGAATCGTAGTTGCGCCAGGCGCAAATTCGCCGCACTTCGCCACACTTCGCCAGGCGTAGTTTCGCCAGCGCTCCGCAAATTCACTAAAATCCGAAGTTGCGCACACGGGTAGCGCAAGTTTGCGAAGTTGCGCTAGCATTAATTCGCCAAGCGAAGCGAAGTTTCGCTAGCGATGGTTAATTTGCATACGGCGCCAAATTAAAATTTCAATGGAGGAATACGTATCAGCATTACAAATGCCTAGAAAACCTTCAAAACATCAAATAAAAATTTTATTTTGCCCTACACATGTGCCCACTGTATAGTTAAGTTTTTTGAAGCAATCCCTATCTACTCTATTGCGCTTCGCCTGGTCTGAGGTGGCGAAGGAAGTCTAGCGTAAAAGGTGGCGTTCAGAACAATGCGCGCGTTAGTGAATTTGCATAGTTTCGTTCATTGCGCAAATTCGCCAGGCGTAAGGGTGCGAAGATACACTAGCGAAATTACGCCAGCGTCCGTTAGTGAATTTGCGAAGTAACGAAAATGCCCGACGCTAGCGAATTGACGCTAGCATTCGGCGCTTCGGCGCTTAGTGAATTTGCCCCTATGTCTCTCTGCAAGGTTTTTGTAATTGATGATCCGGGACTGGTCTTACTGGTAACCCGCAGGAGTAGGGTGGGGCGGATTCCCAAATCCGTAGGCCAGGTTTTCAAGAGGCCCTAGGCCTATTCAGTACACCTGATGCTGAGCAGCAGTGCTGAATGTGTGTGAGACAAACTGCTGGTATTGCTCAGCTTCAGGAGAGAAAGCAAAGCATTTATTTTGTGAACCAGAAGCAGGCCCGGATTTGTGGAAAGGACACCTAGGCCCGGGCCTAGGGCGGCAGGATTTTAGAGGGGCGGCATGCTGCCCAACCACACCCACATTGGTTCAAAAACACTGGGGATGTGCTGGAGATAATTTGCAAGAATAAAGGGGGGGGGGGACAGGGGCAACGAACGGCAGTGGGCCTATGGGCGCCCTCTATGTAAATCCGGCCCTGACCAGAAGGTTGGATTTTTTCTGTTGAACTGCTGTGTTTCGGTTGATCCTGGTGTGTGAAGTCGCCTCTTTTGCAGCCTACCAGCGAGTGAACCCCCACAATTGGTGTTTCGGATGCGGGCAGCGATTGCCACACGCGGAAGTTGCCTAACCACAGTAAGTCTCCTGTGGGTATTGTGCGGACTGTATAGTTTAAAAGTGAGATTTAAAGAGACAGTACACTTAAAAGTTGTGAAATGGAGGATGTCCTCAAGGCTATGCTGCAGTGCACTGCAACTTTACAGAAGGCCCACCAGGAGAGCCAGTTGCTACAGCAGCAGTCTAACACCACCCAGCAGGAGGCAAATCGTCTTTTGCAGGCCCAGATCACAGCACTGGCGCAGGCTGCAGAGAAAGATCGGCAGCTGCAAATTGAGGTGGTAAAACAACTGACAGCCAGGGTCTCTGGGGATGCTGCCCTAGTTCCCGGAGTGCCACTCTCCATCCCAGGCAGCCACCTCCTGCGGAGAATGACTGGGCAGGATGATGTGGAGGCCTTCCTCTGTACCTTTGAGAGGATGGCGGAGCAGCAAGCCTGGTCGAGGGAGCAATGGGCAATGATCATTGCACCACTACTAGTGGGGGATTCCCAGAAAGCTTTTTATGACCTGTCCTCCGAGGACGCAAGGGACTATGACAAGCTGAAGTCTGAAATCCTGCGGAGACTGGGAGTAACCACCTCTGTGAGGGCACAGCGGGTTCATAGTTGGGAATTTAAGGTTAAGGGATCACCCCGCTCCCAGATGTATGATCTCATTAACCTTGTGAAACGCTGGCTGCAGGCGGACTTGCTTTCCGCGCCTCAGATTGTGGAAAGGGTCACAATGGACCGATACCGGAGAGTGCTTCCACCTGAATTACGCCGGTGGGTAAGCCAAGCCGACCCAAATACAGCAGACCAGTTGGTGGAGCGATACCTTGCCGCTGAGGACTTCACTACGCGGGCGGTGCCCACCTCGAAGAGGACTCCTGCAGTGGACCGATCCAAGAAGTCGGCTACAGTGGAAAAGCTCAGCCCAGAGGACCCCGGTAATCCAGGTCTAGACTCGGCAAGAAGACCCCGTGGAGACAGCCCCCACCAGACCCGAGGAACTCCCCAGTGCTGGAGGTGCAGATAGTGGGGACATATTGCCGCCAACTGCCCAGCTTATCCAGAACCCATGGAGTGTGGAACGGAGGGGAAGTTGTCTCTGTTCGCTCGACCAGGTCTCGTTGCGGATCCTGATGTACCAACTTATGTCGTCCGGATTGGTAAGCGCACTGTGAATGCACTATTAGACACTGGTAGCTTAGTCACACTGGTAAACACACAGCTCCTGAAGGACTGACCTTTAACGCAGCGTCAATTAGGAGTGGTGTGTGTACATTGGGACTGTAAGAAATACCCCACAGCCTTAGTGACTTTTGTGACCCCCGCAGGGACTGTGTGCCATGAAGTGGCAGTGTCTCCCATACTCTTGCACAGTGTAATTTTGGGCAGAGACTTTCCCTTATTTCGTGAACTGTGCCAGGAGCAAGCTTCAGAGACTGAGAAAAGTTTTGAGCATGGTGAGGTGAGACCCCACCCTATTGAACTGGATACTTCTATGGAAACTGTTAAGGACAATAGAGTGTCTGGGGGAGAGAAAACAGAACCACCCATGTCAGGTGTTATTGTAAGTGGTACCGAGGATGGGTTGGAAGATAGTGAGTTGTTTCCCTTAGCTGTATTAGCTGGTGAATCTAAGGTAACGGCAGAGACCATTCAGGAACCTAGCATGCCTGAGCTAGAGGTCTCCCGGGATAACTTCGGAACTGCCCAGCTAAGGGACCCGACACTCACTAAAGCTTGGGAAAATGTCAAGGTTAAAAATGGGAACCCCGAAAATCCTGGGGTAGATTGTGTATTTCCCCACCTTGCTGTACAAAATGACTTGCTTTACCATGTGGATAAGGTTCGAGGAGAGATTGTGGAACAGCTAGTGGTCCCGCAGCCATATAGGAGAACAGTTCTCAATCTGGCCCATTCTCATCCACTAGGTGGCCACCTAGCGTATGAGAAAACCAAAGACCGAATGCTACAGCGGTTCTTTTGGCCGGGGGTACATGCAGATGTAAAGAACTATTGTGAATCATGCCCAGAGTGTCAGAAATCAGCCCCAATGCCCCATTTTCGCAGCCCATTAGTTCCCTTACCTGTAATCGAAATTCCATTTGATCGTATTGCCATGGACTTGGTAGGGCCACTGATAAAATATGCTAGGGGGCATCAGTATATTTTGGTAGTCATGGACTATGCCACTCGGTATCCAGAGGCCTCTTCAAAGACCATAGCTCGAGAGCTGTTCCAAAGGAATTCCAAAAGAGATCCTTACAGATCAGGGGACTCCCTTCATGTCTAGGGTGATGAAGGAATTGTGCAGGTTTCTCCAAATAAAACAGTTACGCACATCTGTCTATCATCCCCAAACTGACGGGTTGGTGGAAAGGTTCAACAAGACCCTTAAGGGGATGTTAAAAAAAGTGGTGGATAAAGATGGGAGGAACTGGGATTGTTTACTTCCATATCTCTTGTTTGCCATTAGAGAAGTCCCACAGGCCTCTACAGGGTTTTCACCCTTTGAGTTGTTGTATGGCCGCCACCCACGAGGGCTGTTGGACGTGGCAAAGGAGACATGGGAGTCTGAAGCCACCCCAACAGAAGTGTGGTAGAGCATGTTGCAGACATGCAGGACCGTCTTGCAAAGGTAATGCCCCTTGTGAGAGAACGTATGCTTCAGGCCCAGCAAGCTCAAAGCAGCATATATAATAGATCGGCTCGTGTCCGAACTTTCCATCCTGGGGACAGGGTGTTAGTCCTGGTTCCTACGGTAGAAAGTAAGTTCCTGGCCAAATGGCAAGGCCCCTACGAGATTATAGAATGCGTAGGGGACGTTAATTATAAGGTATCCCAACCAGACAAGCGGAAAAAAGAGCAGCTCTACCATGTTAACTTAATTAAGCCCTGGAAGGATAGGGAATCCGCCTGTCCTGCAGTTGTAGAGGTAAAGATCCCACAGGTGCCTGATGTAAAAGTGTCTGAGACCCTCACTAACAGTCAGAAGCAGGAGATGAAAGAGTTTCTGACCGGAATAGACAAATAATCTCAGACCAGCCTGGGCTTACTGATATTATTAACATGACATTATAACTGGACCTGGGGTTAAAGTCAATGTTAAACCTTATAGGATACCCGAAGCACGACGCCAGGCAGTGACAGAGGAGATTAGAAGGATGTTGGAGCTGGATGTAATTGAGGAGTCCCATAGTGAATGGTCCAGCCCCATTGTCCTTGGTAGCATCCGATTTTGCAATGACTTCAGAAAGTTAAATGAGGTCAGCAAGTTTAATGCATATCCAATGCCCCGGGTTGACGAATTGATAGAAAGGCTAGGGCAGGCCCGCTACATTACCACCCTAGATCTTACCAAGGGGTACTGGCAGGTACCCCTCACTGAAGGGGCCAAAGAGAAGACTGTGTTTTCCACTCCTGAGGGGCTGTGGCAAGAAAAACGCTTACATAGTTACATAGTTACATAGTTAAATTGGGTTGAAAAAAGACAAAGTCCATCAAGTTCAACCCCTCCAAATGAAAACCCAGCATCCATACATACACCCCTCCCTACTTTTAATTAAATTCTATATACCTATACTAACTATAGAGCTTAGTATCACAATAGCCTTTGATATTATGTCTGTCCAAAAAATCATCCAAGCCATTCTTAAAGGCATTAACTGAATCAGCCATCACAACATCACCCGGCAGTGCATTCCACAACCTCACTGTCCTTACTGTGAAGAACCCCCTATGTTGCTTCAAATGAAAGTTCTTTTCTTCTAATCTAAAGGGGTGGCCTCTGGTATGGTGATCCACTTTATGGGTAAAAAGGTCCCCTGCCATTTGTCTATAATGTCCTGTAATGTACTTGTATGTAAAGTGTAATCATGTCCCCTCGCAAGCGCCTTTTTTCCAGAGAAAACAACCCCAACCTTGACAGTCTACCCTCATATTTTAAGTCTTCCGTCCCTCTAACCAATTTAGTTGCACGTCTCTGCACTCTCTCCAGCTCATTTATATCCCTCTTAAGGACTGGAGTCCAAAACTGCACTGCATACTCCAGATGAGGCCTCACCAGGGACCTATAAAGAGGCATAATTATGTTTTCATCCCTTGAGTTAATGCCCTTTTTTATGCAAGACAGAACTTTATTTGCTTTAGTAGCCACAGAATGACACTGCCCAGAATTAGACAACGTGTTATCTACAAAGACCCCTAGATCCTTCTCATTTAAGGAAACTCCCAACACACTGCCATTTAGTGTATAACTTGCATTTATAATATTTTTGCCAAAGTGCATAACCTTGCATTTATCAACATTGAACCTCATTTTCCAGTTTGCTGCTCTGTTTTCCAGTTTAGACAAATCACTACCATTTGGCTTACATGGGGCCCCAGCAACGTTCCAGAGAATGATGGACCACATTCTCAAACCACATCGAGGATATGCTTCATCTTACCTGGACGATGTGGTTATCTTTAGCCCAGACTGGGAAAGTCATTTGCCCCGGGTACAAGCGGTCCTTGACTCTATCTGGAAGGCGGGTCTGACAGCAAATCTCAAAAAGTGTGCAATGGGGTTAGAAGAGGCCCGCTATTTGGGGTATGTTATTGGAAGAGGGGTAGTGAAGCCACAGGTGTCCAAAATTGAGGGAATTCAGGAGTGGCCCCGGCCCAAATCCAAGAAGCAAGTGAGGGCCTTTCTTGGGATAGTGGGATATTACAGGAGGTTTGTCCCCAATTTTGCCACCCTAGCAGCCCCGCTTACTGACCTCACAAAAGGGAGTAAAGCTGGAACAGTTACATGGACCCCAGAGGCAGAGGAAGCCTTTCTAAACTTGAAGGCATCCCTGTGCAGATACCCTGGGCTGATAGCTCCTGACTTCAAGAAAGAGTTTCTTGTACAGACTGATGCTTCTGAAGTTGGGTTAGGGGCTTTTCTGTCACAAGTAGTGAATGGGGAAGAACACCCAGTAGCATACCTAAGCAGGAAGCTAACCCCCGCTGAACGCAGGTATGCCATTGTAGAGAGAGAGAGCCTGGCCATCAAGTGGGCACTGGAGAGCTTGAGATACTATCTGTTAGGGAGGCAGTTCAAACTTGTCACTGAATATGCCCCACTTAAATGGATGGCCCAAAATAGGGAAAAGAATGCCAGGGTCACCAGATGGTTCTTGTCACTTCAAAATTTCAAGTTCTCAGTAGAACATAGACCTGGAAAGATGCAAGGGAATGCAGATACTCTCCAGGGTACATGCATTGGTGGCATACTATGCTCAGCCCTACGGGCTTGAGCAGAGGGGGGGGGATATGTGGTATGGTGACAAAAAGGTTCCCAGTTTCCTGGGGAAATGTGATTGATGGAATGTATGTTGGGCCCCGGATTCTCAGATATTGTTACTGAGTTGAGACCAGTAGTGCTCTTAGCAGAGAAACACTATGTCTCTCTGCAAGGTTTTTGTAATTGATGATCCGGGACTGGTCTTACTGGGAACCCGCAAGAGTAGGGTGGGGCGGATTCCCAAATCCGTAGGCCAGGTTTTCAAGAGGCCCTAGGCCTATTTAGTACACCTGATGCTGAGCAGCAGTGCTGAATGTGTGTGAGACAAACTGCTGGTATTGCTCAGCTTCAGGAGAGAAAGCAAAGCATTTATTTTGTGAACCAGAAGGTTGGATTTTTTCTGTTGAACTGCTGTGTTTCGGTTACTTTCCCCCTGCGAGGGGAAATTTCTGCAGCCGCTGGAAAATAAACGCGGGCAGGAAGCCCTTAAACTGATCCTGGTGTGTGAAGTCGCCTCTTTTGCAGGCTACCAGCGAGTGAACCCCCACAATATATATATATATATATATATATATATATATATATATATATATATATATATATATATATATATATATATATATATATATATATATATATATATATATATATATATATGTCTCCCATTGCTACACAGCAGCTTGTTTATGTGAACAATAGTAGTAGTGGTTGTCACTGCATCATAAGTGCCAGACCTGCGTCCAATGTTATGAGTGTGCTCCAAGGGGTAATCTCCAAGAGAAAACAGAAGTTGTAGTTGGTGGTGGGACCAGGCAGAGGTAGGAGTTGGCCAGAAATATACACAAGAGAAGAGATGTAGTGAGGTGCAGAGAAATTTAAAGTTTATGAGAGGGAGTTGATAAGGTATATTTTGCTTTATGGGAAGCCAAGGTAAGGATTTCAGCAGTGGAGGGGACATGACAAAACAGGGCAGGGAGATTCTTAACTCGCTCAACACTATGTGGCCAAATGATAAAAATTGAGTTCACATTATTTTTACAATTCAATTAATTGGAATCTTGAATATTAGTGCTGAGCAAATTTCCTTTATTTCTTGAATGCTAGATTAAGAAAAAAATATGACAGAATATTTCCATGTATGTTATTTCACAGAAAAAAAAGTCTCATGCCAGAGAGAATCACATTGCTTCATTTATTTTCAAAAAAACTAAAAAATCTTGAATGTTTTAATGAACTGGGTAAATAAATAAATAAAGTTGTTAGAGACAATGCCCATTGACTTCTACTGAATCTCACCAGCATATACTTGATGAGTATTTTCTGGTGACTTTTTGCGGGTTTTTACATTTATAAATACCTACAGTATTATTCAAGGTTCTAAAGAATATTCCAAAAATATTTACTTTTCCTCAAATCGTTAAAAAGAATGCAAACTCGAATTCTGATAAATTAGCCCCTTAATTTTGAATGTAAATGTAATTATACTGTACTTTTATACTTTGTATTAAATTATTGTATTGTTAACATTCTATTATATTAATGTCACAAAATCACATATAAGTAGTGCTATAGAAATAAACATACATACCAAGCCCTGAGGAAACTGAGGAGGCTCCTTGTGACTAAGGGGGGAATGTTCTATAAATATGACAGGGCTTGGAATTTCCATGTACTTTTAATGAATGCTGTCAATTAGGAGTTTTGCTTAGAACTTTATTTTACCATAATATCTCTACAAATAATATAATTACATGGATCTGCAAGGTTAGACAACCTAACTGTGGTGTTTATACAAATGGCCTGCAGGTGTCACTGTGCACATGAGTTATAATGTGTATACATAGTACTTTCTATACTGCTTAAGAGTTATAGAGTTGGAAGTTACTGTTGTGTAATGGCTGCATGAACCTGCTAATAAAGCAGTGTTATACTCTACTTATCCTTGGCTACCAAAACAGCCTATATTCTATACATTACTATTACCTGATGAGACTTATGAAACTGTACTTACTGCTATAAAGACATTTTTCATGCCAAGAGTAAATGTGGTGGCTGAAAGATATAAATTCCGTCAACGTGGACAATGTAATGGAGTATCCAGAAAACAATATGTAGCAGCTTTGAGAGAGCTGGTTGTTACCTGTGACTTTGGGAATCTAACAGATGAAATGCTAAGAGACCAAATAGTGGAAAAAACAAACTCCTAGAGGAGGATTTAACCCTTGCAAAGGCTATTACAGTTGCTAGCCAAATTGAAACAGCAGTGGCAGAGGCTAAAACTCTCAGTCAGAAAACTGCTGGGAATGTAGAGACTTTGAATCCAGCAATTTGGCCTAATAATGCACAATCACAGGCAAAATACAGTGCTAAGGAAAGAGATTCACCTACACTGCAAAACCGTGCAGTAAATACAAATAAAAAATACTGCTTCCGCTGTGATTCAACACAACACAATGCAAATTATGTTACATTTCCTGCAAAAGCTGTACAGTGGCGCAAATGCAAAAAAGTAGGACATTTTGCTAAGATCTGCATAGTTCTGCTAAAGAGGTTCATGAAGTCACTACTACAAATTGTATAGTATTAAGTGTGGATAAAACTGATAGATTGATTCCAGACAAGTTTATATGCAGTATCAATACTGCTTCTGCTGACAAGGGACACTCCATTAATATGATGCTTGATACAGGTTCAGCTGTTTCTATACTACCAAAGGATGTTTTCTTGAAATACTTTGCAAAAGATCCACTTGTTGCACCTGCCCTGAACTGGTCAGTTACTTTAAAGATCCAATTCCTGTGCTTGGCTGCTTGCCAGTGACTGTACAATTTGAATAAGTACTGCAAAATATGACTTAATTCTAGGGTTGCCATGGTTACAGGTGCACAATCCCCACATTGATTGGGTATCCGGGGAGATAATTCAATGGGGTCTTCAGTGTAAAAGCTCCTGTCAAACCCTTTTCAGTTGGTGGCAGTTACTTCTTTGGAGGGTTTACCCGCGGCTTATGCTGACTTTTCTGATGGTTTTTCTAAAAAAGCTGCTGAGATTTTACCTCCACATAGGCACTATGATTGCCCAATTGACCTCATTCCTGGGTCTACTCCCACCAAAGGGAGAACTTATCCTCTTTCATTGCCCGAAGCCCAGGCAATAAAATATCATATCCAAGAAAATCTTGAAACAGGTTTTATTAGGCCCTCTTATTCCCCTGCAGGTGCTGGGTTCTTTTTTGTGGACAAGAAGGATGGAGGTCTTCGCCCATATATTGACTATAGGGGCCTTAATAAAATTACTATCAAAAACCAATATCCCCTTCCGCTGATTTCTGAGTTGTTTGGTCAGGTTAGGAATGCTACCATCTATACTAAACTTGATCTTAGAGGTGCATATAACCTCATTCGTATCAGGGAAGGGGATGAGTGGAAAACGGCCTTTAATACCAGAGACGGGCCCGGCTACTACGAATATTTAGTCATGCCATTTGGCAGTTTTTTGGCAGTTTTTCAAGAATTTGTCAATGACTTTTTCCGGGACTTATTCGGGTTATATGTAGTGGTCTACCTTGATGATATTCTAATTTTTTCTTCTAACCTAGATAATCATCAGCAACATGGGAGGTGTTGCTCAGGTTAAGAAAGAATAATCTGTTCGCAAAACTAGAAAAATGTACCTTTGAGGTTTCTTCTGTGCAATTTTTGGGGTTTAACATTTTAGGAAAGGGATTAGAGATGGATCCCGGGAAGGTTAAGGCCGTATTGGACTGGTCTCTACCTCTTTCTTTACGTGCAACACAAAGGTTTTTAGGTTTTGCAAACCCTTGGTTTAATTTTTCCCTTACATTCAGGCCTGGTTCCAAAAATACTAAGGCTGATGCATTCTCTAGGAGTTTTGAGTCAAACATGTCTGAACCTATTGAGGGTGTTCCTATCATTCCCAGAGAGATGATTGTGACGGTTTTGGGTTCAGATCTTGCCAAACTTGTATCTCCAGCACAAACTTCTGCCCCTGGTAAATACTCCTCCTGGGAGGTTATTTGTGCCTGAAAATTTAAGGGAACAGGTTCTTGGTGAGGCTCACAACTCTAAAATGGCGGGACATCCAGGTATATCGAAGACTTTTTCTCGTAATGTGTGGTGGCCTTCCCGTAAACAGGATGTCAAAAAATCTGTCAACTCTTGTCCAATCTGTAAAAGGTCAAAATCCTCCAGAAACCTGTCACAGGGATTACTAAGGCCATTGCCTATTCCTGATAGACCCTGGTCCCATCTATCTGTGGAATTTGTTGTTGACCTCCATCTCAAGGGAAGACAGTAATTTGGGTAGTGGTGGTTAGATTCAGCAAGATGAGTCATTTTAGTTCCCTCCCACACCTCCCATCCGCTAAAACTGTGGCTGAATTATTTATTTCTAATATCTTCAAGTTACATTGGTTCCCAGTCAACATTGTCTCTGATAGAGACTTTTGGGAGGTTTGACAGTCTCCTGTGCAATGAGGCTGGAGCGCTTTCATTTTGGCCCTGCAATGCATCTGCTGCTCTCCAGGATTCCTTGTCCTCCCACGCACTTCCTGCTGAGCAACTCGCCACTCTCCAGCGATGGCAGGAGGTTTTCTGGGGGTCCTTGTACAGTTACTGGGTCTTGTGGCACAATAATATGCAGTCAGCGGGATCAGATTGCAAAAGCTGCATTGGCAAACAAAAAATTCATACTCACTATTTTCTTTAGGGGTCAAATTGAGCATCAAACTGTTCAGTAGGCCTGTGGCTCTCATATTTAGGGTGATTTTCCTTTGTATATACAGTACAACATTGTTTGATATAAATGCAGCAAACTGCATCATTTCCAGAAATGTCATAAAAACAGCTAATTTTAAGAAAGATTTGCAGTTTAGTAGTTTGGTGTAGAAAGACATCTTTACCCATGTTGGATTAATCAGAATGTGAACGTTCCAAAAAAATATGTTTTTTTGTGGGTATTTGTAAAGTTATGGTGTCTTACAGCAAAAAATATGCAGTTAGGGGGCTCTGTTTGCAAAAGCTGAGTTGGCAGGCAAGAAAAATCATATGCACTTTTTTAATTTGGGGTCTGTACATAACAATATTCTTTGGTATTTCTGTGCATATTGGGAATCAAACTGTTCACTAAATTTCTGCTGTTGTCATTTGGGGTGATTTGCCTTTGTACATAATAAATTGTATGAGATAAATGAGGCCAATAGTAACTTTTGTTACGCAATTTTCAGAAATGTCATATAAACCACTATGTTTCAGAACGATTTGCAGTTTGGTTGGTTGGTGTAGAAAGGCATCTTTACCCATGTTGGATTTGTCAGAATGTGTACCCTTTATGGTTTTCTAGGGGTCTTTGTATAGTTAGGGGGTCTTACGGCACATAATACTTAGTCAGGGGGCTAAGATTGCAAAAGCTGAATTGGCAGGCAAGAAAATGCATGTCCATTATTTTAATTTGGGGTCCAAACATACCACATACTTTAGTAAAATTATGCATATTGGGAATCAAACTGTTCAGTGGTCCTCTGGTGTTCTTATTTAGGATGTAGAACTTTAGGAAAGCTTTTACGTTTGGTACTGTGCAGTAGAAAGACATATTTACCCATTTTGGATTTGGGGGAATGTGTACTTTTCAAATATATATGACTTTCTTGGGTTACCACACTTTTGTTTAGTTTACCCACATAAAATGCAGTAAATATGCTGATTCTTCTGTGTCTGGAATAACAGAGGATGATAGATCATACAGGGTGTGTTATTTTGGGGCCATAATACTTAGGTAAACAAATGCACATTGGTCATCAAAGTATTCAGTGGACCTCTGGCCTGTTTTATCTTGATACCTAATGATATGTGGGAGATAGCATACTGCAAAGTGGAAGCTCTGAGGTGATTTTCTGAAATTTCATCATACAGTCATATGAAAAAGTTTGGGAACCCCTCTTAATTCTTTGGAGTTTTGTTTATCATTGGCTGAGTAGCAGCTTCCTTTTAATATATAACATGCCTTATTGAAACAGTAGTATTTCAGCAGTGACATAAAGTTTATTGGATTAACAGAAAATATGCAACATGCATCACAACAAAATTAGACAGGTGCATACATTTGGACACCCCAACAGAGATATTACATCAATACTTAGTTGAGCCTACTTTTGCAAACGTAACAGCATCTAGACGCCTCCTATAGCCTTTGACAAGTGTCTGGATTCTGGATGCCGGTATTTTTGACTATTCGTCCATACAGAATCTCTCCAGTTCAGTTAAATTTGATGGCTGCCGAGCATGGACAGCCTGCTTCAAATCATCCTATAGATTTTCGATGATATTCAAGTTGGGAGATTGTGACGGCCATTCCAGAATATTTTACTTCTCCCTCTGCATAAATGCCTTTCTAGATTTCGAAGTGTGTTTAGGGTCATTGTCTTTTTTGTAATATCCAACCCCTGCGTAACTTCAGCTTTGTGCTTGAACATTATCCTGAAGAATTTGTTGATATTGGGTTGAATTCATCTGACCCTAGACTTTAACAAGGGCCCCAGTCCCTAAACTAGCCACACAGCCCCACAGCATGATGGAACCTCCACCAAATTTGTCAGTAGGTAGCAGGTATTTTTCTTCGAATGCGGTATTCTTCTTCCACCATGCAAAGCACTTTTTGTTGTGACCAAATAACACATTTTTTATCTAATCAGTCCAAAGTACTTTGTTCCAAAATTAATGTGGCTTGGCTAAATGAGGTTTTGCATACAACAAGCGACTGTTTGTGGCGTGAGTGCAGAAAGGGCTTCTTTCTCATCACTCTGCCATATAAATGTTCTATGTGCAAATTTCGCTGAATTGTAGAATGATGTACACCAAGATGTTCTTTCAGGTCTTTGGAGGTGATCTTTGGGTTCTCCGTATATGCCGCTCCTGTATTTTTCTTGGCCTGCCAGACCTGGATTTACAGCAACTGTGCCTGT
Organism: Xenopus laevis; assembly: GCF_017654675.1. NCBI lineage: Eukaryota > Metazoa > Chordata > Amphibia > Anura > Pipidae > Xenopus > Xenopus laevis. The sequence goes on along the minus strand of NC_054373.1, from coordinate 76,586,092 downwards.
GGCCTTCCATTTCCTGATTACATTCCTTACAGTTGAAACTCACAGTTTAAACCTCTGAGATAGCATTTTGTAGCCTTCCCCTAAACCATGATACTGAAATCTTTGTTTTCAGATCTTTTGAGAGTTGCTTTGAGGATCCCATCTTCAGAGGAGAGTCAAACAGAAGCACAACTTGCAATTGGCCACCTTAAATACTTTTTCTCATGATTGGACACACCTGCCTATGAAGTTCACGTCTTAACAAACTAATCCAACCAATTTGGTGTTGCCAGTAATCCGTATTGAGCAGTTACATGCATTCAAATTAGCAAAATTACAAGGGTACGCACATTTTTGCACAACCAGTTTTTTACATTTGACTGAATACTGCTTCACTAAAAATTGTTGTTCAGAAAAAACCCCAGTACTCAGATGTTCCTGGGAAATGAAATACATACCACTGTTATCTTTTTAGTTGAAAGTGGAGTAAATTACTATGCAGGCTGAGAGGGGTTCCCAAACTTTTTCATATGACTGTAACTGCCAACTTTAGGAAAGCTTTGAGGTTAGTACTTTACAAAACTATATTCCTGGGGTTAGCATTTTTTGAAGTTTTACCCCACATAAAATGCAGTAAATGTGTTCATTTTGCCGTAGCTTGAATGACAGAAATGGTATAGCATATGGGGTATTTCAATTTTGGGGCCCCTGGAGGCAACATACTTAGGTAAAACTATGCTCATTGGGCACCAAACTATTCAGAAAACCCCTGCCCTTCATATTTAGGGTGATTTATCTTTGTACCTAATGTTATGTGGGAGAAAAGATCATGCAAATTGTAAGCTCTGCAGTAATTTTTCAAAGATAATAGAACATTTTATAGAAACAGGTAACTTTAGGAAAGAGTTGTGGCTGGGTTTTTTGGAATAGAAAGACATATTTCATCACAATCTGTTCTTTCCAAAAATGTATAGTTTTTCAGGGTAACTATACACTGTTAGTGGAGATTTTGGCCTTGAAATCAGAAGTATGCAGGTTTATGGAATAGTGCTTTGGAAATGTGGTAGTGTATTGCTGGGAATTTTTGACCTATACAAATCAGAAATCTCAATAAATCAATATTTAGTATTGGCATGTTCTGGATACATGGGCCTTTCCAACGTTATAATTTCATATATAAAATAAATTATGTTGCTACTATATCTGTTTATATTATGGAAAATATGTTTTATGATATGATTTTTGTTGGCATTTAGAAGCCTATAACTTATTACAGAAGTCAAATTACACCAAAATTCTAGCATATTTTGAAAACTTAGGTTGTTCTAAAAAACAACTAAATATTGTTTTCCAGGAAAGGGCCCTATAGTGAAAGAGCACAAAATGTTCAAAAACTGTCTGCCAATAAAGGTTTGCAACTGACCAAATTGGCTAGCAGTGGGTTAAAGCAGTCATTTATAGCTGTAATTTCCATATATGTGTGCAGTATGCAAACAGAGAAACATTTTTGATCATATTTTTGATGTTTCAAACATGGTTGCTATTGGGTGCAAGCATCTTCTGCTTCGATAATGAAACATATTAAATTCCCCCCATAGTGTCTAAACCTGGAAAAATAAAACACTACAATTCACCACAGAAGCTAAAAATGCTAATCCCAGAGTGATTGCTAATTTTATAGTCTTTATTTTTTATTGAGCAAATATTTGGTTAAACCTACTGGCAAAAAACATGGAAAAAGTTAAAATATTAGGTTCCTATAGTAGAAAAATGTGTCAAATATTTTAAGGATTTTATTTTTTGCTCAGGAGTTTTTACACACATAACAGATTTTCAGCAAAAAAGGGTTAAATATACTGCAGTGCAAGCATAGAAAAGGCATGGTATGTAAAATAAAAGTAAAATAATAAAAAAATAAATCATTGCTCAGAGCACACTGCAGAAATAAGTCTCTCAGCTCATATTTTATTTATTTCTATGAAATATATTTTGCCAGTGAAGAAACACAGATGTGTGCAGTATATTGCATTTGAAATTTGCCCTGGGTTACATTGTAAGAGTAGAATTGGGGAATATAGAGCAATACAAGAATGATCAATTACACAGACAGGAAAATATGGGGATCTTGAATGATTTGAGAAATTTAAGAGAGTAAGTTGTTCAATAATTCTATAAATAATTCTATAAATCAGCAAGAAGTTAAATCTTCTGTATTAGCTATAAGAAAAAAAATACATAGATACCTCTCAGATATCAATGATTGTCTAACATTTGGGTGGTAATTTACTGAAACTCGATTTTATCTAATATTTTTATGAAACCAAGCTCAACCAAACTCCCATCTATGATTTTATCTTATTTATCAATAAAATAACAAAAAAGTATGGTCGAGAAAAAAATGGAATTTGACACTCGAATCGCTCAATTTTTTCAGGTAACCACCCGAAAACCCTCTTTTTTCCCATTATAAGAAAAGAAACCCAGTGCACAATATCTTCAAATTGTAAAAGGGACATTTCCCATTGACTTATACATGACCTTGACAGGTTTGAGATGGCGGATTTTCAGACTTTTTGCAGCTTTACAAGTACATTAGAGGACATTAGAGACAAATAGCAGGGGACCTTTTTACCCATAAAGTGGATCACCGTACCAGAGGCCACCCTTTTAGACTAGAAGAAAAGAACTTTCATTTGAAGCAACATAGGGGGTTCTTCACAGTCAAGACAGTGAGGTTGTGGAATGCACTGCCAGGTGATGTTGTGATGGCTGATTCAGTTAATGCCTTTAAGAATGGCTTGGATGATTTTTTGGACAGACATAATATCAAAGGCTATTGTGATACTAAACTCTATAGTTAGTATAGGTATGGGTATATAGAATTTAATTAAAAGTAGGGAGGGGTGTGTGTATGGATGCTGGGTTTTCATTTGGAGGGGTTGAACTTGATGGACTTAGTCTTTTTTCAACCCAATTTAACTATGTAACTATGTAACTATCATCCCATTTTCTTTAACGGTTCTAGAAATTGGTCTGCTGACAGTCTTTTTAACAGAAAGCTCACACCAGTGCAACTATTATTTTTTGAAGAAAAAACTACTGTCTAATATTATTATCCTTCATTAATATAGCACTCGCATATACTGCAGAACTACAAAGCTTTTACATCATGCACATCAGTTCCTGCAACAGTGGAATCTACAATCTGCCCAACATTACCCAGTTATTTCTTGTGTTAGTAGTTGTATTATTTTTACCTTGTTTGGATTTGTTGGAGTGTGAGCCCTTTTTCCTTTCTTTATGAATTTCTGCTCCCCTATGCTTAAGGTTTGGAATTTAGCACTGAATCTCAACATTTACACTGGGGGTCTACTACTTCAATCACCTGACAATTTATCTTTCTATAATCAAATTCCTGGCTCCTGTGGCTAAACATGTACTGTAAACAGTGATAAGCCGTTTGGCTTCACTGAAATGTTTGCAAAATGGAATGCATTGGTGTCAATGGGCATTTTATTTGCCACATTTTTTCTTGTGCCAAATGCTTTGGAGGCAATGGGCATTTTTTCTTGTGTGTGTGTTTTTTTAACCTAAAATCTGAATATCTTTTTTTTTTTTTTAAAAAAAACATGATTATGTATAAAAAAAGAAATACCCATTCGAGAGCTCAAAGTTTTATCTGAGCCTTACCTTAGTTGAACTATAAATCTGTCACTTAGTTTCCTTTTTTTGTAACTTATATTATATTGTATTGAAAAAGTTGTGGTTGTTTTACAGTGAGTGAATTGCAAATATGAGCTAATACCAGCAAAGAAAATACAGTAAATGGGCCTGTTTGTTAGGATTTTGGAAAACAGTTTAAAGTGTGAGTTCAAAGGTGCAATTGGTCTTTAGTTAGATCACATGTAAGGATATTTCCCTTCCTTAGGAATCAGGGTGAGAAAATAACTCAGAAATGAGGGTGGCATTGGGGTACCTGTGAGGAATGTGTTGAATAATTTTACTAAGTAGGGGGTAAGGATATTTGAGTAGATCTTATAATATTTGTGTGGGAACCCATCCGGATCTGGAGACTAATTCTTCTGATGTGATAGGTTCATTTAATGCTGAGATATCATCCTGAGATAGTTCAGGGAGTTTAAAGTCTATGATCTGATATGACATAGTGCCCATTAGGATCACAGTGCACCTGGTCAACTGCTAAGGGACAATCTTTATGAATGAGTGCTGTTACTCTGGCTGATTTGGAGGGGCCGTTAGCATAGTATGCTGTTGGATAGAATCTAGATTGTAGCTTATATGGCTTGAAAGTGAGTTTCTAGAATAAAAGCAATATCTGCCCTCAGGGCTTTGATCTCTTTCAAGACCAAATTGCATTTAGTAATTGTGTTCAGTCCTGTAGCATTTATAGAGACAATCTTAGCCATGATTGAGCTATAAACCATTCAGCTATATATGCTATAGCAACACAATTGGTAGTGCCTAATTTCAAGTAGCTTTGACCAGGTGCTCTGGGATATATATAAGGTCTCAAGCATAAATAAAATAGAGTAAGATAGCTATAGTTTAACCTTGGATCTCCCTTGTAGCTAAACACAATAAGCAGATTCAAATAACATTAATTTCAAAACTATGTAAAAAAAATGTGTTAGCAAAACAACAAAACATTTAAATAACCTTTTGAGGATTTTTTAAGGGGGTTGCTGATTTCAGTCCCTCAATCTTAGGTTGAACAGAAATATGAAGGTAGTAATTAACTTTAACCAGATCCGATTGCAGCAATGTTCCATGTGCACAGGGTCTAAGGGTGACTCCAGACTCCCATTAAGGGTGGTTCCATGGCTGGACATAGGAGCTAACATCCCTAAAAAAAATTTGGTTCAACAAAATACAGAAAAGTTGTCACTAGGTCTTCAGTCCAGACACATTTGTAGGCAGCCATATCTAGAAAGGTTTAGAGTTTGAAGACCTGCCTTTCAGTACGTTCAAGATGCCTCACGTGTTGGAGAGGGAGAAAGGGCTAAACATGGTATGCGAGGCAACCCCAAAGCTCTGGACCACTGTTTAGGTTGGTTTAGGTGGTGAAGTATCAGATATATGAGGATCTTTAATCTTGATTCGCAGTCATCAGCTTAAGTCCATTTTGGGGATACGTTAAGGTGTTGGTCTGTCTATGATGGTTGATAACCAATTTAAAGGGAAATCCCAGCTGTAAGGTATTTTGTTGTTTCTTAAAGTCTGAGCAATTGGCTTCTGCTGCCTCTATTCAGCCAACATTGCTGGTGATAGGTCTGAATATATTTGTAGCTTATGGTTATTGGAATTCCAATATATGGATATGGATCTTATTTTTTGTAAAATTATTTCCTTGCTCTCATAATAATGGAAGGGCATTATTATGTTGCGTGGTGGCTTTGTTGGGGGAGGTTTTGGAGCTAATGATCTGTAAGCCCTGTCCAGCCTCCATCGTTCGGGTGAAAGAACCGGGCTCAAATGTGGAAATAGATCTGTCAGATATTTTGTGATCTCCGGACCAGTGATGTCCTCTGGAATCCCTCTAAAATGTAGGCTCTATCACATGTATCTTTAAGCTGTGTCATTTCCTCTCTGAGTTCTCTTGTTCTAGGTTGGCCATGCCATGCTAATTGTACCTGGTGTATCAGCGTAGTAATTGGAGGATCATCTGTAAGAGGTGCTTTATGTTTATGTGCACTCTGACTTAGAGTCTGACGGTATGGGGCCCTCAGGGCACAGTGGAGAGTCTGGTCTGGATGAAGGGGAAGCTGAGGGAATACTGGACTTCGTAGCACTCAGATAGCCAGGAGTGCAATATTGTTGCTTTCTGCTCTCAATTTCTTTTTTTCCCCATCTTGGGCATAGAGCAGCCATCCTCTGTAGGCTTATTTTGGGCAGTAATCAGGCCTTGGTCACAGAGCCTTTAGAAAGTGCATGCGCCCCACATGGCCCACCTTACGCGTTTCGTACCCTCTGGCACTTAGTCATAGGTGTCTCTAGCACATTGAACACTGAATTTAAACCCAGGTAATCCCACCCCTTTTCTCTTAAAACCAATCAAACATTACAGGGGATTATCCCTACTTCCTTTGTGTTATAACCCCTAATGCCTATGTAGGGTATTCGTACCATTTCAATTACATTATACATTGTAGTCTCAAGTTTCATTTCAGTACCATAACATCTAAAAATTCATTATACAGCATAAAATATTAGAAATATATATATATATATATATATATATATATATAGTGAAGGGAAAAACCGGCACTCACGAAAATGTCATCAATTATGCCTGGGTGCAGTCCTAGTTGAAGTTTGTGTGAACCATTTTTGCACTTTGAGAAAGGCTGTCGTGTCAGCCGAAACGTCAGCGTTTGTCCACTGAATAAAGACATTTAAACACTTCTAAGACCTGTGAGTGCGATCTCCATTTCCTGCTTTTAATATATATTTTAATAAAATATAGATATATCTATATCTATATCTATTCTATTTTTCTAATCTATATCTATATCTAAAATCTTATATTTTTTTATATCTAATCTAAAATCTATATTTTATTATATATTTCTAATTAAAATTTTTTGCGGGTATAATGAATTTTTAGTTTGTTTATGGTACTGAAAGGGAAATTGACACTAAATGTAAAACGAATTGAAATGATGCGAATACCCTACATTAACCCCTATGGACTTAGGTGAGCAAGTGAAGCCAGGAAATCATTTTTTATCACCAGTAACCCCATTCTCCAAACCAGAGAATTGTCTACTTAATAATCACTGGGAATGTCAGGAACATGAGCTCCCGTCAGTGCGCCCTGTCTTTTCCAGCGCCCGCTTTCCCAAGATGGGGGCGCCCATAGCCAAAACGGGGGGGCCCCCCGGGCCCCCCCCCCGGGGTTTTTTGGGGGGGAAAAAAACCCCCCCCCTTTTGGGGTTTTTTTTTTTTTTTTTTCCCGGGTTCCCCTTTTTTTTTTATTAATTTTTGAAAAACCCCCCCCCCCCCCTTTTTGGGGTTTTTCCTTTTCCCCCCTTTCCCCCCCTTTTTAAAAACCTTTCCTTTTCCCCCTTTTCCCCCCTTTTTTTTTTCCCGGGGCCCCGGGCCCCCACCCCCCCAAAAAAAAACCCCCCCGGGGAAATTTTTTTTTTTAAAAGGGGGGCCCCCCCCTTTTTAAAAAAAAATTTTTTTTTTTTTTAGGCCCCCCCGGGGGGGGGGGAAAAAAATTTTGGGGGTTTTTAAAAAACCCCCCCGGGAAAATTTTCCCCCTTTTTTCCCGGGGGGGGGGGGTTTTTTTTTTAAAAAAAAAAAAAACCCCCAAACCCCCTTTTTATTTTAAAAAGGGGTTTTTTTAAAACCAAAAAAAAAATTTTTTTTTAAAAAAAAGTTTTTAAAAAAGGGGGGGAAAAATTTTTAAAAAAAAATTTTTAAAATTTTTTTTTTAAAAATTTTTTTTTTTTTTATTTTTTTCATTTTTTAAAAAAAAATTTTTTTTTTTTTAAAAAAAAAACCCCCCCCCTTTTTCCCCCCCCCGGGGGGGGGAAAATTTTTTGCCCTTTAAAAAAATTTAAAAAAAAGGGAAAAAACCAAAAATTTTTTTAAAAAAATTTTTTAATTTTTAAAAAAAAAAAAAAACCCCCCCCCCCCATTTAAAAAAAAAATTTTTGGGGGTTTTTTTTTTTTTCCCCAAAATTTTGGGAAAAACCAAATTTTTTTCCCCTTTTTTTTTTTCCCCCCATTTTTTTTTTTTTTAAAAATTTTTTTTTTTTTTTAAAATTTTTGGGGCCTTAAATTTTTTAAAAAAAAAAAAACCTTTTTTTTTCCCAAAAAAAAAAGGGGGGGAAAAAAACCCCCCCTTTTTTAAAAAAAGGGGAATTTGGGGGGCCCCAAAAAAAAAATTTTTTGGGGGGTTTAAAAATTTTTAAAAAAAAAATTTTCAAATTTTTTTAAAAAAAATTTTTTTTTAAGATTTTTGGGGGCCCAAAAAAAAGCCCCCAAAAAAAGGGGGTTTCCCCTTTTTAAAAAATTTTTTTAAAAAAAAAAAATTTTTTTTTTAAAAATTTTTTCCCAAAAAAAAATTTTTTTCCCTTTTTTTAAAAAAGGGCCCCCAAAACCCCTTTTTTTAAAAAAAAACCCCCCCCCCCCTTTTTTTTTTTCCCCAAAATTTAAAAAGGGGGGGGAAAAAAAAAATTTTTTTTTTAAAAAAAAAAAAAATTTTTTTACCCCAAAAAAAAAGGGGGGGGGGGGGGGGCCACAAAAAAATTGGGCAAAAATTTTTTTTCCCCCCCCCCCAAAAAAAAAAAAACCCAAATTTTTTTTTCCCCCCCCCTTTAAAAAAAATTTTTTTGTCCAAAAAGGTTTTTCCCCCCTTTAAAATTTTTTTAAACGGGTTTTGGAAACCCCTTTAAAAAGGTTTTTTTTTAAAAAAAAAAGGGGGGTTTATTAATTTTTTTTTCCCCCCCGGCCCCCTTTTTTTTTCCCCCGGGGGCCCCCCCTTTTTTAAAAAGGGGGGAAATTCCTTAAAAGGGGGAAAAGGGGGGAAAAATTTTTCCCAAAAAAAACCCCCCCCTTTTTTTTAAAAACCCTTGGGGGGTGCCCTTTTTCCCCAAAAAAAAAAAATTCAAAAAAAAATTTTAAAAAGGGGGACCTTTTTTTTAAATTTTAAAAAAAAAATTTTAAAAAAATTTTTTTCCATTTTGGGGTTTTTTGGGGGGAAAAAAACCCAAAAAAAAAATTTTTTCCCTTTTTTTTATTAAAAAAAATTTTTTTTTTTTTGGGGCCCCTTTAAAAAAAATTTTCCTTTAAAAAAAACCCCTTTTTTTTTTTTAAAAAACCCGGCCAAACCCGGGGGTTTTTGTTTGTCCATATATTGCAATATTTTTAAAGGGGGGGCCAACTACGTCAAAGTCATCCCATATCTGGCCAGTCCTACCCTAATTATCTGATTCATTAAGAATTCTTTTGCTTCTTATACATTTAAAAAGGGGACTAGGTTTATCAACTTAACTTGCTGCTTTAAAAAAAAAACCCTCCTTTCTTGGCCCCCTTTTTTATTAGACACCGGGGGGGTTTTCCCCTTTTTTAAGGGGGGGAAAGGGGGGGGGAGCTACAACAAAAAAGCTGGTCACTGCTCCTTTTATAAATTTATAAAAACAGGGAAATTGTGCTCACCACTTTTTTTAAAACCATTAGGGGGGGGTGCAATAGGCGTGACCCCAAAATACAATATAAAATACAAGAGTCCCCCTCCCACTCAACCCATTATCAATATTTTTTAAGGGGAACAGCGACATTTTGTGCATATGTACAAAAAAATGCCTTCCCCTTTTTTAAAAAAAACAGGGATTTTTTGTCCATATATTGCAAATTTTTTAAAACTGGCCAACACAAAAAAAGGGTCATCCCATAGGGGGCCCCAGTCCTTTTGCTCAATTTTATCTATTCATTAAAAATTCAAATTGTTTTTTAATTTTTACAAAGGGGGGGGGAAATTACCTCCCAACTTTTTTTGCTGTTTTTCAAAGTAAAACCCCCTTTACTTGGCTGCCCTTTTATTGACACCATTTGGGATCCCGGGACTATAGCTGGGAAGGTGGGGCTCCCAAATAGAGCGGTCACCCCCCTTTTAAAAAACCTATAAAAAAAAGGGGAAAAAGTTGTGCTCACCACTTTTTTTTTAAAAACCATTAGGCGGGGGTGCAATGGGGTTTTGTAACCACAAAATACTATAGTCAAATAAAAAAGTCCTCTGCCTCAACCTTTAAATAAATTTATTTTTAAAAGACAGCAAACTTTTTTGTGCATACTGCTACTAAAAAATCCCTTCCCTTTAAAAAAAAACGGGTTTTTGTTTGTCCATATATTCCCAATTTATTTTTAAGCTGGAACTACGTCAAAGTCATCCAAAATCTGGCCAGTCCTATGCTCAATTTTATCTGATTCATTAAGAATTTTTTTTAAAATTATACTTTTTAAAAGGGGCAGGTTTCCCTGCAATTTTAAACTTGTTTTTTTAAAAAAAAAACCTCCATACTTGGCTCCCTTTTTATAGACACCGGGGGATCACCGGGACTATGGCTGGGAAGGGGGGAGCTCCCAACATAGGATTTGGTCACTTTTCCTTATAAATTAAAAACCAAACAAGGGAAAGTTGTGCTCACCATTTTTTTTTAAAACCCCTTTGGCGGGGGGGGGCAATTTGGGAGCGTGACCCAAAATACATTAGCCCAAATACAAGAGTCCTCTGCACTAAACCCCAAATTTTTCAAAAATTTTTAAGACAGCGTTTTTTGTCATACTCTACAAAAAACCCCCTTACCCTTTAAAAAAAAAAGGATTGTTTTTTCCATTATTGCAATATATTTAAGGGGGCCCCAACTTACTTTTAAAAGTCATCCCATATCTGCCATCCACCCTCAATTTTATTTTTTTTTTTTTTAAAAAATTCTATTGCTTCTTTAAATACATTTTCCCAAGGGACTAGGTATTACCTGCAAATTTAATTTGCTGCTTCAAAGTAAACTCCATATTTTGGCTCCCTTTTATTAGCCCACCGGGGGGATCCCCTTTGGACTATAGGGGAAAGGGGGGCTAAACATAGAGCTGGCATTCCTGTAAAATAAAAAACAACAAGGGAAATTTGGGGCTAATTTTTTTTAAAATTTTGGGCGGGGGTGCAATGAGGCTGTGACCACAAAATACTATATTTTAAAATTTCAAGACCCCCCTTGCACTCAACCATTATAAATTTAAAATTTAAACAGCGACATTTTGGCTTTACTGCTACAAAAAAAATCCCTTTTCCCTTTTTAAACAAAACGGGGTTTTTGTTTGCCCTTTTTATTGCAATATTTTAAAACCCTGGCCAACTACGTAAAGTCACCCATAGGGGGCCAGTCCTATGCCTCTTTTTTATTTTTTTTTTTTTAAAGAATTTTTTTGCTTTTATACATTTTCCCAAAGGGGGACGGGTTTTACCTGCAACTTAACTTGCTGCTTTAAAAAGAAACCTCCTATTTGGCTGCCCTTTTTTTAGAACCAGGGGATCACCTGACAAAAGGGGGGAAGGGTGGGAGCTAAAACATGGGAGCTGGTCACTGCTCCTGTATAAATTTATAACAAACAAGGGAAAGTTTTTTCACCCCCTTTTTTTTAAAATTTTTAGGCGGGGGGAAATTTTGAGGGCTTTTCCCACAAAAAAACATTTATAAAAAACAAGAGCCCTCTGCACTCAACCATTATCAAATATTTAAGACAGGGGTTTTTTGGGGTGCTTTTACTGTTTTATAAAAAACCCTTTTTACCCTTTAACAAAACAGGGATTGTTTGTCCTATATTGCAATTTTTTTAAAAGGGGGGCCCAACTACGTCAAATTTCACCCCATATCTGGCCAGTCTTTGCTCAATTTTTATCTTTTTTTTTAAGATTCTATTGCTTCATTATACATTTTACAAAGGCCCTAGGTATTCCCCCTTGCAATTTAAAACTTGCGCTTTAAAGTAAACCTCCATAGGGCTGCCCTTTTTTTTAAAAACCCCGGGGGGGATCCCCTTTATTTTAAAGCGGGGAAAAAAGGGGGGACTACAACTAGGGGGGGGTCATTTGCTCCTGTTAAACTATAAAAAAACAAGGGAAATTTGTGCTCACCCATTTTTTTTTAAAAAACCATTGGGGGGGGGGTGCAATGAGGCGTGACCAAAAAACTTTAAAGTCAAATACAAGAGTCCTTCTGCACTAAACCCTTTTTATAATATATTTAAGACAGCGACTTTTTGTGCATATTTGCTACAAAAAAATCCCTTTCCCCTTTTAAAACAAAACGGGGTTTTGTTTGTCCAATTTTTCAAATTTTTTAAGGGGGGCCCCCAACCCTACGTAAAAGCTTCCCATATCGGGCCCACCCTTATGAAAAAATTTTTATCTGTTTCATTAAAATTTTTTTGTTTTCATTTACTTTTTCCCGGGGACGGGTTTTTCCCTTTGCAACTTAACTTGCTGCTTTCAAAGAAAACCTCCATTTTTTGGCTGCCCTTTTTTTAGACCCAGGGGAAATTCACCTGACTATAGCGGGGAAGGGTGGATTTAAAACATAGGGGGGGGAAAAATGCTCCTTTTATAAACTTATAACAAAAAAGGGAAAGTTTGCTACCACTTTTTTTTTAAAAACCATTAGGCGGGGGTGAAATGGGGCTGCCCCCCAAAAAACATTGTCAAATACAAAGTCCTCTGAAACTAAACCCCAAATTTAAATTATTTAGACAGGGGACATTTTGTGCATATGCTACTAAAAATTTTTCCCCCCCCCTTTAAAACCCAAAACGGGTTTTTGTTTGTCCATATATTGCAATTTTTTAAAGGGGGGGCCAATACGTCAAAGCCCCCCCAAATATCTGGCCAGTCCTATGCTAAATTTTTAAAACTGATTCATTAAAAATTCTATTTTTTTATTTTTTTTTAAAAAAAAGGGAGGGGGTTTTTACCTGCAATTTTAATTTTGTTTTTCAAAGTAAACCCCTTCCTTTACGGGGCGGGCCCTTTTTATTAGACCCGGGGGAACACCTGACTATAGCGGGGAAAAGGGGGGAGCTACAACATAAAAGCGGGTTTACTGTTTCCTGAAAAAATTTTAACAAACAGGGAAATTTTTGGGTGCTCACCACTATTTTTTAAAACCATTAGGGGGGGGTGCAAGGGGGCTTTTGACCACAAAATACTTTATAAAAAAATAAAAAGGGGCCCTCTGCAAAAAACCCCCATTATCAATATATTTAAACCCCCAAACATTTTGTGCAATGTTTACTAAAAAATGCCCCCCCCCTTTAAAAAAAGGTTTTTTTTTCCCTAAAAATTCCCAATTTTTTTAAGCGGCCAACACGTCAAGCATCCCATTTTTTGGCCAGTCCTATGCTCAATTTTATCTTTTCATTAAGAATTTTTTCTTTTTTTAAAATTTTAAAGGGGGACTGGGTTTATTACCTCCCCAACTTAACTTGCTTTTTTAAAAGTAAACCTCCATATTTTTGGCTCCCCTTTTTTTAGACACCGTGGACCCCCTTTGATTTTATAGCGGGGAAGGGGGGGGAGCTAAAACTTTAGAGCGGGGTACTCCCTCCTGATAAACTTTTTAACAAAAAAGGGGAAAAGGGTTGTGCTCACCACTTTTTTTTAAAACCATTAGGCGGGGTGAAATTTGAGGCTGTGCCCAAAAAAAATACATATAGCCCAAATACAAGCCCCCTCTGCACTCAACCCTTATAAAATTTATTTAAACAGGGGACTTTTTTGTGCATACTGTACTAAAAAATGCCCCCCCCTTTAAAAAACAAAACGGGGTTTTTTTGTCCAAAATTTGAAAATTTTTTAAGTTTGGGGCCCCAATTTACAAAAAAGTCATCCTATCGGGCCATCCTATCCCAAATTTTTTATCTGATTATTAAGATTCTATTGCTTCTTTAAAAATTTTAAAAAGGGGGGTTTTTTCCCCCTTTGCAACTTAACTTGTCTTTCAAATAAACCCCCCATATTTGGGCCCCCCCCTTTTTTAGACACCAGGGGGATCCCCTGACATAGTTTGGGAAAAGGGTGGGAGCTACAACATAAGCTGGTATGCTCCTGTAAAATTTTTAAAAAAACCCAAGGGGAAAAAGTTGTGCTCCCACTATTTTTTTAAAACCATTGGGGGGGGGTGCAATGAGGCTGTGCCACAAAATACATATAAAAAATACAAGATTTCCTCTGCACTCAACCCTTTTATCAAATATTTTTAAGAAAAGGCATTTTGGGGGCATACTGCTACAAAAATCCCCCCCCCTTTTAAAACCCCAAAAACAGGGATTGTTTTCCATATATTTGGCCAATAAAATTTAAGCCCCCCCAACTACTCAAATCACCCCATTTTCTGGCCGTCCTAGAAAAATTTTTTATTTTGTTTTTTTTAAGAATTCATTGCTTCTTTACTTTTTAAAAGGGGGACTAGGTTTACCTGCAACTTAACTTCTGCTTTAAAAAAAAACCCCTCCTATTTGGGCCCCCCCCTTTTTTTATTAGCCCCCAGTGGGGTTTCACCTCATGGGGGGAAAAAGGGTGGGAGCTACAACATAGAGCTGGTCACTTTTTCCTTTTTTAAAAAACTATAACAAAAAAGGGGGAAATTTGTGCTCCCCCTTTTTTTTAAAAAACCATTGGGCGGGGTGCAATGAGGCTGTGACCAAAAAATAATATTTTAAAAATACAAGGTCCTCTGCACTCCCCATTATAAATTTATTTTTAAAACACCCCCCCATTTTGTGCTTTACTCCCTACAAAAAAAATGCCTTACCCTTTAAAAAAAAGGGGGGAAATTTTTTTCCCCATATTTGAAATATATTTTAAGCTGGCCAATTACGTCAAATCACCCATATCTGGCCCCCTTTAATGCTAAAATTTTATCTGATTCTTAAAAATTTTCTATTGCTTCATTATACTTTACAAAGGGACTAGGTTTTACTGCAATTTAATTTGCTGTTTAAAAAAGAAACCTCCATACTTGGCCCCCCCTTTTTAAATAACCCCATTTGGGGATCACCTGACTTAGCTGGGAAAGGGGTGGGAGCTAAAACATAGAGCTGGTCACGGGCCCCTGAAAAAAACCTATAAAAAACAAGGGAAATTTGGGGTTTCCCATTTTTTTTTTAAAAACCCCTTTAGGGGGGTGCAATAGGCTGTGACCACAAAATAATATAGAAAAAAAAAGGGTCCTCTGCACTCAACCCCATTATAAATATATTTAAGACACACATTTTGTGCATACTGCTCTAAAAAATGCCTTCCCCTTTAACAAAACGGGGAAAATTGTTTGTCCATATATTGCAATATTTTAAGTTTGGCCCCAAACTACGCCCAAAAGTCATCCCATTTTCGGGCCAGTCCATGAAAAATTTTTTATTTTTTTTCATTAAGAATTCTATTGCTTCTTTTAAAATTTTTTACAAAGGGACTATTATTACCTGCAACTTAACTGTTTTTTTTTAAAAAAGAAAACCCAAAAACGGCTCCCCTTTTTTTAACACCGTGGGATCACCTGACTATACGGGGGAAAGGGGGTGGGAGTTTAAAAAAGGGAGGGGTTTCATGCTCCTGAAAAACTTAACAAACAGGGGAAAGTTTGCTCCCAAAACATTTTTTAAAACCATTAGGGGGGGGGGCAATGAGGCTGTGCCCACAAAATAAAATATATTTAAAATACAAAAAGTCCTCTGCATCCCCCTTTTTATCAATTTTTTTAAAAGGGCCCAGCGTTTTTTTGTGCATACTCAAAAAAAAATCCCTTACCCTTTAAACAAAACAGGGATTGTTTGTCCATATTTTAAAAATTTTATTTAAGGGGGGGCCCCAAATTTAGTAAAAAGTCTTTCCCAAAATCTGGCCAGTCCTAGGGAAAAATTTTATTGATTCATTAAAATTCTTTGTTTCATTATACATTTTCCCAAAGGACTGGGTATTACCGGGCCAACTTAACTTGCTGCTTTCAAAAAACCTCCAATTTGGGGGCCCCCCCCTTTTTTATTAGACCCCGGGGGGATCCCTGCTATAGCGGGAAGGGTGGGAGCTACAACTTTAAGTTTGGTCACTGCTCCTGTAAAAACTAAAAAAAAAAAGGGGGAAAAGTTGTGCCACCCTTTTTTTTAAAAAACCATTAGGGGGGGGGTGCAAGAGGCTGTGACCAAAAAATAAAATATAGTCAAATACAAATCCTCTGCACTAACCCATTATAAAATTTTTAAAGGGGACAGCACATTTTGCATATTGTACTAAAAAAATTGCCTTCCCCTTAAAAAAAAACAGGGATTGTTTCCATTTTTTTGGGCTTTTTTTTAAGCTGGCCAACTCCCGTCAAAAGTCACCCTTTATGGGCCCCACCCTTTTATGCTCAATTTTTCTGTTTTCATTAAAATTCTATTTTGCTTTTTTTAAAATTTTTTAAAAGGGACTGGGTATTACCTAAACTTAACTTGCTGCTTTAAAAAAAAACCTTTTCCATATTTGGGGCTGCCCTTTTTTTAAACCCCCAAAGGGGGATCACCTGACTATACCGGGGAAGGGGTTTGGAGCCTACAACTAGGGGGGGTCACTGCTTGTAAAAAATTTAAAAAAAAAAAGGGGAAAAATTGTGCTCACCACTTTTTTTTAAAAAACCCATTAGGCGGGGTGAAATGACGTCCCCAAAAATACATTTAGTAAAATAAAAAAGTCCTCGGGCATTTAAACCATTATCAATTTTTAAGACACCCGCCTTTTGTGCATATTTGTTTTACAAAAAAAGCCTTACCCTTTAAACCCAAAACAGGGATTGTTTGTCCATATATTGCAATATATTTAAGCTGGCCAACTACGTAAAATTTTTTTCCCCATATCGGGCCCCAGTCCATGCTCAATTTTATCTGATTCTTTAAAAATTTTTTTTTCTTTATTACTTTTTTAAAAAGGGGGACTAGGTATTACCTGAAATTTTTTTGCTGCTTTAAAAAAAACCCCCCTTTATTGGCTGCCCTTTTATTAGACACCAGGGGGTCACCTGATATAGCTGGAAGGGTGGAGCACAAAAAAGGGCTGGTCACCCCCCTGTATAAACTATAACAAAAAAGGGGAAATTTTTTGCTCCCCCCCTTTTTTTAAAATTTTTAGGGGGGTGCAATGGGGGCTGTGCCAAAAAAATACTATATAAAATACAAGGTCTCTGCAAAAAAACCCATTACAATTTATTTAAGACAGCGTTTTTTTGTGCATACTGCAAAAAAAAACCCCCTTTTACCTTTAAAAAAAAAAAAGGGATTGGTTTGTCCTTTATATTGCAATATATTTAAGCTGGCCAACTACGCAAAGTCATCCAATTTTTGGGCCCAGCCCTATCTCAATTTTTTAATCTGATTCATTAAGAATTCATTGCTTCATTATACTTTTTTAAAAAGGGACAGGTATTCCTTTGCAATTTAAACTTGCTGCTTTCAAAGAAAACCCCCTTTATTTGGGGTCCCCTTTTTTATTAGACCCCATGGGATCACCTGACTAATCGGGGGAAGGGGGGAGCAAAAAACTTTCCTGTTGTTAAATTAACAAAAAAGGAAATTTTTGTGGCTCCCCTTTTTTTTAAAACCTTAAAGGCGGGGGTCAATGTTTTTTGGGAGCAAACTTTCCCTTGTTTTTATTTTTTATACAGGAGAGTACCAGCTCTATGTTTAGCTCCCCCCCTTCCCCAGCTTATCGGTGATCCCATGGTGTCAAATAAAGGGGGCACCAATATGGAGGTTTTTTTTAAAGCAGAAATTTAAAGTTGCAGGTAATCCTAGTCCCTTTTGGAAAAATGTATAATAAAGCAATAGAATTCTTAATGAATAGATAAAATTGGCAAGGCGGGCCCAGATATGGATGACTTTACGTATTGCCAGTTTAAATATATTGAAATTTTGGAAAAACAACCCCTGTTTTTTTTAAAAGGGTTTAAGCCATTTTTAGTAGCAGTATGAAACAAAAGTCCTGTCTAAATATATTGATAATGGGTGATTTGCAGAGGACTCTTGTATTTGACTATTGTATTTTGTGGTCACGGGCCTCATGCACCCCCCCCTTTAATGTTTTTAAAAAAAATGTGTGACCCACAACTTCCTTGTTTTTTTATAGTTTATACAGGAGCAGTGCCCAAAGGCTCTATGTTGTAGCTCCCCCCCTTCCCAGCTATATTTCAGGTGACCCCACGGGTTTGTCTAATAAAGGGCACCAAGTTTTGGAGGTTTATTTTAAAAAGCAGCAATTAGTTGCAGGTAATACCTAGTCCCTTTGAAAATGTTAATGAGCAATAGAATCTTAATGAATCAGATAAAATTGACCCAAGGACGGGCCAGTTTGGGGGATGATTTTGACGTAGTTGGGCCCACCCTTAAATATTTTGAAATATTTTGGACAAACAATCCCTGTTTTGTTTTAAAGGGTAAGCATTTTTTAGAAGCAGTATGCACAAAATGTCGCTGTCTTAAATATATTGATAAGGGGTTGAGTCGGGGACTTTTATTTGACTATATGTATTTTTTGGTTTTCCACAGCCTCATTGCACCCCCGCCAAAAGGGTTTTTTTAAAAAATAGTGGTGGGGCACAATTTTTCCCTGTTTGTTATAGTTTATACAGGAGCAGTGACCCCTATGTTGTAGCTCCCACCCTTCCAGCTATGGGTCAGTGATCCACGGGTTTTCAAAAAAAAAGGCGGGCCAAGTATGGAGGTTTACTTTAAAAGCAGCAAGTTAAGTTGCAGGTAATACCTAGTCCCTTTGTAAAATGTATAATGAAGCAATAGAATTCTTAATGAATCAGATAAAATTGAGCATAGGACTGGCCAGATATGGGATGACTTTGACGTAGTTGGCCAGCTTAAATATATTGCAATATATGGACAAACAATCCCTGTTTTGTTTAAAGGGTAAGGCATTTTTTAGTAGCAGTATGCACAAAATGTCGCTGTCTTAAATATATTGATAATGTTGAGTGCAGAGGACTCTTGTATTTGACTATATGTATTTTGTGGTCACAGCCTCATTGCACCCCCGCCTAATGGTTTTAAAAAATAGTGGTGAGCACAACTTTCCCTTGTTTGTTATAGTTTAAAACAGGAGCAGTGACCAGCTCTATGTTGTAGCTCCCACCCTTCCCAGCTATAGTCAGGTGATCCACTGGTGTCTAATAAAAGGGCACCCAAAGTATGGAGTTTTACTTTGAAAGCAGCAAGTAAGTTGCAGGTAATACCTAGTCCCTTTGTAAATGTATAATGAAGCAATAGAATTCTTAATGAATCAGATAAAATTGAGCATAGGACTGGCCAGATATGGGATGACTTTGACGTAGTTGGCCAGCTTAAATATATGCAATATATGGACAAACAATCCCTGTTTGTTTAAAGGGAAGGCATTTTTTAAGTAGCAGTATGCACAAAATGTGGGCTGTCTTAAATATATTGATAATGGGTTTGAGTGCAGAGGACTCTTGTATTTGACTATATGTATTTGTGGTCACAGCTCATTGCACCCCGCCTAATGGTTTTAAAAAAAGTGGGGCACACTTTCCCTTGTTTGTTATAGTTTATACAGAGCAGTGACCAGCTCTATGTTGTAGCTCCCACCCTTCCCAGCTATAGTCAGGTGATCCCACTGGTGTCTAATATAAAGGGCAGCCAAGTATGGAGTTTACTTTGAAAGCAGCAAGTTAGTTGCAGGTAATACCTAGTCCCTTTGTAAAATTAATGAAGCAATAGAATTCTTAATGAATCAGATAAAATGAGCATAGGACTGGCCAGATATGGGATGACTTTGACGTAGTTGCCAGCTTAAATATATTGCAATATATGGACAAACAATCCCTGTTTTGTTTAAAAGGTAAGGCATTTTTTTAGTAGCAGTATGCACAAAATGTCGCTGTCTTAAATATATTGATAATGGTTGAGTGCAGAGGACTCT
The DNA here is from genome assembly GCF_017654675.1 of Xenopus laevis. Lineage (NCBI taxonomy): Eukaryota > Metazoa > Chordata > Amphibia > Anura > Pipidae > Xenopus > Xenopus laevis. The sequence goes on along the minus strand of NC_054373.1, from coordinate 76,566,621 downwards.
TGTATTTGACTATATGTATTTTGGGTCACAGCCTATTGCACCCCCCGCCTAATGGTTTTAAAAAATAGTGGTGAGCACAACTTCCCTTGTTTTTATAGTTTATACAGGAGCAGTGACCAGCTCTATGTTGTAGCTCCACCCTTCCCAGCTATAGTCAGGTGATCCACTGGTGTCTAATAAACGGGCAGCCAAGTATGGAGGTTTACTTTGAAAGCAGCAAGTTAAGTTGCAGGTAATACCTAGTCCCTTTGTAAAATGTATAATGAAGCAATAGAATCTTAATGAATCAGATAAAATTGAGCATAGACTGGCCAGATATGGGATGACTTTGACGTAGTTGGCCAGCTTAATAATTGCAATATATGGACAAACAATCCCTGTTTGTTTAAAGGTAAGGCATTTTTAGTAGCAGTATGCACAAAATGTCGCTGTCTTAAATATATTGATAATGGGTTGAGTGCAGAGGACTCTTGTATTTGACTATATGTATTTGTGGTCACAGCCTCATTGCACCCCCGCCTAATGGTTTTAAAAAATAGTGGTGAGCACAACTTTCCCTTGTTTGTTATAGTTTATACAGGAGCAGTGACAGCTCTATGTTGTAGCTCCACCCTTCCCAGCTATAGTCAGGTGATCCCACTGGTGTCTAATAAAAGGGCAGCCAAGTATGGAGGTTTACTTTGAAAGCAGCAAGTTAAGTTGCAGGTAATACCTAGTCCCTTGTAAAATGTATAATGAAGCAATAGAATTCTTAATGAATCAGATAAAATTGAGCATAGGACTGGCCAGATATGGGATGACTTTGACGTAGTTGGCCCAGCTTAAATATATTGCAATATATGGACAAACAATCCCTGTTTTGTTTAAAGGCGTAAGGCATTTTTTAGTAGCAGTATGCACAAAATGTCGCTGTCTTAAATATATTGATAATGGGTTGAGTGCAGAGGACTCTTGTATTTGACTATATATTTTGTGGTCACAGCCTCATTGCACCCCGCCTAATGGTTTTAAAAAATAGTGGTGAGCACAACTTTCCCTTGTTTGTTATAGTTTATACAGGAGCAGTGACCAGCTCTATGTTGTAAGCTCCCACCCTTCCCAGCTATAGTCAGGTGATCCCACTGGTGTCTAATAAAAGGGCAGCCAAGTATGGGAGGTTACTTTGAAAGCAGCAAGTTAAGTTGCAGGTAATACTAGTCCCTTTGTAAAATGTATAATGAAGCAATAGAATTCTTAATGAATCAGATAAATTGAGCATAGGACTGGCCAGATATGGGATGACTTTGACGTAGTTGGCCAGCTTAAATATATTGCAATATATGGACAAACAATCCCTGTTTTGTTTAAAGGGTAAGGCATTTTTTAGTAGCAGTATGCACAAAATGTCGCTGTCTTAAATATATTGATAATGGGTTGAGTGCAGAGGACTCTTGTATTTGACTATATGTATTTTGTGGTCACAGCCTCATTGCACCCCCGCCTAATGGTTTTAAAAAATAGTGGTGAGCACAACTTTCCCTTGTTTGTTATAGTTTATACAGGAGCAGTGACCAGCTCTATGTTGTAGCTCCCACCCTTCCCAGCTATAGTCAGGTGATCCCACTGGTGTCTAATAAAAGGGCAGCCAAGTATGGAGGTTTACTTTGAAAGCAGCAAGTTAAGTTGCAGGTAATACCTAGTCCCTTTGTAAAATGTATAATGAAGCAATAGAATTCTTAATGAATCAGATAAAATTGAGCATAGGACTGGCCAGATATGGGATGACTTTGACGTAGTTGGCCAGCTTAAAATATTGCAATATATGGACAAACAATCCCTGTTTTGTTTAAAGGGTAAGGCATTTTTTAGTAGCAGTATGCACAAAAATGTCGCTGTCTTAAATATATTGATAATGGGTTGAGTGCAGAGGACTCTTGTATTTGACTATATGTATTTTGTGGTCACAGCCTCATTGCACCCCCGCCTAATGGTTTTAAAAAATAGTGGTGAGCACAACTTTCCCTTGTTTGTTATAGTTTATACAGGAGCAGTGACCAGCTCTATGTTGTAGCTCCCACCCTTCCCAGCTATAGTCAGGTGATCCCACTGGTGTCTAATAAAAGGGCAGCCAAGTATGGAGGTTTACTTTGAAAGCAGCAAGTTTAAGTTGCAGGTAATACCTAGTCCCTTTGTAAAATGTATAATGAAGCAATAGAATTCTTAATGAATCAGATAAAATTGAGCATAGGACTGGCCAGATATGGGATGACTTTGACGTAGTTGGCCAGCTTAAATATATTGCAATATATGGACAAACAATCCCTGTTTTGTTTAAAGGGTAAGGCATTTTTTAGTAGCAGTATGCACAAAATGTCGCTGTCTTAAATATATTGATAATGGGTTGAGTGCAGAGGACTCTTGTATTTGACTATATGTTTTTGTGGTCACAGCCTCATTGCACCCCCGCCTAATGGTTTTAAAAAATAGTGGTGAGCACAACTTTCCCTTGTTTGTTATAGTTTATACAGGAGCAGTGACCAGCTCTATGTTGTAGCTCCCACCCTTCCCAGCTATAGTCAGGTGATCCCACTGGTGTCTAATAAAAGGGCAGCCAAGTATGGAGGTTTACTTTGAAAGCAGCAAGTTAAGTTGCAGGTAATACCTAGTCCCTTTGTAAAATGTATAATGAAGCAATAGAATTCTTAATGAATCAGATAAAATTGAGCATAGGACTGGCCAGATATGGGATGACTTTGACGTAGTTGGCCAGCTTAAATATATTGCAATATATGGACAAACAATCCCTGTTTTGTTTAAAGGGTAAGGCATTTTTTAGTAGCAGTATGCACAAAATGTCGCTGTCTTAAATATATTGATAATGGGTTGAGTGCAGAGGACTCTTGTATTTGACTATATGTATTTTGTGGTCACAGCCTCATTGCACCCCCGCCTAATGGTTTTAAAAAATAGTGGTGAGCACAACTTTCCCTTGTTTGTTATAGTTTATACAGGAGCAGTGACCAGCTCTATGTTGTAGCTCCCACCCTTCCCAGCTATAGTCAGGTGATCCCACTGGTGTCTAATAAAAGGGCAGCCAAGTATGGAGGTTTACTTTGAAAGCAGCAAGTTAAGTTGCAGGTAATACCTAGTCCCTTTGTAAAATGTATAATGAAGCAATAGAATTCTTAATGAATCAGATAAAATTGAGCATAGGACTGGCCAGATATGGGATGACTTTGACGTAGTTGGCCAGCTTAAATATATTGCAATATATGGACAAACAATCCCTGTTTTGTTTAAAGGTAAGGCATTTTTTAGTAGCAGTATGCACAAAATGTCGCTGTCTTAAATATATTGATAATGGGTTGAGTGCAGAGGACTCTTGTATTTGACTATATGTATTTTGTGGTCACAGCCTCATTGCACCCCCGCCTAATGGTTTTAAAAAATAGTGGTGAGCACAACTTTCCCTTGTTTGTTATAGTTTATACAGGAGCAGTGACCAGCTCTATGTTGTAGCTCCACCCTTCCCAGCTATAGTCAGGTGATCCCACTGGTGTCTAATAAAAGGGCAGCCAAGTATGGAGGTTTACTTTGAAAGCAGCAAGTTAAGTTGCAGGTAATACCTAGTCCCTTTGTAAAATGTATAATGAAGCAATAGAATTCTTAATGAATCAGATAAAATTGAGCATAGGACTGGCCAGATATGGGATGACTTTGACGTAGTTGGCCAGCTTAAATATATTGCAATATATGGACAAACAATCCCTGTTTTGTTTAAAGGGTAAGGCATTTTTTAGTAGCAGTATGCACAAAATGTCGCTGTCTTAAATATATTGATAATGGGTTGAGTGCAGAGGACTCTTGTATTTGACTATATATATTTTGTGGTCACAGCCTCATTGCACCCCCGCCTAATGGTTTTAAAAAATAGTGGTGAGCACAACTTTCCCTTGTTTGTTATAGTTTATACAGGAGCAGTGACCAGCTCTATGTTGTAGCTCCCACCCTTCCCAGCTATAGTCAGGTGATCCCACTGGTGTCTAATAAAAGGGCAGCCAAGTATGGAGGTTTACTTTGAAAGCAGCAAGTTAAGTTGCAGGTAATACCTAGTCCCTTTGTAAAATGTATAATGAAGCAATAGAATTCTTAATGAATCAGATAAAATTGAGCATAGGACTGGCCAGATATGGGATGACTTTGACGTAGTTGGCCAGCTTAAATATATTGCAATATATGGACAAACAATCCCTGTTTGTTTAAAGGGTAAGGCATTTTTAGTAGCAGTATGCACAAAATGTCGCTGTCTTAAATATATTGATAATGGGTTGAGTGCAGAGGACTCTTGTATTTGACTATATGTATTTTGTGGTCACAGCCTCATTGCACCCCCGCCTAATGGTTTTAAAAAATAGTGGTGAGCACAACTTTCCTGTTTGTTATATTTATACAGGAGCAGTGACCAGCTCTATGTTGTAGTCCCACCTTCCCAGCTATAGTCAGTGTCCACTGGTGTCTAATAAAGGGCAGCCAAGTAGGAGGTTACTTGAAAGCAGCAAGTTAAGTTGCAGAATCTAGTCCTTTGTAAAATGTAAATGAAGCAATAGAATTCTTAATGAATCAGATAAAATTGAGCATAGGACTGGCCAGATATGGATGACTTTGACGTAGTTGGCCAGCTTAAATATATTGCAATATATGGACAAACAATCCCTGTTTTGTTTAAAGGTAAGGCATTTTTAGTAGCAGTATGCACAAAATGTCGCTGTCTTAAATATATTGATAATGGGTTGAGTGCAGAGGACTCTTGTATTTGACTATATGTATTTTGTGGTCACAGCCTCATTGCACCCCGCCTAATGGTTTTAAAAAATAGTGGTGAGCACAACTTTCCCTTGTTTGTTATAGTTTATACAGAGCAGTGACCAGCTCTATGTTGTAGCTCCACCCTTCCAGCTATAGTCAGGTGATCCACTGGTGTCTAATAAAAGGGCAGCCAAGTATGGAGGTTTACTTTGAAAGCAGCAAGTTAAGTTGCAGGTAATACCTAGTCCCTTTGTAAAATGTATAATGAAGCAATAGAATTCTTAATGAATCAGATAAAATTGAGCATAGGACTGGCCAGATATGGGATGACTTGACGTAGTTGCCAGCTTAAATATATTGCAATATATGGACAAACAATCCCTGTTTTGTTTAAAGGTAAGGCATTTTTAGTAGCAGTATGCACAAAATGTCGCTGTCTTAAATATATTGATAATGGTTGAGTGCAGAGGACTCTTGTATTTGACTATATGTATTTTGTGGTCACAGCCTCATTGCACCCCGCCTAATGGTTTTAAAAAATAGTGGTGAGCACAACATTGCATTTGGCAACAATCCGTTTGTTTAAAGGTAGGATTGTAGCAGTATGCACAATGTCGCGTTATATATTGATAGGGTTGGTCGAGACTCTTTGCTAATTATTTTTGGTCACAGCTCTCACCCCCTAATGTTAAAAAATGGACACAACTTCCTGTTGTTATATTTAACAGACAGTCCAGCTTATGTTGAGTCCCACTCAGCATCGATCCATAAGGACCAAATGAGTTTACTTAAACAGAGTAATTGCAGTAATACCTATCTGTAAATATAATGAAGAATAGAATCTTAATGATCAATAATGGCATAGACTGCGATTGAGACTGACGTAGTGCCAGCTAATTATTGCATAATGAAAACATCTGTTGTTAGGTAAGGCTTTTTAGTAGCAGTATGCACAAATGTCGCTTCTTAATATTTGATAATGGTTGAGTCAGAGGACTTTGATTTGACTAATGTTTTTGTGGTCACAGCCCATTCACCCCCGCTAATGGTTTAAAAATAGTGTGAGCACAACTTTCCCTTGTTTGTATAGTTTATACAGGAGCAGTGACAGCCTATGTTGAGCTCACCCTTCCAGCTATAGTCAGGTGATCCCACTGGTGTCTAATAAAAGGCAGCAAGTATGGAGGTTTACTTTGAAAGCACAATTAATTGCAGGTAATCCTAGCCCTTTGTATGTAAATGAAGCATAGAATTCTTATGAATAGATAAAATTGAGCAGGACTGCAGATATGGGATACTTTGACTGTTGGCCAGCTTAATATATTGCAATATATGGACAACAATCCGTTTTGTTTAAAGGGTAAGGCATTTTTTAGTAGCAGTATGCAAAAAATGTCGCTGTCTTAAATATATTGATAATGGGTTGGTGCAGAGGATCTTGTATTTGACTATATATTTGTGGCACAGCCTATTGCACCCCGCCTAATGGTTTTAAAAATAGTGTGAGCAAACTTTCCCTTTTTGTTATAGTTTATACAGGAGCAGTGACCGCTCTATGTTGTAGCTCCACCCTTCCAGCTATAGTCAGGTGATCCCACTGGTGTCTAATAAAAGGGCAGCCAAGTATGGAGGTTTACTTTGAAAGCAGCAAGTTAAGTTGCAGGTAATACCTAGTCCCTTTGTAAAATGTATAATGAAGCAATAGAATTCTTAATGAATCAGATAAAATTGAGCATAGGACTGGCCAGATATGGGATGACTTTGACGTAGTTGGCCAGCTTAAATATATTGCAATATATGGACAAACAATCCCTGTTTTGTTTAAAGGGTAAGGCATTTTTTAGTAGCAGTATGCACAAAATGTCGCTGTCTTAAATATATTGATAATGGGTTGAGTGCAGAGGACTCTTGTATTTGACTATATGTATTTTGTGGTCACAGCCTCATTGCACCCCCGCCTAATGGTTTTAAAAAATAGTGGTGAGCACAACTTTCCCTTGTTTGTTATAGTTTATACAGGAGCAGTGACCAGCTCTATGTTGTAGCTCCCACCCTTCCCAGCTATAGTCAGGTGATCCCACTGGTGTCTAATAAAAGGGCAGCCAAGTATGGAGGTTTACTTTGAAAGCAGCAAGTTAAGTTGCAGGTAATACCTAGTCCCTTTGTAAAATGTATAATGAAGCAATAGAATTCTTAATGAATCAGATAAAATTGAGCATAGGACTGGCCAGATATGGGATGACTTTGACGTAGTTGGCCAGCTTAAATATATTGCAATATATGGACAAACAATCCCTGTTTTGTTTAAAGGGTAAGGCATTTTTTAGTAGCAGTATGCACAAAATGTCGCTGTCTTAAATATATTGATAATGGGTTGAGTGCAGAGGACTCTTGTATTTGACTATATGTATTTTGTGGTCACAGCCTCATTGCACCCCCGCCTAATGGTTTTAAAAAATAGTGGTGAGCACAACTTTCCCTTGTTTGTTATAGTTTATACAGGAGCAGTGACCAGCTCTATGTTGTAGCTCCCACCCTTCCCAGCTATAGTCAGGTGATCCCACTGGTGTCTAATAAAAGGGCAGCCAAGTATGGAGGTTTACTTTGAAAGCAGCAAGTTAAGTTGCAGGTAATACCTAGTCCCTTTGTAAAATGTATAATGAAGCAATAGAATTCTTAATGAATCAGATAAAATTGAGCATAGGACTGGCCAGATATGGGATGACTTTGACGTAGTTGGCCAGCTTAAATATATTGCAATATATGGACAAACAATCCCTGTTTGTTTTAAAGGGTAAGGCATTTTTTAGTAGCAGTATGCACAAAATGTCGCTGTCTTAAATATATTGATAATGGGTTGAGTGCAGAGGACTCTTGTATTTGACTATATGTATTTTGTGGTCACAGCCTCATTGCACCCCGCCTAATGGTTTTAAAAAATAGTGGTGAGCACAACTTTCCCTTGTTTGTTATAGTTTATACAGGAGCAGTGACCAGCTCTATGTTGTAGCTCCCACCCTTCCCAGCTATAGTCAGGTGATCCCACTGGTGTCTAATAAAAGGGCAGCCAAGTATGGAGGTTTACTTTGAAAGCAGCAAGTTAAGTTGCAGGTAATACCTAGTCCCTTTGTAAAATGTATAATGAAGCAATAGAATTCTTAATGAATCAGATAAAATTGAGCATAGGACTGGCCAGATATGGGATGACTTTGACGTAGTTGGCCAGCTTAAATATATTGCAATATATGGACAAACAATCCCTGTTTTGTTTAAAGGGTAAGGCATTTTTTAGTAGCAGTATGCACAAAATGTCGCTGTCTTAAATATATTGATAATGGGTTGAGTGCAGAGGACTCTTGTATTTGACTATATGTATTTTGTGGTCACAGCCTCATTGCACCCCCGCCTAATGGTTTTAAAAAATAGTGGTGAGCACAACTTTCCCTTGTTTGTTATTATATATATATATATATATAATATATATATATATATATATATATATATATATATATATATATATATATATATATAAATAAAATCACCAATTTCACTCACATTTGTGTACTTTAAAAAAGGCACATCAAATCCCCTTGCATCCTCGATTGTCTGTGCTACTTCCAAGTTTGAATTTGGTATTGTGGTTTGGCTCCGGCCCGCTTTGCTTCCACACACTGTAACACTTCCGGGGCGCTTGGGGATGACGTCACCTGCTTCGTCGCTTTAGAATTTGGGCAGTCCGTATTCCCCTACCTCTTAAAGGGCTTTGTTGCCATGGGGATGCGTCATGCATATGACTAACAGCTCCCTTGCTTCTTCCAGGTTTACGCAATTCCATTCTACAGTCTCTCTAGCTGCAACGTTTTCCAAAAGTTCACTCTTAAAACAAATACAGATTCCTTCCCTAAAATTGGACAATGCTTCCCTTATGATGAATTGATTGCTGTGAACATTTGTGTATATCAATTAATTTGAATATACGTATTTTCAATATTAACCCATTTTTTTAGGGATTTATTTATTAGGAATTTACTTGTAAATTAATTGTAAATAAATTAATTGTAGATAATTTATAAATATATTAATTGGTAAATAAATGAATTATAAATTAATACATTAAATTGCCCTGGGTTACCTAAGGTAATTTGATGATTAGTGATGGGACTCTATTCCCTTCTCTATTTTCCTAATATGTTCTCTAATGCGGACTCGTCATTTTCTCACAATTAGTTTTGCCAATATATTGCAGGCCACAAGGGCACTGTAGGCAATTTATTATGTTTTCTGTACTGCACTTTATACACTGTGGTATTTTGAATTCCTGCTTTGATACAGTTGACGTGAAACTTTTCTTTTTATGTCCATATTTGCATGCCTTGCAAAATGCACAAGGGTAGAATCCTGCCCAACTTTCTGGGTTCTATGAGTAGCCTTTTTAGATTATTATCTTTTTTAAAAACTACTGAAGTTTGTGTAGGGATTGACCTTCCCAAATCTTCATCACTTTTCAGCACTTCCCAATGTGTATTTATGATGTTTTTAATTTCTTTAGCTAGGGGATTGTATCCTTAGAGAACACTACATTTTCTTGTAATTCTCAGTTTTTTTTAAGAGATCTTTTCTTTCAACTTTTTGTTAGATTGTTTTATTATTCCCTCATTGTAACCTCTCTTTAAATTGGCCACGTCTGAAATTTTGTTGTTTAGAGAGGACTCCCTCTTCTGTGCAGTTTTTCTTTATTCTGTACATTTGTCCAAATGAGATATTACATATCCATTGTGGATGGTGGTTACTCGTTGGGATTACATAATTGTTGGAATTTACCTTTTTGAAGAAAGTTCCAGAATAAAATCCCTTTTAGTATTTTGTAAATTAGGTACAATGTCATCATTAGCTAAAAAGTGTGATATTGCTTTTTTGATGAATGTGTTTTAAAGCACACATGTGGTGAATGAAAGGAATAAACTGAAACCCTATAGTAAAGAGTGCAAATAGTGGGAAGTTGTGGAACTACAACTACCAAAAATCTACTGCACTTAGATTTTCTTTTATGCTGCATTCTTATTCCCCTGAGCTTGTTTAGTGCTGACTCATACAGACTTTTGAGATTGGGAAATGGGAATACCGAGTCGGAACAAAAGGGGAACCCCCGGAGACTCTGGTTGCTCTATATTCTAACAAATCTACATTTCTGTCTCCAAACCAATAGCCATCCGGAAAGTATGTATGCCTTCAGGGAATCAAAGGGGCATGATCTAGACATGATTTTTAATGGGGAACTCACCCCACAGATTAATGAAATAACTTATTGGACATTGAAATGTTTGATTATTTTTATGAACTAGAAAGCACTATGTCTAAAGAACTGAAAGCATGGCGGGATAAGGTTACATTAAGGGGCACATTTACTAAGCTTGAGTGAAGTATTTTTTTTGGGGTACTTTGACCATCGAATAGGCTACTACGACCTTCGACTTCGACTTCAATTCGACTTTTCGACCATTCGATAGTCAAAGTACTGTCTCTTTAAAAAAGACTTCGACTACATACTTCGGCAGTTTTAACCTACCGAGGTATAATGTTAGTCTATAGGGACCTTCCCCATCAGTTTTCTAAGGTATTTTTGATCGAAGAAAAATCCTTCGATCGATCGATTAAAATCCTTCTAATCGTTCGATTCGAAGGATTTGATTGTTGATTTTTACTTCGATCGATTGATCGTAGTATTTGCACAAAATCCTTAGAATTCGATATTCGAATTTGAAGGATTTTACTTTGAGGGTTGAAGTCGAGGGTTTATTAACCCTCGATATTCAACCCTTAGTAAATGTGCCCCTAAGTAAATATATAGCAATAAAAAAAGAACAAACATTTGGTAAAGGAGACCCAGAATTTGTAACAGAATGGGAAGATATACTGAACACTTGTACTGTTAAACTTTTGCAAGGGATCATTAAACAAAGGAACAAGGAACTTGAGATTTATAATAGGGAAATTAAGGATCCGCATCTTAAATTAGAACCATTTTGAGAAATAGAAGAGTTCTCGAATTGTGAACAATAAATGGTAGAGAGACTCAATAAAATAGAGGACTCAATTGTAGACATAAAGCAAAAGAAATTCAAAAGGGATCTAAAAGATTACAGACAAGGAGTTGTGAAAAAATGGAATAATCAATAGAAGTAAACAATATAAAAACAAAGGAAAAAAGGAAAAGTAAACCTTACAAAAAATGAAAGAATGGCCTTGGAGAATTTAAAATAAGATGAATCCCTCATAATCAAAGCAGCAGATAAGGGAGGAGGGTTGGCCCTTATTGATAAAGACAATTACCTTGAAATGTGCCAGAATTTACTAGAAGATGGAGATACTTAGAAAATGTTATAAACCAATGGAAGTGTTTAATGAAAAACTTGGATCTGTTAAATAATGCTAAAGATGAAGGTATTTTAAATGAGGAAGAATGGAGATACATAAAAATTCAAAATGCAGTGTTGCCAGTTTTTTACTGTTTCCCGAAGACCCATAAAAATCTAGAGAATCCTCCAGGAAGACCTATAATATCTGGCATAGGTTCATTAACCAGTAATTTGTCACAATATATAGATATAATTTTGCAGAAGTATGTGTGTCACTTCCTTCATACTTAAGAGACTCCACACAACAAATAACAATTATGCAAGACTTTAAGTTGCAACCCAATATTTATTCTGACAACATAGGTTGCAAAATTGCTATATACCTCCATTAGACACAATCAGGGGTTAAAAGCAATTGCACTTTTTTGCCAATGATGACACTGTACCTAATTTACAAAAGGAATTCATACTAAAAGGTATAGAATAAAAAGTATGGGAATGGGAAGTGCTGAAATTTGATGAAGATTTGGTAAGGTCACAACCTTCAGGAGTATTTAGAAAAGCTAACAATCTAAAGAATAGTGATGGGCAAAAAAATTAGCCTGGTGCGAATTTGCACCGAATTTCCATGTTTCGCCACAAGCGAATAAATTCATGAAACTCCCGAGAAAATTCAGTGACAAAAAATTTTGGATACGTGTCAAAAAAGTCGCTAGCGTCAAAACTGACGCACGTCAACATTATTCGAGTGCCCATTGACTTAAATGGCGGCGTCAAAATTGACATGAGTGTAAATTTTAGAGTTTTGCTAATTTTTTGCTGTTTTGTGAATTTCGCTGGAAAATCGTGAATTTTTCGGCGAATCGAAATGCGAGAAATTCTCCCATCACTACTAAAAAGGCTACTCACAAAGAATTACAAGGAGACCAGCAAAACAAAAAACAAACAAAACCCATCATATGGGCATAAAAAGAAAATATTCACTTCAACTGTAACAAAACAGGAATTCAAAATAACACAGTGTATAAAGTGCATTATGGAAAAGGTAATATATTGCCTACAGTGCCCTTGTGGCCTGCAATATATTGGCAAAACTACGGAAATTACAAGACCACATTAGAGAACATATTAGGAATATAGAGAAGGGAAAAGAGTACCATAGTGTCTCTAAGCACTTTTAAATACACCATGAAAAAACCCCAAAAGACTTAGGTTTCCGGAGGATAGAGATAATAAACAAAAGATGGAGAGGAGGGGATTTAGTAAAGAGAGATCTACACTCTACATACCCTAGAACCAAAAGGGCTTAATATAGATTTCAATCTGAGAGCTATTTTATAAAAAATAGGGAGCCCAAACATTGTTTTAAAATGTGTCCAAAAAAGTTTTAAAAATGTTTTATATGTATCTTATATGAATAATTTATAGAATCTACAAATATCTGAAAAAATCTGTACATGATGAATTGATAATCTCTGAAAACACTTTGGATTTAAAACTATATAAAAAAAAGTAAAATAAGAACAAAAGCCAATAAATGAATTGAGCAAAAAGATCTAAAAAATTCAGTTTGCCGATAAAGGGTGACTAATCATCAATTTGAATGTACCTTATGTAACCCAGGGCAATTTGATTTATTAATTTATAATTAATTTATTTACCAATTAATTTATTTACAAATTATCTACAATCAACTTATTTACAATCAATTTACAATAATTTACAAGTAAATCCCTAATAAACAAATCCCTAATAGAGTGAATAAATATTAAAAATCATAATTTACAAATTAATTAATATACACAAATGTTCGCAGCGAACAATTCACCATAAGGGAAATATTGCCCAATTTTAGATTTATATGTTTTTAGGGAAAGAAATGGTATTTGTTTTAGGAGCGAACTTTTGGAAAACGTTGCAGCTAAAGAGACTGTAGAGTAGCAGGTATATCACGCAGGGATGCCATGGAAATGCGTAAACCCGGAAGAAGCAGGGGAGCGGTTAGTCATAAGCATGACACATCCCCATGGCAACAAAGCCCTTTAAGAGAAAAGGGAATACGGACTGCCCAAATGAAACCTCTAATGAAGTCCTAAAGCAACAAAACTCGTACGGCTAAGCAGGTGATGTCATCTCCAAGTGCTCTGAAAGTGTTACAGTGTGTGGTATTAACGTGGGCTGTAGCCAAACCACAATACCAAATTCAAACTTGGAAGTACAGTAGCATGGACAACCGAGGATGCAAGGGGATTTGTTGTACCTTTTTTGAACTACACAAATGTGAGTGAAATTGGTGATTTTTTATACATATGTAATAAAAGGTTTTACACTATATATCTGCGCTCTACATTTCTAATAGCATGACGTAACCTGTGACAGTCCCATCTTGGCTTTTTTGATGAATGCATTTTAATGTTTGTAAGTACCCAACTTAAAGCACCCACGTGGTGAATGTAAGGAGTAATCTGACACCCTATAGAAAAGAGAGGGAAGTTGTGGAACTACAACTACCAAAAATCTACTGCACAGACTTTTGAGGTTGTGAATTCTTACCTGACGAGAAACGGGAATAATGATTCAGAACAAGAGGGGAACCCCGGAGACTGTGGTTGCTCTAAACTTCTCAAGAAGCACCTAGAGATAAGGACTGGACTAAGTTGAGGAGTGGAAGAAGTAGAATAGAATGGTACACCCTGAATCAAGCTTTGGCAGTAGAATAGACATGCAAACTCAATCTCATGGGTTGTGGTAGGGACAAGTAGGATAACTGCTTCTTTTAAACCTGCTTTATCTCTATTTGAATAATATTCCAAATTTTTGCTGCCCGGTGACCAATGCAGAGTTTCCTAATCCTAAGGATGGAGCTCAGTGTAGCATGGAATTTTATGCACATACTCCCAGTGGTACATTGGCTAATGAAACATTATATTTTTGTGTCTGACAGAAAGGTCAACAATTGCATTGCATAACATTAATGAATGTCAAGATACCCTATGAAAGTTCTGATATTTGTTTTGAATTGAAAAGATAACTGTTGCCACATAAGAATGTGGTAGCAATTTATGATAAATTTAAAAAAAATCTAATATTTAAGTTTCCATAAAGACAAGCAACAGGAACAAAATGACAGGGCTTTGTGTGCATTTATATAAAGATACTGTTACACTCCACTAGTAATATTAGTATGTTCATAAGTGTTACTGCAGTTTATATTTGAAATAAAAGTTGAAATTGGACAGTACAGCATATGTTTACATACTGTACCATATATCAGATAGCTGAGAAGCTGTGTCGAATACAATATAGTTAAATATTTTAAATATAAAATAAATTAAGGTTAGCATCTACTTTCCCTTTTGAGTCAACCCCCAAAGAGTGATAAATAAAGCATCTGGTAGCAATATTACTATCTTTCCAGCTTTCTGTTTGCTACATATTCATATTGATCTAATTCCCACCCCATACCAAACAATGGTAACAACTCATTTTAAAAAATCCAATTCCCCCATTCAAGGAAATCAAAGAAAGGTTTAAAATCTGGTTTAAAAACTGCCAGGAACACTATTTTACATAACTCCAGTAATTATCAATTTTGTATAAATAAGATATATACCTGTAAAGAGTTTTAAAAGTCTGCTCCCGAGAAAAGAAAAATAAAGATAGCTAATATAGTTTCTAAGTTTTCACAAAGAAGGGATCAGTAGGTAATAACAAAAATCAGCTATTCAGAGTGAGAATATATAATACATTCAGGCTTTTGCCCGCATCAGACTTTAATAAAACTCAAAAATTCTAGTTTAAAAAAAAAACCTGGAAAATTTATGTTTTGCCTCTAAAAGCCAGACTGCAGTTTAGTAATAACCCGTAAATAAACCAAATAGGCTGGTTTTGCCTCCATTAAGGATTAATTATATCTTAGTTTGGATCAAATACAAGGCACTGTTTTATTATTACAGAGAAAAATCATTTGTAAAAATTCAGATTATTTGAATAAAATGGAGTCTATGCGACATGGAGTTTCTGTAATGTGGAGCTGGATAATAGGTTTCCAGATAACTTCTCCCATATCTGTATTATAATTTAAGTGCATTTTGTGCATTTAAATATGACAAAATATATATTTAACAAACAACTATTATAATGGTGAAATAGTTATCAAAGACAAAGGTTTATGCATAAATTAGTAATTTGCTTATCTACTTCTTGCAAAATAATTAAATGAATCTACCGCTAGATTAATCTACCACTAGAAAGCATATTCTCTACCAATAAATAATGTTTTCATTTGCAAGAATGTTTCATATAAAGTGTTATGACTATATCAGCTGTAAATAATTCATCAATAAACAAATAAATATTTAAAGAGGCTTCTAGCCCCGGTTCCTGTCTACTTCTCTATGTTATTGTTATTGGAGAGGAATCCCTACTTTGATAAATAGCAAAGATGTTTCTATATTAAGCAACTTATAACAATTACTTTGATATTTGAAAGGACTGAGTTTTCAAAGTTGTATTTATTTCAGTATTTATGTTGATACTGACACAGCGTTTGCTAAACATTCTCAAAGAATCAAACAGAGTACAAAAACTGCAATTATGCTACTTTTTTTGAATTATCTTATTAAAGCTGACATTTAAGAAGTAGTTAATTTTTAAATTAACTTTTAAAATGACATAGACATAATCGCTTCTGCCATGAGACAAAGTGAGAACCTTTTCTAAGGCGGCAGTGAGTGCCCAGTTACCAGGGGTGGCAAAAAGTTGTCTCTCGTAATTTTAAGAGACAAATTTAAGGATCATGCTGGGTATAGACAGTAATATGCTAAGACAATTTATTCTGGGGGAGCTGGAATTATTTAGCTTCTTGTTCAGATGTTCTTTATAATTGAAAGATAATTTTAAAAAAAGTATATAAATACATAGGCGACGGTTTGGATCCACTCCCTCAGCTGAAGGTTCAGGGCAGTGCAACTAAACCCCATCCTATACTGTTGTGATAGCTGATAGGCAACCTTGATCTAGGCCCAATTTGACCATTAATTTTAGGCCAAAAAGGGCTGACCTAACCTTGACACTAAAGCCTTTGGGATTTTCAAACCTGCCCAAAAATTGACCAATTATCTGTTTAGCAGGCCCCATATACATTAAGATAAGGTTTGGATAAGATTCACTGCTATTGAAGCCTAAAATCAAGAGAACAAAAAAAAAAAGACAATTCAAAAACTAAAATATACATAGTTGGGCGAAAAAAGACAAAGTTCATCAAGTTCAACCCCTCCAAATGTACCCCAGTGCACATATATATATTCATATACACCGAGATATATACATAAGTTCCATGGTGCCAGCACTCAAAACACATAGGACCAGAGGTGCACAAACAATGAATGCAGTATATGCATATAAAGGATCAGTACTCTCGTTAAGGTGAAATACATAGTAACATAGTTGTGACAAGAGCTCTGATAATGCTGGAAGCTGTAGGCCTGAAGGGGTGGGGCTGGGAAGTCACATGGACAGGAAGCTGTTTGCTTAGAGAGGTCAGGAGGAAGTGGGAGTGCATGTTGGGGAAGAAGTAAAAGGAAAGTCTTGCTGCAGTGTGGGCTGGTGGCTGCACAACAGAGTAGGATAAGCTGTGGCGTCCCCTCCATTTGGGCTGTGATTCCTCAGAGCTGCACCCCATGTTACTGGACTGTTAATCTATAACCTTGTTATACACAAGTGCAGCTGGAACACTCACACTGACTTTCCCTCTTGCTGGACTGCCTGAAAGAGACTGGAGGTGAATCTTACTGTATATGAGAATCTTATGTGAGACTGTTGCCTGGAGCCGGGTGATGCCTGAAGGGACTAGGCCACATATACACACTGAGTTGTGCTCCTGTTGAGCAGTTGTTCCCTACCAGATGCATAAAGGGATTGCTTGTTATTAAAGTTCAAAAAGGAAAGGTTGTGGGAGCACTCTATGGCTTAATAAAAATGTACTAAAATACAATGGAAGTGCTACTGATCTAAAAAAAAAAGAGGAAAAATTGATCAATGCACATTCCCTGGTCCCCTGTCATATAAGTAATCTATGCAGATGCATGTATTTACAAAGACAGGGGTTTTTTAGTTACAAAATTATGATCATAAGATTGATAAGCCACCATACCATGTCAATACTTGAAATAAAAGGTCTCCCGACCGGGCATTGGTTTTCATCATAGGGCTTAGTCCTCCCCAGCCATTAGCTTTCAAAGGGAAGAGATAACCTAGACCCCAGCATTGGTTCCATGAGATTAATCCTCCCCCACTTGTGGCTTTTTAGAGAGAGAAACTGCCCAGACCAACACCCATTTCCAAAGGCATTGTTCCACCATTTAAAGGGACAGGTGTGGGGGTGCTACAACCACATGGAAGCCTGGCCTGCAGCATAGCTGCTGAACTTCCGAACAGAATAGATCTGCTACAATACAAAATGCAAAAAGGAAAGGTTGTGGGAGCACTCCATGGCTTAATAAAAATGTACTAAAATACAATGGAAGTGCTACTGATCTGGCCAAATTAACTACAGACATAGAGAAAAAGAGGAAAAATTGATCAATGCAAATTCCCTGGTCCCCTGTCATATCAGTAATCTATGCAGATGCATGTATTTACAAAGACAGGGTTTTTTTAGTTACATAATTATGATCATAAGATTGATAAGCCACCAAACCACGTCAAGGTAAAACACATATGGCGGTCACTAACTATTTACTTCTGGTCATAATTTCAAATGCTAAAGCCTCCCGGCATAAGAGCATTACCTGAAATAAAAGGGCATTAGTTTTTATCATAGGGCTTAGTCCTCCCCCGGCATTAGCTTTCAAAGGGGAGAGATGTTATTAAAGTCTCATTGTACTGTCACCTGCCTGTGTGCTTCTTATGTGCCCATAAACCAGTCCCATGCTCAGGGATGTCACAATAGTAACTTTGAAAAAAGACACACGTCTATCAAGTTCAACCTTTATACTTTATTTTAACCTACCTAACTGCTACTTGATCCAGGGGAAGGCAAAAACCCCATTTGAAGCCTCTCCAATTTGCCTCACAGGGGGGAAAAATACCTTCCTGACTCCAAAATGGCAATTGGACTAGTCCCCCTGGATCAACTTGTACTATGAGCTATTTTCTATAACCCTGGATTCTCTCACTTGCTAAAATGCCATCCAACCCATTTTTAAAGCTATCTAATGTATCAGCCTGTATTACTGATAAAGGGAGAGAATTCCACATCCTCACAACTCTCACAGTAAAAAACCCCATCTGAATATTTAGGCGGCACCTCCTTTTTTCAGAATGGATGTCAGCTGGAAAGACCTACTGGTAAAGCATTAGAGAGATTATTATATGATCCCTTTATATATCTATACATAGTTATCATATTACCCCTAAGCGCCTCTTCTCCAACCTGAACAACCCCAATTAGGCCAGTCTTTCCTCATAGCTAAGTTTTTCCATACCTTTTATCAGCTTAGTTGCCCTTCTCTAATCCACTCTAATTCAGTAATGTCCTGTTTGAGTGCTGGAGACCAAAACTGTACTGCATATTCTAGATGGGGCCTTACAGTGCTCTTTACAGTGTAAGAATGATCCCTTTCTGCTGTGAATCAATGCCCCTTTTAATACAGCTCAAGACCTTATTTGCCCTTGATGCTACTGACTGACATTGCTTGCTACAGCCAATTTATTATCTACAAGGACTCCAGGGTCTTTTTTCATTATGGATTTGCTTAGTGAAGTCCTATTAAGGATATATGTGGCTACAATATTTTTACATCCCAGGTGCATGACTTTACATTTATCAACATTGAATATCATCTGCCACTTAGCTGCCCAGATTGCCAGTTGGTCAAGATCCTGTTGCAAGGATGCCGCATCCTGGATGGAATTAATTCGGCTGGATAGTTTCATGTCATCGGCAAACACTGATACATTACTTACAATACCCTCCCCTAAGTCATTAATGAACAAGTTAAATAAAAGTGGACCCAATACCAAGCCATGAGGGACCCCACTAAGACCCTTACTCCAAGTAAAGAAAGTACTATTAACAACCACCCTCTGTAACCAATCCTGTAGCCAGTTTCCTATTCATGTGCAAACAGCTTCATTAAGCCCAACAGACCTTAGTTTAGAAAGCAGTCGTTTGTGGGGCACAGTATCAAACGCTTTGGCAAAATCCAAATAGATCACATCTGCTGCTCCCCACTGTCCAGAATCTTACTTACCTTTACCTCGTCATAAAAAGCAATCAAATGTATCTGACATTACCTATCTTTCATAAAGCCATACTAATTGCTGTTCATAATGCAATTCAGTAGGACAAAAAAGCCTTCAAATAATATGCCAATCACAGATGTCAAACTTACTTTACTATAATTGCCAGGCTGAGATCATAATCCCTTTTTAAACAATGGAATGACATCATCTTTTCTCCAATCCATAGTTACCATACCAGATGAAAGCGAAAAATCAGAAATAGAGGCCAGTCTAAAACTGAATGTAGCTCTCTTAGGACCCAGGGGTGTTTGCCATCTGGCCCTGGTGCCTTGTTTATTATAATTAAATAATTAATAATAAAATAATTTTTATTAAGGCTTTATATCCTGAGTCAGCCAATGACTAGATTGAGATGAGCCATCAGTGCAGCTATGAAGTGAGCCTGGGAACTCTGACTCCACTATTGTATACTTATTTAGCACATTTGGCTTTTCTGTATCTGTTACAACCATACTGGTATCATTATTTAAAGGAGCAACATTCTTAACCTATATCTTTTTACTATTAATATACTTAAGAAACGTTTTGGGGTTAGTGTTAGCCTCAGCCTCTATGCACTTTTCATTCCCTTTCTTTGCCTTCTGGATTGCTGTTTTACAACATTTATTTAGTGTTTAAATTCATTAAATGCAGCTTCTGTCCCAACAGACTTGTAGTTTTCAAATGCCTTTCTCTTCTTTCCTATTACCTTTTTTACTTCTGTATTAAAGGGGTGGTTCACCTTCAAACAACTAGTTGTTTTCAGATAGATCACCAGAAATAAGGACTTTTTCCAGGACTTTCTATTTTCTATGTGTGACGGTTTTTGTGAAGTGTAAAGTGTCATTTTTCTCCTTCTGAAGCAGCTCTGGGAGGGGGGGTCGCCGATCCTGTAAACTGTTCTAAATTCATACATTTAGTTGATACATTTCTTATCTTTGTCCCTGCTGAGCAGAATCTCTGGGTTTCATTACAGGCAGCTATTAGAATTGATACAATAGTTGCTAATACTCCAGAGATGCTGCTGAGAGATGTATCAACTAAATGTTGCAAGATTGTAACAGTTTAGAGTCTGCAACTGAATTACTGAGCTGTCAGACTGAAATACCAGAGACACGAACATTCAACTTTAAACTTAGATTTTGGAAAAAACATAAACAATAAATAATGGAAAGTAATTGAAAAAAGTCTTTATTTCTGGGGAATAATCTAAAAACAACTGAATTGAAAAAAGTGTTTGGAAGATGAACAACCCCTTTAAGCCACATAGGGTGGTTCTTGGTGGTTCTACATTTACTCCTTATGGGAATACATTGAGAACAGTAACAATTTAATATTATTTTAAATGACAGCCATTTTTCTTCTGTGTTTTTAGGTGAAAACATAATGCCCCAATCTATACCCTAAAGGTCAGCCCTCTAGGCACTAAAAATAGCTTTTCTGAAATTCATGGTTTTTGTTGTCCCAGTATATTTGTTTTTTGAACCAGACAGTAAATGATATCTCATTATGTTCACTATTACCCAGGGGTTCAATTACTTGCACATTTGCTATACATTTTGAGTTAGAGATAACTAGATCCAGTATAGCATTCTGGCTCCTCAACAACTTGTGCAATAAAATTGTCATGCAACAAGTATATACTGTAAACGTATTATTACTTTCCTCAAACTAGCAGGCATTTCTATTTGCACCAGCAGCTTAGCCTTCTCCTCCTCACCTACATTAGGGGGTCTATAACATACTCCTACAATTAATTTTCTGGACTCTTTACAATCGTTGAAGATCTCCGCCCATAAGACTTCTGCCCCCTCATTTTCTAACATCACCTCCTCCGTTATATTAGCTTTTAAATCCTGCCTAACAAACAGGCATATCCATCCTCCTTTTCTATTGCCTCTGCCCCTCCTAAACAAAGTATACCCGCTGATATTAACTGCCCAGTCATGCGACTTAACTGCCCAGTCATGCGATTCAGCCACGTTCAGCCACACCAATCACATCATATTTTCCCTCAAGCACCAGCAGCTCCAGCTCTCCCATTTTACCAGTCAGACTCCTTGCATGTGCAAACATACATTTAATACTGATGCCATAGGGAACGTATAACATACGGTCCTCCCTATCCTTAACAGTACCCCCCTGGAAAATCTCCTCCCCCATTTTCCCTTCCTTTGCCCATTACCTCATCTAACCTGTCTTGCACAGAATCTTTTACCCAATCCCCAAACCTAATTTAAAATCTCCTCCAACTGTCTAGCCATCTTCTCCACCAAAACAGCTACACCATCATCATTGAGGTGATGCCATCCCTAGCAAAGAGCCTGTAGCCGATTGAGAAATCAGTACAGTTATGCAAAAACCCAAAACCATCCTCCCAAAATCAATCTCTCAGCCACAAAATAATCTGCTTAAGATCTCTTAGCATTGCTCGTGGAACAGGTAATATCTCGGAGAAAATTCACCTTGGAAGTCCTTGCCCTCAACTTTACACCTAGTTTTCTTAATTATTCTTGAGGACTTCCCCACCTCCTCTAACTTTGTCATTGGTACCTATGTGTAGCAAGACCACCGGGTCTTCTCCAGCCCCTCCCAATAATCTGTTTTCTCATTCCACCACATGCCGAACTTTAGAGCCAGGTAAGCAGCAGACTGTTTGGCATGAAGGGTCCTTACAGCAGATTACCCTACCCACCTTTCTAGTAATTTATTCCCCTATAACTAAAACCTGCCTAATTTTCTTTGCACTCCCCCCACCACTCGTATTAGAGACACGGCCTCCCAGGGTGCTCTGAGAGTCAGCCTGCTCCAGTTCAGCGCTGTCCTCCCCAGCATCCTCAGACAAAATGGTGAATTTGTTGCTTTGGACAAGCTGTGGACCTGCCACCCTACCTTGCTCTGTGAGCCTCCTTTCCTCCCCCGCATTTGCCACTGTCCTCAGTGCTGTAAGCTCCCCCCTTAGAGTCTGCAGTTCAGATTCCAAGATGAAAACCCACCGACATCTCTCACATGTAAACACTGCATGGAACTGCTGCTCCAACACCACATACATTTGACAAGACACACACTGAGTAATACCAGCAAACCCACTTGCAATCACTTGAGTACTTACAGTGTCCCAAGTGGAATTCCCCCCAAACTATTTTTTGGTTTTAAACACCTTAAGGATTTTAATGCTGCTTAGCACTTAATTCACATGCAACACAAAGATCACATGCAACACTCGCTTAGCAACTCCCACACATGCTGGGACCGCTGTCCAGGGCCCCCCTCCAGCCTCCCCACCTGCCCCCTACTATGAGGCACTGTTCAGCGCGCAAGCATGAAGGCGTGATCAGTGTGCATGCATGAAGGTATGCAACGCGCATGCTCAGGCGGCGCAGATTTTTTTTGGGGGGGGGATCCCAATATGGGGAGAGGGGGTCTGGCCCGATGGGGGCCCATGAGGGTCGAGGCCCACCGCGTTTTTTCCCAGTGTCTGACCGAGCCAGTCCGACACTGGGCAGAGGGAAGAGAAAAAAATGCTGTAAGCTACCAGCCGTAAAATAGAACTTTAGAAACCTTAGAAACTTTATCCCAGACAAAATAAATGCACTAAATGTATCTACCAGCTTACCCCAAAAAGAGGAAAGTAAAAGCTGTTTGTCACACTCAGAACACATAGCAGTCAGATATTTGTACTTAATCCCTCCTTGCACCTAGCACTCCCAGCATGCACAGCAATTCCTCACAAACACCTTTTTGGTTTATAATATTTTAAGGTTTTTAACGCTGCTTAACACTTAATTCACACGCAACACATAAATCACATGCAACACTCACTTAGTCCTAACTTAGGGCACTGCCTTGAAAGGGCACATCAGGTTAGGCATACTGGAGGTCATTTATAAAGTTTGCGCAGCGCATATTTTTTGCAAATGGTTGTATTGCGCATGTTTTTCCCCGAATGCTAATATATTGCACTGCTCTGCCCGTCTTTTTGTTTTTTGCGAATTCACAGTGTGAATACATTTTCGCAAATGGCGTGCAAATAAGACGGGAGTTTGCGCAAGCGCACCCAATGTGCGCAGTTGTTGTGCACGAAAATAGTAATAGTAAAAAGTAACTTAAATTTGCAGTTTGCTAAACTGTTTTGCGAATATTTTATCCGCCACCAAAGTTGTGGTGTAATCGAGCCGCAGAGTGTACGCATATTCGCAATTTGCGATATTTTAAAAAGCTGCTATAGACATTCACATTTTGAAAAAAAAATTGCAATTCTGTTTGCACCCTCTTATTCAGCTTTATAAATATAACCATGCGCAGGGCAAATATATTCACTTTGCGAACCAATCTGCCCTGCGCAAAGTTTATAAATGACCCCCCACTGTGTACAAATCATGTAACGAAAAGTGTCTCTTTTTACTAAATGTAGACATTTCCCTTCAATGTGTGCAAAATTATGTTCTGGTTTTCTCTTACGCCTATATAATGGATTGCTGGGGTTATGTGTTTAGTATGTGATACAAGCTACACCTATGCACACTCAACTGGTTTTAACTGAAATATGGGGATGAGCTGCATTTTTTTGTTTTGGTAAAGGTCCTAGGCTTGGACCTAAACTTTGGCCTGTTTTAATGTAACAAAATAAAATTATATTTTTAAGTAAACCCCAGTGTGCACTCATGCCACTTGGACTTATATCTATACATGTTTATGTGAGTAGCACCTGGGTGGGAAGTAAATTTTTTTTCAACTTTTTCCTTTTCCACTCCTAATTTTCATGAAAATTAGGATTCGGTTTGGTATTTGTCCGAATCTTTCACAAAGGATTCAGGGATTCAACCGAAATAGTGGATGTGGTACATACCTAGCAAATCTTTTTTTTCCAGGGAAAACAACCCCAACCTTGACAGTACCCTCAAAATTTAAATCTTCCATCCCTATTACCAATTTAGTTGCACGACTCTGTACTCTCTCCAGCTCATTAATATCCTTTTTAAGAACTGGAGCACAAAACTGCACTGCATACTCAAAGTGAGACTTTACCAGGGACCTATGAAGAAGCAAAATGATGTTTTCCTCCCTCAAGTTAATGACCTTTTTATATACATGACAGTCAGCAAAAATAGTCACAGTGCCTTTAATGCCCACCTCCAGGTCATTAATAAACAATATTAAAAGCAAGGGATCATGGACAGACCTCCTGCGGTTCTTAACTAACAATACTGGTACAATTAGAAAATGTTCCATTTATCACCACTATTTTAACCCATCCTTCAACCAGTTTTCTATCCAAGTACAAATACTATTTTTCAGGCCAATATTACTTAATTTAACCTGTGACAGGGTGTTTGGAAAACACCACTGTATTGCAGGAAAGTACATGGAAAAGAGTACAATTAAACTGCAAGACAGGTGTTTCAGAGGTATACTCGGCTCAGGTATGGTTAATATTCCCTCTCAGCCAGGTAATTACGTGGCAGCTGAGAGAGGATCTACCTGACAATGTAAAAGGGCTGTGTGAGCACAGCTCAAAACTCTCCAGGAGTGATGGGCAAATTTACGGCGTTTCACTTCACACGAAATTTGCGAAACGGCGAAAAATTCATGAAACGGCACCGGTCCGTTTTTTTGGCGAAAATTCATCCACGTCCATTTTTTGACGCTGGCGAATTTTCGCGGGCATTTTGCGAATTTATTTGCCGGCGGCGAATCGCGCAAATTCACGCCTGGCAAATAAATTTGCCCGTCACTACTCTCCATGGAACTGAGGTTCTGTGAGAGACAGAGTTGGGCAGAAGGAGCTTTGCTGCCAGCAAGAGAGTTCCAGAGTTTGGAGCCTAAATCCCTTGTGGGGAAAGAAAGAGAAAAGGACTGGCAGAGGCTAGTGAGTCTGAGTCCCAGGAGGTTAAGCCAGCAGGGCTGAGTGTGAAGCCCAAATAATTCAAAGTGCAAGAGGGTGAGAGCGACCAGAAGGGGGAAAACCCTGAATGTTTTTCAGTGTATTTGCTGAACTGTACCCTGCATGTTCTACAGTGAAGTCATTGAACTGTAACCCAAACATTTTTTCTGTTGCCTTTTTGTTGGGAATGCCCAGTACTTAATAAAGCTGTGTTTTGTCCTAAACCTTGGTGTCCCTGTCTCTAAGCTCCAAATCCTACACTACCTGCCTACCAAACGCTAATTCCCCCAAAAAGTGCATGTGCAGGCCAGTGGCATGCCAGAAACCATTAAACTTCAGTGTGGTACTGTATCAACTGCTTTAGCAAAGTCTAAGTAGATCACATCCACTACCATCTCAGAGTTGTGGGTTCCTGCTCACTTCCTCATAAAAGGCAACTAACCATGCTGGCATAGACTCATTATATTTTCAATGTAGTCAAGCATCTTATCCCTTAGTACCCCTTAGTAAAGCTTTCCTACCACTGATGTCAAATGAACAGGCCTATAGTTTTCAGACCGAGTATAGGATTTCATTTTGAATAGTGGCACCACATTAGCCACAATTTGTCAGTCTTTCAGAGCCAAGCCAGACCTCAGTGCCCCCTCAATATTAAACAAAGAGGTTTGGCAATCACAGACCTAAGTTTGTTTAGTACCCTGTGAAAAAAGATCCTGGACGTTTGTTAACCTTTACAAGTTCAAGTCTCTTTTGAATTTCCTCCTGAGTGACCCATCAATCAATCAAAATACTTCTATTATTAGAATTGGATCCATTAGAACGAAACTGCTTCCTCAATTGTGTACACATGAAAAATTACAATTTATAATTTCTGCTTTTTCCCTGCTCTCATCAACCAACTGATCCTCCCTCTGATAAAAATGGTCCTAATCCTTCTTGCTTAATTTTTATACTATTTAAATATTTAAAGAATATTTTTGGATTCATTTTACTCCTTGTTGCAATGCCCTTTTCCATCTCTATTGTAGCCTGACTGGAAGCTTATTTGCATGCTTTATTGGCCTCCTTGTACCTGATAAAAGTTTCAGCTCTCCCTGCTTACTTGAATGCATTTGAAGCATATTTTTGCCTATTTCAAAACTAATACTTCTTTCAAACCATTGTTTATAAGGCTTATGAAATTGTCTCTGCGACATCAAATGAGGCCATGTTGTGACCTCTATTTCTAAAGTGTTCACCCATGCAAATGCTAGACATGAGTTTGGCCATATTAGTTATTACCAGGACCAAAAGAGAATCATTCATAGTAGGTTATATCTGAAATAAAAATATGGCATTTAGTATTTACAAACCTGCCAACTTTTACTTCGTTGGTTGTACCCAAAAAATCAGCCCAGTGCTTTAAGAACCCAAACCCTTCCTATCTACACCATGACATTGAAAGACCTTCCCTTAATCGTATACCCTAGATAACTGAACTCACTCTTTTAAGGTCCTCCAAGAACCCCCAATAATTTATCTACCCCATCAACCATTTAACCATATGCTGAACCCTGGCACCAGGAAGACAGCAAACTGTTTGGTTTAGCGATCCAGATGACAAATTACCCTATTCACGTTCCTAAAAATTGTTCTACTCCCCACCACTACTAGAGAAACTGGTCTCCTGGCTCCTGGTAGTTAAAGATATTAGTTCACACTCCCATCTTCTCCACACAATCTGGCAAATCTGTTGGGATGCATAAATCCCAAAGCAGCCACCCAGCTGACTGCCTCATCATCTTGCTGCTGTTCATCAGCCTCCTGTCTTAACCTGTTAGGTCCTGCTCAGAATCTGAGAATTTGAGGCCAAGGTCAATACTAGGAGATCAAATATTAACTACTGTAGGTAAGATACTGGAGCACAGGATCAAGGGCATGGAACCAGGGCCGGACTGGGAGAAAAAAGCAGCCCTGGCAAAAAAAATTAAAGCAGCCCACTTCAGGTATTGGATTGCTTATCTGGAAACCCATTTTTCAGAAAGCTCCAAATTAGGAAAGGCCATCTCCCATAGACTCCATTATATGCAAACAATCCAAATTGATTTCATTTTCTCTGTAATAATAAAACAGTAGTTTTAGCCAAACTAAGATATAATTAGTCTTTATTGGGAGCAATTTTTTTTAATCCGTTCCTTGGAGACAATTATACAGGAAAATATTAGATTAAAAACCTGTCAACAGATGCCCAAAGCCTGCCATGTCCTGCATAGAAAACTGGCCATATATGGGGTGAGTGTGACGTAGTTGTTCAGCTTAAATATATTGCAATATATGGACAAACAATCCCTGTTTTGTTTAAAGGGTAAGGCATTTTTAGTAGCTTAAGGCACAAAATGTTTCAATGTCCTTAATATATTGATAATGGGCTGAGTGCAGAGGACTCTTCTATAGAAAACTGCACATAGATAGCTAGAATCTCAGCTGCCAAAAAGCAGGGCAAGACTGCTGTGAATAATTAAACTGTGCAGTGATAGTATCAGTATGATGACATAACACAGTTATGACAAGTGTCCTAAATGGGATAAATAAATCTGCATTAAAATGTATCCAAACAGGATTTTCATAAAGATCTATTTACCACACGATAATATTACTATTATTAATCTGCTGAACTATAACTATTTACAGCAGCATGAGCTTGGGCTATTCCATGTGGGATCGTGCTGAGAAGCTAGATTTATGCTGGCAGATTAGAACAGATTGCAAAATTGAACTCCAAACTTTTTTAACAGCAAAGGAGGCTGTGATGTATAGGACACATATAATTCTGGGCTGTATGTGGCATCAAAGAATGGGGGAGTGCTTTGAAACAGAGATCTGTAGGACACAAGACTGCTTGTAATTTGTTATTACACAGGCGCAAATGAAGAATTATTTCACAAAAGTAAACTAAAAAAACTTTTTCTAACATATAAGGCAACATTCACATGATTAATAGACAGCAAACTCACACACAGTGCAGATTTCAAAATGTACATTATTTATTTATTATATATATATATATATATATATATATATATATATATATATATATATATATATATATATATATATATGTATTTTTTCCATGTCAATATCACTTTAAGTAGCAGGAAGTAGTTGTTCTTACCTGCCCTTTCTCTGTACAGTTGGGGGGGGCTAGGGGGGAAATGCAGAACAGCAGCAAAAAATTCCATCCCTCCCTTCATCAGCAGGAACTAATGGGGCATTTCAAAAGCACTGCAAACTTGCTAATGTTTTCCCCTGCAGCTCTTCAGTTTCCGGCTCACTTCTGCTGCACGCCCTCTAGTGGTAGAAAATTTTAGTGCTGTTCCTGCTAAATTAAATTTCTGCACGCGCTGCACACATGGGGACTCTCGCCATCTGAGCGCAATGGCCCTGCGCACAAGACATCGCATACTGTCCGTGCGGCCCATTTACACTACAGAGGCAGTGGCCCAACGGGCATTTGCCCGCATTCACAAATGCCCAGTCCGGGCCTGCATGGAACCTGGAACCAGGTGGGAACAGGCACAGGAGTAACAGGAACAATAATAACAGGCTGGATCTGGGTTTGGGGCTTCAATGTTCAAGCAATAAGAAGTGGCTTGATGCAGGCTTATAAAGGCAACTAACTGATAAGTTAAAAGCACATGATCTTACAGAGGTGGGTGATGTGCAGAAAAGATGGGAAACTAGATGCATGTGTGGATAATAGAGTGGAACAGCGCAGAAATCCTCTAGTGGCTTATTGGAATAATGCAAGAGCAGTTAAACATAGAGCCCAAGGTTTGAGACGAGGTAGATCCTGAAACAAACTTGCTGTAAGCCTTATAGTCCAGCAACCATTGTTATTTATATAGGCCAGTAAGTTTAAAACCTGTGGTGGGCAAATTATTTGAAGGCTTGTCAAGGGATCACATTCAAAATGTTGTCCTAGTGAATGGCATTATGAGCAGCAATCAGCATGGCTTTATGAAGGATAGGTCATGTCAGACAAATTTTATTGCTTTTTATGATGAGGTAAGTAAGTGTAATAACAATCGATTACCCCGGTGGTCCAGTGGTGCGCCCCCTGGCATGTGGGGGCATCCGCCACATACGTCCTTCCACTTCTGTGTTCTGGGATCCTATGGCGCATGCACCGGCTTATGCGCCGACGTGATGACGTCGACGTCGTCACGCATGGCGCGAAATTCAAAATGTATAACAGGGGACTTCAGATATCAGCACACTGCCCATTGTTAGGTTCAATTAGTTGTTCCTGGTGCTTTAGTATATTGAATCCTGTCTATTGATCTTCTGTGTATTGACCCTTGCTTTGTCTGACTATCCTGATCTCTCCAATCCTGACCTTTGCCTGCCTGATTATTTCGACTTCTCTGATCCTGACTCTGCCTGTCTGTGACTACTCTGACTATTCTACGCTCTCTAGTCCGATTCTGGCCTGTCTGACGATTCTCTGCTTGTGCTGGCCCAGCCTGCCTGTTCCTGGTGGTTTTCTTCCTTCCAATATTCTGGTGAGACGATCGTGCCCCTTTGCTCATCCAGAACCGTTAGCTTTGCTCCTCTCTCAATTAAGACCTGGCGGCATCCAATTAGCCGAGGGCTCCTCCCGAGGTGAAAGGTGGCGGTTAAAGGCAGAAGTGAGAGCCGAGACCAGAGAGCTTAGCTTGGGTTCTGGATATAGGGTGCCGAACGGGGCAGTAAGATGCTGGAAAGTGGGGGAGCAGTAGATTTAGTTTGCCAAAGCATTTGATACCATGCCCCACAAATGAATGCTTTCTAAACTAAGATCTGTTGGGCTTAATGAAGTTGTTTGTACATGGATAGGAAGCTGGCTCCAAGATTGGGTACATAGGGTGGTTGTTAATGGTATATTCTCTACTTGTAGTAAGGTTCTTAGTGGGGTCCCTCAGGGCTCAGTATTGGGTCCACTTTTATTTAACGTGTTCTTTAATGACTTGGGGGAGGGTATTGCAAGCAATGTATCAGTGTTTACAGATGACAAAAAGCTATCCAGCTCAATTAATTCCATCCAGGATGCAGAATCCGTGAAACAGGATCTTGACAAAATGGCTATCTGGGCAGCTTATTGGCAAATGAGAATAATGTTGATAAATCTAAAGTCATGCACCTGGGATGTAAAAATATCCAAGCCGCTTATACCCTTAATGGGACGACACTAGGCATTTATTAATCCTAAATCCCCTGGGTATCAATTTCTGTCTGTGATAGAAAAATTCCATGAAGCTGTAAGTCCACTTCCTTTCTCTTTAGGTCCAACAGTTCGCAATAAATGTTGATAGAAGATTTTCTCACAGTTTCCTCAAATGTAGCCTCTGGGAACAAGATGCAGTCGGAGTCCTGAGCTATGAATCCGAATTCTCTAGTTGTGTTGATGTTTAGTCTGTATTATGATTGTGTGTCTTCCATTCCTTCTGAAATTACTCCTCCGTCTGCTAACCAAATGTACTGTTGGTCTGGAAATCAGTTGGTAATCAATATGTGCTGTATGCCTGTCTTTCATAATTTTTTCAAAATTGATGGTTGCTACCATAATGAAGGTCCGAGACCATATATGTATTTGGAACGCGATGGTGCACTAACTCGGTGCCCGCAAGGAAATTATACAAAGTGTAGAAGACTGCGACACTCACAGGGTTTCTTTGTGCAAAAACAAAAAAAATCTTTATTTGGCACAACGTTTCAAACCCACATAGGGTTCTTCGTCAGGAGCAAGCAAGAAACAACCATATACACACACACACACAATTGGAGAAATGAGGGTGCACATAGGGAACTTTTTAAAAAAAATATTAAAATCTAATTTTATTTAACGCATATTAAAAACAGGTCAATGTTTCAGTCTGTTCCTAAGAACTTTCTCAAGACCAGAAGTAAGAATATATTTGTATGTGTGTGTAACAAGAAAAGTCTCAACTATGTTTGCTGGTGTTTATGTGTGCACATAGGGAAAGTATGATAAAAATGTAGACTAAATAATTTCTGCATTTTTGCATTTTCTTGGGCAATGGAATACAGCGACCTCAATATTTTCTTTATTGGCAATAGATATAAATGGGTATTTGCAAAATGTATTCATATTCTATCATTTGCTTTATGCACATGGGTGGCCAAGGCAACAAAAATGTCCAGAGGTGCCATCTAATACAAATTCTTCCATGCTCTGGATTAAATTAAAAAGAGAAGTTGTGTAAAAGGAGAGTCGCAGCCTATGTGTCAGTAACTGCTTGTCAAATTAACTCCTTCATGCCATTTTTGTAATCTGGGCTTTTGCCAGAAAGATTTCCAAAGCATACCAGTTTAACCTTCTTACTGCCAGTCGATTTGGTCAGTTGCAAAATTTTATTGTCAGACAGTTTTTGAATATTTAGTACTTTTTCATTTTAGGGACCTTTCTTGGAGGGGACTTAAGGTTTACCCAGGAAAACGACATTTCAAAATGTGCTAAAATTTAGATGTAATTACACTTCTGTAATAAGTTTTAGGCTTATAGATAAAAAAATGGGGGAAAAAAAATCATGTTTTCAATAATATAAACAGAATTAGTAGAAACATAATTTATTGTACTCATGAAATTACAACTGATTTGGAAAGGCCCATGTCTCCAGAACATGCCAATACCAAATATGTATAGTTTTCTGGATATTTCTTATATATAGGTCAAAAACACCCAGCAGTACGATACCACATTTCCAAATCGATGCTCCGGAAACCTGAATTTCAAGGCTAAAACTCCACTAAAAGTGGCTTTATCCCATAAAACTATAAAATTATAGAAATTATGAAATTATAAAACTTTTTGGCATTTTTCAAAAATGACCTCAAAGCTTCCAGTTTACATTATCTTATCTCCCACACAACATTAGGTACCAAGATAAAACACCCTAAATATGAAGGCCAGGGGTCTACTGAGCAGTTTTATGTGTATAGGTTTACCCAAGTATGTGGCCCCAAAAGGAAGACACCCCATATGATCTATCATACTCTTTCATTCCAGCTACTTCAGAAGCAACACATTTACTGCAGTTTATGTGGAGTAAAGCTACAAAAATGTATTATAACCCCAGAAAGTCATATATTTTTTCGAAAGTGCACATTCTCCCAAATCCAAAATGGGTAGCTATGTCTTTCTACTCCAAATAACCAAACCGCAAAGCTTTCCTAAATTTGGTAATTTTGATGAGATCTCTGAAAATCACCTCAAAGCTTCCACTGCAGTATTTTATCTCCCACCTATCATTAGGTATCACAATAAAACACCCTAAATATAAAGGCCAGGGGTCCACTTAACAGGTTGATGCCCAATTTGCATAGGTTTACACAAGTACGTGGCCTCTAGGGCCCCAAAAAAGAAGAAATACCATTTGATCTATCATCCTCAGTTATTCCAGCTACTGCAGAAGAAAACATTTACTGCAATGTATGTGGGGTAAAGCTACAAACAATGTGTACTAACTCCAGAAAGTGATTATATTTTTGGAAAGTTCACATTCCCCCAAGTCCGAAATGGGCAAAGCATTCCCCCAAGTCCGATATGGGCAAAGCTTTCCTATAATAGGTGATTTTGATGAAATTTCAGAAAATCACCTCAAAGCTTTGACTTTGCAGCATCCTATCACCCACATATCATTAGGTATGAGAATAAATCACCCTAAATATGAATGCCAGGGGTTTACTGAACAGTTTGATGCCCAATGTGTATAGGTTTACCTTAGTATGTGGCATTTACGGACACCAAAATTTACCTTGTAAATCTAATTTCATGTTTACATTTACACTAATTAAAAACACATCACCAGGTGTGTGTGTGGTAAAAGCTGCAAAAAAAGTACAGTGACCCCAGAAAACCACATATTTTTGGAAAGTACACATTCTGACGAATCGAACATGGGTAAAGACACCTTTCTACACCAAACTACCAAACTGCAAAACCTTTCTTAGACTTAGTGATATTTATGACATTTCGGATAATCGCCTAAAAAATTTGCAATTTGCAATTTATCTCATACAATGTTTGACATACAAAGGTAAATCACCCTATATATGAACGTCAGAGCTGAACATTTTGACACCCAATATGCATCGATTTACAAAAAGTATGTGGTATGTATGAATCTCGAATGAAAATAGTGCATATGGATTTTCTCGCTTGCCAACACAGCTTTTATAATCTGAGCCCTCTATTATGTGCTGCAAGACCCCCTAACTGTACAAAGACATCCAGCCAACCATATATTTTTGGAAAAGCACACATTCTGATAAATCAATCAAGAGTAAAGACATCTTTCTATACCAAACTACAAAACTGCAAATCCTTCCTAAATGTAGTGGTTTTTATGACATTTCTGAGAATTGCCTAAAAATGTTGCAATTTGACGCATTTATCTCCCACCAATGGGGCAGATTTACTAAAGGGCAAAGTGGCCGTCGCTAGAGGACAATCCGCTAGCGAAAAAGACCATCACTAGTGCAGTTTTGCGACCTATCACCAAGCAAATTTTTGCTCAGACTGTTACCTCAAATTCACTTTGTGTGAATTTTACAGAAGGTAACCTCTTTCGCCAGCGTTTCCTTCACCACCTTAGACCAGGCAAACTGTTGAGATGAAGCTACATCCTCCTCAATCTTATTTCAGTGACATCACATGCTATATGCTGAAAAGTCATACAAGTTCTAAAACATGCTGGCGTTTATTCATATTTTAAAGTGGGATTGCCTTCAAAAGATCTAACTATTAAAGATGTATGAGTTAATTTTTTTAACCAATTTGGGGGGCATGCCACATTTGTTTTATGGTGTGCTCATGTCTAGGGCATTAGAGGATCTCTTTAGTCGTTATGTCGCTTCCTTGGACATTTGTAATAATAAGTGGCCACAGCAAGCATTTGCACCAACATCTTTAATAAAGACATATATATGACCTATATGTACAAGCCCGATTCAAATTGACCTAAGCGTAAGAGTACTAACAAAGTTTTACTAGGCAGAAACAAACGTTAGCGAAAGTTCGCTATGAAATGCTTGCGCTGACAAATTACTTTGCCAAACTTTGCCAGCGTTCGGCTGCTGAGACGCAACTTTGCATTTCAGCAAAATATGCGACATACTGCATATGTCCTTGTATCTAATTAAAGGTGCCAATTAAGACAGGCTTACTTTTTTTTTGGCTGGTTAGTATCGGCCAGCATACTCAAAAATGCGAACCTGCTCCAGTTCATCATTTTACAATCTAATTACTTGTTAGAACAACCAGACATGAGAAACACGGGCTATTGAGTTATCTATTGACTGACATACTATTTGCCAGTCATCATCAATGCACTGCTAAGATTAGACATTAATATTCTGGGGACAAATGTATTATTTTACCTTGTCATCCAATCAATTATTTTTCATTTTATTTGTGTATCTATGCATTTTAAAACAGCTGCTGATACATGTGTCAAATGCAGCATAAACTCTCTGTATCATTAAGGAAAGTACCCCTACTTTCAAGATATTTATTTATATTGTATTCAGACACAATGTCTTTTTAATTCTGCATAGAATAGGTTTAAATTGGTTCAGATCATTCAGTATCTTATTCTTAACATGAATCATTGTGTATGAATCTCATGAGGCTCTGTCTGAACCAGTAGCCTAAAATTTAAACTGCACCAACAAATACAAGCATCTTTTTTAAAGGAGAAGGAACGTCGTTTAACACTTGGGGTGCCAAATGTTAGGCACCCCCAAGTGAATGTATATTCTTACCTGAAACCCCAGGCCGGTGCTCCTATCAGCAGAAAACTGCACTGGCTCAGGGTTATTACAGTGAGCAACACGGAGCACTGCTCTTCTGGCTTCTTCTTTCTTTGGGCGGCTGCGCATGCGCATTAGAGTGAAAAGCTGTACTTTAAAGGGGTTTTTTACTGTTAAGTTAACTTTTAGTATGTTATAGAATGGCCAGTTCTAAGAAACTTTTCAATTGGTCTCTAGTGTTTATTTCTTATAGTTTTTTTAATAATTTGCATTCTTCTTCTGGCATTTTCCAGCTTTCAAATGGGGGTCATTGACCCTGTCTTAAAACGAACACTCTGTAAGGCTGCACATTTATTGTTATAACTACTTTTTATTACTCATGTTTCTATGCAGACCCTCTCCTATTCATATTCCAGTCTCTTATTCAACTCAATGCATGGTTGCTAGGGTAATTTGTACCCTAGCAACTAGATAGCTGAAACTGCAAACTGGAGAGCTGCTGAATAAAAAGCTAAATAACTCAAAAACCACAAATAATAAAAAATTAAAACCAACTGCAATTCTCAAAGGTGCAAAACCCCTTTAACGAAAAAGTCGGCTTTTTCATTCTACTGCGCATGCGTCTGCCCTGGGAAATTTAAAGAAAGAAGAAGCCGGAAGAGGAGCGTTCGTGGAGCTCGCTGGAACAACCCCGGGCCGGTGCTGTTTTCTGCTGATAGGAGCACCGGCCCTGGGTTTCAGGTAAGTATATACATTCCTGGGGGTGCCTAACATTTGGCACCCCCAAGTGCTAAACGACTTTCCTTCTCCTTTAGGGCTAGTCCACACGGGGAGATAGCGACGCGTTTGCGGTCGCGGCGCCAAAGCGCCGCGACAGTCGCCGCGACCGGCGCAGGCGACAGTTTTGTATGGGCGCCTATGTAAAAACGCCTGTGCTAACCACACGAGGCGATGCGCTTTTCAACAGTCGCCTGAAAAAGCCTGGCGAGGCATTTTCAGGCGACTGTTGAAAAGCGCATCGCCTCGTGTGGTTAGCACAGGCATTTTTACATAGGCGCCCATACAAAACTGTCGCCTGCGCCGGTCGCGGCGACTGTCGCGGCGCTTTGTCGCCGCGACCGCAAACGCGTCGCTATCTCCCCGTGTGGAATAGCCCTTAAATGCATTTTCTGGGGGTTTGTTTTGTAAACATTATATGGAACATTGGTTTAATTTGAATTATTTATTTAATACTATTAATTACTTTTTTTTATAGCTCAATCGCACATTTAGGGGCAGATTTATTAAGGGTCGAATAGTAAATCCTAATTTATTTTGGTGTCGAAATTCACACATTCAAATTTTAATCCCCCAATTTGAATGTAAAATAGAAAAACCTCCCATTCGAGTTGTGAGTACATTCGAATTTATTCGAGTAAAAAAAAATTCACATCAATTCGAAATTTGATAAATCTGCCCATAAATCTGAATTAATTTTTTTAAAAACAATCTTCGAGTTTGGGGGTTGCACTAGTTCCAGTTATTTTATATTGTAAATTGTATCTGTCTAACACAAAGGAGACCAGCCATGCTGGTGCAGCACATGTAGAAATACAGAAAATAATTTTTTTTCTTTGAAAATGATTATTTCTAGATGGCATCTGCAGACCAAAAAGCACTAGTCAGTCTCCAGGGTTGATTGTTGTTTTTATCTCACAAATCAGGATAATTTGGTAACATATCCTCTTACTCCATTTTGAGCACTGGCTAGTGGTGTAATGTTTGGAGGATTCCCATCAGAAACATTTTCCAGGCCCCGTTGGGGGTGGAAGCAGTTTGCACTCTTAGTTGGAAGAATAAAGAAGAGGTTCAGGATATTTTGGATTCCCATAGATATTCTGTACCTTGTTCATTGTAAGGGGTTTGAACCTAAGAACAGGTCTGAGGCTGACCCAAAAGATTTGCAATATTCTTGTCTGGTCAACAGACATTTTTCCAAGTTTGGAGGGTCCACGTAAGGGAGGTTCTCCAAGGCATTCAGCTTGGCTCCTTCATCCTGGGTTGATGAAACCTTTCCATACTGCCAAGCCAGTATATATTTAAGTTGCTATTTAGATTCATTTATTGACTTGGCCCTTATATTATTATCCAGATCCTGTTGTGTGCCTCCTTCCTTTCTGGTTCAATTCTCACTATTTAGGCCTGCCTTAACCCCAGTGGTGGAAAATGTCTCT
Organism: Xenopus laevis; assembly: GCF_017654675.1. Lineage (NCBI taxonomy): Eukaryota > Metazoa > Chordata > Amphibia > Anura > Pipidae > Xenopus > Xenopus laevis. The sequence continues at coordinate 76,529,308 of NC_054373.1, read as the reverse complement.
AGCTTATAAACGGAGTAGTGACGTAAGTATGTGCCATTTCTAAGGATATAATTTACAGTTTGGTCTCATAGGGAAATTACCAAACTGTAGATTATAAGGTTATATTTTCATTGCAGCTCATTCAAGACCCATAAAAAAGCCCTCTACTCTCCTTGGACCCAGGGCAGCTACTAGTTATGTGATCTCTATTTGCATGCCTCTACCAAGAGTTCAAAAATGTTAAAATTCTAATAAATTGTAAATAATTTATTATATAAAATACTTTATATAGATACATTATGCTTAGTAATTCAAGTATGTTTTTGTAAAAATAGTATGTCAAAATTAAACTACACTACGGATTTAGAATTCTGAAAGTACCATTTTAGCTGTGCAGCTGAAGCTTTAATGAGGGTCGTCAGTTTCCTCTTAAGCAGAAATCATCCAGTTTACCAGAATCAGTTTGTTCAAAGCACAGAGGATGCTTTAGTCTTTCGATTCTGGGTAGCATCAAAGCCTTCAGAGACCAGTGGCAGAGTTTATAAAGATTACACACTTCAGTATAGAATCTCTGTTGTCCTTTATAGCATCTTAGTTACAAAAACTGAACTGATGGCAAACCTCTACCAAAGCTGCTTATTAATTCTGTAAGGAGTGTTTTTTTCCTTGACCTCTAAGTGAACATGTTTAAAAATGCGAATATTTTTATAGTACAAAAACATGATGGTGAAGTTAGGAAAATAAAAAAATTGTTCTGCAGAATATATTACACTAATGTTTCCAAAATGACCTAATGAAGCAGATTTTTTTTTAAATGGAGAAAATGGTCTCTTGTTGCCTCGGGAAAGTCAGTACAAGCATCTCCTTAATGGGATTCTGTCGTGATTTTTATGGTATATATTTTATTTCTAAATTACACTGTGTACATCTGAAAGTGCCGCAAATAACTAATGTAGATAAACTCACCACATTGAAATGGTGGTCCAGGTGCACCAGACCCTCAGCTTGAGGTGCAGATAGGCCGACAGCATTATCATTAAGGGGGCTCCAGGCACTTCACAGTGTACCAGAATTTTTTTTTTAAAAAAAAAGTAAATAAACAATTTTTTTTTAATTTAAATTAAAAAGTGTACATCTCCTTATAAACCTAAGTGTTTCATGCACTATTTGATTCTGCTTATTACAGGAAAATATAGGCCTTATATACGAAGCAGGCCAGGGGCAATTAAAAAATGCAAATGGCTGTAAAGTGACCTTTTTTTGCTACGGTTGTTCCCTAAGGTACAGCTCTTCAAACTTCAACAATGGAGCACTTGCGCTGAATAGAGTGATGCCTGCAGGAGCAGGAAAGCCATGTACTCTGGCATGCTGTGTGCTCCTTTGTTGTGTTTCCACTACTCAGACTGTGTGCAGGACAATCATATATGAGCCTATATACTACAAAGGGTTCCGGCTACAGCAATGCCAGGGGAAACTACATAACCACTATAAATCAGCATACAAGGCCATGTCACCACTTTAGAATAGTGGTGGGTAAGAAAAAAGAAATGCACACACGTGGGAGTCCAAGGACAAGTATTTTTTTGAAACTCCACCAGTGGATCAGCAACTAACAGACATATCAACTCACCCATATTTTTGGGAGTCACCTTGATTAAAAAACCCCCGCCCTGTCACCTGCAGTAACAGGCCATCACCCACCATCAGTATTTTGAACCAAAATCCATTTACCTGCTCCATTGTAATTCTCGGCCTTTTGGCTAAAATCAAGTGTAGTATCTTCAGAGAAACACTGAACATCTGAAGCGATCCACATCTGATTTTCCACCCAACACTCCGTGGATGCATGCTTGGAACAACCCATAATACTTCAGCAGGTTGTCTGAGGAATTACTCTGACTCCCCAACACCAGGTGGATGAATGCTGGTATTGACTTCGGTCTTGTCTAACACCTGTGAGGCTCGAGAAGAGTAGAGAACCAGCAGCCTTAGGGATTCTGACCATTGGGGAAGATCTTACTCCAGATGGACAACCATTGGGGTCATTTACATAACCCCACCCACCTCTCTTTCCCACTTCCCACTTTCTCTTCCTGACCTCTCCTTTCACCTCTTCTTCCTTCTTTTTTTTTTTGCTTTTCTATGCTGATTTACTTCAGAGGGAACTCCTACACCACAAGGATGGCTAATGCAACAGCAGCAAGCAAAATCAAGAATGTCAAGGATGCCATGAATAAGAAGGGAGCCTCCAGAACCAGGTCAGCACTACTTTGACCAGCACCCCTCTGGCTGACACCTCCATCTGCCCCTGCTCTTTGGAGAATGGAACCTGACTTCAGACACTGTCCCCTTCTCTATCATGTCCGACTTCATCAAAATTCTTGGAGTATGGATTGGTGGTGAGGGCGCTGCCCTGAAGTGCTGGGATGAAAGACTGACCAAAGTGAGACAAAAGATTGGCCTCTGGAGCCTCAGAGACCTCACCACTGGTGCTGCGGAATGAGATCCGCCCTGTTCTGCAGTACATGGCCCAGGCATAGCCACCTCTGGCTACTGTCTGCAGGGCCATCACAAGGACAGTGTTTCACTTCATCTGGGGCTCCAAGATGGACAGAGTAAAGTGGTCAGTTATGTACAAGGAGCCCCGCAAAGTTGGGAAAGGTGTTTCTGATATTCCCACCCTGCTAAGGAGTTTCTTTGTGTGTAACTGCATCCCCCTGACAATTACATGCAAAGTTAAGGACTCTGCTGGCAACTCCATGTCCCGGTTTTTCCTGTTGCCACTCTGGTGCGTGCTAGGATGAGACAAATAGGACAGCTCCTACCCTTACAACTGGAACACCCCTTGGTTTTACCTGGGTGTTACAAAGTTTGTGGGAACACCAGCTGGAGGGAGTAATGCCCAAACTTGTAGAAACCAAAAGCAATTCAGAAGTTGATCAGAACAAAAGACAACTTGGAGTATATTCCAGGGCTCCCAGCTGACACAGTAAAGACTGTCTGGGACTGTCTCTTCACACAGGCTGACCAAGCACAAGGACGTCTCATGGATGGCTATTCGGGCCTCCCCCTCAGGATCTTCATGCATGATCATAACCTGTGTAGGTACCGCCACTGCCCACGATGCATCATTCATGAAGAAACATCTTCGAAAAGCTCTCCTACCATGGATGTCAGACTAACTAGCCTATAGCTTTGAGGCTGAGAACGGGATCCCTTTTTGAATAGCGGTACCACATTAGCAATTTGCCAGTCTCTCTGCACCATGCCAGACCTCAATTGATAGCCAACCCCCACTCCGATCTTATGTCTGCATTAGCCATAATCAATAAACACACTAGATACTCAGGCCTCAAAATAAACTGGTCCAAATTGATCATATTTCCCATAGATGTACAACAAGCAATGCCAGCAACTCTACCTGGGGACCTAAAATATGCCACTACATTCAAATATTTAGGTATAAATATACACGCATACCTCCACAAATTTACAAAACTAAATGTCAACCCAGCACTAAATACACTAGAAAACAAGGTAAGAGTCTGCCTCTGACTCTAATAGGACATATCAACCAAAAATGACTATCCTACCAAAATTCACATATACATTCTGTCAATGTCCTATTACTATCCCCTCTCATATATTTCTCAATATTAAAATGTTTACCACGCAATTGTACTGGAGATCCTCACAAGCCAAGATTAGTGCAGCTAAATTACAATTACTAGTGGACAAGGGGGATTGGTAGCACCAAACATTTTCTTATAATATCTAGCTGCAAAGCTAACAACAACATGGTGGTGGGCATCTCCATCTCAACACAACCCAGCAACCACCCTGGAAGCCCGCATCATGGGTTCATACAAGGAACTAAAACACCTGACTATATAGAGTGTATAAATATACATCCAAGACCACCTCCTAAATGAGGGCAACAGTGCAAACCTGGAGAACTAACAAAATAAAATATGTAAAAGACGTCACCCACAATTCTGTGGTGGCGGACTTTCAACAACTAAAGAATCATTTCCAATCAGGGCCAGAACTAGGGGTAGGCAGAGTAGGCACATGCCTAGGGTGCCAAAATGTAGGGGGTGGCAGGCACATACCTTTCACTGCTGCCTACCCCAGTCCCGTCTGCAGTCCGGCTAGTTTCACTTGTTTGCGCGCCTCCGAGCATGTACCAGCAGTGAGTTGGGGTGATCCTGCAAGAGCGCTCGTATGTGCGGGCTGCAGAGGGGGCAATGGGGTCAGCCTGGTTGCCTGGGGTACCCAGCTGGCCTGGCCCAGCCCTAATTCCAAGGGAGCCTAGCATTGGTTCTGGATTCTGGGTGCCGATCGTGACAGTACAACGGGCCCAAGATGGACGCTGAAGGTCACGCTGCCACTGCTCTTCCCACCACTGAAGCGCTTCTTACCACTCTTTTGCAGAGCTTAGAGGATCAAGAGCGGAAGCAAGACTACCTCGTTCAAGGTCTGCATAACCCTTCTCGCAGATTGGACGCTACGCAACAGATGCCGAGTCCTGTAGTTCAACCTCCTGTTGCCACACAAGAGGGTCCTTATGCAGGGATAGGTAACAGCAGTAAGACCCACGCACCACACTTATATCTCAGGCACAGACTTCTGCTCCTGTAGATACTCCTCCTGGGAGGTTATTTGTGCTTGAGGATTTAAGGGAACAGGTTCTTAGTGAGGCTCACAACTCTAAAATGGTGGAACATCCTGGTATTGCTAAAATTTCTATATTATTATCTTGTATGTCTATGTGTGGTGGCCTTCACTTAAAGGACCAGTAACGTCAAAATTTTTTACAAAAAAATTCGTTAGAGTACAACAAAAAAAAAACACCAACACAAATTAAAATTTAAAATAGCAAAGCCTTTATTAAGAAATAACTTACAGAAACTCCACTTCCTGTCCTCTTCAGAAACGGCGAAAGGGCGACCATCCATCTGCAGTGCTCGATTTCTCCTCCTGGCTATACACTGACAGCGTGTCCTCTGCCCGATCGCCTTCTCCAGCTCTTCTTCATCCAGCAGCAGCATGAAGGCGATGTCTCCCGCTCCTCCGCTCCAGGAATGCAGCCCTGACTGCCGACCCTGTGCCCACTCCGTCACTGTCAAGGCAGCTGAAACAATGCAGCCGCAAAAGAATGCGTCCAACACTGAGCCGGCAACCCCAGGAGGACGAGCTTCTTTTGGTGAGCCGTGCTGCTCCCCGCCTGCAGCTGCTGCTGCTCCCTCTGTCAAACTGCTGTTTGGCTGCTGAATGTTGAATCGTGAACCGGTAGGATTTTGTGGGGGACAGCCTTTCGCCCTGGAGCAGTGCAGACGCAGCCTCCTAATACACTCAATGCGGACCTGCCGGGGTTGTATGATTTACTTTTATTTACTCCTCCTGCCGGCTCAGTGTTGGACGCATTCTTTTGCGGCTGCTTTGTTTCAGCTGCCTTGACAGTGACGGAGTGGGCACAGGGTCGGCAGTCAGGGCTACATTCCTGGAGCGGAGGAGCGGGAGACATCGCCTTCATGCTGCTGCTGGATGAAGAAGAGCTGGAGAACGCGATCGGGCAGAGGACACGCTGTCAGTGTATAGCCAGGAGGAGAAATCAAGCGCTGCAGATGGATGGTCGCCCTTTCGCCGTTTCTGAAGAGGACAGGAAGTGGAGTTTCTGTAAGTTATTTCTTAATAAAGGCTTTGCTATTTTAAATTTTAATTTGTGTTGTTGTTTTTTTTTCGTTGTATTCTAACGAATTTTTTTGTAAAAATTTTTGACGTTACTGGTCCTTTAAACAAGATGTAAAAAAAATTGTTAATTCTTGTCCTGTCTGTCAGAGGTCGAAATCTTCAAAAACCTGTCTCAGGGATTGCTAAGGCCATAGCCTATTCCTGACAGACCCTGGTCCCATCTGTCTATGGATTTCATTGTTGACCTTCCTCCATACCCAAAAAAAAAAATTTGGGTAGTGGTGGTAGATTCAGCAAGAATCTATCTAGTCATTTCATTTCCCATTCCCTCCCACACCTCCCTACTGCTAAGACTTTTGCTGAATTATTTATTTCTAATATTTTCAAATTACATGGTTTCCCAGTTAATATTGTCTCTGGCAGAGGTCTCTATAGTAAGTTTACACTCATTAGCCGCACTCTTAGTATAGCCAGACTATGTGTTTCCCTGGAAGCTCCGTCCCTGGCCTCCTTTTGTAAATCACGCTTTTGTCAAAGTATGGGAATCACGCGCTGTAGGCAGAATAACTGCATTTAAGATTTATTAAGTATCCACACAACATGTTTCAGGCACCAAGGCCCTTTCTCAAGTGTGACAAACAGTGTTAAAACAACAACTTTATAATACCACACAGTAGCACCGCCCACCAATTAAGTTAATTAACCCATTAAATCCTAGGTACTTGTGATATAGTTCACCAAATTCCTTTAAAAGTTCTCTTAGTAAAAAGTCCAAAGTGATTAGTAGATGTGTAAAGTTCAGTTATCATAGTGTAGAAAAAAGGTTTCTTGTAAGTCTCACTAGATAAGAAACAATTTAAAAGGTTACAAAAGTATCAAACGTTACAAAAGGTAGCAAAAATTTTAAAAACAACATTGTATCTCTGTATAAATCACTAAAAGGAACTGCTAAATGCCTACCTGCTAAAAAAAAACCTTGGTACAACGTAAAACATATTTATGATGAACTCTTACCATTGGCTGGTTTCTATAGGGCACATTACGTAGCAACCTATTATTCTAGAAAGATAAATCTTGAATATTTGTAAAGAAACAACAGGCATAATTTATAATTATAATTATAAGAAGGGAATAAGGCTTCCCCTCGGAAGCATTGTATCCATCTTTTTAATCCAATAAGCTTCCCTTTGTGAAAGAATCTGTCGAATGTCCCCACCCCTTTTAGGCATATTTATTTTCTCCAATATCATCCACTTTAATTGACTTAAATTGTGTCTCTCAGTGTGGAAATGTTTGGAAACGGTGGTGGCAGTTCCAGCTTTAAAGTTCCTGATATTGCTTCTATGTTCCTTTACACGTTCTTTGGCTGCTCTAATTGTCTGTCCAATATATGCCAAACCACATGGGCATTTCAATATGTATATTACAAATTTTGTTTCACAAGTGGCATAGTCTTTCAATTTAAATTGTATCCCTTTAGTCGGATGGCAGACTGTATTCCCTTTTATTATTGATGAGCAGCAAATACAGTTTAAACATGCAAATGTGGCAGAGGTGTACAGTTTGTTTCTAAATTCTGGTGAGCATTTTGCTCTTTGGTTGGGATTGATTTATCATTTTCTACCGCATATCGCCCCCAAACCAATGGTCAGACAGAGAGAGTTAATCAGTCCCTTGAGCAATTGAGCTGTTACCCTGGGCAGAATTTGCTTATAATAATGCATCTCATGCTTCCACTGGCCAATCTCCATTTTTTATTGTTAATGGGTTGCACTCGAAAGCTTTTTCTTATTGTGTTTTTTTGTCCCCTGTACCTTCTGTCAATGCTTCGGTTAAACAATTTGCCATCCGGGGTACATGATTCCCTTTCAGCAGCTACGACTATTCAAAAGAAAGCAGCAGGTCTCGTAGGGAGCACACTACACACTGCTACTTTTGATTAGTGATGGGCGAATTTATTCTCCAGGCGCGAATTCGTGGCAAATTTGCGCGATTCGCCGCCAGCTATATACGCGAAAAGCCCGTGAAAATTTGCCCGAAAAAATTCGCCGGCGTCCAAAAAAACGAGACGCCGGCGCCATTTCGCAAATTTTCCAGCAAAGCGAAACGGCGCAAATTCGCCCATCACTACTTTTGATGGATTAGCATTGCAATAAGATAGCTTATCTACAACTAGACAAGTGCTATACTAACATACTGTATTAAACAGGTGTCTTGAAAATAAATTGTTGATAGCACAAAAGAGATTGCGTTTCTGATGTTTTGAAAATTATTTTTATGAAGATATAATTCACGACAAAGCACACAGTACTGTGATAGTGTTTGGTGCACTATAAATTTCAACAAACGGTATATACAGTGTTAAGTTCAAAAGCTGTGAAAACCCCTAAAATAGGTATGGATATCAGCAAAGACCCCAAAAATATGAACGCATAGGAATGTTAACCCCCCAAATTGTTTGATTTATTTACTTTTGCAATTCATATTACGTTTTAGTGGTTTTTGAAAAATTAGCAGTTTTAGGTTGCTAATAGTAGGCTGCTTTAGGGTGACAGTTTAAGGCTGCTAATGGTAGGCTTTCAACTTTCACAAAGCAAAAGCTTTTTGTCAGTGATGCTTACTGCCTATACACTTTCTATGTGCTTCCTGTGATCAGTTAACTAAATATCAGTTGCTGATTCTAAGCTGAGCCAAAAGATGGTATTGCCAGTCTAAAACTAATAAAATTATTAGAAAAGGTTTAAATAGACAATAAATATGAATAAATCTACATCAATTACATTGTTAGCAACTGTCAAGAAGCAGCTAAACAGGATGACTATGTCATTCTTTGTAAAACACAACTGCAGACATGTAAAAATGGGCACAATGGTTGCATATTGATGCCATTTAGTGATGGGCAAATCTGTGGCATCGAAGTCAATGGGCGTCAAAATAATTTTGACGCGCTACAATTTTTACAATACAATACCCACCAATATGCAAGGCTTAATTGCATGCATTTTAATGCATCCAATGCAATTGAGTTGATCATACACCAGTGTATGGCCATAATTACACAGGCAAATGACACCTGAAATCGAACTTTCATACTTTGCTTGTGTTTGTACTTGAGCCCTAATTTGATTAATTTTCATGGTTTAGAGTTGAATAAGCACAATATGAGTGTTGTTATAAAAGGGTCATGGACCTCTGTAATTTATTTTTCCTGAGTGAAAGATAAAATTCGTGTTTTAAATCTGGGTGAAGAACAAGATGATCCGTCCAGAAGTCACATATTAAAAGTGTAAAATATATGCAAACAAACCTCTGGTCTAAGTCATTTATTACACAATGCATTTTAGATAATTGTGTTTAACATAGTAATACTGGCAATGTGATCTATCTGAAAAGAATTTTCAGAATGTTTTTTTGCACACCCCAAATTACAGTCATAATAAAGGCTGTACTAACATCAGGCTAAAGAAAGTTGGAATAGATCTCCAGGGTCTGTTTTAAATAGAGGCTTTTCACTTGAAACTTTATATCCAACAGGGAACCAGATTAATGTTATTATAAAAATTAAATGTTATTGTGCAAATCAGTATGTGGATGTTTTTGGAAATATACAGTAAATCATTCTGCTGATTAAAAGAAAATCTTTTCTTCTATAAAATCCACTAAACTATACTTCATGTTTAATTATCCCTTTCAAAAATAGCTTTTATTTTTACTTTTAGTTCCTTTAAAATGTATTATTTGCGTGATCCTCCACCTATCATTCTTTTTACCATTGCTAACAACACTCATTTGTGAGTCAACAACATATTTCTCTGTTTATTACAGGTATGGACCCGTTATCCAGAAACCCTGAAAGCTCCAAATTACAGGAAGGTTATCTCCCATTCAGGCCCGGATTTGTGGCTAGGCCGCAAATGCCCGGGCCTAGGGCAGCAAATTATTAGGGGTGCGCAGCACCCCAGTGCTCCGGTGCTTTTGTGCACCCACGAGGGGTTGTGTGGGAGGGCGCTAGGACCATGCAGCCTAGGGGCGCCCAACCGGTAAATCCAAAAGTTAGGCACCTCTAAGTGATTGTATTTACTTACCTGACACCTCGGTGCTCCTATCAGCAGAAAAGTACACCAGCCTGGGGTAGTTCCTGCGAGCACCACAGTGTTCCTTTTCCTGCGTCTTCATTCTTCTTGTGGCTGCGCATGTGCACTAGAGTGAAAAACCAAGCTTTTAATGAAAAAGCCGGCTATTTCATTCTACTGCAAATGCGTCTGCCCTGAGAAATTTGAGGAACGAAAAAGCAAAGAAGACGATTGCGTGGTCTGTGCAGTTTTCTGCTGATAGGAACACCGGCCAACTTTTGGCACCCCCAAGTTAAAATTCCTTTCCTTCTCCTATAATGAAATCATTCACATTTTTTAAAAAAATATTTGCTTTTTCTCTCTTAACTAAATATAATGAATCATTATTGGAGGGAAAAACAGCTCTATTGGGCTTAATTCATGTTTACATTTTTTTGTTTGGTAGACATGAGGTATGGAGTTCCAAATTACAGAAAAGATACGTTATACTGAAAACCCCAGATCCCAAGCATTCTGGATAACAGGTCCCACAACTGTACTATAAAGCTTATTTGTGAAACATAATCATGAAGCAACTACTACAGTTTAAGTGCATGTTTATATCAAGGAAAGTTTCTCTATTTCTCTGATTTGATTAGCCGTAGCAGAAATCATTCTGCATGGTGCTTTATGACAATGAGTAGCACAGTAAACTGGCATACAAGTAATTTCCATATTTCAGCTTGCAGACAATTATGTTAATTAGGTATAACTACCATGGCAACAAAGTGTTTATACCACATAAATTAGTGTTCGTAAGGGTTTTCACATTTTTCAAAATGTACTACAAATGGATACCAAGGTGACAGTAATATATGTTTTCTTTATATTTTGTCTGACACTAACAAGAACACAAGAAAATAAAATATTACCATCTCAACACATAACTTCTCCTATAAGGCTCACTGAGGGCACACTGAGGTTGAGCTTTGACTGTGATGCTCTCAGTCTGCAAAAGAAAAACGCAGACACCATACTGGTGTCATGGAAAACCATGGATCACTGCATGTTTGTGAAGAGAAACATGGATGATATCATTATTAAAATTTTTCTACCTGGTTCTGGTCTCCTACACACCTTATTTAACTGCATTGGGAAGTACAGCTCTCACCTCCAGTAGGCTACACGAAGCAGATCCAAGTGGGGACTAGGCCGTAAATGCCTGCTTTTGCATTTTTCAGCTGATCCCCACCAAGCTCTGCTATGGAGGTGGAAGCTGTACTTGTCAGTGCAGTTTTACTAAGGTGTGTAGGAGACACAGTCTCAGTCTCCAAAAAAAACAGAGAGAGCAGTGGAGCCAATGCTCCATGTGCCTTGTCCAGGTCTACAATTTTTCCTCACTGGTGTAAAAAAATAATGCTTTGAGCAACAAGAATGCAGACTGTAGATTTATTTTCTACTTAAGATTACTGCAGAAAATGATTTTTATTGTGTTAATCAGGGCCAGAAACTAGGGGTAGGCAGAGTAGGCACGTGTCTGGGGCGCAAAGGTGGAGGGGCGCCAGGGACGTACTTACTCCTACCCCTAGTCCGGTCCCTTCTCTGCCGACTGCCCGCTTGTTTCCATATGTGCGAGTATGCATGCGCCAATTCCCGCATGCGCAGAAGCGTCTTTTCGCACATGCGCAGAAGCGCTCAACCAGCCGGCTTGGCCCGGCTCTGGTGTTAATCACCTGCTGGTGTCATGGAAAACCATGGATCACCACATGTTTGTGAAGAGAAACCTGGATGATATTGAAGTTTTTCTGCCTAAAGCAGGTACATGAAGCGGCACAAAGATCAGTCCAAAAAACACAAAAGTATATATGTTCAGTCCTATCTATGCTCCATGTAGCTGCACCCAGGCAGAAGCGATGCCTCTTCATCAACCTACAAAGAGCAGAAAGAGAGAAGTGGAGAAAACACTCCGTATGACCAGGTCCTTGATGTACACTTTCCCACATTTTTTCTGCAACATTTCTTACAAGAATTATATTTTACTGTATTTGTGTTCTGTAGGAAGTGAATGATATCTCTTTTTAGCTTTGCAGGTGAATGGGTAGATCTTTCTGTGAGGATCACCCTGGTGGTCTAGTGGGGGTGCGACGGGGACGCCCTCCGCGTCCGTCTTCATTGGTGCCAGCTCTTTGAATGTGCATACTTCTGGGTTTCCGGGTTTATACTGAAATTTTCGAAAGTGACGTCATTGGCAGCGTGAAATTGTCTGCGTGAAATTCAAATATTTGAAGGGCTTTCTGTGCAGTTTTCTTTGTCCAATGTAAAGGTCTATTTTTTAGTTCCTGGGTGTGATTCTCTGTGTGTATATTAGTGTCTGACCCTGCCTGCTTTGACTAAGCCTTGCCTGCTGCCTGTTTTTGACCCCTGCCTGAATTCAGACCATTCTCTTGGATCCTGTATTTTGTCGTGGCCTGTGACCTGATTAAGCTTCTGACTCCTGTTTTGTCTGTGCTGCCTGTTATAAAGACGCGGTTTGTGACCCCTATTACACTACCACCTACTAATATTGTTCTGCTCAGCTCATCTGGTGTATTGACCTGGCCTGTGACCCTGATTACGTTCCTGGTTCTCCTAGTCAGTTTAACGTGCATTTCCCTTGCTTGGCTAGAACTCTTTCCTGGGTCCTCTCATATTAAGACCTGGTGGCACCGGTGTAGCGGAGGGCTCCTCCCGAAGCCAAAGGTGGCTGCTAGAGGCAGAAGACTGAGCTGTGACTGGGACCTAGGGGTTTGTTCTGGGTTTGGGATACCAATCGTAACACTTTCTTTATAAAAAGGAAAAAACTAAAAGATGTATGCTAGGACAAAAAAATTGGGGTAAAGCAATAAAAGGTCTAACATTTGCCCACTTCTAGTAACAGCAACCAACAATCAGATGTTTTTGGTTGCTGTTACTAGAAGTGGGCAAGCTTTTGCTTTTTGTAGGAAGTGATACTGTACAGTAAACTAATAAGAAGTTTATGAAAATCAGATAATCAACCAGACTACAACTACAGCAAAACATGGAGAAGCTTTCTTGATGCAAGTTGTTTTTTGCATTCGACCTTCAACTAAAAAAACATTGAAATTTACTGATTATGAGTAGTTACATTAACTTAAACTGTGAAGTAATGGGCTTATTTATCAAAATTTGAGTTAACATTAGAGGCTTTTTCTACTTAGACTAAACTCTTATTTAAAAAAAATATGCTTGCTTATTAATAAAAAAAAAATCCAAATATAAATACCTTTGGTACAACAAAATTAAACAATCTTGTTTTGAAAATGCCTAATTGTCGTAGACAGTTCCCATTGACTTCTACATGTAATCGGCAGCTTTTGGATGGCAAAGTTTCACATTCAAGATTTTCAATTTTTTTGCAATTAATAAATATCGTAATTTGAGCTTAATTGACAAAAAATTTGATTTGATTGGAATTCAATCTTTGATAATTTACCCCTAAGTTCATAAATCAAGAACATCAAAGACATTTTGTCAGAAACTGGCATCCTTCAAGAAGTATCTAGTGTGTGTTTCTAAACAGGCTTGACAGGCCTGGATTTGTGGCAAGACCACAAAGGCCCAGTCCCAGGGTGGCACGTTTTCAGGGGCAGCTTGCCACTAAGCCGCTTCATCTGCCAATGCAGGAGTACGTGTATGGAAAATTGCCTACAGTTTCTTACCGGGCGTGTGCAGTCCTCAGTGCAGATAGGGACAAGGGAAGTGTGGATGGGGGGGGCAGGGTGCAAAGACCGTGGCCGGCCCTGAGGCTTGAAAACATAACCTTCCTTGTTCTCATATAGACATGGGAAGAGTATCTGGGACCTGCTTAAGCCTAGGTCCCTAAGAGGACAGGATGGCCACTACCCCTCTAACTTGAATTGTAATGGCAGTTTCCCATGTAGGAATCATGGGCATTGTAATGGCATCATCCCGGGCATTATTTTAACACACCCACAGCAGGCCTCCAAACATACGATCAAAGGCCTTTTCGCATGTGACAGTAGTGACATGGTGTATTGCATTAAATGCCCATGTGGTCTGGCATACGTAGGCCAAACCACCAGGCCTATAAAAATTAAAATAACGAGCAGCAACCCTCATCCAATAAAGAAAAAGACATGGGTAACACAATGAGGGAAACTTTATTAGCCAAGCATTTTTTTACACAAGGCCATCGGGAGGCACAACTTTGGTGGCAGATTTTGGAAAAAGTGACAGCTAAACAAGGCCAGGAGAAGAGGCTTCATTCCAGGTGCCCCAAGGGCCTTAATGAGGAATCTAATTTATCTTGCTTTTTATAAATTATTTTTTCCTATGTGCTAACTATACCTCTCCTTCTTCTACAGATAAGAAAACTACCTTGATTATACTCCAAGGACAGCTAATTGCCCCTTTTTTAAGCAGGGTTAGTTTGCTACTCTGTAACTTTTTAATCTGATACTTGTTTGTATATATGTAACAGGTTTCAGCCTGGCTATTTTGTATCAATTTTTTGATTATTTGCTTCCAGGTATTACTTAACCTGCTTCTAGACAGACTTTTGTTAGTGATTTAACACCAGGACAAAGCCATTGGACTGTTTCTGTATTGGACTCTGCACTTTACATTGGGGGGGTGGGTTGTTTTGTTAAGCAATTATAATTGCTAATTTTCTTGATTGGTCACCCTTTATATACTGTCTGCACAGTGGTTTCTGTATGCTTGATGAAGGGGCGTGGCCCCAAAATGTTAATAAAATGACAAGGGTTAGCCTTGCAAACATATGCCTTGTGGGACAGTGTTTCCTTCTCACTGACAGTTGTCTTGTGTCAATAGGCGTACTTGTGCAGGCTGGACAGGTGCAAGGAGTGTGAATGGTTACAAATACCAAGGTTAATGAGTGTTCATTTGCATCCATTTTAGCTCTTTGCCCCTGAGCTTTTGATCATAAAATAAACCTTAGGATTTCCTTTAGACAGGAACCTCTGTTGTGTGATTTTATTTATTGTTTTTACTTTTAATAAAAGGCTAAAAAATCATGATACATTTGAATTGTGAGAACCCTGCAATTCTTTCAGAGGGAGTACTATAAACTCTCTAATGTTTTATATATCCTATAAACTCAGTGATACTGAAAATAAATATATTTTAGATAATTGTATAGTTTTGGTAAGAAGTTTTAGGAAGATTCATTTAACAAACCGCAAAAAACTGACTCTTTAGTAAAAAAAATTTCCAGCTGTAATTTAACTTCATTGATCCTTCGTTATACCTTTCAATTAGCAGTGAGCACTTTCTTACAAGATTTGCAACAAGTCAGGCCATTTTTAAGACGTTAATTCTTTGTAGTACACACAAATCACTTGATAAAACAATTATGATGTGGAAATCCTGTCCTTTTCCCCCTGCACTGATCTGATGCAAGTTCGCTGAGGTGGGTTATTATTAAAGCCATTTCTCCAGTTTCAAATCCTGCTTACTGAGAGACAGAGCTCCACATGTAAAGAAGAAAGAACCATTATCATTTCTGTGACATGAACCCTTTATAAGGCTTTAACACAAACCAATCTCAGCTAGTTCATTAACCGATTGTAACTATGATAAATTAATAATGGCTGCAAAACATAATAGGGAATTATATGCATAAACCTTTTGTTATATATCTTGCTTTTGGGCACTTCCAGGATCTCAGACATGTCTAAATTAAAGTTCATAGTTCCCAATAATAACAATTTGTTGGATAGTGTCTAATATATATAGTGATATATAGAAAACCCTGTTAATGTGTTTTTTTTGGCAAAGTCTTTGTTTTTCTGCTTTTTTGTGTGTCCCCATCTCTTCTCTGCTAATCTTCCCACATATGGTGTTCTGATGCTGGCAGAGAATTAAAGAGACATACACCTGCTTAAAGGGCTGGTGAGCCTGGTAAGTATTGCCTTTAAGAGACTGTGTAAATATGGCAAGTGTTGCTGCTTCTTTGTTTGCTTCAGGTGTTCAGCAGGAGGCTTCCCAAGCTGTGTTAAAGCAAGAGGAGCAGGGATATAGCAACTGGTGGATGCAGTTCCACAACAACTGGAAGAGTACCAAGCATGGTACAAATGCCAGTGGGGAAGAGACTGATAAATGCCCCACAAGTAAAATGTGAACATTACTGTGAGTTGCAAGTAGTAGTGGCAGCTCCTGAAAAGTCTTTAGGGAAAAAGACACGTTTTTTCTGTTTACCACAGAGAGTTCTACCAACAGGTTTCTTTAAAGGCACAGCAACTGGTGTGTTTGCAACAGACGCCAAAGGAAGAGAGAGAGACTTCACAAGTGGCAATGGAGGCTGCTCCAAGGCAGGAAACCAGTTCCAACGAGATGGTACCCCAAAGTTGGAGCCTGGCCAGTTGGCATGAGTGCAGCATGCCAAGGAGAAAGGCTATGCTGAATTCACAGTCCAGTCTGGAAAGATTGGCCACAGTTTATCCCCAGCAGTTCCAGAGAGTCTGATGCCATTAATAATTGGTAAGACTGTTTTTAAAGGGGTGGTGGTAAGGTGGCAGGCTGATGGGGTAAAAGACCGGGGCTGTGTTAAGAAAGGCAAGGTCCTGGAACCTAAGGAGTTAAGTGCTCAGACAGAGTGCACTATGTCTCATAAAGGGGACTGTTAAAAAGTCTGTAGAAGTAAAAGTGAATGGGATCCCATTGGGTATTATACTAGACGCTACAACACTGTATCTTTGGTGTTACCTGAAGTGCTATCATTTGTATTCACAAGCCAAGATGATGCATGTATTCACAGGGACTCTGAGAATAAAATGTTTGTCTTGCATTTGATACAGCACAAGGGACAGTTGACCATGAAATTATGGTGACCCATTTAATCAATGAGGAGATTATACTGGGCACAGATGTTCCCTGATTTTGGGAGTTGTGGGGAAACAATGAAGTTTTGAATGTGGGGCAATCAAGCCAGCTGGTTTATTGTATGCAACATGTTAATTGTAATTTTGCTAAGAATTGTACAAACATGTAATATGTGTGAGTGTAACTTTGGGGTGTGAGGTAACATCCATAGTAAAAAGTGTAAGGGTAACCCCTAGTTTAAATGTTTCCCTAGAGTGTGTGAATGAGGTAATTTGCAGGTGTGTCAAGAAAGTGATTTGAGAGAAAAATGTGTTCGTACTTTGCTACCTGAGGGGTTTAAGCAAAGGGAGACAAATTCTCTGTTGCATGATTGTGATTCAACAGGGGAGGGTCTTAAAGGTGAGGTGAAACCTAAACCCTGCACCATGTATGAAACTGTTTGCAAATCAGAAGAGGTAAAGTGCCCCTGTTTTGCCCCAAAGCATGCTGCTGATGCTTGCCCATTTGAAAGGTCTGCTGCTGCAATTGCAAAGTTGATGGAGGCATATGACCACTACTTAAAAAGTAAAGAGTCATTGTGTGCGCAAGTTGATACAGGTGGACATTCCCAGACCACTGAGAGAGATCCCTTAGAGACAGGGGAATGTAAATGAAACTGCTAACATGGCTGTCAATGGTGATAAGCCATATAGAGTGACTGTGGTTGTGTACATAATTTTGACAAAGATGTTGAGGAATAGGTGCCTGACATTTCTGACAAAGGTGTTGCCCTGTTTGACAAGAGGCATGAGAATGAATTGTTTGACCACTCCCATAGAGGCATGTGTCCAATCCCTGTGGTATATGCAATATGTTTGTCTTAAAAGGTTCTTCTAAAAGTGACATGCCTTCTTTAATGGAAGATAGTCTAGTGAAAAAAGCCTGCCTATGCGGTTCAAGGCTTAGTGGCAGAATGTGTGACTATGGGTGATAAAAGTGACTGCCGAAATTCAGGTGTGATAACCTTGCCAAGTGAAGTAAAGCATGAGTATGAAAGAATGTTGGTAATGCCGGAGAGAGGTTCAGGTTTACAAGAACGCTTATGTGCATACTCTCACATTGAGATGTATGTGTTGCATCTTTTACATGCTAAAGAGAGTTTAAAATGGTGTTTAAAGTGAGGTGTAATGGACAAGCAGTTCCCTAGCCCTTTAGCTAAAGGAAAAGTGAGACTTGAGGTAGAAAAGGATTCTCAGTGTGTGGCAAAAGTGTTCCACCCCATGGGTTGAAACAGGGGGGGGATATGTGACAGTGTTTTTCGAAAACCCATCTGTATTGCATGAAAATATACAGAAAAGTGTGTCTTTAAGCAGTATGATATGGGCTGAAGTGGGTTGCCTACTACAGATAGGGTTATTGTTCCCTCCCAATCAAGTAATTAGGTGGCAGCTGAGAACCGAGCTGCTACTGCCGGTAAAAGGGGTGCGCTCCCATTCTATGGGCTCTTCTCAGGATGTCTGGAAGAGACACAGTCCTGGGTGTTCCTGGTGTGGGAACAAAATCCTGAGAGAGGACTAAGGGGCCCGTGGAGTCTGAGACACAAAGAGTGTCTGATAAAGAGAGACAGAGTGCCTGAGCTTGAGAGAAAACAAGGGACTGGTGACTGCCTGAAGAGAGGCTGAGTGTTTTGATGCAAGTGCAGCAGTGATGCTGACTTGGAACTGTGAGTAAAACACGGTTCTGACCTTGTAGTGGACCAGAGTATATCGAATAGATAGTAACAAAGAATGGAAATTTTTATGGATTGGATATGGAGGGTCATTACAGGTGATATCAAATGGGAACAGGTGATTGGTGATCTGTGTGTGACACTTGACACGCCTTATGTATTTAATCAAAATTGTTGTATGGGCATGTAATCTTGACAAAGGCTCTGCATGTGAGCCGAAAAGTGGATTCCTGTAATATGTTGCAATAAAGAACATTTCATTTTAAAAGAAATCCCACGCTGCAATATCTGTTAATATATGCAGTATCCCAGGAGCAGCACCCGGCTACTTGTACGAATATAACACCCTCAGGAGTGCTGATCACAAGAACATTTGTATTTTTATATATATATATATATATATATATATATATATATATATATATATATATATATATATATATATATATATATATATATATATATACACATTTTATTCTGAATTCAGTGTGCTATTGATTTCAAGCAGGACATGCAAATTAAGACTTACAGAAACCATACAACACTATTCAAAACATGATAGGAAACAAAATACAATATTAATAGCATAGTTCTTATTAATTAAGTGAAAAAAATTGCTTGTTAACAAAAATTCTTTAATGGCTTTTTGAATTGATCCAGCAACCCTTTTGCCTCCACTATAAAAATGCACTGCTGTGCAGGAGGAGGGACTCAGCAGGTTTAGCTACTAAGAAATTTCTAAACCTGCCTTTTTTTCTTTCACATCGTTTCATGTTCACCTTGACATGCTGTGAAATTTTTCCTTTGCTTGCAAATTTATGCAGGGCCAGGAAAAAGTATTGAATTTTGACTTAAGAGAAGCTTTAAGTCCTTGAACTTTCATATTTCATGTTAAGCCATCCATTTTTAAATTTTGGAGTACAGGAAGAAACGGTTAAATGTAGATGCAATCAATATAAAATTGACCTGCAAAACAAATATTCTGTTGTGCTTATAAAGGTAAATATTCCATCAACACCGCAAACAAAGAAAAAGATACATATTGCTTGCTTTATTTTGACTTGTGGTATAATTCATAGCCTTTGAGCCTGCAGTTATACAGTGTCATTAAATAGACCCTGTGTGAGCCTGAGAAGTCCAAATCTGCATCACTCCCATTCTGCATCACAGACATGCTTATCTTTGCTCCCCATTTGTCAATCTTTACTACCGTTACCATCTGCCTATTTCTCTGTCACTCTCTACACCCCCTTCCTGCATAGCAGTCTATTCTACTTTTATCAAGCAGTAATATTTATTTGCTGGGGCTATTAGTGGGGTGAATTTTCACTGAAAACTCCTTTGTTTACCCCTTAGTTTACTCAAGGCTATCTCACCTATCCAATAAAGCAAAGAAACAATGTTGTTTTTCTTTGAACTTACAAGAGTCTAAAAAATCTACATGTGAGGGACTATTATGCAAAATGCTTGGGACCTGGGGTTTTCTGGATAAGGAATCTTTCCATAATTTGGATCTCCATTTTAATTTTAAATCTGCTTAAAAAACCAATGTTTTGCCTCTAACAAGGATTAATTATATCTTAGTTTGGCTCAAGTACACAGTACTATTTCTTGATTACAGAGAAAAAGGAAATCAATTTTACAAATCTGAATTATTTAATTAAAATGGAGTCTATCGGAGAAGGCTATCCCATAATCCGGAGCTTTCCTGGTAACAGAGTTTCCAGATAACAGATCCCATGCCTGTATTAAAATAAACAACAAAGCATTACTTCTATGGGCTACTAAGGCTACCAATAATATACTGTATGTCTGTCTTCACAAAGAGGTCTAGTTATTAAAGGTCAAATTTTATTGGTATTGGAGCTTTTTGAAACCATGATTAAACTCATTTTCTTTAAAACCAAGAATGTCATGAAAGTTATTAAAAGATCTGAATATATAACATACCAACAGAAAGAAATGTTTGACTATTTGTATAAAGATACGAAAACCTCTTTGTAAAAAAAAAAAATGTAATCTATAAAGGCTGTAGTGAGCGGATGTCTAACTTCCTGCTGTTCAGCTCTCTAACTCCGATTCAGTCAGCGACTTTAAGGGGGGCCACATGGGACATAACTGTTCAGTGAATTTGCAATTGATCCTTAGTGTGCAGGTCAGATTCAAAAGCAAACAGTTATGACCCATGTGGCCCTCCTTCAAGTCACTGATTGGTTACTCACTAGTAACCAGTGGAAAGCAAAAGAATGTTCTGGCTACTGTATTGTAGTAGCCAGAGTGTCATACGTGAAAATTCATATGCACTATTTGGATTTGTGGGTCTCTGTATGCCACATAGTTTACAGCTATACATATCGGGCATCAAACTGTTCAGAAGACCAATGGCGTTCATGTTTAGGATGCCTTTTGCTGTTACATTATATAATATATATAATTGGGTAAAATGCAAGCTTTGTGATGACTTTCAGAAATTTCTCAAGTGTTATCTTTAGCATAGCTTTGCAGTTTGTTAGCTTGCAGTAGAAAGACATATTTACCTTTAGATTCATCAGAATATGTACTTTGGTAATATATGATTTTCGATTTCCATTTTGTTAGGGGGTCTCATGGCCGGGTGCTCATCTTGTAGCAGCCAGAGTGTCATATGTTTAGCATAGCTTTTCAGTTTGGTAGTTTGCAGTAGAAAGATGTAATTACTTGCTTTAGATTAGTCAAAAGGACCCCTGGAAATCATATTTAGGGTGCTTTTTCTTGGTACGTAATGATACATGGGCAATATGATGTTGGAAAGTTGAAGCTTTGACCTAATTTTCAGGTATTTCACCAAACCACCAATATTGCGACTTAGTAGCTTGGAGCCGAAGGGCATAGGTACCCATTTTAGATTCGGTATAATGTGTACTTTCCAAAAATATATGGTTTTTGGGGGTAAACATATATTTGTGTTTTTACCCCACAAAAAATGCAGTCAAAGCTGAAGTGACCCACAGGACTATTTGTATGCGCTAACTAAATTTTGGGGCCTCTAAATACCAGATACTTTGGTAAACCTATGCACAATGGGCATCAAACTGTTTGGAGGACCCCTATAAATCATATGTAGGGTGCTTTTTCTTGGTATGTAATGATACATGGGTGATATGATGCTGGATAGTTGAAGCTTTGAGGCAATTTTCAGGTATTTCACCAAAACCGACAATTTTTGGAAAGCCTTGTGACTCGGTAGCTTGGAGCAGAAAGGCATGGGTAGCCATTTTCTTAAATCCTTTATGTAGTGATGAGGGCTACTGAAATGATTTCCTATTGGTGTGTCCAGTTTTGGTGTGTCCAGTGGTTATAGTGAATCGGTGGTGTGTATTTCTCTTTCTTAGACTTTGCCCAGTCTCTCCTATTTACAGTCCCCCTGTTATGCATTTAGTGCATTGTATTAAGTACACCACATTGGAAGAACAGTTGTAGTAACCATGGATGCTGTATTCTTCTAATGTGTTCGGAAATGGTATTTTGTCTGAAGTTAACCAATATGGGTACACCCCAGTATGCCAACCTCTTTGTGCAAAGCTAAAAGAGCACTTCCTCCACCTGCAGGGCCAAGCCATACCTCCACTATAATTAGCCAATAAAGGTATCACCTTTATACCACTTTTGTTATTTTTTATTTCAAAAGGGTTGCCCTGTAACATTTTTACTGGCTAACATGGTACAGAAAACTTTACTTGCAATTATGATATTTCAGGGATGAGGGCCTTTTATAACTAAGAACAATGGCATTTTGGGGCTATTTCTATGATTTTTGGATGGCTGCATGTCTGTATGCCATAGCAAACAATGTGAATCTTTGTTTATCTTCCAGAAACCAAATTTGTAGCAATATCTATATATTTCAGTGCAATAAAATAGCATTCAGAATCTTCAAATGAAGTACAGTAAACTGAATAAAATAAAAAGGCAACATATTTGTGACAACTAACCACACAGAGAGAAAATGTGTTTCTTTTTTGTATCCTTCAATACATTATTATATAATAAGAAAAGACCTATGAATATCATTAGAAAATGTTCTTAGTTACGTCTTCAGTTATAATTAGTGCGTAGTGATGTAATTCCTGTCACATGACTTCACAAAACATCAGGACATTAAAAGCCTCCTTAGAGTTCAACACAAGAGTATAATATAACATTTACTGACATTAGGGTGTAGTCCATCAGGACCTGGAGAAATGAACAGGAATTTTTTTTTATTAGTCATGTACTAAGAACACAGTTATTTGTTCATTCCACTTACTTTCACCTTACACACAGCACTCCCAGCATGCAACGTGAACCAAATGCCTTTTTGTTTTTAACCCCTGCTAAACTTTAAACTCAAGACCAAGGGGGTTATTTATAAAAGTCTGAATGCCAAAAACTCAAAAAATTTGAGAGTTTTTTTTCTACTATGAAATCTGAATTTTTAGTGAAAAAAAGTAGATTTTTTTTTTATTATACCCCGAACATGGAAAATCCGGCCTCTCAGACCGACTAAGGTTGTAAATAAGTCAATGGGAAAGGTCCCTATCATATTTGGAAGTTGCCGTGGTCTGCACTTGATTTAGGCCAAAAATCTCACCAAGCAATTTGGGAAAAAATCGTACAATTCAGATTTGGTAACTCAACTCTTCTCCAGTTGCTATGTAGGGAATAGGAAGGAACACAAGGACAAAGAACAAGGCAGGGATTAAGGGTAGAACTACACAAGTGTTTTTACTTGCGATAGAATCCTTTCCGACGCGGTGAGATGAATCGCAAGTGTCACATCTGATGCACCGAATCTAAGGTAAGTAATCGGAATGTTGGACATTGTCGATGTGTGCATGTCGTCTTGGATGCACACAGTGACAATTTCCGACATTCCTATTACCTTAGATTCCAACGTGACGCCTCTGATTCATCTCAGTGCGTCAGAACGGTTGCTATCACAGGTAAAAGCACTCGTGCAGTTCTACCCTAAAGTACTGGAACCAGGATGGCAAGAGGGCAATATGACAGCAATGAGCAAAGGTCAAGATTTTAAAGAGTCTAAATTTAATAACGAGCAACACATGGGGATAATGAGATGGGCAGAGAAAAGGGAGCAAACAGCAGGAATACAAAAAATATATTAAGAAAACTGATCAGAAGCAGCACAAAAATCCCCGGTAGCATAGCTGATTAATACAACAGCTGTACAGCACACAGTCAAGGGACTGAAGCCAGCCAGATCCTGACCCCACCCCTATAAGCTGAAGTTTTGATATTTTTTAGATATTCAGTAAAGCAAAAGCTGAGTTTTCAATTAAAGGAGTAATGGGAATCAGTGATGAGAAAAACTGCCCCATTTCTCTTTACCTGAAAAGTTACGAAAGCTCAAAAAAAAATTTGTGAAATGGAACAAATGGCCTTTTTTTCTCTGCATTTTTTCAATGCATTCTATGCATTGGAGTCAATAGACATTTTTCACCTGCATTTTCCTCAATGGAATTTTTTTTTTATGATGCTGCTACCATTTTTTTCTGGTGCTGAAACCTTCATAGTTTTCTGGTGTTACAGATTTCTGACCATACAATAAAAAACATTACATATATGTAACCATTTCTACATGAAAGAAATGTCATCATGATCCCTTAGAAATCCTGTGAAAATACTGTCAGGCTTAAAAGATTTTAATGGTTGACAGAGCAGAGGTAATATTTCATAAATTGGGACAGAATTACATTTTCCTTAGGTGATGCTCCTGGTCTTGTTTGAGCTCTTTGGGATGATAAGGGCAAGTAATAATATCGCTTTGAAAAATTAATGTGAACTAGAAGCACAAGACAATCCATGGAGTATGGATAGCACATGTGTAAAGTCCAGAGTTCAAGCTGTCCTAGAATTCATTAAATAACTATCACTAAAGGGACTTGTGAAAGGTGATGCAGACATTTATAGAGATTATCATTATGAATAGTTGTTTAACCTGTATTGAGTGTATTTCCTGTTTTAAGGCAATGCTATTAAATATCAATGCACTCTTTGTATTTCTTGTGTTTCTGCAAAATAATGCTGTCATTGAAAACAATTGGTATACAGCTTTCCAGTATACTATGGTGGTACGTCATTATGTGATTTTAGAATGGTTGAGAGATCAGTACAGTCTCAAAGTAGCTGCAGCATAGCAGTAATGATGAACTTCAAAGATGAACACTGTCTTCATATACTGTAGTAGTACCTTTAAAACCCAATTAAATTATTTTTTAATGAATTTATATTCAAAATGTTATTTTTATTTGTGTTGTTGAGGTTGATTTTTAAAGTATAGCAAAGGTATAATAATAATAATAATACAATATGCTATATTGTTTAATTCTTATATTTAAATAACTTTATTATATAGTCTAAAACAAAAGGCTTTACCAAATGCTAGTTTATTTTCTATTTTAACACTTATCTGTTAGCAAACCATTATCTAAACTCCCACAATACATCTTTTTCACTATTAAAAAAATGCCACCATGATTACTTTACTTATCAGTCACCAAGTACAGCATGCAAAATCTGTTTGAACTGTTTATAATTATTTGACCTTTACATTAATTAGTTGTTTTCCGCTTCCCATGATTATGCATTTGGCCATTCTCCTGGGAATAACATTTTTTTAACATATCTCTTGGCAGATTTGACCATTTGGAGTAATCATTATTTTTTTCAGTAAACATACTCTAAAGCTGTATAAAGAAATATTGTATTTGAATGATGGTGATAAAGACTTCATGATTATATTTAGGATTTAACATGAATACTGTATAGACAAAGACACATGCAGACTCACATGCAGACCTTCATATAGATTTCCACATGATATATATTTGGTATATAGTTAGTAATTTGGCACCTCTCTGTCTCAGGGAAGCCATAAAAAATTACTTTTTAAATAGTCATTCACAATCTGGATTTTCAGATTGGCTCCCACATCAGAGATGGGACTAACTGATAAGTCTGCTGGTTAATAAGCTGCATATACTGAGATGCAGTCTTGTGTATATGATGCTACTGTTATAACTGTTGTCTCCTTAAAATCCCGTCTCTTTTGTGTGCTTGTATCTAATTTGGCCATGTCAGTTGCACTTTTATTATACTTGTATATTTTGCCTTGGAGCACACCCCTACCCCTTTCTTGTGTATTGCTGTACGTTTGCAAATTTATTTTGCAGGAAGAGTGGGAAAACTTCCATGTGGCCAGAATTTATGATTAGCCTCCGCTGACTAATCATAAAGCTTTAAAACCGTACCCGGTCAGTCTGAACATGGATTCTAAGGGGGGTGTTTACTAAAACTTGAATTCGACCAAACTCCCTTCCACAAATTTAACTGATTTATCAAAAAATCAGGTCGAAAAAACATTGCAAAAACTTCATGCGTCAATTCTAAACGTGCAAAACTTTTTCAAATTGAGGATCCGAAAACTGGACTTTATCGAATTGTCTCCACAACAACTCGAATTTATCAGATTATTGGACGAAGACCAGAGCAGATCATGATGTTAAGAAAGCTCTTCAGAGACATCTACCATTGGCTTCTACATGATCCCGACAGGTTTTCGAATTTTGAGTATAATAGATCTCAAAAAATCGGAGGGTTTTTTCCTCTTAAATTTGAGTTTTCCCCTCGACCAGAAAAATTCAAGGGTTAATATATAGGCCCCTATCCTACAGACTCCTATGTACCTGTACACACACTGTTGTCTGTTCAGAGTTTGGTAATACTGTCATAGTTGTGATGATGAACTCTTACTGCTTAAGTAATCTGTTTTTGTGTTTTTAAACTGTTTGCTGTAGTGCTCTAATGAGCTCTAACAAATAGGTGTACTTAGTAGGTATATTGACTGCTACAAATGAATAGATAATGAATAATGTAGAACTCTGCAATACAATTGCAATAAAACTGCCCATTTGGCACTCATGCTATTACTTACTGTACAAGTCTTGAGTGCCACAATTGTAAGTGAAAGTGGAAAGTGCTAAAATAGACACAACATATAGCATCTATTGATGCAATTCAAGGGCATGGTAACCCTTGAGTTAAATCTAGTTTGAACGTGGCAAAAGCATTGCACTAGCAATATCCACTTATGTTTTGTACCCAAGTCTATTGGTCCTGTTACTAACATTATGTACATTGTTGCACTAGAAGTGCCCAGACAAAAAAACTGTATTGTAAGTAAAAGTAATACATCCAAAGTTGTACTGTGCACTATGCACTGCATTTGAAAATGATGCTTCACATGTCTTAATATTCACAGCTTAAAAGACTATAAATAAAATAATTAAAAAATTCTTCTTACTACTTTCTGTGGACAAATAAATCTCTTCTCCCTAGCCAAATGGATTCTATTCATATCCGGAATATAAAAAAAATCAAGCAATTTTTAAAATTTTAATTTTTGAAATAAATGTAAAATGTCACAGTCTCATTGAAAATGAAGATTGTGATTTTATTGTGAATGTGTTTTTTACACCATTTTATGGGATAGAGTTAGAGATTTGTTTTTTTCTCTAAACAAATTTTTAATTTTCAATATTTCTAAAATTCTAAAAAAAACAAAAATACCTGAATTCAAATTTGAATAATTCTAACTTTCCATACAGCCTTAAAACTTTAAAGGGAAGTTTCATTAACCCACCAAATTGTAATCAATACATCTTTTTAGTGTTTAGGGTTTATAATAGATTGAATATAGGAACCATTACCCTGGGTTCTTGGAGTACTGTTTCACTTTTCATAATCCCCAAACTTTTTTAAGCAATTTTGATTTCATATTTAGAATGTTCAGTAGAGTCAGTTTAGATTTAGGGCCAAACTAACTTATACTTGGGTTTTATATATTTGCTACAATTTGATTTTTTTACAGATTAAATCTGTATTTTTTTCTGCAGATCACATCAGTACTGTATGTGTTGCATTGCCAAAGGAAATCAAACTATAACATTTTTTTTATTATTATTCTTATTTACATTATATTTGAAACAGCCTGCATCTTGTTGCATTGGAAATCATCTATATTCTTCTCAAATGCTTTCTGAGTATAAAACCAATTTCTTATATGCTTCCTGAATATTAAAACAATCTCTAAATACCCAAAGGATAAAATTAGGTCATTAAGTTAGTTATAGGAGGAAGTTTTCTTAACACAGTTACATTGTCTATGATTATAGAATAAAGCTTCAATTGTGGAAAACAGATGAATGTGCCTAACCACATGTTAAATGCAGGGCTTGCAAAGAAACATTTTAAATAAAACACCACATTATAATATAACAAAGGAATAGGGCGGACAGGTTTATCTATACTTTGTGCATGGTGCACAACTGTGATGAATAATTTATGTTCAATTGTAGAATCTGCAGCAAATTTTGCTAGAATGAAATTTAACATAGAATTTCTTTTGCTACACAGGATCTAATTTTGTTAATCAGAACAAACATCATACAATGGGGCATATTTACTAATGGAAGTATGTTGAATTATTTTCATATTGGTGAAAATTCTCTTTTTTTCTTTGGAAAATCTCACATCTCTGTCCAGGTCCAAGCTGGAGAGCTGCCATTATAAAGATATAGCAGATATTTTTGCACTTCATTATGAACGTCACCTCCTCTATGCTAATTTTCCACATGCGTAAATTTTTTACGGTGAAAATTCTCTAGTGAAGTTCCCTGCTAAACTTGTATTGGCAAAATGCAATGAAGAATTTTCACAAACAATTTCCACCAGCAGCCAATTAACATACACCTGTAAGTAAAGGCTGATTGACAGCTAGAAGCAATGTTTGGCTTCAACTCATGCTCGAAACACAGAAATATATTGTGAGTGATTGGCCTAACCCACACTGTGGCATTGACCAACACCTAATTTTTTGTAATAATTATTTTAACTGTACATAAAGGTTTCTGACTGAACATACAGTACAGCACGTTTTAATAATAATATGATTCTTATTAGGATACTCCACTGCTATGGTAAGAGAATTTAACAAATATGATAATGTGACCACAATACAGTGAATTCCAATTTTTAACTCTTTATAATGTTTAGCCTCTCTTGCACACTGTTCTAAAGGAAATGCTAACTTGCAGTATCAGTAAAAACTCTTCTCTCCTGACTAACGTTAAACCAGAGAAGCTACATACTATGTGCCATGTATTTCCAAAGAGTATAGTAAATAGTATTAGGTATTAGTAAATAGTATATCGCCAGACCAACAAAATGTAGATTATTTTCATACTGGTTGTCAGTAGAGGACTGATTAGACAAGGGGTGAATGCTGGGGGCTTGTTTGGTAGCTTCAAGAAGCTACCAAACTTGTCTTCCTCTGCAGAAATACATCTTTTATGAATGCACTTGTTCCTGTATCCATTTTGTTTTTTGTTGACCCTTCTTCTTTCAGACATGGTCCTTATTATGCTATATAAATAAAAATGGCACTTGCTAGCCTCAGCAATTTATTATGGCATTATATAAATATAGTTGACACTTTAATAAGAAAGATGTAGACTACTCACTATAGCTTAGAAAGATTTTGGACCACGGCAAAGCTGTTAGGTGCATCTTTTCAAAGCAGAAATCTTCCCTGTAACTTGTGGCATGGTTTGTACATGGGTGAAGTATTCATATCTACAACAAATTGTCCAACACAACAATCTACTGGAAATCAGTGTAATTGAGATGCACACATGGATGTTCCTTTTGTACAGGGCTATGGAGTTCTGTGTCATTGGCCAGTATGACTGGCAGATTTTGATTGGCCAAATCCCTTGTGTGTGTTGGATTACATATACTCCAAGGATCATATAGTTTGGTTAAAAATCAACTGAACTGTGTTATGTATTGGTGCTAGAGATGGGCGAATAAATTCACCAGTAGCAAATTTGCGGTGAATGTCTGCGTTTCGCCGCCAGTGAATAAATTCATAATTCATAAATTGTTGCGTATCAACATTATTTGGACGCCCATTGACTTTAATGTATTTGGACAAAATAGGCACGCATATAAAAATTGTCACGGATGGCAAAATTGTTGTGCGTCAATAATTTTAATGCCCATTGACGATTGGCGTTTCGCAAATTCTGAGTGGGGTACTCTCAGAATATGCTGAAAAATCTTTTTTTTTACCAATGTGAAGGAACCACAGAGATAAAGTTATTAACTTCATGCATGTATATATTCTTTAAACAATTACAATTAATCCTGTAGTTGTGACATATGTGTTCTAATTGATTCTTAAACATTTCAGCTACTCAGAGATCTTTTTCATCTTTTGTACTTTGTCTTGTTGTTTTGTCTTAATGCTTTAAAGAATCAATCATTAAAACAGTAACAACAACATTTCTTCACAGTGATGTATTGCTAAGCAAGAACATTCTGAGAGGTGCCATTTAGCTAAAGAAATATGTTTTGGTTGGACAGCTAAAATCAATGCAGCTACAAAGTATTGAACAGCATTGCATTGAATAAAAAATTAAGTTAAATACAGCTAGGTATCTTAGGTGAAAATCTGTAGCTCACTAAACTAGTTGATGCTCCTGACATTATTTTTTCTAATGCTACACCTTGCATACATAAAATGCACATAGATGGCGACATTCTCTGTGGCTCTTTCGCTCTACTTCACTTCTTTAATTGCACCATACACAACTTCTGACAGATTACAGTTTTGGTAGCTATGTCTAGTGAATATAAAGCCAGGCCTAGATCTGTAGAAAAAGACTTAAAGGGCATGTAAAGGAAAAAAATAAAATCCCATTTTTACTTTCTTTAATGAAAAAGAAACATCTACAATATACTTTAATTAAAAAATGTGTATCATTTTTATAAGAAACCTGACTGTATGCAGTGAAATTCTCCCTTCATTTACTGCTGTGGATAGGAATTGGTTCTGCAGGGAAACAATTATACTTTAACAGCAGGGGGAGCCCCCACCTTACTTCTCAGCCATGCAGAACTCAAGCAGCTTTGTTTGTTTTCCTGTAGCGCAGTCAGTGACTGTGTAGAGATTTATATTGGATTTTATTTTTGCCTTTATGGTTTCCAACTCCAGCTGCAGAGACAAAGATCATGGAGCCAGATTTAAACCGATAAATTGGGATTCTATTTGGAGGATTATTTTGCTGCAGCCACTGGTTCTGCAGAATTGGAGAATGTTTCTATTAAACAACACAAAAACTATAAAATCCACATTAGATTACATGACAACACGGAACCCAGTGCAGTCTGCCTATTCTGATTATTAATCAGTCTTGCTGTATTGGCGTCTGGCAGATATTATTTAACTTGTGCTGTTTTGATAATTTATGACAATCCCTAAGAAGCCAAGACTACACTGAGCATGTGCACAGTCTTGGTCTTCTAAAGATGTTTAACAAAGTTACAAGATGTCGACCCCCCGGTGGCCAACTTTGAAAGCATAAATAATTTTTTTGATTAGGCTTTTGGTGCAGTAAGTTCACGTTTGTTTAGTATACAAAATACAGCATTTCTAGCCTTATTCTATTTTAGACTTTACTTCCCTTTAAGCCTATTAAAGGTAGTCGAGCCTTGGATGGTCAGCTAGTATCAGTAGAATCACTCTGCCACTCTGTCTACTGGTAAACAAACAAAAATATTGCTGATATATTTGGTATAAACTATTTATATTGTGTGTCAAGAATTGCATATGCAGTATATCTGGTCCTTGTAATACAACCTAAACGAACACATTAATAGCATTACTTCTGTCATGCACAGTGTCACATTTTTCATATTGAAATCTGTGGTGTACCATATGCACTGTATGAGCAAATGATAAAAAAAAAAGCTGTAGGCATATTGTAGCTCATAAGGTAACACATCTGTCTTGCAGCACTGGGGATAAGGCCAGGCATCACAACCAGCAAGAAGGGAGAAATATCAGCTGGTGGGGGCATACACAGTTCAGCTGCATGAACAGCAAGAATGAACAAACGGGCAATGGCAGGGGATAAACCAACAGTAAAAGGATTATTATATAATTGAAACCTCAATAAGTTGGGGGAGAAGATGGTTAGAGGGTTGGAGGAGATTTTAAACCAGGTGTGGGTGGGGAGGGTACAGTAAAGGTTTCCGTGGAAGATAGGTTAGATGAGATAGTGGGCATAGGAATGGAAAATGGAGGCAGAGATACGGTTGGGGTACTGTTTAGGACAGGGAGGACCTCATGTCAAATATGCAATATGGTACCGACATTAAATGTATGTTTGCAAATGCAAGGAGTTTGGTAAAATGGGAGAGCTAGAGGTGCTGGTGCTGGAGGGGAAATATGACGTGATTGGTGTGGCCAAAACATGGCTGAATGAGTCACATGACAGGGCAGTTAATATCAGTGGCTATGCTTTGTTTTGGAGGAACAGAGGCAACAGAAAAGGAGGAGGGGTATGTCTGTTTGTTGGGCAGGATTTAAAAGTTAATACAAAGTAGGAGGTGATGTTAGAAAATGAGGGGACAGAAGCTTTATGGGTGGAGCTCTTCACTGATTGTAGAGAATCCAGCAAGTTAATTGTAGGAGTATGCTAATATAATGTAAGTGGAGAGGAGGAGACTAAGCTTCTGATGCAAATAGAAAAGGCTACAAGTTTGGGTAAATTAATAATAATGGGAGATTTTTAATGACTGGAGCAATGGGAACAAGTTTATAAACTTGTTGCATGACCATTTTATGGCTCAGGTTGTTGAGGAGCCAAGCAGACAAAATGCTATACTGGATCTAATGATCTCTAATCACCCAGAATGTATAGCAACTGTGCAAGTAATTGAACCCCTGGGCAATAGTGGCCATAATGTGATCTCATTTAATGTCTGGTGCAAATATACCACAAAAACCCTGAATTTCAGAAAAGCTTAGAGCATAGATTGGGGCATTGTGTTTTCTGCTAAAAACACAGAGCAGCTATGGTTGGCATTTAAAATGATATTAAATTGTTACTGTTTTACAAATTATTCTCTTAAGAAGTAAATGTAGAAGCACCAAGAAATACCCTATGTGGCTTAATATAGAGGTAAAGAAATGAATAGAAATAAAGAGAAAATCATATAAAAACTACAAGTCTGTAGGAACAAAAGCTGCATTTAACATATATAAACACTATAATAAATGTTGTTGCAAAGATTGGAAATGAGGAGCGCATTGCAACAGATGCTAAGACTAACCCCAAAATGTTTTTAAAGTATATTAATAGTAAAAAGATGCAGGTTGAGAGTGTTGCCCTTTAAATAATGGTACCAGAATGGTGGTAACAGATACAGAAAGGCCAAGGGGCATACAGGTATTTATCAAAAAAGTGAAGTTAGAGCTCACCACAATCCACTAGTAGAATTCTGACACTCTCCATTCATTTCTATTTGATTTTTAAAGGCATATTTATCAAAATGTGAACATTCACACATTTATAAATAATCTTTTAAAAATCCCATAAAAATGAATGGAGAGTGGTGAAATTTTATTCTATTGGACTTTGGTGATCACTAACTTCACTCTTTGATGTTAAACCAAATCAGTTCTTTTCTTCAGTGTATATAATAGAGGAATCAGAGTGCCCAGACCCACATCATAGCTGCACTGTTGGCTTACCTCAATATAGTGAGTGGCTGACTCAGGATATAGTTTATAAAGCTTTACAAACAATTCATGTGAACAATGCTCCAAGGCCAAATAGAATACACCCATGGGTTTTAAGACAGCTTAGTTCAGTTTTAGACTAGCCTCTATTTCTGATTTTCTCAAACTCTCTTTCAGCTGATATGGTATCTATGGATTGGAGTAAAGCTGATGTCATTCCTATATTTAAAAAGAATGATAGGCTTGTAAATTTGATATCCATGGTGGGCAAATTATTTCATGGCTTGTTAAAGGATCGCACTCAAAATTTTGTCCTAGTGAATAGTATTATGAACAGCAGTCAGCATGGCTTTATGAACAACTGCTTTCTAAACTAAGGGCTATTGGGCTTAATGAGGTCAATGAGGTAATTTGCACATGGATAAGAAACTGCCTATAGGATTGTGTACAGAGGGTGGTTGTTAATGTTACATTCTCTACCTGGAGTAAGGTTCATAGTGGGGTCCCTCAGGGTTCTGTATTGGGTTCACTTTTATTTAACTTGTTCATTAATGACTTAGGGGAGGCTATTGTTAGTAATATATCAGTGCTTGCAGATGACAAAACTATACAGCCTTAATTCCATCCAGGATGTGACATCCTTGCTGCAGAATATTGACAAACTGGCAATCTGGGAAGCTAAGTGGCAGATGAGGTGCAATGTTGATATATGTAAAGTCATGCACCTTTGGTATAAAAATATGCAAACTACTTATATCCAAAATGGGACTGCACTAGGCAAATTCATAATGGAAAAGGACCTTGGATTCCTTGTAGATAATAAACTTGGTTGTAGCCATCAATGCCGGTCAGCAGCTTCAAGGGCAAACAAGGCCTTGAGTTGTATTTAAAAGGGGCATAGATTTGAGATATGCTGTACAGTTTTGGTCTCCAGTGCTCAAACAGGACATTATTGAATTAAAAAAGGGTCCAGGGAAGGCAACTAAGCTGTTAAAAGGTATGGAAAATCTCAGCTATGAGGAAAGACTGACAAAATTGGGGGTGTTCACAATGGAGAAGAGGCCCTTAAGGGGGGATATGATAACTATGTATAAATATATAATGGGGTTGTACAATAACCTCTCTAATGCTTTATTTACCAGTAGGATTCTTCCAGCTGACAAAAGAGCACCCATTATGATTAGAAGAAAGGAGGTTCCATCTCAATATTCAGAATGTGGAATTCTCTCCCTGAATCGGTCGTACTGGCTGATACATTAGATAGCTTTAAGAAGGTGTTGGATGGCTTTTTAGCAAGGGAG
The DNA here is from genome assembly GCF_017654675.1 of Xenopus laevis. Taxonomy (NCBI): domain Eukaryota; kingdom Metazoa; phylum Chordata; class Amphibia; order Anura; family Pipidae; genus Xenopus; species Xenopus laevis. The sequence goes on along the minus strand of NC_054373.1, from coordinate 76,495,084 downwards.
GGATTAGTCAACAGGAACTGCTCCTAGCATGCACACAGACAGACGTGTATTCATGTTTAAAAGAAGAAATAGCATTTCGTTATGTGTTAAATGTGTTATCCTTGAGGTGTGGTGAACTATAGATTGCAAAAAAAGGGATGTTGCCGGCGTCAAAATCTGTGTTTCGGGAATTTTTCGCCCGTTTCGCGGTAAATTTGTGACAAAGCAAAATGGGACAAATTCGCCCGTCACTACCTAGGAGGCATAGAGCCAGGAATCAGATCAATCGGACAATTGTAGGAACGATGAAGAGGTAGAACTTAGTCTTTGTAGGCAACATGAAGAAGAGGATTGGATGCTGGGAGCAAAAAGAGGCAGAATAGAAGAAGCCATACAATTGGAAAGGCAAAACAAACTCCAGGCTGTAAGCTCCCCAGTGGACCAGTCAATGGATGGGTTATGGAGCCTGAGCCAAGGGAAACCCAAAATTATGGGAGTCTCGGGACATCAGTAGGAAAGAGATCTCCTCTTCATGAAGGCTACCAACAAAATATAGGACTGGAGAAGTAGCAGAGGTGAGGACACCTGGTGAAATCGGTCTGCCATCCACAGCTCTGGCAGAAATAGGAATTTTGAGAGGCACAAGACCATAGGACTTAGCAAAAGAATTATCAATAAAATTCCAGGGTGTTCAATGACGCCCTTTTGGGGCCCTGGGCTTTCTGCTGCAGAATCTACTAGGAGTAGTGCGTAAATAATAGTAACAAGTCCAAAACGAGGTACCTGCTAGGATTAGGCAAAATTTAGTCAAAGATCCAGTAATAGGGTCAAGGCAGGTGGCAGGAATCAAAGTCAATAGTCAGGCAGGAGTAAAAAAACAGAAACTCAATCACAGTATAAACGCTTGAGCAGGATCTGTAAACAGAAACCAGCTTGAGCACTGTCAAAATGGAGAATTTGCTTTAAAAGAGGATTTGGAGCAATGGTTGAACGCATTGCTTTTCCTGACTCTTTTCTTCTATCCTTCTCTTTTCTTACCCCCTTCTTCCTTCTTTTCTTCTTCCCTCCCATTTTAATTATTGATACAGTCACTTTAAAGCTTTCATAACGATAGTTCATATGTGGACACCATATTTTTTTGATCTGCTACGTTGCTACTTTTCATGTCTTACCATAAGCTGATATTTTCTTGTTGGACTTTGTTCCGCATTCTACACTGTATTGAAATAATTCAATAAAAATTTCAAATATTAAAAAAAAAAAAGAATATTTGGAGCCAAAATTTCGAATCCGGAGCCGAAACATGACGTCAATCCACTCTGTGTCAAACCGTGTACATCACGATGCTCAGCATCAAGTGCTGAGGAAATGACGCCAGCATCATTTAACCTTAGCCTGAGGAGCCCGGAAGTGTGTGCCTGTGCACCCTAAGATGTGGAGAGACATACCGGGAGGTAAGAGACTGCGGTTATCTCCCGGCACGTCTTACATATATTCAGCCTCACCAGAAGACACTGCAACTGTGGGTTGTTTCTTTGACCAATCTACCCCCACTGCATTTTTATCTTTTGGTAGAGTGGTCAGTGTGAACGTATCATTCTCTTTTAGTGAATCTATTTCAACTTTCATTGCCCAACTCCTAGGGGCACTGGACTAGGAAGAAGCCCCACCCCTGGGGGCACTGGATTCAGTAGAAGCCCCACTCTTGGGGGCACTGGACTCGGAGGCAGTAGACCCTGTTGGGGAGTCTGCACAGGAAGCAGCTGCTGAGGAGCTGGTACAGCTACAGCAGACAGCTGCTGAAAAGCAGGTACAGGGTCAGCTGCTGGAAAGTCAGCACAGGTACAGGGGGCTACTGCAGGGAAGCTGGCACATGAGGCAGCTGCTGCTGAGTAAAAGCTTTGGGCAGCCCCCCTGGAGCTATAGGCAGCGGAGGCTGCTGGGGAAGCCCCTCTGGAGCTGTGGGCAGCGGAGGCTATGGGGAGTGGAGGCTGCTGGGAAGGCTTCTCTGGAGCTGTGGGCAGCAGAGGCTGCTGGGAGGGCCCCTCTGGAGCTGTGGGCAGCAGAGGCTGATGGGATGGCCCCTCTGGAGCTGTAAGCAGCAGAGACTGATGGGGAACCCCTTTTGGAGCTGTAGGCAGCGGAGGCTGCCGAGGAACCCCTTTTGTAGCTGTAGGCAGTGAATGCTGCTGAGGAACCTGTTGATGAGGGGTAACAGGCCCGGGATTAAGGCAAATAGTTGAGGGATAGCCGGCCTTGGAACTGGGCAAACTCATCTAGGAACAGAACAGAAACGGAGCAGTATTGTAGATTGAAGGGGATCTACTGCACAGTAAGTTCTCTGTGCAGGAACAAACTTTACCTTCTAACAGGAAGAAAATGATCTCAAAAACTTGCTTGACAGGAGGAACACTCAAATAGTGTTCTTTTTCTGAAAGGAGCAGAACTTTCTCTAGGAAGATTGTAATTTTACTTGGGGAGCCATCACAGTACTGCGGGTCAAAATAGAGTACATAGTCTTTTTGGGAATCAGGTCAGAAGGCACAGGAACAGCCCTTGCATACTCTTGTGGCCTGAGCATTCTGTCAAGGATTAGGTAGGGGCCCTGTGGAGGTTGATGAGGTAGGTGAATCCTTTAGGCAAGATCTGGCTGAACCCACGGGACACAGACAGGAAAAGGGCAGGAACAGGGTGACAAGGACGATGAGCCAGACTGGAACAGGTGCAGAGTGCAACAGGACAGAGGGGACGAAGATCAGGACTGGACTAAACAGGATGAAGAGGACGAAGAGTCAGGACAGGAACAGACTGAATGGGACAGGACAGTGCGGGTGTAGATTAGGAGCAGACTGAAAGAATGGGACAGGACATAGCAGCAGTCATTACATATGTCCATAACTCTTTTGGCAATTTACTCTCAAGTAACATACACCTTGCCATCTCAAATAGTGTCATCCAGTTTCTCTCAGCAGACCTACAGTGGTGTGAAAAACTATTTGCCCCCTTCCTGATTTCTTATTCTTTTGCATGTTTGTCACACTTAAATGTTTCTGCTCATCAAAAACCGTTAACTATTAGTCAAAGATAACATAATTGAACACAAAATGCAGTTTTTAAATGAAGGTTTACGTTATTAAGGGAGAAAAAAAAACTCCAAATCTACATGGGCCTATGTGGAAAAATGATTGCCCCCCTTGTTAAAAAATAACTTAACTGTGGTTTATCACACCTGAGTTCAATTTCAAAGGTTATAAAGCCATTTCTAAAGCTTTGGGACTCCAGCGAACCACAGTGAGAGCCATTATCCACAAATGGCAAAAACATGGAACAGTGGTGAACCTTCCCAGGAGTGGCCGGCCGACCAAAATGACCCCAAGAGCGCAGAGACAACTCATCCGAGAGGCCACAAAAGACCCCAGGACAACATCTAAAGAACTGCAGGCCTCACTTGCCTCAATTAAGGTCAGTGTTCACGACTCCACCATAAGAAAGAGACTGGGCAAAAACGGCCTGCATGACACATTTCCAAGGCGCAAACCACTTTTAAGCAAAAAGAACATTAAGGCTCGTCTCAATTTTGCTAAAAAACATCTCAATGATTGCCAAGACTTTTGGGAAAATACCTTGTGGACCAACGAGACAAAAGTTGAACTTTTTGGAAGGTGCGCGTCCCGTTACATGTGGCGTAAAAGTAACACAGCATTTCAGAAAAAGAACATCATACCAACAGTAAAATATGGTGGTGGTAGTGTGATGGTCTGGGGTTGTTTTGCTGCTTCAGGACCTGGAAGACTTGCTGTGATAGAAGGAACCATGAATTCTACTGTCTACCAAAAAATCCTGAAGGAGAATGTCTGGCCATCTGTTCATCAACTCAAGCTGAAGCGATCTTGGGTGCTGCAGCAGGACAATGACCCAAAACACACCAGCAAATCCACCTCTGAATGGCTGAAGAAAAACAAAATGAAGACTTTGGAGTGGCCTAGTCAAAGTCCTGACCTGAATCCTATTGAGATGTTGTGGCATGACCTTAAAAAGGCGGTTCATGCTAGAAAACCCTCAAATAAAGCTGAATTACAACAATTCTGTAAAGATGAGTGGGACAAAATTCCTCCAGAGCGCTGTAAAAGACTCGTTGCAAGTTTTCGCAAACGCTTGATTGCAGTTATTGCTGCTAAGGGTGGCCCAACCAGTTATTAGGTTCAGGGGGCAATTACTTTTTCACACAGGTTTGGATTTCTTTTCTCCCTAAATAATAAAAACCCTCATTTAAAAAGTGCATTTTGTGTTTACTTGTGTTATCTTTGACTAATAGTTAAATGTGTTTGATGATCAGAAACATTTTGTGTGACAAACATGCAAAAGAATAAGAAATCAGGAAGGGGGCAAATAGTTTTTCACACCACTGTATTTTGATAGGGTAAGTTGGTGCTGAGGTCTCATGTCTTATGCGCCTCTTACTGAGCAGTGACTGAAAGTTCTTTACCATAAATTCTGTGCCATTATCAGACCATATACATTTGATAGTCCCATAGGGGGCAGTACCAGCAATGAACTTTTCTATGGCTAATACAACTCATCTTTCAGAAAAAACTCAAATACTGCACCAGAGTAATCATCAGTAAATGCTATAGCATATCTATGGGGCATACTAAATTAGTGTGTACTCGTTTAAGTAATTGTTTGGTATGGGTGGTTGCCTCTCTGTTTCTGTTGTAAAAAATTTTTCCTGGGTACAAATTTCGCAATTTAGGTTAGACCTATCAACATTACCCTTGATCTTCATTCCATCAAGTACACTTTGTAGTTTCAAAAGATCATCATAATTACAGTGACCAAGGATTTCATGCCAGTTTTGAATATGATAACAACCATGACAGCTGTCACGAGTCTCATCATAAGTGTTCAGATAATAAAGTTGTTTAATATTTCTTGATGGTAAATTTGGTGTAGTTTTTATGAATCAGTTCACTCCTATCTTGCTGAAATTTACCAGATGCGTTGTTGCTTGTTGCTGCTTCAGCAGAGAAAATGTCCTGTGGATATGTGGGGATATACAGTGCATTTAGTGATGTCTTTACTCTGTTCCCCTTGCTGTCAGTCAGGCACACTTCTGCATCACCTCTCCTCAGCGCTACAAAAGAAGTCCTTTTACCATCTGCCAACTCCATGTAGTGGTTCTCTGGCTTGAATGTCTAGTCAAATCTTGTAATTATATGTGATGTTGCGCCTGTATCCACCATTAGTCCCTTTGGTGTAAAACTGTTTGACTGCCTCTCACTTATTTTTAAAGCAAATGTTTGCTCTGTGTCATCAGCTGCTTGCTTTACATTGTCCCACCCCTTGCATCTGCAAAATGTCTCTTTATGTGTCGGGCTCTTGCAATAGTTACACCACTGTGACCTTCTTTTATTTAGTTTGCTTGGGCATGCATTAGCTTTGTGGCCCTTTTGGTTGCAGTTGTAGCAGACAGGGTTAATGTTGCCTCTCTTCATTTATGTTATAACAGGGGTGCTTGCCTGCATCACATTTTCAGTGTTTCGGCTGATAGTGTCCTTAAAACTTCTTAACTGCGTTTTAAACATAGTAAAAGTCACTTTCCATCACCTTGTGTTCTGGATAGCAAAGGGTTTAAATTATTCAGGTAGTCCCTTAAGAATTATTGCAATAAACAGTCCATCACTTAATGTCTGTTCAGCATTTATTAGTGCTGTGATGGCTAATTCTGCATGTATTATATAGTCTGTGACACTTTAATTTGTAGTTTGATGAAGAGTTGTTGATTCAGTGTATAAGATAATTATTTGTGGCTTACCTTTGCCAGCATAGTGGTTTCTCATGATTGGTAATGCTTTCCTTCCATCATTGGCTGCTTCCCTCATAATCAGAGACAGACTTTTATCATCCAAAAATGTAGTTAATTCAACATTAGCCTCCTTTTTATTACTTCTGTCCTCATCCAAGTCTGTGTCCTCTGTGGGTTCATGAAGGATTGTTTCTTTAAGATTCATCAGGCGTATGTGACCTAGAAACCTTGTCTCCCATAGTTCATATTTCTTTTCATCTCCATCAAATATCAGCCTGCCATCAAACCATCGGTTTCTTCCCTCCCTCTCTCTTGGTCACATAACCTGTTGCCATTCTGATTAAGAGATGGGATAACAAGTAGCTCATTCTCATGTGAGCCTGTAGCTTTCTTTTAGACAGAGGAGAAACTGTACATACACACCATGCTTCATCACTTCAAGAATACAAAACTTTATTAACACTTCTGCATCAGATTACTATGAAATCTGTATGAGAGCACACCCATTAATACATATTTTAACAATTCCCCTCCCCCCCTTTAGGCCCATAGTGTAATGCTGTGCAACACCATCCACAAGAGAAGAAAGAGTTGTATTACACTGTGAACCTATGGTGGACTGAAAAATTGGGTTTGTGGTTCTTATATTACATAGGTTTCTATCAATCTATAATAGCCTTAAATCCTTTTTGATGTGTAATTCTGTATATTGCTTGCTTTTAAATGTGTAATTGGTCTAATGTGTGAACATGTGAGTTTACAAGGAGATGCAAATTCTTTTTCAAAACCATAAATTTTCATTTGTACAGCTTGTAAATATATAGTGCAAGTTTCTGTTTACTAGTATTATAATTACTTACATGACAATTCCTCTTGTAAACTGGCATGCTGAATTTCCTACCAATATCAGGACACACTATACAGGACACACCAGGGAAAAAAGTTCCATTTGCAGATAGCTCTTGGATTAAACATATATATATATATATATATATCTATATCTATATATATATATATATATAAATATATATATATATATATATATATATATATATATAAATATATATATATATATATATATAAAAATCTAAATCTATCTATCTATCTATCTATATATATATATCTATATCTATATCTATATATATTGTAACAAAAAACCGCACTCACAGGACTTCAAAAAAAAGCCGCAAAGGCTGTGATTTATTGATCCGACGTTTCGGCTACAACTCTAGCCGTCCTCAGGAAGAGTCTTCCTGAGGACGGCTAGAGTTGTAGCCGAAACGTCGGATCAATAAATCACAGCCTTTGCGGCTTTTTTTTGAAGTCCTGTGAGTGCGGTTTTTTGTTACAATATATTACTATTTGTTTGCCAGCACCTGGGCAGTTACTGACAGGGAAGGTGTGCACCTCTTTGGACTTTTTATATCTATCTATATATATATATATATATATATATATATATATCTATCTATCTATCTATCTATCTATCTATATATATATATATATATATATATATATATTATAGTACAAACACCTGCACTCTGTCCACTTTTTTCTCCAGGCCGGGTGCTCGGTCAAAGTCTTTATACATGCATAGAATGGACCAGCACACCGTTTTCTTCAATCAAACGTGTTTATTCAATACACACTGTGATGCACAGTGTGTATTGAATAAACACGTTTGATTGAAGAAAACGGTGTGCTGGTCCATTCTATGCATATATATATATATATATAGGATTATATTCTCTTCTAGGAGAAAACTAGGTTGTAAGCAGACTTGCGCTGTCTCTTTAGAAATGCAAAAAAAAGTGCAAAATTAGCTTACCATCCCTATGATATTGATATTCATCTGTTCATTTATTTAAATTAAGAGCCGATTCCTCAACAAACAAAGAAGAAGAAATCTGTGCCCACATTAATTTTCTTTTCATCAGGAACGTTTGTAAAAGGTATTTAGCATTTCAATGGTTTGCCAATACGGCTACACGTTAATGAAAAGTATGGAAAGAGGGAACAAAAATGTTTTTGTTGCAACTATATATTTTTAATTGGGATGCATAAGTGTGCATTATGACTTTTCCACTTTTTTTTTATAAAAGCTTTACATTTGTTGTTTAAGTTTCTGTCGCACAAGTATGACTATGAAGATTTTCATTCATCCAGGTCATAGTATATCTAGTATAGGTCAATCTAAAAAACAACTGGACTTGCTGAGTAATCAATGAAGACGTTTCACTACTCATCCGAGCAGCTTCTTCAGCAATTCATGTCAAGGTGGAGAGACCATCTCTGAACAGAGGCGGGGGCCTTCGACACCACCTGTCTGCTACATACAATGCTGTTCTAACATCTGTACCCCGGCGGTTTCAGAACACTTCACACGTCCATTCATGCAACTCTCACAAGTAACACCTGTATCTAGGAGTTGCATGACACATTGGATAATCCTATCACAACTACACAGAATCAATACCTCTGTGAATTTCTTCAGATGTCACCTCTTTGAAGAGTTATAATGTGCCATTGTAAATGGATTAGTGGAAGAGTTTATATGCCGAAAACTTCCCACACCAGTCAGTTGAACTGAAGAAGCTGCTCGGATGAGTAGTGAAACGTCTTCATTGATTACTCAGCAAGTCCAGTTGTTTTTAGATTGACCTATACTAGATATGTCACACAAGTATTTTTTTAAGTATTTTTTATTTTGGGGAGCAGTATAAGTGATCTATTTGAATTTTGCCAAAGTGCCCACAAGTTCCCTGTTTGATACAGTGCCCCAAAAATTACTGCTTCCTAAACTAAGGATCTAGTTAAGGGCTTAATAAATTAATTTGCTCATGGAGAGGAGACTAATTACAGGATCGTGTACAAAGGGTGGTTGTTAATAGCACATTCTCTACTTGGAGTGAGGTTCTCAGTCAGGTCTCCCAGAGTTTTATATAGGGTCCACTTTTATTTAACATGTTTATTAATGACTTAGAGGAGGGTATTGTAAGTAATATATCAGTGTTTGCAGATGACACAAAACTATGCAGCCCAAAGGGTGTTGCAACACCCTTGCAACAGGATCTTGACAAACTGGCAATCTGGGCAGCTAAGTGGCAGATGATATGCAATATTGATAAATGTAAAGTCATGCACATGGGATGAAGAAATATGTAAGCTACTTGTGGGGCAGCACTAGGCAAATCCATAATGGAAAAGGACCTTGGAGTCTTTGTAGATAATAAACTTGGCTGTATCAAGCAATGCCAGTCAGAAGATTGAATTGAAGAGGGTCCAGAGAAGGGCAACCAAGCAAGTAAAAGGTACGGAAAATTTCAGGTATGAGGAAAGACTGGCCAAGTTAGGGTTGTTTATGCTAGAGAAGAGATGTTTAAGGTGTGATATGATAACTATGTATACCTATGTATAAATTTATTGCAGTATATATATATATAGCAGTTAGGCAGGTTATACATAGGCCTAAAATGTTAAATTTGATGGACATGTGTCTTATTTCAGCCTAACTTTCTAATACTAGTACAGCTACTACCCCCACTCTTCCCTCTTATTTCCTATCCATGCTGCAAATAGGAAAATACTTGATCTCCAAAACAGAAGATCTTGCACAAATTCTTTGTTAAGATGTTTGTAGTTAAAATTACATAAAAGCATGATAGGCTAGCATTGTTTTGGTGATGGCATATATACCTTAAAAATAAAATGTGAATTGTAAGTGAAAATAACACTCTAGTTTTTCTATAGCAATAAAAGTACAAGAATGAACAGGCTGTAGTCAGCAACATTCAGCCAGAAGGAGCACAGTATTCTAGGAATTGGTTGAAATACTGGGATGTTAATTTTTGAATTCTTTCTGGATTGGGTTCCAACTTAGCTGGATGGTATGTACAACTATGTACATAAATGTAAGGAGAGGATGAGGCATAAACCACCTCAAGGAGAGATGTCACTCCTTCTGTAATGAAGGCCTATCTCCTCTCTGAAGGAAACTGTAAGGCCACTCACTGTTGTGTAGAGGGGATGTCCGGTTCTGTTCATCTCTGCAGGCAAGTAGTTGGTCGCAGTCACCAGCGAAGACGCATCCGTGGGCGAGCGTGCGCCTTGATGTGCGTGTGCCTTGTCGCTTGCGCGTCTCGGTATGCGTACGTTCCTGCGTTGCGTCGCCATGCGTTTCTGCACATGCAAGTTTTTGCTGGGCTTATATCAACTCAGTTGACATACAAACAAATTGCTAGGTTATCTTAGTTCATTTCCAAGAGACCCCAGCATTGTTATATTTGATCTCCTGTTGTTAACCAGGCTATTCCTGACTCACTTGAACTCTTCCTGCATCCGACCTCGGCCTGATTTCACTACGAACCTGATCTGCCTGCATCTGACCTCGGCCTGACTTCATTATGAACCTGAGCTGCCTGCCTTTGACCCGGATCTGTTTGACCTAGTCCATCTCACCCTTGTTACTTTGTCCGGACTCTCCGGCCTCTTTTCACATCGCATTCTTTCTGTCTCACCTTCAGGTTAGTCTGTCGCTGATGGAAGCTGCTTGTGTGCCCTCCTCTGCAAATTGATCCGCATAAAGCCTTATAGAAACCCTCTAGTTTCTGTCTTAAGTCAAGCAATGGAAAAGAACAAGCAGCCCCCAAGAGACTTTATTGGAAGGACAAAGGCAAACCACTTGGAAACTGTATGAGACCAGTATGATTGGTTAAAAAATCTAACAAGGGCTTTCAAATTTACATGATGAATGGGATGGAAAGATTGTAAGAATATAATTTCTAAAATTGCATTCAATTAAAACCACCAGTGTATGAAAGAATATTGCCAAATTGTTGTCAGAAGAATCAAATACCCTAGACCAAATGCTTTACACTACACATGGAGCAGAATGTATTTCGATATTTGACAAATATTCATTAAAAAGTATACTGCCTCACCTTCTGGGCATGTATGCTGGGTCTAGTCAGGCCATGTAGTAATCCTGTATTGATCACAGAAGATCTGTCCTATTGATCACAGAAGATCTGTCCTATTTGAAAATGACTTCTGAGAATACAGGTGCATGGTACATTCACTGATGAATATATAACTCATATTGTTCTCAAACCTGAGAAGATTAATATGCAAATTCAGCTTGCCTTTTGTCAGAATTTTTATTGTGGAGTAGTGAGGAACGTTTATCTTCTTTCTGCAACTCCTATGGTAAAAGTAGCAACAATTGGATCACAATGCTTGCATCCTCTTAAAACACTGGCTTTCATCCCAAATTGTACTCTAACCAGGGCTTTCAGAAGTATTTAGCAGACAAAATGTGCATCCTTCTTATATCTAACTAAAATTTGCCTTCAGGTATGCCCACCATGATATTGCTCAGGTTACCTCCTGGGGAACCAGCCCACAGCTTGTGCATGGTTGCCTTAAAGTCTTATTCCCATGTGTAATAAAGGTGTACAGTTTTCCTAGGTGCAATAACTAATGACAACCAAGTAGATATTTCTTTTAAACAGATGACCAGTAACTTCAACCTGGTTGCCATAGTTGGCTAGACCTGTAGCAATTTTTGTATACAGGATAAGAAGTCAGCACTCACCAACCGAATATAGTCTAGTTAGGTGCACATCCCAGGCAGCCACTTCCAGCCAAACTTTAGGAACAATTTTCAATTAGACAGCACCAAGAAAATTGAATTTTTCTTAAAAAGCCTTTATTAGCTTGAGGAAAGGCTAATGTAAGCCTGAGACATTGCAATTTTTGTATATTCAACTGTATACATACAGGTTTCCAATGTGCAATAACTAATAACAACTAAGTAGGTCTTTCTTTTAAACAGGTGGCCAGTGAATGCAGCCTGCTCATTGGTTGCCATAGTTGACTAGACCTGTAGCAACTTTTGTATACTCAACTGTATACGTACAGTTTTCCCAGGTGCAAGACCTGTAGCAATTTTTGTGTTCTGATCTTGAGCTGCTCAGGAAGGAAATGGGAAAGAGTATCTGAGGCTTCTGATCTCTTCATGAGCAGCTCAACATCAGAGCACTTTGGCTCTTTATCTTAATGTCTTTGACTCTACAGTTACAGAAAACGACAAGCAGGTGGCACTGTTGTTAAATTGTCATTAAATTGGCGGTTAATAAAAACTTAAATAACTCGGAAACGGAAAAAAATAACTATTGTAGGAGGGAGTGGCCTGACATGCTGGAGAGCGTACCTAATCTTTGAGAGCTCCATTCCATTGCAAACCCAGACAAACAGCCTTTTTATTAGCTTGATTTCTATGTTTGGGGTCTCCCAGACCTCAGGAGAACTTCAGCAGTGTAATGACTTCACAAATCGGGCCTAGCTGAGAGGCATGCTGTAATCAAAGATGGCACATACGGTAGAGACGTGCATGATCTTCCTCTCCGGCGTCTTCACAGCACGTCATTGACTCTCTTCAATGATCGCCACTACCATCTCAGCAGCCACATGCACAATTGCTCCAGACCCTTGATCTCTTCCTGCAAGCTCCAATGGAGCCTGACATTGTCTGACCCAGTCACCACACAAACTCTTACAACACAGTTGTCAACTCTGCAAAGCAACCTCATGGCAACCTTAACTAAAGCAGTCACAGAAGCTGTGGTTGTTAAGGAAATACACACTGAACTGTTTAAACTAGGCAGCCATACAGATAAGATAGATTATATTACCAATTACCTTATACAGAGACAATCCACCCTTGAGGAAGAAAATGCATACCTCAGAGATGAGCTACAACAGCTTAAAAATATGTGTGAAGACCTGGAAAATAGGTCAAGAAGGCAAAACCTCAGAATCCGGGGAGTACCAGAAGACAAATCAGCACAAGATATTCCAAATTATCTCTGCATCCTCTTTTTTGCGATATGCCCTAACACACACCAGATCAATGAAAACTTTACAGGGCTCATTGCTCCTTAGGCCTAAAGCCTCCCCCAACTAAGCCTCCCAAAGACGTAGTAACCTATCTGCACTACTTTAAACAGAAAAAGCTGATCCTTACTCGTGCCCTTCGGAAATCACCACAAAGTTCCGATTTTCACAGACCTCTCGCAATCATCCTGGGTAAACAGAACTTAAACCAGTCACACAACACCTTAAGGAAATGAAAATTCCATAGTACTGGGGATACCCCTTTAAATTGATTGCACAACATCATAGACACACACATATCCTGCAAGATCCAGATAAGGCACAACACTTCCTCTTTTGCCATAGGCTTGCAAGACAAGCCATCCACTAACTCGAGGGGAAGTCCAACGAAACCTGCTCCATCCTCAATGGCAACAAGTCCATGGATTGCCATCCCAACAATGACTGGCATTAAGCCTGTCGTCTTCATCAGACCATAGAAGTGACTCTCCTAGTTAAGGAAAAATATTGCTACATCTCCTGAGTGGATCTACCCTTGATGGCTTAAATACTCAGCACCCTTTATGCTATAGACTGCCATCATTTCCTAAAGAGACTCGGCCTAATTTAGACACATCTCTTCATGATTGTTGTCCAAACCCCCCCCCCAATCTGGGGAGCACAGATTGCTCTCCTGAAAGGTACACCAACCAGTTGTTTGGGTTTGTTACTGATACTACTATATTTCCTTTTTTTGTTCTATTTTGTTCTCCAGTTCACTACTTTCTTATCTCTTTGATGGTTACACATACTAGTTTCACTTCCACTGCTGCCGCTCTTTCACTACTTGACTGCTATGATATATGCATTGATTTTTAAGAAATATAAAAATATCTATATAGACGGGCCTCTACACATTTTTTAGGTTGTTGCCAGTGTAATGATATGCTTTATTTTTACTATAAGAATGGTTACTTTCACAAGTCTTAACTGCAAAGGTGTCAATGCTATTGCTAACTGTTACTTAGCCCTGCAAGAACTGAGGCTCCATAAAACAGACATTGGTCTAGTGCAGGAGACTCCTTTATCCCAGGACAAGTCACACAAATTACAGTCTAAGCATTACCCAACAGAATATTATGCATCGGCCCATACCAAGAAAGCAGGGGTGGCGATTATTATACATAAAGATTGCTCACTGTAGGTAACACAAGATACTAGCAACCCTAATGGACATTTTTTAATCCTTGAAGGTACTATCTCTAACACACCTCTCCTTATTTCCAATACATACGCACCCAATCGGGGCCAAGTGAGATTCCTTAAAAAGGTCTTCTGCCCCCACAACACCCTACAAAATCTTTGAGGGAGACTTCAATATCTCCATCACCCATTCCATTGATAGTTCAACACCCTCACCAGCTAAAACTCCCACATACTATCTAGAGAATTCAGACAGCTATTATATAATGCAGCCTTATTTGACTCCTGGTGCATTGACCATCCGCGGTGCCAACAATATACATTTTACTCAGCAATGCACAAAATTCATACTTGTCTAGACTATTTCTTTATGTCACAACCCTGCTTTAGACTCCACTACACCTTTGATATATCAGCAACCACATGGTCAGACCATTCTCCGGTTATACTGACCCTTGACCTGAATAATACCCCACGCAAAACATCACACTGGAGGCTCCTTCTCCAACCATGCAAGCCTTACAGGCGACCTTTAAGTTTAACTGGAAGAAAGACTTTATCACTTACCTAGGGATATGTATCACACCTAGATATGAGGACCTTTTTAAATGTAATTTCCCTTCCTTGATTCAAAAAAATGAAGCTTAAACTGCAGAAATGGCCAGATTATTCCATATCCTGGCTGGGTAGAATAGCCTCTCTAAAAATGTCCATTCTCCCAAAATATCTCTATCTCTTTCAGACCTTGTCTATTCCTATTTCCCTGGCAGTGATAAAGGGAATTCAGACACTATTCCATACCTTCATTTGTGTAAAAAAGAGACATAACATTGATAGAAAAACTCTTACAGCTCCAACTCAGTTTGGACACATGGGTGTACCACAGATTCAATATTACTACGAGGCATCCCAAATCCGTCAGATACTAGTGTGTTTCCACTAGTCTTCTGATATCATATGGGCAAACATCGAGACACACCAGTTTCAACCATATTATTTGAATGCATGTATTTGGTCTGTCTTGGGAAAAGACAAACCTGTATTGCAACATTTATATTCTATTACTTATATACTATATTTTCTCTATATTGTGAGTTGGCCCCTAAACCCAGGTAACTGACAGCAGTATGAATCATCAGAATAGAAGATGGAGGCTACTGGGGGCATAGACACATGCAAAGATTTTAATTGCTAAAGGGCTGATGTTGCGATTGAGGGCTGGGGGTTGAGTTTGGGCTGATACAGTACATTTCTGTCATCTTTTTTTATAAGCTATAGTTCTTTAATGATACAAACTCCCTTACTTTCATTTATATAGATATGGAAAAAATGTTAACCTACAGGTAGAAAAATACACCCAGTGATTTCACAGTGCTATGGATTATTTTTACTTAAAGGGATTCTGTCATGATTTTTATGACGTAGTTTTTATTTCTAAATTACACCATTTACACTGCAAATAATTCACTCTATAAATTTCAACCCTGAACCAGCAACTGTATTTTTTTAGTTTTAATATTGGAGTGTAGGCAGCCATCTCAGGTCATTTTGCCTGGTCATGTACTTTCAGAAAGAGCCAGCACTTAGGGTGGAACTGCTTTCTGGTAGGCTGTTGTTTCTCCTACTCAATGTAACTGAATGTGTCACAATGGGACCTGGATTTTACTATTGAGTGCTTTTCTTAGATCTACCAGGCAGCTGTTATCTTGTGTTAGGGAGCGGTTATCTAGTTACCTTCCCATTGTTCTGCTGGTGGGGGTGATATTACTCCAACTTGAAGTGCAGCAGTAAAGAGTGACTGAAGTTTATCAAACGACAAATCACATGACTGGGGGCATCTGGGAACTGACAATATGTCAGGGAACAGACAAGAGCCTAGTGCGCATGCGCAGGGCATGGCTTAGACGGACTGCGCATGCATGTGCCCTATTCACAGAGATTTCTGGACTGCAGGATGGTTTTGGTTTTTATACATGTTTAAACTTTTGTAAAAAACGAGTGCAGCCCAAAAATTTATGCAAAACATTATGAGGGAATGCTTGGTGGTATGGGCATTTATTTTCCATGGTCAACAGATAGAGAATAACATGATTTTTGACTTTCCTTCTCCTTTAAATATAAAAAAATCTGTTCTCTTTTGAGAAATGGATTTCAGTGCAGAATTTTGCTGGGGCAGCACTATTATTTGATGTATTTTTAAAAAAACATATTTTCTCATGACAGTATCCCTTTAACACACCAGGAACACAGTAATTTAGGCAGACCCCATATTGTCAAGGCCTCCACAAGCTCTACCAGCTGAATCCCCCAGTGCAGATATAATATATTTTTAGATTTGCCTTGTGTCTGAGCATCAGTAGGAACAGAGGCACACAAGGACTTTAGTTTAGGTAGGTCAAGTATCTATCTTATCTTTTTACCTAAAAATCCATAAAAAATATATGAATTATTGTAGAATTTAATTCAATCAGTCTAATATACAATTTGGAACTATTTACAGAATGTGACAAGTGCACACCTTAAAGAAATTTCTGCCCTGGTGCCATCGTAATAGGGAACAAAAACAAAATATGAATAATGGAGGCTTAGTTAAGTGAAATAAATGGCTTTTTATTGATTTATTTTATTCAGTGTTTTGTCCTTACAGGAACCTTTTCAAAACCAGCAAAGATGTTAATGTTTTTCTTATAAAAAAACATTCTTTTGTGTGCTACATTTCAAATATTGTATGCTTTTCTTTTGTATTTGCTGTGATCTAATCTAATTGTGCATTTTGTCTAAGAGAACATAGTTTCCTTCAAGTCTTTTGAAACATTAACGTTTTATAAAATGTACAGTTTATTGATTTTTAGGTCCATGTATATTTTCCCTCTGTTTTTATTACTATTTTTAACATTTTCCAAAATCAGAGTTAGATTGCCAATGTTGTTTTGCAGATGTGGGATTTATTGAAAAATTTGTGAATGTCCTTTTCCAGAAACATGAATGATTTGGTGTATATGACAAAAAAAATATTCCATAAATGTTGCTTGTTTTACTTGTTATATGTTTTTTTTAAATTCGAATTGTAAGCAGAAAAACATGATAAAATCGATTTGTAAAAAAGGTTTATTATAATTACATTACAGTTTTGGTGCATGTATATAGCTATAACCTTAATGTTCACAGCATTTTAAAACTCTTAATAATCAGTAATAACTTTCATATTTATAGCCATAGCCTAATAAGGGATGGATTTAAGGGATGGAGAAGAAAAAAGAGATAACAGGCAGTTTGACTATGATATCCTTCACTACATACTCCAGACCCCCAATCAACTGCCATTTCAACCCCTTTCACCAACTTGTTCAATTACCAAATTGCCATTCTACTGAACCATAAAAAACCTTAATTTTTTTCCAGTTTTCCCATATGACATGACTACTGTGATGCTATGCACTCAAGAAGAAACACCACAACATATTTCTAAATACTGGTTCTTTATATGTTTTTAGGGTCATCATCAGAAATTTTGAGGCCTTCTATTTCTTCACAGGGCCCTCCAACCCCAAGTGCCCAGGCTATTATCTCATGTGCCACCCAGGCCTGCAACTAGTAGAATCAATTTTAATTTAAAATAAAAAGTACTTGCCCCAATTTATCTGGCTATGCCTCATTAGACTTGATCTTGATCAAGCAAATTGGACATAGAGCATCAAACAGGTGCACAGTATTACAACGATATATGTTTTTACTACTGTATTTCATACAATATAAATGCATAATATTTCTCTTACTGTATTGAGCTGGAAAGTCAGAGGGCTGAATTTTGAATTTTTGAACTACATCAAGAAACAGCACTCTTACGTGGTATTTTTACAAGAAATGCACCTTACAGGGGGTAGACTAACATCTCTTAAAAAAACATGGGTTGTTTGGTGTTATCACTCAGCTTACTCTACTTATATAGCAGGCACCACGATGCTACTCAGGAAAAAGCTAAACTTTCAGCTCCTTACACTAAAGACAAAAATATACATTTGTATTTATTCATTGCCGTATTCGTGAGTTTGTGCTCGCCAAAATGTATATACCTCCTCCTTATGCAGAAGGATGTGTACACCAGTTGATTACATTTGTAAGCTCCAAACCACCAGCAAAAATAACATGGGCAGGGGAGTTTAATACTGTATTAAATCCACAAGTGGATAGATTGAATAAGTGAACCCTCCACACCTCAACTTCTTCCTCTATATTAGCCATTTTGATGGAAGCAATAGGTGATATATCCGATCATGCCCCTCTGCTTGCAACCTGGGAAGCTCCCACAACCATTACAGTTAGGAGATGGTCTTTAAATCCGGTGGCTAGATATAATAGACAATGATGAACAAATAGTGGCTGAAATTCAGGAATTGCTTTGAATTTAATACTAACACAGTTGACCCCCTAATACTATGGGACACATTCAAACCATATGTTATTGGTATGTTGCATAGAGAAATCACTGCAGTTAAACGTAGCTCGATTGCAGAGGAAAACAATCTGGCCCATCCGGTAGCTGTAAATGAAGCTGAGGCTGTTTACCACCAAATGCCTCAACATTTTCAAACCTTGCAAACAGTCCAATCAAAGTACTCTACATTTCTTACAACAAAAAGCTAAATGTAAGCTTCTTTTCACCAAAGTTTCCTTTGTTGAGCAGGGGGGAAGAGTGGGTAAACTGCTTGCGTATATGTCGGGCAGAAAGTTCTCCCCCAATTATAGCTGAGCTAACACATTGCTAAGCACTGGGATTTCTCAAACCCATCCTGATAAGATTGTCTCACTGTTGACTAATTTCTATGCTGAGCTATTCAGCACTAACCATACTGCTAATGAGGCCAAAATACGGGACTTTCTGACATCTCTTAAACCTTATGACGCTATAGATTCCTTTCCTTTGAACAAGACACCAGGCCCTGATGAGTTTTTCAAGCGCTTTAAAGATACAGTTGGCCCTAACCTTTTGCAAATGCTGCAATAAGCAATAAATGAAGGTACACTCTGGCCTCTCCATATGAAGCCTCTATTGTCTTATTGCACAAGGCAAGGATAGATTATAAGCAGATGTTTGCATACTGTCCCATCTCGCTGCTATGCACAGACATTAAAATATGGGCAAAATTGTTATCACTTCAGCTGGGTAAAGTCTTGCATATGGTAATATCAGAAGATCAAATGGGCTTTATGCCGGGTAAGTCCATGGCCCTAAATATAAAACATTTGTATCTAAACCTAGCAACCGACATGACAATTATGGACAGATAGCGTGATGGCCTTAGATATAGCTAAGGCCTTTGATACTGTGAAATGGCCATACAAGTTTTGAGCTGTTTTAATATGGGTCCTATATATATGGCATGGATAAAGCTGTTCTACCACTCACCAAAGGCATTAACTCACAAGCCTTTCTGCAACCCTGTCGGTGTACAAGACAGGGTTGCCCCATGTAACCCATTATTATTTGCCATAGCCATGGAGCCGTTTGCCCAGCCAATTAGACAACATGCTGGGTTAGTGGGATGGCAGCTGGCTGTTTGCTTGAAGTGGGGCTGAAAGGGGCTGAAAGAATCGCTCATAGTCCACCAAAGCCTGTTTGTTAATGAGTGCCTATTCGTGGCTAGGGAAATGTTCATGTGGAAATGGAAGAATCCCCTACCTCCCTCCACCCCACAATGGACCCTTGAAATTAAGCACCTTTGTGACCATAGAAGCACTTATTTATAGTGATGGGCGAATTTGCGCCGTTTCGCTTCGCCGAAAAATTCGCGAATTTCGCGCGAAATTCGCGAAACGGCGAAAAATTCGCGAAACGGCGCCGGCGTCGTCTCGTTTTGGACGCCGGCGCCCGTTTTGGACGCCGGCGCCCGTTTTTCCGACGCCGGCGCCCGTTTTTGACGCCGGCGTCCGTTTTTCGGAAAAAAAATTTTTGACGCCGGCAAATTTTTTCCGCGAAGTTTCGCGGGAGTTTCGCGAATTTATTCGCTGGCGGCGAATCGCGCAAATTCGCCGCGAATTCGCGCCTGGCGAATAAATTCGCCCATCACTACTTATTTATAAGGCTAGAGGTGCTCCCCTAAGCATCAAAAAATCTAGGCCAGCTGGATGGACTGGGTTACCTAATGGTACAATGTTGATATTGTACAATGTATGTTTCAATATGAAGTGTCTTTTAATGTTGCCTCAGGTGCTAAAACATAATTTAATAGTTGTAACTAAAGTATTGTTATACATCCACTGCTGTACAATGCACTGTTTTCTGTAACCTTGCAAGGAATCTAATATTAATAATACTGCCTGAATTGAAAAAAAAACCAAATACATTTTTTCTTCTTACACCAAACATTATAAGAGCCTGCCCCTCAAGTATGGAAATGTTATATTATTTTTTCATGAATAGGTGGATGGTTGGAGAGGCCACCACCAGCAGGGTCGGACTGGGCCGGTGGGACACTGGGAAAAACTTGGTAGGCCCCGCCGGCCAAGATCTGCTTCTTAATGTCACGAACTTCCTTTGTCGGCGTGGCGTAAGTTGGGCACTACACGCACAAATGTGGCACATCGCGGTGGTGCAGGAGATAGGGCTGGAGGGGGCTCTGGGGCAATAGCCCGGTATGCCTCAGGCCCTACCAGTTCAACCCTGACCAACAACATTATATCATGTCATTTTATTTTGGATACCATAAAGGGAAATGATATATTGTGTTTGGTAAGAGAACTATAATCTTTTTAAAAAAATACTTTAAAACTCAAAATATAAATTTAATGTCATTAGTGTAAACAGTTAGTAAATCAGTTATTTTTTACTTTGCTGTGTTAACTGCGTCACAGTCTTGTCTGGAACTATTTCTGAAAATCTCAAAAAGCAACAAGATAAATGTTTCCTGATTTAAAGTCAATGCTTGTTAATATGTATATAAGTATACTTTTATTTTTATAGCTCTACTAGAATATGCAATGCTGTACAGTTTTAAAATATAGAAAAGAATACACAGAGATGACAAGGATCGTAAATACAGATAAATATGCAGAGATTTAGCGCCATGTGTTTAGTGACACAATTGCAAGGAGGTCCCTGCCCAGTATTTCAGGTGGTGGATAACATACAGGCATGATTAGGCAAAGATCACAAGTTTTGGACACTTAACCTTAAGTGTAAAACTGGACCATATAACGTTCTTGTGCTCCAAAAAGGTAGGATTTCAGTTGCTTTTTAAAGGGCTTGGGAGAGTATTTGCTTTGAAGGAATTCAGGGATGCAAATACAGAGTTAAAGAGAAGCAAAATAGAAAGACATGAATATGGCAGTGGGTGTGGACAGTATAAAAAGATAGTGGCTCTGAGAGGAACGGATGAGATGACAGGAATGTACAGGGAGACGAACGAAGAAATGTAGTGGGGAGCAGATGATTTTGGGCTTTGAATGTTAGCAGAAGGATTTTGTATGCTATCCTTAACAGGCAGCCATGATAAAAGTTTTACCAGAGGATGAACAGGTTTCTAGCAGCAGAATTGCTGATTAAAGGTTGGAGTCTGGGATACCAGCTAGTAGAAGGTTGCAGTAGTCTAAGTGATAAAGAATGAGTGTTTTAGTTGTTTCAGAAAGAAAGGGGCATATTTTGGCAATTTTTTGAAGGAAAAAGGTTTTGGTAGTGACATTACTATGATAGAAGACGGATAAGTATTGGTTAAAGATAACCCCCCAGACAGCATACCAAATCAACAGGTTTAATGGTCATGTTGTCACTAGTAATGGTGGAAAAAGGACCAGGCGTGAATGGAAAGATATTAATATTTAGGTTTTAGCAATTTAGAGGGGTATTAGACTTAAGTTCTGCCGCTGACCTCTAACAACACACAGAACAGAATTGCTCAAAGCAGTTAGACACATTTTGATGAGATTAATAACTATGCTAAAATTCAAGTTCTGGGAATCCTTTAGAACTCTAGTTTAAAAAGTGTATGCTATTATATAACAATTATCTTCTTTTATTATGATACCATTTATGTATTTTACAAAAGCTTTGATCGTGTTTTGACTTGTAGTTGGACACAGGTTCTGCTTCTTGGAGTATATATAGAATGTGTCTCATAAATCAAGACAGGACTTAATTGTTCACAAGATAGCAAGTAGAAATAGTAATACATGAATGCTAGGAAATTGATTCCTTGGTTAAAGCACAAAAGGGACAATACTGTTTTTAGAAGTAAAATATATTTTTTCCAACAATGCACTACTCGTGATGGCCAAATTTATTCAGCAGTCATGGATTTGCAGAGTTTCTGTTCTGAAAAAATGTTTTTGCAAAACTGTAGCAAAAATTTCGCTGCAACAAAAAAATTGTGTACGTCAGAATTGTTGCACGCATAAAATTGTCATGCGTCAGAATAATTTGGACGCCCATTGACTTTAATGCTTTGGACAAAATAGTCGCAAAAATTTGACTATTGAAAAAATTGAGAATTGTGCAAAAATTGTCGCACTTAAAAATAATTTTGACGCCCATTGACTTCAATGCGTTTCGCAAATTTTTTGCCATTTTGCAAATTTTTCCTGAGTTTCGGAAATATTTCGGCAGAGCAAAACAGGACAAATTCACCCATCACTACTTCACTACTGTTTTAATTACAACAATTTTGTCCCTGTTGTTATAACGCAGTGAGCTCTCTAATTGTCCCCCAAATGTCCTGAAGCAGGACAATTGGGGGGATGTGCAGTGAGGGCAGCCTTAGGCACAGCAGAGGATGCAAGACTCATGTAGCTGAATTAATCAGATAACCTATGGGGCAAAAAGTTGTGGCAGAAAGTTATGTAAGTCTTTTTATTTTTCATTAAGAAAATCATAAATGAAAATTGACTTCAGTAACTTTTATATAATGCTGCATTAGCATTTATCTTCATATTCAAAAATGTATAGTTCGGTATTGACTTTTATTTCATGGTTATTTTTCTCTGAACCTTTCAATCTAATTTTTTTCACAAGATATTTGTATTGAAAGTTAGCAGCTCTACTGTCTGACAATTGCTGACAGGATCTCATTTGATATATATTGAAGTCCATAACCTAGCAGAACTACATTGCCAGACTGGGCTGTTTGATGGAAATATGTTATGATCGATTCTTTTCAGATCTAGCTAATTTGCAGGCTATCCATCAAACAGCCTAAATTGCTGTTTTATTGTTTTATCAGAAATCAAGATTGATGTTTTGTAAATGAACAGAATATAAGTCATGTCAGGTTTGCTATGATATAAAATCTTGCACTAGCTTTAAGAACATAGAAATCATGCAGAAATCGGGTTACCAGTGCTTACAAACTGAATATGTTTAAGATTTTGATTTGTATTTACATTTTAATAGTTATTATATTAGCCTGATAGTTTAATTATGAAGTACAAGTTTAACATGGGGTCCACTAATTTTGAAGGACCAACAGATTGCAAATCACCCTGTTTTTACCCATAATGCAGTGTTGTTCCCATTATTTCAGTGTAATTTGATTGGGGAGTTACTGCCAGGTACAGATTGGTGGAAGTTCCAGGTTTCCTAACTTCAATATGTGCAGGGGTACACCATCCATCAGTAGAGATATGCATGAGAATTTATTGTGTCCTGCGCCTTACGCATTTCGTGTCTTCAACACTTAATCATAGGCCTACTATTGTTAATTTTTTTTAAATATTTTTTTATATTGCAAAGTTGATTGACATTATGTTTACTTTTCAATAAAAAGTTGTGTTTGTGCGGAATTCCCCTTTCTTTTCTTTTTTTGTAACATAAATTTTTATTACGGTTTTATCAGTATTACAGCATAAAGAAAATCATAAAACAAAATATAACAAACATTAAGGTCCTGGTTACATACAGGTCCATCAAACTTTAAGTAGCATTGGTACAAGTTACACAGTGCCTCAAATTGCAGCATCATTTCACCCGTATAAGCATGTTTGCTTGTAATCAACCATGTGTTTGAGATATATATACTGAACTATAGGGTCAACAGGGAACTTAGGGGAGGAAAAAAAAAAAGGGTGTTTCCTGGATATTAATGGACAAGCACATCATTCCATTTGTGTAGTCGGGAGTTTAGAGGATCTTAGGTCCGAAATAGTCTGGGCCTTATGGAGATAATCCTTTGTATATATCAGTTGTGGTGAAAATATCCCACCTGAACCAGACCTTATTAAAGCGGTGGAGTGTATCTCTTATTCTAGCTGTCATATACACCATTTCCCTCATATCTGCCACCCTACGTAGAACATCTATTAACTGTGGTGGGTATTGTTTTTTCCAATGATGTGTGATTGCTAACCTACGAGCTGTTAGTATATAATTAAGCAGTCTTTGCTCAGCCTTGGACACATTATCTAATGGTTTCCCAACTAGCGTCGTAAGAGGATCTAAGAGAATTTATACATAGAATATTTTGCCCAGAAGGGTTTCAACAGATTTCCAGAATGGAATTAACACAGGGCAGTGCATCATTATATGCGGGAGCATCCCAACCATCCCAAAGTGTCTCCAGCAATGCTGTGGGACAATGGGGAACCATTTATGTAATTTAGTTGGAGTATGATACCAGAAAAACATTGTTTTGTACAAACTTTCCTGCTGCCTGACACATGAGACATTTTTCCTAGCATTCTCCCATATATCTTCCCAAGTATCCATTGGTATTTCCTGGGAGATTATCTCTTCCCATTTCATCATATATCTATGTTTAGGGAATGGGTCAGCTGGGATATCTGTTAAGAGCCTGTAGATTGTAGAGATTAGAGCTCTCTGGGGAAGTCCGGTTTTACATATATGTTCAAATCTCGTGAGGGGGGTCGGTTGCCCTCCACTAACCAAAATGCTCTGGCAGAAGTGTGTAAGCTGTAAGTATTCAAAGAAATGTGCTGGAAGTACTTGGTATTTTGTTTGTATTTCCGTGAAAGATAAGAGTTTGCTTGTCAAGGGATTGATGAAGTCACGGATGGTAAAGAGGTTTTTCAGACCCCAATGTGCTTTAAAGGTATCCTGCATACCTGGGGAGAATGAAGGGTTATCAAGTACTGGCGTAAGAGGCAGATTATCGCTTATCAAATTATACTTTTTTTTGCATTGGTTCCAGATTCGGAGGGTAAACGTTATCGGGCTTAAGGCTCCTAAAGGTAATTTGAGGTTAGATCCCCTACAGTGTACGTGGCAGGGTGAATGGGAGAGATCCATAAAGTCTCTATATATGCCCATTTCGATGTTGGTTCATATGTAGACCAGCCAGCTACTTGCCGTAAATGAGCAGCGGTATAATAGTTGTCTATATTTGGAGTTGCTAATCCTCCTTGACCTTTGCTAGCTAACATAACTGTCCTAGGTACCCAATGTCTGTATTTACCCCAAATGAATTTAAAAAACATAGATTGTAGGTCCTTTAAGATGGCCTTTGGCACTGGTACAGGTAGAGTCTCGAAAAGGTATAATAACTTTGGGAGGATGGCCATTTTTAATGTTGTATTCCGTCCCAGCCATGAAATTGGGAGTGGATTCTATTTGTGTATGAGATTCTTTATTTTCTGTATGAGAGGGGGGAAGTTGTGTCGATATAAAGTGCCATAAGTTTTAGTCAAATTAATTCCCAGGTATTTCAAGGTATGGTCTTTCCACCTATAGTGGAAGGCCGCTGACAAAACATTCCACGTGTCTATTGGTAAATTTAAGGGCAGGGCTTCAGTTTTATCCATGTTTACCTTATAACCGGAATATACATCATACTCGTTCAGTATTTTATGCAAATTAGGGAGAGAAATTACTGGGTTTGTTAATGTCAAGAGGACGTCGTCTGCAAAAAGTGATATAATGAACACTTGGCCTTGGATCTTTGGACCTGTGATATCTGGGTGTTTTCTAATGGCTGATGCCAGAGGCTCGATGCTTAAAGCATATAATAAAGGTGATAGGGGACTTCCCTGTCTGGTGCCATTTCGTATTGAAATCGCATAGCTGGATGCCCCTGGAAGCTTAAGTGTAGCCTTGGGTAGGGAGTAGAGCCCTTGTATAGCTGTTAGGAAAGGACCTTCTAGCCCTAATGCTGAGAGGAGATCAAATAGAAAATCCCAGCATAAACGGTCAAACGTCTTTTCAGCGTCTAAACTTAATAGTAATGCTGGCGTCTTGTTCTTATGAATGGCATCTATGAAATCAATTGTGCGTCTGGTATTGTCTCCCCCTTGCCTACCGTAAACGAAACCAACTTGATCAGAGTCAATGAGTTTGGGCATGAGTGGGGCTAGTCTATTCGCTAAAATTTTCGTGAATAACTTTAGATCTGAGTTTAGGAGGTCAATAGGTCTATAACTACCACATTGACTCAGGTCTTTGCCATCCTTGTGTATCAAGGTGATATAGGATGCCAACATTGAAGAAGGGATGGCATCTACAGACAGAATCGAATTAAAAAGTTTCGCTAAATGAGGTTACAGGATTTCTATAAATTTCTTATAATAAGAATAGGGGAGTCCGTCTGGCCCTGATGCCTTTGAGGGAGGCAAGGATTTAATGGTCTCTTTGATCTCCTCTACTGTTATCACCTTATTTAAACATTGCACGTCCTCAGGGGTGAATCTAGTGTCAATATTTTCCTTCAGAAAGGTTCTCCTTTGGCCTTGGATCTTATCTCGTAAATGAACGGGGGGGGGTTCTGGGAGATTGTACAGTGTAGTATAGTATCCTTGAAAAGCCTTAGCAATTTCTGTAGGTGCATAAACCATTCCACCTCCCTCTAAAGAGATA
The DNA here is from genome assembly GCF_017654675.1 of Xenopus laevis. Taxonomy (NCBI): domain Eukaryota; kingdom Metazoa; phylum Chordata; class Amphibia; order Anura; family Pipidae; genus Xenopus; species Xenopus laevis. The sequence continues at coordinate 76,468,430 of NC_054373.1, read as the reverse complement.
GCAGTTATTGCTGATTGTATCTGTTGATCTCTTAGTTTCTTAGCCAAAAGGGAATGTGGTTTGTCACCTCGCTCATAATATTTTTGCTTAGTCCAACGTAAAGCTTTTTCAATATCTGCTGTTGTCAGTGAATTTAGCTGTTTGTGAACTAGGACAATTTCCCTCTGAATAGCTGCGGTTATAAGGTAAACATGGATAAAACTGAATAGCTGCTGTGGGGTTTCTATGTGCAGAGTGTTCAAGGGATTTAAATTTTTGGTCAAGGGTGGACTTGACACGGAGCTTTGCCTTCCTTCTGTAGGCTGACATTGCTATAAATTCACCCCTGAGGACTGATTTATAGACACGTTAGTTACAGAATTCAAATTCTCTTTAAAATAATTTTGCAACGTTTGTAACACTTCAAAGCATGCCTGCGTATCATTCAATAAGGACTCATTTAAGCGCCAATGTGGACTTCTCGGTGGAGATGTAGATAGTTCAATATTGAGTATGACAGCCGAGTGATCGGACCAGTGAATTGGAATAATATCCGTAGTTGCTGTGTAGGTCAATATGGGTCTAGGAATCAGAAAAAAGTCCAGCCGAGAATACAGCTGATGTCTTGTTGACAAAAACGTATATGAACTATCAGTGGGATAATGGACTCGCCAGACATCCTGAAGGTCAAGTCTATGGATGAGCTGTCTGAATCTGCGGCATAGAATTTTGTAATCCTTTTGTGCAAGGGGTGAGGAGCGGTCCTTTAATTCCGAGAGAACCAAATTGAAATCTCCTCCTATTATGGTATAGGGACAGTGATTGCTGCAAATCTTGGTCAGAGTGGGCTTAAGAAAAGTCAGCTGGTTTGTATTCGGAGAATATATGTTTGCCAATTTAATCGGCTTTCCCCCTAAAGCCCCCTCCAGTATTCTCAATCTATGAATCTCCCTGATTACCATTTAGCGCTTCATTACGCTATTAAGACCATTAACGTTGAATGTTAATAATTTCACCATCGTAGTAGCTTAATGTGCAAAGCTGAGGGAAAGGCTGAACAAACAAGGCTCGTTCTACACAATTGCCCGAATAAACTTTTAGGTGCCTCAGATAGGGAGCCGTTGGGATGTGTACATATCCAGGAACACTTTAAACATGTTAACAAACAGGGAAAGTTATAGCACCAAACTAAGGATGGGACATGTATGTGAATCGAATCCTTGTTATTTAAGGACCAACCAGACTGCCATGGCCTGTACAGGGGAGCGTCCAGGTCTAACATGGAGTGAGCGTGATAGAATATAAGGTTACTTACAGGAGGTTGCCAATCCGACATTCTGAACACTATTTGTTACACTCTGAGGTGCGTCTGAACATCATAGAATCACTCTGGGGGTTTCTGCGTTGCAGACTTTACTTTTTCCCACGCAGGTTTAAGTTTCTCTTGATTTCCGGTGGTCTAGTTGGCAAATGCAGTGGTTGTCCTCTTGTCTGGATACCTAACGCCTGCAGAAATTGAGAGCCTTGAGCAGGATCCTGTAGTGTGAATTGCCGATTTTCTTTGAGTACAATGAGCTTGAACGGGAAGCCCCAGCGATAAGAGATACCTTGGTCTCTGAGCTTTTGGGTGATCGGCCGTAGCTCCCTCCGTTTAGCTAATGTTATGGGGGAGAGGTCACTGAAAATCTGGATCCGGTGGACTTGGTGTTCAATATGAGAGGTGTTCCTCATTTTATCTATTATACTTTCTTTGCTTTCAAAGTAATGGAGACAGACCAATATGTCTCTCGGAGTAGAGGAAGTCATCTGTCTGTGTCCTAGTGCCCGATGCGCTCTGTCAAATCTCCAGGCTTCTGGTGGGAGGTCCGGGTTGATAGTGGAGAACAAAGTACGGAGGTATGCTCTAATATCCTGTGTACTTATCTCCTCTGGTACCCCTCTTATCCTCAGGTTCTGTCTGCGAGATCTATTTTCCAGGTCTTCTGCATGTAATTTCATAGAGACCAGTTCAGACCTCAAATACTGGTTTTCCTCCTCCAGGGCTGTATGTCTTTGGATTAGCTCATCTGTTGTATTTTCCAGATGATCAGTTCTCTCCCCAAGGCTAGTGACCTCCATTTGGATATCTTTAAGCGCTACTTTAATTGTATCCGCTATGGTGGCGGTAATTTTATCATGTAGTGCAGTTAGGTGCTGTGAGAGGATCTGAGCAGTCACAGGCTCATGTTCCTGTGTAAGTATAGAGGCACACACAGTTACCTGTTCACCTTCATACCACATGGGAGAGCCTGGGGCTGAGGAGTCGGGTGGAGGTTCCGGATCTGAATCCTCTCCGCCATCTTGTTGAGGCCTGCGTGCACTCAGTGTTTGTTTGCAGGTGGAGACATCGTGCCTGTCGTTTCTTTAGGGTGTTTCTTACCCATTGCTAACAGCTCAGTTCTGTTTTCCACACAACCTGGTGCTATCCGTGGGCTATATAAGCGTATTTAGCGGGTGCGTGGGCTTAGTCGGCACGGAGCAAATCCTCGGAATGTCCTGCTCACACCATTGCGCGCATGCGCCCCCCCCAGAATTCCCCTTTCATGAGTAAAATATGTTTCATGTGCCATTAGCCTAAAAGGGAGAGCAATAATAAGAGTAGGAAGGGAGAGTGCAGGTGCAAAACCGAATTAACAAAAGGAGAAGGTAAAAAAAAGAGAACAGTGAGCAAAGAGGGGTGAATAAAAATGGATGTTATAAAAGAAAGTAAAGGGTAGACCAGTAGATAAGGAAAACCAATGAAATAGCAGAAAAGGAGAGAGCAGAGGTGTGAAGGTTACTCACCCTGGTGGTCCAGTGGGCTGGCGGGGACGCCCGCCTCGCTCTCGATGGGGACGCCAGCCACGCCGGTATTCCTCCTCTCATGCACTGGATCTCTAGTGCGCACGTGGCACGCCTCTGCTAGAATTAAAGATGCAGTTGCACTGGCATGATGACGCCAGTGCGCATTGGCGCGAAATTCAGACGCATTAAAAGGGGAATCAGGGGAGTCAACACCTAATGTGACCAGACGCATTGCAGAGAAGCTCCGTGCAGGGGAAAATAAAGAAGCAAGCTGGAACAGTTTAAACAGCAGCGGAAGAGCCAGAGAGCAAAGCACACGCAACCGGACAGTATGGGGAAGCAGCGGAAAAAACCATTGCCAGTTAAAATGACCGCTTTCTACCCGAAATCCGGAGCGCAGTCAGAAGCGTGTCTCTCCTCCCAAGATGGCGCCGACTATGGAAACAGCAGCCCTGAGCGTACGGAGATAGAGGCAAGTACAGAACCGCAGCCTCACACAGAACCCTGCTCACCACAAACTATTACACTACCGATACTCAAAAATCTACTTACCACACTCAGGACAGATCTCCAGGCAGGGCAGTGGCGGGGCAGTGGCGGAACTCCATAGGGAGATTAAGCAAATAGGAGGGCGCACAGGCCACCTGGAAAGCAAGATGGCCGAATTAGTAAACTCACATAATGAGTTGATTGACTCACATACAGCATTGGAACACGAAATGGGCCATGTAAGCAATAAACTGGCAGATCTAGAAGACAGAAATAGAAGGAATAACATCAGACTGAGGGGTATCCCAGAGCAAGTTAAAATAGAGGAACTGCATCACTACCTAAACACTATGCTCCAAGAGTTATTCCCAGAGGTCAACCCTGATCTCCTTCTTCTTGATAGAGCGCACAGACTGCCTAAAAATAAAAACGCACCCCCAAATGCACCCAGAGAGGTCATATTAAGATTACATTTCTTCCATATAAAAGAACTCATCATGAAGGTATTCCGAGAAAAGCAGGACATACCAGAGAATTATAACATGCTCCAATGCTATCCTGATCTATCAACTTACACAATGAAAAAACGCAAAGAATTTGCCCCGATTACCGCCACGCTGAGAGAAGCCAATATACCGTATAGATGGCTCTTCCCAGTAAAACTTAGAGTTGTACGTAACGACGCAGTTCACATTCTGGATACGCCGCAACAAGGATCTCAACTAATACAACAATGGCAACTCACACCTAACCAAAGCACACTGCCTCAAACAACCAATAAAATATCCAAAATCCCACAGGAGTGGCAGGTGCAAAAACAAACCCAACGAAGAACGGAAGAACGCCGAAACACAATAAACTATGCGGATTCCGAAGCCACAGGGAAAACTTGAAAGCCCAATATAACCGTCAAACACTTTGTCTACTCTACGACACCGAGAAGATAAGTAACCTCCATGCTTAAATATGACCATCTCACGAAATACTGTTCTCCCCCTGCAGGGAGCCTCCCCGATGACATTACCCCCCCCAAAACATGGTTTCAGAACGCAACTATTTACACCCTGAAATGACTATACTGGACGATACAGACAATACTAACCATGTTGAACCAGAAACCACCCTAAACGATGCTATTTCTAGCATTGATGTAAATATGTTTATACATGCAAAAGATTTACTAATGCTGTATATGATGTTTTTTCTCCTCTCTATTTTGCACCCCTTTCCTTTCTTCCCCCCTACATCTCCTACCCCTGCCCAAGGTTTGACAGCACTCTTCCAAAAAGAACAATCCAAAGGTTCAGACTACAAAACATCTCTACCTCTACGGATCACTATCCTCCTCAAACAGCCAAATGTAAGTAAAAATTATAATTGCCGCACCTTTAATACACAAGCATGGCTATCACACTGACAACACTAAACGTCAACGGACTAAACAGCCCAAACAAGAGGTCACATCTGTTACTCTGGGCCAAAAAATCCAAGCCAACAATACTATGCTTACAGGAAACGCACCTGGTACAAGATCAACCTACCAGATTAAATTGTAAAGAATATCCACTACAAATCTATGCAAGTGGCCCTGTAAAGAAAAAAGGAGTAGCAATATGGTTCCACTCCAAAATCACCCCTCACATCATCAAGCAAATCACAGATCCGCAAGGCAGATATATCATTGCCATAATAGACCTGCAAGATCAAATATTTACAGTAGCGTCAGTATACGCCCCCAACATAAAGCAGTCCACCTTCTTACCGCATGTTCTTCAGACTTCTAAACAAAGCAAAACAAGGAAAAGTTCTAATTACAGGAGATTTCAATATACCTATAGACCATAATCTAGATACTAGCTCGGAAAAGACCCAGATACCTAGAAGAGAAACTACCACACATGCAACAAACCTAAAAAATCACCTAAAAGGACATAACCTTTTTGATACCTGGAGATCATTATACCCCACAGGGAGGAACTTTACACACTATTCTCACTCCCATGCCAGATACTCAAGGATAGACTACATCTTCACTGATAAAGACTCTCTCCAAACCATAGATAAAGCTCAAATAGATCTAATATCGTGGGCAGACCACTCGCCAGTCTCCATCTTATACAACCTTAACAAATCCACTCCATCCACAACCCATTGGAGATTGAATGAATCTTTATTACTTAACAAAGAAATAACACAACAATGCAAACAGATGCTAATAGAATATTTTGCTCTTAACAACAATGGTGAAGTTTCGACACCCACAGTGTGGTGCGCCCACAAACCGGTCATCCGAGGACAGTTTATAAAATTCGGCTCCCAACTTAAAAAACAGAGAGAAAAAAAGAGGACAGAACTAAATAAATTATTACAAGACCTAGATGAGCAGAACAAAATTAAACCCAACAAACAACTGTCCAAACGAATCAAAGAAGTAAAAAATCAATTATATGAAATAGACCTTATTAAAATACAATTCCACCTACAGAGGCTAAGATTAACCCAATATACAAAAGGCAACAAAGCTTCAAAGCTACTGGCCAACATACTAAAGCAAAAACAAAAGAACCAAGCTATAGACCACATACTTGACAACAATAAAAGGAAAATTATCAACCCCAAAGAAATAGCAGACAAGTTTGCAGAATACTACTCGACCCTATATAACTTGAGACAAGACACTGATACCCCACAACCAACTCTACAAGAAATCAATGAATTCTTATCAAATGCGAACCTCCCCCAAATAACGCCAATACAACTGAACTGCCTGAACACTCCTATCCAAGCAACTGAAATCCAACAAGCAATAAACACCACACCAACTGGGAAAGCACCTGGTCCCGACGGACTGTCAACCTCATACTACAAAATATTCCAGGACATTCTCATCCCCCAACTGACACAACTATTCAACCAAATACAACAAGAGGGGACCATGCCCGAAGAGATGCTAAAAGCAACCATATCTACCATCCCTAAACCAGGCAAACCTCCAACTCAATGTGCAAACTTTAGACCCATCTCACTGTTAAATGGGGACACAAAATTATACGCGAAGGTGATAGCAAACAGGTTACAAAAACTTCTCCCAGGAATCATCCATAAGGACCAATCAGGCTTCACCACAGGAAGGCAAGGAGCAGATAACACAAGGAAGCTCATCTCACTGATAGAAAAAGTCACCCACCTGAACACACCAACAATACTATTAGCCTTGGATGCAGAAAAGGCCTTTGATAGAGTTAATTGGATGTACATGGAAAAAACATTGCAAGCCTTTGGATTCCAGGGACAGATAATTCGTTCAATCTCAGCACTATATACAACACCCACAGCACAAGTCAACAATATGGGCTTCCTTTCAGCGCCATTCCATATTACTAACGGAACACGGCAGGGCTGCCCTCTCTCGCCGCTCATATTTAACCTGATTTTAGAACCGCTAGCAAAAACGATTAGAGACCTACCAGATATCACAGGAATAAAAAGCTCAAAAGCAGAACACAAACTAGCACTTTTTGCAGACGACATAATGCTAACCCTTACCAATCCGGAAAAATCACTCTCTAAATTAACCCAGGTCTTACAAGCTTATAGCCAAATTTCCTACTATAAATTGAACGTAACCAAGACACAAGCACTTCCCTTAAATATCAAGAGAAATATCAGAGAAGAATTACAGAAAACCTACCCATTTCAATGGAGGAAAGACACAATCACTTACCTTGGTACAGAACTAGGAACCACAGTGGCTAAAACATACAGCAGTAATTTCCCAAAACTCTTGAACGACTTCCAAACGCAGTTGGAAAAATGGAAACCGCTCTACATCTCTTGGCTGGGACGGATAGCCACAATAAAGATGATGCTGCTGCCCAAAATGCTATACTTATTTAGAACTCTCCCAATCACCGTACCTAAAAGCTATCTTCAACAAGCCCAAGAAATATTAGAGTCATACATCTGGAATGGGAAAAAACCGAGACTCAAGAGAAGTCTAATGCAACTCCACAATCAGGAGGGAGGATTTGGGGTCCCTAGCATAGAACATTACTACAAAGCCTCTATACTGGAACAACTTACCTTATGGAACTTACCTGTAGACCACAAACCTTGGCTAGAAATCGAACAAGAAAGAACTCACCCATATACCTTACAGCAACTAATGTGGACAAAATCACCTCTACATGTTATAAAAACAAAACCCCTCTACCATACCACTACAACGGCCCTAAGAATTTGGAGCCAATTCAAAGGGAAAAAACAAATTCATATGTATCCAGCAAAGAACTCACCCCTTAGCATATTGGAAGCAGAAATCCCAGATCTCTCTCTAACCAACTGGGAGACACTAGGACTAACAAGAATCTCACAGATAGTCTCAAACGACTTGCTCAAACTATATACAACTTTACAAACTGAATTCAATCTACCCAAACAAGACTTCTATAAATACCTTCGCTTGAGACATTTTCTGAGTCCTTTTGTTGGTAACCTCTCCAGACCACAGACACCCTTTGAACAAATATGCTTCCAAAAAGCAGGAAATAAAAAAGCTCTATCGAAAATATACAAAATAATCCTTCCAGAACTAGAAGGCCAGAAACCACTGCATGCCAGAAAATGGGAAGAGGATTTACATCTGGAACTTACAGAACAACAATGGGCCAAATTAGCAAACATAGCCTCCAAGTACACCAAGTGTACAAACCATATTGAAAATCATAAAAAAATACTACACAGATGGTACAAAACGCCCTCACTCCTACACAAAATATACCCAAACACACCTGATACCTGCTGGAGATGTAACACAACATCAGGTAATATGATGCATATATGGTGGAGCTGCCACAAAATTTCCCCTTTCTGGACAGTGGTCAATTCCTTACTTACAGAAGTACTTGGAATCCAAACTCACCTGACACCGGCGATGGCACTACTCAACCAGGGCTTACAAGAGCTATCGCCCAATATAAGGAAAATTACATTTCACATCCTCACTGCAGCCCGCCTGCTAATACCCAGACACTGGAAAAACACAAGTATACCCAACAAGGACGACTTGATCACCCTAATAGACTCAAACCTCACACATGAGAAATACGCAGCTACGACCCCAACACAAATCACAAAGGACATTCCCACCCACGGTCTTTGGGAAACCTGGAAAAAGAAACACGACGCAAAATAACTCAACAACACAGGACAAAGCACACTCTGAACCTCTACAGAAGAAAACATGAAAATATGTCAAACCACCCCCTCAATTAAGTTACAAACTAAGGACTATTACAACTCGCTCCATAGACTATCCCTATACCCCCCCCACCCTGTTCTATACTTACCTTTATATTCACCACTTTTTTTTTTTCTCTCTACTGTTCTTCTCCTTTTCATTCTGAAAATCAATAAAAATTCAAATTTTAAAAGGGGAATCAGTGTGTGTAATCCTTGCCCGTTATAGGATCTTTTCTCTGTGAGTTTCCTGGTGCCTCTGTGCTGAAAAGCTTCTGATATCTGATTAAACTATGAATAGAAAGTTAAGGAGAGTAAGCAAAGCAGAACAATAGAAGACCCAGACGTAAAGTAATACAAATAGAGCGCATCACACAGCAAGAGGAAGGTAATAGGCAGGTCAAGGAAATGTACAGTATGTATATAGTCTATAGTACATAGTTGTGAGCCAAATCCACAGCTTTTCTGAGCAGCTAGTAATTAATCTAAGCAAATAGCTTATTTAGTAATTCTGGCCAACAAGGTAGCAGTTAAATATTTAGATTACTCAAATGTGTATTCCCACTATGGCTTGATGAGGTTCCCATTCCATTTTATTCAAACTAGTTGGGGTCATAATCTGGAAGTGTAATACTGTGTAATATTTAGAGTCCTTAAAGTATTGCATAGACATTCATCTTCTGTATATACTGTAAATGTGACCAGGGCTTCGAAAACTAGGTGAAATTACAATTTCAGAACACATAATATTCCTCTGCCCTCCAGTATGCCCACTAACACCTGGTACCTTTGATGATTATACCAGCTTAAAGTATCAAAAGTCCAATGTTCCAGCACAAAAAATTGGGCAGTAAGAACCATAAGTAAATTCACATGATAGTGTTTATCTGTAACACTGGATTATTTAAGTATTATCAAAATTTAAAAAATGTAAATTAAGTTTGAGGTTCTCAATATTCTGTGCAAAAGCCAAGCAACAATTATTATATAATGAAGCCAGCAATTCATGAATATAAACTAGTTTGAGAGCAGAACAATTTATTGTAAAGTCTGTTTAATTGTCAACAATTCACACCTGTTTAACCAACCTCATTATATGTGCTAGGTTTCAGTACAGGTGCCAATAAACACACAATAAACAGAATAATGCATTGTTTCTTACGACATCATACTTATTTGCATCCCAACACTCCTGCTCACTGTAAAAAAACTTAAATTATAATATAATATGAGCACTTAGGGACCAATTTATTAAAATTCCAGTTTGTGGGGAAAAAACATGAACCCAAAAAAAAAAACCACAAACAAAACACATATCTCTTGAGCAGTACCATATTTAAGAAAATAATTTTAAGAAAAAATTTTTTTTTGAACTTCCGTTCCATATTTCAGTAAACTGGTAAAATAAATATATAAGGTTTTTAGAGAGTATTTCCATAGACATCTATACAACTTTGCTTTTTACAGCTTTTACTTTTTTTTCTGGTGAATTTTGCATTTTTGCATTTCAATCAATTCTGGCTTCAGACAATACTCGCAAGTAATTTCCCCATCAACCTGTTTTTCTCAAATTGAAAAGCAAACTCAATTTTTTGATTAATCTGCCCCTAATTATTTGCATGCACCAGCATAAATAATATTTAACAGCAAAAGACATTTAAAAGTAAATACTTGAATATACTCTTTACAGGTAATCTGTTCATCATGATCAATTTGTCTTTAGAGTAATGTTAACTAAATAAGAAATCTGAAATTTGCTAGTTATCAACATAATTATGCAAACTAAGATAAAGGTTACAATATATATACACCTTCCCACACTTTCCAGAGAACTATGGAGACGGTAGGTTATGCTTACTTTTACTATTCTGGCAAAGGTTTTTTACTTCCCAGGAGAGAATGTCTTTAGAGAAAAAAGAATCCTCTCTTTTTTGTAGAGTCCTAGGTGAGAGTAACTTTTTGTTGACATCAGCTGACAGAAAAACCTGCTAAAATTTGTAGAATGCATGTTATGTGAATTCTCTTTGCTGACTCAAGAGACCACTGCACGAGAATTGCTAATGGCAAAAGGAAGGAACATCCCTACCATTTCCTCACATGGACATTAGGCTATTGATCTGATTAGCTGAGGGTCAAAGATTCATATTGCAATGCTTCTAATACATAGATTCAAAACACAACAGAACAGAAATAAAATGCAGAATGCTTTTATATAGGGAGTGTGATGATAAAAGCAGAACACATTAAATTTATGACTAGACTAATTGAAGTCATGGTATAGAAACGGCAGTGATTGCCCAATACTGCCTCCTGCTATCAGCTACAAATTACAATTACATACATTGCAGCTGCCTGTCACTGTGCAAATGGGTTTGGATTTCAGCTTGAAAATGCTCAAGTGTGTGTTGTTAAGCAGAAATCTCCCATGTGCAGAGTGAAAGCAAAAAGAAACCAAGGACGTGGCAGAGGATCTGCCATTAGCCATAAACTGTCTGTGTGTAATAGATAAAAAGAGCCATTTACGATGTTGCAAATGCCCACCCAACCTGTACTTGATGTGCGGGGGTGGGTAGCCGGTGGAATAGGCAATGCCTATATGCTGCTACAGTCCTCATGAATGCATGCCTACAAGATGCAGGCAGCTCTGTATTCATCAGACAGGTGCAATTCTTTGTATTCTATTTTGGAGCACTAAGTTCCTCTGCCACTTAGCACAAGGCAGAGTGCAAAGTGAGAGTCAGTTTTCTCTTTGCATCTTGCTCTACACATTGTAAAGGAGCCTTAAACATTATTGCTAACTCACCTTATCTCCAAACAGCTGCATCTGTATTTCTAAAATCCAAACTGCAAAGTGAGGTCTTAACTTGTGAAACACTGCCTTCAGGTCAGCTTAGTGTAAGAATGGACTAATTTTCATTTTAAACATGGATGCAGTATGTTTTGCTTAACTGCACTGTATAGATAAATTATACATTAAGGCTGTTTGTCAATAAGCTTTGAAGTGTTCTCTCAGTGCTTACATTTTGAAATAATTGGGACTAAAATCTTTTCAATCACTGAGAAAGACAGCTTTACAGAATTTGGAACAGGAAGGATCGGTCTCTTTATACCATCAAGGAAATACTTTCAGTGCTTCTAGAAAACACAATTATCTACAGAGCTGTAATGGTTCTGATGAAAAGAAAAATATGCTGGTTAGTTAACATGTTTCTTTTTGAAACATAAAATTAGTAATAAATAAATAAATAAAAATTAAGAAACGTATAATTGCTTGTGCTGTATTATAAAAGCTGTGAAGAAATACTGACCCTATTATAGCTGTAAAATGGGCTAGTGAGAGGGACAAGAGTCTCACGAGCCTTACTCACACAGGTTATATCATGTTACCTTGACTTACAAAAAACATGTGTATCACCACTTTGTTCCATGACTGTCAGGAGCACTCTTGCACACTCCAAAAATGGCAGCACCCATTCCAGAGCTTTACCCTCTAGCATGGATATGATGTAGCTCATTCAGAAACCTAGAGTGTGAGCTGCAATTCAAACTGAATGTGGCACTGATTCATAAAGCCTCGACTGAAGATCCCCACTTAAGCGAGGAGGTGGCGGAATGCAGGGTTTTTTAGCCTATGCTGAACTGAAGGAGGAGCTACAGCGGCAGGAGAGTTGCCAGCGACTGGAGAGGCAGAAGCCATCCATGAGAGGAGGGCTTCAAGAACATGCCCTACGCGAGCATGTTGAACATCATAGGCCTCCATGCAAGTTGCATTGCCGCAAAGAGTTCTATCCAAGTCCGGCAGAGCTTCTTCAGTAGGGCCCATGGTCCAAACTTACTGTCAGGGCCTAAAGGCTTTTGTAAAGTTGGAGTTGGGACCAAGAAGGAAGCTGTATACAGTGTCCATTATGTAGTGTCACTTTGGGGAGGCTGGAGGCTGGGTAAACGGGGGTGTAACTAAATACAGCAGTACTAAGGTCAAAGGCCAGGATATGATGAATGAACTTTAATAGACTTAACGAGATCACAATTATGGTGTACAGATGGTAATATGAATATATTTGCAAGAACAGTAGTAATCTGTGGACAGAGGTGAAATCCAGCAACAGGCCAATAGTTGGGGTCAAGGGACAGACCAGGAATCAGAACCAGGGAACCCACCAAAACTTTTACAACTCACCCTGGTAGTCTAGTGGGGGGACGGCAGGGAGGCCTGCCCCCCCCTTCGGCGGGGACGCCCGCCGTGTCCAACTTCTGCGACAGAGGCGCCTGGCATGTTTATACAAAGACACTGTTGTTTTTGCTCCCGTTCCACATTGCCTGATGAAGCAGGAAATGCCTGCGAAACGCGTTGCAATACTGTTTTGTGAATAAACTATTACTGAAAATTACCACTTTCGTTGGTGTCTGCTTGGAGGAGGTAAGTCCACTACTACCTCCTCTGAATTACCCATTGGGTTTTTAAGTGTTTTTAGCTAATTTTATCCTTTTGGCGCCTCTGTTTTGTCTTACTACCATTTGCGGTATATGAAGGCTTAAGAAAGTTTGTGTGAGGGTTACTCACCCTGGTGGCCACGCTCTCTGCGGGGACGCCCGCCATGCCGGTCTTCTTCCTCTGATGCTCCGGTTTCCTAGTGTGCGCTCGGCTATATTTATAGGCGCATTGGCGCTGGCGTAATGACGTCAACGCGCAATGGCTCCAAATTCAAACTATTTAAAGGGGACTTGGTATCTTTTTCATTGCCTGTTATAGGTTCATTTCTTGTGAGTTCCTGGTGCCTTTCGGAGTTATTCTTGTCTGATATCTGATTCCTGTTGTGACCCCTTCCTATTTTGACGCTTCTGAAATCCTTACCCTGCCTGGTAATCGACTCTTCTGTATCCGTATCCCTTCTGATTGATCTCCTGGTTTGACCCCTGCCTGTCTGACACCTCTTGTACTCTGCTTGCCCCGACCCAGCTTTCTGCCTATGCCTTGTACTGTGACCTTCTGCCCAAAAGACTTTGCTTTACGTTCGTGCCCCTTTGCTTGTCCAGAACCCTTAGATGGCACCTCTCTTATAAGACCTGGCGGCATCCGATTAGCCGAGGGCTCCTCCCGAGGTGAAAGGCGGCTGTTAAAGGCAGAAGCAAGAGCCGTGAACAGGGTGCTTAGCATTGGTTCTGGATTTAGGGTGACGACAGTGACAGTTTGTAGTGGTATCCTGTCAAAAGATCAGGGCAGGCAGTGAAGTCAGGAGTCAAAGCAATAAGGTCAGGAACCAGGCAATAGGAAATGTTGTCACACCTTGGAGTAGAACCAGGCCTCTTGTGTATTTTTATTTAAAATTTTCATGCCAAATTTTGACGTGCTTGATCTTGGATTCTTTGGGGCATTGTAACACTGACTGTATGAGACAATGAATGAAAATAGCACATTTTAGAATAGCAAATCATTTTCTTAATACTGAGGTGTGAAAGATACAAAGTTAAACATTTTCTTTCATGAAAAAGCATTTAGTGTTTTATATTGAATATAATCTAAGGAGTTCATCTATTGTAAGCCTTCGAGGCATCTGACCTGTTTAGTCACCTGCAATACATTTAATAACTATAGTCTATATGCCTGAATCATAAATATTTTATTTTGCATTGTAGATTTGTTTCCAGTGGGTTCAGGTTAATATAAAGCCAACTCTGAATGCATGTACAGTATGTTCTTGCTGTATAAAACTACTGGGTGTACCTACTTCGCCACCTAAAACCTACCGAACACCAATGTTAGCCTATGGGAAGGTCCCCATAGTCTTTCTAGGCAATTTCTGACCGATCGATTCAAAGGATTTAATCGTTCTATCGAACGCTTTTTACTTCGACCGTTCGATCGAACGAATTGCGGTAAATCCTTCGACTTCGATATTCAAAGTCGAAGGATTTGACTTCGATGGTCGAATATCGAGGGTATCGAATTCCCCTCGATATTCGACCCCTAGTAAATGTGCCCCTTAGCAGTCATTTTTTATTAATTAAGGTTTTTGAGTTATTTAGGTTTTTCTTCAGCAGCTCTTCAATTTAATCAATCTGGTAGTTAGGGTCCAAATTACCCTAGCAACCATGCATTGGTTTGAATAAGAGATTGGAATATGAATAGGAGTGGGCCTGAATAGAAAGATGAGTAATAAAAATTAAAAATAACAATACATTTGTAGCCTTACAGAGCATTTGCTTTTTAGAAGGGGTCAGCGATGCCCATTTGAAAGCTTCAAAGAATCAGAAAAAAAGGGCATAACTATAAAACTATACAAAATAAATAATGAAAACAAATTGAAAAGTTGCTTAGAATTGGCCATTCTATAAGATACTAAAAGTTACCTTAAAGGTTAACCACCCCTTTACGGGAAAGAAACTAGTTAACTCCAAAATACAGAAATATGCCTTGTCCAGAAAACCCATTTCCTATTTTTGTAGTATATATTAATACTAGGACCACAGAGAAAGCATACTGTTAACTGTGGGAATAACATTAACATTTGCTTAATTTAGCCTATAGTTTTAGCCTATAATTTAGCCTACATGTTTTCCTAGAGGCCACTGCTTGTTTCTCCTGGTACAGAACACTTCATGGTTCAAATATTGCATTAGAAATGCAACTCACATTTTATTTCAGTTTGGTTCTACACATAGGCCTCAAAAAATGTAGTAGAGTTTTATAAAGTTAAAATGTAATGCCAGAATCTGTAAGCAACACATGCTTAGAGAACACACATTTAACACTTGGCCAAGTCACCAGAAACACTTGTTTGTATCCCAAAGCTTTAAGATGCAGTTTCAAATATTAAGACATAGGCTCATAATATTTGGACCTTTTGTTCCTCTTGATTCATGGGAATTAGACACTATCTGGATTAATTGTAAGATTCAAGGTACTGTGTCAGTTGATTTCAATGTTAACTAAATGTAACTTGTGATGGGTGAATTTGTCCCATTTCGCTTCGCCACGAATTTCTCATGAAATTAGCGAACCTGGCGAAAAATTTGCAAAACAGTATTTGCCGCCTGTGAAAATTTGCCGGCGTAAAAATCTGCAGCGGCGTCGAAAAAAACTTTGACAACGTCATTGAAAAATTTTGTTGACGGCTGCGAATTTTTGCCAGCGAATTTTTTCGGCAAATTCACAAATTTGAGAAACTCGCCCATCACTAAATGTAATATATTGAAATACTGTATACAAGCAGGACTTCTATAAATCTGAGCAGCATTCCTCCATTTACAATACAGGGTGACAATGGGTGGTGCCTTGGTAAAAAAAAGCAAAATACAGAAAACTGTTATATGTTGGGATGCTATTGTGGGATCATACCTGTGTGTACCACAGATAAATGAAGCAAAGGAATGAAGCAGCAAATTGTGGAGCAGGATAAATACTTATCTTCTTTTTCTGTGCTGAAAACTATACTAGGAAAACTATACTCCCAAACAACATAGATTAAAATAAATTGCATAAAACAGCCCAAATGTAAATCCCTGCTAAACAAACCATTTTCATAAAAATATACATTTTTAACAGTATGTGCCATTGGGTAATCCTAAATAGAAAACTGCCATTTTAAGTATTAAGAGCCACTCCATGAGATCATATGATTCACAGGGCACACAAACAAACCATGGGAACATATACATGTTAGGTCACATGAGCCAATTACTGGGCAAAGTTCTGTGTTTTACTCCCACAGTTCTTCCTGTTATAGTTAGAGCTGCAATATTTCTGGTCAGGTGATTTTGAGGCACACACAGACCATCACAAAATGGTGGCTTATGGTAAGAGAGGTATAAAGCCAATATTTATATATATATATATATAGATATAGATATACAGTAGATATAGATATAGAGATATAGAGATATATATAGAAAAAAAAAAAAAAAAAAAAAAATATATATATATATATATATATATATATATATATATATATATATATATATATATATATTAGTTTGGTAAGAATGTTTATATATGTAAATATGATATAAATTAGTTAAAGTATGTATTCTGGGGGTATAGGTTTTCTTTAAGTTACAGTTTTATTTGGGGACTACACACATCTTTAGAAGAATTAGATAGTTAACTACTTCATCCAGGAAAACTAATAGTGAGCTTAAAAAAAGGAAGATATTTATTTTAAACAACAGAGATAAATCCTGGTCAAGAGTCTTAATGTCCTACCTTGTATAGTTGATGGATGCATGATGAAGACTAAAAGAACCTACAAAGCATCACTTTCTCTGAACACAATTACTTTTGTATTTCTGTGCCAAAGCAATTTAATCAAAGAAGCTATTAACATTGAAAGAGATTATTCTGCAGCATATGGAGTCAAATAGCACTGCAGTCATCCATCCTTTAGCACATTATTATCGCCAATGAAAACATTATACCTGCTAGTTATTATGTCTATTATACTTTAGAATGAGTATGCACTATTACATCCTTATCAGATAACACAATAATCAACTTTTGGTTGTCTTTATTTCAACACAAAATACTGTATACGCATGATGTAAATACTGACCCCGTGGAACAAATATTATATTATATTTTTATATTATATTTATATTTTCATTTTTGTTTATAATAGAGCCATCAGTCAGTTTTTATTAGGTAGTCATTAACAGCAGAGGTAATTAGGTGGTAACTTCTCTTAGGTGTGTGCTCCTTCTCATGTATAAAGTTCCATTAAGTCATGCAGAAGACCTTGAGGAACAGGATTGCTTCACAACCTGTCTAGGGTATTACTTGTAAAGAGAGGTAACCGGATATGGGTTAATGAGTCTATTTTACCATATTCATTATGTAATGTCATATTATGTTTATGTTTTTGTCATATCAGTGCATGCCTCTTTACTTATCTGTTACAGAACTGCTGCTTATAAAAAAATTAAAAAAAAATAAAACAACCCTGTCGAAAAATAATAATTTATGTTCTCTCATGCTGGAAAAGTTCCACCAAAAGGTTGCATTCAGTGTTTAAAATCATCAGGGTCCTGGCTTTCTGACCTTGGCTTGACCCTGATTCTGATTCCTGCTGCCTTGGTGAACATTTGCCTGAACTTGACTACGGTTAAGCCTGACCCCTTTATGGATACCTCAAACTTGAACTTTGACCCTAAGCTTCCTCCTTGGTCCTGACTACTCTCGCTGGGAGAATTTTTTTCATTCAAAAATTCACCTCGACCTTTGATAAATCTGCCCACTGATGTCGTAATAGCTCCCCGCGGATTGGCGTCCCACATTAAAGCTTATGAGGCTCAACAGGTCCGCATTGGACAAGGACTGGACACTCTCTTTTCTCGGATGCCATCTGCCTCCTCAGTCAAGGGAAATCCTACCGTAGCAGTTGCTCTTCCTTCTGCGGGCATATTGGTTGCTGAGCCCGCATTCCTCCACTGCCCCGCTATAGTGGGGATCCTCAAACCTGCAGAGGTTTTGTCACTCAGTGTCTGATACAGTTCGAGTTTCAACCCTCGCAGTTCTCCTGTGAATGAGCCAAGGTGGGGTATATGATGTCCTGATTGGTGGGGAAACCACTGGAGTGGGCAACACCATTTTGGGAGAAGGATTCTTCTGACCTTTGATGCCAAGGCATTCCTCCAAGGCTTCCGTACTGTTTTTGACACTCCTGGTTGTGATGCTAACGCCTCTTCCCGCCTGCTACAGATCCAACAAGGGAACCGCAGTTCCAGTGAGTATGCCATTGATTTCAGAACTCTAATGACTGAAATTAACTGGAACAATGAGGCTTATGCAGCAGTCTTCTATCAAGGCGTGTCGACTAGACTCAAAGACAACTTAGTCTCCAGGGATTGTCCTGAACTTTTGGAGGACCTGATTGCTCTCACCATCAAGGTAGACACCTGTCTCCAGGAGCACCAATCTGTCAAGAAGTGTAATAGAAGATGAATGAGTTTCTCAGTTTGTGTCCAAGTTTTGGAGATCGTTGTGTAAGAATCTGGGTATTGCACTCTAATTCTCCTCTGCCTATCATCCTCAGTCCAACGGGGTAGCGGAAAGGGTAAACCAAGCGCTGGAACAGTTTCTGAGAAGTCATGTATCCCTCTGTCAGGATGATTGGGGCGATCTCCTTCCCTGGGCAGAGTTTTCTCATAACAACGCTTGTCATGCCTCCACTGGTAGATCTTCTTGACTGTGTATGGAAATCATCCACAAGCTTTCCCCCAAGACTTTCTCTTGTCCGATGTTACAGCGGCTGATGATCACATGTAGGCCATTTGGTCTGCAACCAAAGCCAACTTGGATAAAAGTTCCTTGTCCCACAAGAATTATGCTGATCAGAGACGGAAATCTTCTCCTATATAAAGTTGGGGATAACGTTTTGCTTTCAACAAGGAACATTCATCTCAAGATTCCTTCCCCCAAAATTTGTAGCACCATTCTCCATTGTGGAGATGGTTAATCCCGTGGCTGTCAGACATCAGCTTCCCCCTGAGATGCGAATCCCCAACGTGTTCCACATATCCCTGGTAAAACTAGCAATCGCTAATCGCCTCTCTTTGGAACAATCTCCTCCAGCTTCTATTCCATGGATGGCCAACAGGAATACGAAGTGGAAAAGATCCTAGACTCAAGAATCTCTAGAGGGTCTCTACAATTCCTGATCCAATGGAAGGGCTTCGGTCTCGAGGAATGCTCTTGGATAAAACAGGTTACACTCTTCAACTGGTGAGGGAATTCTTCAAACAGTTTCTGAAAAAGCCACGAGGTGGTGATCCAGTGGCCCCCCTGGGGGAGGGGGTACTGTCAGGAGCGCCCGTTGGTGCTCCCATCTCCGGCGGCATCCAAATCAAGATGGCTGCACCCAAGATCCACGTGGGCTGACGCCGACGTGATGACATCACGCGCCTGGCATGAACTATGAAATAAAAGGACTTCCAGGTCACAGGTTCAATATAGCAATTGCTATATTGTCTTCCTGGGTTCCTAAATTCCTGAATTCTTGCTTGACTACCTGACCTTGGCTTGACCCTGATTCTGATTCCTGCTGCCTGCCTTGCTGAACATTTGCCTGAACTTGACCACTCTTACACCTGACCCCTTTCTGGATACCGCAAACTTGGACTTTGACCCTAAGCTTCCTCCTTGGTCCTGACTACTCCTGCTGGGAGCCGACTGACACTAATGTCTTTAGTGTTCATAATGATAGGGAAATGCATTCTTCTCTAAAAAATGCTAGGGTAAACCCAGTTTTACACATTAGAAATTATATGTTCACTAAATTGCCCAGCCTAGTCTTCATTCAATTATTAAATTATTCATCAGTATGAAAAGCAAAGGGTCCATAGATACTGTACTTCAATTGTTCAAGAAATCATTTTTAAATTTGGCACAGGAATCATAATGGCTTTTTCTTATTTTTTCTCAGCCTTGCAAGAAGCTTTGACCAGTTTCTAAACAAACCTATTAAGGTTTCATTTTTTTGGCCAGCTCATTAATTTCCTCATTCTGATTTGGAAGTAAATCTGAGGCTGAAAGATGAAGGACTGATTTTCTGCAAGAGATAACATATAATATATTCTATTGAAAATCTCTTGATTCTTCTTGCTAAGAAGCCTCATATAAAAACCCAAAAGCTCAATAAATATATAACACCCTTTACTATATATCTTTTGAATTTTTTTTAAAAAAAAGTATCCATCATCTCTCCATCTCTAAACAAGAGCAAAGAATATTATGGGGCAGATGTATCAAAATATGAGATTAAAGTTTACAACAGAAAAACTTGCCAACTTTCTGTTCATTCCTTTTGGATTTTTAGAATTGAATTTATGAAATGGAGAGCCACCTTCTGGACAACGTTGGTGAAGAGGTCTGCAGGTTGGAAGGCCAATATCTGGACTCAGCTAGGATATGTAAGTTAACATTTCTTCAAACAATCTTTTTAATATATTAATCACTGTCTATGCTTCTTTCTTTTGCTGAAGGGACATATTTAAGTATTCTTATATTTATCTTCTGTTTATATTTTTCAGAAGAACAACCTGGACCTCCCAACAGTCCTTGACCATGCCCCCTATGCTACCTCCCATGCGTAAGTTTGACAAATTTAATTTATTAGGATCCCTTATGTTTTAAGTATGACTGAGTAGTTAGAAGAGTTGTGTTGTGCCTAGGCTGGGGGTGGGGGGGGGGGCTGTTACAACACCCACAGCTGTGGTCACACACTTCAATGGCCACTGTAAAAGAGGAGGTTTGTAGAAACATGGCTTCTTCTCACTCATTGTGCTATGACGCACTTAAAGGGTATCAACTTTAACTAATTTTCCTCTGTTTTGCAATATAATGTGCAGAGAAAACAAATATGTGATTTGAAATACCATCTTTTGACATTATTATGCACTTTAACCAATCATTGTCCTGAAGTCTGCAGTCCAGCACTGAGCACAAGAGCAGCTGGCTAAATGCCACCTCCTCCTCCTGGTGGTCTTACATTTTTCAGTGGGCAGCTCCAGAATGTCCTTCTTCTCCTTTGCTTTCCAAAATGAAAGTACAAGCCTTAAAGGGCAACTGAATGTTGTACTAATATGCACTTTAACTAATGATGGTCCTCCAGGGCCTAAGTCTGCAGACCAGCACTGACCTAATGTATTTGTGGCTGTTGAAAAAAAGGGCACCAAATATGTTTACAAATGTCCTTAATGTTAAGTATTGTTTGGGATGTTTTATATTTTTACATACTCTCTATGTTTAAACCGAGCCGTGCCTTGTTACCCTCACCTGGCTGTCAGAAATACATCTTGTTGGATGTTTCAAATCTATTTTAATATTTCTTAATATATTTCATAAAATACTTACACTTCAAAATGTTTCATGTTTTATTTATTTTGGGTAAAGATGATCATTTTTTCAAGTCTATTCTTTGTGAAAGGCAAGAAGGTGTAAAAGATCTTGGTAAAAGATATTTCTTCAGTCAGTATTTTAAAAGTCCGAATTAAATGATAAATTCCAATATCTTTACAGAATATATTATCTTTTTGGAGTCAACCGCCGAATTTCAAGATTTTTCATGAAATGAAAAATTATTGTGAATTATCACAAACATTAAAAAAACACATTTTTTCTCAATATACCTTAGTTTATAACCCCTTAGTATAAGAATGCATGTTAACTGTTTTAGCAGTTCCACAAGACATGACCATTGAGACAGTGTATCCAAAAGCCTTTACTATACAATATACAATGTATTCAGTTAATGGTATTTCCCAGCATGCAGCCAAAAAACCAAGTGAACTATGCAAACCAAGTGAATAAAAACAATACAAAAATAAATATGGGTTGCTGCTTTTATTTTTCATACAACTTACACTATGGGGCACATTTACTTATGTGTGAATTTCCGCTTCTGAAGTCTTCACCAGACTTTGTGCAACTATGTCAGGCATTTTTTTGTGACGAATGCGCATATTCATTAAAATTAGCAATTATGTATCTGCAAAAGTATGCTGGCATGGGGAGGGAAATCACTTGACTTTTTGTCACAAAACAAGGAAATAAAAAATCTTTTCCCCTTCCCATCCTGAATTTGCATATGCAAATTAGGATTTGGATTCAGTTCGGTATTCGGACAAATCTTTCACAAAGGATTTGGGGGTGTCGGCTGAATCCGAAAAAGTGGATTCGGTGAATCCCTAGCGATAATTAGTTGGCACAAGAATTAACTATCATTACTTTTTTCCTAGCGAAACTTCATTAACTTACTTACACTTACATCAATTGAAATGTAATAGGTATATAAAGGTCATATGTGTGTATTTATTAGTGATGCTGGTGAAATTGCTGGAAGTGGCCACTTTTTATTAAAAATGTCCAAGGAAGCAAAATGAAGACAGAGATCCTCTATTGTCCTAGGTCATGAGCCCACCCTAGAACAAATGTAGCATGAGCTTCAAATGTTAAAAAAAAAATGTAAATAAGATATATATATGTATTTTATTTCTCTTTATTTTCAATTTCTCAAATAAAAAACAATTCAAATACAACATTTGTTTGCACATTTATCAATAGTCATACTGTTATATTTATTAATTTCTGCTTGTGACATAGCAAATCTAAAAAAAAAAAATTAAAAATTAAAAAAAAAAAAAATTAACAATGCATAATATTAAACACTACAGATCAAAAATTATCAGATTACATTTATTGAATCACCATATTAAGATTTATTGAGAAAATGGGTTTGTATCGACCACACAATGCATGAGGTAAGACAATAATTATTTTGCTGATAGAGTAGAATACAAACTAAACCCTCGAATAATTTCCCATCCAACAGTGCCATTCGTACTTCTCTATTTCCAGAGTAGTGACCAGATTAAGTATATGTACCAATTGTGTTGGTAGGTTTTTGAATTGTTCCCAAGGTTCCCATATTTGTTTATGTGATTCAAGAGAATCAGATATCAGAGCAGAAAGATAAGACAATGAATGTACATGATCCACTCTGGATATCACTTGTGATACTACTAATGTGGGAGATAGCCAATTTAGCGTTATAGTCCATCTAGCTGATGTCAACAGCTGTGATAGTAATTTGTTTTGTAGTTTAGTAAATTCCAAGGAGGGAAGGCAAAAAAAAGCATTTTCGGGATCTGGAGGTAGCTGTGTGTTAAAAATCTGAGAAGCTATTAGAAATGTCTCTGCCCATATTTTGGCTACTATTGGACATTTCCACCATGAATGATAGTACATCCCCCTTTCTGAACAGTTCCTAAAGCAGGTATCTGGAAAGTTATGTAGATATTTTAGTTTTTGTATCGGGTGGTATACCATCTCATAATTACATTGTATGCTGTTTCCTTAATACTAATATTGGGAGAGATGTGTCGCAAAGCATTCCATATTTTCGCCCATTTTTCTGGCGTTATAGAAAGGTCATCCTCCCATAATTGTGCATATTTTGGTTTATCCCCAAGAATAGTTTCAGTATGTTGGGCATATAATTGAGAAATCCCTTTAACAGTATACTCTTGCATCTGGATTCGAATATAGAGCTTTCCATTGTTGGTTTGAAAGGGCCTTGTTGGTTGTAAAAGTATGCTAACTGATTGTAACGGAACAGTTCTTTGTTAGTAATATTGTATTATTCTTGCAATAAAGCCTGTGAAATAAACCCTCTAGGGGTGATTAAATCCTTTATTTTATGGAAATTATTGGATGACCACCAGTCAAAAGCTTGGGATGATAACCCAGGTGGAAAATCTGGGTTGCCTGTTATAAATTGCAAATTGCTATGTGATACATGCTGTAGTATTGTACTTTTCACTGATCTCCAAATTTTGAGATGTAGTTTTATAATTGTTTTTTTTCGATATTATATGACCGAGTGTTCTGTTTGGTTAGCCATAACAGGGCTGATGTTTTGATTGGCAAGATAGTAGAGTTTTCGAATTCAACCCAGGGGACCATGCTCGAGGGTGCATGCCATTGTATCATTTGAGCTATTTTAGCTGCTTTTTTAGTATAGTGCAAAATTAGGTACTTTAAGGCCCCCTTGTGTATAAGACCGATATAGCATAGCTTTATTTATCCTATGACATTTGCCATTCCATAGAAATTGAAGGGTCGATCTCTGTAATTGGTCAATATCCCTGTTTAGTATTGGAATCGGTAATGTATGAAATAAATATAACATTTTTGGCAAAATTACCATGCGAATGGAAGTAATTCACCCCAACCATGAAAGTGGGAAAATAAGATATTTTTAACAGTTACAACTTGTAAATATAATACCATTTTAAATATGAAAAAAAAAAACGACAGCGGTTTAACTTTTGCTTATGACTTTTGTGAAATACAGGATATGACGTCACTGACATAATAAAAGTGAAAGTTAGCCAGCAACAAGGTAATGCACTAGTGAAGTGATTCACTAGTGTTGCTTGTCTTTTGATAAATAGGCACTGCAATTTGTCACCAAATTTGTCAGAAAAATTGAATACCCATATAAAATAAAGTGGAAAGATTTTTGTGCTGAAATCTGGGGACAGGGTTAACAATTGTGACATGTGTAACTAATAAAGTGAGAGCAATTGGAAATAGCTTCTCTAGTACATTATTCAGTGAGAGGCACTAGATAAAGGCACAGCAATAAGATATATACAGAAAGCTACAATGGGTTCTGATACCCCACGTACCGCAGGGCACAAGTGACATCTCGGTATGGAATTTCGAGTATAATTGCCCAGAATTCATAGCAGGATGACACAGTGGCAATTCCATGTATAAATAATCCCAGAACTCACAGCAGTTTGGCACAGTGACAATTCACCCCAGAACATCCAGTAGGATGGCACAGTGGCAATTCCATGTATAAATACTACCGGAACTCACAGGAGGATGGCACAGTGGTAATTTCATGTATAAAACCCCCAGAACCGGAACTCATGGCAGGATTTCACAGTTGTAGTTTCATTTATAAATCCCCAAAATGCACAGCAGAATGACGCAGTGGCAGAATCATGTACAAATACTCCCAAAACTCACAGCAGGATGGCACATTGGCAATTCCATGTAAAAATACCCCCAAAACTCATAGCAGGATGGCCACAGTGTCAGTTACATGTATAAATAACCCAAAAAAACCCAACCCCAAAAAAATAACCACAAAAAAAAGTGACACAATGGCAATTCCATGTAAACATACCCCCCAGAACTCATAGCTGGATGGTGCTATGGCAATTCCATGTATAAATAACCCCAAAACCCATTGCAGAATAACACAGTGGCAATTTCATGTACAACTACCCCCAGAAATCATAGCAGAATAAAACAGTGGCAATTCCATGCACAAATACCACCAGAACTCGTAGCAGGATGGCACAGTAGCAGATTCATGTAGAAATACCACCCAGATCTCATAGCAGTATGGCATAGTGGCAATTCCATGTATAAATACCCACAGAACCCATAGCAAGAAGAAACTGAGTATAAATAGCCAAATTGCAGCATGATAAAAGTGATAAGGGAGGTGGAATGCTGAAATAGTAAATAGTAAACCCCACTAAGTAGAAGGAATAATAGTTGTTTTTACGTGCACTCTCTCAGTCTGCCTATTTGGGGGGCAAGGGGGAATTGCAGAGTAGCAGCAGAAATGATCTCCCCTTCACCAGCAAAAACCAATGTGGTAGGAAATTCAAAGCACTGCAGGCTTTCTAATCTTTTCCCCACACAGATCTTCAGCTTCTGGCTCACTTCAGCTGCCTGCACTGTGTCCCCTAGTCGTAGAAGATTTTAGTGCAGTCCCTGCTTAATTAAATTTCTGCAAGCTCCGCACACACAGGGACATTTAACTGTGAATGTGCCAGGTGGGGACAGTTCCCATGGTCGTTTCTCCATGGGAACCCAACTCCTGAAATGTGGATGGTCCATGACATTGAACAGAACTATTTTTTAGCAGCCACAGAGAAGATGAAGCAAATTAAGTCTAAAGGGAAAATATTTAAATATATGAAGGATCCCACCACACAGAATCAGTATTTCTGCTGTTTGGTTTGAAAGATTAGATGGTATGATGCAGATTTTACATACAGGCAATCCATTAATCTCATGCTTAAACAAAGGAGGTCATCAGCAAACTCAACTTCCATACTTTAGGATAGGGCCGCCCGATTTGTCACTTCAAAATCCCCATATACTGTATGTTTATGAAACTGGATTTATATAGTGGTACAGTATTTGACTGGATGATCATTAGTACCATATAACTAAATAACAATTAGTGCTTGCAGTAATTACAGCTTTTGACCTGGTGATATTACAGTAATGCATATTTTATCAGCTTTTCTTTGTAGCTTGTCATTACTGTATATACAGTGCATTTTTCCTTGCTAAGCAAACTCATGCTGCACAACAGAAGTTTACATATGCCTATGCTACTTATATTACAAAACAGTAGGGATGGGCAAATTTTTTCGCCGTATTTCGCCGCAGAAATGACGCCCATATACTTCTATGGCGTTGTGCGTCAAAAAAAAATTTTTTTGACGCTCATAGACTTTAATGGGCGTCTGCGACATTTCGCTGATGGCAAATTTTTGGCAAAACTAAATGGGTCAAATTCGACCATCGCTACAAAATAGTAAATAAAGAGTTTAACATTAGATAACATTAGAATACAGTATACCTTAAATTAAACTGTATTTAAAATATATAAAAGGTGATTTCCCATTCCCAGTGCTGCACCTTAATTGCGGCATATTGCAGCATATTTATATTTTAGAGAGAAAAAAGCCAAACTTTAATGATAAAGCCAGCTATTTTGCTATACTGCGCATGTGTCTGACCCAGGAAATTTGAAAACAAAAGAAGCATGAAGATGATCACTCCTTGGTGCTTGGTACTTGGTAGATTATATGATTTTAAAATGCAAGCTTTCAGGACTTAAAAGATTAGCTGTAAAACAAAAAGACAGTATAGAAAATCCTTCCAGGAAGCACATAGGCATAACCCCATTCATCAGTCAGCACATAAAGATGACACACAGAGCATAGGCAGTACGATCAACTTTGGAGGAAGTGAGCATTAACACTATGGGGAATAAATATGAAGCCTCAAATTTTTCTTTTGAGTTTTTTAGGGGGGAAACTCAAATTTTTAGTGGACAAAAACTTGAATTTTTAGAGATTTATTATACCCCAAAGCTGCTAAAAATCAGAATCTGAAAATACTCCATCTAAAACCTGTCAAGGTCATGCAGAAATCAATGGCAGATGTCCCTTTTACAATTTGAAGATGTTTCTTGATATCTTAATCTGTGCTGGTTTTCACATGATAATACAAAAAAATCGGGGGGTTTGAGTAACAACTCAAAACAATCATACGATATGGGCATTAAACTCGGAAAATTCTTACATTTCGAATTGTTGCACAATTTTGTCAAGACTTTTCCCGCACCTACTTTTTCGAGCTGATTTTTTAATAAATTAGTTAAGTTCATGAATGGGAGTTAGGTCGACTTTGTTTTAATAAGACAAAATTGATAAATTTGAGTTTTAGTAAATACTCCTCCATGAAACAAAATAAAATTTCATGTACAGCACAGTATTACACAAATATCACTATATGTAACTTTTTTTTGTTTTATGAGTAAGCATGGTATTTTTGATTAGTTAACTTGCCCTAAAAATACATTCCAGGTAAAGTGTTACTAGGTATATTTCATTTTCTGTGTTTTTTCCCAAAACTTTGAAAACACAAACCCATAAAAAAAATAATAAATTACCAACTGTATAATCTTACTTTTAGGTATGTGCAAATTAAACTCTTGCTATTTATTTTAAAAATATATTTGTGAGAGCGTGCAATACAAAAAACACTGTGTGCAAGAATAAATATTAAGGTTCTTCTAAAGAAGAGTTGAGGTTCTTCATCGTTAACCTGGACCCCAGGGCAGATTTTCAGAGCATCAATCTTCAAGTATGAACTGCATAGGAAGCAGACATTGATAAAGTATCTCTTATTCTTGTTCTACTAAAAAAAACCATATAAACTCAAAATGAATTACTACTGAAGCGTATAATTTTGCCTAAAGGTAATGTCACATGGGGCTATTTTTGGCGCTTTCAATGATGTGCTTTTATATAGCCTAAAGTACCTGAAACCAAGCCCCAAAGACTAGTGTTGAAACTCTTGGCGAATCATTTCAATACAAGTCTATGGATTGTTGTTTCAGGAGCTATGGTGCTGCATTTTTGTGGATAATTTAAAACACATTGCTCAAAGTGCTTGAAACAGCCCATCTACCATTGTACCCTCAAAGTAAATATTTTCCTTGTAAACATTGGCACTATCATTTAACACTTTATAAGTTGCCTATACATGTTCTTTTTATTTAACAATTTGATAAGGTTTCCTAAAATAGTCAGTTCCCATAGATTCTAATAAATGCATACAGCATGACTGTATACATTTTTATAGGTTCAAAATAAGTGCTGTATATAGTCTCATTTGCAGTCACATCTTATCCAGAATAGGTTTGAGGAAAGGTGGTATATACAGTGTACATTTTTTGGAGTTATGTACCACCTAGAGAATATTTTCCTTCAAGCTGGCTAAGACATTTTGAATGGTTTTGATAGATGGCTAAATTTTGCATCTATTTATGTGAAGTATATATTGGTTACAAGTCTGTTTGTCCATTTATTAATGTATGTATTGCCTGATTCTTGTTAAAATGGAATAAAATATGGATAAACCATGGTGTTTGATGCACTTTTTTGGTTTCCAGGTTTGAAGTTGTTGGTTTCTATCAAATGTCTTGTTTAAAAATATTTTTAAAAAAAAGTCTTTATGAGCAATGTTGCCTTATTTTTGTATTTTGTTGGGGCTGGTCAATTTGCTGCTCAGTACTGCAATATAATATTGGTTAGTGGATTTCACATGTTGAATTTTAAAGTGAGGTATCTCAATTTCTAGAGAATTTAAAGGAGCTGCTGGTGAGTGGTACCATGGCAAATTAGCTGTTTGTTTTATTTCTTCATAGATTTGTATATATTGTGAAGTTTGAGGGGATCACAACAAGATTTGCACCATAAATATAGGCCAGTCCAGAGTGCTGGACAATCTGTTTATTTTGCGACTTTTCCAGAGGCAGAAAAAATGGCAACAGAAAAATAAGCTTGAATTCAGCTACACACAAATACAAATTAGCTTACTTCAGCCAAATACAATGTCCACTATGCATGGAGTAAATAGAGTAGAACTCCCATTTTACGTTTTTCAGGGGACCAGAAAAAAATTATGTAAAATCCAGGAAAATGAAAAATTAGGGAAATGTATTATGCATAATATATAGGTGGGACCACAAAACAACAATGTAAAATGAGGGAAAACTTAAAATCAGGGGATGTAAAGTGGGGGTTCTACTGTAGTAAATAGTCTGGCTTTCAGAGAATCTCTTTCCCCAGTGAACAGCAAGTTACAACCATATGAAACTCCTACTCTCTCTCTCTCTCTCTTACTTTACCTGCTGCTCACTTTCTTAAAACACCTCTTGGATGTCCAGCCCACACCTGGTTAGTTAACCCTGTGGTGACTCTTTAAGGGATTGTTTAAAACCTAACGAAGGGGGATATATATCTGCCATCCATGACATATCTCCTCTGACTTGTACAGTATACAGTACACATATAAGTAGATACTCTGTTTTAGTTGTTTCTTTGGTAATTTAAATCCTAGTATTTGGGTTAAATGGAAGTGGACGAACAAGCCTGCATGGAGATACCATTATGCTATCATTATATTGCTGTTTTATAAACAAAGATAATATTTGACTAAGACTAAGGCCTCCTTTATGTGTGTGGCAGAGAAACGCGGAAGTTTGCCGCAAATCCATGCCTGCCAAATTAATTCACCCATCACTTATTGCCAGTTAATTCGATATTTTAGGTATTTTTTTTATTGTTCTTGCCAGTCTTGTGGATATGAGCAAATGCATATGTTTGTGCCTGGTAACTTTGTACTAACATATGGCACCAAAATCGTCCAATATCTGTAGAAAGATTGGCATTGCATGTATTATTACTGTAATTTAGTGTACAATCTCCCCTGTCTACATCTTTTTTTATTGCCCTACCCTGTGACTCCTCCACTTGTTTTCTTGTTCAAATGGATATTTTTTCTCCTTGAACTATACTTCTGAATTATCCACTTCTCTCCATCACCCACCATTTTACACAGTTTCACCCCTGTATAAAACACTGTTAAAGCATCAATTTGCTGAATTATAACTTTGTGAATCAAATGCTCTACAATATATTCATTTTATTTCTTCAAAATTCAATCGAATGTTAATCCTCAAATGTTAATGTAACATGCTGTTCATTTTTAGTAAGTAATGACTCTTAATTCTTTAAAACCTCTCAATTCATTATTACAATAAATGTCACTGTATGGCTGATTAGCTGAATACAAGCTGGATTTATGCTAAATTTAATTTTGCTTACAGTAGATTCAATACCTGAAAATCTTTGAAAGCTCACTCATTTGTTCTACAGTGCCTCAGCAATACATAAAATATCACAAGGAATAAAAATATTAATTCATTTCAATGTCAGACTGAATTTAATTTATCTCAAGTTTGTGATTTAATTATTTTAAATATTGTTGAATATCCATTGGACAAATGTTGCAAAAATGCACTACATAGCACTTGCTTTCAGACTCCAGCAGCTGAAAAACTATTGCTTTCTGAGGCTACAATTTTTGACTTGACATTGCAACTTTTTGTTACTTATTGTTCTATTCTGGCCCCCTACTATTCATATTCTAGTTTCTCATTCAAGCCACTGCCTAGTTGTTAAGGTAAACTGGACCCTGCTAAATATGTAAAGCTGCTTTAGTCTAAGGGTAAGGTCACAGTGGGAGATTTGGGGAGATTTAGTCGCCTGGCGACTAATCGCCTCTTCTTTGGGGCTACTAATCTCCCTGAACTGCTTCCCCATCTTCCGCCTGCTAGAATGACAAATCGTCTGCGGCATGGCACTCGCGGCACTTCGTTTTCCGAAGTCGCCCGAAGTTGCCTCACGAGGAAACTTCGGGTGACTTTGGAAAACGAAGCGCAGTGAGTGCCATGCCGCAGGTGATTTCTCATTCTAGCAGGCAGAAGACAAGGTAAAGTGGTTCTGGGAGATTAGTCGCCCCAAAGAAGAGACAATTAGTCGCCGAGTGACTGAATCTCCCGAATCTCCCAGTGTGACCTTACCCTAAAAGTTAAGTTTAAGACTTTCTCCTGAGCATTAACTTACATGCATTATCTGTTTAAAGCCTGTTTAGTCTCATATGATGATGAAACTCAATGACATTTAACCTGTGATATCTGGCACAGTGGGGGGTGTATGGAAAAGCAAACTGTGTGTCAGCAACATTATTACCATGGTGGACTTTGCAAAATGAAGCTACATGCCGAGCTGGGTGTGTAAATCACTGTAAATACTGTTATTACACAATACAGAAATAAATGTTCTTTTGGTAATCTACATGGAGCAAAAGTCTGTAAATCGCTCAAGGTTGATTCAAGTTTACGTAAAGAAGCTGGATATACAACGAAATTAATTGGGCCACATAATAGATGAACTGAATGTACCTCTACGACCTTCCTTCTTTCCTTCCTTTCTTCATTCCTTCATTCCTTGCATTTATCAGAAATGTTCAGATCTTTGGTATGCTGGGGCAGAATACAAAGTATAAAACATGCCAATTTGCTCCTTGTATTTGTACTTTGCAAACTGCCCTATTAGGCCTATAGTTCTTGAAATAAGGAAAATACAGTGAGCTGCTTAACTTAAAGGGGAACTATTGCGAAAATTAAAATTTAATATAAGCTTCATCATACTGAAATAAGAAACTTTGAAAATACTATTAATTAAATATTCTGCATTGTTTCTGAAATAATCACGTTTATCTTCATTATTCCTCTCTAGGCATCTGTCTCTTGATTCTATTGGATCTAACTGTCAATGATTATCTGACACCCAACTCCTGAATGAAGGAAGAATGAAGAGAAACAGATGCTGAGACAGAGATAGTGAAGATAAACTTGATTATTTCAGAAACAGTACAGAATTTGTGATTGTATTTACAAAGTTTCTTATTTCCGTATGCTGAAGCTTATATTAAATTTTATTTTTTGCAATAGTTCCCCTTTAAACTTACAGGCTATGCCTTCCCTTTGGTCACACCCTTTAGACCAAGCCAATTTGGAGAGACCGCACATCTCACAAAACCCAAGCAGCGTGTCCTGGTGCTCGGTGGTAGGGGAATCGGCAACCACCCAACCAAGGTACGTAGAAAAATGCACTGCATTAATTAAATTGCAAGGGCTTGCCCTGCTAACTAAATTCCTGTGTGCCTGTGATCCTTCTACACACCCTTTAGACCACATACATCCAAAAGTATACCCACACACTCCTAGTGCCTTTCTGGGTGTATTATTACTAGTAAAGTTAAACAAGTAGTAAAGGTTTGTAACACTGGTCACTACATGCCTTACTTTCTCTTATACTTCCTTACTCTTCTCTAATAAGTTCATAAAAAGGATTGTCCCTTAAAACGTTAACACATTCAATAGTTTGTCTGCAGTAATCCAAATCTACTAAAATGTGAATCACTGCAAGCCACATTGGAAAATAAACACACTGGGAGTTATTTATAAACACAGGGCAAGTTTGCACCTGGCCAGTAACCCACGGCAATCAATCTGATGATTGCATTCAGTGTTCAACCTGCAGCTGCCTGAAAAAAGCTAATCACTGATTGGTTGCTATGGGTTACTGCCCAGGTGCAAATGTGCCCAATGTTTATAAATAAGCCCCACTGAGTTTATTAACATCATATGTTGCTTTTTAATTCTCACTGTAACAAAGATGGACTTATTTAGTATGTACCTATGCTCTTATGTCTAAATGGATTTTGTCATTCTCTGTGCTGTTGTTATTTAACAGTGATGTAGGGTTTTTTTCATTTTAGAAAAAATTGAAGAGGGTTTTATGTCTTCTGATATGACTATTTGAAACACAAGCACTTAGTGTTCACTTATGTACATCCTGCAATGCTTTCATTGTAATTCATCTACTTTGTTCATGAATATGCATTTCATTCATGGTATTATATGGTGTGTCCACGATTCCCTTGCAGCGCGCACTCAACGGAACAGCAGACAGCCGTGTGATTAAAACATCTTTATTCACCGGACAATCCTCATTCTATGGTGTGTCAACAGAATAAATAAAACAATCCTTCTAAATAGTTTTCTTTATATTTTGATGCTGTTTAATATAAGGTTTAATATAAATTATATTCAAGGTTTCAATACAGCTCTAAAAATCAAGTGCTGCAGCCAGACCAAAGATCCCTGCCTGCAGAAAATAGAGCAAATCTGCCAAGGAAAAGAACATAGATGCTAAAAACTCTGAGTATCAGAAATTATGCAGTCTTGCAATGAAAATGAGAAAATTTCAAAATATCATCAGTTAAAAAGTTTCTGACCTGTTTCTGAAATAATAATTCTTCACTACCCCCCTCTCAGCATCTGTCTCTCTTCAATCCCTCTTCATGCAGGAGTTACAGTATGATTTTGAATGACAGTTAGATACAATGTATCTTTTAGGGTGGTCTTCTTTTGCCTAGAAGATGTATTAGAGCTCACCAGAAATCCTGCATGCAGGATTTGTGCCAAAACACTTATTTTGTTACATTTTGTTTGTGCTAGTTATTTGAGTGAGCTGTAATACATCTGCTAGGAAAAGGACCCCCCTGAAAGATATATTAGAACTGTCAATGAAATTCTGACATCCAACTCTTGAATGAAGAGCAGATAATGCTAAGAGAGGAATAGTGAAGATAAACTTGATTATTTCAGAAAGGGTAAACATTGATTAAAATTGATTATATTTAGAAAGTTTCTTACTTCAGTATGATGAAGCTTATATTATTTTTTTCTGCAATAGTTCCCCTTTAACTTTAAAAATGTTATTCATAATCTGCATCTGGGTTGCTACCAGTTTGCTATATGCAATTGCACTTGTTGGACTCACCAAAATGATCTGAAATTATAGGGGGGAATGCTGCTTATGGGTAAAAAATTTGAAAATTAATTGGCAAACTTCAGTTGCTTAAGTGAAGTATTTGGTTAAATTTCAAAAGCATTTCGAAAGCAAAAATCTCTTCAGATATAGTAAACACATTACAATATACTAATATATTATGTCACTTCTGGCCAGACTTATTTATGTATGTTACTTCTGGTTTGTACAATCACATGCAAATATGGATATAAGTAAGACTGTGACATAGGCCTAGATTAACACTCTAAATAGAACCATATTTCCAACTTTTGGGAGCAAATCTATCTACTTCTGTTTTCGATTTGTTTCATGGACATATTTGTCTGTAAAAAATACTATCTTCCGGTAATCCATCTATGTATCTCTTTATATAGATTACAGGTACAGTGTTGACTTTACTGTTATCATTGAGTGGCACACAAAACTAAACAATAAGACTAACGTTATTTTGTCCATGAAAAGTTTGATGTCATGTAAAATCAGTTTGCTTTGATGAGTCACTCATCAAATTATTATGTTGAAAGCTCACAGGTTGCAGATTTACAAACCAAAGTCTGATCAATATTTATCACTGAACTATGCATTTGTACTTTTCACCTTCAGATTTACTTTTCTTTTTTGTCTTTTTTTACAGGAAACATTTTTTTCCCATTTCCTCTGTATATCGGCTTGTATTTCTAAGACATCATTGGCATTCTAAAACATGTTTTGTTAGAATATGTCTTCAAGGTTAAAATGTTGATGGCAAGCAAGATTCTAAATCGGAAGATTCCTTTAAAGCCTTGCTTCTTTTTTTTTTCTCTTTCTATAACTCATTGGGAGAAGTAGCTAGGCAATGAGCTAGTGCCTAGAATACAGACATTACAACTTGTTCATGAACATATGGGAAGGGCTGTTTTTGCATAGTATAGTTAGGTAAGAGCCAAAATGTTTAAATGTAGCATTTAGTAATCCACTGATTTAATAATTCTCACTTTACTACAATGACCTTAAGTGATAATTAATAATAAACTTGAATAAGAAACTGAACACATATATTTAAATGATTTGCGTGCCCATTATTTTGTAATACTGTAATAATCTGTAACGTATGGTATTCCAAAACCGAGAGCAAACCCCAAGTCCCAGTCTCGGTTCACACTTCTGCCTATAGTAGCCACCTTTGGCTACTCACATGCCGTCGGGACTTAACATGAGAGGTACAAGGAGGATCAGGAACCAGGAGCGTAGTCAGGATAAACAGGCTGGATCAATACCAGTCAAACAATGCAGTACAGAATCAGGAACAAGGAACATGGTCAGAATTACCAGGCCGGGTCATGACCCCTGCAGCACCTACCTTGCGTTCCAGATGACTAACAATAACATGCTTAAAACCGACTTTAGAATGATACTGGCCACAGCTTTTATTGATTAATCATGTAACAAAATGTCCATAACCAAAACATCCATATATATCAATATGCAAATATAACGATGTAAAATTTGATAACTGTACATAACTCATTCATCATTTTTTATACAAATCTGTATAATAACATATCATTGATATAAATATACCTGTAACTGTTATTAACAATATATATAGAGCCCCCTATCAGCCTGCCCTTCACGACACTGGCCCTTGATGTCCTCTATAGCCAAAACCCCTCGGCTCAGAGAAGCAGCCGCTCATTGATTCTGTGACTCCAATAGCTGCTGATCTTGCTCGCTAACTCCCAAGGTCCCAACACGTCTTGTATAATAGGTTGCCATCAATCCACCAACTCTGGCCACCCACCTTAGGGGTTTATCCATTAGCCAAACACCTGACTTCTCGTAGCACCCGCTCTCACCCCCCTGGCAGACAAAGGCCACAGCATGCAGCATTTTCCACCTTCAATGCTGCATGCCCCTCCACACCCTCCAAGTAAATTCGATGGACTCCCAAAAATTGACATTAAGCAGGTCCATGCCTACCTCGTTCAAGTGGACCCCATCTGTCCTAAAACTCTGGTTGTCAAAGTCACTGTGCCTAATCACCACTCCGCTCTGCACTTGAAGAAACTTTGAGACTGCTTTGTTCGTTTATATCCATGCCCTGTCTATAGCCACCTGTGGCCGTGCATCCCTCCACCTTTCTCTGGGCAGTATCTCAGACCATATAAAAACAGACCCCCGGGAAAACTGACTACAACTTGATGAAATCCCTTTTTATATTTTTTATGATCTGTTTCATAGGGCATTTTTCAAGGTCGTTTCCCCCAGCATGCAACAGCCCTGCCTGATTTGCTTCCCTTATAATCATAGGAACTAACTCTTCCCAGTGAAGGCCCCCAGCCACCTCATGGTTGCCTGGTCCTCCGGCAGACCTAACTGTTGCCCAAACGTTACCTGTAACAAAAAGAACGTAAAAACCTGCAACAATGTCCTCCAACTATTGACTTTACTCTCTGCCACTGCCCGTTTACACTTCAATCCTCCCGGGTCTGACATACAGCTTGAACCTGTTTGATTCCCATCTACCGTTCTTGCAGATCGTTTCCTCTCCAAGCCCCCATCGGGCCACATCCGTTGCCGCCCCAATCCTGAAAGAATGACTCCCATATTCCTTGACAGCCAGGCCTAGCACTGTCATTGCCTTCCTAAAACTGCTATAAACTGAAAATGAGAAAGACAAGAGCCATCCCTATGAATCAAAAATGAACCCCCTTGTTGTGGTCCCATACGAGCAGCCTCATTCTATCCGCTTCTTCCCCGGTACGCCCAACTATGCCTCCAGACTGAACCATTCTGCCCATGTCCTCTTGTACCTTGCCCATGTAGTCGGAACCACTGACCATTTCACCCAGTCCAGCATACCTACTACACTTGTTTCCATACAATGTCCGGGCTAGGTTTTCCATGGATGTCCGTGTCCAGTACCAGCTTGCAAAACTTGTCCCACTGAAAATGAGACAATGCAATGAGTGATGTTATTTGTACAACCTGCTACCATGCTTTGTTTCTTTATGCACCAAGTGGAAATGTAAATGCTCTAGCAGTTGGATCCAGTCTCCTGAAAAGGCCTGGTGGATTACAAAAGCTAAACTTGCAGGACAAGGACAGAATTACATCATATTTATAATATCTGGAGTGGGGTAACACAAGGAGTACATGACACAACTGTACAAACAAGTGGTAAATAGCTAACTTGCATTGCCAGGGGGGTGCATGCTATTGTTTATGTGTAAACAACTGTTGGGGCTGTAAAACATCAAAGCCACCTTTTCTGGAGGAGTGATTTTCCCAGACCAAAGAATGCCCAGATGTCTGGTCTGGACAGTAGGACTGTAGGATTGAAAGGGCAGCAGTTAACATGTCATGCTAGTTCCCTGTGCCTGTGTTTGATCAATTTCATTCCATTGTAATCTATGCTGTACTTTGCTCATTGAACAAAGCATTAAATATTATTATTTTCTACAAATACTATGAGCCTGGATATTGTTCTCATACCCCTAGACAACAAGTGAGTTGTTATTAGTAATTACATTATACTTATGAATCTAAAGGCAGTAATCTGGTTCTGTTCCGACATACCACACCTCTAAATCCGCTTTATACTCCTTGTTAAGTCGTATGAAGTGATGGGACTGTTGAACCCCTGATGTGGCCATCAACAAGCTCCTCGAAAAAAAACCTGCCCATGGGAATGATCCCGAGGGTGAAATTAGACAGGGACTGAAGCTGCCTAAGTGTCACCTTTTTTGCCGCCCTCACATAATTCACTTCCTCCTTCAGCAGCCGGATCTTATCTTGGGGAATCTGACATTCCTGCTGTATACTGTCTATCTCAATCCCCAAAAATTTTACACATGTAGCTGGGCCCTCAGTCTTGTGCTAATGGCACTTGACTTCGGCTGCTACTTCGCTCAATGTCTGTAGCAAAATTCCACAAAGAGCCGAGTCTTTCGGGCCCACGCAAAGGAAATCATCCAAGTAGTGTATAATTGCATCCACCCCCACCTTCAGGAAGGTACTACATGCAATACAAAATAGGAGCAAGAGATGGAACAACCCATTGGTAAACTCCTATCCACGTAATATCCACCATCGAAAAAGCAACCCAGTAAATGAAGAGAAGGCCCCATTTCCCGCCTCTCGAACCAACCGCACAGCTTTTTCAAAAGATGTGTAACATACCCAGACTCTATCGATCTTGTCATTTACTGAGCTGCACTTCGGGTGCGATATATGGTGGATCAACAGGAACTTTGCGGTAGGGGCGACTCCATAAATGGCCCGCCATCCTACCTAACCCAAATTCCTTATGCAGCTTTTCTGTAACCAATGCCAACTGCTAAAGAAGTGGTTCCCTGCGCACCAAGAGCATTCATGCCGGAATCGGCATGATGAACCCCACTTACACTGGCTGTCATTAAACAGCCAGCATACTCCTTTTCTCGGATTGTCCCTAGGCAGCACAGGACAGTAGGGTTAATGCACTGTTCCCTTTAGGAGGCAGGATGGCTCAAAACACTCCCCTCCTGCTCCTCCCGTTCCCTGCATTGACCCCTACTCCATAAGTTTTTTTGCCACCCTGCTCCTAGGAGGTAGGATACCTGGGGAGATCTGCTCCCTTTGCTATTTTTTTTATTTGTTTTAATTTAATTTTCACTTTATTTCATTTTTATTGCTCTGCTGCCAGTTTGGGGACATAAAGCATGCATGGGTGCTGATTTCCCTGTGGGGAATCACAGGCATGCTTCAGCGCTGTCAGATTCTACCTCTTTACACCCAAGAGGTGTCACCATGCTTCATCGCTGTCTGGGCCCACATACTGTGTTCAAGGGTAAGGTATGCTAAGCGCTTCCATTTTCAGTCACCATACTAAAGCCTTCTGGGAAAGACTCATAGAGTTACCAATGCTTCTATACACCAGTCCAGAGTCGCATACTGATAAAGGTTGAAGTGCCAGAAGCAAGCTCTGTGCACATCGAACAGTTAGAGCAAGACTTCCGGGTCTCACGAGAGGTGGTGGCGGGCATTTTGGAGAAACACACAAAGCGCTCGAAAGACTGCAGACAGCCTGTTCAACCACACTATTCGCACCAAAAGTTCTCTTGAGCAGTTTGTCACTCACCCTCCAGGTTCTTCCAAGCTCCAAAGGCTGTAGATTACCGCTGTAAGGCAGGGTAAGACCCCTCTAGGGGCATTCCATTTTGCTTTTCATTATCACAGCTACTAACTGTTGTTTCTCCTACTGTATTCTATCGGTCTATTAACCCGTCCTAACATGGCAGCAGAACAAGACCACACAGCAGCTGGTCTTCTGGAAGCTGGGAATTCCATTAAGGGTGCAGACACAAAAAGATCTAACAAAAGAACCAGGGACAAAGTCCCTCCCCCAGTGGGTAAAAAGACCAAAACGGCAGAAGCTAGTTCTGAAGTTTCACAACCAACTCAAATGACTGGCTTCAATCTTTACAGTCATCCCTCATGGGAATTGCAGCATCTATTGATAAGTTGACCACATTACAGAGGCCACATCAGTTACAAGACACACAGGGCACTCATTTCCTTCCATACCCGCTCTCCCTGGGGCACCGGACTATACCTGCCCCTTGAGCGCTGTCACTCCTGCTATAGGCCGCCACTGCTTCACCTTGCTGCTCTCCCCTAATGGCACCAAGCCCTGCCACTCGCTCCACCGTACTTGCCTGCCCCGGTTGCTGCCTCTGGGACTGGTGTCTGACGACCTTACCGCCACCACTCTCCTCTTCCCACCTACCGGTGATGGACTCAAGCTCAAGCCCAAGCTCTCCTTGAGCGTCGTGGAGTCCCTGGTGTCATTCTGGTTCCAGTCTGAAATCATCTGCCACAGCCAGTCGTCTCCCCTCTTCTGCACTTTCATCATCAGTCTAGCCAACAGCGCCTCAAGGTCCATTGCCATACCGTTGGCTTCCAACTTCTCTTTGTTCTCCGCTGACCTAAAATGGTTGGCCGCTCCTCTGTGCACTGAACAAAATGTGCTCCCTAAGCCCCGTCCCCGAGTTTCTACCCTCCCCTCCTGCCATACTGTGACCCAGCATCCACTTCCCCAGCTGAGCAGTGTCATGGCCGCCCCTCCTCAATGCCTGGTGCCTGCTCTCCGGGGCTCGCAGTCAGACAATGCAATACAGGATCAGGAGCCAGGAGCATAGTCAGGATAAACAGGCCGAGTCAAAACCAATCAGTAACATGGGACAAGGTCAGGATCCAGAAAAATGGTCAAACAGGCAGAGTTCAGGAACAGATAATCAGACAGAAATCACACCCAGGAACTATCAAGAAATAGACATATATGTGAGTGCAGTGTAGGGAGTTTTATAGCCAGACTAATGGCTTACACAGATCATCTGTGGCCAGATTGGCAACAGGTGAGACAAGCCATGCTTACTTGCAGTTACAAGGCATAGCCATTGGAGTGAACCAGGGCCTTAGCTGTCTGCTCACATAGAGCAGCGGCAACAAAGACAGCACAGGAACACCAGGTCCCGGTTGAATTCCGGGCAGGTTATCACATAATCACTTTTATTTACAGTTCTTAGCCTTTTTATTAGACTTCAACTGAGATTTCATTTTCAGTATATGCTTTTTAACTTGATTTCTACTGTACAGATATGTATTTGAGAAACAAAATAATAATGTGCCTAGTTGTGTAAAGATGTAAAACAGTATTTGTTTCCTGCTTTAAATAGTAACTTTATGCTGTGCTTGTGTGAACTGCAGCAAAAAAAAAGTGAAGTATTAAAAAAAAATCTCAGGGCTTATCTATGTCTTCTGCCCTTGATGTGCACAGAATACAGTGTACCTGTTGGCAATGAACATAAAAGGAAAGCCCTGGAGCTATAAATGCAGGTGCTACATGACAAGGGATCAGAATGACGAGCGGCCAGATTACACTGGTTTATGTTTAGAAATTGACAAAATCAGATGCAGCCGGGATTGGGTGAGAAGCAATTATTTAAGGCAGGGGAAAGTCGGGGCTGGGGGGGGGGGCAGAGAAAGAGAGCGATGTAAAGAAAGGAAAAGGCAGTTCACTTCCTTATTTTCTGAGCAGGTAGTAACATTCCACCCAGCCTCCCCCTTTTTTGCATATTTGGGAAAATGTCAGGAGTTTTTTCTTCTAACTGAATGTTGATGTTTTCCTGAATGCACTTTTATATTGTGGTTTCTGTACCATTATACAGTATACATCTGAGAGTCTGCATTGTACTAATTTATGTTACATTAATGTTAAATGCTTGATCCAGAGAAAGTTTTCAATCGCCATTGGGGTCAGGAAGAAATTTTTTCCCTCTTAAAGCATAATTATAAGTGGCTTCATTCTGGGTTTTTTTGCCTTCCTTTGGATCAAAACAGTTGCTACATGACAATATATATTAAAGGGGAACTATCAAAAACATGAAAAATTAATATACGCTTAATAAGCTGAAATAAGAAACTTTATAAATACAGTCAATTAAATGTTCTGCATTGTTTCTTAAATAATCAAGTTTATCTTCACTATCCCCTTCTCAACATCTGTTTCTCTTCATTCTGTCTTCTTGCAGCAGTTGGGTGTAAGATATTCATTGACAGTTAGATACAATATACCTTATATGGGGGCTTCCTTTCCTAGCAGATGAATTAGAGCTCACTCAAATAACTGATACCTGTACAAACAAAATCTAACAAAATAAATGCATTTTGCACATGTAGAGAGACATGATGTATGCAGATGATTTTAATAGAGTGAGCTCTAATACATCTTCTAGGCAAA
Source organism: Xenopus laevis (assembly GCF_017654675.1). NCBI lineage: Eukaryota > Metazoa > Chordata > Amphibia > Anura > Pipidae > Xenopus > Xenopus laevis. The sequence goes on along the minus strand of NC_054373.1, from coordinate 76,426,531 downwards.
AGGGGTTCCCCCTATAAAATATATTGGATCCAATGGTCAATGAGTATCTGATACCCAACTCCTGCATGAAGAGAGATTAAAGAGAAACAGATGTTGAGAGAGGGATAGTGAAGATAAACTTGATTATTTCAGAAAGGTTGCAGAATATTTAATTGAATATATTTAGAAAACTATTTCAGTATGCCGATTATATTACATTTTCATTATCGCAATAGGACCTTACCAGAGTACTGCACAGGAAATTTTAGAAGAGGGAGAAAGGAGGTTCTTTCCTGTGACTGCACGGTGGGTTGATTGATATAGGCGCTACTACTGGTAGTGCAAGAGATGTAATAGGGCAATATTTACTTAAATATATACCAGTTTGGTAAGGTTCTTTAATATGTCACTTAATATGAAATAAATAATCTGTTGCTTAAATATTCATTTTGGGGGTAAGGTTTTCCTTTAATATACTGTTTAATAACACTGGACCATTTTGCAAGCAAACTAAATGTAATATATAAAAAAACTTAAATAGGATTAAGGAACAAATTTGTAAAATGCATGTGGGGCAGACAACCACAGTGTATCTATACATTTTTAATACAATCATAATAAATATATATTTTTATTAACATTTTGGGGGCTAGAAAAAGTACAGAAAGATTGAAAAGGGGGTACTTTGGTAAAAAAGACTGAGGAGGAAAAGAAAAATGATTTTTGGGATGCAGATCTTTAAACCAAAGGGTTTCAGCACTGATTTTAATTCAGAGCATTTTTTTATACATGTAATATATACGCTTAAGTACATTTTTTATGAGCAAATAAAACATTTGTTTTCAAGAGTTTAATAATCTATTTTGTATTGTGAGTTTTTAATGAACTTCAAAAATACACTCGGTCATTTAGAAGTATAGCTCCAGTCTAACTTTTCCTTATAGAAATGCCATCCAGGATTAAGCCCTGATCTCCAGATTTAACTGCTTCCCCCAAGCAAAATGGAGATGTGATGCTTGCATAAGTGCTCCATCATGATGACAGCCTGAAGAAAAATGTGCTTACTAGCTGCTTTACATTACTCAGCTCCAAATAGTTGTATCAATCTATGTATGTCAGATTCTGTAGTCTTGAGATTCAGTCCTTTTTATACCTTAAATCACTGATTTTCCCATGCAATTAACTTGCATTTGGCAGCTGGCAAGATTAAAGCAAGTAGAGTTGGTGACCCAAGTAATAATAAGGTCTGACTTTTGCAGAAACTGAAAGTGTATTTATTTTCCTAATATTCTAGAGCAGGCCCAAGGCCTTTTACACAAAGTGGAAAATTGCCCATCTCTTTAGAGACAAAGTTCATTAGTAGAGTGTCTATATAGATACATGCATTTAAGAAGTGATTTCTTTAGCAGTAGCAGGTGGCACATTTACTGCAATGTTTTGTTTGTTTTATAGGGGAAAAATATGTGATAAAGTTTACTTTTAAAGTACAAATGCACCTTGAAAACTGAATCATTTTCTGATTACCACATGAGAAGAGCCATATAGAACAGAATTATTTTTTTGTTTGCTGTTGTTCACTTGCAGTTTTTATTACATCTTATATGATTATATTAATAAGCATAAAATTCCAAGGACTTACTTAACAGTGGTGATGTTAATAGTCAAGAAAACATGCATAGACACATAGACATTTGGAAGCAGAAAAAAGGCCAGTAATAAAAAGATTTCTTATCATATCTATCTGAATATTTCAAACATATCCAAATCATTTTACAGCTTCAGTCTTTATTTATCATGGGCATGTCTTGTCCCTCATTAAATCTGTCCAGGCACCTTACACAGGCTTTGCAGGAACTCTGAAGCATGTGGGTAAGACAGTGAACCAGAGCACAGGCACACACAGGAGCTGGTCTTGTAGAGAACAACTTTTACTAAGAGTTAACACAGCAACATATATAACAGCACGCTGCAAAATGGTCAGCTTTGTCTTTTACACACTCTCAGCACAGGAACAGGAAGAAGAGAAAATGTGACCAGCTGCTGTTCCTAGCTTTAGGTGAGCAATATATAACATCCCCCATTTTTAACAAAGTCTCCCCTGAGCATAATCTATATCTTTATTATGAAATGATTATTGTAAAAGACTTTGCTGGGGATCTCTAACTCAGAACATAGTCCTGTAATTTAGCAGGCTTTATTACAGTCCTTCCAAAGCGAGTGCTTCTTTGTTCTCCAGTTGGCTGGTGACCTGCTGGGATTGGCTCATTAACTGTAGAGTCATCAATCACAGTTGGTGCTACTGGAGATTCCACTGGATTAGTATATCTCCAATAACAGCACTCCAGAGTTTTTCAATAAAACCGCCTTTAATGTTTGCAAATATTTGCATGGCAGTACAGCAACATTGTGCAACGTTTCGAGTGGCACTCCACTCTTTATCAATCTTTAGTAGAATATATATACACAATGTGTCCATAACAAAAAGACTTATCTGGATTATGAAGATGTCCTTTCAATACCCGCTCCCGGGTCGTCAGGACATGTGTGAAAGAAACCTGTAAAACATAAAAACTGTATTTCAAAATATTTATTTATATTTATCTAAATAAAAAAGGACTCAGATCATATTCATGATTCAGACCATGTGGTGACATGGTTCCCAGTCTCTTTATCCAATGGGCTTCCCTCCGCAACAACTCCTTATCACGGTCTCCCCCACGTCTCCTCCTGGGTACTGAATCTAAGATCTGGAACCGCAATTGACCAATTGTGTGGCCATTTTCATTAAAATGTTTTGCAATTGGGGGCGTGGTCTGGTCACTGATGTGAAAGCACGCACACTCTTGAGCTCCGCTGCAGACCCAGCTAATAACCCTGCTGAACCCACTTTTCTGGTGACATTGGTGAGCTGGAGGAACCCACAGAAGAGGCCCTGCCACAGAGATTACTAATGGGCCAGAATCGGGCACAAAACCTTTATTGAAACATGCAGCGGAAACCTTTATTGAAACATGGCTAAGGGAAACCTTCGGAGTGGAACACCTTTCCGCCTCCTTCGTTTTTGAGAGGGCACACCGTATACCAACTAGGCAGCCTCCTCCGGGCGCACCTCCAAGGCCCATGATTGCGAAGCTGCTGAATGCTCGAGACCGAGACAAAATACTCTCCTTGGCACGAGTACAGTCCCCCCTGAGATTCCAGGCTGCCACGATTTCCATCTACGCGGATTACTCAATGGAGGTGCAGCGTCAAAGGGCTGGATTCCAAAGCGGGAAAACTCGTCTGAAAACAGCGGGCTACACCTATGCAATGCTGTACCCGGCTAGACTACACGTGCAGGCAGACGGCCGCACCTACTTCTTTACATCGCCTCAAGAGCTGAATCACTGGCTTGACGCGCAGGGAGCTCGTGCGTAGCTCGACATCGTCGGGATGTGGGGCCGCTCGACTGGTTCTCCAGGCCCATGTAAGTACTGTGGATTACAATTCTTTTTTGCCCAGGGGGTCCCTTCCTGTGACACTACGAGTGTTAGGCCTCGGGGGTGGGGCGGTGGAAGGCCCGGAGTTCTACACCTGTGCCCATTGTTGCCCTTTGGGTGACCGAGATGCCACTCTTATTGTTCTGGGCACGACCTGGCATGCGAGGCACTATCATTTACGCAACCTGCGGAATGGGGCCCCCAGAGGATCGTGGGCTATCATGTTTAGACCATTGGGTCTGCGGCGGATCAAGATAGGAGCACATTGGATACTACAGTTCCCTTTTTTTTTTTTTCATCCTTTAGCCTCGGCCTTTATTGCTGATGACAACAGAATTTTCCTGCCGTTGCTCACGGCGTGGCTTGACTGTCCCCTAGTCTAAAGTTAACATTGTGATGTTATGGGTATAGTTCTACCTGCCGACACGGTGGTGCTAGAAGGGGTGGGGGGTATTATTCTGGTTGGGGTGTTAAGTAGTGCACAGTTATTGCACAAAGTTGCTACTACTGTTTTTGCATTTAAATGTTTTACTCAAAGGAATGCTATGTTTCTAAACAGTGTGCAGAATGTATACTCAGGCTTACTACAATTTTTGAGGGAAGATGGCTATGAATATCACTAGCTGAAATGTGAGGGGTTTAAACTGTCCCATAAAGCGTAGGCTGGTCATGGACTGCTTGAAAAGGCATAACACGTCCATTGCCTTCCTACAAGAAACGCACTTGATAGGGTCTAAGGTATTGGCACTGAGGAGGCCTTGGGTTGGTTGGGCGTACCACGCCTGCTATTCTACACACTCTGCGGGTGTGACTACGCTAATAGGTAAATCAGTCCCGTTTAGATTTGACAGCATTAAATCGGACCCAAAGGGTAGATTCCTTATGATACACGGGTATATATACAACAGTGAGATTCTCCTGGCCAATATTTACATCCCTCCTTCCTTTGATCCGACTGCCTTGCACTCCCTGGCTGACTACTTAACCAAATATCGGCATGCCTTAGTTATTGCTGCTGGCGACTTCAATGAAGTCATGTCTCCTGACTTGGACAGACTGTGGAAACATACTGATAGGTCTCCACCAACATCTACTCGCCTAACTAAACTTATAGACTCCATGGCGCTGATTGACATATGGAGAGTGGCCAACCCTGGTAAAACGTTATTTTCTTGCTATACAGCTTCGCACCAGGCCCTCTCACGCATAGACATGGCCTTTATTAATACTAAGGTACTTCCGTTTATCAAGTCCAGCGGTTATCTCCCCAGGGGTATTTCTGACCACTCCCCTATGCAGCTCAGGTTAGAATTGCCACAAAAACTGGAGCGGCCCCGACCCTCCGTTCATCCGGTGTGGTTAAACATTTTGGATAATTACAAGCAGGTAGAGGGAACCATGAAAGATTTCTTGTCAATGAACGGTGACTGTGAGGTAACGCTTCCCCTTTGGGACTCCTTTAAGACGTTTGTTAGGAATTCCATTATTTCGGAAATAGCTGAATACAAAAAGCAGTCCAGGAAAGCTACCCAGGTGCTGGAGGAAAGGGTGCTAGAATGTGAGAGCCAGGCAGTCACACTCCCCTCCCCAGACAATCTTAAGAAGCTACAGGAAGCGCAGGAAAGGTATGCGCAAGACCTACAGTCCAAGGCGTTAAATAAACACTATTTTAGCAAGGTGAATTTGTATGAATATGGGGACAAGGCAGGGCGCCTCTTGGCCCACATTGCTAAGTCTCATACTTCCCCTCCCCCCATACCGACCCTTAAAGACAAGCAGGGAATTCTCCGTACCGAACCTGACACGGTTAAAGATATGTTGGTGGAGTTTTATAAAGACTTGTATGCTAGCAAGCTCACAGCTAATGAGAATGAGACCGTAGTTTTTCTAGATCCTCTTAACCTACCAACTCTCTCCCCAGAATTTAAGGAGTTTCTTGACTCTGCTATAACACTTTTAGAGATTCAGGAAGCCATTGACTCCTTTCCGCAGGGGAAGGCTGCGGGATCTGATGGGCTTCCCATTGAACTTTACAAACGGCATGCCAAGACCTTGGCCCCTCAACTACTGAAAGTGTTTAATGAAGCTTTAGTCCTAGGGCAACTCCCGCAGTCCTTGTATGATGCTGCTATAGTGTTACTCCCCAAACCAGGAAAGGACCCGCAACTATGCGAATCCTTTCGACCAATATCCCTATTAACCGCGGATGTGAAGATATACGCCAAAATATTGGCTAAACGGTTGGGGAAAGTCATAACTCAAATTATTCATCCCGATCAAATAGGGTTCATCCCCGGGAAAACTAGTAGTTTGCACACTAGACGGTTGTATCTCAATCTTTCACTCCCGCATGACAACGTGGGTTCCAGAGCAGTTGCTGCCTTGGACATAGCCAAGGCATTTGATACTGTAGAATGGCCCTACTTGTGGCAGGTTATGGCATCGTTTGGCTTTGGACCTAATTTCATTAGAATGACAAAACTCCTCTACAAGCACCCTACTGCTTCCCTACGACTCAATTCATTGAGTACATCAAGCTTTGCGCTTAGCAGAGGGACGCGACAGGGCTGCCCCCTCTCCCCCCTTTTATTTGCCTTGGCGATAGAACCATTTGCCCAGGCAGTTCGGACTCATCCTCACATTAAGGGGTTTGAGCAAGGTTCACATGTGGAAAAAATCCAACTTTATGCTGATGACACGGTGGTATATCTGGGGGACAGGGGGCAGTCACTGCGACAACTAATCGATATGACAGACAAATTTGGTACTATATCAGGCCTTAAGACCAATGCTGCCAAGTCAGTACTGCTCCTGGTTGATAAGCAAAAAGAGGGTGAACACCTTCTTGACTGCCCTTTGGAAATTGCAAGCTCGATCACGTATCTGGGCATTCAGGTTGCACTACCCATATCGAGGTTTATAGAGCTTAACATGGACCCTCTGGTTCATTGGACCCAAACTAAACTCAGGCAATGGGAGTCCCTCCTGATAGGCGCTGCGGGGAGGGTTCAACTTATTAAAATGTTCATTTTACCAAAATGGCTGTATGTATTGTGGCACGCACCGGTCCTTCTTCCCAAAAAAATGTTTAAGGGAGTACACAGCCTCTGTGGCACGTTTATTTGGGGCGCCTCTAGGCCTAGGTTGTGTCTAACTACCCTAATGCGGCCCAGGGACTGCGGGGGTTTGGCACTTCCAGATTTGTATATCTATTATGTAGCCTCCCAACTTACACATATTTTACCAATGATGCATCAGGACTTATCTCCCCCGCTTCACCATCTATGGTCCACGGTATCGTCTCACCCAGCTGCAGTCTGGCCCATGGTACTGATTAAGAAGCCACAAGCGGCCCGTTCACCACTACTGGAGCTTCAGGGTAATGTGCTGAATTTGGCGCATAGGATGGTGAACCATGTGGCCTATCTCCCACAAACCCCTATATGGCATAACGCAGTATTTCCTGCACTTGCCATGGTGAACCCCCCCAGAATTTGGCTGGACCTAAATATACATACCCTAAACGACATTTGGGCTGATGACCAAGTTATATCAATGCCACGTCTGATGGAGGAAAGGGACCTCCCTAGCACGCAATGGCTGACTCACCATAGGCTGAATGTAATTTTGACTAGACTTTTCCATGACAAAGGAATAGTGATTGCTAACTCCCCAATAGTCGATACTCTCTTGGAAACTACTCACAAAAGGAAAATATCTACATTATATAAGCAGCTAAGCAAGCCAGTATATGTTGACACAGACCTCAAGGCAAGGGATGCTTGGGAAGCTGACCTGGGTGCTATTCATGATGATCAATGGGAGTGGGTACTGGGCACCCCCAAAATAGTGGCACATTCGTATAAACATTCGTTGTTGCAATTGTATTTAATCCATAGAGCTTACTATACTGTACATCGACTGTATGTCATGAAACTTTCCCCCCGACTCCCAACTGCATAAGGTGTAAAGTGAATGTTGCTACGTTATTGCATACACTGTGGGACTGCCCCAATGTCCAGCCGTACTGGGTCGGTATAACTTCTTGGTTGTCCGCTAAAATACCTGACTGGGGAAAGGGTGATGCACGGAATTGTTTACTTTCTATTGACCTGGGAGAATCTCTGGACACTAGTACTTTGCACTTTGTTACAAAAGCCTTATTTCAGGCCAGGAGGCTTATCACATTGCACTGGAAGGACCCTTTACCCCCGACACACTTGGAATGGATAAAAGCCATGGATGATTTAGCCAAACTGGAACGGACCATTCTGGACAAAAGAGGTCAACTTTTAAAGTATATAGTGCTTTGGCGGCATTGGACTGGTCTGGGTTGGGAGGGAAACGAACCCAATGCTTAGGCTGTTGTATGCTGGTATGATGCGTGCCATCTAGTGTGGTACTGGATTACATTGTCACTTTACAGAGTATTGGAATGTAAGCCCTTTTGTGCACAACAATTGTATCTGAGACCTGGCGGTCTATTTTCTCTGTTACTTTATGTGCTTGTTTAATAAAGCTTTGAGTAAAAAAAAATGTTTTGCAATTGGTTGATGGAGTTTATTTCTAATCGCTAACTTATGTTCTGTAAGTATATCTCTTATGCAACGTATCGTTTTTCCTACATAGGTTTTACCACACGGGCATTTTATACTGTAAACTACATATGTGGAAGCACACTTATAAAATCCTCTAATTGGAATACGTGTCCCCTTTAGAGGATGATATACACAATTACCTTTTAACACATTACTGCAATGATTGCATCCGCAGCACGGAAAAATTCAATTTTTTGGTGTTTTTAAAAAAGTTTGTTTAGGACCAACCGCCGGGCCCAGATCAGCCTTCACCAACCTGGCTCCAATTGTTTCTGCTCTCGTGTACGACATCATTGGTGGAGATTTAAATTCCACTTTATTTGGAAAATGATTTGTCAACAAATTCCAATCTTTTTTTATTATTCTAGAAATTTCACCACTCAACAGATTAAACTGGTTCACAAATGGAATTCTCTGTGTTTTTGTCTGTTCACTCCTAACCATCTGTCCTATTTCATCTTCACTTCCAATTCTATTTAGAATCCTCTCTGGGTATCCCCGTGCCTTGAGCACTGGGATAGTTAAAGGGGCACATTTACTATTGGTCGAATATCGATGTTTAATTAACCCTCGATATTCGACCATCGAATTTAAATCCTTCGACCACAATTCGTTTTGGATTTTAATCCTTCGATCACAAATTGCCTAGAAAGCCTATGGGGACCTTCCCCATAGGCTAACATGGGTGCTCGGTAGGTTTTAGGTGGCGAAGTAGGTGGTCAAAGTTTTTTTTTAAAGAGACAGTACTTTGACTATCGACTAATATTTAGGTAGCCAATTCGATGGTCGAAGTAGCCAAAAAAATACTTAGAAATTCGAAGTATTTTTCCTTCTAATTCTTCACTCGAGCTAAGTAAATGTGCCCCAAAGTGTCCAGTTATTGGTATGACCACGGGTTACATTGGATTCACACATCAGGATCAGGGCCTTCGCTAAGTGAAAGCTGTCCCTTTAAGGTGTAGTGCAAGTACAACACACAGGCTACTGTATAGCAAAAATAGATTGAATGGACGCCAGGAGGTCCTTTTGATGAAAAGAAATGGATGGATTCATTGCACAAGAGCAAATACAAGTGACCACAGGCTTACTCACGTATGAGGATGGTGTAACAAGTCACAGAGGAGGGTAATTACAGATGTTACTCCCATAAGTCAAATAGTCAATCGTACATCAATTCCCTCAGGCAGATACACCTTTAAGTGGTCCAGATCACATCCAGTGGAGTGGTTAGGGAGAATAAGCCTAGCCTAACACCCTATCTGCTGTGGTCCCTTCACTAAAGGCATACAATGAAGCCTTGTGGGAAGCTACTCCCTGCTATTATCCATGATGGAGCACACAGCTGCTCTTTCTATATAATACTATCTCACTCTCCTAGAGAGTCTATAAAATAAACTACCCTGTGCTTATTAACCTCGTTCATGGGGTTTCCTGGTCTAAAGGCACAGGTATATAAGATCTACCTGAGGGAATTGATGTACGCTTGACTATTTGACTTATGGGAGTAACATCTGTAATTGCTGTATCTGTTACAAAGAGAGGCCAAATAGATATGGATTCTCTACACAATTTCTCCCAGGGGGTTAAATGAAATGCACTCTCTTTCATGTTTTCTATAATGTCCTGAATATGACATTACAGGGTTCTATTGCCTTTTAAAAAAAAGTGAGAGTGCAGTTGGTATTCACAGTATATACCCCTGTGAAGTCACACTATTGTCCTTGAGTATCCTGGGACCAATTAAACTCATTGGGTCATTGAAACTGGTTTATCTATGAAAGTTGCTTAAGTATGTGCTTCACTTAAATGCTTTAGGTCACAGGTTAACTCTCTTAATTGTCTTAACAGATATATTTGATATAATCAAAATGTTTTTAGAAAGCTTTTATATTTTTACCACAACAGGGATATTTATTGCACTATGGCACTTTGTTGTATAATAATTGCGAAGTTTTATATTCACATGATAAATTTGATATGGTTTTACACTGTATATACATAACTATAATATATGGAGGTTTTTGGTTTGTGTGAATAATGAAGGTGGGGGATCACCTCACATCTGGAGCTGTTATGACTAAAGTCTTTTTAATGGTGTATTGACTATTGGAATGATCGAGTATGGGAGGGCACTGGATGAACAGATTGGTCAATTAATAATGAATTTTTTTTTTTACATAAATGGCCTTCTATTCTATTAGGCTCTATGTGTGAGAGATACCCAGCCTTCTTATAGTAAATTATGTGTTTTAAATTTAGGGGACACAAAGAATATGAATATTATATGCTATAAACCTGTATATTATAGGAACATTTATTGAGATTTTACACATGTGCACATTAATTGCAATAAGTAAATGAGTGGGAATGGTTTAAAAAAGATGGTTGCACTGATTTGTACTGATTGGTGGATTTGGGGATAAAAGGTGTGTTTTACTTTTTAACATTATCCTGATGAAGAAACTCGTAGATATGTGGTTGATGGAATAAAGATCCTATTATTTTTAATGAAAATTTAGCCATGAGTGATTTCTTCCTGTGAACTTTAAATTAATTGGGGAGCACCTGACACTTACTATATTGATTGGCGTGTGCAGATAGATTATATATATATATATAACCAGATCGCACTCCATATTTAAAACATAGCCTTTATTTAGCTTGTTAAAATGTAGCAAATAGTAACATTCTAAGTGTCAAAGAAATAGCGTCATTTGTAGCAAGACACTTATCTGATGGAAGTCCAGCATGAACGCTCAATTCAACCACACTCACGCGACGTTTCGGGAAGCGTCCGTTCCCTTTCTCAAGCGTATTTCTTGTGTAGTGGCGTGTAGGACTCCATTGCAAAAACCGTTAGCATCCTTGTCAGGAGGAGCTTACGTGGTAAGTAACTGTGATGACGCGTCCTCACAATAGGGACGGATCTGCACGTCAGTAACCACATGTCTCCACCCTCCCGTTGCTATCCAGAATCCATAGTTACAACTAAGAAGAAATATACTATTAACAGCAAATCATGGACATTTTTCACTATGCCAAATGATCATAATCGATTGGGCACATTGGAGTATTGATAAAGATATGGAATAACAAACTTATTTACAAAGAAAGTACAAAAAAATACAAAAAAAATACAAAAAATACAAAAAAACAAAAAATGCAAAAAAGTCCCAAAAAAACTTACAAGAAAGTATATACAAAAAAAATATATACAAAAAAATATATTCAGAGAAATATATGCCAGTAATAAATGATTCAAAAAAATACAAAACGTGATACTTGTAAAGATCAATTTACAGGAACAGGCTTGCAGATAAAACTTGCAAAAGCCATTACAAAAATAAATGTAAATCAAAGTCACGATTTAGGCCGTGTGGGCTAAGGGTACCTAACCTGTCAATCCATTTGACTTCTGCTCTTTTTAGTGCTAAGGTTCGATCCCCTCCTCTCTTTAAGGGTGGAACGTGTTGGATAACCCTGAATTTCAACTCATCAGATTTATGTCCCTGTTCTAAACAATGTCTAGAAACTGGCAATGACCTGTTGCCCGTGTGTATAGTTGATCTATGCTGGGAAAACCTGTCCTTAACCTTCTGGGTGGTTTCCCCAACGTAGACCAACCCACACGGACACACCAGCATATATACGACAAAATTGGTCTCAAGTGTTATAACCCCTAATCTGATATTTCTGATCCCTATGAGGATGATCAAACTCAGGGCCCACAAGTACATAGCGACACTGGGCACAACCCCTACATCTATACATGCCTTCTTTTCTAGGACCCCAAAACATTGCCTTTTTTGGGGATGTACGTACATCTGCATTTACCAGTCTACTCCCTATGGTTGCTCCTCTACGATAGGACATCATAGGACCTTGTTGGAACTCTGGAATTGAAGGATACGCTTCTCTTAATAGATGCCAATGTTTGTCCAATATAGATTTAAATTTTGGACTTGCTGAGTTGTATTGGGATACATATGCCAGTCTATTCCCCATAGTACCTCGATCTCTAGATGAACCCCTGAGGGTCCCTTCCCTTACTGACTGTTGGTTTTTTTGGATTAACCCACTTGGGTATCCCCTATCTCTAAGTTTCCTACTCATTAGTTCCAAATCTTGTTCCAGAGCTACTGGGTTATTTGTAATTCTACTTACTCTAGTAAATTGACTGATGGGAATCGATCTCTTAACTGAGGGAGGATGAAAGCTATCATATGACAGAAGTTGATTTCGATCTGTTGGCTTCGTATAGATACGGGTATCGAACCCTATCTGAGTTCGTGTAACCAGTACATCTAGAAAGGTAACTGTCTGGAGACCAGCTGTCATCGTGAATTTAATGTCATTATGGGCTTCATTAATTGCATCACGGAAGGCGGCCAAGGAGTCCAGGTCACCCCGCCATAGGAGGAACACGTCAACGATGTACATCCACCAGGCACAACAGTGTCTAGTGAAGAGTACATTTGGAAAGACATTTTCCTCCTCAAACCAGCTCATGAAAGAGTTGGCATATGACGGGGCGACCTTGGACCCCATGGCCGTCCCCCGCACCTGCAAGTAATATTTGTCCCGAAATTGAAAATAGTTTCTATGTAATATGAAGCTCAACATCTCCATGAAGAATTCTATTTCTGCATCGCTATACAAGCCTGATTGGTTCAAAATAATTCTAGTTGCTTTTAAGCCATCCATGTGGGGAATTGATGTATACAGACTTGCTACATCAAAAGTGGCAAGCCAACAAGCCCCCTCTATCTTTGGTATTCGAGTAAGTTTTTCTAAGAAATCATTGGTATCCCTTACATAAGATCTAGTTGTCTGTATTAAGGGACCTAATATTTTGTCCAGAGTCTCAGCTACATTGCTTGTCAGAGATCCTATACCCGCCACTATTGGCCTACCTGGCGGATCTATTGGATCTTTATGAATTTTTGGTAAGACATATATGAGTGGAATAATAGGGTAATTCACAGTCATATATGTCCTAGATTTCTCTGTGATTATTCCCAACTGAGTGGCATTTTGTAACAAGCCAACCAGTTCTTTTTTAAAAGAAACGGTAGGGTCACCCTTCAATTCGATATATACTGTTGTATCTGATAGTATCTGATAGCTGTCTGTTAATTTCAGATATGTACTTGTCTGTGTCCAACACAACAATTGCCCCTCCTTTATCTGAAGGTTTAATTGTTATGTGTGACATAGAGGACAATTGCGATAAAGTATCTATTTCTTCACGACTCATGTTGTAACTACTCAGGTTAAATGGCAATTTTAAGAATGATTCTATATCCATTTTCACTTTATTTATATATGTTTCTACAGTAGAATATGATGTTGGGGGAACAAATTTGCTTCTATTTCTTAGACCCAATCTATCTGTGTCAAAACCTGGTGTGGGAGCTGGATTAACGCTAGTTATTTCCTGATTCTGTGCAAAATGAACTTTGAGTCTCAGCAGACGAAAAAAACGGTATAAGTCCACCTGTAACTGAAAAGAGTCAAGTTTAGATGTTGGACAATAATTTAATCCATATGATAGAACATTCATCTGTGCTGGTGTTAACTCCACAGATGAAAGATTGTATACTATTTGTTGCGGACTTCTCTCCTGGGTTGCACCTTTCATTCCTTTTGTGTCCTCACATTTTTGTTTTCTGCTTTTTCCGCCACGTCTGGTCTTTCGCCTCCTGTGGATAAAAAATTGATGCCTCTTTCTCTAGAGCGTTCGGAGGAACGTGCTTGTCCCTCTCGTGATTGTTGAAAATCATATCTGTTCCCATCACGTCCTCGATTAGATTGTGTCCAATTGTATACATGGCCTTTTTCATAATCAAGGGTATCTCTATCAAATTTTTGCTTTTTTCGTGCAATCACGTCACATTTGTATTTTTCAATTAAGGTATCCATTTTTAATTTGAACTCAGATAGTTCATCCGTGCTCATGACGTCAGAAATGGTATCTTGTAGTCCAGTGATCTCCAGTTTAATATTCTTGAGTTCACATTCAATGAACTCTATATTAAGTGCCATTAAATCACGTGAACACCATCAGGTACTGTGTGCCGGCGCAAATTTGAATCCTTAAGTAAAAAACAAGTTGAACTGCAACTCCATGGACTTACACTCACGGAGTATTTGCATGTTCAACGGATTCCCAGAGGCCTACGGGTCAATTTACAACCGACACTCTTTGCACAAAATGAGGAGTTTAAACAGAAATTCGCTAGGATCATTAATAAATGTTCACGTGATTTAATGGCACTTAATATAGAGCGTGAGCATTGAACGTGAACTCAAGAATATTAAACTGGAGATACCCTTGATTATGAAAAAGGCCATGTATACAATTGGACACAATCTAATCGAGGACGTGATGGGAACAGATATGATTTTCAACAATCACGAGAGGGACAAGCACGTTCCTCCGAACGCTCTAGAGAAAGAGGCTTCAATTTTTTATCCACAGGAGGCAAAAGACCAGACGTGGCGGAAAAAGCAGAAAACAAAAATGTGAGGACACAAAAGGAATGAAAGGTGCAACCCAGGAGAGAAGTCCGCAACAAATAGTATACAATCTTTCATCTGTGGAGTTAACACCAGCACAGATGAATGTTCTATCATATGGATTAAATTATTGTCCAACATCTAAACTTGACTCTTTTCAGTTACAGGTGGACTTATACCGTTTTTTTCGTCTGCTGAGACTCAAAGTTCATTTTGCACAGAATCAGGAAATAACTAGCGTTAATCCAGCTCCCACACCAGGTTTTGACACAGATAGATTGGGTCTAAGAAATAGAAGCAAATTTGTTCCCCCAACATCATATCCTACTGTAGAAACATATATAAATAAAGTGAAAACGGATATAGAATCATTCTTAAAATTGCCATTTAACCTGAGTAGTTACAACATGAGTCGTGAAGAAATAGATACTTTATCGCAATTGTCCTCTATGTCACACATAACAATTAAACCTTCAGATAAAGGAGGGGCAATTGTTGTGTTAGACACAGACAAGTACATATTTGAAATTAACAGACAGCTATCAGATACAACAGTATATATCGAATTGAAGGGTGACCCTACCGTTTCTTTTAAAAAAGAACTGGATGGCTTGTTACAAAATGCCACTCAGTTGGGAATAATCACAGAGAAATCTAGGACATATATGACTGTGAATTACCCTATTATTCCACTCATATATGTCTTACCAAAAATTCATAAAGATCCAATAGATCCGCCAGGTAGGCCAATAGTGGCGGGTATAGGATCTCTGACAAGCAATGTAGCTGAGACACTGGACAAAATATTGGGTCCCTTAATACAGACAACTAGATCTTATGTAAGGGATACCAATGATTTCTTAGAAAAACTTACTCGAATACCAAAGATAGAGGGGGCTTGTTGGCTTGCCACTTTTGATGTAGCAAGTCTGTATACATCAATTCCCCACATGGATGGCTTAAAAGCAACTAGAATTATTTTGAACCAATCAGGCTTGTATAGCGATGCAGAAATAGAATTCTTCATGGAGATGTTGAGCTTCATATTACATAGAAACTATTTTCAATTTCGGGACAAATATTACTTGCAGGTGCGGGGAACGGCCATGGGGTCCAAGGTCGCCCCGTCATATGCCAACTCTTTCATGAGCTGGTTTGAGGAGGAAAATGTCTTTCCAAATGTACTCTTCACTAGACACTGTTGTGCCTGGTGGAGGTACATCGATGACGTGTTCCTCCTATGGCGGGGTGACCTGGACTCCTTGGCCGCCTTCCGTGATGCAATTAATGAAGCCCATAATGACATTAAATTCATGATGACAGCTGATCTCCAGACAGTTACCTTTCTAGATGTACTGGTTACACGAACTCAGATAGGGTTCGATACCCGTATCTATACGAAGCCAACAGATCGAAATCAACTTCTGTCATATGATAGCTTTCATCCTCCCTCAGTTAAGAGATCGATTCCCATCAGTCAATTTACTAGAGTAAGTAGAATTACAAATAACCCAGTAGCTCTGGAACAAGATTTGGAACTAATGAGTAGGAAACTTAGAGATAGGGGATACCCAAGTGGGTTAATCCAAAAAAACCAACAGTCAGTAAGGGAAGGGACCCTCAGGGGTTCATCTAGAGATCGAGGTACTATGGGGAATAGACTGGCATATGTATCCCAATACAACTCAGCGAGTCCAAAATTTAAATCTATATTGGACAAACATTGGCATCTATTAAGAGAAGCGTATCCTTCAATTCCAGAGTTCCAACAAGGTCCTATGATGTCCTATTGTAGAGGAGCAACCATAGGGAGTAGACTGGTAAATGCAGATGTACGTACATCCCCAAAAAAGGCAATGTTTTGGGGTCCTAGAAAAGAAGGCATGTATAGATGTAGGGGTTGTGCCCAGTGTCGCTATGTACTTGTGGGCCCTGAGTTTGATCATCCTCATAGGGATCAGAAATATCAGATTAGGGGTTATAACACTTGTGAGACCAATTTTGTCGTATATATGCTGGTGTGTCCGTGTGGGTTGGTCTATGTTGGGGAAACCACCCAGAAGGTTAAGGACAGATTTTCCCAGCATAGATCAACTATACACACGGGCAACAGGTCATTGCCAGTTTCTAGACATTGTTTAGAACGGGGACATAAATATGATGAGTTGAAATTCAGGGTTATCCAACACGTTCCACCCTTAAAGAGAGGAGGGGATCGAACCTTAGCACTAAAAAGAGCAGAAGTCAAATGGATTGACAGGTTAGGTACCCTTAGCCCACACGGCCTAAATCGTGACTTTGATTTACATTTATTTTTGTAACGGCCTTTGCAAGTGTTATCTGCAAGCCTGTTCCTGTAAATTGATCTTTTACAAGTATCACTTTTTGTATTTTTTTTAATCATTTATAACTGGCATATATTTCTCTGAATATATTTTTTTGTATATTTTTTTTGTAATACTTTCTTGTAATTTTTTTGGGACTTTTTTGCATTTTTTGGTTTTTTTGTACTTTCTTTGTAAATAAGTTTGTAATTCCATATCTTTATCAATACTCCAATGTGCCCAATCGATTATGATCATTTGGCATAGTGAAAAACGTCCATGATTTGCCGTTAATAGTATATTTCTTCTTAGTTGTAACTATGGATTCTGGATAGCAACGGGAGGGTGGAGACATGTGGTTACTGACGTGCAGATTCGTCCCTATTGTGAGGACACGTCATCACAGTTACTTACCACATAAGCTCCTCCTGACAAGGAAGCTAACGGTTTTTGCAATGGAGTCCTACACGCCACTACACAAGAAATACGCTTGAGAAAGGGAACGGACGCTTCCCGAAACGTCGCGTGAGTGTGGTTGAATCGAGCGTTCATGCTGGACTTCCATCAGATAAGTGTCTTGCTACAAATGACGCTATTTCTTTGACACTTAGAATGTTACTATTTGCTACATTTTAACAAGCTAAATAAAGGCTATGTTTTAAATATGGAGTGCGATCTGGTTGGACAAATATAGTTTGAAAAGCGGAATTACTCACCGCTATTGAGATAATGGGGGAATTAGCATTTTGTAGGCAGGTAGCATAGGATTTTTGAGCTTAGAGACAGGGACATCAAGGCTTCAGACAAAAACACAGTTTAATTAAGCACTGTGCATTCCCAACTAAAGGCAACAGAAAAAATGTTCAGGACTCACTAGCCTCTGCCAGTCCTTTTCTCATTCTTTCCCCACAAGGGATTTAGGCTCCAAGCTCTGGAACTCTCTTGCTGGCAGCAAAGCTCCTTCTGCCAGGCAGTGTCTCTCACAGCAACTCACTTCCCTCCACTCTAAGAGGTGTTTGGAGAGCCCTGAACTGTGCTCACACAGCCCTTTTACATTGCCAGGTAGCTCCTCTCTCAGCTGTCACTTAATTACCTGGCTGAGAGGGAATATTAACCCTACCTGAGCCGAATATTCCTTTGCAGCACCTACAATGCAGTTTAAATGCACTCTTTTATGTGCCTTTTGCTCTAAGACAGTGGTGTTTCCCAAACACCTTGTCACATATCCTCCCCCTCTGTTTCGACCCAGGGGCGGAACACATTGCCATCCCAAAAGAAACTCTCTTAAAGGGATTTCTACCTCTAGTCTTTCTTTGGTTGAAGGGCTAGATTGCCGCTTCTCAGTTACACAACCCTTTAAACATGATTTTGACCTTTCTTAAGCATGTGAAAGATCCCACACGTACATGTCAATCAGAGTATACAGACACACGCTCTCTTGTAAACTTGAACCTTTTATCTTTAAAGGGCTCATTCTGCCTTTGAAATGCAAGGTTTCACTCACTTTGTCTTTCACTAAAGGGCTAGGGACCTGCTTGTCCATAGCGTATCCCTTGGCCTTTCTTTAACCTGCAAGACATTTAACACGTGTTCCTATGGAGGAAGTCACACACCATTCAGTCTCCTGTTTCTGGTCAAATAGGGCAAGATCAGGCACACATGCTTCAGTGTCTTTGTTCACACCATGAACACTTTGCATTTTACATTCATGGGTTGTAGGGTGCTTTTTACCAGAGATTTGTGTCACACACTCTGACACACAATCAGACACACATTCTGTGTTAACAGGCAACAAACACTTGACCTCATCTGTATCAAGTCTTAACTCACATGCTTCTTTCATAGACTCAGCTGGTGCTGAATCTGTCACTTTCACTTCAGTGGGGAAAGGCACACATTTTGCTAAGGGACTTTTAAGTTCCCCTTTAAATATGCCTTCACATACATTTTCCTCTCCAGAACACTGTGTTTCAACTCTCACACAGACGGGCTCACTGGAGAACAGTTGTGTGGTTGGCACCTGCACACACACAGATTCAGGAGGCAGTTTTACATTTTCATCACTCACCTCCTCAGACACTCTGTCTGTCTTATCACCATTAACACTCATGGTACTATTTTCTACACCATCATTTGCACTGGCTATGTTCACACACACAGCTTGGCAGTCAAAGATTTCAGGTCTCTCACCTGACTTCTCACTTAACACACTTTCAGGTGTCTCATTCCCACAGTTCTGCTTGCACTTTTGCCTTACTTTACTCTCCCGGGTTATCATGCCTGAACCATGGGATTCACTTTCGGATGGACCCTTTAAGGCCAACTTGTTATCGCTACCACATGAATCTGAGATGTGTCTCTATGGGAGCGACCACACACTTGCATCTCCTTAATTTTATTTACTATGGAAGACATGCATCCTTTGGCACTTCTGTTACCATCATGCATGCTTTGGATTTTATTTTTACCCACTGCCAGATATATAGGGTGTCCTTCCGCAACTGGCAATGGTGAGGTTTTAAACACATTGAGGGCTTTCACTTTCATCTGCCCTATGGTTGCATCTTGCTCACAGACTTGTGTTATACAAACAGACACACACTTGGTCACACGGTCAGTGTTAGCAAGCAACTCACATTTGGCATCACTTGTATTGGGACCCAATGCATCCTCTGTCAGACAGACAGATTCTGACTGCAAGATTCCTTCCATGGAATGTAACAAAGGAGTCATGGCTTCGCTTTCAACCACAGTCACTCCATGTGGCTTATCCCCATTGACAGCCATGTTACCATTCTCCATATCAGCAAACTCAGGTCTGGTCTCACTCACTACACACTCAGTGAGCTGGACATATCCCTGTCTCTCTAAGGGATTGCTCTCAGTAGACTGGGACTCTCCACCCGAGTTCAGTTGCACACACAACTGGTCATAGACTTTGATCAACTCGGTTATTGCTGCAGTAGACCTTTCAAAGGGGCAATTATCAGCCATATGACCTGGATCAAAACAATAAGTGCACTTTACAGGCTCTGTTTTGCACACAGTCGCAGATGTGTACACATTCACAGACGAGTCACACATAGTGCAGGGCTTAGGTTTTGCCTCACCTTTAAAACATTCACACTTGGAATCACAGACATGCCTCAAAAGTTTTTCTCCCTTTGCTTTAACCCTTCAGGTAGCAAAACATGAAGGCACATTTTACTCATGACATTTTCTCTCTCACTTGAGCTACTTTGTTGCAGACACGCCTGCTCTGCTTTTTGGTGTTCCCCACTGTGAATTACCTCATTCACACTCTCTAGGGACACATTTACATTAGGGGTCCCCCTTATACTTTTTACTATGGGCGTTACCTCACACCCCACAGTCACACACATAGGATTCCCATCTAGACATTGGACAGCAAAATTACACATAACATTTTGCATAACACCAACATTATTCACCACCTGGTTTGATTGTTCCACATTCATTGGCCTGTTGTTTCCCCACAACTCCCAGAATAGGGGAAAGTCTGTTTCCAGAACAATTTCCTCTTCACCGTCACTCGCAACCACAAGTGAGTGGATAACAGTCCCTTTGGTGGTTTCAAAATTTAGACATACAGTCGGGTTTGAATTCTCTTGCATCTCAGGGACCTTGTGCAGTAGTAGAATAAACATTAACAGTTCATGCAACACCACTGACTTACCGTATATACTCGAGTGTAAGCTGACCTGAGTATAAGCCGAGGTACCTAATTTTACCTACGAAAACTGGGAAAACGTATTGACTCGAGTATAAGCCTAGACACAACTACAGCCCTGTCTCCCAGCAGCACACATTCCGCCAAAGCGACCCCCCCAGCGATCAACCGGACTTCTTTGCAAAGTTGATGGTGACAGAAAATTGCCAAACGGATTACTGTGTGCATTGTCCCACTGTCCCAAAGCCATGTGCAGAGGGTGCTGTGTGATATTGCCATCACTGTTAATCTTTCGTATAACCAACAGAGGGCGCGGTGTGATATTGCCATCACTGTTAATCCTTCATATAACCAACAGAGGGCGCTGTGTGATGTTGCAGCACTGCTTGAGAAAAGGCGATTGTGCGCCTGAAACGTCGCTATTGTAATTCTGCCTGAGGAATAAGCCCTTTTTTAATAAAGGCCTTTTAAAGATACTATAAACGTGTGGTGCTGTCTATTTGCTGAATGTTGCAGTCACTGTTATTCTTTCATATAACCAACAGAGGGCGCTGTGTGATATTGCAGTCACTGTTATTCTTTCATATACCCAACAGAGGGCGCTGTGTGATATTGTAGTCACTGTTAATCTTTCATATAACCAACAGATGGCGCTGTGTGATATTGCAGTCACTGTTATTCTTTCATATAACCAGCAGAGGGCGCACTGTTATTCTTTCATATAACCAACAGATGGTGCTGTGTGATATTGCAGTCAATGTTATTCTTTCATATAACCAACAGAGGGTGCTGTGTGATATTGCAGTCACTGTTATTCTTTCATATATCTAACAGATGGCGCTGTGTGATATTGCAGGCACTGTTATTCTTTCATATAACCAACAGAGGGTGCTGTGTGATATTGCAGTCTCTCCCCAAGCAAACTGTTGGTATAGGAATGATTAAAAGTGACTGCGATCTCAGCTACTGCCCACTGACTCGAGTATAAGCTGAGGTAGACTTTTTCAGCACATTTTGGATGCTGAAAAACTCGGCTTATACTCGAGTATATACGGTAGTTGAGTTAATGTCCAGTGTGACCCACAGTGAAATGCCATTCACTTTTACCTCTACTGACTTTTCAGCAATACCTTTAACAGGCACAGTGCACTCTGATTGCGCACTTAACTTAACTTAACCTTGCCTTTCCTCCCACAGTCCCAGTCTTTTATCCCCCCAGCCTGCCGTTCCCTTTCAACCACCCCCTTAAGAACAGTCTCACCATTCCTGTAGGGCATCCAGTGTGTAACTGCTGGGGATAAACTCTGGCCAAATATGCCAGACTGGACTTGGAAATCAGCATAGCCTCTCTCCTTGGTATTCTGCCGGAGCTCCAACTTTGGGGTACCACCTCTTTGGAACCAGTTTCCTTTAGGGGTCTCCTTTCGCACAAGTGAAGTTGCTCTCACTTCCTTGGCAGTCTGATGCAACCCCACAGGCTGCCGCACCTTTAAGGAAGCCTGTTGGTAGAACTTTCTTTGTGGTAGACAGAAAAAATTAGTCCTACAGACTTTACAGGAGCTGACACTGCTGCTTGCAACTCACAGAAATGCTCACCTTTTACTTGTGAGGCATTTAGCAGTCTCTTTCCCAGACTTGGCACGGTGACTCTTTCCCAGTCACAGTGGAACTGCAGCCACCAGTCGCCATCTTGCTGTTCCTGTTGCTTTCCAACAGCACTCACAGCCTCCTGCTGAACAGCTGTAGCATGGGGATTTACAGCACCAGTTGCAAAATTAGTACAGTCTCTTAAGGGTAATGCTTACCAGGCTTTTAAACAGGTGTATGTCTCTTTAAAGCTCTGCCCACATCCGAGCACCAATTGTGACATGCCACTGGCCTGCACATGCACTTTTATGGGGGAATTAATATTTGGTAGGCAGGTAGCATAGGATTTTTGAGCTTAGAGACGGACACCAAGGCTTCAAACAAAAACACAGCTTTATTAAGCACTGGGCATTCCCAACGAAAAGTCAACAGAAAAAATGTTCATGTTACAGTTCAACAACTTCACTGTAGAACATGCAGGGTACAGTTCAGCAAATACATTCAGGGTTTCCCCCTCTGGTCGCTCACCATCAAGGGAAAATCTCACACTATTGCACTTTGAAGTATTTGGGCTTCACACTCAGCCCTGCTGGCTTACCCTCCTGGGAATCAGACTCACTAGCCTCTGCCAGTCCTTTTCTCTTTCTTTCCCCACAAGGGATTTAGGCTCCAAGCTCTGGAACTCTCTTGCTGGCAGCAAAGCTCCTTCTGCCAGGCAGTGTCTCTCACAGCACCTCACTTCCCTCCACTCTAAGAGGTGTTTGGAGAGCGCTGAACTGTGCTCACACAGCCCTTTTACATTGCCAGGTAGCTCCTCTCTCAGCTGCCACTTAATTACCTGGCTGAGACGGAATATTAACCCTACCTGAGCGGAATTTTCCGTTGCAGCACCTACAATGCAGTTTAAATGCACTCTTTTATGTGCCTTTTGCTCTAAGACAAAAGGCACATAAAATATATATATATATAAAAGGGCAGCCAAGTTTGGGAGTTTTACTTTGAAAGCAGCTAGTAAGTTGCAGGTAAAACGTATTCGTCCCTTTTATAAAATGTATAATGAAACCATAGAATTCTTAATGAATCAAATGAAAATTGAGCATAGGACTGGCCAGATATGGGATGACTTTGACGTAGTTGGCCAGCTTAAATATATTGCAATATATGGACAAACAATCCCTGTTTTGTTTAAAGGGTAAGGCATTTTTCAGTAGCAGTATGCACAAAATGTCTGTCTTAAATATATTGATAATGGGTTGATTGCAGAGGAATCTTGTATTTGTCTATATGTATTTTGTGGTCACACCCTCATTGCACCCCCGCCTAATGTTTTTAAAAACTAGTGGTGAGCACAACTTTCCCTTGTTTGTTATAGTTCTACAGGAGCAGTGACCAGCTCCATGTTGTAGCTCCCACCCCCTCCAACTATAGTCAGGTGATCCCACTGGTGTCTAATAAAAGGGCAGCCAAGTTTGGGAGTTTTACTTTGAAAGCAGCTAGTAAGTTGCAGGTAAAACGTATTCGTCCCTTTTATAAAATGTATAATGAAACCATAGAATTCTTAATGAATCAAATGAAAATTGAGCATAGGACTGGCCAGATATGGGATGACTTTGACGTAGTTGGCCAGCTTAAATATATTGCAATATATGGACAAACAATCCCTGTTTTGTTTAAAGGGTAAGGCATTTTTCAGTAGCAGTATGCACAAAATGTCTGTCTTAAATATATTGATAATGGGTTGAGTGCAGAGGAATCTTGTATTTGTCTATATATATATATATATATATATATATATATATATATATATATATATATATATATATATATATATATATATATATATATATATAATGGTACAGGTCCTTTAGGTTGGTAGCTTTACTGGGCCTTGGCGTACCCAGGCTCAATGAGCACAACCAGTAGGATAGGACACCAGCAGCCAAAGAGAAAGATCCACCCCTTTCCAAACACTATATGGAAGTGTGGCAGGAAGTGGTCATTACACCCTTTGGCCAATAACGGATAGTGAAATACTTAAATGGATACATAGGCATTTGCCTAGTAACTAAGGAAAAGGAAGGGTAGGTAGATTTAAAGCCATAGGAGCATAGTAAAACCTATGGGTCCCTACATTTGCTATCATCAGGTTTGACACCATCTGAAATTATGATGTGGCCCATGTATTTAACTTCTTTCAGCAAGTATTGGATTTTATGCTTGTTGAACTTGATATTAAGCTTTCAGGCTCTCTCTATAACTCTGTTCAGAATGTTTTCATTAGTGATGGGCGAATTTATTCGCCAGGCGCGAATTCGTGGCGAATTTGCACGATTCGCCGCAAGCGAATAAATTCGCAAAACGCCCGCGGAAATTCGCCCGAAAAAATGGACGCCGGCGTCAAAAAAACGGGCGCCGTTTTGTGAATTTTTCGCCGTTTCGCGAATTTCACGCGAAATTCGCAAATTTTCCGGCGAAGCGAAACGGCGCAAATTCGCCCATCACTAGTTTTCATGTTCTTGCTTAGTAGAAGCAGCTATAATCATATCATCTGCTATTATGTGGATGCCTTCAATGTCTCCAAAAGCTTCTGCATTTTTCTGCTGAAACACCTCACTAGCAGACCTTATTCCAAATGGTAGCCAACTGAATTTGTAGTGCCCCCTCTGTGTGTTAAAGGTACACAACATTGATGATTGTTCATCTAGAGTGACTTGCCAGTGTCCGTCCTTTTCATCCAGGATGGTAAAGAAATTTTTTCCACTTAATATGGAACGCACATCCTCAGGTGTAGGAATTGAGAAATGCTGCCTTTTTATAGCTTTGTTAAGATCTCTGGGATCCAAGCAGACTCTGAGGTTTCCATTTTTCTTTTCTGTTATTACAAGACTGTTCACCTAGGGTGTAGTTACAGTCACAGGACTCACAACTCCTGTCTCTTTAAGTTCTGAAAGCATTTGCTTAAATCTGTCTATGATGGCATAGGGAATTTTCCTACAACCATGTATGACAGGTGGCACTGTAGAGTCTACATATATGTGATGTTTTCCTGGAAAACTTCAGGGTATTTTGTTATTAAGTCTTTTTTAGTTGCAGGTGATTTTAAGTTCACCGTATCTATTCTCTGAATGAACTGTAGATCTACACATGCTTTCCTTCCTAAAATAGGTGTTATATTTTCAATTTGCGATGGAAAATTGGAGTTTGCTTTGTTGCCCTTTTGCCTCCACTTCCAAAGTTGTACAGCCTCTAGGAATCAGTTTTGTACCGCATAAGAAACTAAAACAGTAGTCGTTGGTAGGAATGGGTGAATTTTTTTTCGCCTTATTATGCCCATAGGCTTGTCTGGCGTCGTGAATCAAAAAAAATTTCGCCACGTGACCACACTTTTTTGACGCCCATAGACTTTAATGGGCATCAGCGACATTTAGCCGGCATCGAATTTTTGCAGAAACAGGTCAAATTCACCCATCCCTAGTCGTTGGTTCAATTTTCACAGAAGTGGACAGAGTATTAACCATTGCAATTGGTTATACATTAGCTTCTGCTCCAGTATCTAGCTTAAATGTAACTATTTTCTCCAATGATAATATCTGTATACCAGGCATCATCTAGTTTCTGGACCTGTGTACATTTATTTGCTGTCTGCAAGACACCAATAAACAGAGAGTCTATTTCCTTTGACTTCTCTTTATTCTTTTTCATAAGAGGATTTTTTGTTCTGCAGCACTTAGCAAAATGATTCTTCACTCTGCATTTGTGACATGTTGCCCCATAAGCTGAGCACTGTCTTGGTTTGTGGTTTTGCCCACACTGTTTTCAGCTATAAGTCTGTGTGTCAGGTGATTTGTGCATGCTTTGCTTTATATGTCCTGACTTTTTGTCATGTGCATATTCTTTGCTTAATTTACTCTGTGACAGTGCTTGCATGTGGCTTTCAGTTGCACTTGCACCCATAGCTTCAACTTGGGCTTTTGTTGTCTCTTTAATTATGCAGATTGACACAACTTTCTCTATTGTTGAATCAGGTTCAGCTAACAGTTTCTCTTTTAGTGCTGGATTGGTAATGCTAAGTACAATTTATCTCTGAGCATGAGATCTTCTGTGTCTTTAAACTCACAATCTTTTGCTTTTAATTTCAGCTCTTTCAGAAACTTGTGCATGGGATGTGTCCAGAACTGATATCTCTCAAACACACTGTTTGTTTTTTCTAGGATTGTAGTGCTTTCAGAAGTGTACCAGCAGTTCATTCATAGTGGGTGCTCAGGAGTCTCATATACCACATTCATAGTATTATACAGCTCCAAGCCTTCTTCCTCTATTGTGTTTAACAGAATGGCTATTTTCTGTGCCTCTGGATATTTGGAAGCCCCAGTTGCAGTCAGATACAGCTGTAGTTTCTATTCCCACCTCCTCCAGTTTTCACTGAGGTTGCCAGAAAATATTAAAGGATTTGGAGGTTTAAACTGCTCCATTCTTAGGCAGGCACACAATCTTCTATCTGTATTATATTATATAATATAATGTATTATATTATATATTCTTCTTTAACTACTCACAGTTCTGTGGGTATTTGCTTGCAGATTTCTGGTTGCACTCCAACTTCTGACACTGTGTCTTGTCCCTCATTAAATCTGTTCAGGCACCTTACACAGGCTTTGCAGGAACTCTAAAGCATGTGGGCACTCACAGGAGCTGGTCTTGTAGAGAATAACTTTTACACATCACCATATATAACAGCACACTGCAAAATGGTGGCTTAGTCTTTTACACACTCTCAGCACAGGAACAGGAAGAAGAGAACATGTGACCAGCTGCTGTCCCTAGCTTAAGGTCACAGTGCAATATATTACAAGTCAAAATTAATTTTAAGTATCTACTGTCAGCAAAATAGCAATCACTGACATTACATCTGAGCTTTTCAATGAAATAAAAAGATTTGCATGAATATCAAACTGATAATTTACATATGCACATTTGAGCAAAATAAACATTTTGCATTATCTGTGAAAAAAATGTCACTTTTAGTTATTCATAACTTTTTCTCTAAGCATTTCCCTTTAAATTGTTTGAAACGTGAAGCAAATCTTGGATATAGTATGTCTTTGGGTGGTTATTTACTAAACTCCAACTTTATGTAATTATTTTATAAAAAAAAATTACGGCCAAACTCCCATGCTGATTTGACCTTTATCTATAAATTAACTTTTTCTGTAAGCATTTGCCGGCTCCAACATGCAGACAAGAGCTCGCTGTGGAGCGCTGATCGGAATAATCCAGGAGACAGTATAATATCAATCCGGCTTTATTTCAACGCTTAAAATTACATGGAATGGAGGGGTATGTGAATCTCTCTAACGCGTCAGCGCTCCGCAGCGAGCTCTTGCCCCATACTGATTTGGCCTTACTTATTAATTAAAAAACTTAAAAATCAATTGGATCGGGAAAAAATCTTATAAAATCAAGTTAAAACCAGAATTGTCCAATTTTTTCTGACTTTTTTCCCGAATCGCCCGATTTCTTTCCCGAAAACCCCCAAAATTTTCCGGACTCTCAGGCTAAACCCAGTGTAAAGGACAATATCTTCAGATTGGGACAGGCGACTCTCCCATTGACTTATACGGGACCTTAACAGGTCTGAGATGGTGAATTTTTGGATTTTGCCTTTTTGCAGCATCGGGGTATAATACTTCTTGAAAAATTAAATTTTTTTACCCAGAAAGGCAGACCAGATAAATTTGAGGTTTAGTAAATAACCCTCTAAATGTCAGTATTTTGGTTACACAAAATATTAAGAAAGTTCTTGAAATCCAAGTTTTATAACAAGTTTCAAACTGTTTGCTTGTAAATAGCTAAATGGGCTGTTTACTTTAATGTGTGTAGTTTATATAATGCTACTTATGATAATTTTCAGTGCAGCATTTGACAAACCATTTGAAGGCTTTAAATTGCCAACGTTTAAAAATATTTAACCTTACAATAATTTTTCTTTTCCATAATTAATTATGTCCCTGTTCCCTGCAAGGATTAGCATAATCAGTTTAATGCCTATAATCTAGTTAAAGTTATTGGTTGGATTAAAATTAAAAAAATAATAACAACAATTCTAAATAGTATAAAACAATCAGTGATAAAATAATTGCATTGTATGCCAGTTGCTACTCCCTGGATCTCAATCACAAACCTATATGTACCAGATCCTCCGATTATTCTGTTTTTAGGATATACTACCTCCTGATTCCTTTTGATGTAAACATTGATTCTACCCCCTCCAATAATGCTTCTATCCTGTGTTGTATGCATAGATACCATGATAAAATCCCACTTTGAATTGTCTACTGCCGTTTCCAAAAGGCAAGAGAGTGACATGAATTCTACAATATCCTTTGAAAGCACTCCAGTCTCCTCCTAACCAGACTTCCTGTTAAAGTCAGTTCTATGACTATAAAGCTCTATAGAGGATTTCTCAGCCTGCATTCTAATATTTCTGTAAGAGCTGCAAGCAGTAAAGGTAGCACCCAAAAAAACCCCACAAAGTCAGTAGGATTGTATTACACTATAAATAAACCACTGAAAATGCTTCTTAAACTTGGTGCAGGATAGAGGTATAATTGGAAAGGGATAAAATGAATCCGGCTTGCAGGAAAGAATCATAGACGTCCAGAACCAGACAGGGACTCAATGACCAGATAAGGACCCTGGAAGCAAGGGAAGGTATCAGGAAGCAGGGCAAGTTATCAGAAATGAAGACAGGGTATATGTAACTATGGTAGGATTTGTGAAGCCAATACAGGGTTTCTGAAGCCAGTGTTTCAGAACACAATGCAAAGTATTGGAAACCAAGGCAGGGTATCAGGACCTTTACGCAAACTGAACAGGCTGAATCAAAGTAGATGAAGTGGCAGTGGCATGAGACTAGCTTATGAAGGCCCTTCATTAAGCAACTATCAGCAGCTGGTTTAGTGAAATGAATAAGACGAGGAATGCCATGTTTTATATACTGAACTTATTGAACAAGCCTAAAAGTTTAGCCTCTATATAGTAGTAATGATCCGGGCATTTAAAGTTTAGTTTCCCATCATATATTTTGTTAGAAGTGTGAGACTGACACTGAGCAGCTTAGGGGTCGTCACATGATGCTACAGGACTGATTGTTAAATTCTGATGCTAAGTCTTATATTGTAGCATTTATATTACTGTATATAGGTCCCTAAGCTAAGTAGCAGAACAGAGCATGTGCAGTGAATCAGCAGAAAAGAAGATGGGGGCTGCAGGGTTATTTTTGGAGGATGGTCTTTACTGCTACAGTGATATTGTTGCCCTGAGCTGGTAAAGAAGCCCAAAACATGTCTGCCCTACTTCTTTGGTTAAGTTTTCCTTTAAACTTGTAAATGCAGTCAACAGATTCTGTTGAAGCCTATCGAAGCTAAACACAAAGGTATGCTAGAAAAGCCTAAAGTGATTTAAGTGCAGTGAACATACAGACCAGGATTTGAACCTTGACATCGACTACAACAAAATATCTTCCTGATTAATGCAAGTGCAGTACAGTACACATGTGCCAGTAAGATAGGAAAGGAGTGGATGAGGGGTTAGCTGAATGTTCAGTATTTCAAGCCATTGTGAAGAATTTGAAGATTACCAGTGTCCCATATGATGAATAAAAGAAAGGTTTTCTAAATTATTGTAGATACTGTAGCTGAGTCTTCATTAAATACACATAGGGGCCTGTTTATTAAAGCTTGAATTTTTCTGGTTGAGTTTTTAAAGGAAAACAAAAACAAAATTTTTTTGAGATTTATTACATACCAAAGCTGCTAAAAATCCAAAACCGAAAATACTCCAAGCTAAAACCTGTCGAGGTCATGTAGAATTTAATGGCAGATTTTTTTTGACATTGTGATCGATGCTGGTTTTCATCCGAAAATCAGATAAATTAAAGTTTTTGTGGCAACGATTCAATAAAGTCAAGTCTTTCTGGAGCGTCAATTTGAAAAAGTCGTATGATTCTAATTGACTCAATTTTGCTGCAACTTTTTTTGCACAGATTTTTTTGAGTTTTTGATAAATGAATTAAATTTGTGGATGGGAGTTGACTTTGTTTTAATAAAAAAATAAGATAAATGTGAGTTTTAATAAATACCCCTCTTAAAGTCACTACATCTGTAAATCTGAAAGTCATTTGCAGAGATCCCCCTGAACAATACTACACTGCTCAAAAGCTGGTAGGAGAATGCCAAGGCAAAGCAGCTGATCTTGAGAACCAACTGTGATAAAGCAATCTGCAATTTGTCGGCTTTCCAGAATCTTCAGAAAGCAACAGCACAGAAAGCTTTATTGAACATTGGGTAAATGGCATGTTTGGTGCTGTGCAACAAAAGACATTTGCTATTGAAATAGCTCATAGAGTTGCCACCAAGCAATCACCTCCAGGTACCCCGCCCAGACCACTTCCTGACAAGCTTTTAAATGCATGAAACCAATAAAATAATTAGACCCACAGGACAAGTATATTTTGTTTTATTTATATTCATGTAAGGTACTTCTTAATAATAATAATTATATCCCTTCCCCTTTGACACAGAGGGACTCTAAATTTTGTCTAATGTTTCAGCCCAACATCCTCTGGGAAACAGGAGACCTCCACTCCAGGCACTGGTTGAACTTCACAGAACTTCGTTCTCCTGTCTGTAGAAAAGATGAGTAAAGCCAAATTAGTACTTATTGTGCTGGATGGTCTGGGAATTTAAATAAACCTTCCCATATTCATTCCAGGTAAAACATTTAGAAAACACTAAAACAATTTATTGCAGACAAACTAAAGGTGTGGAAAAATCTCTCTGTTTGTCCCACAGGAAAGGTACAACTTTCTGGTTAATGGCAGCAGATTTTCCAGTTTTCCCCTAGCAGGCTCTCTTAATTGACAAATAACATTGGTCTTCTGGTTCTTCTTTAGAGTAAGATTCTAAACTGTATATTTAAATTGTTAAAACTTGCCTACCACACACCCCAATTTGTATAAACTTCTACTTACCAAGGTTGACTACTCTTACAAAGGCTGCCTCACTTTTCTCCTCCTGAAATTTGACTGGAGCTGATTACTTCAACCCTAGCTGATGTTTGGGACCACTCAAAATCTTACATACAGTAGTACTAGACAACTGCCCACTCTCAATGGCAAACCCACCACAGGTTAACCACTGCTTTAAAAATGCAAAACTCTCCCAAATGGGCCATTCATGTTGTAAAAACAGTTGCAGAAATAGTTGACAGATGTGGTCTTTATTGACGATCACACAGGGAACACTCAGCAGCATTGCAGCTGGTGAGGAGGTTCTACAGGTGAGTCACAGGGATAACTCAATCGTCACAGTTTGGCAAATATCAAAAACAATATGGTGAGAGGAAGAGCAAAGAGAAAACAATAGAGAGCAGTAATATAAAAGCATATACAGTTGTTGCATATATTCTAACATACACTTTTAAGATGCGGTCTAGGAATGCCTAGGCGGAGTATGTTGGGGCTATTACTGATGACCAATGAAACCAAATGTTGAGACATCCCTTTGTTGTTTCTTGTTTTTCCAGGCACAGACTGTTATATGTGATGTGCAGAGATTATTATATTATTGTCAGGGCCCGAAGGCACAATTTGGAGTGCGGACCAAGGAGGAAGCAAATAGGCAAACACAGTTCATGGTACAATGGATTAGGCAGAAGAATCGTCAGTTCAGGCAAAGGTCGGTCCAGGCAGCAAGATATCATGGTCGAGGTTTCAGGCAAAGGTTGAGAATCAAGAATCAATATTTAGAAAACACCCAGGAACTCTAGATAGAAGAACCTATACTCGGACACTGATAGAACCTTCTGGCGACCTTAAATAGGTGGATTTTCACACCAAAACGTGCTAGATGACGTCACAGAATGTGCGCCAGCGTCTGCACGTTTTGGACGGCCGTATGGCCTCTTCTGGGCGCCGCCATCTTGGACGCGCCGAGGACTCCTTACAATTATTAATAGACTGCTTACTATGAAAAATGTAGCTGTGTGTATAAGTTTCACTAGAGCACTAGTTACTCTTCTTCATACACTGTGGAGCTGATTATGTTTGCAACTATACTGGCAAGGGATCACAACATGCTTAAGTTTAAGATGGATACGAGGCTTTTCCTCTTAATTATCTACTTGAATGAATCACTACTAGGCAGAATTTTGACAATCTTTTTAAAACCTTTCATTGGAAAAAACATGCTACTTCAACAGTCCAGGAATGTAGTAAAACTATGGATAATGTAACCTATTTTGGTTGGACAGGGCAAATTCTTAAATGTTTGAAAACCTGGACTGAACCTGGACTGAAAGACTTAACTTAAATTAACATGCCTCTCCCCTGATGTCCTCCAACCTGGTTTAACCTCACACTTACCTGTGTCATAGGTGGCCATGTACAATTAGAGCTTCTCCCTAAGATGACTGGTTTCTCAATACTGTTTTTCATGTCTGTGTGATCCTTTTTATACATTACTCTACTGTATATTGCTTGACAAGGGCAGGGTCAAATATCTGACTTTCCCCTTTTTTACCTTAAACAGGTTATACACATTCAAATTCCGATGAAAAGTGATTTGTCACAGATTTTTGAAGTAAACATATTACATAGCTTCCTTTAATACCAAAACTTGAACATAATAACAACCATTCTCATGCACTAGCAGTGAAGACCTCTGCTCCAATAAAGCTGCAAAAACAATACACTGGGCAGGTAAGGCAGTTATAAACATGATATAGATACACAGACAATCCCATATCAACTTTGTCAGTTATAGAGTTGAATATGCAGATGTGAAGACATTATTCATATAACACTGCAAACTCCTGTTGTAACCCACTCTCCAAATTCTTGTTCTGACTCACTAACTCCCCTACACAGAAAACCTCAAAAAAGTCCAATAAAAAAGCCAACCTGAACAACTGAACCTCATAAGTAGAACTGCAAACTCTCATGAGTTGTCCAAATAACTCCTCTAACAAAACAAAAGTTAGTGGCCTCCTACTGTCAATCTGAACTCCATCCTCCTAAGAAACGACTGCATCTGCTTTAGTGTCACTTTCTTCACTCCCTCCATATAGCCCATCAGGTTCCTCAGCTCTAGTTTCTCTCATGGAAGCCAACATTGCATGGCCATAGAGTCAATCTCTATTCACAGAAATCTAATAACAGGTGAGGGACCCTCAACTTTTTCTTTTGTCACTGGTACCCCAAATTTCTGAAAAATATCCAATAACACTTGTAGAGTCACCCTGTATTCTGCAGAATTTGCTGGTACCCCAAACTTCTGAAAAATATCCAGTAACACTTGTAGAGTCACCCTGGATTCTGCAGAATTTGCTGTGCCCACACAAAGGTAATCATCCAGGTAATGGATGACAGACCTAGTCCCTGCCTGCTCCCTCACCACCCATTCCAGGAAGGTGCTAAATGCTTTGAACAGGGCACATGAGATGGTGCACCCCATAGGCAAACATACATCAACGTACACTTTCGCCATCAATGCTCCAGCACCATGAGTCCATACCAGTTTCACTGCATTTTCAAGGGATGCATAAGAAACCCCGCCTCATCCTCACTGATATTAGCATTCACCATAGGACAAGTGATGGATGAGATGGAACTTCCCACTTCCCCAACTCCTTTTTGGGTACCACCCCCAAAGGCAAAGCCTCCCCAGGCATATCTCTTTCTCCAGTTTCTTCCTAATCATCTTCAGGAAGTCCCTAGTGACCTTACATTTCTACAATCAATACCTCCCCATCCCTCCTGAAGCATGAAAACCCGATAAAAAACCCTCCCACAGAAGATCTGCCTTCTCTCTATCTGGGTAACTGTCTAACCACACCCGATCTCACTTAAGTTGACTGGGGTCTGACTTTTTTACAGCACTATGCCCTTGCATCGCTTTGTCTTGTCTTTGTCTCTTAAAGCACTGGGAAAGGGGGTGGTTAGAGCCCTCACATCCTGAACATTTGTGACAACAATTGCAAGCCTAGCTGTCATTAAACTGCCAGCAGACACCATTTTTTGGAAGTCCATACATAGACTATCTAACCGACATCCTCTGCCTGAATTGCTCATCGTATTTAAGACAGGAGTTCCCCCATATGTCCTATATGCCTCCCATATGGAATTCAGGTAACAGAATAAACCAGAGTCCAATTCAGGATGTTTGACCCCAGATTACATTGGCCATAATAGAAAAGGCTTGCAGCCAGTTCCCAAAGGTTCTAGGAATTGGCCTATACATTCTCCTATCCTTATCTTTCTCTTTATGATGCTCTTTGCCTTTTTCCCATTTCTCATGTCCTAAACCAGCTCCTGGAGCATGTCCAGCTGAAACCCATACTCCTGGAACCACTTCAGGGCAGTTTGCCCCTGGAGTTGACCCTTGCTGTTTTCCCTGATGTACCCATATTGCCACTGGGTGAGGGGATCCTTGTGACTCACCCCTGTCCCGCCTTCCTAGACGTTCTTTGAGTCCTGACAAATTCTCTCATACCCTGCCAAGCCTGCTCTCCCCTAATGGTGCCCCCACTGCTTTCAGTTCCCATTGGCCCACTGCTGCGCCCGCACTCACCGGTCACCAGTGAAGCAATAGCTATTGTTGCTGAGCCCAGTCCCATTGTCCCTGGTAGCTCCTCTTCTTCATGTCGACCTGCTTCAGTCCCAGCTGCAGGGACTGATGATCCACCCTGTGTACCCTCCTGCTGATCAATGGTACTGTGCTCCAGCTGTATCTGTGGGAGTATATCCCTCATCCCAGCCACCCAATGGCATCTGTGTTAACTGCAGGACTGTTTTCCTACCTCCTGCACTGCTCCCTGCCATGTTGGTCATGCTGCCACCAGTACTGCTTGCTGCTGAATGGGCCATGCCATTTTCCCTCTCCTCCTGTGACCCATTCTTCCCCTCTGAATGCCTGGCCACCTCCTTCTACTGTGAGACTGGGCTGCCAGTTCTGCTGTCAGGCCCTCTATACCTCCTGCTGAGCTATCCGGTGCTCCCTCTTTGGTCCTCCATGCATCTGGTCTGGGATGTTGCATGCCTCCCCTGCCCTTGCTGCTGCAGCTCCTCCGTCCATCATCTTGGCTGCCTACTCTCCTTTCTACTCTCCTTTCCTGTTCCCACTGCCCCTACTCTCAGTGCTGGCATCCTTCCTACCTTGCTGCTCCACTGCTGATGAACTTCTTTGGCACTTCCTTGTGCCGCCACTTGTGGATGGGCTGAGCTGCTCTGTGGGATGGTATCTTCTGGCCTGTGATGGACCTGCTGTGGACCCTGTAGGAAGGGTTGCCAGTTGCTGCTGCACTCATGCTTCATCCCGCTCCATTGCCTTGGCTTCTATCCTGGACAGGAGCTCCTTCAGGACCTCCATGATTAGACACGATTTTGTTCTGTTCTAAAATGGCTGTCTTTCTTCACTGTGCATTACCCCAAATCTCCCTCTGGCTACACCCCCTTACATCACTACATCACTACCTTCTAGCCTCCACTCCAGAATTATCCCGCCTTGTCATGCCCCCATTTGCTGCATTTACTGCTCTAGGGTAACCTTTACATTTGTACTAAGTAGGCCTTCTGTATTTTGGATATCTCTTTTTTTTAAAGCCTTTATTTTTGCATTTAACAATAACACAAATCATATTGTAGAAAGGAAATGGATATCTCTTTAATAACATATCATTGAGCAGGAACATTAAAGGTGTTCCTGGTCATAGCACTTGTGCCTCTGGTCTCACACAGTAGTCATTATACAAGAAACTGTGAAGTGAAAATATAAAGAAGCTGTTTAATGTACATAATAATAATAATAATAATAATAATAACCGGACCCTTTGTTGTTGTTGTTTATAAGTTAAACTTTAATATTTGCTTTATTTAAATGGTATCTGTGCTATGGTGATAAACATAGAACCACAGGATAGATAGATAGATAGATAGATAGATAGATAGATAGATAGATGATAGATAGATAGATAGATAGATAGATAGATAGATAGATAGATAGATAGATAGATAGATAGATGGGAATACTGATAAGCTGCTGACTAGGAGAGCTTGTTCACTTGTTCACAGTATAGAAATTAATTTCTGGCCCCTCAGGCAGAAAAAGGTCAGTTTTTAATTTTTCTTTCTCCTTCTAGTCATTAGATTCTCATCCCATTTTTATAATACAATACTCTAATGCAACAGATAATAGTGTAATTTACAGGGTGTAATAGGCTTGTCTGGTGAATTTGCTTAACTGCTCAGCTGGCATAATATCAATGACTATATTTGGCCTGGAAAAAATAATAAGGAAACTCGTCTCCATTACATTAAAGAAATAATTTAATGATAATGCTTTCAAGCAGTAGGATCATTTTCTTGCACATTTTATGTAAGGTTCCCATACAAGATGAGATTCTTGAGACTTACTAAATTATTGTAATTTCTAGAAATCTACAATTAAAATGCATCCACACTGTAAATCGGTGCATAGGACAACACTAGCTATGACAAACATTTAATAGACAAAACTAAGAGAGATTCTCATATGTTTTTACATTTCATTTACTATTCTATCTCCCTCTGCCGTTTCATGATCTGCCCTTCTCTAACCATTCCCTTATTTCATCTGTCCATTTATTTTTTTCCAACCTTTTTCTTTTCTCTTTACAGTTCCATTCTCTCCTTATCCTTGCTATTAGCTCTTCCCATTTCCATTCCCACTAATATTTGGCCAATTCACCAATTGTTATTCTTCCACCAACTGTTTTGTTAACCTAACAGAAGGGTTAAGGGAGGGAACAATATACCCTAGGCTGACATTAATTAATTTTGTCAGCTGGTTGTTTACCAAATTAATTGCAGTTGGTTTAATACAAGATACAAATGATAGCTCAACTGGTGTTATATTTTTCTACCTGTTCTACCTAACATTTTGAAATATGGTCTTTATTCATATTGGATTCCTTTTTTCCTTTGGATTACTGAGCAGTGAGACATATCATTGAGACATATCACTGAAATGGCCCCATCACTTATACATTTATAGACTGTTCTATGTATTGTACAGCTCAATGAACATCTTAATAACATAGATAACAGCTTCATCAAATGTACAACATATAACAGCCAATAAGCACAAGACAAGCAGTAAAATAAATTATTAACAAAATAAACAAGTTTGTCAATGACAGATGCAACAGTGTTGCACTCCCTCCTCTTGCTTTAATGAATGTCACAATGCAGACTGTTTTTTTTAAATAGGGAATAGGGATGATTACATGAGCATGGGACACTGATTACACAACATGGTGCCTGGTTTATTTTAGCTTCTTATATGGTTACAAAAACAAAACATTTGAACATTTGTACTTCATAAACTTTTCTGGGGTACCCTACATCACAAAGGTCTTCTGTTTACCTAGGGATATCTCAGATCATGCTGTAGTACCAATTAGACTCGCTATCCTCTACAAACTCAGAAACCCTTGATCGATGCACCTAGTTTGGTTGAATATACTTAAAATTCATGACATGGTAGAATGTGCAATTAAGGAATTTTTGGAACTGAAAAAGTACACTGGCACTTTTCACACTGCACAGAGCTCATAAATGACCCTTATATTTTATCAGAAGTGACAAAGCACAAACTGCCAAATTTAAGCAGTTTAGTTTAATCTAAATTCCTGTACAAAAACAAGTTTAAGGAGGAGTACAAATGTGCCATGCAATGCACAGCACTCCTGATTACAAAGGTAAAGGGACAGCTTAATATATTAAAATTACTGCAACTAATACAGCAATAATAATATTATACACAGTAATGATAAAACAGTACCTTGTTCTTGATGGTAACTAAGCTGCATGAATCCATACTGGTGGCAAAACAATCCCATTGGGTCTATGTAATGTAATGTAATTATGGAAAGATCCGTTATCTGGAAACCCCCAGGTCCCAAGCATTCTGGCTAAAATATCCTGGATGGTGCACTGAAAAGCCCACAGAACTCCTGGCAAAACTTAACCTAAATTATCATTATTATTATAAGCTATTAAAGTAAAATGGGCAAGCTTTATAAGCACAGATCACATCCTTCAGATTATTATAACTGAACAACAATTCCCAAAGCAAGCCGCCTGTATGGGAATTCTTCTTTAGACCCAATGGTAACTGTGGGGCCTGCTCTACAAAGCAAGGTTGCTGAGGTGAAAGAATGTCCAAGACTGAGTAACCAATTAACATCAATGGAAGTGCTGAGCTCAAGCAAGATATACAGTGCATTGGTAAAACTTGAGGAGCTATGACTATAACGGCTTGACAAATATCAACAGTTATCACTATAAATATATATGCTTACTAAAGAGACCCATGAAAAAGCCAGGTCAGAAGACATGGATATATAATTTGACAGAGCATGCAGGTACCAGTCCCTAATATGCTCAGCAAGACAAGGGAATGTTCTAGATATGTATCTGTGATCTACATACAACACACCCTGAAAAAAGAGATATTTAATAGTGTCAACAACAGAAATAAGGAATCATTCAAAGGTTAAGGAGTTAAGGGCAACAAAGGAGTGGGAATGGGAAATCAAGCATTCTGATGCAGGTGTCACATCATGGCGTGCAATGCTGCACTGTAACTGTGCACCTTTTGGCACTAAAAATGTATAATAAATAGTGTTACAGGTATCTGTTAGTTTTTCCTTGTCCAAACTGGCTCTGAATCCTCAGACATGAGCCTAAGGCTTTGTATTATTGCTTCCTAGCTTTGCCTTACACCTGTTGCTGACGTTGATCCTTGCTGTCTGCCCTGACCTCTGCCTGCTTTGAGACTTTAGGGAGTGGGAGCATGAGAGGATGTAATCACAGTCTCACTGTTAACCCTTTGTCTGCCAAGCACGTATGCTGTACATGCTGGCAGGCAAATGCTGTGGCTGCCAAGAACGTACCATGTACGTTCTTTAGCAGCCATGCTGTTCTCCACAGAGAGTGAGCAGGAATGACAGAGCCCTGGTCAACGAGGCTGGGGGGCTGTCACTTTGGACCTGTGTCGCAATTGTCACAGGGCCGACTTCCGAGTAGAAGATGCACAGATGTGCTCGGGTCTGCTACTCACCATGCCTCCTACTCCCTGCAGAGTCACCTACATGTTTCCTGCTATGCAACAGCTTTTGATCTCCAGGGCCCCTCCAGCGATGACAGACTCCTGCTCCAAGAAATAGTAAAACACTTTTTTTACACACTTACATACACTAACATTACATTTATACACTTACACAAACATTTTAGTAAAGATTGCTATTTTTAATTAATTTTTTTTTTTATTTTGTACACTTTTGCTCATTTATTCACATAAGAGAAAATTCAAATGCGCTATTTTTATTTGGGGTACACACATGTCAGCTGCTTTGGTTTATCTATAAATATTGGGCATGAAACTGTTCATTAGACCCTTGGCATCAATATTTATGGTGTTTTCCAATTGTATGTAAGAAATATGGTTAGCTAAATGCAGCCAATTGCAATATTTTTAGGCGATTTTCAGAAATAACATAAAAACCGCTGCCTTAATGTAGCTTTGCAGTTGGGTAGTTTGGAGTAGAAAGACATAATTAACCATTTTGGGAGGTCTTTATGCTGTTAGGAAGGTCTTGTAACACATAATATGCAGTCAGTCTTTGTTCACAGAAAGCGAATTGGCAGAGGAGAAAATGCATATGCACTGTTTTTATTTAGGGTTCGCACATGTCAGCTGTTTTACAGTTGGGTAGTTTGAAGTAGAAAGACATAATTAACCATTTTGGATTTTGGAATGTGTACTTTCCAAAGATATGTGGTTTTCATGGATAATTGTTTGTACCTTTTATCCCACATATAAACATGACAGTATTTATAAATTAGTGTAAATGTAAGCCATCAAATAAGTATGCACAAGGTATATTCTGGGGTCTTTAAGAGATAAACCTATGTACATTGGGCATCAAACTGTTCAGCATGCCCAGGGCTTTCATATTTGGGGTGATTTAGTATGTATGTGGGGAATAAGATGCCGCAGATGGAAGTTTTGAGGTAATTTTTGGAAATGTCACCAAAATATATGGTTTTCTTGGATGAAAGTAACTGAAATGACAGACCATATGAGGTCTACATTTTGGGGTCCCTATATGCCACATGCTTTGGTAAACCTATACATATTAGACATGTATATTTGGGCATCAAACTGTTCAGTGGACTCCTGACATTCATATTTAGTTTTACATTGGTACCAAATGATGTGTGAGAGGTATGATGCTGTCTATTGGAAGCTTTGAGTTCATTCTTCATAAAAATAACCAATTTCTATAAAAAGTATAATTTTAGGAAAGAATTGCAGCTTGGTAGTTTGGAGTACATAGATATATTTAACCTTTTTAGATTTGCCAAAATCTGATATTTCTAATTATGTGAAGTTTTCTAGGGTAACTCTACTGTTAGTTTTGTGTTTGGCCTTGAAATCAGAAGTAAGCTGTTTTGTAGAGCGGTGCTTTGGAAAATTTTGTAGTGTACTGCTTAGAGATTTTTATTTATACAAGTGAGAAATCTCCATTTAATTATATATATTTGGTATAGGAGACATAGAACTTTCCAAATCGGCTGTGTTCTCGAACATAAAATAAATTATGTTTCTGATCTACTGTATGTGATTTTACTATGTGAAACATGATTTTTTTTTCCATATTATTAGACACCTAGAAGCCCATATCTTTTTACAGAAGTAGAATTACACCAAAATATAAACACCCATATAAAGACCCCCCTGGAAAAGCCCTTAAAGTGAAAGAGTACAAAATGTCTAAAACTGCTTGGCAGTGGATGTTCACATTTAGGACAAATCGGCTGGCAGGGAAAGGGTTAAAGACCCAAAGTACGTTTCACTATGAGATATTAATTATGATGTTATCGTTAAGTTTTAGCATTGTTGCTGCCGATAATATACCAATGTCACTGCATATAAGCCTAGTTGTAACAACCTACCTCCCTGGTGGTCCAGTGGTGCAGCGGGGACGTCCGCCTCGCCGTCTTGCCTCCTCTGTATGCGTCGGAAACTAGGGCACGCGCGGCGTGTCTCTTCCTTATGTAGTGGTGCATGCGTGCTGGCGTGTTCACGCCAGCGCGCAATGACGCGAAGTTGAAAATATTTAAAGGGCCATTATACAGTTTCTCACTGCCCGTGGAGGTGAAAGGCGGCTGTTAAAGGCAGAAGCAAGAGCCGAGAACAGGGTGCTTAGCATCGGTTCTGGATTTAGGGTGCCGACCGTGACACTAGTATCAAGAATGCAAAGCACACACATTTACTACTGTTTGACTATGTGCCCCAAAGTGTTACATGTGTATCAGCTTTGGTAGTAATAACTTGATATCTTGTTGAGTTTGCTTTATGTCATGGGAGATCTATACTGAAGTTGGCTTGGAAATTAAAAGTGTCCATTAGTAGAATTTCGCCTATTTTAATTTAAATGCCTATCTTTCCTAAACATCGGGACAGCGTGATTCCCTGCACTTAATGCAACCAGCCCATTTATCTTGATCACACAATCCCTTCTGGCTTCATCTGCAGCTGCACATTAAGATTTCCCACACAACCTCCCTAGCTTCGGGGAAGTTTTCTTGTTTTAGTTTGTCGTTTTGCTAGTTGTGTCTAATGTTCAAATGCCATAGTTGTCTAAAGCCTGTTAAGCTAACTTGCTCTATCTGCCGCGTGCATTTTCATGACCTTGGTATCACCCACAACACACTTATTCTAGTCTAACAAATAAAATGATGATGAAATAATTTATAGCAATTATAATTGGCCACAGCCTTATATTCATATGCAGTCATATGAAAAAGTTTGGGAACCCCTCTCAGCCTGCATAATAATTTACTACACTTTCAACAAAAAAGATAACAGTGGTATGTATTTAATTTCCAAGGAACATCTGAGTACTGGGGTGTTTTCTGAACAAAGATTTTTAGTGAAGCAGTATTCAGTTGTATAGGATTAAATCATACATGGAAAACTAGCTGTGCAAAAATTTTGGGTACTCTTACTCAATACTGAAGAGTGACAGCATGGGATCCTCAAAGCAACTCTCAAAAGATCTGAAAACAAAAATTGTTCAGTATCATGGTTTAGGGGAAGGCTACAAAAAGCTATCTCAGAGGTTTAAACTGTCAGTTTCAACTGTAAGGAATGCAATCAGGAAATGGAAGGCCACAGGCACAGTTGGTGTAAAACCCAGGTCTGGCAGGCCAAGAAAAATACAGGAGCAGCATATTGTGAGAATGGTTACAGACAGCCCAAAGATCACCTCCAAAGATCTGCAAGAACATCTTGCTGCAGATGGGGTATCTGTACACCGTTCTACAATTCAGCAAAATTTGCGCAAAGCACATCTGTACGGCAGGGTGATGAGAAAGAAGCCCTTTTTGCACTCACGCCACAAACAATGTCACTTGTATGCAAAAGCTTTTTTAGACAAGCCAGTCATTGGACTGATGAGACAAACATTAATTTATTTGTTCATTACAAAAGGCACTTTGCGTGGTGGAAGAAGAACACTGCATTCCAAGAAAAACACCTGCTACCTACTGTCAAATTTGCTGGAGGTTCCTTTATGCTGCGGGACTGTATGGCTAGTTCAGGTCCTGGGGCCCTTATTAAAGTCAAGGGTCAGATGAATTCAACCCAATATCAACAAATTCTTCAGGATAATATTCAAGC
This sequence comes from Xenopus laevis, assembly GCF_017654675.1. Lineage (NCBI taxonomy): Eukaryota > Metazoa > Chordata > Amphibia > Anura > Pipidae > Xenopus > Xenopus laevis. The sequence goes on along the minus strand of NC_054373.1, from coordinate 76,383,568 downwards.
ATCAGCCCCCCGACTTGAATATCATCGAAAATCTATGGAATGTTTTGAAGCAGGCTGTCCATGCTCAGCAGCCATCAAATTTAACTGAACTGGAGAGAATTTGTATGGACGAATAGTCAAAAATACCGCCATCCAGAATCCAGACACTCATTAAAGGCTATAGGAGGCGTCTAGAGGCTGTTACATTTGCAAAAGGAGGGTCAATGATGTGATAGCTCTGTTGGGGTGCCCAAATTGTTATAATACATATTGCATATTTTCTGTTAATCCAATAAACTTTATGTCACTGTTGAAATACTACTGGTTCCATAAGGCATGTTATATATTAAAAGGAAGTTGCTACTTTGAAAGCTCAGCCAATTATAAACAAAACTCCAAAGAGTTAAGAGGGGTTGCCAAACTTTTTCATATGACTGTATTCATATCTTGGCATACTACCACAGAATAAAATGGAAAATTGCAATAAACATATCTTGCATACATTGTGATATGATACCCAGGACCTACTAGTGATTTTGCACTTGCAAAAGGTCAGTATTGTTAATGTAATAAACACAAATAAAATATTTATACAAAGACACCAAATGATTTTTTACGTTAAACTGCATTTCCTATATTGATGTGGTTAACAAAATCTTTTATTTTCAGTGATTCTAAGATTCTATTTTCTTATTTACACAGCAAAATGTTGTATTATTCCAAGAACAGATGGCTCATTTTGGAAGGATGGCTTATTAATATAATTATTATGGTTCATCCACAGATTATCAGAAATGAAGCATGTAATACCATGCTAGGCAACCAGATATGTAATCATGCAAATATGGCAAAGCTTTGGTTTTAAAATTTAATTTAACTTAACTGGACTTTATTGAGGTTAAGGTTAAAGTAGTACTAAATTATTTAAACACAAAATATCTAAAATTAAAGTGCAAATATGAGGTATACAAAGTACATCAAAAGTAGAAACATTCTACATAAGTTCTTACCAGATCAACCCCTTTATGTTTGCGAAACTGTAGAAAGATTGGGATTTTGGCATTGCCAGCCTTGCAGCCACTTTAACTAAGTTAACAATCTTATTGATCAAATACTGGCATCCCCTGTCCTCAGAGATATCCCCACTTTTCTACTGGGTAAACCTATACAGACTGTACACAAACTTAACCAGGCACTGGTTAATCAGATCCTAACAGCAATACATATGGCATTTGCAACCAATTGGAAGACCCAAAACATTCCTACTATACATGAGATAATTAAAAAAGGCAATTACAAAATTTGCAAATGTAACTTTTTTAGAGAACAAGGTAAAACGAAACTTAGATACATGGGGAATTTGGGAAATTAAGGGTTATGCTTCCTGATCTCCTGATGCATCCCTTCCTACATATACCTAGAACTCAACCTACACCCGACCTACCATCCATATTGATACCAGAAATATAGCTCCTTACAGTCCCTATATTTGCTTTTTCATATATTTATATGTTTATTCCTCCTTTTTATTTCTTACTATTGAGAACCATACAGAAATGCAGCACAATAGATATTTCAGCTTAGTTGTATACTTATGCCATTGTTATCATAGGCTTGCAGTTTTTTAGTTTTTTACTAAAGTGTATAATGTTTAGAAACAATTTGCTTTTTGTTATATTTTAGATATAGTGCAAATTCTCTCGATGTTGTATACCGATATATTTTATGTGTTAAACTCCAATCAATTGAATTGTTTTAATCTCACTGAACAAACAGTATCAAAATCCAATAAAACATAAAATAAAAAAAAAAATAGAAAAATGATTTGTAACATAATACCATTATGTTCTTTAGGACTGAGGTACAGATCTTGCATTTTTCACATAATGTCTGATAATTGCATTTCTTGACATTTTATTGATGTTTTGTGACCTTAACACGTGGATTTGTTTGTTTTAGAGAACTAAATTATGATGTCTATCTTCTTTATGACTTCTGTAAATGTCAAGATCATGCAATTTCATGACTTGGTTAATTAAGACAGACTCAATTTCAAAGGTCTTTAAAATATTTTTTCTTTCTTGCATGCAGCAAAAAAAATCATATATGTATATTTGTACAGTTGGAGATATAGTACTATGTCTTGGCTCTGATTGTATATAAAGTGTACTGAATCCAATTCTTCTGACATATTAATTTCATGTTATCATGCATTTTATGCTTTAGAAATGCTAATTGATTTGAAGCTAATTACTTAAATTTCCTAATTATATTTGTTTAAATAGGTCTATATAATGAGCAATTCATACACAGACTCAGTGATTATTGACATCTGATAAAAGTTTAAAGGACTAAGCAGATGAAGTGATTTGGTTAAAGAAATTATGTTGCTACTTTATTTATTCCAATGCCTTCCATTGCCTTTCTCAACCTCCTGCCTAAAACAATTTCAGGCAGCCATTACAAAGTTTGTGTGGAACGGTCATCCGTCCAGGATTAAAGCATCTACGTTGCGCAAAAGTAAGTCAGAAGGTGGACTAGCCTTACCAGACTGCCTCCGCTACCATAGAGCAGCAATATTAAATAGAATTTTTGACTGGTCCCATAATCTCGACGAGAAAGCATGGATCGAAATGGAGCAACAATCTACGTGCACCCACCTCATCCATCTACCATGGGTAGATAAATTACATCGCAGGATTATTCATGCTTCACATCCGTCACTAAACTATACTCTAGAGATCTGGGACTCATTGAAAGCAGGCACAAAGTTCACAACTCTACCGTCACCGCTTACCCCAATTACTTACAATCTGGCATTCCCTCCCGCATTGCATCCATATGCTTACAAGGAATGGCTAGTGGACGGACACCTCCAATTCATACATTTTCAAGAAGGCGGCCAATTAGCCAGCTTAGATTTACTGAGACAAGCCCAACCATCCAAGGCTCTACCCAAATTCCAATACTACCAAATCAAACATTTTTATGCAACACAACTATGGGAAGAGACCTAACATCCTTTGAAACCCTTTGCAGTAATTCTAGCCCTCCGAAACATACTATTTCATCCTTATATAGAATGCAAGGTCCTCTGAGTGACAGAAAAGCATTGAACTTTGTTAAATCCTGGGAAAGAGAACTAGATCTAGAGTTTACAGAAATCAATATCGAGAAAGGCATGAAAGCATTACTCTTTAGCTCTAGATGCTGCAAAGTTCAAGAGACGAACTATAAGCTCCTATCCAGGTGGTATTACACACCACAAAGACTAAAACAGATATATCCAAATGCAAGTAATCGATGCTGGAGGTGCAAAACAGAAATTGGTACCCTTCTCCACATCTTCTGGGACTGTACATTACTTCGACCATATTGGGGTCAGATACTTAGCTCCAGCTCACAAATTTTAGGAAGGAATGTATCAGATACACCCGCACACGTCCTGCTTTTTTGGGACACAGAAACCGAAGAAGATCCACCTGATTCCACATTGGAACAATTTTTATTAAATGCAGCAAAACTGCTTATCCCAAACAAATGGAAATGTTTTTGACCCCATCTCTAACAGAATGGATAAAAAAAACAAACAAAATTGTGAAATTTGAGGAACTCTCATCACAAACAGAGAAAATGTTACAGAAACACTTGGCTACGTTGGTTTTTATTTAAGGAAACAGATATATATATAAACAAAAAAACATGCAAGAGACACATTAATGATCCTCTGGGGACACTAGATAGATATCACATAGCCTAGCTCGACACTAATGACAATCTAAAGTGAGGACACCACACACTAACTTATAGAAGAAACCCTTTCCTTTTTTGGTAAGCTAGTACAAAACTCTAATTCAAATGGGAGTTCGGTTGGCAGATATCCTTCATATGTTGACCTTACCTGTTCACTAGTATATATGTAAAAGAAGGCTATTTTACTGTCTATTATTTCAGTAGCAGGCTATATTACTGCTTTACCTATGTTTTTTTTTGTTTTTTTTTCGATGGATATGTGACTACCCCTACCCCTCTTTTTTCTGTACCTCTTTCATATTCCTGACAAAATATTCAATAAAAACTTATTAAAAGAAAGAAATTATGTAGCAGTAGGATTCCACTATAGTGGCATAAATGACATTGTTAAGTTGAGTACAAAAAAATCCAGCTACTGTTACTTTTGATACATCCTTTATCATTTCATCTCTGTTTGTCTTCTTTTCCTCATACATTGTAAACTACTTGGTGAGTGGACCTTATATATCAACTGTTTATAATTAAACTCTGAGCGCTTAAGCATCTATTCTCACTGTATAATGTATAACTGTGCTACATTTATGGTATATAAATAACATGTGATGTGATTATAAATCAACGAAATGCTGCAACTTTAACAAAAAACAAATGGCAATGATCTTAATATAACAATAATGTGGTTTCATGCTATAATAAGTAATGTAATGTATCGGTCAGAGGAAGAGCACTCTCCTGGCTGCTAAATACAATTGTATTTAGAGCTTGTTATTGCATCAAATTCATCAAACTGATTTCCAAGGACTCTGACTGTGTTGGTGATTCCTAGACTCAACAAAACAATACAATACAACACTTCCACTATTCCACTATTCCAGATACAGCCATATTGTAACCATTTGTGTATTCGTCCTTCATGCCTTCATATTTTAGTTTTAGAAGCAACAGTGTATTTACTTTTTTTTTTGTGGCTGGCAATCATATTGAAGCAACCAGGAAGTTCCCCTCATGCCAATCTGTTTGAGGATTTCTATATTTATTAATTGCATTTTGTGCTACAAAATAATAAATCTAAATTATAGCATGTTTAAAAAAAAAAATATGCTGGCATAACAGCTGCACAGGCAGCTTGATGAACCAATGGTTTATTCTAGCTGTCAAACAAGGGAACCAATCAGTTTTTATGAATTGTGCTCCGTATGACTCACTGATACAAAAGTGGTTTCATATACTAGTCCTTTACTCAGGCCAGTGGCTAGTATAGGACCTACAAATAAAAGACAGTTATATGTTGATAAATTAATACAGCCTATCATTGTTAGTTTCTTTCATGCTTGTGATAGTAATTAATACATTTAGAGAGATGAAACAGGAGGATTTTTTTTTATGGGTGACAATGGAAGTCACAGCACAGGGAAAATGCATTCTATATACCTGAACAGAATGGGTTTGATACAGGTACAGTATGGAACCTGTTATCCAGAATGCTTGGGACCTGGAGTTTCCAGATAAGGGGTCTTTCTGTAATTTCTTCATCCTAACTGCCTATCTACTGGAAAATCATTTAAACATTAAAGGAACAGTAACACCAAAAAATTTAAGTGTTTTAAAGTAATGAAAATATCATGTAGTGGTACCCTGCACTGGTAAAACTGATCTGTTTGCTTCAGAAAAACTACTATAGTTCATATAAACAAGCTGCTGTGTAGCAATGGCGGAAATTGAAAAACGGCTATATGGCACAGGTTAACTAATGGATAACAGATAACACCATTAGACAGACAGAGCTTATTTGCTATCTGCTGTGTAACCGGAGCCTTTTCTCCTTTGAATGGCTGCCCCCATTGCTACACAGCAGCTTATTTATATAAACAATAGCAGTGTTTCTTAAGCAAACACAGCAGTTTTACCCGTGCAGGGCAACAATGCATTATATTTTCATTACTTTAAAACACTTATTTTTTTACGTTACTGTTCCTTTAAATAAACCCAATACACTGGTTTTGCTTCCAATACGGGTTAATTATATAATTTTTTATCAAGTACAAGTTACTGTTTTATTATTGCAGAGAAAAAGGAAATTATTTTTAAAAATTTACATTATTTGGATAAAATGGAGCCTATGGGAAACAGCCATTCCAAATTTGGAGTTTTCTGAATAACAGGTTTCCAGATAATGGATTCCATATCAGTACTTGTATGAAGGGGGTACAACTGTAAGGCATATAATAATTGATTCTTTGGCAGAATGAAGGTTTTGCATTATTAGAAGTGTGATAGATGGTTAAGGCATGCAGCTAAGACCCCATACCTGAAAACTGTCTGAATCCTAGGTATATATTTAGCAGAAGCACTTCTAATGTCTGTAATCCGTAATTGGCATTAAGAAAAAAAAATTGTTGTGATATCCTTTTAATTAGAAGTTTGGTGCCATCTTATGTGACCATCCAATTCTAGCAGCATACAAATATTTTGCCAAACACACTGTTATAGCAAATAAACAGACAATGAGACAGTTAAAACAAAACAAAAATATAGACTTCCAAATCAAAGAGCATCAAAGTTTACAGTTCTTTAGTTCAGGACATTTCACAGAATTTTCTGCATTTCAAAAGATTTCAGTAAACAATTATCCATCAACATGAAGTAAACGTTTAAAAGCTTCTTTCATCTGCTTTTCAGAGCAGATGAAACGGTACATGGAAGTTAAAATCTATTTAAATAAAAGAGGAATATCTGATTACTATACTCTGTCAAATTAATATACAAGTCTATTTTAGAGATTTAAACAAAATGCAAAACTCTAAAAAAGGCAACATGATTCTTTCTTGCAAGGTCAGGGTTTCCCTGACCTTAATGCCGAACTACAGAGGCAGCCTGCACGCATTGCACTTTTCCATACAGATGCGTGTCACATCTGAGCTCAGTGATATCCTTGCTGGGGGTGGAATTTACTTAAGAAGAGGATGCCTAATTCTTCTGACCTTGGCAGTGGCCATCAACAGTGTAAAGAATGTAAGCAGGATGCAAGGATAGTCATGCACAAGATAGCACCTGACTGACAGTACAAAAGGTATCATACTTAAGCACAAAATGGACCTGCAGGTCCGGCTGTCCCATCAAGCTGAGACAATCCTCGTCCCAGCCATGGAATGAGACAGGAATAGGGAAGACAGACATGCAAGGATCAGCAGAGGGGATTAACGGGTGCCCCAGATGGATGGGCAGTGACAACATATTGGACTTTTAAAGGTATCCATGTAAGCCAATGGTAGGTCTCATTTGTCAAAGCAGCATGCAGCAAAACCTCGGCCATTGCCATCTTGGAGCATGGCTTCTCCAGGAATCAGTTAAAGGGGGCCTGCCATCCAGACATAAAGCTGTATAATAAAAGTCCTTTTTACATGAAATCCAAACTCTATTTTTTAGATAGATAGATAGATAGATAGATAGATAGATAGATAGATAGATAGATAGATAGATAGATAGATAGATAGATAGATAGATAGATAGATAGATAGATAGATAGATAGATAGATAGATAGATAGATAGATGGATGGATGGATGGATAGATGGATAGATAGATAGATAGATAGATAGATAGATAGATAGATAGATAGATAGATAGATAGATAGATAGATAGATGATAGATAGATAGATAGATAGATAGATAGATGTTTTAAACTCATTTTAAAATCTTAACTGTCAATCAAATATTGTCTGCACTTTCTTTATGCCTTAGGCATAGAGGTGGGGCAGGCAATTACTTTCACTTTCCATTCAACACTTCCTAGATGTAACTGCACTCCCCACATCCCCCTGTTCACATTTAATTGTGCAGCCAGTGCATGGGGGTGGACATTGGGTCCCCCATTCTGGTGCACAAAAAAGATTCTAAGATGATACAAGGCTTGCCTTAATAACCGTGTCCACAAAATGTCTCCTGCCTGCTTGCTATAATTCGTAAACAAGATTGAAATAATTAAAATAGTGTAATTAAAGTTCATTTTGCTTGACTAATGTGATAAAATAGGATTTGGAATATTTTTGAAGTGGATTTTAAATTTTTTTAAAGTTAGAAAACACATAAATATGTCCAGTCCTCCAATCTAGCTGGTGACCATAGTTAAATCTGGTTGCTAGTTACATGCATAGTTAAATCAGGTTGAAATGTCCAAGTTCAACCCCTCCAAATTAAACCCAGTATTCATACATACACACACTGACCCCTCCATGCACTCACATAAACTATATTTAATCATACATTAAAGGAGAAATTTTCTATAATAGTTGTTTTCTAGTATAATATTCCCCCTTGCTTACAATATGTAAATTTACCTAAAATTATGATATCAGAGCTGAAGATAGATGCTTCTACTTCAGAGACTAGGCTGAAATGAGGAATGGAGTGTCTCTCCATTCTTTGGCAGGAAGTCGTTATAGCTTTTACTGACAGGCTGAACTCAGTATTAGTAGGCAAACCCCCTCCCAAGTACCTCCCTGCATGTGTCTCCATTCCCAAATTGCCCATATGTGTTATAACCTGTAGTTATTATTAATTCTATTAATGATATATTAATATATTATATATTATTTATTTTCATCCAGTTAAAATTTGTTTTTGTTGCTGTGTAACTCTCTGTATGTGATCTGGGGTTTGGGCATGCAATCAGCATTGCAATTAGGGAGATGTAGGAGCTACTCTCAACGTGCAGGAGAGAGCTGGTCAGGGTCTATGGGAGGGAGCCGAGAGGAACAACTGCCGGCAGGAGGAAGATGAACACTGCAGGTGGGAGAGAGCCAGAGAAATCTGAACTCTGTGGGCATTATAGAGACAAATACAGTAGGCAAGCGGTTACAGGCAGCTCTGAAGTGCAAGAGTGAGCTGACCAGAATTTGTCACAAGAAGCGCCTCATACCTCTGACCGCCCCATCCAGAGTGCCTGTATGAACACTGCCATCTACAAGGGAAAGAGCGGGCAGCCCCAGAGACAAGTGGTGAGACAGGAAATAGGGGAAAGGGGCAGAACAATAGCAGTTGAAGAAAAGATTGAAGAAAAGATTGATGGCTTTTATTTAAGATTAAAACTATACGCTGGTTAGTCTGACATCAGTGGTAGGAAAGCTTTTTGAAGGGGTATTAAGGGATAAGATAGTGGACTTCATTGCAAATCATAATAGTATGAGTTTGTGCCAGCATGGTTTTATGTGTAATAGATCTTACCAGACTTATTTAATTTCCTTTTATGAGATTGTGAGCAGGGGCCTCTATTCTGGGAAGGCAGTGGATGTTATCTACTTAGACTTTGCTAAAGCATTTGATACAGTGCCACACAGAAGGTTACTGGTTAAATTAAGGAATGTTGGCCTGGAACATAGTATTTGTACATGGTGAGAAATGGCTAAAAGATAGACTACACAGGGGCAAATTCACTAAGCGCCGAAGCGCCAAACGCTAGCGTTAATTTGCTAGCGTTTGGCATTTTCGTTACTGCGCAAATTCACTAACGAACGCTGGCATAGTTTTGCTAGTGTTACTTCGCACCCTTACGCCAGGCGAATTTTCTCTAGCGATGTAACTACGCAAATTCACTAACTTGCGCAGTGTACTGAACGCTACCTTTTATGCTAGACTTCCTTCGCCACCTCAGACCTGGCGAAGCGCAAAAGAGTAGATAGGGATTGTTTCCAAAAAAGTCAAAATTTTTTCTAAGTCCCAAAAATTGCTGGCGTGTTTTCTACATTATGGGTGATAGGCTGAAAAAGATCGAAAAATTTTTTGGGGCTCCCCTCCTTCCCCCCTACATTTCCTGACTCATGGCAACTTACCTAGACAGTGGGCACATGTGTAGGGCAAAATAATATTTTATTTGCTGATTTGAAGGTTTTCTAGGCATTTGTAGTGCAGATACGTATTCCTCCATTGAAATTTGAATTTGGCGCCGTATGCAAATTAGCCTTCGCTAGCGTAACTTCGCTTTACATAGCGAATCAACGCTAGCGCAACTTCGCAACCTTACGCTACCCCTGAGCGCAACTTCGGATTTTAGTGAATTTGCGGAGCGCTGGCGAAACTACGCCTGGCGAAGTGCGGCGAAGTGCGGCGAAGTGCGGCGAAGTTGCGCCTGGCGAAAATACGATTGTTAGTGAATTTGCCCCAAAGAGTGGTGGTAAATGGAGCATTTTCTATTTGGACCAGTGTTGTTAGTGGAGTACAATAGGGCTCTGTACTTGGTCCTTTGCTTTTCAACTTGTTTATTAATGACCTGGAGGAGGGCATTGAAAGTACTGTTTTTATTTTTGCTGATGATACTAAATTGTGCAGAACTTTAAACTGGAAAACTGAGCAGCAAACTGGAAAATGAGGTTCAGTGTTGATAACTGCAAGGTTATGTACTTTGGTAAAAATAATAATAATGAAAGTTATACACTAAATGACAGTGTGAGGGGGATTTCCTTAACTGAGAAGGATCTAGGGTTTTTTGCGGATAACAAGTTGTCTTCTGGGCAGTGTCATTCTGTGGCCACTAAAGCAAATAATATACTATTTTGCATAAAAAGGGCATAAACTCAAGGGATGAAAGCAACATTTTGCCCCTTTATATGTGCCTGGTAAGGCCTTACCTTGAGTATGCAGTGCAGTTTTGGGCTCCAGTCTTTAAGAGGGATACAAATGAGCTGAAGAGAGTGAAGAGATGTGCAACTAAACTGGTTGGAGGGATGGAAGACTTAAATTATGAGGGTAGACTGTCAAGGTTGGGGACCTTTTAACCCATAAAGAGGATCACCACATCAGAGGCCACCAGAGGTTTGAAGTTACGCTAGTGTTGGCTAATTTGCATTTGACTGCAGTTAAAGTACAATGGACGTATATGCTGCAGCAAATACATTACACTACACAAGCCCAGGGAACCTTAATAAAATTATATAGAGGTGTTATATTGCCCTACACATGTGCCCACAGTTTAGGTGCCATATATTATCAAATGTAGGGGGGGAATGAGGGTACCCCAAAACATTTTTCAATATTTTTCAGCCTATCACCCTGAAAAAAATGAGGAACTCCTATCTACTCTATTGCACTTCGCCTGGTCTGAGGTGGCGAAGGCAAGTCTGGCAATAGAGGTAACGGTCAGTAAAATCAAAAGCTTAGTGAATTTGCGTAGTAACGCTCTTTCGCCAGAACGAAAATTCGCCTGGCGTAAGAGTGCGAAGTTGCGCCAGAGTCTATCTGAGTCTATTACACCAGCAACCGTTAGTAAATCGGTGAAGTGCCAAAATGACGTCACGCTGGCGAATTTTCACTTCACCTTTTAGTAAATTTACCCCTATATAAGACAGTGACTTGCTGGGACACTTACTCTTTTGGCCTGTATCTAAGACCAAAGTGCCCTACCCTAGTAGTGGCAAGTCAGTTCATTTTAGGAGTGAAAGTTAGAGAGGGCTAGCGAGTATGGACAGCCTGTTGTCCCAACAAGGAGTAATAGTGTGGGCTAGAGCTCTGAGGTGACTGTTATCCAGCTTTAGAGATTTGAACATTCAGGTGTAGGTTAGAGAAGAGTAGTCAATATTGTGTGTGCTTCAACCATCTTATTTAACCTTATGGGTTGGGTGTAGTGATGGGATAATCTGTGGCATTTCGCTTAGTCGAATAATTAGTGAATTCCCTGTGAAATTTGCGAAACTGTGAAAAATTCGCTAAACTGTTGCGCGCCGCGATTTTATCCCGTGTCAAAATAATTTGTCGTGAACGTTTATCTGTGTTTTTATTTTTTTAATTTCTACACTACTTTTCACTGCACAGATTGGGCAAGTTCGTCTTGGCTAGTTTTGGGCTGGTTTTGTAGCTGACTTTGGCTGGTTTTAAAAATTACAATGGCAACCATGTTGTCACCTTTTTTCAGATTTGGGCAGGCCCGGACTAGCAATCTGTAGGTTCTAGCAAGTGCCAGAGGGGCTGCTATCAGGTGCCATAGAAAGTCCGATGGGGCCTGTTTGGGCCTCTGTGTACTTTGAATGCCAGGGCCTATTTTGACTCCCAGACCAGAAATGGCTTTGGGGCTACCCTTACTTTTAAGCTTTGTACACTGTGATAAATGAATATATGGCATGGTATATAGGAAGAGCAATTCACACTTATGTTTCACTCAGTAACTGCAACACACACATGCCCCCCCCCCCTTTATATATTGTTAGAACATTCCTATCATTCCAAAAGAAAAAAAGTGTTCACATTTTACCAGTTTCTTAAAAACATCTGTACTTTTTTACATTAGCTCTGGTTGACTGGTAATGGGATCTACTACTGCTACTCTCAGTCAATATTGCTGTTGAACCAAAAAGTACCATCTATAGTTTATTATTAATAGCTTACTAACACAGGCTCAACTATTAATAATTAATATTAACACATAATAACTGGGTGCTTTGTATCCCACATTAAGATCAATAAACTATATATTTATAAACCATATATTTATGTGTAAATGTAAGTAGTCATAATTGTTTATATTATATTATCCAAACAACTTCAAGTACCATATGAGTAGTAGTTAAATGAAAAATAAACTCCAAATATACAGTTTTGAACAAAATTTGTATATAAAGAAAACAGAAGAAAAGCACAACAGTGCTGCATTAAAAAAATAAAATTATATTAGAGGAGGAGGAGGAAGAGGGTTCTCCTTGAAGCTGTGCAGCAGGTTACATAGTTACATAGTTAAATTAGGTTGAAAAAAGACAAAGTCCATCAAGTTCAACCCCTCCAAATGAAAACCCAGCATCCATACACACACCCCTCTCTACTTTTAATTAAATTCTATATACCCATACCTATACTAACTATAGAGCTTAGTATCACAATAGCCTTTGATATTATGTCTGTCCAAAAAATCATCCAAGCCATTCTTAAAGGCATTAACTGAATCAGCCATCACAACATTACCCGCCAGTGCATTCCACAACCTCACTGTCCTGACCGTGAAGAACCCCCTATGTTGCTTCAAATGAAAGTTCTTTTCTTCTAGTCTAAAGGGGTGGCCTCTGGTATGTTGATCCTCTTTATGGGTAAAAAGGTCCCCTGCTATTTGTCTATAATGTCCTCTAATGTACTTGTAAAGTGTAATCATGTCCCCTCGCAAGTGCCTTTTTTCCAGAGAAAACAACCCCAACCTTGACAGTCTACCCTCATAATTTAAGTCTTCCATCCCTCTAACCAATTTAGTTGCACGTCTCTGCACTTTCTCCAGCTCATTTATATCCCTCTTAAGGACTAGAGTCCAAAACTGCACTGCATACTCCAGATGAGGCCTAACCAGGGACCTATAAAAGGCATAATTATGTTTTCATCCCTTGAGTTAATGCCCTTTTTTATGCAAGACAGAACTTTATTTGCTTTAGTAGCCACAGAATGACACTGCCCAGAATTAGACAACTTGTTATCTACAAAAACCCCTAGATCCTTCTCATTTAAGGAAACTCCAAACACACTGCCATTTAGTGTATAACTTGCATTAATATTATTTTTGTCAAAGTGCATAACCTTACATTTATCAACATTGAACCTCATTTTCCAGTTTGCTGCCCAGTTTTCCAACTTAGACAAATCACTCTGCAAAGTGGCAGCATCCTGCATGGAACCTACAGTATAGTTCTGCACAATTTAGTATCATCTGCAAAAATAGAAACAGTACTTTCAATGCCCACCTCCAGGTCATTAATTAACAAATTGAAAAGCAAGGGACCTAGTACAGAGCCCTGCGGTACTCCACTAACAACACTGGTCCAATTAGAAAATGTTCCATTTACCACCACTCTTTGTAGTCTATCTTTTAGCCAGTTCTCTATCCAGGCACAAATACTATGTTCCAGGCCTTAATTTAATTTAACCATTAACCTTTTGTGTGGCACTGTATCAAATGCTTTAGCAAAATCTAAGTAAATCACATCCACTGCCATCCCATAATCGAGGTCTCTACTTACCTTCTCATAAAAAGAAATTAAGTTAGTCTGGCAAGATCTATTATGCATAAAACCATGCTGGCACAAACTCATAGTATTATGATTTGCTATGAAGTCCAGTATCTTATCCTTTATTAACCCTTCGAAAAGCTTTCCTACCACTGACGTCAGACTAAATGGCCTATAGTTTTGAGGCTGAGAACGGGATCCTTTTTTGAATAGAGGCACCACATTAGCAATTCGCCAGTCTCTCGGCACTATGCCAGATCTCAATGAATCCTGAAAAATTAAGTAAAGAGGTTTGACAATCACAGAGCTAAGCTTGCTAAGTACCCTGGGATGAATACCATCTGGCCTGGACCTTTGTTAATCTTAACATGTTCTAGTCTCTTTTGAATTTCATCATGTGTGAACCATGAATCATTAGTTGTATTACTAGAATTGGGACTATTAAGAATTAAACCTTCACTTACTGGTTCCTCATTTGTGTAGACAGATGAAAAATATGAGTTCAGAATCTGCGCTTTTATTTTGTTTTCATTAACCAGCTGACCCCCTCTGATATTAAGGGTCCCACCCCTTCCTGCTTCATTTTTTTACTATTAACATATTTAAAAAATAATTTTGGATTTGTTTTACTGCTTGCTGCAATATCCTTTTCCATATCAATTGTAGCTTGCATTATAGCTTCTTTGCATGATTTATTGGCCTCCTTGTACCTTATAAATGAATTGGCTGTCCCAGCTAACTTGAAAGCCTTAAAAGCACGTCTTTTCTTACCCACCTCAACACCAACGCTTCTATTGAACCATAAAGGTTTTGCTTTGCAACAACATTTCTTGCTTACAAGTGGAATATACTGACAAGTATATTTATTAAGCAGCAATCCAAAGACTTCCCATTTCTGTTCTGTGTTTAACCCTGTGAAACGTATTTCCCACTTAATATGTTGCAGAGATGTCCTTATACTGTCAAAGTTTGCACGTCTGAAATTTAGTGTTTTAGTTACTCCCTTATAGAATTGCTTCTGCAACAGAATCTCAAAGGAGACCATTGAACCTCATTTTCCAGTTTGCTGCCCAGTTTTCCAACTTAGACAAATCACTCTGCAAAGTGGCAGCATCCTGCATGGAACCTATAGTTCTGCACACACGGCACCATATTGCGAAGCGAAGGCGCCGAAATTGATGAATTGACTACTGTAACACTGAAATGCATTGTTTTTTTTAATTATTTTTTTAATATTAAGTCACACTATATTTGCTTACTAGGCACTATTAGAAGAACATTATTAGAATTAAAATTAGACTTTGAAGAAGAGGTAGACCCCCAACCATAAATAATTAACCTGAAAATGTGGCATTATTAGAAGCCACATAATTTTTATGAGCCTTGGCAGACCCAATCCAGAAGAAATTAGACAAGCATGCGGCAACTAATTTGATGAATCTGCTATTGAATTGAGTGTCCCTAAAATCCATTAAATTTTTTTAGTTGCACGTTTCACATAATGCAAACCTTCAATACAAGTATAATATAACACAAGACTAGCATTAGTTGTAGAGTTTGAACAGATTGTTAATTTGTTATTTGTATGATGACTGAGGCAGCAGGACTTTGGGCAAGGCACGTGGGTCAGGTGGCCTAGGTGGATGGCGGCCAGCAGGT
The DNA here is from genome assembly GCF_017654675.1 of Xenopus laevis. NCBI lineage: Eukaryota > Metazoa > Chordata > Amphibia > Anura > Pipidae > Xenopus > Xenopus laevis. The sequence goes on along the minus strand of NC_054373.1, from coordinate 76,368,209 downwards.
TGCGCAAACAACATTACCTGCTTGGAGCTGGCAGGGAGTGAACCACTGCTACACCTGAGTCTGGAAGGCAGCCATGAGCTCAGGTGCATTATGACTCCTCTCGTCCAGGGAGAGGAGTTGCAGCACAGCCTAACTGCAGGGATGGCTCATCCATAGTGGAGGAAGAAGAGGAAGTGGGCTTGTGGGATTTGCCCTGTACCCCACAGGGAGGCACCTGTAGCCTGAGGGAAGCACCCCTGCTTGCACCCTCCCCATCACTCATCAGGGTGACCCAGTGTGCAGTGCATGATATGTACCTCCCATTCCTGCTGGTCCATGTGTCAGTGGTGTAGTGCACCCTGCAGCCGACAGCATGATCCAGCAACAGGGACACATTCTCCACCACCTGATGGTGGAGGGCAGGGATGGCCTTCCTGGCAAAATAATGGTGGCTGGGGATCCGACAGTTAGGGGCAGCGCAAGCCATCAGCTGTCAGAAGGGGTCTGCTTCGACTAGCTGATAGGGTAGCAGCTGCATTGCCAGAAGTTTTGCCAGGCAGCCATTAAGCCTCTGCACTTGGGGGTGGCTGGGGGAGAGAGGTGTTTTGCGGGTGAGGAACTGGGGGAGGGAAACCTGGCGGGACAGGGGCCGCATTGAGGAGGAGGCTGCAGAAGAGGCTGAGCTACACAGTGGCTGCCTCTGTCTGTGAGCCCCAAAATCCTCTTTCCTTGCTGCAGGGTCTGGGGAGCTAGCACCTCTTCCCTGAGGAATGGGAGGAGGTGGACAGGAAGCACCATTACCCCATGGTGCCCTGCCACTTTGGTGCTGACGTTCCCATATGTGACCCTGCCTGCCCCCTTCAAACCTTCTGCCTGCAGAGCTGGCACACTGCTACCTTCTGGTCCTCTGCCTGGCATGTGAAAAATGCCCACGCTGCTGAAGTGCGGGCCACTGCCTTGCCTGCTGTGTAGGGTTGGGGATGGTCCCCACCCGTACGCCCATAGGCTTTGGACCGAGGTGCAGTGCTGCCCTGTTGCCTGCCCCCCCTCCAGTGGTTGGTGGAGCTGGCTCTTCATCCTTATCAACAACAAACAGTTCCCCCCCTGAACTGCTGCTGTTATCCTCCTGAGCCGGCTCTCTGGTGTCTGACCCCACACCAGCAACATGCTGCCCTGCCATTAAGGGACCCTGCCCAATATCCCCTACTGATGTGGGCTGTGACATGACATCGTCCTCATCAGACATGAATGCCTCCCCCATTCCTGCCTGATCATCAAAAAAATCCTGGGTGTCTGGGCCGAAGTCCACCTCAGGATCAAATAAGAGGGATGGGGTGTCATCCCACACTGAGCTAGCAGGTGATGCCACCTCCTGCCACTCACTGGTGCCCGCTGCAGACGAGGTAGCCTGGTTCAGCCAGTCTACCACCGCCTCTGCCTACTGCAAGTGTATGGGTCGTGAAACAGTGGCAAAAAAATCTGGCACAGTCCTACATGTGCGAGTTGCCCACTGCGACCCAGAGCCACCTGCTGCTGTATCACTTGCTGCTGCTGCTGTTGTTGTTGCTGTGATGGCAGCTGCTGTGATGGCAGCTTGTGCTGCGCTACAGTGCCCAGACTGGGCATGGCACGTGGGCTGGGCTGTTGTGGAGTTGGATGCCCACGGCCAGCACCATGGCCTCTTCCTTGGCCGCCCCTCCCTATCCCATGGCCGATCATAGTGGGCACAACTAAACTAAAAAAATAAAAAATAAGGGGGTTTTGGATATTTGGGGGAAGGAAAGGAGAAAAAAATAAAACCCTCAACCAACAGACAAAGACAGTTAGCCCTAAAAAGGGCTATTGGGTGGTGAGCAGGCAAGCAGAAGAGGGGAAACAGTAGACAACCACAACCTCCACTTGCACTGACTCAGAAAAAAAAAAGCTCGCTACACAAACTCCTCTAGCTAAATCAAACCTCTCTCTAACCTCTACCAAAAACACCACGAGTAATGGCTGCCTCTGTACCTCCTTATATGGACAGTGGGATGGCTCACAATTGTCGCAATTAGATGCGCAGCAAAACGAGCCGCAAGGCGGATTTTGGAGCTGTTTCAACAAAAATTTGCCCGCGGCGAAACGCGAAAATTTGCCACAAATTTCACCATGTTGAATTTATTCGCCAATCACTAGTTGGGTGCAAAGCAGTCCAGAAATACTTGCCAGGGGTTTGCATAGATATACAGGAAAAAATATTGTTGCAAAAAGTGAAAACTTAAATTTATTAGGTCAAACAACCAGGCAACGTTTCAGGCTTACACACGCCTTTATTCAAGTCTGTCTGGTGATACAGCATGCATAAATCAATTAGTATAACAAGTGTGATTAAAATGTTGAGTCCAATTGAATTCAATAATCTCTTAGTCCATTGCTTCATCTTTTAGAAATGTGATAGTCCATTATTTATTGTGTCCTAGATAGACATAGTGCACACCCATCTCAATACGAAAACATAGTGTTAAAAACACAAAAAAGGTATAATAAAAACAATGGTACCCTTTCCCTGGATAGGAAAACTTCAGATATACTGTACCTTCCTCAATGCAGTCCAGGATCTGGCACCATTTCTTAGTTATACTGCAAACCTTAGATGAAAGAAATACAGATGAAGCTACTTTAGTTTGTGTGCTTACCACAGAATATCTAAACCAATTTATCCCACTTATCCCATTTAACACAGAAAATTGCATCACAATATCCCATCTAATTAAAGCATGAACAATGGTGCTTTGGTATGCTAATGGAAAGGTTAAATGCATTAAATGAGTTAAAATGACTTTAGATAACACAGTTTCTTCAATTAATCCCGAGTCATGACGCATTAAACACACAAATCCAAGTGGCTTCATAGGTGTAGTTAAGTGGAGAGCCTACTGCAGAAGCTTGGGTATTGTATGTGAGGTCACAGCAGAGAATCGGGGTGAGTTCCTTAGCAGATGGGGACCCCTGTACAGCTTACAACACTCCTGCCAGTGCATCCTACAGGACAAGAGCCCTGGAGGCTTCAGATGGGAGTACTGTTTGACAAATACCTTTGTGGGCAATAAAAGCCCCGGTCTAACCTGCATGCTATGCCCTGCAAGAGGCTGTACAACCATAAAGTGTTTGAGTTCATCGCATTTATTGTGGCAGTGAATTCTTTTGGGCAACAAAGGCCTTATACAGGAACATCTTGTGACATGTGCACACTAGCATGTGCTGCTCCAGTAGACTTCTACACTGAAATCCAATTCTCAAAAGAGCAAACAGATTTTTTATTATTCAATTTTGAAATCTGACATGGGACTAGACATATTGTCAATTTCCCAGCTGCCCCATGTCATGTGAGTCATGCAGAATTCTGCTGGAGCAGCACTATTAACGGATTCATTTTGAAAAAAATTTTTTCCCATGACAGTATCCCTTTAAGGACAGGGAGGACCACATGTCATACAGTATGTTCAATATGGTACCAGTATTAAATGTATGTTTGCTGTAATGAGAGGAGTTTTATTAATGATGGCTCATGGTAATACTTTGATACAAATTAATACTCTGATATAAGTATAACACAAACAACTGTTCAACTGCTGAATCCAATATGGTGTATAAACTATAATCTTGTATATGGAGGTTTTCTGCAAGAGCAACTATTGAACTCAATTAGTCAATGACATAATATGTTTATGACTTCTTTTACTTTCCGAGTTCTAAAATATCTCATAAAAGCTTCCTTCATTATAGCCGGAGGCAGAATATGTACTCAAATACTAATAAATGATAACATCTTTGCTTCAGATGTGCTTGTTGGAAGCCTGGCCAGCTCCTGATGAGTGCATGGGAAGCAAGATATGCTATTGACCAAGTGGTTTAATGTATGAGCTCATTGTTTTTGAGCATATAAAACTGGGGGTCTCCATTTTGCTCATTGAGATCTCTACTGTGGATTAGAGCACATTCTGTCTTGGGCCCTTGACTGCCACTTGAGACCTCTCTACTGACTGATCCAGGATCTCCCAGTCGCTTAATGCAGATGTCAATGCCGATTCAAATGGTGATCTATTGCTGATTGATGCAATTGCTGTTAAATTGCTGATTGATTCATATGGGATTAGATGCCGAATCATGCGATCACAATCACATGCAAGAACCTTTAGTAAAACAGTTTACAAATGTAATGAGTCTGGTAAAATGGGAGAGCTGGAGGTGCTGGTGCTTGAGGGAAAATATGATATAATTGGTGTGAAACATGGCTGAATGAGTCGCATGACTGGGCAGTAAATATCAGCAGCTATACTTTGTTTCAGAGGGACAGAGGCAATAGAAAACGAGGAGGGGTATGTCTGTTTGTTAGGCAGGATTTAAAAGCTAATATAAAAGAGGAGGTGATATTAGAAAATAAGGGGGCAAAAGTCTTATGGGTGGAGCGCTTCACCTATTGTAAAGAGTCCAGCAAATAAATTGTAGGAGTTTGCCATAGACCCCTAATGTAAGTGAAGAGGAGGAAGCTAAGCTCCTGGTGCAAATATAAAAGGCTGCTAGTTTGGTTAAAGTAATGATAATGGGGGATTTTAATTACCTGGAAAAACAAAAAGAGTCACCTCGCACACCCTGGCCGTACGAATTTTGCAAAACCTGGTGCTCGATGAAGGAGGTATTGGCAGCCTCCACAACAGACAGAGAAGTAGAAAATCACCGGCACAACAGGATATTTCCAGCAGGGAAAACCCTTGCTCATTTATTTGTGGATGCAACGTTTTGGGGTGTACCCCTTTGTCAAGCTTTGACAAGCTTTTGACAAATGGGTACGGCCCAAAACGTTGAATCCGCAAATAAACGAGCAAGGGTTTTCCCTGCTGGAAATATCCTGTTGTGCCGGTGATTTTCTACATCTCTGGATTTTAATTACCCACATATTGACTGGAACGACAGTACTGCCAGGTCAGCTAATGGGAACAAGTTTATATACTTTTGCATGAAAATTTTATGGCACAAGTTGTTGAGGAGCCAGAATGCTATACTGGATCTAATGATCTCTAAGTCAGAATATAAAGCAAATGTGCAAGTAATTGAACCCCTGGGTAATAGTGACCATAATGTGATATCATTTAATGTCTGGTGCAAAAAAACAAATATTCAATGGGACAACAAAAAACATGAATTTCAGAAAAGCTAATTTTAGTGGTTTGAGGGCTGCCCTCCAGAGCATAGATTGGGGCATTATGTTTTCAGCTAAAAACACAGAACAGAAATCGTTGTCATTTAAAATTATATTAAATCGTTACTGTTCTCAATTTATTCCCTTAAGGAGTAAATGTAGAAGCACTAAGAATCACCCTATGTGGTTTAATATAGAAGTAAAGAAGTTAATAGTAAAGAATAGAAAGGCATTTGAAAAATACAAGTCTGTTGGGAAAGAAGCTGCATTTAATGAATATAAACACTATAATAAATGTTGTAAAACAGCAATCCGAAATCCGGTATATTAATAGCAAAAAGATGCGGATTGTGAGTGTTGCTCCTTTAAATAATGGTTTCAGTAATGGTTTCTGTAACAGATACAGAAAAGGCAAATGTTCTAAATCAGTTATTTTCGTTGTATACAATATTCATAGCTGCTTTGATGGCTCAGCTCAATCTACTCAGTGGCTGACTCAGGATATGATTCATAAAGCTTTGAAAAAAATAAAATCCCATTTTTAGTTTCTTTAATGAAAAATAAAGGACTTTGATTAAAAAATGTGTACCATTTGTATAATAAACTTGCCTGTATGCAATGAAATTACCCCTTCATTTACTTGCTCTGACAGCTGCAGATAGTAAACTTCAGACGGTCCCTAACTGCTCAGCAGGGAAACGATCATACATTCAAACAGCAGGGGGGAGCCCCACCAACTCGAGCAGCTTTCTCTGTTTCCTTGTAAAGCAGCCAGTGACTTTAGAGATTTGGATCCACGGACCCAGCGCAGTCTGAATATTCTGATTATTTACTGTATCAGTCTATATAGGCTTCTATAGCAGATATTATTTGACTTGTGCTGTTTTGATAATTTATCCCTAAGCTTAACCTCCCAACTGAAGCCCAGACCACACTGAGCATGAGCATGGTCTTGGTCTTGCAGAGATGTATAACAAAGTTACAAGATGATGACTGTGGCCAACTTTGAAAACAAATCATTTATTTAATTAGGCGTCTGGTGCAGTAAGTTCATGCAAATTGGAGAGGCTTCAAGTGGGTCTTTTTGTCTTCCTCTGTCCTTTGTCACGGTCGGCACCCATCACCAGAACAAATGCCAAGCACCCTGGTCTCGGCTCATGCTTCACCTGTAGTGTGACCGCCGTTGGCCTCAGGAGGAGCCCTCAGCTACTTGGATGCCACAAGGACTTAAACGAGAGGTGCAAGGCTAAAGGTTCTGGATAAGCAGAGGGGCACGACTGTTAGCAAAGTCTTTGGGCAGAAGGTCGTAGTACCAGGTGTAAGACAGAATCTTAGTCGGAATTAGCCGGGTCGAGGCAGGCAGAAAGTGAGCGTAAACCAATCAGGCCGGGTCTGGGCAGGCAGCGTTCAAAGCAAGGTCAGGCAGGCAAGGGTCAATACCGGGAGATAAATCGGAACAATATAGCAGAAGAGGTAGTCGAAATTCAGGCAATGGATCAGGATACAGAAGTCAGAATCGTCAGGAACAGGCAGGGGTCACAACAGATAACCAGAATCAAGCACAGAATCCAGAATAGCAAAAGCTAAAGGCACCAGGAACATTCCTATAACGGGCAATGAAAAAACCTGCTTTGTGGCTTTAAATAATTAAAATTACGTCACGTGCCAGTGCGCATGCGCAATTGAATCAGGAAGCGGCGTGCCACGTGCCCTAACAGAACTCTTATTGCGGCCCAGAGGAGCGGCGGCGAGGCGGGCGTCCCCATCGAGGAGGCTGCAGGCGTCCCTGCAGACCTCCTCCCATTAAACCACCAGGGTAAGTCTTCACATCCTTTTTCTGGACTTTTCCAATGTTTTTTTTCTACCTTACATTTTGGCAGTATTGGTGCTGATAACAATTGCCTTTTACCAAACTGATATTTGTGTGACCTGGGGTCACACAAATAAAAAAAAATAATTTAAACGTTTAATAACCCCAAAAATTATTAGTATATCTTAGTTGGATAAGTATAACATTGTAGGCTTTGTGATACTAAAATCTACAATTAGTATTGATATTGGTATAAAATTCAAGTGAGGGTATACATACAGTAGGTCCGTATGTGCACTACGGTTCGTTTGTAGAAGTTTTCTCAAACCAACTTACTATGTATGTAACTACAGTATGTAAGTTCTGTTTTATTATAACAGAAAAAAGGAAATAATTTACAAAAAATTTAATTATCTTATTATAATGGAGTCTATGAGAGATAATTCAAATAATTCAAAGCCATAATTCAAAGCTTTCTGGATAACGGCTTTCCAGATAATAGATCCCATACCTGCACTATAGATTTATTTGCAGAAATGTTAGAATGTATCTATTATGTACATACATTTATTTTTTATTTGATCACTTACAGAGACATTAATTACATGTATATACATTTTTATCAGCCAATGAAAGCATCTGTTAAGATTAAATAATGCTTTACTATGCAATGTCATTTTCTGCAGTAATGAACACAAGGGAAAATGACTGTAGTGCTCAACAGAAATTCCCACATTTGTTATAAATACAATGTCTTGTATTATTTTCTACTCTTTGACTTGTTTTGGAAACAATTCAGGATTCTTTTGAATTATATGGCAAAGAGGATCCCATGAGATTAGAAAACCCTCAGAGTACATGTAGAGTTACTGCCCTTTATAAGGGAGAGTGTGGCATTCATTTTTATCAGTGACAAATCAGAGGTAATGTAGAGCCTTTATCCTACTATGTCTGCAGCCAAAGTCACAGCCTGGTAATTAGAACGACAAGATGACAGAACTCTGCGGTTTGCTATGTTACCTGATAACTTAAGCTTTCCATGAACCATATGCTATGTGAGCTGAGAGTCTTACACTGTGATGGAACTCTTCAGGAAGTATTAATTTCTTAATTGCCATTTTGAAACCAGATGATAAAAGACAAGGTGAAAAGTGATGATGAGAGGATGTGGTGTTATGACCCATGCAGAATGTAAAGATTGCTGCTTAAAGATTATGCTATACCTGTGGTTAGTTTATATTTCCCCCACCTTAGCATTCAGTCAGTCATTTGCAAACAAAAAAAAATCCCAAATAACAGCCTGACATCATTTTGAAATGTAATTCATTTTACATTTAGTGGTCAAGTATATGTCCTTTATTTGCCCTTTGTCATTGGATGCAGTATGTTTATTTAAAAAACTGTAACTGTAAAAGACTGTATGCTAGCAAAAATTTTACATATCTTTTACAAATTAACAGATATATATAGCCACACAATATATACAGTATATATGTGTGTGGCTGCATAAAGTATATATCATATATTTTACATAGAGATTTACAAATCCCCTTTAGATGAGATTATGTTCTTCATTCATTTGCCTTTGCCTGACCAAAACATCATCCTCAACATGTATAGCTATATTATATTATAGCTATTATATACATTATTCACTGTAACAATGTTAAATATAATGGTAAACTAATGACATGTGTATTTAGCACACTAACTTTGTAGATTTAAATTTAACAAAAAGTCTTCTCCTACATGACTAGCATTGACTAATATTGTTTTGTCTGATTTAAATTGCATAGCTGTGAGATAATAATTTAAAGGCACTGATGACAAGGAAGGATAAAAATAAATAATTTTCTTCCTTATCAATAATCAATAGATTGAATACATTATGGTGTTTTGTTGTCTGAGATCAGATATAAATTATTTTTAGGGAATTTTATTTTTACCTGCCAAGTGTTTAACCCTACCCCTGAAAAGCTTGGTAAAGAATGTATAACTGTGCCAGAGCCCTAACCACAGTGGGCAGAAAGTTTTGTTTATTCTGGGCATGGTTCAGTAGTAGAATTGACTAATGAAGTTCCATTCACCATGCTAGATAATGATAAATGACTGGAGTTTTTCCTTCCCTAATGTTAGTGCATTTGGTGAATCAGCTGGCTGTAACATAATAAATTAGATTGAAAAAAAAGACACGTCTATCAAGTTCAACCTTTTTAAAAAAAAAAAAAAAAAAATATATATATATATATATATATATATATATATATATATATATATATATATATATATATATATATATATATATATATATATAGTGAATAAAGTACCCCCTCTTGTAAAATACAAGGATATTATAAGTTACCGAGGAGTTTCATGACCATATAAAAACACAAGGCGAAGGCTGAGTTTTTTTCTCATACAGGTCATGGAACTCCGAGGTAACTTCTAATATCCTCTTATTTTTCAACTGGGGGTACTTTATTTATTATAATACACAAGTTTCAGTGAGTCATGTGACAGAAATGACATCAGAACTCACCGTTTATAGGGATATAATTTACAAGATATTCATAGCTTTTGTGTGCTTTTGTGTGTGTGTGTGTATATATATATATATATATATATATAATATATATATATATATATAATTTGCCTTCCAGACTCAAAGATGGCAATCAAACTAGTCCCTTGTAGTCTCTGTAGAGAGTGAGTGAGAGTAGAGCTGTGAGAGCATATATTGTGAGCTTCCAGTAGCGAAAACCATGGCCACGCCAGTTTTCAGCACAGAAAATGGAGACTGAAACCACATTTCACGTTTAAATGCACTTCAGCACTCTTGCTTCAACATAGAGAATAACAGTCCCACTCTAACACTCCCACATCACTGGTGTTCACACAAACTCATGTTTTCCAGCTCTTACTGCTTTTAGTGGACACAAATCCCACAATCCTCTCTTGGGCTCACTCTTTTCACTCAATCTCTGGGAGGGGGTTCTCTCTTCCTCTCCAGTCCTTTTGGAGCTCTCACCAACACGTTGCTCTATGGTAAATCACACTCTTTCCCAGCTACTCACAAACTCCTTCCTCCACTCAAGGAGGTTTTTACTGCCCCTCACCCTCCTCCATTCAAGGAGGTATCTAGGGGGAAGCTCTGAGGTGTAGCTCACACTCACTTGTACAGACTGATACATTAGATAGCTTTAAAAAGGGGTTGGATGGCTTTTTAGAAAGCAAGTGAGGGAACACAGGGTTATGGAAGATAGTTAATGGAAGTGGATCCAGGGACTAGTCCGATTGCCATTTTGGAGTCCAGAATACATTTTTTCCCCCAAATTGGAGAGACTTCAGATGTTTTTTTTTTGGCTTCCTTTGGATCAACTAGCAGTTAGGCAGGTAAAAAAAAAAATAAGAGTTGAAAGGTTAAACTTGATGGACGCGTGTCTCTTTTCAACCTAACTTACTATGTTACTTCCATTTAACTACTGCTCACCTGCAGTCTAATTACTTAGCTACCTTTACCTAGACAGCTGAACACAATTAATGGAGCAAGGAATGGAAGGCCCTCCCTGCTCTCCTCTATTCACTCCAGGAACACATTATCCAGCTTTTTCTAAGCCGGTACACACATAAAGCAATGCTTGCTGCAACAATAAATAAAACTTAAAATTTCTTGGATATAGACCTCAGTAGACATTAACTCGCATGTTGGAGTCCCCCGGTGACCAAACAGAGTTATAACCTTATTCAATACAAAAAATCTCCAGGAAACATGCTTGAAAGTTAAAAAATACAAATTTATTGCATATTATAAAAAATAAAAAAAAAAACATTGAGCCGAACGCGTTTCATGCTTACCTAGCACTTAGTCATAGGCAAACTTTAATGTGCTCCCATATTAGCCATACTTAAATATAGCTCCTATAGACCCACCCACAATTAAAACCAATCACAAGTTCACACATATGTTATACATTTTGTCAATTATATCAAGAGCTATCAACTCAATGGTTTAGAAACCTATTTTACATTCCATATTGAGGGGTATAAATAAGTTTAAAATGTAGATTACATAGTACAAATAGTCAATACGTATTAAATATAACAAGTCACATCAAAAGTAAAGTTTAGTCCTAGTGGCAGCCTGGTTTGTAAATAAAAATATTTCTCTCTTCCGCAGTTTAGCCAGAAAATCACCTCCCCTAATACTTGTCTTAATCTGTTCTATTCCTTGTATAGAAAAATGTTTCAAACTACTGTTAATGCACTCCATGAAATATCTAGTGACATTGGCTATGTTGTGTATTACTGACTTGATTAATGTGCTCCCAAGTGCGTTCTTTTAGAGATCTAGTGGTACAACCAACATATTGTTTGTTACATTTGGTACATGTTATCAGATAATTTAGTTCCATAGTTCCTTTACTACAGCAATTGATATATTGTTTAATTTTATATGTTTTATTAGTCACTATGGAACTAAATTCCAGAGGAACCTTTAAATAGTTACATGTGATACAATGATTGTGTCCACATCTGTAACATCCATTATATTTCAAAAATTCGCTATGTCTCTTCTGTTTTTCTCTATATAGACTCAGGGACAACAAATCACCCAGGGTGTGTGCCCAACTTCGGCACCCCACTGACTCCCAGGGCCAGCACATTATAAAAAACACTGTCTGCATATAGGATTGGCCAATATCCCTTCACCACTCCAACTATCTTTTTATACTGTCTACTATATCTTGTAATAAAAGATATTTTATTGTCAAAACTTGATTTATGTTCCATCTTTTTTGGGGCTAAAAGAATATTCCTATCTGTGTTTTCAGCTCTTACATATGCTTTATTAATGATGTTTTCTCCATAGCCTCTTTCCTTAAACTGATCCTTCATATCCTCCGCTAGAGTCCTATATTACCCAATAGCTGAGCAATTCCTTAGTAAACGTAGGAATTGTCCAGTTGGAATCCATGCAATTGCTGCAACAATACACACATTTCCCTTGAGTTTTGTATTCACCAGTCTTACAACGGTGAACAAGATTGAACAACTTTGACACACATATCTTACTATATGTGTGTGTGTGTGTGTGTGTGTGTATATATAGTTTCCAATTGAATCTCAGCACACCATTTAGGAAATAATTATTCCAACCCAGGTGCTATCTAAACGTGCTTTCATACTAAAATGTAAATAAGTGGATGCACACCGGGATTTTTTTAAAAAAAGTTAAAACTCACTTTTATTTAAATATTTAAAACATGGTCAGGTCAATGTTTCGGTCTCCATCTTAGACCTTTGTTAAGACCCAAATGGTTGATTAAAAAGAGCACATATATAGATATATTGATCCCACCCACAAATGGTTACCCTGCCATTGCTTACTTTAAATCAATATAATAGCCGTGTTTTATATATATATATATATATATATATATATATATATATATATATATATATATACATCCCATGCTCCAACTACAACTCATAGCTTCCTTCTCTTTCTGCTCACAGTTTGCCACTTTGGCCTGTAGGGTCACCTTCCCTTTGCCTTCCTTGGTAATAAGGGGCCATAAGGAGAGCTATGGGATGAGTGTTTAATTTAATCATATAGTGGCATACCTCCCAACATTTTGGAAGTAAAAAGAGGGACAAATTTTTTTTGACCACACCCCTTTCGGTGGCCACACCCCCTAATTACCATGTTTGTTTTACAAAATTTGGCAGGTTATGAAAGTTTGAAAATATTTCTCCTTATCTAAACTGTGTTTTTGTGTCTCAAAATTGTTACAAAGTATCTTATTTGCACCTGTTAGATGTTCTGGGCCCTCTGCTAAAAGCCAATTAAGTGAGAAACTTTGTTTCTTTTTCTGGCTGTTCAGTGCATAGAAAAGAGGGACTTTCCAGTACAAATGAGGGACTGCAGGTTGAGCTGTCAAAAGAGGGACTGTCCCTCCGAAAAAGGGACAGTTGGGAGGTATGTAGTGGGATAGTCATAGATAGTTGATTAATTATGGACACATTCATTAAAATAGCGGAGGTATCATCGTGTGTTAAACACTCAACACCCACTCAAAGATTGTCATATTAGTAACAATAGAAACTTAACCATATATCCTGTGTTATGATTGGATACAAAGTATACTTATATAATAAGCCTGCTCTGGCTTGTGTAAATAAGTTACACAAATAATATATGTTCTGTCCTCCCTACGTATTACCCTGGGGCAGTGTGTAGTTCGACATGCAGCTAAACCTCCCCACAATCCAATAAAGAGACTGAGCTTGGAGTCTGTAGATTTTACTGGATAGGCAAGTGGAATAGATGGAAAGCTGAGTGGAGAGGTGAAACTGTAACAAATACAGAACGCACAATATGTATGTTTGCAATTAACAATTATATAAAACATATATGCATATAAACTGCAACATTAAAACACATGGCATGAATATATATGCAGCAACGTCTCTAGGGGGTGCTGGCAGCCGTGGAGGTGATTTGGTGCAACTATTTTGCTTACCAAAGATGCTACTGTGAGGAGATAATAAACTGTATGCTTCTTACACACCTTGAGCTGTAAAATGGAGTCCTAGCTCCCACAAGGCACTGTTTTAGGTGACATGTTGGGAGTATGGTAGCCTGATTAGTTCAAATGCTGTTCTGCCATAACATAAGCCATGTTGAGGTGCAGAACAAATACAGGAAGTGACCTTGTGCACTTACAGCAAGTGTCCAGTGGAGGGAGCTCCGAGCAAATGAATTGTGAAATATGATAGCATTGTAGAAGCTTATGCTGGAGACATGACAATATAAATATAACATTGTTACAATAGGACTTTGTTTTTAACTTGTGTGTGAATATGAAGTAGAGAGACCAATGAATGAGGTTTGAAGACTGTATGGGAAATTTAATGTTTAAATGTTCATTAATATGCTTTAGAAGGGTGGTTGGTAATGTCGCTAATTAGGTGACATCATCACAGCTGTTGTTTTCCCGCCGGTTATTGTTAGTCAGCGTTTATACTTTGAGAAAGGCCTATGACTAGGCTGAAACGTTAGTCGAAGGAATAAAATACCTTTTTACCATTTTAAGTCCTGTTGCTGTTGCTGTTCTATATGGGATGGATGTGTTGAATGTGCACCCAGCATTTATTGTTCGAGAGTGCCGGCTTCCTGTGGGTCTATATATATATATATATATATATATATACAATCAGCAATAAAGCCGGCACTCTCAACAAATAGTTCAAAGTTGCCTGGGTGCAGTATCAAAAATTTAAAATGTAAGGCTCCTATTTAAATAATTTAATTATTTAAGACCTGAGAGTGCGTATCTCATTGTTTGGATATATATACCCAGGAGCAGTAACCCATAGCAACCAGATGCTTGCGTTTAAACAAGTGACCAGTTAATGCTACCTGTTGATTAGCTGCTATTAGTTACTGCTCATTGGCAAACGTAGTACCTTTTATTCCATAACCCCACAGTGTCTTAGCAAAGCCAGTTACCACTATGGTCTATTTTGAAGCCATGACAAGTAGTAGCTACTAGTAGCTCTTAACATCTTAGTATTATTATTACTACCTAATAATGTTAACAGGAGGGGTACAATAAAAGGGTATCAATGTCAAAAGTGTACAGTATATCATTGTATTCTCTATAGATGAGAAGAGTATTATTACAGTGAGCAAAACGATTTAGCTATTCTGAAGCTGATAATGCCAGTCACATGGCATCTTTATACATCTGCATTCTGCTTGCAGTAGTTGAGTTGATCATTAGATACTCTAAATGGGTTGACCTTCCAAGATTAAGCAATTTTTAATGAAATTATTAAGCAAAATAGTGGAATGAATTTTCAACTCATTGACCTGAGGCTGTTAAAATCTATATCATTGTTTGCAAATGGGCTTTGTCAATATTTAATTTTTTGAAATGATTAGATCTAAAACGTTCATTTTTCTTTATGAAAACATTAAGTTTAACAAAAGCTACAAAAAGAAATGTCACTGTAATTAATTCTAATGTTCAATTACTGTAGTGATTCTAATTATCTTTTTTTTCATGAATATTAAGCAGACAATCTCAATCATACCACTAGTTAGGTTCAATTGTATCATTAGAAATAGGTTAAAGCATGAAGATATCCATGGGTACAGCTGTGGTCCTAGAAACACAGACTCTTTGTTTTAATTTAAACCCCTCCTCTCTTTAAAAGGGTTACCGTCTCCAATACCATAAATAGTAGCTGTTCATCTGTATGGCCTTTTTCTTTAAAATGTCTGGAGAGTGGTATTGTCATATTACCTACATTTAGGGGCACATTTACTAAGGGTCGCATATCGAGGGTTAATAAACCCTCGAATTCGACCCTCAAAGTAAAATCCTACGAATTTCAATATCGAATTCGAAAGATTTACCGCAAATCCTACGATTTTTCTTAAACCTTAGAAAACTGATGGGGAAGGTCCCCATAGGCTAGCATTGTACCTCGGTAGGTTGAAACTGCCGAAGTATGTAGTCGAAGTATTTTTTAAAGAGACAGTACTTCGACTATCGAATGGCCAAATAGTCGAACGATTTTTAGTTCTAATCGAAGTTGAAGTTGTAGTCAAAGGTCGTAGTAGCATATTTAATGGTTGAAGTACCCAAAAAAATACTTTGAAATTCGAAGTTTTTTTTACTTTGAATCCTTCACTCAAGCTTAGTAAATGTGCCACTTATTGTAGATCTATGTTGGGAGACAAGAAAGGTTTGGTGGATCAATAAATTGAACACATTCCATCCACATGGTCTAAATAAAGATTATAATCTAAATCTATTTTTGTAATATAACATACAGAAAATGATTTATCTGTGTTACATAAAAAATATTTTGCATTCCTTATTATATACATTTGTTTGTTCTATACAGTGTACATGGCGGGAACCCTGTACTTGGTATATGGAAAAGCTTATTAGGTCACTTCCTCTGTATGAACTGTGCTGACTTAAAACCATTGTTCACATGGCTTGAGAAAGGGCCTTGTCAGGCTCGAAACATCGCTATTAAAGAGTGTATATGTTTTATACTCTTATACTTTATATTCTTTTTTAAATTTTTTTGCTACATGTTGAGGAATTGCCAGACACCTTTGGGGATGTGCACCACACACATATATACATACTTTTATTACTTCTTACTTGCTTCCAATGCTATGTCTGTGCCTTTCCTAATGTGTTGTAAGAAAACATTTACAACCCTTCAAGGTGTATTAAAATATTAGTGTGAGGAACTTACCTGGTGGTCTAGTGGTGCAGCGGGGACGCCCGTCGCCCCATCAACGGGGACGCCCACCGCACTGCTCCTACTCGGCGCCGTTGTGACTACTTAGGACGCGAGAGGCTTTACAGACGCGAGCGCGCTGGTGTGATGACGCCATTGCGCAGATGGGCGCGCAAATTCAAATAGGTATTTAAGGGTGCTCAGCTAATTCTTCATTGCCCGTGATAGGATTCGTTCCTGGTGCTTCTGAGCTTAAGCTATATCTGTCTGAACCTGTTTTTGATTCCTGTTGTGACCTCTGCCTGGCTTTTGACTATTCTGACTTCTGGATCCTGACCTTTGCCTGAATACCGACTACCTCTTCTGATTAACCCTCTGATTGACTTCCTGGTTTGACCCTTGCCTGCCTGACTACGTTTATTCTCTGCCTGCCTCGACCCGACCTGATCTGACTATCTCTATCGCCTAATGCCTTGTACTATGACCTTCTGTCCAAAGACTTTCCTCTACAGTCGTGCCCCTCTGCCTATCCAGAACTCTCATCTTGCACCTCTCGTTTAAGTCCAGGTGGCATCCAAGCCGAGGGCTCCTCCCGAGGCCCAAAGGCGGTCACACTACTGGTGAAGCACGAGCCGAGACCAGGGTGCCTGATCTGGTGTTGGGTGCTGACCGTGACAATTAGTTTCATTATGAATGTATACTTATAATCTCTCTGCTGTCCAATGATTGGTCACCATATCAACATAAATTGCCATCTGTATTATCAGCATATTTACCAAACTTTTTTGTATCAAGACCCTTACAATTTACTTGGTTATGTTGCCATTCTGCTTAAAGAGATACTGACACCAGAAGTTAAACTTTTTTTTACATCTGTCATAATATTGCCTTTGAAAGATACTTATAACTATGCTACAGTATAAAGTATTTGCACAATGCTTTTACAGTACCTGTCTGATGCCCTATGTTCCTGTATGAGGGACTGCCATATTTGTGCAGCAGGAGTCTGTTAGTATTAGAAACTCTAACTTAGATGGGACAGTCCGGTTGGCAAAACAGTCAGGTTTAGAAACCTCAGCTAATAATAACTTAAAAAGTAAACCTTTCAGCAAAGAATTATCAACATGACCTATAGGTAACTTTTAATGTACATTCTTATTCTAAAAATTAGTTTTTTAGTGTCAATATCACTTTAAGAGATGGAATAACCGGTAGCTCAATCTCACGTGAGCCTGCCAGCTTTCTTTTAGACAGAGGAGAAACTGCACATAAACGCCATGCTCCTCTTTCTTCAAGAATACATAACTTTATTAAAACTTCTGCAATAGTAGACAAAGATCATGTTGCATGACACTGTATCTGTATCAGATCAGTATGGGGTATATATGAGAGCACACACATTAATACATATCTTAACTGGTTACTTTTTTTACTCATTTCCCACTTTGGGATTATTAACTTTTTTTCAATAATCTTTATTAAAATTTTCAGCATTTGTTAGTTGACATGTGAACATAATTACATATTTGTAATCAGACTGTTATCCATTTTCCATATACAGTACTTTGTATACATAAATGTCAACATTTGTTTTTTTACTGTACATCACAGTAAATGAAAAACAAAAAGAAAAAACAAGAGATATAAACTGTAATACAATAACTCAAGTGAAGAAAATGGCATTGATAAAACAGAATAAAAGTATTACTACTTAGTTCCATTGCATTTATTACTTGGTTCTTTGTTTCACCTTCTCACGTTTATTCAACAAGATCGATATGCACTGCCTCTAGATCATTATTAACAGTAGTACCCTTCAACGTCTTTGTCCACTACCTGTATTGTCCCTTATATCCCTGTAGCTCAGCCATGGTGACCATATTTTAAGAAACAGATTTTGTTTATCATTTAGAGTATAGGTTAACTTCTCCAAAACCATTACATCATCCACTCTATATTTCACCATATTGAAGTCAAATGTGGGGGTACGCCATGATCTTGCTATAACTTTTTTGGTGGCACTAAATATTGTGATGGTTAGCTTAATTTGAGTATTGGTAAAGTTATCAATTGGTTTATTAAACAGAGCCTCTTACGGATACTTTCTCAATGGGATATTAAAGACATTATCTATCATGGTATAAGTACAAGTCCACAACCGTTTCACTATGGGACAATCCCACCAAATATGTCCCATTGTGCCCGATATATTACATCCTCCAAAACAGTTTGGTGATTGGCCTGGGAACCATTTGACTAGCTTTACTGGAACCATATACCATCTTAAAAAAAAATTCAGGAAGTTTCCTGAAAGAGAGGATTAATAGAGCACTTAGTAGGCTGTTGCAAAAATCATCTCCCAGACTTCCTCAGTTTGTGGATCACCCAACTCCTGATGCCAATCATTAATGTACTTTAGCTGTTATACTGGAGTTATTGAGATCAATTCCCTATATATTGCCAATACACTTTTAGGGCCAAAGTGTTTAGAAATGCATATATGTTCAAATAGTATCACAGGGGGACACATCCTTGTCTTTTCCCTTCAATAAAGCAGACACATGTAATGAATTTGCGCTAGGCAAAGTAATTCCTCTGGTGGGATATAAAATGTTTCCTTCAATGTTGTGGACGATGGCAAAGATCCTGATTTAGTCAGATCCCATATCCTCCGTAAACCTGCTCGATACCACCAGACAAATGTATCTAACTTCTCGGGAGGGAAAGCGGGATTAAGGGTCCAACCCAATAAAGGGGCATGAGATGAATTGAGTTTATACAATTTGTTAGTCCGATCCCATAATCCTAGGGTGTGTTTTAAAACCTGGTTAGTTATTTTGGGTCTTAATGTTTTAGGAATCGATAGCAAGTGTGAGATTGAGCAATCAACCAGCACAGCTCCTTCCAATGGTACCCACAAGGGAGGTGTAACTGCAATATGACTTAACTGAGCTCAGTGAGCTGCTACAAAATATTTCCTAGGTCAGGAACCCCTAGTCCTCCTTTGGTATTGTGGCAGGACATGTATTTTCTAGCTATTCTGGGTTTGATCCTATTCCATATATATTCATAACAAATTTTATTAAGAGTCTGAAAAAATACTGGTTCAGGAGACAATGTAATAGCAGACAGATAATTAAGGACTCTAGGCAATATTATCGTCTTGATTGCGTGAATTCTACCTGTCCATGATATCAAGGGGTCTTTCCAACCGGGTTTGTCGTATTTGTTGTAGCAAACCAGGATAATTTACTTTATTTAAGGATTGAAGTGAGTTTGCTAAATGAATGCCTAAGTATTTTAATGATCTATCCTCCCAAGTAAAATCAAAATTCAACTTAATTAATTTAACTTGTGAATGTAGAATATTAATATTTAAAGCCGAGATTTAGAGGAATTAATAACCAACCCTGTTAAACTACCAAAATCCTCTAAGGTCTTATATACATTGGGGAGAGTAGTTAACGGCCTTATAATGGACAATATTACATTGTCTGCAAAAAAGGGTACATTTATATTGCTCTCCAGAGACCTTCAATCCAACCAATCAGGATTTTGTCTTAAAGTGCAAGCTAAAAACCCTATGGCCAAAAGAAACAGAAGAGGGGAGAGGGGGCATCCCTGCCTCGTCCCACGCCTCATTACTATAGTACGTGAATCATATTCCAGCATACTGACCTTAGAGGTAGGCTCATTGTACAGATCTTGAATATATTGTAATTAGGCGGGGGAATCTGTATTTTTTCAGTATACACAAAAGATATTTCCAAACCACAGAGTCAAATGTCTTATTTATATCTAACAATAAGAGCATTGAAGGGATATTTGAGTTAGTGGCATAATTAATTAAATATACTACTTTACGTATGTTATCTGCCATCTGTCTCCCTTTAATGAATCCACATTGGTCCAGATGTATAATATGATGTAAAAAAGCATTCACACTTGTTGACAGGACTTTTGCTAACAATTTCACATCCATATTCAGCAATGAAATAGGGCGAAAATTTTCTCAGAAAGTGTTATCTCTTCCCTGCTTGGGAATAACTACTATCTTGGCCTAGGTCTAAACTGTTCTCCTTTGGTTATCCATAAAATACCCTATTAAAATGGGAACTATAATCTTAGCAAATGTTTTGTAATATAACGGGGATTAATCATCCGGGCCTGGAGCTTTGGAATTCTTTAACTCTTTAATTGCATGTGTGAATTTCCTCTTCTGATATAGGTTGGGGCATGTAGGTCTATTTGGTCTTGTTCCAAGGTTGGGATATTGACTTGAGAAAACCAATGCTCAGCTTTAGATCGGGAAAATTCTTTAGATTAACTATAACCTTTTTCATAAAAACTGGTGAATTCTCTTGGGGTTAGCTGACAGTTAGTGATGGGCGAATTTCGCGCGAAATTCGCGAAACGGTGCCGGCGTCTTGTTTTTGACGCCGGCACCCATTTTTTTGACGCTGGCACCTGTTTTTGACGCTTTTCCGTTTTTTCTGAAAAATATTTTTTGACGCCGAAGAATTTTTGCCGCGAATTTTCGCGGGCGTTTCACTAATTTATACGCTGGCGGCGAATCATGCAAATTTGCAGTGAATTCGCGCCTGGCAAATAAATTCGCCCATCACTACTGACAGTCTGTGGCCTTTTATTCTTAAAGTGGTAAATGGTCTGGAACTATAGTAATCATTAAGTTTTCTAGCTAATGGGTAATCAGCCTTATTCCCTTTTGCAAAAAGTCTATGTTTAGCCCATTACAATGTTTTATCTGCCTGATATGTTGAGTAGGTTAAGTTTGGTTCTTAATTTTTGCACCTTAAGTTGTAGCTCCCTAGTGGGGACTTCTGCTAATTTCTTTTCCTGATTAGCTAGCTCTTTGGTTAATTAATCTATCTTTTCTTAGTGCATTTTTTCCTCCTAGCTCCAATTTGAATCATGATCCCTCTTATAACTGCCTTATGGCTCTCCCAGAGAATACCTGAAGACACTTCAGATTGAGCATTCATTATAAAAAAAATTGTAAGCTCACATTCAAGTTGTTTGACAACTTCTGTATCACCCAAAAGGGTGTCATTTATTCACCATCGAAATTTCCCCTGCCCAGTTGATAAGTTAGCAAAAGAAGTCAGCACCGGAGAGTGTCAGACCCAGAGCAGGTCAGAATTTTTGCCTTTTCTATAGAAGGTCCTAAATATCTTGAAGCTTACAACATGTCTATCCTGGAAAATGCCTGGTGAACATTCAAGTAAAAAGTATATTCCCTAGGCAAGGAATGAGATAGATAACTTTCCACTATGAAATTCCAAGCAGATACCCAAAAGAGCAATCAGCATATCATGGACTAATGTTCTACTCTCTTGCCCTTTAAAACCTGTTTTCCAGAGCTTTCCGCAAATTGAACTGCTTTATAGCAATAACATGAATGAGAGATTGATAAATGGCATGGGTAATTGATTTGTACATAATTTGGATCTTTCACACTAGTGAGTGGTCTCTCTGATGTACAGTTCATTCAAGAATGATATCTGAAATAAGCCTGCTCCTTGCTTGTATTTTAGTGCATGGCTTTAAGTAAATTTTAATAGATATTTTCCCAAATAATTTTTAAGACAGCATCAGTGACATTAGAATATATAATTAGAATAAAGCACCTTCATTGTTATTTGTTTTACTTTTTATAATGGTTTCGGATTTGATTTTTAAAAATGCATACCTAAAGCTATCAAAATTACTATAGGCATCTTAAAAAGGTGTACTATCATGCCGGGAACTATAGTAAAGCAACATAGTTACATATTTAATTTGGGTTTAAAAAAAGACAAAGGGACAGATTCACTAAAGGGCGAAGTGTCCGTTGATAATGAAAATCGCCAGAAATCTCATCCGCAGGGACATTGACAATTCACTAACAGGCATAGAGGACAATTTGCTAGTGAATGAGACCGTCGCTATAGTTCGGTCACACCCTATCGCCTGGCGACTTTTCACTCTGGCGAACGGTCGTTACTCTGCAAATTCACTAAGATGTGAATTTTACTGAACATTACTCCTTTCTTCAGAGTTTACCTCACCATCTCAGACCAGGCAAACTGATAAAACGAAGCTACATATTCCTCAATCTTATGTCACTGATATCATATCCTGTATACCGGAAATGCATTAATGTTGTAAAACCTCCCATATCAATTTGGGGTAGGATCAATCTCCTAAAAATGAGATTTCTCCCTAAGTTCCTCTATATCTGTCATAATACCCCTGTCTCCATCCCCCGCACATTCTGCACATCTATAGACACCACACAAACAGCCTTCCTCTGGGCAAACAAACCCCCCAGGTTTGCTAGGACCAAACTATGAGCCCCAGTCAAGGAAGGTGGACTAGGCCTCCCCGAATTTCCCCCTCAAGGCCACTCTAGCAAGCTCCTTAGAGTCGCTTGCCTACATCCCATTTTGCAAACTCTGTGACCTTCACACAGACCATCCAATCATAATCACACCCTACAAAGCATGGATGACAGTACTCAAAATCTTCAAGTTAAAGCCCCCCCTTCTCTCACCAAACTTACAACTATGGGGAAAGTCCTTGCAGAACATAGCGGCATATAAAATCTGACTGCACTGGTGCCTACGAACACTTTTGTTTGAGGATGGGAAGATTCTCCCCAGGAACAAGACAAAACATACAGTACAGGTATGGGACCTGTTATCCAGAATGCTCGGGACCTGGGGTTTTCTGGATAAGGGATCTTTCCGTAATTTGGATCTTCATACCTTAAGTCTACTAGAAAATCATGTAAACATTAAATAAAACCAATAGGCTGGTTCTGCTTCCAATAAGGATTAATTATATCTTAGCTTGGATCAATTACAAGCTACTGTTTTATTATTACAGAGAAAAAGGAAATCATTTTTTAAAATTTGGATTCATTTATTATAAAGGAGTCTATGGGAGACAGCCTTTCTGTTATTCAGAACTTTCTGGATAACGGGTTTCCGGATAACGGATCCCATACCTGTACTCAAACCTACCAGGTGATTCCCTGGTTCTCTTACTTTCAACTGAGACAAGCGCTGCAAACACAACTGCAGTGAAACAATATTCCCCTTACAGTCAGAAAAATAGAATCAACCCTAAGGGCCGCCTCCACCAAGAAACTAGTCACCATGCTATATACAAGTCTCCAATCTACTATCAATGCAGCAGGGGTTCCCTGGACTAGGGACATCCCAGATCTGGAGGAGGATGATTGGCAAGTGATAGGCCCATGATTACCAAAGATAAGCTGAACTAATTTAAAATTCTACATAGACTCCATCTAACCCCAATCCAGCTGTTTCGCATGAACAGACGGGAATCATCTCTATGCCCCAAGTGTAACAAAGCAGAAGCAAATTGTTTGGTCATGCCCTATAATTCAAGCCTTCTGGTCACAAGTCCTTACTTACATTCAGGAGAAAACCGTGCTCCCTAAATTACTGGCCCCCAAGGTATGTATTTTAGGCATAGTATATGAGGTCAAACCAAGGGCAGCAACGAGAACTTTATTTCGCACCTTACTGTTCTATGCAAGGAAATGTGTTCTCCTGAACTGGATAAAGATAACACTCCCCCTGATACAACTTACCTATGCGGCAAGAGGATGCCCCCCAAAATACGAAGTGCTGTGGCGAGGCTGGCTGGACTCCACAGAGCAATTCTTAACCCAAGGTATGCTAGGCCAATAATACCCAACTACACTTAATTTTTTCAACAGGGGGGACTAAGCAATGGCTCGGGAGTTGGGTTAAAAGAGGTCAATATTTGAGTGTATGGGAAGTCAAATGTATACACATATCACCGAAATTGAAATAATTAATGAAGGAACCATGACAGCCTTTATTGTAATGTTTATTGTTGTATTGTTTAAAATGCAAAATAAAAACCTTTAAAAAAAAAAAGTTGTAAAAATGTACTTTTCTTTTTTTAAAACGGGATTGTCTTCAAAAGTCCGAACTATTAAAGATTTATGTGTGAATAGTTTTTCAAAACTAATTTTAAAGGCATGCCACATTTGTTTAAGGGTGGGCTCATGTCTAGGGTATTAGAGGATCTCTTCTGTCTTTATTTTGGCGTATTAGACATGTGTTTGAAAAAGTGGCCACTTCAAGCATTTGCACTAACATTACTTTTAATGACATCCATATGACTTTTAGGTACCCGCCCTATTCAAATTAACCTAAGTGCAAGAGTGCTAGGCAGAAATGAACGCTAGCGAAAATTCGCTAGGAAATGCTCGTCCAGCCAAAGTAATGCTAGAGGAAATTTGCCAGAGTTCGACGCAACTTTGCATATTTGTGAATTAGCGTAGTGGTAACGAATTTGCGCCTGAAAAGTGGCGCAGAGTGTGTTGTATCGGTTACTGGCAAAAATTCTAACTTTAGTGAATTTGCCTCAATGTGTCTCACAGTGAGGAAGTATTTTTGCTGCTAAAATTAAAGTTTAGTTCCTGAAGTCTAAAGGGAGGCCTTTGGTTCTTTATTGTTTATGTAATTATCATTGAGGATTTGTTTCTACCATCCATCACATGTTTGGTGACAGCATATTAGAGGTAAGCTAAAATTCCACATAAATTGTTATATAAAAGCAAGCTGTTCAATATAGGTAGAATTATAATCATAGATTCTCTTTGCATCTGTAATTTTTAATTGAAGTTGCATGCTCCTTTAAGGGGTAATGGCAAATTCTCTTATAGGAGATCATTGTTACACAGCAAATTACAGTATGCATAGTGGATAACTGTTTTCATAGTACAGGTATCTGTTATCCAGAACACCCTGGACCTGGTATTTTCTGGATAATGGGGTTTTTCCACAATTTGCATCTCCATACCTTAAGTCTACTAAAAAATAATTTAAATATTAAATAATCCAAACAGGATCATTTTGGCTTCAATAAGGATGGATTATATCTATAACTATATCTATAAAGTACAAGGTACTGTTTAATTATTACAGAGAAAAAGGAAATCATTTTTAAAATGTTTATTTAATTTAATTATTTGATTAAAATGGAGTCTGTGGGAAATGGCCTTCCCATAATGAGTAGCTTTCTGGATAATGGATCCTATATCTGTATTTAGTGCATTGTCTTTAAAACTTCAGGACTGTTTTAAGCATTTAGCTCAACATTAGGGATGGGCGAATAAATTCACCAGGCACACGCGAATTTCCACGTTTTACTGCCAGTGAATAAATTAAAACTGCAGTGAAAATTTGCCAGTGAAAAATCTGCTGTGTGAAATTCGCATCATAATTGCTGTGCGTTAAAATTATTTTGATGGCCATTGACTTCAAAATACAGAAAATTCACAGAATACTAGATTTTTTTTACTTTCTATATGAAGTTGGTTTGATTGAGTTTTCAGACTGAAGTGCAATGGGCTTTAAGAATTCTGGGGGATTCGAAAACTGATTGAATTTAACTCAAAAACTAGTTTGCAACCAGTACAGTCCCGCACTTTTCATTTTTTTAGAATCTTACCTATATATATATATATATATATATATATATATATATATATATATATATATATATATATATATATAATAATACACACTGTTTAAATATAAAGAAAAAATGTACCTTTTGCTTCTAAGATTGTTCTGACAAGTACAGTTTTTCTTCTTGGAGTCTTATTGTTTTTAAATTGTCAATAAACCATGTATTTTAATATATGGAATTAGTCTAGTTTTTTGGAGAAGAAGATGTTTTGGTCAGTATGCAGTATCGGCAAACAGAGAATGTTTTGAGAAGTGGTCACCTGACACTCAATAGCTATTGCATCCATTCTTATTTTTCAATGGCATTCACACGAGTAAATATCTCTAACACTACAAGAAGTCCTGAGCTAAAAATAGTGTCTATCAAATATCATAAAAATATGTAAATTGGGCAAGGTTGTTACTAAAAGACATTCACACTCACAGAAACCTTACTGGCAGCTTTCTGACCTTAGCAAAGTCATTCTGTTTCCATATGCATCAAATAAAATTGCCTCTTTCTTCTATGACGAACATTTCTTTGTACTCTGACAGCACTATACAAGAGAGTTAACATTACAAATTAATATTATCTTCAGGCAACAAGGCACCTTGTAAAAAAGGTCACAGTGGTGACTGCAATACCATTAACATGATACATTATGGTTTTCATACTTTTCAATGAATTGTTGTTTTATCAGTTCAGTATAGCATTTGGTATAGTTTAGTTTATAATTTCCCCCTTTTTGGTATATACAGTATTAGGTTAGAAGCATGGCATAATCACTAGTAAAGCTTTGAAAAGTGATTACCTAGATCAGTGATCCCCAACCAGTAGCTCGTGAGCAACATGTTGCTCTCCAACCCCTTGGATGTTGCTCTCAGTGACCTTAAAGCAGGTGCTTATTTTTGAATTCCTGGCTTGGAAGCAAGTTTTGGTTGTATAAAAACCAGATGTACTGCCAAACAGACCCTCCTGTAGGCTGTCAGTCCACATAGGGGCTACCAATAGCCAATCACAGCCCTTATTTGGCACCACCCAGGAACATTTTTGTGCTTGTGTTGCTCCCCAACTCTTTTTAAATCTGAATGTTGCTCACGGGTGAAAAAGGTTGGGGACCCCTGACCTAGATCTTCAGGCATATGGGATTTTAACTGTAATTGTAAAATGATTATTGATCTGTCAGTCTTTGCAAAAGGGCCACAGATGATCAATTTAGCATTAATTTACACCATTTAGAAATCAATCTAATGCATATTACCACTAGTAATAATGCCAAAATTTGGTTTTCTATGTCTACATAATTTGGCATATTCACATAATAGATACATACCGAAACACTCAACCCTTCTCGCTGATTTAAAGGGTCAGAAACACCAAGAAATTAAAATGTCCTAAATTAATTTACACATAAGAAAACTGTATATGGAAAGTATTTTGACTGCAGACGAAAGTCATTATATCACAAAGTAAACTCACATCTACCTCATTAGAAATCTGGAATGCTTGGAATAAGGGATATTTCAAGACTGTAATATGACTAAAAAAAGTGAAAAAAAAACATGACTGACTTGCTCTCAGAATAGAATTAATACAGAGATAAGAAAAAGCAATCAAAGAGGATGAATTATTAATTTAAAAAGTATACTATGGGAATAGCACTTAGGTTTGCCCAAGAGCAATAACCCATAGCAACCAATCAGCAGGTAGCATTCACTGGTCATCTCTTGCTATGGATTACTACTCCTGGGCAAACCTAGTACATTTTATTACATATGGGGGCAAGAATTCTAGTTTATGAATAAGATTATAGACATTGTATAGTTGTTTTCCATTGTTAAACGTCACTAGTTTATAATGTTAAGTTAATTTGTGGCATTAAAGCATTCCTACAAATTTGTGAGCAACTTTTCTTGATCTCTTTTATGTGAACACAAACATTTCAGAAGTCAAATAATAAGCTTTACAATAGCAAATGTTCTGATAATGATATTAAAAGCAATAATTGCTCTGCCTATATAAAGCTAACCTAGTGAAACCCAAATGTGAGGAAGTAGAAGCAATTTCTTGTTGTGACATGCATTTATTGAGCCACTGGAAACAAATCTCTCTCATCTGTTTACTTTTTAGTTAAAAACCTCTTGAGTTTTTATTGAATTTATTGCACATGCTGTATATGTACCCTTTTGAGGAGGAAATGTTACACATATATTTACAATGTCTTCCATAAGTATCCACCACCTTGGATTCTTACATATTTTGTTGTTACAATCTGGAATTAAAATTGATTGAATCCACCATAAAAATACTGCATCACACTAGATCTAGGAATTATTATTTCAATAATAGTTGTGCACAGTCACCTTTAATTTCTACTGTTTTTTCATGCAATTTTATTTAACTTATTTTGTTTCAATATACATCCATGTAATTTCTTTATGGGTTTTACCATACACCTTATATGACTACCTTATAATGCTGCTTACAGAGAAATTGAACACCTGAAAATATCAGACAAATACATTTATTAAAAAAAGAAAAAATAGCAGGGAAAGTCACTTATTTCTTAGACATAGGTCTATCAATCATTGAAATTAGGCAGTATTGAATAACAATTGCCCATTGTCTCTTGAGTTTCACTTATACTTACAAATCTTTGTGACCCAAGAAGCACTTCTCCCTGTCACTCAATGTCTCTACCAAGTGTAATCAAGTATCTATTTTAATATATGGGACCATGTTACTAATGCAGATACTGTAGTTTGCTGCAAAGATAGTTGTAGCTGCAGCTTCGATCTCGGCTTATGAGGAACTGTATCTTTTCTGGGTTGTTTTTTTCTTTTAATTGGTTTCCAGGGTAGCAAGACCCTGAAAGACCTGTACTATATGATTAACTATTGTTTGTCCATGCATTGACATGATTTATTTATCAATGGTATGCACTAAGTTGATGTTTTCTGTTGTCATTCAAAGTGTAAGTCATTTGTCCCTGAGCAATAAACATAAATGTTAGTATTTTAGAAATATATTATATGAAGGCATAAAGGCATCATAGTTTACATAGTATTAAGACTTGGAACCGAAACAGCAGGAATGGGGGGATGGCTAAAGGGGTACCAATGGTTGTGAGTAAGGCAAATGTATTTATTGTGCTTCTGAAGGAGTACTGAATCAATTTATAATTGTATCTCTGAATCCTGGTGTTTGGGAAACTGTCAGGCTAAAGATTCCATGAAAGGCTTATCCTATCTAAGCCTGTGGGTGCTTATCAGAGCTTTTCTAGAATAATGCAAAGGCTCTTTTCCCCTCTTACAATGTAATTGTCTAAGCACTTTTACTGCCACCAGAGACAATGTTATCTAAAGAATGCCCAATAGTGAAAATAAATTAACAGCTTCTGAATGTGCAGTTGGAATGAGGGCACAATAAACTTACATTGTGTGCCTGGTAATTAGGTGGCATTTTTCTCTCAGAATTGTGCAGGGCTGTTTAATATACAGTATAGTATTCCAGCAGAACACATTATGTTCATTTTCTACAATTTATTAAGATGCTTGCTCAAATGCATTCTCACAAACAAATCACTGTTCATGCACTGAAATCTAGAACTATAAAGTAAAACAGTAATAGTTCAGACTGGACTTCCCAGGCACCTAATCTTTTACTGAAACCCACCCTAGACAGGGTGTGGGATAAATAGCCCAAATGTTTAAGATACAAAATGGCCAATCTTATGACAGAGAAATCTAATAATGATCTCCAGGTACTTTCTTGGAATGTAGGAGGACTAAACTTCCCGAAAAAGGATAAAAGTACTTGATAAACTGAAAAGAGAAAAAGCCCAAATAATCCTTTTACAGGAAACCCATTGGCGTAGAAAAGACAACCAAACATTAAAAGATAAATGGTTACAATTAGTGATAGACGCCACAAAACAAAATCAAGGGGGGTAGCAATACTTATCAATAAAAACCTCCAATGTGATATCTTGAGATCCTATAAAGATCGTAATGGTAGATATGTAATGATAAATCTTGATGTTCATGGAACTGTATACACTATCGTAAATATCTATGCACCAAATGATGATAACAAATATTTCTTCATGTGCTACAGCGAATTAACTCCTGGGGGGCTTTGAACATCATACTAGGAGGTGATGCCAATGTGGTTGTAACAAAAGTACCTTGTGGTCTAGTGGTGGGACGGCAGGGATGCCTGCCGCCCCCTTGGTGGGGACGCCCGCCGCGCCGTCCTGATTGCTCCTATGCTGGGCCGCAGGCTCCTATTCCCTAGGGCGCGCGTGGCACACTAATGCAAAATTTAAAGGCGCGCTGGCGTGAAATTTGATTTGTATAAATAGCTCATTGGGGCTTCCAGACCTTGCCCATGATAGGTTTAATCCTGTGGTGTTTGAGCTTTGAGCTATCTGTATTCTGATCCTGTTTGATTCCTGTTGTGACCCCTGCCTGGCTATTCGACTATCCTGATTTCTGAAACCTGACCCTTGCCTTATCTGACTCCGATCCTGCTAAATCCCTTCTGATTGATCTCCCAGTTTTGACCCTTGCCTGCCTGACTTTGTTTATACTCTGCCTGCCTCAACCTCTGACTATGATTCTGTCTAAAACACGGCATGTTAATAAATTTAGATGCAGACAAAGCCTTTGACAGAATATCACACACACATTTAAGAAGCATATTAAAATTCCAACACTTTGGCATACATATATTCAACTTATATAAAAAATTATACTCTACACCCACAACATTTCTAAAATAATCTAAAAACAGATAGATTCCCAATCAAAAGAGGAACTCGCCAAGGATGTCCATTATCGCCTCTTTTCTTCAACATTGCCATTGATAAAACATATAATCCTAAACACAAATCTAAAGGGTATACAAATAGGGCAAATAAATTTAAAAGTTACAGTCTTCGCAGATGATATCTTCTTATTCCTTGGCAAACCCAAAACCGATATACCCATATTATTAAAAATCATACAAAGATTCGGGAAAATAGCAGGATTCCAGATAAATTTAAACAAATCAGAAGCACTTCAACTTCATTATTCAGAACCTACAGATTGACCCCTAAACTTCCCTTTTAAAAAAACTGCAAACTACATAAAATACCTAGGAATAAAAATTCCATCACACCACAAAAACCTATACGCATTAAACATAAGGAAAACAATAGATGATATACAACAAGAAACACAACAATGGAAACACATACATTTGACATTTATGGGTAGAATCCACCTAATCAAAATGATCATATTTCCTAAGCTTCTATACCCACTACAAATGCTACCCGACTACATCAAACCAACAGATATCAAAAGATTTAATCACATATTCAGATCCTTTATCTGGAACAGAAAATGCCCAAGGATCAGCTTATTCAAACTAGAACAACCCTCTCTAACCTCCCCAACATTAAAGAATATAATACAGCGGCATTGCTAAGATACGCAGGAAACTGGCTACTCAATAAAGACCAATATACAACATCCTTAGACCAATATTTAAGCAAAGATTACAGCTTACAGGTTTACAGGAGGGCATTACAGATCTGACCCCTCTGACCATAGTGAAAAGAGGCCTGTTATGTTTCTGATTTAGATGCTGGCAGAAATATTTCTCATGATACCTTGGCCTGTTTTATTAACTATTACAGGCCTGTATCATGACATAAGCAAACAACATCACAACTATATCAGACTATACGGACACTAATAAATTTAGAAGATAAAGGAAATTCCGCCTTTAAATGGGTGACAGATATACCTGACACACAAAATCAGATATCTTAAAAAACACATGAAAATAATGATGTTACTCCCAGCAAGCAGATATTAAGAGATGGCTTTCCAAATACTGCATAATTCTTATCTAATTCTTATCTAACTCCAATCAGAAGACACAAAATGGGAAATCTCTCCTCAGATAACTGTCCCCAAGAGCCGATTTAATACACAAGCTTTGGTCATGTTCAAAACTACAACATTTTTGGCAAAAGATAGCCGCATATGGTGGACA
Organism: Xenopus laevis; assembly: GCF_017654675.1. Lineage (NCBI taxonomy): Eukaryota > Metazoa > Chordata > Amphibia > Anura > Pipidae > Xenopus > Xenopus laevis. The sequence goes on along the minus strand of NC_054373.1, from coordinate 76,336,410 downwards.
GATGGCTGGGAAACCTATCCAAATGCAAATTAAATGGGCACTATTCAGTAATACCACAAATTATACCCAACTATCAAAACCAGAGAAAAATATAATCGGTAGACTAGCAGCAGCAGCTCGGAAAACGATACTGCAACAATGGTTAACCCCTTTATCCCCATCTATATTGACAGTCAAACAAAAATTACATCACCTATTTCATTGGGATTGGTGGGAAGCAATAATCAGAAAAGAACGCAACACAACAAAATTCTTTAACACCTGGATAACATTTATAACAGCACCATACAACATGGTATGACGAAGAAACCCTTAGAGAACTCCCACTTGTAATGTAGGCATCCCAATACCTCAACGCATGGCAACACGAACAAGAAAGGTTGGATTTCGCACCCCCCAGGAGACTATTGGCTACATACCCATTAAATCCTACACAGGGTCATATACTAAATTTTGAGCTGTACATTTTATAATGTTATTATATATTGATATAAAACGATTGTTGAAAACTGTTGAAGAATCTGTACTGATTATTCTTACTATACACGAAACTGCAAAATGAAAACGAACTTTATTATGTGATATAAATAAATAAATAAAAACCTGTTATAAAAAAAACAGCAATAGTTTTGACTCTAGATACATTTATGGTGTAAGGAAGAGTCTTGAGTAGGGATAAGGTATTATAGGTGCTGTCTAAGCACATGCTGCTTTTGTTTTGTGAATTTTTGTTTAAGGGCAAGGTTTATTTTAGAGCTACAAAACCTATTCTATTATCACATTCCATTATTATACTATCTTTACAGAGATCAAACAAGAAAGGTGGTGGTTAATAATAGGTCCAATGTGCAGAACTTTACTGCAAAACTCAAGTGCTTTATTGTGTCACGACATGTTTAGAGCTGGGCTCTTTATCACTTGAGAAAGAGCCCAGCCCGAAACATGACGTGACACAATAAAGCACTTGAGTTTTGCGCTATTATTAACCACCACCTTTATTGTTTGATTATATTGCTTCACTGGACAGAAGCCGTGGTTATAGGTTTAACTACTGAATCTATCGTTACTTGGTGTTGCACAGCATCTTTATAGAGATATCCAGTCTAGAGCTAGGCACAGTCGGAGCTGAAAGGTATGTGGCCTCAGGGTACAACCAAGTCTTAAGGCTACAAAACCTGTGCTCAGACAATCATCTCCTGAACAACACATACTTATGTGTTCAACTAAAGATTGAACCATGGTGGGAGACTATTCTGTCATACCTTTGTAAAGTAAACAAACCGCTAAGAAGATCTGTAATACTAGAGAATGAGATAGAAAGGTGGGCTTGTACCAAGCACTGGCTGGTAAACCTATCTGGTTTGCAATAAAAATGACTGCAAAACCAAGCTCAACACCCTTCATAAAAGGTTTCACCTTTGCAGCAGGACTCTGCTGGGTAGTTCACAGATACTATGGAATAGTGCAACTTGGTTAGACGGTTATATGTTGATTAGTTCTCAAACAATATGGAAAGGCATAATGCCAATGTCAGGCAAATGGTTTTGGGTTAACAGTTGGCAGACCGAAGTTTAGTCCCCTTGAAACCCCCTAGAAACACGTTCTGTCCTTCCTACCATGCACAGTAGGTCAATACTATATTCGTATTTCAATACTACTGAATGTTGAAATCTGATAAATTATATAGGAAGTTGTGTGATGTTTTTTAGTAAACAGATGGAAGAACAAAGCTCAGCACCTTTGTATGTATTTTTTTTATGCATTTACTCATACCCTATAAAATACGAAAATCAGCTTGGACTGTCATTTTGCTAAAAGTAGTTATTAGTACATTATTGGGGTTATGTAATAAAAGGCATGAAATGACACATCAGGTGTAACCCTAAGATACTCATCTAATGTTTTCTGAACCAAAAGCATTTGTCGATATCCCTGTTTATAATAGACCCTAGTTCCTGACAAGTTTCATTGCATTCAGTGATACCATGTCAATATATCTATCTATATATATAAATATATCTATCTATATATATAAATATATATATAAATATATATATATATATATATATATATATATATATAAATATATATATATATATATATATATATATATATATATATATATATATATATATATATATATATATATATATATGTGTGTGTGTGTGTGTGTGTATTTGTATTTTAAAATAAACTTATAAACACAGATTTTCAGTAGTGCCTGGTCATTAGAAATGCTCTACGTAAAGGGACAGAATTTGTACAGACATAGTTTAGATTATAATTTTGGTGAAATGGTTAGCCTTGCATTAATGCTGCACAATATTTTACTCTTCAACTGTGCTTTCAGAACGGATACACTAAATTCTATGGTTCATTCTCTCTCCATCATTCCTTCATGTTTCTTGGAAACTGAAGATTCATCTTCCTTAATATGCTTCTAGATAAATGATGCTGTATATGTCCTTTATTAAATGAGGCAAGTTAATAAGCATTTAGTAAGGAGAGCTATTACCTTGCACATTGGTTATGGGTTTGTAAATATGTTTATCATTTAATAATTGACATTTAAGCATTGTTGCAACTGGAGCAATGTACCTAAGCAAAGGTCCTTTTTCTCTGCCCAACTTGAACAATCTTGTTTGTGAGGTCTTATATACAGTAATATCTGCAGGCAAGGGCAAACTTAAAGAAAACATACAATGTGGTTGGTGTCTTAAGCTCAGACCCATGCCCCACCCACATGAAGTCTATAATAATGCAGATGAAACGTGCAAAAAATCTAGAAATGGGCAAAAGTTTTGGGTCTGTATTCCAACCTTGCTTGCACATAGCCATGCATTGTGAGGCAGAGCCAATTTCCACAGCCTGTGCGACCTGGGTGAGCCATGAAATCAGCACTGTGGTGATCCAGCACCACAATAAAAATGAAAAGACACTGAATATGCTGGTTTGGTGCCTGATCTCTTATTACTACTTATAATATCCCAGGTTCCTGACTCTGTGCCTGTCCTTGATTGCTGCCTGCCTTGGCCACTGCCAGTTTTCTTGACTGCAATTCATCCTTGTCCTCTGGATACCACAGCATTAACTGTTTTCCTGCAAATTACAGTACTTCCTATTTTGTCCTGACAACAGCATATTTGGCCCTGTCATGCATGAAAAATATGGCTGCATTTTAAAAATAACGGGGCAGATCGACAGGCTTTTTTTCACTATATACCTAATGTGAAAAACTAATTACACCATGGACCACTCTCTCCTTGCAACAGGATCATGTCTTGCAAAATTACTGCATAGTGCAAGTAATGAGTGAATCTGTTCCAGCAAACTTTTCACAACAATTCTTTTTGTGTAAAATACAAAGGGCGATTCTTCATGGTGACTTTTTCTAGGCAAAATACTTTGGGTGTTTTTTCGCAGTAACATTTTAAGAACAAAATACATTGCAGTTTTAAACAGTAACTTTATTGCATACAATTCATTAGGGTCAATGCCCATTTTTTCTTGGGGAAAATATATGCTGATGGCAACATGCCGAATTTTGGCACAAATAGATGCCTGGTGAAAAAAATTGCTTCATTTGTATCAAGGCCAATATGATCAAACAGGTAAAATTTCTTAGGGCTTTTACCACCGTCAGTGGTTAACTACATTTTTGAGAAAAAATAGTAAAGACATACCATGCTTCATTTATCAAGCTGTCTGTTGCAAGGAGTAAAACACAGCACAATTTTTGCATAAATTAAATCAAATGAACAAAAAGATTTGGATACTGCCTTTTGCACCTAGCCTGCCTAAGTCATAGTGAGAAAAATGGTTTATTTTGTTCTACATGCAATATCAAAGGCCCTTTGATCATGTGTGTCTACGGTACTATTACTACTCTGGATATAAAAAATAGCAGATAAACAACAGGGTTTGGCCCTGGAATAGTGTTAAACTGGGCAGTATACACCTTGTTCAACATGTTCAATAAAAAGGACTTTTGCTGAATACACATTCTGATGAAAAAATATGTTTTTTTTGTTATTTCATGAACAAAACAGGATACCCATGAGGACTTACCCTGGTGGGATAGTGGGGGTGCAATGGGGATTGAACTCAAAAATTCTAATTAATTTTATGTTTCTTTGTTAAAACTGGCTGGAACTGTACAACAGTCTTCTGCTCCTCCTCCAGTCTCTGTTGAAGGTCAGCAGGAGTATTTGATCCAAAGGTTGGTAGATTCATTTTTTCTAGTGGTAAACTGCAGTATTTAGTACATTGGAAGGGCTATGGTCCTGAAGAGAGGTCTTGGGTCTTAACCTGTGATGTTCATGAGGACCACCTCAAATGGCAATTTCATGCAAAGTTTCCTGACAAACCTAGGGGTCCTGTGGCCCCTGCTAGAAGGGAGGGTAATGTGAGGACTTACCCTGGTGGGATAGTGGGGGTGCAACAGGGACATCCTTCTTCTGTGTGCCAATGCACGCTCTAAAAGGAATAACCATGCTGCTTGGGTTTGAAGCAAGCAGAGTGTATGACATCATTGCGCCCACAATGTGCTATCCATAAAGCACGGCCAGCTAACACCCCCCCCTCTAAAGGTAGACAGGCCAGGCTGCTGCTAGACCTAATACTGCCAGTCACAAAAGACACAGTGGAATGCAACCCAGAACCGTGTCTCAACCACACTGGAATTTTCCACTTTGTCTGGTAGAACCTGAGCGGGATAGGAGAGAATACAAATGTGGACACAGAGATCTGCTCAACCTGTGTGTTTTTCCACTCCGCCCCTGTGGAATGGCTGGCCAAGCTGGGAGGGAAGTCTGAGAAAGCCCCCACCTAGTCCAAAGTGGGGTCGCTAATTATGTGGTGAGCATTACCAACCTACAGCAACAGATGGTCCTGAGGGTTCAAGGCTGGATGCGGTTGCAGAACCCGCGGCTGCCTTAGACAATGAGTCCCAGTCAGAAAACCTGGAGGAGGTCCAAGGTATAAAGTATTGCAGAAAAATGTGAAATGTTTTGTTTATAGTTAGTGCAAAGTAATAGTGCAAAGTTATAGTGTTAGGATGTTAAAACATGATATTCTTTTGCAGCAGCCATTGTACATGGCAGGTCGCAGGGGAGACTGTTGAAGATTTTGTGAACCATGTTGATATGTTATATGTACTGAGAGATGCCAGCACTAATGTGTGGTAAAAATGTGATATGTAAGTGATGGTAATTTGCAGACACGAGGACATGTCTGAATTTTAAAAGGCAGTAGTGTGAAGAGGCAAAATGTGAATAGTTAAGATAATGGTTAGTGTATAATTATTTTGGTCACTAGATGGTAGTGAGTCCTAAGTTAAACTGTGAAGTACAAAATTGTTGGTACTGAAAGGTGAATAAAGCAAACAGGAACAGGAAATAAGGTGGCCAATTAGGGCAGTGATAGAGCAAGGGCAGCAGTCTATGTCAAGGAAAAGTGAGGAGAAAGAATTGTGCCACAAATTACCTGTAAAAGAGAAGCCACGCAATAAAATGGAGCTGTTCACAAGAAAGTCTTCCATGCTTCATGCTTAAAGGTTTCATACTGTTTTATTATTACAGAAAAAATGGAAATTATGTGTAACATTTTGAATTATTTGATCAAAATGCAGTATATTGGGAATGCTGGGGGGCTCCACCGCTGAGGCCTGGTTGCCATAATGGCTAGAATCTCCCCTGGGGGCATGGCCATCCAGAAAATTTGAACTTTCTGAATAAATGATCCCATACCTGTACAGTAATGCAGAATTTGTTGGTGCTTTATAAATAAATAGTGATGGGCGAATAATTCGCAAAACGGCGCCGGGATGTAGTTTTTGACGCCCGCGCCCGTTTTTTGACGCCGATGCCCGTTTTTTGACGCCGTCGCCCGTTTTTGACGCAGACACCCGTTTTTCTCGCCGGCATCCGTTTTTTTGGATGCCATCGACAATTTTTTTTTTGACGCCGGCGAACTTTCACCAGCGAATTTTCGCGGCCGTTTTGCGAATTTATTCGGCAGCAGCGAATCGCGCAAATTCGCCGCAAATTCGCGCCTGCCGAATAAATTCGCCCATCACTATACATAAATGCTAATCGTGCCAAGTGCTTCACTCTCTCTGTTTTCCTGGAAATACAGTAACAAAAACCAACAGCCTTTTCATGATTAAAACAATAGGCAAATAGTAAGTGCACAATCATTATTCATTCAACATGTTGATCAAGGGGGTTTTCTTCCCCTTTTATAAATTTACAGACCACTAACAGTCACAATTAATTGGTCCTGTGGTGGGTAGTTTGGGCCTCTGTAAACCTGAAATGCCAGGGCATATTTTGAATCTCAGGCAGGACCTGGGTGCAAGCACATTTATGAATAGGGTTTACACACTTGCATTTGTGTGATTTTGTGCTTTACACTCGTGAGCCCTTTTAGCTGAAATCTTGAAGTTAAGAATAAAGGTAACACAACTTGGAATAATAGATAGGAATAAACTTAAGATATAGGAGGCATTATTATTGTCTTTATAATCCCAATTTATTTGTTAAATTTGTCAGATATTTCTTTGTCGTTGGTCACAAAGAAAGAAAACCCAGTACCAACACTATGAATTATGAACAGAATTTCACTGTTTAGCAGCATGTTGTGAAATACCAAATGGCATGTATAAGAATCCATGTAGGGCATGTTACATGTGTTGTGAAACAGAACTGAATACGGAACAAAAATGGGAAGTCTTTAAAATGCTGCTTAATAAATATACATGTCAGTATATTCCCCTTGTAAGCAAGGAACGACGTTGCAAAGCAAAACCTTTTTGGTTCAATAGAAGTGTTGGTGTTCAGGCGGGTAAGAAAAGGCATGCTTTTAAGGCTTTCAAGTTAGCTGGGACAGCCAAATCATTTATAAGGTGCAAGGAGGCCAATAAATCATGCAAAGAAGCTATAAGGCAAGCTACAATTGATATGGAAAAGGATATTGTAGCAAGCAGTAAAAAGAATCCAAAATTATTTTTTAAATATGTTAATAGTAAAAAAATTAAGCAAGAAGGAGTGGGACTTTTAGTTTCAGAGGGGGGTCAGCTGGTTGATGAAAACAAATTAAAAGCGCATATTCTGAATTCATAATTTTCGTCTGTCTACACAAATGAGGAACCAGTTATTAAAGGTTTCTTTCTTAATAGTCCTAATTCTAGTAATACAACTAATGATGCATGGTTCACACATGAGGTAATTCAAAAGAGACTAGAACATGTTAAGATAAACAAAGGTCCTGGGCCAGATGGTATTTATCCCAGGGTACTTAGCGAGCTTAGCTCTATGATTGCCTCTATTCAAAAAATGATCCCGTTCTCAGCCTCAAAATTATAGGCCAGTTAGTCTGACATCAATAGTAGGAAAGCCTTTTGAAGGGTTATTAAAGGATAAGATAATGGACTTTATAGCAAATCATAATACTATGAGTGTATGCCAGCATGGTTTTATGCATAATAGATCTTGCCAGACTAACTTAATTTCTTTTTATGAGAAGGTAAGCAGGGACCTTGACTCTGGGATGGCAGTGGATGTGATTTACTTAGACTTTGCTAAAGCATTTAATCAAGGGATGAAAACATAATTATGCCTCTTTAAAGGTCCCTGGTAAGGTCTCATCTATAGTATGCAGTGCAGTTTTGGACTCCAGTCCTTAAGAGGGATATAAATGAGCTGGAGAGAGTGCAGAGACTTGCAACTAAACTGGTTAGATGTGTGAAAGACTTAAATTATGAGGTAGGCTGTCAAGGTTGGGGTTGTTTTCTCTGGAAAAATGCTAATTACAAATTCATTGCTAATCTGTCACAGTTTTATCCTGGAACCAAGGCAGTAAAATAAATGAAACTATTATGTTTTCAAAAGTTACTGCTGTTGAAAAGCTGTTTGATAGCTTGTTCCTTGCAATGTGGTTTTTTAATTTAAAAAAAAAAAACAACTGTCCATTAATTGCTTGCATAATTAATCAATGTGATAATTTCAGAACTTTTAAGTAGTGTAAAAAAAATAAAAACATGTATTGTAGAAAAGGCAATATAAACAGCTTAGGCCACTCATGTGACCTGAGGAGCAGCCCTTACATATAGCAATTTTATGTTTATAATATTTTAACTGCGTATTTACTTTCTGGATTATCTGTACTGTATATGCTTCATACAATTTTTATTTAATATATAATACGAAAGTCAACTTAAAGTTAAAAGCTTAAGGGGCAAAGTCCCAAAGTCAGGTCTAGAAACTCATTTATGGTCAATGCTGTCTCGATGATAGAATCACTATTGGGCATATTGTGGAAGAGACAGTTTGTAGATGAGCTATATTTAAAACAAGGGATCTGTACGTATCCAGCATTATCAAATATGGATACACATGCGGAGGCACATAAGCATAATATTGTTGTGTCAATTCCTTAGGCCCACATATATACTATAGATGGATGAATGGACATTGGTCTTAAAACAGTTCACTTCCTTGTTAAATAATGGTGCACCGTTATGAGAGACAATCTTTTATCTGGAAGATATATCCAAATTAGCTGCACTCCCATAGTAATTAAATGGCAGATAGCTGAAGATAAAATCAGTTAGTCAACGTAAAAAGCATTGCGCTCACTGTTCTTTTTATCAGTAAAAATAGGTTTTATTTCTACTGCTGCCACCACTACCAGTATAGTACAATTAGTATAAATATATTTATTAGCAATAATTGTACTATAATATATATATATATATATATATATATATATATATATATATATATATATATATATATATATATATATATATATATATATACCACAATGAAAAGACCGCACCAATCAGGTCTTGAAAAAAAGTGAAAAAATATTTATTTATTCAACGTTTCGGCTCCTCGCTTGAGGGCTCCCGCCTTCAGGACTAGAGAAGTTATAGTGGTAAATATGGCTTTTTTGACCTGCACACAGGCATGTGAATGAATGTTTACCGAGTGCACCATACTGTGTATATATATATATATATATTGTCCAATAGTAGAAAGCACTCCCGGCACTAAGGTTTTTATAAAAAAGATAAATAAACCCAATTGGCTCATTCTACTTCCAATAAGGATTAAATATACCTTAGTTTGGATCTAGTACAAGCTACTGTTTTATTATTATAAATAAAAAGAAAATCATTTTAAGAAATTTGGATTATTTGATCATAATGGAGTGAGTGAGATCGAGAGAGAGAGAGAGAGAGAGAGAGACTTTGTTAGGGCCATATGCACACACTCCATAGATGTAATGAGCCCTGGTGCCAACAGAATATTACATAGATTTTGGGCCTAGACCATACAAATCTATCAATGAAGGCATTGGGTTAATATATGTTTACAGTATGCAAATAGTTTACTCATACTATTTGAACTATGTCTCAAAATAATGATGACTTTCCTGTACAGAAAGCATGAAAACATGTTATAGTAACCTGAAACAGGATGTTATTTTGGTAGTTCCCCATTATTAAATGCATTTCAAAACCGCTTGAGCAAATAACTTAGCTGTGTTTAAAAGTATAAAGTTCCCAGAGTGCAAAATGCAGACATTTAAAATTCATAAACCTTGCACAACTCACATTTGCGCTTCATAGACTTGCATCTCATTTATACTGTATTAATTAAGGCTGGAAGAACTTCCTTGGAATTTTAAGTGATTTTTTTCCCTTTACTGGCTTTCATGTTCTTTTCTTAAAAAAAATATCCAAAAAGACCAGGATACCTTTTAAATTCTGGAAGATGGCTTTCAAGAAAGGTGTCTTTTTTATTTTACTTATAACTTATTAAGAAATTTTCCTTTTTTCCAGATAAAGAAAAATACAGAACAAGAAAAACACGTTAAAAAAAAAAGTACAACAAAGTAAAAATATAAATACCAACATCACAAAAACAACAAGACTCATTTGATGTCCATTGGTAGGCTGAGCATATATATTCATATCCGGCCTTATTCTCCCTTTCATTGTCTTTAACCACTCCTCTCCTTCATCTATATGTTCTAACACTTAGCCATATTCCATCCCCATTTTAGTATTATTCCTTTATAAGGAGCCTCCCTCTTTTAAAGCTTCCAAATATATACGGGCTTTTCACCCCCCATTTGAAGCCCACATAATCTTCAAGAGATGTTGGTAGCCCATTTCAGCCGTCCTATCCACAGTTTGTGACTCTTATGTGATAAATGATAGAAGAGAAAAAGAAAGAAAAAAAATATCCAAAAGGTGTATGTCTCAAGTTAAATAAATATCATTTGTCGATCCATATGTGTCTAAGGGGCACATTTACTAAGGGTCGAATATCGAGGGTTAATTAACCCTCGATATTCGACCATCGAAGTAAAATCGTTCGACTTCGAATATCGAAGTCGAACGATTTAGCGCTAATACTTCGATCGAACGATTATTTGTTCGATCGAACGATTAAATCCTTCGAATCGAACGATTCGAAGGATTTTAATTCATCGATCGAACGAATATCCTTCGACCTTCCCCATAGGCTAACATTGAGTTCGGTAGCTTTTAGCTGCCGAACTAGGGGGTCGAAGTTTTTCTTAAAGAGACAGTACTTCGATTATCGAACGATCGAATAGTCGAACGATTTTTAGTTCGAATCGTTCGATTCGTAGTCGAAGTCGTAGTCGAAGGTCGAAGTAGCCCATTCAATGGTCGAAGTAGCCAAAAAAACACTTCGAAATTCGAAGTTTTTTTTATTCGAATCCTTCACTCGAGCTTTGTAAATGTGCCCCAAAGTGTATCATTGATAAGAAGTGAGTAAAATGAAAGAAAGAGTGAAAAAAAAAAATGTAAGTGATAATTATGTGCATATCTATAGGTCAGTGTCCACGGCAATGGTCTTAGCTGCTACCACCTCCTTTACCACTAATTACACATGCTATGGAAACGGAACACCCAATAATTATGTCATCCAATTTTCCTATTATTTTTCTGGCTGTCATATTTTCTAAAGAGAAAGGCTATCCAGTCTATGGCATATTAGCAAACCCTTCAAGTTCCCATATAGACCATATTTTGAGGTATTGAGGAGTTGTATTTTGTAAATGGGCTATATTTGCTTCAAACTGCTTATTGGCATTCACTCTATCAATAATTTCCTTGATACTCGGACATTCAGGGGATTTCCACTTAGATGCTATCACTATCCGGGCAGCCATCAAAATTTGGTTTGCCAACTTTTGGCTAGATTTTGATAAGCCCACAAAGGGTCTGCCCAATAAGAAGGTAATTATATCTAGTGGGACTTGTATTGTCAGTACTCGGTCTAGTATCTTCTTAATTTCCATCCATACTGGTTTAACAATTGGGCAATCCCAAAAGATATGAGGCAATGTGCCTATTTCTCCACAATTTCTCCAACATTGGGCCGTATGTTCCGGAAATAGCTTATGTAATCTATCGGGGGTGTAATACCAGAACATCAGTATCTTATAGATATGTTCTTTTTGTCTTATGCATGTGCTCATTTGATTTGCATTACGCCAGATACCCACCCTTTTTGCGACAATCGGTTCAATGTTTTTATGTTCCACTTAACTATACTTATGATGTCCCATACCTATTATGGATGGACTATTAAGAAGCCTGTATATCTAAAGGTGGCCATAGACGCACAGATAATATCGTACGAAACAAATTTTCGTCCGATATTCGTTGTGTGTATGGTGGAAAAAGAGCCGACCGATATCGGCAGAAGACTTGGATATCGGTCGGCTCGTCGATCGGGCTGGACGGAAAATTTTGATCGGGTGCCTTTGAAGGGACCCAAACATCGGCCATTCTTAGTGCTGAATCGTCAGATGCAGGTAGAATTCTATTGTTTCTTCCCGTATATCTACCTGTATATCTGCCGATTCTGCTCTACACGTGTGTATTGAAACGAACGATCTTTCTTGGAAAGATCTTTTCCAAGAAAGATCGTAATTGTTACGTCTATGGCCACCTTTAGAGTCCCTTTTGTGGTAGGCCCTTCTTAGCTAATATTTCAAATGCTGTACTCCCAGCACCTTTTGCATTAATACAATACGGATTTATAAAGTGACATAATTGGAGATATTTGAATTGATATAAAGTGGAGTTTGGCATTAAATTTTTTAATTCCTGAAAAGTTAAGGGCGTATAGGTGCGTTCATCTAACAATTCTCTTATTGTGGATATACCTGTGTGTCCCCAACGCCTACAGAAGGATGTATTCATCCCTGGAGGGAAATTAGGGTTCTGTAGGTAGCTTGTATTTAAGGAATATTGTGATATCAACTCCCGTTTGGGCCTTAATTTATACCAAATTTTCATAGTAAGCTGTGTGGTTGGCAGCAAGCCCTTTCCTACCTTATCTTTAATATTAGCTGCCCATATTCGTGTATTATTAGGAATTTCCAGTGCTGCTGAGTTTTCAATTTTAACCCAGGCGCTAGGAAAAGTCTGAGATGACCAGGCCATCACTTGTCTTATTTGTGCTGCCTCATAATATGTTTGTATACAGGGCACTCCTAAGCCTCCCGAGGCCCTAGGCCTGTCAAGACTGATCTAGCTATTCTATGACTTTTTTGTCTCCAGATAAATTTATGAAATATATTTTGAATCTCTTTTAATGTCCTCTTAGGCACCATAACTGGCAGGGTTTCAAATAAATATAAAAATTTTGTTAGAATACTCATTTTAATTGCCGCAATTCTTCCGAACCAGGATATGGAGAAATGCGCCCACTTCAGAAACAATTGCTTAGTTAGATTTATGAGAGGATTAAAGTTGGTTTGGTATAATGATTCATATTTTGTTGTAATTTGAACGCCCAAATAAGTAATTGAATTCTCTTTCCATCTATAGTCAAAATTAGGTAGAAAGGTGTCGTGTTTTGACAGTCTAATAATTTAAAATATTTTTTTACTCAAATATTTGTTGCATTATTGTTTTTGCATAATTTTCAACTTGTAAAATTATTTAGAACCCTATCTGCATGCAAATTTGGGCAAGCCATCCCACAAGACCCATGTAAACTTGTTATTTTGATTAAAACATTGTTGTTAAAGGTATGCTGTTACGGGAAAACTTGTTTTGTTTTTTTTTTAAACGTCCCAGTTAATAGTGCTGCTCCAGCAGAATTCTGCATTGAAATCTGCTTTTAAAAGAGCAAACAGATTTTTTTATATTTAATTTTGAAATTTAGCAGAGAGCTAGGCATATTGTTAGTTTCCCAGGAGCCCTCACGTCATGTGACTTGTACTTTGATAAACTTCAGTCACTCTTTACTGCTACACTGCACGTTATATCAACCCCTCCCTTTCCTCCTCTGCAGCAGCCTATCATCAGAACAATGGGCAGCTAACCAGATAACAGCTATCTGACATCTCTGCTGAAGGATTTGTTTGCATTGCTAAAATTGCTCCCTAGACCAAACTAGTGGTAGGCATGAGAATACCACCAATGCAGGAAAACTCCTGCTTTTTTCCTGCTTGGGTGCTATTCTACTTTTTACCACTGGGAGGGGGCATGTCATGGCCATATCGTGATATAATACAATGTGAAGGGGAGACACAATAGCTGTCTCAAAGCAGTTTTATCCTATGCTGGCTCCTTCTCAAAGCTCAGAATCAGGCACAATACACAGACATGGCTGCCTCCACACCAATATTATAGCTAAAAATACATTTGTTGGTTCAAGAATAACATTTTTAATGGTATAGTGAATTATTTGCAATGTAAACAGTGTAATTTAGAAATAAAAATTAAATCATAAAAATCATGATAGATTCCCTTTAACTACAGTGTTTTTGGGGGAAGTAACATTGGGCTGACACACTATAAACTATTTATTTCCTAAAAGCTATAAAACATTTTTTAAGACAAATATTTAAACACAATAATTGGGGTACATATTTTAGTGCCGGATATATGAATTTTAGTGCCGGATATATGAATTTGTTTAGCCTGAAAATCCCTGCTAATCTAGAAGGCCCAAAAAGTTACAGAAACTCCAAGTTGCTTCCCATAATTCAATCACTTTTATTTTCATTATTAATAATAAAATAGTCATGTAATTATATCACTAACAGGCATAGGCTGATTTTCATTAAGGCTTGGAGAGGCTGAGCCTCCCCAAACCTGTTTGCCTAAAAAATTTAAAGACAATTTAAAGAAAAAACATTTAATATCCTCTCTCACCAATGTATGTATTCAAGCTTGTCTGGGGGAAGGGCAGAGGGGGGCTGCTGACTAGTGTCTTCAGAAAAAAAATAATCCCTTCCTGGTGACTCCACTGATGTCATCATGTGCATTGAAAATCCTGTGAGATTTCAGATGGGAAAGTTTAAGAACTGAACTGTGTGCCAAGCACAGTTACTAGGTGGGACTTATCTTTACCCAGGATGGCTGTTTGTGCTGGGGATCAGGGCCAAAAGATAAAACAGCTGTTATTCCTCCACCTTCTTGTCTGGTATATGCAACTTACATTGCATCTGAACTCATCCTGGATACGTGGTTTTAGAAGGAGTTATTGCAATGAGTTACTGACACAAAAACATAATGGTCACTGGCAGTTCCATTAAACTAGGTGTTAGCTGATTTATTACATTGAAAAAGGAAATACTTTTTTTGAATATATGGATTATTTGGTTAAAATGGAGCCTATGCAAGACAATCTTTCTGTAATTCAGAGCTTTCTGGATAGTGGGTTTCCGGATAATGGATCCCATACCTGTACTTTGAAGCTTCAGTAAAATGGCAGTTACTGTTTTATGCAAGGGGACCAAAATGCATCTGCATTATACTTTCTATATGTAAGATTTCCCATAATTAACACAGTTTACATAGTCCCCTCTGTTTTACGTGCAAGTATAACACTAAACATAGCTTAAATAAACAATCCCATCATTAGCCCTGATTTCCAGTATTGTGGCTGAACTGAACTGTTTCTATCATTTTTATAATAAGAGCATGTTATGCATATTATTTTCAAAAAAGTCAGGGCTCCGTCCATGACAAGTGTAAACTTACTTAACCATGCAGTCTGTGGGAGCATCAGGTAATGGCTCTTAAGTCAGACCATGTATGGGACAAATTTCAGATTGTAGTGTATTTTTAGACAATAATCGACCCTGTGGGCTCTTTTGCCAATGTTTATAATGTAGGACTGAATCTGCCAGTAGAAAATCGCTGGTGAAAAAACTGTTGAAGTAACATTAGACTTAGCCTACCCAAACAAAAAATCACCCTTTGCCTAGTCATTTATGAAGATAGTGTTAGATTCAACTGCCACAGCACAATTTAAGCACACAAATGGAGTCTAACACCACCTTTAAGAGTTCAATATATCTTGGCTGGCTTTCGCGACCATCCTCTCCAGCATCCTCGCTGGCACAATCACAATACGGGGAAAATAGCCCGTCCCAAACGCAAGAAAGTCTCACAACGGCTACGCTAAAAAACCTTCTACACTCGCTGCGGAAAGATATTCAAAGCGACTTACAGAAATCCATGGCAGAGCTGCGTACAGAATTAAAGGAAATTGGAGCCAGAACTGCGCACCTCGAAAACAAAATGGAGGAGATGGTCGGCTCGCACAACGAGGTTATCGATCTTACCTCGGTCTTAGAAGAAGAGTTAGCAGCCATGAAACAGAAACTAGAGGACATAGAAGACAGATCACGGCGCAATAATGTTAGACTTAGAGGAATCCCAGAGACGGTTCCCACCAAAGACCTAACTGCGTATGTCCAAGCGTTCATGGCAGCGATCCTCCCTGAAGCGCCGGAATCAGCTCTAATCCTAGATAGGGCCCACAGATTGCCGAAAGCGAAAAATGCACCAGCTCCTGCTCCAAGAGACGTGATCGTGCGGATACACTTCTACCACATCAAGGATCAACTACTCAGAGAACACCGCTCCAAGCAAGATTTGCCGGATACCTATAAAGATATTTCCCTCTTCGTGGGTTTTTCAAACGGTAACGATAAAGAGAAGAAAAGAGTTTGCCCATATCACTGCAGCACTACGAGACCACAAAATCATATATAGATGGGGCTTTCCCACGAAGCTGATCGTCACCAGAGACGGAGCCATAACAGTTCTTCAGACACCGGAGGACGGCCTGAAAGTTTTACCAGCATGGGGTATTCGATTGGAACCTTACAGTCCCAATTCTCCGGTGAAAAAGAGGCACAGAATGGAAACGGAATGGATGACACCTAAAGCCCATATGAGACGCTCTCCATAACCCGAGACAGTCTAAGTATAATCCTCTTTCTTTGTGTTTACTTATACTACTTAGCAAGCTCTACTACCGTGTGTAATTTGGGGCAAGCAGGGCCTGGTCCGGAGCCCAGTGGATGCTATCTGCACCCCAGAGGAAAAGTTTTCTTTTTGTTCTTTATACCAACTCACCTCCCCCACAACTCTGTGAGACTGGCTGTTCAGAGTACTGTCTTTTTGTTCATATTTTTTTTTCTTATCTAACTTTTGGACGACCTGTATTTTATGCACGGTTTCACAGTTAGATTCCCATACATTTGGGAAAGATGAGGAAATGGTTGTTCCCCATACATGTACATAGTTGGCACAAAGCCCAAAAATTGCTGACCCCCAGTTTTATCCCCTTGAACGTACGGCACAATGATACTGATTGTATTTGTTTATATTTGCAAGCACTATGCTCTACTACCTCTACGAGAGTGACAGATGTGAGCCCAGGGGATCTCGCCAATGGTCACCAGCACCGTTACCTAAGAAACAATGGCGCTTAAATGTATATCAATCAACGCCAAAGGCTTGAACTCCCCTTTTAAAAGATCTAAGCTATTACAGGAGGCTCATCACAGTAGAGGTGATGTGGTCTGGGTGCAAGAAACTCACTTTAATCGAGATGCACAGCCCACCCTAGGGAATAAACAATTTCAACAAGTATATACAGCATCAGCACAAGAAAAAAAAAGAGGAGTGGCCTTCCTATTTAGCAATCGCACTGGATTTGAGTTGGAGAACCAATGGCGAGATCCGCAGGGTAGATACCTCATAGTGATAGGACTAATCAGAGGTGAATGTTACACATTTGTCAATATATATGCCCCAAATAAGGGACAATGTAAATTCATTGCCATGGTGCTACGAAAGGTGGACCTGATCAAAAAGGGTAGTACTGTTATAGCAGGGGATTATAATCTAGTCCAAAACAACGAACTAGATCTACGAAGGAGAAAAACCAATAACGCTAAAGTCAGGAACACTATGTTTGAAACCCCACTGGCCAAGCTAATAGCAACTCACTCTTACTATGACACATGGAGAAAACAGAAAGATTTTACGTACTTCTCTCATGTACATCTAATGTATTCTAGGAAAGATTTTTTTCTAGTAGACCAATATACCCTACAAAAGGTTACAGAGACCACCATAGGACCCATAACATGGTCTGACCACGCACCGATTACCTTAACAATTACAACCTTTCAGCAACCACGATCGTTCCTGTTGTGGCGCCTGAATGAAGCACTGCTGCCACAACAACATAACAAAACGCTGATTCAATCAGCAATAACGACCTTTTTTGAAAATAACCTAGCGACACAAACTTCTCCTTTTACTAACTGGCAAGCTCATGAAGCTACCATCAGGAGTCTGTACATTCAGATGGCCTCTAGAAGCAAAAGGCAGCAAACAGCTAGAAAAACCAATTTGGAACAGCAACTACGAACACTACAAATGGAGAACAAGCATGCTCCCTCAAAAAAGATCACTAAACAAATAGCATCAATTAGAGAGGAATTGCACCTCATGGATTTACAGAGAATGGAAATAGGCCTTAGGAAACTAAAAATAAGGTACTACTACAAAAGAAACAAAATAGGCGATCTCCTGGCAAGACAAGTTAAAAATATTAGGGTAAGAACCCAAATACAATCTTTAAATGATGAGCAAAGGCAGATATTATACAATCCAAAACAAATAGCAGACTGTTTTGCCAGGTTCTACCAAAAGCTGTATAATTTAAACAGGGACCCTACCACCCCGCAACCCTCCAAACAAAACATAGAAGAATTTCAGACGAAGGTACCAAAATTAACGGAAAACCAGTCTGCACTGCTAAATGCACAAATCACAGCAGTTGAAGTGGATAAAGCTATTAAACAGCTCAAACCTCACAAGGCCCCCGGTCCTGACGGCTATACAGCAATGTATTATAAGACGTACTCAACCTTGCTTATCCCACAACTTGTGCAATTATTCAATCATGCCGCAAAGCAACAACAATTCCCAGCAGAAATGCTAGAGGCGCACATCTCACTAATCCACAAAGAAGGAAAAGACCCTAAACAGTGTGCGAATTACAGACCTATCTCCCTACTAAATCTGGACGTGAAACTTTATGCCAATATATTAGCCACCAGATTACAAGACATACTTAGTGACATCATTGATCTCGATCAGGTTGGATTTGTGAAAGGTAGGCAGTCCTTAGATGGCACCAGAAGGTTTATTGATCTTATTCAGATAATCAAAAGAAAGAAAATCCCAGCCCTAGTAATATCCCTGGACGCGGAGAAAGCCTTTGACAGGGTGCATCATGGCTTTCTAGAACGGGCATTAAAAACGTATGGCATAGAAGGTTGGGGTCTGAAGGCTATTCTGGCACTATACTCTAATCCTATAGCGAGAATAAAAATGGGAGGTTTTCTTTCGGACAGATTCTCACTCTCCAATGGCACATGTCAGGGATGCCCCATGTCCCCCCTAGTGTTCAATTTAATAATGGAAACCATGGCACAAACAATAAGGGAGGAGCAGGGAATACGAGGCATAGAGGTGGGGCAAAAAATGCACAAGATCGGCCTATATGCGGACGATGTTATTATAGTAATTACTAACCCAGAGGAAGGTATAGATGTGCTACAAGGCATTTTGGAGGGATTCGGAAAGGTGTCCTTCTACAAGATTAATGTAAGCAAAACCCAGGCTATGAGTATCAACATACCAGAAAACATACAGCAGAAACTACAAGCCACATATAAGTTTGATTGGAAACAGAATCAGCTGAAATATCTAGGAATTTACCTTACGAAATCACCAGATCACTTATATAAGGCAAATTATCTAGGTCTACTCAACAAAGTCAAAAAAGTGATAGAAACTTGGAAACTTAGCATGGTCTCTTGGTTTGGTCGCATAGCGATTGTGAAGATGATGGTCCTCCCCATAATTCTATATACAATGAGAACTGTCCCGATACTGGTCCCAAAAGCATTTTTTCGGGACATCCAAAAAATCATTACCTGCTTTGTTTGGGCGAATAAGAAACCCAGAATAGCAAATCACCTCATGACTCGATCCAACAACATAGGAGGACTGGCAGTCCCGGACATAGAACGTTATTATAAAGCCAACATCTTGGCGCAAACCTGTACTTGGCACCTGCAGCCACAAAATAAAAGATGGTTGGAACTGGAGCAGCACTGTGTCACCCCCCAATCCTTACAACAAATACTGTGGTCACAATCGCCAGAGCGAGTCGTTAAAACACTTTTCTTGGACACGGTGAAAGCCGGCCTGCAAATTTGGTCCGATAACGCAGGCCCGGAAGGTAGAATACCTTTCCCGTCCCTTAATGCACCAATAAGAATGTTGGAGTTGCACATTACAGCCAAGCTTAAGACTTGGGAAGACATTGGCATATCCTCACTTAAAGATCTTTATGATGGAGGTCGATTGAAGGCTTTTGAACAATTACAACAGGAGTACAATGTACATAAATCAGATTTCTATAAATACTTACAAATCAGGCATTTACTCTCAAAGTTTCCTAACCCATATGATAGGGAACGAATCTCCTTGGAGATCCTATGTAACAAAAATCCAGCGGCGCCTAAAGGTATTGCAAGATGCTATGACCTAATAACTACAAGGTCAATACAGGGAAAGTTCCCGGCAATATTAAGATGGGAGAAGGACCTCCAACAAACCTTTCCGATGGAAGAATGGTCAGGGGCCATCAGAAGGATGAAAACACACACCAGCTGCGCGGACCACCTGGAAAACTATTTTAAAATACTACACAGATGGTACTATACTCCAGACAGACTCGCACAGATGTATCCGGGTACCAGCAATCTCTGTTGGAGAGACTGTAAAAACAAAGGATCAATGATACACATATGGTGGGGTTGCACTGTACTAAATAACTTTTGGACCAAGGTATATCACACAATCACAGAAGTATTAAATATAACAGTCACAAGAGCACCAACAACGGCCCTTCTTGGATTAGACACAAACATAAATGATAGGATATCAGAGAAACTGCTAACTCATATTTTTATAGCTGCTCGGAGACTAATAGCTAGATTCTGGAAACAAAGGGAATCCCCAACAGATGAACAGTTAATAGCAGAGATAAATTCCAATATACAATATGAGAGAGCAGCACTGACGGCTATGAATCATCCTCTCAGTGATAGTCAAAAATGGCAACAATGGACTCTATTCTACGATAGGACAACCAAAGGTTAACTAAA
Source organism: Xenopus laevis (assembly GCF_017654675.1). NCBI lineage: Eukaryota > Metazoa > Chordata > Amphibia > Anura > Pipidae > Xenopus > Xenopus laevis. The sequence goes on along the minus strand of NC_054373.1, from coordinate 76,315,857 downwards.
TCCAACACATGGCAGCAGACAGAGTTGAGGGGTTATTAGAGAAGCAATGAAAGTGTAATCGAGCATCGATATAAGATATACAAATACCAGGTTAATCAATGGTTTGACCGAAGCCGCAATGGTTTATGCCCAAGTTCATTACTCCCCCGTTCTCCCCTCCCCCCACCCTATCCCCTATACAACGTGGCTATACATAGGCAGCTTATCTGAGGTACTATTGACGAAAATTTATGTGTATCTTACATGTTATGCAGTGACCTATCAGATGCATATTGACAATTCTGTTACTACACTGTACATGAAAAGTATGTACCACTAATATCTGCTTTTTTCAATAAAGTCAAACTTTGAGTGAAAAAAATACTACAGCTCAGTGTTCGCAGCCTCTTTTCCAGCCTCTCACACACTGGGGAAAAGCTGTTTAAAGGGATCCTGTCATCTGAAAACATGTTTTTTTCAAAACGCATCAGTTAATAGTGCTACTCCAGTAGAATTCTGCACTGAAATCCATTTCTCAAAAGAGCAAACAGATTTTTTTATATTTAATTTTGAAATCTGACATGGGGCTAGACATTTTGTCAATTGCCCAGCTGCCCCTGGTCATGTGACTTGTGCCTGCACTTTAGGAGAGAAATGCTTTCTGGCAGGCTGCTGTTTTTCCTTCTCAATGTAACTGAATGTGTCTCAGTGGGACATGGGTTTTTACTATTGAGTGTTGTCCTTAGATCTACCAGGCAGCTGTTATCTTGTGTTAGGGAGCTGTTATCTGGTTACCTTCCCATTGTTCTTTTGTTTGGCTGCTGGGGGAGGGGGGGGAGGGAGGGGGGTGATATCACTCCAACTTGCAGTACAGCAGTAAAGAGTGATTGAAGTTTATCAGAGCACAAGTCACATGACTTGGGGCAGCTAGGAAATTGACAATATGTCCAGCCCCATGTCAGATTTCAAAATTTAAAATAGAAAAATCTGTTTGCTCTTTTGAGAAATGGATTTCAGTGCAGAATTCTGCTGGAGCAGCACTATTAACTGATTCATTTTGAAAAAAATTTTTCCCATGACAGTATCCCTTTAAATTAGCCCACCTCAGTGCAAGAAAATCTGGGCCGGTTACATGGCCCAGAACCATTCTGACAGAAATGGGCCAGGACTTTCCCATGTATTCTGTCAGCCACCCTGCTACAATAGAAATAGTATACTCATTTTAGGAAAAGTCAAATATCTAGTTAAAATATGCTCTGTATTATATCACCCTCTTTCATTCTTCATATTTTGCTTCCAAAGAATGAGATTTTCTGAATGCCTAGTAACTTAAGTCAAACTGTAAGTCTCTTTATATAGTTATCATATTCCTAACCCAGAAATATTATTCTTTGCCTTAAAGGAAAACTATACCAACCAAACAATGTAGGTCTTTCTAAAAAGATATCGCATAAAACAGCTCACATGTAAAACCCTGCTTGATGTAAATAAACCATTTTCATAATAATATACTTTTCTAGTAGTATGTGCCATTGGGTAATCATAAATAGAAAACTGCCATTTTACAAAAATAAGGGCCGCCCCCTGGGATCATACGATTCACTGTGCACACAAACATGCCAAACAAACTACAGCCAATTAACAGACAGAGTTGTGTATTTTGCTTCCACACTTTAGCCTGTTACAGTTAGAGCTGCAGTATTTAGAGCTGCAGTATTTCTGGTCAGATGACCTCTGAGGCAGCACAGAGATTATCACAAAATGGTGGTTCAAGGCAAGAGATGTAAAAGGACAATATTTACTTAAGTATATATACCAGTTTGGTAAGATTCTTTAATATGCCACTTAATATGATATAAACTATCTGATGCTTAAGCATTCATTTTGGGGTATAGTTTTCCTTTAACCATTGCAAAGCAATAAAAAATGTTACACATTTTCTAGACACAAATGTTCTTTTTTAAAATAATTATACCTGGAGAAGTGACCAGATCTTAGTGTTTTTACTATACTTTCTATATTACAAATTGTACAAGTAGCCTTTTTAAAGTTTGTTCCCTTGCAGCCACAATTAGGCATTTATTTATGAAAGGTTAAGTTGTGTTTTCACAAAAAAAAATTATTTGAGATCATTTTTTTTTCTAGATTTATGACTCAAAGCTGCAAAAGCTTCAATCCGAAAATACTCTCAACCTGTCAAGGTCATGTAGAAGTCAATGGCAGAGGTCCTTTGAACCATTTGAAGATGTTTTTAGCCTTCATGATTTTTTTAGTTTTTATTCCGCTGATAACTAAATCAATTCAGGTATTCAATTTTTCTCACAATTGCATCCATTCAAGTTTTTGTCAGTTTATTCAAGGTACAAAAAACCTCACAAACTTGACCTTTGATAAATAACCCCCTAAATATAGATATTATCTTAAAATAATATATAAAACATAATAACAGACATGGGTATCTGTCCATCATGTTTAAAACCCAGTTGGAACAACTCAACCTTGCTACATGGTTATTTCAGTGCATTCAGCAGAATTTTGCTAGTTTGATGGATTTTTTTTTATTATATGGTCATGCTAAAGACAAGTTAAAAGCAAACCAAGTAACAAAATGGTGGATATGTATTATGCTGATGACAAATACACAAGGTAAATAAGTGGTATAATTTTTAAAGTATGGAAGAAGAAAATGACCCAAGTAAGCACTGGTATCTGAAGAGGAAGATAGTCCAGAAATCAGTGCTTAAGCTTAAATGATCATCACCACTGGTATAAACATCGAGACAGATGGTCCATTGGGTAGTCTAAAAAATGGGAACTGGGAGATCAGAATTAAACTTTGTAAATATGTGACTATTAAAGTGACATAATTTTTTCAGGAGGGTAGGTGTTGGGCAACAAAAACTGAACACAGACTGATGTAAAAAAGGAATAGATAGTTTGGATAGGTTTCAAAGACCCAGTAGATCATTTTACTGAGAAATGTGAATCATAATTTGATATGGTCTGAATAAAGAGCACAGAGTTTATATATGGCCTACTGTATTTAATAAGCCCTTTGAAAACAGCCTATGACTAAGGGGCAGATTTATCAAGGGTTGAAGTGAAAATTTGAATTAAAAAGAAATTCTAATTTCGAGGTATTTTTGTGTACTTTGTCTAGGGCAGGGCTGTCCAACTGGCAGCCCGACCCCCCCCTTGTGTGGCCCCCCACCTACCTGTCGTGTTTGCTTACCATGTGAAATCTTTAAATGGTATCACTACAGAGATAACCTGGCCCCTGCATTGTTTAAACCTCAAATTAAGATTTATCCCCTGTATTGTTCATACCTGTGATCCCCCTGCATTGTTCACACTTGTGACACCTCTATTGTTCACACCCTTAAAGCCCTGTACTGTTCACACCTGAGATCCAGACAGAAACTGCCCACATTGTTCACCTGGTCACACTTTATACAAAATGCTAATGGGACACCAGCACTGTGTCACTGTATGTAATATATTTTAGAGTGGTCCTGATGGGTTTCCCTGTCTCTTGCTCTGTTCTGCCTTCCATATGCTCCCTGTGTGTGCGCCCTGCTCTGCCTGTGTGTGCCCCGCTCTGCCTGTGCGTGCCCTCCTCTGCTTGTGTATGTCCTGCTCTGCCTGTGATATACTTTGCTCTGCCTTTTTGTGCCCTGCTCTGCCTGCATGTTCCCTGCTCTGCCTGCTTGTGATATACTCTGTCTTTGTGTGAAATACTCTGTCTGTGTGTGCCCTGCTCTGCCTGTGGAACATAAGTCTGTTATTTGTTCTGTGGGTTTGTTAGCATTTGAAAATAAATTATTGTTAGGGGCCCCTAAGGTCTTTAATCATGTGCTGGGGGTGCTGTGTTATCCATGGGGAAGAGGAGGTATATGGATTTAAGGGTATGTCTTAATATGACACATATGAGTGATAAGTGATATCCCTGCAGTGAGCACCAACCATTTGGTTTTTTTGTGTTACCACAATTAATGTGGACATGATCTTGTGGTAACATGGGTATGGTTTAAAAACAGGGAGTGGTCAACACTGGCTTCCGTTATCGGCCCTCCACTATGTAGGCCGGAAAAATTTCGGCCCTTGGTACCACAGAAGTTGGACAGCACTGGTCTAGGAAATAGTCCAAATTTGATTTCGAATTTGAGAAAAATTTGAAAATTCTAATTTATCATGTACTCTCTCTTTAAAAATTCGACTTTGACCATCTAAAACCTGCTGAATTGCTGTTTTAGCCTATGGGGGACCTCTTAGAACATATTTGGAGTCAATTGGTTGACCTTTTAATCGAATTTGATCGAATAAGCTGTTACTTTGATTCGTATGATTTGAATTCTAAATTATGGCAGTTCAAAAAACTCCCATTACTTCGAAATACGACCCTTGATAAATCTGCCCCAAATTTACTTATGGTCGAATATCGAGGGTTAATTAACCCTTGATATTCGACTGTCGAAGTTAAATCCTTCGACTTCAAATATCGGAGTCGAAGGATTTACCTCAATTCGTTCGATAGAACGATCAAACGAAAAATCGCTCGATTCGAAGGATTTTAATCCATCGATCGAATGATTTTTTTTCGACCCAAAAAAGACTTCGGTAGGTTGTAGGTGGCGAACTAGGGGGGACAAATTTTTTTTTTAAAGAGACAGTAGTTCGACTATCGAATGGTCGAATAGTCGAACGATTTTTAGTTCAAATCGTTCAATTCAAAGTCGAAGGTCGAAGTAGCCCATTTGATGGTCGAAGTAGCCAAAAAAAACATTCAAAATTCGAAGTTTTTTTTAATCTATTCCTTCACTCAAGCTAAGTAAATGGGCCCCTAAATGAACACGAAACCTATAAAGGCTGTAATAATGACACAATAAAGACATTTTTTACTTTAATACTTTGTCTGGTGGAAGACTGCTTATTCGAGTGCCTGCTCTACAATTTTCCGGTTCTGAACAGCTCCCTGTGCTTAGGGCTCAGGGCTGTGCACATTTGCCTCTCCCTTCATTTGGAGAGTTATGTTGATACTAAGGACTACATGCATTTGTACAAAAAAAATCATCATTTGATATGGTCTGAAGGAAGAGCACAGAGTTTATTTATGGCCCACTGTGTTTAATCAGCCCTGTAAAAACATAAGCAATTATAAATGGGTCCAGATTAGAGCAATGGCTGAGCTGAGTATGAGGGTTTGTTGTAATACTTCTTTGGGACATAAAAAGGTCAGGTTTATCGGCTTTAGGAATTTCATAATGATTCTTAAATAGGGGCCATCAGTTGGTGTACTGTAAGCCCATGAAGTCAAAGGGTGAGGCCAATGCTGCAGATGAGAGTATGACAGACAGTAATGTGGAGTACATGCATTTACAAGTTGGAAGCATATCAATATTAAACAATTCCCAGCTGTTGCTGCATGTGGATGATATTTGGGGTTATATTTTTCTTTTGAGGCAATTTGAATCACAAGGAAATTACATTTATCAATGGAGCTGGTAGAAAGACTGGCACATTTCAGTGAATATATTTTAGTTTGGTTAAGTTAGTGTATATTTTTACCTTTTGTTTGTTGGTGGTAGAACAATACAGATCATTTAGGGATAGATTATGTGACGCCCCCCAACCCCCCCTTATGTTGTGTGTAGTACCATGGTCCTAGAGGAACGTTGTTTCGCTTTACTGTGTACTGTGCAAACATATATGGATGAAATGACAATAAACTCACTCTTGACTCTTGACTTTGTGTCACAAAACAAGGAATTAAAAAATGTTTTCCCCTTCCCACCCCTAATTTGTATATGCAAATTCGGATTCTGATTCAGTTCAGTATTCAGCCGAATCTTTCGCAAATGATTTAGGGGCTTGGCCGAATTCAAAATAGTGGATCCAGTGCATCCCTAGTTATCATGGTGAGGAATCAGGTGTGTTTGTGTAAAATATACTTTTATCTTTTTATGTAGAATATCATCATCATTTATTTATATAGCGCTGACAAGTTACGCAGTGCTTTACCCTAGTTTATAACAAATGGGGAATACATGGTGAATAACAAACAAGGCTTTAAAGAGTACAATAGTATTAGAGGGCTCTACAAGTGAGAGCTTACAAACTAAAGGTTAGGGTACAATTGAGACATTAGGATTTTAGAAACAATTTTGTGATTTATTATATAGCAATGATTGATTACATAAGATACATTGAATACGCTTCTTTAAACAGGTGGGTCCTGGAGAAAGTCTGACAGCTTGAGACAGAGAGTTCCAGAGAAAAGCAGAGGCCTCAGGGAAGTATAGTAGAAGAGAATGGGCAGAAGTGATGAGAGGAGAAGCGAGGCGAAGGTCAGAAGCAGAGCAAAGGTTGTGAGTGAAGGAATTAAATGTGTTAAGTTTTCTGTATGTGTGGGTGGAGAGAGATGGTTGTGTAGGTATGGTCAGTGCAGGTGAAAGTGTTATCTGAAAGGAGAGTAGGTGATGGTCAGATAGGGGGTAGAATATGAGATACTGTTTATGCATTTTTTCTACATAAGCTTAACTGAATGAGCTCATGTCATGGTTGGAAAAAGCATCAACAATCATAGATATGTTTTTTTCTGCCTTCAAGCTAAAGTATTTTTTGGGGGGCATATAACTTTATAAGATTTCTGGGACAGGGTATGTTTTCTGGCCCATTTGGCATAGCTCGGTCAGTTAAGTTTTTCATTCAATGTTGGAATGCCCTACCTGTTACCAGAGAACATGTTAAGTGCTAAACAGTTTATAGGCTCATCTGCCAAAAGTCAAATCAAACACAGTTAAGTTTTTATAACTATATTGCTCAATCTATGCTGTTTAGTTCATGATACCATGATGTGTCTTGCATGGTCTGGTGATGACAGTTATAGACTTTGGTTGCCACTCATTTGGTATATTTTTCAGAGAGCTTGTCCCTTCAGATTGGTGTCATTTTACCTGTTCTACCTCGTGATGTCTTCTGGTAAGGATGAGTCTTATGAATATTGTTGCTCCAAACATCCTAGGACTCATTTAAAAATAGAGGGGCAGGATACAATGTGCAAAAAAGGCACAAGCCACTGTTTTTTGCAGTTTGCCCCCCTCCCTGATGTAAACGTAGGGGCTTGCAATCCAGAAAGCAACATCCGAGAAGCACTTAAGGGTGCATTTTTGCACAAAACTGCTTTGTACATTAAAGGAGAAGTCTAGTTAAGTACTGTAATTCTAAAACAAATGGACTTGCTGAGTAATCATCTGAGCAGCTTCTTCAATTCAACTGACTGGTGTGGGAAGCCCTTCAGAGAGGTGACATCTAAAACTCACAAGAGTGTGATACTGTGGGTTTACTGTGATAGGATTACCAAGGTATCATGCAACTCCTAATAACAGGTGTTACTTGTAAGAGTTGCATGAATGGATGTGTGAAGTGTTCTGAAACAACCGAGGTACAGATGTTAAAACAGCATTATATGTACCAGACAGGTGGTGTTGAAGGCCTCCGCCTCTGTTCAGGGGCCTTCACCTCCACCTTGACATGAATCGCCTCTTTCAAGACTCTTTCAAACCAGCGGTTTCCTTTATCCAAGATTTGGGCATTGTTATCTTCAAAGGAGTGTGCCTTGTCTTTTAGGTGTAGAAAGACAGCTAAGCAATGTGGTATACAAAGTCCAGTGTAGCAAGGAGTGCACTGACCTATACAGTGGGGAGACAAAACAATTGCTCACCAAGTGAATGGCTCATCATAGGAGGGCGAACTCTACTGTTTGCTGGATGAGTAGTGTAATGTCTTCAATGATTATTCAGCAAGTTCAGTTGTTTTGGAATTACTTAACTAGGTTTACCATGACCAAGAAAATCTTCATAGTCATTAAAGGAGAAGGAAAGGTTAAAACTAAGTAAGCTTTATAAGAAAGGTCTTTATACATTCACCAGTAAACCAAGTAAACAAGTAATGCTACTCTGAGTCCTCTGAAAAAAGAAACTTAAAGGAAGAGTAACACCAAAAACTGAAAGTGTTTTAAAGTAATGAAAATATCATGTCGTGTTGCTCTGCACTGGTAAAACTGCTGTGTTTGCTTCAGAAACACTACTATAGTTCATATAAACAAGCTGCTGAGTAGCAATGGCAGAAATTGAAAAACGGCTATATGGCACAGGATAAATAATGGATAACAGATAGCATTATGTTCTACAGAGCTTATCTGCTATCTGCTGTGTAACTTGGGCCTTTTCTCCTTTGAATAGCTGCCCCATGCCTACACAGCAGCTTATTTATATAAACAATAGTAGTGTTTCTGAAGCAAACACATCAGTTTTACTAGTGCAGGGCAACACTGCATTATATTTTTATTACTTTATTACTAACAATTTCATTTTTTGATGTTACTGGTCCTTTAAATGAAGAAAAAAGGCACTCAAATGAAGGCATTCTTCCACCAGGTAGTTGAAGCAAAGTAAAAAAGTTTATTGTGTTCACAGCCTTACGCGTTTTGTGTTACAAACACTTAGGGGCAGATTCATTAAGGGTCGAATTTCGAAGTTAAAAATACTTCGAAATTCGACCCTCGAATTGAAATCCTTCGACTTCGAATATCGAAGTCGAAGGATTTAGCGCTAATCCTGCGATCGATCGAACGATTAAATCCTTCGAATCGAACGATTCGAAGGATTTTAATCCAACGATCGAAGGAAAATCCTTCAATCAAAAAATCACAGGCAAGCCTATGGGGACCTTCCCCATAGGCTAACATTGACTTCGGTAGGTTTTACCTGCCGAAGTAGAGGGTCGAAGTTTTTTTTAAAGGGGAAGTACTTCGACTATCGAATGGTCGAATAGTCGAACGATTTTTCGTTCGATTCATTCGATTTCGTTCGAATTCGAACGAATTTAACCAATTCGATGGTCGAAGTACCAAAAAAATACTTCGAAATTCGAATTTTTTTCATTCGAATCCTTCACTCGAGCTTCATGAATCGGCCCCTTAGTGATAGGCTTAAATGTGGTGAGTAACTACTTTACTTTTTGGAGTTTTATTATACTCTGTAAAAAGAAACACCACATTTATTTCCTTCTTTTCTGTACACATGGGCTTCTGTATCAGATTTTTTTCCTTCTTTCATGGTCAGTTTGCTCCTCTCTACTTCTCATTCCTCCTCTCCCCGGTGTTATTTTAGCCCAGTGCTATAAGTGAGTAGGGAGAGACATAGGTAGGAAGTGATGTCACACCAAGCTAATATAGCAGCTGCTATCCTAAACAACCAGATAGAGTTTCTAGAGCTGTCTACTCTAGTATGGTAAAGCATTCTACAGCATAAATATAGCGCTCTATCTTGCACTATTCTGGCAATAATCTGCCTCAGTAGCTTTCCTTCTTCTTTAATGAAAATGTAAGCAACTTTTTATTATACATTCCTTAAAGGGTTGAGTTTTCACAAATTGCATTATTCGATTTTGAATGTGCTTAGATAAATTTAGTTGTATTGCTTCATTGGAAATTTTCCCAAAAACTGTTATGTTCATTTCTTTCACTTCTATCTGGGTGGTTTCCCAGGCCACACATTGGAGCCAGCAGCTCTCAGGACTTTGCACTGTTTAAAACGGTTTAAGGAAAAAGGTTATTCGGACAAAGTGCTGAGTGATGCCCTTGATATAACTAACAAACTTCACCAGGGGCCAGTCACGTCCAAGACTAACCAGCCGAGTTTAGTGTTTAGTACTACATACAACCACTGTACAAGATATATGGGAAGTTTTATTAAAAAACAATGGAACATCATACAAGCCGACAAAGATTTGGCAAGGATTGTTCCAAATCCACCAACAGTTTGCTATAAAAGCGGTGACCTACGTGACCTACGGGTCAAAAATGAGTAGCAATGCTATACTACTAAAACTCACACCTGGTTGACTGATGTTAAACCAGGTTGTTTCCGATGCCCCCCCTGTACGTCTTGGCGCTTTATGTCACCTGGCCAATCCTTTTTGCATGCTCACACGGAAAAAGATTTATGATCAGGCACCACATTTCTTGCAATACCACTCATGTGATATACCTTATCACATGTCCCTGTGGTCTGTCTTATGTTGGCAAAACAGACTTGAGAGGTTAAGGATGGATGCCCATCGTTCTGGAATTAGCACTGCATTCAGGGATGGCAAGACGACCAAGCCGGTAGCAAAACACTTTTTAGAACAGGGTCACGGACTTCCAACTTTTAAATATATTGCAATCAACCATATCCCACCTCCAAGGAGGGGTGGTGATCGTTTCAATCGTTCCAATTTTCTTCTCCAAAGAGAAGTATTTTGGATAAAAAAATTAAATACTTTGGCACCTTTGGGTCTTAATGAAAACTGTCCTATAACATGCTTTCTAAAGCTGAGGTTATATTCTTTGTTGCATTTCGACACATTGACATCGTTGGCCAGTTTAAATATATTGCAATATATGGACAAACAATTCTGTTTTTGTTTAAAGGGTAATGCAATTTTTTGTAGCTTAAGGCACAACATGTCTCAATGTCCTCAATACATTCATAATGGGTTGAGTGCAGAGGACCTCTGGTATTTGTCTATATAAATTTTGTGGTCTCAGCCTCATTGTACGCCTGCTTAATGGTTTAAAAACTAGTGGTGAGCACAACTTTTTAAAAGTTCTTTCGCCTTTCCACTGAGAAGTCCCTAATAATGAGCTTTTCAAGGGCTTTTGCTTAGGGAAGAGAGGGGCTTGTTTAAAGGTAGGGAGTGCTGAACAATTTGCCCTTTTTTTCAATATATTTCTTTATTGATTTCCAATTTTTCCACAATAGAGCAAATGCTCCAACAGAAAATAATAAAACATACAATAAAATTAGAAGAAAGATAGAAGAAAAGAGTAACAGGAAGGGGGGGGGAAGGGTATGTGATCCTAGGTCTTTATACTAACAGGAAATCCACTTATCCCAGTGTTTGTAAAATTTCCCCACAGTATTGGAGGTCAAGGCTGCAATTTTCTCATAACGGCAATGCAAGTCCAACTCCTGAGTAATTTGTTGTATTGACGGAGGTTCTTCCGACTTCCATTTCTTCGCAATAAGTTGTCTGGTCGCAAAGACCAAATGGTGTAGAATGGAATGAAACTCTTTAGGAACATTTGGATCAATGAGACCAAGAAATATCATAACTGGAGTAATTTGAATTTGTAAGTTCCACTTAGTTGTACAGAACGACTCCATTTGTGACCAAAGACGCTGAAGTTTAGGGCACTCCCACCATATGTGAAACATGTCACCTTTCTGGTGACATCCTCTCCAACATGTATTAGGTATGTTCTTATAAATGCGATGCAATTTGTGTGGGGTCATATACCATCCATAAAGAATCTTCCTAGATGTCTCCAAGTGAGTAATACACCTGGAGTATCTAGAAGGATTGGAGAACGATTGTATCCAGTCTTCCGCCGTTAAAGAAATTTTCAATATCTTTTCCCACTTACTAACCGCCGGTAGACTTTTAATATCCAATGTAGATCTTAGCTTTTTATACCATAGGGATAGCCCTCCTTTCGTTGGTGTTAAGTTAGTCAACCATTTTTCCAAAAGTGTTGGCTCTCTAAGGGGAATATTTATCAAAGAGTGAAGTTAATAGTGAAGTTCCGCCACTAGAGTGAAATTCCGCCACTCTCCATTCATTTCTATGGGATTTTTATAGGCGTATTTATCAAAGGGTGAACTTTCACTTTCACCCATTGATAAATACGCCTTTCAAAATCCCATAGAAATTAATTGAGAGCTGCGGAATTTCACTCTAGTGGCGGAACTTCACTCTTTGATAAATTTACCCCAAAGAGGGATAACATCATTCGCCCACAAATAGTGCCTGATTTGTAGGTACTGATAAAACACCAGTTTAGGAAGGAGGTATCTTTGTTGCAGTTCCTCAAATGATAGCAGTTGACCTTTTCTAGTGGGATAGTGTATTGGCGCCAAACGAAAGTCACCCCAACGATACAATTTAAGATCCGGAATGAAAAGTTCCAGCGTCGAGATGAGAGCAATAGGAGATATCTGCTGAGATGATTTAAAAACCCGTTTATGGTTTTGCCAAATAGTTGCTAAATGAATAACTGTAGGTAAGGCAGCTTGAGTGTCAATAAACTTAGTAGGAGTTGGAGTGCCCATAATTTGTGGCAATAAAAGAGGGAAAACTGAGTCCTGTTCTATTTGTACCCAACGTTTATCCATATCCAAGGTAAGCCATGCTTTAAGCTGATCAAGAGAAGAAGCTATGTAATAGCCCATAATATTAGGGGCATTCAGACCACCAGATGATCGTGGCAGTTGTAGGACATGTTGAGATACTCTACTTGGTTTATTAGCCCATAAAAACTGGTTGAATAGCTTCTGCAAATTCAAGATATAACTTGCTGGAATATGTACCGGGATTGTTCGAAACATATATAGAATTTTCGGTAGTATTACCATTTTTAAAGCCTGCAGCCTTCCCAACCAAGATAAGTACTGAGTCCTCCAGGAGTTAATATCAACACATACAGCATGATACAACTTAGTAAAATTCACTTTAACAAGGTCACCCAGGGGAAACACAATGTCAATTCCTAAGTACTTTATTGTACGGTCCACCCATTCAAACTTATACATTTGCTTCAAAGAAATATATTCTCTTTCAGGGACATTAATACACATAGCTTGAGTTTTATTTTCATTAAGTTTGTAGTATGAGATTGTGGAGTATTCTTGTAGTAATCGCATTAATGTATGTAGTGAGTGAGAAGGGTGAGACATGTAAAGAATAGTATCATCGGCGAAAAGGCCCACTTTATGCACAGAGCCATATATATTAAACCCTTTGATATCTTGGTCCTGACATATTGCTTGAGCTAAAGGTTCGATCATCAAAGAAAAAATCAGAGGGGACAATGGACATCCCTGACGGGTTCCATTGGATATATCAAAAGAGGCAGATAGGATACCATTAGTATTGATTTGTGCAGAGGGAACTGAGTAAAGGGCCAAAATCGCCTTAATAATTTCTACAGGAAAGTTGAATTTATGTAACACTCTTGATAGATAGGTCCAATTGACTCTGTCGAACGCCTTCTCCGCATCCAGAGAAAGAAGCAGAGAAGGCGTTCGAGTGCGCTCTATCCAATGTAGAATGTCGATAGCTCTTCGAGTGCCATCCGGAGCTCCTCTGCCTACGGTAAACCCCACCTGATAAGAATTTATAATTTCCAGCATTAATTAATGCCTGTATACGCAGAGCTATAATTTTAGCATAGATTTTTAAATCTGCATTTAGCAGGCTAATTGGCCTGTAGTTTTGTACTAAAGTTGGGTCCTTTCCCGGTTTAGGAATTGTTATAATTTGCGATAGGAGCATTTCTTTAGGGAAGGATCCTGAAATAAAGGCTGCGTTAAAAGTATCAGTCAGATAAGGAATCAATACTGAGGAGAATGTCTTGTAATATATATGGGTAAGCCCATCTGGACCTGGGGCCTTATTATTAGGGAAAGTTAGTATCGCTTTCAAAACTTCCGAATCAGTTATAGGGTTCTTAAGGGTGCCCCAATTAGTTTGTTGAATCCGCGGTAGTCTAATTTTATCCAGGAACTCATCTACTTGAGAAGCCGTGGGGGGTAAGACAGTGGGCTCTTGTTTGATATTATACAATAGTTTGTAAAATTCAGCAAATCTATTCCCTATTTCCTTGGGGTCATAAATTGGATTATTTTGCTGGTCTTTCACCATATGAATTAGTTTTTTCCCTTGAGTGGACCGTATTTGTCGTGCTAAAAGTTGGGATGCTCTATTCCCCATTCTATAATGTGAAGCTTTAATAAATGTTAGTTTGTTTTGCATATGTAACATTGCCTTCGTTTGTAATTCTTTTTTAACTGCAGTAATCAAATCAGTCGTGGCTTGACTAGGCAGTTGTTTGTTAGTGTTTTCTAGAGTATATAGTTTAAATAGCAGATTTTGATAAGACACAATTTTCTCTTTTTTATATGTAGAACCCATCTTAATAAAAAATCCTCTGATAAATGCCTTATGGGCATTCCATAAAGTAAATGTACTGCATTGGTTATTATCATTAATCTGGAAATATTCCTGAATGGCCTTACTCACTTTTTGTTTGGATAATGGTTTAGATATCAAAAGTGGGTTCAATCTCCATTGAATTTTTGAAGATCTGTGAGTATGGTCTTTTATTGTGGCCGCCACAGGGGCATGGTCCGACCACGTAATAAGGCCTATATGAGTATGGTCAAAATAGTCCAGCAAATCTTTCTGGATCAGTATTAAATCAATCCTGGAGTATGACAAATGCACATGAGAATAAAATGTGTAGTCCTTAACCAGTGGATGTTGGAGTCTCCAAGTGTCATATAAGCCATAGGATTGCATAAAATTCTGGAATGGAGAAAGTCTAAATTTGGGCTTACATTTAGAGGTTCGGGATCTGTCCACCAAGTGATTAGGCGCTAGGTTAAAGTCCCCTCCCAGCACCAAAGCACCATACTGCAGAGATCCAATGTGCTGCATAACACCCTTAAGAAATGCAAGTTGAAGTATGTTAGGGGAGTACACATTAGCTAAGGTATATGGCTTTTGGTTAATGGTACAATTCAATATTATACAGTGTCCCTTGGGGTCCACATGGTGACTCATATAAGTAAAATTCAAATCTTCGTGTATCAATATCGCCACACCAGCCTTCTTTGTAGGTGCCGGTGCCGAGTAGACTGTAGAGAATTTTTTGTGTTTTAGCATATCTGCAGTGGACGGAGTAAAATGGGTCTCCTGTACGAATAATATGTCAGCCTTTTGTTTTTTAGCTTCACGAAATAGAGAAGACCTTTTGTAAGGACTGTTAAGGCCTTTGGCATTGATAGTCACTATCTTAAATGGCATTGTAGTAAATAAATTGAATGCTTGATATCACCCATGTACCGACCACAAAGGACCCTATACGCAAGGTACAACAGAATATAAACATGAACCTAGGATACACATACCATGGGGGAAGAGGGAAAGAAAAGGAGAAGGAAAGAGAGAGCAGATAGAAAAAGAGAAACATAATAATGGCGGATATTCCCACGAGCCGTGGGGTTCTATACCAGTAAGAACCCACAGGGTTGAGTCTATAGTGGGGGTTGACCACACTGCTTTCCCGGGAGAAAGTCATCCTTAATTAGACCCAGAAAAACAATATGGATACTTCACAGATTCCTTCAAGTAGGTGAAGGTAGAACTTCTGCTTGTTGCTCCTGCGCTTGTTTCGCTGGTTTGCTTTGCTGCAAACCCCAGACGCGGATTTGAGTAGCCCCTTGTGCTGGCATTGTAATTGTGAATGGGGATCCATCTTTCATTACAATAAGCTTCAGTGGGAATCCCCACCTGTAGGGAATGCTGTGCTGACGCAGTATAGAAGTTGTTTCTTTAAAGGGCACCTATCACAGCCAAAATCAAACACATATTAACAATCTGACCAGTACAAGCTAAACACGTTTAATCAAACTACATATATAGTTTTTTGAAAAAACTGCAGGTTTTAAAAAAATCCCTTACTTTGTCAAATGGGTTCTTTCACTGAGGGAGGCCATATTGAGACTCTAACAGAGACTCTAATGTGCAAATTTCAGGAGCATGCTCAGATTGTAACACTGCTTTGAGTATTCTACCCAGAATGCCTTGTTTTAGTAAACTCCTCCACTAGAAGTATCCACTAGAAGTGCTGCCATCTGCTAACTTCCAGCAGATGGCAGCACTACTGTACAGCAGCTAACACACAGGTTTGGCTGATTTGAAAATAGCTTAGAAGGGTTGATAAGCAAACAAGGAATTTGAACTGAGCATGTGCGAGATTTCAGAGCTACAGTTGGCTGGGAAGATATAGGTAGGAGGAGCCAGTGAAATCCAAGATGCCTGCCTCAGCTAGAACTGCAGTGGAGATAGGGGAGATCTTGCAGAAGGTATAGTGAGCTGATCATTTACATTATACAAACAATTCTAACTGTTTTAAAAATCGGATTTCTTGAACTTTAGTGTATTTACTTAGTAAATGATTTTGGTCATGATTGGTGCCCTTTAAATTCCCTTCTGGCTTGCAATGTCATTGGGGAAAGATCTGTGAATAATTCAATATTCTTGTACTTATCAGACTTATTCACCAAATTTCTAGCTGTCTGGAGAAGTCCCTCCTTTACATGAAAAAAGTGCAATCTAGCAATTGTGTCTCTCGGCGCCAACGGAGGAGCATTTTTCGATTTATAAATGCGGTGAATGCGGTCAACGAGGAAAAACTTTTCATCCACATCTGGTAGCATTAACCGCAGAAATTCAGTAAAAAATTCTTGGAGCTGGGTTTGTGGGATATGTTCCGGAATGCCCCTTATGCGGACGTTGTTCCGCCGGGATCTATCCTCAATATCCATAATTTTGCGCTTTATGTCAGCAAGAGTTTCCCCTGCTTTGTGCGTCTCATCCACCAGGTTATTGTGTGCAGTAACCATTTCCTCCATTTTATCTTCCAAATGCCCAGTTCTGTTGCCTAGGGCAGCTATCTCTGACTTTAGCTCTTTCATCATGCTTTTAAAGTCCATTTGGAGATCTGCCCGAAAGGCTGAGAGCATATCTTGCAAATGATGCTCCGATGTGGAGGGTTTGTGTGGAGTGGAGGGTGCAATTTTAACTGTACCTGGGGAACTCTGCTGCGATGCGGATTCCTCCGATTGCGTTTCAGCGCCATCTTGGATATCCTCCAGGTCCGGCTTTTTCGTATAAAAAGAGGTGAGTTTCAGCGGTGACTGCTTCTTTTTCACTCTCCCCATAGTAAGTGGTAGTCCGGAATTATCTATGTGGAATTGCACAGGTTTCTGCCTCGAAAGACGAATCTGGGTCAGGTATTTGTAAAGTTTTCCCGGGAGCTGCTGTGAAACAGTTGTTAGCGCATTGCGTGCTTAGGCCACGCCCCGAACAATTTGCCCTTTTTATAAGGGGAAGGGAGAGTATGTTCAGTGAAAAAAAATAATTTTTTAAGAGAAAAAATATATTTAAAATATTAAGCGCAGTGTATTTATGAAACAAGTCCTCTTTACTATGCTTATTTTTAGTAAAGGTGTTTTTAGTTGTACAGTATACTGCCATAGGAACACTAACACTAAAAAATTTTATTCAAAAATACCCCCCTCCAATAACATTTCTATCCCTGACAAAGTTCATAATTTCTATTGTTTTATACATAATTATCTGTTGAAAAACCCTCTTCCAGTTGTGCTCTGCTGCCACAGTAGTGTAGTAGTAGTAGGCTACACTGAGGATATTTCAGCCTGCTTTGTTCTCCCTCTTCTTTTGCATTCCCAGAGGCACATTTAATTTGTGGGAGGATGTGCGGGCAGTATTATTCACAATGTGATTTATTTCTGTAAGACCGACACACAGGAGAAGTAAAGAGCAAGCAATCTTCTTAGGAAGATTTAGGGCTGACCTGAATGCTGCCTTCACTGCTTGTAGTTGGTCACACTGAATAAACTTGCATCGCGGGCTGAAAATCCTCTGTGAACCTGAAGCAACTATCTTCCAGTTTTAACAAGAATTCAGGCTAGAAGTAGATAGGAGTTTGCATGTAAGAACTGTTAGAATGCATATCACCTGATCACCTTTTTGAAACACAGCTCATGAATGAAAAAGGGATTTTATTGAGATATGTATGTATAAAACAATAGAAATAATTCAACTTTATTCAGGGTAGAATTATTATTGGACGGGGATAAAATGGATTTTTTTACATAAAAATGTTTAGTGTTACTGTTCCTTTAAGTTTATGTGTCCAAGGTGTCCTGACATCTACCAAGGATGAATACTATGGTCACTAGAGGAACCACAAGTGACAGGACTAGGTTTACAGTGAGGCTTTTTGTGCCTGTTTAAGCTACTAAAAGGACTGAGTTTGTAAAATTGTTAGATTGTAAGCTCTAATGATCAGATATCTTTTTACATCTTGTATCAGTCAGTATCTGTAAGCAATCTGTATGCACTATAAAATATTTTTTATTAACAACACTTTATAAACAATTTTAATAATAATAAAAAATATATAAAAATAGACTCAATTTTAATGAAATAATTCACATTTTTAAAAATGATGTCCTTTTAAGCTGTACTAATAAAACAGTCCTTTTGGATTTATTTATGTTTCAATTGTTTTTTTTTTCAACCCCAGGTACCAATAACAGGTTCCATATCTGTATTATTATCCAGAAATAATGAAAGCACCACATATGTAACCCATGCTCTACCACATAACTGTTGTAGGGGAATTTGAGAAATTAAATAAAACTTTAGACATTGGAACAGAAATTAATATCTGCAATTTTTTTCTCAAAACAAAAATGCTCCATGTATGCTTATGATGTAACTGTGCATTTCCCTCTTTAATATCCTCTCTATGAAGATGTGCTTATCTGCAAATTTGTTTGTGTTCCATAAGTAGTCTAGTTCTAAGTCTGACATGGCACAGCTCTGTTCTTTGCCTGAGAACCATGTATGTCATCTGAAAGCCTGGATGTATCTGACTTTTGCTGACAATGTTTATTAAATAATAATAACATATTCTGGCCACATGAGGATATACTTGTGGTTGCTACTAATAGTTTGTCCCCTTCTAGCTTTCAGCTGTGATGCGTGTCAAGTTGGTGGTTATTGACAGGTGTAAAACAATCCCTTTGCACTGAGGGAGATAGTGATATTTAACTTCTTGTGTGGGTTTCTGCAATCCATTCTATGTATTTGGGACTAAATGAAGTAACCAAAAAACATTGTAAAGGTCAGTGAGCTAAACCACAGCAAATGCTATTTGAACAGGTAATGCTATGAGATGAGCACCATGTTCCCTTGGTTCCAAAATTTGGAACTACTTCCACGCTAATTTAGGATGAACTTGAGAACTTCTATGTAGGTTAAGACTTGAATTTAGTCTATAACAAAATAATTAACTTGTAAGCTTTTCAGGTTAAAGGACATATGAAATACCTACCTTCCCTTTTGGAGAATTTTGCTTAAGCATTACCTATTTAAGTAACAAAACTTTGAGTAACTATAACAGTATTTAAAGGTACAACAAGAAAAATAAGTATAAGAAATACAAATATAGCCTAGCACTCCCTAAAAAAAGTTAAAGTTTGTTATTATTACCCAGAGTCTACCTTAAAGGAATAGTAACAATAAAAAAATTGTTTTAAAGTAATAAAAATATAATGCAGTGCTGCCTTGCACTGGTAAAACTGATCTGTTTGCTTCAGAAACACTACTATTGTTTATATTAATAAGATGCTGTGTAGCAATGGAGGCAACCTTTCAAAGGAGAAAAGGCCCAGGTTACACAACAGATAGATAGCATTTCTGCCATTTAGCCTTTCTTCAATTTCCACCATTGCCACACAAGCAGCTTGTTTGTATGAACTATAACAGTGTTCATAAAAATGTCCACTTTAACATAAATTACATCTAAAGGCCTATTTATCAAGCCTCATTTGCTTTCCTGATCGACTTTGTTAGGGGGGAAACTCAATTTTTTAGAGGAAAAAAACTTGAATTTTTAGAGATTTATTATACCGAAAAGCTGCTTGAAATCTAAATTCCGAAAATACTTCAGCTAAAACCTGTCAAGGTCATGTAGAAGTCAATGGCAGATGTCTGAAGATTTTTTTTTGACATCATGATCACTTGCCCTGCATTCATTATATTAAATGCAGATTCCCCAGCCTCTATTATTCTCCTCATTTACTAGGTCTCATAGAGTATTCTAGGAGATATGTACCTTCCTTCTAGTGTTTTTCCAGCCACAGTGCCAATATATATATATACATTTATATACAGTTCTGTTCTATAGTAGTAGTCCTGTTAATCTGTCTCCTCCTGATTTGGCTTTTAGCACAAAGTTTTTAAAACTGTCATAGCTGGAAAACAAAACCAACACAAAATACCTAGTGCATTCCTAACTCCTTTACACATTTACAGTAGTTTACAGTAGTGTGAATTGTATTTAATTTTGTATCTATCCCATTAACGATTTTATCTTATTAATCAATAAAATAATGCAAAAAGGTTGGGTCGGGATAAGATTGGATAGAATCGAATCAAAATTCTAATCATACAAATTTTTTGGGTTTGATGCCCCAAACGCAAAAACCAAAACCCGGATCTTTTCAGATTATTGGACGAAACCCAGGCAGATCACAATATATTCAAATTGTAAAAGAGAACATCTTCCCTTGACTTCTACATGACTTTGGCAGGTTTGAGATAACAATTTTCAGATTTGGACTTTTAGCAGCTTCGGGGTATAATACATTTTGAAAAATCAGAGGTTTTTTCCCCTAAGAATTCAAGTTTTTGCCCAAAAAAACCTTGACCAAAAAATATCTAGTTTTATTAAATTACCCCCCTTGGTGTGTTGGCTGAGCATCCCCTTCTATTGCCTTGAACTTTATACACTGGGGCCAGAAGTAAAGTATATCGCCAAGACCTATAACTGCTGTTTGTTGTAAATGGCATTCTATAAGAACTACTATTTTGCTGCAGCAAGTACCATGAGATAGTCTGTTAAATATTCCATCCTTCTCACCTGTTCAATTCTATTTACTCACTTCCTCAGAGAATGAGGCAAGGGTACCTTCCAGTTCTGTAATTATTTATTTTTTATCTCATATGCATGCAATGTTTTGGTCACTCTGGGTTGACTATTTATAAGAAAAGAAATAGCTATATATATAATAAATAATTATTATTATATTAAATAGTTATTATTTATAGCACAATCTTCTCCTGAAGGACATCATGAGCAGAGAGAAGGTTGTGCCTGAGGGTGTATTTTGTAATTAATGAAAGTGCTGTGTGTGTAGGTGCCTCAATCCTTTATTAGCACAAGAATTTTGAAGTTAATCCAGTTTAAGACAAGTAGCTAGATTGGGGACTGGTAGAGAGGGGTAGCACTTGTAGAGGGTGAAACAAGGTGTAAACACAGAGGTAGAGTAAGTGTTTTATTTTTTGGAATTCCAGTGCAAAAGCAGAGTATGTTACCCCTGCCACAACTTGTATGTGGCATACAAGCGTGCATATTAGCCTGCACTGTGAATTGGACATGGGTTTTGGCATATAGAGTGGAGATTGTGCTACCATTAATAACAGCATTAGTGTCCAACTTTCTGAGCACAAAGCAGTAGAGACTTTTGACACAAACCACAAGTGAAACCCTGGAATATGACAATTTACAATCTTTCACTTAGTTCATCATAGCAGGCTTCTAACTGTAATCTTTGGTAATACAAGTAAAGTAAGCCACTGATTATAGGATAATACTAGTCGTTTAAATAAATCTAAGTATAGTAAAAGGATTATTTACATACAGTTTATGATTTTCAAAATGGCTGCAGTGTTCAATTTATCACAAATAAGCGTTAATTGAGAAACACAGCTGCATTTACAAATGCACAAAAATGGACACCATAAACCTGCCCAGTCTGTTTGGATAAATTGTGTGCAAGTGAGACTATTGACAAAGGGGAACCATGCAGCTACCGCCACCTCAAAATGCAATTGTAAAAGTGAATGCTTGAGAAATTATTCCACTCTGAAAATGAAGGAATGAGCCAAATAGAGTTCTTCTACAGGCCTCTGATTCTAAGCATTCTAGGATACCCAAGGGTGTCTCCAAAGTCCACTTTAAAATTCCCTCAACTGCTTTCCTACTGTCACATGAGGAGCAAAGTGTTCTCAAAGGCAAAATTGTTCACATTCAAACATTTATTTGTATTGCGAACGAATTATGAATGATTTTTGCATTAAGGACCAATATTACATTGCCCCCATTAAACTCTTAAAAAATAGGATGCTTGATATTTGATACTTGAAAACTCAAACTTATTCTGGTAAAAGACATTCCTTTATATTTTAATACAGTAATCTGCTAACAATTTTATTTTGGGCATGTCATATATTATATTATTTCTTGCTAGTACATGTTGCCTTATCCGTGAATATCTTCTCTCATACCTTAGATAAATAATACTTTACTTCCTAAACCAGAAAACAACTCCATTATACACTATGAATACTGTGTATAGAAAAATACTCTTTATTAGAATTACATTTTCCAAAATGTATACCTTAATCCAGCAAATGGAAACTCAAAGCAGTCTGGGATGTATTGCATTTATATGGTATAAACCATTTGCTATTGCAAAATTATATCACATTTATCATTCTATAAAAATATTTGTTACAAAGTCACTTATGCACCAGGAAATACAGTTTGCAAATAAGGAAACAGTTTGCAAATAAGAGTAAAAACATTTTTTCAAATTTGGAATGTTGAAAATATTTTCGAAATGTTAGTAAGGCTGTCCTTTAGTGTATGAGTGTTGGTAGGCTAGAGTTTTTACATACAGAAAGGACTCACGATGGGTTATGTGCATATCTTTTTATCAGTAAGTCATGGCAGAATATGTCTTGGTGTATTGTAAATCTAAACATTGTTTATGCAGTGCATGATTATATTTAAATAAAAAAAATGTGGTTCTATATTTTAATATAAAAAAGCACCTTCTGTGAAGTTAACAGCTGTACTAAATAAAAGGAAATCTCTAAAAACAAATACTGTTAAGATTCAGAGAAGCGAGTAGCTAGGTATGAAATATTTTCCTTAGCCTCCTTGATGATAATAGAAAATACAAATTCAGGTAGAACTCTATGATATATACTTCCAATAAAATCCTTTTCACCAAACAACTGCAGAAGTACTAGATTTTACAGCAAAATATTTTCCTAATAGGATAAAGTAATGCATTTTATGGTACCAATGACATTTCCTAATAGTGCAAAGAAGCAATGCAAAAACAAATTTCAGTCACATATTTCCATTTTGTCAGAAATATTGGACTGTTGAACTTGTAGCTCACAGCAGGGTTGTCTATGTTACATGAACACATTTTCCCTTTTATATCCGCAATGTTCTAAGGAAGCGCACTTTCACTTCATATTTATTACCTCCTTTATTTGTAGTCTACAGAAAATGTAATTCTCAAATAAATTTATTGCTGAACAAAAAAACTTAGTTCACAATTTTAGGGGCCAATTTATTAAACCAAAATTTTGGAGGGAGAAAAACTCTGATTTTTCAAGATTTGTTATGTTCCAAAGCTGCTAAAAATCTGAATCTGAAAATACTCCAGCTAAAACCTGATGAAGTCATCTAGAATTCAATGGCAAATGTCCATTATACAATTGGAACATCTTTTTGTGTCAGGCTTAACCAGTCTAGAGCCAAAATGTGAGGAGACATGACCAAACTGGAGAGTCACAAACTGTTCACGTGGAGTAGTTGTAGTGGGGGTTAAGCAGAAGAGAAGTCGAATGGGTAGGCCGAGGTCAGTGCAGGTGGAGTTCAGTCATAGTCGTTTAACAGGCCGAGGTCGATGCAGGCGGAGATCAATCGTAATCAGGTTAACAGGCTGGGGTCAGATGCAGGCAGAGATCAAATTTAGTCAGAGATTCAAAGCAGAAGTCAAACCGGAATCAAATAATCAGGATACAAGTATACAGGAGCAAAGTTTATCACTAAGCACAGAACCTTTCCCTGAGCGTTCTTTTAAGGAGGGCGTTTTGGCGCCAAACGTAGTGATGCCTGCGTCCTGCGTCATGACGCTGCGCACGTTCACATTGGTGGACGTTTAGATGCACATGTCCGTGATTACGCACGTGTCCACAATGGCGCCCATCTTGACGCGCGCGTTCATGTGCACTGAATTCTTACATTTTGCCTTCATGATATTCAAAGCTTTTTGGGCTGTTTGGTGCTGGTTTTCATTTTAAAATCCCAAAAAATCAAAGTTTCGAGACAATCATCACACGTTTTGAATTGTCACATGATTTTGTCTAGACTTTTTCCGCAGATAGAGGTTTTTTTGGATTTTATAGTAAATTAAGCAAATTCCCTTCTTCTACACGGTTTAGAAATGTCTCTTGCACACAGCTGTTGTCAAAGCCCCCAAGGTATTTGTAAAGTGACCTATGATAAGTCCCCTGGGGAATGGGAGGAGGGTTATTAGTACAATTGAGAACATAACAAAATATATAGCATGAGGTTTCCCTAGCAGAAATACCAAACAAACTTACATTGTAGAGATATTGTTTTCTAGCAGTCATTACCTGTTTTTAAACAGTTGTCCAGTAAATACTACCTGTTTATTGGTTGCTATGTAATAAAAGAAGAACTGGCACTCAGAGCTCGATGCATGCGGGCAAAGCCCTGCGTGTTTATTACAATGTAACGTTTCGGGGGCGGGCCCCTTCGTCAGACCAAGGGGCCCGCCCCCGAAACATTACATTGTAATAAACACGCAGGGCTTTGCCCGCATGCATCGAGCTCTGAGTGCCAGTTCTTCTTTTATTACGCTTACTACAATTGGGGTTGCCGATCCCTTCTGACTGTGCACCGGGCCAACTTGTGCTGGAGAGGCCAGGGTGTGCTGGTGGGTTCTGGATATTGGTTGCTATGTATCATTAAACAAGAAGCAAACTAAAGACTATTTTTGTACAATACACCAATTGTCTCTTATGAAGATTTCAGGAGTTGGTAATATGGTCTCAGATTCCTCTGCACCTAACAGGGTGAAGGTGCTATCTAGTAAATAAAAAATGTTCTGAGGGTGGAAACATGGAACAGAGATAAGTAAAGTGTTTCAATGAGCTATAAAAACATTGACATATACATTAACATTCCATCATGTCAGTCACCGAATAAGTTGGATTTAAAAAGACCAGAGAGTGGCATTATGTATATTTGAGTGGATCAGGAATTTCACACTCTATGCCCACCCAGACCAGACATATTTTGGCTTGTGCCTAACGCTCTCCTATAGTATCCTAGATATTATTTTAGGAATGGTGTTACACCATTTTACTGTGCACTTTTGTTTGGGAAAACATGATTTGCATGGATGAATCATCAAAAGAAATTATAGTGACCCCCCCATGAAAGTCTATATTTGGTTACAATTTGTTTCTGATTGGTAAGACCTGGATTCTGTACTCTGTCTGCCCTATATGTCTGCCTGTGTCCTGACTGGTTTTTTCCATTATAAATTGGATTCTAAAGATCATGAAGTCATTAATTTATGAACATAACATTAAATGGTTATGTGGTACACCTCAGGAATAAACCATCATGTCTTGTAGTAGGGAAAATCAGTTACCGAAGACCGCTAAGTTTATTTGACACTAGCTCCATGGATTTTGAACTCACAAGGAGTCAGAACCCCCAAAAAAGAGATCCCAGGGTTTTTATGGACTTATAAAAAGGAAGTTTTCAGTGGGAGAGCATAGAGATATCACTCCACAGCACAGAAAAACAAAGAACTGCTCTTACAGTCTGCCCTCATGACAAAGGTACTAGCGACCAAGGCTAGTTTGATAACAGAATACATGCAAGTCAGAGGGGCTCCTGGGGGAATCTGTATAAGCAGAATTTTATTCTCTCTCACCCCATAGCAAAGAATGGAAGTAGAGTAGCTCATTGACACATTGACTAAATCAGTAAGCACTCTCATAGTGTCACTTTTTCAAACATTTTCTTGTCTATCATGAAAATGTTAATGAAAAATATGAAACAGCTGTAAACAAAACTGCATTCCCTAGCTAGATATGTAGGTTATCTGTCCCTATATGTTATATTGTATTTTCTTTTTAATAACTGAACAACCTTTGGCTATTTTTTGTCAGGTGCTGTCATTCAACGGGTCAATAACATTGAATCAGTAACTGATTTTTTTCTAATAATTTCTTTATATCCATTTAAATACACATAGAACAGTGTTTCTCAGAAGCATCTCAGCACAGACTGCATAATAAGCCAGCAGGTAGAATAAGAGATCTTGAAGCCTTTCACTTATTTCCCTTTTGTCTCCATTTGAAATCACTTTAAACCCCTAACTACATTGGGGACTTGTGTTATTGGCTCTGATAACATGATATAGCAGCCAACTCCAGCTTCTGCAAATCTGGACTTGTACAACTACAAGTTAGGAAAATATTACCAGCAGCTGCTTGACACACAGTCTGGAGTCTTTCTTGTTCTTGTCCAAAAACACTGCAGAAAATGCATATCGTTGATGTAAACATAAAAAGGTGTACACATACCTTATTTGTGACTGCATTAAAAACAATCCATGTATATTTCCTATTGTTGTCAGTGCTAAGTTTGGGATATGTTTTCATGTATTATCATAAGTGTTTCCTATAATTAATTTGCAGTTGCTGTTAAGCCATTGACACTGCATTAAATGTACTCTCTATTTAAAAAATATTTGCATTTGTGGTTCACAATAAATCTTGAAGATATTTCTATTATTCTTTAAAAGTGAAGGAAAACCAGTTTTCTTAGAATATAATACCATGTTATAATTAACAGTGTGTAACATGTCATAAACCACCTGGTTACATGTGTATCTGAAAAATTCAGTCACCCACTCATGCATATAGTAGAATGTCCATCTGTCAATATCAAACGTTTACTTAGTTGTATCCCTGTTTTGTTTAAAGGGTAAGGCATTTTTCAGGAGCAGTAAGCACAAAATGTCTCTGTCTTAAATATATTGATAATGGGTTGAGATTTGTCTATATGTATATATGTGTATGTATACATCTTGTGACATTATTATGACAATAAATACCAGTACACAGCATCCAATTCAATAAACTGACCCACTAGTAACCAAGATATATATTGTTCAGTCTGGGTTAGTTGTCAGGGGTCTACACCAATTATGAATCACAATATTTTACTTTATTCATATGTCGATAATAGTATGTAAAAATACTTAAAATATTGGTATTTAAGCAAATTTCCAGTATGCATTAATTAAGCATTCTCATTGAGTTACATTGTTTGTAAACTGCAATTGAAAGCAGTTTTAGCCTTTATCTAAGATTCCTCCTCTTCTACTGGCTACTCATACATTCACAACATTGGTAGTATTGTGAGTCAGCTCTACTCCAGCCAAGACACCAATTCCCAAAATGCATTGCAGAAGGCAGAAGCAAAGAATAGACAAACTGCTTTCATTTTCATTTAATTTACAAATAACTTTAAAATGCTGTTTTCTAAAACAATAAATGGTAACATTTTGAAGATATTACTCTTCTAGGGAACTGCAAATTTTTAAATGTTGTTCAAATATCTTTACACAGTAAAACAAATGAACAATTCCTAGCAAATGTAAGGGAAGCCATAAAAATATGGAAATAAAGAAAAAATAAGATTGTAACAATGTTTGCAGCTTGTAGGGCTTTGTCATTGTATATGGTATTAATTCTATACAAAAGGTTTATTTTCTACTGAGAGCCAATTTTCACTTGATTGCCTCTTGTGTAAACATTAGCCTGCATCAATGTTTCTTGTGTCAGTTTAATTTAAATGTTAGCTACTAATTAGCATTCATTTTCATTAGATCTGGAAATTAAATTATCCAACACAACTAACTACAAGTTCTGGATGAACAATCTCTTTGTATAGACAATGGTTTAGAGATATTTTTATCACACACACAAAAATATTATTTATTGAGAGTGTAACTTGACCCCCCCTGGGCTCCCCAGCAAGAATTATTGCTGGCTCAGACATCACCATTAACCCACTGCCAGCCAATTTGGCAGATTTGGTTCTTTTATTGCCAGACCATTGAACATTTTGCAATCTATAACTTTAAGGGCTTTTTTTTTTTTACCCAAAAACTCAATATATCATTTTTTTTCAGGACTTCCTAAGCTATCACAGTATGCTGATGTAAGTGTCTGAAAAATGTTTCCTTTAATATAAACACAAATATCAGAAACATATTTTAATTCATGCACAAGAACACAACAGATTTGGGAAGTTCCATGTTTCCTGAACACACCAAATAGTTTCATGGAGTTTTCTCTCTTGTATAGGACAAAAAGTCCATGCATTACACTACCAAATTTCCAAAGCACTGCATTCTTCTTAAAGCCATACATTCCACAAACAGTTGGTTTACCATAGAAAACTATACATTATTAGATCAGCAGATTCTGGTTAATCAAAAATGGTTAAATATATATATTTACTCCATTTTTCCTAAAGTTATCATTTTTATAGAAATTGGTGAAATTTTTTTTGAAAAATTACCTCAAAACTTCCAGTTCACAGCATTAGATCACCCACATATCATTAGGTAACCATATAAAACATCCTAAATATGAATGCCTGCATGTTCACCCCAGAAAACCATATATTTTTTAAAGTTTACATTCCCCTTGTCACGATCGGTACCCAAAATCCAGAACCAATGCTAGGCTCCCTAGTCTCGGCTCTTGCTTCCGTCTTTAACAGCCACCTTTCACCTCGGGAGGAGCCCTCAGCTAATTGGATGTTGCCAGGTCTTATTAAGAGATGAGCCAAGCTAAGGGTTCTGGACAAGCAGAGGGACACGATCGTTAGCAAAGTCTTTTTGGGCAGAAGGTCACAGTTCAAGGTACAGACAAAAGCATAATCAAATCAAGCCGGGTCGATGCGGGCAGAATACAAGGGAAGTCAGACAGGTAAGGGTCAAAACCAGAAGATCAAATCAGAAGAGTTAAGCCAGGCATGGGTCGGATAACAGATTTCAGAATAGTCGGATAACAGGCAGAGGTCGGGATCACAGAAGTCAGCAAAGTCAGGCAGGCAGGATCAAAACAGGAATCAGGAATACAAACAGAACGCTCCCAGTAACTCAGAAATGGAACTTAACAAATGGGCAATGAGTTTGGATCAGAGGCCCCTTTAAATATTTCAATTTGGCACAGCTGGCATGATGAAGTCACACGGCCGACACATAAAACAAGGAAGTGTGCGGCTGCACGCGCCATAGAGAAGCCAGCGCAGGAACCGAAAGGACTAGGGCTGCGGGCGTCCCCGCCGGGACCTAGTCCCCGCTAGACCACCAGGGTAAGCCCTCACACCCCTGAATCCATACTCATGTCTTTCTACTACAAAGCATCAAGCCACAAAGCTTTGTGATTTTGATTACATTTTGAAAATTCACTTCCATCTTGCAGGATCTTATCGCCCACAAACCATTAGGCACCAACATAAAACACCATAACTATGAACTCCTGGGGTTTGCTGAACAGCTTGATGTCCAATATGTATAGGTTTACCTAAGTATGTGGCATATAAGGGCCCCAAAATTAAGACACCCCATAAAAGCTATCAGTTCTGTAATTCCAAATACTGTAAAATAAACATATTTTCAGTATTTTTCGAGAGGCAAAGGTACAAAAAAATACGTTCACACCAGACAACCATATATTTTTAGAAAATATACATTCCTCTGAATCTAAATTAAGTACACCTGTCTTTTAAAGTACCAAGTCGTAACGCTTTCCTAAATTTAGAAATTTTGATGACATTTCCAGAAGTCACTTCAGACCTTACAATTTGCAGCAACTTTTCTCCCACATGTCATGAGGTGCGAAGATGAAACACCCTAAGTATGAATGTTTGGGGTCAACTAAACAGTTTGATGTCCAATATGCATAAGTTTATAAGTTTGTGGCATATAGAGGCCCAAAAATAAAAACCCATTCAAGCTATAATTTCTGTAATTCCAGATACTGCAAAATCAATACATTTACAGAATTTTATGAGGGGCAAAGGTAGAAAAAAGTATGTTCACCCCAGACAACCATATATTTTTGGAAAGTACACATTCCCCTGAATCCAAACTGGGTATACACGTCTATTTACTCCGAAGCACCAAACCGCAAAGCTTTCCTAAATTTGGTGATTTTGGTTACATTTCCGAAAATCACCTCAGAATTTCTATTTTGCAGTATCATATCTCCCACATAGCATTAGGTACCAAGATAAAACACCATAAATATGAATTGCCTGGTGTCCGCCAAACAGTTTGGTACTCAATGTACATAGGTCTATTAAAGTACATGCCATGTAAAGACCCCAAAATCTTGTGTATACTTATTTGATGGCTGACATTTACCCTAATTTATAAACACTTACCAAGCGTGGTAAAAGCCACAAAAAATGTGGTGACCCCTAAAAACCATGTATTTTTGGAAATTACACATTCTGTCAAATCCAAAACAGGTAATTATATCTTTCTATTCCAAACTACCAAACTGCAAAGCTACGCTAAATGCAGTGGTTTTTATGACATTTCTGAATATCACTTAAAAATATTGCAATTTGCAGTTTGATGTTCAGTATGCATATATATACCAAATGGGTGGCATATATGGACCCCAAATGACAATAGTACATATGAATTTTTTCAGCTGCCAATTCACCTTCACAAGACCCCCCAAAAACTATATATTTTTGGAAAGAACACATTCTGAAAAAACCAAGATGGGTAATTATGTCTTTCTACTCCAAACTATCAAACTGCAAAGCTACTGTACCACTGTGCTTTCTGCCATACCCTCCCCTACACACACCCACATACCTTCTTCTGCACTCCCAGGCAAAGAGGGCAATATTACTAGTGTGGATATACTAATGCATTGTACACGGTACTCTGATCTTCTGTTTTAAAAAAATGAAATAAAATCATGCAGTTTGCTATTTGCTTGAGGTGTAAACATAGTACACAATGTCCTGTCTGTATTTTCTCAGTTGCTAAAAAGACATTTAATGCTTGCCTGAAGCTACAGTATGTAACAGGTGCTTTTACGTTTGTTGGCCTGCAAAACTTATAACTGTTCATATTTTATTAAAATAACTTTTTTAATAAGAAGTTTATTCTTCTTTCCCAGCATGCATCTAGTCACTGGGTATCAACACACCATGACATTTAGTGGCTTCTGACCTGCCTACAATTTCCCACTGTCAGACTTAAACAAGGCAAGGCTAGGTTTTTAAGGCTGGCATACACTTAACTAAGGATGGAAGATACAACAAAAAACTTACAATATACAGTAGGTGGTAGTAGCAAGAAATGGCAGACCTGAGGGTGAGGAGATATAGTAACATAGTAAGTTAGGTTGAAAAAGTCACATGTCCATCAAGTTCAAATGTTTAACACTCCAATTTGGGGAAAAAAAATCTTTCCTGACTCCAAAGTTGAGTCCCCAGATCAACTTGTACAATAAGCTATCTTCCATATCCATGTATTCCCTCCCTTGATAAAAATCCATCCAAATGCTTTGCCAAAATCCAAATAGATCACATCTACTGTCTACTGAGAAATGATTTTATATAATTTTAAATGACAATCATTTCTGTTTTGTGTTTTTAGCTGAAAACATAACACCTTAATCTATGCTCTGAAGGGCAGCCCTCATGGCACTAAAATTATCTTTTCTAAAATTCATGTTTTTTGTTTCCCCAGTATATATTTGTTTTTTGCACCAGACATTAAATCATATCACATAATGGTCACTATTACACAGGGGTTCAATTACTTGTACATTTGCTCTATGTTCTGTTTCATATGACTAACTAATCTATAGTACAGCACTTTACAGAGATCCTAGACCCGCCCATACAGAATCAGATCGAATTCCTGGCAACTATGCCCAGAAAAAGGTTTGTATGCCTTTTTAATCAGGAAATCAAAAACCTAAATTGGATTGATAAATGTGTGGGGACCTATAGGATTGCTATGCCCCATAGAGTTAAATTCCTACCTTCCTTTTGTACTCCTTTGTTATTGGGTATAAACCCTGTAACATTTCCTTTAGTACACCACTAGTTATTGGGCAAAGGTGTACTGACCACTTCCTGCCACACTTCCATATAGTGTTGGAAAGGAGTGGCCTCTTCCTCTTTGGCTCCTGGTGTCTGTGCAGCTACGTGTTTCCCATTGAGCCTGGGATCACCAAGGTGATCACCCCAGTAAAGCCATTGCCCCAAAGGGACCTGTACCTTTGGTGATTAAGTCGGGGACCAGGAAACCCCGTGAACGAGGTTAGCTATCACAGGGCAGATCTTTAATAGACTCTCTAGGAGAGTGAAATAGACAGCTTTATATAGCATGAGCAGCTGTGTGCTCCATCAAGTATAGTAGCAGGGAGTAGCTTCCCAAAGGCTTCTTTGTTTGCCTTTAGTGCAGGGATTCAGTGGATAGGGTGTTAGGCTTTAGACTTTGGCTCCCTAACTACTCCACTGGTGATCCCGATCCCCACAGAGGTATATTGATCTTCTGGGAATTGATGTACACTTGACTACTCTGCCTTATGGCAGTGACAGTCTTCATTGTGCTGTATCATCCTCTGCTATCCTCCCTCCTCTGTGATATCTACCTCATCTTCTGCGTGAGTAAACCTGGGGATATTGTCTCTGACCAATAAATCCCATCTGTTATTTCATCAAGAACCTCCTGGCGTCCAATCAATCTATCTTTTATATACAGTAGCCTGCGTGTTGTAGTTGCACTACACCTTAAAAGGATAGCTTCCACTTAGCGAAGGGCCTGATCCTGATGTGTGAGTCCAATGTAACCCATGCTCATACCAATTGCTGGACACTTTAACTATGTGTGGTCTGGATAGCCCAGATTAGCGTTACAAATGTAAAATACATTCCACTGAAAGCAGATACATTGTACATGGTTTGAGAATATTCTGAGAAAAAAAAGTGCAAGTTTGCACTTTTGCAAATCTTTGGGAACATACCTATACACCAACAGCAACTGATCACAGGGGTAGTAACTAGAATAACACTGAATCGTTTCCTCAGCTACTCACATGATGTTTTATTGTTTAATTTTTTTGTAATGTGCATATAACAATTCCATGTTTACACTTGACTAGACTTGTATATTGTTCATTGTATATTTTATATTCACTAAAGGTATAATAGCCATGAAGCCACTTTTCTTGATGTGCATTTTGCAGATAACTTGATCTTAAATATCCCTGATATATAGTAATGATGCATGACAAAAAAGTGTGCTGCAGAGATGTCAGCTTACTCCAATATCATCAGACTTTATTTCATGTTATAATTTAGTAGAAATAAGAGTTATTAATAAAAATGGACACCCTCATGACATCGAGTTAGTTGACATCTCTGGTGCTGTTCTGTACTGATGTCAGCTATTCCCTCTAAAACCCATAATGGCCAAATAAAGGAATTTATTTTCACGAGAAAGCATTTTTTATGGTTTATAATGTGCAAACATATGGGCAAGATTCAATGTGAGGAGAAAAAACTTTTCTCCTAATTCAGTTCCAGTTTTTTCCATAGACTTCAATAGAGTTTTCATATGATAAGCAGTCAGATTTTCTCATTGAATTGCATCTGGTTTTATGGAGCAATTTAGAATTAAATTAGCCCAATACCTGAGACATGACAAACTGAACACTCATAACAGTCCTGCCTCGTTTGTATGCAAAAGAATGAGACACTTTTGAAAAATAAAAATGTTGTGCGTAACAATTTAACATTATATCACTACCCTTTTTAGAATGAGAATTGACACCTTCACAAATGATCTGTCTTGCATTTATCTGCATAATGTAAAATGTAAAACTACCCAATACTGTCACCTCATCAGTCTCATATAATAACCAGCAATGCTTAACAGAGAACAGTGTGACTAATCACAATAACTGCAACTGATTACAGTCATTTCCATGTCTCACACCAACTCTGTAGGAATTTTGCGAAAAAATAAATATATACATATGCCTGTTTACGCTAACCCTATGGCATCTCCACAGCCTTTTCACTTGAGATTATCATTCCTCTATGATTGGCAACTCTCTAGCATAGAGATAACCTTCATGCCAAGGAGGCAGATTTACTGTGAAGTGACCATCGCTAGTGAAAATTCGACAGAAATCAAATCCGCAGGGCAACCCAGCCAGCCACCCTGCCCCCCCGGACATGTGTGTGCCCGGCAAAGGAGAGAGTGACAGGAGGGGAGGAGAATGTCACGGAGGGGAGGGGACAGTGACAAGATGGAGGGAAGAGCAACGGAGGGGGGTGACAGAAGGAAGTAAGGGGAGTAAGGGGTGTGAACCCGGCAGAAGACAATTTTAGAGGTAGCTGCCCAGCGCCCCCCTGTCATTGCGCCCTTCGAAGCTGCCTCTTCTGCCTACCCCTAGTTCTGGCCCTGCCTCAGGGACATCAGCAATTTACTAACAGAAGAGTTCATCGACAACAAAGTTTTTCACCCTATAGCCAGGCGAATTCTCACTCAGGCGAACAATCATTACTCCGTTGATTCACTAAGGGGGGAAATTCACTTAAGGGCGAATTTTCACCTGCGAAGGCTTTGCCACACTCTGAGCCACTTTGCCAGGCACAAATTCGCTACCACTATGCTAATTCACTAAAATACAAAGTTGCCTCTCCGCAGCCGAACACTGGGGAAGTTTTGCTTGCGTTAATTTGTCAGCGCAAGCATTTCATAGCGAACACTATTGTTCATTTCTGCCTAGTGAAACTTCATTAGTACACTAAGGGGCCAATTCATTAACTTTGAGTGAAGGAATAGAAGAAAAAAAACTTCGAATTTCGAAGTGTTTTTTTGGCTACTTCGACCATCGAATGGGCTACTTCGACTACGACTTTGAATCAAAGGATTCAAACTAAAAATCGTTCGACTATTTGACCATTCAATAGTCGAAGTACTGTCTCTTTTAGAAAAAACTTTGACCCCCTAGTTCGCCACCTAAAAGCTACCGAACCCAATGTTAGCCTATGGGGAAGGTCCCCATAGGATTGGCTAAGTTTTTTTGATCGAAGAATAATCCATCGATCGTTGGATTAAAATCCTTCGAATCAATCATTCGATCGAATGATTATTCCTTTGATCGTTCGATCGCAGTATTTGGGCAAAATCGAAGGATTTTCATTCCCAGTCGAATATTGAGGGTTAATTAACCCTCGATATTCGACCCTTGATGAATTTGCCCCTTACACTCAATTCGTGTTTGAATAGAGCGGGTTCATATAGTTCTTAAATATGACTTTTAAGTTGGTGCAAATGATTGAAGTGACCACTTATTAAAAATGTGCAAGGAAGCAAAATAAAGGCAAAAGAGATCCTCTAATTCCTAGACCTAAAACAAATGTGGCATGCCCCTCAAATGATAAAAAAAAAATTAAGTTAAAATAAAAATGTTTAATAGTTACAACTTTTAAAGACCATCCCGCTTTAAAATATGAAAAAATGCCAGCGGTTTTAAAATTTTTATGACTTTTCGGCATACAGTATATGATGTCACTGACATACGATCAAGGAGGATGTAGCTTCATCTTATCAGTTCGCATGGTCTAAAATGGCGAAGGAAATTTTGGCAAAAGATGTAACCTTCTGTAAAATTCGCACTTTAGTGAATTTGCAGAGTTATGACTGTTCACAAGAGCGAAAATTCACCTGGCTATAGGGCACAAAACTTTGTAAGTGATGAACTCTTTCACTAGTGAATTGTTGTTAAATTGTGTGCATATTAAAGTATCTCAACTGAAGCACATTTAAACTAGAATAGTACACAACAACTGTAATAAAGTTTTTTCAGGGCACTAAATAAACAAAGCTTCAATTTGCTCAATAATATCACTTCAGCATCACTTCTGGGCTGCTGTATTTAAAGTTAAGAGAGTAGGATGTGTCTGTACTATATTGGAATCAATTTCTGTAACAGATGGAAGCAATGGATCAGTGGGATTTAAGTTCCTATTAGGTCAAGTTCAGAGACTCTCTGATAGAAGAGATGTAAACCATTCCTGGCAGGAGGGAGACATTCTGGCTAATGAAAAATCAAAGCAGAACATTCAAAGCAGCTGATTTTGTTTTGTATGTGTTTTTGGTAATGGATAGAGATGCTGCTGAAAGTTTGGGGAATGGGCACTCTGTGAAAGATGCCAAGTTTAAGTGATTTATATATTACACATATTACACAGACACTAATTTTTCTCATTAAACTGTTTCCCATGTGCATTTATACACTAATTAAGGCTGCTCAAGTTACATGTAAGGTAATAAAATACTCTATTCAGATATAGCTGGTAGATATGCACTGAAAAATTGTTTATGTAGAAAGAAATGGTGCTACGAGGTCAGGCGCCAACCTGGTGATTACATCTGATTTTACATTTCCTTTTACATAAGATTTAAAAGAAAGGGTTGCTGACATGATGCATGGACAAAAAAAATAACTTTTAAGTATGTAAGAAAATAATTTTCTCGGGGGGCGTGGCTTGCCTGACTGCGAGATGGCTGCTTGATTCAGAGCTCCGTGCTGACAAGACCTGGATGGGTGAGCAATTGAACGCAAACCATGGGGAAAACTCACAAACAAAAGCCCGATAGGGAGAGCACCCCAGCAAGAAAAAAACCGCTACCCCAAAATGACATAGCGCCGCTATTTTTAAAGAAAAAAGCGGAGCGCTTACAAACCAAAATGGCGCCGCTAGCTGCGCAGCATGAGGAAGAGAGAGGCATTCAGCAGCCAGACACATCAGACGATGATAGTGAAGGAGAGGAACAAGCGGACTTACATACTTACCTAAGTAAACTCCCTTCCAAGTCTGACATCAGGGAAATGTTGCAGGAAGTCACTTCCTCCATTAAGGATGAGCTGCAAGATATTAAAAGAGACATGCTCTCCTTAGCAACCAGAACAGACCACATTGAGTCTAACCAAAACACACTCATGCAAAACCAAAAATCTTTAAATACAAAAATGAGAGTTCAACGGAGGTGCATGGATGAGATGCAGAGACATATGGATGACTTAGAGAATAGAGGACGCCGCAATAATATACGGGTCAGAGGAGTCCCTGAAACAGTGAAAACAGAGGATATACACACTGTTCTCCTACAAATATTCAATAGTGTACTGAATAAAGATCCCGGCACTGAAATCGCAATTGACAGAGAACATAGAGTCCCAAAGCCGAAAGGTGCTCCGCTAAATGCTCCAAGGGACATTCTATGCTGCATTCATGACTTTAAAATAAAAGAGGAAATCCTCATGAAAGCGAAGGACGTCAGTGATCTAACTTATGAAGAAAACGGCATTCATCTTTTTCAGGACATTTCACGAATGACTCTAATTAGAAGAAAGCAATTAAAACCACTTACAAGCAGTTTGAGAGAAAAAGGGATTTTATACAAGTGGGGATACCCATTTTGTCTTATTGCGAGGAGAGACGGGGTCCAACACATACTGCGTACACCAAATGAGACAAAGTCCTTTTTTCATAATTTGCATCTGGACGAAATCCCTCTACCTGGTTGGGACGACGAAAGAGACGAAGACCAGGAGATGGACTTTCAACTTCAAGGGGAATGGTCCAAAGTTGCCACCCCAGGCCGTACCCCACGCACTCCGAGAAACAGAGGAATACGTGAGCATAGCTTGTCTGCAAGAAATATAAATGACTGATGTTTATTTTGAATATATTGCATTCTGATATAGGCAATATGCAGTTTAACTAAATATTCTACCTCTAAGTTTAACGAATGTTTTGTAAATGTTAATGCTAGATAACAAGGTTTTTTTTGAGTTAAATAGCCATGTTTTATTTTCGTATTCTATGCTTAAGGTGTTAACTAGTACCAACACCCATTCAGGTCTAAAAAGTATAATTGTTGTCAAAAGACCATCTTTTGCGGTAGGTGAACACTACCCTCCCAAATACCCTTTCGGTCAATATTAGCCCAATAACCTCAAGACTATACACTTGAGATTTTATTGGCTTGGCCTTTTTGTTAAGTTAAGTTACACTATATATGTTTTCTTTTCACACTTTTCTTATACTCCTTCCCACACTGTTTACTATTAAACTAGAGAGTATGTGGTCCCACAAACAAACTATTGTGGCATTATGTAAGAGACACATTAAGGTAAATAAACAAAATGACAAGCATATTGTGAGTGGTATAGATGGCATTGGATAATTGTAAGATCTACTCTTTGAATGTTAATGGGTTAAATGAACCAAAGAAGAGGGCACAAATCCTAGGCGAATGTAACAAAACTGGTGCTAAACTTGTTCTCCTCCAAGAGACGCACTTCAAAGAAAATAAAATGCCTAAGATATCAACTTCAACATACGAATATGTATATGCTAGTAATAACAAAGATAAAAAAGCTACAGGAGTCATGATTCTACTCCACAAAAATTTGCCATTCTCCTAT
Organism: Xenopus laevis; assembly: GCF_017654675.1. Taxonomy (NCBI): domain Eukaryota; kingdom Metazoa; phylum Chordata; class Amphibia; order Anura; family Pipidae; genus Xenopus; species Xenopus laevis. The sequence continues at coordinate 76,277,703 of NC_054373.1, read as the reverse complement.
ATAGACTCTATGAAAGATTCAGAAGGTAGATATATAGTAATTAAAGGTAAGCTAGGTAATACGCTAATCACTATAGCTAATATCTACACTCCCAACAAAGGGCAATCTACCTTTCTTATTAACTTTCTACAACAATTAGAAACATTCGCCAAGGGTATAGTCCTCTTGGGAGGGGATTTGAATATGTACTAGACTCCTCAAGGGGAAAGACAAATCTGTCATACAAGCAACTAAAACGTGTAAAACAAGCATTAATAAAGTTACATTTAATGGACACATGGAGATGTTATCACCCCACTACAAAAGACTATACACACTATGCCATACCGTTTAACTGTTACAATAGGATTGATTATTTATTTCTAAACCAGAATTGGTTACATTTAGTGCAAAAAATAGATATTGGACTGACGACATTATCGGATCATGCTCCAGTTTTATTAGAAATCTGAGTTAAATAGCCATGTTTTATTTTCGTATTCTATGCTTAAGGTGTTAACTAGTACCAACACCCATTCAGGTCTAAAAAGTATAATTGTTGTCAAAAGACCATCTTTTGCGGTAGGTGAACACTACCCTCCCAAATACCCTTTCGGTCAATATTAGCCCAATAACCTCAAGACTATACACTTGAGATTTTATTGGCTTGGCCTTTTTGTTAAGTTAAGTTACACTATATATGTTTTCTTTTCACACTTTTCTTATACTCCTTCCCACACTGTTTACTATTAAACTAGAGAGTATGTGGTCCCACAAACAAACTATTGTGGCATTATGTAAGAGACACATTAAGGTAAATAAACAAAATGACAAGCATATTGTGAGTGGTATAGATGGCATTGGATAATTGTAAGATCTACTCTTTGAATGTTAATGGGTTAAATGAACCAAAGAAGAGGGCACAAATCCTAGGCGAATGTAACAAAACTGGTGCTAAACTTGTTCTCCTCCAAGAGACGCACTTCAAAGAAAATAAAATGCCTAAGATATCAACTTCAACATACGAATATGTATATGCTAGTAATAACAAAGATAAAAAAGCTACAGGAGTCATGATTCTACTCCACAAAAATTTGCCATTCTCCTATATAGACTCTATGAAAGATTCAGAAGGTAGATATATAGTAATTAAAGGTAAGCTAGGTAATACGCTAATCACTATAGCTAATATCTACACTCCCAACAAAGGGCAATCTACCTTTCTTATTAACTTTCTACAACAATTAGAAACATTCGCCAAGGGTATAGTCCTCTTGGGAGGGGATTTGAATATGTACTAGACTCCTCAAGGGGAAAGACAAATCTGTCATACAAGCAACTAAAACGTGTAAAACAAGCATTAATAAAGTTACATTTAATGGACACATGGAGATGTTATCACCCCACTACAAAAGACTATACACACTATGCCATACCGTTTAACTGTTACAATAGGATTGATTATTTATTTCTAAACCAGAATTGGTTACATTTAGTGCAAAAAATAGATATTGGACTGACGACATTATCGGATCATGCTCCAGTTTTATTAGAAATCTGTATACCAAATTCCACTAAACCATTATATAACTGGAGATTGAATGATCTCATATTACATAATAAATCAAATAGATCCCAAATAGAACAACATATACAGCAGATTTTTGAGGAAAATAACACACCCGGAACTGATCCTGGGATTCTTTGGGAAACACACAAATGTGTGATAAGGGGTTCTCTCATCTCCATGTGCACAAGTCAGAAAAAAGCAAGAGAAGCAAAGGTGAAGATTCTCACCGCTGAAATTCAAAAATTAGAATGTACTCACAAAGAATCATTAGCATTACTTACCTGGGAAGAACTAGAAGGCAAGCGACTGCAACTTAAGGCTCTCCTAGATCAATATTCACATAAGGCGTACCTAAAAACTAAACAAAATAACCAGGGTAGATATATTATTTTGTTATGTCAAATAAATAACTCACTTTATACAATAGTGAACGTATATGGCCCAAACGTAAATCAACTCAATTTTATTGAAAAATTATTGCAGAAAGTTAAATCAGAACAAAAGGGGTCATTGTTGGTATGTGGAGATTTTAATAAAACAGTCAATCCTATTTTGGATTGTTCTCCTAATAGGCAACGTAACAACACAAAATTGGCACATTTGTTACATAAGGAAGAACTTTTTGATAGTTGGAGATGTCACCATCAAGGGGAAAAAGATTTTACTTTCTTCTCTCCGGTCCATAACATGTATTCTAGAATTGATATGATTCTAACTGATAAATGGGTGTTACAAAGAATTCAGAAAACAAGTATAGGTCATATTACCTGGTCTGACCATGCTCCTGTTTTTTTAGATATTCAAGAGACGTATAATTATAAAGAATCAGGATTATGGAGGTTAAACTCATATTGGTTGAATCATGATCAATACTTTACATCTCTTAAAACGAATTTAGAGGAGTATTTTAAATTCAATGACACAAATGATACCTCCCATCTAACTCTTTGGATGGCACATAAGGCTTATATGAGGGGTATAGCAATGCAACTATATGCACGATTCCGAAAGGAAAAAGCTCTTAAACAACTAACTTTGTTGAACCAGCTTTACCAATTGGAGTATAATAATAAATTAAATCCCTCTCATACCATTAGTAAAAAGATTAAAGAGGTGCAGAATGAACTTCAGGAATTATATGCATACAAGCAATCTATTGTATATAATAGAATGAGGTTAAATTATTACTACCAGGGAGATAGGGCTTCGGCCTTATTGGCCAAACGTGTTAAAACTTATCAGGCTAAACAGAGAATCCCTTATCTAATTAATAAACATAATGTTAAAGAACAAAATCCTAAAATAATTGCAGATATATTTGCCGAATACTACTCAAAATTATATAATCTTAAAGCTGATATATCTACTCCACAACCCTCTCAAGATATTATAGATAGTTTTTTTGCAAAGCTTACATTTCCCAAGATAACTCCCGCCCAACTTCAGGTCTTAAATAGTCCTATTAGTGATGAAGAAGTATTGTCGGCTCTACATTCTTTGAAAGCACACAAATCCCCAGGCCCAGACGGTTTGATTAATGAATACTACAAAAAATTTGATACCATTCTTACCCCATATTTATCTAAAGCATTTAACTATGCCATCTTACAGAAACAATTCCCTACAGAATTTCTACAAGCTACTATAATCACTCTCCCTAAACCCGGAAAAGATCCTGATAGACCAGCTAATTTTAGACCTATCTCTTTACTTAATTCGGACACAAAAGTATTTGCAAAAATTCTAGCGACTAGATTAACCGATATAATCCCACTGTTGGTACATAATGACCAGGTAGGATTTATCAAAGGGAGACAAGCTTCAGATGGAACCCGGAGATTGATAAATTTAATAGAAATAGTGGGGAAAAAACAAGAACCTTCTCTGCTCCTATCATTGGATGCAGAGAAGGCTTTTGATAGGGTTCATTGGGGGTATTTACGAAGTCTTCTGAAAACATTTGGCTTTCAGGAACAAATTTTTGATTCCATTATGGCTCTTTATTCATGCCCTTCAGCAAGAGTACTGGCCTCAGGGTTTCTGTCTGAGATATTCCCAATAACTAATGGGACTCGCCAAGGGTGCCCTCTTTCACCCTTAATCTTTGCCTTGGTGATGGAACCTTTAGCAATGGCAATCAGGGAGAATGTAGATATAACTGGGATAAAGGTGGGGGATAATTGTCACAAAATCAGTTTATTCGCCGATGATGTTCTATTAGTGATTTCTAACCCGACGACTTCATTACTGGCTATTCAACAAACAATAGAAAATTTTGCACTTATCTCATATTATAAAATCAACGAAAGTAAATGTATGATACTAAACATGGGATTAGATGATCAGACCACTGCTAAACTAATAAGAAAATTTTCCTTTAAATGGCATACAAAATCGATTCCTTATTTGGGGATCAAACTTACCTTCCCGATTTCAAATATAGTGGAGGAAAATTATAAAGAAATTTTGCATCAGATAAAGGCAGAAATTAAAAGCTATAAAAATTTGGAACTGTCCTGGATAGCTAGAATTAACACTGCGAAAATGATGATTTTGCCTAAAATACTATATATAATGAGAACAATCCCCTTGAAAATTAATACAGATATTCTTAGAAGCCTTCAGGGAGTATTCCAAGAGATTATTTGGAATGATAAACTTCCCCGAGTTAATAAAAAGCTTATGTATACAGCAATGGACCAAGGAGGGATGAGCGTTCCTGATTTGTTTAAATATATGGAAGCCTGCATTGCTGAAAATATAAAACTTTGTTGGGCAACAAATGACCATAAATTATGGATGACAATTGAAAATGTATTTATCCCTACTAATAATTTGCAAAACCTGTTATGGGCATTAGCTCTAAATCCTGACTTCCAATTCTCATCTCTAACGACAACACGACACATGTGTCAAGTCTGGAAGACTATTGTCCAGAGGGAAGAGTGGTGGAAAGCTCAGGTTTTGGACATTCCGATAGCTGCTGTGAAGATTATCACCTATCAGAATGGCTTTAACAGATGGATTGAAAATGGTGTTCATAGGATAAAGGACATTGCAAGTCTAAATAATTTATGGTCATTCCAAGAAATTAAAGACATATACGCTATTTCTAATAATGATTTTTTTCTTTATTTGCAATTAAGACATACAGTACAACCATTTTTTAAACTAACAGGTAAAACGTCCTCGCCGTTCTACCGGTTTTTGGCTACCATCTCACCTACTTTAAAAGGAATATCCTTTTGTTATAAGCTATTCAATGATTCTATGGAGAAATCCTCCTCTTTCATTAAGTGGGAAAAAGATCTTGATATGTCATTTTCTCAGGAACAATGGGCAGAAGCCTTAAAATGGCCAAAAAAAGCATCACATTGCATTAATCACATAGAGATGAGCAGGAAAATTCTTCTAAGGTGGCACCTCACTCCACGAAGATTAGAAAAAATGAAAGTGTCTCCGTTAGCCTTATGTTGGAGGGGTTGTGGCTTGCAAGCGAATAGCTTTCACATGTGGTGGTCTTGTCCAATAGTAGTAGACTTCTGGAAGGAAGTAAATGTTTTGTTACGAAAGGTTTTACAGCTTGCAGACCCTATCTCTCCAGCTTTGGCACTTTTAAATATGGATATCCACCAGCTACCTCCAGATAAAGCAGCAGTACTATCTCATGTTTTAACAGCAGCAAGATTCGCTATAGCTAAAAATTGGAAATCCTCTCAGCCGCCTTCAATCTACGAGGTAATAGAAAGGGTTAACAGTCAAATAATAATGGAACAGAGGTTTTATAAGTATGTTTCAAAATCAGGCGGTAATACTTCACAATGGTTGCTTTGGCTTAATCACAACAGTATTAGGGATAATGATACAACATCCTGAAGCTGATAACTCTTCCAGTACTAAACATGTCTGTCAAAGGAAGATCTCTTTCTTTTTTTTTTTATTTTAGGTACAGGGTATTGCTGTATGTATTTTCTACTGCATTGTATAACAAATTCAATGTTTATAGTGGATACTGTAATTTTATATCATCACTTTACTTTGTAACCTTATTGCACATTTGTTAATCCAGCTAATGTTCTTAGGCTGTTTGATATATGTAAATCAATAAAAATATTTTGTTAAAAAAAAACTAAACAAAAATCGTATGAATTTGGAGATAAATGCAGTAAGTACTTTGCATCCAAATTAAAAGCAGTACAACCCCTTACCCATGTACGAGCTATTAAAGATAAGAAAAATGTAACACATTTCACCTCACCAAAAATAGCAGAATGTTTCCAAGACTACTATCAGGAATTATATAATATCCAGAAAGACACCCTTGCTCTTAAAGAGGCAGAAAATATAGAGAAGTTCATTAGGAATTCCAAACTAAAACAAATATCAAAACAAGATGCAGATTGGTTGGATTCCCCATTTACGAAAGAGGAATTAATAAAAATTATACAGGAAATACCTACAAAAAAAAGTCCAGGCCCTGATGGATTTGGAGCAATTTACTATAAGACATTTCAACATATCATATTGGAACCCCTCCTACACTATTATAATTCTCTAGGACTTGACTGTACAATACCCAAACACGCACAGGAGGCTCATATAACGATTATCCCCAAACCTAATAAGGACTCTAATTTATGTAGCAACTATAGACCAATCTCGCTTATTAATGTTGATAACAAAATATACGCTAAACTTATAGCACATAGACTGAAAAAATTTCTCCCACAATTAATTCACCCAGAACAGACTGGCTTCGTTCCAAAAAGAGAGGGAAAAGACAACATCACCAAGGTCATTTCTTTAATACATTACGTTAAAACCAAATGCATCCCAACTATGATATTGACAACTGATGCGGAGAAGGCATTTGACAGGATTTCCTGGAATTTTTTGAAAAACACGTTATATGGATTTGGCCTAAATGACACAATAATATATAGGATTATGGCTCTCTATGAATCCCCAACAGCAAAAGTAAGAGTTAATGGCATGTTATCGCCGCAAATTAAAATAAATAATGGTACACGTCAAGGTTGCCCCTTATCTCCAATTCTCTTTGTAATGGTCATGGAAACACTCTTGAATACTATACGGAACAACCCAGACATAGCTGGCTTGATAGTAAACAATAGAGAACATAAAGCAGCAGCTTTTGCGGATGATTTACTGTTGTTTATTACAAAGCCATTAACTTCGCTTCCAAACCTGATGGCTGTATTCAAACAATTTGGAGAAGTTTTTAACTTTAAAATCAATTTTGCTAAATCGGAAGCACTGAATGTCAACCTGCCTTCCAAAATAGTATCTTCTCTTGCTGAATCCTTCCCATTCCAGTGGACTACAAAGACAATTTCGTATTTAGGGATTAAAATATCAAATGATCTATCGTCACTATATAAAGATAACTTTGGTCCCCTATTGGACTCAATCCCGTTACTTTTGGATAAATGGAACAAATTGTGTCTGTCTTGGATGGGAAGGATCCAAGCGATCAAAATGATAGCAGTACCCAAGATATTATTCTTTTTACAGAATATTCCAATATATATCCCAAAAATGTTTTTTACGAAGATGAGATCAATCATTTCCAAATTTATCTGGGGTGGAAAAAACCCGAGAATTCGTCATCATATTTTAGCATTAAATAAGTTAAAAGGAGGGCTATCAGTACCAGATGTATATCTTTACTATGTAGCAACCCATCTATCTAGAATATTACAATGGAAACCAACAGGTACAGACAAATTATGGCTAGAAGTGGAACAAGCAGAAGTCAGTATACCCTTACCAAATTTAATTGGAGCAAAAGAAAGTAACATCCCAAGAAATATCAGACAACATCCAACAATTGGGGCAACTTTGCAACTGTGGAGCAATGCACATAAAAAATATCAGTTGCAAAGCTCCCCTTACACTATGCAAACTTTGGTGCAGAATTTAAATTTTCCCCCAAGCCTAGATAAACAAGCTTTCCGTCATTGGGGAATATATAAAAATAGACCAACTATGATAACGGACTTCATAAGGAATAAAAGAGTTTTACCCTTAGCTAAGATTCAAAAGAGATGGGGTATCCACCCAAGGGACTCTTGGTGTTATAATCAACTGCATCACTACATCAATAGCTTAGAACCTATACAGGATAATCTACACAAGTCTTGGTGGGAGAAACTTCAAACCTCACCCTCAGTTATCAATAAACCTATGTCTACCATATATAAACTTTTAAGCTCAGAGAGTTTACCAAAGAATGTGAGTAACAGAATGGCATGGGAAAATGAACTGAAAGTGTCCCTAACAGAAGAGAATTGGACGGCTATATATAGATCCATCCATAAGACTTCGATAGCAACTAAGACACAAGAAATGAACTACAAGTTATTATCTAGGTGGTATTATACGCCTGAAAAAATTAAGAAAATATTTCCAAATGCACCTAGTTTATGCTGGAGATGTCAATCTGAGGTGGGGACTTATTCACACATTTGGTACACTTGTAAGAATTTGAAAAGATTTTGGGATGACATTCAAGAAAAAATAGAGACCATTATACAGGAAAAGATTGGGTTAGATTTTTTACCTAAATTAATTCTGCATTACGACATAAAGACAGGGAAAGTGATCCAAAATAGGTTGCTGATACATATGTTACAGGCTGCAAAGGCCCTGATTCCGAAAAATTGGAAAAAGGAAAAACCTCCTACGTATTGGGATTGGGTTAAACTAGTAGAAGAGACTAGAAAGATGGAGGAATTGACAGCAATTAGTATGAATAAAAGTCCAGTCTATTGGAAGGTATGGAACCCATGGATAAATTTCTTCCAACTAGACAATTAAGCAAAGGTTAAATTTGTCACATGGACAATACATATGATATTCACTCGGGCACGTGCTAATGCTAAAGAAAAGTGTTTTAATCTCTTACATAACATAGGAACAGTAGACCATTAGTAATGATAGTTACCACCATATTATGAGTAAGATGGGATTATACTACTCTCCTCTCCCCCTGTACCAGCTTAATAGATGTGGAAGTTATGACAATGAGTATATAGCTGCATGTATGTATATACAAAAATGCTGTGATGACTTATGCTGGAACTTTCTTGTCACTTTATTCCCCCATCCCTATTCCCACCCCCCCCTTTTTTCTTCTGTACCCCTCCCTTTCAGAAAATTTAATAAATAAAGAATTGATAAAAAAAAAGAAAATAATTTTCTCTTTTCCTGGCCAACTGTAATGTAATGACATGTCAGCAAAACTTTTACAGAACTCAGCAATATTTAGGGGAGGGAGATATGGAATGATGCAAGCAGCAGATTGCAGGACAACAGAAAAAAAGTTAGTTAATGACATCATAAGATTGTTTGAAAAGGTCCTGACCGAAGGCCAAGATGTTGTTTCACAAATGAAATGCAATATTCAGACTTGGTTTTTCAGTTTTTACATATATGGTTTCTTTAACACCTCTTTTAAACCAGTCACTCTCCCTGTCTAGAATCTGGATTTGGCAGTCTTCATGTGTCCTTTTATGTGTCCTTTTTCTTTTATATGTAGGTCCATGCTGTTTTGGCACCTTTCCCAGGAAGGTTTAAAAACACATCAAAATTCCAATCTTGCTAACACCTAATTAAATGGCATAATTGTGGATTATGATAAACAGATTATGCTGATTGGAGCAAAATTCCAGAGGATATATATTCTCGAAGGAAGATTTACAAGTTATTCTGAATTGAGGAAACCAGTTGGATGTAAAAAACACAGCAAGTCCAGTTGATTTGACTTATTTCTATAGATATACTATGACCTGGATTAATGAGATACTGAGAAAAGGCACACTGGCATACAAGATGTGAATGCAGGTAAAAACCTTGCAAAATTTTATTACTGGAAGTGTAACGTTTCGGGGCTTGCTGATTTGAGGTTGCCGGTAACCTCTATCACTGAGCACCAAGTGAATTTGGATTTATCTACACAGACAGGTGTGCGTGAGCAATTACCAATTTGCACTGGATTAATGAGAATCTTCACAAACTAATTGAATGTGCTTGAAGCCCACTAAGTGCTAACTTGCCTTGGCTCAGGTAAGTGCCAGAATGATGAAAAGTTTCTCTGTCTTTCCAATAGGCTCCATCAAATCCAGAGCTCAGATTGGATCTAACAGTGCTGTGTAACCTGAGGGCTCTGCCATGAAAACCAGTACCACCAACTCATGGGCTGGGATGAAGCTGAGAGGTTCTGGAGAAATATTTTGCCATTTCAGTATTATCTCGGATCACAATGAGGTCTTTCACATCAAGACTGCACTGTGTTGTTATTTGTGGGATAAAACCCAGAATGCATCCTCCTCTCATGCTTTGAAAACACTGACTGATAGACAAAGTATGCTCTTTGTTTCTTTATAAAATAAACAGGAGTTGTCCATGTTTCATGCAGATATCCGCTTACTGTATCTCCACACAAGCCAAAGCAGTGCTTAAAAATGGAGTTACAGGAAGGAACGCATAACAATGCAGCCGCTTTCCTCTGCCTGTGTACAAAATGCATGCAGAAGAAAGCGGAGGATCGACTGTGTGTGCCCAAAGGAAGAGCTGTTATCTTGGTACTGAGATTGTACTTGAGACTGAAGGTTACCAGAACACTGGCTGAGGGCACTTGGACAGGGTCGGACTGGGGGGCCCACCAGGGCTGCTGTCCAGGCTCCCCCTCTGCCCCCCCCTGCTGTGCCGCCGGCACACCACTGCCATGCACACTATGTTTTGCCGCAGCCAAGAGAGGGGAGGTCGCGGCAGAGAGAATTTTGCAAATCTGGGTGCACATCTGGGCCAGCGGGGCCCACAAGAGCCGGGGAGGCACTGGCCCAGTCTGGCCCAGCACTTGGGAATGTAGGAAAATGGTTTGCCTCATTTCAGATTTCAAAATTAAATATAAATTAATCTGTTTGCTCTTTGAAAAATGGATTTTGGTGTTTTGAAAAAAATATATTTACCCTTGATAGTAATAAATTGTCAGTCCTTCAGTCATTTGTACAGTTAAATAACTTGTACTGTGGTGTATAAAGTATGTCTCTGCAGCAAAGTAAATGTTTGCATCTTTCTTACCTGACACTCTGGATAAATGAATTGTATTCATAAGTGCTCAGATTATGTAAAATGGTAAAAAGGATGACAGTAAATTCTTTATCATCATGAAATGAAAATAGCCACGTATTTCAGCAAGTTCAGTATTAACTACATATGCATATTTTTTGCCTTTTACAAAATGAAATTGTGGGCCGTGATATGCAATAATTACACCAGTGTATCATGTTTTTGCCTCCAGGCACTTTCAGTGGATGCCTTAAGCATATGTTAATTATTCTTATATAGCATCTGTTTCAAGTCACAAAACTCCTACACAGATTTTGCCTAGTTAAGAAAGTAATTCTCGTCGATTTTATGAAACGATTATAGTGCATTGCTTGTTTAGAAGGATTTCAGGTTCCTTATTCTAAGCCTATATAAAACAAGATCACCTGCATCTGTTTTTTTCAACTGTGCTCAGTGAATTAACAGGGCAGAGATGCTGCTCACACCAGTGTACATCTCTTGACTTTACCACTGCCCTGCTGATGCAGGCTTTACTACCTTAAAAATTACCAATAATATTATAGAAACATTATAACAATAATATTGAGAAACATATCTGATAAACTGTATTTATGAAAATACAACTGATTTAGAAAATGCCATATCCATTTTCACCAATAAAAACTGTTTAGTTTCATGATTCCTGACTTGTAAAAGATGAAAACCAGTAGCAGTCCCCTCTTATTGACATTAGCCAGATAGCAACATAATAGGACTCATTTACATTCTCAAGCACAGTGTGGAAACCCAGTGAGTTGCGTCAACAACAACTTGTGCTCTGCGCTGCTCAGTCCTTCCTTTCTGAATAGTGCATTGCTACACCTACAGTATTAACAGAGGGAACCGTGGAGCTACCACCACCTCCTGACTAAATGGTAGATCCAGGGTGCCCTTTACATCTTGCATCAATAGGTGCAGCACACTTGCGCCTAAAGAATTGGGTGCAGACGTCACTCACACAGTGAACACCGGAAATGCAAAAGGAAAAGCCCTGGAGCTATAAGAGCAGAGGTTGCATGACAAGGAATCTGAATGATGAGGAGCCAGATTGCACTGGTTTATGTTTAGAGATTGGCAGAATCAGATGAAGCTGTGATTTAGGGAGAAACAATGAGTTAAGGCAGGGGAAATCTGGGCTGGGGGTGGAGATAGAGAGGGATGTGATGTCAGGGGAAGAAGCAGTTCCCTTTTTTAACTTCTGAGCAGGTAGAAGCATGTACACAATTGCGGTATGCAACCGCATCAAGAGAACTGCTCATTTGTATAGACAATGACGGTGGAATTCTGGGGGGAAAACACTGCTATGTGGCTATATGCTGATTGTGCTCGAAATTGCACTTTGCTCACTGTGACTAGGTGAAGTGAAGCACCCTAATACTTCTGATCTGAAAGAAGGGACATCTAATGCATCAACCGTGACACAAGTATGATGGATGTTCCAACAGTGATGCAAAGATATCAGATTTGTGGGTCTTCTGCAAAAATGTTATAGCACCTAATTTGATGCAGGGATATCAAATGTGCTGATCTTGATGCAATAATGATGCTGTGCCCCCCCCCTCTCTCTCTCTCTCTATATATATATATATATATATATATATATATATATATATATATATATAGATATAGATATAGATACATACATACATACATATATATATATATATATATATATATATATATATATATATATATATATATATATATATATATATATATATATATATATATATATATATATCTATATATATATATATATATATATAGAGACTTTGTAGAATTTTTTTCAAGGGAGAGACTAACTAGTTATATCAATGAAAGTGATGATCTACAGCAGAGGTTTTGGTCAAGGGTCAGTCTCGCAGCAGTATTTGAAGAGAGAGCTATGTCCCTGGAAAGTCTTTAGAGTCATATTACATTATAACCTGATTAACACTGAAGATCACCTCAAACACATTTTAGAATGGCTTTGAACTTTTTCAGGCGTGTCTGATCAGAATACAATTATCAAAAGCATTCATGAAAAGTAAGAAAAATTCTCTGTACTTATGCATTACATTTTTGGTGTCATGCTTCCCTAGTTATGTTGGCTACAGCATTTTCTGAACCATTTTAGTTAACAAATATACCTGCAGATTTCATGTACCTGTTAGACACAAAAAACAAAGTTTATATTACAAATCTCCAAGGAGACATGTACCTGTAAAGACTAATTCAAATAGTCGAGAGGTAAGCATTAGTAATTATTCAGTTCTGGTTTAAAACTGTATTCCACTTGACCCCAAATGGTTACCTAGAATAATGTCTTTAAAGCATCCAGGATGGGAAATTTGTATATGTATGTTCCATAATGTGTAAGGATGTGCGTGTAGTTGTAAATTACAAAATAACATGTCTTCCGCATATGTATGGGTAAATATTTAAAAAAGAAAGATATTTGAAAAGGAGAACAGAAGAGAGAAAGGAATTGAATTGTTGTTCTGATATTTATTCCAGCTAACAGCCAATAAGATTCTGACTTTATAACATTTATGCCATTTGTGTTGAGAATATGATATTATCTTTTTAATAAACACCTGCATCAAGTTTTGGATTTGAAGAGTTTTGCAATCACTGTCTACTACATTTTTTTATTTTTTTTATTTTTTTATACAGTATTATGAAAAAAGAATATTAAAAATATTAAACCACTGGTGGTCAAATGTACTGTATAATCTCAAGCCATTTAAGCATTGGAATGTTTAATGGAAATGTTCTTTGAAAGCATGTCTAACTGCTAGTTGATCCAGAGGAAGGCAAAAAAAAACATTTAAAGCCTCTCCAATTTGCCTCAGAGGTGAAAAAAAATTCTTCCTGACTCCCAAAATGGCAATTGGACTAGTCCCTGGATCAACTTGTAATATGAGCTATCTTCCATAACCCTGTATTCCCTCACTTGCTAAAAAGACATTCAACCCCTTCTTAAAGCTATCTAATGTATCAGCCTGTACAACTGATTCAAGGACAGAATTCGACATCTTCACAGCTCTCATTGTAAAAAACCCCTTCCGAATATATTGGCGGAACCTCCTTTCTACTAATAGGAATGGATGATCTTGCATCAGCTGGAAAGTCCTACTGGTAAATAAAGCACTAGAGAGATTATTATATGATCCCCTTATAATTTTATGCATAGTTATCATATCACCCCTTAAATGCCTTTTCTCCAGCGTGAACATCTCTAATTTGGTCAGTCGTTCCTCATAGCTAAGATTTTTCATACCTTTTACCAGCTTACTTGACCATCTCTGTTTTCTCTCTAATTCAATAATGTCCTGTTGGAGCACTGGAGACCAAATGTTTCGGGGTAAACCACTTTATCCTTACTAGAATGACCCCTTCCTGCCGTGAATCAATGCCCCTTTTAATACAGCTCAATACCTTATTTGCCCTTGATGCTGCTGATTGCCATTGCTTGCTACAGCCAAGTTTAATATCTACAAGGACTCCAAGGTCCCTTTCCATTATGGATTTGCCTAGTGTAGTCCCATTAAGGGTATAAGTAGCATGGGTATTTTTACATCCCAGGTGCATTATATTTATCAACATCCTGTTACAAGGATGCTGCATCCTGGATGCAATTAATTGGGCTGGATGATTTTGTGTCATCTACAAACACTGATATACTACTACTACTACTACTACTACAATAGTGGACTCAGCCCTGAGGGACCCCACAAAGAACCTTACTCCAAGTAGAAAATGTGCCATTAACAACCACCCTCTGTACCCGATCCTGTAGCCAGTTTTCTATCCATGTGCAAAGGACTTCATTATACCCAACAGACCTTAGTTTAGAGAGCAGTCATTTGTGGGGCATGGTATCAAGCGCCAAATAGCCAAATAGTTCACATCTACTGCTCCCACACTGTCCAGCATCTTACTTACTTCATCATAAAAAGCAATCAAATTTATCTAACATGACCTATCCTTCATAAAGCCATGCTGATGGCCATGTTCATAATGGCATTCACTAGGACAAAATTTTGAATGTGATCCCTTAACACGACTTCAAATAATCTGCCCAACATAGATGTCAAATTTACTGCCCTATAATTTCCAGACTGAGATCGTAATCCCTTTTTAAATATTGGAATGAGTTCATCTTTTCTCCAATCCAGTACTGTTGCTCCAGTCAATATCTGGCTAATTAAACTTCCTCCTCCTCACCTACATTAGGGGGTCTATAGCATACTCCTACAATTAATTTGCTGGACTCTTTACACCCATAAGACTTCTGCCCCCTCATTTTCTAACAGCACCTCCTCCTTTAAATTACTGGAGCTTTTAAATCCTGCCTAACAAACAGACATACCCCTCCTACTTTTCTATTGCCTCTGTCCCTCTGAAACAAAATAAAACTGCTGAGATTAACTGCCCAGTCATGCAACTCATTCAGCCATGTTTCGGCCACACCAATCTCATCATATTTTCCCTCCAGCACCTCCAGCTCTCCCATTTTACCAGTCAGGCTCCTTGCATTTGCAAACATACATTTAATACTGGTACCATATTGAACATATGACATGTCGTCCTTCCTATCCTTGACATTACCCCCAACCAAATCTCCTCCCCCATTTCCCTTCCTTTGCCCACTACCTCATCTAATCTGTCTTTCACTAAATCATTTACTGAACCACCCCCCACATCTAGTTTAAACTCTTCTCCAACCCCCTAGTCATCTTCTTTAACAGCTGCACCATCATCATTGAGGTGCAGCCCATCCATATCAAAGAGCCTGCATGTATGAAATCAGCCCAGTTCTCCAAAAACCCAAAACCCTTCTCCCTACACCAATCTGTCAGCCAAGCATTAATCTCCCTAAGCTGCCACTGTCTTCTTAACGTTGCTCATGGCACAGGAAATATCTGTGAAAAAATTACCTTGGAAGTCCTCGCCCTCAACTTTACACCTAGTTTTTTTTTTAAATCGTTCTTGAGGCCTTCACCACCACATCTAACTTTGTCATTGGTACCTATGTGTACCAAGACCGCCGTGTTCTTCCCCAGCCCCTCCCAATAGTCTGTCAACTCATTCTACCACAATGTAAGGGGATAACAATAGATAGGGAAAAGTAAGATAAAGTAAAGTCTTATATCATAACTGAGGGACCATCTAAACGTACACAAACTCCTGTGGAATGCATTTCCAAGAAAGATCCTAGAACTGATGTTCCTGATAAGACAGGTATCGTGATGTTACAAAAGAAGTTCCATCATCAGCTTCAGTTGCTGTCCTGGGGAAGGAGTTCACTGTTTTGGAAGAGATAAGGAATTCTAATCTGCAGGCATTAATGACTAGTCTGCAACTGCTAGACTTAGACAGAGAGCTATTGTTTCTGCTCAATGTAACTGAAGGAGTCACAGAGGGACTTGGATTTTTACTATTGATAGCTATTCCCTTATCTACCAGGGAACTGTTATCTTTTGTAAAGGAGATGTTATCTTGTTACCTTCCTATTGTTCTGTTGATGGGCTGCTGCAGCAGGGCAGTAAAGAGTGACTGGAGTTTATCAGAGCACACTTCACATGACTGAGGGTACCTGGGAAACTAACAACATATCTAGAGCCATGTCAGATTTCAAATTTAAATAAATATTTCAGTCCAGGATTCTGTTGGGACAGCACTATCAATGGATATGTTTTAGAAAAAAAACATGTTTTCCTGTAACAGAATCCCTTTAATGCCTTTATGTGCTTACACAAAGATGCACTCATAGAAAATAAGGTTTCTGGTTACAGAATTGATAGCTTTTATTCCCAAATCTTCAATACCATGTTATTTTAAGCCTGGCCGAGCAAAAGTTGGGAAAGGGTTACTTGAAACTAAATAACTCATTGCTTGATGATGAAAATCATGTTTTTAAAAGTGGCAGAAAGAAAGAAGTGCACAAAGCTGACATTTTACCGTGGTGAGATATTTTTATAGAAATAATTAAACACTGTTTTACAAAACATTTGGATACATAAAGAAAAGGAAAAAGCTTCAGTATGTTGTAATTACAAAATCTGTGGAGAAAAAGGCAAAGTATGTGATTTTTAAGACTCGAGTGAAACGTATTAAAGAGTATGAAAAGATACTTTTTCAGGAATCCAGGAGTCCAGTTCTCCAGATAATTAATTACAGAAATAGCAGGCAAGAAGTCCTGAGGTGAGATTTAACCAAAAGATTTTTAATTTTGATCAAAAATTAGTGGACACCAACAATAGTGATTATGATTTTATGAAAGATACTTTCATTTGAAACCATGGCAAATAGCCAAAGTGATATTATGACGCAGAAATAAATCTTTGATTCGATCCAAAGTTCCTGATCATGATGGGGAAAGTCATTTATTATTATATGCAGCTTGAGAAATGTAAATGCTGATCTTTAAAGGAAAACTATACCCCTCAAACAATGTAGGTCTCTATAAAGATATATTGCTTAAAACAGCTCATATATAAAACCCTGCTTTATGTAAATAAACCATAATAATATACTTTTTTAGCAGTATGTGCCATTGGGTAATCATAAATAGAAAATTGCCATTTTCAAAAATAAGGACAGCCCCCTGAGATAAGAGTCAATGTGCACACAAACATACCAAACAAACTATACTTGTTAGGTCACATGAGCCAATTAACAGAGTTCTGTCTTTTGCTTCCACACTTCTTCCTGTTACAGTTGTAGTATTTCTGGTCAGGTGATCTCTGAGGCAGCACATAGACTATCACAAAATGGTGATTCAAGGTAACAGATGTAAAAGGTCAATATTTACTTAAATATATATCGGTATGACACGATTCTTTATTATGCCAATTAATTTGACATAAACTATCTGTTGCTAAAGTATTCATTTTGGGGGTATAGTTTTCCTCTAAAATGCAACCAGCTTCTTGGAAAAAACGGATAATTGCTTTCATCCCGCAAAAGACACACAATAACAACTGGAGTCCTATAACTTTACTAAACACTGGTTATGAAATTCATGCAAAAGTATTTGCAATAGATTAAAGCGAGTTTTAGGCCACATCATCCATACCATTAAATGTGTGGTATCCATGAGCATACAATCTATGCTGCATTTAGAATAGCTAATGAGAACATGTTTTGTTCAAAATGATGATCAAAAATAGAGAGGTTTAACAGAACTTATATGGTTAAACCTCCTGGAAAATATTTTTTGCAGCCGTTTTGGGGAGCAAAATTGTGCGTAAATTTCACAAAATGAAAGTTCGCAGCAATCCCATACCTGGCGAAAAATTTCACTCATCACTAGTGCTTATACAAATTTACATTAATTATCTGTTTTAAGCAGTTACTGATTCTGACATTTTTACATTACATTTTTTTAAAACTTCAGTTTTATTTGCTCAGTACAAAAGTGAGAAAGCAATGATTGAGTAGTTGTACAAATCAAGCACTGTCAATGTTACAGTCTTCTCACTTGAGTATCAAGAAGAGCAGTATAAGAATACCTTGTTACAAAGGTTTTAAGAACATAACATGTATAACTTAAATTAAATCAGCTATCATGCCTATACATTGTTAAAGTTTCTGAATATGTGCTTGCTTATAATTGTACCCAGATTTCCCAGATCACATGGTAAATGTAAGGACTCACCCTGGTGGTCTAGAAGGCAACGGGGACGGCCGCCACATGTTGCCGTCTTCCTCTAGCGCCGGTTTCCTTATGGTGCGCGCACCCACGTGCTTCCGGGTTTATGCGCCGGTGTGATGACGTCATCGCGCAACGGTGCAAAATTCAAAGTATTTAAAGGGGCTTTGTCATTAAACACATTGCCCATTGTTAGGTTCAATTAGTTTGTTCCTGGTACTATACTTTAGTGATTCCTATTGATCCTCTGGTGTTTGACCCTTGCTTTGCCTGACTATTCTGTACTCTGCATACTGACTCTTGCCTGCCTGGTTATTCTGACCTCTTCAAGCTGATTATTGCCTGTCTGAATATTCTACGCTCTCCAATCCTGATTCCGGCCTGTCTAACTATTCTACTCTGTTTGTGCTAGCCCAGCCTGCCTGTTCCACACTGAGTTGTCTGTTCTGCCTTCCAAGTTGTGTTCTTCCATCCAGTATCCTTGGTGAGATGATCATACCCCTTTGCTCATCCAGAACCTGTAGCTTTGCGCCTCTCTTAGTAAGACCTGGCGGCATCCAATTAGCCGAGGACTCCTCCCGAGATGAAAGTCAGTTGTTAAATGCAGAAGCAAGAGCCGAGACCAGGGAGCTTAGCACTGGTTCTGGATTTAGGGTGCCGTTTGTGACAGTAAAGCTCTAGAGAGTTCTCTTTATCTGCAGACACCATCTTCATGTTGATTCTAGTGTCTATTTGAGCTATGCATTCTTGTAAAGTTGGTTGTATGGGGGTTTTCCAGTATTTAGCAAGTAAGGTATTTGCAGAGTTACTTAAATGCATGGAATAAAAGGAGATTTCTTACCTGAAAATCTGGGGTTAAGTTGATCCTCTGTGGAGGCAGGACAAACTGAAAACTTTCTCCAATCTCCTTTCTCTTGGCTCCACCTCTTCCTCCAGTTTTGTACCAGAGCCTGCCAGTGGAGATATAGCCTAACTACCTTACTAATTAACAGAAAATGATGAGCAGCAAAAAAATGACACCCCATGAGGGAGGGATGCTGCACTGACAGTACGGTCCTATGAGAAAAAGGATTTTCAGGTAAGAAATCTCCTTTTCTCAGGAGGCCCTACCTGTCAGTGCAGGGCGACTGGGGATGTCCCAAAGCCGTCCAAAGGGTGGGCTTAACTATATAAAAAAAACTAGGATTTTAGAATCCTGAACTAAAAAACTATAACGACAGGAACTATCTATGTGCCACTGCTGCTTGTAGCACCTTCATGTCAAAGGCTGCTTCTGAAGAAGCCAGAACATCTAACTTGTAAAACTTTGTAAAAGTGTGTCTTGCATACAGCTTCAATGGAAGCATGGTTGTGAATAACCCATGAAGCTTCCTAGTGGAGTGGGCTTTTATCTGGAAGGGAATAGCTTTGCCCATGGACCTATAAGCCTCACTTACTGCTGCCACTATCCCTCTAGCTAGAGAGCATTTGGATGCCTGGGAACCTTTCTTATTACTACCAAAAAGTATGAAAAGGGCCTCTGAATTTCAAAATTCGGCAGTTCTATGTATGTAGTATTTCAATGCCCTTACTGCATCCAGCATATGTAGTTGTTGTTCTAGTGAATTTGCTGGTTTTGGGCAAAATGACGGAAGCACAACTTCCTGATTAATGTGGAATTCCAAAGTAACCTTAGGTAGATGAGACTGAACTGTTCTAAGTACCACCTTATCTTGATGAAAAATAGTCCAAGGTGGTTTGTGTGACAGTGCTGCTAGATCCGACACTCTCCTAGCTGAGCAGATGGCAATAAGGAAAACTACTTTCCACAACAGGAATCTTAAGTCTACCAAGCCAAGAGGCTCGAATGGTGGTCGTTGAAGGGCTCTAAGTACTAAGTTTAAGTCCCATGGTGGGATGGGGTCTCTGATAGGAGGCCTAGTTTTTTGGAGTGCCTGAAAAAATAGACAAACCTTTGGCAGTAGAGCCCATTGCCTGTGTAAAAGAGCTGAAAGCCCTGAAACTTGTACTTTTAATGCTGATGTGCTTAAACCCTTGTCCACTCTGTACGAAGATGTGAGTGGAAGAAGAAAACTGCCATTGTATTCCATGCGCCTGGCTCCAGGAGAGGAATGCTTTCCAAATTCTGTGGTATGTTGCCAAAGTAGAATGTTTTCTTGCCACTAACAATGTCTAAATAACTTTGTCTGAGAAACCTGCTTCTTTCCATAACCTGGTTTCAACAGTCTGTGGACATGGTCCGCTCGTGCTGGACCTTGTGACAGAAGGTCCGGGCTTAGCAAGAGGTGACCATGGTAGTGCTGCCCTCAACTACACTCGTTCCGCGGGGCCACCAAGGTGCTATGAGTATAGTGGGGACTCCCTCTATCCTGATTTTGTGCAACAGTCGCAGAATGATTGGGAAAGGTGGGAAGGCATCCTATGAGTAGTGATGGGTGAATTTATTCGCCAGGTGCGAATTCACGGCGCAAATTCGTCCATCACTACCTATGAGGCTGGCGTCCATCGTAACCACTTCTTGGACTGGAAAGTCCCATCCTTTTCCTTGAGTTAGGTTGTGAAGCTGTGTCCACCACCTGAGGCTGAGTATGGTTGGCTGTGATAAATAGAATATTTGAAACAGGTCCTGGTTTTTGTCCCACTTCTTGAGGAATTCCTATTGAAGTGGTCTTAAATGAGACTTTGCGAACTGCACGTCTTCTATAGTGGCCGCCACGAGGCCCAGGAGCCTGATGTGCTGAAGTGTGTTTTTGTTGAATGGCCCTGCGAGCCTCTTGCTGTAAAATAATTGCCTTTGTTAGAGGTAGAAAAACTTTTTTGACGTTTGAGACAATGTGCATGCCCAAGAATTCTAGGGACTGTGCTGGATGTAGAAGACTTTTTTTGAAATTGATGAGCCAGTCATGGTGTTGTAGAGTCTGAAGACACTCCTGTGTGTGTATTATGGCTTCCTCTTGTGAATCTGCCATGATAATGAGGTTGTCTAGATCGGCGATTACTCAAATTCCTCTGACTCAGAGTACTGCGAGTAAAGCTCCTAGCACCTTGGTGAACACTCTGGGTGCAGACATAAGGCCAAAGGGCAGAGCTTGGAACTGAAAGTGGCTGTGTCTTAAGGCGAAACGTAGAAACCTCTGATGGTCTGGACTGATGGGTACATGCAGGTATGCGTCTTTGATGTCGATCTTGAACATGAAGATACCTGGTTTTAATGCCTTTACTATTGATGGAAGGGAGTCCATTTTGAACCGCTCGTATCTTACGAATTTGTTTAGTGGGTGTAAATTGAGCACGGAGCGAAAACCTCCATCCTTTTTTGATACTAAGAACAGGTTGGAATAAAAACCACGGGAACGGAACCGTGGAGGTACTGGAGTGATGAGTTTGTTTTGGAGTAGATCTGTGATGATGTCGAGAAGGGCTTGTTTTTTTACCAGATCTGAAGGAAGTGTAGAAGTTACGTATCTGTGCCTTGGCAGCTTTCTTGTGAAAGGAATGTTGTAGCCATGTTGTAGGATGTTTAACACCCAAGTGTCTGTTATAGAGTCCCGCCAAATTTGCACAAAGTCGCCTAACCTTCCTCCCACCTTTGGTAGAGGTATGGAGTTACGATAATCAGGAGTCCTGGCTTTTTGTCGCTGCTGGTTTACGGGTGAATTTTGTCTGGCTTTGCCAAGGTGTTTTGTACCTCCTATTGGGCTGCTGCTGATGTTGAGGCCTAGAGCCTCTATGTTGTCTGCTAGTAGATGACCAAGATCTGTGTTGGTAATTGCGTCTGTGGAATTCCCTTATGGAATTTTTCCCTTGAGGTAAGAAGGCACCTTTTCCACCGGTAACTTCTGAAATTATTTGTTTTAGCTCTGGCCCAAAGAGATCCATTAAACTGTAGAGAAGTAAGTTTATGTTTAGAAGCAGTATCGCCTGACCATTACCGTAACCAGAGTGCCCTATGGGCTGTAATGGATGCAGCAGAGGCTTTTGCAGCTAGCTTAGTTGTTTCTAAAGCGGCTTCACCTAGAAATGGTAGTGCTGATTTCACCATATCTAACTTTGCTGTAAAATGTTCAGCTGAAGTTGGAGGATGTTTAATGAGCTCCTGGCACCATTATCTTGCCGTCTTTGCTATTGTAGTAGCCGCTGCTGCTGGTCTCAATATGGCTACTGTGTTTTGAAAATCATGCTTAAGAGCAGAGTAAATTTTTTTATCCATTGTATCTCTAAGAGAGCCTGCATCTTCTGCTGGTAAGGTGGTGTTATGTGCGAGCATAACAATAGGTGGGTCTACTTTGGGTATTTTATCTCAGTGCTTGTAATCATCTGGTATAGGATAGGTGTTAAAAAACCTATGCGGTATATTGAACTTTCTTTCTGGTTGTCGCCATTCTGTGTCAATGTATTTGATAATGGACTTACATACTGGAAATGTCCTAGGTTTTTTGGAAGAGTTACCTAAAATCTTATCTGCTTTTGATAGCGTCACTTGCTCTTCCTTTATCTCTAGAGTGGAGAATATGTCTCTGAGAATATTTTTTGTCCCTTCTGGTTGTTTAGATGGCTCATCCAAGTCAGTGGATTGATCCTCAGAAGAGAAATGCTCCTCTGAACCTGTAGAGCTACACTCGCCTGAAGACTGGCAGGACTGAAAGTCTCCATCCTGAAGGGATGTGGGGGAGGGAGAAAGTTTACGCTTTCTCTTAGTACCCTCTGCCATGGGCTGAGCTGAAACTGCTTGATTGAATCCAACATAAATTGTGATAAATCAGTATTTGTTGGTACTGGATTTTGTGGTGATACTGACGCTTGTGTTGCATCAGAAGAATGTACTGTAGGCTGAGGGTCCTGAGGTGCATGAATCATTCCAGTGGTGACAAAGCTAGTATTATCCTTAAGGTGGCCATACACTGAGAGATCGTAATGTCGTCAAACGAGCGAATCTCTCCCCGATATGCCCATCTTGAGGATCCTAACGATGGCTAACGGGCAGTCAGATCGTGGGACCGCATCAACGAACAGATGCAGCCGCGATCCGACTGAATTTTTAGTCAGAGGGCCCCATAAACGGGCCAATAAGCTGCCGACTCGGTCTCTCGGCAGCTTTTATCGGCCTGTGTATGGCCACCTTTAGAGGCTGTATTAATCTCACGCGTAAGTGAGGGTGAGTGAGCCTTGCTTTTAGAAGCCCCTTTGATTATCCTTTTAACTCTAGCCTTCACTTTACAAGGCTTATCCGGGAGATCAATTTCCTCTATTAGGGACAGTAGTTCCTCATCTTGATTAGGCATGATTAAGTGTACCTTAATTGGGTCTCTTGTAGTAGTCAAGCGCTGTTTCCATTCTATTTAGCAACTTATGTCTGCACTGCAGGTTGCTGATCGGGAAGTCCGATGACCCGTGCTGTGATGCGCAGCTCTCTGTTGTGATGCGCAGCTCTCTAAAACACGTTATTGGCGCGAATTGTTTTGCTCTTTGCGATTTTTATTACATTCCCCTGGTTGTGTGTGAAGTTCAGACTGGAGAAAACAGAGACGCACTGGAATGGACATTGCGCTGTGAAACTATTTGGCGCAAAGTAAACAGTGCCGAGTGACTTGGCGTCATCTGGCTGCGCCCGTACTGATGTGCGCCCCTTGGATTTTTTGCGCATATGAGAAGACTCATCCTGGGTAAAGACCCGGGAGCGCACTAATTAAGGTCTGCTCCACTTTCTTCCGGAGCTAGCAGTATGGGCTCAACCTGGGTAGAACCGGGGAGCACGCCTGTTAGAATTTAGACATTGTCACTTGTGGTGTGGATTGGAACACACAGCTGGGGGCTCTACAATAAGGAGCACACTCCCGGTTTCCTCAAACAAGTCACTGCAATGGCCTATGTATACCTCGTAATAGAGAGGGAGCGCTCCGCACGTAATGGGCTCAACCATAATCCTGTATATCCATATGAGATTGGTTGCTTGAGATGACTGATGCATATGAATAAGTGTATCCAAATCATAAAGAAAAAACTAAGAGAGAGGAGAAGTTGCTGCCTCCAAGGCAGGACAAACTGAAAAAACTGAAGGAAGAGGTGGAGCCAAGAGGAAGCAGGAGATTGGAGAAAGTTTTCTATCAGTTTGTCCTGCCTCCACAGAGGATCAACTTAACACCAGTCATCCTGCACTGACATGTAGGGCTGCCTGAGAATCATTTTTTAGTGGGCTTGGTGAGTTTCGGTGGGTATAGTTGTAGAAGGGCAACCTCCGGTTCCATGGGGAGATGCATTCCCAGTAGTTGTATTGTTAATTGGAAAATGTGTTGCCAAAGTAGGGAGATCATTTGGCATTCCCACCACATATGTAGTAGGGAGCTCTGGGCGCCACATCCTCGCCAACAATGTCCCAGGTAGTTCGGTATGATTTTGGATAGTTTTTGTGGCATCAGATGCCATCTGTGAATTAGCTTAATATAAGCTTCTCTGTGGTTTGTACATTTGGTTGCTCCTTGTGGTTCTGCAAGGATTTTTTGCCATTGCTGTGCAGTAAAGGTTTTTTGGAGGTCTTGTTCCCATTGATGCATGTACGAAGGTTTATCATTGGGATCTTGGGCTAATAATTGCTTGTAACAGTTAGAGATAAGTCATTTTCCATTCCAACTTTGGTTGCAGAGATATTCCAAGTAGGTTTTTGGTCTCATGGTTTTATAACCCTTGTTTAGAGAGTGTAGCCAATGTATAATTTGTCAGTAGGTCTGAGGTTGTATTTTTCTGTCAACCTTTCAAATTATTCTAAGGTATTTTCAAAATATAAATCTGCAATCTGCATGATCCCAGTTTCGCTACAAAGTGAAAACTGTATGTGAGGGATAATTTTAGGCAAAGCTGTTAGTGTGAGTAGTGGAGAGGGGAATGTACCAAAGACCTGTTTATTGGCTAGTTTGTGCCATGTTATTAGAGTAAATTTGGTGGTGGGGAGCAAAATATGAGTGGTAGGTCTGTTTGATTTGTTAAGCCAGATATACTGCATAAGCTGGTGGCGGTCTGCATAGCCTGCTTCCAGGTCAACCCATTTTTTCTGTCGTTGAGGTGTATGCATGTGAACTGCAGATCCCAATGCTGATGCCAAGTAGTATAATATTATGTTTGGTATACCCAGTCCACCTGTTGCTCTGGGATATTGTGCAATTTGGAATTTTGCTATTGGGTGTATATCTTGCCATATAAAGTTGATGATTGTCCATTGCATTGCTTTAAAATAGAGGGGCAGCAGTGGAATTTGGAGAGTTCTAAACAAGTATAATATCTAGGGAAATAGGTTCATCTTAGCTGCTATTATGATATACTGTATATTCCCTTATCCACCTATTACACTCTTGGATATTTTTTAAAGAAGAGGTTGGTAGTTCAACCGGTATATACACTCTGGGTCTCTCCAGTCAAATTGGAATGTATGTTTGAGGGCACCTAGTGATGGTTGTGGTATATTTAACGCCTGTGTTTTAGTGTAATGCAATGTAAAATGTCAGAATCAGAAACTTTGGCTTAACTAAGTTAGTTATTAGTGTTCCCCAAGAAATCCTGCACTGGAACCTGTTTTTCAAGAAATAGATTTTTTAAAAAATATTTTTAAATATAAATATGAGGGAAGTTGTTTGCTTACATTTCCATGCCCTCTCATCCTTGTGCTCTGATACTTTAGTCTCTCTTTACTGTGTATTGCAAGTTGGAGTGATGTTAAACCCTCTATCCCCCAGCAACTGATATCATGCAAACCTATTAACACTCAAATTTGGGATTAAAAAAAAACTGTCCCATATTTTTTCAAGTGAAGAAAGATATTTTTTTAAGTCTGTATTGAAGTAAATTTTAAAGAAATCTTACAGAAAAAGAAAAAGAAAGGGAAGGGGTGCATATATAAACATAAAACTGTATACCGTATATACTCGAGTATTAGCCGACCCGAGTATAAGCCGAGGTAACTAATTTTACCTACGAAAACTGGGAAAACTTATTGACTCTAGTATAAGCCTAGACACAACTACAGCCCTGTCTCCCAGCAGCGCACATTCCACCAAAGCGACCCCCCCAGCGATCAACCGGACTTCTTTGCAAAGTTGATGGTGACAGAGAATTGCCAAACAGATTACTGTGTGCATTGTCCCACTGTCCCACTCATGTGCAGAGGGTGCTGTGTGATATTTCCATCACTGTTAATCTTTCATATAATCAACAGAGGGCGCTGTGTGATATTGCCATCACTGTTAATCCTTCATATAACCAACAGAGGTCGCTGTGTGATATTGCAGTCACTGTTATTCTTTCATATAACCAACAGAGGGCGCTGTGTGATATTGCAGTCACTGTTATTCTTTCATATAACCAACAGAGGGAGCTGTGTGATATTGCCATCACTGTTAATCTTTCATATAACCAACAGAGGGCACTGTGTGATATTGCTATCACTGTTAATCCTTCATATAACCAACAGAGGGCGCTGTGTGATATTGCAGTCACTGTTATTCTTTCATATAACCAACAGAGGGCGCTGTGTGATATTGCAGTCACTGCTAATCTTTCATATAACTAACAGAGGGCGCACTGTTATCCTTTCATATAACCAACAGAGGGCACTGTGTGATATTGCAGTCACTGGTATTCTTTCATATAACCAACAGAGGGCGCACTGTTATTCTTTCATATAACCAACAGATGGTGCTGTGTGATATTGCAGTCACTGTTATTCTTTCATATAACCAACAGAGGAAGCTGTGTGATATTGCCATCACTGTTATTCTTTCATATAACCAACAGAGGGCGCTGTGTGATATTGCAGTCTCTCCCCAAGTGAACTGTTGGTATAGGAATGATTTAAAGTGACTGCAATATCAGCTACTGCCCGCTGACCCGAGTATAAGCCGAGGTAGACTTTTTCAGCACATTTTGGATGCTGAAAAACTCGGCTTATACTACAGTATATATGGTATGTCTTTAACATTCCATATCTAGTTATTCGTTGACATTTTGAATTTGACAACAGGTTAGTATAGAAAATACTATTGTGTTAAGAGTAAATAGTTTCAACTTTCTAGGTAAATAAAGTGTCATATGATAATAAATATAATTGTTTTCCTTCTCAGCTTGCCCAAGACTACAGGTTATATGAGTTAGTTATCTGAATTGTCTATCCTTCCTGCAATTTTAGAAAATCAATCCAGGAGACCAGATCTGCCAATATTTTAAGTTGTTGTTATTAATTATTGGTGATATTTCTTCCATTTTTCTGGTTTCTTCTACAAAAAGGATCCAGTCGGAATCATAGTGCCGATTGCATCATAAATAACAATAAAGTGTTTTTTATTATCGTATCGGTTTGGGTATCAAAATGCAAAATCATTTTAGGTAAAAATGTATTGCAATTTACAATATCACTTCACAGTGATACCAAATATGAATATATGTACCTCCATGCTGGCACCGCCAGCATCTGTCTTGTGCATCTGTAAACATATGCTTCAGTTTTGAAGGGTTGTAATATCACCTTGAAATTAACTTATATGTAAATTCTTGCATTTAGACGCCATTGACGATTTATGTATTGAATTATATATGGAAGACCATTGCTCAGAAAAGAGTTTGACACCCAGATCCGCTTCCCAGCTTTTTTGGTGAGAAGGAAAGATCGTCAAATTAGTAATCAGCAATTGTTTATATATTAATGATAAAGGCCTCTGTGGAAGCGATTGTGCCGCCAGTACTTTTTACCACCACACATTTGGTGTTTTCAATAGCTCAGAGGAACTGAGAGAGAGCATGCAATGCAGGTTAACTGCTAAGTGATTTATTTTTCACAAAAAAATAAATCACTTAGCAGTTAACCTGCATTGCGTGCTCTCTCTCAGTTCCTCTGAGCTATTGGATTATTTGCCACACCTGGAGCGGGGGTGTCCTACTGAGATAGAGAGTCTGAAGTAACCCCAATACCCAGTCATCCTTATTTTGTGTACATTTGGTGTTTTCATACCTGTCAGCTTCAATGTATCTATGTAACGGTGCAGTTGGTTATAACTCCATTGATCTCTTGGGTGGGTGCCCCATCTCTTTTGTATCGTGGATAAAGAGATCACTCTATCATTTTCTATAAAGGCTTTGATTAATGTATTTCTATTATGGTATGTATTCCACCTTTCAAAAGCTCTTTTATATAGACTCTAGACTTTATATAGGAAATCTGCATTAAGCACAGAAGATTGTAGGGCAAATGGACGTAGGGATAATTTATGTTTTTCACATGTGTTGAGCCTGAGATTGTTGGGTGTTTGATTATATTTGGTGGTAGATTTGTCTTTTGTGCCCAAAATAGGTTGATTAGTGGTATTTGAGATTCATACTGTTCTAATTCAACCCATCTTTTTGTTTGTTCTCATAGATTCCACTGGGCATTCGACAGAGATGTATTGCGTTGTAGTAAAGGAGGCTATCTTGATGGACAAGACCCCCTTTATTTTTTGTTGGGTAAGTATCATATATGATAGTCTGGTATTTTTGTCAGACCAAATGTATTTCAAGAAAATATTTTTTAGTCTACCAAAAAACTCTTTGGTATCTCTACCGGCAATGTTTGTAAAATATAAAGAACTTTGGGCATCACTATTATTTTAATTCGTATCCATGAAAGGTTGAGTTTCCTCCATTTATTCAATAAATTTGCAATAACTATGGAGTGGTTCTTAGTTATCTTTATACAGATTGGATAAATCACTGGAGATGTTCATTCCTAGGTATTGGATTGTTATATTAGTTCATTGAAATGGAAAGGAAGAAGATAGTTGTTCAATTAATGTTTTAGGAATATTAACATTAAGGGTCATATTTATCAAGGGTTGCATTTCGAATTAGAAAACATCAAAATTCGAATTCAAAAAGACCAACCGAAATTTAGTCTTTAATTTTTTTTGGCCGAATTGGTCAGTTTTCGATCTAATAGGTCCGTATTCAGCCATATTCAAATCATATGAATTGAAGTAATAGTGCATTCGAGCGAAGTTTCCAATTGTAATCTGCTTTGGTTGGATTTGGAATTCCATTTCTATAATTACAGGGGCATGATCAAATACTGTAATATTACCTATCTTTGGTTTAGTTATCAAGTGGAGCCAGCATTGGTTTGTAAATGCATAGCCAACCCTGAAAGGGTTTTGAAAAATACATATCTTTTGTTTTTGGATTTTTGAATCTCCATATATCTATTAAATTTTGTTTGTGCAAAGATTTTTTGACTTGTTTTAAGCGTTTACGCTTAAGGAGATATTGAATTTCCCCCTGGAAGAATCAATAAGTGGATTTAATGCTACATTGAGGTCACTTCACAAAATTAAAATTCCTTCCATAAACATCTCAAGTTCACTAAGAAATTTTGAGAGGAAGACCACTTGTCCAGAATAGACAATAGACGCATAGATATTAGCGATTGTTATTCTTGTATTACCCAAGGAGCCCTTAATCATTATATATCTACCGTATCAGAGACAAACTTAAAGGAAAACTATACCCCCCCAAACAATGTAGGTCTCTATTAAAAGATACTGAGTAAAACAGCTCATGTGTAAAACCCTGCTTCATGTAAATGAACCATTATCATAATAATATACTTTTTTAGTAGTATGTGCCATTGGGTAATCATAAATAGAAAATTGCCATTTTAAAAAATAAGGGCCGCCCCCTGAGATCGTACGATTCACTGTGCACACATACAAACCACATGTAAGGTCACATGAGCCAATTAACAGACAGAGTTCTGCCTTTTGCTTCCTCACTTCTTCCTGTTACAGTTAGTGTTGTAGTATTTCTGGTCAGGTGATCGCTGAGGCAGCACAGATAGAGTCACGAAATGGTGGTTCAAGGCAAGATATGTAAAAGGGCAATATTTATGTAAATATATATTCCAGTTTGGTAAGATTCTTTAATATGTCATTCAATTTGATATAAACAATCTGTTGCTTAAGTATTCATTTTGGGGGTATAGTTTTCCTTTAAACGGTATGTTTTTATGAATGAGAATCATAACTTGAGTTGCTTTTTTTGTTGGGTTGTTGCTCTTATAAACTGTGTGGAACTTGACTAGAAATCTTAGGGGCTTTTGAATCTCTAAAATGTGTCTCTTGAAGTATTTGGGCTCTTTTTAGGTTTGTTAGGGCCATTTACATTCAAAGAATAAACAGTACATTTGTTCGTTGTCATATTATATTACCAATATTGAGATCCTAGAACCTAATGGGGTAAATATTCTAAAGACAGAAATAGTAATATTCTAAAGACAGCAATAGTAATAACATTTTGGTAAAAGCTTTTAGGGTTTTGAAGTTTAAATTGAGGCACAATGGGTGAGGCAGTTTGGCCTTTTTAAACATAATACCACACATAAAACCGTGGCGGGTTGTGTTTGCAATTTGGGAGGGTGAGTGGTTGCTGCGTCAGCAGCCAGACTGGGAGAAATTTTGTATACTGGATGCATAGGCTGCTCGTCTGCCTCTCTAGACAAATTATATAACATGTTTAATTGGATGGGGCGTTACAAGGTTGCAGATAGAAATTTAAGTACTCAACAAAAAATATTCATTATCAGTCATCTATAGTATGGCCTTCCTGTTCTGATATCCATAACCCCCTCTTTTTAGGGGTCTGCATAGTGCATTGTGGTGTTTGGGATCTCCATTCTCCTTGTAGGATAGTGTCTATCTTCTTAGAGTGGTCGTCGGGTAACTCCCATCCTGTTAAGGTCACTTTATCCAATTGCAATTTGTGAAGGAAGGCATCAGTTTCTTGTGGAAAATGTAATATATGTTTAAGTCCATCCTTCCGTGCTATTGAACTAAACGAATACCCCCATTTATATTGGATACCTTTTTCTCTGAGGGTATCCGGTAAGGATTTGTTTTCTTAGGATTATGTTTGTCTTGAAATGTCCTGGAACAGAGATATACTACAATCTTCATAAGAGATATTGCTATCTTCTCTGACTTTTTACAATATCTCTTCTTTCACTTTAAAATGGTGGATGCAGCATAAGATGTCTCTTGATGCATTTAGCAGAGCTCCTTTTGGCTTGGGAACTCTGGGAGCTCTGTCTATTTGTATTTTAGTTAGTACTTCTCTTTTCAGTATACCATTAAAGATTTGTAATAATGCCGTGTGAATTTCTTCTGCTTTACTTTCAGGAACTCCCCATACCCTTATGTTATTCTTCTTCCTCTATTTTCTAAGTCAACTATTTGGCTTCTGAACTCATCTATTTGCTTGCTTTGGATCTGGATTTTAGTTTGAAACAGTTTTGGGTTATGAAGTTACTTACTTTGATTCTATTCAAGACAGTCAGATCTCATTCAGGGCTGTATCTAAGTCTCAAGCTCCCCAAGGCCACTTGCAGCTCCGCCCCCACCGTGTGTGCACTGCCCCGTAACCCTACTTATCTTTCGGCTGCTCCAAAACACATGTATGCACACCAAGCCTTGCAGGGCTGTCAGGGGCAGATTGGAAAGGTGCCCATGCCCAGAGGAGAAAAGACAGAAAATCAGAAGTACCAGGTTATTGCAGTTTTCTGCTAACTAGTCATGAGCGAATCTGCCCCATTTGTCTCCTATTGATTTTAATGCATTTCAAAACTGCTGAAAAATTCATGAAACACATTGAAATTAATTGGAGACACATTTTATCTATGCACAACTTTTTTTCCCACTCCAAATGCATTAATTGGCGTTTTTTCTTGTGCTGACTATTTTATCTTGGCGTCTTTATGTACAAATTCATTCATTCAAATCAATGTTCCCTCTAAGGTGTGTGCTTGTGTGCATGCAAAATTTTTATTAATTTTGACCTGAGAATACAGTTTTTAAAAAATGTGTACAAAGGTTTAAAATGTGTGCACAGAATATTTTGTTTTGCACACATACAGTAGCTTAGAAGGAATAAGAGTGAACACTGCTGGAAGGGTGTCTAACATTAGGCACCCCCTGTGATTTTAATTTAGTTTAATTTACTTCCAGGCCAATGGAAACACAATGTGAATTGTTGTGGTTGAAACTGACTTCTCACATACTCATGTACAAATGCAGCATTATACAAACTTGTGATTCACATAGATAGATGGGTGGGGGAGAGTTAAAAGTGTTTCCTTCTTCTGTCTTTGAACAGGTATATCCCTACAGTAGTCAAACAAGTTGTACATTGTACTGTGCAAACAGTAGTGTACAGGTAAGCAGACTATTTATTACATTCCTTGTAGCGCATCCTTCCAGTAGCTATGAGAAATATGATACTTAACAAATCAATGACATATTCCAATACTCTGATAGGAGAAAATAAATATACCTCTTTTTATGATTTGTTCCTGCACTTAAATACACATGTAGCACAGACAGCAGCAATTTTCTTTTTTTCCCCAGGCTTTTTCATTTCTGTTGTCGTTCAGCATTAACACAAGCTATTGCTTACTGTAAATAAAATAGCTATGTGTTAGTTACACAACTTTCACCTTGATTAAGTTGTTATTGAAATGTGAAAAGGAACATTAGCTCTTGCAAACAAAAATTTGTCTCCTATAAATATTTTTATTTCTACACCTATAGTAGAAGCAGTTATTGTAACTTTTTAGATTCATAATATACCAGCAGTCCAACTGACTGTTTTCTGTTAATTCCACTTGGTGCACAAACCAAATTCAGTTGCAGCATTATGTAAGAAGCATGTAAAAAAACATTCTTGTTTTTTCACACTACTTTATACTTATGCATCCATTTGGTATTGGTCCTGGCCACCATCTCCAGTCCTCAGTTTCTAGGTTCCTTTGCATGAACAGGGCACTTTATGGACTTGTCTATGATATACTAGAGTCATCCGCAAGGACTGAGACATCAGGAGAGGTTTATACTTGGCAATACAGAGCAATTATGAACTTTACAGCACTGTGTATACAAGTAGCTCTATATTAATAAAAATATACATACATGCTGGCCTATATTTTGTGTGGGCCTTTTCCCCTTTAGATGGGTTTAGAACCAACCTTAAATCTTAATAAAAGTTTGGTTGAAAACCTGTTAGTGGATATTGTCCAGCATGATACAAATATATTTGTTTATGGAATAAATTCCTACACATCATAGTGTATTTTTATACAAGACCATTAGTCAGTCTTCTTAGTGTTTGGCAACGTTCAGGAATGCCAATATGGACCTTGTATAAGTATTCCAGGGAAGAAAGACTATTGAATATGAATACATACCTTATTATTACGGGGGGTGTGCAAAACGATTCTGACATGTTCAGCATTCTGGAAATTTTGGCTACCATCAAAATCATTAATGATTATGCATGAGTTGTTTTTGTTCCCCAGAGCACTTGAAAAAAAGGTACCATATCAGTTTGCAGAGATGAATCCCTCAATCTCCTATTTCAGCAAAAGCTTCTTTCATCTGGTGCCATTTACAATTATGTTAATGAGTACTTTTCAATTTAACTTTTTATATAGATGCAAAAAGCATGTCATGTTAAATAATATTGTTTTTCTTGATTTCAACAGTAGCTTGTTCTGCATGCTTGGGACTATAAAAGCTATTTTGAGCTTGCAAACTTACTGTAATTGGTTATTGCAATTACAAGCTTCATTGAATATTGCAGTTGTGCCCTAATGAACACAACAGCTTAAGCATGCAGAATATTATGAAGGCCATCTCCCATTGAGTCCATTTTGAGCAAATACTGATTTTCTAAAATGCGTTCCTTTTTTCTGTGATAAAATACCTTGTACTTGATCACAACTAAATTGCATTAATCCATATTGTTGGCAAAACAATTTTAATGGGTGTAAATGTTTTTTAATACACTTTAGGTTAGCTCATCCAAATTACAGAAAGATTCCTTATCCAGAAAACCCCAGGTCTCAAGCATTCCAGATAATAGATCCTATACCTATGCCTATATCCCAGTTAGTGGTGTGTTTATCATCATGTAAGCCCATGTGGGGTAACTTGTGAGGCCCTCTGTGAAGATACAGTAAAGAGGGGGGACTAGCACATAGTGCAGCCTCTAGTTTTAAAGTATATCAATTTTGACATTTCTCTTCAGCACATGCATCTGCTGCTATCTATTTATTACACTAATTAAATTCACTTTTGCATTTCCATTTCATCTGTCTGTTAATAAGGAATTCACATTGTATTTTAATGTTGCAAAAAATATAACAAACAGGAAGATTGGATTGTAACGAATAACACTTGCTAACAATTGTTTTTAGTAAAATCCAAGCTTAGTTAATGTTTTCTTATGCAGATTGACTCTGGAAAACAGTTAATTAGTGCTCAAGGATTCTTTCCAGGTGAGATAAGGCCTGATTGATCTCTAGTAATGAAGATGTCACAGTGGCATTCGAATAATTACTGTAACTTCCAATCCAACCTAATATCTCTACAAGTGGATCAATTCCTGCTTGTGCACTACAGGTCAGAAGATAGAAATTTAGCTCAGAAGCATTGCTTGAATCTTTAAAGCATTGCTTTATTTAGAAGGGAGCAAGATGTATTTGTAGGAACCCCTTAAAAGGCGAATGCTTTGCACAGATTCCAGTGTCAAAGGTACAGTATTGTGCAAACACCTGCAGCTATTCATAAAGCTCCCAATTAAAGGTGTAATTCTTAATACAATACATACAATAGGGGTAGCTGAGGTTTTAAAGTTTTTCATTAGTAATTAGGTTTTAAAGCTTTTCATTAGAAATTGTTATATGGAATGTTTTTCTGGATAATGGCTATGTAAGTAATTAGAATCACTATACCCTAAGTCTTCTAAAAATAATTTGAACATAAAATGAACAGGATTGTTTTGCCAGCAATATGCATGTATGCAGCTTATTTAGGATCAAGTACAAGGTACTGTTTCATTATTACTGGATAAAAGGAAATAATTTTTAAATAGTTTTAATTAGTTAAAATGGGTTCTATGGGAAATGGCCTTCCCATAATTCAGTGCTTTCTGGATAACAGGTTTCCAGATAAGGCATTGCACATCTGTACCAAAGTTTGCAAATGATGAACAAAATACATTTGCATAATGTAGCATAATCACCAGGTAATCTATCTAATGGGGTATGCATAAAGGTGTTGTAGACAGAGCAAACTTTATTGAAGTATCTGGAGCTGGAATATTTTGTCAAACCAGTCTACACAACACAATACTACTTTGTAATGAATGGCCTACTTTGTGGGTCTTTTGTAGTAAAGTCTCCCTGGTATTTTATAGCAGTGCTATACAACTCGGGGCCGGAACTAGGGGTAGGCAGAGTATGCACATGCCTAGGGTGCAAAGCTGGGGGGGCGCCAGGCACGTACCTGCTCTGACGCCTACCCCATTGTCCGGTCCCGTCTCTCCCCATATTTTTGGCAATAATGCGCATGTGCGCTCGAGCGCACTTTGGCGCATGCCCGCTAGAGCTCACTTTGGTGCATGCGCGCTGAGTGCACTTTGGCGCATGCGCGCTCGAGCACACTTTTTGGCGCATGCGCACTCGAGCACACACTCAGCCGGCGCCGTGCCCAGCCAGGTTGCCTAGGTTGCCTGGCTGGGTTGGCCCGGCTCTGATCCAACTGGCAGCCCGCAGGCCTGCAAACCCCCCCCATTAAGTGGCCCCCACATGAAAGCTTTAAATCAGTATGACTATGAAGATTTTCATTCATCCAGGTCATGGTATATCTAATATAATTAATTATAAAACAACTGGAACTGAATCCACTAACATTGTAACTTTTCAGTGGTGTTGATTCTGTGTAGGATTACCAATGTGTCATACAACTCCTAGAAACAGGTTTTACTTGTGAGAGTTGCATGAAACCACCATCCCTGAACAGAGGCGGGGCCTTCGACACCACCTGTCTGCTACATACAATGCTGTTCTAACATCTGTACCCCACGGATTCAGAACACTTCACACATCCATTCATGCAACTCTCACAAGTAACACCTGTTTCTAGGAGTTGCATAAAACATTGGTAATCCTATCACAGTAACTACATAGAATCAAACCTCTGTGATTTTCAAATGTCACCTCTCTAAAGAGTTACAATGTGCCGTTGTGATTGGATTAGTGGAAGAGTTTATATGCCGAGGACTTCCCACATGAGTCAGTTGAAATGAAGAAGCTGCTCGAATGAGTAGCGAAATGAGTAGCGATTACTCAGCAAGTCCAGTTGTTTTAGAGTTACTTATATTAGATTTAAATCAGTACTGAGTTTAACCCTCTGCATTGTTTACACCTCAAATTCAGATTTAAATCCCCTGTATTCTTCATAACTGTAATCCCCCCTGCATTGTTCACACTTTTACCTCCTCTATTGTTCACACCCCTAATGCCCTGTACTGTTCACACCTAAAACCCAAAATAAAAGTGCCCACATTATTCACCTGTTCACACCACATACAAACTGTTGGAGGGGCACCGGCACTGTGTCAATGTATGTAGCACTGCATGATCGGTACATTTTAGAGTGGTCCTGATAGGTGTAGGATAGATGTTCCTTGTGTGTGCCACACTCTGCCTGTCCTATGCTACGTGGGGCCCCTAAGATGTTTAATCATGTGCTGTGGGGTACTGTGCTATCCAAAGGGGAGTAGGAGGCATATGGATTCAAGGGTTCTTTAATATGACTTTTTCACATATGAGTGATAGCCCTGCAGTGAGCACCAACCATTTCATTGTTTGGTGTGCTACCACCTTGGACATGGTCTTGTGGTGTTAAGGGGGTGTGGTCTTGTGGTTTAAAGTGGGTGTAGTTTAAAAACAGGGAGTGTTCAAGACTAGCTTCCATTATCTGCCCTCCATCCCGCCAGAAAAGATCAGTCCCGGGGCGTGTCCTGCATGGCGTCCGGGTAGGAAGCAACAACTGCGCGCTCTGTGCGGGGGTGTAAAAATACTGCAGATATCCTGCGTTTAAACGTACTTTTTCGTCCGCAAACATCCACCGTCTCCTGCACCCGACTTGGCGGGTCTGAAAATGCGGAGGGCCAAACCGAAATCTACGGCGCAAGACCAAAATACATCGCGCACCATGTCTTCCCAAAATGGCGCTGATACCCGTGCACACCGCTCTGTAGCTGCACACTCACCGGAGCTGGGGACAAGTGCGGCAGGGAAGCTAGCAAAGTTTGCTAGGGACCCCTTGCCTCAACGTGATTCGAGGGGCACTCCACCTGCATCACAAAGCTCACCCTCACGGCAAGACATGGGGGTAGGAGGGGCACAGCCCCTACACACGGCATCCCCTTCTGCAGCCCCAGAACCCACACTGTCTGAACTGTATCAGGCCATTACTTCCAACCATGCGGCCCTGATAGGGAAAATTGACGAGCTAAAAACTGATTTTGCGATCCTGAAACATGATGTGCAAAATATTAGAGAGAGAACGGGGGAAGCAGAAAGGAGGGTCAGTGACCTTGAAGACTCCGTGGCGCCGATGTCAGGCCGCATGGCGGCTACGGACAGGCAACTGGCCATTTTGGAAAGTAAAGCTGATGATTTAGAAAATCGCTTAAGGCGTAACAACATACGGATACTGGGTCTGCCTGAAAGAGCCGAAGGGGGTGAAACCGAAAAATTCCTGGAACACTGGTTAACTACTACATTTGGCCAAACGGCTTTCTCCTCCACATTTGTAGTGGAAAGAGCACACAGGGTCCCCGGCAGACCTCCACCTCCTGGTGCCCCGCCCAGACCATTAATAGCCCGTATGCTAAATTACAGAGACAGAGATGTAGCCCTGGCGGCAGCTCGGAAAGCGGGCGACATAATGTTTGAAAACCAACGAATCTCTATTTACCCTGATTTCTCCACTGAGGTCAGGAAGCAGAGGGCGAAATTTACAGAGGCGAAAAGGCAACTGCGGCAGAAACAAGTACCGTATGCGATGATGTTCCCAGCAAGGCTAAGAGTCACAGACAGAGGGAGAACCCTTTTTTTCTCATCACCAGAGGAAGTTATAACGTGGATGGAAGAGAGACCCAGGCCTTCGCCGAGGGGAGATCAAGCAGTTTAATCACTCCTATTTAACCTATTAACACTCCGGTCTTCTGTACCTGCTCTCCGCGGACATTGGTGGGACATGGCCACAACTGTCTCTTTACACCAGTGGGCAGTCTCTACTGTGAATCCTCTTCAGGACAGGTAACACCACGTAACATTGACTATATGCAGGAATTTTGTGTAACTTTCCCCCCTGCACTGGGGTAGCAGGTTCTTGGACTATAGTTGCACCTGATCTGGACTCGGTGGGTACACCAACCCCCAAATAGTTAATTGTTGTCTAAGGGTGTAAACCCACTTCAAGTAGGAATATGGAGTGGGTGGGGTGGGAGCGGGTACAAGTTAGCAGTCTGCACACTGGTTTGCCTACACTTTTGGGTATGTTTTTTGTTAAAGTTTTTAGATGTTATGGTGTCTTGAATTCTGAGAGCAATGTATGGGTGACCAAAGGGAGGAGTAATCCCACAAACTCTTTTTTTAGCAATACTGTTCGTTATGTGTCCTCACTGCATAATGGCCTCAATTAAGGTTATGTCATGGAACGTGAGGGGGCTGGTTGACGCGATTAAGAGGCGTCTTGTTTTTGACTTTATACGTAGACACAAGCCCCAAATAATTTTCCTACAGGAGACTCATCTGGTAGGGGGAAAGGTAATGGCACTAAAGAAACCCTGGATAGGCTCGACATATCATTCACTCCACTCTAGCTACTCCAGGAGAGTCACTATATTGCTCAGCAGATCTTGCCCTTTTATAACGGAACAAAATATCTCTGACAAGGAGGGGGGATATATCCTTCTCCATGGCACGCTGCAGGGGAAAAAACTTACCATAGGGAATATTTATGTCCCTCCACCACCCAGGAAGTGATGTATAAATTGCTTACTCTCCCTATTGCCCCTTTCCTTCTCATGGGGGACTTTAATGTAATATCAGATGCTGTCCTTGACAAACTCCATCCCCCTAGAGTGTCCACATAATTTTTAAAAAAATGGGTCTCCACGTTCAATCTGATTGATTTATGGCGAGTACGTAATCCTGGAGCTAAACAATTTACTTGCTACTCCCAAGGGTATAATACCATGTCAAGGATAGCCCTGGCTCTGGGATGTGTAGAACTTAACAAATGGGTTAAGTCTGTGGAAATACTAACCAGAGGCATATCTGATCACTCCCCACTCCTACTTACTTTAATGCCATCCCCCGCTCCGGAGGACAGAATCTGGAGACTGAGCCCCTTTTGGGCCAAACATGCAGATATACAGGAAACTATTCAATATAGTATAACAAATTTTTGGGATCTCAATGCAGACCTTAGCCCAACCGATCTTGTCTGGGATGCGTTTAAAGCATATATACGGGGTGAATATATTAGTAACATTGCTGCAATAACAAAAATCCAACAAGCAGATATATCTCAAAAGTCACAAAGGGTGCTAGATCTGGAGGCTGACTATGTAAACTCCCCATCTCAGCAAGCCCAGCAGGCATGGCAACATGGCCAGAGGGAACTAACTCTAGCTCAATTAGAACTCACGAAGAAACACATATTATACCAACAAGCTAGTGTCTTCGAATATGGTGATAGAAACGGGAAACTTCTGGCCATGTTGTCTAAAGACAAATCAGCAGACACGACCATACCAGCTGTGAAACTGTTGGGCGCGAGGTGGTCTCTGCCCCGGCTAAAATTAATGAACGATTTGCAAACTATTACTCTGACTTATACCACTCCAAATTAGAGGTTTCCCCTACGGAGTTGGATGACTACCTACGTGATATAGATATGTTTGAACTGGAACATCAGGGTGCTGCAGCACTAGGGCAAGTTATAACACAAGCTGAAGTGGAGACAGCGATTTCAGCTTTCCCAAGCGGGAAAACGCCAGGTACAGATGGCTTGCCTGTAGACTGGTATAAACAAAATGTGAACCTCTTAGCGCCCATCCTCACACAATTATATAATGGGATAATGGAGGACAAGCCCCTACCACTTTCTATGAGGGAGGCCCTAATAATTCTTATTCCAAAGCCTGGGAAAGACTCTCTTGACTGCTCCTCATATAGGCCTATTTCCCTTATTAACGTAGACGCCAAAATCCTGGCGAAGGTTCTGGCTACACGGTTGGCACCTCATTTATCTACCATCATCTCCCCAGACCAAACTGGCTTTATACCAGGACGCTCCACGGACATAAGTATAAGGAGGTTGTTTACTAACATTGCCACGACTCATAACAACTCATGGACTAGGTTGATTGCCTCTTTAGATAATGAAAAAGCATTCGACTCCGTCGAATGGGAGTACCTCTGGGCCACAATGTCTAGGGTTGGGATACACCCAACATTTATAAAATGGGTTAAAGCATTGTACTATCTCCCAGTAGCAAGGATCCGAACCAATACAAACATATCGAGCACTTTTAAGATCACTAGAGGTACAAGACAGGGTTGCCCTTTATCTCCCTTTTTATTTGCGCTAGCCATGGAACCCATGGCCTGCCGTATAAGATCCTCGCCTGATATAATGGGCCTAAAACTTGGCGCCTTGAAAGAGGTGATAAGCATGTATGCAGATGACACCCTTCTATACCTGGCCAATCCGCAACAAGACCTTACTAATGCTTTATGTATAATTAATACACATAGGAAATTCTCAGGTCTAAAGATAAATTGGTCGAAATCAGTGCTCTTTCCACTCGATCCCCTCCCGAATATTTTTCCTCAGCACACTCATGGCCTGAACTGGGTGGCGTCTTTCAAATACCTAGGTGTATGGG
Organism: Xenopus laevis; assembly: GCF_017654675.1. Classification (NCBI taxonomy): domain Eukaryota; kingdom Metazoa; phylum Chordata; class Amphibia; order Anura; family Pipidae; genus Xenopus; species Xenopus laevis. The sequence goes on along the minus strand of NC_054373.1, from coordinate 76,236,574 downwards.
TCCACGCCGACTTAACTAGGTTCGAGGAACTTAACATCCTACCTGTTTTACGAACTATGGAGAAAAAAAAGGAGCAGTGGGCCAATCTGCCACTCACTCTCCTAGGCAGAAGAAATCTCTTTAAAATGGTGCTATTACCCAAGCTCACGTACATCTTTAGACAATCCCCATTACTGATAGCATCCTCCACTTTCATAAAGCTAAAGAGTCACATGCTGTCTTTATTCTGGGCTGGGGCTGCTCCTCGTTTAGCCCTCAATACCTTGCAGTTACCAACTAACCAGGGTGGTCTTGCAGCCCCCAATCTATTCCTTTACTACCTGGCTACACAAATGACGGTGGTCAGAAATTGGGCCCTATCATCCCATACAAATGCAGCTACAGTGTTGGAAGCACAAGTATTGGGGTCGTTTGAGGAACTCCGAAACCTACCATATAGAGGAATTAAATACACTACTAAGGCCTCGCCTCTTATGGGAGCAACCGTTAAGGCCTGGCACATTGTAGGACGGCTCTATCCACGGTCACCGCAATGCTGCTCATTGTTTTCCCCATTGTGGGGTAACCCAAACTTAAAACATCTCTCAGGTCTCCCAGACCCACAAGCCTGGGCTAGGTACAATATCAAGTATGTCGTGGATCTTATAACTGAGGGCAAGCTTTTGAGTTTTCAAGAACTGAAAGACAAATTTTCTCTCCCTAACTCCATGTTTTTCAGGTACCTGCAACTAAGGCATGCTTCGGAAACCCAATTCCAACCTGGAATTATAGACACGACTCCAAATAGTTTGGAGGTCAGCGTACACAATGTGGATTTAATTAAACCTCTCTCTTATTTTTATGCGCAATTGTCTAGAGTAGGAAATGTCAAACTGTATAAACTGAAAGCCTCATGGCAACATAATGTATCAGAGATTACGGATGAGAGCTGGGAAGATATTTTGGACAATGCTCTTGTAGGGGTAATTAGTAGCAAAGATAAAATGACACAAATAAACTATTTGCACCGCTCCTATATTACCCCACAACGGCTACACAAAATGAATCCTCTTCTAAGTCAGGAATGTCCCAGGTGTCAACACTCCCCGGCTGATTTCTTCCACATGACTTGGGAATGTCCACTAATTCGGATGTTTTGGAAATCAGTAACTCAGTTGATACATGGTAGAACAGACATGTTTCTTCCCTTGGAGCCTAGGGTTCTATTGCTCAACCAGGTGGAAGATATCTCCCCGAGCCGTGCCCAACGCACATTAGTAACTGTGCTTTGTATGTACGCCAAGAAAGTGATTGCCATGCAATGGAAATCCAGGTTGGGGCCAACCGTAAAAAATTGGGAGCAGTTAATTGAGAAATCTATACCCTACATATACATGAGAAGAGGCTGCCCGGAAAAGTTTAACAAGATCTGGGACTTATGGATTGACGAAGACCCTGTTGTACGCTCTCCTAACCGTTTATAGCTATCACGCATGTAAGAGTTAGTTATAGAAAAATATAACCCGGGTTGATGGGTGCCCGCTCCACCCACCCCCTCCTCTGGTGCTCGGGAGTTGGGAGGTAGTGGGGTAATAACTGAATAAATCAATTAATACTAAAGTGTGATGGGGTAAATAAATGAAATAACAGGGAAGAAAAAGGGGTTGGGGTAGACTATTTGGTATTATCCTTTACTTCCTCCATTTTGATTGTAATTCCTTTAGGTTTTTGCTCATTACAATACAGTCTAGAAACAAAGAATACTAGCATGACACCATTTTGTTATCTTTTTCTTTATCTTTCTTTAAAGTTTATTGACTATGCAGCAATCTCACAAATAAGACATTTTCTTCTGTTTGTATGCAATGTAACCTGTACAATTGAGATGCTAAATAAAAGAATTGTTAAAAAAAAAAGAAAAGATCAGTCCCTCGGTACCACAGAAGTTGGACAGGACTGTTCTATAGGATCTATCCCCAAGGCAAAAAAATATGCTCTGGAACTCCAAATAATGCAAAGCTTTCAGTATCATAAATAAATGAATATATTTGGAGAATGCTGGAAATTGTAGCTCAGCAACAACTTGAGGAACCATGGTCACCTTTCCATGTATCAATGTGTTAAAAATGTTCCTTCAACTATTAAATTATGCTCATATTTCAATATGTTATCGCCATATGTTTAAGGAACCTGTTTTGTTTATTTTAATTTCTAGCATGGGTTTTAATTCAAAATAGTTTTTAAAGCAGTGTTTTAGTTTTATGCACATTTAAAGTTTACAGGATTATGATCTGCAGCAGCATTAATTGAATCTAATTATTGGGAATCGAAGGGTTCTTAAACATAAAGGAAAATTAATTAGATAATGATGAAATTGACCATAGTGTGTTTTGTGAATGTGATAGGGTCCATTGGGGCAGGGGCTAATTTGAATGATGAACAGTCTCTGTAACACCCTTCTTAAACGTGTCAACATAAAGGTTAATAATGCACTGTGAACAAAAAATATATTCATTACCTACTCCATCAGGCCTATACCAAGAATAAAAACATCAAAGAAAATAAGTTTCTTATAAATATGCAACATACCTAGAATAATTACAGTAAAATGTTTCTGGTAACATCAATACTGTGACTGTTGATATACAAGATTTTCAGTTAGACAGTTCCGCCTAGTCTTTACAATTGTAGGTGATATCTCATTTTTGGCTTGTTGAATTAGGTTTTTTCCCGGGCAACATATTATTTTCCAACCAGCAACCAAAGCAAGTATGTTTTGACTTAAAAGTATCAATCAAAACAGTCAGATAGTTCTAAAAGCAGATATATGGTTATCCATTTATTCCCTATATGTATTATATAGGGATGCACCAAATCCAGGATTCCAATATGCATATGCAAATTAAGGGCGGGGAGGGAAATCACATGACTTTTTATCACAAAACACGGAAGTAAAAAAAACGTTTCCCTTTCCCACCCCTAATTTGCATATTCAAATTAGGATTTGGTTTGGTATTCGGCCGAATCTTTTGCGAAGGATTCAGCGTTCGGCCGAATCCAAAATAGAGGAGTCAATGCATCATTAGTATTATATGTTTTTACTATATAGTACCGGTATAGAATCTATTAACCAGAAAGATCGGAACCTATATATTTCCAGATAAGAGATCTTTACACAATTTTGATCACCATACCTCAAGTCTGCTAAAATTCAGAAAATATAGAGTAGGTGATACCTTTTATTGGCAAGTAGATTTTAAAAAAATGCAAGCTTTTGGGACTACATAGGTCTCTGCTTCTGGCAAGGTTTAAAGTTTATTTTATACATACTTGTCAGATTGATAATTTTACTCCGTGCTAGTGTGTATTAATGTCATGATTTTTTTAGTTTCTGTTTAAACTTTAAACAGAAACTAAAAAAATCATGACATTAATACACACTAGTACAGAGTAAAATTATCACTTTGCAATCACTGTGTGATGGAGCTGATACCTTTCTGCAAAGTATTCCTGCTGCTGCTGCAATGTCTGGTCTTGTCACTGTCGCTATGAACAACAATTTTCAATAACCTTTCGATATTGGTGGTTGTCTGTCAACAATCACTCACCATTCTCGCCTTTCAGATATTCAACTTCCATAGGCGTTTTCACTTCCATTGCTTCCTCCATTTCACAATAGGTCATCAGTTCTTGAATTCTATTTTTCTGATTAAGTAGGAAACTTCCATCCTCATCTCTCTCAATTTGTATACCAAGGTAATATGTGACATTTCCCAAATCCTTCATTTCAAAGTTTGCCTTTAGTCTTTGAACAATATCATCAATGTCCCCTTCTTGCTCATAACAGACTAGCACATAATCCACATAGATCAATACAAATATCCATCTGTTGGTTTCTTTCTTACTGTAAAGACATCCTCCATGTAAAATCCTCCATGTAAAAGGACTTGATTTATTTTCTCATTCCAGGTTCTGGCAGCCTGTTTAAGTCCATATAAGCCCTTCTGAAGCTTGCATACCAAAGCTATGGTTTCTGGATTCACAAAACCAGGTGGTTGTTCCATGTATATGTCTTCATCAATGTCACCATAAAGAAATGTAGTTTTCACATCTAGGTGGCTTACTTGCATACCTTTACTGGCTGCCATACATAAAAATGTTCTCACAGTTGTATGTTTCACTACTGGAGCAAACGTTTCATCATAGTCCTGACCAAATTTTTGTGAGTACCCTTTGGCAACTAATCTAGCCTTGTAATGCTCAACTTCTTCATTTGCATTGTATTTCACTTTAAATATCCACTTACAACCTATTTCTTTGTGACCCTGAGGTAACTGAAAAGTCCATGTTTAATTTTTGTTCAAGGAATCAATTTTCTCTTGTGCTGAAACTTGCCATTTTTTTGGCTTCACTTTTTGGTAGCTGATTGATCTCTTCCCAGGAGTTTAGTTCAAATAAAAAATGTGACATTTGGTTGTTGATATGTACTTTGTGAATTTTCCATCATGTGCTTCATAGAGTCACCTGTTTTTGCAAGTGGTTCTACCTTCCTGTCACAGACACTGTTGTTTTCTCTTCAGAGGATTCAGTTATCATGGTTTTTGATAAGGAAGACTAATCAAAATATATGCTGTGGCTTACTGTCACTTTGCAGGTTTTCAGATTTAGAACTCTAAAAGCTTTACTTTGCTCACTGTATCCAACCAATACACCTTTTGTAGCTCTGTTTCCCAGTTTGTGACATTTTTCACTTGGAATGTGCACAACCAAATGTTCTCAAGTGATTTACACTAGGTTTCTTACCATTCCACAACTCGTAAGGGGCAGCTGTTATAGATTATGTTGGTAAGCGGGTTTGTAGATATATTGCTGTGGTTATTGCTTCTCCCCAGAATTTGTTTGAGAAGTTGGCATCATTTTGGCATCTCTACTAGTGATGTGCGAAACTGCGCTTTTTTTTACGCCGGCGTCCATTTTTTTTTACGCCGGCGAATTTTTTCGGCCGAATTTTCGCGGGCGTTTAACGAATTTATTTGCTGGTGGCAAATTGCGCAAATTCGCCACAAATTCGTGCCTGGCAAATAAATTCGCCCATCACTAATCTCTACAAGTGTGCAATTCTTTCTTTCTGCTACACTGTTCTGTTCTGTAGTGTATGGAGCACTTGTTTGATGTTAAATGCCTTGTTCCTTTAGATATGCTTTAGCTTCAATGCTTGTGTACTCCCCTCCATTGTCAGATCTTAGTGTCACAGGATTGCGCTGGAATTTGTTTGTGAATTCTGCTATATACTCCTTGAGTTTATCCAGTGTTTCACTTTTGCGCTTCATTAGATATACTTTTGTGTATCTGGAGTAATCATCTATGAAAGTCACAAAATACTTGTCTCCAGCTGGGGTCTGTGTTCTCATTGGTCCAAACACATTACTGTGGATCATCTCTAAGGGTTGACTTGCCCTGCTCTGACTTGTTTTAGGTAGTGGTAACCTTGTTGCCTTTGCTTTGATACAGCAGATGCATTTCATGATTGTATTGCATGGTGACATATCCATATCAGAAGTCATATTTTTTTTAACAGTTCATGTATTGCATCTGGATGTCTGTGTCCCAGACGTCTGTGCCATGTATGAATGCATTTCTGATGAGGCGATTGAGTTTCAATTTTAGCCTTGTTTTCTCCACTTTTGAGCTCATACAGGTGTCTGTCTGCTGTTCCCTCAGCTATAGTTTCTGAACCATTCTGAATTGTGCATACTTTGCCTTTAAAATGAACAGAGCACCCTGCATTTGTTAAACATTTCACTGATAGGAGGCTCCCCTCTAATTCTGGAACATACAGTACATCCTTCATAAGTATATTATGTTTTTGTCCTGTGCTTGTGACACAGTTCACATAGCATGACCAATTCCTTTCACAGTGATGCTGTCCCCATTTTCAAGGAACACTTTCTCGTTTGTATCATAGTCTATTTGATCAAAGAAATGCTTATCACTTGTCGTGTGACTCGTTGTTCCTAAATCAGTACACCAGTTTGATGATCTTGTGTAAGCTTATGACATACACTCCACTGTATATCTAAACTATCTAGAGTTTTATGTGCAACACCTTTGCAAAACAGTAGGGGAGGTTCTGGGAACAGCCCATCGTCCAACTGTATCATGGGTTGGAGTAAGCGATGAGCAATATCTTTCGCAGCATTTGCCTCAGAAATGATATCCATAGACTTCAATGGGTGAAAAAAATTATGCGCCGCATTGCACAACAAAAAAAAATGTGATGCCCATAGACTTTAATGCAATATGGTGAATTTGCCGTTTCACTAATTTTTCGTGAAGTGAAATGTGTCAATTCTCCCATCACGAGTTCCCTCATAATTTTGGAAAGGCTTCTAGTTGTAAATTGTGTGTGACAACAAGTGGGACCCCCTTATTCTTTGTGGTACTATATGTTTGTATTGGAGGAGTTTATCCCTGGGTATGGAGATAGCTCTTATGATTTGGTTATCTGTTATTCTGGTGTTTGATGAAGTTCTCTTGGGTGTTCATCCCTGTCAATAGGGTCTGAACAGATACGATTATATTGTATTACCTGGCTGTATATGATTGACCTCTTTATATGTTTGGATTGGAAACTGTTACTCCTGAGGTTCGTGTGTCTGTTTTTTATAAACTGAGGTGACAAGATTTCTATTTTGAGTGGTGTCCAGGAAATTAATTTTTCTCAACATATTTAGAAAACAATATATGGCAGGTATCAAAGCCTCTTTACTAATTCATCAGAATGTGTTCAACTGTCTTGAGCAGTGAAACTTCATCTGTGCTATGAAGTGTTAGAGCTCAGTTGCAAGATGGGGCATATTTTTGCTGATTTTACAATTTTTGTAATATGTGTGGTTGCAGAATTTATTATGTTAGGAAATGCATTACCCACAATTATACTAAATTACATTTTTAGACAAAAAGAGTCTTTCATACTCAAACTACCTCACTATGTGTACAGAATGGCTATTCAGGGCTATCTAAGCCTGCATATGTAGTTAACATTAGAAGAGTGAAGGGTAATTGCTTCAAGAGGTTAGGTGGTAACCATAAATCTCAGATGAAGTACAGGCTTTTAGGACAAATGGCTAGACAATCTGGGGCCTTACTAAAAGCCCATTTAAACTGCTGAGAATAAGGTTGCTTGTATCCTTAACGTCAAAATGGCAATTGAAGTTCATCAAACGTACATAAGTGTGTATATATATATATATATATATATATATATATATATATATATATATATATATATATATATATATATATATATATATATATATTATTTATTTATTTAATTAACTGCTTTGTCTATTCATGTGAAGTGGATCTATTTCATGTACTGCAGCTATCTTAATGCTATACTGTGGTTTTCTTTTCTCTAGGCTATATTTGGATAGTATATCTCAGTTTTTTACACTGGGAATCACAGTCTTTATACCTATAGCTGTAGTTACAAAACCACCCAGTAATGAAAGATTTGCATTTTTTTGTGCTTGCAAATAAATTCCATAAATATCTTCAGTTTACATAAATTATGGAATATAGACTGATAAAGCTTCATCAAGGCTCAGAGAGAGGGAGAAATGGTTGTGGTGGGCGGATCTACTTGTCAAGTTCGAGAATATTGCTCAGCAGTTTCATCTATACAGAGCCACTTATTTGGGGAACTTATGCAAACAATTTATACACTAGAAATATTGAACACCTTTTTGGTGATATATGATAAACAACCATTTTAGTTATGCCTCATTGTTTGGATGCAATGCTCATGTAGGGGCTCCATACTACATGAAAGTCTTTGTCTGTTTCCTGCACATATAGACACAAATATTTGTGTGCATATGTATAAAATTCTGCAACCATTATGCTCCACTTTACTTTTTTCACATTAATGCAATTCACGTTAATGATAATAATTTAGAAAAACTTTTGTAAATTTAAAGTTAATTAAAGCCATTTTTTTACAATGTGGAAACCATATTTGGTAAAACATACCAAAAGTTAATAATAAGGTCCTTAGAATTTAAAGGCAGAAAAGCAACAGCTAGTTTGTTTCTGCTCATAAAATGCTTAATTCTGTTTTATTCTATGCATGTTTTAATTCATATACCAAAGCTGTCATTACTGCACATGCCCCTATTGTTCACCAATTTTTTTTATAAAGAAGTACTTTCTTATGTTTTAATTTTCTCCTTTCAGTGTCATATTCTGTGCCCTATTTATAGCCATTTTACTCTTATAGAAAATGCTTCCCTGGTCTCTGTTAATTCCTTGATATATTTTAATGTTTTTATAATGGTGCCTCTTTCTCCTGTCACTCTTCTGAGCTATTTAATATGTGCATATCCTTGCTTGTCTGTGGCCTTGCCTGGGAAGAAATCTAAATGGCTCATTCAATTTAGTTATCTTTCATTTGCAGTAAGCAGTGGTGCATATATTCTAGAAAATAATGTAGGAGCACAGAAGGGCAATTGCAGGGATAATGGTCCAGATTCATTGCAATTAGAAAGGCTTATCTCATGGTTAATGTCATAAACATGCCATTGAAATGTATTCAAAGTGAATAAAGACATATGTTTTTGTTACTGAACTATATTTGGCCCATAGTAATTTATAAGCAATGTTGTCTTTATTCATATCTGTTGCAACTATGATTTCTCATAATGTAAGTCCTAGAGTCCAGTAAAATGTGCCCTCCAGTCGCCACTAAATTAAAACATTTTTAAGATGTTTTTGTTTGTATAAGAATAAAGACCACTCAACCCAATATATATAATAGGTTGGCCCATTGGTTTTATGTGCAGATTGATGTGATAGAATTAGTCTAAGCATGCTACATTTATGCTCATGTTTTGTACATAAAGGGGCACATTTAATAAGGTTCGCGTTTTTGAGTTGGATTTTTTGGTCAAAACTCAGATTTATGTGTTAAAAAAACTAGAATTTGTTGACATTTTTGGAAAAACTAAATTTTTTTGAGATTTATTCTACCCCAACCCTGGAACTAGCTCGAATATGAAAATACACCATGTAATCACTATTTGTAATTATAGTCCCCATAAACAAAACAATTGGATATTTTCTACTTACAGTATGACATCTACATGTTCAATATCTGTCATGAATCTTATTTCATCCAAAAACCCATGGCCTTTTGAGAACTGTAGTTCTGCAATAGCAGGAGAGATTCAGGTTAAAAAATATGCTATATACATACTCTCATGATCATTTGAACCTCATTTTAAATTCATTACATACCTGCTAAAACATATGTTTATTTAATTTTATTCATTTATTAAGGGGGTTATTTATAAAAATGTTGCATTTTAGAGTTATGTGAGTTTTTTTTATACCTCAAATGAATTCGAATGAACTACAACGGAAATGTTTTCTAATTTAAGAAAAAAACTGTAATGGAAAAAAACTCAAATCAGCAAGTTTGCAGTTAACAACCCAAAAACTCGAATTGATTGAGTTTTCAGGGGGAAAAAACTGGAATCGCTCTAATTGATTGAATTTTCAAGTAAAATTCTCCAAAAAAACCGCAAACATCATGAAGGCTATGAACAGCTTCAAATAAATAAAAATAACCTTTAATACCTGGTGGTCTAGCAGTGGTATTCTCCAAATGATGCACGGTCGCACCACTTTTGAGTTTGACGTGAGCGATGACGTCATTGTGAATATTTAATGGGACCACAGGCAATAACTCACTGGCCAACGTAGCTCTAAGTTCATAGTTACTGGTTCTTAACTGTTCCTGACCTTGCCTGCCCCCGATCATTCCTAGTCTGCTGTCTGTCTGACCTTTGCCCATTTATTGACCATTCTCTCAGAACTCATTCTGTACCGTGACACTGTTCGTTTTGACACAGCTTGTGACCCTGATTATACTCGTCTGCCGAATTTGTTGTTGGCCTGTTCCTAGACCACGCTCCTTGTTCTTAGTTCTTACTGCACAAGTTTGGTTCCCATGTGAAGTTCTTAAAAGTTTTGAAAGTCCGTTATTAATGAAAGGACATTCTATGACATAATGTTAATGTAAAACTAGGTTGAAAATGCTAAAGTGGGGATGGGGGCAACAAGAACATTAAACTTAAAATGCCAATTGAAAAATGTCTAACCTTTTAAAAATGATAAACTGGACAGAGGTATTCAATAGAAAAAAATACTTAAGGGGAATGGAAGCCTTGGTTAAGAAATGAAGAAATTAATTTGGTGCATGAGCAAGCTACACAAAGATAGGGAATTTACTGCTGATGGAGTGGTTTGTCTCAATTAAAGGAGATTAGCTGAAGCACTTGGCGAATAACAGTTTCTTGAGAAAAAAGCAGGCTATGAATCATGTAACATTATTAAATGTCCAGACGTACCTATATGGTGAGATTTTTTTTTTTTAAGCTGATTTTTGGCAGTGCTTAAATTAACATTGCATTGAAGAGCAACAGCTTTAGCTATCTTGGAAGCATGTAAGTAGGGATGGGTGAATTTGAGCCGTTTCGTTTCACCAAAAATTCACCGCTGGCGAATTGTCGCTGACGCCCATTAAAGTATATGGGCATCAAAATTTTTTTTTTTTTTTGACACACGCCGCCATACAAGTCTATGGGCGTCATTTCCATGGCAAAATTTTTTTTGCCTATCCCTACATGTAAGGAAAGAGTGCAAAGTTTGAATACTGTATGATCAGCTCTTATATTGTCATCTTAATTCTGCTGCTAGGGATGTCTCTGGATAATTTAACAATGATGGCAGAAATCATTATAATGATGAATATTGTGATGATGGAATGTGTTAATTATGTGATGATACATAATTATGTCTACATACTGTGACATATGGTATCCTAAAACCCAGAACTAATGGTTAGGTCTTGGTCGTGGCTCACACTTCTGCCTATAACCACCACCTTTTGCTTGTGGAGCAGCCCTCCGCTAATCATATGCCACGAGGAGAAAACCAAGGCGAGAGTTCTGGGCAGATAGGGGAACCATAACTTGTCACATTAGGAAGGAACAGGAAGTGTAGTCGAGGGACAGGCCAAGGTCAATACAAATCAGACCCAGGGACCTAGTCGAGGATACAGGCCAATTACTTACAATAAGTAATGCCGTATAAAGTCAGGATCCAAGAGAATTGTCAGTAACAGGCATAGGTCGTTATAGGCAGCGAACTAGCAGAAGTCAGGAACAGGCAAGGGTTAAAGAACAGATAATCAGACTTGAATCACACCCAAGAACTATCAGGAAATAGACCTACATTGGGCAAGTGAAACTGGGTAATGGCGCTGATAAATAGGGATGCAACAAATCCACTATTTTGGATTCGGCCAACCCTTCGCGAATACCGAACCGAATCCTGGATTGATTTTGATGACATTATTAAGCCGGAATTTCATCGTGCAGCGCAGACCACTATTTTAAGAAAGATTCTATCTATTTCCATGGCAAGCATAAAATGAAGAAACATAATGTGAAGGACACTGTCAGTTGAAACAGCACTGTCAGCTATTAAAAGTTCATGGGTAGAGAGTAGAGATGTCGCGAACTGTTCGCCGGCGAACTTGTTCGCGCGAACATCGGGTGTTCGCGCTCGCCGGAAGTTCGCGAACGTCGCGCGACGTTCGCCATTTTGGGTTCGCCATTGTTGGCGCTTTTTTTTGCCCTCTCACCCCAGACCAGCAGGTACATGGCAGCCAATCAGGAAGCTCTCCCCTGGACCACTCCCCTTCCCTATAAAAACCGAAGCCCTGCAGCGTTTTTTCACTCTGCCTGTGTGTGCTGAAGAGATAGTGTAGGGAGAGAGCTGCTGCCTGTTAGTGATTTCAGGGACAGTTGAAAGTTTGCTGGCTAGTAATCGTTTTGATACTGCTCTGTTATTGGAGGGACAGAAGTCTGCAGGGGTTTGAGGGACATTTAAGCTTAGGTAGCTTTGCTGGCTAGTAATCTACCTTCTACTGCAGTGCTCTGTATGTAGCTGCAGTGGGCAGCTGTCCTGCTTCTGATCTCATCTGCTGACTGCTGCAATAACAGTAGTCCTTGTAAGGACTGCTTTTATTTATTTTTTTGTTGTTTTACTACTACTACTACTACTACTACTATAAGAGCCCAGTGCTATTAGTCTAGCAGTGTTGGGGAGTGGGACTGGTGTGCTAATCTGCTGCTCCTAGTAGTTCAGCAGCACCAACTTTAATTTTTTTTTTTAATATTCATTTTTTTTTTATTTTACTTTTTTTATTTTACTACCGCTGTAGTAGTGTATAAGTTGACCTTTTAGGCATTATTTGCCCTGTAGGCATTATTTGCACACTGTTTTCTTCAACCCGCCATCGAGCTGTGTGACCTTGTTCCCATTCTGTCTAAATATCCATAATATTACCGTCTCCAGAAAAAACACCGGAGTCACTTTTTTCAAGCAGCCATAATATATTTTACGTAATCCGTATCCACCGCTGTAGTAGTGTATACGTTGGCCTTGTAGGCATTATTTGCACACTGTTTTCTTCAACCCGCCATCGAGCTGTGTGACCTTGTTCCCATTCTGTCTAAATATCCATAATATTACCGTCTCCAGAAAAAACACCGGAGTCACTTTTTTCAAGCAGCATTCATATATTTTACGTAATCCGTATCCACCGCTGTAGTAGTGTATACGTTGGCCTTGTAGGCATTATTTGCACACTGTTTTCTTCAACCCGCCATCGAGCTGTGTGACCTTGTTCCCATTCTGTCTAAATATCCATAATATTACCGTCTCCAGAAAAAACACCGGAGTCACTTTTTTCAAGCAGCATTCATATATTTTACGTAATCCGTATCCACCGCTGTAGTAGTGTATACGTTGGCCTTGTAGGCATTATTTGCACACTGTTTTCTTCAACCCGCCATCGAGCTGTGTGAGCTTGTTCACATTTTGTCTAAATATTGATAATATTATCGTCTCTAGAAAAACCACTTGAGTTACTTTTTTTCAAGCAGCATTCATATATTTTACGTAATCCGTATCCACCGCTGTAGTAGTGTATACGTTGACCTTGTAGGCATTATTTGCACACTGTTTTCTTCAACCCGCCATCGAGCTGTGTGACCTTGTTCCCATTCTGTCTAAATATCCATAATATTACCGTCTCCAGAAAAAACACCGGAGTCACTTTTTTCAAGCAGCATTCATATATTTTACGTAATCCGTATCCACCGCTGTAGTAGTGTATACGTTGGCCTTGTAGGCATTATTTGCACACTGTTTTCTTCAACCCGCCATCGAGCTGTGTGAGCTTGTTCACATTTTGTCTAAATATTGATAATATTATCGTCTCTAGAAAAACCACTTGAGTTACTTTTTTTCAAGCAGCATTCAGATATTTTACGTAATCCGTATCCACCGCTGTAGTAGTGTATACGTTGACCTTGTAGGCATTATTTGCACACTGTTTTCTTCAACCCGCCATCTAGCTGTGTGTATTATCGTTTCCAGAAAAACCAACTGAGTTTTTGTTGTTGTTGTTGTTTTTTTAAAAATAATGCCAGGCAAAGGCAGGCCGCCACGCAGAGGCCGTGCTAGGGGCCGTGCTGCTATGCAATCCTGTGGCCCTAGCAAATTGCCCAGTTTTAAAAAGCCAATGACCCTGAACTCCCAAAATGCTGAAGAGGTAGTTGACTGGCTTACACAGCACACCCCATCCTCTACCGTTTCTAACTTTACCACAACATCCTCCTCATCCTCCACTGCTATGGCCACCCCACGTAACACTTCCTCCACCACCGGTGCCCCTTCTTCACTGGGGTCAGAGGAGTTATTTTCCAATGAGTTTCTTGAACTGAGTAATGCGCAACCATTATTGCCAGAAGAAGATGAAGGAGATGAGGACCTTACACCAGATTTAATTCTGGCAGAGAACACGATAGAGATGGACATAATGAGTGATGAGGAGGAGGTCCCCGCTGCTGCTTCCTTCTGTGATGTGTCAGAAGAAATTGATGCATCTGAGGAGAATGATGATGAGGAGATTGATGTTTTGTGGGTGCCTAGTAGAAGAGAGCAAGAGGAGGGTAGTTCAGATGGAGAGACGGAGAGTCAGAGAGGCAGTAGGAGAATAAGACTTAGAAGAAGCAGGGAGGACAGCCCGCAGGGATCAGCAGGGCAACAACATGTATCGGCACCTGTGTTCAGCCGGCCAACGCACCCGCCATTGCCGCCAATACCGCCAACTCCGCCAACTTCTACTGTTACCGCCAGATCGCACACTTCCAAAAAGTCAGCAGTGTGGGATTTTTTTAATGTGTGTGCCTCTGACAAAAGCATTGTAATTTGCAATGAGTGCAGTCAGAAACTGAGCCTTGGTAAGCCAACAGCCACATAGGTACAACTTCTATGCGAAGGCACATGAGCGGCAAGCACAAAGCACTTTGGGAGCAACACCTCAAAGGCAACAGGCAAACTAAAAGCCACACTCCTTCTGGTCCAGCATCTTACTGCTCTACCTCTGCTCTCCTTGACCCGTCTGAACCACCCTCCACTCCGCCTTCCACCTTGACCACCTGTTCCCATTCCCAGTCATCTGCCACCAGCCAAGTTTCTGTGAAGGCCATGTTTGAGCGTAAGAAGCCAATGTCTGACTGTCACCCCCTTGCCCGGCGTCTGACAGCTGGCTTGTCTGCACTCTTAGCCCGCCAGCTTTTACCATACCAGCTGGTGGACTCTGAGGCCTTCCGCAAATTTGTAGCAATTGGGACACCGCAGTGGAAGGTACCCAGCCGCAATTTTTTTCTAAAAAGGGAATACCACACCTGTACCAACATGTGCAGAGCCAAGTTACCGCATCTCTGTCACTTAGTGTTGGGCCAAAGGTCCATATGACTACTGACGCATGGTCCTCCAAGCATGGTCAGGGCAGGTATGTCACCTACACTGCCCACTGGGTGAACTTGGTAATGGCTGGGAAGCAGGGAATGGGTAGCTCAACAACAACAGTGGAGTTGGTGTCACCGCCACGGATTGCACGCGGTTCTGCCACCACCTCTACTCCTCCATCGCTCTCTACCTCGTCTTCTTCTTCTTCTTACTCTGCTGCTGGGTCCTCCTTCTCCTCCTCCACACCTGTGCACCCCCAGCTCCCCCTAGGCTATTCGACGTGCCAGGTACGCCGTTGTCACGCTGTCTTGGGGATGACGTGCCTGGAAAGCAAAAACCATACCGGATCTGTACTCCTGTCATCTCTGCAGTCACAGGCCGATCGGTGGCTGACCCCACACCAACTGCAGATCGGAAAAGTGGTGTGTGACAATGGAAGCAATCTGTTGGCAGCGTTGAGACTAGGCAATTTAACACATGTGCCCTGCATGGCACATGTGTTAAATTTAATAGTCCAACGTTTTGTCTCCAAGTACCCAGGATTCCAGGACGTTCTCACCCAGTCCAGAAAGGTGTCGGCCCATTTCAGACGTTCCTACACAGCCATGGCACGCCTTGCTGACATTCAGCAGCGCTACAACATGCCAGTCAGGCGTTTGATTTCTGACAGCCAGACTCGCTGGAATTCAACGCTCCTTATGTTGGAACGTCTGCTGCAACAACAAAGGGCCGTCAACGAGTACCTTTTTGAACTGGGTGGTAGGACTGGATCTGCACAGCTGGGGATTTTTTTCCCCCGTTACTGGGTGCTTATGCGCGATGCCTGCAGGCTCATGCGACCTTTTGAAGAGGTGACAAATATGGTCAGTTGCACCGAAGGCACCATCAGCGACCTAATACCCTTCGCTTTCTTCCTGGAGCGTGCCGTGCGACGAGTGACAGATGAGGCTGTAGACCAGCGTGACGAGGAGCTGGAAGCGCACGATTTCTGGTCGGAATCACCAGAACGAACCCAGGCACCTGCTGCAACGCAGGGAGAGGTGCCAGAAGTGGAGTCAGAGGAGGAAGGTGGCTTTGTGGAGGAGGAGGAGGAGGACCAACAGGAGCAGGCTTCCCAGGGGGCTAGTGGTGACCTTTTGGGGACCCCTGGTCTTGTACGTGGCTGGGGGGAGGAGACCGTGGATGATGCAGTCCTTGATAATGAGGAAGCGGAGATGGATAGCTCTGCATCCAACCTTGTGAGAATGGGGTCTTTCATGCTGTCATGCCTGTTGAAGGACCCCCGTATCAAGAGGCTTAAGGAGAAGGACCTGTACTGGGTCGCAACGCTACTAGACCCTCGGTACAAGCATAAAGTGTCAGAAATGTTACCAACATACCACAAGTCCGAAAAGATGCGGCATTTACAAACCAGCCTGCAAAACATGTTGTACAATGCTTTTAAGGGTGATGTCACTTCAGGAACTCATCAACATTCCAGGGGCAGAGGTGCCAGTAATCCTGCCACGAGCACACCTGCAAGGACAAAGCCCTTTGGCCAGTCTGTAACGTCAGACATGCAAATGTTTTTCTGTCCAAGGCAGCGCCACAACCCTTCTGGATCCACCCTCAAAGAACGCCTCGACCGGCAGGTAGCGGACTACCTGGCATTAACTGCAGATATCGACACTCTGAGGAGCGATGAACCCCTGGACTACTGGGTGCGCAGGCTTGATCTGTGGCCAGAGCTGTCACAATTTGCCATGAACCTCTTGTCTTGCCCAGCCTCAAGTGTGCTCTCAGAAAGGACCTTCAGTGCAGCAGGAGGGATTGTAACTGAGAAGAGAACTCGCCTAGGTCACAAAAGTGTCGATTACCTGACCTTTATTAAAATGAATGAGGGGTGGATCTCGGAGGGTTACTGCACGCCGGAAGACTTGTTCTGACTTCTATGCAGCTGTCCTTCTCTTCAAGCCTCATGACTCCACACACAGCTGTCCTTTAGCGTCCTCCTCCTCCCTCCGCCACCGTTACAAACTAGGGTGCAAACCCTACTGGTTTAATTTTTTCTGGCCTCTGTGCTTCAGTGGCTGCAACCAAAAAAACTGGGCAAACAATGTCTACAAGGTCAACGTATGGCAAAAAATGACTATTTTCAGCATTTATATGGCATATTTTTTCTGGCAACTGTGCTTCAGTGGCTGCATCCAAAAAAATGCATATTTTCTGCATTTATATGGCATAATTTTTCTGGCCTCTGTGCTTCAGTGGCTGCAACCAAAAAATGCATATTTTCTGCATTTATATGGCATAATTTTTCTGGCCTCTGTGCTTCAGTGGCTGCAACCAAAAAAATTTATGTTTTCAGCATTTATATGGCATAATTTTTCTGGCAACTGTGCTTCAGTGGCTGCGACCAAAAAAATTTATATTTTCAGCATTTATATGGCATATTTTTTCTGGCCTCTGTGCTTCAGTGGCTGCGGCCAAAAAAACTGGGCAAACAATGCCTACAAGGTCAACGACGTTGACCTTGTAGGCATTGTTTGCCCAGTTTTTTTGGCCGCAGCCACTGAAGCACAGAGGCCAGAAAAAATATGCCATATAAATGCTGAAAATAGTCATTTTTTGCCATACGTTGACTCAACGTATATGGCAAAAAATGACTATTTTCAGCATTTATATGGCATATTTTTTCTGGCAACTGTGCTTCAGTGGCTGCGACCAAAAAAATGCATATTTTCTGCATTTATATGGCATAATTTTTCTGGCCTCTGTGCTTCAGTGGCTGCAACCAAAAAAATTTATATTTTCAGCATTTATATGGCATAATTTTTCTGTCAACTGTGCTTCAGTGGCTGCGACCAAAAAAATGCATGTTTTCTGCATTTATATGGCATAATTTTTCTGGCCTCTGTGCTTCAGTGGCTGCAACCAAAAAAGTTTATATTTTCAGCATTTATATGGCATAATTTTTCTGTCAACTGTGCTTCAGTGGCTGCGACCAAAAAAATGCATATTTTCTGCATTTATATGGCATAATTTTTCTGGCCTCTGTGCTTCAGTGGCTGCAACCAAAAAAATTTATATTTTCAGCATTTATATGGCATAATTTTTCTGGCAACTGTGCTTCAGTGGCTGCGTCCAAAAAAACTGGGCAAACAATGTCTACAAGGTCAACGTATGGCGAAAAATGACTATTTTCAGCATTTATATGGCATATTTTTTCTGGCAACTGTGCTTCAGTGGCTGCGTCCAAAAAAACTGGGCAAACAATGCCTACAAGGTCAACGTATGGCAGTTGTTTAAAGAGAACAGTAGATTACTAGCCAGCAAAGCTACCTAAGCTAAAATGTCCCTCAAATCCCTGCAGACTTCTGTCCCTCCAATACAGAGCAGTATCAAGCAGATTACTAGCCAGCAAACTTACTATCATCTGTCCCTGAAATCACTAACAGCTCTCCCCCTACACTATCTCTTCCAAGCACACACAGGCAGATTTTTCAGATACATTTTTGCCCTTGATCCCCTCTGGCATGCCACTGTCCAGGTCGTTGCACCCTTTAAACAACTTTAAAATCATTTTTCTGGCCAGAAATGTCTTTTCTAGATGTTAAAGTCGCCTTCCCATTGAAGTCTATGGGGTTCGCGAACCGTTCGCGAACCGCTCGCGTTTTTGCGCAAGTTCGCGAATATGTTCGCGAACTTTTTTTCCGACGTTCGCTACATCCCTAGTAGAGAGGTTGTTGGTTATGCTTTCACCTCCAATAACAATAGGCATCACTCACTAATGATCTAAATACATAGTTATTGTCTGGGCTTACAGATATGCCAGCATGACTGTCAGTCCCAGCACAAAGCTATGCTCCAGCATGCTACAGGATACCATATTGCCTCTGATTAGAGTTCATGTACTGCTGCACAAACATCAGACCTGCTGTGTCTATATAACTGTATAGATACAATTAAAGTATGAATTCTTCTTTTTTTGGTGACTTGAAGCATTTGAGTATTAAATTATTATTCCATTTCATAAAAGCAGACAATCTCTCTTGTTTACTGCCATATGTAACACTTTAAAAAGAAGATGAATAACAGATGTTGCAAAGAGAAATTTTCAATACTGCATTCTGCCAAATGGAATTCCACATGTCTATGTTGTATATTGATAATGCTTAGGGGCACATTTACTATGGGTTGAATATTGAGGGTTAATTAACCCTTGATATTCGACCATCGAAGTTAAATCCTTCGACTTCGAATATCAAAGTTGAAGGATTTACCGCAAACGATTCGAAGGATTTTAATCCATCGATCAAACAATTTTCCTTCGATCAGAAATTGCTAGGAAAGCCTATGGGGACCTTCCCCATAGGCTAACATTAGTGCTCAATAGGTTTTAGGTGGCGAAGTAGGTGGTCAAAGTTTTTTTTCAAATGGTTGAATAGTCTAACGATTTTTAGTTCGAATCGTTCGATTCCTTGCTATCAATAGGTCTAATGATGTAAGTGAGACTAAGAAAACTACTCCGGGGTTGGTTTTCACCACTACTTTCAATCCAAGCATCAGTATTGTCAACAAGGGGGTGAGGGACCATTGGAAAATTTTAGAGGCAGATTCTGACCTACGAAAACTGACCTCTAGTCCCCCAATGATGTGTTATAAAAGAGGCACGAACCTTAGGGATTTGCTTGTTAAGAGTGACCCAATTGACTGCTATGCAAAGAACCCTGGTGGCTGGTTACGTGATTTAAAGCTTGGCTGCTTCCGCTGTCCGTGCTGTACTTCATGTAGATATATGACTCCTGGCACATCTTTTCTTCATCCCCAAACAGGCAAGCGCCTGTCTATTAGACATCACATTACCTGCACTACCACGCATGTGGTCTACTTAATCACCTGTCCTTGTGGCCTTGTTTATGTGGGGAAGACAGACCAGACCCTAATATTACGGATGGATGGGCATCGGTCCGCCATCAGTACAGCGTTTAGGGATGGGGCCACTAATAAACCTGTTGCAAAGCATTTTTTGGAAATGAATCACAGATTACCCACTTTTAAGTATATTATAGACCATATCCCGCCCCTGAAACGTGGGGGTGATAGGTCTAAAATATTACTTCAACGGGAAGCTTTCTGGATACGTAAATTAAACACTATAGCCCCTTTAGGCTTAAATGAATATTGCTCCTACCTATGCTTCCTTGAGCAATGCTAACTGTTTGGATACAAAGTTGAAAAAATCCATATCCTCAATGTATCTATTCTCTGCTTATATTGAAGTGTTCATGTAATCTGTACATACTTGCTACAATGTTCTTATTTCTTCTCTGCTCTTTTTGGTGCAGGTGTTTCCTTTTTTCACATGATTATGTGGGCGTGCACAAAGGGGTGAGTGTCATGTTTTTAGGTATTTAAACACTGATGTTTTAATGTGAACAGGGTCTTGATAAAGGTCTTAGAAAAAGACCGAAACGTTGGCCGGTTCCTGTTTTAAATTTATTTAATAAATATGGAGTTTTAAACTGAAAAATCCTGGTGTGCACCTTTTGTCAGTGGAATTTGGATAATGCAGCTATTTTCAGCGTAGCACCCATGTATGTGATCTAATCATTGGAGTCTCTCATGGATGGTGAGCTTTAGGACTTTGAATGTGTACAAATTGCAATACCTTGGCTGGGTATTCCTATCAGCACCCACATATACTGTATATAGGAAGTCTTTTTTTGACCTTTTTTGAGAAATTTTTTTTTATTCCTGCTTGGACTATCTGACAAGACAGACACCTTGTAGTGTACCATTGAGGAATATGTGGATCAAGTATGTTTTAACACTGATTATGCAGAGATTGGCACATTACTGAGGCAGACGCTAATCGGGTGCTGTGGCAGCAGAGCCATACGGATGTCCCATTTAAACTCAATATTAAGGATATCAGTAACGAGTGGGAACACCTTAAAAAGAGGGAGACTGATCTGGACTTACATGGCCTCTTTCTTTCAGATTATTATAGGGCCAAACGAATACCACGCGGTTTCCGCATTCACAATGTGCCCACCATTGGGAGGACGAACCCGGATTTTTGCAGAAAATGGATCGTCGTATTAAATCGATGCTCTTTCGATCTGATGATTTTGGTTGTTGATTTGGTTGTTGTAGTGTAAAGTGTTGACACTTTACACTACATGTTGAAGGAGCATCCACGGACTCCTATCATTTACATGCTGCCCAAGATACATAAATCCCAATCGGCACCCCCTGGCAAACCTATAATTTCGGTGGTAGGCTCTTTGTACCTGCCAGTTTCTACCTTCATTGACTCTTTTCTGCAATCCCATATAGTGTCTATGCCATCCTATATACAAGACTACTCATGTGATTAGAAAACTATATGATTTAGGTGACATCCCCACAGACCGCCTCCTTGTCACCATGGATGTTAAGAGCCTATACACAGTGATTCCGTATGATCATTGAGGCTTGCGAGAGGGTTTTACTCACGAGCACTGATGGTAACGTTCCCAGTGAATTTCTATTACACCTGTTTGAACTCACATTAACCAGAAACTTTTTCTGCTATGAAAATTCTTTTTATTTACAGATTTCTGGGAGAGCAATGGGCAGTGCCCTGGCACCTTCATATGCCAACCTATTCATGTTGAATTTTGAAACAGCAAACTTCTCACCATTGCTGGGGACTCCCAACTTGGTTGTCCTTTTATTAGACACCAGTGGGATCACCTGACTTTAGCTGGGAAGTATTTATCTATATGTATTCTGTGGTCACAGCCTCATTGCACCCCCGCCTAATGGTTTTAAAAATTAGTTATGAGCACAACTTTTGCTTGTTTGTTATAGTTATACAGGAGCAGTGACCAGCTCCATGTTGTAGCCCCCACCCTTCCCAGCTATAGGCAGGTGATCCCATTGGTGTCTAATAAAAGGGCAACCAAGTTTGGGAGTTTTACTTTGAAAGCAGCTAGTACTGTAAGTTGCAGGTAAAACTTAGTCCCTTGACTAATGTATAATGAAGCAGTATAATTCTTAATGAATCAGATGAAAATTGAGCGTCGGACTGGCCAGATATGGGATGACTTTGATGTAGTTGGCCAGCTTAAATATATTGCAATATTTGGACAAACAATCCCTGTTTTGTTTAAATGGTAAGGCATTTTTCAGTAGCAATATGCACAAAATGTCTCTGTCTTAAATAAATTGATAGTGGATGGAACCTGGAGATTTAAAGACAATACCTCAGCCACAATTTTGTGGTCACAGCCTCATTGCACCCCCGCCTAATGGTTTTCAAAATTAGTGTTGAGCCCAACTTTTCCTTGTTTGGAGGCCAAAGTGATGAAAGGGGGGGGGGCTGGTGGAAGGTTTATGGGTTACAGAGGAAAGCGGCATCTAGGAGGGGACAACCGGTGGGTCTACTTTTGTTTAGAATTGTTTGCAGCCTTCAGCGGCTATCGGAGGTTACAAGATATTATGTGACTAAAGTTTGTCCCAGTAGAAATTTGTTATATGATAGCAGATATATAGCATCCAGGCTGAGGTATTGTCTTTAAATCTCCAGGGAAACACAGGCTAGGACCATGGAGTATGTTTGGAAAGTACTCTGGCCAATTAGTCCACAGGTGGAACTGTTTAAGGGGAGCTTCTGTGTGCAGAGAGAGGTCAGTGTAAGCTTGAAGAAGAAAAGCGTGTGTTCCGAAACAAACGGTGTGTGATACTGGGACTCCAGAGAAAGAGTGCCTTATAGAGATGTCGCGAACTGTTCGCCGGCGAACTTGTTCGCGCGAACATCGGGTGTTCGCGCTCGCCGGAAGTTCGCGAACGTCGCGCGACGTTCGCCATTTTGGGTTCGCCATTGTTGGCGCTTTTTTTTGCCCTCTCACCCCAGACCAGCAGGTACATGGCAGCCAATCAGGAAGCTCTCCCCTGGACCACTCCCCTTCCCTATAAAAACCGAAGCCCTGCAGCGTTTTTTCACTCTGCCTGTGTGTGCTGAAGAGATAGTGTAGGGAGAGAGCTGCTGCCTGTTAGTGATTTCAGGGACAGTTGAAAGTTTGCTGGCTAGTAATCGTTTTGATACTGCTCTGTTATTGGAGGGACAGAAGTCTGCAGGGGTTTGAGGGACATTTAAGCTTAGGTAGCTTTGCTGGCTAGTAATCTACCTTCTACTGCAGTGCTCTGTATGTAGCTGCAGTGGGCAGCTGTCCTGCTTCTGATCTCATCTGCTGACTGCTGCAATAACAGTAGTCCTTGTAAGGACTGCTTTTATTTATTTTTTTGTTGTTTTACTACTACTACTACTACTACTACTATAAGAGCCCAGTGCTATTAGTCTAGCAGTGTTGGGGAGTGGGACTGGTGTGCTAATCTGCTGCTCCTAGTAGTTCAGCAGCACCAACTTTAATTTTTTTTTTTAATATTCTTTTTTTTTTTATTTTACTTTTTTTTATTTTACTACCGCTGTAGTAGTGTATAAGTTGACCTTTTAGGCATTATTTGCCCTGTAGGCATTATTTGCACACTGTTTTCTTCAACCCGCCATCGAGCTGTGTGACCTTGTTCACATTCTGTCTAAATATCCATAATATTACCGTCTCCAGAAAAAACACCGGAGTCACTTTTTTCAAGCAGCATTCATATATTTTACGTAATCCGTATCCACCGCTGTAGTAGTGTATACGTTGGCCTTGTAGGCATTATTTGCACACTGTTTTCTTCAACCCGCCATCGAGCTGTGTGACCTTGTTCCCATTCTGTCTAAATATCCATAATATTACCGTCTCCAGAAAAAACACCGGAGTCACTTTTTTCAAGCAGCATTCATATATTTTACGTAATCCGTATCCACCGCTGTAGTAGTGTATACGTTGACCTTGTAGGCATTATTTGCACACTGTTTTCTTCAACCCGCCATCGAGCTGTGTGACCTTGTTCACATTTTGTCTAAATATTGATAATATTATCGTCTCTAGAAAAACCACTTGAGTTACTTTTTTTCAAGCAGCATTCATATATTTTACGTAATCCGTATCCACCGCTGTAGTAGTGTATACGTTGACTTTGTAGGCATTATTTGCACAGTGTTTTCTTCAACCCGCCATCTAGCTGTGTGTATTATCGTTTCCAGAAAAACCAACTGAGTTTTTGTTGTTGTTGTTGTTTTTTTAAAAATAATGCCAGGCAAAGGCAGGCCGCCACGCAGAGGCCGTGCTAGGGGCCGTGCTGCTATGCAATCCTGTGGCCCTAGCAAATTTCCCAGTTTTAAAAAGCCAATGACCCTGAACTCCCAAAATGCTGAAGAGGTAGTTGACTGGCTTACACAGCA
The DNA here is from genome assembly GCF_017654675.1 of Xenopus laevis. Classification (NCBI taxonomy): domain Eukaryota; kingdom Metazoa; phylum Chordata; class Amphibia; order Anura; family Pipidae; genus Xenopus; species Xenopus laevis. The sequence continues at coordinate 76,212,387 of NC_054373.1, read as the reverse complement.
CACCCCATCCTCTACCGTTTCTAACTTTACCACAACATCCTCCTCATCCTCCACTGCTATGGCCACCCCACGTAACACTTCCTCCACCACCGGTGCCCCTTCTTCACTGGGGTCAGAGGAGTTATTTTCCAATGAGTTTCTTGAACTGAGTAATGCGCAACCATTATTGCCAGAAGAAGATGAAGGAGATGAGGACCTTACACCAGATTTAATTCTGGCAGAGAACACGATAGAGATGGACATAATGAGTGATGAGGAGGAGGTCCCCGCTGCTGCTTCCTTCTGTGATGTGTCAGAAGAAATTGATGCATCTGAGGAGAATGATGATGAGGAGATTGATGTTTTGTGGGTGCCTAGTAGAAGAGAGCAAGAGGAGGGTAGTTCAGATGGAGAGACGGAGAGTCAGAGAGGCAGTAGGAGAATAAGACTTAGAAGAAGCAGGGAGGACAGCCCGCAGGGATCAGCAGGGCAACAACATGTATCGGCACCTGTGTTCAGCCGGCCAACGCACCCGCCATTGCCGCCAATACCGCCAACTCCGCCAACTTCTACTGTTACCGCCAGATCGCACACTTCCAAAAAGTCAGCAGTGTGGGATTTTTTTAATGTGTGTGCCTCTGACAAAAGCATTGTAATTTGCAATGAGTGCAGTCAGAAACTGAGCCTTGGTAAGCCCAACAGCCACATAGGTACAACTTCTATGCGAAGGCACATGAGCGGCAAGCACAAAGCACTTTGGGAGCAACACCTCAAAGGCAACAGGCAAACTAAAAGCCACACTCCTTCTGGTCCAGCATCTTACTGCTCTACCTCTGCTCTCCTTGACCCGTCTGAACCACCCTCCACTCCGCCTTCCACCTTGACCACCTGTTCCCATTCCCAGTCATCTGCCACCAGCCAAGTTTCTGTGAAGGCCATGTTTGAGCGTAAGAAGCCAATGTCTGACTGTCACCCCCTTGCCCGGCGTCTGACAGCTGGCTTGTCTGCACTCTTAGCCCGCCAGCTTTTACCATACCAGCTGGTGGACTCTGAGGCCTTCCGCAAATTTGTAGCAATTGGGACACCGCAGTGGAAGGTACCCAGCCGCAATTTTTTTTCTAAAAAGGGAATACCACACCTGTACCAACATGTGCAGAGCCAAGTTACCGCATCTCTGTCACTTAGTGTTGGGCCAAAGGTCCATATGACTACTGACGCATGGTCCTCCAAGCATGGTCAGGGCAGGTATGTCACCTACACTGCCCACTGGGTGAACTTGGTAATGGCTGGGAAGCAGGGAATGGGTAGCTCAACAACAACAGTGGAGTTGGTGTCACCGCCACGGATTGCACGCGGTTCTGCCACCACCTCTACTCCTCCATCGCTCTCTACCTCGTCTTCTTCTTCTTCTTACTCTGCTGCTGGGTCCTCCTTCTCCTCCTCCACACCTGTGCACCCCCAGCTCCCCCTAGGCTATTCGACGTGCCAGGTACGCCGTTGTCACGCTGTCTTGGGGATGACGTGCCTGGAAAGCAAAAACCATACCGGATCTGTACTCCTGTCATCTCTGCAGTCACAGGCCGATCGGTGGCTGACCCCACACCAACTGCAGATCGGAAAAGTGGTGTGTGACAATGGAAGCAATCTGTTGGCAGCGTTGAGACTAGGCAATTTAACACATGTGCCCTGCATGGCACATGTGTTAAATTTAATAGTCCAACGTTTTGTCTCCAAGTACCCAGGATTCCAGGACGTTCTCACCCAGTCCAGAAAGGTGTCGGCCCATTTCAGACGTTCCTACACAGCCATGGCACGCCTTGCTGACATTCAGCAGCGCTACAACATGCCAGTCAGGCGTTTGATTTCTGACAGCCAGACTCGCTGGAATTCAACGCTCCTTATGTTGGAACGTCTGCTGCAACAACAAAGGGCCGTCAACGAGTACCTTTTTGAACTGGGTGGTAGGACTGGATCTGCACAGCTGGGGATTTTTTTCCCCCGTTACTGGGTGCTTATGCGCGATGCCTGCAGGCTCATGCGACCTTTTGAAGAGGTGACAAATATGGTCAGTCGCACCGAAGGCACCATCAGCGACCTAATACCCTTCGCTTTCTTCCTGGAGCGTGCCGTGCGACGAGTGACAGATGAGGCTGTAGACCAGCGTGACGAGGAGCTGGAAGCGCACGATTTCTGGTCGGAATCACCAGAACGAACCCAGGCACCTGCTGCAACGCAGGGAGAGGTGCCAGAAGTGGAGTCAGAGGAGGAAGGTGGCTTTGTGGAGGAGGAGGAGGAGGACCAACAGGAGCAGGCTTCCCAGGGGGCTAGTGGTGACCTTTTGGGGACCCCTGGTCTTGTACGTGGCTGGGGGAGGAGACCGTGGATGATGCAGTCCTTGATAATGAGGAAGCGGAGATGGATAGCTCTGCATCCAACCTTGTGAGAATGGGGTCTTTCATGCTGTCATGCCTGTTGAAGGACCCCCGTATCAAGAGGCTTAAGGAGAAGGACCTGTACTGGGTCGCAACGCTACTAGACCCTCGGTACAAGCATAAAGTGTCAGAAATGTTACCAACATACCACAAGTCCGAAAAGATGCGGCATTTACAAACCAGCCTGCAAAACATGTTGTACAATGCTTTTAAGGGTGATGTCACTTCAGGAACTCATCAACATTCCAGGGGCAGAGGTGCCAGTAATCCTGCCACGAGCACACCTGCAAGGACAAAGCCCTTTGGCCAGTCTGTAACGTCAGACATGCAAATGTTTTTCTGTCCAAGGCAGCGCCACAACCCTTCTGGATCCACCCTCAAAGAACGCCTCGACCGGCAGGTAGCGGACTACCTGGCATTAACTGCAGATATCGACACTCTGAGGAGCGATGAACCCCTGGACTACTGGGTGCGCAGGCTTGATCTGTGGCCAGAGCTGTCACAATTTGCCATGAACCTCTTGTCTTGCCCAGCCTCAAGTGTGCTCTCAGAAAGGACCTTCAGTGCAGCAGGAGGGATTGTAACTGAGAAGAGAACTCGCCTAGGTCACAAAAGTGTCGATTACCTGACCTTTATTAAAATGAATGAGGGGTGGATCTCGGAGGGTTACTGCACGCCGGAAGACTTGTTCTGACTTCTATGCAGCTGTCCTTCTCTTCAAGCCTCATGACTCCACACACAGCTGTCCTTTAGCGTCCTCCTCCTCCCTCCGCCACCGTTACAAACTAGGGTGCAAACCCTACTGGTTTAATTTTTTCTGGCCTCTGTGCTTCAGTGGCTGCAACCAAAAAAACTGGGCAAACAATGTCTACAAGGTCAACGTATGGCAAAAAATGACTATTTTCAGCATTTATATGGCATATTTTTTCTGGCAACTGTGCTTCAGTGGCTGCGTCCAAAAAAATGCATATTTTCTGCATTTATATGGCATAATTTTTCTGGCAACTGTGCTTCAGTGGCTGCGACCAAAAAAATGCATATTTTCTGCATTTATATGGCATAATTTTTCTGGCCTCTGTGCTTCAGTGGCTGCAACCAAAAAAATTTATATTTTCAGCATTTATATGGCATAATTTTTCTGGCCTCTGTGCTTCAGTGGCTGCAACCAAAAAAATTTATATTTTCAGCATTTATATGGCATAATTTTTCTGGCAACTGTGCTTCAGTGGCTGCGACCAAAAAAATTACTATTTTCAGCATTTATATGGCATATTTTTTCTGGCCTCTGTGCTTCAGTGGCTGCGGCCAAAAAAACTGGGCAAACAATGCCTACAAGGTCAACGACGTTGACCTTGTAGGCATTGTTTGCCCAGTTTTTTTGGCCGCAGCCACTGAAGCACAGAGGCCAGAAAAAATATGCCATATAAATGCTGAAAATAGTAATTTTTTGCCATACGTTGACTCAACGTATATGGCAAAAAATGACTATTTTCAGCATTTATATGGCATATTTTTTCTGGCAACTGTGCTTCAGTGGCTGCGACCAAAAAAATGCATATTTTCTGCATTTATATGGCATAATTTTTCTGGCCTCTGTGCTTCAGTGGCTGCAACCAAAAAAATTTATATTTTCAGCATTTATATGGCATAATTTTTCTGGCAACTGTGCTTCAGTGGCTGCGACCAAAAAAATGCATATTTTCTGCATTTATATGGCATAATTTTTCTGGCCTCTGTGCTTCAGTGGCTGCAACCAAAAAAATTTATATTTTCAGCATTTATATGGCATAATTTTTCTGGCAACTGTGCTTCAGTGGCTGCGTCCAAAAAAACTGGGCAAACAATGTCTACAAGGTCAACGTATGGCGAAAAATTACTATTTTCAGCATTTATATGGCATATTTTTTCTGGCAACTGTGCTTCAGTGGCTGCGTCCAAAAAAACTGGGCAAACAATGCCTACAAGGTCAACGTATGGCAGTTGTTTAAAGAGAACAGTAGATTACTAGCCAGCAAAGCTACCTAAGCTAAAATGTCCCTCAAATCCCTGCAGACTTCTGTCCCTCCAATACAGAGCAGTATCAAGCAGATTACTAGCCAGCAAGCTTACTATCATCTGTCCCTGAAATCACTAACAGCTCTCCCCCTACACTATCTCTTCCAAGCACACACAGGCAGATTTTTCAGATACATTTTTGCCCTTGATCCCCCTCTGGCATGCCACTGTCCAGGTCGTTGCACCCTTTAAACAACTTTAAAATCATTTTTCTGGCCAGAAATGTCTTTTCTAGATGTTAAAGTTCGCCTTCCCATTGAAGTCTATGGGGTTCGCGAACCGTTCGCGAACCGCTCGCATTTTTGCGCAAGTTCGCGAATATGTTCGCGAACTTTTTTTCCGACGTTCGCTACATCCCTAGTGCCTTATGCTGGCAGAGATGAATTTTGTTTTGTATTCATTTACTTTACTTTTATGATTTACTGTTTTCTACTTTAGCACAGATCTTGTGCTTTGTTTATTTTGTCTACTGTGAACATAAACCACATGCAGGAGCCTACTAAGTTTTTATGCCAACCTGAGCCTACTGTCTCATCTGTGGAAATGTTTTGCCTGACCCCTACCCGCTGTGATGAGCAATGCCCCCACAGTTAATTGTTAAATATTATATAAATGTACTTGTGCACATAGCCCTACACTTAACTGATGTTACCATATGTTGGTTGTTATTGTAAATTTGTTAATAAACAACCCGAGGTCTTTTTAACCCTAACCAGGACTACATGACGCGACTGGACACGACACGTTGCAACGCGACTAAACGCATGCGTTGCGTTTTCATCCGACAGTCGGATTAATGTAGCTGTAACATGCAATTTCTCCTTCACTTCCGTTTTATGTAAAACATCCGACAAATCGCATGCGTTTAGTCACATTGCGACGTGTCGGGTCCAATCGCGTCATGTAGTCCTGCCCTTAGTATGTCATGTAGTCTAGTATGTTAGCTTAATTAAAGGGGGGTGATGTTGCTGGGAGGGATCCACCAGATTTATGTTTCTGCTGGCGATGTAAATAAAATGTGGCCAATTGCAGATTATTTTCACAAAACTTCTGGAAACCATATTGTAGATCTTTGTCAAATAGAGCTAAAGTAATTTAATAGGACAAAAGCCAATTAAGCACATTTAGTGTATCACATTCCCTAAAATAATCACTTATCCCTTTACTGTGTCTTTAGAAATAATTTATATTTTGAGATGTGTTTGGTTGCTTGAATTTCCAAAAGACTCTCTGATTCTGTTTAATTAAGCTTATATTTATAACCACAAGTCCTTTATTGTCATACATAACCCTCGCTAAAGCAAAAAAAGAAAAGAGATCCAGTTACTTTATAGTCTTTAACCTTATCTGACACTGGTGAGTTAATTTTCTTGATATATTTAGATGTGATACACTGTATAAGCAAGCTGTGGCATTAAGCAAAGTAAAATGTAACAGCTCTTTTCTTCTCATTGAAAATCAGCCTATTAAAGTTAAATTTCCAGCACAATGCAATATCAGTGTATTTATGACTTTATGAGTATTGTACTATTGGAGGCAGTGAATGTGCCATTGAGATTATTGCTTATATCAATCTTTGCATGCCACACTAGCAATAATTGGTAAAATTTGGTAGAGTCCTTCAAGCTGTATAACATTTCAGCTTGGATGTGACACCATTATCTGTTTGTTTCAAGAAAGCAGCTGCTTCATCACCATCATATTATCATTATAAACACTAAACAGTTAGGATCTGAAGGCGGCAGAGTCTCCGGATTTGACTCCAATACACAGATAATTTCTTTGATAGATGCTGCAATTTTACAGCAATGATACTCTCTACAGCTTAAAAAATGCATGAAATAGTTGTGATACATCAGAAGCTACAGTAGCATTACATGCCAGTGTTAGAATATCTTTCTCAATGTAATAAAATAGTAAACTAAAAAAGCAGAAAACGGTATAGTATTTTGTGAGCTGGATGAAAGAAAATACAAAATTTAAATAAAATAACATGTACCGTGAGTTTCCAAGAGGCTAAATTATTGGACACAAAACAATGCATGTTGATAAGCATATTATGTACTAAGGTGATACAATCATTACAACTACCTCCCATTGTTCAGATGTTCTGAACACTTAACACAAACTCATTTTGCTTTTGCCTATTTGTTATATATATGTATGTATTATATTATTTGAATGATGAAGAAGTCTGTGAGTGTATAATACAATACACAACGTAATGTATGCGCATTGAACACTTTTGTTTTACTGTTTTACTTAAAATACAGTGAGTGCTGTGATTTGTATGTTTCCAGGTGGCCCTGGTAGTGCACTCCAGCTGCTGTAACAAATATAGCTGAGAGGCGCAAAAATACCAATTGTACATAGTCAAAAACTTGGCACTCAGCAGAACTTATTGTTAACGCATCAAGAGGCTCTTTAATACTCATTTCCTAAGCCCTTGGGCTCTGCAATGAGTGTTGGATGAACTGTGCAGAGAGTAGTGACAGGGCATGCGACTCAACACTCTTATCATGCGTACTGCATGCGCCTCTGAATGGTGTATAAGGTATCTGATGGGAGGCAACATCAGACTTGGGGTCCTTAGCCACCCCCCAGGCCCACACCCATTCACAACCCTACTCCCCCAGCCCTCTCGTCCCAGTCACAACCCCTCTCTGCCAGCCCCCCTTCCATATGCATTTTTTTCTTCTAGACGAGGTGTGATTGGAGTCAGTGGGGGAGGTCAGGGAGTGTGTCTTGGTCAGCAGGATTATTTCCCGCGTTCCACCAGTCTAGTCTGACCCTGGTGAGAAGGGAGATGCCTACATGGCTCCGCCAGCCCACCTCTATCAAATGAAGTGCAGAGGCCTGCAGCTACTGTCATGTGCCCCCACATATAGGGGCAAGGGGGGCACTTCATTCACCCTACATTCATACCACTACTTCATAATAAAGGATATTCTCTTGCCAAATGTATATATTGTTTGTTCTTTTTTTATATGAACACATTTCTTAAAATTACCATTAAGGATGTAAGCTTATAAAAGGCTTACATCCTTATGACCAGCACCCCTTCAAATAATGGACTATCCCAATGCCTATTCTACTGCACAGAGCAGTGCGGATTTAACTCTGCCCCTTCCCTTCCTGCTCTTCAACTCTGCGAGGAATGAGAGAATCAGAGTAGAGAATCTCCTCATGATGAAGCAGGTTCTTTCCCAAGACAGATGAGTTTGAATATGATGTGTTAAGCTTAGAGTGTGAATGCCTGCGTATGTGTGTGTTTGTGTGTAAATTAACTGTTAGTGGTAATGGGTGTAAGGGCAACTATGTGTAAGAAGGTCTGACAAACTGTGTATGTGAGTTATAGAGAATATAATGAACCTGTGTATAGTTGTGTAACTACATTCATTATTCAATCTTATATGTACAGGTTAGTTGTGGGATTTGCCTATAACCATTCTCTCAGTGCATTTGCCACATAGCACATTAACCCCTACAGTTCCTTGCCCTGCTGCTTCAATGAATCCCCCACCTATCCATGACCTCACTCTATTCACTGTCCACTGTCCTCGTTTACCCTTTCCCTTCTCATTCTACCCCCACACTCACCTCTCTAATAACTATATATAGAAATAACTATAATAATATAATGTATATTTTTGCACCTTATCCCCTCTCTTACTCCTGCTCCTGTCCTGTACCTACCTCATTGTTTGTTTTTGGATGACTCATATCTTTTAACCCTTCTGCCTCTCTGGGAATAAAGCTGCTTTCCCCTAGACTGAAATTGAATGTATAAACATATATTCTATACTAATATTTTGTTGTGCTCAGCCTCTTCCTGTTGTTTACATTTTTCAGGGGACCAGAAAAAATGGCGTAAAGTCAGGGAAATGTATTATGCATTATACACTGGTGGGACCACAAAAATATATATATATATATATATACATATAACATATGGAAAAACTTACAATTAGGGTAAGTAAAATGGAGGTTTCACTGTATGTATCCAGCTGTAACGAATTCTAGAGGGAATAACATTCTGCAACTTCTGGCTAGTAATTGTGCTAAGAAATAGAAAATACCAAGTGCTGTCCTAGCAAACAATGAGTTTGTATCACCTATAGAATAGCAATGCTATACATTTCTTGCCGCCCCCTGTGGCTACTGGCTACTGTATTTGAGAAGGAGTCCAGAGAGATAGCCACCAGCTAAAACTTGGCACACTTTTAAAGTGATTGAAGGGACATGAAGTACATTAGAGACCTCTGGTATCCCTGTCCATAATAGATACTCATTTTGAAAGAACAGTAGCTTTAATTAGGACCTAGGTAAAATACACTTGAGGACAGCAATACATTTTGGGAGTTCTAGATTATGCCACACACTATCCAAAAGCTATTATTTTAAGAAATACATATTTGAAAATGGTTGCTAAAGAATTACATGATTGCTTGAGAATGACAAGAGTTCACATGTTTTTTTTTGCCCAAAACAGGCCCAGTCCCTTATTGACCAAGGCACACCCTTTATGTCTAGGATTAAAAATTTGCTAAAATAATTATACAGCTGTGTAACTCAGTATATCACACTCAGAGGGCTATGTAATAAAAGGTACTTAGTTTGCCCAGGAGCAGTAACCCATAGCAACCAATCAGCGGATAGCATTTACTGGTCACCTTATTGGTTGCTATAGATTACTGCTCCTGGGCAAACATAGTGCCTTTTATGGACAAGCCATTCAAGCAAAGGACTCAGAGTAGATAATGGACAAGTTCTCAAGAATCCTATTGTATGCTGCATAGCTTACCTGTTATCTGCTGTGTATCCTGTGCCCTTTTTCTCTTTTTCACCATTGAATAGCTGCCCCCATGGCTATGTTGCAGCTTGTTTATATAAACTATAGTAATGTTTCTGAAGCAAACACAGCAGTTTTACCAGTGCAGGGCATCAATACGGTAAATTTTCATTAGTTTAGGACACTTTAATTTTTTGATGTTACTGTTCCTTTAATGAGCCATCACCTGTGGTAAATAGGTGGGCTAAGAGTGATCTCTCTATCCAAAAAATTGAAACCAGGAAGTGGGGGGGGGAAATATGCTGAGCCAGCTGGAAAAAAACCAAGGAGAGAAAAAGGAGACTGCGAGTAAAATATTCCAGTTTGCTGGAATTCATGGAATACAGGTGCCAAGAAATACTACTTGTTTACTTATGATACATTTACTGTGTAAGTAATAATACAGGTATGGGATCCATTATGCAGAAACACGTTATCCAGAAAGCTCCAAATTACGGGAAGGTCATATCCCTTAGACTCCACTGTAATCAAATAATTAAATTTTTTAAAAATGTTTCCTTTTTTTCTGTAAAAAATCTCTTGTAAATCCTTTGTACTTGACCCCAACCGTATTGGGGCAGAACAATCCTATTGGGTTTATTTAATGTTTAAATTATTTTTTTAGCATATTTATTATGCTGTGTAAAAAAACAGCAGGATAATAGACCACACATCGCCAGGCTTCACCGTGTAAAATACAGCATAAAAACTGTGTAAAATACTTACTCGTTTTTTTCTTAGAGTGACTTCCAGCAGAAGCAATGTAAATCAATGGCAGCAAATCTGGGTTTTGCATGGCGTAAAATTGCACATACCTAAATAAATTTGCCATTTCTTTTACATAGCTTTTAACACTTTTTGAGGGAATTTAATTTTACACATCATAATAAATATGCCCCTTAAGGTATTGGGATCCAAAGTATGGACAGATCCCTTATCTGGCAACACCCAGGTCCCAAGCATCCTGGATAAAAGGTCCCATACCTGTAATATATTAAAATATGCCATTAAACCTTAATTTGTAATAATTAGGATATGCAATGCTCTGTTTTTCTCAAAAATCACAAAAGGTAAATGTACAGTTTAGAAATGCAATCATCCTTATCTTGAAGACATATCAGCCTTCATTGTCGCATTAACTGTACAAACTAGCATATGGCATGTGTTCATTTTACAAAGATGTATTTGGGAATAGGTCATTAGTTGAAATCACCAAGGGAAAAAAATATCAGTCCCTCATTTGTAAACATTTTTCATAGAGAAAAAAAATGCTTTATTTTAACATGAAGGTGAATTTAATACTATTCATACTTTCTCATTTACAAATCTGTCAGTAATAAGAGAGCTGGCAAATGGGGTAAAAAAATAAGACAAAAATTCCACGGTTGTCTTCCTGAAGAACTACTTGCTCAGACACCTCTAGCTGCTGTGCGTCATGCATGAAATTACAAATAGAATTTAATTTGCCCTTGTATCCTGTAGGATCAGCTTCAAATGATTAATACAGCAAGGAATATTGTCAAGATTTCATTCATTACAATCTAGAATGAGTCAGGTTCCAAATCATCATGTATAAACATAGCAGTATATCACACGTAAGCACCTTGCAATGGCAAACAATCCATTTTTTGGTCTGTGGCTCCAAAGAGCTTGAGTAAATGGATTTCACTGTGACTATCCTTTCATAATCTCCTGTGAAATGAGAGTATTAAAATGACAAATGCCATGCAATCTATACATTAATCTCATAGGTTGGCATTACATTTATGCCAAAACAGTTATGTATGTTATGTGTGATGTATTGAGGTGCTGTTCTCTGATTTTGCTTTGTTGTTGCCTGCAAAAATAACTAGAATTATATAGTTTTATGTGGAAAAAGAAGTGTAGGAAATTCATTGTTATGCTGAGCTCCGAGCTCAGTATAAGTCTTGGGGAAGTCAAAGTAAATGATTAAGTGTGCTTACACTTGAATTGATTCTTAAATTGACAAACCTGACTGCACTTCACGTACTGCTCCTTGTGTCAGTTTAATCCAAATTTTGATTGAGTTTGAAGTCACCTATAAATACATGGCACAATAGTTAAAAGTTGAGTTGGAGTATTTGTGGTGCAAACGGATTGTTGAATAAGTATAAAATTGACACTCCATATGAAACAAAAGATGGTTTTATAGTGGATACTGGGAAATATGTTAATTTTATAGATGTCATACTGTCATTTTAACACAATTGAACTTAAAGTAGAAATTGTCTTAGTATACAAGAAAACACAGTTCTTTCATTGCTGTCTTTTTACCCATAATGGCATTGACTATGGTATCTTCATGCTGGGCAGTATCTTCAAGGATATGTAATGCCTACATTTTCCTAGCATGTATATAAGTTGGGCATATCTTCCCCACCCAAGCCACATCATTTGTACTGCATATACCCCCTCCACTTGCTAGCACCATCACATTTTCCTAAAACAAATAGCAGCTTTCACCCAGCAGCATCATCAGTAACATTGACATCTGCAAACAGGACATGTATGCTGTAAAGTTCATGCAATGCAAAATGTAGGTTTACACAGGTACAACATACTTTGATAAAATGTTCTGCTGGGGTTGAGCATTGTAATGGTTAAACTAAGCTCAGGAGAGGTGGTTAGGAGAAAAAATAGGGTCAGACAGCTAGAGTTTCTATGGGAACAAGCAATGCTATTTCTTCATTGGCTGTTAGACTGGAGAGTCGTTTAGTAATCTGAGCTGAGAAGAACTGAACATGCTCATGAGACAACAGCCAAAGTAGATTCATGAGGGAGCAGAGTGGGTTAGAGGAGTAGAAGGATTTCTTAGAAATGCTGCAGCATTACTGTTAAAGGTCCAGTAACATCAAAAAATTAAATTGTTTTACAGTAATAAAAATATAATGCAGTGTTGCCCTGCACTAGTAAAACTGTTGTGTTTTCTTCAGAAACACTACTGTTGTTTATATAAATAAGCTGCTGTGTAGCCATGGGGGAAGCTATTTAAAGGAGAAAATGCTCAAATTTCACAGCAGATAAGATAAGCTCTGTAGAACATAATGGTATCTGTTATCCATTATTTATCCTGTGCCATATAGCTTTTTTTCAATTTCCGCTATTGCTACTCTGCAGTATGTTTATATAAACTACAGTTGTATTTCTGAAGCAAACAGATCAGTTTTACCAGTGCAGGGCAACACTACATTATATTTTCATTACTTTAAAAAAATTAAATTTTTTGGTGTTACTGTTCCTTTAACCTAAGAGGCTGTTCACTGATTACATTTTTGTACAGGGGGGGACATGTCCTTTCAGATGCTCACATCTTATCAAAATCCAAATTTTATTTTAATTTAAAAAGTCCGAACAAACTAGAATCCATGATTGTACTGTGTTTATTATTAAAACAACACTATTTAATCAGACCGGGACAAAAGCGAAAAAATCTAGTGAAAAAACGAATCTTACCATTTTTCCTGCCTAGGCTCGTTGCCTAGGAGCTCTTCTGTACGCAGAGAGGTCTTCGCATGCCATGAGTGCCACTTCCGGGTTTTGGCGCCCCACCCTGCTTGACATCATCGCGCAATTCAAATATTTAAAGGGCCCTCAAACTGTAAATCATGGCCCAAAGCAAGACTAATTTAATAGTTTCTGGGAGCGTTTATTGTGTGTTTCTGATCTCCTTTTGACCCTGCTTGTCCTTGACTCAGTCTAGTTTGCTGCCGGTCTCGCCTCTTCCCTTGTTTTGACTACTCTCTTGTATCCTGTACTGTACTAAGAAATTGGTGTGTTTGGCCTGTGACCCAGACTATTCCTCCGTCTCCTGTATTTGTACTGCACTGCCTGACTGTTACTGACCTGGCCTTCGACTATGCTTATTATTCCCCATTCTATTACTTCATGATTGGTTCCCTTCATAGCTCAGAACACTCTCCTTTGGCCTCTCACAGTAAGACCTGGCGGCATCCGAGTAGCCGAGGGCTAGTCTCAAAGCCAAAGGCGGCTGTTATAGGTGGAAGAGTGGGCTGCGACCGGGTCCTAGGGGTCTGCTCTGAGTTTTGGATACCCTGCATTACACCCCACAGTATCGGGTGTGGGAAATGGATGGCTCAGACCGTGGGATTGGCTTCCCTCTATAGCATTAAAATTCCCCCTCGTGGGGGATGAAGATTTTTTTGGCAGAGGTGGAAAAACCAAGATTGATGTCATTAAGTCCAGAAAAATGCACAGTGTCCCAGGTTCGATTGTGTTCTTTTGCCGGCTTTTACTTGTATCCCCTCAAGTCCAAATCACAATTCCTATAAAAGAAGCCAGCGCCAAAAGGCACAGGACAAAACAAACAAACATAGGGCAATATTATTTGGTATATATGACCCCTTGTTTTTGTGCTCAAGAGATGTTATTTTTATTCACCCACTATGTGTAGCCCCCTCTTCACCACCACCATAGGTGATATAAACAGAGAATGGAAAGAACTCTCCTTGAATTATGCTTTTAGATGGGTACTCACAAACAAATTATGTTCAAATGCATGTATAAAAAATCTCCTGGGTACTGGAGCACACCTTCCAGTGCAAGCTGTAGGATGAATGCAGCAGCAATAGTGTAAAAATACCTTTATTACATATTAAAACCAAGTGTTTAAAATGCACTCACATGGCATTTGTATTCTGAATGCATATCAACATGTTGTCCTGTTGGGAACCGTCCCCCAGTGAAATGTCCGCACAGAGTCTTTAAGCCAGAGCGCTCTTTTGGCTTTGGAACTCCTTGTAGCGTTCTCTCCTCGTGTTCACCGACGGGGCACCCTCCAGTGACGTCACCAGCCTTATGCGTTTCGTCTGCGACTTCCTCAGAGGCTTGGTCTCACTGCACGCATCATCCTACTTTATACCTCTCATTTGTTTTTTGCGTTGCCATGGCAATGTCTTCATACGCTAACTTCTGCTTGCCTGTCACTCACTTGCCACTGACAGCGCGTTTCCTCAGCTGACTCTGGATAACTTTAGCGATCTTTTCTTCCAGCTTAAGTCTCTACAATATTACTTATTATTTTACCAAAGTTATCTTTTAAAAGCAATTCCAGGATTATTCATACCTTTAGGCCATGATTAGCATTTTCACATAAAGATCATTTTAAAATTATTTTAAGACCACAATTACTTTTAAAATTACAGATTTTTAAAAACATATACATTTTTAAAAACATGTACAGAAAACTTGCATATACAAACTATACAGTATACACAGTGATCTACACCATTATTTGTCTGCTATATATGAACAGTGTTTTTTTATATATCCTTACTAATATTCTTTTTCCTTTGGCACATTCAGAGGAAGGCTCTCAAATTAATGTCTATATTTAACCCATTAGGTACCAATGTTCCCATATTATATATCCATTCACAGCACTCACGCACACTTGCACATGCACACAACATGCAATTTGCCTATTTTACACACACATACACATACTATTTTGTGTCTTTTTTTTTCTTTTATCGTATTGTCTGTTTTTTTACCTGAAAAAACTGTTTTATTGCCATTGTGAATAGCGTATTCGCTAATTGCACTACACAATACCTTTTGTATATTATTTTGGTGATTATATTGCAATTTGGTGCATTTTTAGCCATTTTATAGCATGTTTAGCCATTTTATTTAATTTTCAGCTTTGCATAGGTATTGTTCACTTATTTCTATCCATAAAACCTATTTGGCCATGCTAAGAGAATCAAACTTTCATTCTAAATGCTGATTACCTTAGGCGAGAAGTTTTGTTGGATTTTAGTTATTTTATACCATCCATTTCACTCTGTTCTTTGTTACTTCATTTCGCCCATGGAAATTTTGTCTGCTATATATTCATTTGGGGGTCTCTGTGCACAATATAGTTTGGTTTATCTATGCATATCAGGGATCAAGCTGTTCAGTAGACCCCTGGTGTTCATATTTAGGATGCCTTTTGCTGGTACATTACGAAATGTGGGGTATACTGTATAATGGGTTAAAATGCAAGCTTTGTGACGATTTTCATAAAAAGCATTATGTTTATCATAGCTTTGCAGTTTGTTAGTTTGCAGTAGAAAGACATATTTCCCTGTTTTAGACTCGTCTGAATGTGTACTTTTGGAAAATATATGGTTTTCTAGGGTCTCCATATTGTTAGGGGGGTCTCATGACATATAATACACATACCGGGTGCTTATATTGTAGTAGCCAGAGTGTCATACTTGAGAATTCATATGCACTATTTGGATGTGGGGGTCTCTGTATGCCACATAGTTTGGTAAATCTATGCATACTGGGCATCGAACTGTTTAGTAGACACCCGGCTTTCATATTTAGGATGCTTTATGCTGATACATGGACGATACAATGCTGGAAAGTTGAAGGCAATTTTCAGGTATTTCACCAAAACCATAAATTTTGGGAAAACCTTGCGACTCAGTAGTTTTTAGTAGAAAGTCATGGGTAATCATTTTAGATTTGGTATAATGTATTTTCCAAAAATATATGGTTTTGGGGGGTAAACCTATTTTTTTTTTTTTTACCCCACAAAAAATGTAGTAAATGTGATTTTGCATTAGCTAAAATAAAGTCCTGGACAATTTGGATGCACTAACTTCATATTGGGGTCTCTAAATGCCAGATACTTTTGTAAACCTATGCACAATGGGTATCAAACTGTTCAGTGGACCCTTGGCAATCATATTCATGGTGCTTTTTCTTGGTACCTAATACAATTTTTCTCCCAAAAAAAAACACTTTATAGTTTTCCTTGGTAAACTATAGGTTTTCCCTCAGAAAATGCCCCTAAACTAAGAGAGCACAAATGTTTGAAAAACAGCTGGCATTTCACGTAACCAAAATGTGAAATTCTGCTGGCACTTAAGCCCAAATACTACTTTTGTAAAAACTGTAAAATCTTTCATTTCAAATACTGGAATTAATTCCATGCCAATAAATATAGCACCAGCGTATTAATGCACACGTAGAGGCCCATTTACTAAAGGTCAAATTTTAGTGGTATTAAGCTTTTTGAAACCAAAATTAAACTATATTTCACTAAAATCACGAATGCCATGAAAGTTATTAAAAGATCCGCATATAAAAAGTATGAACAGAAAAAGTGCTGAATGGTCCGAAAAAATACAAACGTCTCTAAAACCTCTAAGAATTCATTTTTTTCTGACAATTACTAACAAAAAAATCTGAAAACCTTTAAAAGTCTGAATGGCTAAAAAAAGGGTCCAATAGGATCAGCGCAGCTCCCATTGACTTCTATGCGACCTCGGCTGGTTCAACTTGGAGAAGTGCTGTATTAGAGGTTTTTTTGGTGTTTACATACTTAATAAATGTCAATATTTTTGAGTTTAAGAGAAATCGCCTCTTCTTCGGGGCGATAATCTCACAGAACTTCCTTCCCCTACCTTGCCATCGGCTATAATGAAAAATCTCCAGCAGGATGGCACTCGCAGCCCCGAAGAAGAGGCGATTAGTGGGGGATTAGTAACCCACTGAATTGAAAAAAGTGTTGGAAGGTGCACAACCTCTTTAAATACACTGACATAGGACATGCTATCTATTTTTATCAGCAAACATCATGCGTTGGTTCCTTCAAAACTATTATTTTCTGGAATTGCCTAACATTTTATTGTCCATTTGTGGAAAAATCATTGAATATCAGAGATGCTTAACAGTGTCTGTCAAGCTTCACCCTCAAGACATGGACAGATATGATACATGTGTCGCACAACACATATCTGTCCCATACATAGGCCAATCTGATACAGGTATGGGATCCGTTTTATTCAAATAATCCAAATTTTAAAAAATGATTACCTTTTTCTCTCTAATAATAAAACAGAACCCTGTACTTGATCCAAACTATGATAAAAATAAACCTTAATGGAAGCATCCTATTGAGTTTATTTAATTCTTACATGATTTTCTAATAGATTTAAGGTATGAAGATCCAAATTACAGAAATATCCATTATCCAGAAAACCCCAGGTCCCGAGCATTCTGGATAACATGTCCCATACCTGTACATGCTACAGCCCATACATGGACATTGGTTGGGATCGGCGTGCACCATACGTGCATTTATAATCATAGAATGTTTGTTTCACATTATTTTTTTCTGTGTGTGTATGGCTTATCTGGACTAGTTCCTGAATAAGTAAAAGGTTTTGCCAAATGACATAATTTGCTATTCGTACATGAACACTTGTAGGGCATTTTCCATTGCATTCTATGGGGGACTGTTTCAGATGCCTTGGTTCCACATTTTCAGACTACTTAATAATACCATGCATAGAGTGCCCAAAGAAGACCTGTGTGTCATCACCCTAATACTGTAGTATAACTACACAGCAATAAATAAAAAAAAGTTACTCAAATGTTACTCAAATACATATTTTTCATGAGCATGTTGTACATGACTAATTAGGTTTAATTTATTTAATTTAATTTATTTATCTTGAGATATCCTTCTTAAAAGTAAAATTGTGTTAAACACAAATTAATCTTTGACTCGTTTGAATATAATTACAAGATAAAGATTCCAGACTGTGGTGGAAGATAACCATTATTGATTTGCTAAAATGTTTTAAAATGAGTAAATATGCATTACACGTAACATGTAGGTTATCTCCAGATGAGATCTGTATCCTTCACTCTAAACCACATCCAAAAAAGTATATACTAAAGAAAAACATATGTATCAAGGGAAGTGTATTTAGTGTGCAGCCATGTAAATTACAGAAAAGCTGTCTTCAATGGACTACATTTTATAAATCTGATCCAGATTTTTAAAAATGATTTCCTTTTTTTCTGTAATAACAAAACAGTACTAGTGATGGGCGAGTTTATTTGGCAGGCATAAATTTGCGGCACATTTCCGCGCTTCCCCTCCGGCATCCGTTTTTTGGACTCCGGAGCATTTTCGCCGGTGAATGTGCGCCGGCATCCAAAAACGGACTTGCGTTTTTTGGATAACACAGGAAGTTTTCCGGCAAAGCGAAACGGGACAAATTTGCCCATCACTGAACAGTACCAGTACGTTATCCAAACTAAGATATAATTAATAGTGATGGGCGAATCTGACACGTTTCACTTCAACAAAAATTTGTGAAACGGTGAAAATTTGCCGAAATGTATTGAAGTCTATGGGCAACAACATTTTTTTTTTTTGTAATCAAAGTTTTGTTTATTGAACAGGTACATAAAGTAACATGTATCAAGCATACAGATTACTATTATTAATAAATGCAATCGGGTAGTTCACAAATAGTATTTCCATACATATCACAATTATCATGAAACCTCAAAGATTATTATCAATACGTATTATTTATTCAACTAATTCTTCATTACACCTCCAACCTAACTTATTGTCCATTAGACCCATTTTTCTAAGAACTACTGGCGTCCTATACCACCTGGATAACAGTTTGTAAGAGGATTCCTGTAATCTATTACTTATGGAGCATTTATTTATATTCTGAATAATTCTATCCCATTCTTCGTCAGTCAGTGTAATATTTAGGTCTTCCTCCCATTTCTTGGTAAAAAGAGGGTATGTAGGGTATTTCCTATTAATAATTATTCTATATATTTTTCAATGGGGCTAAAATTGTGCACAATTGTTCAAAATCAGTTAAAGGTCGAGTTAAAGAGCCTTTAGACTGAAGTGTTTGCAAAAAGTGTTTTACTTGGTAACATCCATTCATCTCTCTTATCCCAATTTTCTTTTATTCCTTCTCCTTGAATCATTAAGTTTAGGAGATGTTTAATTAAAGGATTAGTCATACCAAAAACATATCCTGTATCTAAACATCCTGGTGGGAATTCCACATTATTGTACAATGGTGTCAAAGGTGAAGGGTAGGGTGCTAGTGTTTTTGCCGCTGGGGTGATATTTTCTTTATTTATCCATGGTAGGCTAGCTAAAGCATTGTCTGTCCACAGGTTTTCTATGGTACGCCATTGAATTAGCGAGTCTGGTTTGTTATATTCTAGTATCAAAGAAAGGATTGCTGCCTGATGATTCAAAATCCGGCATGGCAAGTCCTCCCTTTAATTTGGGTTTGTATAGGGTTTTCCTGTTCAGTCTCCCCCTCTTTGATTGCCAAATATAAGAAAATATCATTCCATTTAAGTCTTTAAAAAATGTTTTAGAAACTGCTATAGGAAGAGTCAAGAACAAATAGATGAATTTGGGTAGAATATTCATTTTTATACTATTAATTCTCCCTTTCCATGTTAGATTCTTCTTTCCCCATCTCATAAGAGTTTGTTTAGTTTCTTTAAGAAGTGGCATGTAATTCAATTCAAAAAGGTTTTTAGTGTCTGCTGAAATTTGTATTCCCAGATTTTTTCATTTCTTGTCTTGCCATTTGAACGGAAAGGAGTCTTGAAGTTGTTTTTGAAGGTCTGGGGTTCGATTAATCGATAAAGCTTCCGATTTCCCCATATTGATTTTATAATTGGATAATCTCCCGTATAAATGAATTTCTTTTAGAATGTTAGGTAGGGAAATAACCGGATTAGAAACCAATAACAGTAGGTCACCGCTGCTTTATGGTCTTGAAGAGGAGTTTGCAGACCTGAAATATCTAAATTTTTTCGTAGTGTTACTAATAAGTACTCCATACAAATCACATAAAGTAAGGGGGATAATGGGCAGCCTTGGCAGGTACCGTTGCGGATATTAAAGGGTGTTGATAAGATTCCATTAACTCTAATCTGTGCCGATGGCACAGTATAGAGAGACATAATTTTGTCTATAAATAATTTAGGTAAGGCCAGTGCCTCCAATGCTAACTCCAAAAAGTCCCAATTTACTCGGTCAAACGCCTTCTCTGCATCTGTAGATAGTAATAAAGATGGCGTTTTCTTGCTGCTGTTCCAAATCATTCCATTAATTACTCTAATTGAATTTTCTTTTGCTTCTCTCCCTTGTACGAATCCCACTTGGTCTCTGTGTATACAGTGTGGGAGAGTCGGTTTCAATATTTGTGCTAAAATTGTAGTGAAAATTTTGAGGTCTAAATTTAATAGCGGAATTGGCCTATAGTTTCCACATATTGTGTGGTCTTTATCAGGTTTTGGGATAAGTGATACAGTATATGGGCTAACAAAAAATTGGAGTTCAGTGGAGACTCTTTAGAGATAGCATTAAAGAATGGGAGCAAAACTGGTACTATATTTGTTTTGCATGATTTATAAAATTTAGTGGTATAACCGACCGGGTGCTTTGTTCAGTTTTAATTTTTTGATGGCGTCTTGTATCTCAGGTCCTGTAATAGGATCTGCAAGGGTTTGTTTATATTTTTCCAGTATTTTAGGGAGTGTATTCGTATTTAAATAAGTTTTAATTTTATCTTTTGAAGTAGTTTTCCCTGAGAGCATGTTGAGATTATGTAGGTGTTCATAATACTCTTTAAAAGTTTCTGCTATTTTATTGGGGGTCCAATGTAGATTCCCTGTCGAGTCTCTAATTTGTCTAACGTTGGCATTTACTTGTTTATTTTTCAGTGCTTTTGCCAATAGTCTTCCCGTTTTGTTACCATGCTCATAGTATTTTTGTCTAACTTTAGATAGAACATGTTTAAATTGGTTATTAAGATGTTTATGTAATTCTAATCTGGCTATTGTCAATTGGTTCAGTAAGTCATTAGACTGAGTAATTTTATGTTTCTCTTCCAAATGCAGAATCTGATCCATCAATTTATGTGTCTGTTCCTGTCTCGCTTTTTTTAACCTGGACCCACGTTTGATGAAAATTCCCCTTGCCAAGCATTTCAGTGCCTGCCATTTGGAATTTAGTGACGCTGGATCTGTTTGTAGGGCTTTAGTGAATATATATCGACCTTCTTCATCTTTGATAGTAGCAGTACTTTGATAATTAATATGCTTATGTATACCTATTGCCACTCCTTTGGTTTTAGTATCGGGATTATTGCTGAAAAACCATTGAGAGTAATTACTAAATTTCTCTAATACATTATCTGACCCTTTAAGATGGGTTTCTTGTAACATTAATATGTGTGTTTTTTGCTTATACTGTACATTTCTCTAAACAGTTTACTTCTTTTTTCAGGAATGTTCAACCCATTGGTGTTCAAGTATATTACATTGATGTCAGCCATTAGTAATCAGGTAAGTATGTAACTTAGTATGTAAAAAATATTTCCGCTGTCTGGCAAAAAGTGTGGTCTGAAAGTAGTTCAATAACATATTCGTTGTTGCAGCTCTGTTCTGTACAGTGTTATTATAACCAAAAAATAAACATTTTTTAAACTTGGTTAACGTAAACAATTTGTAACAGTATTGGGGTAGTAATAGCCTTCTACACGAGTGGCTAGAATTCGACAGACAATGCTTGTCGGAAACCCCTGGGGGGGGGTGATATTCACCATAACAATGGCTGTGTGAGCCTGCCTTCACCATACTCGGTGTATACATCAATAATTATTTTAAGCACGTCCAAATTTGAACTGCTTGTTTATGATTAAAGCAGATCTTCATATTGAACACCATAAACAGTATAATAATTCAAATGTTAAGTAAACTTACTCACACATCATAGCAATTAAGTGAATAATAGAGAACATTTCAGGAAAAAATAAAAAAAATACCATAACCCAGAGTAGGATGGTTGGAAATAGAGATTGTCCATTGTTCTTTTCATCTGTCCAGTTTGTGGCTTTTTTCTGGTGTCATTTTGTTTTTTTTTCTTCTTACTCTTAAGCGTAGACACGTCAGTCCAGCTTTCTTTGTCTGGAAGCTCTGGGATAGCAGGAGCTAGTGTAAGTTTTTCCCATTCTGACAGGTCTGGCTCCTCAATTCCACATATTCTGCAAAATTGGCATATGTCATCAGGGCTTGTGAGCGATGCTGTTCTTCCTTCTTTAGACACTTGTATACCAAAGGGATATGTTCATCTATATAGAAGACCCTTATCTTTCAATCTCAGAAGGAGTGGTTGGATGGTCCTGCGTTGTTGTAATGTATACTATGAGAGTAGTGATGGGCAAATTTGCGCGAAAAAATTCTCGAAACGGCGCCAGCGTCTCGTTTTTGACGCCAGCGTCCGTTTTTTCGGAAATTTTTTTTTGACGACGGCGAATTTTTGCCGCAAATTTTTGCGGGCGTTTGGCAAATTTATTCGCTGGCGGCGAATCGCGCAAATTCGCCACAAATTCGCGCCTGGCAAATAAATTCGCCCATCACTACATGGGAGGTCTATCAAGATAATAACCTCTGTGTTCATAAACGAAATGGATCTCAGATTCCTGGCTTTTGCCAAGATTTCCACTTTTAGTCCAAATCTGGTAATACAACAAATAACATCTCTGGGTTTATCCTTAGGAGTACCTCTGGGTTTGAGTGCTCTGTGTGCTCTTTCCAAATCAATATCAAATGAAGTTGGTTTGTCCAGCACTTGCCTGAATAGTTGTGACATGATATCCATCCAAGGTTTTCCCCATCTGGCTGCTCTGGGATTCCCCTGAGACGGAGATTATTGTGTCTCCCTCTATTATCCAGGTCATCCAGTCTTCTCTGCATTGTCGCAATAACTTTTATATAATGTGTATTAGCAGCAGTTAGTGCCTCCACAGTGTTTTCCACATAGTCATTTCTGGTTTCAATTTCTATAACACGTGTGTACAGTGAGGCTATTTCCGTTTTATGCCAGTTATTTCCTCTTTAAGCGTGCTTTAAACTGTGCAATCATGTCGGCTAAGTCCGTTTTAGTAGGAAGTGATTTTAAATGCGCAATTGTAATCTGTTCAGAATTTACAGATTCGTTGTCAGACTCATCTGCGGGACTTCTAGCATGCCGCGGCGCCATCTTGGATCCCTGATGACACTGTTCAGTCTCTGCTGAAGTGAAGGACTGCTTCAAAAGGCTCTGTGAGTCTTTCGCTTTGACGCGTCTGCACTCCTCTCCACCATAGTCTTTGATTTTACCATGTTTGCCCATGGTTTCTATCCACTTTAGGCAATACACCGGGTCTGGTTTGCGGAGCTCCGGTCTTATGCGACTGCCATGCTTGGCGGTTAACCACGCCCCCAACATTTTTTTTTGACGTGTGACAAATCTTTGACTCGCAACAACATTTTTCACCCATTACAGTCTATTTGGGCATCACTTTTGCAGCGAAACTTGGTGAAAAATTTTGCTTGTCACGGATAATTAATCCTTATTGTAAGTAAAAGGAGCCTATTGGGTTTATTTAATGTTTACATGATTTTCTAGTAGACTTAGGGGCATATTTATTATGTGGTGTAGAAAACGGTGGTATAATACACCATACATTACCAGGCTTTTTCTTAGAGTGACTTCCCCCTGGAATAAATATAACGTCTGCAAATCTGGCGTTCGCATGGTATAAAATAAAAACACACCTTGATAAATTCACCACCAGTTATTTTACACAGCTTTTTACACTGCTTTTTTAGCAAATTTCATTTTACACTGTATAATAAATATTCCCCCTAAAGCATGAAAATCCAAAATACCGAAAGATCTGTTAGCCAGAGAACTTAAGGTCTGGGACATTATGGATAACAGGTTATACATCTGTTTCAAACTGAGTGTTAATGTAACCATATGCACTATTATTAACACTGACAAGATTTAACCAAGCGAAACTATATAATCACAGTAATCACAAGAAAGGCAACAATAGTTCTACAGAATGTACAGGAGAGGCATATTGAGAAAGAATATAATTAAAGGATATTTGTCACTAAAGCCTACAAATGAATATGGCATATTTTATATACTGAACTCATAGAAACAATGATACAGGACTTCACACTTGTCACATGGGGTCACCATCTTGGTCTCTGAGCAGCTGTTGAGAAGCTTAGCTTAGGAGTCATTGTAAAGCAGAAATACTACAAGACTGATTATTACAATTCTGATGCTAGTTGCACTGCTTTCTGAGCTGCCATGTAGTAATTATCTCTATTAATTACTAATCAGAGGCATTACTATTGTGACATTTATAATCTATGTGTTATCTATGTGTACTGTATATTTTTGAGTCGGTCCCTAAGCCCAGTAACTGACAGCAGCACAGAAGATGTGCAGTAAATCAGCCGAAAAGAGCATGGGGAGCTACCATGGCATATTTGCAGACACAGATCTTTACTGCTAAAGGGTTGTGGTTGCCTTGGACTGGTACACAAGCCCAAAGCATAATGAACATTTCTAGCCTACTTCTTTAGTTCTCCTCTTCAGATGCCTATTTTTCATGCTGTGTAAAACATTGGAGGAAAAAAATCAACAGTGACGTTGCCTTTAGCAATTCGATTTTAACAGTCACCTGTAAGTTACAAAATAAAAGCAAAGATCTGATGGGTTGCTATGGGCAACATCACCAGTGATGTTTTACACAGAATGACACATAGCCCCCAAAGATTCACTATGCTTTATTGTGACACTACTGGAATCTATACAGTATTGATTCTGAATATTGAAAATATAATTAGTTCTTTACTAGTTTATTTGATCGCAATACCACTGTTGGCCTCCAATTATCCCATCCTACTGTATTTGCTGATGGGTAAATCCATATTTTAGAGGTTGAGAATATAATATTTACCGGGCACTGGTGGGTCCAGGACAAAAGGGCCATTGATGGACATTGGTAGCCCTCCCAAAATGTCCTCAACCTTCTTATAATAACAGTGTATATTAAAGGACATGTAAACCCTCTCCACAAAAATGTAATCAATGAACAGCCTCTTTGAAATCTTTAGATACCTGTCACTCTGGTTGTTAAAAGGTTAAAAGCAAGGCTGCAGCATCCCCTTAATCATCTAGAAATCCTTCTCCTCCTGTAACCCACTCAGCCCCCTCCCTCAGGAATTTCCTGTGGCTGTTGGCTCGTGAGCATGCTCAGTTCTTCTCAGCTCAATTTACTAAACACACACTCCAGTCAACAGCCAATGAAGAGATAACATTGCTGGTTCCCATAGAAACTCTAGCTGTCTGATCCTATTTTTTCCCTAACCACCTTTCCTGAGCACAGTTTAACCATTACAGTGCTCAACCCCTTTTTATCAAAGTATGTTGTGCCTGTGTAAACCTGCATTCTGCATTGCATGAACTTTACAACATACATGTCTTGATGTTACTGATGATGTGTCAGAGGAAAAATTGCTGCCGGCTGAAAGCTACTATATGTTTTAGGAAAATGTGATGGGGCTGGCAAATGGAAGGGGTATATGCAGTACAAATGATGTGGCTTGGGTGGGGAAGATACACCCAACTTATATACATGGTAGGAAATTTTAGGCTTTACATGTCATTTAAGCCATTTCTTTTGCAAACTTCCAGGCCTGATTTATTAACTGCTTAGGAAGTTAGGTTGCTACCATGTTCCACGTGGGAATTATGGCATCAAATTGGCTTCCTAGGTGTTGGACCTGGAGGCTTGGGTGGGTGTACTATAAAGAATCTATGAAAAAAGTGAAGTTTACCACAGATTTGGATGGTTACCTAAACCTGTAACTCCTATATCAAGTAACAAAAACCAACCCAGGCCCACTCCTGCTCCGATGCTGGATTTTCGTCACTCCCCCCCACCCCACCCAAATTGTGATGGCAAGGAGGTCACAAGTAGAGGTAAAACTGAAAACCCCCACAAGTGGTAATACCAAATATGTGTAGATTAATGGACATCAATATGAAACAGTTCTCAAAACATGAAATCATTATAAAAACTCTTTCATAAAAAAGGCTATTGATATGAGGGAAGAAAGAAATATTTTACCCTTTTTAATAGATATCAGGTAAGATCCCATCTTGAGTATGTAGAAAGAATATTAATAACTTGAAAGAGAATTGCACCTAAAGTTTTCAGATCAGTTTTATTTTCATGTATATAAAACAATGCATTTACAGTTCTATTCTACTCTATAAAATATTTTATTTTAGTATTTTTATGTATTTACAGAAATGTATCTTAACAGAAGTAGAATAAATTACCCCGATAATTTTTAATGATCATTGTAGAAAATATATAATCTAGGCAGGTCAAGTTGGCCTGCACTGCTACAAATCTATCTTTTTAAAGTACTTGCTTCAGGATTTTCCAGCAGCACTCTAGTTAAGAAGACTGCTGAGCTGTTCTCAAGGTGTTTTCTGACAGTGCCATTCCTCACTCTGCAGAATTTAGGAGTCTAAGGGAAAAACGTGCTGTTGGGAACAGCCACAGACAAAGCCTATTAAAGCTGTTGCTCTGAGACAACATCTTTCATCATTTGTAAACACAGCATGGACAAAAGCAAATAACTGATGCACATATTACAGCATGATGGTGACTGTATTCCCAATGCACAATAGTAGGACAATAGATACAGTGCAAGATTATTATGAGTAGTGTTTTATACACTGGCATGGGGGTGGGTATCTATGAAGGAAGTTAAGCTGCAAGAAGCTATGTAGGTTCATGCCTGCAATCAATGTTAATGGATTCTTCTCTCCATGGGGCATGGATTTACTAAAGGCGAAGTGGGCATTTTTAGCGAAAATTTGCCAAAATGACAATTTTCAGGGACATCATTAATTTAATAAAAGGTGAAGTGAACATTTCTCTAGTAAAAAAGCTCAGTGCTAGAGCCATTTTGCCAGACGAATTTCGATTAGGCAAAAGATCGTTACTCCAAAGTGTGAATATTCCTATTTGTCATCCTTTTTGCCAGAGTTTGTTTCACCAGTTTGGCAAATTGATTAGATGAACCTATTTCCTCAACATTATTACGTCAGTGACATCATATCCGGTATGCCAGAAAAGGAATTTTAAAAAAAGGAAAAACATATTTTATAAATGTTTCATATTTTAACCCTTTCCCTGCCAAGAACGTAGCTCTTACGTTCTTTAAAAAAAAAAAAGGCTGTAAGTGCCAAGAACGTAGGAGCTACGTTCTTTGTTTAAACAGCTGCCTCTCTGCAGCTGTTTAAACAAGTAGAAAAGACATACCCAATTTGGTTTCGGTGGCCGAGCTGGGCCAGACCGAGCAGTCGCCCTAGGCAACCTGCTCGGCCACGGCACCGGCAGAGTTGTGCGCATGCGCAAGACATAATTACCTATTTTGGATTTGTCAGAATGTGTACTTTACAAAAATATATGGCTCTGGGAGCTCTTTGTGCTGTTAGGAGGGTCTTGTGGCAGACAATGCGCAGTCACAGGTTTTTGTTCACAGAAGGCGAATCGGCAGCGGGGAAATGTGTACTTTCGGAAAATGTATGGTTTTCTGTGGTGAACATACTGTTTTCTACCTTTGCCCCCCCCCCATAAATCTATGTAAATGTGTTGATTTTGCAGTACCTGAAATGACAGACTATATTCGATTTGGGGCCCCTCTATGCCACATGCTTATGTACACCTATACATATTGGGCATAAAAATGTTCAGAGAACCCCAGGCTTTCATATTTGGGGTGATATATTGTTATACCTAATAAAATGTGGGAAATACAATGCTGCAGGGTGGAAGTTTTGAGGTGATTTTTGGAAGTGTCACCAAAATTGGCGAATTTAGGAAAGGTTTGCTGCTTTGGAGTAGAAAGACATGCATACCTAATCTGGATTGGAGAGAATGTGTACTTTCCGAAAATGTATGATTTTCTGTGGTGAACATACTGTTTTCTTCCTTTGCTCCCCCAAATCTATGGAAATGTGTTGATTTTTTACCTGAAATGACAGACCATTTGGGGGTCTTCGTTTTGGGGCCCCTCTATGCCACGTGCTTAGGTACACCTATACATATTGGGCATAAAAATGTTCAGGGGACCCCAGGCTTTCATATTTGGGGTGATTTATTGTTATACCTAATAAAATGTGGGAAATACGATGCTGCAGGTTAGACATTTTGAGGTGATTTTTGGAAGTGTTACCAAAATTGCAGAATTTAGGAAAGGTTTGCGGCTTGGTGCTTTGGAGTAGAAAGACATACCCAATTTGGTTTCGGTGGCCGAGCTGGGCCAGACCGAGCAGTCGCCCTAGGCAACCTGCTCGGCCACGGCACCGGCAGAGTTGTGCGCATGCGCAAGTTTGCGCACATCGTGCACAGAAGAGCAAACCGGCATGTGCAGCTGCGCGGAAGTGCAAATTGGAGTCTGCGTATGCGCGGGAGCGCACGAAGATGCCGAAATGCCACACTTAGTCGGCTGGAGAGGGGATTGAAGTGTCAGCATGCGCGGTACCACATGAAGGTGCCGAAATTACATAGTCGGGAGAGAGGGGATTGGAGTGTGCGCATGCGCGGTACCGCACGAAGATGACAAAATGCCACACTTAGTTGGGGAGAGAGGGGACCGGACATGGGGTAGGCGACGCAGCAGGTACGTGCCTGGCGCCCCCCCAGCTTTGCGCCCTAGGCACGTGCCACTCTGCCTACCCCTAGTTCCGGCCCTGTTCGGGGGAATGTGTACTTTCCAAAAATAGGTGGTTTTCTGGGTTGAACGTACTTTTTTCTACCTTTGCCCCCACCCCCCAAATCTATGCAGGTGTGTTGATTTTGCAGGAATTACAGAACTGATAGCTCAAATGGGGTGTCTACATTTTGGGTCCCCTATATGCCACATACTTGAACCAATAAACCAATACATATTGGGCATCAAACTGTTCAGTGGACTCCTGGCAATCATATTCAGGGTGTTTGGCATTGGTACCTAATGATGTGTAGGAGATATGATGCTGTTGAGTGGAAGCTTTGTGGTCATTTTTCAAAACATTATGCAAACAAAAATAGTCAGCACAACCTTATTAAATCTTCTTACTTTTCTTTGGATGGGTGCAGGTTCTCCAGTGGCCACTTTCCACCAGCAAATACAGTCAAAGTACGATATGAACAGCACCACAATTGTAATTGAAGTTAAAATGCCTTTATTGCTCAAGTGACGGGCATTACCGCATTATCATTTTTCAAAACATTCACCAATTTCTATAAAAAAAATTATAACTTTAGGAAAGAATTGCAACTTGGTGGTTTGGCATACTTAGATCTATTTACCCATTTTTGATTTTCCAGAATCTGCTCTTTCTAATAATGCGTAGTTTTCTAGGGTTAGTGTAGTGTTTGGCCTTAAAATCAGAAGTATACCGTTTTGTGGAGCACTGCTTTCTAAATTTGGTAGTGTACTGCCTGCAGATTTTGATCTATGCAAGTAAGAAATCTCCATAGAACAATACTTATTTGGTATTTGCGCGTTCAGGAGACATAGAACTTTCCAAATCTGCTGCGTTCTTGTACATAAAATAAATTGTGTTTCTGATATATGTGATTGTACTATGTGAAACATGATTTTTTTCATTTTATTAGACACTTAGAAGCCTATATCTTTTTACAAAATTGGAATTACACCAAAATTCTATATAGATTTTGAAAGCTCATGTCCTCCTGAAAAAAAAACAATATATAGATTTCCTGGGTAAACTAAAAGACCTCCCAGGAAAAGCCCTTAAATTGAAAGAGCACATAAAGTCTAAAAACGGCTTGGCAGTAGATGTTCGCATTTAGGACAAAACGTCTGGCAGGGAAAGGGTTAATGTGGGATTATGTTTACAAGTTATAAGTGTTAAATATAGGTTGTTAACACTTTTGAAGCTCAAGCTACATTTGTTTTAGTGTATGCTCAAGTCTAGGACAATGGAAGATTTTGTCTTGTTTGCTTCCTAGGACATTTTTAACAATAAGCGGTCACTTCCAGCAATTTTACCAACAATCCCAAATAAAGACATATATATTACCTATATGTACTTGCCATATTTAGATTGACGTAAGCACAAGTATGTTAAAGTTTGCTAGGAAGAAAGTTTCGCTAACAAAATGACGTTAGGGTAAGTATGTTGACAAAGATTCACTAGGAAGGAGTGCAAGAGAAAACTTGCTTAGAAATTACGTACGACAGTGTTCATTTGCAGAGACAAAACTTCCCATTTTGATAATTATGTGTATTCGCTGCAAATTAACATCTGACAAAGTTGTGCCAAGTATGGCAGAGCCTGCCAAGGCGAAAATGCACCCTTTAGTTTATACCTCTACTTGCCATTACTGACACCAGCAGGCTGTTTGGGATAAGCTGTAGATGATTCCTTACTTTCTCCTGTACTGGATCATTAAATTCCTTTGGTGATTCAATACTTGTTCCTTCTGAGTCTTGAGGTTCTGCTTGAATGTTTCTATACCCATTCCTAATATTATTTCTTCTGACCCCTGGCCAGTTTCACTGACTTCTTTTATCTGCTGCATGGCCAGACCTTTTGCCAGCCATATGGACTGCCTACCACTTTTCACAGACGTAACTCTCTCATTACTCCTAGTACTGTATATATGCTACTATTCTTTTTTTTTAAGTTATTAAATAATTTTTACTTTCACTCCACATTGTTTTCAGTCTTCCAACTACTACCATGTATCCACTAGGTTATACAACATATAGACTCTTACCAGTCAATTCTAAATCTCTGGCATATCCTGAAAGGTAAAGACTCTTCAACAAGATAACCCAGAGGAGAAAAACAGTTATAGTTAAAATTATTTTCAAAAGACAGCTTTTGTTACATAAATGTTTGATAAAAAGATTCTTAATCTAGAAACAGTTTGTTGAGAATAACTGTTTTTGTCAATAAGTACTCACTGTATTCCTAAATACAACACTGTTTTGTACAGATGCTACGCAATATGTTGGCGCTATATAAATACATGTTAATAATAATAGTAATAATACAGATGACACCCTAAGGGTTCCTACACACAAGCTCTTTTACCTGAATTTGCCACTTTTTCGCTACAACTTTTTCAAGAAGGATTTATGATAAATGAGTTAAATTAGAGTTTGGTTGACTTTGTTGTAATAAGAAAACAGATAAACTAGAGTTTTAGTAAATAATCCGCTCAGTATCAAACCATGACATAATTAAAAATATAGAAGTTTCCGATCGGCCCCCGCCAGCCTCCCTTATAAAAGTCAATGGGCGTCCGGATAATTAAAAGTCAATGGGCGTCCGGATAATTTTGACGCAAAGCAATTTTTATGTGTAAGACTATTCTGACACATGCCCAAATTTTTTTGATGCAACTAATTTTTCACCGTTGAATTTTCTCCGAATTTTTTGTGAATTGATTCGCCAGTGGCGAAATGCAGAAATTCGTCGCAAATTCATGCCTGACAAATTTAGTCACCCATCACGAATGTCTTGTTATAAATCAGACCGAGAAAAAAGCAATCAAAAGAACCAAAGAAAAAAATAATATCTGTCATAGGCACACGCTTGGAATGTTAAAACTAAGCACTATAAATCTGCTTCGAGAACAGGAGGATCAAAATAACATTATTGGACTTACCCTTCAATTACATTTGCTGATCCCATATCAGCTTTGCTTTAATATCTTTACACATATCAGTCAAGTAACAAACACATACAAAGGCTGCTGGTTATTGCTGTAAATTACAGTGCAGACAATGACCTACTGTAACACACAAAAATAAATGGGGCTACACCTGCTGACAGCTCAAGTTCTGAGGCCTAACAGAGAAGTCGCTGTGAACATATACAGGACTCCACTGGAAGCTAAGCAACCTGTTCATGATTCATTTGAGAATTTGCACAAATATGCTTCTGAATCAAATATCAAGCAGTAACATTTTTGGAGAAAAGGGTCGTTTACAGTAAGGTGACCTCTGGGGAAAAAAAAAAAAAAAAAAAATATATATATATATATATATATATATATACTGTATATATATATATATATATATATATATATATATATATATATATATATATATATATATATATATATATATATATATATATATATATATAGGAGCACTCACAGGTATAGCACCTGATGACGGTTGAAGGCGAACTGAAACACGTAGATGAGGGGGATTTTGTGAAAACTTGAATAAAGTCACTTGAAGCTATACCCGTGAGTGCTCCTAAATATTTTCTATTATTCACAGCGATGAGGAGCACCCGGGATGTGATCTACAATATGGTGAGTGCCAGTATACTCTGGGACTATATATATATATATATATATATATATATATATATATATATATATATATACATTTATATATTTTTTGTAAAATACACATCTAAAATACAAATTCCTCTTGGGTGCAATGGGAAAAAACATAATGAATATAAATGTCAAGAGTTTCTGAACAACTGGTACTGCCTCATATGCCACCATTGGTCTCAATTTAAGTAGCATGACTATGTTCATTGTGTACCCCTGGCAACTTGTTGCTGCTGCATCCATGCCAACAATGGACTTGTGGTGGGGACTGTGGAAGTTGAACCCTATGGGGTAAATTTACTAAAGGGCGAATTCTCACCTTGGAAGGATCAACAAAACTTCGCTAAATTCAAATTGCAGCAGGTACGCTTATTTATCAAAGTTTTGTCTTAGCAGACGAATGCTGGCGAAACGTCATCACCATGGACACTTCTAAGGGGCAGATTTATCAAGGGTTGAATTGAAAATTCGAATTTTGAATTTGAATTTGAATTTTTGAAATTTGAATCTTTGAGTTTATTTTAGTGAAATTGATAGGGAATAGTTGAAATAGTTGAAATTCAATTTGAGTTTTTTTTAAAAAAAAAAATCAAATTAGAATTTTGAAATTTATCGTGTACTGTCCCTTTAAGAATTCAAATTTGACTATTCACCACCTTAGATCTGCCAAATTGCTGTTTTAGTCTATGGGGGACATACTGGGATCAATTTGTTGTTTGCAGCCTTCCTGAAAATCAAATCTAATTCAATTCAAATTCAATTCGAGGTCTATCCCATTCACCCAAGTTTGAAAAATTCTTATTTGGTCGTTTTTTATTTGAATTTCGAGATCGAGTTTTTTACAAACTTCCATGAACTCTAAAATCACCCTTGATAAATCTGCTCCTAAGTGAATGTTCGCTAGCTTTACTTTCTTCCTATCATACTTGCCATTACGTCAATTTAAATGTAGCGTGTACATATAGGTAATATTTATGTCTTTATTAGCGATTTTTGGTAACATTGCTGCAAGTGACCATTTATTATTATATAGTATATATAATATATATATATACCCAAGGAAGCAAAATAAATACAAAAGAGATCTTCTATTGTCCTAGACATGAGCCTTTGAAGCATGAACTTCAAATGGTTAAAAAAAAGTGTAAACAACATATACTTAACAGTTATAACTTGTAAACATAATCCCACATTCACCTAAGCAAAAAATTGCCTGATGTTAGTGCTTAGCCTTTTCACTAGCAAATTGTCCTCTATGCCTTTTGGTAAATTGGTGATGTTCTTGTGTTTTTGGCAAATTTACCTTAGCGACGGCTACTTCACCACTTAAGTAAATCTGCCCCTATGTGCCTTCTCCAGTACCTTATCCATCCTCAGGTAGCTCTTCAAGAAGCACAGTACTACAAGACTGAGCACATGTGCAAAGCAAGGCACATGAATCAGATGGCTTGGTGGATGGCAGCCAACAGGTTGTGCCAATTGTAGTTGACACCTTTTCTTCTTGAAGCTGGCAGTGTATAAATCATCACTGGACCTGAGCCTGGAAGGTGGCCAGGATCTTAGTGTAACTTAACATTGTAGTTCCTATATGACCCATGCATGTAAAGAACTATCTGAAAACAATTGAAGTGAAAAAAGTTTCCCAAGAAACAGCCAATACTATGGCCTCCGCTTGCTCACCTGTCCACACTGAGAGCATGGGCTCAGACAAACAGCGTAGAATTCAGTGGGAAAATGCACTTTTTCACACTGAAACCAGCTGAGAAGCAGCTCTGTGTGACGCTAGCCTAACAGTGAATATACTGTATATATAGAGATTAATTTATACAAGTTAACAGGACTGGTATTGATATTAGGTTACATACAGTACCTGTAGTTAATTTGGGAAGACAAAGACAACCACCCATCAAGCTCAACTGCTCAGTTTATCTCCTGGTACCACCGATTCACACAGATATGACAAAACGTTGCATGCTCAGTATTCCTTTACTCAGACTGATTTAACAAAACTATATAGTGTGTATCACCTGATTTAACAATTAAAGGTTTATTTGCTAAAGGTAACACAAGCACAAGGGATGTAAATGGCCACAATACTGTTTCTGTTAAAATACTTTTGTTGTAGTCCTTCCTGCACTTCCAGCTAGGAGGGCTCTATGCCCTTGTACCAGTTGCACTGAGAAGCAAATTATGTGGTCTGAGGTACAAGGTTGTCCTGTACATAAAGCCTACTCTAAAGGTGTCTAGCACCTCTAGAGGCTACAACTTGTGCCTAGCATGGTGCTCTATAGTGATGAGCAAATTTTTCAGCAGGTATGAATTTTTTTTCACAAAACTATTGTAAATTTCACTAAGAAAAAAATGGCAAAAAAATGTCCTTAGAACCCAATGTAAAATGTCCAAGGTGGTCCAAAAACCACCCATTGACAGTTTTGTGAATGTTTCCTGGGTTTCTCGAAATTTAGGCAAAATAAAACAAGACAGATTCAGTCATCACTGGTGCTTCATCTACATGCTGCCCCTTACAAGATTGCCATCTGTGCTCAGATGTGGCACTGTCAGGTTCCAATGTTTGTAACTTTGAAATGTGGCTAAAACATTTGTGGCTTATAGAGGTGGGTGGAATTTTATTGCATCCTGGGGAAATGGTGCAACATTGCAAATATTTGTCTGTTTGGTATCTGGTTCTCAATTCTGCATTTCATTGTGGCAAACACAACGACACTGGAACTCTGGAAAGGAATATTACATAAGCAAAAAACATTGCAAACTGCACTGATTTTTGCACTTGCCTAGAAGACCAGAATTGTTTTATAGACAAGTAATCTCTCAATAAATAACATATTCACAATTGATTTACCTTGCTTTTACGCTACTTCTGTGATAAAGGAACTGACAGTCAAAAACTGACATTCTCATATAAAGCAGGTGTAAGACTTGGTTAAAATGATGTCCTAATATTGTGCCCTAAATTATTTTAACACAAACCATGCTCTATTTTTTGGGGCAGATTTATCAAAGATCAAGGTGTATTTTTGAATGAAAAAAATTCGAATTTCAAGCTATTTTTAGTGTACTTCGACTAGGGAATAGGCCAAATTCGATTCGAATTTGAAAAGAAATGTGAATATTGAAATGTATCACGTACTGTCTCTTTAAAAATTCAAAATCTAAAACCGAATGCGCTATTCTTTCGATTCTTATGATTCAAATTTGACCGAATACGGACCTACAGTATTTGATTGAAAATGGAGCTATTCGACTAAAAAAAACTTCGACTTCATTTCGGTTGGTCTTTTTGAATTTGAATTTCGAAGTTTTTTCAATTCGAAATTTGACCATTGATAAATATGCCCCTATGTGTGATATTGTGCATCAACAGCCATCTGTTTTCTTCAGTGACCAATGAATCCATCTGTCTTCCATCACTGACTATGCAGCCAACATAAGACCATTATTCTTGTTTGACTGAATCAGATGATTTATGCAGAACACACGACCTCTGTAAGGCATTGAATACTCCAGAACATCATAGCAGATTAACTTTATCTTTTTTGCAAATAAGAGAATGACCTGAACAAATTCCTCTCTTAAAGTCGAAAACTTTTTCTATTAAAACTCCAAACACTTCTGGGTGTGTATTTATCAATAGGTTAATTAAATTAGTCATCTAGGGGCTTAGACACATAAAAAAAAATAACTCATACCTTAGTACACCCCTGAGGTAAGATTTTCACTTTCAATACACCCTAAGCATGATTATTTCTAAAAGATGAGGTAGAGTTATTATAAATATAATTGCTGGCCACTTAATAAGCTTATCTAATACAGCTAATATCTGTGTCATTTTTGAAATAGACTTGCTGCCTGCTATAAAGTAATTTATGTAATAGCCATGAGTTTACTTTACACTGTCACACATGGGACAGGCAATCAATTTCTGACTACCATATGCCTCTGATAGTTTTGTCACTGTTTATAGCACTTCTGACCCACAAAATTTACACTCTGCTTTTAATGATAATTTGGTGTAGAACTCCAAGAATAGATTTTTAACTGGTCAGTTTTTAGCACGATGAGAAGAAATTGTAGAAATTAGAATTTTATAGCTGAAACTGTAGCTCCATGAATTAATGGTACTGTAAGTATAATAAGGATGTATAGTGTCAAATAAATTGCAGCTGTAGCATGGCCAAATAATCTCTGCATTGCATTAACAACCTTGTATATACTGTACTTTGGGATATAGATGGCTTTGAATATTTTTTCAGGTAGCCCATGTTTAATTAAATTTGACTATTTAACCTTACAATATGGTATATTGCTGTGTGCCCCTTTTATATTTGATATTTCTTTTTTATATTTGGCAGAACTCAGAGGCTTTGTCAGATGTACACTCTATGTAAATGTAGATACTTTGTGAAAAGCAATATTGACCTTTTGAGGTATTTTAGTCTCTGGGTGATATGCCTAAAATAGAGATTAGGGCAGGGGTCAGAAACCTTTACTATCAAAAGAGCCATTTTGCCCCCTCTTCCACTAAGCAGGAACAGCAAAGAAAGGTGGGCATTCCCTGTGTAACAACATATGGTCCACATTCTACATTTATCAAGAAGGTAATAAATAAGCATTGATCCATATTACAAAATGACAAGATTTATGGGAAATTGTTCATTGAAACCCCCCTTTTCTCTTCTAAAAGAGGGAAAAGAATAGGTGACCACTTAACTAGAGCAGATGTGAGGCTTGTAGGAAACAGAAAACGGATATCAGAAAAAGTGGGCACTTTTCCCTGCCACAACTGTGGCCATTGCAGTGGGATCATTAAAGGAAATGTATGTACCCATCCAAGTAAGAGCTTTCCAATTGAACTAAAGGTGGTTGCTACTTGTGATACCTCTGAAATGTCCATGTGGACTTGGATATGTTGGACAAACTTCAAGAGCCTTTAAAATTAGACTTAATGAACATAAACGTGTCATACAGAACTATAAACCAGAAACAAATGAAGTTGATCCCAAAGTAAGTAAAAAGAAAGAGAAGGTCAAAAAACAAACACTTGTAGCAAAACATTTCTTCACACAAAAACACATGCTATCACAAATAAGGTGCAAATACTTAAGAAAATTATGATACCACAAGGTAATGATATGAAGTTGGCACTCCTCAAAAGGGAAGCGTTCTGGATGTGGAAACTAGAAACTGTTCAACCCAAGGGCTTAAATGAAAATTGTAGTTTGTCTTGCTTTTTGTAAATAGATACATTTTTAACAACACTGACACTTTGCCTTTTTTTCACAGATAATCTTTGCCAGTGGGAATAATGAAAGTTAGAGGTAATGTTTAACACCCCGCTGGTTGTAAGTAGATCATTTACCTTATATTATATACTAAGGTGATTAATATATGCATCTATTTTTTGCACCGTAACAAGGACAAAAAAAACCATGGACTTAAATTAAACTGTGGACTCTATATTGGTTGATGGACTATGTGTGTCAAGCCTCACTTTGGGACTGCACTGAGCCCGAGAGAATTGTGGGTAATGGGGTGGGACTGTATGTACCCATATGCTTTAAATTTTGTGTTAGCACAGTTGTTTGCATCATGACGAAGGGAGGGGAAACCCCCCTGAAATGTTGATGCACATGTGGTCACAATAAAAGGGGTAAGCCCCCCACCTGTAATACATATAGTGTTTGTACAACTCTTTTTTTGAAAATATCTACATTGTATGGACGTCTGCCAACCGTCTAGGAGATCTGCACCACCTAAGCAGAAACATCATAAGAAAGGTGAGAGGTGCGGTTCATCTACATACAGATGTATAGATGATGTGACAGCCAAAGCCGCAAGACCAAGCCGCAGCAAGCAGGATGAAGAGCCACATGAGGCTCTGGAGCCGTGGGTTTGCCAACCCCTGGATTATGGTCTAGAATAGAGTTCCATTTGATTCCTGTGAATTTTGCAAGTCTTCCTGACAA
The DNA here is from genome assembly GCF_017654675.1 of Xenopus laevis. Lineage (NCBI taxonomy): Eukaryota > Metazoa > Chordata > Amphibia > Anura > Pipidae > Xenopus > Xenopus laevis. Next base: position 76,174,037 of record NC_054373.1, on the reverse strand, counting down.
TATCTTGTAAGATTGGTGCAGGGACACCAAATATGTTAGAATGTTTCTGGTTGGTCACAATTTCACCAACATACAATCTATACTGCAATTTTTGCCAGTTTTTATATGCTTCAGACAGAGCTCTTACATATGGCTTTGTTTTATGTACATATAAATGCATAACTGAGTTTGAGATATTCCTACTAACAGGGAAGGTAACAAGAATGATGTAAAGAGAAAAATATTGAAGAAAAGTGTAAAGGATATGAGAAAACAAAGAATAAGACATAGAAAGAGTGAAGGTGTACAAAAGGGAAGAAAGGGAGACTATTAAACAAGAATGTGTAGAAAGCAGCTATCTTATAAATGATGGCTGGAGCAAGGAGAGGAAATTCTCGTGCTGTCAAGATTGATCAAGAATTGAAAGTCACTATATTTATTGTTTTATTTTATGGTGAGCTCCAAAAGATGGATTTGAGAAGGTAGGCTGCACATTTTGCTATTTATTTAACTGATTCAAAATTGCACCAGTTAATTAATTTTGAACTACTTAAAAGTTGTATATGTGGAATGATGATTTAAATAATAAACATTCATTTTATTATAAGGGACACATATCAAAAAGTGCTGTAAAATTTGCAGTTGCAGAAAAAAACCATCACAAACATTTTCCTGTGAATCAAAGTTTTAGAGGATATTGCCATTTCCAAAATTCACTTCAAAATCACTTCAAATCACTTCAAATCGACAAGCTGAAAGGTTCCCTCAAAATGTCAGTGCTTCTCACTTTGCACCCGTCCCCATCATTTAAAAATAAATATATGTATTTTAAATAAACATGCAATCTATCAAGTGGGAAGCTTCTTGACAGAATTTTTCTTTTTCCAAATGTCTCTACTTTATTACTACTGCAAACATCCAAGAGAGAACTGAAAAAAATCATACTCCTCATTTTGCAGCTTGAAAGCAATGGTATGGTGCACATTTAGTATGATGGGGAATAATCAGTCTAGGTGTATTGGTTTATTATCTGTTATATCTGGATAAATGCATGCCAAGAAATAGCCTGATAGCTCAAATATACTCTGTGATGAGTTCAGATGGGTGCAGAAATATGGAGCGAATTTTGTCAGTAGAGAATGCATTTTCACACCAAAATACACTCAGGAGCAGACATAAAACAGAGTGAAAGTGAACGGTCAGGCTGTTTCTTCGTCTACATTTATATGCAGTGGCATAACCACTGTAGCCGGACCTGGGTGCAGGATGTAAGCCTGGGCCCCAATCGGACCCCATACTGTGTGCCAGAAGCATTCCGTTTGCACTGCAAGTGCACAAGTGCACGCATGCAAAAAGGCCCATGTTCTCCTGCTGCCGATTTACCTTTTTTGTAGCTCCAGTGGGACCCAAGGGGGTGCAGGCCTTGATGCAATCACCTCCCCCCCCTTTGTTACACTACTACGTATCCACAGGCCAAGAAACAGCCTTGTCTGCCCGTATCCTTTACAACACAGTAAATAAACAACTGCTGTAGTGTGAATGTTTAACCGTCCCTTACATTTTTTTTCTATCTTTAATATATCAAGATGAAAAACTGCAAATGAGCAAATAAAAGTACAGCTGAGAAACAGAAATTCTCCTCAGTAAAAGTACTAAGCATCTTTCCTTCTTTGTTAAAACTTCATGAACAGGAAGAAAGACACCCCCGCCAAGGGTGAATTAGTTTCACCAGCATTGCTTAGTGGCTGCATGTCTGTGTGTGTGAATTTTTCAATACATAGTTCTGCTGCTCAGTTCTAGTTCCATCTTCAAAACAATACCACAGAGACATAGCTGTGATTAGCTAAGTAAGAGCAAGGGATGAGGACAAAATAGGGATTACCAAAGTGCTGAATACTGTTGACAAAAATACATTTCCAATCAAAATGTGTTATTCTATATATCCTACCTCAACTATATTTCACATCAGACTAACTCTTACTGGAAAACTGTAATTCACACTTGTCATTGCACATGGATATTTTCAAATCAATATCACTTAGGATGTTTTAAAAGCTGATTACAGCGCCTCACTTGTGCCCTTCATCATAATGTTAAAGGTAGCAAGTTTGGATAAAAAAAAAAAGGTTAGATATTTTCATACCCATTTCAAATGAAAAATGTTAAAGGGATTCTATTGTGAGTTTTATGATGTAGTGTGTATTACTAAATAAGACTGGTTACATTGCAAATAATTCACTCTACCATTTAAAAGTTTATTCTTGAACTAACAAATGTATTTTATTAACAGTAATATTGGTGTGTAGGCAGCCATCTCAGTGCATTCTCAGCTGATTCTTAGCTTTAAAAGGGAGCCAGCACTGCACAATAGATCTGCTTTCAGATAAGATACTGTTCCTCCTACTCAGGACTCATTTCTGTCCACAGACTCAGTGGGCAATTTGCACTTTTCCCACATTGAGTTGTGTCTTAATCCATTTTCATTAGTGTCAAATGTGCTCTGCATACTTCGCATAGTTTCACTCATGGGCCAACAGTCCTTTCTGCCTTCTGTGTTCCAAATTGAGCACTTTTAATACACAGCACTAGAGCTACCATTACCTCACAACTAAGCAGTAGCTCCATGTTGTCCCCAGCGCCTTGCATCAATTGCTGAAATGCAGTTGTGCATAAAGAATTGAGGTTTGAAACCTCCATTAATCTTTTGTCTGTAAAGCAGGTGTGGGAGCTGCTAAGTGAGTGTTGCATGTGATCAAAGTGTTTCATGTGAGTTAAGTGTTAAGCAGCGTTAAAAACCGTAAGCCGTTTAAAACCAAAAAGGCGTTTGTGAAAGTGGGTTTGCTGGTATTATTTATTATGTGTCTTGTCACATGTATGTGGTGTTGGAGCAGCAGTTCCATACAGTATTTACATGTGAGAGATGTTGGTGGGTTTTCATCTTGGAATCTGAACTGCAAACTCTAAGGGGGAACTTGCAGCGGCAAATGTGGGGATGTGGGGGAGGAAAGGAGGCTGACAGAGCAACCACTGGCAGTGGCCAGTTTAGTGGGGGGGGGGCGGTTGAGAAGGGGCAGTGGAGGCTAATGGGGGAGGAAGGTTTGTGACAGTCAGGAAGGAAAGTAGGGGACAGAAGGGTAGGGGCGCTGGTCCACCGCTAGTCCAAAGCAACAAATTTGCCATTTTGGTTGAAGATGCTGGGGAGGACAGCTCAGAGCACCCTGGGAGGCAGTGGCTCTAAAATGGGTGGTGTGGAGGAGTGCAAGGAAAGATAGGCAGGTTTTAGTTATAGGGGATTCAATTATTAGAAATGTGGATAGGGTAATCTGCCCTTCATGCCTCAGTCTGCTGCTTGCCTGGTGCTAGGGTTCGGCATGTGGTGGAATGAATGGACAGATTATTGGGAGGGGATAGGGAAGCCCAGGTGATCTTGGTACACATAGGTACCAATGACAAAGTTAGAGGAGGTGGTGAAGTCTTCGAGAATGATTTTAAAAAAACTAGGTGTAGGGCGAGGACTTCCAAGGTAAATTTCTCAGAGATATTACCTGTGCCACAAACAACGTTAAGAAGACAGTGGGATCTTAGGGAGATTAAATCGTTGTTGAGAGATTGGTGTAGGGAGGAGGGTTTTGAGTTTTTGGAGAACTGGACTGATTTCTCTATTGGCTACAGGCTCTTTGCCAGGGATGGGCTGCATCTCAATGATAGAAAAAATATAGATTTGCACCTCACTCAAATAAACTAATGGATGCACAATTACACAGAAGGGATTCCACCCCCAAAATATATGCACTTTAGACAGTTTGTATACGCTTCCTCTAATAAACCTTTATCCCAAATCAGAGTCTCCCTTAATTTCAAGTGACTTTTAGGTAACCTCAGGTCACTCAAAGCTCCTGGTATCCTGCACCTTGATGGGTTCTTAGCGATATTTCTCCTCCCCAGAGTGCCACCTCCTCCACTCGCTCAGCTTCAAAAATACAAAAAAGACAAGGAACACAAATTGTGCGCTGCCTTAGTTACCTGCACTGGATCCCTGCTTAGATTATACTTACAGGATTTTCCGGACACAGGCGCATGCTATGGCTCGCTCACAATGCGGTCCTGCTGACAATTTCATCTGTCTGTATTGGCGTCCATCCGCAATGGAGTCCTGCTGTCAGTTCCGTGCGTTGTCTCGTGTTCCACTGCCCCTGTGTCCACCGCTACACTTCCTGGTTTCCTCTGCACGAACGTGGAGAGCTCAACCTGATCCCAACACACTTGTTGTCAGTGTAGGGTGCTAATCTGGAAGACCCTTCCCTCACATAAGGGTCAGTGGGTAAATGCAAAAGAAATTCGGATGCACACCTGTAAATTGTAATTGTGTCCAAACAGTGATTTATTTGAAGCCCAAAGTATACATCACAAAGGGGCAAATCCTTGTTGGAGCTTCAGCTGCTCTTTCTCTCTATCCTATCTGCCTTTCTCTCCTAGAGAGACTATGACAAGTCTGCCCTAGTATATCTGTTCCTCATTCACGGGGTTTCCTGTTCCCCTGACTTGGACACATGCCTTCTTCTGGGCCTATTGCACTCAGTCCCCCTGAGCACATCCAGCTGGATCAGCATCCAGAGGCAAAAGAGGAAGTGGCCACTCCCTGCACACACTATATAGGAGTGTGTCAGAGTAGTGTCATCAAATCTCTCAGCCTATCACTATAAAGGTTATTCTGTAACAGGGATTCTACCCAATAACCCAAGGAAATGGTGAAAAGATTAACTCTATAGGGCCTGTATCCCTATAGGGCCCTACACCAGATTTTACATAATTTGTCCCCCGAAAATTATACTGTATATTAATAGTAAAAAGATGCAGGGTGAGAGTGTTGCTCCTTTAAATAATAGTACCAGTATGGTTGTAACAGATACAGAAAAGGCAAATGCACTAAATGAGTTCTTTCCTTCAGTGTATACAATAGAGGAATCAGAGTTCCCAGGCTCAGCTCAATCTAGTCAGTGATTTCCAGTGAAACAGGCAAAAAATTTCCATAACATGAATTTTGAGGACAATGACAATTCGCCGGCGTCAAAATCTATGCCGGTGACAATTTTGCCGCCTGCGACATTTGATGCACATTAAAGTCAATGGGCATCCATTAAATTGTCGCCGGTGTCAAAACTGTCGATGGTGTAAAAAAAAAAACGAATTTTCACGGCAAATTTGTTAATTTATTTGCCTGCGGTGAAACTCGGAAATTTGCTGCAAATTCGCGCCTTTCTAATAAATTCACCCATCACTAATCTTCAGGAAATGATTCATAAAGCTTTAATAAAAATTTATGTAAACAAGGCACCAGGGCCAGATGGCATACATCCCGGGTTCTAAGCCAAGTTCAGTTTTAGACTGGCCCCTATTTCTGATTTCTGAATCGAACAATTCGAAGGATTTAATTGTTCGATCGAACGAATAGCGCTTTGATATTCGAAGTTGAAGGATTTAACTTCGACAGTAGAATATTGAGGGTTAATTAACCCTCGATATTCAACCTTAAGTAAATTTGCCCCGTGATCTATTTGAATTTAGACTACAGGGCACATTTACTAAGCTCGAGTGAAGGAATCGAATGAAAAAAACGTAGAATTTCCAAGGTTTTTTTGAGGTACTTCGACCATCAAATAGGCTACTACGACCTTCGACTTCGATTTGAACGATTCAAACTAAAAATCATTCAACTATTCGACCATTCGATAGTCGAAGTACGTCTCTTTAAAAAAAACTTAGACTACATACTTCGGCAGTTTAAACCTACCGAGGTACAATGTTAGCCTATGGTTGACCTTCCACATCACTTTTCTAAGCTTTTTTTGATCGATGAAAAATCCTTCGATTGATCGCATAAAATCGTTTGAATCGTTCGATTGAAAGGATTTTATCGTTCGATCAAACGATTTTTACTTCGATCGATCGTAGGATTTGCACTAAATCCTTCAAATTCGATATTCAAATTCGAAGGATTTAAATTTGAGGGTCGAATTTGAGGGTTTTTTAACCCTCGATATCCAACCCTTAGTAAATGTGCCCCTATGTGTTGGATACCATGCCCCACAAAGGACTGCTTTCTAAACTAAGGTCTGTTGGGCTTAATTAAGTCATTATTTTGCACATGGATAGGAAACTGGCTATAGGATTGCATACAGAGAGTGGTTGTTATTGGTACATCCTCTACTTGGAGTAAGGTTCTAAGTGGGGTCCGTCAGGGCTCGGTATTGGGTCCACTTTTATTTATCTTGTTCATTAATGACTTAGGGGAGGGGATTGTAAGTAATGAATCAGTGTTTGCAGATGACACAAATGAGAGTCAATGTTGATAAATGTAAAGTCATGCACATGGGATGTAAAAATATGCAAGTCACTTATATCCTTACTGGGTTATAAAAGTTAAAAGGTTGAACTTGATGGACGTATGTATTTTTTGAACTAACTAACTATGTTACTATGTATTGGGCATCAACATGTTCAGTAGATCCCTGGCATGCATATTTAGGATGTTTTTTTTCTTGGTACCTAATGCTATGTGGGAAGATGCTAGAAAATGGTAGCTTTTTTTTAGGTATTTCATCAAAACCGACATTTTGTATTCGGTATTGTGTTGGTAAAAATATTTCTGAAGTGAGTCCTGGTACAATTTGTATGCACATTTTGGGGTCTTAAAGCACCAGATACTTTGGCAACCCTATGCACAATAAGTATCAAACGGTTCAGCTGACCCCTGACTTTCATATTTAGAAAGTTTTCTCATTGTACCTTATGCTATGTGGGAGATAATATGCTAGAATTTTAAGCTTTGAGGCAATTTCCAGGTATTTCATCAAAACCGACAATTTGGGGAAAACATTGTGACTCAGTAGTTTAAGTAGAAATACATACAGATGTTACCCATTTTGGATTCACCTGAATAAGTACTTTCCAAAAATATATGGTTTTGGGGGGGGGGGGGGTCAAAATATTTGTTGTGTTTTTACCCTGCAAAAAGTACAGTAAATATAGTTTGGAGTAGAAAGACATGATTTCTCATTATGGATTCGGCTAAATTTGTACTCTCCAAAAATATATGGTTTGTGTTGGTAAACATATTTATTTGTGTTTTTACCCCCCAAAAAATACAGTAAATGTGTTGATTATTCAGTAGCTGAAGTGACTCTTTGCACAATTTCTTTGCGTTAACTTTATTTTGGGGTCTCTAAGCACCAGATACTTTGGTAATCCTATGCACATTGGCATCCAGCAAAAATTAAAGGATGAGGAGAGCACTTCTCAATAGCAAAACGCTGTGGTTATGTTTATTAAAGGCTACTACACGACATGTTTCGGGTCATTACATACCCTTTCTCAAGTGTAACAAACACAGAACAAACAAGGCTATAAAAGCCCTCCCATCAAGTGAGAAATTAGTCAAAGGGGCGTGCCATCAATTAAATTAACATCATATGAAAAAAAGAAAATTTAGATTGTATTTAAATTTAATAGATTGTGCTTTAAAATCTTCTGTGTTCCCATCAGTGCTGTGGAATAATAATATAAATACACACTATTTAAAAACATATAAAATCACATATAAAAAACATATAAAAGCACATTGGCATCCAATTGTTCAGCAGACAATTTCATAAATTTTTATTGGAATAGCTAAGTTCAGAAAAGCTTTGATATTTCAAAATTAGATGTCGAAAGACATGGGTTACCCATTTTGGATTCGGCAGAATATATGGTTTCCCAGTGAAAACCTACTGTTCTAGGATTTAAAACTTTCTAAATTATGCCATATTCTGGTTAATACTTTTTGAAAATTTGGTTATTTACTGCTGGGAGTTTTTGATCTATAGAAAGCTCCATAAAATTATACATATTTGGTATTGGCATGTTCGAGACACTTTTAAACTTTCTAAATCAGCTGAAATGTTGTGCATAAAATAAGATATTTTTCTGGTATGAATCCCTACATCATGAAAAATAGTAATTTTTAAAAATGTTTTGGTATTTGCAGTGTGAAAAAATGGTGACCACATACACCAAATATTGCTTTCTGATCCCTAGGCATAGTAATTAAAATCTGTGAATTTATAATGTTTATACATTTCTAGTGTAAACATTTTCTGCATAAAATTCTAGTTTAAAAAACAGCTGCTTGAAGATGCTGTGTAAAAATGTGATCCTTCAGAGAAAAGAAACATATTTTTCCTATTTTATTGATGGAATTTACTTGATGCCTACATTTCCCCCTACATTTGAATTGGTTATTTCATAAATATAACAGTATTAAACAACTTTGTAAAATATGGCGATCTGGCTGCATAAATAAAATATACAGCTTTATGAAATCACCATTTATTTTACACTGCTTTTTAAACCACATTTCTGGTATAAATTTTTACTTAGCATAATAGAGTAATGAACCCTATATTCAGTATAAGTAGAATTAGATAGCAATTAGTAGTACACTTTAGCTTCATGTAACTGAAGCAACAATCTTTAAATACTGTGATAAAAAAGAAGTATTTCACATCCAGATAAACATAATTCTTATGGATCCCAATCGAAGTGCCGCTTCATTTCCTGTGTGACTTGCCTTATCTGTACACAAAGGATGCATGTTCACATTGGAACTGGAAATAATGTTTATTTTTACCACTGAATAAAATTAAAAATATGATCTATTAATGCGCTTTTTTTGTTTCAATGTAGAGTTGTTTTAAAAAATTGCAGCTACGGTTGCCACACTTTCCTCACAGTCAGCTGCATGCAAAAACATTTGATTAGGTGCTTGTGCTCTAAAAAACTAGAATCTCTCTCTTTGAGCAACAACCTTTTGAGCAAGAACCTCTGTAATGTACTGCAATATATGTTGTCGTTGTACCATAATTAATGATGGGCGAATTTGCGCCGTTTCGCTTTGCCCAAAAATTTGTGAATTTCGCGCGAAATTCGCAAAACGGCGAAAAATTCGTGAAACGGCGCCGGCGTCCGTTTTTTCGAAAAAAAAATTTTGACGCCGGCGAATTTTTGCAGCGAATTTTCGCGGGCATTTTGCGAATTTATTCGCTGGCGGCGAAACGCGCAAATTCGCCGCAAATTCGCGCCTGGCGAATAAATTCGCCCATCACTAACCATAATAATAATTTGCCCCATATTTGTTTTTGGTCTTTGAATTTTATGTTTACATAAATAACTTGTTGACTAGTTCCAACTAGAATCAATATTTGTCATACACTTACCAACATGAACCCTGAATAAGCAGTAGCATCGTCCAAACAGGAATAGCAAATAACCTTTAAAATTTAACACATACTTTAATTACTACAATAGAAAAACCAAAGAACATTTAAAACTGTAATCCATAAATATTTATGTGAAGTCTCTTCTAGGATGCTTTTAAAATCAGCCACAAGAGCACTGGTGAGATTGTTGCTAACAATACTGTACAGAAATTGATCCCTGTGAATGGTATTAAGGCAATCTATGCCCAAAGAGTCCAAACAGAGTCTAGCATCTCATTTTGAATCCATAAATAGTTATGTGAAGCCTCAACTCTTCCAGGATGCTTCTCCATTCAGCCACAATAGAATCTGTGAGGTTGTTGGCAACAATACTCCACAGAAATCAATCCCTGCAAATATTATTAAGGCACACTAAAAAGTATTTGAATAAATTGCAGAGAGATTGCAGGGAGAGGGAAGTTGTCAATAGAGACAATTTACAGATATATCACAATATTCATAAAATGGTTACAGCAAAAGGAATCAATTTCTACCCAAATGGTGGCGAGAGTGACATTCAACAAATGCATCAGATATCTTGCTGCAATGATCCAGCACTGGGTTGAACAGGGAAACCACAGATGTAGAACATTTGGTAAGGTTGGTGGAAAGGCACGAAGCTACAGAGAACTTACTCCAAGACCCACATCCAGAAAGTATCACTAAGAGGAATACTAAGACAAACAGAGTGCCAGTTTCCTTATAATAGAAGAAACATGTACTCAAGAGAGGGTTTCCAGAAATGGAGCATAAAACCCAATAAAGATCAAGTAAACCCAAGTCCCTCCATTTTGGAACCCATGTAGGGATGGGCGAATTTTTTCATCTTGTTTCACCAAAAAAATGACGCCCATATACTTTAATGGGCTTTAATGGGTGTCTGTGACATTTGGCCGGCGACAAATTTTTGGCGAAACGAAATGGGTCAAATTCCATCCCTGCAGATGAGGTGTTGGCAATGCCATAAATGTATAGCCAGTAACTGCCCTTTGCTGAACCAATGGAGTGTAAGGTATTGGTAGGGTCTCTTCAGAACACACAGGTTGTGCTAATAATTAATGCTGTGCTGTGCTAATAATTAAAACTGACCAGACTGCCAGAGTCTAGAAAAGACTTAACATTGGTTAAAGGGAGCCTGTCACCCAAAAAAATAATTCCAAATCCTATTTTATCATGTTAGTCAAGCAAAACGAACTTTAATTACACTGTTATTTACAGTGTTATTAAGTCAAGCATTGTATCATCTCAAAATCTTGTTTGTGCACCAGAAAGGGGGACCTGATGTCCATCCCCATGCACTGGTTACACAATTAAATGATAAAGAGAACAGGGGGGAATGTGGGGAGTGAAAGTAATTACCTGCCCTGCCTCTATGCCTAAGGCATATATATAATGTGTCTATATATATATATATACAATCCAAAAAGCTCCTAGCGCACACCGTTAAAGTGAGATACCTGGGTGCTACCTTCAATGGCAGATTACGTAGTTTGCAAAAACGAAGATGCACACCAGGATTTGGCAAAAAAGTTAAAAATCCATTTTTATTAATTTACATTTAAAAAGAGCTGGTCAACGTTTCGGTCTAATTCTAAGACCTTTATCAAGACCCTGTTCACAGTAAGCCCTCCATGAATAAATAACTAAAAACATGTCACTCACCACTTCGTGCCCGCCCCCATGATGGTCATGTGACTGAGAGGAAACCCATCACCAAATGTAGAAGTAAATGGTATCTTGTTGCTAAGATTTAAAAACAAAATGTTACATATAAATATATTAAATGAAACATACAGAATCTTAGACATAGTCACTTGTTATTACTGAATGGCAACAAAGTATACATTACAACGTAACCCTTACCGTTGATTTAGAAAACATAGGTAAGAACAGTATTCATTTAGACCTAGAGGGGCAATAGTGTTTAATTTACGTATCCAAAACGTTTCACGTTGCAACAGTACTTTCGATCTGTCACCCCCCCGTCTCAAGGGGGGGATGTGGTCTATAGCTATGAATCTAAACGTAGGTAATCTAAGCCCCTTTTCCAAGAAATGTTTGGCAACTGGTTTGTTGGTTGTATTATCTCTAAAGGCCGTACTGATTGCAGAACGGTGACCGTCCATCCGCAACCTTAATGTCTGGTCGGTTTTCCCAACATATGAGAGTCCACAGGGGCATGTTATTAGGTATATCACATGAGTGGTTGTGCAGGTAATGTGATGTCTAATGGAGAATTTTTTACCTGTTTGGGGATGGTAAAATGATGTGCCCGGTGTCATGTACCTACAAGATGTACAATTTGGACATCTATAACAACCGGGTTTCCCTCCACTTAGCCATCCTTTCTGGGTTTTAGAATAGCATTTAATTGGATCGCTTTTGACTAAAACGTCTCTCAAATTGGTACCTCGTCTATAGCACATCATAGGAGGTCCTTTTGCAACTTTTCCCAATGCATTATCTGTCTCTACAATCTTCCAAAGATCCCTGACCCCCTTATTAATGATCTTAGCACCAGTATTGAAGGTAGTGGTAAAGGTAAGTGCTTGGTCTTTTTTCACTTGTATGGCTTTCTCACTCACCCTACTCCTGGCAATCTCCAAAGCATTTAATAGGACTGTGTCTGGGTACCCTCGCTTCTTAAAGCGAAACCACATCTCATTCAACTGTTGTTCAGCACTGTCATTATCCGAATTGTTACGGAGTACCCTGCAAAACTGGGAGATGGGCAAAGATTTTTTCATTGGGTCTGGGTGACAGCTGTTATAATGCAAAAGTACATTTTTATCCGTAGATTTTCTGAATAAGGTGTAATTCAGACTCCCATTATGCAGTAACAATTCAATATCCAAAAACTGAATTTTTTCGGGATTAATCACATATGTAAATCTAACCGGACTATTCAGTGTGTTAAGCTCATCCACCATTTCAACAAACTCCACTTGTGTGCCCTGCCATATGATGAGCATATCATCAATATAGCGTTTGAAGAAAAACAGTTTATCGCCAAACCAGGGCATAATATAACGTTGCTTGTATTGGTGCATGAATAGATTAGCATATGAGGGTGCCATGGCTGCCCCCATTGCTGTCCCTGAAGTCTGGAGATAAAAATTATTTTCAAACCGAAAATAATTTAAAGTTAAAGCCAATTCCAATAACTCTAGTACAAAGGAGATCGGTGGACCATTATATGACGAAGACTCTTGGAGGGATTGGTTAATAGCTTCTAAACCTCCCAAATGTGGAATGATAGTATATAAACTGACCACATCCATACTGGCCAGAAAGTATGTTTTATTTTGTACAAAAGGCAAATCTCTAATACTATCCAGTAGATGTGGTGTATCACGTAAATAAGTGGGAGTATCCCTCACTACAGGTTGTAGTAGTGTGTCTAGATATATGCCGATTGGATGCAAGAGTGAATCCCGACCTGAAACAATCGGTCGTCCCGGGGGCGAAGCTAGGCTTTTGTGAACCTTAGGTAATGTGTACAAAACCGGGCACTTAGGGAAATCTTGTTTCAAAAATTCATATAGGACCGTATCAATAATATTTCCATTTAGGGCCACAGTAATTAAGGCATCTACTTTACCTTTAAATTTAATCACAGGGTCACATGGTAATGGCTTGTAAACTATAGAGTCTGATAACTGTCCCACAATCTCATTACGATAATCGATATGGTTCATAATGACTATTCCACCGCCCTTGTCCGCAGGACGTATCACAATGTTGGTATCAGACGTCAAAGTCTTAATAGCCTCTCGTTCGGCTTTAGAGATGTTATCCTTATAACGACTATTTCTAGACACATTATCCCCAATTTTCTCAATTCCTTGTTTAAATAATTTTATAGTGGGATTAGTCAAAGGGGGCGTAAATGCACTTTTCAGTTTCAACACTGATGTGCCCGTAATAGTAGAGGCAGTATCTTTGAAATAATCTTTCAGGGACGGTATACGACAAAACTTGAAACAATCCACTTCCCATTCAAAAGCGTCAAATCGATTAGTAGGAACATATGACAAACCTCTTTGTAGGAGATGCAGTTCTGCTGCTGTTAAGGAGTGTTGTGATAAGTTGAAAATAGGAAGATCTACTCCCTGTTGCGACCGCGGCCTCTTGTTCCCCCTCCTTGTTGGGCGCTTCTTGTGCGTCCGCGTCCTGATGGTGGTCGGTCCTTCATATGCGCTGCTGTGTCTAAAAAAAGGGGAGCCACCGGGCGATCCATCGGTTCCGGATTTGGAGGGATCAGCTGTGTGACTGCTGGCGTGTAGTCATCGCCCTCCGAATCCCCAGAGCTCGCATCCACGGAGTTCAAAGGTTTGTTGAGCTTGCCTCGTGGTATTCTCCTATGCCGAGCGTTGTATTGTGGCTGCTGGCGATCACCGCTAAGCCATCTGTATACTCTGTGTGTGGCGTAATCCTCGTTAACACTGCGTAGTTTCTCCCGCTTGAATCTTAGCAGGTCCTGTTTGTATGCCTCCACTTTTTCACCGATGCGGGTCAGGAGTTCGCTGTCAGCGCCATTCTTGAATAGCTGAACGTGTTCCGATTCAAACGCTGCTATGGATTTCCTTACTTTGGTCAATTCTCCAGCCACCTCTTCAATGACCAGTATCATCAAATCGAAGGAGCACCTATTCAGTACCCCTATCCATTTTTTGCAGAAGTCGGGATTCATTCTGCCTATCGTTGGAACATTGTGGATGCGGAAACCACGAGGTATCCGTTTGGCACGGTAGTAGTCCGACAGGAATAAGCCGTGTAGGTCCAGGTCAGTCTCTCTTTTCTTTAATCGTTCCCACTCGATACTGACATCTTTGTTGTTAATTTTGAAGGGAACATCAGTGTGACTTTGTTGCCATAAAACGCGATCTGCATCTGCTTCAGTAATATGCCTTGTTTCTGCATAGTCAGATGTAAAGCATGCTTGATCAATGTATTCCTCCATCTTGCACGCAGAAGTGCTTGTTTTTAGAGATTTAATAGTTGATAAATCAAACGATGACTCCAATGTTATAAGGCAAAAATTCAAACAATCGGGTGCTGAAAGGAATACCCTGCCAGGGTATATAATTATCCACAATCCAAAAAGCTCCTAGCGCACACCGTTAAAGTGAGATACCTGGGTGCTACCTTCAATGGCAGATTACGTAGTTTGCAAAAACGAAGATGCACACCAGGATTTGGCAAAAAAGTTAAAAATCCATTTTTACAATAAAAATGAAATTCAACTTTGCGCAGATGCAACCAGTGGATTCGCAAAACAAAATGGGGATTCTGCCCCAAAAAAATTAAGAATAAAAAACAGTATGCGCTTCCTATATTAAATAAACTCCCACCAACAAAGTACTTTTCCTCACAACAGTTCGACTTTTGAAAAAAACAGTTCCGTAAAGATCTTTAAATACAGGCAGATGGAAGTCAGGTACGTGATGATTAATTCTCCTGTTTGGCACACAGTATCCCCTTCGTGCTCCACCTCAAATAAAGAATAGAAAAAGACAGAGGCCAATGTGCGCTTCCATATACTAAAACACCGGATCCCTGCTAGATTTATACTTACAGGATCGCCGGTGTTAAGCTCCCATGTAGTTAGGATGGCTTTGAAGTAGATAACGGTCCCGTCTCTCAAACGTTTACAGCGAAGCTTGTCTTTAGTCTTGTCAGAGTCCTCGTGTTCCACTCACCCACACGCTCCTGTTATCGCCTCCTCACACTGTAGACTGCAGCCGAACGTATGGAGACTGGCGCTGCTGGCTTGATCTTATCAGCGTCCTGGTGTTCCAAGTTCAAGTGGAACACCAGGACGCTGATAAGATCAAGCCAGCAGCGCCAATCTCCATACGTTCGGCTGCAGCCTACAGTGTGAGGAGGCGATAACAGGAGCGCGTGGGTGAGTGGAACACGAGGACTCTGACAAGACTAAAGACAAGCTTCGCTGTAAACGTTTGAGAGACGGGACCGTTATCTACTTCAAAGCCATCCTAACTACATGCGAGCTTAACACCGGCGATCCTACACGGCTTATTCCTGTCGGACTACTACCGTGCCGATACCTCGTGGTTTCCGCATCCACAATGTTCCAACGATAGGCAGAATGAATCCCGACTTCTGCAAAAAATGGATAGGGGTACTGAATAGGTGCTCCTTCGATTTGATGATACTGGTCATTGAAGAGGTGGCTGGAGAATTGACCAAAGTAAGGAAATCCATAGCAGCGTTTGAATCGGAACACGTTCAGCTATTCAAGAATGGCGCTGACAGCGAACTCCTGACCCGCATCGGTGAAAAAGTGGAGGCATACAAACAGGACCTGCTAAGATTCAAGCGGGAGAAACTACGCAGAGTTAACGAGAATTACGCCACACACAGATTATACAGATGGCTTAGCGGTGATCGCCAGCAGCCACAATACAACGCTCGGCATAGGAGAATACCACGAGGCAAGCTCAACAAACCTTTGAACTCCGTGGATGCGAGCTCTGGGGATTCGGAGGGCGATGACTACACGCCAGCAGTCACACAGCTGATCCCTCCAAATCCGGAACCGATGGATCGCCCGGTGGCTCCCCTTTTTTTAGACACAGCAGCGCATATGAAGGACCGACCACCATCAGGACGCGGACGCACAAGAAGCGCCCAACAAGGAGGGGGAACAAGAGGCCGCGGTCGCAACAGGGAGTAGATCTTCCTATTTTCAACTTATCACAACACTCCTTAACAGCAGCAGAACTGCATCTCCTACAAAGAGGTTTGTCATATGTTCCTACTAATCGATTTGACGCTTTTGAATGGGAAGTGGATTGTTTCAAGTTTTGTCGTATACTGTCCCTGAAAGATTATTTCAAAGATACTGCCTCTACTATTGCGGGCACATCAGTGTTGAAACTGAAAAGTGCATTTACGCCCCCTTTGACTAATCCCACTATAAAATTATTTAAACAAGGAATTGAGAAAATTGGGGATAATGTGTCTAGAAATAGTCGTTATAAGGATAACATCTCTAAAGCCGAACGAGAGGCTATTAAGACTTTGACGTCTGATACCAACATTGTGATACGTCCTGCGGACAAGGGCGGTGGAATAGTCATTATGAACCATATCGATTATCGTAATGAGATTGTGGGACAGTTATCAGACTCTATAGTTTACAAGCCATTACCATGTGACCCTGTGATTAAATTTAAAGGTAAAGTAGATGCCTTAATTACTGTGGCCCTAAATGGAAATATTATTGATACGGTCCTATATGAATTTTTGAAACAAGATTTCCCTAAGTGCCCGGTTTTGTACACATTACCTAAGGTTCACAAAAGCCTAGCTTCACCCCCGGGACGACCGATTGTTTCAGGTCGGGATTCACTCTTGCATCCAATCGGCATTTATCTAGACACACTACTACAACCTGTAGTGAGGGATACTCCCACTTATTTACGTGATACACCACATCTACTGGATAGTATTAGAGATTTGCCTTTTGTACAAAATAAAACATACTTTCTGGCCAGTATGGATGTGGTCAGTTTATATACTATCATTCCACATTTGGGAGGTTTAGAAGCTATTAACCAATCCCTCCAAGAGTCTTCGTCATATAATGGTCCACCGATCTCCTTTGTACTAGAGTTATTGGAATTGTCTTTAACTTTAAATTATTTTCGGTTTGAAAATAATTTTTATCTCCAGACTTCAGGGACAGCAATGGGGGCAGCCATGGCACCCTCATATGCTAATCTATTCATGCACCAATACGAGCAACGTTATATTATGCCCCGGTTTGGCGATAAACTGTTTTTCTTCAAACGCTATATTGATGATATGCTCATCATATGGCAGGGCACACAAGTGGAGTTTGTTGAAATGGTGGATGAGCTTAACACACTGAATAGTCCGGTTAGATTTACATATGTGATTAATCCCGAAAAAATTCAGTTTTTGGATATTGAATTGTTACTGCATAATGGGAGTCTGAATTACACCTTATTCAGAAAATCTACAGATAAAAATGTACTTTTGCATTATAACAGCTGTCACCCAGACCCAATGAAAAAATCTTTGCCCATCTCCCAGTTTTGCAGGGTACTCCGTAACAATTCGGATAATGAAAGTGCTGAACAACAGTTGAATGAGATGTGGTTTCGCTTTAAGAAGCGAGGGTACCCAGACACAGTCCTATTAAATGCTTTGGAGATTGCCAGGAGTAGGGTGAGTGAGAAAGCCATACAAGTGAAAAAAGACCAAGCACTTACCTTTACCACTACCTTCAATACTGGTGCTAAGATCATTAATAAGGGGGGCAGGGATCTTTGGAAGATTGTAGAGACAGATAATGCATTGGGAAAAGTTGCAAAAGGACCTCCTATGATGTGCTATAGACGAGGTACCAATTTGAGAGACGTTTTAGTCAAAAGCGATCCAATTAAATGCTATTCTAAAACCCAGAAAGGATGGCTAAGTGGAGGGAAACCCGGTTGTTATAGATGTCCAAATTGTACATCTTGTAGGTACATGACACCGGGCACATCATTTTACCATCCCCAAACAGGTAAAAAATTCTCCATTAGACATCACATTACCTGCACAACCACTCATGTGATATACCTAATAACATGCCCCTGTGGACTCTCATATGTTGGGAAAACCGACCAGACATTAAGGTTGCGGATGGACTGTCACCGTTCTGCAATCAGTACGGCCTTTAGAGATAATGGGTGACTTCAATTATCCAGACATTGACTGGGGTAATGGGGTTGCTAAGACAGAAAAAGCTAGTAGGTTTGTAAATATGCTGAATGACAACTTTTTATTCCAGCTCGTTCAAGAACCTACTAGGAATAACTCTCTTTTGGACCTTGTAATAACTAACAATACTGAACTCATCTCTAACATTTGTGTGGGTGAGCATTTAGGGAATAGTGATCATAACATGGTCTCCTTTGAGATTCTGTTGCAGAAGCAACTCTATAAGGGAGTAACTAAAACACTAAATTTCAGACGTGCAAACTTTGACAGTATAAGGGCATCTCTGCAACATATTAAGTGGGAAATGCTTTTCACAGGGTTAAACACAGAACAAAAATGGGAAGTCTTTAAAATGCTGCTTAATAAATATACTTGTCAGTATATTCCACTTGTAAGCAAGGAACGTCGTTGCAAAGCAAAACCTTTTTGGTTCAATAGAAGCGTTGGTGTTGAGGTGGGTAAGAAAAGACGTGCTTTTAAGGCTTTCAAGTTAGCTGGTACAGCCGAAACATTTATAAGGTACAAGGAGGCCAATAAATCATGCAAAGAAGCTATAAGGCAAGCTAAAATTGCTATAGAAAAGGATATTGCAGCAAGCAGTAAAAATAATCCAAAATTATTTTTTAAATATGTCAATAGTAAAAAAATGAAGCAGGAAGGGGTGGGACCCTTACTATCAGAGGGGGGTCAGCTGGTTGATGAAAACAAAATAAAAGCGCAGATTCTGAACTCGTATTTTTCATCTGCCTACACAAATGAAGAACCAGTAAGTGAAGGTTTCCTTCTTAACACTCCCAATTCTTGTAATACAACTAATGATGCATGGTTCACACATGAAGAAATTCAAAAGAGACTTGAACATGTTAAGATTAACAAAGGTCCAGGGCCAGATGGTATTCATCCCAGGGTAATTAGCGAGCTTAGCTCTGTGATTGCCAAACCTCTTTACTTAATTTTTCAGGATTCATTGAGATCTGGCATTGTGCCGAGAGACTGGCGAATTGCTAATGTGGTGCCTCTATTCAAAAAAGGATCCCGTTCTCAGCCTCAAAACTATAGGCCAGTTAG
Organism: Xenopus laevis; assembly: GCF_017654675.1. Lineage (NCBI taxonomy): Eukaryota > Metazoa > Chordata > Amphibia > Anura > Pipidae > Xenopus > Xenopus laevis. The sequence continues at coordinate 76,154,937 of NC_054373.1, read as the reverse complement.
TCTGACGTCAGTATTAGGAAAGCTTTTCGAAGGGTTAATAAAGGATAAGATACTGGACTTCATAGCAAATCATAATACTATGAGTTTGTGCCAGCATGGTTTTATGCGTAATAGATCTTGCCAGACTAACTTAATTTCTTTTTACGAGAATGTAAGTAGAGACCTAGATTCTGGGATGGCAGTGGATGTGATTTACTTAGACTTTGCTAAAGCATTTGATACAGTGCCACACAACAGGTTACTGGTTAAATTAAGGAATGTTGGCCTGGAACATAGTATTTGTACCTGGATAGAGAACTGGCTAAAAGATAGACTACAAAGAGTGGTGGTAAATGGAACATTTTCTAATTGGACCAGTGTTGTTAGTGGAGTACCGCAGGGCTCTGTACTAGGTCCCTTGCTTTTCAACTTGTTTATTAATGACCTGGAGGTGGGCATTGAAAGTACTGTTTCTATTTTTGCAGATGATACTAAATTGTGCAGAACTATAGGTTCCATGCAGGATGCTGCCACTTTGCAAAGTGATCTGTCTAAACTGGAAAACTGGGCAGCAAACTGGAAAATGAGGTTCAATGTTGATAAATGCAAGGTTATGCACTTTGGCAAAAATAATATAAATGCAAGTTATACACTAAATGGCAATGTGTTGGGAGTTTCCTTAAATGAAAAGGATCTAGGGGTCTTTGTAGATAACACGTTGTCTAATTCTGGGCAGTGTCATTCTGTGGCTACTAAAGCAAATAAAGTTCTGTCTTGCATAAAAAAGGGCATTAACTCAAGGGATGAAAACATAATTATGCCTCTTTATAGGTCCCTGGTAAGGCCTCATCTGGAGTATGCAGTTCAGTTTTGGACTCCAGTCCTTAAGAGGGATATAAATGAGCTGGAGAGAGTGCAGAGACGTGCAACTAAATTGGTTAGAGGGACGGAAGACTTAAAATATGAGGGTAGACTGTCAAGGTTGGGGTTGTTTTCTCTGGAAAAAAGGCGCTTGCGAGGGGACATGATTACACTTTACAAGTACATTAGAGGACATTATAGACAAATGGCAGGGGACCTTTTTACCCATAAAGTGGATCACCGTACCAGAGGCCACCCCTTTAGACTAGAAGAAAAGAACTTTCATTTGAAGCAACGTAGAGGGTTCTTCACAGTCAGGACAGTGAGGTTGTGGAATGCACTGCCGGGTGATGTTGTGATGGCTGATTCAGTTAATGCCTTTAAGAATGGCTTGGATGATTTTTTGGACAGACATAATATTAAAGGCTATTGTGATACTAAACTCTATAGTTAATATAGGTATGGGTATATAGAATTTTAATTAAAAGTAGGGAGGGGTGTGTGTATGGATGCTGGGTTTTCATTTGGAGGGGTTGAACTTGATGGACTTTGTCTTTTTTCAACCCAATTTAACTATGTAACTATAATACAACCAACAAACCAGTTGCCAAACATTTCTTGGAAAAGGGGCATAGATTACCTACGTTTAGATTCATAGCTATAGACCACATCCCCCCCTTGAGACGGGGGGGGGTGACAGATCGAAAGTACTGTTGCAACGTGAAACGTTTTGGATACGTAAATTAAACACTATTGCCCCTCTAGGTCTAAATGAATACTGTTCTTACCTATGTTTTCTAAATCAACGGTAAGGGTTACGTTGTAATGTATACTTTGTTGCCATTCAGTAATAACAAGTGACTATGTCTAAGATTCTGTATGTTTCATTTAATATATTTATATGTAACATTTTGTTTTTAAATCTTAGCAACAAGATACCATTTACTTCTACATTTGGTGATGGGTTTCCTCTCAGTCACATGACCATCATGGGGGCGGGCACGAAGTGGTGAGTGACATGTTTTTAGTTATTTATTCATGGAGGGCTTACTGTGAACAGGGGTCTTGATAAAGGTCTTAGAATTAGACCGAAACGTTGACCAGCTCTTTTTAAATGTAAATTAATAAAAATGGATTTTTAACTTTTTTGCCAAATCCTGGTGTGCATCTTCGTTTTTGCAAACTATATATATATATATATATATATATATATATATATATATATATATATATATATATATATATATATATATATATATATATATATATATATATATATATATATATATAATATGTATATTTGAAATCTGTGCATCACTTGGCTTCAAATCATAATACACATTACCATAAAAGGCATGACATTACTTTACCAATGCCATTTGGTTCTACATCATGATAATATTGTTATGTTTTGGTTGCCGAGGATGAGTAGAGTATAACAGTGCTTTATTAGCAGGTTCATGCAGCCATTACACAACAGTAACTTCCAACTTTATCACTCCTAAGCAGTATAGCAAGTACTATGTATACACAGTATAACTCATGTGCACAGTGACACCTGCAGGCAATTTGTATAAACTCCACATATTCCCCCTATAGTAGGAAAACATTTGGACAAATATAATAAATAGCAACAATTAAACAGTATGTATGTTAAAGCAATATTATGCATTATTCACATCACATAGTCCTTGCTCCATGCAGGTAGTTTTCTGATTCTTTCAGTATGCCTTATAGGTTCACTTTCTTCAGGTTTATTGCAGTTGGCATCAGGAGTAGGAAAATGTCCTTCATCAAATGGAGCTTTTCCAAAGTCATTCCTTACAGGAGCAAGATGACTTGCATTCCATGTACGTCCATCAGACAGTTCATATGTGTATGGTTCTCGCTGGAATCTCACTTCACGTGGTGTAGTAAATTTAGATTGTCCTTGTTTCAGTTTTCCTGGTTTCTTAATTCTGACTAAAAATACATGCTGAAAGTGCAGTTCTCTTGCATCACGTTTTCTGTCTGTATAAGCCTTGCATTTGGTTCATGCAGCCATTACACAACAGTAACTTCCAACTTTATCACTCCTAAGCAGTATAGCAAGTACTATGTATTCACAGTATAACTCATGTGCACAGTGACACCTGCAGGCAATTTGTATAAACTCCACATATTCCCCCTATAGTAGGAAAGCATGTGGACAAATATAATAAATAGCAACAATTAAACAGACCTGAACTGTTTGATGTGGTGAGCAAGCTGCCTGGGATTCCTGTGTACAAGATTAAGGTACCAGAGGTCAAGTAAATGTCTGGCATAGGAATCACCTACTTCCTGTACCTCAAGTTAGTGATGTTTCTACGGGTGTGCGGGTGTTGACATTGAGGAGGATCCAATGGTGGGTACATCTGACTTCCACAACACCACTAAAACTCCACCTCCAGTTCAACAGACCCCTCTGGATACGCAAAGGTCTGAACCTGTTGAGAGTGGCAGTGATGTAACCCAGAGGGACTCTCTTTTTTCTGATGATTGGCCTAATCCTGTCAGGAATAATTTTAATCCTGCATCCCCAGAGTTTGTACCGAGAACTGAGACTCACCAGAGGTTGTTGCCGAATGATGGAAATTCTTCTAATGAGGATTTATCTAGAGGACTACCCCAGAGAGGTGAGGAGGGGTGCAAGGGTTCGGCAGCCCCTACCTATACTGACTTATGCAGCACATGCTGGACTTTACCATGCCTGGGTGGGGGCAGTGTCCAATTTGGTAAATATGCTGCCAGTGTTTGCACCACCAGGACTATACTGCTATTGACTTGGTTTATATAATGTGCTTTGGTAAGTACAGTATGCTGTTGAGTATGTTGCATGCAGTTCATTTTCAGCTAGTATCTATGTTAATGGGCACTGTGATCTAAAGCACGCCCAGAAGACTTTGTATGCTTCAAGTTATTGCATTACTTTGGTTATGTTTATTATATGTCAGCCAGGAGGTGACAATTTTTAAGCAGGGGGATGTATTGAAAGCTGAGTACACTGTCTCTCCTCTGTATTGATTCTGTGCAAGCAGGGGGGAGGAGCCCCACCCTCTGTGAGCTGAGAGGAAGAGGGAGAGAGAAAGTGCTGGGAGAGAGGAAGTGCTGCTGGGAAATAGAAGCAGCAGAGTACAAGCAAAGTGTGCACACTCCCAGAGTTTTTGTGTGGGAAAGTTATGGAACCCCAGTGTCAGAAAAGCGCGCTCTCTTTAGGGTGCGAAAGGAAAGGGGTCCTTGTCAGGGCTCTGAAGAACAAAGCATGCTCTTCTCAGGGAACGGAAAACCAAAGGGAGTCCTTCTCAGGACTTTGAAGCAACATAAGTGGGGATTCACATAAGTGGGGATTTCCCTCAGCAGTCCAGAGATCATCAGCTGCAGGGCCGCCATTAAAAATCACGGGCCCCCGTACAAAAAATTTTTGGGGCCCCCTGGGCCCCACCCACACTCACGTCCAAGCCCCACCCCATATCTCGCCCACTCCACATCACAGTTAAAAGACCACACAGACATCAGCGCTAAAAAAGTAACCCCCCCTCACACACAAGTAAATTGATGGTCAGGGCCCCCTTATAAGTTAAAAAAAATTGGGGCCCCCAAAAAAAAGTATTTTTAAAAAAAATACATTTGTGGCAGGGGCCCCCTTACAAGTTACAAAAAAAATCCATTGGTGGCCAGGGGATTAAAAAAGTAGTAGGAGAAGAGGGCTATACAAGTATAGCAGTCCCCTTATTCACAATGTAAAAGTCAAATTTTACAGTATTTGATTCAAATTGTACAGTCACTGGCAAGCAACCAAGCACAGGGATTGGATCCTTTAAGTAACTGACCAGTCTCAGGGCAGGTGCAACAAGCAGAACTTTTGCAAAGTATTAAAGAAAATATCCTTTGGTATTAAAGAAAAAGCTAAAATTGTATCAAGCATCAGGTTAATGGAATGTCCCTTGTCAGCAGAAGCAGCATTCGCACTAACAGTGCATATAAACATCTGGAATAAATGTGTCAGCTTTATTCACACTTAATACGGTGACATTTGTATTAGTGACTTCATGAACATCTTTAGCAGACCTACAGATCTTAGGAAAATGTTCTACTTTTTTGCATTTGCGGCACTGTACAGCTTTTGCAGGACATGTAGCATAATTTGCAATGTGTTATGTTGAACCACAGCGAAAGTAGTATTTTTTATTTGTATTTGCTGCATGGTTTTGCAGTGAATCCCTTTCCTTAGCACTGTATTTTGCCTGGGACTGTGCATTATTAGGCAACAGTTCTGAAGCCACAGTCTGTACATTCCCAGCAGTTCCCTGACTGAGACTGAGCTTTAGCCTCTGCCACTGCTGTTTCAATTTGGCTAGCAACTGTAATAGCCTTTGTAAGTGTTAAATCCTTCTCTAGGAGCAGTCTCTCTCTAATGTGAGGTGAGTTTGTTTTTTCCACTATTTGGTCTCTTAGCATTTCATCTGTTACATTCAGATTCTGAAGTCACAGGTAACAACCAGCTCTCTCAACCATTTACTCTTGCCATGAAAAAGTTCTTTATAGCAGTAAGTACAGTTTCATAAGTTTCATCAGGTAATGGTAATGTATAGAATATACTCTGTCCCTCTGCAACCAGGCAGTGAATAAGTAAAGCACGCTTTCTAGCAGCAGAAATCTCCCCTTGGCCAGCAGCAATAATGCATTTTTCAAAGCAGTAAAAGATATGGTAGGCTCCCCAGGGTTTGGAAGAAAAGGTGCAGGCTGCTGCAGAGGTAGAAGAGACATCTCATCGCCAATTTGTTGTGTTTTGGTAGCTATGCATGAGTAGAGTGTAACAGTGCTTTATTAGCAGGTTCATGCAGCCATTACACAACAGTAACTTCCAACTCTATCACTCATAAGCAGTATAGCAAGTACTATGTATACACAGTATAACTCATGTGCACAGTGACACCTGCAGGCCATTTGTATAAACACCACAAATATTTATCACTTTTAGGCAAAAGTGTTTAACCTCACACATCATGAAAATTGAAAAAGATACTCTAGTAAGCATCAGAAATTACATATAATCCAAGTAATTATTTTCAGGATATGTTGGTGTTGGCACAGACAAATAATTTACATTCCTTTATTATTTAAACCATACGTTATAATGCTCCCAGTATGGTTTCTTATTCTGAACAGGGAATCTAATTTCCCCAGTATCATATCATAAACAAATGTCACATTATTGCGAGAGACCTATCAGTGTAGCACAGTGGTAAGGATGCTGACATACTGTATTTATGTCAGTGACAGCTGCACATCAATGATAACAGGGATGTTATGCTCAGGGAAAAGTTGACTAAAGTGTTAGATATTAAACAAAAACCTATGGGAAAGGATAGAAACAGAAAGGCTTATCATGGCCCATGGAGGTAGATTAGTATAAATGTGATTTTTAAGACATTTCAAACACAAGGAAAAAAGCATTTGTAGCAAAATCAGATTCCAATTTGCCAACTGAATACATTTGTTAAGCATAATAGCTTCAGATTAACAAGTAATCAATGATTAATGGAATTGATCTAAAATTTAAACATGGTGTATATTACAGGAAAGAATTATACTTATAGACCCTTTATTTATTAAGGTTTGTAAGTTGCTCCTTTGTTGCTTGGTCAGCATATACTATGCATTGTTCACAGTCAGGGTCGGACTGGCCTGTTAGGGCCCCAGGATATAACCCAGTGGGCCCCAGCCTCGGTGGGCCCTTAGGCCCTTTGTTTAGTTCATTTTGTTAGGCATAATAAAATAATTAAATTTGTACTGTATGGTCCATCCGGTGAATGACACATGCAGGCGGTGGGTGGTGTGGGCCCCAATAAAATTAGAATCATAATGGTTACTGGCAAGTGAATGTCAGTTTCTGGCTGCTAGTAATGTGCCAAAGCCTAGGGGAGGAGACTATTCCCAGGGTGGGAAAGTTTCCTTTGGCTGCTAGTGGAGTGCCAACGTTAGTGGAAGAGGGGCGGTCTGTGGTTGATAGCGAGGTGCCAAGGGAGGAGCCTATCTGGCTGTGGGCTGTCTCTTGCTGCCAGTGACTAGGGGAGGATACTGTCCGGGGGGGCCCATGCACTTGGGGGAAGCTGAGTCTGTGGCACTCGGTTCCAGTCCTGAGTGAGCACTGCAGTCAGGGCTTGGTTCGGCAGTCGGCCCAGTCAGATGTTTGACTAGTCGGACTGGGCCAGACTAACCCAGACCCTAAACACCTGCTACTTATCCCTCCCTGACCCCAGGCTCGTGACACGAGGGGGGGAGGGCTTGTAGCTGGGATGGGGGGGAGAGGGGGCTCTGCAGCTAGGGGGCCCAGGGGATGGTGTGGGGGCCCCTGAGGCTGTGGGCCCTGGGACCCCAGTTTGACGCTGCTCACAGTTGATGCAACATAGTTCACTAGCCCCGTTACACCCCTTCTAAAGAGTATGGATTGTTATCCATAAAAATGATTCCTACAGGCTCCAAAATATTGAGAAAAAACATGTTTGCCCATGAGTTCTTCATCCTCATAGAAGGTATTTCAGCAGGTTCTATTCTACTAATTCAATCAAGCACCAAAACAAGTAAAGTTTTGTAACCAAAAATAACTAGAAATCCTAAAGAGTATTTTAAATAGTCCAAATAAGCTACTAACCACATTTGCACTGTTTCCATTGTTGGTTTGTCTCTTTATGGTGTGAAGTGTACCTGTCCTTTTTTATTTATTCTGCTTATAGTGTCTGTCAAAAAAGCAAGGCAGCCATACAAATACAAATATGTTTGGATCAGAAATGTCCTAACATAAGGTAAGGGCAGTCTGTCAAGCTCGTGTTTTTTTTTGTTTTTTTGCTTGTTTAAACTGTTTTATTGTTTTTATACAGCAATAAAGACATGGAAAGAATGTTCATGACAGTAATCAAATAAACATTTTGATACATAGTTATGTTGTATTCATTATCCCCATTATACATCTCTAATATTTATGCATCTATGTTGCTTATTTTAGTAAACAATGGGGTAAATTTATCAAAGAGTGAAGTTCCGCCACTAGAGTGAAATTCCACAGCTCTCGATTCATTTCTATGGGATTTTGAAAGGCGTATTTATTAATGGGTGAAAGTGAAAGTTCACCCTTTGATAAATACGCCTATAAAAATCCCATAGAAATTAATGGAGAGTGGCGGAATTTCACTCTAGTGGCGGAACTTCACTATTAACTTCACTCTTTGATAAATATACCCCAATGTCTACTTGGTTTGTCAAATTATATTTCAAACAATATAATAATAAAAAAACAGAAAGAACAAAAAGAAATTAAAAAAAAAATAGGAAGAAAAGAAGGAAAGGAGAATATGATGGAGGGGAAGGGAGGGGGAGTGTCACATTCATAGATACCAGTAAGCAGTATATGGTATATCAAGCAATTACCTTAGTGGAAGAAGAAAAGTTATTGATATTCTTGCCCTTATATTTAAACAAGTTCTCCTCTGAGAGAAGCTTCTGCCCACCATTTAGTATATCGGAAGAGGGCTAATAATTTATTTTGTTTTTGTCCTTCAATTGTGTTTAAATATTTATTCCAGATATCATAAGATAAAGAGCCTTTATAGTCTTTATCTTGTAGTGCCAAACCCAATTTCAATTGCATCATGTATAGTAGTTTACATTTCCATATCTGTTGAGGTGGTGGTCTTGTATCAAAGCTCACATGTTTAATCTTTTGTTTTTGTTTTACAAAAGACTAATACTCTTTCCTACTGCTACTTCTTCCAGATGTCTGTAAATATTTATATAGTTATGGCATATTCATGAGCACATGTACACATGTATACACACACATAAAAACACAGTATAAGTATACTCATATGCACACTTCCCCAAATAAAATTAATATAGAAATCTGTCTGTTTTTGGTGTGCTACATGTACTGTGCCCCCTCTGAAATCAAAGTCTCAATGAGGGGGTTTTGTTTCGCTTCCTCTAGATCACTATAAAGAAAACACAGCAATTCTTAGGCTAAATGTACCTGTTTTGTGTCTCCTTTCAACACATTTTATACATTTGATTTGTTTGTTTGCAATCTTTATTTTGTTTGTAAAGAATTTAATAAAAGTTATTTTATTAACTCCCGCATTATGGTGACGTGTGCCTAGGGGCAGCCGTCAATGAAATCCGGCGCTGGCTGCTGGTGTTAAACCAAGTGCCATAGCGACTTTATGTAAATATTTTTAAACAGCTACTCACTTCTGCCAGGAGTATGTCTTGCCTAAAATGTCCTACTTACTTTAATGCCTTAGTCAAGGTCAGTAGTAGACTCCATTTTAATTAAATTATTCAGATTTTTAAAATTGATTTATTTTTCCCTCTGTAAAAATAAAACAGTTCTTTGTACTTGATCCTAAGATATAATTAATTATATTCCTTAGAGACAAAACAGTCCCAATGTGTTTATTTAATGTTTAAGTTAATTTTAAGTAGACTTCAGGTATGTAGATCCAAATTACAGAAAGATCCCTTATCAGGAAAACCCTATGTCCTGAGCATTCTGGATAATAGGTCCCATACCTGTACAGTGTTCAGGTGTTGTACAGAAAATACTTTAATAATAATAAATAAATAATAAATATCAGTTAACATTACATTTACAGCTTTAAAAATAGGCCATTTATATAACATTTTACACACAATTCATGTGGTGGTTTTCAGCAATTGCCATTTCAGCCAGTGGCATAACTTGGTAGCATCAGGTCCACCTGATGGGGGCCTGGCGTTAATAGTCCCTCCTCCCCTGGCTCCCGTCACGACCACTTGCGATTGCCATGGAACAGCTTGTCCAATTACTTTTGCCCCTTGAAATTGTTGAAGTCCCTAAACCATTCACCCAGTTTCAATACTCTTAAAGCAGGCAGTCTTCACTTCACCCCACATTGATTATATAAATTCAACTTCAATATTTTATGGTAAAAATTTTAAATAACAATGCCTTTATCAATGTGTAAATATGTATGCATCTGTCATGGCTTATACTTATACATTATTTATATATTAATATATCAACATTGCTGCAAATGCTCCAGGCATCAATGCAACCAGTCTGCTCAGCATTATTTTTACTTCCCTCTAGATCTACAGTTTAAAGGATACAAGGATTCACTGAGTATCTAGAAAGGAAGATTCACAATAAATGTTCCACTTACTGGGCTTCAGGCTACTACATGACTCATTTAATGACTTTGTACCACACTGGCAGCAGTACTAAAGTTTAGTAAACTGTGTTCTAGAAGTAAAATCTGTAATATCTTTTCTATCTAACGGCTAGCTGTAAAGGTTCAACCAAACATATTGAATGAACTGATTGATTCTGAAGGTACTGAAACGAAATACCTTTTCATTGTTTGCCAGTATTAAAACCTACCTGCCTCAAATCTAAATTACGGCATTGGAAACAGCAACCCAGAATTCTCAGTATAGGCATTTAACAATCATTGTTCAATATTCATAGACCAAAATAATCGTTTGGATCAGTTTAACATTTGAAAAGACTGGGTCACCTTTCTCTATGTTGCTTTATAATACAGGCAGTCCTTGGGTTATGTATGAGATAGGGTCTGTAGGTTTGTTCTTAAAGGGATACTGTCATGGGAAAAACATTTTTTTTCAAAATGAATCAGTTAATAGTGCTGCTCCAGCAGAATTCTGCACTGAAATCCATTTCTCAAAAGAGCAAACAGATTTTTTTTATATTCAATTTTGAAATCTGACATGGGGCTAGACATATTGTCAATTTCCCAGCTGCCCCAAGTCATGTGACTTGTGCTCTGATAAACTTCAATCACTCTTTACTGCTGTACTGCAAGTTGGAGTGATATCACCCCCCTCCCTTTTTCCCCCAGCAGCCAAACAAAAGAACAATGGGAAGGTAACCAGATAACAACTCACTAACACAAGATAACAGCTGCCTGGTAGATATAAGAACAACACTCAATAGTAAAAACCCATGTCTCATTGAGACACATTCAGTTACATTGAGAAGGAAAAACAGCAGCCTGCCAGAAAGCATTTCTCTCCTGAAGTGCAGGCACAAGTCACATGACCTGGGGCAGCTGGGAAATAGGGCCTCATGGGGCCCCTATACCTCCTGGTCCCCCTGCAGCCGCAAAGTCTGCTTCCTCTGTAGTTCCACCCCTGCTTCTGCTACATTTATTACAACATGGCAGATAGGTGTGGCCTGCCCCATTATTGCTCTCAGCTTAGACAGGAAGAGGGTAACAGGAATGAATGAAGACAATGGCAAAACAGCCATCAAAATGGCCACACAAGCAGGTTACTATAATAAGATTAGCCATATCACCTAAAATTATTATATTTATGTTTGGCATACTTTTCTTTCTCTACAATCATAATAAGTGCAGCTTTATATTTCAATGCCTTTTGTAAGAACTTCCAATTATGAACCTGTAGTGTTTAACAGCAGCCCTTTTAGGAAATGTTTCTTCATGTTTATTACTATGCAGCAGAGGGGACATTAGAGGGCGCCTTCTATAGCAGGCCAGATACTTTGCCTTAGTGATGATGCAGCCATGTGGAGCAGAGCTGGCAACTTCTCGTCTTGTTTGTTATATGTCTTATTGGTTCATGAATGTTACTGACAGTATTGATTCACAGAATGGTTTTTGTATCTGTTCTGTGAAACTGAGCTTTCAATTTGTGGAAAGAATGAATCTTGTACTATAAAATCTTGCTTTCTGTCACAAATATCTATTTTGTCATTCAAATCTAGCTTGACATGCACTAGTTAGTTACACTATTATATATTATGTCCAAGTTTTTTTTTACATAATACATTTTGTAAGTAACTTTGCACATAAGTGCGTCCGTTACATGGAGGTTATACATTTGTGAGGCAGATTGCTTGTTAAAATGTACAGAATGGATTTTGTGAAACAATGACATCCTTTTGTGCACTAACCAGATTTTGTTTTCATTCTTTAATAGAAATAAGTATTTTGTATATTTTTTTTATCTGTGTATGGTCACTAATACTTTTATACCATGACAGACATTAATTCTGTGTATTAGGGATAGTTTTGTATACAGAATGTATTTGGGACAAACGGCACCCCATACTCAGTGGCTGTTGCTGTGTAACTTAGGCAGAAGGTACCGGAGGCTCCAGGGCTTCATACTGGAAACTCCTGGACAGGAAGCACAGTTTTCAAGCTAATACAGACGTTTTTGATCCAAAAGGTTTTAAAATAAAAACTATTTCTTCTATTTTACATTATTTTACATGGTTTGATGCATTGTGAAAATTTATGCTATATGTCCCCTTTAACATAGTATTTATTTTTACTTTTTTGTGTAAATGTATTTTTACCTTTCTGTGCTCTACAGTAGACAACACACACCAGAGGGGATTGGGGCAGGTGGTTTATTAAAGCTAAATGCTAATAAAGGCCAAGCAAACCATAGTATGTTACTGTAACAGCCCCCGTCTGTAAATGTCAGTTGTATGTAACCCGGGTCTATGAAACTCGAGGAATCCCTGTATTTGAATTGAGAGTGTTTTTTTTTTTTTTGTCCCACATAAAGTTGTTCAAATTATTTGCAGTTGGTAAAGATAAATTGGTCAGATTGAGGTGGGATATTGTTCGAAAGACATTATTGGTAGAAAAAGCATTTTTCTTAAACAAGATAATGTTTTGGTTTCCATATGTGTGTTTTTTAAGTTGTGAATTTATCTGTGTGTAGACTAAGGAGTAAAACTGGAGATTTGGTTTTATTAATTCTTTAATGAAACACTAACCTAAAATTGCCTAAAAAAGATGTCCTGATGACCTTTTTTTTCCTCCAGGCAGGTTTTTTTTTTATATATATATAAAAAGCTTAGCACCTAAAACCTGCTGAGCTTTTTATCAAACTAGAGTCTCATTCAGGCATGCAAGTAAAGGAGCAGCTGAGGATTTAGGCCTTGATGTCACCTTGTTCTTATCACCTGCCTTATGTGTTCATTCGCTCTACAGCATTTGTGCCACCAGAGTTCAGTAAATGACCCTTTTGTTCACTATTAATTAGGTATTTTCAAATGTTCTGTGTTCCCTAATTGAGAGATATGTGAACACATAATTCAGTCAAAACATTAATGTAAAAGAAATTGACTATCTTCCATTAAGAGGACAACCATGATGAAAAATATATCTTCACGATTTTTTAAATTTTTAAAATACCTTGCTTGAGTATGTGGCAAGCCTTTCTAAGTCTGCTCTGCATAATTTTTCATACTGGGATTCCTATGCTTTACACAGCAAGGACATCTTTCTATTTCTCCATGACAACCATGAGAGTACACAGAGAACTAGTCCCACAATGCTGTAACTTGTCATTGTTTAAGCTAAGATAATTTTCCCTTGACAAAGTGATTATTTTAGCACTAAATCCTTCCATGTTTTTTTTCTTTTTTCACATAAAGTTATTTTATCCCCTTATCCCACAGTCTTTGTGCACTTGAACTTGACAAATATACTAGGTTACAAATTACAGCTTCAGTTTATGAACTCTTTTTACCATCTCAGACATGCATACCAGTCTATCAATCTATTTAACACAATTTATTTTCTACGAGTGATTTATTTTATTTGAATTGCCTAATATTAAAAAAAAGATAAAGATTTTCCAGATAGATAAAATTACTTTTTGGCATGATTAGAATATATTAAACATACAAACATACAAACCTAAAGTAATAGTAAATGTGCACTTAGAAAGGAACTCTTTATTTATTTCAACCCTACCATTTGCCATCAAATGGGACTTCCATAATAAGGGAATAACAAATCGATCAAGAACAGAGCCTTCTGTGATCCAGCATTCTTTGCCGTTGAGTTATTCTTGGATATATAAAGACTATAGAGGCCATTTATGTTTCCTCCATTTTGCCCAAGGTAATGGCTCAATTGTTCACCTTGCTAGGTTCACAGTTCAGCATAAGGCAGCACAGGCCCATTGCATCCTGTGCCTCTCCCTTAGGTGATGGGTAAGGGACACCTACACACCTCTTTGCAATAGCAGAAAGCATTGTGTCTATTTTTTCACATTGTCCAGGAGGTTGTAAATGACCTTTTAAATATGGTTAGCACAGGACTGAAGTAAAACATCCTTTATGTAATTAATCACATAAGTGACTTAAAGCAAGTCTGCTGGCTGTAAGAACTCAACTGCAGCTGAATCTGAAGACATTGTAGAAATATCTACAATTATCTACAACTCAAAACCCATTGCTACTCTCCTCCGAATACTGCAGTTATGAGATCTGTTACCTGGAAACCCATTATATAGAAAGCTCTGAGTTACGGAAAGGTCATCTCCCATAGACTCCATTTTATCAAAATACAGTAATCCAAATGTTTAAAAATGATTTCCTAAAAGATAAAAGAGGTTGCTATTCTCCCCTCCCTCTTTCATAATAGTGTCAAAACACATGCCATTTTGCATCAAGTGGTCATAGAAATTCATTTTATTGGATAGTGGAGGTGGCAAAATAGAACATAGACCAGAGAATGTTTATTATACCATCCAACCTCTCACACTACTTCCCAGAAGTAAGGGAAGGGTGAAGGGAGGTCTATCCCCTACAACGCTACTTTTGGTGTCACTCTGTGGCTGAAAACAAGTGGATTTGGTGTGAAACAATTTCTATCAAAACAAATTTGAAGAATTTGTCTTAAGGCAGAGTTGCATATACAGTATGCATTAGTTTTATGTTTTTTTGTTTTAAGGTGTTTGGTTGTGTTGGACTGTGCACATCATTGCACATCATTGCATCTGAACAAGTGAAACAGCCATCACTACAATAGACAAGTAAAGCAGTATGAAATGAACACAAGTTGAGCTTAGCAAAATAATTAAATAAAGTCTGCTATATTCACTTTTCATCCAATGCTTAAAGGTAGGCCATCATTTTACATTACAATAATGTTTGTTATGATGAAGAATGGAAACAGTATACATCAAAGGGACTTTAGAAGCCTTGTTAACCTACATCACACATGGAGACCCTGGCAAGTGATTTACAGTTACAGTGGAGTTGGAATATGTGATGTAAGATCAAAAGGAATACAGTACATTACAAAGCCTGAACGACATTCCTTTCTACAGAATGAATACAAATAAAGACCTTCAAATATATTTCCCAAAAGTAACATTATAATATATTAATAAACACATATGATACTCTAAATATTAATATGCTAATGTGAGATGCAATTTACTTGAGGGTTGTCCAGAAAAGCAATGCTTTGATACCAGCTGATTACAAGGCTAGTGCAAAACCTGCGGTCTAAATATTGTCAATCAAGGCTGCAGTTGTGTTTCAAGGTAACTTTCAAGTTAAAATTATTTCTTTAAGAAGAATTTCCCTGCTCTAATACGTAACAACTGCAGCAGATTACCAGAAGGTAACTACAGAGAATGTTTAAAGCATTAAGTTTTTTTTATTTATTTTATCAGGGAAGTGTTTCTCTTGTATGTAACATGTTGAGTTTTTATTGGGTTCATAGAAAACAAATTGATACTTCTGACATGAACTGTTCAACAAATATTATTTGTTTGCTGTATGTTTCAAAACAATGATCATTTATTTGGTATTTATATTCATTTAGGAAGGAATACTTATTTCAATATCTGTTATATTTAACTCTATCTTCCTTTTTTAATCTCCCTTAAATAAAGTTTAAAACTCGGGAGCATTGAGATTGTTCATTCCTTTTTGGGGCACAACACTCTACACATTGAAGATATAATAAGTAGCAAAAAGTAAGTCAAAAAAAATAAGAGAGAAAACTTTCTGCTGTTGCATTATTGTTAAAAAAACTAATAAGAGAAGCAAATATCTTTGTTAAAGTTGAGTTTATTTTTATTTCTCTGCATTGAGTTGATCTAGCTCTATTGATTCTTATACAGAATTAAGTGACATAAATCAGATATATTATTTGTATTTTTCCTCCATTGTCTGGAGATAGGGTAACCAGCATGCTCTCGTAACCAAGAATTTCTTTTGTATAGAAATAACCGACATAAACCGAGCATAAATATGGATCTGAACACCTGGGAACTGAAAATGCTAGTCTGATTGATTCTTATGTATTAGGCTTTTTTTGCTTTTATGGATTAACATTTTCACTGTCAGATTACTTACTCACTAGGGAAGTAAAGAAAAAAATTAAAAGCTATTTTGCGTAAAATTGTCATAAATAAAATAATGGTCTGTATTTGTATTTGCACATGTATTTGCACATAAAGACACAGCCACCAAACACCCCAAAACTTAATCAATGCAAACACCATGGCATGTCTGCCAAAGTGGGCACTCTGCCCACATACAAATAGGAATGCTTTTTTTCTGCCATCAAGGTGGACTTGATAACCAGCAATATAACATTTCAATAGACTGGGTTTTATCATACTATATTTTATCTACTCCAAATGTTTTTAGTTCCTAAGCCTGATTGGACTTAAAAAGGCAGATTTATTAAATTGTGAATAGGGAACTCTAACTTAAAACTGATTCTCCCACAGTTTGACTTATATTTATATTTTTCTTAATATTTACAGGAAAGAATATATTAGATGGCTGTAATCTGCTAGCAAGCTCTGTATGTCAGTAGTGTGCTTGAGATTAGACAGACCAGCAGTGAAAGCACTACTGATAAAAGGTGTTCTCCTATGCAGAGGTGCTGTAAATCATTGGCAATGTAAACTTGTGTTTGTTACAGGCCAAAAGTTGCATGGCTTTTATTTCTATGTTTGTTCTGTTTATTTCACTGGGTTAAAAATGTACCACTGTTTTTGTGTTTTAAATAAAAACTTAAAGGTTTGTGCCAGACAAACAAAGATCTGGTCTCACTCAAAGCTTGTTTTATGTCTTTTATTAACTGCCACAGTACAGAGAAGGTTTTAGGTGACTCTATTGTATATTACATTATAGTCATTATTATACAGCAATTATTCATTCACTATTATCCAAAATGCTTGGATATCTGGATATCCAAAATGCTTGGATAATCTTCTACATTTAAAACAAGTAAAATGTTCTGTTATATTAATATATATCAATATTATATATATATATATATATATATATATATATATATATATATATATATATATAGTCTTTTTTTATTAAATATTTTTTTTTTTTTTGACTTCCGGGGGGCGGGCCCATGAGATGGCCGCTTTTTACTTTGAGCTCCTCACTCCATGGCGTCTTAATCGGCTATAGCTGATTATCCCATTCGCCAAATTGAGCTAAAAGCTGTCGGACACCGAGGATAACCTGAGGGGAGAAGAGGAATCCAACTTACCACCCGGCTCCCCCTCATTTGCGTCCCTGGAAGCCGCCACTGCTACACCATCACGCGCAGTGGCCTGAATACTTTACCTGCGAAGCATAGCAGGACTCGTCGGCTGCTTGGGCGACTCTGACGGATGAGCTGTCTATATATCCCCATAACTGTGAGTCATATTACCGGACAATAAGTCAACCGCTCAAGTAACGGTGCCCCAGGAAGACCGCCATTTCTTTGCGGTGCGCAGTCACTGCACGCGGATGGTGGGGCCTTACTAGGGCCTGTATTTTACTTTGCTGGGCTCCGTTCCCCTACCTCTCATCAGCGTTATTGCTGTGGGCACGGCCCACCCTGGCTCAGTGGCAGTACCCCCATACCATCACAGGCTATCATTTAATACACGGGCAGGGCCAGCAGGCCTAGTGGAGGCGCCACACCCAAGCCTCAGTATTGCCACGATCCTTCTCGCTCCATTAGAGGGGTATTTCTTGTCAAGCTGGCTCCGTTGGTCAGCCTATTTCATGCATGAGGACACTGTGAAGGTGATATCATCTATACTACTGTTGATTATTGATCCGCTATATTTGCTCACAGCGTAAAGACCAGACAAGGCGTTTCTGACACTCCTTTTTGGATTATATAGAAACCATGTGAATGTCTACAAATCACACACCCATTTCCCATTTTAGACGAAAATCGGGACTCTGACTTGGTACCTTTCCTCCGCACTCTCCCTCATCTATAATTGGGACATGGATAAATATCTTGGCCAATCCTCTACCAAACCGTAAAGACCGAACAGAGCTAAGCCAAAAGATACAAAGAAAACTGCTGAACAGTTGGAGATGGAATCTGACTCGCAACATTCTCAGATGGATACCCCCGCTACTGCGGATGATCTGATACAAATCCTGGGTCCCCTGCTGGACCAAAAACTTGCCCCGTTAAAGGACTCTTTAACTGAAGTTTTGCAACAAGTGACACCACATACCCAAAGATTGACAGAGGCGGAGGACCGCATATCGTCTTTGGAAGATGACCTGGATAAGGCTCAAAACACTATTGACATGCAGCAAAAAGAAATCATCATTCTGGCAGACAAAGTGGAGGACCTTGAGAATCGGAGCAGGCGTAACAATCTGAGACTTATCGGGGTTCCGGAAACTGTGAAAGGCAAGGATCTGGATGATCTATTACATGACTGGTTACCCCGTGAGCTCCATCTGCCTCTCTCCCCACCTCCGTTCCAAATCGAACGCTATCATAGAATCGGCCCACCTTTGAAAGAGGGGGCGACTAGGCCGAGACAGGTCATCCTTCGTATTCTTAATTTTGCTGACAAAAGTAAAGTCCTTGAGGCTTACCGGAAAACGAAGGATTTACAGTTCAATGGACATAAAATCTCTCTCTTTCAGGATTATTCAGCTTCAGTTTCAGCAGAACGGCGTGAATTCTCACCCATCTGTAAGTCTCTTTATTCCTCTGGATACAAATTTTCTTTGCTCTACCCATCCAAACTGAAAATTTTCAACAAAGCCGATGGAAAGCCAATATTCTTCGAGGATCCGGACAAAGCACTGAAATACATCAACGCCCATCATTCCGACCCAGAGGGCTGATTTGTTCCGAAACTTCGATCTTAACTTTCTTCATCTTCTGGGCTTCTATAAGTCACGTTTGGCTGACCCTGATATCTCCGGATTTATGACTCTTCTGATATTGACCCCATGACATTCCGGCTCTGTGGACCTTGGGACTGCGATGTTCTTCGGCTGACTAACTTCTTCGAGGAATCTAACTGCTCCTTGGCCGTGGTGATCATGGCCTAGACTGTGATAAGTTGACTGTTCATTTTCTTGCTACTGGGTTAATTAGTATTATCTCCTTAGTCTGTGGGCTGTCTCTACAGTTCACGGAGTTGCTGACTCTTCTATATGCAGTTGCCCTTTTTTTTTTTCTTACTGAGCTAATTTAAGTATCTTACTCAAGTACATAGTAAGACCACGGGTGTGGTATATTAGCGACTGCCACTCACACTGTCGCTTCACTCTATGTTATGTAAATATTTTTGTTATTCTGTTTTTTCTATTATGTTTTGGAATTTGGAATCTACTATACTTGTGCAAACGTCACATTTCCCTCTATTTTCATTAGGTCCCAGACCCTGGTCTGCTCGCTGGGACAGCCAGACTGGGCATTCTGTTAGTCTCAACTTACCTACTATCTCCCCTACGGGCATAGGATAACTTAAATGGCTCCTGGTAATGATGATTTGACCCCTACCTCTGACAAAATTCTTAACAGTCTAAAAATTATTTCCTGGAATGTTGGAGGCTTGAATACACCTATTAAGAGACGTAAGGTGATGGATCATATTAGGAGAGAGAAGGCACATATAGTGTTTCTTCAAGAGACGCATTGGCGTAGGCAGGATACAGTCTCAATGAAAGATAGGTGGATTGGCTCAATAACAACTGCTTCTTACTCGTCAAAATCAAGAGGGGTGGCAATTGTGATAAATGCTTCTTTGCATAGTAAGAGGGGGAAAACTTATAAAGACAAACTAGGAAGGTATCTGATTATGGATTTAGATGTTCAGGGGACAAATTACACCCTTGTGAATATTTATGCTCCAAATAATGAAATCATTCCTTTTTTACAGAATTGCTTCAGCGGCTGGACTCTTGGGGGCTTCGAATATAATCCTTGGTGGCGATATGAATACAGTGAGTGACCCATATATGGATAAGTCAGGTACATCTCTCATTCACACTCTGCGACGCATCAAACCACTTCACACCCTCTGTAACCATTTTTTATTAAAAGATGCTTACAGATATTTGCATCCTGACACTAGGATTACACCTTCTATTCCGCCGTCCACAACTCTCAATCCAGGATTGATTATTTCTTTCTCCCCCCCCACCTTCTTGCATCAATTGAAGATGCTAATATAGGCAATATTGCCATCTCTGATCATGCACCCATGAGAATGATATTGAAATTGTTTAATCCATAACCCTTCTCTCATAATTGGAGATTTCCAGCATATCTGTATCAAAATCAAATCAAAACAACATTGGGCTAACAATATTGATGACAATTTGATACATTGGGACGACAAAAACCTTTTGTGGGCTGCTGCTAAATCAGTGTTACGAGGGCATATCATAGCTTATCTAATTAAAAGGAAAAAGTCATTTGATGAAAGATATACGTTGCTACAGACTGAACTCACCCGTTCTTACAAATCCTTTAAACTCTCTAACTCCGCTTCCGCTAAAAAAAAGTACACTGAAACCAAGGCTCTTTTCAACACTTTATTGACAGAAAGAATGCAACATAGATTGAGTCATACGGCTAACAGATTTTACCGCTGGGGAAATAGATCTGGGAAACTATTGGCTAATATAGTTAAGAGACAACAGGGGATGACTTTTATTCAGAAACTTAAATCACCCACCGGGTGGGCAAGGGATACGTCTGATATTACCTTACTGATGATGAAACATTTTAAATCACTTTATCAAAAAACCCCTGACTCTCCTGAGCCCGGTCTCAAGTTTCTTCAGGAAGCCCGTCTGAACAAACTTACGGTCCAGGATAGAGAAATCTTAGACGCACCTGTAACTGAAACAGAAGTCTCAATGACTGTTGTAAAACTTAAAAATGGGAAATCTCCGGGTCCGGATGGATTAGGGGCGGAATTTTATAAAATGTTATTACCGGAGACGTCCTCTTTACTTACCTCCTTGTACAACAATGTCTTGCTAGGTGACCCATTATGGGATAAAGCGGCTGACGCCAGGATTATTCTCCTACACAAAGATGGTAAGGATCCCACGGAGCCTTCTTCCTATAGACCGATCTTGTTATTAAATCAAGATCTCAAAATTTTGACTAAGATTATGGCTAATAGACTGCAAACCATTCTCCCCCGCATACTTACCTCTAATCAGATGGGCTTCCTCAGGAATAGGTACCCGGTTCAGGCTATCAGGCAGGCTGTGGCCACAATATACCAGTGTAATCTAGAAAAAGGAAAGCAAGGACTGTTGTTAAACTTGGACGCTGACAAGGCCTTTGATCGAATTTCCCATGCACATATTCGTAGACTTTTAAAGTTTCAACATTTTGGAATCCACATGCTCAATCTATTTAAAACTTTATACGATGCTCCTCAAACCTTTATAACGGTTAATGGCTATAATTCTGCGTCGTTCGAAATTCAACAGGGGACTAGACAGGGTTGCCCTCTTTCGCCTTTATTATTCAACATTGTTCTAGACCCTCTAATTAAACATCTACTTCTCAATGAATCGTTTGCAGGCATACCACTCGGACACTTTAGACTTAAAATAACAGCCTTTGCGGATGATATTTTGTTGTTTATCCATCAGCCCCATTTGGAACTGGCTACAATTCTGGACACCATTCAGATTTTTGGCACTTTCGCAGGCTTTCGGATAAACCTCAACAAATCTGAAGTTTTGGAACTTGGGGGCCCAGGGGTTACTACAGTTGGAAATGCTGAATTTCCCTTTAAGAAGGCACAATCCTATATTACCTATTTGGGTATCAAATTGACAAAAAAACATACCGAGATTTATTCACTCAACATTAGACACACCATAGATCTTATTCAACAAGATCTGATCAAATGGGACCCACTAAACCTAACCTTCTTGGGGAGAATTCATTTAATCAAAATGATCTTGTTCCCTAAATTACTTTACCAACTGCAAATGTTACCGTATAGCATAAAACCGTCCGACTACAAACGATTGCTTAAAATGTTCCGTAATTTTATTTGGAAGCAGTTTTGGATAAGTTTATTTAAGCTGCAGCAGACCAAAGCCTTAGGTGGGGTTAACTTCCCTAATATTCGGGAATATAATGAGGCGGCATTACTTCGCTATGCTGGGGATTGGATATATAATAGAAACATGTATGCCTCTACAGAACTTGACCAACTTCTAACGGGAGGTGTATCCCTCAACTTTCTCTTACATTCCCCATTGAAGGATATTCCACAGGACATGCGGGAACATCCTTTGTTTATAGATACCTATAAAACGTGGGGTTCAATTAGACGTAGATTTAAACTGACCCCTTGTTATTCCATTTATCTGTCCTGGCTTGATAATTCCACATTCCCGATGGGACTTCGCAATAAAACCCTAGTGGAATGGCAAAACCAAAATTTGAAAATTGTTAAAGATATTGTTGGTGATGCTTTCACGGTACTACCTAAAGATAAACTCCTCCAGAAATTTCCATTCCTGGCAGATGACCACATGCTGCTACTCCAAATTGTTCACTATGCCACAAAAGTATTACGGCATCTTTCCACGACAGATAAAGATAACCCATTAAATTTACTATGGCCTAGATATAATACAGTTAGAACCACTTCTCAAATTTATCGTTTTACTCGGACCACGCTATCGACTGAAGCACAGGACACTTTCCTGCTCAGATGGACCTCTGTAATTCCACAAACAGAGGCCTCTCAAATACTTACATATCACACGAAATCAATGCAGGCTATCTCTGTCAGCAAATATCAAGAAATGGCTTTACAGATACTTCATGGCTCGTATCTCACTCCACTTAGACGGCACCACATGGGCACTTTGCATTCGGATAAATGCTTGAGATGTCATCAATTCCGGGCGGACCTCGTGCACTGCCTTTGGTTATGCCCCAGTATTCAAAGACTATGGGGGGACGTTCAGATATATTGGAAATCTCTTACTCAGCATACACACAAATTTACGCTAGCTTGGGCAATCTTTGGGGTACCTCCTTCGCAATTGAAAATCTCACGCTCTGAACGGCAGCTAATGGAACGGTTGGTGGCTGCAACTCGGAAGGCCATAATGCACCACTGGCTCTCCCCGTCTGCACCCCCCCATCTCTGGTTAAACAAAAATTTCATTATATATTCCACATGGATTGTCTGGAATCCACTACGAATAAAGAACAATTAACTGACAAATTCTTCTCGATATGGATGGCTTACATCCAATCACTCCCAACTCATACTAAACATTTAACGATCTATGCATTTAGACACACTACGTGGTACGATACGGAACTATTACTCAATAACACCATTGTTCAAGACACCGATCGTTATATTCAAAGTATCCCACGATCAAGGGAACAGGATTCACGAATGCCCCCCAGGAGTCACTACATAAACCAACTCTTACTAATATAATCACTCTGATCATCTGTTTAAGTCCTAGAAGAGGGAAATGATGTGATGTTTTTCTTAGTAATCTATTTTGTCTTGTACCAATTCGTTGAAAGGAGTCCTGCATTCCAGCTGTTGACGGTATATATTTGACACTGCTATTATTGGACTAGATGGTCACTCTCTTTTGTACTTCCAAATTCCTTTGTATTTTTTCTTTTTTTTTTTCTTTTGTTTCTTTTCTTGTTTGTTATAAAAATTTAATAAAAACATTTAAAAAAATATATATATTTTTATTTAGGACCTGATAGTACAGACATTGCTTCTTTACTTTTTATTCGGTTGCCCTCTCATTGGCCACCAGTGGGATCACCTGACTATAGTTGAAAGGGTGGGAGCTACAACGTGGAGCTGGCCACTGCTCCTGTGTAAATTATAACAAACATGGGAAAGTTTTGCTCGCAACTAATTTTTTAAAAACATTAAGTGGGGGTGCAATGAGGTTGTGACCACAAAATTCACATAGACAAATACAACAGGTCCTCTGCACTCTACCCATTTTCAATATATTTAGGAGCTCTCCACAGCTCCTGTATAAATCAACTGGCCACACACAATGTCCTTAATATGTTAATAATAGGTAGAATATGGGTGTATATATATACTGTATATATATATGTATTTATATATATATATATATATATATATATATATATATATATATATATATACGGTATATATATATACGGTATATATATATATATATATATATACTTAACAAGGTAGCCCCAGCACTCTCAATATATAACCCCCTGAAAAAATATTCTTGCACAACTGAACAGTAACTTTCTTTAAAAAGACACTTTTAGTTACAAAGTTTGTACAAAGCATGCATAAGCTGACGCGCCTGGTCAATACAGTGTCCATGCTTCAGTCCTATCCTAAGTGAAAAAAATAAAGTGTTACCTTTGGGGGGAGACAGACCATACCTGCTTTTTTCTTTATTTAGCATGATCTCTTCCAAAGACACCATTCTAATTGGGTGCACGTGGGCGCGTCAGCTTATGCATGCTCTACGCATTTTGGTTCTCCTTGAACCATCGTCAGGATGTACTCAGGAGTCATAACATGGTGTATAAATTCAAAAAAGCACCAATCAGTAGGGATGTAGCGAACTGCCGATTTGGTGTTCGCGAACGCCGTTCGCGAACACCGGCAAAAAATGCGAACGTTCGCGAACAGTTCGCGAACTTCGAACACCCGCTAAAATCGTTCGAATCGAACGATCGAAGGATTTTAATCGTTCGATCGAACGATTTTCATTCGAATCGAACGATCGAAGCATTCGATCGAATGCTTTTCATTCGATCGAATGCTTACAAACGTTCGAACGAATGGAAATCGTTCGATTTTTAGCGGTCGAAGGAATTCGAATGGTCGAATGGTCGAACGATTTGTATTCGAATCGAACGCGAACTCAAAATGCGAACGTCGCGCGACATTCGCGAACATTCGGCGGACGCGAACGGTCGAAGTTCGCGCGAACAAGTTCGCCGGCGAACAGTTCGCTACATCCCTACCAATCAGTGAGCAGTGTTAATTAAATACTGTGAACATATTTGCATGGTACTATAAGTTTATCTGTGTAAACATTCAAACACTCGAACATTTAAAACACATATTTAAATGGTATATCAAGTGTATAAAATGTGATTAAACATCTTTAAAAATAGTTAAAAGTTGCCAGAGTTCAGCAACCACAATACTGGTAACATGTGACTCAACAGAGAAAGTGTCGCAGCATATCAGTGGTGGTATTGCCATGGAGTAAAAGCTTTGTATCAAACAAACTAAACAGAATTGAAACACAATCGATTGGGTTGGCATATATCAAATTTACAGTAGCTACATATTCATCAAGCATGTTACTGCTTAATCAATCTCCACCCCCCACTTTATCATGGTATCTATTTATCTTTACTGGCATATACCCACAATAGATGTCAAGACATATTCATACTTTTAGTGATCAATCAATAGAATTACAAATCCCTTCAAGTAACAATACTCAAAGAGGTCTCAATAAATAGTACCATATAATTATTTAAGATCCCCATTGGAAATCCAGCTACCAGTGAACCAATCATATTTTTAAAACTAAATAGTTCATGTGTAAATCAGTGCAAACAGTGCAAAAAAGTGTGCAAACCCTAAATTACCAACAAACTTTAAAACTGCAACCTGTCAGTAATCCGTCTAGGTTGTATCGTTAAAAATTTTCAACCAGTATTTACAAAAAGACAATATCCAAAAGCAGAGGGACATAAATGGTCTTATATAAAACAGGCCAATGAGTACATTTCATTTAGGCCCCTAGGGGCCACAGTGTCCAATGTCCAGATCCACTTGGCCTACTTCTGCAACAAATTGTTTCCCCTATCACCTTCATGTTTCAGGAGGGGGGGGGTACATGGTCATCAACACACACAGAATAGAGGGGAGTGAATGTCCAAAATTTAAACAGTGTCTCACAAGCAGAGTCTCAGCTCTCCCAGAAGCCAAGGCTTTAAGTATAGTAGATCTATGATTATTCATCCAAAAAAAAAAGTTGTGGTGCATTTTCCTATATAATACAAATGGCACGGACATATAATGCAATATACCACAAATTCAGAGAGGCAAGTGAATCTGTATCAAATTTCATATTTATTGCCACTATGTAGATGAGAAAAATGAGGACCACTTAAAAGAAACCCACAAGTAATGCATCCGATACATCTAAAATAGCCCATCTTAATAGAGTTAAGCTATAACTGTGGCACAGTAGCTTCCCATTCAGTTTGTAAGTCTGTTACCAACAGTATATCAAAGACATTCCTTTATAATAAGCACATCTCTGAGTTTTTGTATCAAAAAAAGGTAAATTGTTATCCATTTGTACTATAGGCCAATTATTTCTGATTGTTGTGCAAATCTGCTTACTCACAGGTGAAAAACTGGAAATGAATATTGGAGCGCTGTTATTGTTTAGTTCCCTGGGTGTCTTTTTAAGCACCAATTCTCCAATTCTGCATCAAGAAATTCACCTTGATAGCCCCGTTGAAGGAATCTGTTTTGCATATCATAGGCTTGTCGCCTTGCTGTCTCAAAATCAGAATTGTTCTAAAATATTCTTAAAAATTGTGTATAGGGAATCGATCTCAAAATAGAGGGCAGATGAAAACTGTGTGCATGTAATACTGTGTTTTTATCCGTATCTTTAGAAAATACTATATTTATAGTATAGTACCAACACCAATGACTGTGCAAAAAATTCTCAAATCTAGAAAATCTACTGTATCCCTATTAAAGGTCAGTGTAAATTTGACCGGGGTAAGGAGGGCATTTGGATAGGCAACAACAAGTGGAGTCCAGTGTGGCCACCCTCCAAATCAAAAACACATCATCAATATACCTCTTATACAAAAACAATTGATCAGAGTATCTAGAAAAAAATGTTTTCCTTTTCAAAATAATCCATAAACAGATTAGCATAAGAGGGGGCCACATTGGACCCCATTGCCATTCCGGTCAATTGTAAATAAAAAGTTTTTTCATAACGGAAATAATTATGTATCAGCTGGTAGATCACCTTTGTGCCCTTTAATTAATGCCGTCCTGCAAGCCGAGACATCTTGGTCCAATGGTATAATAGCATATAAGCTTGACAAATCACATGTGGTAAAAATTGTGTCTCGGGAGTTGGCCAAGCTCTGCAAGAATTTGAAGCATAGCTGGCATGTCCGCTATGTAGGAGGGCACATTGGATCAAAGAGTTTGTAGAAACATATCCAAATAGCAAGCAATATTAGAGAAGAGAGACCCACATGCAGATATAATTGGTCGACTCAGTGATGCTGCAGTCGACTTGTGAATTATATAATTGGACATCTAGGAAGGTCGAAAGATATTGGCAGCATATTTCACTAATACATTCAACCATTAAGGCAGTATTTAATAAAACATCCACCTTTTTAAACCTCTCAGTGGAGTCCTCGTGTAATTTCATGTACACTTGTCTATCACCTAATTGTATTTCCTTCTGATAAAAGGAATTTACTCACTCAGGCATAGTATTCTCTCTGACAAAGATTTTTTGAAATAACATTTACTGGCAAACAAGTACTTTTTTTTGTACCATGCAGTTACTCCATTGTATTGTTTAACAAGACATCTCCAATGCTAGATTATGTTAGTAGATATGCTCGGGACAAGAGGTATTTTATGAC
This sequence comes from Xenopus laevis, assembly GCF_017654675.1. Taxonomy (NCBI): domain Eukaryota; kingdom Metazoa; phylum Chordata; class Amphibia; order Anura; family Pipidae; genus Xenopus; species Xenopus laevis. The sequence continues at coordinate 76,127,263 of NC_054373.1, read as the reverse complement.
TATGCAATTTTAATGTCAGGTTCTCCCAAGTATAATTTCGGCTATATGCATTTTTATGTTGACTTCTGTAGTCAATTGTGTCCATGCTAGTAGTAAATCAGTTGGTCAAATTGGTTGATAATTTGGATTCTGTAATAATTGTAGTGGGTCATATTGTTAAATGTACTCCTGTTTGCAACATGCTATTATTATGCAATCTCAATGTAAAAGGTCATGGATTTAAAAAGTGTAACACATAGGGGCAGATGTATTAAGGGTCGAATATCGAACGTTAATTAACCCTCGATATTCGACTGGCGAATTAAAATCCTTTGACTTCGAATATCGAAGTCAAAGGATTTTGCGCAATTCGTTCGATCGAACGATCAAAGGAATAATTGTTCGATTGAACGATTAAACCCTTCGAATCGATCGATTCGAAGGATTTTAATCCATCGATCGAAGGATTATCCTTCGATCTGAAAAAACTTGGAAAGCCTATGGGGACCTTCCCCATAGGCTAACATTGACTTCGGTAGCTTTTAGGTGGCGAACTAGGGGGTCGAAGTTTTTTCTTAAAGAGACAGTACTTCGACTATCGAATGGTCGACTAGTCAAACAATTTTTAGTTCGAATCGTTCGAAGTCGTAGTCGAAGGTCGAAGTAGCCCATTCGATGGTCGAAGTAGCCAAAAAAACAACGTTTTTTTTCCTCTATTCCTTCACTCAAACTTAGTGAATGGGCCCCATAATGTTAAAAGCTTAAATACCCCAGTCAAACGTAGAATGGCAGGGCAATATTACAAAAAGATTTCAGCAGATATCATAGCTCTCCAAGAAACACACTGGACTACTTCAGGGCCCAAACAGGAGCCTATTTCATAAATATTTTTCACAAATAAATGCTACGACACTCGCTACCAAATGAAGCGTAGTGGCCATAGCCTTTTGCAATCATGTGCAATTTGCACTTGAAACTTCAGTTATTGATCCTGAAAGCCGTTATATACTTTTGACTTGTTCTATTAGCAGTACACAAGTTACATTTCTAAATGTCCAACAGCAACTCGTTAGCAGCACCAAAATATCTTAAGAAACTATTTTAGGACTGCTCACTGATAGATTCCTGTCGTTCACTGAATCCAACTGTTACTGACTTCGCATTTTATTCCAGAAATGACCACATACTAGTGACACAACACACTCTACAACTAATTATCCTAGCTGATATACTCCCAATGACATGGTCCGACCTTGCCCCAGTAATAGTAACATGTTCTCTTTCAAAGACAGTTCACACCAGGCATGCATGGCGGTTAAACAAATCCCTTTTAACTGATACCACCTTGACATCCACAATTTTAGATGATTTACATGAATACTGGGAAAATAACATAGATGAAGAACTTTCAATGGGTTACATATGGGCCGCCCATAAGGCATTTATAAGGGGAATAAATTGGCAACTCAAAAAAAGAAAGAATTTATACAAAAAAGTAATTCTCTGGAAGGCAAAATAAGAAGATTTGAAGCTTATCATAAGACAACTTCATCCCCCTCCACCCTTATAAAATTGATCAAAACTAGGCAACAACTGAAAACATTATTACAAGAGAAGACCAAAAAAGCTTTTCGATGGAGACAACAAAAACTATTCTGACTGAGAGATAAACCAAATCGTTACTTAGCAAATAAATTAAAAAGTAAACAAGGCTACCGACCTAAACCCACCATAATCACATCCTCTGGCACTCATCTGAAAAAAACAGCACTGCACACATGAAGAAAACAGCGTATAGAGGGGGGGGGGCCCTGCAGCACGTCCTCTCTAGTTATGTTACTGACCTGGACTAACGCCTCAATCATTTGTATGGTGGTCAAGCAACAATTTTCTCAGACTAAAGGACTTACTCACCCCTAGAGGATTTATCTCACAAACTCTTTTACAAGAATCATACGGAATCCCTAACACTGAACTATTTTGCTACAATCAATTGGCACACTTTTACAACCAACAAACTTCCCTCACACCTACAATGGAGATCTCAGTATCTGAATCCAGATGTAAGAACCCTGAATACACTGCTAATGGGATTTCTCAAATTTATGCCCAGTTAACTGAAACAGCTCCGGAAAACACACTGACATATACACAAGTATGGTAGAAAGACCTCTCTAACACTATATCTTCCAAAAAAATGGAAGAGAATTCTATCCAAATATCAGTATTAAAGAAATAGCGTACAAAGTAGTTATGAGATGGTATACCACACCAATACAAAAACAAAAATATTTACCATCCTTCCCAGACACCTGCTTTAGGAACTGTTCCTTAGCTTAGCTGTATTACAAATGCTATCCTAATATCTTACCTTTCGGCCCTGATATCAGATTCCTCAGTCACACAAGCAAATATGGGAACCTTGGGAAAATTTTAAGAAAAACCAACGACCCTAGTAGTAACAAAAACATACTGTATGTATGCGCGTACAACCTTGAAATCAGAGTCCTTACAATGGTTCTGAATACTGAAAACTCCCAAAATTATCTGACTATAACCTCCCCTAACATTACAGAAAACAGAGCTTTGCCCTAGGCATTGCCTGGTTAGAACACATCTTCCAGAACTTATCTATTGAGATTCAAGAAAAACAGATTGAAAACATTTGATTCATTTTGACTATTATTATTTATTTATTCCTTTTTTTTTTCTTTTTCATCTCTTTCTTTTGGTTTTCTTTTATTTAATCGTGTACGCTACAGTATGATTACTGTTACATTTCTTTACTATATTGTTATATTTCAAATGTCTCTATATGGAAAAGTTTAAAATAAAGAGAAATAACAATAGTTCCTCAGTTTCCATTGGAGCCGAATCTCAAGATTAAAAGCATCATCTTTGTTGACTGGGACAACCCTTGCTAAGTAGAGAAACCTCACCCTGTGTCAGTATATGTTTGCTTAGATTGACTATATATATAAATATATATATATATATATATATATATATATATATATATATATATATATATATATATATATATATATATATATATATATATATATATATATATATATATATATATATTCTTAAACTTTGGAATAATTCATTCCTGGATCAGCACTCCCATTTCTCGTGAATGGGAGTAATATACCTTCTGTGGATCACCAGACAGAAAAGGAACTATTTGGCCAGCCCATTTACCTTGGGGCCACACTTCTTGCTATGCAGTTCTCAAACATGGTGAGAAAGGCCTCCACAACATCTGTGGGAGTCTAAGTTGTGTCGCCATGGCAGATAGCTGACCGGTCAGAGTGTGTTGCTGAGCCTCTGTAGCCTGCTGCTGCATAACCACGCTCTGCTGAAGCTGGACTGTAGCCCAAGCAAGTTGCTTCAACAGTTACTCCATCTTGAAAATAGGTTACTGTCTCTTTAAATGACAGTTTTAAAAAAAAAAAATGGTTTTTCCCTTCGGTAGTGCCTGCCCGTATCCGAGAACCAGTTGTGAAGTTTGGTTGCTCACAGTTGGATTTTCACCATAAATGCAGGCCATTCCAATTTGAAGCGAAAACAGTCCGTTTATGTTTTCCAACTCAAATTAAGCATTCAGCAGCAATCAATGGTACAGAAAACAAAACAAAAAGAAAAGAAACACAATGTACAGTTTACATGGAGTGAACACGCTGGTCTTTTAGGGAGGATTTTTTTCCAGATCCCTAATATATACTGTATATATATATATATATACTGTATATATATATACTGTATATATATATATATATATATATATATATATATATATATATATATATATATATATATATATATATATATATATATATATATATATATATATATATATATACTGTAAATATGTAACATTAGGATGATTGATAAACCAACTTTAAGAAACAATCTTTCTGATTTTTAAATGGACCTTTGGCTCTTTTAGTGTCGGAGATCGAAATAGAGCTCTCTAATGTAGTTATTTCCCCTCACTAATGGTTCAAGAAAGAGGTCAGGTAAAGAGGGAGCATAATAACACACTTAGGCTGCAAAATTACCCAAGGCATGCCTGTAGAACAATATACAAAATAATTTATTAAAAAAAAATAAAGCTTTTCCAGTATATATATGTACAGCATTTCTAGCTACTTCTTTATTTAAACTTTAGTTCTCCTTTAAATAGCTGAAACATAAGTTCTCATTTTCAAACGGGCACACTCTAAATCATCTAAAAAAACAAGCATGCAGCAGACCTTGTTCCTTAGTACCCAATCAGTGTGAAGAGAGTGGAGAGGAACTGGCATTTGTATAAATGCTTAACCTTTTCTTGAAGAGTTGAGTCTAATTTGTCAGTTTTTTTCTAGGACAAGCAGTTCAACTGGTCACTCTGGGAATTCTGCTTTTATGGCTACAAGAAATTAATTATTTAATAAAGCCCCCTGCCTTAGGCTATAAGCAGGGGTTCCAAATAATGCAACCAGCTGCGACAGGAATTTAAAATGGATGTATTTTCTCTCCTGCTACTTACCCTAGACGTATCCCTTACTCTCTTAGAGCACGTTTTCCCTGGTTGATCAATTATTTAATGAATTTCATCCTGATTCTAAGCTCCCAAATGAGTGTTGTTCTAAATTAAATATAATCCTTTTTGAATCAGATTGACAATTCCACTGCAAATGAGATCATTTGAATATTGAATTTCATCTCAAAGCAATTTTTCTGGCTGTTCTGAAATACAGTATCTGCATATTCAAATCAACATTTTAACCCTAACACTTAAGCAGGCCATAGATGTAAAGATTTTTAAAAGATCTTTTCGTTATCGTTAGACCAAGCTTATCTTGAAACGATCGCTTAAATGTATAATTTGTCCATCAACTAAAAAGACCATTTCATGCCATGTTGTCTAGTTGAAGCCAGGAAAACTGAGGGTAGTTGTCTCCTTGGCCCTGCAAACAACTTGACAATATATAGATTTCACTGTGACCGATGAAATTTTTCTAACCTGGCCGATCAATTTTCTGACTGATCTAAAACATAAAATCGTTAGATGCTCAATCGTTTGATTCCCACTAACCTCACGATAATCTGACGGATTGGTTGGATTGCACTAAAATTGGTCGTTCATCAAAGAATTCTTTGCGTCTATGGGGGCCTTTATACAGTATTATATTTGCGTAACAGTCACACTTGTCATCAACTAGCAGCTTGTACTTGAAGTTAATGAATTTCAGCAGCAGAAATTCAATATACCTGAACTGAAATGCAATGACAGAGGTCAGAGCCTATTAATTAAAATGCAATTTTAGGGGCTGAACTTGCTTCTAATTAATTTATATGTGTTGAAACTGACACTTCTGCATTCATTTTTTATTTTTTTTATTTTGAAACCTTACAGCAACCAAGTGATATTTAGTTTTGATTACTTATTTATTAAATGATACACATTTGTGTGTTTTAAGCTAAAACCTTCAAGTTTCTGAATTAGATGTATGCCTTTAACTCATACCAGGAAACAAATCATTAGGCTAGCATTGAAACAGAGTGCATAATGATCAATCTTCTTTTACCTGTACAACATTAGATATAATGGACCAGAAACCAAAATGGTTTACTGTATATCTTAGTTAGGTTTACGTACAATGGGTATATTGCATAATGAAAAAATATATATAATAGGCAACTTTCTAATGCATATTAAACATTTCAATAATTGTATTAAATATTGAAAGCAGTATCTAACTGTTCCTTTGAACACTTTGATTGTAAGCTCTATGGAGCAGGACTCTCTTTCTTCTTTTAGTCTCTTCAATACTTAGCACTTAATCTTTAATATAACAGTATTTTGTATTTTATAATTGTTTTCACCTCTGTCTGATCTATTAATGTATTGTTGAAATGTACAGTGCAGCATACATAACTAGCGCTACATAAAAAGAAAATATAAATAAAAACAATCATTGTTCATCTGGCTCCATGTACCAATGAGAAAATGCAACAGAAGTCAGCTCTTCTCAAGACTCTAATTTCAACAAAGTTTTGCATTCACTGTGATTAACAGACCTAATAGGATAATCACAGGAATAGTGAAGGAATTTACAATTATGATTTAGTTGTATTTACACTTTTAGCTTGCAAACTGTGCACCATCCCAGAAATTCCCTGTATTATATTCTTTAAATCATTTCAGTTCTGCATTCCAGAATTCTTTAGTGCTTTTTATGTGAAAGGAAAACTGTCATTTGTGAACATGCAGCCAATTTGTAATTCTTACTTACTTTTGTCACAATAGGTTTTATGTTTCCTTAACTATTATTGTTTATTTTATTGTTCCATTTTTTTTATTCAGAAAACTCTTATATATAACTAGGTGGTATTGTAAATAGAATTAAAAATTTGCACAAATGTTTGTATTATTAAGCAGAAATTACAAATGTTCACACCTCTGTTATCGATAACACATGTTAAAAAAAATCTCTAGTTATCTTTAAGTCTTATATTGCTTGTTGGCCCTAAACATCAAAATATAGGATCATATCTTAACTATTGTTATATAAATACTTATGTTTGCTGATTTATTGCAGATTAGCCTGGAAGTGATGATACAAAACATTAAACATCTGCACAGCTTCTTCCCCATGTTTACTGTAGATTTATTACAGAGATGGTGCTCTTTTCTGCCTGGTATTTAATAGCAATTTTGAATAGAATTCATTCAAACCTTTCCGAATGGTTAGGAGCGAAATGGATATGAAGCTGATATGACAGTAAGAAAGGCCACGGATAGCAGCAATGCTTGGAGGAGAGGCTGCATGAACCAGGCTTTTCCCAGCAGTATTTGATAGGAGGTTAAAGGGATGGGAGGGGGAGTAAGTGGAGGGAGGAGATATTGGTGCCATCTTAGAGAGAGGTTAGGTTAACTTGCCACCATTTCCAGACAGGCAGTGGGAAAAGAGGTTGGGATGACAGCAAGCATAGAAGAAATGATGGAAGAAAAGGGGCAAAGAATGGCTCAGACAACTACTGTCTGAAGACACAGAGCAGGCACGAAAATCGCCCCCAACAAAGCAGCATAGGTCAAAGGCCCCAAGCAGGTTAAGTCTCTCACCCCTGACATGAAGGAGGAGAACAGCAGCGAGGAGTCCTGAGGCGACACGAGCACCGTGAGTTAGAGAGTTATTCCCCAGGCCTCTGAGCAAACAGCAGTGGGGAGACAATGGCGGCTGCAGCAGCCGATGACCCCCCCACTTTTCTCTACACAGGAGCCAGGAACTGGACAGAGGGATGCAAACAGCAGCGGCCATGGAGCCTTGGAACACCACAGCCAAGGACACCCTGGATGGACCCACAGAAACAGGTACAACTAATGCTAGGCTAAGCTTGGACAATTGACCACAACCTTTACACAACACAGACAGAGATGAGTCACATGGGGCAGGTGCATGGGAGTCTTTTATAGCAGGGATGTGGTAACTGTTAGGACAGTGGGATAAACGGGGGCAAAGTGCAGGAAGTAACCCCAATTTAGAGGCAAGGGGAACGGCAGGGGAAGAGGATAAGATGGGAGCACAACAACAGGGGGTAACCACTCAGGGGCCAGTTACCAATAGTGACAAACCACTGTTTCCCAAACAGAAAAGACGGAAAGAAAGGTTCCTATGTCAGACATGGTGAAAGCTCACACATATGTCTGCTTTGAAGGCCCACTTGGGGCCCACCTTAAGCCTGAGTTACAGGAGAAAATACGGAAGAGGGAATATGTGGAGATCTTCACTCTCTTACCATTGGATAGGTTTAATATAGAGAAGTATGTGAAAGGGAAAAAACATAGGAAAGAGGAAGATGAGGATAGGAGGCGGTTTAGGCTTATACCTAGAACCTTTGGTCACTGGATGCAGGCATTTTGCATCCTTGTGAGCATTATTGGGGAAAAACAGCAGGAGTAGTGCTCATGATTGTTTTGTTATTTGGATAAATTCTGGGAGGTGCACAGAGTATATGGAGGCTCAGCTTGGCTCAGATATGACGAGCAGTTCCGGCAGAGGATAGACATGCGGCCTGATCTAAGATGGGACCACAGGGACATAGGTCGGTGGATGCGGGTCATGAATAAAGCACTGCGTATCTTGTTGGCGCTATATAAATAAATGATCATGAATAATAAAAGTTTCCAAGGATTTGCGGCCTCAGGGACTGAGGGGTTGCAGCCCTTTCCGGGGGTGGGCGTCTGGAGCGCAAAAGAAATGGGTGTGCTGATCGTTTAATGACAGTCAATGCAAGTGGGGAGCGACATGTCGGTTCCAACACGAATGATCATTGTGTGCAGGAACACATCCACTCAGCAGGTGCTACAAAAAGAGGTTTCATTGAGGCACATGGCGGGTCCATTCTTGACCCTCCCGGTCCCGGATTTCAGGGTCTCCCCGGTGGGCTTAGTACCCAAGAAAGAACATGGGAAGTTTCGGATGATTCATCATTTATCTCATCCCAAGAGAGCCTCGGTAAAAAATGAAATTGACAGAGAATTAGTGAAGGTATGTTATACTTCCTTCGATGAGGCAATCCGCGTGGTCAGGAAAGCGGGACAGGGTGCATTAATCACAAAAGTGGATATGGAGGGAGCATTCCGCCTTTTGCCAGTTCATCAGGATTCGGTACATCTACTGGGATGCTATTTTGGGGCAAGATATTATGCTGACCGCTGCCTCCCAATGAGTTTTTCTATTTCATGAGCCTATTTTGAGGCATTCAGTTCATTTATTGATTGGGTAGGAGTGAAATTGTTAGGTTAACTCAACTTTGCCTATAGGATCATACAGATGTGTTCTCGAGGAATCTGGCCTTAGCTACAGCAGGCATTTAACAGCCACGTCATTTCATCCGGCTGAATAACGGTCACAGAGACGATTTGGCAGTCTGGAGTACTTTCCTTCTGGACTTTAATGGCAGACTCTATTGGCTTGCGGAGCCGCGTACAAATGACAAGTTACACTTATTTATAGATGCAGCAGGCTCAGCAGGTTTTGGAGCATATTTTGAAGGCATGTGGTGCAGTGTGGCCAAAAGAATTAGTGACAAATAGACTTACGAGTAACCTAACATTTTTGGAGCTCTTCCCTGTTATTGTGGCAATGGAATTATGGGGCCAACTATTGGCCAATCGAACGGTGCTGTTTCACACGGATAACATGGCCGTGGTAATGGCAGCCAACAATCTCACCTCAGGCTCACTATAAGTGTTGAACTTGTTGAAACACCTGGTTTTGTGTTGCTTTTAGCTTAACGTTAAGTTTGGGGCGCAGTATGTGCCAGGGTACATTAACGAGATTGCTGATTCTCTTTCTTTTTTTCAGTGGGACAGGTTTCGGTGGCTGGCACCGGAGGTGGCAGAACAGGGAGAGAGATGCCCCAACATGGTGTGTAGGCTCATATGACAGGTATGGTGGACTGGGTTAAGTGGTCAATAGCACCTAAAACCTGGGAGGAGGTTAAGAGTGGAATTGTAATATAGTTTAGAAGATAACCACACATTTCCCCTTGTGAGGTATGGCTCGTGGGGCATTCCTTCATCGTCAGGGCAGAGAGACGCACAACAGTTCAGCAAGACGGGAAACCGTTAAGTTTCAACAGTGCTCAGGTGAAATTGCAGTAGATGGGATTGAGGTGGAGTGAGGTTGTGCCGTGGGTCATTCAGAGGGCAAAACAGATGGGGTCACCATGTATCTTGCTGGTACACTGTGGGGGGAATGATTTGGGTCACTACTCCATGAAACAGTTGAAAGGTAAGGGTCCCTTTTTCCAGGCATGGGGCTCATATGGTCTGAGATCATACCTAGGTTACACTGGAGGGGGGCTCAATCAGTTGAGGCCATTGATAGGGCCAGGATTAAAGTCAACAAGACAGTTTCAAAGTTCGTACAAGCTAACGGGTGGGTGTCAGACCTAGAGAATCAGCTGCAGTATTTTTGCTCTGAAGGAGTACACTTGAATGAGGTGCGTCATGACCTGTTTAACATGACAGTGACAGAAGCTATGGAATTTACTTGGAAGGCATGGGGGTGCATGCAGAGTTGAAGGAGTCCAACTCAGCATGCCATGGCAGGCCCTTGTCAGTCTGTCAGGAACATTGGTGCTGATAAGAGAGGCATATTCATGGTGAGATGGGTTAAACCCTAAGGCGGGTGCAGGGCTGGTCCTATCAAATGTGGGGCCCAATTGGGACCATGTTGGCGGGGCCCCTAGACAAAGTGTTGCTGGCTACTGACACACCAAGTATTTAGGAAAATAAGGGCATACAGGCACAAAATAGAAAGGAAAGGGGCAGACAAGGTAACATAATAGGGGCACACAGGGTAAGAGAGAGAGGGAGGAAATAGGAGAGTGGACTGGGCCAATTAGTTTGGGGCTGGGCCGATTCTATCAAGGTTGGAGGAAAGCTGGGCCTATGAGAGTTGGGGGCAGGCTAGACCTATGGATATGGGGATGGGCTTGGCTCTCAAAGTTGGGGGCAGGCCAGGCAGCATCATGTGCTGAGGGAAATATTATCTGTGCTGCCCTGTGGTGCGGGGCCCCCCAGAGGTGTGGGGCCCAATTGGGCCCAATTGGTCCAATTGGCCTAAGGCCGGCCCTGGGCGGGTGACCATTGGTGTGGAGGAAATTAAAAGGAGGTAAGGGAGGATGGGCTCCATGTAAGATGGAGGCTCTATAACAATTAGAGAGTGGCGGAGTATCTTCTGAGCCAGTAGGTGGGCGGCTAGAGGATATTGCTTCGGGTTATGGATGGACAGACTGACATAGGGTCAGGGGTATTAATGTTGTTACAATGTTCAATGTTACTAATAATTAACTGTGTAATGAAATTTGGATGTATTCAACATAAATTGAAATTTTGTTCAATTGAGGGTTGTTTTGTAACCTTAATAAAGCTGTGGCCAGTATCATTCCAACAAGCTTGTGTCATGCATTTATTGGGTAAGTTATTTGAATAAGAGGATGCAGTGGAAAATGCCCGGGTCATGAGGTGCTTCATAACCATAATGCTATATCATAAAGAAATTTCAATACATGGCTTGGTAGAAGATGACTTCTTAAAGGAATACCTTTAGTTTCTTTCCTGTAAATCTTAAGGGTCCTGCTCCTGTAAGGGTCCAAAATCTCCTCTTCCTTTCCCACGTTTCTACATTTTTAGAGCCTTTTAACTTTATAACCCTTTTTCTACATGTACTTTCACATTCTTGTGTAGTTTTAGCTCCCTACCTATATACTGACAACCTATCCTCTTTTCTGCGATACATGGAAAATATACTGTCCTCTCTGTATTTCCAATTCAGAAATGTATTTGTCCTCATATCTATTTCTGCTCCTGAACACCTTCTCCAGACACCCCTTGTCTCCTTCCTATTAATGCTTAATTTCATTCTCTTAAGGTTGTCTGGTTTTCAGTCATCTTTAGTCCCACACCGCCCCAACTCATTACATGTACGATCTACTCTTTGCTTCGGTCTCCTGTTCTCCAGCTTTTCTTTCCCACAAACCCACATCCATCAATCTAAAGAAACCCCACTATCATCTCTGATTAATTCATCCACTATGTTACTGTGACTCATCTCAAAATGTCATCACTTCCAATGTCTAGTTGGTCTTTATTTTTCCAAATCTATACAGTTTACTTCCTTAACCAATGTCACCTCTGACAGTCACCTCTAACAGCTTTATATTACTTATCCTCCTTCATATATCCATATATCCAACTGGCAATTAGGCATATATAATAAAAAAAAAAAAAGGTTGAACTTGATGGACGTGTGTCTTTTTCAACCTTACTTACTATGTATGTTACTATATACAGTAAATTAGTCTTTGCCTCACTCTAGCCCTAGAAATATATTATTACTAACTAAAACATTCCTAGGACTGAGGGAAGCAAAATTACAGAAGCATACATTTTCAATCCCCAAAATAATTTTGTTTACACACTTTAGTCATACATTTTGAATGTTTTAGGAATACATAATATATGCACTTTTCTATACACAAAATGACACACTTTTTTGCAGTTTCCTGCTGTAAGACGTGCCGGAAGATTTCTCTGTCCTCTTACCTCCCGATGCGTCTCTCCCGGCTATTGGGGCACCGGCATGCGCTGCCTGCAATGTCATGCGGTCTGGCCGTGTGCAAGTGATGCTGGCATCAGTTTGTTCACGCTCGCCGCGAGATGCCAAACGTCATTTTTGGTGCAAGATACAAAATTTTGGCGCCAATTCTCCTTTTAAAAAGCCCTTCCCCCATTTTAACAGTGCCTTTGCTGGCTTCTGTTTACAGACCCTGCAAAAGCATTATTTAGGGGCCGATTCACTAACTTCGAGTGAAGGATTCGAAGGTAAAAAACTTTGAATTTCGAAGTTTTTTTTGGGCTACTTCGACCATCGAATGGGCTACTTCGACCTTTGACTACGACTTTGAATCGAAGGATTCGAAGTAAAAAATCGTTCGACTATTCGACCATTCGATAGTCGAAGTTCTGTCTCTTTAAAAAAAACTTCGACCCCCTAGTTCGCCATCTAAAAGCTACCGAAGTCAATGTTATTCCTTCGATCGTTGGATTAAAATCCTTCCAATCGTTCGATTCGAAGGATTTTATCGTTCGATCGAAGGAATTCGATCGAACTATCTGCGCTAATTCCTTCGACTTCGAATATTTAATTCCTAGTCGAATATCGAGGGTTAATTAACCCGCGATATTCGACCCTTAGTGAATCGGCCCCTTACTGTTGGAAATTTCTGTTTTTTGACTTTTGCCTGTTTGACTTCAATTCTTGCTGCCTGCCTCGACCCTTTTGCCTGTGTTGTAACTACGCCTTGCCTAATCTTGCCGGTACCTTTATTACTACCAAATGCAACAATTCCTTGTTGGTTCCGCAGCAAAAAGCCCGGGCCACAAAAGGGTGTCGGTGAACACCGGAATCCGCAGGGTTTCCCTTGTGCATTAAAACATACCAGCTGCCTTCAAGGTTCCTTATTGACGAGTACATTACACCTGCATTCTTCCCTTCCCTACCTCTCTTACCCATGCCCAACAAATTAAAAAGAAATGGAAGCAGAACTCATTTACAGAAAATATGTTTATTGCATTTCACACAACAACACATTGTTTGACCAGCACATCATTCAACCAGATCCTTGTCTCTACTCATCCTTCCTGTACCACTTGACCTGTATCCGCCATTAATTGCAGATGGGCGTAGGAGTGTTGGAGCAGATAACCAACCTTGCCTTGGGTACCACAGCTCAATGGCACAGCTCTACTGATAAGTAATAGCTTGCTAAACAAAGATGTTTTGTACTGTAGTTGTAAGAAGCTAAATTAATGTAAACTTTTTTTTATATTCAGTGGGATAACACAGTAAAGACGTTCTTTAAGAAAAACTTGTTTTTGCAGACATATTCAATTGGATGAACAATTGAATAACAACTGATATCATGAAGTTACATTGGAGATTTGTAAAGGAAAGTCAAAGTGTGCTAATGTTAAACTTATTAAGAAGCTACTAAAGGATCTGACAGCAATGACACTTGCTCGTAAATCAGTGATTCTTCATGGAGTCACTAATATGTTTTGTACTGAATATACAGTAGTTGTAGCTATAGAGCCTTAACAGAAGCTAAATTAATGCCACCTTTTTCTCATATTCAGTGTGATAACAATGTGAAAAGTTTTCCAAAAAAACTTCTTTTTGCAGACATATTCAATTGGATGAACAATTGAATAACAACTGATATCATGAAGTTAATACACATTAGTACTAATGTCAAAAAGTATGACTTTGCATTGGAGATTTGTAGAGGAAAGTCAATGTGTGTTAATGTTAACTTATTAAAAAGCTACTAAAGGAACTGACAGCAATGACACTTGCTCGTAAATCAGTGAATCGTCTTGGAGTCACTAATTTAGAGCTTGTAACACTAAACCTGGACAGTATGGTCTGCAGCTAATGACCTTACAGACCACAAAAACACACAAAAGGGATTTGTATGCATTTTAATATGATGCTTGGTTACCCCGCACTGGTAAAAAATGGCTTGTTTGCATATGAAGCATATAGTTTTTATAATTAATAACAGATTAACTGTGTGTCATTCATGGGTCTACAGAACATTAGAATGAAAGCTTCATAGAGTTGGGACAGTTGTTGCCTAGAAACAGTTTATTTGTAGGTGCTGGATGAACAAATACAAATGTTAAATGCACAACACCAGAATATGTCAGCCATCCCATTCATGGAACATATATTGTACAGCCTAAACCAAAGCAACTGCTCACTCAATGGGGTATATTTATCAAAGAGTGAAGTTAATAGTGAAGTTCTGCCACTAGAGTGAAATTCCGCCACTCTCCATTCATTTCTATGGGATTTTTATAGGCGTATTTATCAAAGGGTGAACTTTCAAAATCCCATAGAAATGAATTGAGAGTTGCGGAATTTCACTCTAGTGGCGGAACTTCACCCTTTGATAAATTAACCCCTATGTGTTTCTTGTCACCCATTTAAATGTAAAAATTGGGTTAGGTTACTAATAGTAATGAATGAATCTGTCTGAATTAACTTTGCTGACAATTTTGCAAAACCATAGGAAAAGATCCATCACAGCTGTTAAGGTCCCAAACTAAGAGTGACATCTACTGCCTGGCTTTAAAGTAGGGACCCTAAAGCACCAACAAAAATATGTAATCTGTTTATTTTATTTTTGGGTAGAGGGTCTATGAAAGAAATGACAGTCAATTATCATTATTTATCTCTAACTAAGATCCCTCTGCAATCCTAATACATTTAAATGTATTTACAACAAAGCAATAATCTCAAATATATTATAGACAAGTCAGTACTGCTAAACTAGTGACTGTGGCAACAGAAGAGAGTAAAGTAAATATAGTGGAGGTGCAGCAGATCTGGCCACATTTATGCATTTATGAACATAATTGCTAACCCACTGTACCCATGTCCATGTCTTGTTATTTCCATAATGTTTTTTCATAGGCTGGCACCTCCCTACCTAGCTGGGTTTTTTATTTTACAAAAGTGTATTCTGCCCTTTGTATTGGCCCTTCAGACTGATTCTCCCCAACATCAACATAGGGGAGAGATCTCCCACAAATGTATGAAATTAGACAGAAATACACATAGAACAAAGGAGTGTGTACTGATCACTCTCTTTATGCATGTGCTAATAGTTCCTTAATGCTACATATTAAATAAAGCTAATAAATCCTATCTATCTATCTATCTATCTATCTCTCCATCTATATCCTGAGAATGGCCTCATGGACCGAAATGCATATATATATATAAATGTAAAATTGCCAGCACTACTAAACTACTTAGAAGATTTTGCACATTATTTGCAAAAATTAAAAAATAAAAAACATCATGTGCATTAACTATTCATTCTGAACTTCTAATAAATAAGTAAAACATAATGAAACAGCACTGGAATACTTTACTTTCCGACAAGCATAATAAATTAATTCAATAATTAGCTATTTTTTCCAATGTCTCCAATTTCTAGATTTATTTCATGGTACTATTTGGCTGATCAAGTAATATTTCATTAGCTTATGGAAATCAATACCTTTTTCTGGTTTTGAAAAATACTCCAGGTTATCAGGTGACAAGAAATCCAATGATATGCAAAAAGTGAAAGAGATTGCCTTTAGGGCGTATCGACACAAGTCTGAACTACTTACGTTTGACATGATTTAACCACTACTCTATCACTTTTGATGAGGATGCTTCTTTGCTTTACTACACAGGCTCTTAATCTTGCTGTTCAAGGTGTGCAGCAATGCCCTTGACTAGGATATTTTGACCAGCCGGATCTGTAATAGGTACAGACTTCCTAATTACAAAAAGCCAATACATTCAGCAGTCATGTTCACCATGCAAATATATTAATGATAATATAGCTATTAAACTTTACTATATTCAGGGATGCTTTTTTCTTATATATGGTTCTGCCTTTTTGCAAGTTACTGCAATCTTTTTAGATGGTTTTACTAAAAAAATATTATAAATATACAGTAGTACTCAGGATTAATGAAATAAGGTAATTAGTTATTTAACCCATTCAGTTTGAACTCTCTATATCACTGAATAACCTATCCTTTCCTGAGTAGGATTTTGATTTAATAAATAAACCAAAATAAAATTACTCATACTACTGACAATCTGTTTAATTTACTCTTTTATTCTTTTTGTGTGTGCACATAATGGCTGTATATTGTGTAGCAGCTGGTCAATTCCAGAGTGAAGGTTAATTTGAGCTACAGTGTGGGTTAGACAGAGCAATCTCAATTTATATTTGTTTTTTGTATATACTGCAATATTTTTAGATGATTTTAACATAATTTAATTATTTAACCCATCCAATTGTACTCTCTGTATTACTGAATAACCTATTGCATCCTTTAGAAGGATTTTGTTTTAATAAACAAATACATCACATCAAAATGACTCTACTGCAGACTCTATGCTGAATTTACTCTTTCATAAAAGAGATCAAAAGAAAGAAATACATATAAATATATATATATATATATATATATATATATATATATATATATATATATATATATATATATATATATATATATGTGCAATTACATAGGACAGCACCACTTTCTGTTAAGCTACTATACCTTGTAGCTGTTCTGTGCACAGAAAACCAATATGTAGAAATATAGAACAAAAACAAGCACCAAAGGGTATTGCAGTGTCCAAAAATTGTATTATTGGATAGTATGTACTGGTAGTATGTTCTTTCAGCACCCACAGCGCAGTTGAGTATTTTTTTTAATTTAACTTCACCCTAACAATGGCCAGTTATACCTGCAGTTTTGTAATAATGTTTTACACCGTCCATGTATGTTATTATATGGTTCTTACTAAATATGTGGCATCAATGCAATCTCAGTTATTCCCTTTGGCCCCTAAAAGGATTATTTGAAACCACCAGCACAGGGTAGTTCATCAGGATGAAATGTTCCCATTTAAAAGCAAACTAGTTCATATCATATGGTGTTCTGCCTTTCTCTGGATCAGCTAGACACAAGGTTTTAGACCGTGTATTCGATTTCTGGGGTAAGTGTTCAAGCTCTGTATTTAGAAGTTGTCATTTCATGCCTTAAATTTTATTTGGAAAAGTTGACTTCTTTCAAAAGTATAAACACAGAATATTTTTGATTGCTGGTGTCCTCAGGGAAAATCACAGCAATTAAGGAGAGAATTCCAGACATCCATATCTTTTTGCAGTTGTTTCCATGCTGTAATACATGGAAATATGATGCCCTATAGCACACTATAATGTCAGTAAAGAAAAATTATGCTGATGAACATTGCACATCCCTATACAATACTAAAAACAAAATAGTCCATATTGAAATAAATTGCACATAAATACACTGTTGTTTTCATTTTAAATATTGAAAAGAAAATTGATGTAATACCCTTGATTTGTCCAATTGAAATTATATCCTTTTGATTATAGTTGGGGTCTGACCTAAGTCAGTATACCAAAAATCTTTGAAGAGTTAGAGAAAAAGAACCCCACTTATATCAATATATAACTTAAAACAGTCACGATTAAACAACTATCCCTCTATTATTCTCAATTAACTGTGCAAGAGTAATTCATTAAATATACCATAAACATGTGAAGTATCACTTAATTCAGTAGTAGTCCATGCGACTTGTTACATAAATCTTCTCAATAGAGTGCAGTGCAATAAATCAGAATTGCACTGCACTTTATAAAGGGATCCTGTCATCGGAAAACATGTTTTTTTTCAAAACACATCAGTGCTACTCTAGCAGAATTCTGCACTGAAATCCATTTCTCAAAAGAGCGAACACATTTTTTTATATTCAATTTTGAAATCTGACATGGGGCTAGACATTTTGTCAATTTCCCAGCTGCCCCCAGTCATGTGACTTGTGCCTGCACTTTAGGAGAGAAATGCTTTCTGGCAGGCTGCTGTTTTTCCTTCTCAGTGTAACTGAATGTGTCTCAGTGGGACATGGGTTTTTACTATTGAGTGCTGTTCTTAGATCTACCAGGCAGCTGTTATCTTGTGTTAGGGAGCTGCTATCTGGTTACCTTCCCATTGTTCTTTTGTTTGGCTGCTGGGGGGAAAAGGGGAGGGGGTGATATCACTCTAACTTGCAGTACAGCAGTAAAGAGTGATTGAAGTTTATCAGAGCACAAGTCACATGACTTGGGGCAGCTGGGAAATTGACAAGATGTCTAGCCCCATGTCAGATTTCAAAATTGAATATAAAAAAATCTGTTTGTTCTTTTGAGAAATGGATTTCAGTGCAGAATTCTGCTGGAGCAGCACTATTAACTGATTCATTTTGGATTTTTTTCCCATGACAGTATCCCTTTAAGAAGATTTATGTAACAATGAATTCCTCTTGCACAGTTAATTGAGAATAATAGAGGGATAGTTGTTTAATAATGACTGATTTTAAGTTATAAAAATATAAGTGGGGTTCTTTTTCTCTAACTCTTCAAAGTTTTCGTTTTAAGTAATACACTCCATCCCTCTCACATGAGACATTAAATTAACTAATTCCTACAGGGTTTCTCAGTCTTCACATACTTAAAAGTCCTTGTGTATTAATACCTTAATGTGAGTGCAATTTGAACTTATTTTGTTTAGGAGTTTTACATTTTTATATGCTGGTTTACCAATTTCATAAAAATATTTGAGCAGATTTATCAATGATCATAATTTCGCCTTAGCTACAGTAGATCTCAAAAAAGAAAATAAAAAGGAAAAAAAATGTATCAAAATATAGAGTAAAATATTCTGCTGTGTTTCGTGATGCCTATAAAATTGCCATAGACTCTACTATATAGTAAAAAAAAATGGTTGCACAGTTTGAAAAATGTCTTTGACAGATTTTTGCCATTTTGCAAATTTCTGAGTAGTGAAATAGGTCAGATTTGCTCATTACTAACACCTCAGAATTTCATTTATAATAATCTTATATTCATGTAATATTATTTACTATATTAACTGCAACTAGAGATGAGCAAAGTTTTTCACCTGGTACAGATTTGTAGAGAATTTTGTGTTTTCTACTAGCTGCAATTTTTTCTTAAATCCACACTAGAATTTTGCCATTTGGTCTGAAGATTACCTCGCCCAGCACACCCTTGCATCAAGATGAACTCACCTACCATCCCTGTGTCAAATTCAGTACATCCACCCTCTGAATTTTATTGCTGTCTGCTAAGTGTAAGAATCCTGCACTTTTGAGCCACTGGGACTGATAAAATTATTTTAATCGTAAAGTCTCTGGCTTGCATTGCATGTATTTTAGTGAAATTTCCTGGTCTTGCCAATTTTTCAGGAAAGCAAAATTGCAACATTTCACTTATCAATTTAATTGCAACAACAGTGTGCACCAAATCTCACTGTCATGTTCATATGAGGGTTTTTACTCACCTTAGGGTATACCCTTACGCCATGAGTAGTATAGTGTAGGTCTATGAACTTACTGCACCAGAAGCCTAACTAAACAAATGATTTATGCTTTCAAAGTTGGCCACAGGGGTCACCATCTTGTAACTTTGTAAAAAAAAATATGCGCAAGACTAAGAAACATTGGAAACATTAAGGGTGGTGGCACACGTAGCATTTTTTTTACTTGCTCAGCAACAAACCTCCTCTTCTTCGGGCGACTAATCTCCCCAAAGTGCCTTCCCGCTGGCTAGAATGTTTATTGCCGGCGGGTTGGCACTCAGATCACTTCGGTTTTACAAAGTTGACCGAAGTTTCCTAATGAGGCTACTTTGGAAACAAAGCAATCCTCAAAGGCATTTCGAGGAGAATGGTTGCCTGAAGAAGAGGCCCAAAATGCTACATGCGTCACCACCCTAAAGGGGGTGTAAAGGCAAAAATAAGTAAGTAAGGTGGTGTGTTCCCCCTGCTGTTATCGTCTTCTTGCAGAGCAGTTAGGGACCGTCTGAAGTAAAATGAAGGGGGAATCTCACTATATACAGTTAAGTTTACTATAAAAATGGTAGATATTTTTTAATCAAACTATTTTAGAGACACTTTTCTTTTTCATTAAAGAAAGTAAAAATGGGATTTTATATTTTTTTGCCTTTACATTCCCTTTAAATTACAGTAGGCTAGAAATTCTTCTTGTCATCACTTTCAAGACTAATGTCAGATGATAATCTTTCTCCCTTGCAGAAAACCATTGGAGAAAAAAAATGCTGCAGCCCCCTCACTGCTTTGGAATGTGCAGTAACGGACATGATCAGAATTTGTCTGTGAATGAGCACAAAGGGGCCAAACGTGCCCACTTGAGAAATTTCTGACTTAAATTAACACTTGGGATGGTAGTGGGACTTAACATTATATTTGCCAGTGCTTTTCTGCCAGTAGAGAAAATGCATCATGTGCAATAAGCCCAAGATTCTAATTCACTGCTTGATCAAAGTAGAGGATTATAACCTGAGAAATCAGCATACAGCTATAAGATTGCTTGTGTTTTGCACACAAGGACTTTACTGCATTTATTTTATTGGTATTATCAGTTAAATTGCCAATCTAAATCCACAAATCTTCAATATGTACAGTATACTATATATAAAAATATATTTAACTGGTACAGAACTTGTTACCGACAACACACTATTAATTAATTAATTTGTGTATTGCAGTGTATTACTAGGCAAACCACTCGAAGAATTGTTGAAAAAGATACAATGTAGTTTCTCACCAAGAATTATTTGAATGAAAATAATTTTTTTCCCAAAATCTCACAAGTGCTTCTGCACTCATATGATTTCCCATCATACTTACAAACACTGCAAGACTTTTTAAACTAATTAGGACTGAAGTTTTTAAAGCTGAAAAGAAAAAAAAAGTTTTGGTGTGAGGAGCAAGATGACCTTGTGAAAATCCACTCTTTGAGATTTTTTCACTAACTTCTACTGTTAAAGTTGAATATCCTAAGCATAGCGAAGAGTAGCATAGTTACATAGTTAAATCAGGTTGAAAAAAGACCAAGTCCATCAAGTTCAACCCCTCCAAATGAAACTCAGCATCTATACATATACACACACACACTGCCACTGAACTCTCCATATCCTCACATAAATTATATATACCCATATCTATATTAACTATAAGATTTACTGTAGTATCACAATAGCCTTTGATATTATGCCTGTCCAAAAAGTCATATAAGCCACTCTTAAATGAATTGTTCAGTGTAAAAATAAAAACTGGGTAAATAGATCGTATGTGCAAAATAAAAAATGTTTCCAATATAGTTAGTTAGGCAGAAATATAGTGTATAAAGGCTGGAGTGACTGCATGTCTAATATAATAGCCACTACTTCCTGCTTTGCAGCTCTCTTGGTTTCCACTGACTGGTTACCCTGGTTACCAGGCTGTAACCAATCAGAGACTTGGGAGGGGGGGCACATGGGTCATATCTGTTGCTTTTAAATCTGAGCTGAATTCTGAGGATCAATTGCACACTCACTGAACAGATATGTACCATGTGGCCCACCTTCAAGTCGCTGACTAGCTCAGAGTTATAGAGTGGAAAAGCAGCCTTTATACATTACATTTTTGGCTAACTAACTATATTAGAAACATTTTTTATTTTGCACAGGCTATCTGTTTACATAGTTTTTATTTTCACACTGAACTGTTCCTTTAAAAGCATTAACAGAATCATCCATCACAACATCACCCGGCAGGGCATTCCACAACTTCACTGGCCTCCCTGTGAGGAACCACCTACACTGCTTCAAATGAAAGTTCTTTTCGTCTAGTATGAAGGGGTGGTGTTCCACTTTATGGGTAAAAAGGTCCCCTGCTATTTGTCTATAATATCCTCTAATGTACTTTTAAAGTGTAATCATGTCCCCTCGCAAGCAACTTTTTTTTCAAGAAAACAACCCCAACCTTGACAGTCTACCATCATAATTTGTCTTCTATCCCCCTAACCAGTTGCATGTCTCTGCACTTTCTCCTGCTCATTTATATCCCTCTTAAGTACAGGACCCCAAAATTGCACTGCATACTCCAGAGGCAAAATTATGTTTTCATACCTTGAGTTTATGTCCTTTTTTATGCAAAAAAAGTACTTAAATTGCTTTTGTGACATGGAATGACACTGCCTGGAATTAGACAAATTGTCATCTACAAAACCCCAGATCCTTCTCAGTTAAGGAAACCAAAGTGCATAACCTCATTTTCAGTTTGCTGCCTAGTTTTCCAATTTAGTCAAATTACTCTGCAAAGTGGCAGCATCCTGCATAGAACCTATAGTTCTGCAAAATTTTGTATCATTAGCAAAAATAGAAACAGTTATTTCAACCTCCAGGTGATTAATAAACAAGTGGAAAAACAAAGGACCAAGTACAGAGCTCTGCAGTACTCCACTAACAACACTGGATAAATTAATAAATGTTCCATTTACCACCACTCTTTGTAATCTATCTTTTAGCCAGTACAAATATTTTGTTCCAAGCCAACATTCCTTAATTTAATCAGTAATCTGTGTGGCGCTGTATCAAATGCTTTAGCAAAGTCTAAGTAGATCACATCCACTGCCATCCCAGAATCAAGATCCCTGCTCACCTTCTCATAAAAATACATTAAGTTAGTCTGGCAAGATCTATTACACATAAAGCCATGCTGGCACAAACTTTTATGATTTGCTATGAAGTCCAGTATCTTCACCTTTATTAAACCTTCGAAAAGCTTCCCTACCAATGATGTCAGACTAACTGGCCTATATTTTTGAGGGTGAGAACAGGATCCTTTTTTGAATAGTGGCACCACATTAGCAATTTGCCAGTTTCTTGGCACCATGCCAAACCTCAATGAATCCTGAAAAATTAGAAGATAATTTACTGTTACTATGCAATGGCAATAAATTTGTGTTTGTTTCAGAAACACAATACTGTATACTGTAATAGACAGACAAATGAGGATGATGCAAATGTCACCTCCAGCCTGCAGGTGGCAGTGTTAGTGAATCCAGAAACAGCAAGGCTGATGCCATGTGACTGTGTGAAGAATTCTGGGAAAGAGAAAGGCAAGACAGGAAGGCAAGGAGAGATCAGACACAGATCTGGCAGCAGCAGGGCGACACAGATCCCCTGGGAGGTAAAGTTGCTGGGAAAGCAGCACCAACTGCAGATTCCATTTAGTGTGTCAGTGAGTGTCAGTCAGGGAAGGACTTCACTCTTCATTTAGGCCCCTCAGGTTCCTGTTCCAATAGGTCTTCACTGTAGCTTTTGTAGATCTAGGGCCCAGTTAGGGACTTGTTCCATAAGAACCAGAAGGTTCATTAATCGGCCCCTTCTCTGATCAGAGTATCAGAGTAGGTTAGACCCCAGGTTCCAGCGCCCATTAGGATCAGTGACCCCAGCTTAGTTACTGGCCTAGTTCTATCCAACGGAGTGTCAGGACTAACTAATGAACACTGCATTCTCTGCAAATACTGTACGGATACACATGAACGGATTATAAATGTACTGGAATTCATGGATGCAACACCAGGGTTACAGATAAGTGCGCACCAATGTAAAGTGTACACAACATGCAGGCCTGAACTGTCAGTTATATGGTGCACCACAGGGGTTAATAAATGGTTACCATCTGTATTACTTTGTTCTTTACTGATATTATTTGTATTTGTTTGAGGTTTTCTGGAGTTAATCTTATCCCAGACACGCTTGTGGATAATGAAAACTTGTGTACCACAATCGATGAAAAGGTGACATGGAACTTCTCCTATATGAACAGGTAAGAAGTAGCTGCATCCTACAGCTTGGAGAGTACCTCTTTCATAAGCATTGTAAGACTTTGGAGATTGTGTGTTCTTTGGTGCCTTACACTCATTTTTGGTGTGGCTAAGTCTTTCACAGTTCCAGCACTTCTATTGTAGCCTCTGTCTGGCCCATCTACAGGCCTATTAAATGTTTTATTTCCTGATAGACCTTTCGATTTGGACTTCACAACGTAACTTTTCGATAACCTCCATGACTTCACAGTTAGAGGGGCATGTGATAGGCTGAACAGTAAATGGGGAGCAGTTGCTACTTTCTAAGGATCCTGACTCTATTTTTTGCAAAATTTCTAGCTCAATAGTTGTATGGCATCTGTATGTTTTAAAATATCTCAGCTGCATGCGTAATTCTTTATGTATTCCATGCAGAAGGAACTGGTCTAGGGCTAGTGAATCGTGCATCTCTGGTGTAGCCTGAGGGAAAGCTTTTACTGACAATTTCTGTAGTTCATATCCAAATGCTGAAACAATTTCTCCTGGTTCTCATTTTTTATTAAGAAAATTCTGACAATGCCATTCTATCCCTAAGTCAGGATCAAAAACTTGCTTTAAAGCAGTCTTAAGCAGTAGGTAGTTCCCTTTAATTTCAGCATTAAAGCCTTGGTACACTTGTCTGGCTTTCCCTTGTAGCATAAGGTTAAGCACCTGCAGCTGGGCCCTTTCATCCCAGCTATTAATAGTAGCAGTAAGCTCAAACTGATCAAGCCAGTCTGTCAACTCCCTGGTAACTCCATCAAATGGATCAGGTCTAAAAATTGGTTTATAGATCTGGCCCCCAGTCCCTGCAGAGCTGACCTGGGTGGGTTGGATTTCAGGTACTAACACTGGGGGGGTCAAGGAATAAACTGGCTTGGGGATTTTCAGACTCCATATTACAATACAATGCAAATTGAAAAACAGAAGATTGCACAAGTAAAGCAAAAAACAATTCTGAATATAGTAACCACTCTGCCACCAATTTGTACCTAATTACCTGTTACCTTCTGGGTAGCCTGGCAAGGTATGGGTTCCTTTAACAGCCTGGTACAAAGTAAACATGTCACACTTGCTGTATTTATAATAAGAGTGAATATGGAATTCTGTTTTACTAGAACATGTAAATCAGAACCACAAAGTAATACAGTTAGTAACCATGTATTAACCCCTTTGGTGCACCAAATATAACTGACAGTTCAGGCCTGCACGTTGTGTACACGTTACATTGGTGTGCACTTATCTGTAACCCTGGTGTTGCATCCATGAATTCCAGTACGTTTGTAATCAGTTCATGTGTATCCATACAGTATTTGCAGACATTGCAGTGTTCATTAGTTAGTCCTGACTCTCCTTTGGATAGAACTAGGACAGTAACTAAGCCAGGGTGACTGATCCTGAACAGGTGCTGGAACCTGGGGTCTAACCCACTCTGATCAGAGAAGGGCCTGAATAATGAACCTTCTGGTTCTTATAGAACAATTTCCTGAGTCCCTAACAGGACCCTAGATCTACAAAAGCTACAGTAAAGGCCTATTGGAATAGGAACCTGAGGGGCCTAAATGAAGAGTGAAGTCCTTCCCTGACTGACACTCACTGACACACTAAGTGGAATCTGCAGTTGGTGCAGCTTTCCCTGCACTTTACCAACTTTACCTCCCAGGGGATCTGTGTTGCCCTGCTGCTGCCAGATCTGTGTCTGCTCTCTCCTTGCCTTCCTGTCTTGACTTTCTCTTTCCCAGAATTCCTCACACAGTCACATGGCATCATCCTTGCTGTTTCCATATTGACTAAAACTGCCATCTGCATTTCAGGGGCTCAAAGTAATTAGACAAATGAAAAAACTGAAAATAATAATAATGTTCATTTCTAATACTTGGTTACTGGCAATGATAGTCTGAAGTCTTGAACTCATGGACATCACCATATTCTGGGTTTCCTCCTTTTTAATACTCTGCCAGCACCTCAACTGCAGCGGCATTCTCTTGCTGTTTGTTTGTGGGCCTTTCTGTCCGAAGTTTAGTCTTCAACAAGTGAAATGCATGCTCAATTGGGTTCAGATCAGGTGATTGACTTGGCCATTCAAGAATATTCCACTTCTTTGCTTTAATAAACTCCTGCGTTGCTTTGGCTGTATGTTTTGGGTCATTGTCCATATGTGAATGACTCCTAATCAATTTGATTGCTTTAGCTGGATTTGAGCAGAAAGTATGTCTCTGAACACCTAAGAAGTCATTTGGCTGCTTCTGTCCTGTGTCACATCATCGATAACCACTAGTGTCCCAGTTCCACTGGCAGCCATGCACGCCCAAGCCATCACACTGCCTCTGCCATGTTTTACAGAAGTTTTTTCATTTAAAATTCATTGTAGTAATGTACAGAACCAAAATTAGAAAAAAGTTGTCTTTGTCCAAATATTTATGGACCTAACTGTACATTCGAATTAGGGGATTAAAATTCGAATGTGTGAATTCTGACACCAAAATAAATTCAAATTTACTATTCAACCCTTAATAAAGAAAGAAGGACAGGTTTCTATTACTTTTGACATAAAAGCTTAATTAAAGTTAAATGGTGAGTAAGAAATAGGAGGAGTGTAGAACATTAAAGAGTACTTTATACTGTAGATGCTTTTTAAAAACCAATAGGCAATCAAATAAACCTGGCCAATATCAACTCCCATATACCTGTAAATCCAAATAATTTAGAGGAGGAGCAACATTGAAATCATTTCTGAGTGTATTCAGTAGTTGAACACTAGAGTAGATTATTCAGGGGGTTATTTATTAAAGTCTGAATGTTTAAAACTCCAAAAATTCCAAAGGTTTTTTTTTACTACAAAATCAAAATTTTTAGTGAAAAAAAAACAGCAAATTATTTGAGATTTATTATACCCCAAGGATGTAAAAAGTCTGAACCCAAAGATTCACCATCTCGAGGTTGTATTTGAGTCCATGGGAGAGGTCCCTATCCTATTTGTAAGTTTCTGTGGTCAGCACTGGAATTAGCCCAAAAATCTGACTATTTCAGGCTTTTCAGGGAAAATTCAAAAAATTCAGACTTTTCAGGAAAAATTGTACGATTCGGGGAAATTTTAGTTTTTTACCCATCCGATTAAATTGAGCTTTTTCAGTAATAAATACAGTCAAATTGTGGATTCTGGATTGGTCAGTATAGTTTGGATTTTGATAAATAACCCCCTCAGTGTTGTTATTACAAAAAGGCTCATGTCCAAATGATGCAAAATTACAAATTCACAATCTGTATCTGTAGTAACATAGTAACATAGTAAGTAAGGTTGAAAAAAGACACATGTCCATCGAGTTCAACCTTTTTTTTTTTTAACTACTAGTGATGGGCGAATTTGCGCCGTTTCGCCGAAAAATTCGCGAATTTCACGCGAAATTCGCGAAACGGCAACAAATTCGCGAAACTGCGCCGGCGCCCGTTTTTGACGCCGAATTTTTACCGCGAATTTTCGCGGGCGTTTCGCGAATTTATTCGCTCGGCGCGAATCGCGCAAATTCGCGCCTGGCGAATAAATTCGCCCATCACTATTAACTACCTATCTGCCAGTTGATCCAGAGGAAGGCAAAAAAAACCCATCTGAAGCCTCTCCAATTTGCCTTAGAGGGGGAAAAATTCCTTCCTGACTCCAAAATGGCAATCGGACTAGTCCCTGGATCAACTTGGATTATGAGCTATTTCCCATAACCCTGTATTACCTTACTTGCTAAAAAGCTATCCAACCCCTTCTTAAAGTGGACCTGTCACCCAGACACACAAATCTGTATAATAAAAGTCCTTTTCAAATTAAACATGAAACCCAATTTCTATTTTTTATTAAAGCATTCATGGCTGTTGTAAGCTCATTTAAACATCTCAGCTGTCAATCAAATATTGTCTGCCCCTCCTCTATGCCCTGGGCATAGAGGCGGGGCAGACAATTACTTTCACTTTCCATTCAGCACTTCCTAGCAATTGCTGCTCTCCCCACATTCCCTCGTTCTCGTCAGCATTTAACTGTATAGCCAGGGCATGGGGATGGGCATCAGATCCCCCATTCTGGTGCACAAACAAGATTCTGAGCTGATGCAAGGCTTGCCTTAATAACAGTGTCCACAAAAATGGCTCCTTCCTGCTTGCTATAATTATGAGTTCCTAGACTGAAGGAAAAAAGATTCAAATAATTTATATAGTGTAATTAAAGTTCATTTTGCTTGACTGATCTGATAAAATAGGATTCTGAATCATTTTTTTGGGTGACGGGTCCCCTTTAAAGCTATCTAATGTATCAGCCTGTACAACTGATTCAGGGAGAGAATTCCACATCTTCACAGCTCTCACTGTAAAAAAACCCTTCCGAATATTTAGGCGGAACCTCTTTTCTTCTAATCGGAATGGGTGACCTTGTGTCAGCTGGAAAGACCTACTGGTAAATAAAGCATTAGAGAGATTATTATATGATCCCCTTATATATTTATACATAGTCATCATATCATCCCTTAAGCGCCTCTTCTCCAGCATGAACATCCCCAATTTGGCCAGTCTTTCCTCATAGCTAAGATTTTCAATACCTTTTACCAGCTTAGTTGCCCTTCTCTGCACCCTCTCTAATACAATAATGTCCTGTTTGAGTGATGGAGACCAAAACTGTACGGCATATTCTAGATGGGGCCTTACAAGTGCTCTATACAGTGGAAGAATGACCCCCTCCTCCCTTGACTCTATGCCCCTTTTAATACAGCTCAAGACCTTATTTACCCTTGATGCTGCCGACTGGCATTGCTTGCTACAGCCAAGTTTATCATCTACAAGGACTCCAAGGTCCTTTTCCATAATGGATTTGCCTAGTGCAGTACCATTAAGGGTGTAAGTGGCTTGGATATTTTTACATCCCAGGTGCATGACTTTACATTTATCAACATTGAATCTCATTTGCCACTTAGCTGCCCAGATTGCCAGTTTGTCAAGAACATGTTGCAAGGATGCCACATCCTGGATGGAATTAATTGGGCTGGATAATTTTGTGTCATCTGCAAACACTGATACATTACTTACAACACCCTCCCCTAAGACATTTATGAACAAGTTAAATAAAAGTGGACCCAATACTGAGCCCTGGGGGACCCCACTAAGAACCTTACTCCAAGTAGAGAATGTCCCATTAACAACCACCCTCTGTACCCGATCCTGTAGCCAGTTTCCTATCCACCTGCAAACGACTTCATTAAGCCCAACAGACCTTAGTTTAGAAAGCAGTCGTTTGTGGGGCACAGTATCAAACGCTTTGGCAAAATCCAAATAGATCACATCTACTGCCCGCCCACTGTCCAGAATCTTACTTACCACATCATAAAATGCAATCAAATTCGTCTGACATGACCTATCCTTCATAAAGCCATGCTGATTGTTGCATATAATGCCATTCATTAGGACAAAATTTTGAATGTGATCCCTTAACAAGCCTTCAAATAATTTGCCCACCACAAATTTCAAGCTTACTGGCCTATAATTGCCAGGCTGAGATCGTAATCCCTTTTTAAATATTGGAATAACATTAGCTTTTCTCCAATCCATAGGCACCATACCAGATGACAGTGAATCTGAGAAAATCAGAAATAAGGGCTGGTCTAAAACTGAACTATGCTCTCTTAGAACCCGGGGGTGTATGCCATCAGGCCCTGGAGCCTTGTTTACATTAATTTGTATTAAAGCTTTTTGAATCATATCTGAGTCAGCCATTGACTAGATTGAGCTGAACCATTCGTGCAGTTATTAAGTGAGCCTGTGAACCCAGACTCCCCTATTGTATACACTAAAAAAAAGAACTGATTTAACACATTTGCCTTATCTGTATTAGTGATGGGCGAATTTATTCGCCAGGCGCGAATTCGCGGCGAATTTGCGCGATTCGCCGCCAGCGAATAAATTCGCGAAACTCCCGCGAAAATTCGCGGAAAAAATTCGCCGGCGTCAAAATTTTTTTCGAAAAACGGGCGCCGGCGTCAAAAACGGGCGCCGGCGTCGGAAAAACGGGCGCCGGCGTCAAAAACGGGCGCTGGCGTCAAAAACGAGACGCCGGCGCAGTTTCGCAAATTTTTCGCCGTTTCGCGAATTTCGCGAATCTTTCGGCGAAGCGAAACGGCGCAAATTCGCCCATCACTAATCTGTATCTGTTACAACCATACTGGTACCATTATTTAATGGAGCAACACTCTCAACCTGCATCTTTTTACTATTAATATATTTAAAAAACTTTTTAGGGTTAGTTTTCACCTCATCCGCAATTAACTCTTCATTTCTTTTCTTAGCCTTCCGGATTGCTGATTTACAACATTTATTACAGTGTTTGTATTCATTAAATGCAGCTTCTGACCCTACAGATTTGTAGTTTTTACATGCCTTTCTCTTCTTTCCCATTAACTTCTTTACTTCTGTATTAAGCCACACAGGATGATTCTTAGAGCTTCTACGTTTAGTCCTTAAGGGAATAAATTGAGAACAGTAATGATTTAATATCATTTTAAAGGACAACCATTTCTGTTCTGTGTTTTTAGCTGAAAACCTAATGCCCCAATCAATGCTCTGTAGGGCAGCCCTCAAGGCACTAAAATTAGCTTTTCCAAAATTCATGGTTTTTGTTGCCCCAGTATATTTTTGTTTTTTGCACCAGACATTAAAAGATATAACATTATGGTCACTATTACCCAGGGGTTCAATGACTTGCACATTTGCTATAAGTTCTGGGTCATTTGAGATCACTAAATCAAGAATAGCATTTATTCTGGTAGGCTCCTCAACAACCTGTGCTAAAAATTTGTCGTGCAATAAGTTTATAAACTTGTTCCCATTAACTGATCTAGCAGTACCGTTCAATATCTGGGTAATTAAAATCCCCCATTATCATTACTTTACCTAAACTAGCAGCCTTTTCTATTTGCATTAGGAGCTTTGTCTCTTCCTCCTCACTTACATTAGGGGGTCTATAGCATACTCCTACAATAAATTTGCTGGATTCTTTACAATTGGTGAAGAACTCCACCCATACGACTTCTGCCCCCTCATTTTCTAACATAACCTCCTCCTTTATATGAGCTTTTAAATCCTGCCTAACATACAGACATACCCCTCCTCCTTTTCTATTGCCTCTGTCCCTCCGAAACAAAGTATAGCCACTGATATTTACTGCCCAGTCATGCGACTCATTCAGCCATGTTTTGGGCCACACCAATCACATCATATTTTCCTTCCACTGTCTTCTACAAAAGCTTGTTGTCTTAAATATAAACATTACAGACCAGAATATCTGCTAATGATGTTGCTGTGTCTTAAAATAAAGTTAAATATTAATAATAAATATAGCAACCAATTTAGAATTTCTGTTCAACATTGGCCATGTGGTATGATTGGGCAGTCAACAATAGGTTTGTTTACCATGCAACACTGTACATTACATTAATATTATAATTTTTTTTCCATTTAGCTGAATCTTGTGACATGCTGTGTGATATGTGTGATGTCAAGATAGGCATCTGAGCTGACACATTAATACTCACGAGCAGTCTATTTTTACTGATTTTTTCTAAAACAAACTCAATATGCTCTGAAGCCATAGTGTACTGTAACTCATTGCCATGAAACCATATCTTCTTTTCAAGTCACTCTTGAGTAACTTTCTCAAAGCACAAAAATGTAAGATGTGACATAATTCCTTTCAATAATCATTTATGAAAAAAATGTATACAGTTAATATGGTTTTATACATTTTTAATGTGATGATGGACCATACATTGTCTATAGCCTGCTGTCCTCAATGTGGAACTGAAAAATGCACAATTGAAATGGCATGTCTACTGTAGGGAAAATGTCATTCAAGAATCCCTGGCATATTGATAAATACCTTCAGTATCTCAAGAGCACAGTGCTAATTTCCATGTGACAAACTATGAGGAAATAAAGATAA
This sequence comes from Xenopus laevis, assembly GCF_017654675.1. NCBI lineage: Eukaryota > Metazoa > Chordata > Amphibia > Anura > Pipidae > Xenopus > Xenopus laevis. Next base: position 76,095,454 of record NC_054373.1, on the reverse strand, counting down.
ATTGCTCTGGAATATATGCAGCATTTACTGATAAGTTAAATAAACGATTTACATGGCATTTTAGTATGGTGATCTAATCAGCATGAGAATTATTTTACAATGAATAAGTAAGGGAAACCTAACTGATGCTCAGTGCTTAATTTATTGCCTTTAGGAAGTTCAGTTTGTGTTACTGAACTGAGCCACTGCTTTGCCAAGTCATTGGGTATTTTACTGTAAATCAAAATATAAACTCTTGGTGGCTTGTTTCCTGCTTCCAGGCCAACACTGTTTATCTTTATCAGGCATCAGATAATGTTAATGAGCTCATTAGTGGTGTCTAAAGGGATAGTAAACCGTTGCCTAAAAAGCAGACGAGTCAGCTATCCTGTATGAGAACACTCATCTATTCACGGATCCTCCCCTGGCATCCATCTTTGATTAAGTAACTCAAGACATCTGCCTGCCATCTGTACTGTGTGTGCACTACCTGAGGCAAAGAGTAGGAACCTTTATTATAGGTTATCTTTAAAGGTAAACTTTACCACAACACAAAATTCCTTTTTATAAGATCCATAATTGTTTTTTATTTATATTTCATAATTTGAACACAAATTCTCACTCAAAAATGTTGCATGATGCATAACACATATAACAGGTAAAATAAATATTCAAATTACCTCCATCCCCACCCCACCAGTTTTGTACTAGTGAAACCTATTTAACTCCTAGTTTTCCCCAGAGCAAACACACAAACAAAAAAAACTCCAGTCATAGAATTGAAACTATCTAATTTATTTGCTAGTACAACTGCTTCATGTAATGAATTCCACAATTTCACAGCTCTCTTTAAAGGGCATGTAAAGGAAAAAAAAATTAAATTTTTACTTTCTTTAATGAAAAAGAAACCTATCTCCAATTAAAAAATGTGTACCGTTTTTATAAGAAACCTGACTGTATGCAGTGAAATTCTCCCTTCATTTACTGGAAGGGAGAATTAAATAATGTAAAAATTGGATTTTTTTTTTTTGCCTTTACATGCCCTTTAATAAGGAGCTCCATTCTTCTAATTTTAAGTGATGTCCCAGTTTTGGTGCTTTTTGGGTCTTAGGGGGGCCCTTCACTGTACTCACTCTGTAGCCAGACCCCACTGCTGTCAGGGAGCTGCAGAATCATTTGGGGGCTTCTAAACTGTTGGTATTTTGATTAAGTCCCGGTAGAGTGATTGGATAAGCTGGAAGGGAAGGTCAAATTTCACCCTCCAACCTATTTAATCCCTGTGAGGCTCTACAGGAACGTAGGAGAGAACCAGTAATATAGAAGTTGGGAGGGGAAAGAAACATGCAGGCACTACAGCTCCACTTCCCACAATATTCTGCAGCTCTGTGACATCCGTAAGGGCCAAGCTACAGAAAGTATTTTGCATGGTGCTAAGCAACTAAACCAGCCAAGGCAAGGCATTTTTTCTATTACATCTTTTACCCATGCTTAGGAACAGAGACTGATTTTCTTAATTGAAACATAAGTTTGTAAAAAAAATTATTTTCTGTTATGAGTCATTAACATAAAATTGATTGTTAAACCCCACACAACTGTATTTTAATAAAAAATAATTATTTTAAATAAGTTAATGTTTAACATAAATACAATAGTGCTACTTAGCATTTTGTGAACATTGTTTGAATAATCTAGATGGCTTTTTCTGATGGAAAGCAGATAGATTTCTAGAATCCATCTCTATACAGTGGAACAAGGTAAGGGACATTTTGATGCTGTGAGTAGAGTCCTGCACAGGTCCGGCCAGTCCTGCTTACTCTAACTCAACCCTCACTTTGGACATTTTCACAGGCATGCTGCTGCCACATTGACCACCTGGTCATTGAATTAGCCTGAAACCTGTCCACTTTGCAGGTACTCTTCACATACACAATGTGATGCACTGTGAGCCTAAGAGAGAGTTGGGAAATGGATTGAACAAATATCATAGCTTCCGTTCAATCAGATATATCAGCTATGTCTCTGTAAAAAATAAATTTTACATATTTATTTCTGGAAGTTCAACCCAACTAAATTTTAAAAAAGTGTGCTATATTTTCCTTTTAAGCCAATGCAAGACAGAGACAGGTAAGAAGAAGAGATGAAGAGAAGATAATAGAGAAAAATGAGAAAGCAAGGAAAGTTGAGTAGAGCAAACTCACAATACTAGTTAATTCAACTGTGTGTATTTAAATGAAGAGTTTGTCACATTGACCCAAAAGTAAATAATTGTATACAGTCCCTGAAAGTACTAAAATTGGGCCTCCTTTATTGCTAGAGCTGTATTTTCTTTTCAATCGTTTTTATTAACATTTTTTGAGTTATACATAAAGGACATCGTGTTATGAATTTCAAATATCAATTTAAGAACAAGAAAGAAAGAAAAGGATTAGAAAGAAAAGCAACAGTTACCTAACCTTGGAATGGTAATCAAAGGAAAAAGAACAAAGCAGGAGTGTAAACATGTCAAACTTAATTATGTATTTTCTATTTTACTTCACATAGACTTCACATTTCACATCATAAATAGTGAGATATTTTTTTTTCAAATTTAATCTGGTCTATAATGTTCTAAATTTTGTGCATTGATGCAATCATTTTGTTATTTTAACCCACTTAACATATCTTTCAACAATTGCCGTATCCAATTAGTATTTTATGTTGGGTTATTGAAATTATAGGGGTAATTTACAATGCCCCATGCAGTTTGCAAAAAAAGTCTGCAATGTGTCATTCTTTTGCACTTTGCCCACTGCAGGGGCATTGCATGAATAGCCCCAGGCCTCTATACTCCATTTGGTACACAGAGACCTGCAGACCATCGTTTTAATCTAGCCAGCCTGTGTTAGGCCATTCTAGATTCAAAAGGGGCTGGAGGGGGAAGGCATACATGCACCCTCACTCCTGCCACCTACCTACTCCTAACTTGTGCATCATTTGTACATGCAAGTGCTCCTGCACCCCTTAGTACTCTTGCACCCTGTGACTTGTATATGACCCCTTATATTTTTTGGTCATAGAGAGCAGCAGTCCTTCTCTAACATCATTAACTGAATTGTTTCACAATGATTGCCATTCACTTGTTCCCCAAGTAAACCAACCATATTTTGTCTGCTTAAAAGCAAAATTTGTCTGTATTTGATTTGTAGTTACTATATGTCTAAGACTTTTTTACAGTTGCAGGTCAAATTATTTTATAGTTTATGCAAGCAGGATTACATTAAAATGAGGTAATACAAAGAAGTCAATGGTGCCCTTTATTAGGCTGGGTGACACTTCCAGAATATCTATCTGGCTAAACATTTAAGCCCAAACATTAATACTGATGCCTGTAAATCTGTAGACGTTAGTCCAATTATTTTATTCTTTTACACAACCCTACATTTTGTTCAATAGTTTAAAAACTATTTTCTTGAATGTCATTATACAGTGATACGATCAAATGGTTATAACGTAAAAAGTAATTATACCCGATAAATAAAGCATTAACAAATAACCACATAACAATATTACCAGATTGTAAGCTGTAATTAGGTGATAGTATAAGATAAGAGATCATCAATTAAGATGTTAGTCGTAATCAAGATGATAACACCAGATGATTTACTGTTGTCTGGTAAAGGTAAAGGGCTACCATATTCCACATCAAACATACATCAAACATACAAATTGCAATACAGGAGGTAATGAGGGGCCTATTCTATAGAATTTGTAATCTGAAAGGAAAAGAGGGTATGAGACCCAATATATGGACATCAGAAATCAGCAAAGAGCATTGCATTAGCAGGTAGCAAAAGAAAAGGTAAAAGAAGGGTAAGCTTTGCTAAAGAAATCCATTTTAAGAGAATGTTTATAAGCAGAGAGGTTAGAATAAAGTCTGATGAAATGTGAAACTGAAGTCTAAAGGAGGCATTTGGGGTAATAAGAAACCAAAAATTGCTTGGGGGGCTAAAGGTTCCTGATTTTAGGGTCTTTAACTTAGCCTCTATTACCAGTTACCTTATCAAGTAGATATCAGGGGAAAATAGATACAAAGATAAAAGACGTGGTAGACTCAAGTAATGGAAACTTATTTAACTGGCCTGAATATAGCCACAATAATCTGAAAACTAGTATATAAATGAGCTAAAATATATAAAATAATATATATAATATATATAAATAAATGTAATCATGTCCCCTCACAAGCGCCTTTTTTCCAGAGAAAATAACCCCAACCTTGACAGTTTACCCTCATAATTTAAGTCTTCCATCCCTCTAACCAGTTTAGTTGCACGTCTCTGCACCCTCTCCAGCTCATTTATATACCTCTTAAGAACTGGAGTCCAAAACTGCACTGCATACTCCAGATGAGGCCTCACCAGGGACCTATAAAGAGGCATAATTATGTTTTCATCCCTTGAGTTAATGCCATTTTTATGCAAGACAGAACTTTATTTGCTTTAGTAGCCACAGAATGACACTGCCCAGAATTAAGACAACTTGTTACCTACAAAAACCCCTAGATCCTTCTTATTGAAGGAAACTCCCAACACACTGCCATTTAGGGTATAACTTGCATTTATATTATTTTTGCCAGAGTGCATAACCTTGCATTTATCAACATTGAACCTCATTTTCCAGTTTGCTGCCCAGTTTCCCAACTTAGACAAATCACTCTGCAAAGTGGCAGTATCCTGCATGGAACCTATAGTTCTGCACAATTTAGTATCATCTGCAAAAATAGAAACAGTACTTTCAATGCCCATCTCCAGGTCATTAATAAACAAGTTGAAAAGCAACGACCTAGTACAGAGCCCAGTGGTATTCCATTAACAACACTGGTCCAATTAGAAAATGTTCAATTTACCATCACTCTTTGTAGTCTATCTTTTAGCCAGTTCTCTATCCAGGTACATATACTATGTTCCAGGCCAATTCCTTAATTTAACCATTAATCTTATGTGTGACATTGTATCAAATTCTTTAGCAAAGTCTAAGTAAATCACATCCACTGCCATCCCAGAATCAAGATCCATACTTACCTTCTCATAAAAAGAAATGAAGTTAGTGTGGCAAGATCTATGCTGGCACAAACTCATAGTATTATGATTTGCTGTGAAGTCCAGTATCTTATCCTTTATTAACCCTTAGAAAAGCTTTCCTACCACTGACGTCATATTCAGGTATAATTGTAAGTAGCGATGGGCGAATTTGACCCATTTCGTGTTGCAAAAAATTTGCCACCGGCGAAATGACGCCAACGCCCATTAAAGTCTATGGGCGTCAAAAAAATGTTGTTGCACGATGCCATACAAGTCATTGGGTGTCAATTCCAAGACGAAACAAGGCAAGAAAATTCACCCATCCCTAATTGTAAGAAGCAGGACAAATCCAGAGCAGTAACTATGACTGCAAAGTGCTCTTATTGGGGAAAATTGCACCACAACATGTTTCGAGCTAGGCCCTTTATCAAGTGTGCAAGAACAAATCAAAGGAAGTATTTAAGCATTCCTTGACCTTTCACCTCTTAAGGTGCATTGTGGGTAATTTTATAAATAATTTTTTTTAAAATTGCAAAAACTTTGGTTTCAAAAACATCCCGTAAAATCAGTATATTGAATAAGTTATATTCAATATATATGTTGAATATAATATGTGTCAAATAGTACAATCCATAAAAGTCTTTAGTGAGTCCAATAAGTAGCCTTCATCTAGAAAAATCAAACTGTGCGCAAAGTCCATACCCAAAGTAACTAACAGTGTAGACGGAAATTGAAAAATAGAAAATAGAAAAAAAATATAGAAAAAGTACAAAAATATTAAATACAATGTCTTGTACAATTCATAATTGTCCATTCTCAGTCCAGATAAAACAAGAGGCCACTGCTTCAATTTGCCTAGCCTGTGTAAAAGGAAACTGCTTGTTAAGTCTATCCAGGCTCTAACATGAAACATGTTTCAAAGTGCAGCATTGTAACAATTTTAACAATTTAACATTTACAATTTATTGTTGCCAATCCTAATAGTCTTATTGCAACAATGTTGAATATCTATTCTACAATGAGTTCAAACATTGTTGCAATAAGTCTTATGATTGACAACAATAAATTATAAATGTCAAAATTGTTAAATTGTTAAAATTTAATTTGCAATTTTCCCCAATAAAAGCACCGTGCAGTCATAGTTACTGCTCTGGATTTGTCCTGCTTCTTACAATTATACTTGAATGTGGCATATTGGGTACCCCTGCAGGAAAATCAACCTACAATCGAAAAGGGTGAGCCACAGTATATCTCTATCTACCACTGACGTCAGACTAACTGGCGTATAGTTTTGAGGCTGAGAACGGGATCCTTTTTGAATAGCAGCACCACATTAGCAATTTGCCAGTCTCTTGGCACTATGTCAGACCTCAAAGAATCCTGAAAAATTAAGTAAAGAGGTTTGGCAATCACAGAGCTAAGCTCCATAAGTACCCTGAGATGAATACCATCTGGCCCCTGACCTTTGTTTATCTTAACATGTTCTAGTCTCTTTTGAATTTCCTCATGTGTGAACATGCATCACTAGTTGCACTACCAGAACTGGGACCATCAAGAAGGAAACCTTCATTAACTGGTTCCTCATTTGTGTAGACAGATGAAAAATATATGTTCAAAATTTGCGCTTTTTGTTTGTTTTCATCAACCAGCTGACCCCCCTCTGATAGTAAGGGTCCCATTCATTCCTGCTTAATTTTTTTTTACTATTAACATATTTAAAAAATAATTTTGGATTTATTTTTTACTGCTTGCTGCAATATCATTTTCCATATCAATTTTAGCTTGCCTTATAGCTTCTTTGCATGATTTATTCGCCTACTTGTACCTTATAAATGATTCGGCTGTCCCAACTAACTTGAAAGCCTTAAAAGCACGTCTTTTCTTACCCACCTCAACACCAACACTTCTATTGAACCAACGACATTCCTTGCTTACAAGTGGAATATACTGACAAGTATATTTATTAAGCAGCATCTTAAAGACTTCCCATTTTTGTTCTGTGTTTAACCCTGTGAAAAGCATTTCCCACTTAATATGTTGCAGAGATGCCCTTATACTGTCCTGGTTTGCACGTCTGAAATTTAGTGTTTTAGTTACTCCCTTATAGAATTGCTTCTGCAACAGAATCTCAAAGGAGACCATGTTATGATCACTATTCCCTAAATGCTCACCCACACAAATGCTAGAGATGAGTTCAGTATTATTAGTTATTACAAGGTCAAAAAGAGAGTTATTCCTAGTAGGTACATGAACGAGCTGGAATAAAAAGCCACTTTCTATCTGCAAGAGTAACTGGGCTTCATACTCGTCACTTATACAAGGTGGTTTATAACATACACCAATGATAATTCTCTTTGTAACCTTTTGCACAATCAAAATCTCTACCCAGAGGGATTACACTCCCTCACTAGTGCCAGCAATGGTTATTTCTTTAGTGTGTTGTCTTTAATTCAGGCTTTTAATTCACAGTCTAGTCACATGTTTCATCCCACCAGGTCTGAGTGATACCAATTATATCATAATTTTTAGAGCATGCAATTAATTCTAGGTCTCCCATTTTACCTGACAAACTCCGTGCATTTGCCAGCATACAGTGGAGGTTACTACTTTTACTTTTGAAATTTGCATTACTTAATGGAGAATTACAGTATATGTTAAGTTACTATTAGCTTATTTCATTATTTATGCAGTTGTCCAGTTGTCCAAATGTAAACAAGGTTTGGCTAGCCTTAGAGAAGTTTTTGAAGCTTAAATTAATGAGTCATATTAAATTAAATCCTAAATTTGCTCTACTCCACCTGGATCTATTTTTTAATCTAATTTCGATGTTTAAGGCCGCTACAAAAATTACTGTTCTTAAATTGGCTGGCAGATTCCACCCCTTCATTAATAGATATTCTGTCCCTCTTAAATCACCTCTTCTGGCAAGATGCAATAAGGATTAAATCAGCAGAACCCCATCTCAAGCAAAAATGTTGTGAAAGTTGGTAAATTTTATGGAATTTAATTGACTCTAGCTTTAAATCATGCACTTTTGGCTTGCTAAAAATATAATCTAAACTGCAGTGGTTGAACCATTATGTTCACATAATGTCGTTTTCTAATAACATTTCATTCCTTGCGGTATGAATGTATTGCTTAAGATCCTTGTGGATTTACTGAGCGTTTTTAGGTTGTTACATTGTAAGTTAGTTAGGTTGTTAGATTTAGTTCTAGTTTACCTGTCTTTTAATTTGATAAAATGTATAGGTGGCACCACCGTTTAATATAAATATCTTTTTTCTCTCAATGACTTTTGCTCAGAAAACTGAATAGGTGTGATTCATTGTACAACATTTGTCAAAATCTGCTGTCTATTCTGTAAATACAATAAAAAAAAGTCTAATGGAGTAGTGCAGTTCTATCAAAGTGTCCATATTGAGAGTGAGGTGGTGATAAATAGTTTATTACAAGAGTGAAGGTGTGCAGTGAGTGATAGGGCAATGGTATCGTACCATGGCAGACGAATAGCAGTCGGTGAAGTGTGTGACCCTAGTAGCTGCATTTATTGTGAACTGCACTGCAGTAGATGGTCAATCAATCAACAGAGAGTTGCAGTAGTCAATATGTGACATTACTTAGGTGAAAGAGTTTGAAGGGTAATAGTCAATAGAAATAGATATTTCTAGGATGTTATGAATATTGGATGGGGAAAAGGACCTTTTCTATATGGGTTTAATTTAAGGTAGTGCTGGAACATTCAAGTAAACTTGTCTGACACACTAAAAGAGACCTGGGTTGAGATTGGAAGAGAAGACATAAATGAGTTTTTTGTTGAGTTACAACAAGTGGCTAGTGGCACACATTTCTTTTTGTGTCCTGCAGCGGTTCAGCCTGTCACTGTGCTCACAGGGTGACTTTGGTCAAAAAAATGTAAACGCAAGCCCAATGTGCGCAATGACAAATGGATCACAGTTATCTATTTTACTGCATAAAGGGGATGGGTGCAGGACAAATTTGTGGGAAACCATCAGTGGAGAAAATACAGTGTTCCACTAGCCTAAAGCTTGAAAACATATTTCATGTTGTGTTTTTATGCAGTTTTAATTAAAATTATTTTACATCTAGTTCTTTACAGTAAATGTATTTAATCTGCCTACACTGCAATTTCTGTAATAGTTGGTGAGTTTGCATAAGCTGTGCCTTATTATAAGCAAATAGTAATAAACAATATGCTAACATTGTATCGTATTCTTGAGAGAATAAAAAAGAGGCCTGTTTAAAATGTAAAACATTTTTAGACATCAACAATACCTGCAGGTAACATGGTAACTATTACCCTTCAACTATGTTACTATGTTAAAATGTTACCTGCAGGTATTGTTGATGTCTAAAAACATTTTGCATTTTAAACAGGCCTCTTTTTTTATTTTCTCATCATGAAGATGTACCTGCCTGTCCATGTCACCTTTTTTTTAACCATTATGTAGTATATAAAGTGAAATAGCACCTCTTCATCATCTCTTTCTTGTGTTATGGTTGGTGTTTTTTTTATATAGTTACTTTTGTAATTTTGTAATTTTGGTTGAAAAAAAGACCAAAGTCCATCAAAATCCTCCAAATGAAACCCAGCACACACTCACACCAACCCCTCAATACACTCACATAAACTATATATATACTATTAGCTATATTAATTGTAGATTTTAGTATCACTATAGCCTTGCCTAGTATGCTTGTTGAAGTAATCATCCAAGCCCCTCTTAAAGGCATTAACAGAATCAGTCATCACAACATCATTTGGCAAGGCATTGCACAACCTCCCTGTCTTCATTGTGAAGAACCACATACATTGTTTCAACTGCAAGTTCCTTTCTCTAAAAAAATTAAATTTCCTCTAGTCTAAAGGGCTGACCTCTGGTGCAGTGATCCCTTTTATGGAAAATGGTCTGTAATGCCCTCTAATTTACTTATAAAAAGTAATCATGTTTCCTTGCTAGTGTCTTTTTTCAACCAACCCAACAATCTACATTCATAATTTAAATCTTCCACCTCCTTAACCAGTTTGTCAGATGTCCCTTTTACAATTTGAAGTTCAAGTTCAAATCATGGATAGGAGTTTGATTGAGCTTGTGTAACAATCGTACCTCGTGGTCTAGTGGGGGGATGGCAGTTAGGCTGCTCCACTGTAGGCCACAGGCGCCATATCTCTAGGGCGTGCGCGGCATGCCTATGTAATTTAAAGGCGCAGTCTCTCTGGCGTGATTACGCCAGCGCGCATTTGGCCAAAATTCAAACACTATATATATACTGACTACCTCTTCTGCTAAATCCCTTCTGATTAATCACCCGGTTTGACTTTGCCTGCCTGACTACGTTTCTGACTACGATTCTGTCTCACTCCTTGTACTGTGACCTTCTGCACAGAGACTTTGTTATCTGGTTGTGCCCCTCTGCTTGCCCAGAACCCCTTGCCTTGCACCTCTCGTTATAAGACCTGGCGGCATCTGAGTAGCTGAGGGCTCCTCCCGAGGCCAAAGGTGGCTGCTACAGGCAGAAGCACGAGCCGAGACCAGGGTGCTTGGCATCAGTTCTGGGTGCCAATCGTGACAGCTTGGTTCAATAAAATATGAGAAACATTTGTGTTTTAGTAAATAACCACCTAAGTGTATAACTCACATTTATATTACTTATATAAAAGTTCACCCAACTTTGGTCTTATCAACATTCAACCTAATTTTCCAGTTTCTTGTCCAGTTTTAAATTTCATCAAGTCTCTCTGCAAAGTAGAGTATCCTGCAGTTTTGCTAAATGTCTGAATCATCAGCAGAAATAGAAACTGTACTTTTATGAACATTGAACCTAAATTCCCAGTTTGCTGCCCAGTTTTCAATTTAGTCAAATCACTCTGCAAAGTGGAAACCATCCTCTTCAATAGGGATGTAGCGAACGTCGGAAAAAAAGTTCGCGAACATATTCGCGAACTTGCGCAAAAACGCGAGCGGTTCGCGAACGGTTCGCGAACCCCATAGACTTCAATGGGAAGGCGAACTTTAACATCTAGAAAAGACATTTCTGGCCAGAAAAATGATTTTAAAGTTGTTTAAAGGGTGCAACGACCTGGACAGTGGCATGCCAGAGGGGGATCAAGGGCAAAAATGTATCTGAAAAATCTGCCTGTGTGTGCTTGGAAGAGATAGTGTAGGGGGAGAGCTGTTAGTGATTTCAGGGACAGATGATAGTAAGTTTGCTGGCTAGTAATCTGCTTGATACTGCTCTGTATTGGAGGGACAGAAGTCTGCAGGGATTTGAGGGACATTTTAGCTTAGGTAGCTTTGCTGGCTAGTAATCTACTGTTCTCTTTAAACAACTGCAAATAATGCCTACAAATATGCCTACAAATAAGTGCAAATAATGCCTACAAGGCCAACGTATACACTACTACAGCGGTGGATACGGATTACGTAAAATATATGAATGCTGCTTGAAAAAAGTGACTCCGGTGTTTTTTCTGGAGACGGTAATATTATGGATATTTAGACAGAATGGGAACAAGGTCACACAGCTCGATGGCGGGTTGAAGAAAACAGTGTGCAAATAATGCCTACAAGGCCAACGTATACACTACTACAGCGGTGGATACGGATTACGTAAAATATATTATGGCTGCTTGAAAAAAGTGACTCCGGTGTTTTTTCTGGAGACGGTAATATTATGGATATTTAGACAGAATGTGAACAAGGTCACACAGCTCGATGGCGGGTTGAAGAAAACAGTGTGCAAATAATGCCTACAGGGCAAATAATGCCTAAAAGGTCAACTTATACACTACTACAGCGGTAGTAAAATAAAAAAAAGTAAAATAAAAAAAAAATGAATATTAAAAAAAAAAAATTAAAGTTGGTGCTGCTGAACTACTAGGAGCAGCAGATTAGCACACCAGTCCCACTCCCCAACACTGCTAGACTAATAGCACTGGGCTCTTATAGTAGTAGTAGTAGTAGTAGTAGTAAAACAACAAAAAAATAAATAAAAGCAGTCCTTACAAGGACTACTGTTATTGCAGCAGTCAGCAGATGAGATCAGAAGCAGGACAGCTGCCCACTGCAGCTACATACAGAGCACTGCAGTAGAAGGTAGATTACTAGCCAGCAAAGCTACCTAAGCTTAAATGTCCCTCAAACCCCTGCAGACTTCTGTCCCTCCAATAACAGAGCAGTATCAAAACGATTACTAGCCAGCAAACTTTCAACTGTCCCTGAAATCACTAACAGGCAGCAGCTCTCTCCCTACACTATCTCTTCAGCACACACAGGCAGAGTGAAAAAACGCTGCAGGGCTTCGGTTTTTATAGGGAAGGGGAGTGGTCCAGGGGAGAGCTTCCTGATTGGCTGCCATGTACCTGCTGGTCTGGGGTGAGAGGGCAAAAAAAAGCGCCAACAATGGCGAACCCAAAATGGCGAACGTCGCGCGACATTCGCGAACTTCCGGCGAGCGCGAACACCCGATGTTCGCGCGAACAAGTTCGCCGGCGAACAGTTCGCGACATCTTTACTCTTCAACATACAGTACTTGCACAATTCAGTAACATCAGCAAAAATAGAAACAGTACTTTCAATGCCCACCTTCCAGTTATTAATTAACATGTTAAAAAGCAACGGACCAAGGACAGACTCCTGCAACACTCCACTACAAACACTGATACAATTAGGTCCAATTAGAAAATGTTCTCTTTACCACCACACTTTGTAATCCAACCTTTAGACATTTCTCTATCCTAGTACAAATATGATGTGCAAGGCCACTAATCCAAGTTCTAAATAGATCACATCCACTACCATCCCAGAGTCAAGGTTCCTGCTCACATCCTCATAAAAAGCAATTCATTTGGCAAGATCTGTTACAAATAAAACCATGCTGGCAACTCATAATATCTTGATTTTCAATGTAGTTAACTATCTTATCCCGCATTGCCACTTTCAAAAGCTTTCAGTTTTCAGTCTGAGAATGGGGTCACTTATTAAATTAGTCTCTTTAGACTTTAAGAATCCTGAGAAACACAGAGTTAAACTAATTTAGCACACTTGGATTGATATCATCTGGTCTTGGACCTTTGCTTACCTTTACATGTTCAAGTCTCTTTTGAATTAACTCCTGAGTGACCCATTCATCAATACAGTTAGAATTGGATAGATTTTTTTAAAAAAAGCATGTATTAGCTGGTTCCTCAGTTGTGTAGACAGATGAAAAATAACAATTCAGAATTCTGCTTTTTGGTTCTCATCAACCAACTGACCTCCTTCTTGCTTTCTTATTTTAAAATTTGCATATTTAAAAAAAATTTGGATTAATTTTGCTTCTGGACTTCTCTCTCTTTATATTAGCTTGTCCTCTTTTTTGAATAATTAATTGGCCTCCTTGAATTTGTTAAAAGTTCAGTATCCCCGCTAACTTGAATGCCTTAAAAGCAAATTTTTTCTTACTTGCTTTGATACCAACACTTTTATCAAACCATAAAGGTTTTGTTTTGTGATATCTTTCCTTGCTTATAAGGCCAATAACAAGTTGCAGATAACATAATGAATCTTATCTGGAACAGGGGACTTTTCTTTAAAAAAAAAAAAAAAATCAGCCCTCATGTTTTACGGCAGGGAAATGTTATAAAGGTTAACAATAGAAATTTCTCTTGCATAAATTTAATAAATTGCTGCACAAGTATGCAGTGTATGTAATAAAATATAATTATTTTTGTGCCAAAAATATGCCATTTTCAAGCAGATCTTTTAAAAATGCGATATGTGCAATTAAATTTTGCTGTGTCATAATTGTCTAATGAATAGGAATAGTGAACTGCAAAATATTTTTTTTTCTTATTTATTCAACCCCCCCCCCACACTTTTATTACATTTCTCCAATAATCTAATTATAACCAAAGCCATTTTTCCTAGCGGACTAGTTTTATTAGATGCTGAAAATGCCTTTATATCTGCTGGGAATATATTCATAAGACTTGAAGAAGATTACGTTTCCATAGTTCTAATCTAAATTTAATTTCAGAACTCTATTAATCTCTTAAAATTGCCATATAAACAGAGGGAGATTATCGGACCAAATATTTAAAGAGGATAAGAGGATGGATAGGAGAATGATTTCCCATGTCTCCCCTTTTATTTAAAAGTACTTAACACCTGTCCAAGTACTATGTAAGTGTAAGTACAGGGCACCCATTACACCTGACAGCACTGCACTTTGCACCTTTTCAATCTGGCACAGGGTACAGAGTGTAGTAGCAGTGCATAAACTGCTTTGGACATCCTTTTAATGAAAAGTCAATAGTCCAGTGCAATTCTTTCAGTAGACAAAATAGCATTTGTGCTAAATACCAGCTATACCTCTTTGATTTAACTTTCCCTTTAGTTGGTCTGTTTGCAGGAATTTGCAACTGAGTATCCCAGGAGTCAATTATCCCAATTTAATTGAAGCTTTATGTTCTGTACATTCCAGCCTCTAAAGAGTCAAAGTTACTTTCATTTTAGCACATCCTGATCTCTCTCACATTTTTATAGATCAAACACAAGAGAGAATGCAATTAGAATGAGATATTATATATCACATTATTGCAGCACTGCTACAAAAGATATGTGTATTGTTAATAATATTAAATTCTCTAATGGATAGTTAAGAAAGACTAAATATGTATTGGCAGGAAACAATACTTGCCAAGGCTTCAGACAGCATATGAATAAAGCCATTTTACAATGGAGATTTGTAGAATTCATTTTGCAAACAATTTATTAATGTAAAATGAGGGGAGAAGGGAAATCAGAATATGTAAACATTTTTTTTCCAAGGTAAAAGAATAGATATTAGAAAAACCACACAATAGTTTAACATCTGGAACACCATGATTTTACTTCATTTCTGGTCCCTATTCTTCAATAAATTGTAATTTTTCAGTACAGATGCAGCTACTAGTGTTAAATCTGTAGCAATGATCATTTACTAAGTAGTCTCTAGAATACTCTGAGATCCTTGCAACATTTTATTTGTATGTACTTTTGAGTAAGCACAACCCTTAGGTTATTTTACACCTTGACAGTAGGTGGCTCTACATCCATTCATGTATCCAAAGAAACCCCTTTCTGTGGATAGTTTATTAGACTGACATCTTCTGTCTCTGGGGAAAAATAGTGTATTCCTAAGTATTAGAAGAAAGAAAGAGATGGTGTCCTTCCTCTTGGGATGTACAGAGAACTGCTACAGGCAGCCATTGAGAGACGGAGGTGCATTGAGAAAGGTGGTGCATGGAGAATGTAGCACCCCTTTATTAACAGCTATTTTTCTTACAGGCACATAGATGCTATTTTTGCAAGTCACTGGCAGCAGACTCGCCCCATTATGCATATATTTATGCAGATATTTTTTTTGGCATCAACCAAACCCAGACTTTTGTGAATGGTGACATGCCATTTATCTCTAAATGACATGTCACCATTCCCAAAAGTCTGGGTTTGGCAGATGCCAAAAAGAAAATTCTGCCTAAATGCATAATGGCAATGATCACGTTTGGTAGAGTAGGAGGAACGTTTAGGCTAGGATCCCTGGTTCCATTAAAAGCCATTATGGCTAAAGTATACAATGGCATTCTTGACAATTCTACTTTTGGCAACAGTTTGGGAAAGTCTGTTTCCTGTTTCAGTACAAAAATGCCATCCTGCACAATGCAAGGTCCATATGTAATGGGTTTGCTGTGATGGATCAGGACTAGCTTGCACAGAACCCTGACCACAACCCAACTAAACACCTATGTGATGAATTATAATGCCGACTTTGAGCTAGGTATGATACCCAACATTAGCGCACTAATACTCTTGTGACTGAATGGAAGAAAATTCAATTGGTTTGGGAATGAGATGCTGGACAGGCAGATATCTGGATGAACGCCCCTTTGAATGTGAAGCTATAAAACAAGCTTTTTTTGTACTTATCTGTGAGCTATCTGTCTTGCTAATCTGGAAGGTGGCCAAAATGAAATATGGCCTAAATTGTGCTTCTATGAAGTTGTTTTGCAAAAAATAGTGTAGCTGTTACCTTGTCTCCCTGTCATGGTCATTTTGTAACCAAAAAAATAATGAAATGAAGGAGGTTATTTATCAGTCGAAAGTTAGAGATTTTTATACTCTAAATAAACTCAAAAAAGTTTCTTAATTAAGAAAAAAATTGAATGGAAAAAAACTTGAGATGAGTTGTGAAACCTGAAAACTCGAATTGATCAAGTTTTCAGCAGGAAAAAACTTAAATCACTTGATCAATTGAAGTTTTCAGGCAAACCCTCTGAAAAAAACTTGAACATAATATAGGCTATTACCATTTTAAAATGGTTCAAGGGACCTCTGCCATTGACTCCTACATGACCATGACAGGTTTTAGAAGGCTTATTTTTAGATTTGAGCTATTTTCAGGGTCAAGATATAATAAATCTCAAAAATTCAAGTTTTTTTTTTAACCCGGAATTGTGTTTTGACCAAAAAGATCACCTTTTTTTGTGGAAAACACACATTGAACCTTAATAAATAACCCCTTTAATGCACAGTATTCATAATTTTCTTTTGCCGTTTCTCAAGAGGAAATCTTCACATAATGCCTTGGTCAAATTTTGGGGAAGTTTTGGTTGAACAGATACAGGCATTTAAATTTGCTGAGCAAAGTCAAAATACCACTATGGTTTAAAAGGTTTTCAAACTTAGTAAGAACAATTACCACATACCAAATAACATAAATCATACCAAATAACATAAATCATTATATTTACATTTTAAAATGAATTTGAATGGATTAAGGGCTATTTGGTGTATATTTCCCATGCATCTCTTTTTATAATTCAGATTTAAAGGTTTTACAATAGAAGTCTTAGGGGTCACTTAAGAAGACCCCAGATGTAAGTGCTAGAGCCCTAAGGGGTGCAAAATAACACTTTAAGCTAAGGTCTTACATTTCAAAACTGTATGATATATAAAAATGTTAAAAATCTTTTTTCAAAACATGTATTGGTTGATGTCTGGAGGTGCCTTAATTCAAAGATTACCCATCATTCCAAGAACCAATCATGGTCTACACGTATAGGCCATATTTTAATTTCACAAAATTGGATGTACTTGGAACACAATCTCTAAACATGCACTAGTAATGTTAAAGTAATGTTAAAGTAAGGTTAAATTGGATGATACCAAATTCCACACAATTTTGTGCGTTATAAATTAAAAGATAACAGTAGATTATTACATAATTATTTACATGTGGGCAAATAATAGAATGTATAAAACAAACAAAACAGGAAAATACTGTTGCGGGGTCTAATCAACTACTCTATGGGAGACTGTGTAACTATGTGTAACCAGAGGCAAACTAGCTGCAGGCTGTAGAAAGAAAAAGAAACTAACATTAAACAGTTATTAACATAAATAACTAGAGTGTGCTTATAAACAAACTATTGCAAATAAAACAATTTCAAAATTAGAAAAGACTACAATTAAAGGGAATGTCAACCCAAAAAATGTTTTTTACTAATAAAAGAAAACATCATTCTAAGCAACTTTGCAATATTTATTCATCAATTTTTTTTCTATGTTTTTTAAGTTATTTGTACATGTATTGCTGTTAAACGCAGTGTTTGTCTGCTCTTTTTATTATATGCCCTTAAGGCTCAGACTGTTACATAGTTACATAGTTAAATTGGGTTGAAAAAAGACAAAGTCCATCAAGTTCAACCCCTCCAAATGAAAACCCAGCATCCATACACATACCCCTCCCTACTTTTAATTAAAATTCTATATACCCATACCTATACTAACCATAGAGTTTAGTATCACAATAACCTTTGATATTATGTCTGTCCAAAAAATCATCCAAGCCATTCTTAAAGGCATTAACTGAATCAGCCATCACAACATCACCCGGCAGTGCATTCCACAACCTCACTGTCCTGACTGTGAAGAACCCTCTACGTTGCTTCAAATGAAAGTTCTTTTCTTCTAGTCTAAAGGGGTGGCCTCTGGTACGGTGATCCTCTTTATGGGTAAAAAGGTCCCCTGCCATTTGTCTATAATGTCCTCTAATGTACTTGTAAAGTGTAATCATGTCCCCTCGCAAGCGCCTTTTTTCCAGAGAAAACAACCCCAACCTTGACAGTCTACCCTCATAATTTAAGTCTTCCGTCCCTCTAACCAATTTAGTTGCAAGTCTCTGCACTCTCTCCAGCTCATTTATATCCCTCTTAAGGACTGGAGTCCAAAACTGAACTGCATACTCCAGATGAGGCCTTACCAGGGACCTATAAAGCGGCATAATTATGTTTTCATCCCTTGAGTTAATGCCCTTTTTTATGCAAGACAGAACTTTATTTGCTTTAGTAGCCACAGAATGACACTGCCCAGAATTAGACAACGTGTTATCTACAAAGACCCCTAGATCCTTTTCATTTAAGGAAACTCCCAACACATTGCCATTTAGTGTATAACTTGCATTTATATTATTTTTGCCAAAGTGCATAACCTTGCATTTTTCAACATTGAACCTCATTTTCCAGTTTGCTGACAAGTTTTCTAGTTTCGACAAAGTGGCAGCATCCTGCATGGAACCTATAGTTCTGCACAATTTAGTATCATCTGCAAAAATAGAAACAGTACTTTCAATGCCCATCTCCAGGTCATTAATAAACAAGTTGAAAAGCAAGGGACCTAGTACAGAGCCCTGCGGTACTCCACTAACAACAATGGTCCAATTAGAAAATGTACCATTTACCACCACTCTTTGTAGTCTATCTTTTAGCCAGTTCTCTATCCAGGTACAAATACTATGTTCCAGGCCAACATTCCTTAATTTAACCAGTAACCTTTTGTGTGGCACTGTATCAAATGCTTTAGCAAAGTCTAAGTAAATCACATCCACTGCCATCCCAGAATTGAGGTCTCTACTTACATTCTCGTAAAAAGAAATTAAGTTAGTCTGGCAAGATCTATTACGCATAAAACCATGCTGGCACAAACTCATAGTATTATGATTTGCTATGAAGTCCAGTATCTTATCCTTTATTAACCCTTCGAAAAGCTTTCCTACCACTGACGTCAGACTAACTGGCCTATAGTTTTGAGGCTGAGAACGGGATCCTTTTTTGAATAGAGGCACCACATTAGCAATTCGCCAGTCTCTCGGCACTATGCCAGATCTCAATGAATCCTGAAAAATTAAGTAAAGAGGTTTGGCAATCACAGAGCTAAATTCGCTAATTACCCTGGGATGAATACCATCTGGCCCTTAACATGTTCAAGTCTCTTTTGAATTTCTTCATGTGTGAACCATGCATCATTAGTTGTATTACTAGAATTGGGACTGTTAAGAAGGAAACCTTCACTTACTGGTTCCTCATTTGTGTAGACAGATGAAAAATATGAGTTCAGAATCTGAGCTTTTATTTTGTTTTCATAAACCAGCTGACCCCCCTCTGATAGTAAGGGTCCCACCGCTTCCTGCTTCATTTTTTTACTATTAACATATTTAAAAAATAATTTTGGATTTTTTTTACTGCTTGCTGCAATATCCTTTTCTATAGCAATTTTAGCTTGCCTTATAGCTTCTTTGCATGATTTATTGGCCTCCTTGTACCTTATAAATGTTTCGGCTGTCCCAGCTAACTTGAAAGCCTTAAAAGCACGTCTTTTCTTACCCACCTCAACACCAACGCTTCTATTGAACCAAAAAGGTTTTGCTTTGCAACGACGTTCCTTGCTTACAAGTGGAATATACTGACAAGTATATTTATTAAGCGGCATTTTAAAGACTTCCCATTTTTGTTCTGTGTTTAACCCTGTGAAAAGCATTTCCCACTTAATATGTTGCAGAGATGCCCTTATACTGTCAAAGTTTGCACATCTGAAATCTAGTGTTTTAGTTACTCCCTTATAGAATTGCTTCTGCAACAGAATCTCAAAGGAGACCATGTTATGATCACTATTCCCTAAATGCTCACCCACACAAATGTTAGAGATGAGTTCAGTATTGTTAGTTATTACAAGGTCCAAAAGAGAGTTATTCCTAGTAGGTTCTTGAACGAGCTGGAATAAAAAGTTGTCATTCAGCATATTTACAAACCTACTAGCTTTTTCTGTCTTAGCAACCCCATTACCCCAGTCAATGTCTGGATAATTGAAGTCACCCATAGCAACAACTTGACCCAGCTGTGAAGCCGCTTGTATCTGCAAGAGTAGCTGGGCTTCATACTCGACACTTATACGAGGTGGTTTATAGCATACACCAATGATAATTCTTTTTGTTACCTTTTGCCCAGTCAAAATCTCTACCCAGAGTGATTCTACACCCTCACCAGTGCCAGCTATTTTTATTTCTTTAGCGCATGGCTTTAATTCAGGCTTTACATACAAACACACTCCTCCACCCTTTTTAATCCCTCTGTCCCTCCTAAAAAGGGTGTAACCATTTAAATTCACAATCCAGTCACGTTTCATCCCACCAGGTCTCAGTGATACCAATTATATCATAATTTTTAGAGCATGCAATTAATTCTAGGTCTCCCATTTTACCTGACAAACTCCGTGCATTTGCCAGCATACAGCGGAGGTTACTACTTTTACTTTTGAAATGTGCATTACTTAGTGAAGAATTATACGTTAAGTTAGTATTATTCTGTTTTCCTTGTAACAGAGGGACCTCCTTAGCTGGTAAACTGTATGCCCCCCTCACTCCTCCCCCATGACCCCTTACTAACCCCACTGCCCCGTCTACACTAGCTTCCCCATAATCCTTTATCTCACCCACCCCCCACTTGCCTAGTTTAAACACTCCTCCAACCTCTTAGCCATTCTTTCCCCTAGCACCGCAGACCCCCTTCCATTGAGGTGCAAACCGTCACGGCTGTATAGGTTGTACCCCAACGAAAAGTCAGCCCAGTGCTCTAGGAACCCAAACCCTTCCTTCCTGCACCAAGACTTGAGCCACGCATTTAGCTCCCTAAACTCCCGCTGTTTTCCTAAACTTGCACGTGGCACAGGCACAATTTCAGAAAAGATGACATTGGAAGACCTTTCCTTGATCTTAGAGCCTAGATCCCTGAAATCATTCTTTAAGGTCTTCCATCTACCATTTATTTTGTCATTAGTACCGATATGCACTAAGACAGCTGGGTCATGCCCAGCCCCACCCAATAATTTGTCTATCCGATCAACCACATGCCGAACCCTGGCACCAGGTAGACAGCAAACTGTTCGGTTGTAGCGATCCGGATGACAAATTACCCTATCCACTTTCCTAATAATTGAGTCCCCTACAACCACAATCTGCTTAGGCCTGACTCTACTTTCCTCCCCACCACTACTAGAGAAACTGGTCTCCCGGCTGTTAGAGAGATCAGCCCCATCTAGAATTGCCAATCCAGAGTTCATACTCCCATCATCTTCACACAATCTGGCAAATTTGTTGCGATGTATAATCTCCGGTTCAGCCTCCATTTTCCTTTTGCCCACCTTAGATTTTCTAACTGTCACCCAGCTAGCTGCCTCAATATCCTGCTGCTGTTCTGTTCCCCCCAAACTATCTGACTCTGCTAGGTCCTGCTCAGTGAGCAAAAGACTCCTTTCAAGATTGTCAATCGACCGCAGTGTTGCAATTTGTTGCTCTAGTGCTCTAACTTGAGCCTCCAAAGTGGCAATTTGCTCACAACCACCACAGAGGTAAGCATTTTGGATCTCTTGTTCCAAATCTGCATACATATGGCAGACTGTGCACTGAGTCAGACCTTCAATCTTGCTAGCACTCATTATCCCAGTTACAGATCAAAACAGGAAAAAATAAAAATAAGTATATAAAATTAAAATGAGGGTTTAGAACAAAACTTTTGACCTAGTTTGAACCTCCTTTAGTTTTCAACTCCAGTGTTTATAACTCCACTTACAGATCCCCCACTTAACTCCAGTGTTTATAACTCCACTTACAGATCCCTCACTTAACTCCAGTGTTTATAACTCCACTTACAGATCCCCCACTTAACGAGCAAACACTTAAGAGAAGCTAACACTAGAGCAAGCTCCACTGGAGTGCCAGGGGTTCTATTTATACAGTCTGTTCAGGTGCAACTAATCAAACCCCACCCCCTCAAACGGAGGGAAAACTGCAAAGTAAAGCAGGTTGTGACAAACTTGCTGTAAGCACACTAGCACACCAAACTTTGCTGTTTAGCACCCAAGACAGAAAAAAAAAAAAACCTTTAAAAAAATAAAACCACAGTAGTTAAATATAAACCTTAATATAAAATAGCAGTTAAGAAATACTTATCCTTTTCAGATGATTTGTTTGCTTTAAGTTGATACAATGTAAGATGTCAGCTGATTAACAGACCTGTCTTTGCTAAGAACTACAGTAAGTAACAATGGTAGTTAAGCAAATACTGCTTTTTTTATTAACAATTGCTTTAACAAATACATAATTAATATATGGATATTGGAAAGTTACTTAGAATTATGTTTTCTTTTATTAGGCAATTTTTTATTTGGAGTTGACTTGCCTTTTAATGGCTTTACTAGATGAAAAGGGAGGAGTCATTTTCACCTGGTACAAATGTGCATAGAAATTTGCAATACCGTCAGTGGCACTTTTATTTTGTATGAGTCTGTGCTAAAATTTGACATGCCGGGGGCGGAGCCAACTACCACTTCCCATGGACGCTTAAATCCTGAGCTCCGTGCTGTTCTGAGCCACAAACCGACAGTTATCACGAGGATTGAGAGATTTCACCGATTCTTTTTCATGTGCATACTTCAGAGAGGTATGGCACCTAAACTTCAGCAAAAAAAAAGTTCCACTGTTACAGTGTACTTTGCTGCGCAAACGGCTGCTGAACAACAAGCTGCGGAAGGCGCCATTTTGGAGGCCGCAGCCTGACCAAATCTCGGAACCCCAGCGGGAAGCAGAACTGCACCGCTCCTCGGCTGAGGAACTTAAATCCATGTTTCTGGATCTCAAGCATACTTTACAAACTGACATTAAGCAACTGTCTACGGACATTCTCACGGAGCTGCAATAAATAGGCGATCGCACATCACATATTGAAACCAAGATGGGAGAATATGCCGACGCCCATAACGATTTGGCAGATAACCAAGATAAGACGGCGAAAATTGAACGGCTAGCTAATAAGGTAGCGGACCTGGAAGACCGTTTCCACAGAAATAACCTGAAACTGTGTGGTATCCTGGAGTCAGTGCTGACACAGGACCTGGAAGAATGCCATTAGAGCTGTTAATTGACAGAATCCATAGGATTCCTAAACCGCGAAACGCTCCAGATACAGCCCAGCGTGATGTCCTCACCAAGCTGTATTTTTTTCATGTCAAAGAAAAATTGTTACTCTCCGCTTGCCTTTGGATTCTCCGCCAAGATCCCGTCCACATAAGCAAGTACAAATGTTGCGTAAAGATTGGCAGGAGGGGTAATGTATCTGGCTGACTTTACCTATACTCCTAAATGACATATCTCTCTCCTCACCAACCTCAACTATGGCTCAAGAGGTTGGAATGTAACTTCTCTTTGCTCACCTGTTCTCTTTTTGGCTGATACCAGCACTGTTGCTGGCATTGTTAACGGATGACAATTCTCTTTTCTTCCCCCCACATTCCCAGTTTAAACACCGTCTGGGATCTATTTGGGTGCAGCTCTGCTATCGTAACTGCGCCATCCGAAGATGCATATACACAGTTCTTTTACGGAAGGTTTCCTTTTTTATTTTATTTTAGTTCCAGGTTTTTTACTGTATATTTCACACCTTATCTAGATTACTTTTGTTTTTTTCTTCTCAAAGGATCTTAGCACAATAATGTTTTTGCAATATCTGTATGTATGGGTTTCAGCTCTCTTGAAATATGCTATACTGATGATTCAGCTTGTGGTGAAGCAAACATACCATGCATATTATGGTAACGTTATATTCTTTAAATACTAGAGGGCAAAATACCCCTCAAAAAATGAACCTAGCACTTAATGAAGCTAACAAATGTAAACCGGATGTGTTGATGTTTCAGGAAACCCACTTTAAAAAGTCACATCGACCGGGATTTCACAATAGACATTATCCGCATAACTTTCATGCTCTTTCTCCTACTAAATCTAAAGGTGTCTCCATATTAATTAGTGCAAAGGTTACAATCAGTATGCATCGCATGATTGCTGACCCCTCAGGCAGATATTTACTGCTTCTATGTACTCTAAACAACCAGCTCTATACATTGGTCAATGTCTATGCCCCCAATGATAACCAACTGCATTTTCTTGAAAAAACTCTAGGTTTCCCCCAGGACTTAATCTTGCTACACCCCCAAACTACAGTCCAAACCAACAGAACATGGATAGGGACACAATCTTGGTCAGACCATGCCCCCATTGGAATAGATCTCAGTTTGTCTCCAGACAGGAAAACTTTTTCCCCTTGGAGATTAAATGACTCTCTTCTAACTCACCCAGACATCCAGGAACATCTGAAACAATCCTTAACCTCTTATTTTATGAACAATGCTACTCCAGGGATGGACTTCCAAATTATTTGGTTAGCCCATAAAGCTACAATGCGTGGGGAGATCATTTCGCAGGCTACTAATCTTCGCAGGAAAAGAGAATCTCAAACACAGGATTAACAACACCAAATAAAGAAGGCTGAGCATGATTACTATCTACATCCTTCCCAAGTCTTAGCGGACAAAATCCAAGCACTCAAGCTGGAGTTGCAAAAACTTCTTATGCTAAAACTCAGAACAGATTAAAACTGTGGGGAGATCATTTCGCAGGCTACTAATCTTCGCAGGAAAAGAGAATCTCAAACACGGGATTAACAACACCGAATACAGAAGGCTGAGCATGATTACTATCTACAATCTTCCCATACTTAGCGGACAAAAACCAAGCACTCAAGCTGGAGTTTCAAAAACTTCTTTATGCTAAAACTGAGTACAGATTAAAACTTCTTAAGCAACCATATTATACCAAAAGTAATAAGGCAGACAAGCTTCTAGCTTCACAACTGCCAATACGAGAATCCAATATCTAAAAGTGAAACAACTCAAGATTACTGATCCACTTCAAATAGCTAATCAGTCTTCCTCTTACTACTCCTCCCTGTACACCCTTTCTAATAATACTGATGAACCACAACCTACCAAAGGGGTAGTTCAACAGTATTTGGACTCAATTCACATTCCACAACCTTTGGCGTCCCAAATTGATCTACTAAACGCCCCAATAACTAAAGACGAAATCCTCAAAGCTATAAAATTACGAAAATTGGGTAAAGCCTCAGGACCTGATGGCTACACTAACCTTTATTATAAAAATTATGCTGATATTTTAGTTCCCCACCTATTAAAAGTATTTCAATCTATCATGGAAACAGGGAAAATACAACCTGAGTTCCTCCAGGCACATATTTCGACTATCTGTAAACCCGGTAAAGCTTTGGAACATTGCAGTAACTATAGGCCTATAGCTTTACTAAATACTGACCTTAAACTTTACTCTAAAATTTTGGCACTCTGCCTAAATACTGTCCTACCACATCTCATTCATTATGATCAAGTGGGATTTGTGCCTGGACGACAAGCCCCTGATAACCAGAAGATTTCATAACCTACTACATATCATTAAACTAAATAAACTCCCGGCCTTACTGTTGTCATTGGACGCGGAAAAGGCATTCCACAGGATCCATTGGGGGTTTATGATGCAGACACTTACTAAGTATGGGTTAGGAGACAACTTTTTACGAGCAATCGTACCACTTTATTCAAAGCCTTCAGCTAAAGTTCTGACATCAGGGATCCAGTCGGATGCCTTCACTATCACAAACGATACCAGACAAGGGTGCCCTTTATCCCCTTTGATCTTCGCCCTCCTCGTAGAACCACTAGCAATCAGAATTTGACAAAATCTGTTTGAATGGAGAGAGTCCTTTATCACATATCTTGGTATTCGAGTCCCTTAAGATCCAGAGTTGTTTTACAAACACAATTATATCCCCCTACAGAAAGCCCTTCAAGAACAGTACCTTAAATGGAAACCTTTATATATCTCATGGACTGATAGAATTAATGCTGTAAAGATGTCTGCTTTGCCAAAAATTTGGTATTTATTTCGAACCATCCAGGTTGATCTCCCACCACAATACATTAAACTACTGCAGGAACAAATGAGTGATTTTATATGGGGAGGAACGAAGCCTCGTACTGCAGCTAGAGTGTTACAACGATCGACTTCTGTGGGTGGTTTTGGAAAGCCTAACCTTCTTTGTTACTTTAGAGCCTCTCTTTTGGATACTGCTGTAAAAATGCATAGCCCGTTATCTTGTAGAAACTGGTTGGACTTAGAGACTTTTGAAATGCCTCAAATTACAATTCCTCAGCTATTATGGACTCCTCCTCGCTTAAGACATAAAAGGGTTCAGCTGTTACCCCCTACTGCTATTTTAAAATTTTAAAAGTGTGGGACAAAGCAAGATCTGATCTAGGTATCATCTCAACTATTTCTCTTAGAACACCATAACAAAGTCTCCATTTTTCTATAAGTGATTTACCTCTACAATCCTGGATTACTAATGGTGTGCGAACTGTTAAGGACCTATTTGGCTCAAGTTACATAGTTACATAGTTACAAGACTTGCAAACCAAATTTCTGTTAGACAATCGAGAATATTTCACCTACAGATGAAGCCACTTGGATTTGTGAGTTAAATGCGTCATGACTCATGGTTAATTGAAGAAACTGGGTTATCTAAAGTCATCTTAACTCATTTAATGCATTTAACCTTTTCATTAGCATACCAAAGCACCATTGTTCACAATGGTGAATGCTTTAATTAGATGGGATGTTGTGACACAGTTTTCTGTGTTAAATGAGATAAATGGGATATCTGTGTTTAGTTATTCTGTGTCAAACAGACAAACCAAAGTGGCTGCATCTGTACTTATGCCTTAAACATTTGCTTAGATCTCACATCCCTGGATTCAAAACTCCTCCTCAGCCTTCATTTCTAGAGAGACTTTCAGTTAAGGGCTGGTCCATGAGGGGAATACTCTCTAGCTGTTATAAATTGCTTATTTCAGACCCTTCAGAATACAAATATTCATATATGATCAAATGGGACAGAGATCTTCATTTGTCGCTCCATCCTGATCAATGGTTAGAGGCAGCACAGATCTTATCAGGTTCTACAATCTCATTCCCCGCTTTGCTGGAGAAATTGTGGTCAGTCTGGAACTTTGCTTCATCTATGGTGAGAATGTCCATTGTCACAGCAAGTATGGAAATCTGTGTTTAATATTATAACAAGAGGTCTTGAACTGGACATCCCTTATGAACCACAAGCGGCATTGCTACTGATGTTCCCAGACCATGTTCCTAAATTTATGAAAAAATTGCTTTTCCACCTATTTAACACCACTACCACCTTGATTGCCAAGTATTGGAAACCTGGAGGACCAATTCAAACCGAACACATACTTTTAGCAATGGATGTTAGGGCAAATATGGAATTAATGGCGGCTCATAATGAAAATAGAATCTCTACCTATGATGCCATTTGGCAACCGTGGGTAACTTACAGAGAGAAAACTAAGCAACAGGCTTAAGTAACCCAAAGTTTGGACACTTTCTTACCTACTTTTTAAGGATTACTTTCTCTAAATCTGCAACAAGAGAATAACACACAAAGATGAGGCAGTCTTGGTTATAAGGTGTGACTGATCCTCCCCTTTTTTTTTTTTTTGTTTTTTTTGGGAAACCTTCTGTATGCTTGTATGCTTGTTTTTTTCTTTGTTGTTCTATGTTATCTCAAACTAGGCTATATCTCGGAAATGTGTTCTTGCACATGTATGTTTCCGATACTGCTGACTGACAGAATGTTTAATTCAGCTACTATAGTGACCTTGATTGTGGTGTAAAAGGTACAATATATATACAGTACTACATTCTGTGTTGTTCTATGTATATTTGATTGCTATCAATAAAAGAAGTTATAAAAAAAATTTGACATGCCATCTGTTTAGCCAGAAGTTTAGCCAGATGTTTGTCACATCACTGGATCAAAAAAATCTACTTGTCAGTCACATCCCAGCTACATGATTGACTTGCCAGTTGACATCCCTGTGTCAAGATAGCACATCCTACATGTGCATTTATTTCCAGTCTGCCAAGTGTCAATCAGAGGGTTTAGCTAATTTTCTGACAAAGCAATATAGAACTATTAAATGATCTACATACAGACATCCGTGCACGATTGTTTGAAAAAAAAAACTAATAATCAGGGAAACCGACCATTACCATGGTTTAGTAGAATCCAAACAATTAAAAAGGCTATAAATCGCAAAATCCATTATATATTTGAAATAGTAAATAGTAACATAGTGAGTTAGGTTGAAAAAATACGCACATCCATCAAGTTCAACCTTTCAACTACTTTAACCTGTCTAACTGCTAGTTGAACCAAAGGAAGGCAAAAAAAAAAAAAAAACCCATTTGAAGCCTCTCCAATCCCCAAAGAGGGGGGAAAATTCCTTTCCAAATCCAAATGCAGGCCCTTGAATCCTACTTAAATAAATTTAAAGCATAATTATCTAAATTTATGTGGGGTGAGAAAAGGTGGCTTGGCAGTTACTTACCTATATTGTGTAGCAAATATTCAAAATAATAGGGCTTCCACCCTAGGGACATATGGTGCTGCAACCAAGTACACCATTTCATAAATATATTTGAAAAAAATCTATTTCAATATTACATAAATTAATCCACTAAACCTAAGAGATGGAAACACCAGGACCCCCCAATGGGGGTGGTTTATGCTTGTAGAGGAAATCAGGGAACTAGATAACATTATTTATCAGGAAATTTGGTCAACAGAGCTATGTTGAACAAAATTAAACAACCTTAGACATAGAGGCAGATTTATTTTTGAGTTCAGGGTGTGGGTGATAACTGATCCTGTTATAAAAAAAGATGCAAAAGAACACACATGCCTTTTCTGACCCATACACTTTTGTTACTCCAGCACAACTAACAAAATAATCATGGTTACATTGTTTATTGGAAGAAAATTTGCACATTGTTTCATTAATTTTCAATGCAGCTCAACACCTCAAATGTATTAATATTACTGGCGGAAATAAATAAACAATTAAGTAGTTTGAGACAATGCCTATTGACTTCTAAAGAAACTCACTGTTTTTCACTTGGCAAGTTTTTTCATGCAACTTTTGGAGGCCCATTTATGTCGGGGACCGCGATGGGAGCGGCCATGGCACCTGCATATGCAAATTTGTTTATGCATCAGTTCGAACAGAATAGTATTTTTCCCATATTTAAAGCGCAGTTATTATTTTATCATCTCTACATTGACGATATTCTGATTATCTGGCGCGGTGACAGGGTGTCGTTCATTAAGATGGTTACACACTTGAATAATTTAGAGGGCCCTGTTAAGTTTACTGCTACTATTAGTGACTGCTCAGTACAATTTTTGGATTTGAAATATCATGCAGGGTTCAGAGTTTAAAGTATTCACTTTTTCGTAAAACAACAGACCGTAATACCTTATTACATTTCAATAGCCAACATCTGAGTTCGACTAAATTGTCTTTACTGATATCACAATTTTGTCGGGTGTTAAGAAACAATTCCTCTGCGGAATTAGTGCAATCACAGCTGAGCGAGATGGAGACTCGTTTTCTTGCTAAAGGGTACCCCAAAAAGTTGCTGAACAGGGCTCTACGTGTTGCAAAAGATAATGTTATGGGCAATAGACAGAGAAATCACGGTGCACAACTATTTGTTTTTCCTTTACAGTTCTCTGGTTCCTGGACATATCAGAGATTTGTTGTATAAAAATTGGAACATCTTACAAGCTGACAATGGTCTTAAACCATTTGTCGCTAATCCCCCGATGATGGCATACAAAAAGGGAGCTAATTTACGTGACCTGCTTGTTAAGACAGACCCTACAAACTAAAAAATGGTTGCTATAGATGCCCCAGCTGTACGTCATGCCGTTACATGATGCCAGGACAAACCTTTTCCCATCCCCATACCGGTAAGAGGTTTAATATTAGGTTGCATATCACCTGTACCACCACCCATGTGATTTATTTGATAACGTGTCCTTGTGGACTTTCCTATGTGGGGAAGACTGATCAGACATTAAGGCTTAGAATGGATGGGCATCGATCAGCCATAAGTAAAGCTTTCAAGGATAATAAAATATCTAAACCTTTGGCCAAACATTTTTTGGAAAAGGGCCATCATTTACCCACTTTCAAATATATAGCCATAGACCATGTACCCCCCCTAAAAGGGGTGGTGATTGATCCAAAATTATCTTACAGAGGGAATGCTTTTGGATTAATAAACTTTACACTTTAGTACCACATGGTCTCAATGAACAATTGTCCCTTACATGTTTTCTGACCCAGAGATAAAATGATATGTGCTACAATGTATATACTAATTGTTATCTATTTGATCTTAAGTGCCATATTTATATAATTACACTGTGTTTAGTGTGGTCGATACTTTGTTGTTTATGTAATGATAGAGAGGTTTGGAGAGATAGTGATCTGTTCAAGAGTTAATTCTGATACATTGCAATTATGTTGTAACAAGCTTGATGTGTTGTGTTGGTAGGTTTGTCTTCCACTTCCCTCCCCCATTAATCAAGACCGAAACGTCGATCCTCACAACTATGTTTTTAACTTTTGGATAAATAAAGAAATGACTGTTTTTTAAAAATTCCGGTGTGCGCTGCCAACAAAACTGAATTGATACATGTGAAGCATTGCTGCAGCACCCGGTTATTCATACTTTGAAGGGAGTGCACATACCTTTGGGATTGTGTATATATATATATATATATATATATATATATATATATATATATATATATATATATATATATATATATATATATATATATATATATATATATATATATATATATATATATATATATATAGACAAATACAAGATTCCTCTGCACTCAACCCATTATCAATATATTTAAGACAGAGACATTTTGTGCATACTGCTACAAAACCATAGAATTCTTAATGAATCAGATGAAAATTGAGCATAGGACTGGCCAGATATGGGATGACTTTGACGTAGTTGGCCAGCTTAAATATATTGCAATATATGGACAAACAATCCCTGTTTTGTTTAAAGGGTAAGGCATTTTTCAGTAGCAGTATGCACAAAATGTCTCTGTCTTAAATATATTGATAATGGGTTGAGTGCAGAGGAATCTTGTATTTGTCTATATGTATTTTGTGGTCACACCCTCATTGCACCCCCGCCTAATGATTTTAAAAACTAGTGGTGAGCACAACTTTCCCTTGTTTGTTATAGTTCTACAAGAGCAGTGACCAGCTCCATGTTGTAGCTCCCACCCTCTCCAACTATAGTCAGGTGATCCCACTGGTGTCTAATAAAAGGGCAGCCAAGTTTGGGAGTTTTACTTTGAAAGCAGCTAGTAAGTTGCAGGTAAAACGTATTCGTCCCTTTTATAAAATGTATAATTAAACCATAGAATTCTTAATGAATCAGATGAAAATTGAGCATAGGACTGGCCAGATATGGGATGACTTTGACGTAGTTGGCCAGCTTAAATATATTGCAATATATGGACAAACAATCCCTGTTTTGTTTAAAGGGTAAGGCATTTTTCAGTAGCAGTATGCACAAAATGTCTCTGTCTTAAATATATTGATAATGGGTTGAGTGCAGAGGAATCTTGTATTTGTCTATATGTATTTTGTGGTCACACCCTCATTGCACCCCCGCCTAATGATTTTAAAAACTAGTGGTGAGCACAACTTTCCCTTGTTTTATATATATATATATATATATATATATATATATATATATATATAATAAAACAAAAAGTCCAGACGACTTATCTTGTGAAGAAAACAAAAATTCATTATCAAGCAAGAATATGCAAGAATATGCAAGAATATGCAACATTTCGAAGCTCCCGCTTCTTTATCAAGCAATCTAGTTTACAATGATCTCACATCCTTAAAAAGGTTACAGCTGTAAACACGCCCCCAGGGGGGTGGTATGAATTTAAATGTGGTATATGACCATTTTAACAAAATTAGAAAAATAGACCATTAACGTCTAGGTATACACATAGAAACAACCAATAGGTTAATCAAATGTATCATAGTACAAACATAAACAGCTAAATATGCAACAGAAATATATAACATGATGTTACCACATATTTTAAGGATGTGTCTTTATCCCAACCTCTACCCTATCTGCATAGGTTATCTAGTTACCTCACTATATGAAAGCATGCAAGTCGTACTCTCTATTTAACCCTTTAGGGTATAATGTTTGTAAAGTATGTATCCAAAATTTTTCTCGTTTCTGGAGTTGCAGGAGTCTATTGCCCCCCCGACGTGGGGGGGCAATAGACTCCAGCACAAGGAATCTGAGGGTTGCTACGGAATGTCGTTCTGAGTGAAAATGAGCTGGAACCGGTAATTTAAGTACCTCCTTCCGAATCGTGGACTTATGCTGACTAATGCGATCACGTATGGGTTGGATTGTTTCCCCAATGTAGGCAAGGCCACATGGGCATTTAAGCATGTAAACTACATACTCCGTGTCACACGTGAAGTGTCCTCGCAGCTCGAACTTCCTCCCTGTCTGTGGATGAGTGAACACATTAGTGCGAATCACACTGGAACATTGATTACATCTCCCACACGGAAACATACCATTCCTTAAGGGAGCTAAAACCCTCTGTACCTGAACCTTCTGGGTACCAAGATCTGTCTTGACCAATCTGTCTCTAAGGTTCTGTGTACGTTTGTAAGATAATAATGGTGGCTCCTGAAAGTCAGGAATAGTGGGATAAGCCTTACGCAATAATGGCCAATGCTTATATATGATATGGTGAATTTTGCGAGTACACGGATGTACACGGATGATAAATGGTATACGTGTCCTTTTGGATATATCGCGTGTCCTTTCCTGTATGATGGAGTCACGATCCAATTCTTTCACTCTGGCTACCTCCTGATCAAGTATCTGTCTAGGATAACCTCTCTGTGTAAACTTCATGGTCATCTCCTCCAACTGTGTATTGAGCTGTTCTTCCTCTGTGACTATGCGTTTAACTCGCAACATTTGAGATCTGGGGAGAGAGGAAATGTTAGCCCTCGGATGTGCACTGTCAAAGCATAATAGATTGTTGCGATCTGTAGATTTGACATATAGGTCCTTGTACAGTAAACATATACAGTATATTGTTGTATATATTTGCATCTTTTCACAAATAATAATAAAACACAAAAAATTTAAAAATATGCTCCTAAGTAAACTAATTTAAACATTTACCAAATTATATATCATTTGCAATGCAAGAACTCTGTACATGATCTGACATTATACTGTTGTTGATCTGACATCATTCTGTAAAGGAATCCATTTCTAGATCCATAAATTTAATGCAAGGCACCTATGTGCCTTCCCTGTACATCCCTCCTGAATACAGACCTGCCAAAACATTTCTATTTCTGTTTTAACAGTGCCATTGCAAATATAGTTATCAGAAAGCCTGAACTTTAAGCATGGGCATGAATTTATGAATTTATTTTGACAAGTGTGCTATACAGTATATGTCCCCAAGACAAAAGAAAGAATAGGATATTTAACAAAAGGGTGATGAAATAGTCATATGAGATTTTAATATGGACTAAATGTGTCTGTTTCAAATACTGTATTTATACAAGCATCCTTCAAGCAGTAGTTAATGGAAATAAAACTTTTAGGTTAAATACTTAAAAACTTGAAGGAGTTAAGCTGGGGTCCAGTAATCACCATACTGCTATGTAATATCCATTAGTGTAGACTAACTTTCCTTAGAAAGCACAATTAAATAGAAGGGGAATCAATTAGTGTGAGTCAAGAACTATGGGAAAAATTAAGACATACAAGAATTAAATATGGTAAGCTATAAAATAAAACAAAAACATAAAAACAATCCCATCATGAAAAAAATAAAATACCACACAAGGCACACATAATAAAATATCTTAAAGTACATGCTGAAGAAAGAATAAAAAACTATAAATAATTTATCTAAATATGAAGGCTTAATGCAGTGGGTGGTAAATATATTGATCTGAGGTTGCCTAGCAGCTTGCACAGTTTATTAATGGAAATTTATAAAAGGAGAAGGAAAGCTTCGGAGGCATTTTATTGCCAATAGATTAGCTGCAATAGTGCAAGCTAGAATGCTATATTTATTCTGTAGAATGCTTTACCATACCTGTGTAAAAAGCTCTAGAAACTCTCTGTTTGTTTAGAATAGGAGCTGCAGTATTAATGTGGTGTGACATCACTAGGGATGTAGCGAACGTCGGAAAAAAAGTTCGCGAACATATTCGCGAACTTGCGCAAAAATGCGAGCGGTTCGCGAACGGTTCGCGAACCCCATAGACTTCAATGGGAAGGCGAACTTTAACATCTAGAAAAGACATTTCTGGCCAGAAAAATGATTTTAAAGTTGTTTAAAGGGTGCAACGACCTGGACAGTGGCATGCCAGAGGGGGATCAAGGGCAAAAATGTATCTGAAAAATCTGCCTGTGTGTGCTTGGAAGAGATAGTGTAGGGGGAGAGCTGTTAGTGATTTCAGGGACAGATGATAGTAAGTTTGCTGGCTAGTAATCTGCTTGATACTGCTCTGTATTGGAGGGACAGAAGTCTGCAGGGATTTGAGGGACATTTTAGCTTAGGTAGCTTTGCTGGCTAGTAATCTACTGTTCTCTTTAAACAACTGCCATACGTTGACCTTGTAGGCATTGTTTGCCCAGTTTTTTTGGACGCAGCCACTGAAGCACAGTTGCCAGAAAAAATATGCCATATAAATGCTGAAAATAGTCATTTTTTGCCATATACGTTGAGTCAACGTATGGCAAAAAATTACTATTTTCAGCATTTATATGGCATATTTTTTCTGGCCTCTGTGCTTCAGTGGCTGCGGCCAAAAAAACTGGGCAAACAATGCCTACAAGGTCAACGTATACACTACTACAGCGGTGGATACGGATTACGTAAAATATATTATGGCTGCTTGAAAAAAGTCACTCCGGTGTTTTTTCTGGAGACGGTAATATTATGGATATTTAGACAGAATGTGAACAAGGTCACACAGCTAGATGGCGGGTTGAAGAAAACAGTGTGCAAATAATGCCTACAAGGTCAACGTATACACTACTACAGCGGTGGATACGGATTACGTAAAATATATGAATGCTGCTTGAAAAAAGTGACTCCGGTGTTTTTTCTGGAGACGGTAATATTATGGATATTTAGACAGAATGGGAACAAGGTCACACAGCTCGATGGCGGGTTGAAGAAAACAGTGTGCAAATAATGCCTACAAGGCCAACGTATACACTACTACAGCGGTGGATACGGATTACGTAAAATATATTATGGCTGCTTGAAAAAAGTGACTCCGGTGTTTTTTCTGGAGACGGTAATATTATGGATATTTAGACAGAATGTGAACAAGGTCACACAGCTCGATGGCGGGTTGAAGAAAACAGTGTGCAAATAATGCCTACAGGGCAAATAATGCCTAAAAGGTCAACTTATACACTACTACAGCGGTAGTAAAATAAAAAAAAGTAAAATAAAAAAAAAATGAATATTAAAAAAAAAAAATTAAAGTTGGTGCTGCTGAACTACTAGGAGCAGCAGATTAGCACACCAGTCCCACTCCCCAACACTGCTAGACTAATAGCACTGGGCTCTTATAGTAGTAGTAGTAGTAGTAGTAGTAAAACAACAAAAAAATAAATAAAAGCAGTCCTTACAAGGACTACTGTTATTGCAGCAGTCAGCAGATGAGATCAGAAGCAGGACAGCTGCCCACTGCAGCTACATACAGAGCACTGCAGTAGAAGGTAGATTACTAGCCAGCAAAGCTACCTAAGCTAAAATGTCCCTCAAACCCCTGCAGACTTCTGTCCCTCCAATAACAGAGCAGTATCAAAACGATTACTAGCCAGCAAACTTTCAACTGTCCCTGAAATCACTAACAGGCAGCAGCTCTCTCCCTACACTATCTCTTCAGCACACACAGGCAGAGTGAAAAAACGCTGCAGGGCTTCGGTTTTTATAGGGAAGGGGAGTGGTCCAGGGGAGAGCTTCCTGATTGGCTGCCATGTACCTGCTGGTCTGGGGTGAGAGGGCAAAAAAAAGCGCCAACAATGGCGAACCCAAAATGGCGAACGTCGCGCGACGTTCGCGAACTTCCGGCGAGCGCGAACACCCGATGTTCGCGCGAACAAGTTCGCCGGCGAACAGTTCGCGACATCTCTAGACATCACTTCCTGCCTGAGTCTTTCCCTGTTCTGGGCTCAGATTACAGTAGAGAAGGGAGGGGGGGGTGGAAGAGGAGCAAACTGAGCATGCTTTTGCCCAGGGCAATGAGGTTTTAGCTGAAGGCAGGAAGTCTGATACAGAAGCCCATGTGTACACAATAGAAGGAAAGAAATGCAGTGTTTCTTTTGAAAGGGGACTCAGAGCAACACTACTTTGGGCGTTTACTGGTATATTTAGATGGACCTTTCTGATAAGGCTTACTTAGTTTTAACCTTTCCTTCTCCTTTAAAGGAAAAATATACCCCTCTTTTTGTACATAAGTTCATTCAGTTGGGTTTACAGTATATAGAAATTATGCATAAACATTATCTGAACATTCAGATATGAATATACAGGTATTGGATCCATTATCTGGAAACCCATTATCCAGATATTTATGAATTAAGGGAAGGCCATTTCCCACAGATTCAAATCAAATAATTACATTTTTTAAAAATAATTTCCTTTATCTCTGTAATTATAAAACCCTACCTTGTACTTGAACCCAGCTAAGATATTATTAATATTCGGATGGAAACAATCCTATTGGGTTTAATTACTGTTTCAATTTTTTAATGGACTTGGGGGTAATTACTAAAACTTGACTTTTTCTCACTCTAATAAAACATAAAAAAGTTGACCAAACTTCCAAACCCGAATCCCCTTAATTTACAAATAATTCTTCTTGAAAAAGTTGATGTGAAAAAACCTTGAGATAAAATCATACAGCTATTCAAGACGTGACTTTTTTCGAGCCTTTATCAAATTGTTGCTGCAACAACTCAATCTTCTTGAATTGTTAAATGAAAACTACCACAAACAGCCAGAAACTATTGAGAATCTTGAAGGGACCATCTGCCATTGACCTCTACATGACCTTGACAGGTTTGGATTCAGATTTTTAGCAGCTTTGAGGTATAATAAATCTTCAAAAATTAACGTTAAAACATTTTTTTCCTCTAAAAATTTGAGTTTTCCCATTTAAAATCTTGACCAGAAAAAAAATCAAAGCTTCATGTATGGTGAGCCAAATTACTGAATTATTATGCAGAAAACCCCAGATACAGAGCATTCTGGATAATAGATCCTATACCTGATTCCACAGATTGAAAGCAAACCATGATAGTATATTTCTGCTCCCTGGAACTGGCTACCCACCACCATAAAGTGGCTCGCAGAGAAATGCAACCTCTCAAAAACTGGCTGTATTCCTTGTATCTCACCCAGCAAAGAAGAGTCCAAAATCACTACTGTAATTTCCAAATACATGAAATGGTTGTGAGTAAAGGTATTTGTACTTACCTAAAATTCCATTTCACAGCATACTCCCTGTGTGTCATTAGCCTTAGATATGAATGTGTTCATTCACACTTTGCAACCTTAAGTAAGCACTAACACATACATAGCGATGAATAAATATCTACAATGTCATAACTGAGACACCTCAAGGTTGATGTAGAGCCTGACACACTAATGTGAAATTAAAAGTGTGAAGTTTGCACAATAGTAACTGTGCTATCATTTTTCATTCACTCTTTCTATTCACATAATAAATTGTTTCACAATGATATACATGTTGTAACAGTACAAAGACCCAACTGCTATTTCAAAAATACTGTATGTATATATATATATATATATATATATATATATATATATATATATATATATATATATATATCTGTATATATATATATATATATATATATGTACGTAGTATGTAAAAATGAAAAGAACTAATTGGATTTTGTCCCTTGGGCAAAGGTGACTTAACCAAGGTCTGTAGAAACGTGTAAGATTAGAACAGCTTTGACCTATTTCAAAGGTGGTGATATGTCTATTAAGCATTAGCACCTATATATATACACATATATATTAAAAAAATTCAAATTAAACTATATTTTCACGTCAACTTTGGCATCATTAAACAAAAGATGTTTCCGCTCCCTTTTTATCTTACCTACAATGTTTATTGTGGACATTTCTAGGACCTTAAAGAAACAAAGTATTATTAATATGATCTAATTTTGTTCTATATTATTTCAATCACAAGACAAGCTGCAGTTCCAGCATTTATCAGATGAAAGATAACCTTATGCAATCATTTCTGCTAACAGCTTTAGTTGCCGTATCAATTATTTTAGGTGTTATCATTTATATGATGTGCCATTTACACTTTATATTGAAACCTTTCTGGACATCTCTCTCTGGGGCACATTTAAGGGTGAATTGTGGATGTTTAGAGAAAATTCAACAAAAAGACAATTCGCCACAACATTGCCTATTTACTAAATGGTGAAGAGGACAATTCACAAGCGGAAAACCTCAGTGCTAGAGAACTTGCTCACAGTTTTCCAGCAAAAATTTTCTAGCAAAAAACTGGCAACTGGCCACTTTTAAATCACAATCAACATTACCCTTTCCATGCTACTTTTTTCCATGGCAAAAAAGTATCAGACAAAATTCTCTAAAGGATTTTCCTTACTACTATTGTATGGGGAAATATACTGGCAAGTATTTGCCAGGAGAAAATGTACCACAATTCTCTTGAAAAAGTGAACTTATGATTTTTAGTAAATATGGAGATGTGTTGTGATAAATTTGTGAAAATGTGGCGAAAATCCGCAACAACAAAAAAAATTGTGATGTCCATTGACTTTAATGCATTTGGACATAACTTAGTTGGGATCATGTACAAGTGACTATTTTCTGACTACAGAAAAAAATTAAATAGGTTTTATAATTTAGAATTTTTTAATTATACTATAGTCTATAGGAGGCAAGCTTCCTGTAATTTTAAGCTTTCTGGATAATGGATTTCCAGATAACAGATTCTTTACCTATAATAACATAGTTGCATGTAATAAACCAAATGTAATTGTATTTGGGGGCCTCCTTTACCTGGAAAGATTTTGGAATTCATTGTGATTAACAGACTTTGCAGCCCTAGGCAGTGTCAGTCAATGATATATATATAAGGTGTCCATAAAAACAGTTACTTTATCTGGGTGCCCAAGCTGGGAAACAACATAAATAATGCAGTCACAGGATTTGATTAAAGGAACAACAACATCGAAAAATGAAAGTTATTTTTAACTTTTTTAAATTAAAATATAATGTACTGTCATGCTGCACTGGTAAATTTAGTGTGTTTGCTTCAGATATTCTACAATTGTTTACATAAACAAGCTGCTGTGTAGCCATGGGGACAGACATTAAAATCTGAAAAAGGAGAAAAGGCACAGGATACACAGCAGATAACTGATACATTCTGTACTATATATAATATATATTTATATACTGTATAATGTGAATCATTAGAACTTATCTGTTATCTAATGTGTATCAAAGGCTTGAATGGCTGCCCCGGTGGCTATACAGCACCTGTTCATATAAATTATAGTTGTTTTACCAGTACAGGGCTACTATACATTATATGGTTATTCCTTTAAAACACTTTCATTTTTAAGTCTTCCAAAAATGTATTTTGCTCAATGCTTTGGTCCCCCCCTCAGAAAACTTCATTAGAAGTCAAATAGTGCATCTGTACAACAGTGTTTGTATATATATATATATATATATATATATATATATATAAAATATATATATATATATATATATATATATATATATATATATATATATATATATATATATATATATATATATATATATATATATATATATATATATAGTGGTATGAAAAACTATTTGCCCCCTTCCTGATTTCTTATTCTTTTGCATGTTTGTCACACAAAATGTTTCTGATCATCAAACACATTAAACTATTAGTCAAAGATAACACAAGTAAACACAAAATGCAGTTTTTAAATGAGGGTTTTTATTATTTAGGGAGAAAAGAAATCCAAATCTACATTTTCATGTGGGAAAAAGTAATTGCCCCCTGAACCTAATAACTGGTTGGGCCACCCTTAGCAGCAATAACTGCAATCAAGCGTTTGCGATAACTTGCAACGAGTCTTTTACAGCGCTCTGGAGGAATTTTGGCCCACTCATCTTTGCAGAATTGTTGTAATTCAGCTTTATTTGAGGGTTTTCTAGCATGAACCGCCTTTTTAAGGTCATGCCACAACATCTCAATAGGATTCAGGTCAGGACTTTGACTAGGCCACTCCAAAGTCTTCATTTTGTTTTTCTTCAGCCATTCAGAGGTGGATTTGCTGGTGTGTTTTGGGTCATTGTCCTGCTGCAGCACCCAAGATCACTTCAGCTTGAGTTGACGAACAGATGGCCGGACATTCTCCTTCAGGATTTTTTGGTAGACAGTAGAATTCATGGTTCCATCTATCACAGCAAGTCTTCCAGGTCCTGAAGCAGCAAAACAACCCCAGACCATCACACTACCACCACCATATTTTACTGTTGGTATGATGTTCTTTTTCTGAAATGCTGTGTTACTTTTACGCCAGATGTAACGGGACGCGTACCTTCCAAAAAGTTCAACTTTTGTCTCGTTGGTCCACAAGGTAGTTTCCCAAAAGTCTTGCCAATCATTGAGATGTTTTTTAGCAAAATTGAGACGAGCCTTAATGTTCTTTTTGCTTAAAAGTGGTTTGCGCCTTGGAAATCTGCCATGCAGGCCGTTTTTGCCCAGTCTCTTTCTTATGGTGGAGTCGTGAACACTGACCTTAATTGAGGCAAGTGAGGCCTGCAGTTCTTTAGATGTTGTCCTGGGGTCTTTTGTGGCCTCTCGGATGAGAGGTCTCTGCGCTCTTGGGGTAATTTTGGTCGGCCGGCCACTCCTGGGAAGGTTCACCACTGTTCCATGTTTTTGCCATTTGTGGATAATGGCTCTCACTGTGGTTCGCTGGAGTCCCAAAGCTTTAGAAATGCCTTTATAACCTGAAATTGAACTCAGGTGTGATAAACCACAGTTAAGTTATTTTTTAACAAGGGGGGCAATCACTTTTTCACACAGGCCCATGTAGATTTGGAGTTTTTTTTCTCCCTTAATAACGTAAACCTTCATTTAAAAACTGCATTTTGTGTTCAATTGTTATCTTTGACTAATAGTTAACGGTTTTTGATGAGCAGAAACATTTAAGTGTGACAAACATGCAAAAGAATAAGAAATCAGGAAGGGGGCAAATAGTTTTTCATACCACTGTATATATATATATATGTAATGCTAATCTGGGCTATCCACACCACAAGGAGTTAAGTGTCCAGCTAGCGATATGAGCATGGGTTACATTGTGACTCACACATCAGGATCAGGGCCTCACACACTCAGACTAATTTATATCAAAATAGGAATGATTGGATGCCAGGAGGTTCTTTTGGTGAAAATAGAATGGTGGTTTATTGTTACAAGAACAATTGACCTCAGGTTTACTCTTTACAGTTGTTGAGAGGTATAGGTAGATATAACATCACATGCTAGAATAGGTTGGATGACACAGCTGAGGAATCTCCCATAAGGCATTGTAGTCAAGTAGTAAGCAGGAATCCCAGGCAGATGTACCTCAAAGTGGTCCAGATCCCACCCAGCGGAGAAGTCAGGGAGAAGAAGTCTAGCCTGACACCCTATCCACTGTGGTCCCTTCACTGAAGGCAAATCAAGAAGCCTTTGGGAAGCTACTCCCTGCTACAAATCCTCGATTTAGCACAAAGCTGCTCTTGCTATATAATCTCTCCATCTCACTCTGCTAGAGAGTCTATAACAGATATAACCTATTAACCTATCTAGCTAACCTGGTCCCTGACTTAGTCGCTAAAGGTACAGGTCCCTTTAGGGTGGTGGCTTTACTGGGCCTCGGTGTACCCAGGCTCAATGGGCACATCCAGATGATTAGGGCACCAGCAACCAAAGAGGAAGAGCCATCCCTTTCCACACACTATATTGAAGTGTGGTAGAAAGTGGTCATTACACCCCTTAGCCAATAACACTGGTTATGTAAATACTTGGATACATAGGTTTTTGCCTAGTAACTAAGGATAAGGAAAAAGGGTAGGGCTTAAAGCCTTAGGAACATAGTAAAACCTATGGGTCCCTACATATATATAGAGAGAGAGAGAGAGAGAGAGAGAGAGAGAGAGAGAGAGAGAGAGAGAGAGAGAGAGAGAGAGAGAGAGAGAGAGACACACACATAAGGTGCACACCATAGACAGGTGTTTCACCTGGGTGCCTGAGCTAAGAAACAACACAAGCAATGCAGAAGAATGGCACAGGGTTTGCTGAATCAATCTTCCAAAGGTTTATTTTGCTCAACATTTCGTCAGGAATCAAACAGTGCAACCAGACCCACAGTAGTGTGACATATTTTAAACCCCCTTAGTTCCCACCCCTATAACTTCCTTGTGCAAAAAAATGGTTGCCTAGCAACTACAGGAAGTTTACATTGCAGGCATGTCACCTGTTGCAACTGTTCATGCAGACATGCGTGTGTGTAATGCAACAGACATAATCCATGTATGCGCTAAAGGTCTAACAGTAGTTAGAAAAGAGGAATAAAAGGAATTATAGGCTTATATCAGAAAGAGAAAAATATATCAAGCAGTGGTGGATGTGTGCATCCCTGCACACCAAGTCCCTGTATCTCACCAAAATGCAAGCCATTAGTAGGCAGTGCACCTTTAGTTACCGGGAGCACCCGGATCTTGTCAAGCCGTTAGGCAGGACTGCAAAGAGGTATTTTAGGTAACCTCTGTATTAAATTAGTGCTTTATCTACCACATATAATGGTTACCAACTATGGGGTCCGTTTACTTTAATTTTCCGCATGTTATCGCTGAGAATATTTTTCAGCCAGAATATTTGCAGCGACTAAGTTTACTAAACAGCGATGCGCGCAGAAGTCATTGCGATCACTTGCGGTAACTACGTTAACGAACCAGTTTACGTTAACGGTAATTTTAGCGAGTTGCGAATTTTCTGGCGACAAATTAAGTTTTTGCGAATATTTATGCTATAAAATAGTCTTGTTTTATGGCGGTTATTATGGCAATTTTTACTTGTGACATTTATGGCCAGAAATGCATAAACTTTATTGACTGATGATTATACCATCCAACAACATTACCAGAGTAACACCAATTAAACATGTATGCATCATATAAACCCTTCTGCAAATAGAATCATATGAACAAGAAATCATACCAGTCAATCTCTTTGCTTCATAGAAATGCACAGTTTAATGTAGCCAATCATATTGAAACCAAAAAAGTGTAGAGGCTGACGAATCCTTGGACTGTGATGCCCGCTGCCAATAATACGCCTCTGAGCTGAAACTGCTGCTGTTGCAGCAGATAGAAGCAGAAGCCAAAACATCCTGTCAGCAATAGCTAAAGATCGGTCTCCTGTCAGCAAAGAATGATGGGTAAAAAAAAAAGTATTATGGGGTATTTCCTGCCCCTTGCGAATTTTCTGGCAAAAAAATACTTTTACGCCACTACAAAGGTGGCGGTAAAATTTTGCGAATATTCTTGCGTAAATTTCGTCTTTTGTACATTTTGCTGTTTAGTAAACCAGGCGTTAATGTGTACATAGCGTTATTTTCAGTAAATGCGATAACTGGCGAAAACATATTTTTGCGCAAGAAAATTTGCAAATTTATATTTACCGCAGGTTAGTAAACTGTCGAAAACATATTTGGCGACAAATTTGACTATATTTTGTGCGCATATTTTTACCGCACTTTAGTAAACGGACCCCTATGCCACTTGTGGCTAGTTTATAAGCAGTACCTAAAAGACAACAGATGGGTAATAACGATCATTCACCTGCTCCTCTAGCACTGAGCTTTTTACACTTTGAATTGTCCTCTTCGCCTTAAAGTAAATTGCAGATGTCCCTGCAAATTGTCTTTTTTGCTAAATTTTCGCTAGAAAAGGCCACTTCGTCCTTTAGTAAAATTGCCCCAGTGACTACAAATACTAACTAAACCTTAACTTGTTCATTGATAAGATAATGTACCAAGGTCTACCAAATTTTTTATGTGTTTTCTGAAATCTTCTGCCATTTTTCTCTCTCCCCCTCTGCTACTGTGTATTGTATGTTGGGTGATCCCACTTCTTTTCTCTACCCTCCCCTGCTATATTTTTATATGAATCATGAAGCTGTATAGAATTTTTTTGCATTTCTCTTCTCTCTTGCTCCCATGTGCAAGTTTTTTTTTTAAAAAAGCTACCTGTGTAAACTTGGCATGCTCTTTATATTTTTGGCAAACACCCCAATTGTGGGGGAAAAAATCCAGTTCTGCAGCAGTTTGCCCAACATCTGCCACTTGTGATGTGCAACAGGGCCGGAAACTAGGGGTAGGCAGAGTAGGCACGTGCCTAGGGCGCAAAGCTGGGAGGGCGCCAGGCACGTACCTCCTCTGTCGCCTACCCCAAGTCTGGT
Organism: Xenopus laevis; assembly: GCF_017654675.1. NCBI lineage: Eukaryota > Metazoa > Chordata > Amphibia > Anura > Pipidae > Xenopus > Xenopus laevis. Next base: position 76,050,594 of record NC_054373.1, on the reverse strand, counting down.
TCCCTTCTATGCCCGACTAATTTTTCGCAATTTGTGCGCTTCTACGCATGCGCGCAAACTACAATTCACGCATGCGCACGCGAGCGCAAATTCGCGCTCACTAAACTGCCGGGCCTGCCTGGGGCGCCTGCCCAGCGTGGCCCGACACTGATGTCCAATGAGGCTTTTAACCTTTCCCAACACAATTTAATTTAATTAACTGGAGGTTCATCCAATTCTTGTTGGTGAATCAAGCACTTTTTATTCACCACTTTACCATTGCTTGTTTTAATACAGTAACAGAATATAACAGAACATATCATACTGTATGGTGTAACCAACAAACTCATGTTACTGGTATTCTTCTTTCACAGCCTAGAGGTGCCCATAAAACACACTAATGGTTCCATCAATTATGGTGTATAAAACTTTAATTAGCCCTAACCCTGTAAGCGTAGCCCTGTTCCATCAGGCTAACAAACCTAAGCAACTCCTCCTTTTACTTATATCTCCTTCAGGGTAATCCCCCCCTCCTGTCTGAGGAGCCACCTCTTGCTAGTACCTTCAGCATTTTGTGACAAACATACTTACTGCATTTATTGACTGCACCCATAAAACAATATGCCATTAACCCCATTTAAATGAAGTGAAAGTGCATGGATTAAAAATGTAATTAATTAGTATTTGTACTTCTATTATTTTACTGAAAGATTAACTCATTTAAATATTCTACCACTGTCACATTCTATATTGAAAATATCTGCCACTATTAAATTGTGCTGCTGGTTTTAAGGTAAAGAAAAAATAAAGTTAAAAATTGATTAAGCCTTCAATCCCTGGGTTTTTTTTTATAAGTTTTGCAATTTGGCAACCATTTCCTTTAAATTAAAAGCATTACTTACTATTTTCTCTGTACAGTTAGTCTTCCAGTTCCTTCTCCAAAGCTAAGTGAAAAATACTTTAAGCATTGATTCAGGTCAGTTGAACACTTACAACTTTAATACACTTTAGTTCACTATGGGATTAACCATATAAACATGCCAATTTTCAGTAAATTCACTTTACTCCATAGCAAATGCAGCTACAAATCATTGCCTTTGGAATACATTTTAGATTAGAGAAACATATTAGCTTGCATTTCTTATTGTATACAGGATCAATAGAATCAAGAAACCCCTGAGTCATCCTAGTATACTGTAATTTTTTGCCAGAATCCTTTTCATGAATAAAAGTAAATATGTGCATTACTGTATGTACTCTGAAGATTATAAATCAAACAAGAGGTTTTGTTACATAAAGAAACCTGCAGTGCACTTAAATAAATACATCTCACTAGAAAATGCAAGTATAAAAAACAGAGTAGTAAAAAGGGTGAGACTTGGTCAGTGCCGTACCATGGATATACAGCAGGCAACCACAGATCCCACAAACAGAAAAGAAACTGCAAACTTTATTTTAATAAAGTAAAATAGACAATAAGATCAGAGTATTTATTGATAACGTGCTACTTGCTCATGCAATGCTGTACAGCAGGAAAAGGTTAGTTATACTACCAGTATACATCTGGAGCAGGCACTCAAAAAAGGCAATCTTCCACTAAGTAGTAGAAATCAAGTAGAAAAAGATTTATTGTGTCCTCTGCCTTACGCGTTTCGTGTTACAAACTCTTAATCATAGGCTTTGTAACACAATTTAAATTTATTGAACTTATGTAAAATAAATATCTAGACAAAGCAGTAACTTAATATACAACATGAAGGATCGTGTGTTTGTTTACATTAGAATAAATCCTCCTGTGCAGTAAATTGCTACTTTGATGCTACGCAGCACCTACAAGAGATCAAGGAAGAAACATTATATATGAATTAATGTCTCCAGAATGCCTGTGGGGAGTGAGCCAGGAATTGGGAATGACAGGGCTAGGAAGGAGGAAACTGAAAGAGGATATTAGTGATTATGGATGTTGTAGCTTCCTGGTTTGCTGTGCAGATAAGTGGAGACATGAGGCTGTTTTGAAAAGCTCCTGCCCTCCCCAGAACAAGCGGGGTAGAGGTTTAGGGGGAGGTATTAGCATAGTGTCACAGCAGGAGGGACTTCCCTGGGAGGAAAGACAGTGATAGTGGTATCAAGTATAGGGCATAACAGGGGTTAGGCCCAAAGTGATGGAAGGCCTGGTGGAAGGGGTATGAGTTATGGAGGAAAGCCGCACCTAGGAAGTACAGCTGATGGGTTCCTTGCTCTTGGAAACAATTGTTTGAAGCCTTCAGTGGTTTACAGAAGTCATGAAAGTTAATTGTTAAATATTATATAAATGTGATTGCAGCGCCGATTCTGACTAAGGAGCCGCCTGAGGCGGCTCCTGCAATGCCGCCCCCCCTCACCAACTTACGTGTCGGGAGGGGAGGCAGAAACACTATTGTGGAGAGCGCAATTGTGCTCTCTCGCAATAGTACAGCCGAATTTCCGGAAATTCGGCTCTTAAAGGTGCAGGAGCGGCTTTTTGCCGCCCCTGGGATTCTTTCAGGCGCTGCCGCCTGAGGCGAGCGGCTCAGCTCGCCTCATTGGCGGCGCGCCCCTGTGTGATTGTTTACATTGCCCTACACTTGTTGCTTTTTCACCTGTCTTCTCTGCGAAAAAATAACCATACACTCTAGTGCATAGTTTAAAAAAGTCACATGAAAAAACACCCAATTACTTTAATGCATTTTGCGAATTTTCACCAAAATGGAACAAATTCATACATCCCATGTTAAAAATGTTAATAGTGAATAGGAATTCTTTTTTCATTTGCAAAAAATTCACAAAGTGGCAGAAACATATGCACTTATTGAAGACAGGACATCTTTCCCAATGAATGATTCATATTCATCTCCTTAGCAGTGATTTTTTCTTGAACCCCCTATGATTTTCTATAAACTGGGGCCTAAGACTCTGAATTAAATCTGGCCCTATGTTTGTTATCTGCATTTACTACTAGTCCTTAGTTCATTTTTTTTGCCTAAATGTATTTTGTCTAATTTATTACCAGACTGGAAATAACAGAACACAAGAAAAGTTAAGTCAAACAATTTAGGAAAGACATTCTTACTTTTTATTTTCTTAGAGTAGGGAGAAAGGGAATAGCTTGCGCGATGGCGAATTTATTCGCCAGACGTGAATTTGCAGAAAATTTCTGCATTTTACCGCTGGTGAATTTTCACTGCAATTTTGCAAATTTATTAGCTGGAAAACACGGAAATTTGCCAAAGAGGTTTTTTGAAATACCTTAATTTAATGTCTTTCCTGACATAATGCAAAACACATTTTTCATGGTATAGTGTAAATGGATGTCCATAGCTACAATTAAATAGTCTAGACTAGTTCTGCATTACTAAAAAAAAAAAAGGTGTAAACTGCAGAAAATAAAGGTATAAAATGCAAAACAATAGGAACACTGTAGCCACCTTTACTAGTGCCACGGTTACCGTCATGTCATTTCAGAAGGTGTTCCAGTGGGCACAAGGTGCAACAGAAGCCATGTTCTTACATGGCTCCCTTGAACTCAGGGGTCTGAACCTTGCTTCAGATGTGTTATCAAAGAGTAACAGAAACAAAACTGCTCTGAAAAGCTACCAGCTGCTGTCTGTGAATTGTTTGTGAGTGTATGTTAATAGGTGCTAATTGTATATTAATAAATGAATTAATAAATTAATAAATGAGTCTTTTGATGTTATAACCATTCATAAGCCTTAAGCATATGATGACCTTTGCAAAGCTGGTGTATAGTAAAGGAAAAAGAAAACCTAGAGATCATGGCTGGAATGCAGTGCTAGAATCTATTGATTTGTAAAAATTGCAGCCCCCAAAAGAATGTATAACAATAATAAACCCACTATATAGCCATTAATATACATTAGGAATAATATTTTTTTTTTCACTTTACTTCACCAATGTTCGTTATGCTGATGTATTCACAGAATAACTGCATCAAAGCTTAACATATATATGTAAACAGTGTGACAGGGTGTTTGGGAAACACCACTGTCTTAGAGCAAAAGGCACATAAAAGAGTGCATTGTATGTGCTGCAAATGAATATTTGGCTCAGGTAGGGTTAATATTCCCTCTCAGCCAGGTAATTAAGTGGCAGCTGAGAGAGGAGCTACCTGGCAATGTAAAAGGGCTGTGTGAGTACAGTTCAGGGCTCTCCAGGGAAGTGAGGTGCTGTGAGAGACAGAGCTTGGCAGAAGGAGTTTTGCTGCCAGCAAGAGAGTTCCAGAGCTTGGAGCCTAAATCCCTTGTGGGGAAAGAAAGAGAAAAGGACTGGCAGAGGCTAGTGAGTCTGAATCCCAGGAGGGTAAGCCAGCAGGGCTGAGTGTGAAGCCCAAATACTTCAAAGTGCAAGAAGGTGAGAGTTTCCCTTGATGGTGAGCGACTAGAGGGGGAAAACCCCTGAATGTATTTGCTGAACTGTACCATGCATGTTCTACAGTGAAGTTGTTGAACTGTAACCTGAACATTTTTTCTGTTGCCTTTTTGTTGGGAATGCCCAGTGCATAATAAACTTGTGTTTTTGTCTGAAGCCTTGGTGTCCCTGTCTCTTAGTTTAAAAATCCTATGCTACCTGCCTACCAAACGCTAATTCCCCCATAAAAGTGCATGTGGCATGTCACAACAGTAATAAAAGCAAGTAAGCATTATGACTGGATGTCTAGCAACTCAACTTCCTGCTTTTTCAACTCTCTAACTCTAACTCAGCTCTCTAACTCAAGTCAGCAACTTGAAGGGGTTACATGGGACATAACTGTACAAGTTTGTTTGCTATTCATCCTTAGCATGAAGGTCAGATTTAAAAGCAAATGGTTATGACCTACATTCAATTCAGTGATTGGTTACTGACTGGTAACCAATTAGAGCGCTGCAAAGCATGAAGTTGGGTTCTGGCTATTGTGCTAGACATCCAGTACATTTTTCAATGGAACTGAATTAGGAGATGAACCTGACACTAATAGGAATTGTATTTTTCTGTGCACAGGTATGAGACCTGTTATCAGACTGCTCGGTAAACATTAAATAAACCCAATAGGCTAATTTTGCTTCCAATAAGGATTAATTATATATGAGTGAATCACGTACAAGGTACTGTTTTATTATTTGGATAAAATGGGAGACAATCTTTCTGTAATTTGGAGCTGTCTGGATAACAGATCCCATACCTGTGCTGACTAAGTTCCCAATCTACTGACATGACATTAGGGGAGTTATTTATTATATGTTAAAAACTCTAAAAAAAAACCTAGAATTTTTTTGAGATTTATTATATCCCTGAGGCTAGAATCCGAAAATCTGCCATCTCAGACTTGCCGATTGTATATAAGTTAATGGGAGAGGTCCCTATCATATTTGGAAGTTTCTGTGGTCTGCGCTATAATTAGCCCTAAGATCAGACTATTTCCGGCTTTTCAGCCAAAAATCGAAACAATTTGGGCTTTTCTGGAAAAAAAATTGAAAAATCGTGCAATTTGGATTTTCGCTGGAGTTTATTGTTTTTTCCCCCGACCCAATTAAATCAAGCTTTTTTTTAATAATATATATGGTCAAATAGTGGTTTCTGGTTTGGTCAGACTTTTTTTAATTAAATAATGAGAAAAATCCAGATTTTGATAAATAACCCCCTAGTTACCATTTCTTTATTACTGGAATATTCTTTTTAAAACATTGGGCATGTAACAAAATTACTCTTACATTTTGCTTTTACATTTTATGTCTTATTTTTATTAATGTTTGAACACAGAATTACTCGCTAATGCATCAATTAGAAAGTTCAGCTGCTCTACATAATGATATTTTATTTCTCTAATTCTCTTAATGCATCCACGTTTACACATGAAATAATTTGCTTTACTTTACATTCTGCCTATACTCAAAAGAGGAATTTTGAGTTCTCCTGCTTTTGATATTGACAGACGGGAAGCGTAAATAACATTTAGAGTTTGGCAGCCATGTCATACATTCAGGCATGTTTTCCATTTTTGGGTCATTTATTTATGCTTTTTATTGATGTCTCATTCTCTAGGAATGTATAATGTGAATTTTACTTATTTATTTTTATTTATTTATTTTGAGGAGAATTGCAAAGTGGAAATTTCTCTATGCTAATGAAAAAATGCTGATGTCTAATACACTCTTATCATAAGAGATAGTCAAACTGCTGTAAATCAGATCTGCTGGGAAAATGATTGTGGATTAACTATCAAAGTTCTAAGTGCAGTTTAATTTCATTTCATTTTGTCTATCATCTCTCTTTCTGTTTCTGCATTACTAGGCAATATTTGCAAGATTATATGTGAAATTGCAAAAAGTATTTTAGCTTGGTTAAAATACTATATGCCGTCCATCTACCCTACAGCTATATGATGATCACTGAAATAGCAAGGCATACCCTTTTAATGTACTGATTACTTTTTACAACTATCAATTGCCAACCTGAGTGTTTACCTATCTACCACATTCAAACCTATGAAGGGTTTTTTTCTTCTCAAGGAAAACACACAGTCAGCAACATGCAAACTTTATTAATAAGCCTCTGAATGCCATATTCCTTAACCTTTTCCCTGTCAGCCGTTTGTGTCATTTACTGCCAAGCAGTTTTTAGACATTTTGTACTCTTTCAATTTAAGGGCCTTTCCTGGGGCGGTCTTTTAGTTTACCCAGGAAAACAATATATTGTTTTTTTCAGTACAAACTGAAATAATTTTGTTGTAATTATACTTCTGTAAAAAAATATAGGCTTCTAAGTGTCTAATAAAATTAAAATAAAATTTCACAAAGAACAATCACATATATCAGAACAAACTGAACCCCCCTATCAGAAACAAGGTTCAATGGAGCCCCATGAAACTTACATATATTAGATGATATAAGAGCTCAGCAAGAGACTTTGCAGAGTGGAGGGTGGGAAGGGGAATACAATTAGACATTTTACTAAGTCTATCTACTACCACCAAAATAATAGTATTACCTTTAGAGGAAGGTAATGTCACAATGAAATCTATGGAAATATGAATCTATGGCTTTTCAGGAATAGGAAGTGACATCACCTGAGTAAGGACCTGAAAGGTTTATAGCTTTGACAAACTGGGCAAGAATCAATATAATTACGAACATCCTGTTTAAATGTTGGCCACCAAAGAGTGCGGGACAGAAGAGAACAGGTTTTACTATGGGCCTTAGAATCTTAGACTCATGAGTTTCTAACAGAACTGCCTCATGAAGATTTTCAGGATCAAAGTGTTTGCCTGGTGGTAGATTAGAAGGTAGGTTAACCTGAGCCTCCAACAAGGACGAATATAGATCTGGACTCTGTGCTTCCACAATCACTTCCATATAGACAATAGAATTGGGTTCAGACTCTTGAGGGTTAGAGACAAAACTTCTGGAGATGCCATCAGCTTTAACATTTATTTCCCCAGGCTTGTAGGTTATGATGAAATTGAAGCGGGTAAAGAATAATGCCCATTTGGCTTGTCTAGGATTGAAACACTTAGCAGATTCAATTTCCAAAAGATTTTTGTGACCAGTAAACACCGTAATCACATGTTTAGCTCCCTCCAAAAGATGTCACCACTCTTCAAAGGTGAAGAAAAGTAGCCAGATCCGCACACACACAATTTTTTAGCAGTCGGGGAATTCCCCTTTTATTGTGCCACCAACAAGATCAACGTTTTGGGAGGGTTAACCCGGGTTAACCCACCCTTCATCAGGATAACAATATATGTGCAGAAAACACCTTTATACCATTAGCCCCTCCTTTTTACCCATGGTTCCACATTTCTGTGTGAAAAAACCATTTGTGTGTAGTCAGAAGCATAGCACTTTCCAAGTACTTAGTCCAATTTTTGGTAGTGTCCATTTTCTTAAACAGTTCGTGAGAGTCCAATTCCAAATTATAATCCCAATAACTCTACTCCTCAAAACACCACTATAATTGCAGTAATTATGAGATTATTATTAATACAGAGAACAATTAACTACTCAGCCAGTGGGGTTGTTGCCTTAATTCTCTATGCATTCCCCCAGGCAATTCTTATCTGTGAAAAAAAGAAGGGATGATCAACATACATATATAAATTTAAAGGAAACATATGAAGCTAAAATTTTCATTGAGACCTTTCGGCCAGAGCATTTTCAGTTTCCAGATCCAAAAGGCCTCACAACTTAATATAGACCTTTTATAATAAAAGGATCCGGTTACTTCTCTTCACTGTTGCTAAGGGAAGAGAAGCCTATGGAAGTCCAGCACCACTATAAGCAGGGAGAGTGAACTACAGGTGTGCGGAGGTCACAATATATGAAACCACTCTTCAAAGGCCCATTTAATGGCCAGTAATTCTTTGTTAAAAATATCATAATTCATCTCTGTAGGAGATAACTTCTTAGAAAAGAAAGCACATGGATGAATTTTATTGGCAACTGGGTGTCACTGAGACAAAACTGCTCCAATCTCGGAAGCATTCAGTTCTTCCAAGAAAGGAAGGCTAGAATTTGGATGCTGCAGCACTGGAGAATAGTTCAAAGGCCTTTACTGCCTCTTTATGCCAAATACTAAGGTCTGCCCCCTTTTTAGTAATGGCAGTGATTGGAGTCATCAATGTAGAAAATTTCTAGATAAATTGCCTGCAATAATTGGCGAATAAATGGCCTGAGCCTTGGCTGGCTTCATTTCTAAGCCCTTTTGCGAAATAATATACCATTCAAAGGCACATTTTTCAAGTTTGGCATGAAACTGATTTTGCCTTAAACTACGTAACACCTCCACATGGGCATGATGATATCTTAGATTAGAAGAATATATATATATATATATATATATATATATATATATATATATATATATATATATATATATATATATATATATATATATATATATATGTTATCTAGGATCACCACTACATACCGACCCAGAAGGTCACTGAAGACATAGTTTACAAATTCTTTGAGGATGGCTGGGGCATTACATAAACCAAAGAGCATTACTAAGTACTCATAATGCCAATCACGAATGCCCATTTGTTCCCTTTGTCTCCTTCCATGATCCGATTTAGATAATAATCTCCCCTTAAATCAGGGGTGTCCAAACATTTTGCAACAAGGGCCAGATTTGGTGAGGTGAAAATGTGTGGGGGACGACCATTCAGCCTGACATTCTTTGAACCATTAACATCATTAGCAAATCATAATACTATGAGTTTGTGCCAGCATGGTTTTATGCGTAATAGATCTTGCCAGACTAACTTAATTTCTTTTTATGAGAAGGTAAGTAGAGACCTCGATTCTGGGATGGCAGTGGATGTGATTTACTTAGACTTTGCTAAAGCATTTGACACAGTGCCACACAAAAGGTTATTGGTTAAATTAAGGAACGTTGGCCTGGAACATAGTGTTTGTACCTGGATAGAGAACTGGCTAAAAGATAGACTACAAAGAGTGGTGGTAAATGGAACATTTTCTAATTGGACCAGTGTTGTTAGTGGAGTACCGCAGGGCTCTATACTAGGTCCCTTGCTTTTCAACTTGTTTATTAATGACCTGGAGGTGGGCATTGAAAGTACTATTTCTATTTTTGCAGATGATACTAAATTGTGCAGAACTATAGGTTCCATGCAGGATGCTGCCACTTTGCAGAGTGATTTGTCTAAATTGGAAAACTGGGCAGCAAACTGGAAAATGAGGTTCAATGTTGATAAATGCAAGGTTATGCACTTTGGCAAAAATAATATAAACGCAAGTTATACACTAAATGGCAGTGTGTTGGGAGTTTCCTTAAATGAGAAGGATCTAGGGGTCTTTGTAGATAACACGTTGTCTAATTCTGGGCAGTGTCATTCTGTGGCTACTAAAGCAAATAAAGTTCTGTCTTGCATAAAAAAGGGCAATAACGCAAGGAATGAAAACATAATTATGCCTCTTTATAGGTCCCTGATGAGGCCTCATCTGCAGTATGCAGTGCAGTTTTGGACTCCAGTCCTTAAGAGGGATATAAATGAGCTGGAGATAGTGCAAAGACGTGCAACTAATTGGTTAGAGGGATGGAAGACTTAAATTATGAGGGTAGACTGTCAAGGTTGGGGTTGTTTTCTCTGGAAAAAAGGCGCTTGCGAGGGGACATGATTACACTTTACAAGTACATTAGAGGACATTATAGACAAATAGCAGGGGACCTTTTTACCCATAAAGTGGATCACCGTACCAGAGGCCACCCCTTTAGACTAGAAGAAAAGAACTTTCATTTGAAGCAACGTAGGGGGTTCTTCACAGTCAGGACAGTGAGGTTGTAGAATGCACTGCCGGGTGCTGTTGTGATGGCTGATTCAGTTAATGCCTTTAAGAATGGCTTGGATGATTTTTTGGACAGACATAATATCAAAGGCTATTGTGATACTAAACTCTATAGTTAATATAGGTATGGGTATATAGAATTTATATGAAAGTAGGGAGGGGTGTGTGTATGGATGCTGGGTTTTCATTTGGAGGGGATGGACTTTGTCTTTTTTCAACCCGATTTAACTATGTAACCATTTAACTCAATTAAACAAGGAATTGCATAGCCGTAGCAATAATATTTGGGCACATTAGTGAAATGATCTGCCACTTGGTCTATACTGCTGCCTGTGTGCTGAAGGTGTTAGCAGTAGACATATACTGGCAAGTAGTGATGAGCCACTCTCGCATAATTCTTTAGTTTACTGCACTGGCACATAAGTACATCTATTGCACCTTCAGCCCTAAAGAAGTATGCAAGAGAGTCGCATCACTCCATTTGCACTTTGCCTGGTCTGAGCTTTGCACTCCATTGCACTTCGCCTGGTCTGAGTTAGTGAAGGCAAGTCTGACGAAAGAGGTAACGTTCAGTAAAATTTGCATTTTAGTGAATTTGCAGAGTAACGTCTATTTGCCAGAGCGAAAAGTCGGCTGGCGATAGAGTGTGAATGGCCACTAGTGGCTATCTTTTTCACTAGCGAATTGGCGCCTGTGCTTATTAGTAAATTGGAGATGTCCCTGTGGGGGGGGGGGGTAATGCTAGCAAATTCACACTAGCGTTAGCCACTTCGCCCTTTAGTAAATCCTGTGTCCATCAGCAGAATTCAGTACTATAGTCTTCAACCTGCCTTTTACCCTGCTTGAGGTTATGAATAGCTGCATCAGTGGAGGCAACATGGTCAGGGTCATCATATATTGTTGCCATAGCCTTGAAGAAGTCAGAGAGAGAGAAACGGGCTGGATCAGCAGGGTATAGGCTCAATGCCCATAGCTGCCCTTGGATCAGGGTGATAACAACATTTACCCTGGACTTGTCAATGGTCAAGGAGTGGGGTAGGAACTTAAAATGTAACTTGCATACCTCCCGGAAAGCAAAAAACTTGACATAGAACATTTCAGGGAACGGGACCTTGGGTTCCACTGTAACTGTATATTCTGCAACAATGCTTAATGTAAAGGGAGAGTGACAATGACATTGACAAAACTGTAACAATTCTGAAAAAATAATCATGCAGAAGTCAAGGGTAGGTGTCCCTTTTACAACAGCACAATCTTTCTATGCTTCGTGGTTTTAGACATTTTCAGGTGTTTTTGATGATGGCTTTTGTGCAACAATATGAAAAAAATGTCAAAAAAATTGCAGTTTTCGTGACTTTTTTGTGATTTTCCCATTCGTACTTTTTCAACTTGGATCTTAATAAAATTTCATGACATTCATGGTTTTAGAGAAAGTGAGTTTAGTCCTGGCTTCAACAACCTCTTAAACCACTTAATGAGACTGTTGATAAATAGGCCTCCAAGTGATGACATACTTTTATTTAATATAAACCTTGCATATACAATGGAAGACAATAGTGGACTATTGCTCTCATTGTAACATACAATAGTTCAAAAGACTGTGGCTGTATCGCTGTGGTGCTCTATCCAGAAACCTTGCTGCTCGACTGGGTTCCAATATCCATACGTTAGAGAAGTAGGATGGCACACACATTTGCAAACGTGCTTAAATTAAAGTGCTTTTATTCTGATCTCAAACACAATGTTTCGGAGGCACGACCTCAGAACACTTGATAAAGGAGGTCCTACTTCTCTAACGTATTGCTCTCATTGGCTAATGGTATGTTGGGTATTGAAAGAATTAACCTTTCCCTACTGTGGAAATGTTACCTATCCCCTTGTGAAATAATGTGTTTTCATTGGCCCAGTGATGTCATTGGGATGTTTTTGATGTTTGAAATCTACTGAAAGGAGATGGTAAATGGGTTGAAGGGTCTGAGGCAGGGGGCCTCATTATGGAGAAAACGGAAAGTATACATTCTCCGGAATCCAAATTGGGTATGCATATTTTTCTACTCCAAAGCACCAAGCCGCAAACCTTTCCTAAAGTTGTTGCTAAAAGCAACAGTTTTTACACTTCTGAAAATCACCTAAAAATATTGTAATTGGCCCATTTATCTCATCCAATTTTTTACATACAATTGTAAAACACCATAATTATTGATGCTACGGGTCTACTGAACTGTTTGATGACCAATATGCATTGATATACCAAGGCAGCTGGCATGTGCGGACCCCAAATGAAAATAGTGCCGCATGTCTTTTTTTTTTTTTTTTACGCAAGACGCCATACAAGTCTATGGACATCATTTCTGCGGTGAAACTAGCCGAAAAAATTCGCCCATCCCTAGTACAGACCCCAAATGAAAAATGTGCATTTGAATTTTCATGCTAGCCAACTAAGCTGCTGAAAAGAGAGCCCCAACTGTGCGTTATGTGCCGTAAGACCCCCAAACTGTAAAATGACCCCCAGAAAAACACATATTTTTGGAAAGCATATATTCTGGCGGATCAAATTAAGTAAAATATATACCAAAGCACCAAACAGCAAAACTATACTAAAGATACATAAGGAACAATAATGCAGGGATAAAATTGCAATAAAACCCACAAAAATAGGGTAAATCAATGAAATAACAAAATAATTGATCCGACAGTGTAATTAGTGGCCAAAATCGATTATCCAATAGTCACCCTGTCAAAATAACAAGTTTTTAGGTAAAACAAACAAAAGATAACAGTACAATGAATAAGTAAAAAAAAAACAAATAAAACACCTGTTTGTGAGTTTTTGTGTATACATGTTTGCACTTCTAAAAGTTGTCTGAGTGTGCAAATACATGTAAATAAGTGTAAATAGGTTTACAAAAGGGACCAAGTGTGCTAAAAAAAATAAAAAAATAAAAAATACCAATCTTTACTAAAATGTGTATGTAGGTGAATAAATGTACTGCAAGTGTATGTAAGTGCATGTAAGTGTGTAAAAAAAGTGCACTTACCATTTTTGTAGCAGGAGGATCACTTAAATCTCTGGAGGAGTCCTGGGCAGCGTGTCTACAAAATTACTGCACAGCAGGAAGTGAGTGGGCAGTTGTGCGTCGTGGAGGAGGTAAGGAAGTAGCAGCAGCAGTGACATACATGGTGCATCTGCTACTTTCAAGTCGGATCTGCGTCAATCGCATCGCAGATCAGACTTGACAGCCCCCCAGCCTCATTGCCCAGGGGGGTGTCATCCCTCCTGACTCTCTACGGAGGCGGCAAAAGCTGCCGATGCAGAGAGAAGGGTTCAGCTGTAGCAGAACATATGATTTACGTTCTTGGCAGCCTGAGCCCTGAACCGCCAGCACGTACACCATCTTAACTCATGGGTAGTGATGGGTGAATTTATTCGCTAGGCGTGAATTCACAGCGAATTTGCTTGATTCGCCGCCAGCGAATAAATTCGCGAAACGCCCGTGAAAATTCGCCCGAAAAAATTCCGGCGTCGGCGTCACCTGAGTAGAAAAAAAACGGACTCCGGCGTCAAAAACACAGTTTCGCAAATTTTTCGCCGTTTCGCTAAAAATTCGCCCATCAGTACTCATGGGTTAGGTCTGATTAAAAGAATTGAATTTAATACCATTACATTACTTAAGTGATGTAAGCTCTTCTGATTGTCTGTACTTCCTGGTAAAATGGATTACCTGAACTCCTTGTGGACAGACACATTGATTTGTAAAATTGGTATGGACTTGTCTTGCACATAAAGGCACTGTTTGCACAGTTAGTGTCCACTCACACAGGTTGTTTTATCCCAAGATGGACATTGTAATGATACTTTACTACTAACACCTGTGGCTATTAAGCTTGGATAATTTACATATCAGCAAGGATTGGACATTGGACTACTTTTAGGGTGGTGAGGTGTGTTTTAAATGGTTATCTTGTATCTGCTTTTGTAACACTTGAGAAAGGGCACTGAAGGCCCGAAACATGTTGTGTTGATCAGTTGACATTAAACACTAATTCACAGCAGTAAATCTGCATTTGAGTGCTCTCCTCTCTTCTGGTTAAACAAGATTTGTGTCTTCCCAATGCCCTTTTCCATACCTTGCTACAATTGCTTATGGTATTTCCCTTTTTAGCAAGAAAGAGTGAATTAAGTATTTCCATGTACTGTATACCATCATCATAATATAGGCAATTTGGACAGATTGATACCAAACATGAGGGGTGCCATTCCTGTAGAAAAAGACACTGAGAGGAGATAAGAGGCTCATAACAGACAAACTACTTGTGAGTTGTGAACAATGAGTGGCCACATTTATATTCAATAATTCAATGAAATGCAGGCTAACTTACACATGATGCCTTGGTGTTCACAGTGCCTTGACCTTGAATCTTGCTTCAAAGGGGAAATAAACTATAATCAGTGTCTTGTATTGTCAGGCAAGGCACCAATGAGTCTTGGTGATTCTTTTGGTATCGGTACTTCAGTCAACATTTTCACTGCTGAAGTATTATAGCTTTTGCATCACTGAACACTTGGGGTTTATTACATATTACCTGCAGCAAATCAAAGAAAGTGGAAGGTAGAGTGCAAAGAGCAAAAAATTGGTACAAATTTGCCCAGTGTTTATCACCCCCAGTATCTCTTTAAATAAGATAGGTCTTATTTACTAGAATGAGAGCAAAATGGTAGCTGAAACAAAGCAAATTTGACATTTGTTTCTGTTACCAACTGCCTAAACATTTCTGAATTTTATGTTTTATACACCAATAACAGATAGTTAAGAGTTAATACACCTTTACTTCTGATTCTTAATTTGATACCGCAGTTGGATTCCTAGGTAATAAGTAAGGTCATATTTTTTTCTATGCACTATTAATGAATGGATGTTTATGCATTTAGTGCAAATGTACCCAACATTGCTATGTAAGTACACACGTTACCAGATATATACTGCATGTATCTATTGAATTTTAATTTTTTAAAAGTATCCACCAGATATAATCACTACATGGCTAAGAAATTTTATTTAAACTAAAACATGTAGTTTCTTCAGATATAAAGAACACTCCATATTTTAGTTATTCTAATTACAATGTGAAAAAAAAAATGCTGAAAGAAGCAGAACTGCTGGAGGTTTTCTGCTGTCTTGACAACAAATTATTTCAATTAGCTGCTGAAAACATTTTTTCTGTTTACTTGTAATTAAATGGACAGTATTTCATTAAACAAAATACATATTTCATACTCAAAGCTCTTTTTTACAATAAATGTATTCAAATACTGTATATGTCTGTAAAATATCTATTGGTGACATTTTACTGTATTTCTGAATCTTTATCACACCAAGTACCCATGCAAAACGTTTTTGTTCCAATTACCTAATTTTTTAACCATTGTAGAATAATATTTTGCTTCACAGCTATTTAAATTAGGCCTAACTTGTATATTTTGCTGGCTGCTTAAATAAAAATGAAAGTTCAGAAGTGCCTTTTTAAAGGGGTGGTTCACCTTTAAGTTAACTTTTAGTATGTTATAGAATGGCTCATTCTTAGCAACTTTGACTTAGTCTTTATTGTTTATTTTTTATAGTTTTTGAATTATTTACCATCTTCTCACTATATCCAGCTTTCAAATGGAGGTCACTGACCCAATATAAAATGCAAATGTTATTGCTGCTTTTTATTACTCAACTTTCTATTTCAGACCCTCTCCTATTCATATTCCGGTATTTTACTCTAGCAACCAGATTACTGAAATTGCAATCTGGAGAGTTGCTGAATAAAAACCTAAATAACTGAAAAATTACCAATAATAAAATATGAAAACCAATTGCACATTATTTCAGTGGGGTTATTTTTAAAGTCTGGGCAAATTTGGGCAACTAATCAGATGATTGCTTTCACTGTTCAAACTGTCTGAAAAAAAGCTAATCACTGATTGGTTGCTATGTGTTACTGCCCAGGTGCAAATTTGCCCAATGTTTATAAATGAGCAGGCCCGGATTTGTGGAAAGGCCACCTAGACCCAGGCCTAGGTTGGCAGGATTTTGGGGGCAGCATGATGCCCAACCACACCCACATTGGTTCAAAAACACTGGGGATGTGCAGGAGATACAACAATTTTTTAAATTTCCCGTGCACCAATCCCCATTGCTCCAATCCAGATGATGAAAATTTGCATGAATAAAGAGGAGGGAATAGGGGCAACAAACGGCAGTGGGCCTAGGGGCGCCCTCTATGTAAATCCGGCCCTGTAAATGAGACCCATTATATCCCTCTCTACATCATACTAAAAGTTAATTCAAAGGTGAACAACCCCTTTGTTGTTGGCCTATATAAATGTGTGTCTCATATTATTAATGCATTCTTAAAACAATGTTCCATTGTAACTGGATTAGTGGAAGAGTTTATATGCCGAAAACTTCCCACACCAGTCAGTTGAACTGAAGAAGCTGCTCGGATGAGTAGTGAAACCTCTTCATTGATTAGTCAGCAAGTCCAGTTGTTTTTAGATTGACCTATACTAGATATTCATTGATTTTGAAATTACAGAAATGATCATATGGGAGTATTTTCATTTTAGGCCCCTCAATGCTACAGTCTTAACCCTACAAACATTGGGCATCAAATTGTTCAGTAGAACCCTAGTATTAAGGGTTCTTTATCTGGTTCCCTAATGACCTCTCGAAGATAAGACCAGGGCCCAGGGTCTGGTGCTAAACTGGCCGTAATCCAGTAGTGATATTTCATTGGAACGTTCCTCTCCATGGGTGGACAGGGCCAGATTTTCTTTTTTGCCTCGCCTAGGCCATCTGGGTCCTAGCACCCACCCGTGCTCTCAAATTCCCCCTGCGAGTGCATGCATTGGCCATCAAGTCCTAGTGCCCGCCGGCAAATGGACACACTTGTTCACCCCGTGAGCGCGCAAGCGCACTTGTGCATGCGGCTCCAAATGTTCCTCTAGATGCAGCTGGGCAGCATGCCGCCCCTCAAATTTTGCCTCCCTAGCCTCACCACAAATCCGGGCCTGAGGGTGGATGCCAGAAGATGGGTGGTTGCCTAAATATAAATTGTTTGATACATATGATAAATAAATAGAAATTCATTATGTAAAGCTATATTTTATTTTCAAATGATTAATTTTGTGTTAACATCTTACTTAATTTGTAATTAAGCTGTAGCCTTTACATCCCAAAAGCCTATATGTGTTTATTTAAGGGTTGTAAAAGGGAACGTGTATATATATATATATATATATATATATATATATATATATATAGTCAACTTTCCCTTGTTTTTTATATATATATATATATATATATATATATATATATATATATATATATATATATATATAATTAGGCGTTATGTGTGTTTATGGGCCGTTGGCTTAACACTGCAGTGGGCAGCTCTGAGAATGCAAATGCAAAACCAGCAAGAATCAAATAAACTACTAATGGCTAGTCTTTACTAGCCATTAGTAGTTTATTGGTGCCTGTAAATGTGTCTTGGAACAACAACATTAAGTTAACCTATATTTACAACAAGAAATCCAGACCATGGTTGAAAAACTAAAGGCAGTGTGTGTGGGACAATATAAATATATAGATATAGACTTCATTATATAGGTAAAGCCTCGACCACGTATCAAGAACGAATGAATAATCATCGCAGCGCTATTAGAAGTGCACTGGCAACAGGAAAGGTGGAACAACCGGTCCCTAGACATTGGCTGAAGATGAAGCACACGCTCCCCCAATTTAGGCAAATGATAATAGATCATGTGCCCACCCCCTAGAGAGGAGGCAACAGGGATCTTCTATTACTAAAGAGAGAAAGAATGTGGATTTTCACTTTGGAGACACTAACCCCTAAGGGGTTGAATGAGACTCTCCCCATGTCCCCTTTCTATTAAAGTATAGGGGTCCATGGTTGGCCTCTAGAGTACCCCTGTTGTTGGACAATAATGACAAAGTAATGGACTTTTGCCTAAGTTGTTCACCTATGTAACAGTTATTTTTTTTTTTTGCGCGTTTCGCCGCCAGCGAATAAATTCGTGAAACGCCTGCGAAAATTCGCCCGAAAAAATTCAAAGTCAAAAACGGACGCCGGCGTCAAAAAAACGGGCGCCGGCATCAAAAACGGGCGCCGGCGCCGTTTCGCGAATTTTTTGCCGTTGTGCAAATTCGCCCATCACTATTCAGCACTAGCTAAAGCTAAAAAGAGAGTTCTTTCCCCTAATACAGTGGCTCGAACAACGAACCCCCTTATTTTATCTACCTGCTTCAATTATTTATCTACATTAGTAGATAAATGACATTTGCATCCAATAAGGATTCACCATACCTTAGTTGGGATCAAGTACAAAGTATGTTTTTATTATTACCAAGAAAAAGGAAATTACTTTTAGAAATTAGAATTATCTTCTTATAATGGAGTCTATGGGAGATGGCAAATATATATATATATATATATATATATATATATATATATCCACAAACCGGTGCACTCAAAAATCCTCGTTGGTCACTGCCCAGGTGCTGGTTAGAAATAATACACAAAGCTGCAAAAGAACCGCACTCACAGGACTTGTCCAAAGTGTACAAAAATAGAAAATCTTTATTTCGACGTTTCGGCTCTAAACTCAAGCCGTCTTCAGGAAGTGAAAACATACAAACAAACCACCCCTTTTAAGTGCTTAATGAGGCGCCAAATCTCCTGAGTGACGTCACTACCTGGTGTGTATACTCATATAACCTATCAGTGACAAGTCCTGTTGTCAGGACGTATACAAGTACATACATCGATGTGTGAACACGTAGCTACAAGGCTACTGTTTGAATTGATTTTGGAACCTCCCCGCACCCAATGTGACAACCAGAACCCGTGATCAAACTGTGTACAAGATTTAATAAAAATCACATAACTTCATAGCGGCTTGCCCAGAAAAACATCATTTCAGAGTCCTGCTAACACCGGACTACATGCCCAGCCAGAGTATATTTTAGGTTATTCACGGCCACACGCTTACTTGTTATGTCGCCCTTAGCAGCATCACTCGTATCCGCATTGTGCGCAGTACCCTGCTCACTGGATCGCCTGCATGCCCATCAACGCACGGAGCTTCTGTAGGTAACTATTAACAACCGGTCGTCATCCGTATCGAGACTGGCCACTCCTCCCTTCACACCCCTGTACGGAACGCTCAATGAGCCGTCATACTCACGCTCTGTCTTTCCTTCACCCACACAGAGCGATCTTACGGTCCGCAATCTTCACTGTTGGCTTTCGTCCTTCAGAGTACGTAGTGCAAGACACTATGTAGCATCAAACACAACAGTCCCCTTTGGACCTATTCATTTGTGCAGAGAATTTAACTGATAAGTACCTGGGTGCGGCACCGGAGTAAGGCACAGTCTATTCAATCCCATATTCATAACCTACATCAGCGTTACTGGCATGTACCGAACCTTGTCCCAGTGAGGGTACTGCTTAGTGGAACGTGTCATAGCCGCGGGCCTGCCTGCAATCATACCATATAATACTCATTTGGTGGGTAGGAGTCCAGTGAATTTGAAAAAAGACATATTACATGTGGTTTCATAGGCCGCTCTTAAGTCATATCTATGTCCAGAAAGCATAAACAACAAAAATAAAAAATAAAAAATGGTTCTGTTACAACCAAGGTCTCATCAATCGTCCTCTCATGAAAAAGGTGCTTATATTTCAAAATAGGAAGACATCAATTATATTCCATCACAAATTGTTAACATCATGAAGAAACACTGTTGCTCACTGATAAACATGTATCCACTTTCCCTTCACAGGCCCTGGTGCAGAAAAATAACCAGTCAATTAGGAGAAAACAACATTGAACCTAGCACCCTCACAGGGATGCTTGTGTCCTTCAGGAAGATTATGGCCAGATAGCTAATAAAACAGTGACATAGGGAGTATTTCATTGAGCCCATTGGGGGACAGGGTGCCTAACTTATATATCCACATCGTTTCCTTCTGCAGGAGTAGCAACCCCCTATTGCCTCCTCTTCTGGGGATCGATAATCATATGCCTGAACTGGGGTAATGTGTGTTTGTGTTTCAGCCAATGTTTAGGCACAGGTTGAGTCCGCCTTTCCTGTGGACAATGCCATTCTTATCGCACTCCTATGGTTGTTCATCCGTTCTCGATAGGTAGTTGAGGCTTTTCCAACATAGTGCATTCCACATGGGCACCAGGCCATATAAATCACATGGTCCGATGTGCAGGTGACCCTGTGCTCAATTTTAAATTTATAGCCTGTTCTCGGATGTGTGAAATGAGAGCCTTGAAGCATCCCTCCACAGGTGAGACAATTGGCGCACTTAAAGCAGCCCTTTTTCAATGGTTGATTCAGCCAATTTGTAGTCTCCTTGGGGCCCTCCGTTAGATCTTTCTTTACCAACAAGTCACCAAGGCTACGACCTCTTCTGTATGCCGTCAGGGGTTGTCTTTTACCAAAGAAAGGTAGACTCGTGTCAGAATTCAGAATTTCCCATCTTCTGTTTAGTGCTTTCTTCACTTGGGGACTGGAGTCACTCCAATCCATGACAAAAACTAAATCTGTGGTGACGGATGCTACTCCACTTGGGGATTGTAGTAAGTCATTTTGGGTCTTTTCTTGAGCTCGTAGTAACTGTCTATCGATCAGGTCCCTGGAGTATCCTCTCGAGGCAAATTGTTGTGCCAAAGTGGAGAGTTGTGCTTCAGCGGTAGCCGGGTCAGAGTTGTTCCTGATCACTCTTAGGAACTGGGAATAAAGAACCCCTCGGGACATATGCGGTGGGTGGTGTGAATGTGCCTGTATCATACTGTTGCGATCAGTCGGTTTTTTATAGAGTGTGGTACCTAGTCGATCCCCCTGTTTGAAAATGGTGATATCCAGGAAGTTTACCTGGTAATGGTCATAGTCTAGAGTCAATTTAATGGGAGAGTCTAGGTCATTCAAAGTGTTGTGGAATTCTACCAATTCCGCTTCAGTCCCTTTCCAAATCAAAAGCAGATCGTCAATATAGCGTTTATAAAATAGCAGCCTGTCCTGGCCCCTAGGTATCAACCACTGTATCTCAAACTGTTCCATAAAAAGGTTGGCAAATGATGGTGCCACGTTAGAACCCATGGCCGTGCCCGCAATTTGTAGGAAAAAGGACTCCTTGAAGGTGAAATAGTTGTGCGAAAGAATCAGATCTAATAATGAAACCAGAAATTCTATGGGGGGTGTACCCCTATGGTTCTTAGTGAGGGCCATTCTACATGCATCTATCCCGCTGTCATGTGGTATTACCGTGTACAGGCTGGAAACATCCATTGTCGCTAGCAAACAGTTGTCTGGAATGGTCAACCCTTTCAGGAGAGTCAGTAAATGGGATGTGTCCCTGATATATGAGTCCATTGTCTGTAGTATAGGTTGTAGGTAAAAGTCAATGTATCTTGCCACTGGTTGGAAGAGGGACTCCATGGCGGATATAATGGGACATCCTGGAGGGGCTGTCAGAGACTTGTGTATTTTCGGCAGAGTGTAGATAAAAGGTATTTTGGGATAGTCAGTTGTCAGAAATTGTGCAGTCGATTCATTAATCCACCCTGCCCCAAGTGCCATCTTAATTACGAAGTCCAAAGTAGTTTTATACCTCATGGTAGGATCACCTTTCAAGCATGCATAAGTATTGCTATCCGCTAGTTGTCCTCTGATCTCTTTTTCATAGTAAGCCCTATCCAATAGCACAATGGCCCCCCCTTTGTCAGCCTGTCTGATGATCAATTCGCCATCAGCTTTCAAGGTTTTAAGCGCTTCCCTTTCAGTAGGGGAAAGATTAGAATAACCCTTGTTCTTCGTCTCGTGTATAGTCTGTATGTCCTTGGTAAGTAAATTCGTAAATGTAGAAATAGAGGGGGCGGTATTAGGGGGATCAAACGTGCTCTTAGTTCTAAATGTCTCCCGCTGTGTCACGTCCTTGTCTCTAAAGAAATCACGTAGTTTCAAGTGTCTTTTAAATCGATGGATATCTTTATGCATCTCAAAAGTGTCAGAGTGATTCGTGGGGATGAATTTTAGTCCACGGTTTAATAATTTACTTTCCCCCATAGTTAATATGTGTTGGGATAAATTAACCACTATGTCTTGCTCCTCCCCATCCTTGGGGGTTTGCCTGCAAGATTTCCTGCCCCCCCTCCTTGTACGCCCACCCCTCCTCCTTCTGGGCCGGTGAATGTCTGGGGGGTACTTCCTAAAAAAGGACGTGGTAGAGTAGAGGAGATACCAGGGTCTGAATCTGTCGAATCACCCGAACTGTCAATAGTATTTAAGGACTGTGGTTTATGTCTATGAGTAACTCTCTTCTTGTTATACTCAGGGATGCCCAGCAGCCACCTGTACACTCTTTTTTGTTTATAGTCCTCCTTAACCACCACCAATTTCTTTTCTTTGAAAGAAATTAGCTCTTGTCTATATTTATTTAAGTTAGACTCAATATTTCTAACCCAGTCTATAGACTTATCCTGCGAAATCTGCTGCAAGTGGTTGGATTCAAAATCCACGATATCTGTTTGAGTCTGTTTGAGGTCTTTGCCCACGAACTCAATCACCAATAGTAATAGATCGGAAGAACATTTATTTAGAATTTACACCACTTGCCACAGAATTCCGAATTAGCCCGCCCTAAAGTGGGGATATTTCTGATGCGGAAACCTCTAGGGATCAATTTCTGCCTATGGTAATTGGATAAGTAAGTGCCATGTAATAATAAATCCACCTCCCTTTTCTTTAAATTCAATAAATGATGGTATAAGTCCCGAGGGGTCCTACCAGGAGCAACTGATGTCGGAAGATCCGCAAAGAGGATTCTGGCAGCGTCTTCTGTTGTAAAGGTATGTTCCCCTGTAGTGTCGACCTCAATCTGTGTTAGAACGTCATCCATTATAAGTTGAGATTCTTCATTGGTTGTAAAGGCAATTTGAGATGTATATTCCTTATTTTCAAAAATAGCACAAAGATCAAAATACAGCAAGATGTTGTTTTCACTAGAAAAACAACCGACATAAAATGGTGGTGCAACCAGAAAGAGTCCCCCCCCAGAACAGGGGTAGAAACTCAAATAATATATATCCACAAACCGGTGCACTCAAAAATCCTCGTTGGTCACTGCCCAGGTGCTGGTTAG
Organism: Xenopus laevis; assembly: GCF_017654675.1. Taxonomy (NCBI): domain Eukaryota; kingdom Metazoa; phylum Chordata; class Amphibia; order Anura; family Pipidae; genus Xenopus; species Xenopus laevis. The sequence continues at coordinate 76,027,069 of NC_054373.1, read as the reverse complement.
AAATAATACACAAAGCTGAAAAAGAACCGCACTCACAGGACTTGTCCAAAGTGTACAAAAATAGAAAATCTTTATTTCGACGTTTCGGCTCTAAACTCAAGCCGTCTTCAGGAAGTGAAAACATACAAGCAAACAGTAGCCTTGTAGCTACGTGTTCACACATCGATGTATGTACTTGTATACGTCCTGACAACAGGACTTGTCACTGATAGGTTATATGAGTATACACACCAGGTAGTGACGTCACTCAGGAGATTTGGCGCCTCATTAAGCACTTAAAAGGGGTGGTTTGTTTGTATGTTTTCACTTCCTGAAGACGGCTTGAGTTTAGAGCCGAAACGTCGAAATAAAGATTTTCTATTTTTGTACACTTTGGACAAGTCCTGTGAGTGCGGTTCTTTTGCAGCTTTATATATATATATATATATATATATATATATATATATATATATATATATATATATATATATATATATATATATATATATATATATATATATATATATATATATCTATCTCTCACACACACTTTGGTTGGATATCGGCACTCGAAAAATAGGAAAACAATTGCCTGGGTGCAGTCCAATAGTATTATGGTACATAGAATTCGCACTCACAGGTCTTAAAGTGAATTAGAAAAATCTTTAATGTGGGCACAAAAAATTAACGTTACGGCTGGGACACCAGCCTTTCTCAAAGTGAGAAAGGCTGGTGTCCCAGCCGTAACATTAGTTATATATTGGTAGGCAGATTTATTAATTTTCGAATGCTCAGATTTGAATTTCCAAATTGCTACATGGTAGAGGATTTTTTTTCTTTATTTTATTTTTCTTTATTTTCTTTATTTATTCACATATATCAAAAACATATCGCAAATAGCATAAATTTGCAAAAAAACTCAACCGCAAGGAAAATCACAATGCAATATTTATTTTTATTAATTCAAATGTTTTTAAAAAAGGAAATAATAAATAAGTTCTTACCATTAACCATTACAAAATAGAAGTATGCCAGGTTTTAGCTGCCAAATTTTTCAAACTTTTCAAGTTTTGCATTCAGAAAACTTGAATTAGGCTAAGACTATTACTTTTTTTAAATCATGGAAAATTGTAATGCATTTAATATTTTAATAAATAGGCCCCTAGGCCTGCTGCTGTTCATAGCCCCCCCCCTCCATTTATTCACACAAATTTTCAGAGCAATGGGGATTGGCGCACAGGACATTAAACAAATTATTGTATCTCCTGAACATCCCCAGTGTTTGTGAACCAATGTGGGTGTGGTTGGGTAGAATGCCGTTACCTAAAATCCTGCTGCCCTAGGCCCGGGCCTTGGTGGCTTTTCCACAAATCCAGACCTGGATAAAGGCAGAAATTGCTGGCAGAAAAAATAAAAACACTTGGAAAGCAAATAAGCTAATAGAACTATGGAAAGGCAAGAGTGAGGCAAAACATTGCAAGAAATCAGATGTCAGAGCAGGTTGTAAGCCAGTGGAGAAGGAAAGGGCAGAGTTGTGTTGAAGTGGTAATAGTATTGACGCTAAATTCCAAAACAAGCAAGACCACTTAGTGTTAATTTAAAAAGCACTAGCATCAGGAGTCTGGCTAAGCTTTTTACCTAGGCCCAGATTAGGGAACAGATGGGGGGGAAGGAGTGGCATATGCCTATGTGACTGCCGATGTGCCCTTCATAACACAGCCTTGCAGAACTCATGCTGCATTGTACTGATGGAAGCACACACAGGGTTCTGTGGTCAGTTATGGAGTGTGGAGGCCTGCAGCAATTCAGAATGTGTGTATGGTGTATGGACAGTGCAAACTGTTAAAAACCACTGCATTTTATGCACATTGCATCCTATACTTTACTTATGATTTCCACAGTCATGTAAATGTAACTTCAAATGCATGTGAAATTGTGTGTGACTATTAAGGGTTAGATACATCCAGCCAACTTCTTTAGTTAGGCTTTAGTTCTCCTTTAAGGGGAGGGGGTTTACTATTTCACCAAACATTTCAGCAATGAAAAGGGCAATTTACATTTACGTAGTCACTTCCAGTATGTTATTGAGCATCCATATAAGATGATAAAGGTTTATTTTACAGTGAGGCTGTGAAATTCCATCTCCCCACTATTAGTCTCCCATTATTAATTAGCAGGCAGTCCCCTAGGGTTATAGACATCTAACTGGGTCCTAAAATACAGTTAGGAGGGGGGCCTGTTTCCTTATCTTGCTTAAAGCTATGTCCCTTGATGTTCTACCATTGCCCAGTAGATAATAGGAGAAGTAACCGGATCCGCACACACACAATTTTTTAGCAGTCGGGAATTGCCCTTTTATTGTGCCACCAACAAGATCAATGTTTCGGGAGGGGTTAACCCACCCTTCATCAGGATAACAATATATGTGCAGAAAACACCTTTATACCATTAGCCCCTCCTTTTTACCAATGGTTCCACATTTCTGTGAGAAAATTAACCATTTGTGTCAGAAGCATAGCACTTTCCAAGTACTTAGTCCAATTTTTGGTAGTGTCCATTTCCTTAAACAGTTCGCGAAGTCCAATTCCGGATTATAATCCCAATAACTCTACTCCTTAAAACACCACTATAATTGCAGTAGATTATTATTAATACAGAGAAAAAATGAACTACTCACAGCCAGTGGGGTTGTTACTTAGCCTTAATTCTCTATGCATTCCCCCCGGCAATTCTTATCTGTTAAAAATAGAATGGATGATCAACATACATATATAAATTTAAAGGAAACATGTGAAGCTAAAATTTTCATTGAGACCTTTCGGCCAGAGGGATTTCAGTTTCCAGATCCAAAAGGCCTCATGTTTTGGACTTATCAGGGGGGGAAACCACCCCGATCGCAGATGTATGACCTGATACATTTGACCAGGAGGTGGCTACAACCAGAAACTTTGTCAGCACCCCAGATTGTGGAACGAGTCGTCATGGACAAGTACTTGAGATCCCTGCCTGTCGCCCTCTAAAAGTGGGTGAGCCATGGAGATCCAGCCACAGCTGATAAACTGGTGGATCTTGTTGAAAGGTATTTGGCTGCGGAGAATCTAACGACATCACTTAAAGATTCACAGACTTTCCACTCCAAGACCAGACCGTCCCCAAATTCTGGTAAGATTGTACCAAGGGATGGTGGTGGAGAGAGTGAAAAAGGAAAAGCCAGAGGTAATGTGGGAACTTATTCTTCTGTATGGCGTGAGGGTTGGTCCCCAGAGGCGGAAAAATCATTTGAAATCTTAAAACAGGCTCAAAACCCATTGTTCTACTGTGCCTGATTTAATCAGTGTTCTCATCCAGGGAGTTGCTGGGCTAATCCCTACAATATATACGTGTATATACTGATTATGAACTGCCTAAGGAAGTATCTGCCACCTGTACCTCATGCCACTGCATGTCACTATGGTAAGCACTTGTTTCTTTTCCCCATCCCTTTAAAACTCCAGCACTTATAGCACTGCCAATGACTTGAGTCCCATCTCTACTTTTAGTTCATCTCTCATGTGGCAATGCTTCACTAAACTGTGCACATAGTCTAATGCATCACTTATTATGAGCAGGCTGGTTCCCCTGGAAGCAGTCCAAGTCAATGACTGGCTGTCATACTAGTATGACTCCACTAGCAGTAATTTAGCTGGAGCCCCTGGTGATGCAGGTCATACTCTTTCCCATTGAAAAGAGATGATGGCAAGTTTCTTTGCTCCATGTCCTGGACTGTCCTGGTACTATGGTACAAAATATTCTTTATCTAAGGCCAAACCTGCCCTTGCCACCAATTTAAACAATCCATTCATGGCTGAAAATAGATCTGGTTAACTTTAACACATTGTTGGTAAATAGAGGTTTAATGATTTGGAAAATCTAATTTGTTCCAATGCAGAAAAGGCTTCTTTTTTTTTTTTACAGTGCAGTAACCATAGTTATTGTCGAGGAAACTACTGCAAATCGGAATCTCAGGGGCAGATTTATTAATTGGCAAGATTTCTCCTGAGCTTGAGGAAATAAATGACTTCTACAGAAGAAGATTGCCCTATTTATTACTTTTTCTTTATTTCTTTTTTGGGAGCTCATAGGTCCCAATAACCATTCAAATCAATGGGCACATCAACACGGGTTTGAATTTAAATTTTCCACTACAGGTATTTAAGAATTCACAAGGGCATCTTCACACTTGAGATAATTGATGCAGCCAAATAATGTTAAAAAAAATCAAATGTACGTTTTTTAATTAAATCCAATTAGATAAATATTTATTAGAAATTGTGATGCCAGAGTAACAATAATTATGCTGAATTACACACACTTAGCTAATTTTTTAAACAGCTACTGCAGATTTTTATCTAAAATTGACTAAAATACTGCACACACTAGAAATGTTCATTAGGATCCACCAGATATTCATATGCCCCCTTTCAGCAACAAATACATTTCTCGAAAACAAGTATTGATTACAAGGATACTGACTAATGAGCTGAATGAACTAGTGATGAAAGTCATTAATTGCTTATTTGCCTTCTTTGGGTTTTTTCCCCAAGGGGAGATTCCATGGAATGAATAATTCAGCAACAAATAACATCTCCCTGTCGCCATCATAAAATCATTCATTAATGAGAATAATAGCAACAACATATAGGTATCATCAAAGAAGTTAACACAGTATAGATCTAATCTATCTAGAACATAAATACTCCAGTCCTCAATTAGAAGGCTAAAGTGTTTAAAGTAATAAGTCTATTACCATGTATAAAGAGAAGATATTTCAGAATGTTTACATTACCTTTACATTTAGCTGGAATTGTAAAATGTATAGGTTATCCAGTTGGATGCTTGTGGTATATAGACTGAATACCCATAGAAAGATCAACTGAGGGAAAACTATGTAAGGAATAATTATGTTTTATTATAACCATTTCAGACATAAATGTATCAGGACTGAAATATATTTCTAATGTGATGGCTTTGTGATCATGCAATTCTGAAAGGTTGCTTAACCGCAGCTTGAATGAAGTATAGAAAATAAATAAATAAACTCTATTTCATCTGCAGTATTAATTAATCAAGATAAACTGTTATGCATTATGCTTAGGACCTGAGGTTTTCCAAATAAGGGATGTTTCTTCAATTCGGATCTTCCTTAAGTCTACTAAAAAATAATATCAACAGTAGAGTGTTGGATGTTGTTTGTATTTTTAAGTAGTCCTAGCAGGCATTTGCTGTTTGGTTTGATACAGTAAATATATATATATATATATATATATATATATATATATATATATATATATATATATATATATATATATATATATATGACAATGCACCCCCTACTGTGATTTAAATAGATATTAGTAGTCACTGAGGAGTTATGTGACCATATAAAAGTATGAGGCCGCAAGCCAAGTGCTTTTATACAGGTCACTAACTTCGTAGGGAATTAGCTGGTCTGTAGATTATATTTATACTGTATATACTGTGGCTGACTATGCTATAATGAACCTTCATGGTGTTTGGCATCTTGCTTCATTGTCCTCGAGTGATTATAAATTATAAAATAAATTATAAAACATTGTGACAAAATCAAGTGTCAATTTGCATACAAACTTTTTTTCGGATTATTGGACGAAAACCCCAACTTTTTCAGATTTTGCATTGCAGATCACATAGAGAAACAACTTCAGCGACATCTGTAATTGACATCTACATGACCTCGACAGGTTTGAGATGGGTATTTTCCTAATTTTTAGTAGCTTTGGGGTATGATAAATCTCTAAACAAAATTCCACAGAAAATTGGTGAGATTTCTCAGTAAAGAATAGACAAGGATAGGAAACCATTATTGGTTATAAGTCATTTTTGTCAAGTTACAATACCAAAGTAACTCCTGATCATCTGATCACTAAGGTATACGTAAGGTTCTTCCCTTACTATAGTCTCCTAGAAAGCACAGGGGGAAAATTATGCAAAATTGGAAGACATTTATTTCTTCACCAGTTACTTTACAGGAGCTCACCAACCTGCTCCAGGCAGAGAGAACTATTACATTTACACACACCCATATTCCCTTTTATTCCTAAGTAAGGACTAATTCATTAAACTGATTAGCAAACACTCTATTTTTTCCCATACATGCTCAGTGTACTGTGTACACCCTGACGAAGATTCCAGTACGGAATCGAAACGTTGGTCCACTAATAAACCTTTGAACGACCAGTTGACTTGTGTATCCTGATTAACTCTGGAGTGCCGTCACCGATGGGGTATTTGCATAACTTAATAGACTGGCACCCAGCATTTGGATTTTACTTATGGTGTGCGTTCCATACTCACTTGGACTATATATATATACATGTTTATTTGTTTTTGCTCCTGAGGAAGATCCCTGTGGAGGATCGAAACATTGAGGCTTAATAATAAAACATTTTTTGTTTTTTCACCAAAACCCTGTGAGTGCTGCAATCCTTGTTCACTGCTTATTTACCATGCTGGCATCCAGGTATTAATTTTGTCTACGGAGTGTACTATTCCTTTGGTTTTATATAGTTACATAGTTAAATTGGGTTGAAAAAAATACAAAGTCCATCAAGTTCAACCCCTCCAAATGAAAACCCAGAATCCATACACACACCCCTCTTTACTTGTAATTGAATTCTATATACCCATACCTATGCTAACTATAGAGCTTAGTATCACAATAACCTTTGATATTATGTCTGTCCAAAAAATCATCCAAGCCATTCTTAAAGGCATTAACTGAATCAGCCATCACAACATCACCCGGCAGTGCATTCCACAACCTTACTGTCCTGACTGTGAAGAACCCCCTACGTTGCTTTAAATGAAAGTTTGTTTCTTCTAGTCTAAAGGGGTGGCCTCTGGTATGGTGATCCACTTTATGGGTAAAAAGGTCCCCTGTCTATAATGCCCTCTATTGTACTTCTAAAGTGTAATCATGTCCACTCACAAGCGCCTTTTTTCCAGAGAAAACAACCCCAACCTTGACAGTCTACCCTCATAATTTAAGTCCTCCATCCCTCCAACCAATTAGTTGCACGTCTCTGCACTCTCTCCAGCTCATTTATATCCCTCTTAAGGACTGGTGTCCAAAACTGCACTGCATACTCCAGATGAGGCCTTACCAGGGACCTATAAAGAGGCATAATTATGTTTTCATCCCTTGCGTTATTGCCCTTTTTTATGCAAGACAGAACTTTATTTGCTTTAGTAGCCACAGAATGACACTGCCCAGAATTAGACAACTTGTTATCTACAAAAACCCCTAGATCCTTCTCATTTAAGGAAACTCCCAACACACTGTCTTTCAGTGTATAACTTGCATTTATATTATTTTTTTAGTGCATAACCTTGCATTTATTAACATTGAACCTCATTTTCCAGTTTTCTGCCCAGTTTTCCAACTTAAGACAAATCACTCTGCAAAGTGGCAGCATCCTGCATGGAACCTATAGTTCTGCACAATTTAGTATCATCTGCAAAAATAGAAATAGTACTTTCAATGCCCACCTCCAGGTCATTAATAAACAAGTTGAAAAGCAAGGGACCTAGTACAGAGCCCTGCGGTACTCCACTAACAACACTGGTCCAATTAGAAAATGTTCCATTTACCACCACTCTTTGTAGTCTATCTTTTAGCCAATTCTCTATCCAGGTACAAATACTATGTTCCAGGCCAACATTCCTTAATTTGACCAGTAACCTTTTGTGTGGCACTGTATCAAATGCTTAAGCAAAGTCTAAGTAAATTACATCCACTGCCATCCCAGAATCGAGGTCTCTACTTACCTACTCATAAAAAGAAATTAAGTTAGTCTGGCAAGATCTATAACGCATAAAACCAAGCTGGCAGAACTCATAGTATTATGATTTGCTATGAAGTCCAGTATCTTATCCTTTATTAACCCTTTGAAAAGCTTTCCTACCACTGACGTCAGACTAACTGGCCTATAGTTTTGAGGCTGAGAACGGGATCCTTTTTTGAACAGAGGCACCACATTAGCAATTCGCCAGTCTCTCGGCACTATGCCAGATCTCAATCAATCCTGAAAAATTAAGTAAAGAGGTTTGGCAATCACAGAGCTAAGCTCGCTAAGTACCCTGGAATGAATACCATCTGGCCCCGGACCTTTGTTAATGTTAACATGTTCTAGTTTCTTTTGAATTTCATCATGTGTGAACCATGCATAGTTGTATTACTAGAATTGGGACTATTAAGAAGGAAACCTTCACTTATTGGTTCCTCATTTGTGTAGACAGATGAAAAATATGAGTTCAGAATCTGCGCTTTTATTTTGTTTTCATCAACCAGCTGACCCCCCTCTAATAGTAAGGGTCCCACCCCTTCCTGCTTCATTTTTTTACTATTAACATATTTAAAAAATAATTTTGGATTTTTTTTACTGTTTGCTGCAATATCCTTTTCTATATCAATTTTAACTTGCTTTATAGCTTCTTTGCATGATTTATTGGCCTCCTTGTACCTTATAAATGATTTGGCTGTCCCAGCTAACCTGAAAGCCTTAAAAGCATGTCTTTTCTTACCCACTTCAACACCAACGCTTCTATTGAACCAAAAAGGTTTTGCTTTGCAACAACGTTCCTTGCTTGCAAGTGGAATATACTGACACTGAATTTATTAAGCAGCATTTTAAAGACTTCCCATTTTTGTTCTGTGTTTAACCCTATGAAACGCATTTCCCACTTAATATGTTGCAGAGATGCCCTTATACTGTCAAAGTTTGCACGTCTGAAATTTAGTATTTTAGTTACTCCTTATAGAATTGCTTCTGCAATAGAATCTCAAAGGAGACCATGTTATGATCACTATTCCCTAAATGCTCACCCACACAAATGTTAGAAATGAGTTCCATATTATTAGTTATTACAAGGTCCAAAAGAGAGTTATTCCTAGTAGGTTCTTGAACGAGCTGGAATAAAAAGTTGTCATTCAGCATATTTACAAACCTACTAGCTTTTTCTGTCTTATTCCCCATTACCCCAGTCAATGTCTGGATAATTGAAGTCACCCATAGCAACAACTTGACCCAGTTGTGAAGCCGCTTGCAAGAGTAGCTGGGCTTCATACTCGACACTTATACAAGGTGGTTTATAGCATACACCAATGATAATTCTTTTAGTAACCTTTTGCCCATTCAAAATCTCTACCCAGAGGGATTCTACACCCTCATTAGTGCCAGCTATGGTTATTTCTTTAGCGCATGGCTTTAATTCAGGCTTTACATACAAACACACTCCTCCACCCTTTTTAATCCCTCTGTCCCTCCTAAAAAGGGTGTAACCATTTAAATTCACAATCCAGTCACATGTTTCATCCCACCAGGTCTCAGTGATACCAATTATATCATAATTTTTAGAGCATGCAATTAATTCTAGGTTTCCCATTTTACCTGACAAACTCCGTGCATTTGCCAGCATACAGCGTAGGTTACTACTTTTACTTTTGAAATTTGCATTACTTAGTGGAGAATTATATGTTAAGTTAGTATTATTCTGTTTAAGACCTGAAGCAGCAAAAGGACCCAAATTGGCTCCGGAAAGACCCGAATTGCCGGCAGAAAGACCCAAAGTTATAGAAAAACCTGAAGCCAGAAAGGAGCCGAATGCTGTGTAAAAAGGCTGAAGAATCTGTCATCACCGAGGACAAGGGGATGAAGAACCTAAGTAAATTCCACTGAATCGCAATGATTTTTTTTTTTTTTTTTATTGAAACACCTTTTGTTTAAAATTTTATATCGGGCCACTGACCACCAATGTATTTTTTATGGGGCCTTGACCACCGAGGGGGGGCTCGGCAACCAATTTTAATTTTTTTTTCTATGGGGCCCCTGACCACCTGTTTTTTTTTTTAACTTGTAAGGTGGGGCCTGGCCACCAACGTTTTTTTTAACTTGTAGGGGGAACCTTGGCCACCAATGGGTTTTAGCATTCATGTTTGGTTAGTTTGGTTTTATTTTTACTTTAGTAAATATATAGTAACATAGTACTAACATAGAAAGTTCACACGTCCATCTACCTATAGTTCAACCTTTCAACTCTAGTTTAACTTTCCTAACTGTTAGTAGATCCAGAGAAAGGCAAAAAACTTTGAAGCCTCTCCAATTTGCCTCAGAGGGGGAAAAAACTCCTTCCTGACTGTAATAGAAATACCTGTGTGGCGGGGACGCCCACCGCGACATCGCCGGGGATGCACGCCGCATGCTCCAGCGCCAGTGCCATCAGCGCCATCTTGCCCCACTATGGGTGCGCGTGCGCGCTTCCGTGTCCTTTAAAGGTGCAGGTGCGCTGGCGTGATGACGCCAGCGCGCAGTGTCGCCAAATTTAAACAGTATACATAGACTGAAAGGGCTTCCAGAGGGTGCCCGTGATAGAATCTTTATTCTAGTGGTTCCTGAAGCCTTATGCTGTTTGTTCCTGTAAATTTTTTCTGTGATTTCCGGTTTTGATCCCTACCTGTTCCTGACTATTCTGATATCCGAACTTTGACCTTTGCCTGCTTCTCGACTACTCTTTCTGCCTGATCCCATCTGTTTGATTATCCGGTTTTGACCCTTGCCTGCTTGACAATTCTTGATATCTGCCTGCCTCGACCCAGCCTGTCTGACGATTCTCTTGCCTGCTCCATTTGTACTGTGACTTTCGGCCCAAAAGACTCTGCTAACAGCCGTGCCCCGTTGCCAGCCAGAACATCTCGCCTTGCACCTCTCGTTAAGTCCAGATGGCACCCAAGTAAGCTGAGGGCTCCTCCCGAAGCCCAACGGTGGTCACACTACTGGTGAAGCCGAGCCGAGACCAGGGTGCTTGGCACTTGTTCTGGTATTGGGTGCCGGTCATGACACTGACTCAAAGATGGCAACCGGACTAGTCCCTGGATCAACTTGTACTATGAGCTATATTCCAAAACCCTGTATGCTCTCATTTGCTAAAAAGCCACCCAACCCCTTCTTAAAGCTATCTAATGTATCAGCCTGTATGATTGATTCAGGTAGAGAATTCCATATCGTCACTGTTCTCACTGTAAAAAAACCCTTCCGAATATTTAAGCAGAACTTCCTTTCTTCTAATCGGAATGGGTGACTTCGCGTCAGCTGGAAAGCCTACTTTACCTACTGTTAAATAAAGCATTAGTGGGATTATTTTTCTGATTTTAAGGTGATATCTGCCTTTTCCTTTTGACATTAATCAATGGGATAAGAGGCCTCACGCCCAGGATTTGTGGAGGGGCCCGCACAGGAAATTCAGTCCTGAGAGGCCCCCATTCCCATGTATCTAAGGAGCTGTTGTGTTTGGAAAAAATTGGCAATATGAGAGCTGTTTTCTATGATGAACAGTTTAGCATAGCGAAACGAGTTTCTCTAACAATGTGCATGCTATTGCAGAGCTACCTTCCAACATTTTTTTCAGTTCAGTTGTTTCCAGATAGTTCCCCAAAAAAAGTATTTTTTACAATTATCTTCTATTTTCTATATGTGATTGGTTTACTAATATTGAAGCATACAATTTCATTTTCACCCCTTTAAGTTATTCTGAAGCATTTCTGGGGGCCAGGGGTTGCTGACTCTGTAAACTGTTATAAATAATATATATAGTTGATACATTTCTTATCTTTAGCTCTGCTGAGCAAATTCACTTAGTTTCATTAAAGGCAGCTGTCATAACTGATACACTAGTTGCTAATATTCCACTGATCTTGCTGAGAAATATATCTACATGGGGCACATTTACTAAGCTCGAGTGAAGGATTCGAATGAAAAAAACTTCGAATTTCAAAGTATTTTTTTGGGTACTTCGACCATTGAATAGGCTACTATGACCTTCGACTTTGATTCGAATGATTCGAACTAAAAATCGTTTGACTATTCGACCATTCGATAGTCGAAGTACTGTCTCTTTAAAAAATACTTTGACTACATATTTTGGCACTTTAAACCTACCGAAGTATAATGTTAGCCTATGGGGACCTTTCCCAGCACTTTACTTTTTTTTTGATCGAAGAAAAATCCTTCGATCGATCGCTTTAAAGGAGAAGGAAAGGTTAAAACTAATTAAGCCTTATCAAAAAGGTCCATCTAAATATACCAGTAAACCCCCAAAGTAGAGTCCCCTGTCAAAAGAAACACTGCATTTCTTTCCTTCTATTGTGTACACATAGGCTTCTGTATCAGACTTCCTGCCTTCAGCTTAAACCTAATTGCCCTGGGCAAGAGCATGCTCAGTTTGCTCCTCTTCCCCCCCTCCCCTCTCTACTGTAATCTGAGCCCAGAGCAGGGAGAGACTCAGGCAGGATGTGATATCACACCACGTTAATACTGCAGCTCCTATCCTAAACAAACAGAGAGTTTCTAGAGCTTTTTACTCAGGTATGGTAAAACATTCTACAGAATAAATATAGCATTCTAGCTTGCACTATTGCAGATAATCTATTGGTAATAAAATGCCTCCGTAGCTTTCCTTCTCCTTTAAATAGTTTGTATCGTTTGATTCAAAGGATTTAACCTTTGATCAATCGAAGGATTTGTGCTAATTCCTTCAAATTCGAAGGATTTAAATTCGAGGGTCGAATTTGAGGGTAAATTAACCCTCGATATTCGACCCTTGATAAATGTGCCCCCTAATGTAGCAAATTGTAACATTTTAAAATCTGCTCCTGGATTAACTGCACAAGAACATCAAGGATGTTATTTACTAAAACTCAAATTACTATTATTTTTTTTTAAGTTGACATAACTCCCATCCATGCACTGAGCTCATTTATCAATAATGCTTCTTGAAAAAGTTGGAGCGAAAAAATATAAGCGAAAAAATATTGCAACAAGTTTGTGTGTCAATTCAAATCATTTGATTTAAACCTCTTTAACTTTAAAAGCTCAACTTTGGAAAAACAGTAAAAAAATAAAATGGAAGGCTATTGAAAAAAGTCTTTATTTCTGGTGAACAATCTGAAAAAAACTGAACTGAAAATTTGGTGAACAGTCCCTTTAAACTCAATATAATTTTTGCCTTCACATTGACAATACATTTTGTTAGCTTTATGAATTTTTTGGCAAAGCAAAATGCACCAGTTTTGCTCATTGCTAATGCTGCATCTGTAGAGATCTTTTTTTAAATTCAAAAACCACACATTTTTAGAGAATCATGGAAAAAATCAAAATTCAGTTGTTAGTAAATGACCCTGTAATATTCTGCATAGAGTTGAACCAGGGACCTGGTGATTATGGTTTGTCTGAGTTACCACTGCTCTATGTGAGCAGACAGCTCAGGCCATCGTTCACTGCCATATAAATTCTTGTATATTCTTGCTTGGCCAGAACTCTCCCCCTGGTCCTCTCATACTAAGACCTGGCAGCATCTGAGTGTCACGGTTGGCGCCCTAAATCCAGAACAAGTGCTAGGCTCCCTGGTCTCGGCTCTACTTCCTCTTGTAGCAGCCGTCTTTCAGTTCGGGAGGAGCCCTCGGATGCTGCCAGGTCTTAATAAAAGAGCAAGAGTTCTGGACTGGCAAAGGGCACACTCATTATCAAGGTTTTTGGTTGGAAGGCACAGTTCTTGGAATAGACAAAAGCATGGTTAGACAGGCCGGGTCGGTGCAGGCAGGGTTCAAGCAAGGTCAGACAGGCTGGGTCGATGCAGGCAGAGTTCAAGGATAGTCAGACAGGCAATGGTCAATACCAGTAGAATCGTTAAACAGGCTGGAGTCAGGATTAGCAGAGTTCAGGATAGTCGGGCAGGCAAGGGTCAATATTGGCAGCGTTCAGAATAATCAGACAGGCAGGAATCAAACACAAATTAAACACACCCAGGATACTAGCAAGTAGACCTAACAACGTGCAATGAGTTTGTGATCAGAGCCCCTTTAAATATCCGAATTTCGTGCCATTGCAATGACGTAATGGCGCTCGTGACGCACCAAAACCCGGAACTGTGTGCCTCGTGCACTATAGTGAAGCCGGCAAGAGAAAGAAGAGGATCACTGCGGCAGGCATCCCCGCCGAAGGTGCGGCAGGTGTCTCTGCCAACCCACTAGACAACCAGGGTCTTCACACTGAGTAGCTGAGGGCTCCTCCCGAGGACAAAGGTGGCTGCTACAGGTGGAAGACTAACCCGCGACCGGGACCTTGAGGTTTGTTCTGGGTTTGGGATGCCAATCGTTACAGACCCCCTAAATCTATAATAACTCAATCTACATGCTTAAAGAGGTGAGGCTACAGGAAGAGACCCTACCTATAACTGTACATATAATAATATTTGAGGAGGCAAAATCCATATGAGGATGGTGGATATTTCCTGTAATTAAGCTGCAGTTCCTCTGGGCTGGTAAACTTATACAGTATTTCCTAATCCTTTGTCAGACTTCATTTCTTCATGAGATCTGCTTTCATTTTTGCTAGAAATTAATATAGGTGGCATGAAAGTAACAATATTTTACATAGAAACGTAACCCAGCTTTTAAATTTTACTAATTTTTATTTGATGTGAAACAAATATCTGGGGTTGCTTAAATCATTGCTTTTATATTTCTATATTTCTATTATAATGGCTCTTAAAATGAAAAGCATTATGCATCATCCTCATGTGGATTTTGCCTCCCCATCTATTACTATTATTATTATATATATTGTGATAACAGACATTCATTAAAAAATTATTACATAGCTGAACTTCCACATTTCCAAATGAAAACAAAATTATCTTCATTCCAGTGAAAAAATTATACCATTGATATGAATTAGTATTTTTTATACTGGAAGATTCCTAATGTCTGTCTTTTAAAAATAATGACATTAAGAGACCAATGTAATGGCATTGCAAATGTCTAATTTCTGCATTAGTGAAAGCAACATGCTGGAGCACTTAGATACTGAGCTCTAAATCAATTACTATTATACCACAACCCTGTGTGTAATCTGTTTTTTCATCACCACCATCAAGCTAGCGCCCTCCTGAACCGAGCGATAACTGTATTGACTTCTAGAAGTTAGGAGCATCTCTTGTGATTAGCACAGAGAAAGAAAAATCAAATCCCTCTGGAGAGCAGCTTAGACTTAAAGTTTTCTTGATTAAAAATAGAAAAAAGTGCATGGAGTAAATTAAAAAATAAGTTGCCTCTGCTGGGCAATAAGTGATGGCAATATAACAATGTTGCAAACATTCTGAAATTCAGAAATTTTGTTTGAAACTAAAAGGTTTATAAAGCAGGGTTATTCTTGTACTGTACATTCATATATTCAGAAAAACCTTTTGATTTTTTTTAATGATAAACTTTGGCAGACTTACATTAAATGTACTCAAGCAATCCAGAAAACAGGTCTCATCAGTTGATTTGAAAAGTCAGAAGCTAACTCTTGCTAAGTTGTTTTTAGGTAGATCCCCAAATAAAGACTTTTTTCAATTAATTAATATTTTATATTTGTGAACATTTTCTAATATTGAAGTTTAAAGTTTAGTTTTTCACCAAATTATGTCTTTCTAAACAGACTCTGACCACTGGATCATTATACATTTACTTATACATACATTTATACACTTACTGTACATAATATTCACATGTTCGAATTTTTGCTTGCAGAATTATCAAAAAACAAAAATGTTGATGCCCAATGCACCTAGAATCACTTTTTTGGACAGTGGTCAATTGCGATTTATTTTGCGAATAGTGCCCCAGTCCCGACCATCTTTGTGCCCTAATATAGTAACATAGTACTAACATAGAAAGTTAACACCTGTCCATCTACATATAGTTCAACCTTTCAACTCTAGTTAAACTTGCCTAACTGCTAGTTGATCCAGAGAAAGGCAAAAAACTTTGAAGACTCTCCAATTTGCCTCAGAGGGGGAAAAAACTCCTTCATGACTAAAATATGGCAACTGGATCAACTTGTACTATGAGCTATTTTCCAAAACCATGTATGCTCTCATTTGCTAAAAAGCCACCCAACCCTTTCTTAAAGCTATTGTATCAGCCTGTATGAATGATTCAGGGAGAGAATTCCACATCGTCACTGCTCTCACTGCAAAAAAACCCTTCCGAATATTTAGGTGGAACTTCCTTTCTTCTAATCGGAATGGGTGACCTTGCATCAGCTGGAAAGACCTACTGGTAAATAAAGCATTAGAGAAATGATCCCCTTGTATATTTATACATATATATCATATCACCCCTCTTCTCCAGCGCGACCGCCCCCCCAACTTGGCCAGTCCTCATAGCTAAGATTTTACATACCTTTTACCGGCTTGGTTGCCCTTGGCTGTAACCTCTCTAATTCAATATTGTCCTGTTTGAGCACTGGAGACCAAAACTGCACAGGATATTCTAAATGGGACCTTACCAGTGCTCTATACAGTGGAAGAATAACCCCTTCCACCCGTGAATCAATGCCCCTTTTAATATAGCTCAAGACCTTATTTGCCCTTGATGCTACTGACTGGCATTGCTTGCTACAGCCAAGTTTATTATCTACAAAGACTTCAAGGTCCTTTTCCATTATGGATTTGCTTAGTCCCATTAAGGGTATAAGTGGATTGGATATTTTTACATGACTTTACATTTATCAACATTAAATCTCATTTGCCACTTACAGTAACTGCCCAAGATACTTTTGCAAGGGTGCTGCATCCTGGATGGAATTAATTAGGCTGGATAGTTTTATGTCATATGCAAACACTGACACCTTACTTACAATACCCTCCCCTAAGTCATTAATGAACAAGTTAAATAAAAGTGGACCTGAGGGACCCCACTAAGAACCTTACTCCAAGAAGAGAATATACCATTAACAACCACCCTCTGTACCCGATCCCGTAGCCAGTTTCCTATACATGTTCAAACGACATAAATAAGCCCAACAGACCTTAGTCTTTTGTGGGGCACGGTATCAAAACTTTGTCAAAATCCTAATAGATCACATCTACTGTCCCCCCCCCCCACTGTCCGGCATCTTATTTACCTCATTATAAAAAGCAATAAAATTTGTCTGACATGACCTATCCTTTATAAAGCCATGCTGATTGCTGCTCATAACACCATTCACTAGGACAAAAATTTGAATGTGATGCCTTAACAAGCATTCAAATAATTTGCCAATTACAAATGTCAAATTTACTTGCCTATAATTGCCAGGCTAAGACCATATTCCCTTTTAAATATTGTTTATTTTTCCATCATGTGTAGGAGTTCTGAATTTTTTCCTCCCTCCCCACTGGGTGAGGAAAAAAAAAGTTGTTTTCAGAAGCTTTCTTTCAAAAATATTTAATCCATTGACACTTTTTGTGTTAGGGATCTGTTGGTAACTACAGTTTGAGCCATATCACAGTTAGGTCTTTATTTTACTATGTCTGTTCAAGATGGAAGAAAACAGCTTCTTAAAAGCAATAAAGCATCTTCTGTCAACTGCAATTTTTGTTTTATTTCATATTATATATTGCAATTTAACATTGATCTTAAGGTTATTCAAATTTTCAAGACTCCTTTATCCTATCCTAACTGTAACTGTCTTCTATTCTTTTGTTTTCTGTTATCTATATGTATAATTAGACCAACATGTTTTGCTTCTCTTTTTAACAGAGAATACATTTCTTTTATTCTGATCTCCTGATAATCACATCATCAACATATGCAGCTACTTGACACATTCTGTATCTTATATTCCCATCATAATTTATTTTTCTTGTGACTACTTTAAGAACCAGATTAAACAGATTAAACAGAATAATACAGAAAAGGTTGTGTGACTCCTTCTTTTATTTGAACACTCCTTACTATTTTTCTGGGAATCCCTAAAATTTATATAGACTATATAGTGTTTGGTAACACTTGAATTTTTAATTTTTTTTTATTAAAACAAAGTTGACCTAACTTCCATCCACAAATGTACCTAACTTATCAAACATAAGATTGAAAAATGTTGTTTCGGGAAAAGTCTCAATAAAATCAAGTGACAAAAATGAATGTGACAATTCAAATCGTATGACTTTTTTGAATTTGCCTCTCGAATTGTATGACTTTTTCAAGTTGTCACGTGATAAATTCAACTTTTTTGGATTATCGTACAAAAATCTGTGCAGATCACAATGTCAAGAAACATCTTCAAATTGTAAAATGGACATCTGCCATTGACTTTTACATGACTTCGCTGGGGTATTTTTGGATTTTTAGCAGCTTTGGAACATAATAAATATCTAAAAATTCAAGTTTTTTTCCCTTCTAAAAATTTGTTTTTTTTCCCTTTTAAAAACTCGACCAGAAAAATTTTAGGTTTAATAAATAGGCCCCATAATATAAACATAGACAGTGTCATATTCCATAAATTTTTAACTGTTCGTCTCAGCATATATGCAGTCAGAGGTTGATCACCCAGCTCTAAACCCGCATTGGTAGTCGCCAATTACTTTTTCTGCCCACTGCACTGGCTGGCATTTCAGCAATTTGGTTCTTATTTTGTCACTAATAATGACCTTATCATTTTTTATTTTCATTATAATTTACTACATATAATTTAGTTCAGGTGTTTTAACTTCTGCATTTACTAACACATATATGTCCTCCTCATCTAATTCATCTTGATTTTCATTTTACCTGTGTAAAATGAAGGGCACCTATCATCGTAGAATGTTTCACTGCAGCAACAGTCATTTTCCAAAAAAATGCATGCATCCATGTTGGGCTACACACATGGCCATAATGAGCGGCTCACCAATCATTTGCATTAGTCATCATAGTCACCAGCACTGGAAGAGGGGGGACAAAACATTCTGCAACTTGCTAGGACCCTACCTATGTCTGGTCATAAGCCACCATAATTTGACCTAAAAGTGAATTTTTGGCCACAGTATGGCATTATAAACCCAAGGTCTAGTGGCTTATGACCAGACATTAGTATGGTCTTCGCTAGTTGAAGCATAGTTTGCCTGACTACTGTTAATGACCTATAGCCTTACTACAACCCTGCTGATATTCTGCCTACCATGACCTGAGAATCTCTATACAGTCATTGATTTGATGCAGTGAATCTTGTAGTGTATTATTACTTTATCATCATGGTTATTTAGCCTGGAAGCGTTATGGGATGAGAAATCTGAAACATACCACTGCAACTGGAACTGGCGAACCTGCCCTCCACTTATATCCTGATATTGTAGTGAGATTATCACAATTTTTATTATCAAATCATTTTATATAAAAGTTAATTTTTAGTAGAAATCAACTTCTCCTAAATATTGAATTCCTACATAGAGGGTGGTGCAGTTGGATATACAGTCTTTTTTTAATTAAGTGTGGACACCCAGGAGTGGATAAAAGGATCGAGTTGTATTATCCATGAAAATTCGAGTTTATGAAGGTTATTTATTTTGGTCAAAAATCA
This sequence comes from Xenopus laevis, assembly GCF_017654675.1. Classification (NCBI taxonomy): domain Eukaryota; kingdom Metazoa; phylum Chordata; class Amphibia; order Anura; family Pipidae; genus Xenopus; species Xenopus laevis. The sequence continues at coordinate 76,007,654 of NC_054373.1, read as the reverse complement.
GTTTTCATAAAACTAAAAATGTTCAAGATTTATTATACCCTGACCCTGGAAATAGCTAGAATTCAAAAATACACCTTCAAAAACCTGTCAAGGTCATGTAGGAGTCAATAGCTGAGGTCCCTCAAACCATTTAAAGTTTTTTATAGCCATCATGATCTTCAAGTGTTTTTCGGAGGGTTTTGCCCAAAAACTTGATCACTTTGAGCAATTCAATTAATTCGAGTTTTCAGGTTGTTGATCCCGAACTTGCTGAATAACGTTTTTTCCATTCAAGTTTTAAATAAGAAACCATTTGAGTTCTGTGTTGATTCGAGTATAAAAAAAACTCTAAAATTCAACCTTTGATAAATAACCCCATTAACTGATATTGTTTGTTGTTCTTAAATTTTCTGGATAGGCAACACACCCTTTTTTCTGGCATAAGACAATGATTACTTCACATGTTGTGCAAGGTCTACTTCTCCTTCTGTCTGGGTATTTATGCAGTGAAGGAGAATGACTAGCAAAAAATATGACTTCATCTTGATTAGTTAAAGTTACGAAGGTTTGATATGGACAAAAAAGTTGTGCTTAATACACATTCATTTTTATTGACCTAAATTACAAATGATGAAAAGTTATTATTAACATTTAACCACTGATTGACTGTGAGCCTAGCATTAGTTCTGGATTCTGGATGCCGACCGTCCATATAAATCATATTGGTAGATTTGAATGTCAAATTAATTAGGACAATTTATTTCTATGTGTCTATGTGTATGTAGTATGTGTTCAAGTCGGTGAGTAGGCATGAAAGAACACTAGATAGAAAGCTTCCCTTTATTCTGGTCTTCTGTACTCTAAATACATTTCATGTTTTCAAGGCTGTGCCAGTTTTAATCAAATAGAAAGCAAAACAAAAGGTCAGTGAAAGGTGTGCTTTTTGATGTGGATTATAGTGTTGTATATACAACTTTACACACACTCATATTCCATTTCACAGATGTCAAAACAGAATAAATGAACTCTTATTAGGACCTAACAGTGTAATGCATGTTAAACTATACGATAAAATGCAATTTCTAATTTCTAAAATTATTTAAGGACAGTGCTGGCCCTCACTATCTACCTTATCAAATAAAGAGGTGACTTTCTTTATTATTATTGCTTGTATATACAAATACTGTTAATATGTTTTCTACTTTGGTCTGTTTAAAAGGAAAATGAAGGAGGGATTACTTACTTTCTATGTTCTCCCCTGAATGAGATTGTAAAGTATGGGATCATTGTTTATCTTGGGTGAAATCTGTGCTAAGTCTCAGCTGTAGAGGACAAAGTCGAATCACTTGTACCTCAGCACTCCACTAGCTCAAGGAAATAGTTTATCAATTTTTAAATGCTGCATCACTTTATTGTTCCTGGTGGAGCATAATGCTTTATCAGTACTTGGTGTCTTCATTGTAGGAATCCATCATGTTTTGTTCTCTTATTCTTCTGACTACTGGCAGTGGAACACGCTCTAACGTCCAATATTAAGTTACCATCCCAGCTCACTGGCCAGGTTGCCTGTTTGACAAAGGTGTAGTGGCAGTGCACTATGCCATGCTTTCCATGCAGTGGTATAACTATTGTTGTAGCAGACCCCATGGGACCAGTGGACAGAAAGAAATCCTTGGGGTCAGGATTTACAATGGAAACAAAGAAAACAAAGCAGAGATGACATGCGTCTATTGTCTCTCTGCCATTCGAGTAAAGTGTAAAATGAAGCTGCACTCCACTGTACTCTCCCTGAATATTTTGACTAGCCTCTGAGAACTGGCAGTGGTCAGCATATATGCTTTTTTCTGTTTGTTTCTATTGTTAATCCTCCCTTTGCCTGTTCTGTCACCCAATTAGAAGCTTGGCATTCTTCAATAATGCTATAGCTTTTTTAAATCTGACCAACAGGATATTGCTGGGGTGGTAGATATGGAAAACAAACATATTTTGAATTTCATGGCTTTTTCAAGCTTTTTTTTCCATAGAGGGCAGTGAGTTAGAATAATGTTTGAATATGACTTTTTTGCAGTTCTTTACAGAGAAGGTCTCAGCAGCAGTTGCTTTCACTTGTGTATGACTGATCATGCACCATTGCCAAAACAGTGATACAGTACATAATATTGCTATCTTGATGCTCTGGGAGCATTTTTCAGTATGTTCTCCCTGAGTAGATATAGTTTTGGTTTCCTTCCACAGTCTATATAATGGTTACCTGATCAAACTGGCCCAAGTATGCACATAGCAGAAAAAACCTACTTGCAAGCGTTAATGAGGCAGGGACTGATGTGACTGATCAAGTATCATATTTTGGCTTTTTGTTAATAAAGAAAATAAAATAATAGTGACTGCATATAGTGTGTTTATTTTTGTTTTTGTGTACATATTTTATTACAAGTTCAAGGTAACATAAGTAGAGGCTATGACTAGTAAGATATATGTAATACTGTATTTTACTGGAGGTCTTAAACATTAGCTGTTGCTTACATTGTAAACAGTGAGTTTAATTTATAAAGGGTTTTGCAAATGATGCTAGGCTGGAGTATATCAGAGATCTAAATACAACAGCAACTAATAAATACAATTTAATGTTCAAAAAGACTTTATATTACAGCCCTATCTAGGGTCTTGAGCAGTAACAATATTAAAACAATCTCAGTCATTCAGTATGTATGAATTCTGAACACGTCAACCATATCAAGGTTTAATCTATATTAATTAATCTATTAAAAGTCAGACCAGCAAAGGCTGTGTATTATCTGTATCCTAACTGTTATGTTTTGGGTAGCCGAGGAAGAATAGAGTATAACAGTGCTTTATTAGCAGAGTCAAGCAGGCATTACACAACAGTAAGCTTTCACTTTCACTTTTAAGATCTCCAGGAATTATGCACAGTATGTCTTGAGCACAGTGACATCTACAGGCCATTTGTATAAACACCACACAAACCCAATTATTTTAGATGTTACTCAAACCTTTTATTTCTGGAGCTACTGTACATGTTGTAGGCTGATCACGTTAAGTATTTATATTCGGAATTTATAGTGTGGCAACATAATGACAGACTATTATTAAATGTGAATTTTAGAAGTTGTAATTCCGAAGAGCTATATTTGATAAGTGGGAAATCTTCAGGTTTCGACATTAATGTCACATAGGGTAATTTGTACATGTGATTACAGCACAAGGGTGTAATTAATGTGAAAAAAGAGGATACATGTTTTTGGGGATGAGTATGAAAAATGTAAAGCAGATATTTCCTGTACCATTTAGATACTGCCTGATGAGAATTATAATACACAAATAATACAGAAAATCACCCAAAAACCAGTAACATAATCTGTGTTATGGGTGTGATTAATCAGAATTTTTACTGGGACTGTTATACATTGTCTAATAGACCAGTCTATAGGGCTATTATACATTGTCTAATCGACCAGTGCACTTTTATGAGCAGTACGGTTTTGCAGCAGAATTTTTCTGTAAGTTAGAATATCTCCATGCTGTCTATTTTGGAGGAAAATGCAGACACTGTTATTATTGCCTTTTGCATCAACCAATGGGATAGGAGCTGAAGGAGCATTTATTTCTATGAAGCAAGGTTGTAGTATAGTGGAAAGGTGTCAAGGATTAGGTAGGGGGCACTGTGGAGACAGATGGGGAAAGGGCGAGTCCTTGAGGCAGGAGCTATATGTGCCTAGGGAACACGTAAAGGGAAGGCAGGAACAGTTTGAAGAGGGCGATGAGTCAGACTGGATCAGGAGCAGAGCAGAACAGGACAGAGAGGGCGGAGATCAGGACTGGACTAGGCAGGATGAAGAGGGTGACGGCTCAGGACAGGAACAGACTGAATGGAGCAGGAGTGGAACAGGAACAGACTGGATGGGACAGGACGGTGCGGGCGTAGATCAGATCAAACTAGGAATAGAGTGCAGAAGGAGACTAGAGCAGGAGAGGACTGGAGAGCAGGATAACGAGAGGACTGGAGAGCAGGATAACAAGAGAGTACTGGAAAAGGCAGGGCAAGATGCAGAGTGAGATGAGGGGGTACAAGGTACAAGGCAGGGTCAGGAAGCAAGAATCAGGAACAGGTGAGGCAAGATCAGTACAAGGTGAAGTCAGGGAAAGGTACAAGGTAGAATAAGTTAAGGCAAGATCAGGTTTGGAGTGAGGAACAAAGCAAGATACGGAATAGCAAGGAAAGCTGGGCAGGGCAAAGTCAAGACAAGGATAAAGCAAGGAGAGATCAAGGTTTAAAGCTGGACCGGAGCAGAACTAGAAAGGGAAGGTAAAGCAGAACAAGAGAAGACAAGATTCAGAGCCAGGCAGGACAAGACAGGGAAGAGTTCAGACAAGACAAGGCAAGGCAAGGAGGCTAGAACTGAAACCCTTAGCTAGGGACAATGCCATACTGCTAGTCTGAGAAGGTGTCTTTGGAGGGCTGACCTTAAATAGGGCAGAGTCAGCCCTGATTGGCTGATTGTAACTAATCAGGCGGCAGCTGGGCTGGGGCTGGAGAGGCCAATCAGGTTGCAGCTGGGTTGGGGCTGCAGAGGCCAGGTAACATATAGCAAGCATGCCTACAGGCTGCTCATCTGACCAAATGGTTAAGGCATTGAGCCAGAAACCCAAAGGTCCCTGGCTTGAATCCCAGCAATACCTGACAAAAGGAGCTTCTAACAATCTAGATCAATTGATATGCTACAGCAGAGCAAGAACACTTTAAATGACATGCAAACACCCCACAAAAAAATTAATTAGTGAACAGTTTATCTGAAATCATTAAATACCATCCACCCTGGTTGTTAAAAGGTTAATAGTAAGACTGCAGCATCCACTTAATCACTTAGGATCTATTTTCCTCCTCTAACCCACTAGGCTCATTCCCTTGGGAATTTACTTTGGCTGTTGAAATCTCATCCGCAGGGACATCGCCAATTTACTAGCAGGCATACATGACAATTCACTATCAAAAGAGACTGTGGCTAGCCAGTTTTTGTGCCCTATCGCCAGACACATTTTTGCTCAGGCAAATGATCGTGTCTGATCGTTCCCTCTTTCTCCAGAGTTTCCTTTGCCACCTTAGACCAGGCAAACTGATAAAATGAAGCTACATCCTCTTCAATCCTATGTCAGTGACATCATATCCCGTATGCCGAAAAGTCATAAAAGTTGTAAAAAAAACGGTGGCATCTTTTCATTTTTTAAAGCGAGATTGCATTCAAAAGTCCTAACTATTAAAGATTTTTTTAACCAACTTGGAGGGGCATGCCACATTTGTTTCAGGGTGGGCTCATGTCTAGGGCATTAGAGGATCTCTTTATTCTTTATTTTACTTACTTGGACATTTGTAATAATAAGGGGCCACTTCAGGCATTCTAACCAATATCACTAATTAAGATGTCTATATGACATATATGTAGCCGCCCTATTCAAATTGACTTTAGCATAAGAGTACTAACGAAATTTTGCTAGGCAGAATTGAACGCTAGTGAAAGATTGCTAAGAAATGCTCACGCTGATGAATAAAGGCTAGCGAAACTTCACCAGCATTCGACTGCTGAAAAGCATCTTCACATTTTAGTGAAGTAGCGTACTGCGTGTGTGCTAAGCATGGCGGATCATTCAATGGCCCTTTAGCAAATTTGCCTCCTGAACTCTTAACCATTACAGTGCCCAAGCCTCTGTAAGCCTGCATTCTTCATTGCATGGACTTTACAGTGCAAATGTATTATTTGCAGATGCAAATGTCACTTATGATGTGTCAGAAGGAAAATTGCTGCCAGGGGGAAAGTTGCTATTCGATTGCTGGTGCAGTGAAATTGGAAAGGTTGAACAACTGTGCCATTATAATATAACATTGCTGTCTAACTAGCAAAAGAGGGATTCATGCAGTGAGAGGTGTTTGAATTTTCAAATGTGCAAATGCCTAAAACAACATACTTGTTTTTTGGCAGGGGAATAAAATCAGGCAGTGACAGCGGCACAGAACATGTTCTGTGAGTCAGCAAAAAAAGATTTGCAGCCACTGGGGTGATTTATAGGCATGGAAGTTGGCACAGACATCCAAAACATAATGTATAAGATTACTGTCGTACTTCTTACATAAGCTTTAGTTCTTCTTTAAATATCTAATAGCATATATGTTTAATACCCTCTTGGCAACTCCCCTGGTGCCAAGGTTGTACATTCTTATTTCTTACCAATGCAGGTCCTGAATCCCCTTTGCAAGGTGAACGGCTACTGGGAATTTCCTCTCATGGCAGTGCCTCTACCTAATGGGATCCGGGAATTTACCTGCGGATGGCCCCATTAGGAAAACAGTAATATATATACACACACAGTGCTGTATAAAAAAATATAACTTTATACATGGTTTAAAGGCAAAGTAAACATTCAGATTAAATATATGCATTCACATAACATGACCCACTACCCTGGGGAACCTGTGACAGTCCCATCCTGGCACCTCTCTGCCAGTCAAAGTCTCACACTACTCCTTTGGCATATAGAGTCTCAGTCCCTTGTCCCCAGGTAGCACTACCTGCCCAAAATACCTAGATCATTTGCTCCCACGTGGCAGGCACAGCAACAAAGCCTGTTTGTAAGGGCACACTCAAATGGAGAGAATTGGTGTGGATGTGTTGCTGAGTGTGGACTGTAAATACTAAGAAGTTTATGTATCTTTTAGTACATTCTGGAGCTTGTCTCCAGATTCCTCCATAAGTATAAATCGGTTAAGTGAGTTTTTGGCTTGTTGGATTTGTCAGGCTGGTGCTGGGGAGGAGCTTGTTAATTCTAGTAGAGGAGCATGAGAAGAAGAGAGAGAGTTAGTTAGAACCAGTAAAACCATCTGGTGACCAGTGGTGACTCGAGGCAGAAGGAGAAAAGCTCTGCTGTGAGAAGGAGAAAGAGTGATCTGTTGCTGCCATCACAAGACAGAGTTTGGAGGATCCGCTGGAAAATCACTGGGAATCAAACAGCTTACTAGTGAGAGAGGGAAGAGTCCTGGTGGCTTGCAGAACAGCTGGCACAAGTGGTAGAATTAGACTTCCTTTCAATAGTGCTGCAGTACTTCTGTGAATTATTTTTGCATGAAAGCTGGCCCATCAGAACCAGGATAGACTGAGGATGTCTGTATCATCAACTTTGCAACATCAACTGGTCTGCTCAGCACAGTGAGATAGACAGAGGGCCCTGGATTTAACTTACAGAACAGCTTCTTAAGCCTCTACTCCCTGGGTGAGGAAACTGTAACAAATTACAAAAGCAACAGTACCTGATATACAGTAACAGCAGTGACTTGATACATTTAAATTATTACTAATTGCAAAGAGACCTCCATGATTTTTTTTTGCTAATGTTACATTAATATGTTACACTACAATATTTTACTTGTTACATCTTATGAGAGATTGAACCATATAACGTTTACAATATCAAAGTAATAAAGGACAAGTTTCCACAGTGTTCAGTTTTGTTTACATGTTCACAAACAGGTGTCATGCTGGATCCTCTCTCTCTCTACCCTCCCACAGGCAAACTCACCCAGGGGCTCACACAGAGCTGGCAGGCTCACACAGAGTTGGAACAGGCATCCCGTGATGAAATCCTTAGAGGCTCCAAGCTCTCCTAGCCGAGCACATAACTTGCTGGATCTTTAGGACATTTGCTCCCATCACTATTCCCAGTCTGAACAAAAGGCCATATGATTGGCATCCATCTCCAGGAATCTATCTCATCCCAGGCAGCATCTCTCAAGAATATCAGGGTCCAGTTATCCCTGAGCTCACACAGGGCATAGCAGCCATGTGGTGTCTCTCCATAGCCTGAGACAATCACTCCTTCCTGCATCAAAAGTGAAACTAGTACTGGCAGTGTGTGCACATGGCTCAGTATATATCCAAAGATGGTGCAGCAGCGACACCTTGTGACACCCTCCGGTATCTGCCAGACACGCTGCACGGGGACAAGCAGGGGATTTCCATCATGTTGTTTTTCATAGGAGAATTAACCCTATGGGTCCCTACACATGTATGTAAGGCCCACTACTACACTCTGTTAACTTCTTGTATGTTCCTACTTTTACTCTTTACTTTACTTTTTCACTTCACTTGAAAGGGCTACTTCTTCTTTTATTTTGTTTTTTTGCCACCTTTCCTCCTAGCCACCTTTTTCATTTTACTTTTATCACCTCATTTGTGCCATTTTTTTTCTTCTCTACTCCCCTCCTCTCCACTTTCCTTTTCTGTTGTCTACTGCTTTTCCATTTTCCTTCTCGTGTGCCACTATTTATCTACCTCTATTCCATTTTGTTCCCAACCTTTTGTAATGTAAATCTGTAATCCCCCCTTCTCCACAGAAGTCCAAATAACAGATGATAAACTTGGCTGTAGCAAGTAATGCCAGTCAGCAGCATCAAGGTCAAATAAGGTATTGAGCTATATTAAAAGGGGCATAGATTCACGGGAGGATGGGGTCATTCTTCCACTTTATAGGGAACTGGTAAGACCCCATCTAGAATATGCCGTACAGTTTTGGTCCCCATCACTAAAACAGGACATTATTGAATTAGAGAGGGTGCAGAGAAGGGCAACTAAGCTGGTAAAAGGTATGGAAAATCTTAGCTATGAGAAAAAACTGGCCAAGTTGGGGATGTTACCGCTGGAAAAGAGGCGCTTAAGAGGTGATATGATAATAACTATGTATAAATATATAAGGGAATCATATAACAATCCATCTAATGCTTTATTTACCAGTAGGTCGTTCCAGCTGACACAAGGTCACCCATTCTGATTAGAAGAAAAGAGGTTCCGCCTAAATATTCGGAAGGAGTTTTTTACAGTGAGAGCTGTGAAGATGTGGAATTCTCTCCCTGAACCAGTTGAACTGGCTGATACATTAGAAAGCTTTAAGAAGGGGTTGGATAGCTTTTTAGCAAGTGAAGGAATACAGGGTTATGGATGATAGCTCATAGTACAAGTTGATCCAGGGACTAGCCCGGTTGCCATTTTGGAGTCAGGAAGGAATTTGTCCCCCTCTGGGGCAAATTGGAGAGGCTTCAGATGGTTTTTTTTTGCCTTCCTCTGGATCAACTGGCAGATAGGCAGGTTAAAAAAAGTAAAAAGGTTAAACTTGATGGATGTGTGTCTTTTTTCAACCTAACTTACTATGTTATTATGTAACTATGTAACAACACCGGAACTGGAGATAGAAGCAGCGTCTACAATTGGTAAATAGAAGAAATATTTTCAATAGGATGAACCACAGATGATGCAGCAGCAACTTCCAGTACACTTGACCTCCACTTCTGTCTACCCCCAATCCTTCCTGGCTTCCCGTAGGGCATACTAACCACAGCCAATTTCTGCAAATAACATCCAAATGCCCTTGTGCTACAACCCCCTCATATATACCCTAAAACACCCTGGGAGAGATGGAGGGAATATTTTTGCTTCTAATGCTTCTCCTGCTTCTCATTTCCCCCTAATAATCACCTCACTAAACCCTCTTACTCCTTGCAAACTACATTTTCCATATCCCAACACCCAACATATTTTAACACCCTAATCATCTCCTAATCATGCCTCTGTCAGGTAAGGCCTCATCTTGAGTATATTAAGAGGGGTATAAATGAACTGAAGAGAGTGCAGAAACGTGCAACTAAATTGGTCAGAGGGATGAAAGACTTAAATTATGATAGTAGACTGTCAAGGTTGGGGTTGATTTCTCAACTAGAGGACCTTATAGACAAATAGCAGGGGACCTTTTTACCCATAAAAAAGAATCACCGTACCAGAGGCCACCCCTTCAGACTAGAGGAAAAGAACTTTCATTTGAAGCAGCATAGGTGGTTCTTCCCAGTGAGGGCAGTGAGGGTTTTTTGGAATGCAATGCCATATGATGTTGTCATGGCTTATTCTGTAAATGTACAGGAGCTCCTGCCACAGAGTCAGTCATTAGCTACCCTATCTTTTACCATCCTTCTTGAAGAGCGATGCATATTTCTTTTCTAGTTCCCTAAACTTAACTTTTGTGATGCTCATGCATCCCACAAAACAAATATAGAAAGTTAGAGTTTTTGTCTGCATTTTTGTCTGACATCCCTAGCAAGATAGACAACCTGATGGTCTCATACCAGACCATCCACCATAGTGCAGCAATGGTCAAGGTCTTGTTTGATGAACATGAAAGGACTATCTTACAAACTTCTCTGAGATTATTTCCCCCACAGTGTGCTCTACAAACATTTTTGCCCTTTGATTTCTACTTTTCATTTGCAGAAATGAAGGATTTGATCCCACAACAGAAACCTGATACCTCTCCATCAAATCTAAACCTGTGAGAAGAATACAGTCCTGCCATATTGCTGCACATTGCACTGTCCAATATATAAAAAATGGAAGATGATCCATACTCTAATCTGCTGTTTACCTCAAAAAGAAATTAAACCAAACTGTAACATACAGATTAATGTCCCAAAATAACCCTTAAACTTTTTCAATTCCCACCTATACACCTGACATCCCTGTTAGTGAACCCCCACAGCATCCATAGAAGCTCTGTTTTTGAACTAACGTACCAAATGATTTTGGCTCTAAACCTACAGGTAATACCAAATGGTCAAAAAACAATATAAATTGGTAACTTGAGATAAATGTTCCATCAGTATGCACTAGTAAAGAATTGCTGAAATTAAAAAAAAATAACTTTCTGAATTGATCTTTTATCTCTGTAGTTCACCATTTTAAATCATGAAGCATCCAGCTCTTTTCAGCACTTTTTTCTCTGCCTTTTATAAGGTAAATATGATTGAAACTATATGCTGCATTCAACAGGGCAATATTTGATACTCAGCCTCTACATCACTGTGTTCTGCCATCAAACAAAGTCAAGTTGTAAGAGAATAATAAGTCCAACAAGCTTAGATTTTTTCCTAAATATAGGCCAGCTTTTTTTGGATCATTGATTTGTTGTTTTTTTTTACTATCTTCTCAATTTGGTAACTGTAATCAGGACAGTTCTTAGCTTTGTTTTTCAGTCAACTTCTGCTAGAGTCTCAGCCAGGAAATAAAGGTGTTCATTGTGCCGTTTATGATACAAGAGGTTTATTTGTCAAGAGAAATTTTATTAACTGTTTTTTGCTCTTCCCACAATTGCTCTGTAGGATCAAAGAAGTTGGAATGAAAGCACTTTCAATATCCCTATGCTATACTGATTATAGCAAGTACAGGTATGGGATCCATTATCCAGAAACCCATTATCCATAAACCTCTTAATTATAGGAAGGCCATTTTTAAGCAAATAATTCTAATTTCTAAAACAATTTTTTTCTTTGTAATAATAAGAGTACCTTGTACTTGATCCTAATTAATCCTCAGCAAAGCTGAAATAATCATATTGGGTTTATTTAATGTTTAAATTATTTTTATTAGACTTAAGGTATGAAGATCCAAATAATGGAATGACCCCAGGTCCTGAGCATTATGTATAACAGGTCCCATACCTGTACAAATTATAGCAAGAACAAAACCCCAGATAGTTCCACTTTTAAATGATAAACACAATATTTTTGGCACAAGCCTAAAATACTGATCTTGTGTTGAACATAATATTTGCATTGTCCCTGTAATCAAATATATGCCTACAAAAATGTATAAGTGCAAATTAAAATTGCTGATAATGAAATAAGCAAGAGACACTACACTTAGGGGCAGATTTATCAAAGGTCGAGGTGAAGAAAAATTTCGAATTTCGATCTATTTTTTGTGTACTTCAACTAGGGAATAGTCATACTTCGATTCAAATTTGAAAAAACTTCGAAAATTCGAAGGTCGAATTTTTTTGAAGTACTGTCTCAACCATTCGCCACCTAAAAGCTGGCGAAGTGCTATTTTAGCCTATGAGGGACCTGCTAGAACCTGTAGGAGGCAATTTGGGGAGTTTGGGAGATCGAAGGTAGAAGTTAAAAAAACTTTCGAAACAAAGTACGATCGAAGTACGATCGTACAATTCGAAATATGATTGTACGATTCGAAGTAGGCCGAATTCGGTCCCAAAAAACCTTCGACCTCCATTCTATTGGTCTTTTTGAAGTTTTTTTCAACTTCGACCTTCGATAAATATGCCCCTTACTCTTCATAAAAATACAATTAGTGATGAGCGAATTTATTCGTCAGCCATGGATTTGTGGTGAAATTCAACAATGTGCAAATCTTTTTACGAAACTGCGGCAAAACTTTGATGCAGAAAAATTTGCAGAGAAAAAACGCCCATAGGAAAAAAATCCCATTGACTTTAGTGCATTATGACAAAAGTCTTCCATAAGAAAAAACAAGCATTAACTTTAATGCATTAGGAGAAAAACGTTGTCATAAGAAAAAACGCCCATTGACTTTAATGCATTTGGAGCGAGAACGATTGCTGCTCGCGTAAAAACGCCCATTAACTTCAATGCATTTTGCGAATCACTAAATACAATACTTCCTGTGCCATTTGGCAAGATTCTGTAAGTGCAAGGGATATTCCATCCAAATGAATAGGCGTATCGTCATTGGTTTGAAAATATTTCTGTCAGCGCACTTACTTGAGAATTCTCAGCTTTCTTTCAAGCTGCAAATGATAGCTTTCAGAGGATAAAATAGCTTTCAGAGGATAAAATAACGTGAGGAGCACTCCACCATTTTTCTCATGTGTGGAATTCAGTGAAAATCATCAAAGAATAATTATTGAACTTTGATAAATCTCTCCCCTAGTTAATGCAAAAAAGTAAAAAGTGTCATGCTGTAACTGTATGTTGTCAGTGGAAATAAAATGATGCTGGAAATTGCCAATATGTTCTAGTGTAAGTATTTTTAAATTCAGTACCAATATAGATGCAGATAGATCCTCTGTTCATAAAATACACACTTCATCTTGATTGGAACTCATGAGCTGTTTTAATTTCCTATGTGCATTAGCTTTGCTTAGATATGTCTTGGATCAGCGTGCGGTCTGCAAAATGAAGTTATTCAGTAATGGATGACTGCTCTCCTAACTAAAGTGTAAATGTCACTAAATCGGACCTAATTAAAACATGGTGCCAACACTACCATTTACAGCAGGAAAAAGAAGGGGGGGAAACTATTTTCCTATCATACTGGGGACCTTGTTTTATCACTGTTTCCGAGAGGAAGGATCGGAAAGAAGGATCCAGAGTTAATTGATTCAGTGATTTCACAGTCGAAGAAGCAAAACTCACTCTGAAAGCACATGGAAGATAATGAGGTCTCACTGGTTGATAAGATAATCCCTGGAGCTCATACTGTGAAGTAGTATCTAATGATAACATGGAGGAATAGAGAAAAAGATGAAGTTTAAAAAAAAAAATAAAAAAAAAATAGAGGACGTAATGGCTTTACCTCGATCTGAACATTCATGATTGGAAATGAAGAGCATCAGAACAAGCAAATGATACAACGATATATCTAATAAAGGGGGAGTCTCCATTGGCCTTTCTTGGCATATTACACTTTGAAGTACGAGCACAACATTAGTCACCTTGCCAGCACCTTGAGGAGGGCCTTTTAAAATGAAAAAATTGTTGTTTTATACTTTTGAATATTTTCTCAAACCATGGACCTATATCAGGGTAATAATTATTTTAACTGCATTAAAGGAATCCTAAAATAAGTCTAAAATACAATATTTTAATATATGAAAGAGAATGCTTTATACATATAATTCACACAGACATACCTGCACATGCAGTATACAGTGTTTGATCATTATAAGTAGTGCTGTATTTAGGTCTGGGGCCACCCTAGGCAACTGGATCTAAGTGCACCCCCATCAGCTTGAAACTGCACATGTGCAAGGAGGGCATGTGACATCACATCTGCCAGTGACACACTACAGGGCACATGTTGTGCCCATCACCCGCAATTAATTCAGTATATAGGCATCCTTATTATAAATATGGCCCTGGTCTGATCGCCAAAAAATCCTTATGCATTTTGATCCTCAGATGATGAAGATGTCTACTGGAAGTGGTCACTCAGTTTAACTATTTAAAACCACCAGTGTTGACCCCTCATACACTTAAAATAATAAAAATTATAAAATAATAATATAATTCAGACATTCAAATAAACAGACATGGACCCCAAAGGTCACAGACCACAAAAGGAAGACAAGGTTTGGCTCTCATATTCATCACCCACATATATAAAATATATAGATACATATGTTTAGGCCAACAAACCTTACAACCACAATCAAAGTGAGATTTTTCAAGAGTTAAATCATGCTGTATATGTTAACGTTTACTCAGCGGTGATATCTGCATATATCTGACATTATTGCTATAATTAGGTTGGCAGTTGCACTCTTCTGTAAACCAGTAAAAAGTCATTCCAAAATGCTTAACCAATCCATAGCATAAATTGATATATTGGATATAACAATAAATGTGTAGTGCAAATCATTCCCCCCCACTTCATCTGTATAGATGCAGCATCTTACGTAACCCATGCAGCTAGTGTGATTCACATTTCCCATTCAGCCAGGGCATATTTCAAATCTTCCATTGGAAGAGACTTCTTCAGTAGAGAGTTCATTCTCACAGTTCTTAAGTTGTGCAGAAATCTCCAAAGGCCTATATCAGTGATTAAAAAGTATGCAGTTAGGGCAGAGACACTTGGAAATTTGGGTAGATTAGTCGCCCGTTGACTAATCACGTCTTCTTCGGGTGACTAATCTCCCCAAACTGCCTTCCTGCAGGCTAGAATCAAAATCACCATCGGGATGGCACTCGGAGTGCTTTGTTTTCCGAAGTCGCCCGAAATTTCCTCGTAAGACGAATTTCTGTGTTTCGGCAACAGCAAATAAATTCACAAAACTGCGCTGAAAATTTGTCAGCAAAAAATCTGCTGCGTCAAAAAAATGTTGGCACGCCATTGACTTCAATGGGTTTCGTGAATTTTTCTCCATTTCGCGAATTTTGCTATAAAGTTGGGAATTTTTCAGCGAAACAGAACAAATTTGCCCATGACTAGCCAGGAGTTACAATTGGGCTCGTAGCGAGAAAGGTTTTTGTTTACTGTAAATATTATACGTTTTTATAGATAGATCGCCAAAAGTGTGTGTTTTGGCTGTTTTACAGGATCTACACCTTACCCAGTATCAGCTGCTTTTCTTACAGGAGGCTTTACTGTTGGCCAAGAAACTTATTACTCAGAATTGGAGGAACGTCGCTCCTCCCACGTTTGCTTGTTGGAAGCAAAGTATGATAGTTGTATCCAACATTGAACAACTCGTCTATTTGAAACGGGGGGTCCCTGCTAAATTTAGTAGGATTTGGGGTCCCTGGTTGGATGAATTCCCCCTTCCACATGGCAGCTTGACTCCTGGGTGAATCACTGTTTCGGTGCTAAGGTGCTGTTATGGCTCTAAAGTCTTTTTGCTGCATGTTCTCTGATGTTTCTGTATCAGTTTGATTTGTATAGCTCTCTCATATTGCCTTCTGTATGGATGTTGATGTATAGTGTAACATCTATATACTACATGCATGTATCCTGTCACTGACTTGTTGGACAATGCTATGTTTTCTTTTTTTTTCGTGCTCCTGCTGTACGAACGTTTATGACTCATGTCTTTTTATGTTTTCAATAAACTACCTGAGTTTAAAAAAAAAATATTATACGTTTTTAATGTCCTACATGTTAATTAATGACAAGGGGTATATTTATTATGCTGCGTAAAAAACAGTGGGATAATAAACCACACAGACAGACTTTGCCATGCTAAAAATGAGGTAAAAACTGTGTAAAATGTTTATGTGTTTTTTTCTTAGAGTGACTTCTTCCGGAAGCAATGTAAAATAACGGTGGCAAATCTGGCTTTCACATTGTGTAAAATTAAACTTTGATAAATTTGCTATTTATTTTACACAGCTTTTTACAATTTCATTTTACACAGCATAATAAATATGTCCCTTAGTGTTAGGGTTAATAAATAAACAGCTGTGGTTTTCCCTTTCCAACAATAGTGTTTTGGAGTTTTATTGGGGAGAAAGGGTCATGCGTTTGTGGGGATTACTTAGGGGGAGGGCGAAGGGTTGCAGACTCCATGCTAAACCTGTCGTAAATCAGATTTCCCAGTAGCTAAAGCTGTTTGTATGTTTGACCTGTGTTTATTCATTCAAAACTTGAAGTTGCTACAAGAGGAAACTTCAAGCGATTGTGGGAGACTGGAGCGACACAGGTTTTACCACCAGCGATTCACATTATTGCCTATGGGAAAGCTTTTACTGGAGATTACAGGAGATTAGTCGCTGCAGAAGCAGAGATTTATCACTAGTGATTAACACCAGGAGATTAATCACTAGTAGTAAATCTCCGCTTCTGCGGGCGACTAATCTCCTGTAAGAATGACCCCCTCCTCCCGTGACTCTATGCCCCTTTTAATACAGCTCAAGACCTTATTTGCCCTTGATGCTGCTGACTGGCATTGCTTGCTACAGACAAGTTTATCATCTACAAGGACTGCAAGGTCCTTTTCCATAATGGATTTGCCTAGTGCAGTACCATTAAGGGTATAAGTGTCTTGAATATTTTTACATCCAAGGTGTATGACTTTACATTTATCAACATTAAATCTGATTTGCCACTTAGCTGCCCAGATTGCCAGTTTGTCAAGATTGTGTTGCAAGGATGCCACATCCTGGATGGAATTAATTGGGCTGGATAGTTTTGTGTCATCTGCAAACACTGATACATTACTTACAACACCCTCCCCTAAGTCATTAATGAACAAGTTAAATAAAAATGGACCCAATACCGAGCCCTGAGGGACCCCACTAAGAACCTTACTCCAAGTAGAGAATGTACCATTTACAACTACCCTCTGTACATGATCCTGTAGCCAGTTTCCTATCCATGTGCAAACGACTTCATTAAGCCCAACAGACCTTAGTTTAGAAAGCAGTCGTTTGTGGGGCACGGTATCAAACGCTTTGGCAAAATCCAAATAGATCACGTCTACTGCCCCCCCCCACTGTCCAGCATCTTACTTACTTTATCATATAAAGCAACCACATTTGTCTGACATGACATATCCTTCATAAAGCCGTGCTGATTGCTGCTCATAATGGCATTCACTAGGATAAAATTTTGAATGTGATCCTCTAACAAGCCTTCACATAATTTGCCCACCACAGATGTCAAACTTACTGGTGTATAATTGCCAGGCTGAGCTTGTAATCCCTTTTTAAATATTGGAATAACGTCAGCTTTTCTCCAATCCATAGGCTCCATACCAGATAAAAGTGAATCTGAGAAAATCAGAAATAGGGGCTGGTCTAAAACTGAACTAAGCTCTCTTAGAACCCAGGGGTGTATGCCATCAGGCCCTGGAGTCTTGTTTACATTCATTTTTATTAAAGATTTATGAACCATATCCTGAGTCAGCCACTGATTAGACTGATGTGAGCCATTAGCGCAGCTATAAAGTGAGCCTGGGAACTCAGACTCCTCTATACATTGTATACATTGAAGAAAATAACTGATTTAGCACATTTGCCTTTTCTGTATCTGTTATAACTATACTGGTATGGTATGGAGCAACACTCTCAACCTGCATCTTTTTACTATTAATATATTTGAAAAAAAAACAAAAAACTCCACCGCAATTAACTCTTCATTTCCTTTCTTTGCCTTCCGGATTGCTGATTTACAACATTTTATATGTTTATATTCATTTAATGCAGCTTCTGTCCCAACAGATTTGTAGTTTTTAAATGCCTTTCTCTTCTTTCATATTAACTTCTTTACTTCTGCATTAAGCCACATAGGATGATTCTTAGAGCTTCTACATTTACTCCTTAAGGGAATAAATTGAGAACAGTAATGATTTAATATCATTTTAAATGACAACCATTTCTGTTCTGTGTTTTTAGCTGAAAACTTAATTCTCTGTAGGGCAGCCCTCAAGGCACTAAAATTAGCTTTTCCAAAATTCATGGTTTTTGTTGCCCCAGTATATTTTTGTTTTTTGCACCAGACATTAAATGATATAACATTATGGTCACTAATACCCAGGGGTTCAATGACTTTCACATTTGCTATAAGTTCTGGGTCAATTGAGATCACTAGATCCAGAATATCATTTTTCTGGTAGGCCTCAACAACCTGTGCTATAAAATTGTCATGCAACAAGTTTATAAACTTTTCCCCATTAAATGATCTGGCAGTACTGTTGCTCAAATCAATATCTGGGTAATTAAAATCATCCATTATCATTACTTTACCCAAACTAGCAGCCTTTTCTATTTGCATTACCGCCTACAATTAATTTGCTGGACTCTTTAAAATTGGTGAAGAACTCCACCCATAAGACTTCTGCCCCATCATTTTCTAACATAACCTCCTCCTTTATATAAGATTTTAAATCCTGCCTAACAAACAGACATATCCCTCCTCCTTTTCTATTGCCTCTGTCCCTCCGAAACAAAGTATAGCCACTGAAATTAACTGCCCAGTCATACGACTCATTCAGCCATGTTTCGCCACACCAATCACATAGGGGCAAATTCACTAAGGCGCAAAGCGCCGAACGCTAGCGGTTTTTCGCTAGCGTTCGGCATTTTCGCTACTGTGCAAATTCACTAACGAACGCTGGCGTAGTTTCGCTAGTGTTACTTCGCAACCTTACGCCAGGCGAATTTTCGCTAGCGACGAAACTACGCAAATTCACTAAATTGTGCAGTGTAGCGAACGCTACCTTTTACGCTAGACTTCCTTCGCCACCTCAGACCTGGCGAAGCGCAATAGAGTAGATAGGGATTGTTTCAAAAAAAGTCAAAATTTTTTCTAAGTCCCAAAAAACGCTGGCGTGTTTTCTACATGACGGGTGATAGGCTGAAAAAGATCGAAATTTTTTTGGGGCTCCCCTTCCTCCCCCCTACATTTCCTGACTCATGGCAACTTACCTAGACAGTGGGCACATGTGTAGGGCAAAATAACATTTTTATTGGCTGATTTGAAGGTTTTCTAGGCATTTGTAGTGCAGATACGTGTTCCTCCATTGAAATTTGAATTTCTCGCCGTATGCAAATTAGCCTTCGCTAGCGCAACTTCACTTTATATAGCGAAACAACGCTAGCGCAACTTCGCAAACTTACGCTACCCCTGTGCGCAACTTCGCATTTTAGTGAATTTGCGGAGCGCTGGCGAAAATTCGCCTGGCGAAGTGCGGCGAAGTGCGGCGAAGTTGCGCCTGGCGCAACTTCGATTCTTAGTGAATTTGCCCCATCGTATTTTCCTTCCAGCACCTCCAGCTCTCCCATTTTACCAGTCAAACAACGCTAGCGCAACTTCGCAAACTTACGCTACCCCTGTGCGCAACTTCGCATTTTAGTGAATTTGCGGAGCGCTGGCGAAAATTCGCCTGGCGAAGTGCGGCGAAGTGCGGCGAAGTTGCGCCTGGCGCAACTTCGATTCTTAGTGAATTTGCCCCATCGTATTTTCCTTCCAGCACCTCCAGCTCTCCCATTTTACCAGTCAGACACCTTGCATTTGCAAACATACATTTAATACTGGTACCATATTGAACTTATTGATATTGAGATAGTTCTTTATTCAACTGAGGCGATATTCCTTAATTTAATGAGTAACCTTACTGTGCCACAATAAGTAGTTCTGGACTGGTCTGCACCCATGAGAGGAAATACAATTCTATAAGTGTATTTACAAAAAAAAATATTTAATTATTACATTTTTTCCCCCATTCTTTCCCTATCTTCTTCAACTAGTTTTTTCACCATAATCTTTTATCTGAAATTGAACACATTTAAATCCACCTTTGATCCTGCTTCAACCAGACCCACCACAAACAGTAACCTGACCTGCCTGGTGATGGGACCTGGGGTGTGAGCATTACTATGTGCAATCAGGCCCATAAGGTAAGCTTCATCTTCTTTTGAACTTATTTTGCACTTATTTTGCACTTATTTCTTGGTCATACTGCCATTCCATTTTCCCAGGTAAGGCCTAGTGGGGTTTTTTTCTCAGAGAATTGAACAAATCAGAAAATAATATTAAGACATTAATTGAGTGACATTTGTACTTGAGATGTACTTGAGATCCCAAGCTAGGCAGGAGTATAATTGCTGTATGCAGAGAGTTTGATACCTCAATAAGTGTGTGACTGCACAGCCAGTATAGGAGCTGCTTAGCGATTGTTGCAAAAGCAAGTGTTGCATGTGATCTAAGTGTTGCATGTGAATTAAATGTTAAGCAGCTTAAAAAACCTTAAGGCATTGGTATTTGCTGTGCTTGCTGGGAGTGCTGGGTGCAATGAGGGAGTAAGCGCAAGCTGTGTGTTCTGAGTGTGATCTGACTGAGAAAAACAGCGTTTTCTTTTCTCTGTTTGGAGTAAACTGGTAGATACATTTAGTGCATTTATTTTCCTTTTGTGTTTTAGCCTGACACAAAGTTTCTAAGGGGAATTTTTTTAAAGTTAAAAATAGTTTGTTATTTTACTGGTGGTAGCAAACAGCATTTTTTTCTTTTCCTCTGTCTGCTAATTATGGGGGCTTAGTGTTCTTTAGTTTGATTCCTCAATAAGTCTGTGACTGCACAGCGAGTGTGTGAGCTACTAAGTGAGTGTTGCGAAAGCAAGTGTTGCGAAAGCGAGTGTTGCATGTGAATAAAATGTTAAGTAGTTTTAAAATCCTTAAGGCGTTTAAAACCAAAAAAAGGCATTTGTTAGGAATTGCACTTAGGATACTGTAATTACCCAGTGTAAATATGAGTGCAAGTGCATACTGGTATTACTCAGTGTGTCTTGTCACATGTATGTGGTGTTGGAGCAGAAGGGTAAATGAAAAACAAATGACTGGAAAAAAGGCTGACATTTTTCAATGAGCCCTGTTGTCCTGTGTCTCCTGAAGCCTATATGGAAACAAAATGTGATACTGCTGCTTGTAAATTGTTAACCTATTGGCATTGTATCACTAAGCAAGACACTAGTGGCTCCACCTTAATTTGGCCTTTGTGTGGCCTTTTGATTCAGTAAAGATTAATTATTTAGAGGAGTTACTTCTTAAAAGAAACAAACCTACTGTTGGCATTGGCAATATATACCTTATAGAGGGATGCATTTAATCAACTAGTGATTGCATCCGCACATTTTGCACACATTCTCACACATTCTTAGAAAGGAGTAGCAGTAAATATTCTTAACTACCAGACCCTTCTGTACCTCCCAAGGGTCTAGGAGAATTGCCTTGTACCCATATACCTGGGAATACATCTACCCCCAGGGGACAAGCTCCAATTTTTTACTCAGTCTGGCAAATTATCCAAACCTATGTTGGAGTATGTGTTTACCTGATCCTGAGAAGTCCCTTAAAATTTTGGTTTGAGGAAATAGAGCATTTAGTACTATTATATATCCCAAAATGGATAGATTTCTGGCAGCTTCTTCTGGTTGTTGTACCAAAGAAAGTTGTGAAGTCTCTTATGATTATATGTAAGTTTAACCCTGGCTAAGAGATTCTTGATGATGAAAACCCATATACTGATGTTGCTCAAGGCATTGAAATTTTGAAAGAGCATTTATTAGAAATCTTTCCTGCCAGGCGAGACTGGGCTAGAGTGATAGCTATAAAACAAGGAAAGGAACAGGATGTTCAAGATTATTTTGCAGAGTTTGTTCAAGGATGTGAAAGGTACAGAGATCAGAGCCCTAGAGACCCTGCTCTGTCAGTTATAATGGGGACTGCTTTTGTAGGTGGATTTTTGGATAACGTAGGTGATCAATTAAAAATGTGTTGTTTAGATTATGAGCATAAAACATTAGATGAGGTCACAGAAATTGCTGAAAAGGTATGTGAAAAGACATAACAGAGAGAAAAGGGACCAAATAAACATCACACAAAAACCAAGACAGGAAGTTGAGTCTGAAGCCTTGCCGGCTATCAAAACATTGCTACCTGAGTTGAAAGAACAAACCACAACCCTCTGCTCAGTATCGAGATAGGATCTATTGTTGAAGATACTAAATAACAGGTTGAAATAGTTAAATTAATGCTATCAGCAGTGGAAATTCTTGCTGCTCCCTAGCCGATGCCCTTGGCATTTCCTCAACCTATACAGAGATAACAGCCCATGCCAACACTT
The DNA here is from genome assembly GCF_017654675.1 of Xenopus laevis. Lineage (NCBI taxonomy): Eukaryota > Metazoa > Chordata > Amphibia > Anura > Pipidae > Xenopus > Xenopus laevis. The sequence goes on along the minus strand of NC_054373.1, from coordinate 75,985,479 downwards.
CCTCAAACTATGCCCCTGCCACTGCTTACAATGCCAAATTAGCCATTTCATTAAGTACAATACCCATACTATTACAATTATAATAACCAAGGGAGTGGAAGGGGACAGTACACCAGGGCTATCAGCCCCGTCAAGATCAGGATCAATTGCAACCTGCACTCCTATCTATAAATGACCAGTGGTATGCTCCAACCTTGTGCTATGCCTGTAATCAGCCAGGACATTTAGATCACAACTGCCATGCTGTAGGTAGTGGGTACAAAGCCTAGGGCATAGCTGAGGTGTCTGATGAGGGGGAAAGCAGAGAAATTGCAGGAGCAGTAAAAATATTTTTCTATTCAAAGAACTACCATTCAAAGTTTGTGATTAAACTAACGATCCTTTTGTTGAATGTGTTATTAATGGTTCTTGAGTGTCTTGTCTTGATACAGGTGTGTCAAAATCTCAACCTGCACATTGTAACTTTATTTTCCCTACTGAGTTGCTTAAAGGAGCAAAGAGTGGCTTCTTCAGGAGCGATCGGCGAAACCTGTAGGGTAGGTGGGTGTTAGATTTGTCCACGACTTGAGGGCAGTCAACAAAGTAGTTATCCCAAGATTCCCTATAGCACCAAATTCTGCAACAATTTTAAGCCACATACCCCCATCAGCAACACATTTTTCAGTTTTTAGCCTCAGCCTTCTTTAGTACTGAGATTGATCCCCAATCACAATAGCTGTTTGCTTTTACTTTCAATGGCCACCAATTCACACGAAAAAGAACTTACATGAGATATATTTGGAGTAATTTCAGACTGCCCTTAAAGAAGATATTGACACCTTAGTCTTAAAAGGAGTGTCCACTTTAATCCAGTATGTAAATGACATTTTGGTAGCTTCACCATCTGACACAGCATGCAGAGATAACACTTATTCTTTGCTTTGTCACATAGCAAAGGGGGTCACAAGGTTTCTCCTAAAAAAATACAGTACTTCCAAGTTAAAGTTACATATTTAGGTCATTGTTTCTCTCCAGGGCTGTGAAAACAATCACCCAAACTTCTTGGTATGATTGGATTTTTTCTGACATTCCACAGGTTTCCAATGAACATGCTGATAAACTTCTTTTATCAGAAGTTCTTCAACGCCCTTAGGCAGCCCTACAGTCTGCCCTTGCACTTGGCCTCCCAAACTACTCCAAAAATGTTACACTCTACTGCCATGAATAATATGGACATGCTTCAGGAGTTTTAACACAAACTTTCCTTGACAAACAAAGACCTGTTGCTTATTTCTGCTACCATGTCGATCCTGTTGCTAAAAGCCTTCCAGGTTGCCTCCTTTGTTTTGCATCAGCAGCACTCCTTGTTCATAAATGCAGTGATATTGTTTTATGTACCCCTTTGTTACTATGTTGTCCACACTCTGACTTCAGCACATGCTAAGCAACTGTCAGCTGCCCATTTATCTAAGTCTGAATTATCACTTTTATCCAATGTATATTTGACACTTAAAAAATCTTCAACCTTAAACCCTGCCACGTTACTATGAATTGACATAGAAACATGCCAGACAGATGAACTAGATCCTGTCCATACTCATGATTGCAGTAAATTCCTGAATGTCAATCTCTGGCCCAGTCCACTGTCCAGAGCTTTCTGATCAGTCATTAGCTCAAGCAGAATGTGATCTCTTTGTTGATGGTTCACGTACAAAGGAAGGTACATTGCTAACTTCTTATGCAATTATTCAGTAGCTTCCACCCAATTCATGTTTCAATCAACATTTCTTTTAATTGAATCTGAGCTAATTGCAGACTATCATTCTGCCCAGACAGCTGAAATAATTGCTCTCTCACCAGGTTCCGCCAGAGTTTGTCTTGACTATTTATTCTGATTCTGCCTACTCTTGCCCATTCTTTTGGTCAGCTCTGGAAAGAGAGCGGTTATCCTATCTCTTCAGGAAAACCAATTTCCCACCACCTTTTAGAATCTGCATAACTAGATTTCATTATTTTGCCCACAGCAGTTGCTATAAAAAATTCTGCTCATACCAATGGTTTAGATGATGTGTCCTAGGTAATGACTGTGTTTCTGCCATCTCACCCCTATAATGTCGACAGTGACCTCCTCTGATATCAGTCCTACCTCCTTTGCCCAGTTAAAAGCCCTATAATAGGGAGCATCTGATAATGAGAAAAAGCCTGGATTCCATAAGGTTACACTATAAATTCCAAAGGAATTTATGTCAGTAAACATTTACTTGTTGCCCCCGAGTCCCTTCTTCCTCACCTTGCTACTGTTTCCCATAGTGTTTCACACATCACAAAGTTGGAAAAAAAAAGTTGGCCCTGGGTTCTCCTCTGTGGCCAAACAAATAATAAATGCATGCCCCATATGCCAAGAGTTCAATATAGGACACTCCTACACCTCCCAGCCATTTGCCTCAAATAGATACATCCTTTTCAGATTATTCAAATTGATTATATTTTTACCTCCTTGCCAAAGAGATAAATATGTCCTTGTATGTGTTGATCTGTTTTCCAAGTGGCCTGAGGCCTTCCCTGGTTAAGTCTGTGTCACGGCCGGCACCCGATACCAGAACAAATGCCAAGCACCCTGGTCTCGGCTCAGCTTCACCAGTAGTGTGACCACCGTTGGGCTTCGGGAGGAGCCCTCAGCTTACTTGGGTGCCACCTGGACTTAACGTGGGGTGCAAGGCGAGATGTTCTGGCTGGCGAAGGGGCACGGCTGTTTAGCAGAGTCTTTAGGCCGAAGGTCACGGTACAAAAGGTCAAGGCAAGCGGATGGTCAGACAGGCTGGATCGAGGCAGGCGGATATCAGAATCGTCAGGAAGGCAAAGGGTCAAAACCAGGTAATCAATCAGATAGGTTGAGGCAGAATCTGAGTCAAATAACAGGCAGAGGTCAAACCAGAACATCAAACAGGAGGGTGAAGCAGAATCAGAGTTGGTTTCAAGCAGGTTCCAGAGATCAGAGTAGTCAAAACAGCCAGGCAGGGGTCAAAACAGGTAAGCAGAAACAGGTTTGATCAGAATAGCAATAGATAACAGCACCAGGAACAAATCCTATCACGGGCACAGAATAAAACTAGAGATCCCTTTAAATATCATTTGAATTTCGTGATCACGTCAGCGCGCATGCGCATAAAACCCAGGAAGAGGCGCCTGCAGAGAAGCAGATCGGCGCGGCGGGCGTCCCCGCCGAGGGGGCGGCAGGCGTCCCTGCCGTCCCCCCACTAGACCACCAGGGTAAGATTTTCTCACAGTCTGATGCTGCAAGCACTGTAAAACGGTTAATAGGGGTAACTATTTCAAGGTTTGGAGTGCCTCAAACCATAAGCTCAGACAGAGGTTCCCACTTTGAAAACAATCTAATTGCAGCTATCTTAATATATCTCAACAACTGCATGCCCATAAAGGCATCAAGCCTCAGGGTTAGTGGAAAGTACAAATGGTATAATCAAAGATAAGTTAGCCAAGGTCATGGGAACCTTGCGGTGTACATGGGTTGAAGCACTTACACTTGTTCTCATGTCTATACGTTCCACCAGCACTGCTAAACATGGGTTGTCACCACATGAGATATTGTTTGGAAGAGTTATGTCCACCAATGTTTCAATTATCATTCCTGCAGGGCTCAGGACCTGCAGTGATTATATAGTGCAATACTATATCCAACTCTCATGCAACTTGTCTGCAAATGCATCAGCCGGAACCTGGAGACTGGGTTTATTACAAACATTCTACCAGAAAGACATCACTTGAACCTCACTGGAAGGGGCAATTTAAAGTGCTGCTCAACTCACCTACATCAGTGAAATTAGAAAGGGAAGCATACTGAGTGTCACACTGTAAAAAGACAGTACCCTTAAAGTTCAACCAAGGGACCATAGATGCAAAGCCTGAAAGTACTTCAACCAAGTACAGCCGTCCACTGACAAGAACAAAAGCATGTATAAAAGGCCCAGAGGATCACCACTGAAGAAGACAACTAGACCCACACCGGCTGTAGTGGCTTACCTTGTGTGATGCTACATTCATAGAAGGATATAGTACATTGGTAACTGGTAAAAGAAAAACATCCTGAGAGTAAGCATAACTCCCAATAACCTTAGAGGACATGAGTTTGGGTATAATTATCAATGGCAGTGATTTACTATTTGTCATTCAGTATATACTTTCAAATATGTTGGAGATTAAGTTTTATTTGATGATGACAAAGTCCCATTGAACACAGATATCTCCTTTCTGGGGTTTGGGAGCTGGATTACATCCATTTATTCAATGGCAACAAGCATGTAGGATAGCTGATAGAAAAATCTTTAATGAAGGATTAACACAAAGATTTGATAAATATCATAGGTATGACATGCTCTTTCTCATGCCCAGAGGATAATATCTCAAATGTAGAAATAAAGCATATGCATGGTCAGTAGGAGCTACATGCTGTATTGGTCAAGTCATCCCTGTAACAGTTTTTTATGATGCTCTGCCTTCCAAGGTCAGCCTTCATAAAAGGTCTATACCTGATGATTGGGATATGACAGAAACAGATCTCTTTTCCACCCTTTATCCTAACTATGGGGTTGCCCAAGTAGTACAATCAGTCAGAGTGTTGGCTAAGATTCTTGATGCGGGGGGCGTGGCTTGCCGTACAACCAGCAGCACGCAGGTTTAGGGTGCTCCTGGGCCCTTTGTGCTTTCCCTAGGCCATCTAGGCAGATAAAAGGGTTCACACAGTCCCTGCTGCCTCTGCCACCGTTCTGCCAGAGCCCTGACCTAAATACCTGAAAAAACCGGCTTCCTGGGACTCGGAACAGTAACTCTACAACTGCGGCCTACAGCCGCGACGCAAGCCGGGACCTCGCGTGCCTGTTGACCTGCGGCGCGCCTGACCGGAACACACACGGGCTTTCCTGGAGGACGCCCAGCTGGAAGGGGCAAAGACAGGTAAAGGAGAAGAGGGCTTCCATACCCCTCCTGCACAAGGCGTACATAAGCCTATACCCCAGGAGCATCTGCCCTCTCCCTCCCCAGCAACCAGGGGAAACTGGGCAGGAGACGCAGGCACACCGCTTGTACCCACTTAGTCAGTCATCCATGACTTTTGGGCCCTGCCTGTGAGCCTCACACAGCCCACACCATAGCCACTTACTAGAGAGAAGCCCTGGGAGTCCCTGACACCAATAGCATATTGTGGTGCACCCTGCAGAACATCCCTCCACCGCACCTGTAACTACTGTGACAGCAGGAAAGTCAATAAAATCCTCAATTCACTGACAATTCCCAGAGGTGCTGAAAGGACCCTCCAGTGACTCGCTGTGAGTGTTAGACCCCTGGAGACCCCGAGGATGCCCTATAATCCACACTAAATCTTGCTTTGTAACCTTAAAGGATCCCAGCTCATGCACTGTTCCCTCAGCACACCTTCATTGCTGTTGACACAGCTGGACACTGTCTAACAAAGTGAACTATCTACACTGCAGCTCTCTATCTATTATCCAGCAAAATATCAACCCAATAGTGCTGCTAACACAGTGTGCATCTCTGACACTGCACAGCCACACAAAATCTGTTTGACATAAAGTTTGCATGCCAATGTGCTTCTGAGAGCTCCGTGGTGCTATTGATCCTGAGAATATACTAACCAGCTAATCGGCTGTAAATTTGAATTTGCTCAGCATTGCCTAACGCACACCTATTATGCGCAGTACTAGAGCACCGAAAAAGCCAAGTGAAACAATGCAGAAGATGGACCAGTTTGTAAGACGGCCTGGTCATGATGGCGCTGCACCTCCTTCTCCTTCTTCAGCACCAAATGAAGACGCTCCGGAGGCGGCATTTGCGCCAATCCTCGCTGCAATAGCAACCTGCCAAACAACGCTTACCACACACATAGAGGAGATTAAGGTAGACCTTTCTCTGATCAAAGTGGATTTGCAGGCAGTTAGAAAGCGCACGACAGCTGTAGAAGCCAGGGTTAGTGCCGCGGAAGACATGTGTGCACCAATTCCAACGCAACCTACCGAACTACAGCAACAACTAAAGCAACAGGCTTCCCTCTTAGACGACTATGAAAATCGTCAACGCCGCAACAATGTACGTGTGGTGGGGCTCCCGGAGGGAGCGGAAGGCAATTCACCCACTGATTTCGCTGAAAGATGGCTTAAACAACTTCTGCCTAATGCACCCTTTACCACACATTACACAGTGGAGCGAGCACATCGGGTACCAGGTCGCCCTAGACCTCCGGGGGCTCCACCGCGCTCCTTTTTGATCAGGTTACTTCACTTTCGAGATAGGGATGCGGCTCTCTCGGAAGCAAGGGCAAGAGGCCAGCTGGTATATGAAGGGGCCAACATATCACTGTATCCAGATTATTCAACTTTTCTGCAAAAGCAGCGCAGCACCTTCACTGGTGTTAAAAGGCAGCTGCGCGACTTGAAGTTGGTTTACGCCATGCTGTACCTGGCTAAACTCAAAGTTGTGGACGCAAACAAAACCCACTTCTTCAGCACACCTGAAGAGGCCCTGAGCTGGATTAAAGCAAGACCTGGGAGAAGTCCCAGACCATAATCATTTTTAGAGAGCCTCTTTGACAGTTACATAACCTATCCTCAATACTTTCAGTTTAATTGCACCACATGGGAAAGAGTAAAGTCGAATACACGTACTTTTGGTTGTAATCCCTACTACATGATGGTACTATCTGTGCACGTCTTCAACCTATGTGAATCTCCGTGGAGTTACTAATACCCCCGTTTAAGTTGTGCAATATGAACAATTAAATCACTGCACAGAGAATCTTTAGGCGCCAACCACACTGCTCTTAACAGGATACCGCTGCCTGTCATCTTTTCGGGCAGTAATCTCTGATTTGGGATTTACTATTTACAAGACATCTCGCATGGTGCAACTCATGGCTCTTACTTTGGGATTACAAGACAACTTTTTGCTCTGAGGGTCACTTATTTCAATATGCCGTTAACCTATGACCTATCACCACGGAAGCTCCTCGACCACAACAAAATTTGGATCTAGCTTGTTGAGGGCAACCAAAGTCCCCAGTTGATATTATGTTTGGGGTACTAAGCCCGCCAGACTGTGAGGGTTGGGCAGGGTGGGGGGCTCCTTCTACTACCTGGGAAGCTTTTAAGGCAGTATCAAGGGGTTCCCTGATGGCAGCAGTTGCCAGAGCTAGGAATACCTCTAAGGACACTCTACAACTCCTGGAATCACAGGTTACCCAATCTGAAACAGAGTACATTGACAATCCCACGCCACAGACACATGGGGAATTTGCAGCTGCTCTTAGGCGTCTAAATTTGAATAGAGTAGAACTAACAAAAAAACAACTCTTACATGCAGCCAGCAATACATTTGCATATGGTGACAAAAATGGTAAACCTCTAGCTTTCCTAGCTAATCCTCCTAATGGTACCTCCGCTGTCCCCAGAATTCTCTCTTCCACAGGAGAAATGTAAACCTCCCCTTCTGAGATAGCCTTGGAATTCAGTAAATTTTACTCCTCTCTATACACCTCTACTGCGCATTACTCTAATACTGACCTTCATGATTATCTTAATGAGATTCCCATCCCGAAAATTTCGTCTCAGCAAACAAGGTACATGGATTCCCCAATATCTCCATATGAGATTGCAGAAGCCATATTATCTTTCCCCTCAGGCAAATCCCCAGGCCCAGATGGCTTTGTTATAGAATGGTACCGTATACATATACGTGAGAAACCCTGATGTATGCCTTTGAGAATTTCTCCTTACCCAAAACATTCTCGGATGCAACGATTGTGGTCATCCCCAAACCAGGGAAAGACCCCACCCTGTGTTCCTCTTATAGGCCAATCTCATTGTTCAACATGGAAATTAAAATTCTCGCTAAAATCTTAGCTAAGCTTCTAGTCAAGGTTGTGTCTACTGTAGTGGAACCAGATCAGACTGGTTTCATGCCTTCTAAATCTACTAGTTTCAACCTGAGAAGATTATTCCTTAATTTACAGCTAAAACATGAAAATCTGGGCTCCAGGCTAGTGGTTTCATTAGACACAGCTAAGGCATTTGACTCAGTGGAATGGCCATATCTATGGGAGGTAATGACTAGAATGGGGTTTGGTCCTTCTTTCACGAAGTGGCTTAAGCTGATGTATAGCGAACCACGGGCATCCATCAGGGTTAACGGCATTGCTTCATCACCATTTCACCTTACAAGAGGTACTCGCCAAGGATGCCCCCTCTCCCCGCTAATTTTCGCGTTGGCTATTGAACCCATGGCCATAGCAATTAGGAATTCCCCAAGAGTAAAGGGACTCATATACAAAACAATTGAGGAGAAGATCTCCTTATATGCGGATGATAAGCTGCTATATTTGGCAGACCCGCACGATTCACTCACCACTGTTCTCGGAATTGTTAAGAGATTTGGTAGGTTCTCGGGCCTCCAAATTAATTGGGACAAGTCCATAATCATTCCCCTTGACAGACAACTCCCGACAGAGTTGGACTCGGACTGCAGTCTTAAAGTGACAGATAATTTTAAGTACCTAGGGATAACGATACACAAAGACCCGACACTATTTTTACAGCATAATTTATACACCTTACATCGCAAATTTAAGGATACACTTGCACACTGGACTAAGCTTCCTCTCACGCTAATAGGCAGAATAAACATTTGTAAAATGATTTATCTTCCTAAATTTCTGTATATACTAAGTAATACCCCCTGCCACATACCTAAGAAAGTCCTACATGATATAGACCACACGCAATCTGGATTCATTTGGGGAAATAAAACACCCACTTTGTCCAGAGTCACTCTCAATGCCCCGCAAGACCAGCTGGGATTGACCTCTCCCAATTATGAGCCAGTTGGAAAGTGTTTGACGCAGACAACCCAGCATCCATAATAGAGGCACTATCTCTCACTTCTGTGGAAAGCCTGCATAATGCTTTATATAGAACTCAAAAAGATATTGGCCCTTTACTACCTGTTATGGTTGCCACTAAGAGAGCCTGGGACGCAATGGTGCAGCTCACTAAGGCTAACACCACCCTATCTCCAGACGCACATTTATGGGGCAACAGTAATTACTCACACTTAGCTGCATTCTTGGAAGTGGGAACTTGGACTAAGTTAGGGCTTAAGAGGTTGTCCCAAGTATATACTGATGGGAGTCTTCACACACACTGGCTACATTTCATCAGACCCTCTCTCTACCTGATTTATCCGAATTCAGATACAACCAAATCAGCCATCTTTGCTCAACATAATTTCCAACTCCTCCTCTTCAACTACAGTACACGGGGTTAGAAGAATTAGTATCTCAGCCCACTAAGACAAAACTCTTCTCCAAACACTTAATTTACAAACACTTAATTTCCAATAGATATGATCCCCGACCCAGAGTGAAATATAAATGGGAGAGCAGCGGGGTTATTGTGGACCCAGATGACTGGGAAGAAATCATAGACAATCTTTATATTCCTTTGGTGAGTGTTAGAGACAAACTTATACAATTCCGGATCATACACCAAACATACCTCACTCCGCAGTATATGGGGAGGGTGGCTTCACCCGGCTGTCCAAGATGTGGTGCTTCTGTTGCCAATTTTATGCATTTAATGTGGGATTGTCCAGTGATACTCAGATATTGGAGGGCAATTGTGAGCTTTATGGCTACTGAACTACAACTTCCCCAAATACTTAGCCCTGCTACCTGTCTTTAGAGATGTCGCGAACTGTTCGCCGGCGAACTTGTTCGCGCGAACATCGGGTGTTCGCGCTCGCCGGAAGTTCGCGAACGTCGCGCGACGTTCGCCATTTTGGGTTCGCCATTGTTGGCGCTTTTTTTGCCCTCTCACCCCAGACCAGCAGGTACATGGCAGCCAATCAGGAAGCTCTCCCCTGGACCACTCCCCTTCCCTATAAAAACCGAAGCCCTGCAGCGTTTTTTCACTCTGCCTGTGTGTGCTGAAGAGATAGTGTAGGGAGAGAGCTGCTGCCTGTTAGTGATTTCAGGGACAGTTGAAAGTTTGCTGGCTAGTAATCGTTTTGATACTGCTCTGTTATTGGAGGGACAGAAGTCTGCAGGGGTTTGAGGGACATTTAAGATTAGGTAGCTTTGCTGGCTAGTAATCTACCTTCTACTGCAGTGCTCTGTATGTAGCTGCTGTGGGCAGCTGTCCTGCTTCTGATCTCATCTGCTGACTGCTGCAATAACAGTAGTCCTTGTAAGGACTGCTTTTATTTATTTTTTTGTTGTTTTACTACTACTACTACTACTACTATAAGAGCCCAGTGCTATTAGTCTAGCAGTGTTGGGGAGTGGGACTGGTGTGCTAATCTGCTGCTCCTAGTAGTTCAGCAGCACCAACTTTAATTTTTTTTTTTAATATTCATTTTTTTTTATTTTACTTTTTTTTTATTTTACTACCGCTGTAGTAGTGTATAAGTTGACCTTTTAGGCATTATTTGCCCTGTAGGCATTTTTTGCCCAGTGTGTTATTCAACCAACTGCCATCTAGCTGTGTGACCTTGTTCACATTCTGTCTAAATATCCATAATATTACCGTCTCCAGAAAAAACACCGGAGTGACTTTTTTCAAGCAGCCATAATATATTTTACGTAATCCGTATCCACCGCTGTAGTAGTGTATACGTTGACCTTGTAGGCATTATTTGCACACTGTTTTCTTCAACCCGCCATCTAGCTGTGTGACCTTGTTCACATTCTGTCTAAATATCCATAATATTACCGTCTCCAGAAAAAACACCGGAGTGACTTTTTTCAAGCAGCCATAATATATTTTACGTAATCCGTATCCACCGCTGTAGTAGTGTATACGTTGACCTTGTAGGCATTATTTGCACAGTGTTTTCTTCAACCCGCCATCTAGCTGTGTGAGCTTGTTCACATTTTGTCTAAATATTGATAATATTATCGTCTCTAGAAAAACCACTTGAGTTACTTTTTTCAAGCAGCATTCATATATTTTACGTAATCCGTATCCACCGCTGTAGTAGTGTATACGTTGACCTTGTAGGCATTATTTGCACACTGTTTTCTTCAACCCGCCATCTAGCTGTGTGAGCTTGTTCACATTTTGTCTAAATATTGATAATATTATCGTCTCTAGAAAAACCACTTGAGTTACTTTTTTTCAAGCAGCATTCATATATTTTACGTAATCCGTATCCACCGCTGTAGTAGTGTATACGTTGACCTTGTAGGCATTATTTGCACACTGTTTTCTTCAACCCGCCATCTAGCTGTGTGACCTTGTTCACATTCTGTCTAAATATCCATAATATTACCGTCTCCAGAAAAAACACCGGAGTGACTTTTTTCAAGCAGCCATAATATATTTTACGTAATCCGTATCCACCGCTGTAGTAGTGTATACGTTGACCTTGTAGGCATTATTTGCACAGTGTTTTCTTCAACCCGCCATCTAGCTGTGTGAGCTTGTTCACATTTTGTCTAAATATTGATAATATTATCGTCTCTAGAAAAACCACTTGAGTTACTTTTTTTCAAGCAGCATTCATATATTTTACGTAATCCGTATCCACCGCTGTAGTAGTGTATACGTTGACCTTGTAGGCATTATTTGCACACTGTTTTCTTCAACCCGCCATCTAGCTGTGTGAGCTTGTTCACATTTTGTCTAAATATTGATAATATTATCGTCTCTAGAAAAACCACTTGAGTTACTTTTTTTCAAGCAGCATTCATATATTTTACGTAATCCGTATCCACCACTGTAGTAGTGTATACGTTGACCTTGTAGGCATTATTTGCACACTGTTTTCTTCAAACTGCCATCTAGCTGTGTGTATTATCGTTTCCAGAAAAACCAACTGAGTTTTTGTTGTTGTTGTTTTTTTTAAAAATAATGCCAGGCAAAGGCAGGCCGACACGCAGAGGCCGTGCTAGGGGCCGTGCTGCTATGCAATCCTGTGGCCCTAGCAAATTGCCCAGTTTTAAAAAGCCAATGACCCTGAACTCCCAAAATGCTGAAGAGGTAGTTGACTGGCTTACACAGCACACCCCATCCTCTACCGTTTCTAACTTTACCACAACATCCTCCTCATCCTCCACTGCTATGGCCACCCCACGTAACACTTCCTCCACCACCGGTGCCCCTTCTTCACTGGAGTCAGAGGAGTTATTTTCCCATGAGTTTCTTGAACTGAGTAATGCGCAACCATTATTGCCAGAAGAAGATGAAGGAGATGAGGACCTTACACCAGATTTAATTCTGGCAGAGAACACGATAGAGATGGACATAATGAGTGATGAGGAGGAGGTCCCCGCTGCTGCTTCCTTCTGTGATGTGTCAGAAGAAATTGATGCATCTGAGGAGAATGATGATGAGGAGATTGATGTTTTGTGGGTGCCTAGTAGAAGAGAGCAAGAGGAGGGTAGTTCAGATGGAGAGACGGAGAGTCAGAGAGGCAGTAGGAGAATAAGACTTAGAAGAAGCAGGGAGGACAGCCCGCAGGGATCAGTAGGGCAACAACATGTATCGGCACCTGTGTTCAGCCGGCCAACGCACCCGCCATTGCCGCCAATGCCGCCAACTTCTACTGTTACCGCCAGATCGCACACTTCCAAAAAGTCAGCAGTGTGGGATTTTTTTAATGTGTGTGCCTCTGACAAAAGCATTGTAATTTGCAATGAGTGCAGTCAGAAACTGAGCCTTGGTAAGCCCAACAGCCACATAGGTACAACTTCTATGCGAAGGCACATGAGCGGCAAGCACAAAGCACTTTGGGAGCAACACCTCAAAGGCAACAGGCAAACTAAAAGCCACACTCCTTCTGGTCCAGCATCTTACTGCTCTACCTCTGCTCTCCTTGACCCGTCTGAACCACCCTCCACTCCGCCTTCCACCTTGACCACCTGTTCCCATTCCCAGTCATCTGCCACCAGCCAAGTTTCTGTGAAGGCCATGTTTGAGCGTAAGAAGCCAATGTCTGACTGTCACCCCCTTGCCCGGCGTCTGACAGCTGGCTTGTCTGCACTCTTAGCCCGCCAGCTTTTACCATACCAGCTGGTGGACTCTGAGGCCTTCCGCAAATTTGTAGCAATTGGGACACCGCAGTGGAAGGTACCCAGCCGAAATTTTTTTTCTAAAAAGGGAATACCACACCTGTACCAACATGTGCAGAGCCAAGTTACCGCATCTCTGTCACTTAGTGTTGGGCCAAAGGTCCATATGACTACTGACGCATGGTCCTCCAAGCATGGTCAGGGCAGGTATGTCACCTACACTGCCCACTGGGTGAACTTGGTAATGGCTGGGAAGCAGGGAATGGGTAGCTCAACAACAACAGTGGAGTTGGTGTCACCGCCACGGATTGCACGCGGTTCTGCCACCACCTCTACTCCTCCATCGCTCTCTACCTCGTCTTCTTCCTCTTCTTCTTCTTACTCTGCTGCTGGGTCCTCCTTCTCCTCCTCCACACCTGTGCACCCCCAGCTCCCCCTAGGCTATTCGACGTGCCAGGTACGCCGTTGTCACGCTGTCTTGGGGATGACGTGCCTGGAAAGCAAAAACCATACCGGATCTGTACTCCTGTCATCTCTGCAGTCACAGGCCGATCGGTGGCTGACCCCACACCAACTGCAGATCGGAAAAGTGGTGTGTGACAATGGAAGCAATCTGTTGGCAGCGTTGAGACTGGGCAATTTAACACATGTGCCCTGCATGGCACATGTGTTAAATTTAATAGTCCAACGTTTTGTCTCCAAGTACCCAGGATTCCAGGACGTTCTCACCCAGTCCAGAAAGGTGTCGGCCCATTTCAGACGTTCCTACACAGCCATGGCACGCCTTGCTGACATTCAGCAGCGCTACAACATGCCAGTCAGGCGTTTGATTTCTGACAGCCAGACTCGCTGGAATTCAACGCTCCTTATGTTGGAACGTCTGCTGCAACAACAAAGGGCCGTCAACGAGTACCTTTTTGAACTGGGTGGTAGGACTGGATCTGCAGAGCTGGGGATTTTTTTCCCCCGTTACTGGGTGCTTATGCGCGATGCCTGCAGGCTCATGCGACCTTTTGAAGAGGTGACAAATATGGTCAGTCGCACCGAAGGCACCATCAGCGACCTAATACCCTTCGCTTTCTTCCTGGAGCGTGCCGTGCGACGAGTGACAGATGAGGCTGTAGACCAGCGTGACGAGGAGCTGGAAGCGCGCGATTTCTGGTCGGAATCACCAGAACGAACCCAGGCACCTGCTGCAACGCAGGGAGAGGTGCCAGAAGTGGAGTCAGAGGAGGAAGGTGGCTTTGTGGAGGAGGAGGACCAACAGGAGCAGGCTTCCCAGGGGGCTAGTGGTGACCTTTTGGGGACCCCTGGTCTTGTACGTGGCTGGGGGGAGGAGACCGTGGATGATGCAGTCCTTGATAATGAGGAAGCGGAGATGGATAGCTCTGCATCCAACCTTGTGAGAATGGGGTCTTTCATGCTGTCATGCCTGTTGAAGGACCCCCGTATCAAGAGGCTTAAGGAGAAGGACCTGTACTGGGTCGCAACGCTACTAGACCCTCGGTACAAGCATAAAGTGTCAGAAATGTTACCAACATACCACAAGTCCGAAAAGATGCGGCATTTACAAACCAGCCTGCAAAACATGTTGTACAATGCTTTTAAGGGTGATGTTACTTCAGGAACTCATCAACATTCCAGGGGCAGAGGTGCCAGTAATCCTGCCACGAGCGCACCTGCAAGGACAAAGCCCTTTGGCCAGTCTGTAACGTCAGACATGCAAATGTTTTTCTGTCCAAGGCAGCGCCACAACCCTTCTGGATCCACCCTCAAAGAACGCCTCGACCGGCAGGTAGCGGACTACCTGGCATTAACTGCAGATATCGACACTCTGAGGAGCGATGAACCCCTGGACTACTGGGTGTGCAGGCTTGATCTGTGGCCAGAGCTGTCACAATTTGCCATGAACCTCTTGTCTTGCCCAGCCTCAAGTGTGCTCTCAGAAAGGACATTCAGTGCAGCAGGAGGGATTGTAACTGAGAAGAGAACTCGCCTAGGTCACAAAAGTGTCGATTACCTGACCTTTATTAAAATGAATGAGGGGTGGATCTCGGAGGGTTACTGCACGCCGGAAGACTTGTTCTGACTTCTATGCAGCTGTCCTTCTCTTCAAGCCTCATGACTCCACACACAGCTGTCCTTTAGCGTCCTCCTCCCTCCGCCACCGTTACAAACTAGGGTGCAAACCCTACTGGTTTAATTTTTTCTGGCCTCTGTGCTTCAGTGGCTGCAACCAAAAAAACTGGGCAAACAATGTCTACAAGGTCAACGTATGGCAAAAAATGACTATTTTCAGCATTTATATGGCATATTTTTTCTGGCAACTGTGCTTCAGTGGCTGCGACCAAAAAAATGCATATTTTCAGCATTTATATGGCATAATTTTTCTGGCCTCTGTGCTTCAGTGGCTGCAACCAAAAAAATGCATATTTTCTGCATTTATATGGCATAATTTTTCTGGCCTCTGTGCTTCAGTGGCTGCAACCAAAAAAATTTATATTTTCAGCATTTATATGGCATAATTTTTCTGGCAACTGTGCTTCAGTGGCTGCGACCAAAAAAATGACTATTTTCAGCATTTATATGGCATATTTTTTCTGGCCTCTGTGCTTCAGTGGCTGCGGCCAAAAAAACTGGGCAAACAATGCCTACAAGGTCAACGACGTTGACCTTGTAGGCATTGTTTGCCCAGTTTTTTTGGCCGCAGCCACTGAAGCACAGAGGCCAGAAAAAATATGCCATATAAATGCTGAAAATAGTCATTTTTTGCCATACGTTGACTCAACGTATATGGCAAAAAATGACTATTTTCAGCATTTATATGGCATATTTTTCTGGCAACTGTGCTTTAGTGGCTGCGACCAAAAAAACTGGGCAAACAATGCCTACAAGGTCAACGTATGGCAAAAAATGACTATTTTCAGCATTTATATGGCATATTTTTTCTGGCAACTGTGCTTCAGTGGCTGCAACCAAAAAAACTGGGCAAACAATGTCTACAAGGTCAACGTATGGCGAAAAATTACTATTTTCAGCATTTATATGGCATATTTTTTCTGGCAACTGTGCTTCAGTGGCTGCGTCCAAAAAAACTGGGCAAACAATGCCTACAAGGTCAACGTATGGCAGTTGTTTAAAGAGAACAGTAGATTACTAGCCAGCAAAGCTACCTAAGCTAAAATGTCCCTCAAATCCCTGCAGACTTCTGTCCCTCCAATACAGAGCAGTATCAAGCAGATTACTAGCCAGCAAACTTACTATCATCTGTCCCTGAAATCACTAACAGCTCTCCCCCTACACTATCTCTTCCAAGCACACACAGGCAGATTTTTCAGATACATTTTTGCCCTTGATCCCCCTCTGGCATGCCACTGTCCAGGTCGTTGCACCCTTTAAACAACTTTAAAATCATTTTTCTGGCCAGAAATTTTTTTTTTAGATGTTAAAGTTCGCCTTCCCATTGAAGTCTATGGGGTTCGCGAACCGTTCGCGAACCGCTCGCATTTTTGCGCAAGTTCGCGAATATGTTCGCGAACTTTTTTTCCGACGTTCGCTACATCCCTACCTGTCTTCTGGGTCTCCTGGACTCCGTGATACCCAGAGTAAATACTAGATGTCTGATGAGGCTGCTCCTCTTCTATGCAAAAAAAGTGGTTGCCCTGCACTGGATGGGCCCAATGCCACCGACATTGAGTAGATGGATTGGACTAATCAATTCGCAATTGGAACTGTACAAACTCACTTATTTAGCCCGAGAATGCCCAAAGAAATTTGAAAGTATATGGAAACCTTGGCTCGAGTCGCCAGCCACATCAACTAACCAATGAACATCAATTTCCAGCCATACTTCCCCCCCCTTCCCCATTCTTTTCCTTTTCTATCTAGTTTCTCTTCCCTCTTCTTTAAGTTGTAAAATTCAATAAAAATTAATCTTTAAAAAAAAAAAAAGATTCTTGATGCAATAGTAAATGAGAGACAGTGCCTTTGAGGAGTACAAAATAAATTAGCACTTGACTTTTCGCTTGACTAGGAAGGAGGGGCATGAAGTTACTGTTGCACGTACATCTCAGATAATGAGGATCATAAAAGGGAATTTTAAAAAGGTTGCAGTGATAGAAAATCATTTTGGAACACTTTACAGAGCTGGTCCGTCACTGGCTGGTTTGGAGAATTTTGGGGCACCTGCATTGAAATCATATTACAAATCTCACTGTTTATATTATTGGTATTCCTTCCCTTTGCTGTAATTTGCCATTGCTTCTTCTGTATTTTAGAATATCATAAAAAACGGAAGAAGACCACAATGCCTACTACTACTAACATTATGCTATTCTACTAATGATAATAGGCCTTGACCTATCTACTAAAATTCCCACATTAAATAATGCTAGCAACCACAACAACATTTCCTCTCCAATTCCTATGCCATGTGCCACCCCTTCTATAAGTGTAACGTCAAGGCCCAGTGATTAGCAATTAGCCCATGCCTTGAATAATGATGAATATGCTCCTATGGCTACATAATTTTTTTCCCCCTCATGGAAAACTTAACCAACTTAATCTATGGCCTACATAGTCACTGGGATTATTAATTGGAGATGTACATTTCCAAAGGGGAGATGTCAGGGATGGTTAACAGGGCCTTATATGGACCTCTTTCTGATTCAAACTTTATTACTAAACATGATTTTGGAGTAGCAATGGTTTCATGATTTATTTCAAGCTAAGCTTAAATTATAAACAGAATCAGTATGGTAAAATGGAAAGTGCATCAGGGGCCGACTTGGTGCAATGTAGATTGATGAAATAAGGATGAAATTAGTGTAAAATGATTAATTAAATAATAATGATTGATGTGTTTAAAACCCAATGAAATACTGATATTTTAATAAGAAACAAAATACAATAATCTTAATATGATAATAATGTGGCTTTATGTTGTAAAAAGGGCTGTAACAATCGGGAGGGTAGAGTGTTGAGCTCTCCTGGTTGCTGAATACAATTGTATTTGGAGCTTGTTATCAAAATATATCTTTTCTCTGATCAAACTGATTTCCAAGGACTCTGACTTGTAGGTGACATTAAGGGGTAGATTTATTAAGGTTCGAGTTGTGTTTTCCATGAAAAATCAAGTTTTCAAGGTTTTTTGTCAAAACTCAAATTTTTGGGTTGAAAATTTTTTTTATATTTTTTAATTAAAATTCTCCAAGATTGATTATACCTGAACCCTGGAAATAGCTTGTATCTGAAAATACACCATCTAAAACCTGTCAAGGTCATGTAGGAGTCAATGGCAGAGTATTAGGAGCAATCCGCGGCATTCCTGCTCCCGTCCACAGCTTATCCGAGATGGCAGCGCCCGTGGTTGCCATGTGGGTTTGGGTGCAGGCATGTTGACGTCACAATGCCGCTTTTTGGCGCCAATGTCAAAATAAAAGGATGCCCAGGACACTGGTTCAATGCCTGATTATAGGATTTATTTAAGCATTACTGGGTGTTCCTAAATTCGTGTTTGTTGTATTCCTGGACTTTTGACCCTGCCTGTACCTTGACTTTGTTATTTATATGCCTCCCTTTTGAACTTCTGCCTACACTTATTCCTGATCCCTTGTCTGTTAATGCAAACTTGGAATTTTACCCGAAGCTTCCTCTTTGGTCCAGACTACCCCCACTGGGAGCTGATAGGCCCCTGACATTATAATCAAGCCATGGACCCCACTGAGGAAGCTATGCCTGATGTGGGAAGAGCTCTCTTCAAACCACTTGGGGAAATCACTGGTCGTGTACCTAGACAACATCTTAATCTTCTCCAAAGACTTGGAAGGTCATCGCTTCCAGGTGAAGGAGGTATTCTCTTGTTAAAGGGAAAACTCCCTCTTTGCAAAGTTGGAGAAATGCATCTTTGCAGTGCCCAAGATCCCCTTTCTCGGTTATGTTATCTCCCCAAAAGGATTTGAGATGGATCCCGCCAAGGTCTCTGTGATCCAGAAGTGGCCCCTTCCCTTGAGCACCAAGACCATACAGAGATTCATTGAGTTTGCAAACTACTACCGGCAGTTCATCAAGAGGTTCTCTTCAGGCATAGCCCCCATCCTTGCTCTGATTCTAAAGGGGGGTAAACCTTATTTGTGGCCCCCTCCTGCTGTGGAAGCCTTCCAATCCCTGAAGGATGCTCAGCTTCGGTCCTCCGTCATCCTGACCCTCAGTTACCCTTCTTCATTGAGGTGGATGCTTCCAATCTTGGGGCCATTGCTATTCTTTCCCAAAGAAACTCTGCTGATGGAAAGTTACACCCGTGTGCTTATTTTTACAAGAAGTTGTCCCCAGCGGAGCAGAATTTACGATATTGGGACTCGTGAACTCTTGGCAGTGAAGCTTGCTCTTAAGCAGTGGCATCATCTCTTGGATGGTACCCCTCATCCAGTCACTTTTTACACTGACCATAAGAATCTGGAATTTATACGGACTCTCAAAAAACTGAACCCCCGGTAGGTGAGGTGGGCCCTCTTCTTTTCCCGCTTCAATTTTGTTCTGGCTCCAAGAACCGGAAAGCGGAAACACTTTCCAGAAGTTTTACCCCTGAAGATCACCATACCGAAGTTTTGGATCCTGTTATTCCTCCCGCCAAAGTAATTGCCTCCTTGTTCCCTCACTTCTCCAGTCAAATCTTGTCTGGTCAGTCCTCTTCTTCACCAGATACACCCATTTTGTACCACCCTAACTCCATCTTCCCATTTTGCAGCAGACTCATTGTTCCAAGCAGTCTGGACATCGTGGCACTGAAAAGACTTGAGAGCTATTGAATCAACTCATATGGTGGCCGACCATAAGAAAGGATACAAAAGACTTTGTTGCTGCACTATTTGTGCCACCTCTAGGCCAAGCCATTCCCTCCCCAGTGGTCTATTACAACCTTTACCCGTTCTCGTCCATGGACCTACTTAGCCATGGCCATTTTGTGGAGTTACCACCCTCAAAAGAAAACACTGTCATTTGGGTTGTTATTGACCCTTTGGCAGTGGAACTCTCCTAGCTATACATTCAAATTATTTTCCGGCTGCATGGCTTCCCAGTGGAAATAGTCTCTGGTTCCCAATTCATAACCCGGTTCTGGCGCTCTTTATGTAAAATGCTGGGTATTGCACTCCAATTCTCAGCATACCATCCCCAAACCAAGGGCAGCAAAACAGGTACTGGAACAATTCCCGAGGAATGACGTCTTCCTCTGTCAGCAAACGTGTGACGTCACAACACCTCGTTTAGGCGCCAAATTCAAACACCCAGGACGCCAGTTCAATGCCTGATTATAGGATTTGTTTTAAGCATTTCTGGGTGTTCCTAAATTCGTGTTTGTTGTATTACTGGACTTTTGACCCTGCCTGTACCTTTATTTGCCTGCCTATTGAACTTCTGCCTGGATTTGACTATGCTTATTCCTGATCCCTTCTCTGTTACCACGAACTTGGACTTTTATCGGAAGCTTCCTCCTTGGTCCAGACTTCCCCCGCTGGTAGCCGATAGGCCCCTGACACAGAGATCCCTTGAACTTCCCTTGAATGATGTTTGAGTTTTTTTCCGAGGGTTTTGCCCAAAAACTCAAATGATTCGATTCGTTTTTTTTTTGCAGAAAACGTGGTCAATTCGAGGTATAAAAATTTGAGGTATAAAAAACTCTGAAACATTCAACCTTTGATAAATAACCCCCTTAGTCTCAACACTTCCCTAAAGAAATACATTTTCATTATCTTTTCCCCTCTTTAATCTGTTTTTTACCCTGCCATCTGCATACCACATCTTCCTCACTCCAACAACATTGCTATCTCTCTAATAAAGAATCTGTCAATGCATCTATACCTCTAACAATGCATGAGCACATGCCTCTATCTCCCCCAGTTGCTTCATTTAATATTTCTTATGTGACTCACTACTTGGTCACAGATTGTCTTCTTCCAGATGATTGGATTTCTTTTTTCCAAAAGCTTGTTTTTCACTACAAACACCCTTTCAGAAGCTTTTGACATCCTCTGAAGCTTTACATTTTCTCTTCCTTGTCACTTGCCTTTAACCTTCTTTTATCAATCTTCTATTGACATCCCATTCAGTTTTCTCTACTGTGTATCCCAATTTTGCTGTTGTCACTTGTATTTGTTTATTGAACCCTCCCTTCATCTTTTATTGATCATGTTTTCATTAATTATGTGATTTCGAACACCAATATCCTTCTCACCACTGCTCAGCTATTTTGCTCACTTTCATTATCTATCAAATACTCTTAAAGCCCTTTCTTCCAATAGCCCTGAGCTGATTCAACTCATTGTCACACATTGAACCACTTTCCATTTTTCTCTTATTTTCTCTCATTTATTTCATATAATTAATTCCAACTGCACACAGCCACACATATGCAAACAAATTTACCACAATTTACTAAGTTTTTTTTTTCACTTGATTTACTGCAGACTGCAGACACATGGGTAGATTTTCATTGAGGCTTGGGGAGTAGTGATGGGCGAATAAATTCACCTGGTATAAATTGGCGGCGAATTTCCGCAATTCACCTGTGCCGAAATTTGCAGATTTTCCAGATTTTTTTTGAAAACGTTCGAATTTCAGATTTTTTCATGAACTTTCTGATTTCAAGTTTTTTTGCTACGCCCATCAATATTGGAAAGGCTTGTTGGCACATGTTGCGACTTCTAGCATCCCCCCGAAAAAAAGCACCCTCCAACTAAGTGTAGACACAAGTGTTGGAGTGCCAAATGGCAAACATTTTCACCCCTTATTGCCCAAACGGTTTGCCATCTTCAGGCTGCTGTAACCCCAGGTATGAGGGCTTCCCATCTCAACGGGTGGGGCAGTGATTTCACAGGGGCACGGTGGTGACATCTATAACAGAATGAGTGATTGGTTGGGGCCATGATGTAAGGGGCGGGACTATGACATTGCGATTGGATTCTGGATAAGCGATTCCAGCTATAATTTTTTTAAGCCTGTCATTAAAAGCATTGTTAAAAAAAGAAAGGACAGGCAGTGGATGGTAAATGACAAGTCAATAACAAGTTATTTTAGGGCTGCAAATATGCTGAATAAAATCAGCAATGTCTCTCAAAACAAATCACTCCTATCAATCTTAATAATGTTTAAAAATATATAATTAAATAAAATGAACTACAGAGGTTAAACATATTCTAAAGTTTAAAAATAAAACCATGGTGTTGCATGTTGCATGCATACTGACAAAACTATGTCAACTAAATATGCTTCAGAAATGGGGTCTTTAAATCTCTAACTGAATGTGGTGTCACAAGACCCTGGTAATCAAATGCAGCCCATTCTACAAGTTTCTGGTAATTTTTATTTTAAGACTCATTGTAGACTTAACATAGTTGAGAAATCTGTCTGATTGTCCTGGACAATACCAATGATTGCATTTGTCTGCTTGGCCCTCTGGAGATCCCATGATAGTCCCCCTGCTTGGTCATTAGAAAGAATATCCAATCCACTTTGAGCTAAAGTCCTTGCTAATTCATCTTAAGAATTGGAACTATTCCTCTTGCTCACACCAGCAACTCTAATCAATTCACTTAAGTTTGTTCCCATAGGAACTACCCAATTTACAATGCACACCCCTGTAGTGTCATAGTGAGAACTAAGAACAAACAAGCTACGAATAGTGCAGAGATTTTTTTTAAAAAAAATCATGTTTAATGCCTAAAGCTATACCCTGCTATGTTAAATTTTTATTCTTTTTGGCACTAATTACTCAGAAAAGAACATTTCCATGAAACTACAGGAAATCTATTCTGACTGTGTGACCTTTAAGCTTTTATTGCTTGGAGTGTACAATATTTAAAATAAGCTTTCATTTAAAAATTGCATTCTAATGCATTAGTGGGTGATGTACCTGTGGCCTTCCACACATAGCAAGTCAAATATTTCCCTATTCAAACCTGACAGCAACAGCAATGAGGAATTGCCATATAATTGTGGATGAAAATAAATATGTGAAAGTTCCTTGTATGTTTCAAAAAAAAGTTTATTTTTTTTTTGTTAGTTTGTTCTGCACATTTAGATATGAGTAATGATATTTCTAAGATTATTAGTTTATTGCTCAAAACCAATACTCACTGAAACAGTTTTTTTTCTGGTTTGCAACAAGATCATGCTGTTTATGCCATGTTACTTTAACCTGTTGCCATATGCTCAAAGTTTTTCAGAACTTTTTTTGGACTGAAATTTAAGAAAACTATGCCAAGATAACATTTTGAATTGTTTTTGTTAGCTTTACTGCATCCCCAACAAAGGATTTGTCTTTTCATTGTACCAAAATTGTCCTTCTGTAAGTATAACTTTATAACCTCCAGAAAAAACAACGGCCCTAAGGCTTGCAAAGCTGATAGCTTGTTGTGTGGGTGAATACCCAAATGTTTTGGAAACCACACTTGGTATCCGAAACATTTTAAGGATACGGCAACAGGTGTCCAATTCAGAATCCCCATGGACTTATCTACTAAAAAACTATCTAATTGATCGAGTTTTCAGTGAAAAAATACTCAAATTGCTCGAATTGATCAAGTTTTTGAGCAAAAATCATGAAGGCTATTAACATCTTCAAATGGTTCAAGGGACATCTTCAATTGACTTCTAAATGAAATTGACAGGTTTAGATGGTGTATTTTTGGATTCAAGCTATTTTCAGTTTATGGGTATAATAAATCTAGAAATAAATGTATTTTTATTTAATTCGAAAATTTTAAGTTTTTTTTATAACTTTCTTTTTATTGAGATTTTGTATTTTTGTACAGAAAGAAAAAGAAAAGAGGAGGATCTTAAGCAATCAAGGATTACACATTATCATACATATAATCTTCTCCAGGATGATATTTGGGGTAGGTAGGGTAATACAAATAGAAAAGATAAAGAAGATTCAGAAATAACATCCTTAATGCAAACTAATTGGGCACGCAACAGCAAGACTGTTCCTTAAAAAGGACCCGTCACCCAAAAAAATTATTCAAAATCCTATTTTATCACATTAGTCAAGCAAAATGAACTTTAATTACACTATATAAATTATTTGAATCTTGCTTCCTTCAGTCTGGGATTTCAAAATGATAGCAAGCAGGCAGCAGCCATTTTGTGGACACTGTTATTAAGACAAGGCTTGTATCATCTCAGAATCTTATTTGTGCACCAGAATAGGGGACCCGATGTCCATCCCGATGCCCTGGTTACACAATTAAATCGTAAAGAGAATGGGGGAATGTGGGGAGAGCAGTGACATCTAGGAAGTGCTGAATGGAAAGTGAAAGTAATTGTCTGCCCCGCCTCTATGCCCATGGCATAGAGGAGGGGCAGACAATATTTGATTGACAGCTGAGATTTTTAAATGAGCTTACAACAGCTATGAATGCTTTAATAAAAAATAGAAATTGGATTTCATGTTTAGTTTGAAAAGGAATTTTATTATACAGATTTTTGTGTCTGGGTGACAGGTCCACTTTAAGATAGCATGTAGAAAAAGTATTCTACCTTGTCATGTTTTGTAAAGGTACGTTAGGTTTTTAACAACACTTGGGGCTCAGGCATAAGTAGCAGTGCCATTAACCCCTTCTTTATTGCCTTCGGGCATGGTGATTATATGCTTAACTTGTATATTCAACAATATGACATAGACATAGAGCCCCCCTTTTTTCCCCTCTTTTTTCTAGAGTATAAATGCAAAATGGCATTTCACATAGGTTAGTCCGACTCCCTGAATAATGTCCCAATTGTTCCATACATTATCTGAATGCTGTCAGGTGTTCAATTCTCCTTATAAAGTGTACTCTCTCCACAAAGTCCACAGATGGAGAGTCAGTGCTTTTCCATCTCCCAGCAATGGCAAACCTGGCCACAGTGAGGAGTTTTCTAGCTTTTCGAGTCGGGTTGTTCAGCCTGGGAATTTTCTTCCTCAATATGAATATTAGAGGGTCTGGTTAAAGTTCAAGCATTAGAGTTCTGTGTAACCAATGCCTTACCCTGTTCCAGAATACTTGAATTTTTGGACATGTCCAGAATATGTGTATTAATGTCCCCTCATTACCACAACCCCTCCAACACTGAGGCAATGTTGTCTTCGGAAACCATTTATGTAACAAAGTATGAGTGTGGTACCAGCCCATCAGTATTTTATAGATATTTTCTTTAAGGGTTACACATATGGGAGTTTTTGTAGCATTTCCCATATATTATGCCATGTATCTAGATCTATGAGTTGGTTCAGTACCTCCTCCCATTTTTTTATATAGACATGGGGAGCTATGTTAAGATCTCTATTGTTGAGGAGTACCATTGAGAAATTAGGTTTTTTCTTGGGAGAACCCTGCCTTACAGATCTGGACTACCGGATTGCTTTGTGGGGCCTGGCCTCCCGGGTAGAGAGAAAGAACAAAATGTCTTAGTTGTAGATATTGGAGACTACTGAGGCCTCCAAGATTGGGTTCGCTCTGCAGAGTTTAAATTTCCCAGTTAAGGAATAAAATAGTCTATCTCCCTGTGGAGGATAGAGAGATAAAATCTGGACAAAAACCCAGGGGGAAGTCTGGGTTCTTAACCAGTAGGGTTTAGTATGTGGCTGAGCTATTAAGTTTCAGCTTCCCAGTGGTCTTCCACCAAATGGCTATGGTATGAGCTGTGGGGCATAGCATTCCTTCTCTCCCTTCTAGTGAAAGTGGCCTGTCTGGCCACAATCAGGATGCCAAATGGGGTGAACCAGTAAAATCTATTTCTAGTGTTGCCCATTTTGTTGTGGGGGTGAGGTTCACCCAGTCCCCAACTTGTTTCATCTGAGCTGCCACATAATAGTGTAGTATATTTGGGATACATGGCATAACCAGATTTATGCCATGTTCTCCTGCGAGTTTTGGACAATACATGGTGTTATGTCTTCATCATTCAGTGTGCTTAATGCAATGATTACAGATCCTGCCTGCAATGGAGATCCAATTGTATTCACTGTACAGTTCTCATTCCCTCCTCTGCTTTCTCCCTCATGCCATTCATCTTTTTTCCTGTTCCTGCCTCCAACCCAGCCTGCCTCTCTGACTTAAAGGTACACTGTAACTTAAACATTCAGACATTACATCATCCCCCCTTTTTTATTTTAATAACTTGTTTTTATTTACAGGTCTTTTACATAATAGTTAAACAATCCCGATTATACATTTGACTTCTGTGCCGTTCTGTTAACATTATGTATCTACATTCTTATGTCATAATAATAACAGTAATAACAGTTTGAAAACTTGCAGCTCAAGTATCAAACAGCAGAGAGACCCTATATCGGGTTCTGTGGGTAGGAGGTTAATAACCTGCTGGTTAGTTGAATCCTGGGGGGTGCATGGCTTGGTTATTGTTGGTCTTGTAGCTGGTCTCTGAGGTATTGGGATGACTCCATGACCAATGGTTGTTCCATCAGTAATGCTGTATCATACCATGTTGTGCATCTAAATGTGTGTACTGTGAGATGTTTGATGTGTTGTGGTAAAGTTTCTATATATGTTGTCCATACCTTAAAAAATGTTGTGGTGTTTTCTTCCTTCTTGATTGTGGCTTCCAGCCGGTCCATATGAAAGAGGTAGTGTAGTTTTTGTTATACTATCGTTATGGTGGGAAGATCTTTGTTTAGCCAGTATTGTAGTATTGTTTTTCGGGCAGCTGCTGCCAGCCTTCCAATCAGATTCTTGCCTGTTTTTGTTAGTTGTGTAAGGGTTGTGTCATTGCTAAACATTGTCCACTCTAATTGTATCTGAAGAGGTTTTCCAGTCATCTGAGCACCATATTCTGCAACGTCCTTCCAGAAATTTCATAGGGAGGGGCATGCCCATAGATTGTGTATTAAATCTGCTTTCGGAGATTGGCATCTAGAGGGCAGATTTCCTAATTGGAGTTAAGTAAGAATTATGAAGTATTTGTAGAGCCATTTCCTGATATCTACTGACTGGGAGTAGCTTCATAACATTTGTGTGTTGTTTTAAAATTTCTGGGGTAGTGGTTTTTGGAATGTCTGTAGTCCATGCAAAGCCTGGCCTCTGATCATTTTTTATGTCAATTAGTGTTCTAATTGTTTGATATATTTGTGAGGTTGATTTTGTAATCCGTTTTCTCTCCATTGTAAGACAAAGGGATTTCGTATGTAATATCAAAACCACTCAGCAAGACTTAACGAGTGCAATAACAGAATTGAGATCAAGAATTACCTCTGATGAATATAATAAGTTCAATGTTGAACTACAAGCCTCTCTTGCAGACTTCCGCGCTGATCTAGTGCAAAAGAAACTCCAGAAGTATAGGAGAGACACTCTGGATTACGAATCCGATCGCGTGTACACTTGGGCGGCTGAAAGGAAGCGCACTAGGACCCAGAAGCGATGGCGCCGAGGACCGCGCACTCTGATGACGTCAGCCAGCACCAGAGATCAACGCCCGTCATCTTCCACAGCGTCTTCTGGCACCTCGAGGAGCGGAAAAGTTTTTTTAGCCACAAGTACGCTGTAGAGCGACCAGGAGCAGACAAGAGAGGAAGACAACAGAAGGGGCAGAACGAACAACGAGGAATCTTCACATATGGGAGAGAAAGGAGGCACGCGCAGCACTTACAAGGCTCAGAGGGCAGCAACAATGGACACCACTGCACAAACCCCAGTGACTCAGAGGAAGCACAAGCAGTAGGTGAGAACTTGATACACAATATCTCTTCAAGGGAATTGTCTCCTGTAGAACAACGTGTTCTTAACAGAGGACTATCTTTTGTACCCACACATAGTGTTGGTTTTTTTGACTTTCAAGTTGATTTTTTCAAATTTATGCGTAATCTACGTTTGAAGCTTTGGTTTCAGGATAAGGGTAATGCTATTCAGCATTCTTCCAAAATGGTCACTCCTAAAAAATTGTACAAAAAAAGCACTTTTGATCCACCTGTAGATAATAAGGCACTTAACATGTTTCAAGGTTTGGTCACAACTGAATGTCAGAAGCTTTGGGAAAATAGAACTTTGCCCAGTACCCACCGTAACCTCCCTAAATCTGAATAAATGGCGTTAACAGCCTTGGGAAAAGGACCAAAATGTTGTTATAAAAAGGGCAGATAAAGGAGGGGCTACGGTGGTTATGGACAAAGAAATGTATGTACAGGAGGCAATTAATCAGTTGAATAATGAAGAACATTACCAATTATTAACAGAGGATCCAACTGGTAAATGTAAGATCAAAATTGATAGTCTCCTGTATGAGGCAGAACTGGAAGGGGTTGTAACATCTGAAATCAAGATAGCCTTAACTGTAACACATCCAAGGGTTCCCATTTTCTATTTGCTGCCTAAAATTCATAAGCACCCGTCTAAGCCCCCAGGGAGACCCATCGTCTCAGGGAATGATTCATTATTGCAACCGCTAGCGGTCTTTATAGACAGCTACTTGAGCCCCATTGTGCAGGAATTACCCACGTGTCTTAGAGACACCACGGACTTCTTAAATAAAATAGCTCATATCAAATTACTAGAAGATGAGCGAGTATTTCTGTGCACAATGGACGTATCAAGTCTATACACCTGTATTCCACACATTGAAGGGATAGAAGCAGTAAGAAAACATTTACACAGAGAACATGCCCAAGGGTCGTCCTTAGTGCAGTTGTTATGCTCCCTGTTAGAGATAGTTAGGTTTGGCACACAATATTACCTACAAAAACAAGGTACCAGTATGGGTGCTAATATGGCACCGAATTATGCTAATATATTCATGTATGACCTAGAGGAGCAAATTATACTACAGAATACATTGTTTTCCCAGTTTGTATTCTGGTACTGCCGATATGTGGACGACATCTTCTTTGTGTGGAAAGGCTCAAGAGAGAAACTATTACAATTTGGAGAATATATCAATCGGACACATAATACCATCAAATTTGTATTGCACTTTGATGAAACTCAAATTGAGTTCCTTGATGTTCAGGTTAGGAGGGAGAAAGATAAACTGTCTACTAACTTATACAGAAAGTCTGTTGATAAAAATAGTATGTTAAGATTTGACAGCTTTCACCCTCCTAACACAACGTCAGGCCTCCCGAAAAGTCAATTGATGCGGTGTAAGCGCATTACTTCAACCAATGAGAATTATTTAGACAGTAAAGAAAAAATGTTAACCATGTTCAGAAAGAAGGGATACCCTAAGTCAGTCTTACGAAAGGCTGAAGTTGAAGTAGATAAGCTCACAAGGGAAACACTGTTCGCCACAAAGAAAAAAGAAGAAAGGTGCCAAAGGATACCTTTTGTGTCCACCTATGACACACATTCAAAACGGGTAAGAAAAGTGGTCAGAAAATACTGGCCCATCTTGATGAATGACCCTACAACATCAAGGGTCTTCAGTGAGTTTCCCTTGTTTGCTTATAAAAGAGGCAAAAATGTGGGTGACTATGTAGTTCACACTGATATACAGCCCCCAGTATTGGCTAAGCAGAGATTTCTGGGAAAACCAGTAGTAGGGACTTTTCCCTGTCTATCATGCCAGAATTGCAATAGCATTATAAAGGGGGACACTGTATTACACCCCACACAGGGAACCCCAATCAAATTACGAGGGTATCATACATGCTTATCTAAAAACGTGATTTACTTTCTAAAATGTCCGTGTGGAATGGGTTATGTAGGGAAAACAAACAGAACAGTGAGACTACGCCTAAATGAACATCGCAGCTCTATCCGAAATGCACACACAAAGGTTACCTCAGTTGGGCAACATTGGCTAGACCATAGACACAATGTTGCGCAATTGAGGTGGCAAGTGTTAGAAGAGGTCAATTCCAGACATACTAATTTGGATAAAAAACTATTACAGCGGGAATGTTTTTGGATATGGAAGCTGGGGACCCTAGCCCCTAAGGGACTGAATGAGAGTTGGGGATTGAATTGTTTTCTTTAGTCCAAAACAGTTTGATAATTTGATTAATTTGTCTATATTTTCCTTACAGCCTTAAACTAAGGAACATAAACTCTACAATAAGAAGTGAGATGTATACATCCTTCAGCTAATAGTACTGTAGTCAGTGAGGATCAAGCATCAGTACGTTTTGGAAACTACGATGTTGTAATGTGCAAATAATGTTTTTCACTATGTATTGAGAATTTCTCTCAGGTTTAGCATTAATGGGTTAGAGTCATTGGTAACAACAGTTGTGTAAAATTATGTTTAAAAAAACAGAGAAAAAATAATTAACGTTCACACATTAAAGGAGTGGTAAAGTAATTTTATCAATATGTATAGTATTTATAAAGATAGTAACATTGTTAAATATGTTGCGAAATGGATATTGACACGTTGTTATGCTTAGAACATTGTTGCACATCTATTTTTAATAATTTTAATAGTATTTTTTATTGACCACCACAAGAGGTCGCTGTTGAAGTGTCTATAAATATGCACATGCTCTATGGTTGGGTATCACTGAGGAAGGGCCATGCGGTCCCGAAATGTTTGATCGTTTGTAAAGTGTCTTGAAGCACCTTGAATAAATTTGGGAGCACCCCGTTTACAGCAAGCACAGGTATTGGCAATTTTTTCTTTTGAAGTATTTGTAGAGCCATTTCCTGATATCTACTGACTGGGAGTAGCTTCATAACATTTGTGTGTTGTTTTAAAATTTCTGGGGTAGTGGTTTTTGGAATGTCTGTAGTCCATGCAAAGCCTGGCCTCTGATCATTTTTTATGTCAATTAGTGTTCTAATTGTTTGATATATTTGCGAGGTTGATTTTGTAATCCGTTTTCTCTCCATTGTAAGAGAATGGGATTTCGTATGTCTATTGGGAAGTCATCATTATCTATCCATGATAGGTATGGGGAGTTAGTTGGCTATAGCTTTTGTCTCTTTCTAACGACGTGCCATGCTTTATATGTGTCTAGAAATATGGAGTTGTTGCGCAATAGTAGTGGGATTTTGTGTATTGGTGAATGTAATATATAGTTGAAGGAGTAGTTTTCCATTGTGTATTGATCTAGAGACATTGTAGTGTAAAGATCTCTGTTGAGAATCCAGTCCCCAGCATAACGGAGAAGTGCTGCCTCATTATATTCTTTAACGTTGGGGAGGTTGGTTCCACCTAAATGTTAAGGTTGCTGTAATTTAAAAGACTGATCCTCTGGCATTTTTTGTTCCAAATAAAGGTTCTAAATGATTGATTTAATCTCTTAAAGTCTGTTGACTTTATGTAATATGGTAACATCTGCAGCGGATATAATAATTTGGGGAAAAAAATATTTTAATAAAATGTATTTTGCCCAAAAATGTCAGGTTATTGTGTTTCCATTGATGCAGCTCTTGTTGGATATTGTCTATTATTTTCCGGATATTTAATGCATATGTATCTTTATGGTGTGATGATAATCTATCTAATCCTGAGATATTTAATGCTGTGTTTGGTTTTTTTGAAAGGGAAATGTGGAAGCCAATCTGTAGGATCTGAATGGTGTAATTGCAGTGGCTCTGTTTTGTCTAGATCAACTTTAAATCCTGCTATTTTACCAAACCTTTGTATTAACTGTAAGATTATGGGTATATCTGTTTTAGGTTGGTTGAGGAATAGTAGGATATCATTAGCGAATGTTGCCACCTTTAAAGGGGTTGATCACCTTTCAGATAACTTTTAGTATGATGTACAGAGTGATATTCTGAGATAATTTGCAATTGGTTTTCATTTTTTATTATTGAAGGTTTTTGAGTTATTTAGTTTTTTATTCAACAGCTCTTCAATTTGCATTTTAAGCAATCTGGTAACTAGGGCCCAAATTACTCTAGCAAACATGCATTGATTTTAATAAGAAACTGGAATATGAACAATAGAGAGTCTAAATAGAAGGATCAGTAATAAAAAGTAGCAATAACAATACATTTGTAGCCTTACAGAGCATTTGTTTTTTTTTAGAAGGGGACAGCTACGCCTGTTTGAAAGCTGCAAAGAATAAGAAGAAAAAGACAAATAACTATAAAAATATGAAAAATAAATAATGAAAACCAATTAAAAAGTTGCTTCGAATTGGTCGTTCTATAACATTCTAAAAGTTAATTTAAAGGTGAACCATACCTTTAATTTTGTCTGACTTATTTGCCTACCTTGCAATTGGTGGTTTTTAAATATGTGTCATAGCAGTGGATCAATCGCTATATTGAATAAGAGGGGCGACAAAGCGTGCCTCTATGAATTTGGAATCTGTTGGTGTTGTTTATCGTTAAGAATGTACTGGGTGCTAGATATAGATTTTTAAAAAGGTTTAGTATGTGTATGCCAAAATGTTGGAATTTAAGTAAGCAGCATAAATGTGTGTGTGTTTTTCTGTCAAATGCTGTGTCTGCATCTAAGTTTACTAACATTCCGTGTTTTCTTTTTTCCAGATTATTAATATATATTGCAGTAAGAATTTGTCGGAGGGCTCGGACTGGATGGCGATGTTTAAGAAAACCTACCTGGTTTTCGGTGAGTATTGAGGGTAGTATTTGTTGCAGTCTATCTGCCATTATTTTGTTTAACATTTTTAGGTCCTGATTTAAGAGTAAAATTATATGATTTCGGATCTGTGTGGTCTCTGCCTTCCTTGTGGATTAATATGATTCTGGCCACATTTGCCTCATGCCAGAGAGGGTGTCCCTGTAAAGTGTCTGTGTATAAAGTGTTTAGAATTAATGTTATATCTGGTAGTAGAAGTTTATAGAAGTTTGCTGTCAGACCGTCTGGTCCTGGTGTTTTCCCATTTTTTTATTTTTCTGTTATAGGTGCATCAAGGATTTCACGATCCTGGACTGACAATTTTGTGAGGTTAGCTTCCTGTAAAAATTTAAGATCTGCTCTTGAGTCGTCTGCTGGGGCTCCGTATAGTTTTTTGAAATGTTTGGTTAGTATGTGTCTAATTTGTTTGGGGTCTCGCGTCCATCCTTCGACCACTTTAAGCTTTTGTATATATGTAGTTTTAGTTTATTTTTTTGCTATGCCAATAATTTCCCAGATTTATTACCGTACCTATAAAATTGGTTTGCTGTATGACTTAATGTGTTATGAGCCTTTCCAGTCAATAAAGTATCAAAAAGTGTTTTCATCTCTTTGTATTTATTTTTCTTCAGTGTTTGTTTTTTTAAATGTTTTGTAAGGTTCTATTAATTGAGTTTGCAAGAGGTTGTAATTTTCATTATATGATTTGTTTTGCTTAGTTAAATATGAGATGATCTGCCCTCTTAGTACCGGTTTTGTCGCAGCCCATAACAGTTGTGGGTTATCCCAATGATCAATATTGTCGTCTATATAGTTTGCCCAGCTAGTTTTAGGAAATAGTTGGAAATCTTTGTTAGCGCTCAGATAGGCCGGAAACCTCCAATTATACGAGCTTAATTGTGGTGTTTTCAACTTTAGGTTTACTGAGATTGGGGCTGGACAGAAACTTCTATGTTTCCTATTTTGGCCTTAGTCAATGTCTGCAGGATCGTCTGTGAGACATATATGTTGTCTAATCTTGAATGTGTTTTGTGGACTCCTGAGTAGATTATTTTGTTTTTGGTGATAGGATGTATATGTCAATAAGTGTCATATAATTGTAAGGTTTCACACATTGTGTGTAGAGGTCTAGATCTGTTTCGTGATTGAATAGTAGATTTACCTGACTTAACCATGAAATCGTCCCAAACCACGTTGACGTCTCCTCCCAGGATAATGTTCTCCACCCCCAGGAACTCACCTTCTGTAAGACAGTCATAAAAAAAATTTTATTTTTATCATTTGGTGCATATATGTTTACTATTGTATAAACCGTGCCATACAGGTCAATATCTATAACTAATAGGTGCCCATTTTTTGTCTTTGTGGGTTCGTAGAATAGAACATTGAAGGTTTTTACTTATCAATATAGGATGAATCTATTACTATTTGTATCCCATTTACTTTTCAGTGTTTGTTTGTCTTTTCTGCGCCAGTGGGTCTCTTGTAATTGAATTATCTGAGCCTTTTCTTTTTGGAGCCGGTCTAGCACCTTTCTCCTTTTGACTGGGGAGTTAAGTCCTCCCACATTCCACAAGAGTATCTGGAAGTGGGATGTAGATTTTACATTTAAGTTTTCAATTTCCTCTATGTTTTCCATATGTTTAACCCACTCCTTTTTTGAGATGATTAATAATAGAAATTTGTGTGCTTGTGTGGGTTGGCTTGTCCCAGCGAGCAAGCCAGTGTCCCTGATTTTTATCTATATAGGGTCTATGTGTCATTACTGTCTTGTCTATGTGTTGCTTATCTGAAGTCATTTGAGCTGCTGCAAACAGTTGGAAAAAGGAAAAAAATAATACATGTAATAACATATTAACATTTGTTACTTGAGATAAAAAAAGGTAGAAAGAGAAGAGAAAATATAGAAAAGAATCAACGCATATTTCTCTCTACTGCCCCATGTGACGTCCTGTTGTTAACGCCCTATACCTGATAGGGAAATGAGAGTTGGGTGAAGAGTAACCATAGTTTGGTTTTGCCAGTGTCTCGGTTTTTTTGAAAAAGTTTGAGAGAGGAAGAGAGAGAGAGAAAAAAAGGGAAAAGGGAGGCTGACCTGCATTGTATTAAGTGTAGTCCCAGTAGTTGTAATTCTTTCAGGTTAAGTCCTTGTCCTTAGTTTTCTCCTCATAGTATTCCTTGGCTTGTGTTGGGGTTTCCCATTGTTTTCCCATTGTCTTTATCAACTATCTTTAGCTTTGCTGGAAAAAGTAGGGAGAAGCGATATCCCAAATTGAAAAGGGAAAAAAATGCAAAATTACCATTTTTCATCGTATATCAATTTATACCAGAAAAATATTTCATTTTACAGATTAAAATCCAACTGATTTGGAAAGCCTTATGTCTCTCGAACGTGCCAAATACCAGATATGTATAGTTTTAGGGAGCAAAAACAGCAGTATATTACCGAATTTTGAAAGCACTAAGGCAGAAAACGGCATGCTTTAGATTCCAAGGCAAAAAATCCTGAAACCGTAGGTTTACCCCAGAAAACCATACATTTTTGAAAAGTACACATTCTGCCGATTACAAAATGGGTAACTATGTCTCTCTACTCCCAACTACCAAACATAAAAGCTTGTCTGAACATAGCGGTTTTTCAAAAAAAAATTCAAAATTCTGAAAAATCATTTCAAAGGTTTTATTTTGCTGCTCCGAATAACCCAAACTATATTAGGTACCAAGAAAAAGCACCTGAAATATGATTGCCAGGGGTCCACTGAACAGTTTGATACCCATTATGCATAGGTTTACCAAAGTATCTGGCATTTAGAGACACCAATATGAAGTTAGCACATCCAAATTGTTCAGGACTTTACTTCAGCTACTGAGAAATCAACACATTGACTGCATTTTTTGTGGGGTAAAAACACAGAAATATATGTTTACCCCCCAAACCCATATATTTTTGGAAAGTACACATTCTACAGAATCTAAAATGGGTACCCATGCCTTTCTGCTCCAAACTATTGAGTCGCAAGGCTTTCCCAAAACTGTCGGTTTTGGTGAAATATCTGAAAATTGCCTCAAACCTTCAACTTCACAGCACCATATCACCCATGTATCATTACATACTAAGAAAAAGCACCCTAAATATGATTGCCAGGGTTCCTCTGAACATTTTGGTGGCCATTGTTCATAAGTTTACCAAAGTATCTGGCATTTAGAGGCCCCAAAATGAAGTTAGTGCATACAAACAGTCCCGTGGGTAACTTCAGCTAATGAAAAATCAACACATTGACTGCATTTTTGTGGGGTAAAAACACAGAAATATATGTTTACCCCCCAAACCCATATATTTTTGGAAAGTAAACATTCTACCGAATCTAAAATGGGTACCCATGCCTTTCTGCTCCAAACTACTGAGTCGCAAGGCTTTCCCACAATTGTCGGTTTTGGTGAAATATCTGAAAATTGCCTCAAAACTTCAACTTCTCAGCATCATATCGCCCATGTATCATTACGTATCACAAAAAAGCACCCAAATTGTGATTGCCAGGGGTCCTCCAAACAGTTTTCATGTATTTCCACCTGTGCAAAAATTTTTATAGTGCTAAATACCAAAAAAAAATGCAAAATTACCATTTTTCATCGTATATCAATTTATACCAGAAAAATATTTCATTTTACAGATTAAAATCCAACTGATTTGGAAAGCCAGGGCTCCTCCAAACAGTTTGGTGGCCATTGTTCATAGGTTTACCAAAGTATCTGGCATTTAGAGGCCTCAAAATTAAGTTAGTGCATAGAAATAGTCCTGTGGGTAACTTCAGCTAATGAGAAATCAACACATTGACTAAATTTTTTGGGGTTAAAACACAGAAATATATGTTTACCCCCCAAAACCCATATATTTTTGGAAAGTACACATTCTACCGAATCTAAAATGGGTACCCATGCCTTTCTGCTCCAAACTACTGAGTCGCAAGGCTTTCCCACAATTGTCGGTTTTGGTGAAATATCTGAAAATTGCCTCAAAGCTTAAACTTCTCAGCACCATATCACCCATGTATCATTATGCACCAAGAAAAAGCACCCTAAATATGATTGCCAGGGTTCCTCCGAACAGTTTGGTGGCCATTGTTCATAGGTTTACCAAAGTATCTGGCATTTAGAGGCCCCAAAATGAAGTTAGCGCATACAAATAGTCCTGTGGGTAACTTCAGCTAATGAAAGATCAACACATTGACTGCATTTTTGTGGGGTAAAAACACAGAAATATATGTTTACCCCCCAAACCCATACATTTTTGGAAAGTACACATTCTACAGAATCTAAAATGGGTACCCATGCCTTATTGCTCCAAACTACTGAGTCGCAAGGCTTTCCCAAAATTGATGGTTTTTGTGAAATATCTGAAAATTGCCTCAATGCTTCAACTTTCCAGCATCATATCGCCCATGTAGCATTACGTATCACAAAAAAGCACCCAAATTGTGATTGCCAGGGGTCCTCCAAACAGTTTGGTGCCCATGGTGCATAGGTTTACCAAAGTATATGGCATTTAGAGGCCCCAAAATGAAGTTAGCACATACAAATTGTCCTGTGGGTAACTTCAGCTAATGAAAAATCAACACATTGACTGCATTTTTGTGGGGTAAAAACACAGAAATATATGTTTACCCCCCAAACCCATATATTTTTGGAAAGTACACATTCTACAGAATCTAAAATGGGTACCCATGCCTTTCTGCTCCAAACTACTGAGTCGCAAAGGCTTTGCCAAATTTGGCGGTTTTGGTGAAATATCTGAAAATTGCCTCAAAGCTTCAACTTTCCAGCATCGTATTGTCCATGTATCATTACCAGCATAAAGCATCCTAAATATAAACATAGGGGTCTACTAAACACTTTGATGCCCAATATGCATAGATATACCAAACTATGTGGCGCACAGAGACCCCCAAATGACAATAGTGTATATACATTTTCACGGCTGACGCGCTGGCTGCTGCAATATAAGCACCTGGTGTGTGTATTATGCGACATTAGACCCCCCTAACAGTACAGAGACCCCAGAAAACCATATATTTTCAGAAAGTACACATTCTGACGAATCCAATATGGGTAAATATGTGTTCCTACTTCAAACTGCCAAACTGCAAAGCAATGCTGAACGTAATGGTTTTTATCAAATTTCTGAAAATCGTCAGAAAGCTTGAATTTTACCCCATTATATGCCCCACATTTCGTAACGTATCAGCATAAAACATCCTAAATATGAATGCCAGGGGTCTACTGAACACTTTGATGCCCAATATGCATAGATATACCAAACTATGTGGCGCACAGAGACCACCAAATGACAATAGTGTATATACAT
This sequence comes from Xenopus laevis, assembly GCF_017654675.1. Classification (NCBI taxonomy): domain Eukaryota; kingdom Metazoa; phylum Chordata; class Amphibia; order Anura; family Pipidae; genus Xenopus; species Xenopus laevis. Next base: position 75,947,524 of record NC_054373.1, on the reverse strand, counting down.
TTTCACGGCTGACGCGCTGGCTGCTGCAATATAAGCACCTGGTGTGTGTATTATGTGACATTAGACCCCCTAACCGTACAGAGACCCCAGAAAACCATATATTTTCAGAAAGTACACATTCTGACGAATCCAATATGGGTAAATATGTGTTTTTACTGCAAACTGCCAAACTGCAAACCAATGCTGAACATAACGGTTTTTATCAAATTTCTGAAAATTGTCAGAAAGCTTGAAATTTACCCCATTATATGCCCCACATTTCGTAACGTATCAGCATAAAACATCCTAAATATGAACGCCAGGTGTCTACTGAACACTTTGATGCCCAATATGCATAGATATACCAAACTATGTGGCGCACAGAGACACCCAAATGGATATATAGTAGATAAAATTTACAAGGCAAAACAAAATAAGGCAGTAAAGAGTGAAATGCAAAAAAATCCAATAAAACCACAAAAATCAATGCTTTTTTTCCAGACTAGTGTTATCGGCCGTCAGAATCACAGTTTGAATATTTTAGCTGGGCCAAACAGGTTATACGGCTAGAAACAAGTGAACACAACATATGCAGAGCTGAAAATGCAATAAAATGGCTAAAAATTTAATAAAATGGCTAAAAATGCACCAAAATACCCCAAATTGCAATATAATCACCGAAATAACATACAAAAGGTATTGCACAGTACGGTTAGCGAATACGCTATTCGTAATGGCAATAAAACATTTTTTTCAGCCAAAAAAAGAGACGATGCGATAAAAAAAAAAAAGCCACAATGCCATGTATGTGCGTAAGCGTGTGTACAATTGGTAAATTACATGTTATGTGCGCGTGTGTGCGTGTGCACGTGTGTGTGAGTGCAGTAAGTGTAAGTGACCCCCCCAATCCCCAAAAATGTATGTGTAAGTGTGTGTAAGTGTGAATCTAAGTGTGTATTACTGTAATAAGTGTGTGTTGGTGTGTTTGTGTGTGTAATTGTTGCACTAACCTGAAAAAGTCACTGGAGACTGTTGCAGGCGATCTGGGAGGGCCCCAGGAAGAGATCTGCGTTGTCATCCGTGTCCCTGTGCTGTGGGGGTGGAGCTGATCGGCGCAGTGTAGGCTGCAGCAGCAGGAAACGTAAGTAACACATGCCTGCTACTGCTTTGGGGCCCCTGGGCGATCGCGCCCCAGGGGCCACTCGATCCCCTGCTCTGCTCGTTGCCTAGGGGCAGGGGATCGAAGAGGAACGGAGCGAGCGGCTCTAACAGCCGCTCCTCCGCTCCAGAACCCGGAAGTGCTGCAGAATGTAGAATCTACATTCTGTGGCATTTCAAGTTACTTTTCCAAAGAACGTAGATTCTACGTTTCTGTGGCACTTAAAGGGTTAATGTGAACTGAGCTGTAGTAATGCCAAACTGAACTGTTTATTTCACTACTCCAGTTACGGCCTATGTAAAGTTTTTCCTGGTGAGCCTGATGTGGGCTCGTTTTCGTGCCTTATGTGAGATATCTATGTATCACTTTACTGTTCTTTGGGCACCTTGTTGTTATTTATTTGATCTTTGTTTGTATATGGTATGTCCTTTATTTGTCCCACCTTCTTGTGCACTTTTACCAGTCTTTCAATCAACCAAAATGTATGGGTAGGTGGAGTTGAAATTGCCGGTTATAATCCGGCCACTCACTCTGCTTTTGGTTTGCAGATTTAGGTCTGGGTCCCAGGCTTTATATTCCCATTCACTATATGGGGTATATGTGCCGGTTGAGGTGATAATGGGACTTTTCCTTAGCTTTTTGCTTATCTTTAGGCCCCCCAATATTTGGGTGCTGTTTTATGGAGCCCTGCAGGTGTCTGTGCCTCCCGCCCTCCCGTGACCGTTTGGCCTGTTGCGTATCGGTTATCATCCACCAACCTTGTGTCTTTACTGTTTAGGGCCTGGTCCGGGTCTGTGGGTCGTGTGCGGCTCTATATTCAGAGCTGTGCTTGCGCCTTTGCTTGTTTGTCCTGCTCTGTTTGTTGCGCTGTGAATGTCGGGGTGGTTGCCTATCTTGATTTAGGCAATCGGACTGTTATCTCTGTCCACCCGGGTCCCTTGGTCAGGGAGGATCGTTTTCACTGACCTGGCTTCGGTCCTGCCTCGCTGACTTCTGCGGTTGCAGATAAGGGGTGAGCCCAATGTTGGCATCTATCATTTCCCCTTATTATCCTGGTTTCTAGGAGCTGTATTGTGATGCTTTTATATGAGTAATATGTTGTGATGGCATCCGATCACTGCTCTGTAGCAGGAGCTCAACTAAAATGCGGCCATAAAAAATGCATTAACTTCAACATTAACAACAAACTCATTGGGTAACACTAAAAGATTTGCATATATGTGACTTAAGTTATGAATAGAGATTACATCTCTTCAATCAGTCTTGATGTAGGGCAATTGGCCTGCTGGGATACCATCTTGTTGAACATGGTTCCTCATTTTCCAGAGGCTCACCATCTCCCTTTTGTGAGGAAAAGTCATCTTTTCCTCTAGGCAATTGCTCTGTTTCTTGGGGTGGTGGAGTACACTCTGATGTTCCATTGTTTGTCTCTTTTTTAAAACAACCATAGTGTCATCCTTTTGGGCAGGAGAATATTGAGCATGGCATCTTTGATCCGCATAGTGTTTAATTTTCTCTTTATTTTTGAAATCTGTGTTTCTTATGTATGAGTATCTTTGTGGTTTGAGTAGTTGAAGTAGTAATCTCTGGAAGTTAAGTGCAAATTGGACTGTTGAAGATAAGTTGTGCTGGAGATATATTAGTTGTTGAGTGGGGCGTGTTTCTGTAATAATGCAAAAACCTGTATAGTGCCTGTTTTAGGGGGATTTGCTCCAGATGAGCAGTTTTAACTCTTTTGCCTAGAGTGCTCATGAATATCACAACAATTCCATTGACCTGTGGCCAGAGTGGAGTTATCTTCCTGTGTTTCAAGCCAAGGTATCCAGCAAATTGTTGAACTGTATGTCCATTGAATGGAGGACCATTATCTGGCTTAACTACCTGAGGTATGTTGTAAGCTGAAAAGTTACTACAGAGAAGATAGTATACTGGCAGCTGATGTTGATGAAATAAATACAATTTTTGGATAGTGTTATTATTCGTCTATGACAACAAGGATATATTGACTGTTTGGCATTGGACCATAAATGTCTATTGCAATTTTATCCCAAACATTTGATGGAAGCTAAGACATCTGTAGTGGTTCAGACTTGGAAGAGTTGGTTACTGGCATGCAGAACAGTGTTTTATTATATTCTCAACATGCTGATCCATGCTGGGAAACCAAATTTTTTCTCTCAGGAGTTTTTTTGTGCTAACAATTCCAAGATAGTTACATAGTTAAAACGGGTTGAAAAAAGACAAAGTCTATCAAGTTCAACCCCTCCAAATGAAAACCCAGCATCCATACACACACCGCTCCATACTTTCACATAAATTATATATACACCCATATCTATACTTAGTATAGAATTTAGTATTATAATAGCCTTTGCTATTATGTCTATCCAAGAAATCATCCAAGCCACTCTTAAAGGCATTAACAGAATCAGCCATCACAACATCACTCGGCAATGCATTCCACAACCTCACTGACCTCACTGTAAAGAACCACCTACGTTGCTTCAAATTAAAGTTATTTTCTTCTAGTCTGAAGGGGTGGCCTCCCGTACAGTGATCCTCTTTATGGGTAAAAAGGTCCCCTGCAATTTGGCTATAATGTCCTCAAATGTAAAATAGCCTTTTTCCAGAGAAAACAACCCAGACCTTGACAGTCTACCCTCATAATTTAAGTCTTCCATCCCTCTAACCAGTTTAGTTGCATGCCTCTGCACTCTCTCCAGCTCATTTATATACCTCTTAAAGGGATACTGTCGTGGAAAAACATGTTTTTTACAAAATGTATCAGTTAATAGTGCTACTACAGCAGAATCCTGCATTGAAATCCGTTTTTCAAAACAAGAAATGGATTTTTTATATCTAATTTCAAAATTTGCTATGGGGCTAGACATTTTGACATTTCCCAGCTGCCCTCAGGTCATGTGACGTGTGCTCTGATAAACTTCAGTCACACTTTACTGCTGCACTGCAAGTTGGAGTGATGTCATTACCCCTCCCTCCTACAAGCTGCTGTAATGTAAATAGAGCCTTGTCTGCTGAGCCTGTCAATTGAACAATAGGCAGGAATCAAGATAAGCTCCCACTGACACCACTTCAGATGGTCTGAAATAAGATAGTCCTGTGATCACTGCCCCCACTTACGTTTCAAAAATAAATAAATATATATATATATATACACACACACAATTCATTTTGGGCACTGGAAAAAATATTTTATATAGATAGTTTATTATATTTGTTTACACAAAAATGAATGGCAGAAACACAGGAGAACACTCGCAGGACTGATGACAGGGAATAGAAAAAAAGGATAAAATAAGGAGGACATACTTGAAAACCAGGAAAACTTAAGAGGAAGTCTAGGAAGGGTTAAAATAGCTCATGAAAAGGAGGCAGTAAGTAGTTAATGAAAAAAGAAGTATTGCAGGCAGGAAAGGAGCAAGGTGTGTGTGAGGTGGATAGCAGAGGGAACTCACAGCTCCTTTACCTCATCTAGTAACCAGTAAAACAAACTAGGAAGGTAGCAAGGAGAGAAAGTTCCCCCTCCAAAGGAATGCAGAGAACAAACTTACAGAACGGCAGGAGCTTTGATAGTGTCTGTGGGAGGAGGGGCTGCTAGTGCAGCTGTAGAGCAGGACGTAGGAAAGTGCAAGTAATTGCTTCCCTGCAAACCATGTGTACGGAACGCATTTTAGGACATCCTGCAGCGAAATACTTCTCCTTCATGCGATGTCCTATGTCTTTGGAATGGCGCATCGGTTGCTTTTACCGTCAGTCATCGTTGAAATCTGCAATCGCACCTCCGTCCTCTACCCTCCCTTCTCAACCTTCAGTCTTACCAACTCCGCCATCAGCCCTCCATTCTCCACCCTCAATCCTCCATCCTCCACCCTCAATCCTCTTCCTTCCGCCCTCAATCCTCTGCCTTCCGCCCTCAGTCCTCTTCCTTTTAGTCCTCGTCCCTCCGCCCTCCCTGCTCAGTACTCCCCCGCAGATCTCTCTTTTCAGCCGACAGTCTTATTCATAACTTTCTGAAGTGGTGAGCGAGGGTGGAGGGCTGAGGGGGAAGACTGAGGGCGCAGTTTGTATGACGGCTGAGAATGAAGGGTAGAGGACGCAGGTGCGATTGCAGATTTGGACGATGACTGACGGTAAAAGCAACAGATGCACCATTCCGAAAACATAGGACATCGCATGAAGGAGATGTATTTCGCAGCAGGATGTCCTAAAATGCGTTCCGTACATGTGACCGCTCTCCTCCAAACATCACACGCATGGGCAGAGAGGGGAGGGGGAGTGTACAGCTAGATTCTCATGTTGTAGTGCGACCTGGCTTTTCATTACAGAGTGGCTGCCTACAAGCACGCAGGTAATGCTGTGCCTGCTGTTAGAGCAGCACAGGATGAATGTGTAATGAGCAGAAATGGAAGCCCCCATGACAAAATACAAACTAAAATAATTTATGCATGGATTTGTGGATTAACATTTTATTTGCCAGACAGTGTTTATGGATGTGTGTTTTTTATAAAAATGCAAAAAAAAAAAAGTTTAAAATGACGACAGATTCCCTTTAAGGACTGGAGTCCGAAACTGCACTGCATACTCCAGATGAGGCCTTACCAGGGACCTATAAAGAGGCATAATTATGTTTTCATCCCTTGAGTTAATGCCCTTTTTTATGCAAGACAGAACTTTATTTGCTTTAGTAGCCACAGAAAGACACTGCCCAGAATTAGACACCTTGTTATCTACCTTCTCATTTAAGGAAACTCCCTGTACACTGCCATTTAGTGTATAACTTATATTTAAATTATTTTTGCCAAAGTGCATAACCTTGCATTTATCAACATTGAACCTCATTTTCCAGTTTGCTGGCCAGTTTCCCAACTTAGACAAATCACTCTGCAAAGTGGCAGCATCCTGAATGGAACCTATTGTTCTGATGGCCTTCATGAGCAATGTTTACAATGGCTTGGTGAAGACACCTAGGAGCTACAAGTTTAGTTCTCCTTAGTGATGGAGAGTTCTCCTCTGGCAGTGGAGAAGGACTTCAGCTGACGAATATCTAATTCAAAATCTAGAAATTTGTCCAAGTGCATTTGGTACTGCATGGCTGCGATTCCTCCGCAATGGACTTTGGGGAATCTTTAGAAGCAGTTGGATGATGTGAAATATAGTTAGCAGGATTGTTTGAACTGTGAACTATTTTGTAGTCATATCCTTGTAAGCGGGGCTCCATCTTTCAATCTGTGCAAGCATTTTTGCTCTTGGATTCCCAAAGATGATGAGAGCCTGATGATCTGTAATTATTGTGAATGGTGCTCTATAAAGAAACAGGTGGAAGTGTTCAAATCTTTCTTTTTCTAGTTGGGACTATTTCATTTCCGTGGTTGGTAAACTTCTGCTTGCATATGAAATAATTTGTGTTTATGGGTTATCCTGTTTATACTGAACAAGAATCGTTCCTAGTTCTATTGGACTTGCAACTACAATTAGCTTAGTTCTTAGTAAAGGATCAAAGTAAGCCATGGTGGTCTTGGAACTAAGTTCTTGCTTGATTGCATCAAATGATTATTGATGCACATGACCACTGAAAAGTAAATCCTGTGCACTAATTGTAGAAAAGTCTTTAATGTACCTATAACAATAACTTTCAGAATCAAATTCAAATTAATGACCCTGACATTCAAAGCACTTCATAACTCTGCCACACCCTACATCTCTGAACTCATCTCTATATACTCACCCAACCGCTTACTACGCTCATCTACTGATCTGCTACTCAACTCTTCTCTCATTACCTCCTCACATGCTCCCATTCAAGACTTTGCAAGGGCTGCACCCCTCTTCTGGAACTCTCTCCCACGGTCTGTCCGTCTTTCTCCCAACTTTTCTGCTTTCAAGAAATCTCTTAAAACGCACTTCTTTTGAGAAGCCTACCCTCACTCTGCTTAACTACCAAATGTAACACCGCATACAGTACCATATTTCTCACCCACTTAATTCGATCTTGCCCACTCCCACACCTTGCGTATTACTCCCTTCCCTTTAGAATGTATGCTCTCTTGCATAGGGCCTTCCTCACCTTTTGTACCGGTATTGATTGTGATGTATGTAACTCCATATGTTCTGTGTATAGAATTCATGTGATTTAGTTGTATAATCACATTTACTTTACAGTGCTATGCAATATGTTGGCGCTATATAAATACATGTTAATAATAATAATAATAATAATAATAATAATAACTGGCTATTCCAAGAAATGAATGAACTGCATTAGCATCTTGTGGATTGGAGGCCAGTTTTATTGCCTGTACATTTTTTGGGTCATGTTGCATCCCTGCTGCTGAAAATATGTGCCCATAGAATTCTTATTGTTGTCTTGTTTAAGTGTAAGTCCTTGAGTTGATAAGCTCTCGAATACTGCATGCAAAGCAGAGTTATGCTCAGCCTGTGTTTTTCCAAAAACAGTATACCATCATGTGCTGAGTCACTCCTTTTATGGCCTCTTGATTTTGGCTGCAGAACAAACACCAAAACTTATTTTCTTAGACCAACATGTGTTGAAAATGTAGTTATGTACCTAGACTCAGGACTGAGTTCCAGTTGGTGATAGCCTTTGTTGAGATCCAGTTTAGAAAATACAGTTGCTTCATTTAGTAGCTTGATAAAGGGCCTGGAGGGGTCCAAAACATTGCCTTGTTTGTGAAATGCTTATGGGTTAAATAAATCTCCTATTTTCACGCAGCAACTATTTTTAGTATGCTTCTGGATTTTGTCTATACTGAATTTTGGAAGGGGAATGGTATTTCTGGTTAAGTACCCACCACTTTCAACAAGGGGAAACCTCACAGGTAGAGCACTCTATTATCATGCATTAGTAGCTGAATTATGTCATTGACAGCTGGAGAGATGTGCCGCTCTCTTTATATAGTCACATTTGGGAGGTGCATATCTACAAAGAGTTGGACCTTTCTTGGCTCTTTTGGTTTGGGTACAGGCACTATAAGAGAAACCTTTGGGGTAGGGCCAGAAACTGTTTCAATGATGTCTTGCTCTTCCTCTATTTGTTTTCTTAAATGGAAAGGAATTTGTGCTTGTGCAACTGGACGAACGTTTTTATCTATGTGCAAATGTACTTGCAAATTTGCTAGTTTTCCCAATCCACTAAAATGATTAGAATATTTATCAATCAGAGTTTGTACTTCTGAGTCTGTCTGGTTAGCAACAGTGCGAACTATGTGAATAAGTTCAAGACCTAAAGCCGTGTGATAGCTAAGAGGAATCCTCCAGATCCTTCCAGTACAAAGAAAATGGTGGTAAGTTGGTCAAATTTTCCAATTGTGGGCAGTAGAGTTTGAGACGCATAATGAATGATTTTGGTTTGTACAGGTTCCAAGACAGGTGGCCTTTTCAATGAGTTATATGTATGGATGTCAATGATGTTAACAGAAGCGCCTGTATTAATGGTAAAGGCAGTTGCAGTATCAAGTAAGTACATTGTTATGGTAGGAGATCGCACAGGTTGGTTTGTAGATGTGCTGAACACAAAGTCATCATGGATTGGTGGTGGATTATCTCCTGAATTTGGTTGTATGTATTTGATCTGAGCTGGTTTATGTGTGCCTGATGTATATTGAGATGCTGTGGGGGCAGAATGTCATACTGAAGCAAAGTGATTTTTTTTCCACATTTGGCACATATCTAGCCCATAGCAGGGTCTTCACCTTTATGAGGAAGGATTCTTCCACAACTGTAGAATTTCTTTAGTGAATCTATCCATTTGTGGGTTTTGCTGGTATGTTCAAGGTGACACAGACTTGTTCATCGGTGCCTTTTTCTATTGCAGTGGCTTGTTGCTCTGAGATCTCAAAAGCACGAGCCATTTTGAGTAGGTCTTGCAAGATGCAATCATCCTGTGCTTTGCATCTTATCTTGTAAGAAGTACATGATACAGTACAATAACTTGTGTTGCATCATCAACATCAGAAAAAGAACAGCTTTGAGCTAATTCTCTTAATCGTGTGACAAATGCATCTATAGTCTCTTGGGGTAGTTCTGAATTTGTATCTTTCATATCTGACATTTGGTTTAGGGCTGAAGTAGTCAGAGAGAGCTTTGAAGCATTTAGTGTAATTGTCAGTGCTGTCAGTAGATAGGGGCAATAAATATTGTGGCAAGCTGGCGGCTTGAACACATAACTTTTAGGGGGATTAGTCAATGGTGAGCAGGCAGCATAGGAGAAAGGAGCATAAAGACAGGGACACACAGCTTCTTCAAGGAAAACACACGTTTATTTTCCTACTTTGCACAAACACAGTGTATTGTCCACAGACACAGGGGTGACCATTTTCAGGATACAAAACAAATCATAAAAATAAAACCTAGCCCACTGGGCACTACCTTCACACTTTGAAGCAGTCCCTGACTAGACTGGGCCCCTTGTGGATAACCAGCACAACCAAATAGTTTGGCTCACCCCTGTACTCACAGGACTTTCTCCCAGGTTATATTCAGCCTCTTGGCTTCCTCACTCTCTTCACAATACTCTTTGTGAGAGTCACAGGATCCCTCTGCTTCTTGCAGTAACAGGCAGCACCCCCAGCTCCTCTGGGAGTTCCTCACACAGCCAGGTCTCCTACCTGCTGTGCCCTGTTGAGAGACACACTCTCCCATTCTAATTAAGTTTAAATAGCCTTTCCACAGGACAGCTTTCCTGTGGAAGGTGAACTCCAATCTCTGGACTGGATCTGCGGAATGGAGTCCCTGGCTACCAAAGTATTTAAACAGAGCTCTGATTCTCTGTTTAATAACTCCCTTCCTGGAGCCTATCTCAGTACCTGGGGAGAAATCAAAGGCTAGAGTGACCTTTTTCCACCTTTTCCTAGTCACTCTACCACAATATCATATACTGCAGAGCTAGCATGATGAAGTAACAGGGCCTCCATGAGATTTTAAAAATGAAGTAACCATTTTCTCTAGTTTTGTGATAGATTATTTGCATCAGACATGTCAAAGCTGGGGAGTGTGTTTCACTTTCAGTTTCAGTAGTAGAAAGTAAAAACTGTCTGTACTTTGATTTAGCTGATACACAGAAATGCTAAATATTGATGAATTATACGGAGCAGTGATTATATCTTGTGTGAATGACAGGAGCTCTTAGTAACTTAGCTTCCTTATATAAAGGCCTAGTTGTATTTTCATAGCAGAGTACTTACTTTGCAGGGTTAAATTTCCTTTTCCTATAACCAGTTGTTATGTCTGCATCATGCAACGATTACACAACCAGCCTGCAGTGGAGATCCAATTTTATTTATTGTACAGTTCTCTTTCCTTCCTCTGCTTTCTTGTTCATGCCATTCATCTTACTTCCTGTTCCTGCCTCCTACCCAGTCTGCCTCTCTGCCTTAAAGGCACACTGTGACTTAAACATGCAGACATTACACATGGTCTCTTTAGATGCCCATGGAGTGATCCTGGGACAGGTGAAGTGGAAAAGAGGCATGACTGAGGGATGAGTAGGAAAGCCAGTGGGGTTTTAATGCATGACATTATGGGCATTGTAGTGCAGGGACAAGTATGTTGAAAGGGGGAAGGGCTTAGCCTTTAAATAAAAGGAAATCGTGCAGGAACACAGCATACCTTGGGGGACTACACCAGTAGTCAGTGTCTACCTCCCGCCCGCCCAACATGGTAGGTCTGGAGAAAATGTCGCAGCTTTGGTGTAGTGGGGCTGCCCTGCCGGGTAGCCAAAAGGGGGCTGTAGTGTTAAGGTGAGATTGGTCTGGGGCTAGGCTTAGGGGCAAAGAGGCACAGTAGGAGAGGAAGGAGGTGACGGAGGCTTAGCTTTAGGCTGGAGAGCAGGTTGGTAAACAGGATTACTGTTACTGTTATATGCAGCCTTAAGTGGCTTATGTGTTTCACACATGTCGACGACATGTTATTCATTGGTTATAATAATAATGTTGGATTGTTCTGAGGATATTTTATATTAAGCTTGAGTAAAGTTATGTAATGAAACAAGCTGTGGCCTTTTCCACCCAAAAATGTTTTGGTTGTTATTTACTGGGGTAAAAGGTTGGGGGGCCGACATTGAGTCATATGCAAGTCATGAGACCCTGTGTTTATTTGCTCAAATGAAGGTTAAGCTTGTGGCTTAGTACAGAAGCTTGGGGAGAAGATCCATCTTTACAGAGGCTATCCTGCCCATCCATGAATAAGAATACTCGTGCCATGTTTTCAGTTCAGTCCTCAGTCTAGCCAGGAGGGGTGGGTAATTTTGTTTGTAAAAAGAACTGTAGTCTCTTGTTAGTTGTATCCCTAGGTACTTAAGAGATTTTTCCATCCAATGGTAAGAGAAATTTAGCTGAAGAAGCTTGAGTTGGGGGGGGGGGGGGGCAGGATTAGTATCGGGAGGGCTTCAAATTTATCATTGTTTATTTTATATCCCTGATGCTTGTCCCTACCCTCAGTAGGAACAAAAAAGACAAACTGTTTTGTTCCTACTCTCAGTACCTACTTCGAAGTACGACCGAAGTACGACCGAAGTACGGTCGGAGTTCGATCATATGATCTTAAAAATCCTTCAACGTCAACTTCGAATGTCGGACTACCCTATTCGATGGTCGAATTTCAAAGTTTTTGTCACTTCGAAATTTCGACCCTTGATAAATCTGCCCCCAAATGTGAACAAAATATTTAAAACATTATCAGCATATTGAGTGAGAGTACACACAGGTGCAGGTAATTGGTTAATTAAAAATATCCCAATTGTGAAGACCAGTCCAAAATGGTCTAAACTCTGCTTGCGCTCCTCTTCAGAAAAGGCGATCCATCGTGGGCGCTCTATTTCACCTCCCAGCATTCCTTATAGGAGATAGCCAGGAAGGAGAAATTGAGCGCTGCATGATTTGGCCTTGACGCCTTTTCTGAAGAGGAGTTTAGGTAAGTTATTTCTTAATAAAGACTTAAAAGCATGTCATATTGAACTCCTCATTTGAACTCCTCATTTAAACCTTTTGGGTATCATGACTGCAGAAGCTAGATCAGATAACATTCTTTCTGTAGAAGTGTTTTATTTAACTCAGTACCAGGTTTGAGGTCACCTTTTACATACACCCACTTTTGACACAAGATGTCCATGGATAAAAAAATGTTTAGCCACTTTTACTTTATTACTTTTCCCCCTTTTTTTTAAAGGTGTCTGAGTGGATGGAGGCAAGAGATGGTAATTATGAATGGTGGACTCATTACGTCTCACCAGTCTGTCCAATGTATACTAACCCACAGAGACATTTGATGCAATAAACAATACATTTGGTATCACAAGTAAAAAAGCCATTAATCTTATGTTTGGTTCCTTGAATGGGATGTATTACAAAATTTCCTGGAATAATGGCATTGCAATTGCCACAATTCCTGCAAGGATAAGTGCTATTAGACTGCCACCAATGGTACAAATTCCCTCAACCACGGGCAATTTATGTTTAATACATACTCCTATATTTCTCCCTCTCTTATAGAAGAGCAAAGGTGGTAACTTAAACAAATGTCCATATTTTAAATCAGAGCTTCAAATTTTCCAATGTTTAAGGATAACTCCTCTGCAGGCACTAGAATTGGTGTCAAATGAAGTTTGCAAGCATGTGAACTGATGGTACTAACAATATTTGTCCCATATCCGTTTAACGCTGAAGACTATGCAATACATTCCCCTCATAGAGTGCCAAGAGAGTCTATCGAGGATTCATTTATCTGAAAATATTCCTCTATGCACAATTTTAGTTTGTCTCTCATGACAGGCCATTTTAGAATGTACTCATTTAGTTTCCATAGGCCCTTATAATGTTTAAAGTGGTCCATGGCTAATGTTATTTCTATAGGCGCATATCTGTTTAAGCTCACTCTCTAGGAGTTGAGTTTTAAGTAATCTGTTGTTTTTTTTAAAAGCTTAAGACTATGCAATGCATTCCCCGCTGATCACTGCCTTGTGCGCCTCCCATGGAGTGCCAAGAGAGTCTATCAAGGATTAATTTAGCTGGAAATATTCCTCTATGTACAATTTTATTTTGTCTCTCATGACAGGCCATTTTAGAATGTACTCATGTACATTGTAATGTATTCAGTTTCCATAGGCCCTTGTAATGTGTTAGGTGGTTCATGGCTAATGTAATGTTTTATAGGCACATGATCTGCCCAGGAAATCCGATTAATTTTGGACCTTTCCAGGGTAGAGCATAGAGAGGAGGAGAGGAAAAAATAGTCAAGCCGTGTTAATGTTAATTTTAGCTAATACTTTCTTAAACATGCACATAGGTCTATGATTAGATAAGTAGAAACTGTTGTGAAGTATGCCGTGTGCAATAATATAATGACCCTGTGGGTCCGCAAACATGCGCTTTATTGAATATTGTTTATAGATTAGTATTGCAACTCTTTTTCTTTAGGCCTGAAGCTCTCATGATTACTGAGAAGTCTCTGGATTGGACTCTCCAAGGGTCTGTTTTGTGATGGTGCGTCTTTATACAGACAAGCAAAATATAGAGGTGCAAACACAAATACAGAGTGCAACAAAGGCAACCATTCACAAACAAATACAGACATATACAAAGTCACAAAAAATGCATATAAGCATGAATATAGGGACACATAAAGAAACAAATACATGTAAATACAAGGACACCCAGCAGAACCCACCAGATTGTAAGCTGCTTGGGACACAGATCTCATTCCAATTGTGTAATGAAATTCCTGTTACTTGTGTATTTATTATCATTATTTAACTTATTTGTAAACCACTGTATACCGTTGTGCTGCAAAAAAAAATGTTATTATTAAGGGGGTTCATTGTGTTTTCTCAAAAAAGTTTTTGCAGTGGCATTAAGTAAAGCTAGGCATACACTTTAAGATCTAGTCATTTGGCAAGGTCATGGTGGGCTAGTAGGGACTACAGGTATATGAACTTTTATCCAGAATGCTCGGGACCTGGGGTTTTCCAGATAATGGGCCTTTCTGTAATTTGGATCTTCATACCTTAAGTCTACTAGAAAGAGCTAGTTGCCCATGATTAAGGGTGGAAGCCCCCAAAATTTGTCAGGTGTTGTATGCTGCTGATGTTTAAGATGCACTTGGAGTAAAGATTTATGATTTTAACTAATTCATCGCAGTTGTGGCTTTTCCTCCCTCTATCTACTTTGATTCTGTGATGGCCATTAATACAATGGAACCTACGCACCCAATATATTTATGTGGAGTGTTATGAATGCAATAAGTCAGTGGTGATAAGTTCTGAGCAGTGATTCTTCTCTTCTTAGGTTGCTATGTGACTAGGAATCATTTCATATCCAGTGTGGCAGCATATTATTATTATTATATTTGTAGTGAAGAGCGAATCTGTTCAGTTTAGTTTAACCGGAAAAAAATTGTGAAACTGCTGAAAAATTTGAGAAACACATTGAAGTCAATAGCCAACAATTTTTTTTGTGTGTTTTTTTGACTACTTTTTGTTCAAATGCATTAAAGTCAATCTGCATTTTTTCTCACTCCAACTGCATTAAAGTCGATGGTCGTTTTTTCTTGTGGTGACTTTTCTATATCAATGCTTTTTTTTTTCTCACTCCAAATGCATTAAAGTCAAGGGATGATTTTTTAGGGGCAATTTTTTTTTGTCTCTGCGACTTTTTCGTTGTGGCATTTTTTTCTTTGCTCATCATTTAAAAAGAATGTGGGAAATTTCAATGTGGGAAATTTATATCTGGCATGTCAGGGAACTGTATGTTACTGCCATTCTTGGTGACCTGAAACTTTTCTGTGTTTTGCAGGATGTCATATTGTTCCTTATATGTCTTTCTGTTAGAGGGCCCTCTGAGGATCAGAGAGATATCAACATGCACAGATGGGAATATTGAACAATATTGAAATATTGTGTAGCCCAGTTAGAACATAGATAATACATAATATAACAGTACGTTCTGATTTGTGCCTACACAACATGAAATAATTTTTTTTTCATGTTGCTCGTTATTATTCAGTTGTTTTCCTTCACAGATCAGCTTTCAAGCATACACATGCTTGAATATAGCCGGGTCAATAACTGGCAAAAAAAAGTTTTATTGATTTACCTGTGTATGGATGGAATATAGATATTCAATATATTTAGGGGCAGGTTTATTAAGGTTTAAGTTGTTTTTTCCATGAAAATTCAAGTATTCGAGCTGTATTTTGTGGTCAAATCACACATTTTCGGGTAAATAGAAAAAACTCAACTCGATTAAGTTTTTTAAAAAAAACTTGAATATTCAAGATTTATTATACCTCAACCCTGTAAATAGCTTGAATCTGAAAATACACCACCTAAAAACCTGTCAAGGTTCTGTAGCAGTCAATGGCAGAGGTCCCTGGAACCATTTGAAGAGGTTAACAGTCGACTTTATGTTAGAATTTCTTTCAGAGGACTTTGACTGAAAACTCGAATCGAGAACTCGATAAGATCAATTTGAGTTTTTTTCCTGCAGGGCTTGTTGCCATTCAAGTTTTTTTCTTAAATAAGATACCATTCGAGTTTCAAGGTCATTCAAGTTCAATCGAGGTAAAAAACACTTGACCTTTGATAAATAACTCCCATAAACCCCAATGTTCTGTTATCTGATGGCATTGCTGTAGAAGACTCCATTAAATGGCTAACGTACAGTAGCTGCAATGGTGTTACTCAATTAATCTTTCAGGTAATTATACTTTAAAATGATGAAGTATGTCTTGAAAATAAGTTTTGTGACTGTGCCTTCAAGGATTAATTCATTATCTATTTAAAACCTTATAAACAAAAATGGCAGTGTTCAATTGCTGTCATAATATAGCAGAATAAGGCAACAGCATCTGAAGGAAGTCAGATGAAATGCAATGCTGAAAGGATTGTCAGAAAAGTCAATGACAATTAACATGGTTATGGTGATTACTCAAGATGCCCAAGCATGAAGGAAGCAAATGGGCAAAAATCCACTGGCATTACGTTATTTTGTTTCCCTAGGCCTGTAGATGTGAACATTTGCTCATAAATTAACACTTTAAATGAAAACATACTCACACAATGACTGAATGTTTCTGTTTGTAATGTGGTATAATTGGTTTGTGAGCCAAAAGTGTTACAGTGAAACAACATGTTGGGAAAAGAATAGTTTCCAGTAAGCAAACTTAAAGCAGTTGTCCACCTTTGAGTTAACTTTTAGTATGATGTAGAGAGTGATATTCTGAGACAATGAGCAACTGGTTTGAATTGTTTTATCATTTGTGATTTGATAGTTATTTTGTTTTATTCAGCAGCTCTTCAGTTTGCCATTTTGGCAATCTTGTTGCTAAGGTCCAAATTACTATAGCAACAAAGTTGGAAACAGTCAGAAGAACAAGGCAAATTCAAAAAACTATATAAAAAAAATAATCAGAGTGATGTCCAATAAAAAGTTAGAATTGGACATTCAATAACATACTTAAAGTCAACGTAAAGATGAACCACCCATGGACTTCCGGGGGGCGTACCACAGCTAATGGCCGCATCTTAACAGAGCCCCGCCATCACCTGATTATCTCTGCGGTCACGATTACCGCAGCTTCGCCAAAACTACACGGCAAGGGTGGTGATATCACAGCGGAATACCTGGGGGCAAACTGGGGACAGCAGCTTCCCGGCTCTCCCCCCTCCTGCGACCCCGGAGGCCAGCGCGCCACACGCATCGTCACTGGACATAGCCGGACTGGATCCAGTCCCCTACCACGCAGACTTCTGGAAGGACTGGACGTGGACCCGCTCCCGGTGAAGTATACGCTGCATAACGCGATACTCACAGTTGGGTTTGCTGATTCCCGGGGAGGCCTCGCCCAGCCATCTGACGCTGATTATCCCTGCTGCGGCCTGTGCGGCGGCAGCGCCAAGTTGGTAGGCCCAGCGTACCACGTGGCCCTGCTAGTCAATTGCCTTCACGCCTAGCGCACCTTCACGGCCCATTGCCACTGCCACTGACCCACAGCTCCTATATCCGGCTACGATCCCACCGTATGTACTCCTTTTGGCCACCAGCTGTGTGACGCAATTTCTGTCTACTGTGGCTAGGCCATGTTTATTTGAATGACGCAGCAGGCGGCCTAACTTACAAACTGGCAGGACTTTCACTACTACTGCTTCTCTGACCTCATATTGATCCTTCCTGCAACGTGAATGCTATTTACTGCTATTGTCCAGTGACGCAGTTATATTTTGCTATTTATTATGCAACAGTGATTTGCCAATTTCTGCCACGACCACGTGAGGGCATCACCAGCTTACATTTGGGCTCCCACCGCCTTACAGTTTAACCACCTGTTACCACCCCATATCAGCGAAACTGTCATATTGTATTCTCACTGCTGCTATCTGTGCGCACTGAAACGCTCTTGCGAGCTGGATAACTGGGTATGCACCCACATTTCAGACTTTCCTGTATTTCAGCAATTATTGGGCAACGTCTGCTGTCTATGCCTACATCTTCCACCGCAGCAATGTTGCTACGAGGAGGGGGACTGCCTTTCTATTATAGTACTTCACGTTCTACCATGATGTAGGACCTTTGGATGATACAACCACTGTACACCTGTTCAATTGATGACCATTTCTCTTAAATAGGCTCTGCATTCCATGATTTTGGGACTGCCACCACGTGATGGAAAAATATTTAGGCCAACCTACTACTATGACTTCGCAAAGGACAATCACCAAGCCAAAAGACAAGAAACAGACTCAAGAAGCCGCTCAGACCGAAAGTGATATGGAAACGGGAACCCAAAATGATTCTGCCGCTTCTCCTGTGGAAGACATGGTTCACATTCTAGGCCCCCTGCTTGACCAGAAGCTGGCAAGTATCAAGGAATCTGTCTCTGAAATTCTACAACAAATGACCAACCAATCCCAGAGGTTGACCCAGGCTGAAGACAGAATATCGTCCCTGGAAGACAATTTAACTACGGCACAATCCACAATTGATCTGCAGCAGAAGGAGATCTCTATCCTGTCTGATAAAGTAGAGGATTTGGAGAACCGTAGTAGGAGAAACAATTTGAGATTGGTGGGGATTCCTGAATCAGTCAAAGCTAAAGACCTGGATAAACTTATACATGATTGGCTTCCCTCCGCCCTTGGTATTGAGGACCAATACCTTCCCTATCTTGTGGAGCGGTTCCACAGGATCGGCCCACCACCGACCCAGGACGCTCAGCGTCCGCGTCAAGTCATCTTTAAACTTTTGAATTTCACTGACAAAACCAGGATCCTGGAGGCCTACAGAATGAAATGTAACCTTAACTATGATGGCCATTCCATTTTACTTTTCCAGGATTACTCTGCTTCCGTGGCGGCAAAACGCAGAGAGTTTGCAACTGTTTGCAAAAAACTGTATGACTCTGGCTACAAATTCTCTCTCATGTTCCCGGCAAAACTCAGAATTGTTGAAAGAGATACTGGCAGAATCCGCTTCTTTGAGGACCCCAAACAAGCATTGCAATACGTTGAGTCTAAATCCCAGACTTGAGCTGGTGGACCTGCCTTCCGTTTTTCCAGTTTACTGCTTGCTGTCCCCTTACACTACCTCTTGTGGATTTTTGATACGGGGGGTTGGTTCACCTCTTGGTCGCTCCCGACTCTTGACTGTGGCCTCCGGTTTTTCTGCCTTTTTCTTTTTTTTTTTGAGTATCCTGTTGAACCCCCACTTAACCTGGTTATTGTTACCTATTGCCTGGTGCCGTTTCCTGAGAGATCTTGATGTGAGGGGATGGTTAGACAACCGGCTGATGAGTGACTTCTGATTGCATCCTTAACCCTGACGTTGTCGCCCTGGTTGGATGTTCCCTATGGATGTTGATTATTCTGCTCCACTTCTCCATGGATGGGCCTGCTGCTGCGACACCACCACAATTTCCCCCCTCTGTTTGATTGTGATTCTCCTCCGCATCTGCTTTACCTATCCAGGGACTATGACTTGGGGGCAGATTCGGCGACCTGTGACTCCTGCTTATGGCCCTCCGTCTGGAACTCTCACCGTTTGTGGCATTGTCCTGGAGATATTGACTATGCTATCCCATTCTGCTATGGTTTGACTAGATGTTGGAACCTTGTTGACCCACCCTCTCCCACGTTTGGTCTTCATCACCGGATATTACTTTTCCCTTCCTTTTTTTGTTTTTCTACACCTATGCAAATGTTGCTAATTTCCTTTGTTTCTTGCATGTCTCCACGCCTTTCTCTCTACTTTTCTGCCTTTTAACCTGCCTACCACTTCAATGTTAATTTACTTGATTGAACTCTTCTGCCTATCGTGACAGCTTTATTCTGTCTTCCCATTTTACTGTGGTTGTATCTGGAATTTAAGGTTGTAATGACTACATTAGAAAACCCCTTTCCTCTTTTGTATATAGTTAATTTGTTTTTGTTTTGCCAAGTGATTGAGACAGATTTCTACACCTGCCCCTCCCATGTATGCCATACAGACCCCCCCAGGATGGCTTCTGCTCGCTGGGACAGAATGCTTATCCCCCCGCAGCTAAGGATCACCCTGCTCACCCCTAAAACGGGTATTGGTTAAATTTACCAACATGGGTGAACCCGCGCAACATTTCCCCCCTGACTAATCAACCTAAGCACCTTAAACTACTCTCCTGGAACGTTGATGGCTTAAATACCCCGATAAAACGACGGAAAGTCCTGGACTTTCTGAAACGTGAGAAAGCCCACATCGTCCTTTTACAGGAGTCACATTGGAAAAACACTGATAGAATAGCATTGAGAGACTCCTGGATTCAGGAGCAAATAGTAGCGTCTTACACGGCTAAATCTAGGGGGGTAGTAATTTTACTGAGTAAATCACTGAATGGCTCCGTGACTAAAACGTATAGAGACAAAAATGGACGCTACCTGATTGTAGACATTAAAACTCCTGACTCGAAATATACTGTGGTTAACGTATATGCCCCAAATGATGACAATAATTTTTTCTTTTCAGAATTAATGCAACGGCTTGACTCCTGGGGACCCACCAACCTGATATTGAGCGGCGATATGAACACAGTGTGGGACCGCTTTATGGACAGATCGGACGCCACCTCCAGATACCCGATCAGAAGGATTACCCCATTACATACCTTGTGTGAGTTTTTACAATTGCACGACACTTATAGGTTTACTTATCCAGATACCAAGGACTATACCTTTTATTCGGGAGCTCACGGAACACATTCTAGGCTTGACTATTTCTTTCTAGCCGAATCCCAAACCCCCAATATTTTGGCCTCTGCCATAGGCGACATTCATATAACTGACCACGCCCCAGTCACTCTGATTTTGAAGCAAATTGTCTCCAGGGCAACATCATATAACTGGCGATTCCCCTCCTACCTGTCCGAGAACTCTGATTTCCAAACTTACCTTAAACAACATTGGGCGAATTATCTAGATGATAACTTACAACACTGGGATGACCAAAATCTACTGTGGGCAGCTTCCAAACCTGTACTCCGGGGCCATATTACTGCGTACATAATTAGACAAAAAAAATGCTTTCGGGATAAATACATGCTTTTGCAACGGGAACTCACGACTCACTATAAGGCTTTCAAGCGTACGAACTCTGAGGAGGATAAGAGGAAATACTCAGACACAAAGGCTTTATTCAATACTTTATTACACGACAGTGCTCACTATAAAATCTCTCATACGAGGAATAGGTTTTACAGATGGGGAAACAAACCGGGTAGGCTTTTAGCTAGACTAACCAGACTCAACGCTACGTCACATTTTATTAAAAAGTTAAAAACAAAGGATGGTTGGGCCCGGGATACTGACACCATTATGGCTGAACTAGAATCTTACTTTAGACTCTTCTATGAACAAAACCAGGATCTTCCTGCGGAAGGTCTTTCTTTCCTGCGGGATGCTCAGCTATCCAAGCTCTCGGTACAGGATAGGGAAATCCTAGACACACCTGTGACTGAACAAGAAATTATATCAACAATAAAATGTCTAAAAAACGGGAAATCCCCGGGCCCTGATGGTCTAAGCGCTGAATATTATAAAATCCTCCTCCCAGAGCTTGCCCCCTTACTTACTACGCTTTTTAATGATGTTCTACAGGGTTTCCCCCTCTGGAATGAGGCCAACGAGGCCAGGATTATACTGATCCCGAAAGAGGGGAAAGATCTCACTCTTCCTTCCTCGTATAGACCCATCTCTTTATTGAATTAGGACTTGAAACTTTTGACCAAAATCATGGCAGACAGGCTGCAACTTATCCTCCCGCATATACTTACCACTCACCAAGTAGGGTTCCTCAAAGGGCGATACCCGGTTCAAGCTCTCCGGAAGGCTATTGCTGCTATATATCAATGTAATCTGGAGGAGAGAAAACACGGTATATTGATTAATCTAGACGCGGATAAAGCCTTTGATAGGATAACGCACGCTCACCTTAAATTATTACTCAAATTCCAACATTTTGGCATACAAATGCTCAATTTATTTAGAACCCTATATTCCCAGTCTTATACTCACATCACGGCGAATGGAACAAACTCGCCCAGATTCCCAATACGACGGGGCACCAGGCAAGGCTGTCCTCTCTCGCCGCTACTTTTTAACTTAGCCCTAGATCCTCTGCTGAGGCACTTACTTAATAGTGATATTTTTCAGGGTATTCCGATTGGTACGCAAAGGCTTAAGCTGATAGCTTATGCGGATGATATCCTCCTTTTTTTACATCAGCCACACATTGAACTACCAGTAATTCTGCTAAAAATTGATGCATTTGGCTCCATAGCCGGTTTTAAAATTAATTTAGGGAAATCCGAAGCCTTGCGCCTCCAACACACTACCCCTTCTGATTGGGCGAATCCATTTCCGTTTCAGAAAGCCAAACATCATATCAAATTTCTGGGTATCTGTTTGACGCAGCATCATAAGGACATGTACAGATCCAATATTAGAAATACCATTGACCAAATTGAACAAGACACTCAAAAATGGATGAACACGACTTTAACGTTTTGGGTAGGATCCATTTAGTAAAAATGACTATGTTCCCTAAATTACTTTATAAATTGCAGATGTTGCCTTACCGCATTTCCTTGACTGATAAAAGGAGACTTCAACACATTTTACGGACCTTTATATGGAATAAGAAACGTCCACGAATAAAATTCACCACACTCCAATACCAAAAACATGAAGGTGGTCTCAATCTCCCGAACATACTGGAATACAACGATGCGGCTCTTCTTAGATATGTGGGTGACTGGCTTCACCACTGGAACGTATACACCACAATCCCCCTAGATGCTGCCCTGTCGGAGGGGATGTCACTTAACTCGCTATTACACACACCCATGCAGGAAATCCCTAAAAACATGCAGGGGCACCCCCTATTTATCCACACCTACAGAACCTGGCACTCTATTCAAAAGCGAGCAAATCTTTCCCCTTTTAATTCAATAAACCTCACCTGGCTTGGTAACAGGGACTTTCCCCCAGGTTTGAACAGTCTGATTTTTAACGCTTGGCAAACAAACGGTCTGCAGAATATTAAAGACGTGATCACCTCCGATATTTCGTTACAACCCATCGCTACCTTGCTTGAGAAATACCCTTTTTTACAGCTTCATCAATTCTCACTGCTACAACTTTTACATTTTGTCACGCAACGCTTGACCGGCCTGTCGGACAGGGATAAAAATAGCCCACTTGATTCACTGTGGCCCAAACGCGATACTATCAAATCTACTGCACATATTTACAAACAGATTAGGACAACTCTTGACGCTGATACTGCCACTGCGGCTTTTACGAAGTGGACCTTAATCATTCCACATGCTGATAATGGGGACATTCTTCGGTGTCACGCTAGAATGATGAGTATTTTGCCTGCTAGTGTATACCAGGAAATGTCCCTGCAACTGTTACACCATACTTATCTGACACCTTTGAAGCGATTCCACATAGGTACGACGTACTCAGATAACTGCCTCAAATGCGAAGCGCCCACAGCTGATATGATACATTGCTTATGGTCCTGCCCACTTATACAGCAGTTCTGGAGGGAAGTCGCCAGTTATTGGGAAACCTTGACCGGTAAAACGCTACCTATTTCTGCCACTTGGGCCATATTTAGTAAACTGCATTCCACCCTTCATATTTCCAAGCCGGAACGAGCCCTAGCTGAAAGATTGGCGGCGGCGGCCAGAAAATCTATTTTACACACTTGGCTATCCCGAATCTCCCCGCCCTTATCTCTGGTACAGCGTAAACTACACTATATCTTCCACCTAGATTGGATAGAATCCCTTACACATAGAGAAAAAAAAGCAGAATCGTTCTTTGACACTTGGATGTCCTACATAAACACCCTCCCACCACTGACGAAATCCCTTACTATCCAAACCTTTCATAACACCACATGGTATGACAGGGAGCTGCTGCTGGGGACTGATCTTGTCTGTGAGGCGGACCACCTGTTGAGTTCGGCGGGAAACCCGCAACATCCAACTACTATGGGACCCCCCAGGAGTCATCATCTTAACCGATTGTTTACCGATACTTTCTCATAAATTGAGTAGTCTCTAATGTTCTAACCTGCTGCCTTCGGAATTTTCAACGGTGAGTAGTTTTCAATGTCTGCAATTGGGGGATGCTTCTCTGGTTCTTTCCACTGCAATCACTTGGCATGACTTTCGATTATTGTTGTTGTCTTTGCTTTCTATTATTAGAATCTGTACTTGGCACTGACTGTTTATATTACTTTTCTTTTCTGTTTCCTTTAATTTTGTTTTGAACTATTTTGTCTGTATCTTAAAACGAATAAAAACATTTGTGAAAAAAAAAAAAGATGAACCACCCCTGTTCTGTATATACAGGGATTGTAAAAAGGTCAGATTTAGATGCTTGTTCTTGTGCACCATTTGTGAACTACTTCTATTTGATTACAGTAAATTTAACCCATGTCCAAATCTTGGGCACTGATGTATCTACCCTTGTCTTTTTTTTGAAGGATAATGGTACATAATAAAGGAAATTATGAAAACATTCTATCCTATCTATGTTTTGGATGTTGGTATAATATAGAATATGCAGCATTATTCTGCATACATACCTAGACTAGTGGGTGGTTACACTGCAAGCAGACTTGTCCCACACATTTTTATGGTCGAGATTCATTATACTAAGTAATGACAGTTACATTTCTCTGCAGACAACCACATTTAATAGCACACAAAGACCTAGTGCAGCAGAATTCTTTCCAAGCCAATTTATGCAGCTGTAAGAAAGTGCAATACCTGGGCGTTGGTATTATTGCAATATAGTTCTGTGGGGAACTCTAGGGGTTTATACTTTGTGCAAAAGATTATGTTTACTTGAAGACAACAGGCAACCACATCTACAATATAAGAAGATGAATGGGTAATTATCAGTATCTTTGTACCTTTGTACTTCAGGTATGTGATCCATTATCCATTTTCTCTGTATTAATAAAACAGTACATTGTACTTGATCCTATCTAAGATATAACAGATCCTTGCTAGAAGCAGAACCAGTCAATTGGGTTTATTTAAAGTTGACATGATTTTCTAGTAGACTTAAGGTATGACGATCCAAATTACAGAAAGTTCAGTTATGCGGAAAACCCCAGGTCACAAGCATTCTGGCTAATAGGTCCCGTAATTGTATTTGTGTTCATTTGTGTATACAATGCATTTACAATACATTCTAAATCAGTAACAAGACTTATATGACCTAAAGTATACTATTTTCCTACATTATAGATGTTTACACCATAAGGGAATAGAAATACACCTTTTGCGTGAAAATGGAGCATGCCCATTTTATGGAACAACAGCATGACAATTAACTATAAGACTTATGTTTTTTCCAGCAGTGTTATCCTAGCTGTGCTCACTGCTCATGCTAAAGAATGAGACCTGATCATGCTGAGAGTGGCTGCTGTGAAATCTGCTGCATTGGCTGTGATAATGCAATACCTTTCACAGATGCCAAGACCAAAATACACTGTGCTTGAATAAGCACTGTTGGGAAAATAGCAGTTTGCTTATGACACAGTCAAGGGATGGAGGCAGGTAAACAAAAGTTGCAGCTGAATGATTTCTATTTGCCATCATATTATGATCTGTTACAGGTGAGAACAGACATATTCCATCACTGCTTTTTCCCCACATGGGTATAAATGATAAAGTTCTTGCACTTGAATGACTCAAGATAGGCATATATATAGGGGTGATGTACTGTAAACATCTCTGTGCTAAATTTTTAGTGGAAAATATGAGTTTCAAGCTTATGTCCTTTACATTTTAGGGATCTAATGCAGTATCACTTGTAACAAATGGCTAATGAATGGTGGATATATCACCTGCTTTGGTGAAGTTAATACAACATCATGTGTGCTTTCTAGGGTCCTATCACAGGAAAATCTGTTTTATTATATCCCTTCACTTGTGACCTGTGGCATCTAATGAAAATGTGCTTTTATTATTATACATGCAGTTGACTAAACAAGGCATATTACTGGCTTCTATTGGTTACTGTCAGGTTCAAAGAATGAAAGAAAGAGCAAAAATGATGATGATGATGATGATGATGATGAAAATAGATAGATAGATAGATAGATAGATAGATAGATAGACAGACAGACAGACAGACAGATAGATTTTTGATTAGCAGATGAACATATTCTTGTGTTTGACATATTTTTTCGCCAACAACGTGATCAAGAGATACTGCTCTCCTGAGCTAAACTGAGCTACAGGTGACCAGTAAATTCGACCTACTGATTGGTTGTTATGTGTTACTGCTCCTGGGCAAACTTAGTGGCTTTTATTACATAACCCTTTAAATGCATTCAATAGGATTGTTTGTCACCAATATAGATTTTATTTAGCTCAATTAGGATCAAGTCCAAGATACTGTTTTATTAAAGAGAAAAACAAAATGATTTTAAAAATGTAACAGTTTTCTTAATATGGAATCTATGGGAGTAATTCAAGGTTTTCTGGATATCACATTTAAAGACAAGAGATTCCATAACTGTATTAATATACATACTATGAATTATTTGTGCATTTTGTGTCAATTATGCTCATTATAGGAGCTCAAGTAAACATCTCTGATATCATCTAGACTGAAATCAGAGCATCTGTTCATTTCAACAAATTTGTGGTACCTTATTAAATAGCAATATAATGTGTAACAAAAAATAAATAAATAAACACTGAAAGAAAATAAATCAGGTCCACGATGAATTGCTGAGTCCCATTTTGGAAATAGGATACTACTATAAATTGAAGATGTCTGTGTCTGACTAGTTGATGAGCCACATATGACTTCACATATTTCTCTCCCTGTGATGACTACAAAATTAATTGTCAGAGCTTGCAGTTTGTTAAGCGGCTTCAGATTCATTCTGTTAATAAATCTCATATTTTTCAGCTTTCATCTTTCTCTTCTTTTTTAATTTTTTGGAGGTTTTAAAGATTTTTTAAAAACAAATCACAGTATTTGCAAGTATTATGTAAATTGAAGTGAATCGTGTTAACTATTCTGCTCATATGACTAAAGAATATTTGGCATATATCTAAAAATGTTAAACTGTGAGACAGGGATTTGCCCAGTACTTGTCTGGTCTTGTCATTGCAGCTATAGTTATTTATTAGTGGTTTCACTAAATCAACAGCAGGGGACATCACAATTTTTTGATTGGAATCAATGATTTACCAATGCGCTAAGCCAAGGGTGATTCTACATACCTTTTCTTCCTCCTAGAGGTATTTGGTGGTAGACAAGCAGGTGAAGTGGTACCTGATTTCCATCAATTAACATCCATGAATAGTCGGCTATTAACTCGATGTTAATAAAAAGTACTGCAATGACAAGTGGTGTCTCAACTGGATGGGAGGTCGGATGGCTTACAGTCATGCACCAGGTAGATAATATTGCAAAGAGAATCTTCCAAAGGTTTAGTTGGAATAAATAAATCTAGAAGCCGCCACAGATTCTACCTGAAAGACTTGCCATTGACTTTCTTGGCCCACTATGTTAGATAGAGGCACCACTAGATAATGGTTAACTTGTTGTTGATTATGCTACCAGGTATCAAGTGGATGTCCCATAAATATAATGCAGCAGATTGCATGGCCGAATAGTTTGTGCAGTTGTTTTCGATGGAAAATCTTCCAAAAGAAATCTTGACTGATTAAAACATAGCACCATTTAATTCCTGGGGGAGGGGGACAGCCTGTGTATAAAAATGTTCTTTATTGCACCACTATTTCAGTCACCAATCTAGGTAACAAGCACAGTGCGAAACCAAAACCTTATACGGTACCTCTCCTCTTATAAATATAAATGTAATCAGAGAGTGAAAGGAGTGAAATATAAAGTTATATAGTGAATAAAGTACCCCCTCTTGTAAAATATAAGGATATTATAAGTTACAGAGGAGTTCCATGAGTATATAAAAACACGAGGCCGAAGGCCAAGTGTTTTTATACAGGTCATGGAACTCCGAGGTAACTTCTAATATCCTCATATTTTGCAACTGGGGGTAC
This sequence comes from Xenopus laevis, assembly GCF_017654675.1. Lineage (NCBI taxonomy): Eukaryota > Metazoa > Chordata > Amphibia > Anura > Pipidae > Xenopus > Xenopus laevis. Next base: position 75,919,764 of record NC_054373.1, on the reverse strand, counting down.
TTTATTTATTATAATACACAAGTTTTAGTAAGTCATGTGAAAGAAATTACATCAGAACTCACCGTTTATAACTGATGACATCAGAACTCACTGTTTATAAGGCTATAATTTACAAGATAATCATGGCTTTTGTGTATTATAACTATATATATAAATTGGGATGGTTGGAGTAATGCATATGCTGAAAATGATGATATTATTGGTATCATTGAGACATGGCAGGATGAAACATATGACTGGGACAGAGGTATTATAAAGGTTGGAGAATCAAAGGCATGTGCAAAAGAAATTACCAGGGATAGTACTGGGCAGGGTGAAAAATAATTTTGGGTAGAGATTTCCAGTGTTCTAAAAGTTACAGAGAAAATTATCATTGATGTTTACTATATACCAAGTGAGAAAAATAAAAGACTTCTACTATAACAAATGGAGAAGACTTCACAACTAGTTCAAGTGGTTGTTATGGGTGACTTCAATTATCCAGACTTTGGGGCAAATTCACTAAAGGGCAAATTCTTGTCTGTGAAGGCTTCACCACACTTTGCCAACCATCAATTCGCTACCACTTCACTAATTAACTAAAATGTGAAGTTGCTTCTCGGCAGCAGAAAGCTGGCAAAGTGTAAATTCATCAGCACAAGCATTTCATAGTGAACTTGCGCTAACATTCTGCCTAGCGAAACTTCGTTAGTACACTAACTCTTAGGTCAACTTGAATAGGGTGGGTACATATAGGTCGTATATATGTCTTTATTAGAGATGTTGGTGCACATGCTCGAAGTGGCCACTTATTATTATTAATGTCCAAGGAAGAATGTCCTTGACATGAGCCCACCCTAAAACAAATGTGGCATGCCCCTCAAATGGTTAAAAAATTTTTAAAACAAATATTTTTATAATTAACTACTGATGGATAATTCATGAGAAAATTCAAAAGAGACTTTTTAACATGTAAAGGTAAACAAAGATCTGGGACCAGCTGATATTGATTCCAGGGTACTAAACAAGCTTAGGCTGTAGGCACACAAGCTGGTGGCTCTTGTTGTTGTCAGCCTGTGTGCACTCACACACAGATCTGCTCAGTGCACCTGATTCATTGATTTGAATCGGACCACACAGTGGAACTAAAGCTGAGATCAGTCCAGAGGCTTCAGCTGCTCAGGCTGATCTGATTCAAATCAATGGAGCAGGGGCACTGAGCAGATTTGCTTCTATCAGCCTGCAAAACTACACTGGCTGACAACAGTTAGAGCCATCAGCTGTGTGCCCACGGCCTTAGCTCTGTGTTGCCAATTCTCTTTTCTTATTTTTTCAGGATTATTTGAAGTCCCACATGGTGCAGAGAGACTGGCGAATTGTTGATGTGGTGCAGCTATTCAAAAAGGGATCATGTTCTCAGTCTCAAAGCTATAGACCTGTTAATCTGTCATCCGTGGTAGGAAAGCTTTTGGAAAAGGTAATAAGGAATAAGAAACTTGACTACATTGCAAATCAGGATGCAAATATAAGGATGCACCAAATCCAGGATTCAGTTTGAGATCCATATATGAACCGTTTTCAACTGGATTCAGATTTGGCCAAATTCAAGAGCCTGGCCAAACAGAATCCAAACCCTACTAAACATAAAAAAAATTGCCACATGCGCTTTGCAATTTTCTTCCAGCAGTTTACACATGAGGGTTTGGATTAGGTTTGGGATTCACACGGATCCAGAGAGAAAGATACAGCATTTCACTGAATCCTGGATCATAGGGTCAGCACATCCCTGTCACATCCTCTCACAATACTATGAGTTTGATCAAGCATGGTTTTATGCAGAACAGAACAAATCGAATTGCCTTTTATTAGGAGGTGAACAGGAGCCTCGAAATCTGTGATGGCATTGGATGTTCTACTTTGCATATAATACAGTTCCACGCAGGAAATCAATGGTTAAATTCAGGAATATTGACCTAGGACATAATATTTGTACTTGGATAGAGAACTGGCTGAAGGATATATTACAAATAGTGATGGTCAAATCTATTCGCTAGGCATGGATTTGTTGCGAATTTTGCCACCTGCTGCAAAAATTTGCAGGTGGAAAAATTTGAACAGGAGCCTCGAAATCTGTGATGGCATTGGATGTTCTACTTTGCATATAATACTGTTCCACGCAGGAAATCAATGGTTAAATTCAGGAATATTGGCCTAGGACATAATATTTGTACTTGGATAGAAAACCGGCTGAAGGATATATTACAAATAGTGATGGTCAAATCTATTCGCTAGGCATGGATTTGTGGCGAATTTTGCCACCTGTTGCAAAAAAACTTGTTTATTAATGACCTGGAGGTGGGCATAAGTGTAAATTCCATGTAGGATTTGACTAATCTGGAAAACTAGGCAGGTTCAGTGAGGTTCATTGTTGATCAGACCAAAGTTGTGCACTTTTTTGCCTGTTTATAGGTCCCTGGCAAGGTTTCACCTTGAGTATGCAGATCAGTTTTGGGCTCCATTCCTTAAAAAGCATATTACTGAGAGAGCAGAAATGTGGAACTAAACTAGTTTAGGGGATTGAACTATGGGTGTAGACTGTTAAGGTTGGGGTTGTTTACTCTGAAAAATGTATATAAGGGGACATGGTTACTCATTTAAAAGTACATTAGACTGCATTATAGACAGATAGAGGTGGATATTTTTCCCATAAAATTATCAACACACTAGAGGCCACCCCTTTAGATTAGAGGAACAGAGCTTTTTAAAGCAACATAAGTGGTTCTTCATGGTGTGGGTGATAAGGTTGTGGAATGCCCTGCTGAATGATGTTGTGATGGCAGATTCTATTCTAATGCGTTTAAGAATGAATGATTTCTTGGACATGCATAACATCATAGGATATTGTGATACTGAAATTTGCAATTAGTATATACAGTATACTAATACTAATATTTTATATATGGGAGTGTATACATAGGTTGGTATGAGTATGTGTATATATGTACACCAGGGTCTTTTTTCAACCCAACTTAATTATGAAGTGATGTAAAAACAAATTCCATCATCCTCACTCAGCAAAATATGAAGCTGATAAGTAGGTTTCACCAACCCACACTCTATAGGGGAATGGTCCCATACTGGGACTTTGCTTATGTGAAGATTGAGGATATTTGTAAAGCAAAATATACAAGGGTGTTAAACACAACACAGGCTGTTTGATCCACGTCGGCCCCAGCATAGTAACAGACAAATAGAGTTAATGATAGAGAACCTCTGCATTAATTTAATTAAAGGAAAAGACTTATTATATATAATATTTTATTGGTTTGTTAATGACGTTGATCATGTGATGTGCTTCTGCTATTGGCTTTCCTGCCAGTTGGTAGTTAAAAGACATACTCTAAGTTGATTTTGGCACTTTGAGAAAGGCCTTAGGGTAGGATGAAACACTAGTCTCTGTTATTTTATTAATACATTTTGTTTATATATATATATATATATATATATATATATATATATATATATATATATATATATATATATATATATATATATATATATATATATATATATATATATATATATTATATATATGGAATTGAAAAAAAAATACTTAGCAAGTCATTGCTGCAAATATTCAATCCATCTATTTACCCCAAATTCACATCCCCAAATGTGGAAAGCTCCAAAGTGTTTACTCCAAAACCACATACCTGCCATTTGACTAATAGGATTGTGCTATTTCATGGTATTCTACCCAGCAGAGCATTTTTGCAAAGGAGAAACCATATACAATAGGGTTTTCAAGGATGTGGTTTATTTGGTAGCATATTATACCCAACTGACATTGCGGAATTTAATAGCACTGAAGAATTCTTAGCAGCACAAAGCAGGGAGATTTTTTTAACAATGTAGTATCAAATATTTCAGGCAACACTAAGTACTATTCACTAACACTAGGTACTATAATCCAACCAAAACATCCACGTGGTAACACCATAATTATATTTTTCTTGCTTGTAACCATGTTTCGGGTTGCTATAGCCGCTAATCAGTGCCTTTGAGACTGTCAGAACCGTAGATGCAGTTTCAAAGTGGGCTACCATTAGCAATGGTGGCATAGAGCAGCATGCACTTGCAGATTTTTCTATAACCCAGACCCCTTGGTCAGTGTTAGCAGTGGCTTTGCCTAGATTTTTGAACAACATACATTTTGCATGCAGAGACAGTCATGAGCAAAGTCTTCTTAATTTAAGGAATGTGTTTATACAACAGTACAGTATATTATTTGAGTAAAAGTGTCTATGTGGCATTAAAATAGATGTGATCGATGATAATTTACTGTGTATGTTGTTGTGAATATTAAAAACCCAGTAATTACATGGCAACTAAAGTTGAATATTTATAAATCACCTTAACGTTATTTATTGATGGTAAATTACCAATGATTGCACGTAAGTCATTATGGTTTTATATTTTGTACATTTACTAATAAAAGACTAATAATAAGGAGTGCAAAATTTAGATAATGTATTCATTTTTCTTGTAATAAGCATCTTCATTTTTAAAATTTTTGTTTTCATTGTTTAGCAGCTGGCTAAGAAATCCTAATAACTGGTTGCTATGGGTTACTCCCCAGGTGCAATTTTGCCCAGTGTTAAGAAATGAGTCTTCTTTTAAGTCTAATTTTAAACCAATGAAAGATTATACAAATACAGAGTGTTGTAGTTAAAAAGTGCACTTTGTTTTAATAGTTTTCTCAAAGAAAAAATGCTGGAACAAAATACAAGAAAAATACCAGGAATTCCGAGAAAGCTGTTGTTTTTTCTTATCATCATAAGAAATGTGCCCTAATGTTTACAAAAATGAATAAGCAAAATGTACTTTTAAGGTTTTTCAAAACAATAATAAGAAATTGCTACTGTACGTTGTAAATTCAGTAATGAGCTGCGGAGGAATAAAAATAACATAAAGGCAATGAGCAAACTGCAAACAAAGCAAAAACAAAAGGAAAAATTTATTATACGTGCAGTGGGAATTTTTAGTTAACGTTGCTCATTATTCTAGGATAATTTGAAGTGCCATTTTTATTCCCAGCTTGAAGACAGTCTTTTTGTTACTTATTAAATTGGTTCAATGGCTTTAATATTACATAATTAATGATGCTCTCCTGTAGCTTCAATTAGAAGCATTGAAACTGACTCTTGAAATTAACACACTGGTTCAGGCTTGGAGATTTATAAATAGCAGTGATTATTCAGTTTCTGGTTTGCATTTACAGCATGGTGTTTTGCATAGTTTAATGCTTGCCTTGAGATTAGTGAACCAAGTTCAAATGCCATGGACTTGTTGGAATGCCTGGACTTAGTAATGAGCTTTTGCAATTAACACAGGATTCATTAAGTGAGGAAGTTTAAGCCACTACTACATATTTTCTGTTTATTTATTCACTATACTGATTTGTTTGTCTACTGTATATTTGCTATATATGTTAAATGTAGTGTGTACTGTGACACTGTATTCTTTGGCACAAATATTATGTACATTACAACAGAGCTCTGTTGATATATATTCTCAAAATGACTGATTTGGATAATTTTTTTGCACTTGAAAAAAAAATTCTTTGCAATATCACAATATCACAAATGTAACTCCTTCTTACACTTGGGGGGTTAATGACTAAACCTCAATTTTATCTGGTCAGGTTTTTTGGACAAAAACTCAAACTTTTGTGGAACAAAAGGTTGAGTATTCAGAGATTTAATACACCCGAAGCCTCTAGAAGTCCGAAATCGAAAATCTGCCATCTCAAACCTGCTAAGGTCATGTAGTGCAGAAGTCACTGCCAGATGTCCCTTTTACAATTTGAATATATTGTGATCTGCGCTGGGTTTTGTGCAATAATCTGAAATCGAGCAATTCTGGAGTCAAATCCTAAAAATGTGTATGATTCGTGTTTTCGCTCAGTTTTGTCGACTTCCAAACCTGACTTTTTCGAGCTATTTTATTCATAAATAAGATAAAATCGTGCATGGGAGTTTGAGCTTGGTTTAATAAAAATATAAAGATAAATTTGAGTTTTAGTAAATAACCACCTTAAATACAATCATATGTATTTATTAAGCAGTGAAATTAATGTGAACCTGAATGCAAAGTTCTAATGTAAAAGGTTGAATAGAAACTGGTGCCAAAACTGCACTGCATTTTATCCATCTTTTAACTCACATTTACCCCTCAGCCCTATTGACTTTAAAGGATTACACCATATCTGATGTAACATAATGTGTACTTTTCTGGATAAATCAAAGTACACACCTTTATTAATAAATAAATACCACTTTTAACTTTGTAATGGATTCTGCCTGCTGAGTTCAGAGATTGCGATAGGTGATGTTTAATCATGTGCAAGAAAAAAAAACACTGCTTTGATAAATAGACTCAGGGTGCATTGTCTTTTACGTGCAGCTGCACTAATAGAGGACATGCATCCTTAAAAGCCCTCTAAGGTGCTTTATTAAGACATGGTTGCCATCATAAGACATCTTTTATGTGAAAATGAGCAACAGAGAGTATTTTTTGTTGCTTCTGAAAGGTTCAGTTGATCTTATTTTGTGTCCGTGAATATGTTCTTGAAGATGTAATTATAAGGAGGGACGCTTTTAATATCTATTCATGTGTATGGGCTCAGGTACTGTATTCTGGATATGATATATGAATATGTTTCTTAGAAGGAAGCAGAGTTTTTTCTTTTTAGAAAAAAACCTAACTTTAGTTAGGTTTCACTTGATTCCATTGGTTTAATGCAATAATAATGGTTAAAGTGGTACCATCAACACTTGCTTGCTTAAAAAGAACGTTATTAGTATGGACTTTCTTCTAAGTTATGTTAAACTGTTTATGAAAAGGCACTCAAGCAAAATAAGGCTTATCTACATCCATAACTTTTCTCTGCATTGAGTTGCACCTAAAAGCACTTTTATTAAAGGTACTTTTGTCAAAATGTGTTCCTCACATATCTCTTTAGTTGTGCTCTCAGTGCCACTCAGTCCTTACTGCCTTCTGTTCTGAATTGAGCGCTGGTGCTACCACCACCTCTGGACCAGGCCGTAGCTTCAGGGTTACCTCAATACCCTTCCTAAAATGACACAGTTCAGCTGTGACAAAACAATTAGGTGCACACATCATTTGCAAGCCAAACACTGGATATAAAACCAGGGAACACCACAAATGATGCTAGGCAAGGCTAGGCAATATTTTGCCTCTCATCTCTCTTTAAATTCTCAAACAAGGCCAGGATCCTACACAATGCAAAACTAACAGACCCATATTGTACTTCTAAATTCTGACCTGTAATTATTCCAAAATGTTGGCAAATTGTTAGCCCTAGTCTAGCATTATCTCCTGCCTCTTTGTACACAAGGCAGGAGATACAATACAAACTATGGATATTTTTAAAATTTCACAAAGGAGTAATATTCAGAGAAGAATGTTGAGTTTAGATGCTGAAAATCTTTATGCAAGACAATACTTTATTTGCTTTAGTAACCACTGAGCGATGCTGCTTAGAGCTACTCATTTTTCTATGCCTTTAAGGTTTTCTGGTAAATGCCAAAACCCCATATCTGTTTCTAATTGAACTAGACAGGGTTGCCCTCTCTCCCTCCTTCTTTAAAGTGACACTGACACAAAAAAAATAACTCTTAACAATATTAATGTACAGTAATACTTGTGTTTAGGTCATGTTGATCATTTTCCACCAATAGACTTGCTTTTGTAAGTATTTGTTACTTTCAGTTCCTAAACCTGTATATTTTGCCAACCTGCCTGTCCCTTTTCAGCCTGTCAGTTTCTAATGCTAACATATTACTGCTGCACAAATATGGCAGCCTCTTTATAGAGGATAAGAAAATATTGAATTTCTGATGTCTGTATCTCTTTAAGCTTGAGTCCCTTGAAGTCACAATCTGAGGCAACCTGAACATTCCAGACATAGCTCTCAAAGACACTGTTTATATTGCTGGTTTTGCTGATGATGTATTGCTTACTTTAACTGACCCACATATCTCCCTGTGCCAAATTTGCATAAAAGTACTGCAGTACCAAATCAAATGATATAATAAACTTAAAGATGTGGTTCACCTTTGATTTATCTTTTAGTATGTTATGGAAAGGTCAGCTCTAATCAACTTTTCAATTGGTCTTCGTTATTTATTTTTTATAGTTTCTAATTATTTGCCTTCTTCTGACTCTTTCCAGCCTTCAAATGGGGGGATCACTGACATCTAGAAAACAAAAGCTCTATAAAGCTACACATTTAATGTTATTGCTACTTTTTATTACTCATCTTTCTATTCAGGCCCTCTCCTATTCACATTCCAGTCTCTCATTCAAATCAATGCATGGTTGCTAGGGGAATTTGGACACTAGCAACAATATTGCTGCTATTGCAAACTGGAGAGCTGCTAAATAAAAAGCTAAATATCTAAAAACCCAAAAATAATAAAAAATGAAAACCATTTGCAAATTGTCTCAGAATATCACTCAGAATTGTCTTATCATTCTAAAAGTTAGCTCAAAGATGAACAACCCCTTTAAACAAACAGAAGCATTAGCTATTAACATCCCCAAGAATACCTTACATCTTTTGAAGGCAAATGTCCAATGCAATTTGCCTTAAAAATATGTCATGTATTCTTGGGGATATTAATACATTACATCTTTTGAAGGCAAATGTCCAATAGCATTGTAAAACTGAAACCTAGGCATCCAACTAACTGCATGATATACTGTAGCAAGCTATATAACAATTATCTAAATCCCTTCAACAAATTTAAGCTTTACTCAAGAAATGGTCGAAAAATTCCATGTCCTTGTTTGGCAGAATTTCTGCCATAAAGATGAGTATCTACCAAATGTATCTATTTATGTGAAACACTTTCTGTCAGGTGCTCCTAGTGTTCTGAAGAAATGACAGGTCTCATTACATAGGTTTATATGAAGCATACAATCCACAGGTCAATCTTCATCACCACCCTTGAACATGGAGGCCTAGGTTTATCTTTACAAAAGCAAACATTACGAAGCTGCACATTTGAAGCAATTGTTGGTCTTCCTGGCTTCCTAAGACTTCCTCTGGAATAAACGCTTGCATGTTCTGGTGTCTATTTAATAAAATACCCGATTGGCCAAACTCATAGTCTATTTTCTTTAAACTTACAAATGAGACTTGTGAAACCCTTCATATATACCTCAAGGTTTATCCCACCTGAAAACTCACTCATAAACCATTCCTATATGACTAAATGGAATAAGTCATTACCCAGCCTTCTCACAGAAGCTGACTGGTTGTCAGTCTGGGACAATGACAAAAAATTGACTACTAATAGTTCTCATCTCAATGTTTTGTAGATATTTTTGTAAACTTTCTTTATATACAGGTCATGATAGTCATTTTTTTTATATACAGGTCATGATAGTCAATTTTCTAATACAATAAACCAAACAATGTGGATATTATTACTGATTATCTGAGCTTTCCCTGCCACAGTCATCTTTTTCTTTGCCATTTTATTTTCAAATCTATTCTTTATATCACATTACCACATATTTGGATACTATTTGGATACATGTATACTCTAAAGATGATATGATTGTTTTTGAATTTGTTCTGCTTTGTTATACTACAATAAAAACTATGCTACAACAAAAACCTATTAATAAAAAAACATGCAAAAAAAATTAAATAGCATTATCTTCGAAAAATAAAGTCACCAAGGTGTTCTATAACCTGTAGAAAGCACTTTTTTTTGTTGGTACTATTATAGAAGTCTTTGGGGACTCTTTTGATCTTTTGATTGTAAAATACTTCTAAAATAAGTCTAAAAGTTTATGAACATTAAATATTTTCGATTATTGTAAAGAGATGCACAGCATATCTGCTAACCAGAGTTTCCTTCGGTTACTGACAATTTTTATACATTTTAATCAAGCTAAAAAGCAAGAGTATCAAATAAGTAGGGCTTGATGCCATGGAATAATGGGAAAGATGTGTAGATTGATATGTTGATGACTTGCTGACACAAGACAAAATGTAAAAACCAAGATTGGAATTCACTATGTGGATGTTAAATTAATTTTATATTTAGCAATTCTGCCTATTTTTGAGAATCTATAAAATAATACAGATTTATTGAATAAATACTGTACATACTTGTTATTTAATAAATTTGATAGGGAAATGTCAAATTACATAACCATGAAATTAGTCAAGCCCTAAATTGTGCTTTTCAAGAAGTGGAAAACAGGACTGTGTATAAAGAAATTTAAAGACACTGTTTAAGTAAACAGTATAAGAGAGTTAGTAGTTAATAACTTAAGGCACCAAAATGCCCCCCAGAAATATGACCCCCAAAATGCAGCTCAGTAAAGCCAAACAAACATTTACTTTGCATTGATAGGGCCCTCTTGAAGTTTTTGTCTTCAGTCTCCACAAATGTTTATACAAAATGTAAAATACTTCACCTCGACATCTTGAAAGAAATCAATACAGTGGTGCAGGGAATTGTTATTAAAGGGCATGTAAAGGCAAAAAAATAAAATCCCATTTTTACTTTCTTTAATTAAAAAGAAACCTATCTCCAATATACTTTAATAAAAAAAGTGTACAGTTTTTATAAGAAACCTGACAGTAGTCAGTGAAATTCTCCCTTCATTTACTGCTGTGGATAGGAATTGTGAGATGGTCCCTAACTGCTAAGCAGGGAAACAATCCTACTTATGAACAGCCCCCGCCTTACTTCCCAGCCATGCAGAACTCAAGCAGCTTTGTTTATGACGATCCCTAAGCCGCCCAGACCACACTGAGCATGTGCACAGTCTTAGTCTTGCAAAGATGGTGTCCCCCTGTAGCCAACTTTGAAAGCATAAATTATTTCTTTGATTAGGCTTGTGGTGCAGTCAGTTCATGTTTATATTTAGTATACAAAATACAGCATTTCTAGCCTTATTCTATGTTAGAATTTACATGCCCTTTAAACAAATATGAGGCTTATTTACATTGTGCTGCATATACATTCAGTACATTACCACAATGAATTTTAAATGAAGCAACTCAGATGCAGTTGAACTACAGACTTTCAGCTTTAATTCAGTGTGTTGAACAAACACATTGCATAAAAATGTGAGGAACTAAAGCCTTTTTTCAACACAATCACTTAATTTCCGGGGCTCAATTGGACAATTGACTCAAAGGCTATTTCATGGGCAAATGTGGGCAATTACTTTGTTATGTCATTATCAATGAAGCAGATAAAATTCCTGGAGTTGATTTGAGGGGGGAGGGTGCTTGTATGTGGATGATTTTGCAGTGAACAGACAACATGTGGTCATAGAAGCTCTCCATGCAGGTGAAACAAGCCACCCTTAAGCAGCAAAAACAGAAAAAACCCATCTGAGAAATTGCTACAATATTAGGAGTGGCAAAATTTACAATTTGGTACACTGTGAGAAAGAAAGAAAGCACTGGTGAACTCAGCAAATGCAAAAAGACCTGGACATCCACAGAAAACAACAGTGGTGGATGATCACAGAATCATTTCCATGGTGAAGAGAAACCCCTTTACAACAGCCAAACCAGTTAACATCACTCTCCATGAGGTAGGCATATCGATATCAAAGTCTACCATAAAGAGAAGACTGCAAAAAAGTAAATACAGAGGGTGCACTGGAAGGTCAATAATAGAAAGGCTAGATTGGACTTTTCTAAAAAAAAAAAAAAAAAAAAAAAGCCAGTGCAGTTCTGGAAAGACATTCTTTGGACAGATAAAACCAAGATCAACCTTTACCAGAATGATGGCAAGAAAAAAGTATGGAGAAGGCGTGGAACAGCTCATGGTCCAAAGCATAACACATCATCTACAAAACATGGCAGAGGCAGTGTGATGGCTTAGCCGTGCATGGCTGTCAGTGGCACTGGGACACTATTGTTTATCGATGATGTGACACAGGACAGAAGCAGCCAAATGAATTCTGAGATGTTCAGATACACTGTCTGCTCAAATCCAGCTAAATGCAGTCAAATAGATTGGGAGGCATTTCATAATATAGATGGACAATGACCTAAAACATACAACCAACGCAACCCAGGAGTTTATTAAAGCAAAGAAGTGGAATATTCTTGAATGGCCAAGTCAGTCACCTGATCTGAACCCAATTGAGCATGCATTTCACTTTTCGAAGACTAAACTCCGGACAGAAAGGCTCACAAACAAACAGCAACTGAAAGATGCTACAGTAAAGGCCTGGCAGAGCATTAAAGAGGAGGAAACCCAGAATCTGGTGATGTCTATGAGTTCAAGACTTCAGGCTGTCATTGCCAGCAAAGGGTTTTCAACCAAATATTATAAGTGAACATTTAATTTTCAGTTTTTTAATTTGTCCAATTACTTTTGAGCCCCTGAAATGAAGTGATTGTGAAAAAAAGGCTTTAGTTCCTCACATTTTATGCAATCTTTTGCATAATTGTGGTTATGTACAGAACCAAAATTAGAAAAAAAAAGTTGTCTCTGTCCAAATAGTTATGGACCTAACTGTACCTTATACCCCCCTTCCCCAAAAGGGTTGGCCTGCCCACTGCACATTACAGGGTGCAGCAATTCATCAGGGCAGAAGTGCTCCATACATGAACACTAAGTCCCTTAGCTCTTGCTATCTTGCTCTTCTTTTCAGTTGTCTGGTCCACATGTGACTTTTTCCATTTGTTGCATGTTGTTAATCACCATTTTATCCGATAGAGTAAGAGTTATAATCTACTTAACTCTATTAATCTGTTTGAGTTATAATCTACTAGTAGCAGGGTGAGATAATGCAGAAGTCATAGTCTGATGAGCACAATACATTTTGCCTTTGTAAATGTTCCAAATTTTGAAAAATCATTTGGGCTATGCGTATGATTTAGTCTTGCCACAATCCTGCAAACCTTATTGGGCATCTGGAAGTATAATGAAATACCACCTGGGTACTAATAAATGTAATGGGGAAGAGATCCCTTTGTATACCACCCACCTACACACAATTACTTGGGGTGCCCTTTTGAAATGTTGCTTATTGAAAAAATGAGGCAAATATAACAAAAGCAACAAAAACTTACTGATTTAGGAAAGATCATTTAACTGATACCCAATTGCACCCAATTAAAGGAAAACTATACCCCCCAAACAATGTAGGTCTCTATAAAAAGATATTGCATAAAACAGCTCATATGTAAAATCCTGCTTCATGTAAATAAACCATTTTCATAATAATATACTTTTCTAGTAGTATGTGCCATTGGGTAATCTTAAATAGAAAATTGCCATTTTAAAAAATAAGGGCCGCCCCCTGGGATCGTATAACCCCCAAACAATGTAGGTCTCTATAAAAAGATATTGCATAAAACAGCTCATATGTAAAATCCTGCTTCATGTAACTAAACCATTTTCATAATAATATACTTTTCTAGTAGTATGTGCCATTGGGTAATCTTAAATAGAAAATTGCCATTTTAAAAAATAAGGGCCGCCCCCTGGGATCGTAGGATTCACTGTACTCACAAACATACCAACAAACCATACATGTTAGGTCACATGAGCCAATTAACAGACAGAGTTGTGTCTTTTGCTTCCACATTTCTTCCTGTTACAGTTAGAGTTGAAGTATTTCTGGTCAGGTGATCTCTGAGACAGCACACAGACCATCACGAAATGGTGGCTCAAGGCAAGAGATGTAAAAGGGCAATATTTACTTAAATATATATTCCAGTTTGGTAAGATTCTTTAATAGAGGTAGAGTTAGAGGGGCACTCACTTGTTTTCCAATCTCCTTTATTCCGGGTGCACGTCCCACAGTGTCCCTCCACACTGGAACCACTAGTCACACAGCAAAAGGGCAGCACTCCGTGTTTGAGTAAAATTGCCTTTATTTCCACAAGCAGGGCAACATATGCAGCAACGTTTCGAGCCTAGCACGGCTCTTTGTCAAGTTAACATATCACTTTACAACATTTCCTTTATATAGCATGTTATCACAGCACCACCTGGTGGAATTGTAACATAATATTTAAACTTTCAATTAGACAAAAATGTTTCACTTATCTGACAATGTTTCATTTAGAAGTCCAGTAGCAACAAATTATCAATAGTATATCCCCAGTGTGGCTGTGAATAAGGAAAATATTAAAATCGTTATAAAACCACAATAAATTATCTAAAAACAGCAGTTAGATCATATTCCATATTTAATCCATTTGGAGTTAAAGTGTCTAGTTTACGGATCCACCAGGCCTCTCTATACAGGAGTTTCTTGACCCTGTTGCCACCCCTTCTTATCTTAGGAACAGAATCTAGGATCTGAAACTTCAACTGTTGTATTGAATGTCCTGCCTCCACGAAATGTTTAGACACTGGCTGGTCCAATCTTCTACATCTTATGGCTGATTTATGTTCCCTGATCCTGTCTCTGGCCATACGTGACGTTTGTCCCACGTAGACTAAGCCACAAGGGCATTTTATAGCATACACCACAAAAGTGGTTGTACATGAATAATGGCCAGAGACAGGAACAGGTATCCCACTTCTAGGATGATAAATCACCTCCCCTTTCTGTATGTTATTACAGCAATTACATGAACAACATGCAAAAGTCCCCTTTTTCACTGGACGCAGCACTGTCTGTTTTTCCTCATTTCCTCCACCTATATCTGCTCTCACTAACATGGAGCCAATTGTACGAGATTTTTTGTATGACATAACTGGTGGATTCTGGAAAGCTGGAACCTCTCCAAGGCCAACCTTTACAATGTCCCAATGTTTTCTAATAATTTTACTGATGTTCTCACTCAGTGTATTATATGTTGAAATAAATGGGATTCTACAGTTGTTGTCTCGCACTTTTTTTGTCAAGAATTTCTCTCTCTCCACTTTCTCCACCTCCATTCTTTGTTTCTGTATTATTGGCCTAGGGTAATTTCTAGCGACAAATTTATCCGCCATCTCATCCATTCTTATTTGGGAGGTATCATTATCAGATACAATCCTCTTTATCCGAGTAAATTGAGATTTAGGTAGTGATCTTTTTATTTGGGGAGGATGGAAGGAGAGAAAGTGGAGTAGAGTGTTCCTGTCTGTCTCTTTCGTGAACAAATCCGTGTGGAGCCTGTTTCCAGCCACATACACTGTTGTATCCAAAAAAGCAATTTTTTTAGGATCAATATGTACTGTAAATTTGATATGCGCACATGCTGAATTTATTTCCTCAAAGAACTGTTCAAAGGACATACGTGGCCCCTCCCATACCAAAAAAATGTCATCTATATAGCGAAGCCATTTGATGCAATGTCTCACATATAGCTGATTATCATAAATGAACTTTTCTTCAAATTTTCCCATAAAAATATTGGCATAGGAGGGCGCCACGTTTGAACCCATCGCCGTGCCCTTCAATTGTAAGTAGAAATCATTCATAAACAAGAAGTAGTTCCACCTGAGTACAATTTCCAAACAGCTCAATGTAAATCTCTTTTGTGCCCCATCCAGGGTCTCATCCTCTTCCAAATAGAGTTGGACTGCCTCCACACCCCCATCATGTGGGATGGAGGTGTAGAGACTCTCCACATCCATTGTAATGAGCCAAATCTCTTTTTCAGGTAAAGCTATTCCTCCCAGTTTATTAAGAAAATCTCCAGTATCCTGTACATAAGAAGGCTGTGAGGTCACATAAGATCTTATAATGGTATCAACAAATCTTGCTAGAGGGGTAAAAATAGAGTCAATCCCTGCCACTATGGGTCTCCCAGGGGGCTGTCTTATATCTTTGTGGATTTTGGGCAGTATATAAAACACAGGGGTCACTGAGTCCCCCTGCATTAAATACTGTGCCAACCTCTCATCAATGACATCAATCTCTCTAGCATTTTCTACCAATGTACAAATCTTTCCTTTTATATCTCTAAGGGGATCCCCTTCTAGTTTAACATATGTGGTTACATCTGACAGTAATCGCTTTATTTCTCTTATGTAGTAGTCTGAGGACATACTGATTTGTTGATACCATTATAAGATCTTATGTGACCTCACAGCCTTCTTATGTACAGGATACTGGAGATTTTCTTAATAAACTGGGAGGAATAGCTTTACCTGAAAAAGAGATTTGGCTCATTACAATGGATGTGGAGAGTCTCTACACCTCCATCCCACATGATGGGGGTGTGGAGGCAGTCCAACTCTATTTGGAAGAGGATGAGACCCTGGATGGGGCACAAAAGAGATTTACATTGAGCTGTTTGGAAATTGTACTCAGGTGGAACTACTTCTTGTTTATGAATGATTTCTACTTACAATTGAAGGGCACGGCGATGGGTTCAAACGTGGCGCCCTCCTATGCCAATATTTTTATGGGAAAATTTGAAGAAAAGTTCATTTATGATAATCAGCTATATGTGAGACATTGCATCAAATGGCTTCGCTATATAGATGACATTTTTTTGGTATGGGAGGGGCCACGTATGTCCTTTGAACAGTTCTTTGAGGAAATAAATTCAGCATGTGCGCATATCAAATTTACAGTACATATTGATCCTAAAAAAATTGCTTTTTTGGATACAACAGTGTATGTGGCTGGAAACAGGCTCCACACGGATTTGTTCACGAAAGAGACAGACAGGAACACTCTACTCCACTTTCTCTCCTTCCATCCTCCCCAAATAAAAAGATCACTACCTAAATCTCAATTTACTCGGATAAAGAGGATTGTATCTGATAATGATACCTCCCAAATAAGAATGGATGAGATGGCGGATAAATTTGTCGCTAGAAATTACCCTAGGCCAATAATACAGAAACAAAGAATGGAGGTGGAGAAAGTGGAGAGAGAGAAATTCTTGACAAAAAAAGTGCGAGACAACAACTGTAGAATCCCATTTATTTCAACATATAATACACTGAGTGAGAACATCAGTAAAATTATTAGAAAACATTGGGACATTGTAAAGGTTGGCCTTGGAGAGGTTCCAGCTTTCCAGAATCCACCAGTTATGTCATACAAAAATCTCGTACAATTGGCTCCATGTTAGTGAGAGCAGATATAGGTGGAGGAAATGAGGAAAAACAGACAGTGCTGCGTCCAGTGAAAAAGGGGACTTTTGCATGTTGTTCATGTAATTGCTGTAATAACATACAGAAAGGGGAGGTGATTTATCATCCTAGAAGTGGGATACCTGTTCCTGTCTCTGGCCATTATTCATGTACAACCACTTTTGTGGTGTATGCTATAAAATGCCCGTGTGGCTTAGTCTACGTGGGACAAACGTCACGTATGGCCAGAGACAGGATCAGGGAACATAAATCAGCCATAAGATGTAGAAGATTGGACCAGCCAGTGTCTAAACATTTCGTGGAGGCAGGACATTCAATACAACAGTTGAAGTTTCAGATCCTAGATTCTGTTCCTAAGATAAGAAGGGGTGGCAACAGGGTCAAGAAACTCCTGTATAGAGAGGCCTGGTGGATCCGTAAACTAGACACTTTAACTCCAAATGGATTAAATATGGAATATGATCTAACTGCTGTTTTTAGATAATTTATTGTGGTTTTATAACGATTTTAATATTTTCCTTATTCACAGCCACACTGGGGATATACTATTGATAATTTGTTGCTACTGGACTTCTAAATGAAACATTGTCAGATAAGTGAAACATTTTTGTCTAATTGAAAGTTTAAATATTATGTTACAATTCCACCAGGTGGTGCTGTGATAACATGCTATATAAAGGAAATGTTGTAAAGTGATATGTTAGCTTGACAAAGAGCCGTGCTAGGCTCGAAACGTTGCTGCATATGTTGCCCTGCTTGTGGAAATAAAGGCAATTTTACTCAAACACGGAGTGCTGCCCTTTTGCTGTGTGACTAAGATTCTTTAATATGCCACTTAATATGATATGAACTATCTGTTGCTTAAGTGTTCATTTTGGGGGTATAGTTTTCCTTTAACAAACAACTGAATGCTTGCACAAATGAGTTTGTTTTGATGTTTTGGATGCTATTGCATAAAAGGCAATGTTTCAGCCACAATAATTCTATAAATACAGAAAAAACAGTGCATTGTTTTAAAAAATGATTACACAACGCAGTTGTAGTTGTAAATTAGCCCTCTAGTTTTTGTAGAAGTTTTTGATTTATGGAGATGATCAGCAGTGGAAAAAAGACTGTTAAAGCTTTAAAGGTGGATACTGTAGTAAAAACATATGTTTCAGTTTCCCTGAAGAATTTCAGAGCAGTGGGTGAAAAAGCATGTCTGGGAATCGAGCCAGATTAAAATAGTTTAAAAAGGAGGTCGAATTCTAACAGCTGAAGGCAGTTAAGGGGCAGAGAATGATATCAAAGATGAGATGTTGGGGGAATGATAGACTAAAATATGAGTTGTTTTTTGTGCAGTATATTCCTTATTTGCATATATTCATAATTACATAAATTATAGTAAGTTTGCATGCTGCCTTCTGCTAAACTCTGCAGAGGTATTCAGTGAATTATTTATTTTTTACTTTTCTACTGTATGTATGATTATTGCTTATTAAATGTTATCTGAGCATACCACTGCTTAGATTGGTTTTTTTATTGCCTTATTCAGGCCATTTCTGGTATTTTGCGTTTGCAACTCAAATTAACTACATGTAATATTAATTGTATAAAATATACCTTCACGTCACAGGAAATAAATTCCCCACTCTCCTTAAAGTTAATTACTGTAAGTAAAGTCAAATAAGTAAGTTAATTAAACATAGTGTAAGAAGCACCGGGAGATCTTCCAGCATTCTTACCTCCAGGTGCGTCTCTTCCAGGTTGCAGAGGTGCATCCGGCTCTGACGTCATGATCTTTAGCCAGCGTCGTGACATTCCCTTTAAAGATTCCCTTTAGAAGGCCAATTCACCATTTTGACAGTGTCCAAGCTGGCTTCTGTTTACAGATCCTGCCTAAGCATTCCTATTGATTTGAATTTCCTGGTTCTTGACTTTTGCCTCTTATTGACTCAGATTCAAGCCACCTGCCTCGATCCTGTTGCCTGTTCTTTGACTACGTTTTCCTTGCCGGTACCTCAATTACAGATTTGTAACTATTATACGCACTAACTCCTTTTTAGTTTCCGCAGCAGAAAGCTCGGGGCCCCAAAAGGGCGTCGGTGAACACTGGAATCCACAGGGATTCCCTGTGCATGTGAGTGTACCCAACACTGTTCAAGGTTCCAGATAACATGAATGTTACACATAGCAGAACCAATGCTTTCTATCACCTGAGCCACCTGAGCCGCTGTGCTTATTGGTTACTTGCATGATGCAAAGGACTACAATTAATTTTTTTTTAGTATGAAAGAGCAGTCAACATCCTTGTAACTATGGAGCTGTAATGAACTGTGTACAAGTTCGGATGTTATATGCTTTCAAAACTTCTGGAATGCAACCAGCAAACCTCTATGTTCTTAAGACCACAACACTTCTACCAGTTTTAACCACTAGTACTCAAAATGCACATTATTGAATTAGAGAATATTTAAACAAGGGCAACTAAGCTGATGCAGGCTACGGAATGCCTCATTTATGTATAAAAGTTCCTCAAGTTAAAGTTTTTTAAAATAATTGTTCAGTATAAAAATAAAAACTGGGTAAATAGATATGATGTGCAAAATAAAAAAAGGTTTCAATATAGTTAGTTAGCCAAATATGTAATCTATAAAGGCCGGAGTGCCTGGATGTCTAACATAATAGCTAGAACGCTACTTCCTACTTTGCAGCTTTCTTGGTTTGCACTTGGTTACCAGGCAATAACCAATGAGTGACCAGAGGGGGGCCATATGGGACATAACTGTTTTCTTTTGAATCTGCCCTGCATGCTAAGGATCAATAACAGACTCACTAAACATGTATGTCCCATGTGGCCCCCCTTAAAGGAGAGCTAAACCCTAAAAATGAATAGACCTAAAAATGCCATGTTTTATATACTGAACTTATTGCACTAGCCTATATGTTCAGCTTCTCAATAGCAGCAATGTTCCAGGACTTGTCACAGGGGGTCACCATCTTGGAAAGTGTTTGCGACACTCACAAGTAGTGTTATGTTCTGTTATGTTAGACATCTGCTCACTCCAGCCTTTATAGATTACATTGTCGGCTAACTAATTATATAAGAAAAATTTTCTATTTTGCAAAACCTATCTATGTATGCCGTTTTTATTTTACACTGAACTGTTCCTTTAAAAGGGGATACAATCATTATACATTTATATAATGATTATAATATTGTCAGTTACTGAAAGTTTTACTAAAGGTATAGTATCTGTTATCCAGAATGCCTGGGGTTTTCCAGATAAAGGGTCTTTCTGTAATTTTGCTCTCCATACCTTGTCTGCTAAAAATCATTTAAACCCAACGAGGATTGTTTTGACTCTAATAAGGATTAATTATATCTTAGTTAGGATTGAGTACATAGTACTGTTTTATTATTCCACAGAAAAGGAAAATATTTTTTTAAAAATTGCACTTACTGTATTTGATTAATATGAAGTCTTAAAGAGATGACCTTCCTATAATTCAGAGCCTTCTAGATGAGGGGTTTCTGGATAACAGATCCCATACCTATGCTTTGAACAGGTTTCTCTTACTTTGTAAACAAAGCCCTCTATCCAATCATCTAGAGAGACCTTCTAACATTCTTTGTAGGTTTGTACACCAAAGGTGTAGGAGGAACCAGAATCATTTACACCAGCATTTGTTGACAGCAAAATATCCTTTCTTTATACTGATTTCCAAGTCAGTAAACTTTCCACAGCATCATACAAAGAGCGGATTATTTCGAAACTTTAAAATAGAGTACTTTTTTTTAACAAAGATAAATGTGCAGTGTGATTGGTCATTGTACGAGATTCAATGTGCACTGTCCAAATGCTGAGTGAGAGAAAAGTTCCAGTCTAATTTAAAAAGGCTCTGCTACTTCCAGTAACAGACAAATCCTATGGATGAAAGTATGGAAAGGAGTAAAGATGGTGGAAGAAGGAGTGAGAGAAAAAAAATAGAAAGAATAACTGTACCAATGACAAATGTGGAGACCACAGTGTGCCATAAAATGTTTGGGGACTGGATAGTGTTTTCAGTGGAATGCTGGCGGCCAATGGAACAAGGCACAGAAGTAAACAGGCAGTAGTCAGCAAGATAGAGGGAGAGGCAGCCACCAATTGCCTACCCATTTCTGGAGTCCCCATGTCCTGTCAGTTAGCAATGTCTAGTCTAGGAAGCCCCACCAAAAAAGTCCAGATTGTGCCACACAGTTGAAAAGACCAGCCCTGATCAAATCATTCACTGCAAGAAGCACACTTTCTGAAAAGTGAGGTGGTATGGTTAGGCATAGCCTTAGTAATAAATGATTAAAGTATGTAGCCTTCAAAATGTTTTAGGTACACAGCAACTTGACCTGTGTTTTTTTATATCACATTGCTTAATCACAAAACAATGTGGTTTCATTTGCTCTTTATTTAAAGGGGTTGTTCGCCTTTAAATTAACTTCTGGTATGTTCTAAAATGTCCTATTCTTAGCACTTCTTCTACAAACTCTTTCCAGCTGTCACTGACCACAGCTGCTTACATCTATTGCATTGTGAGGCTAACATTTTGTTGTTACTTTTTTTACTTATCTTTCTCTTTATATCCTCTCCTAGTTATCTTCCAGTCTCTCATTTAACTCACTGCCTGGTTGCTAAGGTAAACTGGACCATAGCTACCATAAAAAAATCCTCACTGGAGAGCTGCTGAACAAAAATAATATGAATGTCTGCATCATACTAAAAGTTAAGTAAAAGGTGAATAACCCCTTTAATAGACTGTACATTTAGTTGCTGTTACATATCCTAGCTTGCCTAGAAACATCCTTATAAAACTCAGTCTATAGTGTACTAAACGGACACCTAAACAGTTATAAGGTGACAGTTTTCTTGTTTACGATTTTATTATTGCAGTTAAAATTATCTTCTTAATTGCTTGTTTTTAAATATACATGGTCTAACTAATTTTATAAAAAGTCAGCTTCCTATAAGTCTATCTTCAAACTCATTTAAATAAAAGATGGTCATTCAAAACTAGTTTACACAAATATATATCCTCAGTGGACACTAAGCACAATGGGTGGCTATTATTGTACACCATTAAATTAAATTTCAGTTATTTGACTAGGCAGAGGATTCCTTTGTAAGAAATCTGATTTTTAAGCGTATGAATTATAGTACGATGTACACGTTGGCCTTATAATAGCTGGAGATATTAATCTCTCCCTAGATACTGAGCTAGATATGTCCTGTCTGTCACATTACACAAAAGGGTTCATTTATCATACTGGACAAAGATGAAATCACAACAAACTGGTTAAAATCACACTGTTTGTGCTCACAATTAGTGATGGGCGAATTTATTCGCCAGGCGCGAATTTGCAGCAAATTCCCACAATTCACCGCCGTTGAATTAATTCGTAAAAACGGACGCAAAAATTCATTGGCGTAAAAAAGAAAAAACGGACGCCGGCGTCAAAAATGAGACGCCGGAGCCGTTCTGCAAATTTTTTGGCGAAGTGAAACACCCCAAATTCGCCCATCACTACTCGCAATCCTGTTTTATTACCCAGTATTCCATCATAACTGGGGTCATAGCTACCTAATCTTCACAACTTTTTTTGGAGGCACAACATAAGGGCAATATAGATGAGAATATCACAGGGGCATAGGGCTTTAAAGTAATACTGTCATGGGGAAAAACATCAGTATTAATAGTGCTGCTCCAGCAGAATTCTGAACTGAAATCCATTTCTCAAAAGAGCAAACAGATTTTTTCATATTTAATTCTGAAATCTGACATGGGGCTAGACATATTGCAGTTTCCCAGCTGCCCCCTGTCATGTGACTTGTGCTTTGATAAACTTCAGTCACTGTTTACTGCTGTACTGCTGTACTGCAAGTTGGAGTGATATCACCCCCCCCCCCAGCAGCCTAACAACAGAACAATGGGAAGGTAACCAGATAGCAGCTCCCTAACACAAGATAACAGCTCCTTGGTAGATATAAGAACAGCACTCAATAGTAAGATCCAGGTCCAACTGCTACACATTCAGTTACATTGAATAGGAGAAACAAAAGCCTGCCAGAAAGCAGTTCCATCCTAAAGTGCTGGCTCTTTCTGAAAGCACATGTCCAGGCAAAATGACCTGACGTTTCTGCCTACACACCAATATTACAACTAAAAAAAAACATACACTTGCTGGTTTATGAATGAAATGTTATATTGTAGAGTGAATTATTTGCAGTGTAAAGTGTGTAATTTAGAAATAAAAACATCATAATAAAATCCCTTTAAGTGTAGTATACAAAAGTGCAAACTTTTTGACATATTTAAAAATTCAGTTTTGCAACCAATGGCACATATTTTGTTTGCTCCTACACACAGTAAATTACATTTAGTGGCCCATTTATTAACTCGTGGAGTATTTATATATATATATATATATATATATATATATATATATATATATATATATATATATATATATATATATATATATATATATATATATATATATATATAAATACTCCACGAGTCATGTAAAAGTCAATGGCAGATGTCCCTGAAGATGTTTCTTGACATCGTGATCTTAAACTGGTTTCATCCGATAATCCAATTCAGTTGGGTTTTCGGGGTATCAATCATATGATTCGGATTGACGCTCAAATTTGTCTCAAAGCTTTTTCACACCAACTGTTTTGAGAAGAATTATCGATAAATGAGTTAAATTCATGGATGCAATGTAACGTAAGGTATCCCAAACACAGAACTAACTCCAAGGTTCTGGTCACTCTTCTGCCTAAAACGGCCACCTTTGGCCTCGGGCAGAGCCCTTCACTACTCAGATGCCACCAGGTCTTAATGTGGGAGAACCAGGGAGAGAGTTCTGGGCAACAAGGGAACCAAACATAAAATGGATAGGACGTGGGAGCATTCAGTGAGGCTTGGAAAGGCAGGGTCAATACCAGACAGGCATTGCAGTACCAATACAGATAGCAGACGCAAGGTCAGGGCACAGGCCAGAGTCAAAACCAATTTGGTGGAGAGTTACACAATCGGAATCCAAAGAATAGTCAGATTCAGGTAGCAGACAGACAGGTCAGGGACAGACATGGATCAAACCAGAATATAACACTTAAAAATAGCACCTAGGAACTTGGGAAAGACAATGAACATGGGACCTTTGCCCCTTTAATTATTTGAATTTTGCGCCACGCACAATTAAGTCATGCAGTGTGCTCACATAAATTGCAGAGTTTACCCAAGCGCCACGCAAACCCAGAAGCAACGTTCAGGAGTGACGACATGAGGAACCAGACGGCTGGCGTCCCCACCATACCTCTAAACCACCATGTAATCTTTCATGTTAGTTAGCTTGACTTTATTTTAATAAAAAACTGAGATAAACTTGAGTTTTAGTACATAACCCTCTTAAAGTCTCTAACACACTGAGATACCATTTAGGGCAGTGCTGTCCAACTTCTGTGAGACTGAGTGCCGGAATTTTTCTGGTTTGTGTGGAGGAGGGACAATAATGGAAGCCAGTGGTGAAAACACACCTTTTAAACCACACCCACTTTAAACCACACCCATGCTATCACAAAAAATGTTAAGACCTTACCCACATTCATAGTGGTAGCACACAAAAAAAACTAAATGGTTGGTGCTCACTGCAGTGATGTCATTCATCACTCATGTGGAAAAAAGTTTATTAAGTAATATTAAGACATAACCTTAAAAGGAGAAGTCAATCTGCGCATGCGCCGAAAGTCACGAAGTTTCCGGAAAAAAAGATCTGAAACTTTGTGACTTTCGGGCGCATGCACAGTTGGAGGCATTTGCCGGCAAGGATCTTCTGCGCATGCGACGAAAGTCACGAAATTTCCAAAATAAGATTGGAAACTTTGTGACTTTCGGGCGCATGCGAAGTAGCTCCATGCCAGCAAATGCCTCCAACTGTGCATGCGCCCGAAAGTCACAAAGTTTACGATCTTTTTTTCCAGAAACTTCGTGACTTTCGGCGCATGCAGCAAAAAACGCCGTCAAAGCAGGAAGAAGAGCGCTCGGGAGAAGTTGGCGCCCATGAACTCCGCAGCAGAGTACCTGCACCAAGGGGTGAGTAACAAGTTAGGGGCATTTGCCCGGGGGGGCAGGTAGGCCGGAGGGAGGGGGGCCTACACAGGGGAGGGGGGAAAGGGTTGACTTCTCCTTTAAATCTATATGCCTCCTCCTCCCCTGTGGATTAAACACCTTAGGACCCTCTAACAAGTATTTCCAAATGATGACAAATCCCCACCAGGTTCACTTTCCACAGGCAGAGCAGGTAGAGTATGGCATACGCAGGCAGCATAAGGCAGGCAGAGTATGGCACACACATCCTGCACAGGGCAGATTAAGTAGGGCATACTTAGTCAGAATAGGACAGGTAGAGTATGGCACACATAGGCAGCATAGGGCAGGCAGAGTCTGGCACACAGGCAGAGTCTGGCACACAGGCAGAGTTGGACAGGCAGAGTATGTCACACATAGACAGAGTAGGGCAGGCAGAGTATGGCATTCACAGGCATAGTAGAACAGGCAGAGTAAGACACACACAAGCAGCATAGAGCAGGCAGAGTATGGCACAGATAGGCAGAGTATGGCAGACAGAGTAGGGCACACAGGAAGAGTATGGCAGGCAGAGTATGGCACACACAGGCAGAGTAGGACAGGTAGAGGACAACACACACAGGTAGCATAGGGCAGACAGAGTATGGCACACAAGCAGGGTTGAACGGACAGAGTATGGCATCGACAGGCATAGTATTACACAAACAGGCAGAGTAGGGCGGGCATAGTATGGGAAACACAGGCAGCATGTGGCAGGCTGAGTATGGCACACACAGGTAGAGTATGGCACACATGTGCAGCATAGGGCAGGCAGAGCATGGCACACACAGGCAGAGTTGGACAGGCAGAGTATGGCACACAGGAAGAATATGGCACACAGGTAGGGTAGAGCAGGCACAGGCAGGGCAGGGTAATTAGACCTAACAGGACCACTCTAAGAAGAACAGAACATACTGTACTATGTACAGGGACACAATGCCAGTGCTTCTCCTACAGTCTGTCTGAGGTATGAACAGGTGAACAATGTGTGCACTGACAGTCTGAGGTGTTTTTACAGCCTAAGTATAAGATTTAAATTATGTAGGGGCCAGTTGATCTCAGTTCTGATACATTTTGAAGCTTACACAAAGGTAACCATCAAACCAATCAGACTTCAATGGAGGGCCACACAAGAGGGACCGCCAGTTGGACAGCACTGGTTTAGGGTAATACAACATCTAAAATTATGGGCTGTTATAAAAGATGCTGCCAGATACTATACCTTCTCATTTAGAACACTTTAAAACAGATATTTTATTCTTAATTTATTTTTATTACTCACTTCATATTATTTCTGAGGCATTATTGCTAATGCCAGTTGACTTTGGAGCTTTTGAGCAGCTTTTTCTAAACTTATTTTTCTGCTGTATCAACTGCTAGTTGGGTATCTAAGCAGCACCGGCACTTGCGTTCGAGAAGGACAAGAGGAAAGAGGAACTGAATACATTGTGTAAATGTTTTTATTTATTTCAGCTGATAACTGATACGATCCTGGCTTTACAAGATTACTACATACGTTGAGTGTATGATGTCACTATTGTTAATAAGAAGGCCTACATCTATGTGTTAAAAAGTTAGAACAACATCGCAAATATGAACTTTTAAATGGTGTCAAAGTGACTCTACACTTTGTGATGTGGAAAAAATTAAATGACTGGTGGTTGAAATGTATAATCCAAATATACCACAAGATATTACAACATGGCTATCCCTGTACTGTGAAAAAAATAAATCTGCATAATGTGGTAAATCAGTTTGGACTGAGCAAGAGAAAGTACCTGCTTACTTTTAAAAAAGGGATTTTACCACAAGCCCGCTTTAACATTGGGAAGCATAATGGAGGCTTGTACTTTGATGGCATGGGCAGTTTCTGTGTGTCATGAATATGGACACTCCACTGATCACTGCCAGAAAGTTTGCAGATGTAGAAACTGTGATTATTTTGAACACCAAGGCTAAGCATTGCAAATTTTGCCAGTGGGAATGACATGTATATTCAAAGGCAGATTCTTGATAAGGCTTCGCCTTCCCAAACATGTCTGACACTTTTATAAATGTAAAGTAAAACAAAACTGAAGAAAAAAAGATATAAAACCCTTTTCCCTGACCTTTTCCGACTGTTTGGTGACAACAGAGTACTTAGGGTCCTCTACAAGAAACTGCATTGCAATTAACCTATTGATTTCTGGTGGCATGATACATAACATTTTCAAAGCATTTATGTTACCCAGTGTTCGGGGGGGGGGGGCATTTTAAATGAATTTGGCAACTCATTTACCCTGGAAGCATCTAACCCTAATGTTTCTGCATCCATTACATAATGTGCCTGGGGTACCAATACTCGCTATGCTAGATGGTGTCCATGCCCATTGCCTCTAACTATATATAATATGCCTGTTATGAAATTATGAAATTATCCACTGTGTTTCACTGGACACTTTGGATCAGTTGGTTGGGAAGGCAGTCAGGCAAGTTTCATTTATAGAAAAGGTTAAAATGGCAGATGTGTCTTTTTTCAACCTTAATTATCGTGCTTCTATATCAGTGCATAAATGTACTTGGCGTGTAAGCACTGCCTCTCACAGTAATTAATGTACTTGGGGTGCCATTATATTCTCCGACTGAATATAATGTACTTGGGGTGTCAGTACTCACAGCCTTTCATTTAATATAAAGTGCATAATGCATGGCCATTAATCCCATTCTATAATATGACAGTGCTGATTCCATTACACATTTCTCTCATGGTATAAGGTGCAGGAGATGACTGATAGGATACATTAAGGGTATCCCAATGCTAAAAACTCGAAAAATCCAAATGTTTACTGGGAAAAAAAAACTCGAATTTTTCAAGATTTGCTATACCCCGAGGCTGCAAAAAGTCTGAAGATAATGTCTGCAATGAGTTTCGTACAATAATCTGAGCATACCGGGCATTTCCAACAATTTTTCGTGTGACAATCCGATAAAGTCACTGTTTTTATTCATCAATCTGGAAAAGTTTTGTTTTTTTGTCAGATTTTTACTTTTTTTTTTTTATTGAAAAATAAGGGTAGTAAATCGTGGATTCTAGTTTGGACAGAAAAATCGGAAAAATTCGGATTTTAATAAATAACCTCCTTACTGTGTGCCCTTCATTGAGTGCTGCCATATCAATAATTTTTATGGCCTTACATGAGCAGTTGGACAATAAAACACCACAAAATATTTTCTGATTGCCCAGAATTAGAATCACAAAACAGTTATTCCAGCAAAGGTACTAGTAAATCAGATGGTATTTATTTGATTAAGCACTTCCTTGCTCTTTGGCACAGTTCCCACTGAAGTAGTTATTTGGTTGATAATTATTATACAAATCCCTTTGTAAGTTAGTCTGTGTATGGTCAACTTTAGCCTCCCCAAACAAAAAAGTCACCCTCCGCCATAATCTAACCATAAAAAGGGAGAGAAAAAAAATAAACAGTTTATTTTATTCCTTTTTTATGGTTAGACTATGTCACCATTTCCATCACTTTTGAACCTTGAAATAGTGATGGGCGAATCTGACCCATTTTCACTTCATCAAAAGTTCACAAAACAGCAAAATGGAAAATGCAAAAATTTGCCAAAATGCATTGAAGTCTATGGGCAACAATTTTTTTTCACCCATTGGAGTCTATGGGGCAAATTCACTAAACCGCGAAGCGCCGAACGCTAGCGTTAATTCGCTAGCGTTTGGCATTTTCGCTACTGCGCAAATTCACTAACGAACGCTGGCGTAGTTTCGCTAGTGTTACTTCGCAACCTTACGCCAGGCGAAGTTTCGCTAGCGTCGAAACTACGCAAATTCACTAACTTGCGCAGTGTACTGAACGCTACCTTTTACGCTAG
This sequence comes from Xenopus laevis, assembly GCF_017654675.1. Lineage (NCBI taxonomy): Eukaryota > Metazoa > Chordata > Amphibia > Anura > Pipidae > Xenopus > Xenopus laevis. The sequence continues at coordinate 75,890,644 of NC_054373.1, read as the reverse complement.
ACTTCCTTCGCCACCTCAGACCTGGCGAAGCGCAATAGAGTAGATAGGGATTGTTTAAAAAAAAGTAAATTTTTTTTCTAAGTCCCAAAAAAACGCTGGCATGTTTTCGACATGATGGCTGATAGGCTGAAAAAGATCGAAAAATTTTTGGGGCTCCCCTTCCTCCCCCCTACATTTCCTGACTCATGGCAACTTACCTAGACAGTGGGCACATGTGTAGGGCAAAATAAAAATTTTATTTGCTGATTTGAAGGTTTTCTAGGCATTTGTAGTGCAGATACGTGTTCCTCCATTGAAATTTGAATTTCGCGCCGTATGCAAATTAGCCTTCGCTAGCGTAACTTCGCTTTATATAGCGAATCAACGCTAGCGCAACTCCGCAACCTTACGCTACCCCTGTGAATTTGCCCCTATGAGCATAATTTTCACTACTTAGAACTGCTTCTTATGGTTAAAACAAACAATGCATTGTCTCAACTGTGCTTATAATTTTTAAGAAATATATTATCTTGGACAGACACAGCTGTTAAATAAATATCACTATATACTTCTGGATGTATCTGCTCCTTCGCCCATTAAGACTTATTTTCCTGTCTACTACGTATCTCTGCCATGCTTTGGAAGATTTTTAATTTACAGTCAACATCTCCTCTAATTTCTTTTTTGACTGTGTGTACAAAGAGGTGAATGGGTTGAAGTAAGGCCAAAACGTGCATCACATTTTGTGTGCAAGAACATGGTTTATTACTGTATTACTATATTACTAATATGACCCAATGTTTATATAAGTTTTACATATTTATGTAGCCTCAGTTGGTAGAAAATATCAACAATTTTAGTTATATAATAAAAGTAAGACTTGGTTTTCATAAAATATGAAAAGCTATTAATTGATAACATTAACATGATGATGAGATTGCTGTAATTTCCTTAAACATTACATTTTTATATAAATGGCACCTAATCCCATGCAAGTTATCATGTGCTTTCATAACTGTGGGAGAAGGGTCTCCTTGCTGCAGATTTTCATCTCAGTAAAGATTTCCTTTTAGTCAATAAAAAAAAATATTAATATAATTTAACACAGGTGCTATCGAGACCATGTAAATTTGTATGCAAATACAGATGTGCACCAGGGAATGTCTCTGGGTAAAAAAAGTAACTTTTATTAACCATAATTAAAAAGGAAAACAGGCTAACATTTCACTTTTACCATTATATATATATATATATATATATATATATATATATATATATATATATATATGGGGATTATCGGCACTCACCACTCATATAGTCACTTGCTGGGTGCTATCCAAAAATATTCAAAGCAGTCCACGAAAGCACTCACAGCGATCACCATCCAATGTGTATCAAAAAGTGTATTTATTGGTGCATGGTGTATCAACGCATTTCGACTCACCTGGAGCCGTCGTCAGGATAACAACAGGAAGTGCAACACATCATCCATTCTGATTGGTGGCAGGGATTATTTAATGATGTGTTGCACTTCCTGTTGTTATCCTGACTATGGCTCCAGGTGAGCCGAAACGCATTGATACACCATGCACCAATAAATAACTTTTTGATACACATTGGTTCGTGGACTGCTTTATATATATATATATATATATATATATATATATATATATATATATATATATATATATATATATATATATATATATATATATACTGTATATACAGTCATATGAAAAAGTTTGGGAACCCTTTTTTAATTCTTTGGAGTTTTGTTTATCTTTGGCTGAGCTTTTCTTTTCCTTTTAATATATAACATGCCTTATGGAAACAGTAGTATTTCAGCAGTGACATAAAGTTTATTGGATTAACAGAAAATATGCAATATGCATTTTAGCAAAATTAGACTAGTGCATACATTTTGGCACCCCAACAGAGACATTACATCAATACTTAGTTGAGCCTCCTTTTGTAAATGTAACAGCCTCTAGATGCTTTCTATAGCCTTTAATGAGTGTCTGTATTCTGGATGGTGGTATTTTTGACATTTGTCCATACAAAATCTCTTCAGTTCAGTTAAATTTGATGGTTGCCGAGCAAGGACAGCCTGCTTCCAATCATTCCACTGATTTTCGATGATACTCAAGTCAGGGTACTGTGACAGCCATTCCAGAATATTGTACTTCTCCCTCTGCATATAGGCCTTTGTAGTGTGTTTAAAATTGTCTTGTTGGAATATCCAACCCCTGCGTAACTTCAACTTTGTGACTGATGCTTGAACATTATCCTGAAGAATTTGTTGATATTGGGTAGAATTCATCCGACCCTCGACATTAACAAGAGCCTCAGTCCCTGAACTAGCCACACAGCCCCACAGCATGATGGAACCTCCACCAATTTTGACAGTAGGAAACAGGTGTTTTTCTTGGAATGCACTGTTCTTCTTCCGCCATGCAAAGCACTTTTTGTTATGACCAAATGACTAAATTTTTGTCTCATCAGTTCAAAGCATTTTGTTCCAAAATGAGTGTGGCTTGTCTAAATGAGCTTTTGCATATAACAAGCGACTCTGTTTGTGGTGTGAGTGCAGGAAGGGCTTCTTTCTGATCACCCTGCCATACAGATGATCTTTGTCCAAATTGTGCTGAATTGTAGAACGATGTACAGATACACCATCTGCAGCAAGATGTTCTTGCAGGTCTTTGGAGGTGATCTTTGGGTTGTCTGTAACCATTCTCACAATCGTTCGCATATGTATTTTTCTTGGTCTGCCAAACCTGGGTTTTACAGCAACTGTGCCTGTGGCCTTCCATTTCCTGATAATGTTCCTGAAACTGACAGTTTAAACATCTGAGATAGCTTTTTGTAGCCTTACCCTAAACCATGATACTGAACTGTTTTCAGATTTTTTGAAAGTTGCTTTGAGGATCCCATGGTGTCAGTCTTCAAAGGAGAGTCAAACAGAAGCACAACTTGCAATTGGCCACCTTAAATACATTTTCTCATGATTGGACACACCTGCCTATGAAGTTCAAGGCTTAATGAGCTAATCCAACCAATTTGGTTTTGCCAGTAGTCAGTATTGCGCAGTTACATGCATTCAAATTAGATAAATTAGAGGGTACCCAATTTTTTTTTTCAGTTTTTCACATTTGATTTAATTTCATAGAAGTAAACTGCTTCACTAAAAATGTTTATGCTATCTTTTTTGATGAAAGTGGAATGGATGGAGATATTATATTGATCGTGCACCCTGGCAAACAAACACTTTATTCGACTCTTTGCTGGTTATATATATATATATATATATATATATATATATATATATATATATATATATATATATATATATATATACATCTAATAACAAACACTCACCAATCACTGTGCAGCACCAACCTGGGTAGGAACATCAGGAATCCCACCCATCAACAAAACAGAGTGGTATCTTTAAAAACAAAGAAAAAAAGATAACAGAACACATTGTTACAAACATCCAACCAATGGAACTTTGTTGCAAAAAATAGTTGCATGAAAGGAACACTCATATATCATTGATTCCGAAAACATACTGTAGCAAAGAACAATGTTCATTTAGACCAATGTGACCAATATATTATGTTTTTTGATCCAGAAAACTTATTTTTGGAGTAATAATTTTTCACAATCACCCCCCCATGTTTTAATGGGGTTATATGGTCAATATCAATATATTTAAAAGTCAGAAGTCTCTGTCCCAATTCTAGGAAATGATTAGCAACTGGTTTGGATGTTTTTCCATCCCTAAATGCAGTGCTAACTGTTTTTCCACATATAACATGTCACGTGGGCATGTTACTAAATAAATCACATGAGATATACAGTTTGGCCAATGGTAAAAGCTTATTATTACCTAACCATTACCTTGTTACCCTCAGATAACACTAGGTCATTTTTAACCAACAGGTCACATAAATTTGAACCAAATTTAAAACCTACCATTAGTGGATTATGGATTCTAGATATTATAACATTTCTGTTAAATGCAGTGCTTGTCAGAAAAAGGAAACCCAACAGGAAACCCAACATAACATAATTTCATACTCAGGATACTCAGTACAAGATGTTTTTTATAATGATGATGAAAAATCTATTGCAGACCCTTCCATTCAATACTTCCCTACTGCCACAATACTTTTTACAACCTAAATATCATCTTGTATTTATCTATTTGTATAGCACCAAATGTATGTATTTGTTATTATAATTTAGACAATTCAATACACAGTTAGAAAGAGGTCCCTGCCCTGAATCCAATCTATGAATATTATAATATTAAGCAAAGCATTAAGCAGATCAACAAGCATATACACACATCACTTAACCTGCACATGGTATATTCTCTTTCTTTTCCATCTCATTTCTGTTATTTATACGCTGAAAATATCATCCATTACCTTACCATGACAAAACTGTCTTTATAAGACCCCAGGAATCCTATTAAAAGGTATTTTACCGACAAGACTACAGCAAAGCTGTATTATTCAAATTGCATATCAGTCACAAAAATGGAAGGGTAATTTGTCAAAGTCACAGCAGTGCTCAATAACTATTTGAAGATGGCTCAGTAATTAATCATTAATATATTCTCCTCCTTTCATTTCCTGAGTAGCACACTCTGATTATTGTTTTAAATAATAACACAGGTTGTTTGATGTATGTAAAAAGGACATTTGACTGATCACGATTTGGCCTGAACTAATCTTATCATTTTAGAAGAAGAATACTTGTGTGCTGCTTTTTGTGCTTATGTCTACATTCCCAGATGTTTAAATATGAATAATGTTGTACCTTTATATTTACTTCAGTTTTTATTTTATGACACTGGCGAAGTCAATGATTTTTTTCATATTTCATTATGCAGATACAAACAGTTTGATTAACTGTGGCCTAATACAATTAGGATAAACACGCAAACATAACTTGGTTAAATTATTTGTATATATGTATGTATGTATGTATGTATGTAAGTATATTTTTATTTGTATAGCGCTCCTTGAGAGCAAAGCACTGTACAGCAAAACAATAAATTAGTAGTGACAAACAAGGGGTCATTGAAGTAAATAATTACAATACATGCATTATTAGAAATACAATTCACTTAAATATAAAATATAATTACAATACAGTCTAATTGTGAAGGTAACATACAGACACAATTCGGAGGGGTATTAAGATGCTGTAGGTTACAGTTTGTTACACTGTTATATAAGTGCCAGTTCCCATTTCAGGTGTCATCCAGGTGCTCCCAGAGGTAGTCTGAGTTTTTTTTAAAAAACATTGAAGGAGGATTCTCTCTGCAGAGATTCAGGAATGGCTCTGAGAGGAGAGGAGGTTTCGGCTAGAGAAACAAGAGATGAGATGTATCTAGGTGCAGAGGAATGAAGTGCTTTGAAGGTTATGAGGAGGAGTTTATAAGTTATTCTTTGTTTTATAGGAAGCCATGATAAGGACTTCAGCAGGGTGGGGCCTGTACCCTTTTGGGTGGATAATTCTGGCAGCAGTGTTTAATACAGACTGTAGGAAACCAATTTATCACCATTTTCATTGTATCCCACAGGAATGAATTACAGCTCTAGCTATACTGGAAGCATACAGAAATGGATTAATCTGGGTTTTGAGTGTTTTATCTACTAAGTATTCCTTTAAACATAAAGACTACAGAACTGTATTTTACAGTGGTATTTTTACTAAGGTCATGTATGCTTGTTTAATGCATATAACATGATCGTATCATGAGACATAAGCACCCATTTTTAATACTGGTACACTATAGTACCCCCTATTACCTAGTAGTGTAGTAAAGTTTGAAAACACTTTGTTAGCACCCCCAAATTGCCTCTTGCAGTAACATACTTTGTGATGCCATCCAACTATGCCTTTAAAATATCAACTGAATCAAAGCAGACTGAGAATGAAATGTAATAATTTGCTAATGCACACCTTCCATTGCTTTACATTCAATAAAAATGTTACAAAAAAATATATCTTAAATATGTCATAATATCAGGGTTGTATAGGACTCTAGGGAATGGAACAACATTATTTTTGCAACATATAAACAGGGGCGCTTCGCAATGAGGCGAGTTGAGGCTCTCGCCTCAGGCGGCAGCGCCCCACTAGGTACCAGGGGCGACAAAAATGCAGCTTCTGGTACTTTAAGAGCTGAATTTCTGGTTTTCAAACCGTTAATTCGACTCTTCTAGTACAGAGAGCGCAGTTAGGCTCTCTGCGCTAGCGTACTGGCCCTCTCTGCTGCCCTCGAGAACCCCCCTGGACCCCCTCAGGCACAAAAGGGTAAGCACACGGGGGAGGGGGGCGGCAGCAACTGCTGCTGCCTCAGGTGGCCAGGATCACCCCTGCATATAAATAATTGAAAAATAACTCCAGGACTGAATTCCAGAACTGCATTTCTCACAATAATATCAAGATAGAAGAGAAAATGTAGTAAAACTACCTTGTACAAGGTCTTGCCTTGAAGTTGACCACTCTTCACTTAAAACATTGTTTCCTTTTCATATCATGGCCAGAAATAAACTCTTGTTTATCTTTTTCCCCTTCATTGTTTAAGCAGATTTAATGTTGACTCAGTTCGGATTTACTGGGACAGAAAGATAAGTGTTGGAGTTAATATGATCAACTGGAAGACCCTATATTTAAAAAAGCTCATAGCATCATCAGCAAATCCATTTATTTTAACTTCGTTCTTGTACTAATAAGTTAGTGAACAATCTATTTAGGGCACTGAGCTGCTTCCATTTTTAAATAAAGTGTTCTGTGTTAGATAAATGATAGAAAATTAGATCATAGATAGATAGTGTGACAAACTGGTAGCTTGTACACGTAAATTCTGGGAAAATAAGTAAATGGTTGGCAGGCAGCATATGTCAAAGGAGCTATAAGTCAGCGACACCAGGCTCTTCAGAGTAAACACAGGTTTATTTTCCCAAGTTTCCGACATACACAGTACCAGCCCCGGGGTGACCATTTCAGCATACAAAAACATAAATCATAAAATAAAAACCTTGTAAACTGGGCACTACCTTCACACACTACCTGGGCCCCTCCGTTGTGGACAACCATCAAAAACAGGCAGTTGACTCACCCCTGTACTCGTAGTACTCCTTTTTGTAAAGTCCTCAGCCTCCTGGCTTTTTCTCAGTCTCACTCAAGACTTTCTGACACTTGGTCATGGGCTCCCTCTGCCCCTTGCAGTGGCAGGCTGTACCCCCAGTCCCTCTGGGAGTTCCTCACACAGGCAGTATACTTCCTACTCTGTGCCCTGCTCTGAGAGACCCACTCCTATTCTCCAATTAAGTTTAAATACCTTTTCCACAGGATAGCTTTCCTGTGGAAAGTGAGCTCCAATCTACAGACTGGACCTGGGGAATGGAGTGTCTGGCTATTACCATCTTTACACAGAGAACAGATTCTCTGTTTAACATTTTCCTTCCTGGAGAATATCTCGGGCCCTGGGGAGAAACTAAAGGCTAGAGTAACCTTTTTCTAGCTGTTCTTGGTCACTCCACCACAAAAGATAGATAGATAGATGATAGATAGATGATAGATAGATAGATAGATAGATATTCAGAATATTTGACCATAATTATTTTTTATACAACTCTGCTGTTTTATTTTATTCAACATAACATATTTACAAGGTTGCTTCCCTTTAGAAAAACAACCATATAAATAAATATGAAATTACCACTCAGGTCCTATTATTTGCTTTGTCTAATGCTGTACATTCTGAAGGAAGAAACAATGCATTTCTCATCTACAAAATATCATCTGACCTTGTTCTAGCTTTAGATTCTTTGTTCTGCTTGTACATAAAGCTCTGGGAAAATATATATACACCCTTAGTCCCCCAGAATCTGGATTTATTTGTTAGCTCTTCGTCTGTGTTATGCACTTGCAATGGTCTTTCAGCCCCCGTAGTAAATAACATTCAGAATAATTGCTTGCAAGCCGATGGGAAGGACAAGTAATGCAGAGAGACAGAAATAAACATCAAGCACCGACACCACCTCATCTGTCCTGGAAGAGTAACCTTGGACATTCACCTTGGGGCCCTATTTTTCTCTAATCAAAAAGAAGTAACTTGCGGCTACATTTTCTACGCTTTACAAGAGGCAATAGAAAAAAATGTCTAAGCACCTCTGAAAGAACAGAGGGGAAAAAATTGGTGCTCTTTATCATTGCAGTACAATGAAGATAGCTCTGATGTGCTTGATTGACATTAAAAAGATATTTTGCTACAAAAAGAAAATTGTCCGTATAGATGATCCTGATATTGCATGAATTCAAATTGCATTCTAATGTGCAGTTAGGGACAAAAGCAACAAGTATTGATAGGAAGCACAATTATTTTAAATTGTTAAGGCTTTGTAATTATGAAGGTAGATGACCAAGTTGTAGGAATAATCTGGTTATTGGTCTGGCCACAAATATTACCTGCATTAACTGCCAGTGCTAATTATCTTGCTAATTTACCCTATTATTGACTGGATAACATGGCATTTAATTGTCCAGCCATAAATACAGTAACATATCTAATGCTAGCATTCAGCTAAAATTTAAGGGCTTTTAGGTCCAATGAACCACTGATTACCACTCGGCACAGGAAAGCCTTTTTTCATTCTTTTTGCCTATGCATTTTTATATTTCAAATATCAACAGGTAAAGTATAATGTGAGCTGCATAATGAATCCACTCTAAAGACTGCAACATACTTGAAAGTTTTATTTTCACTGGAATCTTACATATATGTAATTGTGATTTGGTCCTTAATTTTCAGTAGCAGGTCTTGTAATAATTTATTCTTTTATTATTCCACTGTCTTCCACTGTTTTTTAACTTTGGGTATATATGTTGTAAGACTAAAGGACTCATTTACGAGTGCAAGTGAATTGTGCAAAGTGCAATTTTTAAACACAAATTGCCATGTTCTTACCCACAATACAGTATGTTTTCACATAATTCCAGTGTTATTGCAGCCACAAGGGGGAGATGTACCTGATGCAATTGCTTCAATACAAAACAGACTCAATTGCATAGATAATTTTTGATTGGGTTGGCTTTAGAATTTATGGGATAGATTTCAGGGATTTCATGATTTCCATCAAAATGACATCTGCATTACCCCGGGGGAAGATGGCTACTCCAACTTATATTATAAGCAATTCAGGCAGGTTTTGATACCTCACTTAGCCATGCTGTTCAATAATATCAAGGACACTGGTTACATTAAATCCGAGTTTCTCTTGGCACACATAGTGACAATTCCGAAACCTGGCAAATCTCCTGACTTATGCCAAAACTATTGCCCTATTGCATTATTGAATACCGACCTGAAACTCTATGCCAAGATTCTAGCGTCCCGACTTGCTAATGTGCTTCCATCCTTAATCGATAACGACCAGGTGGGTTTTATTCTGGGGAGGCAGCGCTCAGACAGCACGAGACGTTTTCATACTTTGTTGCATATAGTTAAACAAACCAAACAACCCACAGTCCTTCTTTCTTTGGATGCCGAGAAGGCGTTCGACAGGGTCCACTGGTTATATATGAGGGAGACTCTGAACCACTTTGCTTTAAGTCCTGAATTCATCCAGGCAATACAACCCCTCTATTTTACACCATCTGCCAAAGTTAACATTTCGGGGACCCTCTCGGACGCCTTCCATATCACTAATGGCACTCGCCAGGGGTGTCCGCTTTCGCCTCTTATATTTGCCCTTATGGTTGAACCACTGGCACATATAATTAGATCACACCCATTATATTAATGGCCTAGCTACCCAGGCAGGGGTTCAGAAAATTGGACTCTTTGCAGCCGATATTTTATTGGCATTAACCAACCCTACAATTACCATTCCAAATGTTTTGCACTGCCTTCAACGGTTCCAACAGGTCTCCTGGTACAAAATAAATACCTCTAGGACACAGGCACTACCCATAAACATACTGCAACCAGCCCTAGATGCTCTCAGACACTCCTTTAACTTGGCGAGATTCGTATGTTACGTATTTAGGGGTTAAGTTGCCAAAAAATCCTGATGCTATTTACAGATTGAATTACCAGCCATTGTTGCACAAGGTGATCCATGACTGTGCCAAGTGGCGAAATGAACATATCTCATGGCTGGGCCGCATAGTGGCAACCAAAATGGATCTTCTTCCCCAAATTTTATACCTATTCAGGACTTTACAAATCTCTCTGCCCCCCAATTACCTCCAAGCCTTGCAACGCACAATTAATAGGTTTATATGGCATGATAAACAACCCAGGATCAAATTCCAAATCACCCAATACTCTAGGACCTCCAGAGGTCTTGGTATTCCTAACATTAAGGCTTACCACACAGCTACGATACTAGAATCGGCCATCCGAATGCACGCCCAATCGGGGCACAGAAAATGGGTAGATCTCGAACTTGGATATGCTGCCAACCGTCAGCTTACGCAGTATTTCTGGCTAAACAAACCTTCCTGGCCCTCCATTACCCTACCAGGTACACTTTGCAAATATGGCACCGTATGGCTAACAAACTTAATTTTGGGTCATTTCCCTCTCCACTGTTTCCAATTTCAGCTCTGCCTGCAGTTATTCCACAGATTCGGATAGCATCTTGGGTTGAAGCAGGCATCGAACAACTCCAGGACATTTATTTTGCGAACTCCTTGGAAACGTTTCAGAGACTTTCTGATAGATATTCTTTGAATCCACGAGACATCTACACTTACCTTCAGATTACTCACTGGCTCCTTTCCCAATCCAGGGATTATAAAAAGAGTCGACTCAAAACTAGTATGGAATATTTATGCCAAAAAGCATGGAATGGGAGACGACTTATCTCAGAGTGTTATAAACAAGTGTTGGCCCAGGACCTGGATAGTAAGTTGCCATATATGATTAGATGGGAGCAGGACCTCCAGAAATCTTATACTATACAGCAATGGCGGAAACTACTCGCTGCCCCCCAAGGAGCAACTAAATGCACCAATCATAGAGAGGCCCACATCAAGCTGATTTATAGGTGGCATCTAACCCCAGATAGGCTGGCTAGAATTGTACCAACTTACCCCAAAAATTGCTGGAGAGGGTGCGGACAGGAGGGTACTTTACTCCACATGTGGTGGGAATGCCGCATAATCTCCACCTTTTGGCAACATATCTTTCGGGTGCTTTCTCCACTACTCACACAACAACTCCCTATGGTTCCTGAAGTGGCCCTGCTACAAATTTATCCTATACGCATAGCCAAAACCACTAGGAAAGTGCTGTTTCATGTTTTCAATTCCGCTACCACCCTCATAGCCAAATACTGGAAGACTGCTACGACTCCAACGTTGCAAGAATGCTTAAACCAAATCAATATTAGAGGTAACATGGAGAGGGGGGCGGCAGAGAGAGATAATTCTTTGGAGTTGCATTATGAAATTTGGGGTGAATGGTACACTTTCATGGACACCTATAACCAACTTTGATAGAATCTCGAGTTTTTGCTAACACATTGTGTATTTTTTCTTTTCCTTTCCCATTTATTTTCTGTACTTGCACTGATAGTTGACATGTTTATATGTTTGAGGTTGATTTTATCTGCAATTGTACTTTTCATATTGGGATGTCACCTGTGTGTGAGAAATCATATCCCTATGATGTCGTATGTGTCATTGCATGACCATTTCTCTTTTCAAATATAGCAAATAAAACTGAAGTTTAAAAAAAAAAAAATGACATCTGCATCTGCTCTGCGCAAGGATGTGTCTGTTGGCCACTGTCAATAGGCACACTTGCACAATGTTGAACAGGAGGGGAGTCAGATGCAGTTATATGTAAATGCAAGGAGTAGATTTAGACACAAGTACATGCAGGTGCTGTCAAGTGATGCTGTCAAGTTGGTATAAGGACTGTGATGATTTGGTGAAACTGCAACTGTGGTTGAAGGTTGTAAAGAAGCCATAAAACATCCAGTACTTTTCCACATAGTATCAAGGATCATAGCTAGAAGTTGTAGTTCTGCAACCCCTGATAACCCAACAATAAAAAAGCTATGAACAATGACAAAAAAATAACAAACTGTTATCCTATGCTCACAGTTTCCCTTAACCATCCTTCAGAGTACTTTCAATATTATAACCAGTATAGAACAGCAACATGGAAACGCTGTGGGGGAGGGTTTTATTGACGTATATATTGCTCTCTAACATAATTCCATGTTGCCATTCTGCACTGATTGATATTGACATGTGTTTATTCTGTGGAGGAGCACACCCAAAGGGCAAGGAGCCCGGTGAGTGTCCAAATGATGCTATCATGGTTAAACACATACTCCAACAGTAGGGACGCCCTTATTCTAAGTTTCAGTTTTGATGTTGGATTTTGGATCGCCTTTGTACACTGATAATCTGAAATCTGTAGCTAGAATTGAAGAAGTGGTGGTGGCAGATAAACTGGACAAAGAGATTTCCCTTGGCAGCATTGCAGGCCCCTTTGAGTCTCCTCCATATTATAATTGCAGGGTATTCCCACTGTGTGTAGTAAAGAAGAAGGAGAAAATATTGTTTAATATATCACATTTCCTATCCAAAAGGTGAATCTGTCAATGATGGAATTGGAGTCTCAAATGCATTGCACATGCTTTGATAAGGCATTAGAGCTAGTCCTCAATGCTGGCAAAGGGGCCCTTATGGCAAAATCAGACATAGAGTCCACCTTTAGACTCCTACCTGCCCATCCTGACTGTTTTCATTTATAAGGATGCAAATTTTCCAATTATTATTTTGTGCTTAACCCTGGGATGCTCAATGTCTTGCTATTATTTGAATTGTTCAGCAGCTTTTTTGAATGGTTGGCTTCCCAGGTAGCTCAGTCAGATTATGTTTCACTACCTGGACGACTTCCTATTTCTTGGTCCAGCCGAGTCTAGTGAATGTTCATGGTTACTTAAGTTGTTCACGGTAGTCATGAAATTATCGCGTACCCATAGCACAAGAGAAAACTGAGGAACATATATCCATTTATGGTTTGAGTGTGAGATAATTAAACCATTTTGAATTTATGGTCAAAGTATTTTTGAGAAAATGGAGATAAATTGCCATATATAGAAGCTACCCAAGTCCTTTTGCTATATGACTCTACTACTAATAGAAGAATTAAGATGCATGGAGGAGATTGTAGCAAAAAAGAGAGGGGGAGAAATAAAACATTATAAAATATGGAAATGATGGTCTGTCATTTGAGTAATGGTAGGGATTGATCAAGAAGGGTATAGAGTAATATGTGAGACAATAATATATCTGTCAAGAGTCTAAACATAGCAATATGACTTAGTAAGTATAGAAAGGATGTATATAAGTAATTAAATATGGAAAATATGCCTGACCTTAGAATGTCATTGGATTAATGTACTGAATATTATTCAATTATTTGTTACTTTTTTCGTTTTTTATTTACTCTTTCTTTTTTTTCCTTTTTGTCTGTTGACATTGTGAAATGATAAGATATATCTTTTGATGTATTGCTTTGTTTTTATGAAAAAATTATGAAATAAAGATATTGGAAAATTGAAAAAAAAACAAGAGAAAATTGAGGTCCCTCATGAGTTCATAACCTTTATAGGCATTGAAATAGATTAACAAGAACTGGTTTTAAGGCTTCCACAGGAAATGCTTGAATCATTGTCTCTAGCAGTTAGTCGAGTTATAAAGAAAATTACTTTAAAGAACCTTCAATCCTTACTAAGTTGTCTATCTTTTGCATGTAGAAAATGCCTATGGGCAGACCCTTTTGTAGGAGGCGCTCTCTCTCAACTAAAGGGGCACATTTACTAAGTGTCGAATTTCAAAGTGGTAAAACTTCGAAATTCGACCATCGAATTTTAAAAATTTGATAGTCAAAGGTTTTTTTGATTAAATTTAACAGTTTTCGATCGAATTCAAATCGTTCGAACGTAGAAAGCGTTCAAATCGAACGATTTGAACGATTTAATCGATCAAACAATTTTCAAAAAAAACCTTCGACTTCTAAAAACTCGTTTTGATTCAATCGATCGATTCAATGATTTTCAAAAAAAACCTTTGATTTCTAAAAACGTATAGATTCTAGGAGGTCCCCATAGGCTAACATAGCAATTTGGCAGGTTTAAGGTGGCAAAGTGTCAAAGTCAAAGTTTTTTAAAGAGACAGTACTTCGATTTTCGAATGGTCGAATATTCAAAGTTTTTTCAATTCTAATCAAATTTTGGCCTATTCGATGGTCGAAGTACCCAAAAATTACTTTGAAATTCGAAGTTTTTGAATTCACTTTGACCCTTAGTAAATGGGCCCCATGGTGTTCGATGTTGTAATCATTATATTAAAAAATTTTATATAAATTTAAAAATACCTATCGGTATATAATGGTAGATCTTTTTGGCAATGGAGTGAAAAATATAATTTTAACTAGAACGGTACACTGATGCAGCAGGCAGTGTAATAATGGGTGCTTATTTTAAGGGACCGTGGTGAACTGAAAAGTGGCCTCGTTCTTGGAAAGATAATGACATCATACGTAACTTGACATGTTGGGAGTTGTTTCCTATAATGGTTGCTTCCCATATTTGGGGTAACTACCTTACTAACCAGTGAGTAATATTAACAAACAGACTTCACCTTCACCATCCGTAATTAATCTGCTTTAATTATTCAATGCCTATGTTTAAACATTTGCTTTAAAGCACATCATGTCCCAGGGGTTAAAAATAGCATTGCTGATGCCCTTTCCCGTTAGCAGTTTGGAGAATTCAGATGCCTGGCTCCTTTAGACAATATACAAGGAAACAATGCCTCAACTCACTTGTGGACCCTTGTTTTTGAAAATTAGCTGAAATGGTGTGTAACGCACTGCTTTATCCTTCTCTTCTAGCTTATGGCCTGGACAGATTTGAGAAAATAATTTGCTATAAAGAGAATGATAAATGGTGAACATAATAGCTTCACTTCCATTCATTTGCAGAGATGAATATGAGACAGCACTTTTTAAGGTAGTGTTTGCCCTTGCCTTTTACAGTGCATTCAGGTTAGGAGAATTAGCTTCCCCATGTACTAAAACACCTGGTGGTTTCAACATATCAGATGTAAAAATGTCCAAAAAATTATAAACAGGTTTTTCAAAAAAGACAGGTGAGGGAAAAAGATCACACTGGTTACTCTTTTGTCCACAGGTGGTGATTTATGCCCGCTTGCACTATTGTCCTTCTATATAAATTTACGACGCCCTCACCCGTGCCCTTTACTCTATTTAGGTAGCAGCCCACTATCTGCCTACCAGTTCCAACCATTTTTTAGTTTAGCTTTTTCCACCATAGGTTTAGAACCTTTAGCATGTGGTACACACATAGGGGTGCATGGGGGCTGCAACAGAGGTTAACTGTTTGGGTTTATCATCTGAAGAATTGAAGAACATTGGTAAATGGCAATCCAACCATTTCAGATCTTATATACATACACATCTAATGTAACCATTTAAGTTCAATTAATATTTTTCTTTTCAATCCTTACCAGGTTTTCCACCTGTATGTGTATGGATTATTGGCCACTCATATGTGCGCCTATGGTCGACAATAAGGTTTACAGTGGTGAACCTTATTGACAACCATAGGCGCACATATAAGGTGGAGAGGAATATGTGGTTTACAATGGTCGCAAATTATTCCTGAAGTGATACAACTTACAGAATCCTACTTATCCATGCTGGTGGAAATGACATTGGCCAAATCCGCAATGTGAACTTAATCTATAAAATAAAGCAAAATTTGGCCTGTTGCTGTGCTTTTAACAATGGTGTGTTAGTGGTGCGGTCAGAGATTTCATCTAGACAGCATTGGTGGGGGTGCTAGGGACCACAATGCTGTTGATAAAGCACGTAAAAAACTGAACATGTCTGTGTCATTCGTTGTCAACATAATTGGGGGTGTAGCTTTAGGGCATAGAGAGATGGAAAGAGACAATCACCCATTATTCAGGAGAGATGGTGTACACCTTAACCCAATAGGTTTTCATATCCTCAATATGGATTTTCAGACTGGTATTGAACAGGCCTTGGCCATGCTGGGGCAGCAGTCCATTTGCAATGGCAGCCGGGGTTCTATCGCACAGCCTAGATGTAATGCAGATAAGTTCTTATTCCCTCTAGATCCTCCAAATGACTTAATAGTCTGACTCTTCAACAGGTTAGTAGAGTAGCCATCTCCACTGCAGTAACATGAAATATCACGGAAACCGGAGAGTCTTCAAAATGTGGGTTTATTTTATCACAGCACTACATGTTTCGGACCTCTAGGATCCTTCCTCTGGTGCAAGTTACAAACAGTGTAATTGAAATGACCTTTTAAACACTTCTTTTACCCATAATCCCCAGTGTATCCACAGCTCCATCTGGTGGCCAGCGGAAAGAATGCATCAGCATAATTACAAGCATATGAATACTATGTTGCCATCTATTCAATAAACACCAATAGTACTTCTTCGTAGTGTTACAAATGTATCAATAGTAATAAGGGTTTTCCTCACCACTTTAGATCTGTTACAAAGTTCATATGTATTCAGAGTCATCCAACGTGTTTTCCACTGTAAGAGATATATATCAGTTAGTATTTTACGTTTAAATAAAAAACTTTTTTACAAAAAACATTTCAGGCTCCAGGCCTCATTAATTCCAAATGGTTCAATGCAATTTAACCTATCCATCCATTTTGCCTCGCGTTGCAATAACATTTTTTTCCTGTCTCCCCCTCTTTGTGGTCTTTCAACTTGTTCAAGAACCATCCACCTTAGGCTTGCTGCATTGTGTTTGGCTATATTGAAGTGTTTCCCCACAGGTGTACTGTATGTGTTTTCTTTTCAGTTGGATTAAATGCACCTATGGACCTCTTATGTTCACTTATACGAACACGCACAAGGCGTGAGGTTTGTCCTACATAAAGCATCCCGCAGGGACATTTCAATGCATACACCACCCAATCTGAGTTACATGTACAATATTGTCTTATAGGAATTTTATTGCCATTGTGGGGGTGTGTAATGTAGTCTCCCTTTATGATAGAATTACAGCTGCTACAATTAAGACAGGGGAAGGTACCATTCTTAGGTGTACTTAGGAATCTAGTGGTGGGTTTCTGTGTCACGATATCAGCTCTGACCAAATGGTTGGAAATATTCCTACCTCTTTTATATGAAAAGAGTGGGCGTTCACGGAATAATTTGCCAAAATTGTGGTCATGTCCTAAAATGGACCAATGCTTTCTAACGATTCCTTCAATTTGTTTACTGAGGACACCGTATTCAGTCACAAAGGGTATCCTTCTATCCCCTTTATGTGTTTTCTTTTCTTTCAGTAGTGTCGTCCTAGGTAAGGCTAGGACCTCATCCCTAATCTCACACAGGGTGTCTTTATTGTAGCCTCTGGCTGCAAACTTATTTATTAGTTTCTCCGCGGCATCCAAATATTTTATGTAGTCTGAGGCTATTCTTCTCACCCTTAAGAATTGACCTTTGGGAATGCCTTTTATAGTGTTGGGGGCATGGAAACTGTCAGGCCTTAGTATGTTTTTTCTTTCTAAGGGTTTGCTGTACAATTCAGTAGTGATTTGTCCAGCATCATTGTTCACTTTGACATCAAGGTAGTGAATACTGGTAGCACTGTATTCAGCAGTAAATTTAACTGTTGGATGTTGTTTATTTAAGTAATTTAGGAACTCCAACAGTAGTATCTCAGTGGATTTCCAAATTATAAAAACATCATCCACATATCTGAAATAACAGGCAATCTGATCATTAAATCTCGTATTTTCCAAAATCATGCTTTTTTCTAACATGCACATGAAAATGTTAGCGTAACTTGGGGCGAGATTACTTCCCATAGCTGTGCCTTGTGTCTGGATAAAGTAATTTTCAGCAAATCTAAAGTAATTTTTTCTTAAGACCAATGCCATTAGTTCCAATAGAAAATATACTTTATGATGGGCTATTGGTTCAAGGAGTAGCATTTGTTCAGCATAATGCATTCCCTCATCGTGTGGGATTGATGTGTATAACGATTGCACATCAATACTACACAAGATCCACTCAGGGTCTATGTTGCCTATTGTCTCCAGACGACTCAGGAAATCCGTTGTGTCTTTCAAACATTGGGGTATTTTTTCAACAATACATTGTAAGAATGTGTCGACATATTGGGATAGTGGCTGAAGTATAGACCCCATCCCTGACACAATAGGACGCCCCGGTGGTTTATCCAATTTTTTGTGTACTTTGGGGAGTATGTAAAACACAGGAATACGTGGGTGTGTAGTAATTAGGAAGTTTTTGGTCTGTTCCGTAATTAAACCTGCTTCAAGGGCTCCCATAACAACATCATCCACACTTTTTTTAAATTCCCACGTTGGATCATGGTTCAGTTGGACGTAATGACCAGGTATATTCAATAATCTTAAAGCCTCGGCAATATAATCAGTTTTGTTCATTACTACTATACTGCCCCCCTTGTCAGCCTTTTTAATAACAATGTTGGGATTAGATTCTAACTCATTGAGTGAATCTCTTTCAGATTTGCTGATGTTAGTTTTAGTGCCCCACATTTTATTACTCTTTTTCTGCCATAGTGAACATACTTCATGCAAGACAACATTTTCAAACACTTCTAATTTTGCAGATGTAATATCTGGAATGTATTCACTCTTATTTTTTAGTAAGTCACTTTTGTGTGTGGTTTCCCTCGAGGGGTCACGGTCTTTATTCAGGAAACACATTTTCAGCTTAAGTCGCCTAATGAATTTGTAAAAGTCAATCTTCCAGCTGAATAAGTCACTTTTCTGTGTGGGAATGTACCCCAGCCCTTTGTTAAGGACAGAACGTTCAGTAGGGGTTAAGGCGTGATCCGATAAATTAATAATCAAATCGTTTACCTCGTTCAGTATGACTGGAAGAACTGTCTCTGCACAGGCCTGCGCTGTGACTTTCTTTGCGGGTACACGTTGCCGACCGGCTCCTGAGATACTACTGTTGGAGTTCCTAAAATTACTTAAATAAACAACATCCAACAGTTAAATTTACTGCTGAATACAGTGCTACCAGTATTCACTACCTTGATGTCAAAGTGAACAATGATGCTGGACAAATCACTACTGAATTGTACAGCAAACCCTTAGAAAGAAATAACATACTAAGGCCTGACAGTTTCCATGCCCCCAACACTATAAAAGGCATTCCCAAAGGTCAATTCTTAAGGGTGAGAAGAATAGCCTCAGACGACATAAAATATTTGGATGCCGCGGAGAAACTAATAAATAAGTTTGCAGCCAGAGGCTACAATAAAGACACCCTGTGTGAGATTAGGGATGAGGTCCTAGCCTTACCTAGGACGACACTACTGAAAGAAAAGAAAACACATAAAGGGGATAGAAGGATACCCTTTGTGACTGAATACGGTGTCCTCAGTAAACAAATTGAAGGAATCGTTAGAAAGCATTGGTCCATTTTAGGACATGACCACAATTTTGGCAAATTATTCCGTGAACGCCCACTCTTTTCATATAAAAGAGGTAGGAATATTTCCAACCATTTGGTCAGAGCTGATATCGTGACACAGAAACCCACCACTAGATTCCTAAGTACACCTAAGAATGGTACCTTCCCCTGTCTTAATTGTAGCAGCTGTAATTCTATCATAAAGGGAGACTACATTACACACCCCCACAATGGCAATAAAATTCCTATAAGACAATATTGTACATGTAACTCAGATTGGGTGGTGTATGCATTGAAATGTCCCTGCGGGATGCTTTATGTAGGACAAACCTCACGCCTTGTGCGTGTTCGTATAAGTGAACATAAGAGGTCCATAGGTGCATTTAATCCAACTGAAAAGAAAACACATACACCTGTGGGGAAACACTTCAATATAGCCAAACACAATGCAGCAAGCCTAAGGTGGATGGTTCTTGAACAAGTTGAAAGACCACAAAGAGGGGGAGACAGGAAAAAAATGTTATTGCAACGCGAGGCAAAATGGATGGATAGGTTAAATTGCATTGAACCATTTGGAATTAATGAGGCCTGGAGCCTGAAATGTTTTTTGTAAAAAAGTTTTTTATTTAAACGTAAAATACTAACTGATATATATCTCTTACAGTGGAAAACACGTTGGATGACTCTGAATACATATGAACTTTGTAACAGATCTAAAGTGGTGAGGAAAACCCTTATTACTATTGATACATTTGTAACACTACGAAGAAGTACTATTGGTGTTTATTGAATAGATGGCAACATAGTATTCATATGCTTGTAATTATGCTGATGCATTCTTTCCGCTGGCCACCAGATGGAGCTGTGGATACACTGGGGATTATGGGTAAAAGAAGTGTTTAAAAGGTCATTTCAATTACACTGTTTGTAACTTGCACCAGAGGAAGGATCCTAGAGGTCCGAAACATGTAGTGCTGTGATAAAATAAACCCACATTTTGAAGACTCTCCGGTTTCCGTGATATTTCACTAGATGTAATGCATAATTTTAGTGAGTTAAAGGAACAGTTCAGTTTAAAAATAAAAAATGGGTAAATAGATTGGCTGTGCAAAATAAAAAAATGTCTCTAATATAGTTAGTCAAAAATGTAATCCTTAAAGGCTGGAGTGAGCAGAAGCTAGGGATGGGCGAATTTTTTCACCTTGTTTCGACATGGAAATTACACCCAGAGACTTGTATGGCGACGTGCGTCAAAAAAAAAAAGACGCGCAACAAAATTTTTTTGACACCCATAGACTTAAATTGGGGTTGGCGACATTTTGCCGCCAGCAAGTTTTTGGTGAAACTAAACGGGTCAATTTCGTCCATCCCTAAACAGAACATAACTTCCTCTCTAACTTTGAGTTAATCAGGGGCTTTAAGGGGGGGGGGCACATCATCATCATCATCATTTATTTATATAGCGCTGTCAAGATACGCAGTGCACATGGGACATAACTGTTCAGGGAGTTTGCAATTGATCTTTAGCATGCATGTCAGATTCAAAAGCAACAGTTATGACCCATGTGCCCCCCCTCAAGTCACTGATTGTTTACCAAGAGAACTGCAAAGCAGGAAGTAGTGTTCTAGCTATTATGTTACACATCCAGTCACCCCAGCCTTTATAAATTACATTTTTAGTTAACTAACTATATTGAAAACATTTTTTATTTTGCATCAGTTTATCCACTTTTTCAACTCTATGGGTTACAAATGGTTACTAAGGGTCGAAGTGAATTTTCGAATTCAAAAACTTCAAATTTCAAAGTAATTTATGGCAACAGCAGGTCTGTATGTGCCCCCCCCTTTTGGCAGCCAAGACTTTGAGTGCAGCCATAAAGGCTAGTTGCTGATTCCATTCTGTCATTCACAATAACTGGTAAACTTTTAAAAGGTTTTAAATCCCAATGCCTGTAGAGACTGGGGAATATGCAGCCTTCTAAGCAATACAATTTATTGAATTTTACAAAAAGTTATACAAAATGACAGTCCTGGTAGCAGCTGACAGAGATTTTTGATAAATTACCACCTTACTATAACATATTTGATATGCTACAAATGGATCTGAATAAAACAATTCAAACAATTCTCTTTTTTTCTTTCTTTCTTTCTTTCTTTCTTTCTTTCTTTCTTTCTTTCTTTCTTTCTTTCTTTCTTTCTTTCTTTCTTTCTTTCTTTCTTTCTTTCTTTCTTTCTTTCTTTCCTAAATTTAAAATGGATGGTCACAGGAATTTATCTTGCAGAACAACAACGGAGTATTTTAGTCACTTAATCTGGTGGCTTCCCTTGTGTATTTAAATAATTAATGGACTTATGCATTATACACTAATCTAAATACATTAACAAGTACTTAATTGGGTCCCACTAGATCCTAGTATCCAGCGATATATATTGTATTACTTGTAAATCAATGCAACATCTTTGTCCCTCCTCATGTCTGTTTCTAGGCTCACTGCAGGTAATGATAGAAGTTGTGACTGTTAAGCTCCTCCAGATATCCATCTAGTGTAGATTGGTTTATTATTTATATCTTTAAACAATTGCAGTAAAAAAGAAAAAATGGCCATTGACTTCAATGCATTGTACGTGGAAAAAAAACCCTGTGAAAAACACCCATGGACAATGTGTTGCATAAATTCTTTGGCATTTCACAAATTTTTCAGCTGTTTCAAAAATTTTCAAGACTTACAATTCTTGTTCTGCACCACATTCCTTATGTAAAACTCTTTCAACTCTATGGGTCGAAGTGAATTCTAAGTGAATTTTCGAATTCAAAAACTTCAAATTTCGAAGTAATTTTTGGGTACTTCGACCATCGAACAGGCCAAATTTCTATTCTAATTGAAAAAGTTTCGAATATTCGACCATTCGAAAATCGAAGTATTGTCTCTTTTAAAAAAACACCTTAAACCTGGCGAATTGCTATGTTAGCCTCTGGGGACCTCCTTGAATCTATACGTTTTTAGAAATCAAAGGGTTTTTTTGAAAATCATTGAATCGATCGATTGAATCAAAACGATTTCTAAGTTCAATCTAACAATTTGAATTAGATCGAAAACTGCTAAACTTAATAAAAAAAACTTTGACTATCGAATTTTTACAATTCGATGCTCGAATTTCGAAGTTTTACCACTTCGAAATTCAACCCTTAGTAAATGTGCCCCTAAGTAACAAACTGCAAAACGGAATTTTAAAAAACACAAACAGAATGAAAAATCACAAAATAAGAATAAAAATTTGCAATCCGCAATGCAATGTTCATTGCACAGTTTATTACATTGCAAACTTAATTTCTAAATTTCTGGAAGAGTATTTTTTTAAGTGCAAAGCAATGGCTTTTTCATTAAGACATTTTATTACATTCACTGTGCTCTGTTGCAAACATTAAATCACACAAACTTTTTTTTGGTTGTCTGTAGTAGTAGTGTTCTCAAAGTTATTTTAATTTTGCGCAAAAGAAAAACTAGCTGCACAAAGGAAAAATTGTTCACATTGCAGTTATTTTTTCTGCTAACTTCTATTACTACATAGGGCTATTTATATCTCTCAGTTTCAAATTCTGTTCTTCACTTACCCAATCACAGGCAGTTGTTGCTGCCATAACCCTATATTGCTATTTCTATGTAGTTTTCCCAATGTGTACAATAATTTAGATTATGTTGGCTCTAAATAATTAATTTGCATCTACCTTACCCTTTCTCGTTTTCTTTTTACTCCACAAACAAGGCTATTCTATCAAGAAATTTCCAGAAATATTAATTTGCGATTAAAACCATCGTCCTCCTCATCCTCCTCAGTTAATTGTGCTATACTACGCCTAACGCTGTCATAATGTTTGTTTACTATGTCTTCCTGGAGAATGGCATCTTAAAAAAAACAAGTGCATTTTTTTCCACAAGCAGGTCTTTGACAAATGCGGTTGGACAGGTAGATTTTAGGTATCAATCTTTTTATTTCTGTCAATACGCTCTCATGGTGGAAAAAACACCTTTTCAGATCTCATCCTCCATATTATTGAGTGCAGAAAAATTGAGTGAGTTCAGGAAATCACTTTTTCAAAATACCCAACCATGGCCAGGTAAAGTTAATAAAAATAAAGTTGCAAGATTGAACTAGATGGACGTGTGTTTTTTTTTCAAACTAACTTACTAAGACTATGACCAGTGGCCTTGTAGGGGTTAAAGGGCCGCTGTCAGAGCAGACACACTTTTTAGTACTCTTTTATTCATTGCATTTTATTCATTGCAATTGGAAATGTGCAATAGAACTCTATATTGAAATCCACTATTATTTACTTTTATCAAAATAAAAATGTAGTTGTAGTTTAAACAAATACTGTTATTTGAACTCTTGCTTAAAGTGGGTAACAGTAGATAACAAGCAGTTTTCTCAAAAATAATTATAACTTTGTATTAAAGGGAAACTATTGCGAATTTTTTGCGAATCATACTAAAATAAGAAACTTTCTAAAAATAATCAATTACAAATTCTGACCTCTTGCTGAAAGGGGGCTTCTTTTGCCTAGGCCCTAGAACATGTATTAGGAGATCCTGTCAGTTATTTTGTTAGATTTTGTTTGTGCTGGAGTTAATTATTTGAGTTACAGTAGCTATAATACATCTGCTAGAAAAATAGTCCCCCCTAAAAGATATATTGGATCTGTCAATGAAAATCTGACACCCAGCTCCTACAAGAAGACAGAATGAAGACAAACAGATGCTGAGAGTACAGATGTGAAGATTAACTTGATTGTATCAGAAATGGTACAGAATTTTTAATTGATTTTATTTAGAAAGTGTTTTTCTTCAGTATGATGACGCTTATATTCATTTTCATTTTCATGATAGTTACCCTTTAAAGATTGACTATTAGCGGGAAACTATGAAAAGTCCTTTTTTATACTCAGCTCTGTCTCTTCTTTGTTTTCAGTTGACTTCAAAGTTGACATCACTGTTTTCAGTTGAACACAATAACATCAAACCATAACTTCCAGGGCTCTATGCAATGTCTCAGGCAAACTTTTTACAAATAGTTTATAAAGCTACATAACAGTATAGAATAAGTAAATAAAACAACCATTTTATGCTATCTTCTAGCACTGCACCCAGCTTATAAAATAACTTTACACCACAGAAAGGACCACTCCATTTGTCAACAATAATTTTGCACATCTGATGTTTAAGGTCCTATCTAGGATAAAATATGTGAATTATAATTCTACAATTTAGCTATAAAATTACTTTTAAAAATGCTGTCATGAGTTCTAAGGTGTAGTGCTACTGTCAGTCTTATCTAAAGTTTGTTGCAGATATACTGTACATGTACCAGATCTCCATCTTAGATTAAACACATGCCAAATACATCCTACTGTATAAATTGTATAATAGTATTTTATAGAAAACAGCAGATATTTAAACCTTTCCACCTTTCCTATACAGTAAAGTGCATGCACTTATTCGACAGTCTTTCTTTTTTCATTCAGCAGTGAAGTAGTTAAGGGAGCTCATCTACATTTCCAAAGATTAACTCATCTCCCAGGTGTAGGAGAAACACAAGGCTAGGACATTATTAAAAAGCAATGGACCATGCTCTAATTTGTTCATGTTTTCAGTTAGCAGTCATTTATTAAGAATGTCTTACTTCATTCATATTCAGGTCAGCCTAATAATATCATATTAACCTCCTTCTCCATCCATGCAAAAAATCAAAAGTCTAATCACATTTTTCTACAATTTCTCTGTGGAGGAATAATGGGATTTTTTTCTCTATTCTGGATTGTTAGATTGATCTACTATGAGTATGCATACAATGTACACAGCAGTTTTTGCTTGTCGAGTAGTTTTCTGCAGAAATGACACTACCTGTAATTGTATTGGAAAAAAGGAAAATTTTAAATAGTAAAATTTATTTGTTATTGGAATCATTTGGATAATTTCTGAATCTTATTTGTATATGATGGATTTATTAAACCCTAATTTATTAAACCCTAATTTAATAAAACATGCACAAATATAAAAAACTCTATTCCCAGTTATTACTATAGCCCTGAATATTGTGCCAGTATAAGAAGACATCCAAGCACCTTTTAAGGAAGATTTTTTTTTGGTTTAGGCTCTACTTTGATATGAAACATTAAGCCAAAGCCACCTTTCTTGGAGCAATGTTAATGAAAAAACAGTTACATCATAAGCACACAGAACAGATCATCCGTTTTCCTCTGCCTGTGTTTTATAATGTGGGGAAAGCAGTTCTGCTGTCATGAGCACCTTCCTGTAGCTCCATTGACAGCCATAATCTCAACCTGTGTGGAGCTAAATTTAGTGACTTTCACCTTGCCAATAGCTGATCCATGTAACTCCACACAGGACAATGCTGTGTCTGTCAGTGAAGCTGTAGGAAGTAGTCCCACAGTGAATTAACTTTCCTCTACCTATGTACAAAACACAGGCATTGGAAATCTGATAATGTACCCATTGCCTTACTGTCTCCTGTCTATTTAAAGTCAAAGAGCTTATGAAAGCCAAATGCAAAGCTTGTGCTTATCTTGACACAACTTCCAAGTACACAACGCTGTGTACTTTGTATTTTAATACTTTGTATTAAAATTTTTGTCTCCAATTCTCCGAAAAAGTCTCTTAAAAAGGCCTTTCTCCATTTTAACAGTGCCCAAGCTGGCTTCTGTTCACAGATCCTGCTGAAGCATTATTTACTATTGGAATTTCCTGGGTTTTTTTTTTTGTAACTTAATTTTTTATTAAGAGTTTTACAGTTTTTTTAACAGAAAGAAAAAAAAAGGTGATTACACGGCATGCATTTAGATTCAGTGAGTAAGACAGGTCCAATGCAATTGAAGTAATAGAAGGCACCATTTACATGTTGTACATAATTGACAGCCAAGTTTATCAAACCAGATATACAAAAAAATAAAAGCAAAACAATTAACTGGGTTTCCTGGGTATTATAAACTATCTATCAATCAATGCTCAGTGCAAATAGGCGGGCTCTGTATAGTTTTGTTCTGAGAGAAGCTAAACACTATAGACAGATACGTTTAAAATCTGCAGTAGTAGTAAAGGTATCCCATCTAGACCAGATCTTTTGGAATCGGGGGAGAGTATCTCTAATTCTCGCCGTCATGCATTCCATCTCCCTCATATCTGCTATCCTATGAATTATATCCTTTAATGATGGGGGCTGTACTTTTTTCCAATGATGGGTAATTGCTAATCTGCAGGCTGTTAGAATATAATTGAGCAACCTTTGTTCAGCTTTAGTAAAGTATTCTAAGGGTTTTCCAACTAACGTGATAAGGGGATCCAATATGATTTCTGAATAGAATATAATACTCAAAAGGTTTTCTACAGATTTCCAAAATGGAGCTATTATAGGACAATACCACATTATATGTGGTAGAGTACCAACCATCCCGCAAGCTCTCCAGCAATGTGGAGTGACTGTGGGAAACCAACCATGTAATTTGCTTGGGGTGTGATACCAAAAGAACATAGTTTTATACAAGCTTTCCTGTTTCTTACACATGAAACGTTTTTTTCTGGCATTCTCCCATATATCTTCCCAAGTTTCCATCGATATTTCTTGAGCCATATACTCCTCCCATTTCAGCATATATCTGTGCTTAGGAAAGGGATCTATTGGTAAATCAGATAAAAATTTATAAATTATGGAGATCAGAGCCCTTTGAGGGAGTCCAATTTTACATAGCCGTTCAAATCCCGTGAGGGGGGTCCGCTGCCCTTGGCTAGGCAAAATTGTTTGGCAGAAGTGCAGAAGTTGCATATATTCAAGGAACTGTGTAGGGGATATGTTGTATTTAGTCTGTAGTTCAGCAAATGTGAAAAAACGATTTGTAAGGGTATTAATAAAGTCATGGACTGTAAAAAAATGTTTGGGGCCCCAAAATAATTTAAAAGCTTCCTGCATTCCCGGAGGGAATAAGGGATTACCAAATACTGGAGTCAAAAGTGGATGAGGGCTAATTAAATTATATTTTTTCTTACACTGATGCCAGATACATAATGTAAATATTATGGGATTTAAGACTCCAGGTGGCAGTTTGACGTTTGGCCCTGTAGGCCAGATAAATGAGGCTAGGTGTATGGGGGGATAACCATAGTGTCTCTATATATGCCCATTTCGAAGTTGGCGTATAAGTCGACCACCCTATAATTTGACGGAGATGGGCAGCAATATAGTAACTTTCAATGTTTGGGGTTGCTAATCCACCCTGTCTCTTACTAGCCAACATAACCGTTCTGGGGGAATTTCCTGGTTTTTGACTTCTACCTGTTTTGACTTCAATTCCTGCCGCCTGCCTTGACCCTTTTGCCCGTTTGCCTAATCCTTGCTGGTACCTCTTTACAGACTTCTTACTACCAAACACACAAATTTCTTGTTGGTTCCGCAGCAGAAAGCCCGGGGCCCAAAAAGGGCATCGGTGAACACTGGAATCCACAGGGGTTCCCTTGTGCTTCTGAGTGTACCACCTGCCTTCAAGGATCCTGATTGACGAGTATATTACAGTTTTACTGGGTAGGGTCGGATGCAGGTTGAGGTTTTCCTGACCCCAACATCACTATTGTCAACCAAACAAGTATTGTTCCTGCATCAAGTATGTTCCTGCATCTGCAAAAAAAACCCTATAGCATAGTCCACATCTCTCATGTCTCTCATTACAATGATGTTTCAGTGTAGCACGAGAGCACAGCAGATGTAAATCCTTTGAATTGTTTGACTGAACCTTTGACTGATAACATGATAACATGTATGAACATGCAAAATTTACATCTCTATTATCTGACTTACCTCAAAGCTAGGTATTATATGTATACATAGCATTTTAAGAATACTTTTTGCAACCAGACTGTACTACAATAAATTCAAAGTACTCTATGGGATAAGGTGGCTCAAGTGTAAAATGACAGAATGCACTTTGGACGAAATTGTGTTTTTAAGGTATTGTATAATTAATTATGTCAATTACGTCAGTGTACAAGCCCCAGTTTCAGATTAATAGGTGTAAAAAGTTTTGTTAATTAACTAAAATTAACTGTTTTTCAAACAAATGTGCACTTTATACCATTTTATAAATAAAAATCAGCTAAGCACCCATTTAAAATGTGGCCCAATCAAAACAACAAAAAAATATGTTGGTTTCATCTTAATAATTCAGGTAAGAAGAAAATATCTTGCAAATTGTTATTTGACAAAGGCAATACCTCATGAAAATAACTCCTGGAGTACTGCATTGATGAACATTCCTTGTGGTTTAAGGTGATAAAATGTTTTAGTTCATATACACCTTTAGTGAATAAACCCTTGTATGTGACACCTTGATGTGTGTATGTTTTTTATTTTGAAGCTTTCTAAAAAATCCGGGCTTCATAGCTTTAAGAAACAATGAAAGCAAAGAAGACCCCATGGGAAAATCGCATGTAAGAGAATAAAGATTTACAGCATATAACGAAGGCAAATTTGTACAACTTCTGAATTTTTATAGCCCGCTGTCTGAGAGCCTGCTTAAATTTGATGTTCTCTTTAAGTCAATTTATTTAATTGAAGGTTTGTAAATCTGTAAATTTGCAGGCTTGTGAATCCAATTTACACAAAACTAAGCAGTATAATTTGCATATGTTTGGCGAAAGTATAAGTTAACAACAAAATGACACTGCATCGTGCATGTCTGCAATAACAGACCAAATGTGCTATGGCAGATCGTTGCAGGGAGAAAAATTGTATATCAATTGCTACGGGATTGCTGAATACCTGCATATCATTTTGGCTCTACAAATTCATTAGAAGAATTTTTGTTTTACAGTTCAGTCTGGTGGATAGTTATTTTAAATGTGTGCAGCATTACTGATAAAGGAAATCTTGAGCTGGTTATAAAGATAGGAAAAGTTCTGTAGAAAATGTTTTGGTCACTATTAAGTGTCTTGAAACTATATAGGTATGGGATCCCATACACAGTATTCAGAAAGCTCCAAATTAAGGGAAACTTATCAACCAACCCAATTTTAATTTAAAAGAATCAAGTTTTTAAAAAGTATTTCCTTTCTATCTGTAATAAAACAGTACCTTGTACTTCAGTTGTACTTGATCTCAGTTAGGATATAAATAATTCTGAGGAAAAATCATCCTATTGGATTAAAGTTTTTTTATGGTAGAAAAAGAATGGTGATGTCAATTATGGATAAAAAACCCTTACCCCAGGTCCAGAGCTGCCAGGCTTACTGGGGGGATTCAGGGAAAAAGGAGCAATGGTCTTTGAAGAAGGTGTTTTACAAGCGCCTCACACAACACAGAACCCATCTGAAGTGTGGACAGGGGGCTGGTGAAGTTGAAAGTAGCCAGTGAGAATAAACTGGAGCAAAGTACCAAGCGGTTCAGGTAGAATCATAGTCAACAGATCAGAGGTGGGCAGCATAGATTCATACTCACAATCGGGCCAAAGGGTTAAGGCAGGCAGAAGGCAACGAAGTCCAGTAGGCAAGCAGAAGGTCACAAGAGGAAATCAATGGAAAAATAAGGCTAGGCTTCTGGAAACAACCAAGACAACCAGGCAATGAACCAAGCCTTTAGCATCCTTTAAATAGGCAGAATTAGCTCCAAAATGGGAGGGGTGAGTCAGAACATCTTTGCATATGCGTCAAAATGTCCTTGCGTCCAAAAAGTCACATATCGACGCTCGTGTGCAGGTGCACATCTGTGCACCGATTTGTGCACCTGTTCATGCATTTGAAGGACTGTGGAGAGAGAGCCCGGAAAAAGGAGTGTGCCCGAGGATGCTGATACAGATGAGTATCCTCACAAAGAGCATTCAGGATAACAGATTCTATACTTGATTTTTGTTTTGACATTAATTAGGATTTTTTTTTAGATGAGGAAATGTCATTCTTGTATTTGTGAACTTTCCAGAGAGATTTCTGTTTAATGGATCTCATACTATGCCCTATGATTATTATTATTATTATTATTATTAATAAAAATATATCCAGCAGATACTTTTTGAGTTTAATAGCATTGAAATAAATATACTACAGGGTAGCTTGACATCCAAGGAAAACAGCCACATAAGCTGTGAGTTGGGGAGATCTAGTAATGGAGGAGAGAGACAGGTCCCATACTTACCACAACTGAGCTACAAGCAGAGGGGAGGGTGGACAAAACGAAAAATAAACTACCCCTGGTACAAATGGCTGCCTCTACATGAACTCTGGCCCTCACTTCATATCCAAGATGGCACCTTAAATTAGAGCAGCAGCCCATATTACACAGCAGAAAGTATAAATTGCACTCTTGAACACTACAAAACAATACACAAGGAAATAGTAATGCTAGCCTAAATTACTTACTGATTTACTGATTATCTGAAACACTTGTAGACCTGACAAAGAAACTTGCGCACGTCACCTAGAGCAAAAAAACAAGGAAACTGTAAGTTTACACAACAAGTATATTGATGGATATACAAATCTAGAAGAAGACATTCAAAGATTCACTGTCACGTTCGGCACCCTATATCCAGAACACAAGCTAAGCTCCCTGGTCTCGGCTCTCACTTCTTCCTTTAACCGCCGCCTTTCACCTCGGGAAGAGCCCTCGGCTAATCGGATGCCGCCAGGTCTTAATTGAGAGAAGAGTTAAGCTTAACGGTTCTGGGCGAGCAAAGGAGCACGATAGTCTCACCAGGATACTAGAAGGAAGAACACCACCAGAAATAGGCAGGCCGGACCAGCACAAGCAGAGAATTGTCAGACAGGCTGGAATCGAATTGGAGAAAGTAGAAAAGTCGGAGAACAGGCAAAGGATTAGGATTGGAGAGATCAGCGTAATCACAGACAGGCAGGGTCAGGATTGGAGAGGTCAGAGTAGTAAGTAGGCAGGCAAGGGTCAAAACCAGTAGATCGGATAGAAAACACAATAACAAGGCACCAAGGAACTTAACAAATTGAACCTAACAACGGGCAACTTGCTAACACTGAACTCCCCTTTTATATTTTGAATCTCACACCAAATGCGCAATGACGTCATCACACTGGAGCATAAACCAGGAAGCGTGCCATAGAGGAACTGGACACCAAAGGAACAAAACGCATGCGGCGGGCGTCCCCGGGGGGCACGGTGGGCACCCCCGCATGCCAGGGGGCACACTACTGGACGTCCAGGGTAAGCGGAGTCTATTACATTCACTAGTTAATTAGCAGAAATTAAATACTGCAATACAACATAGGTAGAATAAGGGGCATCCCAGAAGAAATACACCACAAAGAACTGCTAGTGTATTTTACCACTGTATTCCAGGTAATCATGGAAAAATAGATAGAGCCACAGGCTATACAAAAGCAAGACTGCCCTCCCTTCAAAACATGGCATGCAAGTACTGAAACACTTAAAACTAAGGGAGGACAAAGCAGAAAAACACTCAAACCAAAAAGACTCTTACAAGACTGGCACCAAACAAGGCAATCACTGGACAGGTCAATGCCAGAAGTTCTAATTCACCAGCACCCTGGAAAACACGAAGCATTAACTAACCGGTCATCCTCTAGTCAAGAAAATTTTCTTAATGGGCACAACAATCTCTACCCCAGTCAAAAGGAGCAAAATAATCTAGTAGTCCATCTCTCCCCCAACCCTGTATATATTTTTGTTTCTGCTGCTTTCTATCTTTTCTTTCCCTTTTTCTCTCGTCCCATACTATACCCTCCATTTTCTCCCAGATAAGACAAAACAGAAGGCACATGCCTTCAATATGTACCAGTCAAGAGAAAGAAGATTTGCATTCTGCCAAGAAACCAAAGCAACATATACTGTATGTCACAGGGAAAACCACTTTAGAACATTCTGCATATGGGTGAGTCAAACTCAACCACTTATCCACAATCCATGTCACATAATGCCAAAGAAAGTGACATCACATAACACCAATGGACTCAACTGAAAAAAAATTCAGGAAATAGCAACTTAATCAGCTCCACAAATACTATACATATAGGAAACCCATATAGAAAATGGCAAACCTGCTAACTTTAGCACACAGAATTTCCCAAATAAAAATTACTGTATATCAAATAAAGGTATAGGACCTTTTATCAAGAATGCTTTGAACCTGGGGTTCTCCAGATAAGGGGTATTTCTGTAATTTGGATTGCCATACACTAGGGGAGTTGTTTATCAAAGGTAGTAGTTTTTTTTACCCAAAAAAAAATCTAGTTTTTGAGGGTAGTTTCAGTAAAATGTCGAATTTTTCGGGTTTAAAAAAAACTCAAATTTTTCTAGATTTATTATCTCACTCTGAGAGCAATCAGTATTCTAATTCTTTACAATCCTGACGCAGATATCAAGAGTTATAAAATGTCTTGTGAAAATGAGAGAGACTACACCCAAATGTCCCACTTGGTCTGATCACATGCCACTAAGAGGCCTTTGAAGATTAATTAAGAAAATAAATAACTAAGCAATAGTAAACTAGTAAAACTGTATAGAGGCTTGAGCCACCTACTTTCAACTCACCCAAACTGCAGAAACACAAATCAGCTTTATGTTGTGAGCACACAAAGCAACATTCAGAAGGCATTTATTATAGGATGCATCTACACATAAAGAACAAAAATCCCATAAACGACTTCACTACGCATTCTAGAGTGCCCAGTTGGCTAGCCTACCTCTGCTAGAACAATTAAATAAACTACAGCCTCAAAAGCAGGAAATGGACATTAAGAAACTTGAATGTAAACTTCATAGATTTAAATTAACAAGATACACAAAGGGCAGCAAACCTTTGAAACAGCTAGCAAAGCTACATGTACCTATACAAAAACAAACCACAACAGCAACAGACTATCTACTTAATAATTTAAAAAAACATGAGCAACCGGAAAACAAAAAGTTAATATTAAACACCTCAATTAAACAAATGAATTCTTAGATGCAAAGCAATGCAGCCTGGCAAAGCACCCTGACCAGGCAGGCTTTATCTCCTTTGCTAACTATTGCCCAGTATTACTCCAAAACAATGACTTAAAATGATACACCAAAGGCATAACTAAAATACTAAAAGACTAGCTGAAGGTGACTTCCAGCAACAGATCATGCATGTGGATCAGTCAAGATTCACTAAAACAATGGACCAAACAACTTAGCATACTACTCTCACCAGCAAAGGCATTTGATAAGAAGGGTCCATTAGAAATATATGTTAAGAATTCTTTAAGCCTATGGAATGTTCACACTGAACCTGAAAGTCAACAACATGGGCTTTATTATTTTCATCATTCATAAAGGCATTTTCTTTTTCTCTAAATTACTGAAACTGCATTATACTTAATGTTGGCTATGCTAGAATAAACCCTTAATGATACAATATACAATACTGTATATTGTATATAGCCTTTTTTCTGTTGTTTATTTTTCACTAGCCTTAAGGAATCATGCTCCAATGTATGAATATTCCCCTTATCAAAAAACTGCAGATAGTAAGCATTTCAGGTAATAGATTTTATACCTGTATGATTTTTCACTACTAATTTGTTAAACCTGCAATAGAACAGTGCCAAAAACTGGTCTGTTGCATGAGAATGATAAAACAGCCCCTTTACATGTATCTATTGTCCTGTCTATGTCATAATGCTTATTTAATACCAATTAATTTTAGAAAAAAGACCATCGCTAGAGCCAACGATGCATCTCACAATAAACTGAAACATAGGCATGGATAATCACAGTTTTTAAAAATGTGTATGCCTTTAATTATTTTCTGTTAAATATGTAGATAACATTTACTACTCCCTAATGTAAGAACATTGTGCACAGTACAAGGACACTGTTTTATTATTTGCTAAACTATTCCTATTAATATATGTAGTTTAATTTCTGTATCTGAAACATCCTACTGCCTAATGAATTCACAAGAGAATCCAGAGCACACTGACTTACACATGCTAATTGAATTACATCAGGTTTCAATTAACTAACTAACCAATTTCAAAATAATTAATGATCTGCAGAATCTGCAAGCACAGATGCATACAGAAAAAAAAAACAACCAGGTTTTTTAATCTTTGCAATATGATTACAGCACAGGACACTCAGAACAGTTTGTGATATTTGTCAGTTAGACTAGAATATTTAACCCAGCAAGTGAACACACTTTATTGCTCAGTAACTAGTGAAGAATAAAAAAATTGCATTTTTAAAGTCAGTTTCTGAATCACTGTAAATAATGGTAGTGATATTTCAGATCAAATGGTTAGAGGAGGACAAGGTGCTCCAGAATTAGTTGTAAAGTTACTCATCAAACAGTGAAAGTGGTCCGGGTGCACCAGCCCCAGACCCCCAGCTTCGGGGAGCGGTACAGCAGAAGATAAAGAAGCAGGGCTGACCGGCACTCAAACGGATCCACAAGACCAGAGATATTCAGTTAAAAAATACATTTATTGGTAGAAAAATTAAAATGATAGTTTCATCTCCATCCACCCTGAGCGTTTCACACTCTTCAGGGTGCTTAGTCATGGGAAATTCATTTAAACATTAAATAAACCCAATAGCTTCCAATTGGGATTAATTATATCTTAGTTAGGATCAAGTACAATCTACTGTTTTATTATTACAGAGAAAAAGGAAATCATTTTTAAAAATTTGGATTATTTGGATAAAATGGAGCTTTCTGGATATCGGGTTTCTGGATAAGGGATCCTATACCTGTATAAGACTTCCTCAAACACCTGCCATGACACTAAAATGCAATAGTTCAAATGCATAAAATTGCATAAAATTGCAATTTTACCAAACTGAGATGTTTGCTTATTTATTTCAAAATTTGGATCAAAAATAAACTGTCAAAAACAAATCCAATACTCATTATTTCCAATGTGTCTAAAAACTTTGCTTTTGCACCTGGGCAGTAACCCATAGCAACCAATCAGTGATTAGCTTTTTTCAGTCAGCTGCAGGTGGAACACTGAAAGCAATAATCTGATTGGTTGGCAATGGTTATTGCTCAGGTGCAAATTTGCCCAGTTTTTACAATCAAGAACCTTGTTCTTCTGATTGATATGTGTTGCTGTGTTCCTGTTAACAACTGTTCCCATTATCAATTGACTGCTACATGGACTGACCTCTGACTGAATTTGACCACATCTCTGGGAGTTCCTGTTCAGTAGGGATGTAGCGAACGTCGGAAAAAAAGTTCGCGAACATATTCGCGAACTTGCGCAAAAACGCGAGCGGTTCGCGAACGGTTCGCGAACCCCATAGACTTCAATGGGAAGGCGAACTTTAACATCTAGAAAAGACATTTCTGGCCAGAAAAATGATTTTAAAGTTGTTTAAAGGGTGCAACGACCTGGACAGTGGCATGCCAGAGGGGGATCAAGGGCAAAATGTATCTGAAAAATCTGCCTGTGTGTGCTTGGAAGAGATAGTGTAGGGGGAGAGCTGTTAGTGATTTCAGGGACAGATGATAGTAAGTTTGCTGGCTAGTAATCTGCTTGATACTGCTCTGTATTGGAGGGACAGAAGTCTGCAGGGATTTGAGGGACATTTTAGCTTAGGTAGCTTTGCTGGCTAGTAATCTACTGTTCTCTTTAAACAACTGCCATACGTTGACCTTGTAGGCATTGTTTGCCCAGTTTTTTTGGACGCAGCCACTGAAGCACAGTTGCCAGAAAAAATATGCCATATAAATGCTGAAAATAGTCATTTTTCGCCATACGTTGACCTTGTAGACATTGTTTGCCCAGTTTTTTTGGACGCAGCCACTGAAGCACAGTTGCCAGAAAAATTATGCCATATAAATGCTGAAAATATAAATTTTTTTGGTTGCAGCCACTGAAGCACAGAGGCCAGAAAAATTATGCCATATAAATGCAGAAAATATGCATTTTTTTGGTCGCAGCCACTGAAGCACAGTTGACAGAAAAATTATGCCATATAAATGCTGAAAATATAAACTTTTTTGGTTGCAGCCACTGAAGCACAGAGGCCAGAAAAATTATGCCATATAAATGCAGAAAACATGCATTTTTTTGGTCGCAGCCACTGAAGCACAGTTGACAGAAAAATTATGCCATATAAATGCTGAAAATATAAATTTTTTTGGTTGCAGCCACTGAAGCACAGAGGCCAGAAAAATTATGCCATATAAATGCAGAAAATATGCATTTTTTTGGTCGCAGCCACTGAAGCACAGTTGCCAGAAAAAATATGCCATATAAATGCTGAAAATAGTCATTTTTTGCCATATACGTTGAGTCAACGTATGGCAAAAAATGACTATTTTCAGCATTTATATGGCATATTTTTTCTGGCCTCTGTGCTTCAGTGGCTGCGGCCAAAAAAACTGGGCAAACAATGCCTACAAGGTCAACGTCGTTGACCTTGTAGGCATTGTTTGCCCAGTTTTTTTGGCCGCAGCCACTGAAGCACAGAGGCCAGAAAAAATATGCCATATAAATGCTGAAAATAGTCATTTTTTTGGTCGCAGCCACTGAAGCACAGTTGCCAGAAAAATTATGCCATATAAATGCTGAAAATATAAATTTTTTTGGTTGCAGCCACTGAAGCACAGAGGCCAGAAAAATTATGCCATATAAATGCAGAAAATATGCATTTTTTTGGTTGCAGCCACTGAAGCACAGAGGCCAGAAAAATTATGCCATATAAATGCAGAAAATATGCATTTTTTTGGATGCAGCCACTGAAGCACAGTTGCCAGAAAAAATATGCCATATAAATGCTGAAAATAGTCATTTTTTGCCATACGTTGACCTTGTAGACATTGTTTGCCCAGTTTTTTTGGTTGCAGCCACTGAAGCACAGAGGCCAGAAAAAATTAAACCAGTAGGGTTTGCACCCTAGTTTGTAACGGTGGCGGAGGGAGGAGGAGGACGCTAAAGGACAGCTGTGTGTGGAGTCATGAGGCTTGAAGAGAAGGACAGCTGCATAGAAGTCAGAACAAGTCTTCCGGCGTGCAGTAACCCTCCGAGATCCACCCCTCATTCATTTTAATAAAGGTCAGGTAATCGACACTTTTGTGACCTAGGCGAGTTCTCTTCTCAGTTACAATCCCTCCTGCTGCACTGAAGGTCCTTTCTGAGAGCACACTTGAGGCTGGGCAAGACAAGAGGTTCATGGCAAATTGTGACAGCTCTGGCCACAGATCAAGCCTGCGCACCCAGTAGTCCAGGGGTTCATCGCTCCTCAGAGTGTCGATATCTGCAGTTAATGCCAGGTAGTCCGCTACCTGCCGGTCGAGGCGTTCTTTGAGGGTGGATCCAGAAGGGTTGTGGCGCTGCCTTGGACAGAAAAACATTTGCATGTCTGACGTTACAGACTGGCCAAAGGGCTTTGTCCTTGCAGGTGTGCTCGTGGCAGGATTACTGGCACCTCTGCCCCTGGAATGTTGATGAGTTCCTGAAGTGACATCACCCTTAAAAGCATTGTACAACATGTTTTGCAGGCTGGTTTGTAAATGCCGCATCTTTTCGGACTTGTGGTATGTTGGTAACATTTCTGACACTTTATGCTTGTACCGAGGGTCTAGTAGCGTTGCGACCCAGTACAGGTCCTTCTCCTTAAGCCTCTTGATACGGGGGTCCTTCAACAGGCATGACAGCATGAAAGACCCCATTCTCACAAGGTTGGATGCAGAGCTATCCATCTCCGCTTCCTCATTATCAAGGACTGCATCATCCACGGTCTCCTCCCCCCAGCCACGTACAAGACCAGGGGTCCCCAAAAGGTCACCACTAGCCCCCTGGGAAGCCTGCTCCTGTTGGTCCTCCTCCTCCTCCTCCACAAAGCCACCTTCCTCCTCTGACTCCACTTCTGGCACCTCTCCCTGCGTTGCAGCAGGTGCCTGGGTTCGTTCTGGTGATTCCGACCAGAAATCGTGCGCTTCCAGCTCCTCGTCACGCTGGTCTACAGCCTCATCTGTCACTCGTCGCACGGCACGCTCCAGGAAGAAAGCGAAGGGTATTAGGTCGCTGATGGTGCCTTCGGTGCGACTGACCATATTTGTCACCTCTTCAAAAGGTCGCATGAGCCTGCAGGCATCGCGCATAAGCACCCAGTAACGGGGGAAAAAAATCCCCAGCTGTGCAGATCCAGTCCTACCACCCAGTTCAAAAAGGTACTCGTTGACGGCCCTTTGTTGTTGCAGCAGACGTTCCAACATAAGGAGCGTTGAATTCCAGCGAGTCTGGCTGTCAGAAATCAAACGCCTGACTGGCATGTTGTAGCGCTGCTGAATGTCAGCAAGGCGTGCCATGGCTGTGTAGGAACGTCTGAAATGGGCCGACACCTTTCTGGACTGGGTGAGAACGTCCTGGAATCCTGGGTACTTGGAGACAAAACGTTGGACTATTAAATTTAACACATGTGCCATGCAGGGCACATGTGTTAAATTGCCTAGTCTCAACGCTGCCAACAGATTGCTTCCATTGTCACACACCACTTTTCCGATCTGCAGTTGGTGTGGGGTCAGCCACCGATCGGCCTGTGACTGCAGAGATGACAGGAGTACAGATCCGGTATGGTTTTTGCTTTCCAGGCACGTCATCCCCAAGACAGCGTGACAACGGCGTACCTGGCACGTCGAATAGCCTAGGGGGAGCTGGGGGTGCACAGGTGTGGAGGAGGAGAAGGAGGACCCAGCAGCAGAGTAAGAAGAAGAAGAAGACGAGGTAGAGAGCGATGGAGGAGTAGAGGTGGTGGCAGAACCGCGTGCAATCCGTGGCGGTGACACCAACTCCACTGTTGTTGTTGAGCTACCCATTCCCTGCTTCCCAGCCATTACCAAGTTCACCCAGTGGGCAGTGTAGGTGACATACCTGCCCTGACCATGCTTGGAGGACCATGCGTCAGTAGTCATATGGACCTTTGGCCCAACACTAAGTGACAGAGATGCGGTAACTTGGCTCTGCACATGTTGGTACAGGTGTGGTATTCCCTTTTTAGAAAAAAAATTGCGGCTGGGTACCTTCCACTGCGGTGTCCCAATTGCTACAAATTTGCGGAAGGCCTCAGAGTCCACCAGCTGGTATGGTAAAAGCTGGCGGGCTAAGAGTGCAGACAAGCCAGCTGTCAGACGCCGGGCAAGGGGTGACAGTCAGACATTGGCTTCTTACGCTCAAACATGGCCTTCACAGAAACTTGGCTGGTGGCAGATGACTGGAATGGGAACAGGTGGTCAAGGTGGAAGGCGGAGTGGAGGGTGGTTCAGACGGGTCAAGGAGAGCAGAGGTAGAGCAGTAAGATGCTGGACCAGAAGGAGTGTGGCTTTTAGTTTGCCTGTTGCCTTTGAGGTGTTGCTCCCAAAGTGCTTTGTGCTTGCCGCTCATGTGCCTTCGCATAGAAGTTGTACCTATGTGGCTGTTGGGCTTACCAAGGCTCAGTTTCTGACTGCACTCATTGCAAATTACAATGCTTTTGTCAGAGGCACACACATTAAAAAAATCCCACACTGCTGACTTTTTGGAAGTGTGCGATCTGGCGGTAACAGTAGAAGTTGGCGGAGTTGGCGGTATTGGCGGCAATGGCGGGTGCGTTGGCCGGCTGAACACAGGTGCCGATACATGTTGTTGCCCTGCTGATCCCTGCGGGCTGTCCTCCCTGCTTCTTCTAAGTCTTATTCTCCTACTGCCTCTCTGACTCTCCGTCTCTCCATCTGAACTACCCTCCTCTTGCTCTCTTCTACTAGGCACCCACAAAACATCAATCTCCTCATCATCATTCTCCTCAGATGCATCAATTTCTTCTGACACATCACAGAAGGAAGCAGCAGCGGGGACCTCCTCCTCATCACTCATTATGTCCATCTCTATCGTGTTCTCTGCCAGAATTAAATCTGGTGTAAGGTCCTCATCTCCTTCATCTTCTTCTGGCAATAATGGTTGCGCA
Source organism: Xenopus laevis (assembly GCF_017654675.1). Taxonomy (NCBI): domain Eukaryota; kingdom Metazoa; phylum Chordata; class Amphibia; order Anura; family Pipidae; genus Xenopus; species Xenopus laevis. The sequence continues at coordinate 75,850,156 of NC_054373.1, read as the reverse complement.
TTACTCAGTTCAAGAAACTCATTGGAAAATAACTCCTCTGACCCCAGTGAAGAAGGGGCACCGGTGGTGGAGGAAGTGTTACGTGGGGTGGCCATAGCAGTGGAGGATGAGGAGGATGTTGTGGTAAAGTTAGAAACGGTAGAGGATGGGGTGTGCTGTGTAAGCCAGTCAACTACCTCTTCAGCATTTTGGGAGTTCAGGGTCATTGGCTTTTTAAAACTGGGCAATTTGCTAGGGCCACAGGATTGCATAGCAGCACGGCCCCTAGCACGGCCTCTGCGTGGCGGCCTGCCTTTGCCTGGCATTATTTTTAAAAAAACAACAACAACAACAAAAACTCAGTTGGTTTTTCTGGAAACGATAATACACACAGCTAGATGGCGGGTTGAAGAAAACACTGTGCAAATAATGCCTACAAAGTCAACGTATACACTACTACAGCGGTGGATACGGATTACGTAAAATATATGAATGCTGCTTGAAAAAAAGTAACTCAAGTGGTTTTTCTAGAGACGATAATATTATCAATATTTAGACAAAATGTGAACAAGCTCACACAGCTCGATGGCGGGTTGAAGAAAACACTGTGCAAATAATGCCTACAAGGCCAACGTATACACTACTACAGCGGTGGATACGGATTACGTAAAATATATGAATGCTGCTTGAAAAAAGTGACTCCGGTGTTTTTTCTGGAGACGGTAATATTATGGATATTTAGACAAGATGGAACAAGGTCACACAGCTCGATGGCGGGTTGAAGAAAACAGTGTGCAAATAATGCCTACAAGGCCAACGTATACACTACTACAGCGGTGGATACGGATTACGTAAAATATATGAATGCTGCTTGAAAAAAGTGACTCCGGTGTTTTTTCTGGAGACGGTAATATTATGGATATTTAGACAGAATGGGAACAAGGTCACACAGCTCGATGGCGGGTTGAAGAAAACAGTGTGCAAATAATGCCTACAAGGTCAACGTATACACTACTACAGCGGTGGATACGGATTACGTAAAATATATGAATGCTGCTTGAAAAAAAGTAACTCAAGTGGTTTTTCTAGAGACGATAATATTATCAATATTTAGACAAAATGTGAACAAGGTCACACAGCTCGATGGCGGGTTGAAGAAAACAGTGTGCAAATAATGCCTACAAGGTCAACGTATACACTACTACAGCGGTGGATACGGATTACGTAAAATATATGAATGCTGCTTGAAAAAAAGTAACTCAAGTGGTTTTTCTAGAGACGATAATATTATCAATATTTAGACAAAATGTGAACAAGCTCACACAGCTCGATGGCGGGTTGAAGAAAACACTGTGCAAATAATGCCTACAAGGCCAACGTATACACTACTACAGCGGTGGATACGGATTACGTAAAATATATGAATGCTGCTTGAAAAAAGTGACTCCGGTGTTTTTTCTGGAGACGGTAATATTATGGATATTTAGACAGAATGGGAACAAGGTCACACAGCTCGATGGCGGGTTGAAGAAAACAGTGTGCAATAATTGCCTACAAGGCCAACGTATACACTACTACAGCGGTGGATACGGATTACGTAAAATATATGAATGCTGCTTGAAAAAAGTGACTCCGGTGTTTTTTCTGGAGACGGTAATATTATGGATATTTAGACAGAATGGGAACAAGGTCACACAGCTCGATGGCGGGTTGAAGAAAACAGTGTGCAAATAATGCCTACAAGGCCAACGTATACACTACTACAGCGGTGGATACGGATTACGTAAAATATATGAATGCTGCTTGAAAAAAGTGACTCCGGTGTTTTTTCTGGAGACGGTAATATTATGGATATTTAGACAGAATGGGAACAAGGTCACACAGCTCGATGGCGGGTTGAAGAAAACAGTGTGCAAATAATGCCTACAAGGCCAACGTATACACTACTACAGCGGTGGATACGGATTACGTAAAATATATTATGGCTGCTTGAAAAAAGTGACTCCGGTGTTTTTTCTGGAGACGGTAATATTATGGATATTTAGACAGAATGTGAACAAGGTCACACAGCTCGATGGCGGGTTGAAGAAAACAGTGTGCAAATAATGCCTACAGGGCAAATAATGCCTAAAAGGTCAACTTATACACTACTACAGCGGTAGTAAAATAAAAAAAAGTAAAATAAAAAAAAAATGAATATTAAAAAAAAAAAAATTAAAGTTGGTGCTGCTGAACTACTAGGAGCAGCAGATTAGCACACCAGTCCCACTCCCCAACACTGCTAGACTAATAGCACTGGGCTCTTATAGTAGTAGTAGTAGTAGTAGTAGTAAAACAACAAAAAAATAAATAAAAGCAGTCCTTACAAGGACTACTGTTATTGCAGCAGTCAGCAGATGAGATTAGAAGCAGGACAGCTGCCCACTGCAGCTACATACAGAGCACTGCAGTAGAAGGTAGATTACTAGCCAGCAAAGCTACCTAAGCTTAAATGTCCCTCAAACCCCTGCAGACTTCTGTCCCTCCAATAACAGAGCAGTATCAAAACGATTACTAGCCAGCAAACTTTCAACTGTCCCTGAAATCACTAACAGGCAGCAGCTCTCTCCCTACACTATCTCTTCAGCACACACAGGCAGAGTGAAAAAACGCTGCAGGGCTTCGGTTTTTATAGGGAAGGGGAGTGGTCCAGGGGAGAGCTTCCTGATTGGCTGCCATGTACCTGCTGGTCTGGGGTGAGAGGGCAAAAAAAAGCGCCAACAATGGCGAACCCAAAATGGCGAACGTCGCGCGACGTTCGCGAACTTCCGGCGAGCGCGAACACCCGATGTTCGCGCGAACAAGTTCGCCGGCGAACAGTTCGCGACATCTCTACTGTTCAGCACTCTTGCCATTCCTCCACTGAGCCCAGACCTGTTTCCAACCTCAGGTGCTGATTCTCTTGTGGGACTTGTAGGAGAGGCTTATTAAATCTTTTGTGCCTCCTTGATCAGGTACATGATATTCCTGCATTGAAATCCATTTTCCAGAAGAGCAAACAGATGTTAATATTTAATTCTGAAATTTGACATTGGACTAGACATGTCAGTTTCCCAGGTGCCCCCAGTCATGTGCTCTGATAAACTTCAGTAACTCTATACTGCTGTACTCTCCCTCCCCAGCAGCCCATTGGCAGAACAATGGGAAGGAAACCAAATACCAGCTCCCTGACAGTTGCATTGCTAAAAATGTTCCCATGCCCCGCCTAGTGGTAGATATGAGAACAGCAATCAATAGTAAAAATCCAAGTCTGGCTAACTCATGTTGCAACTCCTTCAATTGAGTAGGAGCCTGTCTTAAAGGAACAGTAACACCAAAAAATGTAAGTGTTTTAAAGTAATGAAAATATCATGTACTGTTGCCCTGCACTGGTAAAACTGTTCTGTTTGCTTCAGAAACACTACTATAGTTCATATAAACAAGATGCTGTGGAGCAATGGCGGAAATTGAAAAACGGCTATATGGCACAGGTTAACGAACGGATAACAGATAAAACCATTAGACAGACAGGGCTTATCTTCTATCTGCTGTGTAACCTGAGCTTTTTCTCCTTTGAATGGCTGCCCCCATTGCTACACAGCAGCTTATTTATATAAACAATAGTAGTGTTTCTTAAGCAAACACAGCAGTTTTACCAGTGCAGGGCAACACTGCATTATATTTTCATTACTTTAAAACACTTTTATTTTTTGACGTTACTGTTCCTTTAAGCCATTACCATTGTGAAGTACTGTCTCTTTCTGAAAGCACATGCCCAGGCAAAATGACCTGAGATGGCTGCCTACACACCAATATTTCAGCTAAAAAATACATTTATTGGTTCAAAAATAAACATTTTAATGGTAGAATGAATTATGTGCAATGTAAACACTCTAATTTAGCAATAAAACTATATCATAAAAATCACAACAAAATCCCTTTAAATAGCTATCAAACAGCAGTAACAGTAGAGAATACTTATTTGCCGAATAAACAAAACTCTGTTATACTAACACTTTATTACAGTATACACTAACAAAATGTTAAGATAGCAGTGTTAGACTTTCACAGAACGGCAAGTAGGAAAAAATACACAGCCTAAGTAATTCCAAGTAATTATTTGGTACAGTGAAGAATTACAGCTATTCAGGCAGAAACACCTTTCAATCAAACAGCACAGGCAGGTTAAATTAAAGTTGGGTCTGTGTCCAAAGAATGAGATGATGGCCTCTCCTGAGGAATCAATCTTAGATTGAGGGAAATCTAAAAATAATGTGCTGGAACAACATTGTTATCAATAAATGGCTTCCCTTGCATTACCAGTTGTAAAACAAATATATAATTTTATTGGCTTTCCTTATAAGATTTGAAAACTAGCCAATCAGACAAATAAGACCAATAACATCATCAGTTCTCATCAGCTCTCATAAATGATGGCTACATCTAAGCAAACTGCTACCTCAAGGGCATAGCCTGTGACACTAACAAAAAATACCAAATGCTATGAATCGATAATGTTAACTCAATGTTACATTGATTATCAAAGACACTTGATTACATGCTGTGAATGAAACCCCTATGTAACTAGGATATGTATAAGAATGTTTCTAAAACAATTTAATTTTGTTGTATTTAATAATACAAGTATGGTATTCATTTTCCGGAAACCCATTATCTAGGAAGCTCTGAATTACTGAAAGGCTGTCTTCCATAGACTCCATTTATCCAAATAATCCAAATTTTTAAAAAGGATTTCATTTTTCTCTGTAGTAATAAAACAGTACATTGTAATTGTTTTCAACTAAGATATAATTAATCACTTCAATTAATAAAACCCAATTAATAAAACCTAACCAGTTTATTTAATGTTTACGTGATTTACTAAGACTTAAGAAGAAGAGCCAAATTACGGAAAGATCCCAAACATTATGGATAACAGGTCTCATACCTGTAATATTTACTTACAATAATGTATTTTTGCATCAAAGTATCCAGATAGGTAGATAATGAAAACATGAGAGTTAAAATCGGAAGAAAAATTAAATTTTTTAAGACGTTGCATAACAAATATACCTTTTAGTATATTGTATTTCCCTTCTAAGCACAAAATCACGATTTTCAAGATTTTTTCGTAATTTTCACCCGAAAACTCCGAAAACCTCTGAGTATTGACCGAAACCCAGCGCACATCAAAAAATCATTGGGATTTCTCCCATTGACTTATATGCAACCTCGACAGGTCTGAGATGCCGCATTTTCAGATAAAGACTTTTCCATCCTCAGGGTTTAATAAATTCCAAAAAAAGTCTGATTTTATATAAAAAAAATCACACATTTTTCATTATTTTTGCATTCAGAGTTTAGTAAATAACCCCCTTAGTGTTGACTTGGGAAGAAAAAAACATGAATTTAAATACTATGGCACCCCATTCCCCGCCCATGTCATGCACCTCTTGTATATGGAAGAAGCAAGCAGCACTACCAAGACAGGAGCCAGCTTTTGTTTGCAAATCCAGAAAGAAGGCAGTTACATTGAGGGCAAAGTATCAGTTTTTTTGTATCTGTGTTTAGGACTTTGATGTTTGCCCTAGTAATACCAAACCCCTTACAATTATATTAAAGTGTAAATTATATTTTCAAATACCATTTAACTTTAGTAAATATTACATACAGTTAATTTTTTGTATATCCTCAAAGTATTCACTGAGAATTGTCACAATTTTACATGGCTTTGAAATAGCTGACAGTGACTGTGAAATTGGCAAAGCATGTCACACTTGAGGACAGGGCTCAAAAGATATGATTACTATGATTTTTTTATGGAGCAGAAAACCCCTTTAATAGCTGGGTGCCAGTTCAGTGCTTGATTTAAGTCTGTACAATTGGGAACCTGGGTGTTTATTCTTATTTCTCTGACCTTTGATATTGATGTTCTTATTATAATTTCCTTTGATCTTTATTTAATACCCTTTTGTACCTACCAGACATTGTACAACAACTTCTTTACTGATGTATAGATTACCCTCTTTGGGTATTTGGGGCATTTTGACCTCCCTTGTCAAATCTTGAAATGTCATGGCTCAGATTAAGCAGGGGGGCATGACTCTTTCCAGATGAGAGGGAAGCTCCTGAAAAGTCTTTTCTGTGTCCAACTTATTGATATGTGTAACTTTGCAAGTAGATCAAATATGTAACCATTTGGCAAAGTTTGCTTGCCATATCCCACCATATAACTCAGTTTAGATAGATCATTTAGACATATCATTATAATAACGTCTTTAACCAAAATAAGTCATGTGACACATTTATATTGATTATGTGATGTGCTGGGATCCATTTATTTGAATCACACTTTTTTTGTAATTTGTATGGCAATTAATAAGCCACAGGTCAAGATGCAACAAGTAAAACATTTATCCACTTAAGTAATATAAGGTGTTAGATTTGCCCAGGTAGCGTAACCCTATAGCAACCAATATAATGTAGAATGCTCTCCTTACCTCCCAGTTTGCACATTTTTCAGTGTAGCAGCAGTTTTGTTCATTAGTACATGTCTGAAGATACCTGGAGATATTTACTTTGTGGGTAAAACTCAATGAAGGCAACAACCATCAAAAGGGTAACAGCATACACAAAAGAGAGGAAATGCTATAATATATAAGCAGACTATATTTATCGTAATTATTTTGTATGTAGAACACAGGTTTTCTATAAAACCTTAAAAAACATCATTAGAGCTCATTACTTGATAGCTAGCAAAGTTTAAAAAAAGATCCCAGAAAAGATGCACAGAAAACAATGTTAATAGTGAAGGATTACACAAAGGTCATCACATGTACACCTAGGCTCTGCAGATCTCTAGCATGGGCTTTGGTGACCTCCAGATTTTCAAGCAGCAGATCTGTCATTCAGCCAGTTTTTGGCTAAGGTCAAGGTGGTTGTCCTCCTTGACTTCCCGAGTGGTCTCATTTTAGAAGAGGGGTGTTGAGAGTATTTATAGTGTTGGAAATCCACCTTTTTTTCTGTAGGAACCAAAAGTTCATTGCTGCTCCTAGCATCCTTAAGACAACCTGGGACATTGCATGACAATCTCTGAAGAGTTACTCCTTCTCTTCCAAATGGGTGCTTATAATATTATGCCCCTGGACATACAGTATGTAGAAAATATTATTTTTCCAAAATAGTGTGACAATTTAATGTAATAACTAAACAGGTCTGCAGGTCAGATTATATACTCTTTGTTATACTCCAAACAGTTCTTCTGATTGGAGTAAAACTACGATACAGATCATCGTCTGATGATAGAGGAATGTTAGATGTTGAATCATACCATCATACCATGAGAGTAATTTTTTTTTTTGCTATGACCCATTGTTCAGCTTTTAGTATCTGAGTATTTACAGACAGTATAAAATAAGACTAAGAAGTGCATATATAGCATCTTACAGTCAATTTATTTCAGTTATGGTGAAGAATGCTCAGGGATTCAGTCTAAAAAAAGGTCAGTATGCATCACTCTTTTGCAAGTTGTCATTGTTCTTCTCAGTAGATGGGAAACATCACAATTAAGTAATGCAGGAAGGCTTAGCTTTCTCAAGTCATGACCCAAACTGCTGCTACAAATAAAACATATGGAAGTTTTTCTTACATTCTTATTCCAAGAAAGTTTTGTCCTAATTAGTCACTCTGTGGTCTACTCTTCAGGATGCTGTTTTGGATAACACAACAGATGTAAATGTACGAGAAAAATATTAAAAATATTTTATGTGCATGAAAATTATACAACAATGAGCCAGATTCAATTCAGTGAGAAAAAGGTATCTCATGTTTTATCATGACAACTCATGGATGAGATTCAATTTGAGGAGAAAATACTTTTCTCCAAATTCAGTTTCAGTTTTTTTCCCATAGGCTTTAATTGAGTTTTCACATGATAAACCATGAGATAAGTTTTTCTGAATTGAATTGCATCTCAAATTGATTCTTGTCCATGCCTTTTCACGTGATAAACTGTTTTCTCACTGAATTGAATCTGGCCCAATGTATGTGATTTGACCTTTGCATTTTTTCAGCATATTGGAGAGAGCAAATGATTTTGATTAGTTCTACAATCCTCATCCTCACATACAAGTGAAGTGTTACATAAAATAGTATTGTACTGAAGCATTTGAGTATATTTCTGTTAAAGATAATCCTGTCTTGGTTTAGTATACCAAAATTATAGTATATACCCTCAAAGTTGTAAAATATTGGGCAATTTATTCTTATGTGCAGTGGAGTTTAGATTTGGATATTTAGTTTAAAGCAGAATGGAATTATATACAGTAATTGTGTTACTAGTATAAAGACTGTATTTTAACAAACAAGCAAATGTGCATAGTAAAATCAAACAGATTACAAATTCATTTAGCATATGACTAATTTATCATATGGGTAAGCTTTCCATTCAGGGTTGATAGCGTTACAATTGTAAATTTATTATGGACAGAAACACATTGCCTGCATGCCTTAAGGCACATGTTCCATGCTGTTGCCATGTCTCATCTCGTAACACTGCCAGCCTATAATCACACTCCAATAACAACATCTTCGTTCCATAGTGCTATTAAAATTTAGAAGGAAAAATAAACCAGATGCTTAACACATGACACACACAACACATGTATGTGTTTTTGTCCATAGTCCCCATGCGTTACAATACTTTTCTGAATTATGATTCTTCTTTGGATCTGTAATTAGAGAATTAAACAGATGGCAGAATGAAGGTTTACAGTGTTCTAATGAGCAAGGATGGCTGAGTGAGCCACAGTCTGGCTGACAGTAATATTTCGAATTTCATATAATTCACATAGAGCTGCAAAGAACAGATTTTTTATGAGATTTTTATGACTTTACTTTACTGTTTTGCTCTTAGAAATAGGCATATAAGAGATTTAATAACAGTCAGTTAAAAGACAAGGGCTATGTCCTATACAGCAAAATACTCACATATACTATCCTAGCTGTTTAACATAATAATTAATCCTCTATACTTCCTTTACTAAAATGCCCACATCTGGATATCAAAGAATGTTACCAGGATTGCAATGGCTTAAAGGAGGTAAGCTCCTTGACAATAGGTAGAACAAAACGGCTAAAGAAAAATATGAATAGTCCATACGTCATTCCCCAGATCCATCCCAGGTGTTTAATATTTGCACCAGGAATCTGCTGACTTTTACTGATGCCAACAACCTGACAAATTATTCTTTCCAGAAAACAAGCTCAGTCTTTATAGTGTTAAAAAGAGCATACTGAAAACAAAAGCCCTTTAGGCATGTCATAGACATTTGGGAATGGCATAAGTTGGCCATTATTATATGATAAACTGTTCACAGAATCTGAAAATCATTTTCATATTATAGCAGTTGTTTCAAGGGTAGAAAAGTCACTTAATATAAACATGAAGGTAGCACATAGTGACACTCAAACACAAAGGGAATAAGAATATAAGAGCAAGAACGTGATTGTCTTCATCCAAAGATTGCAATAAGCCATCCTTTGTGACATGTTCATTACACACCTCTGACTAAATAAATTATATAATGGATGAATGTGGAATATTAGCAAATGTTAGTGCTTTAAAACTTATATTCAAAACCAGCAAAGCAGAAAATATAAACAGACAGATAATATTTTATTAGCAAACATATTTACAAATAATTTAAAGATGTTTTAGTTAGTCTTCCTCTTTAATCTTATCTTCTTAAACCCAATGTAAAGCCCATCTTTCTGGGCTAGGCCGCTAGCTCCATCTTAAAGGGTTATTTTTTTTGCACACAAAAAAGCAGGGAATGCCTGGGTGCTGGTTATTCATACAGATTCAACATAGGAAAAACAAAAACCGCACTCACAGGTCTTTCGTGAAAAAGCATCATAGTTGTGGTTTATTTCAACGTCTTGGCTAATACACTCTAGCCGTCCTCAGTATATATACTGTAAATATATAGTGAATAAAGTACCCCCTCTTGTAAAATATAAGGATATTATAAGTTACCGAGGAGTTTCATGACCATATAAAATCACGAGGCCGAAGGCCGAGTGTTTTTATACAGGTCATGGAACTCCGAGGTAACTTCTAATATCCTCATATTTTGCAACTGGGGGTACTTTATTTATTATAATACACACATTTCAGTGAGTCATGTGACAGAAATTACATCAGAACTCACCGTTTATAACTGATGACTTCAGAACTCACCGTTTATAAGGATATAATTTACAAGATATTCATGGCTTTTGTGTATTATATATATATATATACACACACACATAGTATAACTAATCATTCCCAGCACACTAGTGGTGACTTCCTTAAGTAAAGATACTTTTCATAAACTTTTTAAAATACTTTTGCACAGCAGAGTGTAATTTCTACAATATATTACAAAAATATAGAAAATGTGAATTTTAAATACAATGGTTTTCTTTCTAGTTTATTTATTATTATATCTCAAATACATTGAGTTTATGTTTATATTTTTTAAATTAACCCAAATAATGCTGCCCTATAAACTGCACTTATCACTTCCTCCTATTGTTCTCACTTGTCATATACTTTTCCTTTTCCTAAATATCCTCTGTCAGTTTTGTACTTATCAGACTTGTCAACTTAAAGTCTTCAGGGCTTTTCAATAATCTCTGTAGTAGCTTACAGTTGTAAACTCCTATTAAGGTAAATTCAACTTTGTGGTCCATTTCAGTGATTTGAAGCCTACTTAATTGTTTTCCCTTTTTTCTATCTGCAGTTCCACATATACCAATGCATTTATTTATAGGCATCTAAAGTAACTTTGCTGCACCTGATATCTAGCACATTTATCTAATTTCAAATTCATTTTTTTAATCTATTAAATTTGAATATACTCAAAATTTGACTGGAGGGTTATTCAATAAAAAATTGAATATCTAAAACTCAGACAAATATTACTGACCCAAAAACTTGAATCAAATTTGAATCAAATTCGACTAAACTCAAATCAAGTTTTTTCTCCAAAAAACGCAAATGTCAGGAAGGCTACTAACAGCATAAAAATGGTCACCGGACCTCTCCCATTGACTTACACACAAACTCGGCAGGTTTTAGGTGACAAATAGTCAAATTTTAATTTTTAAAGGGCCAAGGCTTAAAAATCTCGAAATTCTAATTTGAATTAAAATTCCAATTGAGTTTGGATAATTCACAATTTGAATTTGACAGTTTTGACCATAAAAAATTTCAAAAATTAAAATTTTCAATTTGACCCTTAATAAATCTGCCCTTAAAGGTACCTATTTGAATCTCTCCTTCCTCTCATTGTAAACATTTTTTTGAACCTACTGTATACTGTATTTTATTTTAGTCTTATAGCTACTTTAAACAAGTGGCACAACAGTGTACTGTACATGTAAAATAATGCATACTATAGTGTTATTAAATTGAATCATACATAACAGGAGTTTCCATTAATAACCATATTTAGTTATGATTAAAGAGAAGTATGGGTTAGTAAAACTGCAAAACAGACCAGTTAAGTCATAGGTTAAGAAATAAGTAAGCAGTCAAGCATAAAGAATAAAAGAAGGCAGCAAGGGAAAAGTTTGGTAAAGCATAAAAATGTTATAGGAGTCATTCATAACCACTGGAGTGCAGATGCAAGATCATTAAGGGGCACAACAGCATACCCCATTTCCTAAGCACTTGCACCACTTTGCTAGCTGCTCCTTGCACAGCGCTCCAGTGCTCGATGCAAAGAATAGCATCAGGACACCCACCCCAGCCCTGTCCTGACTTCCTGCTTTAGAGCAGGCGGTAAGGACAGGTCCCAGATGATGCCATGTCTTAATGACAGGAATGACAGGAAAGGTATGGGACAGGAGGGGAAGCCTACATGATTCCCCCTGCCAACCTCATTTGAATTGAGATCTGCCTAACGTAGGCAGCTCTTGAAGCTAGGCACATTCAGCACACAGCACACAGTTATCTGAGCAAAGCCCCACGCAGTGGGCAAAATGCAAAAAAATTGCAGATTGCCCTGTTGTATGAACTTTTCACACTGTGAAGCTGGCACTCATTGACACTACAATTACCATGCAAAATTACACTCTGGCGAAGGGACATAAATGCGCAAATTCACTGAACGTTACCCCCGCGCCAGACTTGCCTTCGCCACCTCAGACCAGGTGCCATAGAGTAGATAGGACTTCCTAAAATGTAGTTAAAAAATTTTCTAAGCCCCAAAAAACACTGGCGTCTTTTCTTTTTTTCAGGGTGATAGGCTGCAAAAGAGCGTAAATTTTTTTGGGGGAAACCTGCTTCCCCCCTACATTTCCTTACATATGGCACATAAACTATACACTGGGCTCATGTGTAGGGCATTTTAACAACTCTATTTTCTTTTATTAAGCTTCCCTGGGCTTGTGTAATGTAATGTATTTGCTTCAACATATACATCCATTCAACTTTAACTTCCCATCGTATGCAAATTAGCCAACGCTAGCGCAACTTACCTCAGCTTGCCAAATTAACGCTAGCGCAACTTCGCCAGCATTAGGCGCCCTGGACGCAATTTTGTATGTTAGTGAATTAGCGTTGTCTGAGCGAATTTTGGTCTGACGAAGTTTTGCGCTGCCATGTGAAGCAACTGTACATGTTCTCTGTTCTTTACTGTTTCATAATGCATTATGTATACAGTTTACTCTGTACTTAAATTGTAATTTATTTAATTTCTAACCAAAACCCCCTGTTGGACCAAAAATAACACAAACAACCCCCAACATACTATAGAATTAAAGAAAAGTGTACTGATTCATTTTTAAGCCTAAAACTTTTTGAAGTAAAAAATGACTGTTCTGAACGGTACATTACAAATGACACCTATTTACTTCAGTTAAATTAAAGTACTTTTGAAAGGTCTTACAGTTAGTGATGGGCGAATTTGCGCTGTTTCGCTTCGCCGAAAAATTTGCGCGAAAAATTCGCGAAACGGCGCCGGCGTCTCGTTTTTGACGCCGGCGCCCGTTTTTTCGACGCCGGCGCCCGTTTTTGAATTTTTTCGGCGAATTTTCGCGGGCGTTTCGCGAATTTATTCGCCTGCCGCGAATCGCGCAAATTTGCCGCGAATTCGCGCCTGGCGAATAAATTCGCCCATCACTACTTACAGTATTTGGCAAATTAGACCAAACGCATTTCATGAACTTGGCATTGGCTGGTCTCCCGTCCTGTGAAATGTTGCTTTGCTGACTTATTTTCTGACCAGTGATTGTGTTTACTTTCACCTCTAATACTCTGCCAACTGCAACCAGATTTAATGATAGTTCCCCACTCAAAAGTGCTCCCAGAAATCCAAAGTCAAAATCCTTCTTCGCCATTGAGTAGCTGCTCAATTACTAGCCAATACTTTCCCACTCTAAAGCTGGCCATAGATGTTGAGATTTATAAAAGATCCGATTGTCATCGTGAGACTACGATTATCTCGGAACGATCGTACGATCGTACGAATTTTACATCAACTAAAAAGACGAATTTGCCATGAAAACAAAGGGTTGCTGCCTGCTTGGCCCTGCAAACATAGATAGATTGCACTGGGACAGACAAAGATTTTTTGATTAGGCCGATCAATTTCCTAACAGATGTCGGCCAAAAATTCGTAAAATGTTCGATTGTTTGAATCCCACTAACCGCACGATAATTTCGAAGGATTGGTCGGACTTTGTTAAAATTGGTCGTTTGGCAAGAGAAATCTTTGCGTCTATGGGGACCTTAATACTAGTCAGTCAGATTCCTCCAAAGCTAGTGTTCAAGTAAGCTACAGTATATACAGTATCTCTTCCCAATATTATCAGTGGGATCACTGATTGCACATCAACCTGTTAATAAGTACTTTGTTATTTTTTAAATATATCACTTATCTACCTTAATGAGCATTATACATTGTTAAGTCATTCATACAAAGATTCTATTTGTATCATATCATAGGGAAATGTGATGTAAAACCTTAAATGTTCGCATTGCAAATGTTATTCCCTTATCAACTTTAATTACATTCCCATGTAAGCCTTATTTCTCTCATACATATCTCAGCTGCCCAGGAAACCAGTGGTCCAGGTCATTAAGACAATCAGAGGATCATAAATAGTGATGATTCGCTTCGGAGAAAAATTTGCAACTGTGAAAAAATTCACGAAATGGCAAAAAATTCACTTAACGCATTGATGTTAATAGGTGACTTTTTTTGTCTCAATGCATTTAAGTCAATGGTTGTTTTCTCTTATGGCAACTTTTTTTTCTCAGTGGCAATTTTGGCTTGGGGACTTTTTTGTCATGGCAAAATTTTTCGCCGCAGTTTTGCGAAATAATTTGCAGATTGCAAAGTACTTACTGTATTTACATGCCTGCCAAATAAATTCGCTCATCGCTAAACATAAACAATAGTAAACCAGAATGTATTTGAGGGGACAAAAACTACATTTGAAAATAGACAATTAATTGGATAACTTGAAATACAGTGGTTTGGGTACTTTTAGAAAGGTTTCCTCAAGAAAATATGCACGGTATTAGTACAATTTTTGTATTTTTGATATCTATGGCAATTAGTCCACTTATACAGTAGCAGCCTTAAAGGTCACCCTTACTATTCTACTGTATCTGTCTTAAGACTGCTCAGAACCTTAGTATAATGCTATCCTCTGAGAATTATTGAATGTGGTGTAATTATGTTACCCTGGGAGATCATCTTGAGTGTTCTAAGGTGTGACAGATTCCTGTAACTAAAAGCTCTGTAGACATCTTGTAATTTCACTTTGCAAGTATATTCCGAATGAACAAAGAGCATTTTAAATCAGAAGTTCACATAAAGCCACCCCATTGAAAGTAACATGGCAATTCAGATTATAAAAAACAGACATATTCTATGCCAGTGAAGTTAAACATGAAGTTTAACCTTTTGCGTGATTTTAGACTGACTGAAATATTTATATTTACATTGATCCACTATTCAAAAGCTCTGCTGCCTTTGTTTGGGCCTGAAGAAACATGTATTTTTTCTGAGCTGTGATATCTCAAAGGACAAACTGAGATTTTATGGATGAAATTACAGTGTCAACTATGGAATAAAAAGATCTATACTATTGTAGAAAATGCTTGTGAGAATTCTAGAAACTATAATTCTTTAAGCTATAATTTAATGAAATTAAATGAATACATGGGTGCTTGTGTTTAGTTTTAACAAAAAATACCAGCATAGAATGTTTTTTTTGTTGTTATTCAATAATATGTGTAGTAATTGTATAATTTGAAAATGTACAGTTCAGTTATTCTTAAAGAAGAAAGAAAGGCTTTTTAACTTGGGGATACCAAAAGTTTGACACACCCAAGTGATTGTATTTACTTACCTGATACCCCAGGCTATTCTTATCAGTCGAAAACTGACCCAGGGTGCTTCCAGCAAGTACCACGGATTCAGTTTTGTTACTGAGATGCCTTAAAGGTCCCCATGAGACCACACTCTGATGGTCTGCATCAATCACCACAGCACAGTTATGCTTAAAAACAGGGCACACAAATGCCAGGACAAACCAGACTTTTCCAGTGCAACTGCTCCCATTTCATGTTAAAGTACAAGTGCAATTTCATCTGTTTTTGCATGACCCCCTGGGGACCACAATTACACTGGAATCATGGCAAAACATGCTGCATTGTGGGTAACAAACATGGTCACTGTACTAAAAAATGCACTTGGCAAACTGGGGTGGTAAATGACCCCTATAGAGAGATTGTTATATATAAACAGACAGATAATGTCTAGGGTGGTGCACCTCTGCTATCTATTAAAAACCGTAATGCTGCGCACAAAATGCCAATATCTGTACCAAAAATGCAGGGATAGAAAGTACGTACAGTAGACATTTGAGTCAAGTGACCCAAAAAAAAAACCTTTCATTCACTATGATCTAAAGTCTTGGAAACACCGTTAGTGCCCCCAAGACTTTTTGTCAGGCCATCTAACATGGGGCATTCAGCCCCTCTCAGCCCAATTAAGTGCTGCAAGCCCAGTCTTCATTCAATCCCAGGTCTAAGGCACTAGACTGTTGTGCAGTTTTCCTTGGAACCCTCAGAGACATTGATGTTGCTTTAAGAGAGAGAGTTATTGATGTGGAGACATGTACATGAAAGGTCATGTATAACCTGACTGTGGAGCAAACAAAGTTTTTAATGTTTTTCATGGTATGACAAAGAGAAAAGAGATCCCAACCCACAAGAGAGACATGACTAGGCTAAGAAACCTTAAAGGAATTGTTCAGTATAACAATAAAAACTGGGTAAATGGACAGGATGTGCAAAAAATAAAATGTTTCTTATATAGTTAGTTAGGCAAAAATGTAATGTATAAAGGCTGGAGTGACTGGATGTCTAACAGAACAGAACACTTTTTCCTGCTTTTCAGCTCTCTTGGTTTCCACTGACTGGCTACCCTGGTGACCAAGCAGTAACCAATCAGTGACTTGAGGGGGGGCACATGGGTCATAACTATTGCTTTTGAATTGAGCTGAATGCTGAGGATCAATTACAAACTCACTGAACAGTTATGTCCCATGTGGTCCCACTTCAAGTCACTGACTAACTCGGAATTAGAGAGTTAAAAAGCAGGAAGTTGGATTCTGGCTATTATATTAGAAATCCAGTCACTTCAGCCTTTGTAGATTACATTTTTGCCTAATTAACTATATTAGAAACATTTTTTTATTTTGCACAGCCTATAATTTTTTCCAGTTTTTATTTTCGAAGTCGAAGTTTTTTCAGTTCAAATCTAATTTTGGTCTACTCGATGGTCGAAATTCAAAGTTTTTGATTTCGAAAATTCACTTTGACCCTTAGTAATGGGCCCCCTAGTCAATACATTTCTAATCTTTGGCCCTAAGGCAGCTGTTAGAATAGTTACTAATATTCCAAAGATATTGCTGTGAAATATATCAACTAATGTAATAAATTGTAACAGAATATGCACTTGGACTACTTAGCTGCCAGACAAGAACATTTAACTTTAAAGGAGACATTTCATATAACCTTAAAGGAGACATTTCATATAAAAAATTCATATTGTAATATAATATTCCCCCTTCCTTAAAATATATAGTTAAGCCACTGGTCTCATACCTGTATTCTCATTTTACTATCATGTGTTCATCTGAAGGCAATATAAAATTGACACTAGAAGGCCTTTTAAAGGGGGATATGGACTGGACTGATAATACCGTATGCCTACAGTACACAAGCCTCTTAAATAGAGTGCTCTAAATGTGATGATTGATGACCTATCCTAGTAGCATTTTTAGTAAGTAATGTATACCATGTTCAATCATATAAAAAGTTTGGCAGGGTTCCGTTATTATGTAGCCAGTTCTTGACAAAATATAGAAGAATTTAGCATATATTATAAATACAATATACAGGTATGGGATCTGTTATCCGGAAACCTGTTATCTAGAAAGTTCCGAATTACAGAAAGGCTATCTCCAGTAGACTCCATTATAATCAAATAATGCAAATTTTTTAAAATCATTTCCTTTTTCTCTGTAATAATAACATAACAGTAGCTTGTATTTGATCCCATCTAAGATATAATTAATCCTTATTGGAAGCAAAACCAGCCTATTGGGTTTATTTAAAGTGGACCTGTCACCCAGACACAATAATCTGTATAACAAAAGTCCTTTTCAAATTAAACATGAAATCCAATTTCTATTTTATCCATGGGCATAGAGGCGGGGCAGACAATTACTTTCACTTTCCATTCAGCACTTACTAGATGTCACTGCTCTCCCCACATTCCCCCAGTTCTCTTCACTATTTAATTGTGTAGCCAGGGCATGGGGATGGACAGGGTCGGACTGGAGGGCCCAGGGCCCACTGGGACTGCTGGTCCAGGGCCCCCCGCCCCCCCTTCTGCGCCGCTCGAACGCCGCCATGCGCATGCGCGAGCGGCGCTTCTCGGTGCGCAAGCGGCGATGCGCATGCGCAAGCGGCGATGTGCAAGCGGCGATGCGCATCGCTGGAAGCTTTTTCAACATTTTTATACTATTAGAGGGGGTCTGGCCCGGCGGGGGCCCTCGAGGGTCGGGGCCCACCGGGTTTTTTCCCGGTGTCCCGCCGGGCCAGTCCGACACTGGGGATGGACATCGGGTCCCCCATTCTGGTGCACAAACATGATTCTGAGATGATACAAGGCTTTCCTTAAAAACAGTGTCCACAAAATGGCTACTGCCTGCTTGCTATCATTTTGAATTCCCAGACTGAAGGAAACAAGATTCAAATAATTTATACAGTGTAATTAAAGTTAATTTTGCTTGACTAATGTGATAAAATAGGATTTTGAACATTTGTTTTGGGTGACGGGTCCCCTTTAATGTTAACATGATTTTCTAGTAGCCTTAATTTCTGAAAGACCCATTATCCAGAGAGCCCCAGGCCCCAAGCATTCTGGATAATAGGTCTCATACATGAAGCAAATCAATGGTCTTCAAATGATTTATTCTGCTGGGATTAAAAAAAATTGTATTATATTGCTCATTGCATAATATTATGTTTAACCAAGTGCTCACCTAACCATTATATGTGAAGTAAGGGACTTACAAGTAATATTTTGATATATTCCTGTTCCATTGTTCTTTCAATAAAACAAAAACCTAGCCTTTGGGACCTGCTGACCAGTCAGAGCCCCTATCGTTACAGATGGGAGATGAAAGGGGTAGTACACAAAGAATGGAGCAAAGAAGTGCATAGGAAGAAGTGCAAGAAAAGGGAAAGGGTGCGATTCAAAAACTGGTTTTAAATAAACTAGAAACATATTTATAGACATTCATCAAATAATAACACTTATATTTTTAAAAAGTCATTTGGAATATGTATTAGATTAAATTAAAAATAAAATGTATATAGCGTGATATCAGTTTGTAGAAATTTGCAGCGTGTTTTTTAGGCTGTTACAGTATATGACATACATTTTTGATATACAGTGTATATATGAGTATATTTTTTATTTCCTGATTTATAAATTCTCTTGGCTTTCTAGGTCAGCCCCCAAACCTTCCCACTTTGTACCTGAGGTGAACATGCTCCACTTGGTGCGGCATGCATGTTATTGTCTTGATACGTCTATGAATTATTCATCCATACCTTATCTCGTAGAATATTGTGTGTAACAAATAAACATGCACTTGCTGCTTCAGTAACCCCATGTAAAATCTTCCCACGAGATAGCCTGGTGAAATACAAAGCAAATACAGAGAATAAGGAACAAAATCAATGACACTAAAAATAAGATACATATAACAACAGCAACTGCAGTTTCATGTTTGCTTGAAGATTAACTTTGGAAAGAAATTCATAGTGGGTAACTGTGCAAAGTTATGATGCTAGCACTTGGCAGTCTTACAAAGAATCACTGTTTTACTCTTTTTTTCTGTTACAAATAAGCTTTTCTGAAACTCATATGAGACCCTTATCTCTGAACTACAAAACACCATTTTGTATTAACAATTCATGAAACAAAAAGCTTGGAGTACCTGAAAAACTGGAAAATCTATTTGGAGTAGAATACTATTTTTTTTTAATGAATTTGTGTTGCTGCGTGTTAAATATTCTGTTATTTTACAGTCTTACATTCATCAGTTATTGAATAAGGCTTTGCAATAGTGTTTATTTTGTGTTAGTATCACAGAAACCTTGTTTGCATAGGGAATATTTTAACAGAAACACTTAGCCAGTATTAAAGTATAAAAATGCTTGTAAATAAAATTAAGAGAGTAATAATCAATAGTTTTCTCCTGAGAAATATCAATTATCAAAAAAGTATACATTGCCTCTATGAACAACTAAATTGTGTGATATACCTATGTCAACAGCAGCTTTAAAATATAGAGGCAAAAGGCAGCCATAAGAAAAAATAATCATTAGTTATCAAAAGCTCAATAGTCAAAATATGTTAAACAGTAAGTTAAAATGGCAAGAAAAAAACATTATGGGGAAAACAAAATCAGTGCTTTCATTTGGTGAAGAAAAACATTTATTTACTCTATTAAAATAGGTGGAAATTTTAAGAAATATATATATATATATATATATCTATATATATATACACACATACATACATGTGTATATATATATATATATATATATATATATATATATATATATATATATATATATATATATATACATATACACACACACACACACACACACACACATGTGGAAAATGCTGAAGCACAAGGTGATTTTTCATATTGAAGTTTGTTTATTAGATCGATGTGTCGGTCCACACAGCGACCTTTATCAAAATAAGTAAAACATTTAAGTGCAAGTACTTTATAGACTCACCCACCAGAAAACCATCACCAAACCCAGCCCAGAGTTCAAGTGTATAATTTAACCCATGGTGGACCATGTATTTAATCTAAGTGATCTGAAAAACAAAGTACATAGTGCCATGTAATGATATATGTTAAAATCTAATATCAACTATTACATAAATAAATAAATGAAGATAGTATTATACATTCACATATATGAAAAATATTAAAATTGCATAACACACCATAAAACCAATTGTTTACATAATGAAAGTATCTAACAGTTGCAGTTTAAACAGAAAAACATTACTTAGGGGCAGATTTATCAAAGGTCGAGGTGAATTCCAGGGAATTTTCGAAGTAAAAAATTTGAAATTCAAAGTCATTTTTTTGGAATGTCGAACGAATTTACTTTGACCGCAGAATACACAAATTTGATGAAAAAAGTTCAAATTCGATATTCGAATTATTTTAATTCGATGGTCGAATTTCTAATATTTTTTACTTCGAAATTCGAACCTTGATAAATCTGCCACTTAGGACATTAAGGGCCACAATAGCCACTCAATATTAACTTATTTATAAAAATATAGTGAAAGAACAATACTCATTCAGACCATGGGGGGGTGACGGTATTTAACTTTCTGATCCAATATACCTCTTTCTGTAGAAGCATACGGTCCCAATCTCCTCCCCTAATCAGCTCTTGCACCAAATCTACCCATAAATCTAAGTGTTGGAAGTCTATGTCCCATCTTTAAAAAGTGCTGGGGTAAGGGTAAGTCTGATTTCCCAGTTTCGTAGGATTCTATGATTGCCCATCCTCTCTCGCAATGTATTTTGCGTCTTGCCAACATATGTCAAACCACATGGACATGCTATAATATAGAGAACATGTGTGGATGTGCAAGAAATCTGATGTTTAATAAGGATTTCTTTACCAGAGGATGGTATGGGGATGCCTGAATGATTTATCAGGTGACATACTGTATATCTACATGTAGTACACCCTGTGCACTTGTAGCATCCATCCTTTAATTCACTAAGAATATTCCCTTTGGATTCATAACATTTAATAGGATGTCTGCATTAACAAATTCCTTAAATTTGGTCCTCGCTTGTACCCCCACATTGGTTTTTGAGTCGGAGTTTGGGACAATTTTTTATCACTTTGTAAAATGGGGCAGCTATTTTCCAAAATGGTTTTAACTGCAGATGAGCCATTGGTGTAGCTAGATGTTACAATAAAGCCATTTTGTTCATTCAAGGATGCTTTTTCTTGTGTATCGTGTTCCTATGTCAGATGATTGCGAGCCTGGTGTGCTTCAGCATTTTCTACGGATATACAATTTTCTCTGAATATCACCCAGGTCTTCATCCCAGTAAGTTTGTGCCTTAGACATCCATCGCATATATATATATATATATATATATATATATATATATATATATATATATATATATATATATATATATATATATATATATATATATATATATATATACAGTATATATATACATATATATATATATATATACATATATATATATATATATATATATATATAAAATCTCAACAATATATCAACCAACGAGTTCAATGGTCATCATTACTAGCTGTTATATAGTCATCATTACTAGCTGATAGGAAATGTCAAACATATGGAGCCATTGACTTGTTAATTGTCTGTAAGTGTTTGTCCACTGTGATAGCTGCCTGAAAATGCAGATGTTGCCTGTCAAGTGCTTCCACAAACTGAGATTTTTCTCTTCCGTTGGTTTATAGGACACTGTAAAATGAAGCTAAAGTTGGGCTGTCAAACATAAAAATGATGTCCCACATTTCACCCTTACTAATGTCTTGTGATGCTCCTGTGCTTAGGGTGTTCAGAGTTTTCCTTGTATATACATGCTTGTAGGCCTCTTCTGAGAAGAGGTGATTGTCCAATAATAAAATTTGCTGTATTTCTCTTATCATATTTTTGGTAAGAATGTCCATTCATTTTATTTTTTCCAAATAGGTATTTTAAAACAAAGGTTGAATGTCAAGCCTATATAAATATGGAAGAGATGTGGCAATGACACATCAGGGATTTAGTAGCCCAATTACAGTGCAACAATCTATTAGTATGTCAATAAAAGCACAATTATTTGTTTTTACTGATATGGTCATTCAATGTATATGAACTGCAATGGAAGTGCATTTTCAAGTGGAAAAACTGTAATTAGCAGTGTCAGTGAGTTTCTAAACTCTGACTGATCACTATTTTCTGGGGTTAAAAAAGTAGCTTACATGATTCTGCCATTACAGACCAATTCAAAGCAACATGAGTATCAATAAGAAACACTAAAATATATTTTACAAATGCATTATATTTTAGAGTCTATCTCATCCTATTAAGAGAAAACCCTATTCATCAAATACTGCATTCATGCATTTCATCTCCCTTATTTAATAACAACATGCTCTAATTCATAAGTATTTTATTCTACGACTTGTATAAATTGAGTTTTTCAAAATGTTAATTAGAAATATGATGAAAAGTAAACCTGAAGCAGTTTTTCTAATGGAACTATGGCACTCGTTTATTTTTAATTTAATGATATCATTTTCATCACTTGGGCCCAAATAATTCTTAAGGCACCCCATAATTTAATTAAACAAGAATTCCAGGAGAGTATTAAGAGGGTAATTCTCTTTTCTTTTTTCTAATTAACTCCTTGAGCACCAATATCTGGGTTCAGTGTTCTATGCAACATTACTCCAGTTGCTTCCAAACAATAAAAAGAAGTCAAGCATATGAAACAGCCTATAATATTATAAAATTGCATTACATATACTCATTGTAATACAAGCAACATCTATGACCTGAATACTTAAATGGAAATCAACTGGCTAGCTTTCGTATGTTGTCTTTATTCAATACGTACTACAGATATAGAATCTGTTATCCAGAAACATTTAGTTATAAATAAATATATGGGCAAGCTCCCATAGCATAAATTCAATGTTGCAGTTTAGAAAAAAAATTGCCACAATGATAATGTTTTATTCAGATCAGATTGCACATGTCAGCATATCACATAAAGTCACATAAAGTCAACATGTTTCATCTGTAATCCCACTTCATAATAATAAAAGTGTACTGCATGAAGTCATTACAAATCATGGACATAAACTCCAAGGTAGTTGCGTGTAATGCTAAAAACTCAATTGCACATGTGTGAACTACATAAGGGGGTGTTCGGCACCAACGGTTTCAGTGTACTGAATGTACATGTGCTCCACTATGAACCAGCGCTTCATATGCCGATTACACACACAAAAATGTTCTAATTTTAGAAGATAATTGGCTTAAAGCATTCAGGCCAGAAAAAGCACTTTGTTTTTGGATTGTGGGGAGGCATTCGCTTGTGTGAAACATACCAACTTCTCCTTGCGACCAATACAATGAAAAACACCTCAGACTCAGATTTTCCTGTCTAAATGGGTAGAGGTTCACCACAGCTTTATTAAACCATGTTTAATCAAATAGAATAACCCATCCTTGCCATATTATGCCAAACCACGGATTACCCTAGATGCCAGCCACCGCAGCCGTGGTGGGCATGTAAAGAGAAAAACTTATATTAACCAGACCCAAATGGCAAGGACCAAAATCCTGCCAGCAGCTGTGATCACATCAGATTAAAACACTGGTATAACTAACATCATATTGACAAATGTAAGCATTTTTTTTTTTTTGGAAAATAAAAACATATTACAGTAACATTGTAAAATATAACAATGTAATAGGTTGGGGAGTGGGATGATAATTAGGTTGAAATCAGCTTGCTCTAGGAGTGAGAGATAGCCAGGTTTGCCAGAAAGGACAGCCTTTTTTTCCAACAAAGAGTGAGTATTTGTGGAATAGCCCCCGGGCGATGGTGCACCAGTTAGTAAACTGAAGTGTACAGTATTAGGTTAGTGAGAACATAGAAAAGCTCATGCACTGTGTGTTGGAAGAAACCCCTGTGTGAGAATCTTCTGAGTGGTGTTTATTTTGTTTAACTGCAATATTCTGAACTGGCAACCAGTGCTCCAGTCTGCCCCTGCTCGATCTGTAAGAAGCTATCCAATAAAGTCTTCCTTGGGTCACCATATACTTTGTGACATGCCTAATTCTTACAGCAAAGGCCTTTCCAGTCCCCTTTCCCCTGAAGAGGGTCTACCAATTACAGGTTAGTAACTTTACAAATGCTTTAAGGGCTTAGTTGTATGCTACAATGAGAACGGGTATGCTGTGTAATTGTATACACACAAAGAATAACAATTCTTACAGCAGCTGTTCAAGTGACCATTCACTTGTGAGAGATGTAGGTGGGTTTTCCTTTTGGAAACTTCTTTACAGAATCTAAAGGGTCAGCTAACAGTATAGTAACGCTGCTCACTACTGATGAGCTAATTATTTTCACCATGCATAGATTCCACATTTTGCCATTTGTGGATTTTTTCATGAAGCTGATACAAAAAAGCCACAGAAAAAAATTTCTGAGAAAAATGTAAGAAAAACGGTCAATGCATTTAGAGTGAGAAAAAATACCCACTGACAATGAGCAGTGGAGTGAGAAATAACTTGACCAAAAAACACCTATTGACTTTAATGCAATTGGAGTGAGTAAAAAAGTCACCCATAGACTCCAATATATTTTTCTACAAAAAAGTTGCTGCAACAAAAAAGTTGCCATAACAAAAAAAGGAGTCCCATAGACTTTAATGCATTTCACTACAGCAGTTTAGCCAATTTTTCAGCAAATGGGTCGCTCATCTCATTCACTCATCACTACTGCTCAGTGACGAACCACTGGCAGGGGCCAGTGAAGTAGAGCGGAAATGGGACAGTTGAGTATAAGGAGGGAGACAGGTTTGTTACAGTTAAAAGTAGATGTTGGTGGGCAAAAAAGCAAGGTGACCAGTCTACAGCTAGCCCACACAACCAGATTTTTGAAAGGCCACAAAGGCCTGGGCCTAGGGCTGCAGGAGATCTCTGCACATGTTGTTCCCTGTGTAAAATCAAACAATCAGCTAATTCTCTCTCTCTCTCTCTCTCTCTCTCTCTCAAATGGGATAATTACTGTATTTTTATACAATAAAAACACAGAAAATCCAATTGCCAGCAATCTCAACATTTACAAACTTTGCTCTTATGCCACAAGAATAACCCCCACCAGCCAATACCAAATTATGGCTCTACAACTTCTACGCCAATTTTACCTAACCCCATTACGCAGATATAAAATGGCTGTATAATCCTGCATGTCTAAGGTGCCAAGACAAAGAGGCCTCCCTACTCCACTGTATCTGGCTATGCCCAGTTGTTCAAATCCTATGGTCAAAAGTGTATGATTACTGGCACCTTTTGACGAAACAAAAATTCAAACCTAACATTGAATGGGCAAAATTAAAGGGGGGGTGAGAGGTAACCAAGCCAATAAAGCCCTAGCATAAAGGTTGGTTGCAGTGACCAGTAAAGCCATACTATAGTAATAGCTATCCGTCACCCCACCATCAATAGAACTAGTGAAAAACAAATTACACTGCTTATTTCATAAAGACAGGTTGGAGATGTCCATCAACAAAGAAACCCAAACATACAACATTTTCAACATCTGGTCCACCTATATCTTACATCTCCCCCCAGAAATTAGACAACTGACAGTCAACATGTTTAGACACACAACCTGGTACAACCTAGAATGTCTTCATTGCAATAGCCCCCTTCTACTGGCTACTACATCCCCAGTTTGAAAATACAGCAATGAATAAAAGTACAGTAGGAGCACTTACAGGTCAGAGTTCAGCTCCAGCGTGCCACACAAACACTGCGATCCCACACAGCCAGGTTCCATATACAGCCAAATGGAGCACCAAAGGAGCTGATTATTCGTCCATTAAAAAATAGAAATTTATTAAAGAATCATTAAAAATGGTAAAGGCATGCCCAGAACATATTGTAGACTGCACACTTTACGCGTTTCATGGCTTCCTTTACATAAGATAGAAAACTGGATTTGTGTACAGAGGGTGGTTGTCAATGTAATTCTATTTTTCAGGTAGGCTTCTTGGTTGTTGCTGCAGTGATCACTGTTGGGTCTATTTTTATTTACTTTATTAATTAATACACTGGGTCGGGTATAATAAGCAATGTGTAGGTGTTTGCCAGTGATACAAAACTATATATATGCCAGTTAATTCCATCCAGGATGCATTATCTTTCCAGCCAGATCTGGACAATTGACAATCTGCATAGATAAGTGGCAGATCATATTCAATGTTGATAAATGCAAGGTTAAATAACTTATATAGTGTAAGTGAAGTTTATTTTTCTTGACTAACATCATAGACTAGGATTTGGAATTAATTCTTAACGTGATACTGACACTAAAAAACTACTTTTTAAAATATGAATGTGCATTAAAAGTTACCTATAGGTTATGCTGAGTAATTGTTAGTTGAGGTTCCTAAACCTGACAGTTTTTTCCAACAATAACTTGACTGTCCCATCTCAGCCTGCATCTCAGTTAAAGTTTCTAATACCTAACGGACTCCTGCTGCACAAATAGGTCGATCACATGGAGCCAGATAGGTAATGTAAAAGTATTGGGCAAATACCTTTATGGCAAAATTATAAGAAGCGTTCAAAGTCAATGTTATGGTAGATGTTACAAAAAGGTTACATTTCTGGTGTCAGTATCTCTTTAAGGTGACAGTTCCCCTTTAACAAAGCACTGGCAAGGGCCCATCTCAAATATTCAGTGGAGTTTGGTATCCAAAACTGATGTTATATTAGTCCTATTTGCTCAAGGAACAGGTCCTTTTTTTCATCCAGAAGGAAAATATTGCCCCCTCTGAGGTGATTTGGAAAACTATTTGTCACTGTCTTGTTTCAATGCATAGCAGAAAGCTTACTGGTACTCTGATGACAAGCATACCTGCAAGACTGTATGCATAGTTTATATAACACCATAACTTCACTTGTGGGGATCAGAACTATAATTGTGGACATACATGAGCTCTCACTTCTTACTTGTTCATTTTTGTGAATAGCTGCATCTGACCAAACATACACACACTGAAGTAAATTGAATTACTGAATGGGTGTACAAAAAGTTACTAAGAACCTGATTTCACCCTTACGGTGCCTCTAGAACAGAATGTACTACACCTGGAAATCAATGTGTCTGTTTTATATGGCTATGCCAATATCAGTGTAATACAGTACTGTCGTAGAATATAAATTATTAGAATGCTGAGAAATAAAGCAGTGTACCTTGTAAACAAGCAGCTCCTTATCTCCCTAGTCTTTAAGCCTTATTTTTCCACATAAGTACAAGAGACTGTAGGCTTCTCTTTGTGTAGCAGTGCTTGTATGCACGTGTGTGTGTCTGCATGCATGTGTGTTTCTGTTCACATATTATAATAGCTTGAGTATCCTAGATAGTAGAAATATTGTTGTTGTCCAATGACTAATTTCAGTTTTGCCTGCTGCCTTTTTCGCAACAAAAATACAGCATTAAAATATCCCAAATTATGCTTATAGGCAATGAAAGTCGTGCAAAAATGACATATTCTCATAAGAATCACATGGCGGTGTCACGTTATTTCCTTTACCAACTATGGGACACAAGAGGGGATGATCTTATATATTTTTTTAAGAATGTTGATGACACACACAACAAAATAATTTAGCCTGATTCTTTCATGTGATGTTTGATTTGACTGCTGTAAATTGTGGGGCTATATGGAATTTAATTTGAGTATTTAATTTCCACAGTTTGCTGCATCATTAACTCTTCCTGCTAAAAATTCTTTCCAACTGAAATTGTGGTGGCCTAGCAATTTTCACTCTTCTCGTTAATGTCATTAACGACAGTTTTGTCTTAATAAATTAAGGGATATTACATTAGTGACAACTCTTTTGCCTATTTTAAGAGTCTACTAAATTTTAGGGTTCAGCTATATTGCTTCTGTCTTAGCTTAATTACAAATAATACAGTAAAAGATGCACTTACAGAGGGGCTGTGGAAGTGTTAGATTGATCTCTTTTCATTACACATTAGATATTGGGGCACAAAGACATTTTGAATTAGTGCATAAACAAGCTAGTCATGTCTAGACAGGTTTCTAGTTTCCAAAAGAAATACAGTTTACCATATGAAATAAGGTAGGAACAGTCTGTATTTGTAACATTTCCTTGACTGGTAGAAATGAATGAAGCTTGCAGATAAAGCTTATGTTAGTCCTCTGAACATTGCAAGTGTGGAGGATCCACACTAATAGCTTAAACTTAACAACAGTAAAAGGCCACACCCTGCTATATTTCTGCACTCCTAGTGATTGTCTAGCTGTCGTGTACTGCACACATGTCTAAAGTTATATTCAAAGGGGGGTGCCTAACATATCGCCCCCCAATTTTAAACACATCACTGTTTACTGTGCCTTTAATTTCATTGGAACATGCCCTTATCAGCAAACTCCCAATAACTATGCATGGATCATAACAATTACCTCTTCCCCCTGGGAGCTATTACACATTTTTTTTGTATAATAGTTTTTTATTGGTTTCCAGAAAGAAAAGGGGGGAGGGGATACAGAAAAGAAAAGGGGGCACGGGGAGGAGTGGGGGAGGGTACACACAGATGTCTTTAAAACATCACATCATAAACATCATTCTCATGTAAGGCATTACACAATGGAAATATAGCAGCAGGGAGAGTCCCTTCAAGACCCTACCTGCATAGGAAGCTATTACACATTTTGACAATCCCTTTACTAGGTTTGATGCCTTGTGGACTGCCAGAAAAAACAAACAAACACAAATAGTTGTGATCATCTAGTATTCACTCAGTCAGTAGTGTAACAGACCAGTGGACAGTGACAACCAGACTGCAAAGTACATTTCACTATATAATGTGGATCGGTGGGAATGGAAAGTTTGGTCTACTTATTCTTTTTAAAACACCCAGACCCAACAGCAAGACCTGAATAGATAATACACTTCCCTGGGGTTTAAATCTCCCACTAGGTTAAAAAAATGAAAAGGAAAATAAACAGTTTGTCACTTTGACAATATGTAAATCTGTGGAATCTTACAAAGGTTAGATTTTCCCCCACAGATGCACAACAGAATGCAATCCATTCAGCATATTCAAAACATGATGGTAAATGCTGCAAGGCATCTGTTTATATATTTTATTTTCTTATTTGTAGTTGCACAATCCCATATTTATTCTTGCTCTCTGAATGTCACATAGACCTACTATATCATTCTAATATTCAACATCACTATGTTATAAGCTTTTGATAACATCTAAATAGATCCTTTTAAGTTAAGCCAGTATCCATTCTACATTCTAATTCATGACAGCCATGCTTGTAAACTGCTTGATATTACAATAAAAATATTTCAGTCCGAGTGGGAAAGCTAATTCTCAATAAGGCATGGCCTTACAAAGTGCAGTAAAATGCTTTCAAACATTATGAAAATGCATATGTCTGAATACAAATCTATTCCATGACCCTTTGGCATCTGATATTGCAATGATTAAAATGACCTTCTTCAGTATGAAGATTGCTTCTATTCGAATATTTCCCTCTTGTAGCTCTTTGTTATTAAATAAGACAACTTAATCACAATCTGCTCTGGGTATTCTGTCACATTCATAATTAGGGTTACAGGGTTTCTTTAGAAAAAAATTGGTTTATATGTCTTCATAGGTGGTTGATCTTTTTTTTTCTCCAGTACTTGAATGTGCGGTGTAAATGTTTCTCAAATATTTCTCCCAGCTGTTGATAATGTTACTGCCTCTGTTTCTTCCAGTGATTTTCATAGTCTATACATATAACTCATTATATCTGCAAACATTTGCCTTAGTGCTTTAAATAAAACAACGATTGCTTATTCACAGTAGTTGATATTCTCCTTCTGAACATTTACACCATTGACTGCACTGCTATTTATATTGCTGCTGCAAGAAAAAATGTGATATTAAAAAAATAATACCTAAAGATTGCATAGGTTTTATAATTTTGGCAAAATTAGAACCACATACTTGTGCAGCTATGTCATTGTGCCAGTGATTGGAAGAATACAAAGCTTTGTTTTCAATATACAGTCCCTTCAAAGTAATTTAATTAAAGGGGCTGTTTAACTTGAAATGTACTTTTACTTAACATAGGTTTCAAAGAAGGTGCAAAAAAAATTTTTTAGGCATGTATTATATGGTTTTGCCACAAATCTCAGATTTCTGTCACCAAGGAAAAGTTTCATGAAACTGTGTCAAAAATTTGCCTTGTGGTCTGTTTTGCTGGTGAAAAAAAGACACGTGGTGCACAAGATAGACACATGGTATTAAAAAGGAGTCTGCTCAAAATAACCAATGAGATTTGAGCAGTTGGGATTCGAGTACCCAGATATTATCTGTTGGTGTTCAGATTTATTAATTTTGCCTGCGTTTGTAAGCTAGTACAGGTTTACAAATTACAGAAGCTCCAGTCCTGAGCATTATAGATCAGGGGTGTGCAGCCTTTGTCACCCTGTGATCTCCTCTTGCACCTGGTTTTTGTCATAAAAATAAAAATAGTGTGCCATTTATCGTACAGTGCAAACCACAAAAAAGCATCACATAATAGCAGGGCCGCCTTCAGAAATCATGTGGCTCTGTACAGCAACATTTTGTGGGCCCCCTAGTCCCTGCCAGCTCCCAAGCCCCACCCCATATCTCTTCTACCCTACTGTAAAAAGCCCAAGCAGTCATCAGAGCTAAAACAATAACCCCCCCCCTAAGTTATAAAAAGCCATTGGAGATTAGGGCCCCCTGCAAGTAAAAAAAATACTGATGGCCTGCCCCCAACAAGTAATAAAAAGCCATTGATCGGGGCCACCTGCAAGTAAAAAAAATATTGATGGGCTGGGCCCCCCACAAGTTGTAAAAAGCCATTTATTAGGCCCACCCCTACAAGTAAAAAAAATATTGATGGCCTGGGGCCCCACCACAAGTTATAAAAAAGCCATTGATCAGGGCCCCCCTGCAAGCAAAAAAAATATTGATGGCCTGGGGGGGGCCTGGCAAATCAAGTCAGTGAAGCATGACCGGGCCCCCTAAGACACAAAAACCCTGCATCATAGTATATAAATGCAGTTTTAACTCCATGTTTAATGCCTGCCAATACACCTATATAAATGCAGTGCCTGCCAACTTCATGTTTAATGGCTGCCAAAACTTCATGTTTAATGCCCATGATTCAGAATATTGAACAGCATAAAAGCAGCACCAGCTTGATGTCAAATGCCCACCAATACAGTGCCAACTTCAAAAACATTGGGACTGCAGGCTGGGACTAATTGCAGAGATGGTCTGTACCCACTGATATGTTTCTACAGCCTCTATGAGAACAACAAAACCGGATGCACTGACCATTTGTGAGGGAAGGCAGTGAGTATTCTATACAGGCTTATTTTTTCAGGAGAGTGATCTGCTCCTTCCTTTTTCTATACGTGCACTCTCTGGTGCTGGTGTTCAAAGGCAGCTGCTATTGGGACATGGTGTTGTGGCAAGGCAACAATTTTTTTGTATATGGGAGCCAGGCAAGGACAATTTTGTATGAGATAAATCTTTAACATGGAACTCAAAAGTTCTGGTATGATTAATTTTGCATCCCCCTCATGGTCTACCAGATTGTTTAACTGGTGGACTGTGAATGATGTCTTGAGCATCCCTGCTATAAACCATACTTTTTTAGTGAAACAGAAAAATGAATGTAATTTTGCCTTCCCATTGACTCCAATGCAATTTGGCAAATTTTGACACTGGCTTGAGAATTTTGACAAAAAAGCAAAACATCATTACCTCATCACTAGAGCCTATACTTAGGGCCGGAACTAGGTCTAGGCAGAAGGCACGTGCCTAGGGTGCAAAGGTGAAGGGTGTGCTAGGCACATACCTCTTCCATCCTCTTACCCTTAGTCTGGGCCCTCTTCCCCACACTGAAGAGCATTTGCATGCTCCCTGCCATCCCTGTGTGCTTTCACAGAGCTGTATTAAATTATTTTTAGTTTCATTTAATTCCTATTATTCCTCCATTTACTAAGCATACAAAATAATGTTTGCCAGACACAAATACCAAAAAATATATGCCAGTACTCATTTAAAAGTTTGTTCATTGATACACATATTTATCCTTTAGCTTATCTCTCCTACTTACACAAATCCAGTTTTTTCCATATAAGTTAGAAATAATGACCTGGGCATGTTGCTCAATTTACAGTATGTAGGAGTATACAGGGTCGGACTGGGGGGCCCAGGGCCCACTGGGACTGCTGGTCCAGGGGCCCACTGGGACTGCTGGTCCAGGGCCCCCCGCCCCCCCTTCTGCGCTGCTCGAACGCCGCCATGCGCATGCGCGAGCGGCGCTTCTCGGTGCGCAAGCGGCGATGCGCATGCGCAAGCGGCGATGTGCAAGCGGCGATGCGCATCGCTGGAAGCTTTTTCAACATTTTTATACTATTAGAGGGGGTCTGGCCCGGCGGGGGCCCTCGAGGGTCGGGGCCCACCGGGTTTTTTCCCGGTGTCCCGCCGGGCCAGTCTGACACTGGGAGTATAAACTAGAACAGGCAGTGCTGAACCCATGACATGTTCAGAATCAAATTCAACAAACACAGAATATTTGTCTTCCTTTCTTCCATCACTCTTCTCATTTACTCTGCCACATGACAAATAGTTTGTTCTCTTTTTGATGATAGAAGGTTGGGCACTGAAAGCCTGCCACTGAGTTAGTAAGCTTTTATTATTACTGATTACAGCTTGTTAGTAAGAGAGGTGAGTGTGCTCTGACAACGGACTTGCTGCAAGAGATATCTTACACATTCAAGTTTCTTTGGTTAAAGTAAAAGCATAACATTTATAAGATTCCTGTGTTTAAAAAATGAACTACTTTCATTACTATTTAATAGATCCACAGAGAAACATTTTTCTTTGGAAAAAAAACTATGCTATATAAAGCCATACTCAGATGACCTTTTTTTCAACAATAGTTTAAAGGCATAAAATGTTTTTTTTTAAAACACATCAGTTAATAGTGCTGCTCCAGCAGAATTCTGCACTGAAATCCATTTCTCAAAAGAGCAAACATATTTTTTATATTGAATTTTGAAATCTGACATGGAGCTAGACATATTGTTAGTTTCCCAGCTGCCCCCAGTCATGTGACCATAAAACATAGACCATAAATAACCCGATGAGCCCATAAGCCTTCATGGGCCCGCTGACCTAGACCTGCTTCATGTGGCACTGCGGCCACACCCAGTAAAAAATGCACATCAGAGGTGACAGAGATGGACCCCACTACCCCTCCACTGATCACAGGTTAAGGTAAAGGGTGCACACCAGTGGCAAAGAACGGAGAGGGGGTGCATGTCAAAAGGGGGCCCTTCATGTCTCATGGGGGGACCCTTGAGGATAGAGCTCTGGTGGGCCACGGAACCCCAGTTCAATGCTGGAGATATTAAGCTACTATTAATTCTTAGTGAGAAGAATGTGAGAAGATGTTATAGTTCACAGACCTTGAGGATCAAGCATTTAACATCTCTAATTTAGTAGTTAGCATTTTAAAAAAGGTGACAACTGACAAGGTGAAAGCGAAACAACTTGGACTATTCAATAAAAAGCAATGTTTCTGCTTTTCTCACAATTTCCTTCTCTATTAGCTAAAATAAGCTTAACCTGTAATGCACTCCATGAATTTGCATAAAGCTATACAGCCTTCTCCTTTGAAATAGCAACATAAAATGGCAGACACCAATTATGATCTAGCAACTGGTTGTAAACATATTGGCTTTGCAACTAATTACTCAGACAATCTAATAAAGAGATGTTATCGCTAGTAAAATGCA
Source organism: Xenopus laevis (assembly GCF_017654675.1). Classification (NCBI taxonomy): domain Eukaryota; kingdom Metazoa; phylum Chordata; class Amphibia; order Anura; family Pipidae; genus Xenopus; species Xenopus laevis. The sequence continues at coordinate 75,815,861 of NC_054373.1, read as the reverse complement.
TCCCTCCCCAAGACACGCAATTAACCGGATTATTTTCAGCAAGCTGGTAAATGTTTGCTTTTAATTGTACCATAATGTGAAATTAGAATGTGTCATGTTGCCCCCTCAGCCTCCCTGCAGCCTGTGTTTCACACAACCTCTAGCACATTTGCTTTGTCTCTGTATGCTTTCCACCAGCCAATTTGCTGTTGTCATGAGAGAGGAAGGGAATATTTTGTGTCACCTTCCTTCACCTTTGGATTGTTAAAAAGAACATTGAACTGCAAACCCGGCTCAAATAATCCCAATTTAACAAACCTGGACAGGACATCACCTGCAGAACTTGGTTTGGACAGAAATTACACAGCAAAACCGTGCAGAAAATGAGCTGATTTGGCAGCAATGCAGTATCAGGACATTTCCCCTCAAACTTACATTGTATGACATGGTTCTATTAGATACTATAGGTAAAGTACAAGGTGTCTTGTATGTAAATAATTAAACTGCATATCTCTATAGTATGTTTAATATTAATAAAAATATTCTTTAATAACTGTACATATTGCAGTTTTAGCGTAGTAACAATGCCAAAGGGACATTAGTCTTTCCAAGCATTTAAAATTGTGTATAGTTATTTTTGCTTGGTTTTCCTATATTGCTTTCATTGAAAGTTAATTAATAAAACACGTAATCTACACATTACAGAATCACCTAGCCAGCTTTTACCTTTAAAGGTATATTGTCTCAGGATATCACTCTCTACTCTCTAAGGGTAGGGGCAGATTCGGGGAGATGTAGTCGCCTGGCAACTAATCGCCTCTTCTGTGGGGCGACAATATCCCCGAACTGCCTTCTCCCTGCCTTCCACCTGCTTGAATGAGAAAACGCCAGCACAATGCACTCGTGGTGATTTCCGAAATCGACCGAAGTTTCCTTGTGACGCAATTTGGGTCGATTTCAGAAATCGAAGTGTCACGAGTGCATTGCAATGGCGTTTTCTCATTCAAGCAGGAGGAAGGCAGGAAGAAAGCCGTTCGGGGATTAGTCGCCAGGCAACTAAATCTCCCCGAATCTGCCCATCTGCCCTTAGCCTTAAAGTTATTTTAAAGGTGAATAAGGAATCCTACCATGCTGGAATATATATATATATATATATATATATATATATATATATATATATATATATATATATATATATATATATATATATATATATATATACATACACTTCCCCAAAATTCCAGCACTCACGATAAATGTCCTTTCAGGGCCTGGGTGCATGCCTCATAGCACTGCATACGATCCTCCCCAGAAGAAGCCGCACGACTCAGGACTTATTGTAAAGAAATAAATTTATTGAACGCACTAACGTTTCGGCTGCCACACCAGCCTTTGACAAAGGCTGGTGTGGCAGCCGAAACGTTAGTGCGTTCAATAAATTTATTTCTTTACAATAAGTCCTGAGTCGTGCGGCTTCTTCTGGGGAGGATTATATATATATATATATATATATATATATATATATATATATATATATATATATATATATATATATATATATATATATATATATATATTTATATATATATATATATATATAATAAAAAAAGAAAAGAAATTGCCTAAGAATATGATTCTCTACATCATACTTAAATTTATTTAAAGGACAACCCCTTTAAGGTATGCCATTGTTCATTTGCCTGGTATTTTTATTGCAAATCCAATATACCACTCCGATTTATCCTAAATGTCTTCTTTTCAATATAACAAAGACAAATACAAGAAATCTGAGAGACAAGAATGTGCTGGAAATAGAAGTTTGTTTATATATTGATGGAATATAACCTTGAATAATACAAATGTATGTGCAGATTAAGAATATTCAAAATCTTATGTTTGTCTAACACGACATTGCTTTAACTATGTTCAGGTACACATTCCTATTCTTACTACTGCTAATACTTTGTGCTGAAAAATATGTAGAACCCAGGTTGCTTTTTAAAGTCACAGAAGAAAGTCAAATTACATTGCAGTTAACATCATATACATACTATGTCTTTTTAGATAAGCTTCTTTCCTAACTATTCTTCACAGAATTAGGCTCCCATGTTGTCAATATTTTCAAAACTGGCACCGGGCAGCTCCTTAGATAAACATGAGAGGGCTCTCATCCCAATTGTCGATGTGGAAGTCAAGGGGCCAATAATAATAACGTCTGCAATTTCCTTTCTGTAATAGCAGACTGTACTATTTTTTTTCACCAAAACAATCCACACAGCAAATTTCTATTGTGGAGACATTTTTGTGGTTGAAATTGTTTGCTAGTCCCTAATTGTGTCACTGCTAAATTCAAGAATATATGGAAGATATATAAATAGATTGCATAGAAGCAGTTGCGGTTGAATCCCTACCTAACTTCTTTTTAAAACAGTGCAAAAGGAGGACAAACACCTGAAGCTGTCTCTAATCAGTCAAAGAGAGTCAAAGAGGAAAGATTTACTAACTCCAGAAAGACAACTGGATCAAAATTAAACTGGGAGGGCCCAAATCAGCATTGCAGTATAAATATTAACACCTCATGCCAGAAATTTCCTTTCTTTCTGAGACTAAAGACATAAAGAGCATAGTGACCTCCACTGAAGAACAGTGCATTCAAAATGACCCTGTCCACTTACTTCTGATTGTTATGTTAATTAATAAAAAGCACCCTGTCTGATGCACACAGAGGATTGATAGGACCTCTGGGGAAAATACAGGTTTACACAGGGATGCACCTGTCACTGCTAAGTATGTGTTAGACAGGGTGCTTTCCACTGATTAACATTACAAATAGTGACAGACATTTGGGCATTTCACAGCTGTGTGATATTAGCCTAAAATGCTATATAATCATTTCTTGAAACTATTGCATCTGCCAGTACAACAGCAGAATTTCACATATATATAATGCTCACATGAATAATTCCCCACACTTAAAAATAAATCTTACTTTCATCTAATCTCAAGGGATTTCCTTGTGGTTCTGGGAACATTTGGTTAACAAGAATATAGAAATCTTAAGCTTTATTATACTGTATCAATATGTGGTACATTATATCCTCATTCAAGTGCCCATTTTCAACTGTAGACAATAGTGTCTGGTCTATTATAATAGAAACTCATTGCTTATTTTATATATATATATACAGATGAAGCCACTTGGATTTGTGTGTTAAATGCATCATGACTCGGGATTAACTGAAGAAACTGAAACTCATTTAATGCATTTAACCTTTTCATCAAAACACCATTGTTCACAATAGTGAACGCTTTAACTGGATGGGATGTTGTGACCAAATTTTCTGTGTTAAATGGGATAAGTGGGTTAAACACGTTTAGATATTCTGTGTTGAAAAAAAAAGTGAATGCATTGGTCCAAAGTCAATGGGCATCCGGATCATTTTGACTTTGCACTTTTTATGCGCACCCCAATTTTTTTTTTATGCGCAGATTTTTCTGCACCGAATTGTCGCCACAGTTTCACTAATAAATCCGCTTGTGGCAAAATGCAACAATTTTATTCGCCCAACACTAAAGAGGATGTTAGGCTGGGCTGAGATTGGACTGCTTAGATATTCTAACTGTATTAGAGTCTATGGACATTTTTTTTTGCAGCAAATCATGGTAAAATATTTGTTCATACCTAGTTTGGATAAATTAAGTATTATCACAACAATAACCTGGTGAGGATTCTTTTAAAGGAGACATTTTATATAATCTTCATATTCAAATATATTATTCATCCTCTCTCAAAACATGTAATGATGCAGAAAGAAAAACGTTTTGAAAGCATTTTACCTCCTTTTATCAGAGCTGCAGAGAGATCTTTACAGGTCAGAAGCTAGGCTGAAAAATGAAATTTCCTATCATACTTACCGTAAATTTCTTTTCCTGGCCACTTATCATGTCAGCAATACTATGGGTATTCGCCCCGCCCCCATATCCCAGTTAGCATTGTCCCTCCCCCAAAGAAAACGATAAAGGACCCAACCCCTCCTCACTTACTTGTCTCATAATTTAGTCAACAGAGGGTGGGTTTGCTGACATGATAAGTGGCCAGGAAAAGAAATTTACGGTAAGTATGATAGGAAATTTCATTTTTCCTGGCCACTTCATGTCAGCAATACTATGGGTTATACCCAAGCAATGACAACCAAACCAGAGGGAGGGCATAAACAGCTTTTAATTAACAGAAAAAGACCGCAGAACTGCGGAAGCAAAATTATGTTGAGAAGGTTTCTTAACATTCAAACGATAGAATTTAAAGAAGGTTCGAGCAGATGACCAAACTGCTGTCTCACAAATTGCCGATTCTGAAACCTCCGCTTCTGCTGCCCAGGAGGTAGCCACAGCCCTAGTTGAATGAGCTTTTAGCCCTGCTGGTGCCTGCTTGCCTTGAAGATTGTAAGATTTTTGTATCAAGATCACAATCCATCTAGCAATTGTAGACTTCGCTGGTTGTTCCCCTTTTCGAGGACCTGCCGGTATCACAAACAGACTTCCAGACTTTCTCAAAGACTGAGTCATAGCCAAATAATGTTTCAGCATCCTCACCGGATCTAGCTTCTGGAGCTTTGAGGAAAGGTTGGGCTCCTCCGGTATGATAGGGATTATTATGTCCTGTGCAAGGTGAAATGTGGAAACCACCTTGGGTAGAAATGAGTCTGGAGGCTTTAAAATTACTTTATCCGGCCAAAAGGAAATGTTTTGCTCTTCTACAGACAGAGCATGTAGGAGACTGACTCTCGCTGCAGAAACTATTGCCACCAAGAATAAAGTCTTTAGGGTCACCAACCATAAGGACGCCTCTTGCAAAGGCTCGAATGGATGTTCACAAAGGGCTTTTAGCACCATTGGTAGATCCCAAGCAGGAGATAAAGTCCTTTTTGGAGGACAAATCTTTAATGTGGCTGAGAAGAAACGCTTTACTAACGGATCTTCTGCCCATCTTATCCCAGTCATAGCTGAAAGTGCTGCTACATGAACTTTTAGAGTTCTGTATTGCAAACCTTTGCTCAATCCTTCCTGCAGGAATTCTAAAACCTGAGGTAAAGGTGGTGGAAAACAGGAATTAGCCTTCTCCAATTGCCATAGGAGAAATCTTTCCCAAATCTTATAATATGTGGTAGACGTATTACTTTTTCTTGCCCTAAGCAATGTAGCCACCACTGCTTCAGAGAGCCCCAAGGCTACAAGCCTTTTGCGCTCAATCTCCATGCCATCAATGAGAGCGAGTGTGGGTCTGGATGTGCCACTGGTCCCTGGGTCAGTAGATTCTCCCTCACAGGAATCGGCCACGGGTCTGCTACTGCCAGTCTTCTGAGCAGAGGAAACCATGGGCGACGAGGCCAATAAGGGGCCACGAGGATGAGCTCCGCTTCCTCCTGAATCACCTTCAGTAGGACTTGAAGGAGGAGAGGGATTGGTGGGAACACATAGGCTAGACGGAACGACCAGGGCTGAAGGAGTGCATCTGTCCCCTGAGCTCGAGGGCTGAAATATCTTGCATAGAATATCGGCAGTTGAGCATTGTCCGGAGAGGCCATGAGGTCCACTTCCGGAAGACCCCACTTCTCTACTAGCCGGTGGAAAATGTCTGGATGCAGCTTCCACTCGTGTTTTGACAAAGCCATACGACTGAGAAAGTCCGCTTTCTGATTGAGAATCCCTGGAGCATGAACTGCTGTCAGATTCTCCAGATTCTGCTCCGCCCAGCTCAGGATTGGACATACTGCTTTCCATAGTAGCAAACTTTTTGTTCCTCCTTGTTTCCTAATATAGGACACTGCTGAGGAATTGTCTCCCTTGACCTTTACCGCCATTCCTTTTATATCTGGAGCAAAGGCCTGCAGTGCTTGAAACACTGCTCTTAGCTCTAACACATTTGCGTGCACTTTCAATGGAGACTTCCAGATTCCTTGAGCCACACTGCTCTCCAGGAGAGCTCCCCAACCTTGGGAGGAGGCATCTGTTGTTATTATCCTCCAATTTATTGGAGCAAGGGGAAAACCCCTGGACAAATTTGAAGGGTTCATCCACCATTGAAGGCTGACCTTGAGTTCGGGAGAAAGAGGAATTAACTGATTCCAATTGATTTCCCATCGATTCCAATGGGTCAGGAAATAACGTTGTGCCTCCCTCATATGGAATCTGGCCCATTTGGTCATTGGAATGGAGGCTGCCATCAAGCCTAGGAGAGACATAAATCGTCTCGCTGAGACCTCCCCTTGGAGACAGAAATCTTCCATCTCTTTCACCATGCGCTCTATCTTCTGTTGTGGCAATTGAACCACATTGTCTGCTGTGTTGAATAGAGCCCCCAGGTAAATTAGGGATTGAGATGGCTGCAACTGACTTTTTTCCCAGTTGATTAGCCACCCGTGAGATTGAAGAAAAGAAATTGCAATCTCTCTGTGTAACAAAAGGACTTCTGGAGACCTTGCGGATAGGAGGATATCGTCCAAGTAATGCCAGACCGTCAGACCCTGTTTCCTTAGCTCTGCGACCAGGGTGATGAGTACCTTGGAAAACGTTCTTGGAGATGTTGAGAGACCAAAGGGAAGGGCCCGAAACTGAAAATGCCTGTGTCCAACCGCAAAGCATAGAAAACGCTGATGCTGATCTGCTATCGGAAGATGAAGGTATGCATCTTTCAAATCGATCGACAAGAGCCAGTCTCCTGCCTGGACTGCCGCAATAATGGTGTTTATCGACTCCATTTTGAATTTTTGAAGATGCACCAAGGAATTCAGTTTCTTCAAATCCAGCACAGGCCTCCACCCTCCCGAAGCCTTCTTCACTAGAAAAAGTAGGGAATAAATGCCTTTTTCCCTTTCCTCCTGAGGCACTGGCACCACCACCTCCTGGTCGAACAAGATTTGGACATACTCTTCGAGGGCTTTTTTCTTTTCTTGACCTCGAGGCATAGGGGAAACCAAAAAAAAATTCAGAGTTGGAACCGACAAAAATTCTATGCGGTAACCTCTTTTCAATAAGTCCAGTACCCACTGGTCTGAAATTGACTGCTTCCAGACCTCGTAAAACCTTGAAAATCTTGCCCCTACTCGAGCATCCATTACTCCATGATCGTCAGGAGGATTTTTTAGAAGTTGGGGACAGTTTGATTCTGTTCCCCCTGATAACTGCGGAGTGACCCCCTCTCCAAGACGACTGTCTTGAACTGCCTCTGCCAAAGTATCTATAGTTACTGGCATAACCTCTAGCTCTTCCTGAGCCTCGAAAAAAAAAACCTTTAAAGGGTTGAGCCTTCAATTTTTTCCTTTCTTGCGGCAGGAAAGTACTCTTCCCACCTGTCGCTTTTTCTATGACCTCTTGTAATTTAGGACCAAAAAGATTTTCCCCAACATAAGGTAGGTTACAGAGACTTAGCTTAGAAGCCGCATCTGCACCCCAAGATCTGAGCCACAATGCTCTTCTTGCCGACACTGACACAGCCATCGACCTGGAAGCCAACCGCGTCAAATCCACTGCTGCTTCCGACATAAATGCCACTGCCATCTTTAATTCTGATAATCCAGCACTAATGTCAGCTGTATCCGTACCTTCAGCAATCGCTTTATCCAAACTGTCGATCCACAAGGAGACTGCCTTTGCCACTGAAACCAGAGCTACTGCCGGCTTACATGAGGCTCCTGCCACTTGATATGCCTTACGAAGCTCCGTCTCCACTCTTTTATCCATGGGATCTCTTAGTACTGACGAATCATCAATTGGCAAAATTGTCTTCTTTGCCAAATGAATCACAGGTGAATCCACTGCTGGGGCTGTATCCCAGTTCTTGGTATCCTGTTCTTTAAATGGATATTTCTGTCTCCTCTTCTTCCTCCTCAGAAAACAATTCCGACATTGGTTCTAGACTTTCCTCTCCTGAGAAATCAGAGGAGTCGGACTCCTCCCTGGACACTGAAGCCCCTTGGCCTGAAGGGATTTCACTAACAGGCGTATCCTGTAGTAGAAGGCCAAAACATGATTTACAAAATTTCTTCCCCGGCAAAGGAGCGTCAAAGCAGCCTGCACAAACTTGAGAAGAAGAGCCAAGCTTCCTTCTTTTCCTCTGCAAGGACTCCATAAGGCAAGCTGAAGAGACAACAACAACAAAAAAAAAAAAAAAAACCAATTGAAAATGAAAGTGTTAAAAAAAAACACTGCTAAGAGAAAACTAAGAGGGACATACCAAGCAACAAGGGCAGCTGTAACTGAGGCTGTGAGATCACCAGTACACTTCAGTCCCTCCTGGTGTGCTACAAGCAATACAGGAGAAAAAACAATGAGAATTGAGTTTTTACAAACCCGACCTTTCTGTAAGACAGGCATCTAATTACCTGACTGGAACAGAAAAACTGAAGTATCCACTTCCAAATGTATGCACTTTCCAGCATACCAAAATGGCGACTTCTTTTAAAAAGCTGAAAAATGTGCGCCAGAAAAAACGTGCGAGCGACAAAACGCGCGCGCGACAAAACGTGCGCGCGACAATACGCGCGTGCGCGCGACAATACGCACGCGCGCGAAAAAAACGTGCACTCGAAAAACATGCACCTTAGGAAGTATGTTTGGTAAAAAAAACCACCTGGTATCCCACACACCAGTAGCGACTTTTCAAATCACTAACCTGGAGCAGCCTGTAATAAGGAATTGGATTCCTGCTGAGGGGGCTTCATGCGACAGTTTCACTGAATGAATAGCCCTCAGAAATCGCCAACCTTTCTGAAGAGTTGGATCTGATCAAAAACTGCCGCCAAGATGTCCCATGCTAACTAGAATGAAGACTAAGCAAAAAAGACAAGTAAGTGAGGAGGGGTTGGGTCCTTTATCGTTTTCTTTGGGGGAGGGACAATGCTAACTGGGATATGGGGGCGGGGCGAATACCCATAGTATTGCTGACATGAAGTGGCCAGGAAATGAGGATTAGGAGTGTCTCTTCAATCTCTCACAGGAAGTGGTCACAGCACTAACTGACAGGTTGAACTATGCAGGGAACACCCTCCTCTCCCACCCTCTGTCCTGTGTGTCCCCAGCCTGCACATAGCTGTCTTATGCTGCTGCCTGATCATTTAATTATAAAAATAGACCATACATGCTCAACATAAAGCAATAGATGTGAAGTTTAATACAAACTATAAAAGATGTAATAGTAATATTTTCTTTTATTTAAAAAGATGTTGATTGCTTTTTGTATACAACATAATACTGTGTGGAAAATGACTATGATATTTACACTAACTGCTGATACACATTGCCCCCAGAAAAGAATAAAATACTTTTAGTAGCAGATTATATTTTATTTATACAGCAGTTTGCTTTTCTTTTTTTTCCCCAATCATAGCAGGGCAAGGGAGACGAAAAATTAGTAAAGGGAGGGGGCAAGAGGATGGACAACGAACAGGACAGAGAGGTTAAATGAAAGGACAGGGAGGGAGAGAAACGAACACTGCAGGGAGGGGGTTAGACAACAGGGCAGAGATAGAGAGAAACTAACAGAGCAGGGAGGGAGTTAAATAAACAGGGCAGAGAGGGAGAGAAGGGAGAGAAATGAACAGAGCAGGGAGGGAGTTACATAAACAGGGCAGAGAGGGAGAGAAGGGGGAGAAACGAACAGTGCAGGGAGGGAGTTAAATGAACAAGGCAGAGAGGGAGAGAAATGAATACTGCAGGACGGAGGTAAAATAAACAGGGCAGAGAGAGGGCAAAATGAATAGGGCAGAGAGGGAGAAAAATGAACAGTGCAGGTGTTGCAGGGATGGGTTAAATCAACAGGGCAGAGAGGTAGAGAAATGAATAGTGCAGGGAGGGATGACATGAACAGTGCAGACATGGAGAAAAAAGAACAGTGCAGGGAGGGGAGGGGGGAAGGAACAAGACAGAGAGGGACAGAAAGGGTTATCTGATGTCTGCAGAGGACTGAGTATGACATCACAAACACAACCACTCCTCCCTCATTGGCTGCTGCTCTGTAACTTAGGCAGAAGGTGCCGATACTGGAGACTGCTGGACAGGAAGCCAAAACCTCTAAAAGACTGAATGAAAAAAATGTCAAATAGGATCAGCACAGCTCCCATTGACTTCTATGGGACCTTGACTGCTTTTACTTGAAGAAGTTTTGTGTTTGAGTATTTCGTGGTTTTTACACTTAAGCCATTTTTGGATTTTTAGAGAAATAAAAAAACATTTTAGAGAAAAAATGATTTGTGAAAAAAGAGAAAATTCCGAAATATTAGTAAATAGGCGCCTTACGATCAAGCACTACATTAATTAGAAACTAGTGGTTATGCCATAAATGTTAAGGTGAGTGAAATCTGGTGATCCTTTAAATCTTAAACATCAGCTTATGCAGCTTTCAGCTCCTAACACCTTGCATTCTCTATGTTAGAGAACAATTACCTATTTTATCTGTATCCTGTACAGAACTTTCTGGCAGTAAATGTTTAAATGTAGTGCCCATAAAATTATTTATTACATTGCCTTCAATAACATAATGCAGAAATATTTGAACTATTATTAGGCAAGCCATAAAACAGCATTTATTTCACTGGCTGAAAAAAAGTCATTAAAACTGTATGGTATTTAAAGAGCTGTGCCAGATCACTATAAAATGAACACAAATTGCATTTTGAAATTACCTTTCTAACTGGACTACCATTTTCTCTCCCAGGGTCTAGCTTTTAAATGACATTTCAGGGTTGATTTTCTGTACATAGATCTTTAAAATCAAATTACAAATAAAACCTATAAGTGAAAGTAATTTTCCATTTTCCATTACACAGTTTACCTGAGTAGTGCTTTATGACAAACCTTCTCTTTATCTATCTAATCTCTAATCTAGAGATTAAACAGAAGCAAGTGTGGGAGTTGCTACATTCAATCAGATTGGGGTACATGGGGCTCACCAGAAAACATCAGGGGGGCTCAGGGGCCCATCGCCCCAAAACAGTAAACTCCTTGACAGAACCAAAGCTGCCTTTGCTAGTAGGGATGAGCGAATTTTTTCGCCTTGTTTTGCCGTGGAAATGACGCCCATAGACTTGTATGGCAACGTGCGTCGAAAAAAAAAAGATGTGCGTCAAAATTTTTTTGATGCCCATAGACTTTAATGGGCGTCGGCGACAATTCGCCAGCAGCGAATTTTTGGCAAAATGAAACGGCTCAAATTCACCCATCCCTACATGCTAGCTAACCTAGCTTCTTATCATATCTGTGGGGGCTATTACAGCACTTGTTTTTGTGTTTTTTACACTTAATATATATCAAAATGTTGCGTTTGTGTAAAACATAATTGAAAATCATGATTTTTTAGCACTAATGGGGTTATGTAATAAAAGGTACTAAGTTTGCCCAGGTACAGTAACTTATAGCAACCAATCAGCAGGTACAAACAACTTATTGGTTGCTGTGGGTTACTGCTCCTGGGTAAACTTATTGCCTTTTATTGCATATAGGTTTAAGAATTTTGAATTACTGGAAAAAAAAAATTGATAAACAACCCCTTATATGTAATTTGTAAAGGTATGAAAGGTTTCTGTGCACTGCAAGACAATGGGGCAAATTTACTAAAGGGCGAAGTGGCTAACGCTAGCGAAAATTAGGCAGCATTACGTCATTTTACCACTACGCTGATTTACTAACGGGTGCTGGCGTAAATTCGATATCGAAGTGGACCTACTCTAGTGCTACTTCGCACCCTTACGCCAGGCGAAGTTGCGCTCTGGTGAAGAGACGTAACTACGTTAATTCACTAACTTGCAGATTTTCGTGAACATTACCTCTTGCACCAGACTTTACTTCACCACCTCAGACCAGGCGAAGTGCAATAGAGTACATAGGACTTTGTTAAAAAAAAAGTTGAAATTTTTCTGAAAAAACGCTGGGTTCATTTACATTTTTAAGGGTGATAGGCTGAAAAAGATTGTAATTTTTTTAAAGGGTACCCTCCTTCCCCCCTACATTTGACAACATATGGCACCTAATCTATATCGTAGGCACGTGTGTAGGACATTAGAATGCATTTATTAAGGTTCCCTGGCCTTGTGTAGTGAAATGTGTTTTCTGCTGCATTGTACTTTAACTGCACGCCGTATGCAAATTTCCGATCGCTATCGTAACTTCGAACCACTGATCGTAACATCGCTAGTGCAACTTTGCAAAAGATTGGTAACTTGTGCGCAACTTCGGATCTTCGTAATTTGCGTAGCCCTGGTGAATCTACGACTGGCGAAGTGCGGCAAATTCAACACTGGCGCAACTTCGAAGGTAAGTAAATTTGCCCCAATGTGAGGATTGATTTGGTGAACTGCAAGGGTCAGTAGCCTATGGCTTTGTCCCTCATGATGGTTTTCATTTTCGCTATTTGTGCCTGCTGACCTGTTCAGCAGTTGGCATACTAAGGGGCAGATATACCTAAGTGTGAAAATAGAGCTCAAAGTGATACAATTCCACCACTCTGCATTCCTATGGGGTTTTTGGAGGTGTATTTATCAAGCTGTGAACTCTAAAAATCTCATTGAAATAAAAAGTGGTGGAATTTTACCACAATGAGCTTTAATTTCACACTTTGATAAATGTGTCCCTTGGGGGCCCATTCACTAAGCTCGAGTGAAGGAATAGAGGAAAATAGAGGAAAAATAGTTAGAATTTCGAATGTTTTTTTTGGCTACTTCGACCATCGAATTGGCTACTTCGACCTTCGACTATGACCTTCGACTTCGAATCGAACGATTCGAACTAAAAATCGTTCAAATATTCGACCATTCGATAATCGAAGTATTGTCTCTTTAAAAAAAACTTCGACCCCCTAGTTCACCACCTAAAACCTACCGAGGCCAATGTTAGCCTATGGGGAAGGTAACCATAGGCTTTACAAGGTTTTTCTGATCGAAGGATAATCCTTCGATCGATGGATTAAAATCCTTTGAATCGTTCAATCGAACGAAATTGCGCTAAATCCTTCGACTTCGATATTCGAAGTCAAAGGATTTCAATTCCGCAGTCGAATATCGAAGGTTAATTAACCCTCGATATTCGACCCTAGGTAAATGTGCCCCTTGGTGTGTGTTTTGTTAGTAATTAATTATCTTCTAACACTGTATTATAATTTTACTCCCAAATTCTCATTTCTTTTTTTTATGTATTCAGTATTATGTATTTATTCCATGTATTTATTCCATGTATGCTGCCAAGAAAACCATGCAAGTTGTTACTGCACCAAAACTGTACTGGGGAAGGGTAATTAGAAAAGAAAAAAAAATAGTTGCAATCTCAGCTTTGTCCATATTCATACAATTTTGGCAAAATAATAGTGCCTCGTAAAGCACTGGAAAAAGATTGAAAATGTTGCTGTATGCACTAGTGTGCAATGTATGTAATAAACATCTCACTAAAAACCAATTATTTTTGTATCAAAAAGATGCACTGCTTTCTACAGTGCTTGCCATGTAATACATTGTCAAATGCACAACAATATTACCAGTGCAATGGCAACAACAATTACATTTAATTAGCACTTAAAGGAAAATTACTATAAAAAGGAAAATTTAACAGAAACTTCCTCTTATAAAATATGGCACTCTTTCTACAGCAAGAACGACTTATCAAAGTGCTGCTGACTATATATTGATGGTGTAACTATGTTTATTTTTTGCTCATACTGTATATAGTCAGCAGCGCTTTGATAAGTCAGTTCTTGACAGAGTGCCATATTTTCTGCCATGTTATACTCTTTGCCCTGTTTACACTGACAATTGAGTCAAATTAAAAAAATGTGAACACTAGCACCTGGGGGTTTTCCTCCTAGCTAAAATTGCTGGACCCAATTACTGATAGAGCCAAGTCGACACTATAAATGAGTAACTCTGGGACCGCACTGATGAACCAACTTGGTGACATAATGGACTTTGGGCCTAGACATAGGTGAGCAGTGATGATTTCAACCTAATATTTATACCCGTTGCCTGTGCCGCACTAACAGCTTGTTACTATGGTGGCCATTAAATTTAGTGACATCTTTTATGCGAACCTGTGATTCTTCAGTCGTGCTGGTGCCCTACCACTCAAATAAGCTTACCTTGTTGAATGCTAAAACCCAGTGGTGGGCCCCAGCCCTTGTGGGACCCACAGGCCCAGACTCGCAAGACATTGCCTGACCGTTGGGGGGGGGAGAGGTACAGAGGCAGCCAACGACTGTGGCAGCGGGGGGCCCTGCCACTGGGGGAGTGCAAAATTTAATTTATTTTATTTTATGTTGATATTCTTACCTAGATCTGTGTTATTTTTCACTCTTGAGTATTTTGCTTTAATATCTGTTTTCTGCACACCTATGCTGACCTGTGGGGGTGGGTATGATCACACATTATGACGTCACTGCTATTTTCCTGCCCTGCACTGTTTATCTTGGGAGTTGTGGAATTTCTTTGTAACTTTAAAAAAGGCTGGGTGTCCAGCAAAACATCAGTTTCTGCTACAATAAATCTCACTTGATTATGTACACATGAGTCCAGTGAGTGCAATATGTCTTCTGTTCCTATAACTACATTCTACTAATACTGCACCCAGGCATACTTCAGATTTATGACGTGAGTGTCTGCAACTGGATGATCTACCATATATATATACTGTATTTTTGAAATATGTCATTCTGAAAACTCTTTTTATTTACAGATCTCTTGTACAGCAATGGGCAGTGCCCTGGCACCTTCATACGCAAATTTATATATGCTACAATTCAAATCTGCACACATTACACCTTTGTTGGGTACTTCCACTTTAACTTACTTTTGCTACATAGACGCTACAAAGATCTGTTTTTTATTTGGACTGATAGCGAACAGTCTTTGAAGGATTTTCATTATGGACTCAATGCCCTAGATACCCCAATTAAATTGAAATTTTGTTGCCATACTAATGAGATTGATTTTCTTGATCTACATACTGTGTTTATACAAATGGGAGGGGGGCCTGGGCACCACACTATTCTGCAAATCAACAGATAACAACTCTTTGCTACATGCATGCAGTATCCACTGGATACATTGAGGGGCATCCCATATTCTCAATTTGTGAGGGTTATCAGGAACATTAGTGACCCTGACTCATCTCAGACTTAGCTACAGTACATAACATGTTTGGCAGATTCCTGGAAAGGGGCTATGCACGTGATCTATTGCAAAGGCAATTGAACAGGGCCATGCAACACACACAGGCCTCTCTGCTTGATGGCAAGAAAGCCAATTACAAAGGACCTAGGCCGATGATTTTTAATACCACATACACATTGGTGGCCAACAACTTATCTAAAAAATTAAGTCTAATTGTCCTATGATGAGTATGGATGAATCACTTTCTCTGTTCCAGGCTCCAGTGCCAATAATGGGATACAGATGTGACAGAAATTTAAAAGACATTGTGATGGTCACGGATTTTAAACAATATAGGTCTTGTTTCACCAATTGGCTTTCCAAAAATAAAAAATTGGGATGCTACAGATGCCTGGACTGCACAACCTGTCCATGTTTGCTGACTTCCCTCATCCCCATATGGGCAAAAGATTCAAAATATATTACAGACTGAGCTGTACTTCTATATATATAATTTATATCACCACCTGCCCCTGTGGCCTAAACTACGTGGGAAAAACTGTCATTACACTCAGGGATAGCAACAGCAACCACCGCTCAGCCATTAGAAAAGCCCTCAAAAAAAGTCAGGCCACAGAACTGGTTGCTAGACATTTTCTTTCTAATGGTCACAGTATCCCCCACATTTAAGTGCATGGCCATAGACCATAAACATCCATTGATGAGAGTTGGCGACAGGGACAATGCGCTATTATGCAGAGAGTCCCGTTGGACTACATATTGGACACTTTAACACCAAAGGGTCTCAATGAGTCTCTACCTTTGGGCTGTTTTATTTAGGCCTATCTGAAACATGAGCATTTCCTTTGCTTTGGGTATTTTTATCTTTGCTGCTGGTCTTGTCTATCCATGGCCACTGCTGTAACTTTTGTAATGATGTGACTCCTTGCCCATATGATCTCTAATTTGTATTTCTTGATAGGTGTTATTACAATGTACATCCGATTTAGTCCTGCTGTTCATACTGTATGTATTTTTTTTCTGCCTGTTTAGGTAGTGCCCCACATGACAGAACAAACTCCTGACTGGTGTGGGACACATGAAAGTGGTTCCTGGTGTTGATAAGTGGACTAGGCACTCATTACATCTGAGGTAGTATTGGTGGCATGTTGGCCAAATATATATAT
Organism: Xenopus laevis; assembly: GCF_017654675.1. Taxonomy (NCBI): domain Eukaryota; kingdom Metazoa; phylum Chordata; class Amphibia; order Anura; family Pipidae; genus Xenopus; species Xenopus laevis. The sequence continues at coordinate 75,799,570 of NC_054373.1, read as the reverse complement.
ACACATATGTGGGCATAGACATAAGTCAAATACATTAATTTTGTTGACCTTATTACCCAGTCTATACCATATTGTGCTCTGGATGGCTGCACCGGTATTCTGAATCCGGCAGCCTGAATAAGTGAGATGGCACGTCTTGATATCATCACAATTTGAGGACTTGGGTTCACGGTCTTGCATAACTCCCGCCATAAGGGTAGGGGGTTGTTTTGCCTAAATTGGGGGTCTATTTTATGGTAGTCCATACACCTGTACTGTAATTAGTTCTATATGAAGGAAAGCCGGTACCTTCTCCATAGCCCACCGTATAATCATTCAGCATTGGGAAATGTGACTTGATGCTCACAGGGTTTTTATGTACAAAATGATGTCATCAGATGGGGTGTATTTTTTGTTTTTCAAGTCTCTCTTTTTTCTATAAATAGCTTGCTCTTTCTCTGCACTGTTTTTCCTTGAGAAGGGTTCCTGTGTGGGACTGAAACATTGGATTAATAAACTTTTTTCTGTTCTATTCATATATATTTATATATATATATATATATAATACATATTTAGCCCTCAGTGAAAAAACAGCGTTCAACGGACATTGATTACAGGTAATGCTAAAATGCACATAAAATATAAAACAAGTTAGGGACCGCCATTCGGGGTTTACCTTGACGTGGTATGGTGGCTTATCAATTTTATGATCATAACTTTGTAACAAAATAACCCCTGTTTTGGGTACATATGCAATAGCATTTATTATACTTATATATATATATACTTTAAAGCCTTTAGAGTGCTCCCACAACCCCCCTGTTTTGATATTATATATATATATGTATATATAAATATATATATATATATATATATATATATATATATATATATATATATATATATATATATATATATATATATATATTGTGTATATGTCAGTTTAAACTTTTGTACAGTTTCTGAAAAAATCCCTTTACCCCTCACTTTTTTGACTTTCTAGATGTATTGGAGCTTTTTATTTTGAAAGACAGTTAGTTCTAATACATTGTCAACGCAAAGATTTGACCTAACATTCAATCAAAACCTCTGACTCCTACAGAGAGGAGAGAAGAGTGCTGAAAGGAGGATACTGAAATGCAACTTGATTATTTCAGAAACAGTACAGAATTTTTTTATTGATTTTACTTTAAAACTTTACATGTGATAAAACGCATATGAAATTGTATTTTACTTTAAACTGGAATCGCAATAAATAATCGTAAAATAGGGTATAATAGGGTGTTCAACACATATTTCTCTATTTTAATATATCCTTAATGCATGCAAATTGCATAACAATGAGTTTAAAAATAATGCAATCATACCAAAACACATTTCATTTAGTTGAATTGCTTGTGGGCACAACAGGCAGGCCAAATTAGAATTAGTTACCTTATGCATTCTGGTGTGCCCAAACCTGCATTTTAAACATTTAAAAAAACCTATCTGGTTAAAGGGGTTTTGGGTTGCCATATTGTAATTAGTCAAATATAAAATATACATACCAGATAATTCCTTTAACTGGAGATACAGTTAAATTCAAAGTGAAAAATTTCATATATTGATTGCTTATTTTTTGAGAGGTATAAAAAGACTCTATATGACTAATCAGTTGATGATACTGCACATATGGTTGTGTGCAACCATGTAGCATACAATTTACCATACCACTAGTTAGTCATGCAACATTTGGGGTTATTTATCAAAGGTCGAATGTTAATAAAATATACCACACACTACTCTTGAAAAGTATTTTATTTACGAAAAAACTCAAATGGAAAAAACTTCATTCTGCGAGTTTGAGTTGCGAAACCTGAATACTCAAATGAATCGAGTTTTCCTGGGTAAAAAACAAAAAATCACTCAAATTATTCGAACAAAACCCTCCACAAAAAACAGGCTATTGATATCTTCAAATGATTCAAGGACCTCTGCCATTGACTCCTCCATGACCTTGACATTTTTTAGATGGTACATTTTTAATTCGGGCTATTTTCAGGGTCGGGGTATAATAAATCTTGAAAAATGTTGTTATTTTAACCCTAAAATGTGAGTTCTGACCAAAAAAATCAACTCAAAAACTCAAACCTTACTACATAGCCAACTTGATATTCAGTTTAATTGGGATTATTTTTAAACCTTTTGCTTTGAAAAGCAACAACATTTAGGTTATTTATTAAGGTTTGAGTTGTGTTTTCCATGAAATTCGAGTTTTCAAATTGATCTTTTTGGTCGACTAATTAGAATTTTCAGGTTTCATAACTCGAACTTGCATTGAGTTTTTCCCATTCAAGCCTTTTCTTAAATAAGATACCATTCGAGTAGTGATGGGTGAATTTATTTGCTAGGCATGGATTTGTGGTGAATTTCTCGATTTCGCCGTTGGTGAATGTTTTCACGAAACCGCCATGGAAATTTGCCATGGGAAAATTCACTGCAACAAAAAAATTGACGGGCGCCAAAATAGTGCATAGATTTTGATTTCACCCCCCTTCCTCAAAACGCTATCCCAGATCCATTTGGAACCAGGTGTTTCAGTACATTTCAATGACAGGGGTAAGTTTAAATTCAGGTGGTATTTAATGACAATGGGTGACTGGGAAGTTTCTGTAGGTCAATAGGTGAGGTGGGGTTAAAATAAAGAGACTCATGAAAAATTTGGGTGAGTTGATTTGTCTGCCTATATGCTTATTTACCAACTTTCGAATGAGGTTTTTTATGAATATAATACACCTCCTTATGACTTAAGAACAGAACCTAGCTAGGTTTTAGCTGCAACATTTATACATGAGATGTTGGAGTGGTAATATAAATGCCCCTTGACCAAAACCAGGAAGCTGAAAAGTATCCCACGATGGTCAAGCTAGTAATTTGGATGAAATTGCCCAGTTTTTTTTATAAATGACCCCCAATGTGTAATTACTTAATTTCTACCATAAACATTTTTCAGGTTTAAATTACCTTAAAAAGAGCAATTTGAACCCTCTGCCCAAGCAGTCTGACCATGTAATTACAGATCTGCAGCTCATTGACCCAGGCAAGCAGTTAGTTTTAGGGATGCACTAAATCCATTGTTTTAGGCTTAAGCCCAACCCTGAATACTTCTTGAAAGATTTGTGTGAATACCGAACCAAATCCAAATCTTAATTTGCATATGAAAATTAGGATTGGGAAGGATGAAAGAGAACCACATGCACAGCATGTGGTTAGAACAATTTTGACGTCCTGTTTGTGTTCTATTCAGCTCATACTACAGTATTTTCCTAATAATAAAATGCATTTTAAATCAGCAATTGCTTTGCCAAGGACTCCACCCTAACTAGCAACATTTGTGGGTTTAAGAAAGGAAAGGAAAAGGAATAGATATTGTAAAATAGAGAGTTTTGTTCATAAACAATTGTACAATTTGAAATACACTAATGATCCCATTCCAGTAAGAATCTAAAGCATTGGGATTCTTATATGCATTCATACGCATGCAGGAAAGCTCACTGGAAATAGCTCTGAAACATTTCCTGTTCTATATATGGCTAGCAATAAATAAACATTTGAGAGATGGGTCAGATGGTGCTATGACAACGTACTGTTCAAGAAGGAGCAAATTGGTGTGAAAGGGAACTGAACCTTTAACATGAAAAGGCTGCTGCAAATGAGAAGTATAACTGTACAGCAATATGACAGGTCTATAAATTGCTTCCATCATATTCCCTGGACAAGTGGTTTATGAACTTCTCCTTGGAGGGAAATTGGGTCCCCCTGGTCTATTTTTAATGAATAGATTATAATTCACATACTATCTCTTAGAAAAAATGCAGCCTGTGAGGAACAAATAAAGTTGCAGACAACACATAAATGGGAAAAATGAAAAAAAAATCCATTTATATGCATCTGACTTTAAGCTTGGTGGTTACTGTATTTAAATTTATGAGAACATGAGTTTCTCATACTCATGATATTGTAGGATAGACATTTGAATGATAGATTAATGGATAGGCAGATAGATAGATAGATAGATAGATAGATAGATAGATAGATAGATAGATAGATAAAAAGAAATTTCAATTGAAATGCAAAACACTGTTTTAAAAACAGGTAACTAATGATCTATTAGTTGAGAGGCTATGACTTTTTTCCTTGTTATATTATTTCAAATCATAGCAACCCAGGTATGAATTACAGGACAGAAAAATAAATATTTTGTAATATATTTCACTTTAATAATTCCCATTATATTTACATAGAGTAGCATCATAAATTAGCTTTTACAAAAAAAAGAAATAAAGTCTGCATCATACAGAATAGCATGTCTGTCCTCAGGAGGGAAATTTGTTGCTTTCTGTAGAATCCACATCCAATTTGCAACACACTTATCATGTAGATAGTGTCCTAGGTTTTATGTTTATTTGTTTTTGTCAGCACATACAATATATGAACCAAACTGTAGAAAAAAATGCCTTTTTATTCTTCATTTATAATATATCCTCAGTTGATGTATAGCATGATATTAATGGAATTAACATCTTCTTTTAGCCTCCTTAAGAACAACTAAATATCGAATGGTTATTGTTACTTCTCATAATGGCAGCCTCTTTATCCGAGTCTTTTTGTAGTACTAGTTATTTTTTGCTTCTCTTCACATATGTACATTGTGCATTTATTATATTTTACATGGATTTATTTACTCTGTATCGTCTTCTTTGTAAGATTAGAAAGTAAAAGAGTCATACAGGATTGTTCATTGTTTATGCTGTTGTGTTGATGTTAACGCATATATAAATAATACAAAAAATATCTTGGATATAAAATTGTTACATAATAGAGCATAAAATTACATTTTGGAATTATGATTTATGAGTAAAGCATAATACACATTATTTAACATTTCCCCCATTACTATACTATTATCCTACCTTATAGGTATAGTATTAAAATTAAATGGGTTTGGCAATTGCTGTTTAGGCTATGATTTATACAAGAGTTATGGCCTATAAAATACTGTGTTATACGATTTTAAACAGTGGTTAAGAATGTTATCAATTATAAAGCTGTCACTTGAGTCACATGACTAATCTCTCATCTCGAATGCTTGGGACTTGGATCTTTCTAGATAAGGGAGGAAATTTACTAAAGGGCGAAGTGACTATTGCTGGCGAATTTCCAGAACTTCGCCAATTTACTAACAGGCGCTGGCGTAACTTCGCTAGCGAAGGAAATAGACTCTAGCGGTACTTCGCACCCTAACGCCATGCGAAGTTGTGCTCTGGTGAACGAACATAACTATACTAATTCACTAAGATTGTGATTTGATTGAACGTTACCTCTTGCGCCAGATTTGCCTTCACCAGCTCAGACCAGGTGAAGTGCAATAGAGTAGATAGGACTTTGTTAAAAAGAAGTTGAAGTCCCTAAAAACGCTTTTTACAGGGTGATAGGATGCAATTTTTTTGGGGGTAACCGGCATCCCCCCTACATTTCCTAACATATGTCACATAAACTATACAGTGGGCACATGTGTAGGGCAATATAATAACTCTAGTTTACTTTATTAAGGTTCCCTGGGCTTGTGTAGTGTAATGTATTGGCTGCAACATATATGTCCATTCAACTTTAACTTCCTGCCGTATGCAAATTAGCCAATGCTATTGTAACTTCGCTTTGCTTGGTGCAGTAATGCTAGCGCAACTTTGCAAGCGTTCGGCTCCCTGGATGCAACTTTGGATTTTCGTGAATTAGCATTGTCCTGGCAAATCTACGCCTGGCGAAGTGTAGCGATGTCAGCGAAGCCGTCGCTGGCGCAACTTTGGAGGTAAGTAAATTTGCCCCTGGGTCTGTAAAAATTAATTTACACATTAAATACAATAAAATTTTTGAATGTAGAATTATTTGCTTTAAGTGGACTATAAGAGGTTGCCTTCCCATAGTTTGATGCTTTCTGGATAATGGATTTCCAAATAAGGGATATGATGTATACATAACTGTAAAAACCTGCACTAAAAAACATTTTTTCTTGAATAATCAAAGATGTTAAATCTATAGTTATGTTCTTCTCAAAATTAAGCTGGAACTGCACCCAGATAAGCTAACATCTGATTAATGTTAGTGCTTACATATGACTTTTATTTTAAATGTGAAATGTAAAGTCTCAAAAATACAGTACAGAGAACTATATTTATTAATTGCATGAAAAAGTAAATTTCAATGTCTGGCAAGGTCAATTTAAAATGAGTCTTGTGCCAAAAATGTTTCCCCATCACTACTACCTAAATGTTTTTATGGGTCGTAGAGAATATTTTCCCCTTTATTGACGCTTTTTTAAGATACTCTATTATTTATAGAATTATGCACACAGAGGGGCACATTTACTCAGGGTCGAATATCGAGGGTTAATTAAATATCGAATATCAAAGTCAAAGGATTCAAAGGAAACAATCAAAGGAAAAATCGTTTGATCGAACGATTAAATCCTTCGAATCGAATGATTCGAAGGATTTTAATACATCGATCAAACAATTTTCCTTCGATCAGAAATTGCCTAGAAAGCCTATGGGGACCTTCCCCATAGTAGTTCGACTATCGAATGGTCAAACGATTTTTAGTTGGAATCGTCTGATTCGAAGTCGTAGTCGAAGTAGCCAAATCGATGGTCGAAGTAGCCAAAAAAAAAACTTCGAAATTCGAAGTATTTTTTATTCTAATCCTTCACTCGAGCTAAGTAAATGTGCCCCAGAGTATTTAATCTGAATTTAATCAGACAGCCTGAAATCAAATCACTTTAAACAGTAGTTCATCACATTGATCCTAATACTACTACTAATAATAATAATAGTAAAAATAATTGTTCAGTTGCATTGTGGTTGGATATGAGTTTGAGTATGTGTTCTGACTTAGACTGCTAAACTAATTTTGCAACATAACTTAATGCTATGAAACAATGCAAATATTCAATAATCAGCCTGGTCAGTCTGATCTCATTCCAGCCAGTCCTTGTCATACCAGTTAAACCCTAAATAACAACCACATAAAAGTTATATCCTTTGTTCTGGCCTGGGAATCACAGAAAGGAAAAATAAACAATTTGAACTAATTGAAAATACTCAGGGGGTTATTTACTAAACTCCAAATGCAAAAATGACAAAAATGACAAAAAATTCATGATTTATATATAAAATAGGACTTTTAAAAAATCACAAATTTATCGGAATTTATTAAACCGAGGATGGAAAGTCAGAATCAGAAAATCCGGCAAATCAGACCTGTCGAGGTTGCATAAAAGTCAATGGGAGAAGTCCCAATGATTTTCTGATGTGTGCTGGGTTTTTGGCAATACCCCGATTCAGGATAAAATTCGGAGTTTTCAGGTAAAAAATCCGAAAAAATAGTGAGAATCAGATGAAAAATCCGAAAAAATTGTGAAAATGGGATTTTTCATGATTTTTTCAGATTTTTCCCCTTATACAAAATTTTAGGGAAAGTGTATTAATAAATTAGGTCAAAAAACCTGTGCGAATTTGTTCAGAGTTTTTTTCACAAAATATTGAGATAAATTTGGACTTTGATAAATAACCCCCTTATTGTATAAAATGTCTTTGTAAATATAATACAGTACTAAAGTCCAAAATAGTTGTAGCACACAATTCCGTTTTGATGATGCAAGGCTTGAGAAAGGGCCCTGTGTGGCCCGAAACGTTGCCATGTTTGAAGTCTGCAATGAGCCAATAAAAGTCACTTTTTGCATCATCAAAACGGAATTGTGTGCTACAGCTATTTTGGACTTTGTTGCAATTGTACTGGCTCTTCACAGGGGGCCTTATATGCTGTTTAGCACCAGACACCTGAAAAGGTTAATGGAGTAGCAGGTGAGCTCTCTAATTTTTGTGTATAATACTGTACTAAGTCTTATTCCTTGCTGGACAATGCAAAGTTTAGTAGAGTAGTGCAAGAAAAAAATGTGTTGCTAAACCATCCAGGCATTGAAGCTTAAGAATTGTGGTTTTAACCTGAGACACACCTTAGAGCACACCAGAACATTTGAGAATCATATCTTTTTGGGGGAAAGGGTCATGGAACTGCTGACATTAGATTTCTGTTATAGTATTACAGCATATGTGCTGTGTATTACTTATGGCACACTGAAGTGTATATTACAACAGAAAACATTCTCTCACTCCATCACTCCAATCTGTTATTTTTATCAAGACTTTGGTTTTCTGTAAGAATACAGCCAACATGCTTAGTACTTATACTGTAGATGTGATTTCAGATATCCTTAAACACAGCATTATTCAAAAAAGACAAAGTTTAAATTCCTTACTATCACAAAATTGAAGTAGAACAGTAGTAGAACTAAAATGCTACACTAAATGGGGTCTGTTATTTTGGAGAATATAGTGCATTTAAAACTTACAATCTTATACATATATTGAGAGAGCAACCAATGGAAAGTGTGCTATTAATATTTAAAAAAAAATCAAATCATTTTGGAGTATGATGGAGTAGAGAAATTATTGGGGCATTGTCATATAAGTAGAGAATCTCACCAGTTTACAAGTGAGGTCTCGGTGCACATGTCCCAGACCTAAAACTGAAGGTAGAGATATCAGACCAAGGAAAAAAAGCAGCAGGCACTCACAGATCCCATGGACAGAAGAAGTAAAGGTAAAAAAATGAAGACTTTTCATAGGCTCATCATGAAGTGCAGAAAATGCATTAGGCTTTGTGTATACATGATATTTACCTAAATAAAGTATGCAGTTTAAATACTTCGCCCGTCCATTGGATCTTTGAGTGCCTGCTGCTTTTTGACTTGGTCCAAAATTATGATGGAACCAAATTCTAATGTGTTTGAAAAATGTAAATTGTCATATTTGAATAATAATAAATTGAGGTAATATGTAATATAACAATCAAAGGAAATAAGCAAATTACTACTGCAAATGTAAGCAAATATTATGTTACTAGTGACCTCTGTTGTATGAGTAATGCAAATTGGCAGCAAACTCGACTGCAATATTCTTTATTGGGAAGCAGAGTTACCCCTCTGTTGTAATTGTGTTATTATCTCTCAATTTATGTATAAGTAGTCTGCTATCATGTTACGAAACGACTCTTTCCAGTGTCCCAGCTACCCTCTGACGGCTGATCCCATAAAAAATGGCAAACAGGGATGCTTTATCCTATTGCATATGTGTCAGATATGAAGCATACAAATGAAAATAGTCTTAATTGGCTTTTAAACTGATTGTATCTCTTCACAGGGAGCTACGAGTTCTTAGTGAATTATTGCCTTTAGAAGTAATAGGTTGCTGTCTGCGAGCCCAGTAATGATGTGTGTGTCATACTGAGAGAAAATGATTTTGATATAAGATTCAGTATGTAATTGCTGCCATTTAAAGGTAGAGATGCCATTTTCCAAATGGGAGTGCTCCGATAGTACAATTAATTTACTGCTAGGGGGCCCACAATACATTACTAGTAACAAGTGTTAACCAAATGGCATTTGTTTGTTCCATATACTGTATCTGGCTCATTTTATATCTAAGATCTGCATGATGAGAATACTCTCACACTGACTGCTCCAGACAAATAACACACGAATTATGCAAATTGCTTCACTCTGTTAAACACAAAATTTAACGAAGTAGTAATTTGTTGGAATTTTGCTAATTGCTGCAGTTATGCTTTTATTGTCTTAGACATCACTGTACTTGCACTGATCATCCCTGTATGGCCAATGTGAGTTCTGATAAATGTGGTTTTGGAATATTGTTCAAGGAAGGCTGGTTTATTTGATGTATCAAAATGTATTATTATTATATTATTATTATATTAAAATATACATGATGAAAATGCATGAATATATATATTTTTAAGAAAGCAAATATTAAGTATTTTGTGGGTTTCAGATAAATAGGAAAAGAAAATGTTAATCATGGATTTGGCAATGGTGGACAGTACTGTATGAGGGGCCCATTTACTAACAATTTTGTTTTATGGTTTTCCTATATTTTTAAAGCTCTAAAAATTCAAGATTTATTAAGGGGATTATTTCTTAAGCTCCGAATACCTCAGAAATCCACATTTTTCATGATTTCTTAAAGTCCGAAGGTATGAAAACTCTGAATTGAAAACCCAGCATCTCAGAGCTCTCGGGTCCTGTATTAGTCAATGGGAAATGTCCCAGTGTCTGCACAGCTGTCAGTACCAATATCCAATGATTTCAGGGATTTTGGGCCAAAAAGTCAGAAAATTCAAATTTTTTGCGGAAAAGTCCGAAAAATTTGGACTTTTCAGGCAAAGGTCCGAAGTTCATCCAAACCTATTTTTTTTAATGATAAATGAGGTCCATCTATATCTTAGAAATACTGAGATAAATTTGGAGTTTGATAAATAATCCCCTAAGTATAAAGACCACAAAAAACACTAATACAAACGTTTGCGAGGTAAAAGTTGTCTCCTAAAAGTCACTGATCCTATTGGACCGTTTACTCTTAGGCATGCAGGGCAATTCATGATCTGTTTAACTTTTGGGTTTTTCACTGCTTAAAAATGTCTGTTGTTAAAATGTACTACTTCTCCCTATGCTTCCTATTGAGTTAAGAGGGATTCCATATCCAAGCTGCTGTATATTAAATGCTAATAAAGATTTCAGAAATAGGATAATTGATTCTGCTTTGTCTTGTACTTGACTCTGAGTCAAAAGCCTAATTTTTTACTTCAAGTGCGTTTGTACTGAAAGTTGTGTGTGTATTAGTGCAATCGATCAAGGGTACTTTTGTCCAAACATAGTTGCACTGAGCACCATTGCCTCTTCTAATGAGTTTTGTGCAAGTGCACCTACTGAAACTAGGGAAACCTAAAGCTATTGTCACAATGAATACCCTTGATTAGGGTGGCAGTATTTACAGGATTCTCACAGAAGGTTCCTTTAATAGCAACTACAAACTTTAAACTTCACCCTAATGCTTTTTCTATGAAGCATAAAATGTGCACCGTGTTCACAAAAAAACATATTTTTGACAACTGAAAGTTATGGTGGTAACTGCAACTTGTCATTCAGCCACAGTGGAATTGGAATTCTGGGAAAAAACTGCATTGTTAGAAAAAAAATTGTCAAAGTGTGCCCACACATAGGGGTTATTTACTGAACTCCAAATATTAAACCCCGTGGATGGAAAGGTCTGAATCTGAAAATCCAGCATCTCAGACCTGTCGACGTTGCATATAAGTCAATAGGAGAAGTCCCAATGATTTTTTGATGTGCACTGGGTTTTGTGCAATAATCCGAACAATATCGAGAAAATCATGAAAATCAGATGGAAAAACCCCAAAAAATCTTAAAAATCTGTTATTTTTTGCTGAAAAGCAAATTTTCAGGAAAATGTAATAATAAATAAGCGCCTAGAGGCGATTTCTAGAAATTGGAAAACAACAACCAAGGCAAGAAATGGATTCCACCACTATGTGAACATTAAGGGACAGATTTATCAAAAGTCGTAAGTGAAAATTCGAATTTAAAAAATTTGAATTTGAAGCTAATGTTTGTGAACATCAACTAGGGAATAGTCCAAATTAGCTTTGAATTAGAAAAAATTTAGAAAATCGAATTTTATCATTTAGGGGCTGATTCATTAAGGGTCGAATATCGAGGGTTAATTAACCCTCGATATTCAACTAGGAATTGAAATCCTTCGACTTCGAATATCGAAGTCGAAGGATTTAGCGCAAATTCTGCGATCGTACGATCGAAGGATTTGAATCCAACGATCGAAGGAATATCCTTCGATCAAAAAAACTTAGGAAAGCCTATGGGGAAGGTCCCCATAGGCTAACATTGACTTCGTTAGCTTTTAGCTGCCGAACTAGGGGGTCGAAGTTTTTTTTAAAGAGACAGTACTTCGACTATCGAATGGTCGAATAGTCGACCGATTTTTAGTTCGAATCCTTCGATTCAAAGTCGTAGTCGAAGGTCGAAGTAGCCCATTCGATGGTCGAAGTAGCCCAAAAAATACTTCGAAATTCGAAGTTTTTTTTACTTCGAATCCTTCACTCGAATTTAGTGAATCGGCCCCTTACTGTCTCTTTAAAAATTTCACTTCAACCATTCACCATCTAAAACCTGATGAATTGCTGTTTTAGACTATGGGTGACCTCCTAGAACCTAATTGGAGTCAATTGGTGGACTTTGAAAAATCAAAGTTTTTTTTTGGAAAAATAAATCGAATTTGATCGAATGCGCTGTTACTTCGATTTGTACGATTCGAATTCGATCGAAAATAACTTAGACTTTAAGGTAAGTTTCGATGTGTGAAGGAGCCTAAATGATTGGAGATTTAGATGAGCCCATCACCCATGCTCTACTGGCAAATGCTAGAGTACTAAGCATCTTAATGTTTCTTTCCATCTTAGAATATATTTTGGAATGTTTTTGGATGTTTGAATCCCACTAGTGCCAGTAACCAGAAAGTGTTTTCAAAGACAAACTGGAAAATAAACTGTAGAGGAAAATAAGTAAAAGAAAATAACAACAGCAACAATAAAAATTGGTCTAACCATAGCAACCAGAAAGAAAGAAAGAGACATGCTTAGGTGCCCCCACAGTCTGCTAAAACAGAGCTGCAAAATTGTCAACATTGCTAAGCGCAAAATCCTGCCCCTATGGCACTTGCAGTAGGGCACAAAAAGGGTGTTTGTTGGCTTGCACTGTATTAACTTGCACTTTGCACCCTGCAGCACTAATCATAAATCGGCCCTATAGTCTTGAAGCCTGATGCCATTAGAGAAAAAGGTTTGTTGGAGCAAGGAGAAATGCAAGGACTATGATAATAACTGAAAGAAATGTGCGGAGAAGACAGTTTCACTTTAAACCAGGGGTGCCCAAAAGGTATATCGGGATCTACCAGTAGACCTTTAGCTGGTGATCAGTAGATCTCAAGACACTGTCAACAAACAGCTTGTCTAAATCACCCTATAATTTCATGCTTTTCATTCAGATATTTAATATGTTACGGTGACATAATAAATAGTTGTTTGTTAAATATATCAATATACATTTTCTCATAAATTGGTATTTAAAGGAGAAGGAAAGGTTAAAACTAAGTAAGCCTTATCAGAAAGGTCCATCTAAATATACCAGTAAACCCCCAAAGTAATGCTGCTCTGAGTCCCCTGTCAAAAGAAACACTGCATTTCTTTCCTTCTATTGTGTACACATGGACTTCCTGCCTTCAGCTTAAACCTCATTGCCCTGGGCAAGAGCATGCTCAGTTTGCTCCTCTTCCTCCCCCCTCCCTTCTCTACTGTAATCTGAGCCCAGAGCAGGGAGAGACTCAGGCAGGAAGTGATGTCACACCATGTTAATACTGCAGCTCTTATCCTAAACAAACAGTAAGTTTCTAGAGCTTTTTACTCAGATATGGTAAAACATTCTACAGAATACATATAGCATTCCAGCTTGCACTATTGCAGCTAATCTATTGGCAATAAAATGCCTCCGTAGCTTTCCTTCTCCTTTAAGTAATATTTTCCATGGAACAGAATGCTAACAATGCTTTTATGGATGTAGATCATAATGGAACAACATCACTAAAAATAGACCCCACATTAGTAAAGTATGGGCACTGCTTTAAACCAAATAATTCTTTAGGTTCCTTAAAGAGATGTTAAGGAATGTTGTATGTTTTCTTAATAATATATCGATCATGTGTAGATATATAATGTTGTTAATGTGTGCACGGTTAACCCAAAACCGCAAAGTGTCAATCCAAATCAAAGTTATCTTAACAGGTCTCACTTATGTTAGGCAATTAAGGAACAACCATGTACATACTGTAGAACCACTCAGCAGAATAATTTCATTGTCAGTGCGATAAGTGACTTTGCTAATTAAAGCAAATCTAAATCTGCCCTTAACGATACCATTAATAACCAGCTTTAAAATCATAAAATACTGTTTGTGTATTTTTTGGTACTTTTTATTGTGTATTTGTATTTAACCATATAGTAAATACATGTAAAACATAATTGGAAAATTGTGTAAATTCTGCAACCAAAATAACCACTTTTGTAGCTCCCCACTCTACACATTTATATGCACGATTTGGATATCTTTCTAATGCTATATTTTCTTTTCATTTTGTATTATTGGGGCAAACCCTGTTAAGATCTGTGAACTCCTAAGGACCTTAGGTAGCAGGACTATTATATTTTCTAACTGCACATCCACCAGTGCTATGGGAGGAAATATAAAGCATGATAGGCACAGTTTACAACACATTTTCAGAAAACCATATTAATGTCCATCTTCACTTAATGAGAAGGAAAATGTATATCAAGTCAAACTGATGTAAAATATGAACTAAACTGCTTCTAATCAAAATATACCATCATAAATCAAGAGATATCTTAGCAGTCATAATGTAGAAATACAAGCCTTTAAATGGAAGCTGTTGTGTTGGTAGGTTGGTCCCTAAATCCTTCATTTTTAATACTGTACATACGATGTTTTTTTTTTCTTTTTGGTTGCACATCCTAAAAGATTTGTCTCCTTAATAAAACAAAAAGTTGCACAGTCTTCAAATATCAGTTCTGTCCTTTTAAGAGGTACATTGTCATTTTTTTTTGTTTTTTTTATATCATTATGGCACTCCTCATAAATGTCACTTTGGAACGTGATATCGGATGACATCAGTTGTTTCACAAATAGTTCCTTCAAATTGGAGTACACAATATTTCCATAGGTAACGTTGGCCCATGATGGCATTTTCAAACTTCTGAAATTGATATTGAATGTCCTTCAGAAACTATCGGGTGACCTGTGAAAAAAAGAAAGAGAATAAATAAAACTTAAACATCTAATGAAGGCTACAAAATATTATGATTAATATTCCAAAATACAGGTGTGGGACCTGTTATCCAAAATGCTCAGAGACTGAAGTTTTCCAGATTAAAAGGTTTTTCCATTATTTGATATTCATTTTTAAGTCTAAATTTTTTCTATATTCTATTTAATTTCACACAAATGTGTGTGCATGTTTAATTATAAAATGGTACAGATTAGCAATTTGATTAACAAAATGAATTGCAATGACCTCCTAAATCTCCAGAATAATATTAATCTAAGAATAAATTAATTGTTTTTGCCAAAAAATTTTTTTCATGAATGGCAATCAATTATCATCTGTGTTATAAGCAGATGACAAAATGATTTTCATTGGTTTCCAACTTGAAGTACATTTATCAATATATACAGTAAACTATTAAGCAGAAATACAGTTTACTGTAGCTATAAATACTGCATGCATGTGTACTGTGATTTAATGGTAAGCAGTTCAGGTTGTAACATCACACTGTATTTCATATGACTTAGTACGATATCGGTTTCATAAAAAACATGCTACATGGGAAGAAATTCACTTTTCATTTAAATCTGTGCTACTCAATGTGAGTGCAGCTTTCAACCTTTTAAGAGGTCTGTTGTCAGTTTAAGAATTTAGCCTTTTACTACAATCCATTACAGCATGATGTTAATTAAGAACATTTAGGACACATCCTTAATACTGTGTTCAGTATTCCGACAGGTTTCACATCTAGGGCTAATCATTCCTATCCTAACAGAAACCTAAACGTGTGTCCTTTTATTCTGAAATGCTCTAAATGCCATCTTTTTAGACAATATCATGAACAAGACATTACTAATTAGGAACTCCAGGCCTGTCTACTAAAATTTAATTGATAGGTCCGTTACATTTGTAAAATGATTGAAGTGGACTAGGAGCTGATCATTTCTCATAGCAGAATGGCGGAACAAAGAGCTTGTTAACCAGTGCGATTTTGACATCACACATTGAAACATCTAACATGCTAGAATTAATTTTTCCTGTACAGAAAGGCAATGCGACAAGTCTAACTTAATAGCACAGTCCTATACACCCTATGTAATGGGATGTTTAACTTAAAAGTTCTGTTCTTAAAAAATGAAGTAGCAGAACTAGTATTGCTGATCAAAACATCATTTGTGGTCCTAATGCCCTCATGCTTTTCCATGAATTAAATAGATACGGTATAAAGGTATTATAAGTGAAAATAAAGATTTTGAAATTGCTGTAGATCTAGTAATTGCCTATGGCTGGACAAATCTCCAACCTGTTGTGTTGCGAATGTACACCTGATAAATTGAGGTGACCTTAGAAGAGGAAAAAAGTAACACTTCCGCAAATATACCCCTACATGTCAAATGGTGCTGAACTGTGGTGCCTAAACTTTCACAGAAGCAAAGTTCAATTACGTGCCAAAAATGGTGTTGGGCACCCAACATCTACAGTATATGGGGCAGATTTATCAAGAGTCAAATTTCGAAGTAAAAAATACTTTGAAATTCGACCATTAAATTTAAATACTTCGACTTTGAATCGTCGATCGAACAATTTAAGCGTACGATCGAACAATTTTACTTCGATGTGTGAAGACTTAGAAAATGGTTGTAGAAGGTCCCCATAGGCTAACATAGCACTTTGGCAGGTTTAATTTGGCGAAGTATTGAAGTCAAAGTTTTTTTAAAGTGACAGTACTTAGATTATCAAATGGTCGCATATTTGAACGTTTTTTACTTTGAAGTCGTGGTATCCTATTCGATGGTCGAAGTATCCAAAAAATTACTTTGAATTTCGACTTTTTTTACTTCGAAAATCCCCCTGAATTCACTTTGACCCTTGATAAATCTGACCCTAAGTGTCTCTATCTCTATGGTGACTACAATAAGGTATATAGTAATGTTATATATTCTGTAAAACAAAAACATTTAACCCCTAAAATAAAAGAAAACAATCCATTATCACTGGAAACAGTGGGGGTGGATTTCAATCACTGTTGCTTTGCAACATATTTGCATGTACTGTACCTCTCCCTGTAAATAATCGTGATAAGGTTACCTTATTATGAATGTATAGTTACAATGGATGGTATAATAATTCCCACTACAGATGCATGTAGCAGACAACACTGCGTTTTATGCAGCACATGGAATGAAGTTAAAATAATCCATACAACGGTTTTTAAAGCATGATCTAAAAACTGCATCCCCTTGTACCAAAACCACTATAATATCCCTCAGGGGTGATAAGTAGTTCCTTCAGATGTTTATTAACATAAGAAACAGTGCAATATGCATTGTTTGAATTTTTTGTTATCACGTTTGTTGTTGGGTGTGTGCTTCTAAATAAAATATGAGGAAGCTGCGGGCTGAGGCTTTTACTGTATGCTTAAACCATAGAGACTTAGAAATGGATCACCTAACTTAATTGGGATGGAATTCTGATTTATTTCACAACAAGGTTTAATTTCACTTTCTGCTCTATCTGATGTTTTGAAATATTCCCAAAGCTTAAATTTAGATGACCTGGCAAATCATTTGACTTACTCTAATGTGAACAGAGAGGACGATTTTTAGAAAGACAGAACCAACATTTTGTAATTTTTGGTGTTTTTATTTAATGTGTTTTCTTGCAAGTGGTAATTTGGATATTTTTTGGAATGGGAGGTATAATGTTTGATAACAATACATTTTTAGTCAAAAAGTGTATTCCATGTTTAGTTACCCTTTCCAACACTCCTGATCATTTAATTCCCACCCTCAAACAAAGGCTTTCAGAAGAAATATGTATTAGATATCCATTAATGATGGTGTGCATATTTAAGTCCTTAAAAACTCCACGGTTATGGTTATGGATCTGTGATTACAAATATATTAAATAAGGTATGTTACTATGGGTATGTTACATTTTTATATACCCATAACTGTCAAAACACTGATGCAGATGAGTTTCCACATGTTCAACCTACATTTTTAAATCTTAACGTGCGCAAAGTAACATAAAGAAATAACTAGGCTGTTTATAAACCTATCTTTAATCATCTGGCTGTAATTTAGATATGTCAAACAATGAAAATAACGTTATAAGCAAAGAGACTCACATTCTATTCACATTCTAAGTGACTCCAAATTTTCAAGTATATGTATTTGTAGATTAATCAGCATTCTTCCTATTTTAACAAAATACAAAAATGTTTATATATATATATATATATATATATATATATATATATATATATATATGTATATTTTAAATGGTCGCTTTAGTAGGACATCATTGATGAGGGGGCTGTTTTCCTGCCGTTAAGTGGCTTTAAGACATATACATTGTAGATTTGGCACTTTGAGAAAAGCCTTGGGTTTGGCTGAAATGTCATGGTACAGTAGCTTCAAAACCTCACTCTTATTATTAACGGATGTTACTATCTATCCTATTTTAAAAATGAATGACGCATCTTCTCTATGAATCTCTGAAATTTTAAGTGAAGATGTGTAACTGTATAGTTTCCTTGCTTGACCAGGATTTCTGTATATGATGTTGTATATCATAAAAAAATGGCATATGTTTGCGTTGTATTAATGTAATACAGATTATTATTTATGAATGAAAATAATAAAGAAACCTTAATTTAATTTGCACACATGATAGGACACCTTAGGTGTAAAGCAATTTGAGTCTGTAATGCCAATAGATTAGGGGAGGCTTTTAAATTATGCTATGCAGTGTGTCTTCTTTAATTAATCCTGACTATTGCAGGTTTCAGAAAATTAGAAGTTTGCTATCAGTGTCTTACTCGAATCAGGAAAATATAGCCAACACGATTTTTGATAGATTTGCCCCTTCGTTCGCTAACATGCAAAAGCAGAACATGGGAAACTGAATATCAGAAGCTATATACTATAACTATATTTTGTTCTGTCTCTAAAAGAAACTGGGTAAATGTAAAAACTGATTAGGAAAGCTCATGTAGCTAGTCAAATTAAGAATAATTATTGCAATATTAAACAACTGATTAGCCATGACACATGAGTCATTATTTTTTATCTCAATTAATTGCACCTTGTCCTGTAGGACATTTTGCCTTAGGAATAAGACCAGTATGTTTCTAGTTACTGTATGTTTCTTGCGGCATGAGACAACAAACAATAAACTGATTTTATATATTTTGTCGATATGATATATCCCCAGCATTAATAAGTGCAAATATTGAACACACTGCAATATACAGTATATGTACTGAATTGCATCTGTATGTTACTGTGCCCCTGCAGTAAAAGAAAATCAATTCTGTAATTTGCAAGCTTTCGAAATAGAAATGCTACCAAATACATTATAATAATTTAAAGTGACTGTAGCATTAAATTACAGAATATATTTTCACCTATGTGTCCATACTGTGGGTATATTTCTTTCACCAAATGCAGGTATGGGACATATTATTCAGAATTCTCTGCACTTGAGATTTTCCAGTTAAGGGATTTTTCTGTAATTTTGATTTCCATACTAAAAGTCTACTAAAAATGATTTAAACAATAAATAAACCCAGCAGTGTTGTTACCCTCCAATGAGAATTCACTATATCTTAGCAGGATAAAGTGAAAGTCATATTTTAAAATTGCATTAATGAATTAAAACGAGGAGTCTATGGGTTATGGTCTTCCCATAATTCAGAGCTTTCTGGATTACAGGTTTCCAGATAATTGAGGACAAAAAGAATATGGAACCCCTTGATTGAATAATAATTTGGTTGATGGTTATATGCAAAGGTCTGACTGTTGTCAGAATAAATGGTTGCAATGCGGGGTTCTTTTCTCTTTTCAGTTTTTAGGTTTACCGATAACTAATCCTATACCTCTGGTAGTTTGTGGATTGTGACATAGATCAGAGATCTTAGATCACTCTATTATTGGTCAGTATGAATGAGATTTTGCATTTAGAAATCTATATGTGTGTTGTAAATAGTTCCACACAACAACCCCACTGCCTTACATTTTGGATTAATGGATAATTCACACAGCCCTGTCTAGTATCGCTGGAAATGAGGCATTTCACCACAGGAAATACTTCATTAGTGGGCGGTCTTAAGTGATGCTTTCAGCCATCTAACAGGTAGTTTTCTACTGCCTTTTACTTAGTGGTATTATTCTGAATACCCAGTAGAACATCACAACACCCCAGAGAATTAGCAAGCATTCCTCGTATGTATTGATAAAAGGGCAAGAAATATAGTTATATAGCTAAGTAACATAGGTTAGGTTGAAAAAAGACCAAAGTCCAACAAGTTCAACTCCTCCAAATGAAACCCAGCTCCACACAAACTCACACAAACCCCTCCATACATTCACATATAGTAAATTTGAATTTGAATTTTCGAGTGTCAAAATTCACAAATTTACTATTTAAATTGTAAGCCCCTATTAGAATGTAAATTTGAATGTGAAATTTATCACACCTTGACCATTGAAACGGTCCAAATTCGGATATTCTCCACCTAAAACCTGCCGAGTTCATTTACAAGTCAATGGCAGAGGTCCATTGAGCCATTTGAAGATGTCAATAGCTTTCCTGACATTCAAGTTTTTTTTTTTAAAAAAAACTAGATTTGCACGAATCGAATATGATTAGAATTTTTTGTCAGAACCATTTGATTGAATATTAGACATTCTAATTTTTTTTAAATAAACTCCCAGTCGAATTGTGAGTATATCTGAATTACAAAAAATTCACATGTATTAATAAATGCCCCCCCTGTAGATTTTTTGTATCACTATAGCCTTGGATATTATACTTGTCCAATGAATCATCCAAGCCCCTCTTCATTAACAGAATCAGCCATCACAACATCATCTGGCAGGGCATTCCACAACCTCACTGCTTCAATGTTCTTTTCCTTTAGTCTAAAGTGGTGGCCACTATAACAATGATCTCCCACTAGCTGTCTATAATACCAGCTAATGTACTTATAAAAAGTAATCATGACCCCTCGCAAGTGTCTTTTCTCCAGAGAGAACAACCCCAACCTTGACAATCTACCCTCATAATTTAAATCGTCCATCCCCTTAACTAGTTTAGTTGCACGTCACTGTACTCTTTCCATCTCATTTATATCCCTCTTAAGAACTGGAGCCTAAATCCGCACTGCATTCTCCAGGTGAGGTCTTACCAGGGACATATAAAGAGTCAAAATTATGTTTTCATCACTTTGGTTCATGCCCATTTTTTATGCAAGACAGTACTTTATTTTCTTTAGTAGCCACAGAATGACACTGCCCAGTTTTCTAATCTAGAAAATCTCTCTGCAAAGTGGCAACATCTTGCATGGAACTTAAAGTGGTATTATCAGCAAAAATAGAAAAAGTAATTCAATGCCCACCTCCAGGTCATTAATAAATAAGTTGAAAAGCAAAGGACAAACTACAGACCCCTGCGGTACTCCACTAACAACACTAGTCCAATTAGAAAATGCTCAATTTACCACCACTCCTTCAGCCAGTTCTCTGTCCAAGTACAAATATTATGTTCCAGGCCAATATTCCTTAATTTAACCATTAAACTTTATGGCAATACATTTTCCCCCCATGTTTCATTGTGGAAAAACACTGTATGGTGTATATTTATTAAAGAGTGAAGTTAGAGATCGCCACAGTACCCTAGAGTGAAATACAGCCACCCTCCATTCATTTCTATGGGATTTTTAAATGAGTATTTATCAATGGGGAAAGTTAAAGTTCATCCTTATGAATTCTCCTTTCAAAATCCCATAGAAATGAATGGAGAGTGGTGGAATTTCACTCTAGTGGATTGTGGCGATCTCTAACTTCACTCTTTGATAAATATACCCCACAGACTTGATTGTGCTCTGAAAAAGTCACATAGAAAAAGCCTATCAACTTTAATGTGCTTTGCGAATTTTCACTGTTTCATGAATTTATGGCGAAACAGGGCAGATTGCTCATAACTATCATTGGTGTATGCTATAAACCACCTTGTATAAGTGACGAGTATGAATCCCAGTTACTCTGTGTGGCTTCACAGGGTCAAGTTGTTGCTATGGGTGACTACAATTATCTAGATATTGACTGGCGTAATGGGGTTGCCAAGACAGAAAAAGCTAGTAGGTTTGTAAATATGCTGAAAGACAACTTTTGATTCTAGCTTGTTCAAGAACCTACTAGAAATAACTCTCTTTTGGGCCTTGTAATAACTAATAACACTGAACTCATTTCTAGCATTTGTGTGGGCGAGTATTTAGGGAATAGAGATCATAACATGGTCTCCTTTGAGATTCTGTTGCAGAAGCAATTCTATAAGCTAACTAATAAACTAAATTTCAGATGTACATAACTTTTATGACAGTATAAGGGAATCTCTGCAACATATTAAGCGGGAAATACTTTTCACAGGGTTAAACACAGAACAAAAATGGGAAGTCTTTAAAATACTGCTTAATAAATATACATCAGTATATTCCCCTTGTAAGCAAGGAACGTTGTTGCAAAGCAAAACTTTTTTGGTTCTATATAAATGGTGGTGTTGAGGTGGGTAAGAAAAGACGTGCTTTTAAGGCTTTCAAGTTAGTTGGGACAGTCAAATCATTTATAAGGTATGAGGAGGCCAATAAATCATGCAAAGAAGCTATAAGGCAAGCTAAAATGGGTATGGAAAAGAATATTGCAGCAAGCAGTAAAAAGAATCCAAAATTATTTTTTAAACATGTTAATAGTAAAAAAATGAAGCAAGATGGGATGGGACCTTTAATATCAGAGGGGGGGTCAACTGGTCAATGAAAACAAAATAAAAGCACAGATTCTGAACTCATATTTCTCGTCTGTCTACACAAATGAGGAACCAGTTAATGAAGGTTTCCGTCTTAATAGTCCCAATTCTAGTAATACAACTAATGATGCATGGTTCACACATGAGGAAATTCAAAAGAGACTAGAACATGTTAAGATAAACAAAGGTCCGAGGCCAGATGGTATTCATCCCAGGGTATTTAGCGAGCTTATCTCTGTGATTGCCAAACCTCTTTTTCAGGATTCATTGAGGTCTGGCACAGTGCTGAGAGACTGGTGAATTGCTAATGTGGTGCCTCTATTCAAAAAAGGATCCCGTTCTCAGCCTCAAAACTAAAGGCCAGTTAGTCTGACGTCAGTGGTAGAAGTTTTTCGAGGGTTAATAAAGGATAAGATATTGAACTTTATAGCAAATCATAATACTATGAGGGTGTGTCAGCATGGTTTTATGCATAATAGATCTTGCCAGACTAACTTAATTTCTTTTTATGAGAAGGTAAGCAGGGACCTCGATTCTGGGATGGCAGTGGATGTGATTAACTTAGAGTTTGCTAAAGCATTTGATACAGTGCCACACAAAATGTTACTGGTTAAATTAAGGAATGTTGGCCTGGAACATAATATTTGTACCTGGATAGAGAACTGGCTAAAAGATAGACTACAAAGAGTGGTGGTAAATGGAACATTTTCTAATTGGACCAGTGTTGTTAGTGGAGTACCACAGGGCTCTGTACTAGGCCCCTTGCTTTTCAACTTGTTTATTAATGACCTGGAAGTGGGCATTGAAAGTACTGCTGAAGAAAATAAATTTCATTTCAAGCAACTTAGGTGGTTCTTCACAGTCAGGGCAGTGAGGTTGTGGAATGCACTGCCGGGTGATGTTGTGATGGCTGATTCAGTTAATGCCTTTTAGAATGGCTTGGATGATTTTTTGGACAGACATAATATTAATATCAAAGGCTATTGTGATACTAAACTCTATAGTTAGTATAGGTATGGGTATAGATAATTTATGTGAATGGATGCTGGGTTTTCATTTGGAGGGGTTGAACTTGATGGACTTTGTCTTTTTCAACCCAATTTAACTATGTAACTATAGATGGATTGTTGATTAATCACATATGCAGATACACTGCCAAGTACATAACAATATCACAGCAACAGTATAGTTGCCTTATGTTCATTCTCATTATTCAGTAAACTGCACTGTATATACAGTATTACCTCACTCATGACTCAGCATATAGCATAACACTCATGAGTTAAGATGTATGCCTAATTCAGAAAGGCATTCATTTGATAAAATCAATTTTCCTCTTCATATAATAAAAACTTTATCAACTACAACTGTATTTAATACTCACCTGGCAACACACACATTAAGAATGACATAAAAATATATTTGAAAAAATATCCTATGTATTGTTGGAAAATAAAAACAAATAATACAGTATAAGGGAAATCGAGAAGGTGGTAGGGATGCAATGGGTAAAAATGAATTGAGTATGTGCTATAAATAAAGACTGCTTTGAATTCCCAATACCCTTCTATACCTGAATATACACTGGAGCTACACTTTGAGATTGTGAGGGATGTCTCACACAAATGACAACCTCTAACATGGTTGAAGGATTTTGCTGCAGGCATATTTAACTACAGTGGTGCTAATGAGATTCTGTCCATCAAGAGAGCAGAGTGAGTCCTGTTGCGCAGCAAATAAGATCGAGTTTAATAGAGCTTTCCACATTTGGACTGAAGGTTTGACCAAAGAGAACATTGTGGTTAAATCAAAGTTTTGAATGACAAAATCTAGGTGATAACAAGGTCTATGACATACAGGCAAGTTTTCCATGGCCAATTACAAAAAACACATATTCTGTCTCTTTCTTATAGGGATGCACAGAATCCAGGATTTGGTTCTGGATTTGGCCAAGATTTAGCCAAGATTCAGCCTTTTTCAGCAGGATTCAGATTCAGGTGAATCCAAATGCCTGGCCAAACCGAATTCAAATCCAAAAAAATAATGTGACTTTTTGTCACACAAACAGTGAAGCCAAAAAAAATTTAATTGTAACCAGCGGTTCTCTTTCCCCCTTTTTTCCCTCATTTACATGACTCAGTATTCGGCCAAATCTTTCACAAAGGGTTTGGGATGTGGATTTTCACAATTGTTTTTTGTCCAAATTTTTTGAGCTGATTTTTAATAAATTAATTAAATGTGTGGATGGGATTTAGGTCGACTTTCTTTTAATAAAAAAATGAGATAAATTAGAGTTTTAGAAAATACCCCCCTTTATGTCTTTATTATGTAACCCTAATAATGTCCCTGTCGAAAAGCTAACAATCTAAAAACTTTAAATAATATTGTCAGTGTAATTATGACATTTGTTGTGTATTTCTTTTTTTTTTTCAGAAGAGATTTACAGTATATTGATCCAATCCTCAGGCAGCCTTGATAACACCCATGGGGTTAATAATTAAAATGAATATAATACTTTGAACCCCTACGGCTGTAACAGTTTGTTCTGAAAAGACCCTAGAAGCCTGGTTGTTTTTTTTTTTTGCATTTCTTATTCTCCACAGAAGTGTTTTACAATGCTGGAAGGTAATGAGAAAGTTTCTATGCCATTTCTTTTTCCCTTTCTGTAGATCAATACAGCGGTCAGCAAAAATAAAATAAAGAAAAGAGCAGATTAAGTGAAACATTTGTCTAGACTGAAGCAGCAACAGCAGCATGTAATCAGGTGGTTCATGAATCTTATGAAGCACGCGCTAATTCTTCCTATGGCAGCAAACACAAAAAGTGTAATATATTAAAACAAAATGCTGAGTAAATACAGCCAGTAAAGCTGAGTATTTTTTTCTTTGTTAGGCACAGGAAAAAGCAGCTATAGCCCAGCGTCTTGTGGGCCCCAGACCATGTCTTCTATATTGTATACTGTATGTATAATAAAAAAAAAAGATGATTTCAACACAAGTGTCAGCCTCTGGTAATTGTTGAAATCAAGGTATAAGAAAACTGCTACAGCAAATTTAACTTGGATTAAAGTAGAGTTAGCCTTTTGCCCAACCCCTAAAATGGCTCTGTAGGGCCAGGCCTATACGGCTCTTTAATAAATCCAGGCCTATCAGAGGCAGGAAGTATAAGGAGATTTTACTGGATATGTGTGTACAGTTGGGTGGATAGTCAGTGTATTAATTTGCACACAGTAAAGCTGTCTTGACACCTACTAATGTATGCTGTACATATTCTACTTAAAATCTGCCCTTTGTTCTTAGTGGATACTATTCATGTTAGTGCGCATATAGGACGGAAGTGGACAGTAATTTCTCCATTGCTGGAGACAATATCACATGTAACTTACCCCATTAAAATTTTGGTAGGATTCCTTATTCACCTTTAAATTAACTTTTAGATATTTAACTTTTAGACATCTGACATGCATTAAAGTCAATGGGCATTCATTTAATTGTTGCTGGGGTCTCAATTGTCACCAGCATCTAAATTGTCACCGGCGTCGGAATTGTCGCCGGCGTAAGAAAAAGAAAAACCTTTGACGCAGGCAAATTTTTGCCTGTGAATTTTCACTGCAATTTCGCAAATTTATACACCCCAGGCGAAACGTGGGAATTCGGCGTGAATTTACGCCTGGCGAATATATTCGCCCATCACTAGTAGAGAGTGATATCCTGTTTTTTTTATTATTTGTGATTTCTAAGTTATTTAGCTTTTTATTTAGCAGATTTCCACTATGCAATTTGTCAATCTAGCTGCTAGGGTCCAGATTACCTAGCCACGATGCATTGATTTGAATAAGACACTTGAATATGAATAGGAGAGTGCCTGAATAGAAAGTAATAATAAGAAATGAGTAAGAAAAAATAGCAAAAACATTACATTTTTAGACTTACAGACCATTTGTGTTTTAGATGGGATCAGTGACCCCCATTTGAAAGCTGGAAAGAGTAAGAAGAAGAAGGCAAATTATTACAAAACTATAAAAAAAAAATAATGAAGACCAAATGAAAAGTTGCTGAGAATCAAGCCATTCACTAACATACTAAAAGTTAACTTAATATGCTATGATGGTTATGTATTAATTCTGGGGTTATATGTTTCCTTTAAATGTCCAGTTTGTGTTTTTTGAAGATTAATTTAATCTATAGGTATTTTGCCTTTTGTGGCTTGACTATGGGCTTTCTGGGAATGTCATTTGAAATGTCATCCTAACTAACCATGTGGGTAATGGACTTTTTTGATTGGTACCAGACACATTACAAAGGAAATTTTGGAGAGTAAGTAAACTTTGAGGTCATATCTACAAGTATGAAATATTTTATCCACAATCCTGTTACTCAGAATACTCTGAAAACTTCCTACAACTGTTTATTCTTTCATGATTTACTATTTCATAGCAGTATAAATCCTTACTACACGTATAGTAGTAAGGCGCTTAAGGGGTGATATGATGACTATGTATAAATATATAAGGGGATCATATAACAATCTCTCTAATGCTTTATTTACCAGTAGGTCTTTCCAGCTGACACGAGGTCACCCATTCCGATTAGAAGAAAAGAGGTTCCGCCTAAATATTTGGAAGGGGTTTTTTACAGTGAGAGCTGTGAAGATGTAGAATTCTCTCCCTGAATCAGTTGTACAGGCTGATACATTAGATAGCTTTAAGAAGGGGTTGGATGGCTTTTTAGCAAGTAAGGGCATACAGGGTTATGGGAAATAGCTCATAGTCCAAGTTGATCCAGGGACTAGTCCGATTGCCATTTTGTAGTCAGGAAGGAATTTTTCCCCCTCTAAGGCAAATTGGAGAGGCTTCAGATGGGTTTTTTTGCCTTCCTCTGGATCAACTGGCAGATAGGTAGTTAATAAACAAAAAAAAAAAAAAAGGTTGAACTCGATGGACATGTGTCTTTTTTCAACCTTACTTACTATGTTACTATGTTACTATGTTACTATAGGACCTGATATTCAGAATGCTCTGGACCTGGGTTTTTTTTGAATAAGGGATATTTCTGTGAGAAGGATCTTCATACCTTAATGGGCCAATTTATTAAACCTCAAATTTATCTGGTCTAAGGGGAAAACAAAATTTTTTTGTGTGGAAAAAAACTGCTAAAAATTCAAATTCGAAAATAGTCCATCTCAAACCTGTCAGGTCATGTAGAAGTCAATGGGGCAAATTTACTAAAGTGCGAAGTGGCTAACGCTAGTGAAAATTCGCCAGTGTGACTTCATTTTGCCACTTCGCCGATTTACTAATGGGTGCTGGCGTAAATTCTCTGGCGAAGTGGACCTACTCTAGCACTACCAAACCGGATCCGCTGCATCCCTAAAATTAAGGGTATTCAGTTTGGGAATTTGGTCAAATAATTTTTTTATATAGTGAGAAAAATACCCCCCTTAATGTTTTATAGTGTGATTTTAGGTATGGTGCTCCTAAATATTAAAAAGCCCCTTAGAAATCCTATTTTTTTTGGCATAATACTGTATATAGCAAAACTGTCTTTGGTCTACCTTAGAGGGGTAATTATTTGTATTGAAGTGATGCAATGTAAACTCTATATGAAACTGAAGCAAAGTTTCTGCATGTTGATGTATGTGAGATGATTCAACAGAGCAGTAGATTTTATAGTTGAAGCTTCTGCTGCATTTTTACTTTATTCTTCCAGTGTAGTCTGCCTATTCTGATTAGTATAGTATTCTGATTAGAATAGTCTTGCTGTATCGGCTTTTGGCAGATATTATTTGACTTGTGCTGTTTTGATAATTTATGACGATCCCTAAGCAGCCCAGACCACACTGAGCATGTGTACAGTCTTGGGTCTTACAGATGTTTAACAAAGTTACAACCCTGGTGGCTAACTTTGAAAGCATAAATCATTTGTTTGATTAGGCTTGTGTTGCAGTAAGTTCATGTTTTTGTTTAGTATACAAAATACAGCATTTCTAGCATTATTCTATGTTAGACTTTACTTCCTCTTTAAGAGCATTACTGAGACTTTTTTTTACAATTGCTGCTATGTCATACAGAGGACCTGAAATTCTGGGGATAGCACAAGCAGCAGCCTGAACTTTATATCCTGATTGCTGGATAAGATGGGCTTCTAAGCATTTCCATAGAGAAAGCAAAGAAAAAACACAGTTTAGTTATTTGAGCCTAGTACAGTATGTTAGAAAATAGAGCATTGTTAGAATGATACAGAAGCAAATTTAGAATAGTGTTAATATCCCTTTTAGAGCTCTTGAGATAGTATGTAAGTATGTTTATAGTTTTATAAAATATTTATAGTTAAAAATATACTTTATTTTGTAGTTTTTTCACCCTGCCCAAACCACAGTATGTAGGTGAAATGGTAATATTTGTCTAATAGAACACCTTGTAAAGAACTTGAGATTTATTTGGAAGAAAGGACATTTTGAGTGCAGTTTAAGATGTGTCTCCACAATATGCCAGTTTTTGTAAACATGTATTATACTGGAGAAGATATGTCTGTGGAGATATGCCACTTAGCAAAATATCTTGGAAATACAGTAAAGTCAGAACAATTTAACGTTAACGTAATGTTAATCTGCAACATTCTTGTAATGTTCTTTCACTAAAATAAACTTATTTTTAACTGCACCACTTTTGATGGTCCAGCTCTGTGCCAATCAGGTAACTATGAAGTAACAAAGGAGTACTGATTCTCAATAAAGAGACACATAAATGTACCTGTACTAAATATATTTTGGATTAGGGTGTGAGCAAATATGAGAAAAGATTCTATTTTCACTTCACAAAACCCGGTTCCTAGATACAGTACTTTACAGAGAAACTTATGATATGTGGTTTTCCCATTGCTGTTCACAGTGTAAATAATAAACTAGAATTGACTGAATTTGTCTCCAACATATCTTGGACTGCTTTTGCTTTCAAAACATGTACTAGAAAATATAATAAATATATGAGCCATGTAAGACTCAAACATTCTAATTGCTTCTTTCAGAGGTTTACAGAACTACTCACAACCTTATTGTTTGTTATCAAAAACTGGCTTAGATTTCACAAGAACTTCAGTTAAAATACACTACTAATACAGGTACAGGACCTCTTATCTGCAAATGCCGGGGGTTTCCAGATAAGGGGTCTTTCAGTAATTAGGTTCTCCGTGCCTTAGGTTCTGGCCTGACCCTTACATCTACTAAAAATCATTAACTTATTAATTAAACCCAATATGATTATTTTGCCTCCAATAAGGATGAATTATTTGGGATCAAATAGAAGGTACTGTTTTATTATTACAGAGTAAAATGTAATAATTTGTAAAAATTTAAATTATTTCATTAAAATGGAGTCTATGGGAGATGGCCTTTCCATAATTCAGATCTTTCTGCATAATGGGCTTCCGGATAACAGATCCTATAAATGTATTCAACTCTTGTTCTAAATCTGTGAAATAAATATTTATATTAAACTGTTTTGTTTTACAGAGATTGTTGTTAGACCTATTGGCCATTCACCTTTCAATTCCATAATTATGTCCCCCAGTTTTTATCCACAATCCAGCAATAAGAAATTAAGTTGAATGAGAATCTCTAGAACTAAAAAATGGCAACTGAAAATTACCATCAACCATTAATGTGCACAATAAACTAAAAGCAAATTTCTAATGTCTCCTTCAAAGACATGTTTTAAACATTAATATTCTATTAAAATTGCATGGCAAAGGAGAAAAACCATTAAACATTAGTGATGGGCGAATTTATTCGCCAGGCGCGAATTCACGGCGAATTTGTGCGATTCGCCGCCAGCGAATAAATTCGCGAAACTCCCGCGAAAATTCGCGGCAAAAATTCGCCGGCGTCAAAAAAATTTTTTCGAAAAAATGAACGCCGGCGTCAAAAACGGTCGCCGGCGCCGTTTCGCAAATTTTTCGCCGTTTCGCGAATTCCGTGCGAAATTCGCGAATTTTTCGGCGAAACGGCGCAAATTGCCCATCACTATTAAACATATATGGCATGCTATTGTTACCAGGTCATATGACAAATGGAGAACTTTTCTAGATAATTGAGCTAGAAGGGCCATACTCATTGCATTTAATTTGAATTTGCATTTATTAGTAGTGTCCCTGTTTTTTTCAAATTATCTGATAACCTTAATTTGTGCTGACCTAAGAATCGCAACACACTTATATATTCAATGAATATTTAAGCAGCTGAACAGAAAAAATTTTTCCTCAGCCTTTGAACATTCAATTTTTTTCATTTTTAAATACAGAGATGATGTTCTCTCTTCAGAAAGCAGATGTAGTTCTTAAGAGTTATATAGCATGAAGGGAAGTACATCAGTAGGATCCTAAATATCCTTTTTCATAACTTCTTCTCAGCTATTTCCATTCCCAAACACAATAAATAACTGTCTTCTCCCAGCTGCTTTGTGAGAATGGTGCCGGTGTCCGCACTCTATGTTTCATAGTTCTCCAAAGATCACAGATCACCCCTCAATATAAACCTTACCATTTTGACAAACTGCTAGATTTGTACTACTTTAACTCTCTCTAATATATAATATAAAAGCTACAGGCACATACACTGTGTATATATATATATATATATATATATATATATATATATATATATATATATATATATATATATATATATATATATACTGTATAAATATATATACTGTATAAATATATATACTGTATAAATATATATATATATATATATAATAAGATATTTGAGAGCAGTGTTGCAGCACAAGATATTAATTTTATTCACTACAAAATGAAATAATTGGTCAAGGGTCTGAAAGCTTTTGCAAGTATTTATTTCAAGTCAGTGCATCCATTTAGCCATTTAGCCATTAATATTTCTAATCTTGGCAAAATACTTCACACTATGTAGGACAGAGAAGTGCAGTCCACTACATATTATTATATTCCATGGATACATAAATTCAGTAAGTAAAGCACAAAAACTTTATTGGAGTAAAGCTAAAAGTTGAACTTAAAGGGATTAAATTTTACATTAACTTTTAGTATATTATAGAATGGTAAATTCAAAGCAACTTTTCAATTAGTCTTAATTTGCCTTCTTTTGACACTTTGAAATGGGCGTCACAGACCGCATCTAAAGAACAAATGATCTGTAAGGCTACAAATGTATTGTTATTGCTTTTTATTACTCATCTTTCGATTCGATGCAACCAGATTGCTAAAATTGCAAACTGAAGAGCTGCTGAATAAAAAGTGAAATAACTCAAAAACCACAAATAATAAAAAATTTAAACCAGTTGCAATTTTTACTGGTCAGGGTTTTTTTGTGGGGAAAAAACCTCAAATTTTTCGAGATTTATTATAATTCGAAGCTGCTAAAAGTCTGAATCCAAAATTCCGCCATCTCAAACCTGCCAAGGTCATGTCTAAGTCAATGGCAGATTTCCTTTTACAATTTGAAGATATAGAGATCTAAGCTGGGTTTCATCAGATAACCCGAATCTTTTCCTGCGCCAAATTTTTCAAGTTATTTTATTGATAATTAAGTTCAAATCGTTGTTTGGTCGAGCTTGGTTTAATGAAAAGATGGCATAAATTTGCGTTTTAGTAAATAACCCCCTAAAAGTTTATGTACAGGAGAACAACCCCTTTAAATCAATAAATTTGCTGAGCACTTTAAAAAAAAGGCACTACTCTGACTATTTCTCTGACTATTGCATTATTCATACTACTGTACATTTGAGTTCCTTTACTAGTCAATGGCAGAGATCAGTTGAACCATTTGAATATGTTAATTGCCTTCCTGACATTCGAGTTTTTTTGAGAGGGAAAACTTGATTCTTGATTTGAATTTTCGGATTGGGACTATTATATTAAATATTAGGGGGCATATTTGGCCTAAGAACATAGTATTTGTATCTGGATAGAGAACTGGCTAAAAGATAGACTACAAAGAGTAGTGGTAAATGGAACATTTTCTAATTGGACCAGTGTTGTTAGTGGAGTACCGCAGGGCTCTGTACTAGGTCCCTTGCTTTTCAACTTGTTTATTAATGACCTGGAGGTGGGCATTGATACTAAATTGTGCAGAACTATAGGTTCCATGCAGGATGCTGCCACTTTGCAAAGTGATTTGTCTAAACTGGAATACTGGGCAGCAAACTGGAAAATGAGGTTCAATGTTGATAAATGCAAGGTTATGCACTTAATGGCAATGTGTTGGGAGTTTCCTTAAATGAAAAGGATCTAGGGGTCTTTGTAGATAACACGTTGTCTAATTCTGGGCAGTGTCATTCTGTGGCTACTAAAGCAAATAAAGTTCTGTCTTGCATAAAAAAGGGCATTAACTCAAGGCATGAAAACATAATTATGCCTCTTTACAGGTCCCTGGTAAGGCCTCATCTGGAGTATGCAGTTCAGTTTTGGACTCCAGTCCTTAAGAGGGATATAAATGAGCTGGAGAGAGTGCAGAGACGTGCAACTAAATTGGTTAGAGGGACGGAAGACTTAAATTATGAGGGTAGACTGTCAAGGTTGGGGTTGCTTTCTCTGGAAAAAAGGCGCTTGCGAGGGGACATGATTACACTTTACAAGTACATTAGAGGACATTATAGACAAATGGCAGGGGACCTTTTTACCCATAAAGAGGATCACCGTACCAGAGGCCACCCCTTTAGACTAGAAGAAAAGAACTTTCATTTGAGGCAACGTAGGGGGTTCTTCACAGTCAGGACAGTGAGGTTGTGGAATGCACTGCCGGGTGATGTTGTGATGGCTGATTCAGTTAATGCCTTTAAGAATGGCTTGGATGATTTTTTGGACAGACATAATATCAAAGGCTATTGTGATACTAAACTCTATAGTTAGTATAGGTATGGGTATATAGAATTTTAATTAAAAGTAGGGAGGGGTGTGTGTATGGATGCTGGGTTTTCATTTGGAGGGGTTGAACTTGATGGACTTTGTCTTTTTTCAACCCAATTTAACTATGTAACTATATTTATCAAGGGTCGAATTTCTAATTGAAAAATCTTCAAAATTCGAATTCAAAAAGACCAACCAAAATTAAGTTGAAGTTTTTTTTGGTTGAACAGGTCAGTTTTTGATCGAATAGGTCCGTATTCGGCCGAATTCGAATTGTACCAATCGAAGGAGTAGCGCATTCAAACAAATTTGATTCCCAAAAAAACTTTGATTTTCAAAGTCCACCAATTGACTCCAAATAGGTTCTAGGAGGTCCAGCATAGGCTAAAACAGCAATTTGGCAGATTTTAGATGGTGAATGGTCAACGTCGAATTTTTAAAGAGACAGTACATGATATATTTCGATATTCAAATTTTTTACTTTTTTTCAAATTCAAATCGAATTTGGATTTCGGAATGGAATGGGATTCAGATCGAAGTACACAAAAAATAGCTCGCAATTCAAATTTTTTTCATTCGAAAATTCACCTCGACCTTTGATAAATTCTTAGATAACCTCTCAATACAGTTGTGAGTATATTAGAATTTATCAGAGTAAAACAAAAATCACATGATATCATTGTGAGTGAATTAGCCTTACCTTTGTTGTTTTTACTTTGTTCCCAGTGCTGCAACTCCATCCAGAAAAGTTTGGTAACACTTTGCATTCTTCTCCTTCTAAACATGGCTGCATTTGACACCACCACTTCTGGATAACTATAGAAGCTGTAAATGTAATCATAAGAATCATGAAGGTGAGATCATTGACAGAGTTCCATGAGTTAAGCTGGCCATAGATGCAAAGATCCGATCGTACGAATCATCGTACGATCAGACTTTCCCTTCTCCCGACCCGCCACTAACCATTCAGATCAAAGTCTTACCAGTCAGATTAGTAAAAGAACAGATCAGCAATGTTCTGCCCCTGACAGCAATCGTACGATAGTTATGTCTGACAAAGCTAGTGACAGTCTACCACTGAAAATCGTACGATCGGCAATACACGCAGAGATATTATCGGCAGCCGACAGAAATTTTCTAACCTGTCCGATCGACCAAACAACCGATCTCCGCCGGACGAAAAATGTCGGGACTCTCCACACACGTTCCGAAAATCGTACGAATCCTCGATTCGTACGATCAGATCTTTGCGTCTATGGCCAGCTTTTGGCTAGTCTAATCTGTAAATTTAAAACTTGCTAAACTTGTGTTGTATCTATGTAAACCATTTTCTTTGCCATTTTACCTAATCTTTTACCTTTTTTTTACCTCACCTGTATTTTTACATCAAAAACAGTGAGAATTAATCTGCAGGTGCCTCTCAAGAGTGGATAATTATTTGTATGCAGATGATGACTTAGAACTAACTAAATGTCCAACAACATCTGAAGATGTCTGTTTTGCAACACTACTTCTGTCATTATACTTCTCCAGCAGTTGATGTCGTCTTACAAATAGGGGCCTATTTATTATGCTGTGTAAAACAAAATTTGCTAAAAAAATGGTGTAAAAAGGTGGCAAATTTATCAAGGTATGTTTTAAATTATTCCATGCGAACGCCAGATTTGACACCAGTATTTTACACTGCTTCAGACCTTTGTAAGTTCTGGAAGAAGTTGTTCAAAGAAAAAGAGCATAAAAAAGTATTCCATTTTACAGTTTTTTTACACAACAATGCCTCCCCTTAATCTTTTGAAGAAATATTGTATATTTCATTCAATCATATCCTAGACTTAAAGGGAACATAAACTGTTATTGGCAGTGTTTTCCCTCCCACCTTTTGCAGAAATTCTCCCATATTTTGCAGCATATTATCAGGGGTAAAAGCATGAAAGGAGCTGTAGTCCAGAAACCACAAGGGTTAATTCTTAAAGCAACACTGCACAATAAATATGTAATTCATCAGAACTGACATTTTAGCCCACAGCTGTAGAAAGGTAACATAGGTACATACATGATAATTGTACCATGTTATATTTAATAGTTATTTTTTTTTTTTTAAAAAAAGGATAGTATTAGGGAGGGGTGTGTGTATGGATGCTGGGTTTTCATTTGGAGGGGTTGAACTTGATGGACTTTGTCTTTTTTCAACCCAATTTAACTATGTAACTATGTAACTATGTAAGTATATTTTATAAAAATTCTTTCTTACCATGTACAATGACAAGACTGTTTAGTTTTTTACTGGTTGATACTAGGAATGGGCGAATTTTTTCGCCTCGTTTCGCCGAAAAAATGACGCCCATAGACTTGTATGGAGACGTGCGTCAAAAAAAAAGACGCGCGACAAAATAATTTCGCTATTTTTTTTGACGCCCATAGACTTTAATGGGCGTCTGCGACATTTCGCCGCCGGCGAATTTTTGTTGAAACGAAACGGGTCAAATTCGCCCATCCCTGGTGATACCAAAACATTTGACAAAAAAATATACAGAAAGCATTTCTTACCATCGACACATGATGGTGCAGCTCTTGTGGTCCCTGCAACTTGTCCAGGAAAACAAGAGCATTTTACTGTTTGTGACCTCTCCTCGATCTTGTTCTTATTGCAGCATCTATGGGCAGCAATTACTTCACATGTACCCGGTTCAACGTGAACTGCAAAGACATTAAAACCCATCTTAAAGACAACTTAAAACCAAGAAGTTGTATTTTTTAAATGTTTAAAACATTTCATTCTGGATTTATAGACACTTTTCCTCTAAGAAGTAATTGCAAACAATTACAATCCCTGAGAAAGACAGGGGTAAGCATATTACAGTGATATCCTGAAGTCCAGATGTATGGTGTTCCTTCATTAAAGCTTTTTTTTTACATCATGGAATTGCAAATATGTGACTACAGAGATCTTGATGTTGGCAGTCAAATAAACTCATCAACTGTAATTGATAGACAAATATAACTACCTTCAGCTGTGCTAAATAACTATAATCATTCATTTAGTACTATTTATGGGGTAAAAGTCATACAATACAAGCAATATGCTTTTATAGAGAAATACTCAGTTCCCAGAATGTCAGCCAAAAGGGCAATGGTCTGTAACCATCATGATTTTGATTCAGGATGGAAATGGATAAAAGCAGAATAGCAAAACCACAATTGTAAATGTCATTCGAATGACTCTACTTCTAAGTTTTAATAATGCTTGAAAAATAAATGCGGTGTTAGAAGAGTCAGACTGTTGTTATGATGACAAGTGGTCAAGAGGGCATGAGCTACATCTATCAGTTTCTTTTTTCTGTTTTTTTTTTACCTCACCTGTATTTTCATGTCAAAAACATTGAGAATTGATCTGCAGGTGCCTCTCTAGAATGGATAATTATTTGTATGAAGACAACGACTTGGAGCTAACTAAATTTCCAACAATGGTCTTCATGTATATGTATCTGAAGATGAAGAAAAGAATTCACCGGCACACAGGTATTGCTGGCAGGGTGAAAGCCCTTGCTTTAAAGTTTAATAGTGCGACATGCAACGTTTCGGGGACAACCCCTTTATCAAGCAAGATGCTTGATAAAGGGGTTGTCCCCGAAACGTTGCATGTCGCACTATTAAACTTTAAAGCAAGGGCTTTCACCCTGCCAGCAATACCTGTGTGCCGGTGAATTCTTTTCTTCATATTGTCGTGGGTTTGCCGAAGCCCTTTTCCCCGAGCACCAGGGATAGTATTCTACTGTGTGTGCGTGAGCAGTTTGAATTTTTTCCATATGTATCTGAAGATGTCTGTTTTGCAACACTATATTAATATATTAATTTTACAAGATTAATTATACTGATAATCAGAGCTAACATTGGCAGACTCTCCTTGGCACAATAATTATGTAACCTGTTTCACCAGGGCTGAATTTTGTACACAATTTGATGCGTATTGCTTGTATTGTATGTATTGTGTTGGCTCAATGATCTGTTGTGTTGCCTGTATGTCTCTAAGGTATAGATGAAGAAATGTCAGTCTTGTGCCAAAGGGCTCCGACTTGTCACTGGTATTAATTTTACAAGATTAATTATACTGATAATCAGAGCTAACATTGGCAGACTCTCCTTGGCACAAGAATTATGTGACCTGTTTCACCAGGACTGAATTTTGTAACCAATATAAAGATTAATCCAATTGACTCTTATTTTTATTAATCTTTATTTAAAATTGACTTGAAGGTAAATTTAAGTTGATACTGTATATTACATTTTAAAGCATGTAATTTATATTAAAGCATTATTTCAAAGTAAATTCTTTCTTTGTCTTTCTTTGTGCAGCTACAATTCGGTTTTATGTTGTTCACAACCGAGGAGCTAATTCTGCTTTTATTCAGCTGTTCTTGGAATTCTGATAAGGAATGGTGCAGCTATTTTATGATCTGAACCTTTTGTCATTTAGGTTCTTATAGTAGTGTTTTCCATCTTTGCTATGAAATAATTATGGCCCTTACAGCATAAAGAATAATGTGCATACAGATAGTAAGACTGACTGCATGTATATTACATTTAAATAACCAGCCTACCCTTGCATTATTTCGTTTTTAATTTTTTTACAAGTCCACTTTCCACCTTTCTACCTCCTTATACTGTAGCTTTGTTGCAGTCTGTTCCCATACCTGTAATACAGGGAATACTCTCTCTGCCTTTAATTGTTCCTTTTGTATCTGCTGTGGGTCACTATGACAATGTGTCCTATTGCCATACTGTATGTTTTATCATATCACAAAGGATCAGATGAGATGGCAAAGGCAGTTTGCAAATTAAATCATTAGCCAGTATGAGGATTCCAGGACATGGAGGCAGCATTTCAATGGCTAAATAAATACTGATAATAATATACTGTACAAAGACAGATCATGTAAGAATGAACTAAGTTTATGTCTGGCTCAGTTCCAGTAAAAGGCTTACTGATTCTATAATAGAGGGGGGGCTTTTTTAAAATTGCACCTAGTGCATTTTCCCTATAGCAACCAATGAGCTATTGGATAAAAAATAAGTTTGGGTAACTGCATTAGTGCCATAAACACCTACAGTATGTTAGTGAATCAGTTCCCGTACCTCTAGGCATTAATATTTTGCGCAGAAAGCATATTCTTATTTACAGGCTACATTATGGTCCAAAAAAGTAGACTTTTGTATAAATAAAATGTAAAAATACCATATACAAGCTATATGTGCCATGCTACTTAGCATTTAGCATCAGTCTTGTTTCACCAAGTGCCTTACTTTAAAAATGAAATAGAACTCTCTACTTAATAGCGTCCATTAAACACTACTTATATTCCTACAGTACTTTTTTTTCTACAGTGAATTGCATCTAAAACCACCAGATACTTTCATCAAAATGTGCACTTCACACAGCTCTTCCTGCCTTCTATTCCTAATAGGGTGCTGTTGCATCTATTGACTCAGGGGGAGCTACCACCACCTCCTGACCAGGTAATAGCTCCAGGGTTACCTTCATCCCCTGCGTGAATAGATGCAACACACTTGCCCCTAAAAAATTGCATGCAGACATCAGTCATATGAACAACGGAAATGACGCCAGGCAGACTTTGGAATACATTCTTGCAATTTTGACTTATTTTCAATGAAGTGCACATGCAGTTGCATATATTTGGCAAATTGCACCCAATTACGATAGACCCAGCACTGTTGCTCCAGGCAAATGTCACTAGAATTCTGGGAAAAATTACTACATTATGGGAAAAAACATGCCAATCTATTGACTCAGGGGGAGCTACCACCACCTCCTGACCAGGTAATAGCTCCTGGGTTACCTTCATACCCTGCGTGAATAGATGCAACACACTTGCCCCTAAAAAATTGTAGCAGACATCAGTCATATGAACACCGGAAATGACGCCAGGCAGACTTTGGAATACATTCTTGCAATTTTGACTTATTTTCAATGAAGTGCACATGCAGTTGCATATATTTGGCAAATTGCACCCAATTACGATAGACCCAGCACTGTTGCTCCAGGCAAATGTCACTAGAATTCTGGGAAAAATTACTACATTATGGGAAAAAACATGCCAATTGTGCTTGAAATCAAACTGTGTCAAGGTAAGTGAATGAGGCCTATAAATTCCAGGTATCCACACACCACCTTATGAATGCCAATGCCATGGCTACATGATAACTGTGCATTTTGAGTGTGTTTTGCAGAGGGACACAAATTTTGCCTCAGCACTGAAACGTTCAGTGGCATTTCATTTAACCAGATTAAAGTCAATTTGCAGACATCTGTCCATTTTCTCCATCTGTACGATTATGAAATCTAACAGTTTCTGCAGCTTGCTTTCCCGAAGAGGTCAAAAGAAAATCAGTGCTTCATTGGCCTATACTATGATCAAGTGGCACATCCTATTCTTGCATCATTAATTATTGTATCAGTTATAACAGCTCAATTATAACAGCTGCCTTTAATAAACCACATGGATTCTGCTCAGCATGGCCAAAGAATGTATCAACTTATATATAAATTTAGAACACTGTACAGTCAGTGCTCTCCCTCCAGATTTACTTTAGAAAGACATAAGAAAGTGAAATATAAAATGTAAATGTCAATTTTAGAAAATGGTCACGGTCACAAATAGAGGATAGAAATTTATTGAAAAAAAGTTTTTATTTCTGGTAAACTCTCTGAAACTAACTGAACTGAAAAAGTATTGCAACCCCTTTAACACTATCAATAAAATAAAATGCATTAACATTTCCTACAAGCTTTCACAACAGAAAAGGATGATCCTCCCAATTTTCCTAGTTCAAATAGACAAGCAGAATTCAATATATGATGTAAAAAAAATGTTCTTAGTTGTTATTGTTGCTGTTGTCATTATTACATTGCAACCCATAACCCAATTATTCCTAAGCTTGGGTGTTAATACTGCCATTCACCAACAGATGGTGACTGACAGCTTTTAAAAAATGTAACATATATATATATCACTTTTTGTACAAACTACAATAAGGATTCAGATTGCTACAAGAATTGCTAAATTGTGCATTTTTCCCAAGTGTCTGAAATAATCACGTCTGCTACCTGAATTGAAAAAGGACTTGATTTTGATTTTAATCAAAATACTAGATTGTAAGCCTATGGCACTATTATTTCACATGCTGCATGATCTGTATGAGAAATCTGCAAAGTCAATGCACTCTGTCCCCAGTATGTCATGAGCAGTCACAGGTTGTCAGTTTTTCAGTAGACTTATTAACTGACACTTTTTGTAATTGGCTCTGTAAAACACATACGTGATCCCCATTTTTAAATAGTCCTCTACTTTATTTATCTGTTCCCATATTTGTACTGTGGCATTAAGTGCAGGTCTCTCCTGCACCCTGTGGCCTCTGTCACTCCATATTCTGTGCAGAAAAAAAACAACGGACAAAATGCATTTCAGAGTATAGAGATCTATGTCTGCCCCAAAGAATACAATACTGTGTGTTCTTGGCAGCACTGTGTTCATGAGAATCCGGTGGTGGGGCAGATAGACATCCCTTCTCCCATCCCTACCTGTCTCCAAACTTGTGCATCATTTAGAAGTGCAAGTTACAAAGTGGATGTCATGAACAGGTTTGGCCTGTGCCCGACAGCACTATGCTCCGCACCTTATGCCATGTTTTTTATCAATTTGAGCTATAGAATGCATTTGGCTCTGGGCAATGGGAATGTTCTTGCACATTTGCCTAAGGCTATAGTTAATGACCCTGAACAGTGACAATAACAAACTATATTTTCACTATTGTCGGATGCTAAAACTGCATTTGATCCATTGGGCTGGCAGTACCAATTCCACTCCCCCTGCTGAAGGCTGAAGATTGTTTCCATCAAGAGTATTTCCATCAAGAGTGATTTTTGATACTATTTATATATCATATATTTATTTATGAGACAGGCATGACCATTATCACTTTTACAGTTTACCCTATCGCTTGAACGCCTTGAGCTTCAGAGCAAACAGGGCTATGAAGGGTTTTGCAGTATCCTCGAGTTTTGGAGGAGTTCCTGGTTCTGACCTTGGTCTCTGTACTGGAAGTTGCTACAGCTTCTGTCTGCTTCTAACCTCTCCAATTGTATGGCAGTATTCAAATGCTTTAGGAGTGCTAGTGCCACTATAAATAGGCTTTTAATATTGCACCAGAAAACAAGTCTAGTCATTCTTTATTCCTTCCTTGCAGATGAGTCCCAGGTTCTTGTGGTTTTCTTTATTTTAATCCTGTTTTTTGGTCTTTGACTCTGATCTGACCTTTTGTATATGTATTTATACTTTCTTCTTTTTTTTTGTCCTTTTAAACTGCCCTATGCTTACCTGTATGTGTTTATCAGTGTCTCATTGTCTGTTTTCCTGTCAGGCCCTTTTGTCCTTATGTGTAAATATTGTTTGCTGCATCACTATCTATCTCTTTGCTGCATCATTATCTATCTCTATAAAATGGTGTATTCTATATCATGGATTATTAAAATATACATTTTCAGCCTTGTGCTTTTATACAGTACGGTCATGGAACTCCTCTGTTACTTATACATGAGTCAGACAAGAAAGGAATCTATGGAGTAGCAAAGGGTATATATCCACATGTCATGATGAACACTGTCCACAATGTCATTAAACATGCAACCAGTCTATTAATGTGAATATGAATGATTTAGATGTAGTTAATTGATTTATTGTTTTATTTTGTTAGTAGAGTTATTTGAGTTGTTTGTATATTGTATAATACTTGTCTTTGTTATATTGTATTGTTTTTATACATATTTTAAAAAGTTGAATAAATATACTTAATCCCAAAGCATCATGAAATAATTAATCTATATATATATATATATATATATATATATATATATATATATATATATATAAAAATTAGATTAATTTTTCAATATCCTTTGAGACTATATTGGTTTAAAAGCATTGTAGGACATTTGAGTGGAGTGACCCATTTCATCACATCTGGAGAAAGATGACTGTGGCACTCATGTGGCTCACAAGGACACCCAATACAGGGACAACCTTTAATGTACAGGGAATTTGAGAAGGTTAAGAGAACATCAGACTGGTGCAGCCCAGAAAGCTAAACCCTCATGGTAAAGTGACTGCTAATGCATTTATCATTGACTGTGCATTGTGGAACGTGTTAAAGTGCAGCATGGCTGTTCACAAATTGTTCTCCGGTCATTAAATGCAACATCTACAGTATTTTTTGTGACAATCTTATATAGTAATGTCCTTTATACCACCTTATACAACAGAGTCAGAACTTCTTCTGCAAACAAAGTAGAAATAAAATGATCATTATTTGCAATGAACACATTTCTCTATTATTCAGAATGTTATTGCCACCAATCATATTTTAGTAAGAATATTTCATATATAGATGGACCTTCTCAAGGATTTCTCAATAAAAGCGGATGGCCCAAGTGGTAGGTGCTAACGTAGTAAAACTTTTCCAAAGCTAAAAAAAGTATATGACATCTAGGGGTTATTTATTAAAATGCAACCAAAGTCCCATCCACAATTTACCTTATTTATTAATAAAATAACTCAAGCAATTTGGTTCTGGAAAAGTGTTGATAAAATCAAGCAAAAACTCGAATCATATGAATTCAACCCCAGAAGAGGTGGCTAAGAGTTTCTGCTTAGAATGAAAGTCTGTAAAATGTAGAAGTCCTTTTCAACATTGGTTTGTTAGGTATCTAGCTTCACTTTTATTATAACTTTAACTAATTCACCTGCAGGTCAATAACATGGGTTCCATAACTGACTAAGAAAAAAAACAAAATCTGCAGTTCCAGAGAATAGTAATACAGATATGGGCTACCAAATAAGCAGAACAGGACATATTACTATTTATAGCTGAGTTCAAAAGTAAATAAACAGGGTTATAAAACGGAAATGAAGCTATAGTTAGTTCCCCTTTAAACTGCTGCATGTAACTCTCACTCTTGAAATGAGCAATTTATTGTTCGCTGGAGGCAAAGTAAGAAAAGACACATTTGATTTGATTCCAGATGCAGACAGCCTAGACACTGACCTTGTCTGCCATATGCATATGCTGTAAATTCTATGATTTCAGATTGCAGAGCACACTGGGGCAGTAGTAAACCGAAAGCACTCATTCAGCTAGCATATAAAGAGAAACTGTGTACAGTATCAAAAGATTCTTGATTTATTAAACATCAAGGAAGAGCTGCAGTGGCTCTATTTTTTGCAAAGATGCATTAAATATTTAAGCAAGAGAAGCAGAAGTGGAGATATGTTTGATACACACTTAGGAATTTCAGGTTTGTGTGTGTGTTTTCATTCATGATTTAACACAGGGACAAGCTCTAACAATTTCTAAGTGAAACTACCTCAGCAAAATGTATATTACTTTAAATACTTTAAATACTCCTGGGGCAGTATGAAGAAATATCCTGATGCTATACAGGCCTAATTGCAGCCTGACATCCCCCCTTTTCATCTGAAACCATTACTGAAACCCAAGCCATTTTGAACTCTGTAATATGGGACTGTCCCATCTAAGTTTTGACAATAATGACTTATGCATTGTACATGTTTTGTATAGTAACCATTACCATACTTCGGCAGAGATTTCAACCCTGTT
The DNA here is from genome assembly GCF_017654675.1 of Xenopus laevis. Classification (NCBI taxonomy): domain Eukaryota; kingdom Metazoa; phylum Chordata; class Amphibia; order Anura; family Pipidae; genus Xenopus; species Xenopus laevis. The sequence continues at coordinate 75,755,334 of NC_054373.1, read as the reverse complement.
CTTGCACGAGATAGAGACAGGAGTGGCAGATATTCTCAATACATTCTCAATCTGTTATCTGGAAACCCGTTATACATAAAGCTCTGAATTACAGAAAGGCTGTCTCCCATAGACTCCATTTTATCCATATAATGCAAATTTTTAAAAAATGATTTCCTTTTTCTCTTTAATAATAAAACAGTACCTTGTCCAAACTAAGATAGAATTAATAGTGATGAGTGTATTTTTTCAGGAGGCACAGATTTGCAGCAAAATTCCACATTTCACCACCTGCAAAACTGCAGCAAAAATTTGCTGTGGAAAAATTTGCCACAAAAAAAAATCACCAAGACAAAAATTTTGTAGAGACAAAAAAGCTGCCATAAGAAAAAACACCCATTTACTTTAATGCATTTGGACAAAAAGTTGCAGACGAAAAAAATTGCCACAAGAAAAAACGCCTATTGACTTTAATGCATGTGGAGTGAGAAAAATTGTCTCATTTGTAAAAAATTGTTCAGTGTAAAAAAAAATGTTAACACCCATTGACTTCAATTTTTCGCAGTTTCATGAATTTTTTTCGAAGTTTCACTAATTTTTTCACAATTTCATGAATTTTTCTGCAAAGTGAAATGGGAAAGATTCACTCATTATTAATAATTCATTCTGGCAGCAAAACCAGCCTTTTTATTTAATGTTTACATTAAGGTATGAAGATCCAAATTACAGAAAAATCTGTTATCTGGAAAACCCCAGGTCCAGAGCCTTCAGGATAACAAGTCTCATACCTGTACAGAAAAGTTGACATGGCTGCTTCAGTTAAATTGTGGAAATATATTCTGGCTCAACTGTTCCTATCAACCGTTGGGTTTAGGGAGAACAAAATACAAAAACTCTGTTCTTTGTGTTCTCAAGTGAAACACACCTAAACGTGTGTTTTTCAATTTTGCAGACATTTGATTATAGTCATTTCTGTCATTTAAAGTGATACTGACACTAAAAAAATTATTTCAAAATATTAATCTACATGAAAAGTTACCTATAGGTCATGTTGATAATTTTTCACTGATAGTTCTGCTTTTGTAAGGAATTGTTACTTAAAGTTCCTAACCTGACTGTTTTTGTCAACCTGACTTCCTTCTCAACTTGTCAGTTAGAGTTTCTAATGCTAACAGACTACTGATATGGCAGCCTCATAGGGAAAAAAGGGGGCAAAAAAGGTAATGTAAAAGCATCAGGCAGATACCTATATGGCAAAATTATAAATAGCATTCAAAGATAATGTTATGATAGATATTAAAAAAAATATTTTCTGGTGTCAATATCTCTTTAAGGGTTGTTCTCAATCTTGAATGAGATATCCAACTCAATTTGGGGGTGGGTGATCACAATTTTTGAAGATTGATTTACTAATATACTGTTAGTACTATACTGAATAAGTGCAGTTGACAAAAGAAACCAATAAGCATTTTTTCAGTATAGAAAATTAAAATAGAGAATTGTTTGGCTGCAATGCATAAATACACAGGTTACATTTAACATGTATATTAGCTAAATGTATTTTCTAGCTCAATATCTAAAATAGATCCAAATCACAATCCTCAAACCTTGAGCCATTACTGACCTATGCATTATGACAATTCCAATCTACTTTGTTTTAAGGTTCTCTTTTTGTTCAACTTTTGCTCTGTGCCCCACATTTACACTTAACAAAGTTAGGTATCATTATTATCATAAATTTATATCACAGGCAGAAAGTTGTGAGTCATTTGCCATTACTGTATATCTAAGACAAGTATAAATCAAATCAACCAAGAGAATCTATGACAGCAAATCATTTTTAACCAAATTTTACTCCAAATGGCTTTTAGACTTGGTTGATGTCCAGTTAGAGTAACTTTGTGAATAGTCTAAATTAGATTTAATTTTACTCTTTTGCTTTGAGCCCTTTGGAGTAAATCTTGTGCAAAACATTTAGAGGTCCATTTTATGGTAGTAGAGCTTTTTGAAACACAATTAAACTAATTTTTTCTCTAAAACAACGAATTCCATAAAAAATTATTAAAATATCCAAATAAAAAGCACGATCGAAAAAAAAAACAGAACTATGCGATAAGAAAAAGCTCTAAAAAACCTATAAAAGTTTTCAGGGCAATTACTAGCAGAAAAAAATATCCAAAAACGTTTGAAAGCTCCCAATGACTTCTATAGGACCTTGACTGCTTTCACTTGCTGATGTTTTGTATTAGCGTTTTTTGTGTTTTTCACACTTTAGGGGGCACATTTACCTAGGGTCAAATATCGAGGGTTAATTAACCCTCGATATTCGACGGTCAAAGTAAAATCCTTCGACTTCGAATATCGAAGTCGAAGGATTTTGCGCTACTCCTACGATCGAACGATCGAAAGGAATAATCGTTGAACGATTAAATACTTTGAATCTAATGATTCGAAGGATTTTAATCCATTGATCGAAGGATATTCCTTCGATCAGGAAATTGTTAGGAAGCCTATGGGGACCTTCCCCATAGGCTAACATTGGCCTCAGTAGATTTTAGGTGGCGAACTAGGGGGTCGAAGAATTTTTTAAAGAGATAGTACTTTGACTATCAAATGGTCGAATAGTCGAACGATTTTTAGTTTGAATCGTTCGGTTCGAAGTCGAAGGTCGTAGTCGAAGGTCGAAGTAGCCCATTCGATGGTCGAAGAAGCCATATTCGAGCATTCTAAACTATTTTTCCTCTATTCCTTCACTCGAACTAAGTAAATGGGCCCCTATAAGTCTCACATTTTTAGAGTTTTAGAGAAATTTAAAAAAATGAAATCTGATTGGTAGTAAATCAGCCCCTGAGTCTCAATAACTTGGAACACTTTACATAAAAACTATGAAGCACCACAATTACTTTTAATTTACACATTAGCAGTGTTGATTTCATTAAGAAAACAACATATTTGAAATTGAAAAAGCATATGATAGACATTTTAAAAGTAATGACTGCATTTTTCGGTACTGTAGTCAAATGCGTGATGGATACTGATGCTATATACAGCTGTATCAGTAACTTACCTGGTAGGGGATGTAAATATTGTCCATATTCCAGATCCCCTATATGGAAATAATGAAGACCTTTCCTAGATATCCAACTTATTGTTTCTGGAGGATTTATTGTAGTAGGTACTACAAAACAAACCTACCCAAAAAATGGAAAGGGCTCCCTTTCAACTTCCCTTATTCATAATGGACTTTGTGTGGAATTAATGCATATTATTGTAACCATGGTCTACTTATCACAAGCTACATCTGTAATTGCTAAATGAGAGAAGTACTCCATAGTAATAAGCAGACTATAGCTAAGGATAAGCATTCATTAACAGATCAGAGATAGTAAATGAAAAGCGTAATGAATTTTGGTGGCTTGCCATCAATATCATCAAGTGGCATCAATTTTTTATTTGGTGCAAAATGTTTGCCAGCATTCTGAAGTATAGTTTATAGGGAAATGGTTTATTAGCAAATGGGGAAATTGTCCAGTGGTTTTCCTCTGTGCCATTAAGCATTGTTTTTATATTGTGTAATAATCTCTTTTGTATCCTATTGACTCAAGCGAGGATCTAAAAACAGAGCCTTCCCTTAAAAAAAGTAATTTAGCAGGTTTACAACAGGAACCAGGTATTTGATACAACTTTTACAAAACAAAAAAAAAGTTTCAATGGAAAAATTACATTTTCATTGTTTAAAGTAAAGATCTTTTTCACACAAACTTTTTTTTTTCAATTTCAACCAAAGTTTATAGTGTAGTATGCAAAATTCTGGATGCATACCTGTGATGAAGCATTTTTTATCATTGCTGCCATTGTTGGATCTGCCATAATCACATCTGATGGATTCAATGAAAATGCAAATTGGGTAGGGGTTGCAACTAATTTACATCTCTTTTGTCTATTAATGCAAAACTCTGGTGGTTTTGCCAGGTTTATGGTGCGGTAGCTACAGGGTTATCCGGCATCAGTATGCAGAGTTGTGAAAAGTTCATCAGAAGAGACAGGATGGATGCATTGGCACTATTGTGTTTGGAAGCAAATTACCTTAATAAATTGTATCAACATGTGATCTCCATTGCATCCATTGAAGAACACCTGTACTTAAAGGGACACTAAACCCAGCTGCACTGCACTGCTCAACTACATTTAACTCAGTTGTTGCTGGACTACAAATCCTAGCAAACTTTACCATATTATCAAGTATAGGGATGCTGGGAGCTTTAGTCCAGCAACATCAGGGTTGTATTTATGAAGCATTATTGTACAAAAAAACTTTCCCTCAGCTCTCCAAGGCCCACGGCAGCATTAAAATGCAAAAATAATCCTCCAATGAGAATCTTAACTGACTTGTGTATATCTGGCTACAGGTTATTTGTTTCTGCATTTGGAGTTGGAAGCATTAAGCACAGTTTCCCAGCACTAAACAAGTATTTCATTTATCCCCATATTTGATTCCAGTGTAATATAATGACATAAAAAAATGACAATTTTTGTAAGTAAAATAAAAGCAAGATGGCTGACATAGTGCTGGGAATCACTGGTCAATTCTCTTGCATCTGTAATTAAGTTTTTGGTCAGTAGAATTCTCATAGGTGTCCATGTGTAATTACATTTTTTATCAACTTCTATAGAGGACTAGGGAACACAGTGGGACACCTTTGGGGGCCCATTTACTAAGGGTCAAAGTGAATTTTCTAATTAAAAAACTTTGAATTTCAAAGTAATTTTTGGGTACTTCGACCATCGAATAGGCCAAAATTCGATTTGAATTGAAAATACTTCACAAACTCGACCATTCGAAAATCGAAGTACTGTCTCTGCCGAATTGCTGTTTAGCCTATGGGGGGCCTCCTATAAACTTTCTGAGTGTTTGGCTAAGTTTTGAGTAGTCAAAGCATTTTTTTGTAAAAGCATTCGAATCGTCGATTCGAACGATTTAATCGGACAATCAAACGATTTTTACTTTGATCGAAAACACCCATTTTCGATTGAAAAAATACTTTGACTATTGAAGTATTAAATTCCATGGTCGAATTTCGAAGTTTTTTAACTTCGAAATTCGATCCTTAGTAAATGTGCCCCTTACTGTTGGGTTTAGTGTTCCTTTAAGTGTGCATTTGTAAGTTACCCCTAGAATTAAAAGCTGCATGAAAGAATGTAGGAAGAAGAGTCCATTATAATAGTTCTATGTGGTGATACAGATACAGTTAGTAAACCTGAAGGATGAAGCTCTTTATTTTATTAGATAGGTTCCTTTTAAATTTTTCAGTCAGTGTTATAATCCCTCCAGTACAAATACTGTAAACAATGTGACAGTGTTCTATTTTCCCAAGGGAAGAATGAACCTGTGTCACATCTGCAACAAAAGTAACATCTGGAAGCTACTCTATTCACACATGGTTACTCATCTGTCACAGCTAGAAGGCTTTTACCTGGAAATAGTGCTTTGTTCGACAAACAAGCATTTCTTTACTATCAGGCATTATTCTGTTTATGTTTTAGCCAAATGCAAAATCTATTGATTTGTAAATATGTACTGCTACCCACAACAACTATGAATAAAGCTAATGTAGGTAGTTACACTAATTGGTATATTTTTGTAGATATATTCTGGAACCTGTTGGAGTGTGATGGGGAAATGGCTAGGGGCATCATGGGATGTGGCCAAGATTACAGCAGGCTAAAAAAACTCCTGAATATGTAGTTGGGAGAGTAATGTCTCAATAACATCGAAAATTGTTCTGTTTAATGCAGGTCTTTCTACATTTAATATTTAAATCAATTACGTAATTAACAGTATTTCCATCATGACTAAAGTCTTTTTTGAAAATGCTTAAAACTAATGGTGTGGATCCAGAGCATTACAGAAAGGCTAGGGCATTCAACTTTTTCAGCTGTTGTAGTTAAAAATCAGCCTGATGGCTGTTGATTGCACATTCTTGATCTATATGTTGTGTTAAAAATATTATTGTCTTTGGTTTTATCACAAATGTCATCGTGTGGTTTCTTCAAGCCCAGGATATAGAATATCTCTGTTCTACCCTAAAACTAGCAATGTGCTGGGCAAACCCAACTGCTCAGAAAATTGGATACCATAGCAAGAGATGTTTGGGAAGGGGCCACAGTGGTATTCACCTTATAGTTGGTTGACTGATGCAGCCATTTTTAGTAGATCTTCTTGTACAAAGTGGTAGACAGAGGAGAAGATACTTGCAAGATTGCATCGAAGTGGTGACTATAATAACCTGATCTCCATGCCAGCAATTATATCACATGTCGCTCCTGAGACCTATTGACCGAGGATCAGCAACTGACTGCTTCTTAAAGGATTCTACAGCCTTGCTGACTTATAGCTAGAGGAGATCCAGTACAAATTATCCCATCATTAATTAATTTGTTGCAGATGTGGTCTAAAGTAGCCAATTTGGCAGTCAAAATCTGTCCTTGAATGTACAGCGTAGAATCAATGGGGCTCATTTATTAACGCAGCGCAGCGCTAAAAAGAGCGCAGTGGCCAGACATTTGCCCAGCGCATGCGAGTATTTAATAATGTAGCGCACGATACCTTAACAGTGCGATTTGTGCGCTAATGTAGACACAAGACAGGTGCGACGTGTGAAACTGCGTATCAGCTGTCGCAGTGCTTATAATAAATTGTGCGCACAGGAAGATACCGCAAAGGTAAGGATTAGTTGTGCTCATGTATGAATGCGCTGCTTTAATTAGTTGCGTCACATATTGCGCATATTGCGTTCACTTAGACGCATCTGCATTTGTTTCTGTGCTAATATTTGTTTGGTTGCAAAGGTGTTTAGCCTACCTGATACCCTTAAAGGAACCTTGGTCAATATAAACATGTTGGGTGGAAGGCGTGGTTAATATGCACTTTACAAGGGTTGTTCATCTTGAATATACTAGCGCAGCTGGGCAGGAATGCGCATTTTGAAGAGCGTTACTATTACGCCACGAAGAGGCAGGCATAAAAATTGTTGTGCTGTTGCCCGGGTGCAGTTTTGCACATATACAGACGCAAATCTGCGACGGCCGCAGTGCAAGCGCATTGTAGCCACGCCCACAGCCACGCCCCTAACAACCACGGCATCGTTTGCGACATAAATGCCCAATCTTTTGCGCAATGCGCATAAACAAAACCATCGCAAAAGCTCTGTGTTATGCGCAATATCACGCAAATATATTAGCGATCACGCTTGTGATGGCGCAGACAACCTTTTGCGTCCACTTATGCGCTGCGCTGCTTTAATAAATGAGCCCCAATGTTTGTTAAGCAGACAATATCATCAAAGAAAAATGAAGTTGAACACACTGGGAGGGGGGTAAATAGTTCATCCCCCAATTAACTTTTTGCCCCCCCCCCTCCCAGTGTGTTCAACTTCATTTTTCATTCATGTTGAGTTGGGGAACTCCATATTGTAGAGAGTGTCTTTCCGGGATAGCGACGTGTCATCATGTATCCCCTGCTGTCAGAAATTTCTTGTGCCTCCCTGGTACCTGAGCAGAATAGAAGTTACTGTACTGAGCATGTCCCCGGGTTGCCCAGAGCAAGGGTTAGCCAGGAGAGTGGAAAAACATGCCAGCATGGCAAGTTTGTTTGTTTTAAACAAGAGTGTGGCTAGATAAGGGGAACAAGATCATGAAGGGAGGGGGCTGTCTGTTGAGAATTTCAATAAGAGAAACAGTGAGTGTTCTGTAGTTATCTGCATCAGTGTAGGAAACAAACATTTGAGTCAAAATTATATCTATTTAAAAAGCAAAACAAAGGAATATATTATGTAGTAAAACATTGCTAAAACATTAGGACAAAATAGGGTCTCAGAAATTGTATCAGTGGCTTCTGTTCACAGAATCTCAGAAAAACTCCCTTCTTACTGCATATATACTTACCTATAGGACCCTGTACCCCCTTTTAACATGACCCATGACATGATTTGAAGTTAATTTGGTGAAGCTGACTGTCGGGCTTCTCCCCCATGTATGACAAGGTAGTATGCTCTTAGTAAGGAACATAGTGTCATCTGCAGTGACCCACTCTGATGGGTGATATACAATAGTAATATACAATCTTTTTATTGTCAAAGCCAGTCCACCAGTACTCTAACCTTTTATTACGTACTTTATTATGATTTAACTGTATAATCTACCTAATTAGTTTTATGCTTAAACTTACAGCTCTATTATGTTGCACTCCACGTAAAGTATAATATCATATTTGACTGATATTTTTGTTGCACTGTTTTATATGTGAGCAATTTTACACATGCTTAAATGCACTTAACAAATGTGCTTGAATCTATTCTCCTTACAATTTTCACCTATTGCCAATGCGCCTGTTCATGCTGATGTGTGGTGTTGAGTGTCAAGATAAGATAAAATCTGACCCACAAAATCAGATCAAAATCTCCAGTAGTTTAACACTATCTGAACAAATCTCCCAACACACCCATGTTTATATAAAATGCAGGTGGAACTTTAATATTTTTGTTGAAAAACTCAGTGGCATAATTCATCCACTGTACAGTATGTCTCTGAGCAGTATTAGGCTATATATTTAAGACAGTCTTGATCATAGCATGATATGCCACATTGATTTTAAACAAATTAAAAAGTCAGCTGCCAACCCAACTGCTGAATTCAATATCCCCAAATTGTTACTCTGCAGGTCTCCCTTCTTTTTTTAAATGGCAGTTTTCTATTAACCTCAATTACTCCCCAAGGAAAAGTTTCTTATAAGAAATGGAGAAATGCCACAGCAGCTGCAGCATTGATGTTTGGGAGCTGATACAACGCTCGCGTGTTCAAGGACAGACAATGACATTTCTGCCAATTAAGATTTCAGGTTTGTGGGATGGAAAGACGTAATTGAGACAATAACAGCACAGAATGTTAAGTAATTACCAGCACCTTTTAGCTAAGTAAAATTCTGGCCAGATAAAGGCAGTGTATACCTAGAAGGATATTTGGCATTAACAGGAATCAAAACCTTAGCAGAAGAACAGTATACCCTTTTAACCTTCTCACTACTGAGACATGTAGCATGTAGCTGCCCCTTCAGAAACTATAGACGTTATCTTAGCCCTTGTTAGCAATTCACCTGTACTTACCTTCCTCCAGATTTTTTAATTAGCAGCCATCATCAACAAACAATACTAATATGTGGGTCTAATTTAGTATTTATATAGAAAACAGTATCAGAACATTCATAACCCACATTACACTAAAGATTCCTTTTTTTCTGTTGAGTTTCACACACTTGTAAATACAATAGGCATTTTTGGGGATGCACTGAACCCTACTTTTCAGCCAGATACAAATACGGAACCCAATCCAAACCATACTTCCAGGCTAAAATACCTGAAGCATGCCCAAAGCAAAGTTATATAGGGTTCATATTCAGTTCAACCAGGCTGTTAGATTCGGCCGAATCCGAATAAAATATAGCTTGGATTCAGCCAAATCCTGAACCAAATCCGGGATTTGGTGCTTACCTAGCATTTTTAGATTGTAAATAGTGATGGGCCTTTTTGCAGCGAATTCCTGCGATTCACTGCTGGCAAATAAATTCGCGAAAACCAATGCCGGCATCAAAAAACGGACGCCGGAATCAATTGCTTGTTATTATATTATATATATTACAATCACATTAAGGGGCAGATTTATCAAGGGTTGAATTTTGAAGTAATGGGAGATTTTTTTGAACTCCCATAACTTCAAAATTTGAATAAAAAAAGACCAACTGAAATTTATTTAAAAAATAAATTTTTTTTTTTGCGGTTGAATAGGCTGTATTTGATCATTCGAAATCGAAGTAAGATCTAATTTGATCTAATTCGATTCGAAGCATTTAAAAAAAAAATTTAACCAATTGACTCCATATGGGTTCTAGGAGGTCCCGCATAGGCTAAAACAGCAATTCAGCAGGTCTTAGATGTTTTAGAGTGACAGTACATGATAAATTTCAATATTCTAATTATCTAATTTTTTTCAAATACGAATCGAATTTGGACTATTCTCTAGTCGAAGAACACAAAAATAGTTTGAAATTCGAATTTTTTTACTTTGATTTTTCACTTTGACCCTTGATAATTCTGCCCCTTAAACAAGAAATGATGAAATGTAAATAATTTGCTTTAGTCTTCTGAAGAATTTGATATGTTTGAATTAAAACTGAATTAAAAGTCTACAAAGGTTAACATATAATACTTGGTTGCATACACATGCATCTCCCTTGCTTTAGAATTAAAACTTCATCATATACAGGTATTTGTACTAAGTAACAGAAATAGATTCAGGGTGGGTAGAATCAAATGGCATCAAACTGCTAAGGTTAAAGTAACCTGACAAACATAAGTAAGAAAGACAGTTTTGTGCCATGAGTGAGGGCTTAAAAACTGCAGGGTGTAGGATGGATTAAGTTTTCAGGGCATTATGCGCATGAGATATTCTGGTTCCACAGTTCCAGAAATGGAATGCATCTCTCATACATACAGCAAAGTACAAATCATAGACATAGAAAGAAAAGGCAAATATTTATTTTCTGTAAACCACAACATTAATTATCACTTTTAACAGCCTATTGCCAAAGAGATACATTCTGCAGCCAGAAGATGTGTTTCTATCCATTCAGGTTAATGAATGTCTTCAAGAGCCAAAAATTGCTTGGTACTGAGAGATGTGTAATTAATTTTTATGACTCTGTACACATACTCATGCTATATTCTTTAGATGTGCTAATAATTAGTCTTTTAGCTAGCAACCCAGAAATTCTCCTGGGTTTATGGTAATTTTTATCTGACACTGAATGCAGTTTAAGAGTTGGATTTCAATAATTGGCCCTGTTTATAAAGTATTCATGCACCGGACTTCACTGATTAAACTGAGACCTATCAATTTGGATTTTTTTACAAGCATCTCTCTCTAATGATTCGTATATTTTGCATTGCGGCAAAGCTCAAAGATACTCATATCGATAACAGGAGTTATTCCAGTACAACTGACTCACATGCCTGGAAGTAGTAAAAATCTTACACTTGAAAAAACTTTCACACATATTCTGCCAAGTCTTTGGATAGTTCTCATTATTTTTTCTTCTCCTTTCTGTGATGAAGTACATTCGTTTTAGATTAAAATATATAGAAAGGTTAATGTACCCCCTACTGTACTTACGTTTATTAAAGGTGACTAAGGAGTTCCGAGACCATGACAAAGCACAAGAACCTTTGAAATGTTATTATGGCTATGTTATCCTTTATAAATATCTATAGTCAAGTGAGTCTTGGTTTCATTTCATAAGCTGCAGTTCACAAATAAAAACTGTTGTTTGCTATGGATAACTGCACTATGGTAATTTAGCACCAACACCTTTAAAACAGTATCCTTCTATCACCATTATATTGTCTTAGGCCAATACCACACAACTCTGGTGGGAAAACACTCCATACAGCTTTGACCAACTGCTGCAAGCAGTTGTTAACTATAATGGCAAATGCCTGTCAATGTTTTGCAGGTAGGAACACTTGAAAACTGAAATATTTAGATTGTACGGAGGGACCTCATTGTTATTCAGACAATTGTCTAGTTGTTTCGACCAGTGGTTCTAACATCCAGATGACCTTTTGAAACCCAAAACCTCTAGAACACAAAGTAAAAAGAATGCAACAATTTAAAAAATTAATTATAAAATGAACCTATTATTATTATTATTAACATGTATTTACAGTATATAGCACTAACATATTTCACAGCCCTGTAAAGTAAATGTGTTTATACAACTAAGTCACATGAATTACATACATAGAACATATGGAGTAACATACATCACAACCAATACTGGTACAAAAAGTGAGGAAGGCTCTGTGCAAAAAGAGCTTACAATCTAAAGGGAAGGAAATAAGACACAATGTGTGGGCGTGGGCAATATCAGAGTTAAGTGGGTGAGAGATGTAGTACTGTCTATTGTATTGCATTTGGTAGTTTAACAGAGTGAGAGTAGGCTTCTCTAAATACAGTAAGTGTGTTTGAGAGCAGAGAGGTTGAGGGAAAATTGGACAGACCGTGGAAGCGAATTCCAGAGGAGGGCTTGCAGCTCCTTAGGTTCCTTAGGTGGAAGAGACATGATTTAATAAGTGACTGGATATGAAGAAGAAAGGACAGGGCAGAATCTAAAATTACCCCAAGGCACTGTGCCTGGGGAGACCGGGTGATAGTGGAATTGTTAGCTATGATGGATACTTCCAAGATGTTACTGGTGTTAGTTGGAGGAAAGAGAACCCAAGTTGCAACTTGTCATAGATTACCACTATTACTATATAAAGGAATTTAATATTTAACATTAAACACATTTTATTATAACTTTAATAAATATATTTGTAAGTTTAACCTTGATTATTTTATTTTCCCGACAGGTTGGACTACTGGGAATATCATTAGGTGAATATATATTTAAAAAAAAAAATTCAAAAGTTCAGTGAAGAACTGCTTTGACAGCCTGTTGTTTTTTCACCTTGCATTACCAACCATAAGCTCCTTATAAGCTCATGATTTAACAGGTCATTTACAAATGCTCCACATACATGTGCCATAGCACTAAGCAGTACAAAATATTCATTCTAAAGTGCTAGGAACAACATAGTGGCTTGCACAGGTTTTTTATGCAATCATAAAAGTCCCCTTAATGTGAGAATGTGCTGCTAGAAAATGTGAGGTTATGGTGGCCTTGTAATAAATGTGTTTTACCATCAAATGGACCACTCAGAAAGGTCTTCCAGCTTTATGGTTTATTGTAGATCTGGAGAAAGACTTGACCACAAATTTGCAACCAGCCTCCAAACCTTACATAGACACAAAATAATATACCCTGTATCCACTCATATCCCATAACCCTGAGTGTACTGTAGAGTAGCAACTTCATGTTTCAGTTTTTAGCAAAACTTATGGGAAACAAATATTTTTGCCCACTGTTCCACTGAGGTCACTAGGCCCTGATGCAATTATCTCTGCACTCCCTGCAGTTACAATTTTAATTCTACACTGTAAATGTAATTTTCAAATTTTATATTAAAAAGTATAATGCTTAAAAGAATACTGTAAATGTGCAAAGCTAGCTCTTATTTTAGCTGCAAATAGCAATCATTTAGCTGTGCAGCTGATCAGTTGTGGTTGGTTTATAAGACCTTACCCACATTTTTATCACCTTTTACTACATATTTCCCTGACCCTTTGTATTCCATATGTCAATAAATATATATCAGTGGTCCAGGGAAATTACTCTAAATACAGTACATGCCCAATAAGATATAATACGGTTGTCCTGTTTGTACAGTGAACAGTTTACATAAGCAAATAGAAAATAAATACATATATTTACAGAACATGAAAAAGTAAGGCACAAAACAAATTGCATAGTAATTCGAAGTCTAAGTTTTAAGCTCCTTATCTGTTTGGCTAATTGATTCTGTAAACAAGTTTGAAAATTCAAATGATCTAGCTTCGAATTCCTGTAATTCTGAAGGTAATCTTGCCAGTGTTCAATGACTATGGAAAGTTAAGATTGTACATTTCATTCAACATTTAAATTTTTACTAAAAGCTTCATCCAAACACTCCCAATTAATTTTTAAATATATAAATGTGTGTGCTTATATATATATATATATATATATATATATATATATATATATATATATATATATATATATATATATATATATATATATATATATATATATATATGTATATACTGTATATATATATATATTATATATATATATATATATATATATATATATATATATAGGTGGGTATAAAATGTTGATACATTTAAAAATATTAGACTCAAACTTTGATTTTCAATGTGCACACAGGTATACAGTAAGCAGATACAGTACTGCCATGGAATTTGTTATCTGGAAATCCATTATCCAGAATTTTTTAAAAGCTATTTCCCTTTTCGCTGTAATAATGAAACAGTATCTTGTGCTTGATCTAAATTAACATATAGGTAATCCTTATTGGGGGCAAAACCAGCCTGTTATGGAAAAATTGTCGGACTGGCCCATTGTGGACTGGCTATTGTGCTGGGTCCCCCTGAATGATTGTTACTGTTTTGTGGCCCGCTGATTGCCACCCCCTGCTGGTCCGCTCTGAACAACACCTCACCAGACCCCCTCTGGGCCCCTACAGATGTTAAGGCAACCCCCCTGCTGGACCCCTCAGAACATCAACACCACCACCCCCCGCTGGGCCCCTCTGAACATTAACGTGGAACACACAGTCATTTTGCAGGAGTTTTACGATGTGTAGAAGGAGCAAGGCAAGCAACATAGCATCACTGTAGCATTGCAGCACTGGAAGGAAACATGTGTAGTGTTCTTTTTATGCAACTGTAGGTGAGTTAATGCATTCAATCTACTGCTTAATCATTAATGATTTCAATGCAGTTTCTGCAGTGATCTTACTGGCATATCTATTGTCAATGAAGTGTTCATCCAAGTCTAAAGATGCAGTGCTCTTACTGGAATGTCAGGGGTAATAAAGTGCTCATCCACTGGTATGCCTGGTGTTAATGTAGTGATCATCCATTTCTGCAGTGATTTTACTGGCATATGTGAGGTTAATGGAGTGTTCATCCAATCCTGCAGAGATTGTTCTGGAATGTGTGGGGTCAATGGAGAGCTCATCAATTTCTGTAGTGATTGTATTGGCATGCCTGGGGTTAATGGAGCACTCAATCTTTTCTCTAATGACTGTTAATGGAGTGCTCATCCAATTCTGCAGTGATCTTACTGCATGTCTGGGTTTAATGAAAACTAAAGGGAGTGGCAACGGGCCCACATTGTTGCTTTTTTTTTTTATATCAAGGTGTGCACAGGTAAAGAAGAGAGAGAAGGAGGAAATAGGGACATAGGGACAGGTAAGAGAAGGAGGCAATAGGGGTACAGGGACAGGAGATAGAGAAAATAGGGGTGCACAGGGAAAGGAGAGAGGGTGGTTAGGAAATAGGGTCACAGGGACAGTAGAGAGAATGAGGGAGGAAATAGGGGCACACAGCAAAAGGCAAGAGGAGAGAAATTAGGGGCACAGGGAAAGGAGAGAGAGAGGGAGAGAGTAAATAGGGGCACTGGGACAGGAGAGGGAGATAAATAGGGGCACAGGAGCAGGAGAGAGAGGAAATGGGGCACACAGGGAAAGGAGAGAGAGAAGGAGTGAGGAATTAGGGGCACAGGTAAGGGAGAAAGAGGAAATAGGTGCACATAGGTAAAGGAGAGAGAGGGAGGAGATAGGTCCACAGGGGGAGAAGAGAGGGGGAATAGGGGCACACATGGAAAGAAGAGCGGGAGGAAAGGAGGAAATAGGGGCACAGTGACAAGAGAGAGAGGAAGGAAATAGGGGAACACAAGGACAAGAGAGGGGGGGGAGAAGATATGGGCACACATGGCAAGAGAGAGGGGAAGGAAATAGGCACATGGGGACAGGAGGGAGAGGGAGGAAATAGGGTCACACAGGGCAAGAGAGATAGGGGGTTAACAGGGGCACACTAACACAGGAGAGAGGGAGAAAATAGTGGCACGCAGCATCAGCAGGTAATAGGGCCACAAGAGAAAGGAAGGAAGTGGGTGCACCAGACATGTAGGAAATAGGAGAGTGGACTTAGCCAATCGGGTTGGAGCAGACTGGGCTGATTAGTGTTGGGGGCGGGCTCAGGTGATGGGGTTAGGGGCAGTCTGGGCCTAGCAGGTTTGGGGGTGGGCTGGGCCTATGGAGATTGAGGCAGGCTAGGCCTATCAGAGTCGGGAGCGTGCTCGGTCGATCAGGGATGGGGGCATGCTCAGACGATCAAGGTATGGGGTGGGCTGGGCCTATTAGGGTTGGGGGTGGGCTGGGCAGTTTATGTTTTATGTGGTGGGGGATTTTTTACCTGTGCTACCTCTTGATGTGGGGCCCCTAGGGGCACTGGGTACTTTTGGGCGCAATCGGTCAAATAGGCCTAAGGCTGGCCCTGCCTGCGATGAGGCTCTCTGGTGGGTCCCAAGCACCCCAGTCCGACACTGTATGGAAAGATCCATTATCTAGAAAAACCCAGGTCCCGAGCATTGTGGATAACAGGTCAGACAGAGCTAGTGATGTAAAATCAGCAGATGAGCTCCTAGACATAACAGCACACAGATTATATTGGTAACTTCAACCCGTACTTATAAAACCAGCTTTTTGATGAGCTGAATTGAACTAGGAACATATCAGTTTGGCAGAATTGGTCTTCTAGAAAGATAATTTTATATGAGGAAAGGTTTAATCACGGGAGAGTTCATAGCGTCTGTTTTTACATCTGGAAAGATTTAACTTCGTTATGGCCAGAGGCTCAATGTGTATAATTAATTACTAGCTAGACCATAACGTTGAGCTCTATGTAATTTTTGACTGACAAGCATTCCCAAGGGCAATTCTAGAAACACACACTCTTTCTGTTAGCCCGGCTTTTTACTAGCCATCTAGCAGGCACCATACACACCTTCATAAAATATTCATTTGAGGCAGCAAAGAAGTAATGTGTGACAAGAGAAATTATCCAAGACAAGAGTTGGACAAGAATGTCAGATGGCACTCACGGTCTTTTATAGCAAGCAATCTGCCTTTCTTGAAAGATCATACAGTATGAACACAGTATTGTACTGTAAACATTATTAATTCTAAAAGAAAATAAAACTTTATCTTTATATGAAAATGAACAGCAATTAGTTAGTAATATTTTTACTGTGTTTTAAATAATAGTCCATTTTTACCACCTAACTTTAAAAAATAATCTGGAAATGAAAACAAATGCACTTTATATGAACAAATTGGTCATATAACAAGACCTAAAAAAATGGGTAAGTGCAATTTGGTAATCCATGTGTGTGACCAATTAGACTTAAGATTCAATCAGTGAAGTTTCTTGCCAGTAATCTCTTGTCCGGCATAAACCCCGTAATGCGACTCTATAGAACAAACTGGTTTCTCCCAGGAGCAAGTAGTTACTGCGACTTGAGTCTGGCAGGCAGCAGTCCAATATAAGCAGCCATTATGCATGATGTATTGAATGACACAGCAAAGACACTACATTAAGAAGAAAAGAGGTTCCGCCTAAATATTAGGAAAGAGTTTTTTACAGTGAGAGCTGTGAAGATGTGGAATTCTCTCCCTGAATCAGTAGTGCAGGCTGATACATTAGATAGCTTTGAAAAGGGATTGGATGGCTTTTTAGCAAGGGAGGGAATACAGGGTTATGGAATATAGCTCTTAGTACAAGTTGATCCAGGGACTAGTCCGATTACCATTTTGGAGTCAGGAAGGAATTTTTTTCCCCTCTGAGACAAATTGGAGAGGCTTCAGATTGGGTTTTTTGCCTTCCTCTGGATCAACTAACAGTTAGGCAGATTAAAATAGAGTTCAAAGGTTGAACTTGATGCTGTGTGTCTTTTTTCAACCTAATTTACTATGTTACTATGTTACATTCATATTAAGTGTAACGCTTTGTAAATATTTGCAAATCCTAATATCCTGGTCCAGTTTTATTTGGGTGCTGTCTATACAATAAAATACATTATATTGACAAGTGTGAAAATACATTTACTATTGCCATTAAAATAATATTGTACCAACACTATTTTTCTAAAGTATAAAACTGAGACCTACAGCTTTAACTTCCTGCCAAAAAAATGAAGAAAAACAGGTTGCCTTTGTCTCCGTTTATCATCAATGGTCGTATGCTACGACCTGGTGACTTGTTTATAGATTTTTTATCGACTTTTATTGTTTTCTGCTTTCCTCATAAAAATGTCACCTTCATTGTGACTTCTATGACAGATGTCCCTATGATTTCAAAGAAATTACTCCTTTGGGAGATCCAGCAATATTTTAGAACTAATTTACTGTATCCAGCGGCAAAATCTCCTTCCTTTTCACAAACTCCCTGTCAGTAAATAAGTACTTTTACAGAACACAACATGAAATATTTACTTTCCCTTGACCAGAAATGCATATATGTATTACACAAGTCTGTAGAGCCTTACCTTTGATTGTAGTCGCTGTGTAAATGTGAAGGTGATTTAGGGGATGTTCTAGAATTCAAAATTATCAAGATATGAATAATAACTCCAAATCACATGCTCTTGGTCTGAATTATTGCTCACTATATAGCAAATCTAATTCACAGAATAATGCAGGATATCAACAGATTTCCTTGAAGGATATGCTTTGTTACAGATAAAGCTCTGAATTGTGTTGGCTTTTCTATAGTACCTGCATTATGAAGGCTTTAAACGTCTTTCACCCTACCATTCTGTCATTTTGTATATACACTAGTCATAGCATATGAAATATACCATTATTTGCTAAGATAACTGTAAATGTACATTAGGAGCATTAAATAATAAAAGCAAATGGCTAATTATGATTTACTGTGGGTTACAGATAGTGTTGCGTTAAATTTGTACAGCTGTATATGTATTTTATATTGCACTATCCATATACAGATAATCATAGTACAGCTATAGGATCTGTTATCTAGAAAGCTGTTATCCAGAAATCTCTGAATAGCAGGAATCCATAGACTCCATTATCATCCAATAATTCACTAATTAGATTATTTCATTTTTCTGTGTAATAATAAAACAGGATCTTGTACTTGATCCCAACTAATATATAATTAAGTCTCATTGGAGGCAAAACCATCCTATTGGGTTTATTTAATGTTTACATCTTTTCTTAGAAGACCTAAGGTATGGAGATCCAAATTACCGATAGATCCCTTGTCCGGAAAACTCAAGCTCCTGAGCATTCTTGATAACTGGTTGTAGTTGTATTGACCCCTATTTGTTCTAAAATGCATTGTTCAACTGTATTATATGCACAAGTAGAAAAAAGACATACATACATACATTTACATTTTTGAAACCTCCATTTTGTGATTTATTTATTTACCTAAGCTGGGAGCACATGCCCTTCACCCTTCACCCTTTCTTTACAAATCTAAAAACGTTAGGGTCACTGATGAACTGTAACCATTTTAATAGTTTTTTTATGAAGAAGCAGGGTATCCAGGCTTGATAAATACAAAGTCTAGCCAAGTTGGGATTGTTTCCACTGGTGATGAGGTACATAAGGGGTCATAACTATCTAAACTTATATAGGGATAATATAATGAACACTTTCATGATTTCATATGCAGCCATGGAATCCCTAGAGAAGGGAGTTTTACTTTTAAGATGCATAGAGATTTTTTACAGTAATAGCTGTGAAGTTGTGTACGAGAGATCCATGTTACTGAAACAATAGGATCCATAAAATGGCAGCAATAGTATACAGAGTCTCCCCAATATAAATGAATCGCTGAGTATAGCAGGTGATGACCTATAGAGCCTGCAATCTAATTTTGGTGTATAAAGCATTTGGTAATTAAATAAACTGCTCAAGGTTAAAAAGACATTTGTCAGTGTCCATTGATTTAACCACTGAGCCACCCCTTAAACACTCAATCAATTCTATCTTTATTTATGTATTTTTAATTTGGTTATAGAGAGCAAAAGAAAGCTAGAGGTAGAGAGAGGTGGATTTAGAAATGACATAGATTGCCGAAAGGCTTTTTTCTTTTGCGGTAACATACACACACAAAACCTCTTAATTTTTACATTTATAACGATGACCCGAATGTCATTGGCAGAACGTTCTAATCAATTTGCACAGCATTTAACAGTAATGACCTTGTAAATGAAGGCACAGATTCTACAGAATGTAAAAAAAAAAATGAAGTGACATATTTTTGAAATGTAATATTATCTGGGTCTGTTTCTGCATCCCACAGTGAATCACGGCAAACTTGCAAAATATATATTTTCTATAGCTATGATTATTAATATCCAGTAATGACTAATATAGCAATGCCCATTTTTCTATGCATTTACTGTGATGCACAAATCAGACCCAAACAATATAGGAATATAGAAAACCCTCTGCTACTACCCAATGTGTAAATCTGAATGATATGTATTTATTGTAATATAGGATACATTAAAGGCTGTTTGATATAATAATTTCTACATGAAATAATTACTTAGTTTTCAGTAATAAATAGAATCCAGGCAGGCAATCACTTTTCCTGTGGAGAAAATTCAAATGACTGTTCCTTGGTGTTGGTATATGCTTGTAATTTAAAAAAGAGGATGGTTGTGAGTTGTAGTTCAACAAGACAGAAAAGTTATTTCCCAGGAGTTAGAACTGGAATTTTGAAGCAGTGGAGGATGGTTGTGAGTTGTAGTTCAACAAGACAGAAAAGTTAACTTTTCTGTCTTGTTGTAACTACTTGTCTTGTTGAACTCACAACCATTTTATAAATGTGTCATTTTATTAAAAACATTCTTGGTTGTCTTAAATATTCCCCAACATTGGAAAAGTGTTGAAAATTATACATCTGTACTCCCCAATTCTATCTACAATAAATCTACCCCTTACTGTATAGTCTGCCAAAGTGTCTGCACATTCACCATTATAAATTGTGAAAACCGTATTACAAATAATCCATTTTTAGTAACCATAAATAGAACAATATCTGTTTTCCCCATTATTAGAGTTTCTGAACCATTTTTGCAATCAAGTGGCACAACACTGATTTCAGAATAAGAGGTTATACCTTTTTTGATGTTGCAGTAACTGAACATGAATTGCTTTTGGCCATTAGATAAACCACCTTTTCACAAAGCAAAGCAGCAATTTTTCTATTGTGCTATAACTTAAGGACCACTTTGCAAAATTTTTAGTGCAAAAGTACATAAAGTACATCCAGATATAGTTTACTTCAGTCCTACCTTGCTAAATGGCTATTTTGGCAACATTTTAAAAAAACAAAAATTTAAACTCAACATTTACAGTTTTCCAAATTATTTAAGAAGCAGAACTGATTATCAATCCAAGAAATGGGATTTATGTAAAAACACACATGAGGATGTTCTCGGGGCTATTACAAAATACAGTAATTAAAAGAGAGCTCACACTAATAAAGTCTCTTACCCACAAAAATGCTAAATTAGACTTTTAATTTTCCATGTACATTTATAGATAGATTTAAATAAACTGGTATAGATATCTATAGATTTATGACTGTTACAGTAGTAAAAGGAATATCCACAGGAGCTGTTCATATAATATGTAGTATACATATGTACTAAACTAGTAGCGGAGTCACATACTATGTACAATAGAAGCTCACCAAAATAAAAGAGTTGTGTAAATAAGATTTAAATAATAAGTAAACAACAGTTTGTAAATCGGCTCTACTGAAATTATCACAAATTTGCAAGGGTCTTCTGGTCATTTAGCAGGAGATTTATTGCATGTACAGTGTCCACGTTTCCACTTTAGGTCCCTACTCTAAAATTACATCTCAATGTTCACCTCCTTGTTCCTGGCATACATTCACCTTAAAGGGCATGTAAAGGAAAAAAAATAAAACTCCATTTTTACTTTAATGAAAACATAAAAATGTGTACCGTTTTTATAAGAAACCTGACTGTTTGCAGTGAAATTATCCCTTCATTTACTGCTTCGGATAGGTATTGTGAGATGGTCCCTAACTGCTGAGCAGGGAAACAATCATACTTATGAACAACAGGGGGAGCCCCCGCCTTACTTCCCAGTAACTCAAGTAGCTTTGTTTATGACGATCCCTAAGCAGCCCAGACCATACTGAGCATGTGCACAGTCTTAGTCTTGCAAAGATGTTTAACAAAGTTGCAAGATGGTGTCCCCCTGTATCCAACTTTGAAAGCATAAATTATTTCTATGATCAGGCTTGTGGTGCAGTACTATTTTAGACTTTACTTGCCCTTTAAGGGCTGTAACCCTAGCTACTCACTCCTTTGGTGGGACAACAGGCTGTCCTATTTTGCACTCCTAAAGTGACTCCATACACCACTACTAACCTCTAGCTAGCCTGGATCAACCTCCCCGTAGGTCTGGCCACAATGGTGTATGCTATACCTCCCAAAAATTTTGGAAATAGAAAGGGTGACAACAGGGTTGAGCTGTCAAAATCGTGACTGTCCGAAGAAAAAAGGTACAGTTGGGAGGTATGGTCCATGCTGTCTCTTGATCTTCCTAGACCATAATAGTAAGCGCCTCAGCAAGGCACAGTCTTTTATAGGCTCACAGGTGGACTTAGCACCACCTGCTGGCTAAACCTGCATATTGCTAACTATGTACATTAATAAAATAATTTTATTTTACCTCCTTACATGTGTGTTGCAGAAGCAATATCTGTACATATTACTTGTGTAATTATTACAGCTAATGGTTGAGTGTGGGAAAGGAATAGTTCATCAATTAAAATGGTTTATTGATAAGATATAGTATATCGATATATGCTCTGTTTTATAGCAAGTGGATTGTAATGGATTGACACTGTTATCTCTGTATATACAGTAAATGTGCCACTGCATTTTTTAGACAATTCTTCACGTAGTTTACCAGTGTGCAGAATGCTACTGTCCTCTTTTATTCTGAGACCATAAAAATGGCAAGGTTTTCCAGCCAAGCTTTATTTCTGCTACATCACCAGAAGTGTTCAGTGGTATAAAATGGCATATCTATTTAACTGTAAAGGCATCCATTAGTTACACAACCAATTAAAAAGTAGTTGAATATACTGTACATATACATGTATACTGACATAAAAAATTGTCTTTGAAGTATTTTTTCACAAAAATCAGCTGCATTGCATCCCATTGTCAGACTGCAAATACTCTTACTTTTTTATCTTGTAATATAATTTGCTTGCTCGCATGATTTCTAATTATGCCCAACAGCATCTGCTTTCTTGAATGTGTGAATTATTACAGCCTTTACTTGGTGTAAACTCACAGTGCAAGAAGCTTCTTAACACATTGAAATTGTCAGCAGGTGAATTGTTGCAACAGAAATGTTACACTGCAACTTTTTCACGCCAGTTTTAAGATTATAGTGCGGCAGTTGCATATCTTGAATTAGGGCATGCAGTCCTTTGTGATGTTTATTCTGTCTCCATGTTACCTTGCTTTGTTCCTGACATTGTTGGTTTCCTTGGTTTATCATCAGTTTTTTGAACTTGCTAAACCTCTGCCTGACACTCCTTGTGTTTTTGTTTGCATAACTATTTATTTATGTATATGCTTTCTCTGCTTAGTTTGATCAGTTCCCAAGCTGACATAGGTAGATGATATGGGGGTGCAAAAATAATAAAACACCAGAAGCAGATCTAAACATGATCTGTAAATGTGTAGGGCTTCAGTGTCGGACTGGGATGCCAGGGGCCCACCAGTACACCTTAGACCATGGGCCACTCTCCAATCTTTTTCTCCTCTTCCTCTCCTTACTCAATCTCTATTCTCCAAGTCTCTTTCCTTTCTATTTTATAATCTATTATTGTATCTATTTATCCTATTTGTTCCTATACAGAAGTAGGTAATGACCATGAAACAGGCCAATTGGTTAGAAGCAGGAGGGCCAACCGGGAGTCTTCCTGGTAGCCCAAAGGGCCAGTCCAACACTGTAGGGCTTAAAGAATAAGGAACTGTAGAATCACTGAGGGGGCACATAGTTGTTAGGTACCTAGTAATAATCCTATTAACTTTCTACAGGGTACTTTTCATCTCAGTGCTGCCATACCCTCCCAATGCCCCAGTATGGTCTGCACTTGCACATGTAAAATACAGAAATCAGGAAAGAATTCGAGACCACACATGTTTGTTGTGTATTCTGGGGCACGAAAACACATTGGCCACCCCAAATGAGTCTACTTTTTTTATATTTTAACACAACACAAAACATAAACCAGTATCACCAGTGGAATGCTTACATAGAGCAAACTCTGCAGGAGTGAATGAGCCACAAGCAGTGTTTTTTTTTTTTAGTTTTAAGAAACCTGTCTTCAGTATAAATAATTTGCAAACTGTACTTTTCTCTAGGTGTAAGTTTAGTTTTTATGCAGAGAACTGGCCAATAGTGTCCTACCACCACAGGTGTACAGAGGCATAACTACTGTAAATCAGATCAATCTGTAACTGCTTATCCATGCAAATTTTGGTCAGAAAACACTAAATTCACCCCATCAAACTGCAGTGACAAGTGTAATCCATTCAAGTCAGCCCCTGCATACCAGTGCCAGAAATAGGTATAGGAAGAAGAGGCATGTGCCTAGGCATGTGCAAACATTGTAGATGAGGCACGTACCTCATCTTTCTCCTACCCTTGGTCTAGGTCCTTATTTCCCTACTGCCACTTGTCACTGGAGCTTGTCAACACCATTCCACTGTGCAAGCTCCCACCTCCCCGTGCATCTTCACAAATCGTGCGCAGTCGATTTCCTCTGGGGGAGAGGGTGAAGCAGCCTACCAGGTTGCCTAGGGCATTGCCCAGGTCTGCTGCACACAGGGAAGCAAGGAAATGAGGAGGGATTGCAAACTATATAAATACAGTAGCTGTACTTAACGTACTCTGTTTGTCTGTTACACTTTTTGTCTGTTGTCCGGTACATCTACAGTATGTTGTGTGTAGCACCATGGTCCTAGAGGAACATTGTTTCGTTTCACTATGTACAGTACAAACGTATATGGATGAAATGACAATAAACTCACTCTTGACCCTTGACTCTTCTAAACTGTAAGCAAAATAATCACAAAGCATTTCAATACTTAAGTAAGGTTTTTCAATATATTTATAGTCTGCACTTATAACAAATAAAGACAATGTACAGTTATCTTTATAAATAATGACTTCTTCTAGACCTTATAATATAAATGCATTTTTAGAGAAACTTTCATATAGGATTATTAAACAAGGTACACTTTACCTTAGGATACTTTACGAGTCTCTCTTATTTAAAACGTCTGTCCTTACTCTGCAGTCTTACCGCTATGGTAATTTAAAATCATTACTGAGCAGTATGCCAAAATTCCCGTTTCAGGAAGACCTACTTTCAGACTCCAACTAGGTTCAACACTATGTTCATTTTTTTACTTGAAAACTTATTTCAAACTCAATTTATTTAATCGTAACCAGTGGAAAGCCCCTGATGTGCAGCAGCATCAGTTATGCAAATGCAAGATGTAATAACTATGTAGTAGACTTTAAAATGAGCTGTCTCAAAAAGAATTGTATCATCAACAAAACTAGGGTCCTATAAACCAAAAATACCAAGCTGCCAGAGATCCTCTATGAATAGTTTTGCATAGTAGGGTACTTTTTTTTAAAACAGTGTTTCCCTGCCCCAAAAAAATTATACATTTATTTAGACAAGGGAGTAAAAGGGCCTCAAGCAACGTCCTAATGGCACACCGGTAGCTGAGGGGGGAGTTTAAAAGAATAATTTGGGTGTATGAAATATTTTACCTTATTTTCATGATAAGATGTGTGGGCAAGCAACCTCATTTATTAAGGGGTCAATTTACTAATGTTCCTATTTCATTAATTTCATCGTATTTTTTTAGCACTAAAAAACATGGAAACAACTTTACTTCATTAATATTAAATAAAGTTTTCATGCACAAACTCTGTCTTTACTTTTTGATGTTCCTATAAACCTTGCTTTGTATCGAAACAGCATTAAAAAGTATCTCTTCTTCTTCTCAATGTATCTGCTTTAAGAGAAGTGTGTCTATTGTTGATGAAGACAATGTGTTGACTAATATCATTTGGCGTTATGTGAATCATTTCCTATGTATTCATCTGTCAGCCTCTGAGTTCTCATTTTGAAAGTTCCAAATTTGTTTGCTTTGTGTACATTATTGGCATAGACCAATTAACTTATAAGAAAGAGCTAAGGGTATTGGACCAAAAATCATTATTTAGAATTTAAGAGATCACATTGTAAGTTTACGATAATGGCTTCAATAACAGAGATCATTTACTTTGTATATTTTCAGGAATTAATGGAGACATCTCAATAATTGTTGTGGTACTTGGAAGAGTAATCCCACTAAACAAATAAAAACTAGACAGTGCTCATTCTCTTTGTTCAGGATTCTAAGAAGTATTTTTCAGCTGTGTGTATTGTTTATGATTTAAATTTTGTATTCATAGAAAACTAGAGATTCTGCCAGAGTAAACCTGAGCTGACTACTTTCAGATATTAAAGAGCAGGAACAGACAAAGGAAATGAAGTGCCTTGCAAAACTCTATTTATCAAGTGCATGTGATTAAATGTCTTGTGCAAAATACATGACAGATTTGAGTCATGCCATTCTTATAAGTATATTACTGACTGAAATGACGGATCCCTTAATAATGTAACATATTGGGAGCAAGGCCAGCACTAGGTTTATTTGAGCTTTGAATAGAAATCACTGCCACTCAGCAATTAAAGCTCCAGTATACATCTATTAAAGAGATACAGATGCATGGGAAACACATGTATAAGATACATGTATTTTGTGTTGAGGGGATAACTGAAATGATATATTGTGGGTATAAATAATTATTCCTGGTTGCTGCTGTTGCCAAGAATTTTAATGGAGTATTCGCAGGACTGGGAGGACTGGCCATAGAAGGTGATCCCAAACATAGTTATTTACTAGATGAGGAATTATGAAAGATTATTTTTTCTATTTTTTGACTGAAAAAAGTCTTGCACAAACAAGAATCACATTGCTCCATTCATTTTAAATGAATGCTGTAATAAACTGGGAAAAATAAATAAAACAAACTTGTTTGAAACAATTCCCCACTGAATTGTAATAAAACTCAACAGCTTTTACTTGCCAAATTTTTCTGGGAACTTTTTCACACGCCTTGACCACTATGCGAGGAGAGCAGCTTGTGAGTCCCTGTTGCATTCTCATTCACTCTCATTCACTCAGCCCTGATTGGCTGACCCTGTCTGACCAATAAGACTGCAAATGTGAGATTGGAAAGGCCAGGTAAAAGATAATGAGATGATGACTCTCATTACCTTTCACCTGGCCTTTTCAATCTCACCGTTGCAGTCTTATTTGTCAGGCAGGGTCAGCCAATCAGGGCTGACTCTGCCATATTTAACCCAACTACCACCTGGGTAATTGCTGGGATTGTCAAGCAATCTTTAGTGAAAAGTGTTTTTAAAATGCATAGAAATATACATGGATCCTGTAAAAAAAGTAAGTCTTCATCGGTAGCATGGTGCAAAGGTGAAATTGGAAAGGCCAGTTGAAAAGTATGAGGATGAGGATGAGAGTGAATGAGCTATCACAAGCTGCTCTCCTGGCCTATCTGACAATTTAATTTTTACTAATTGATTTGTTACATTTTGTACAGTGCATATTGTAAAAATGCAAGTGATAATATTATTGCCTCTTTAAATGAGAAAAAGTGAAAGGACAAGCTTTTAAAAATACTAATATTCTTAGCTTTATGTATAGCCCTCAAGCTTGGCTTATAATATGACTGTAGATTCTATATCTGCATTATTAATAGTCAGAATGGTGAGTTCTTTCAAATTTCTTAGAATCCCTTAATATCTGATAGAGAAACCAAAGCTACTTTTTACCCCAAGGTAGCTGCATTATGAGAAGTTTTTCTCATGATATATTGATACTGCATTTGAAGCAGTGAATCTGGGAAAATGTAAATGTGTTTCTAACTAGAGACAAGATATTTTCAATAATTCAAGCAAAGTAACATTAACATTCTAGGAGAATGCTAAAATAGCACCAAAAAGGTATACGTTATACTGAACAAAAAATCATATAAGTTCTGTACAGGATCATTTAAAATAACTGTATTAAACATTCTGATGAATCTCTGTATTGTGATAATCAAATCATTTAAATCGTATTCTTATCCCATGGGTCAATTATGCAACCCACATACTTTGGTGCTGATTAATTATTATAATTATTCGGTATTGGGATTGCATTTTTCTGTGATTAACATAAATTACAGCAAAAAATTGCGATTGTGCTTCATTTCTCAATCACATTTTTTTTGTTATGACATGTATGTATGTAATTGCACAAAATTTGCAAGACCTATAAAAATCATATCCAGCACTGCAATAGTAGAGGAGGGAATATGTGAAAAGCAAGTTTTCCAACTATATAAAAAGTGGAGAACATCAGGCTTGGAAAAGATGTTTTTGCTAGTCATCTGCCCAAGGCCCAAAAATAAAATAACCCAGCAAAGAAGTGTATGTAATGGGGTTATAGATTGGGAAACCATATTCGTAATATTTACCATACATGTTCTATCTTGGCATTCCAACATAAACCAAATGATGCCATTGTAGGCACAGTGATTTTTTATGCCTTAAAGGGGTTGTTCACCATGACATTTACTTTTAGCATAATGTAGAGAGCAAAATTTAGAGACAATTTGAAATTGTTTTTCATTTTTATTATTTGTGGTTTTTGAGTTATTTAGCTTTTTATTGAGCAGCTCTCTAGTTTGCTGTTTCAGCAATCTGGTTGCTTGGATACAAATTACCCTAGCAACAATGCATTTATTTTAATAAGAGACTGGAATATGAATAGGAGATGGCCTGAATCAAAGATGAGTAATACAAAATAGCAATAACAATAAATATGTAGCCTTACAGAGCATTTGTTTAAAGATGTCAGTGACCCCCATTTGAAAGCTGGAAAGAGTCAGACAAAGGAGGCAAATAATTCAAAAACGATAAAAAAGAAAGTGAAGGCCAACTGAAAATTGCTTAGAATTAGCCATTTTATAACATACTAAAAGTTTGCTTAAAGCTGAACCATTCCCTTAAATTAGTATGCAATGAATATATTATATCCCTATTCTTGACTGTACCATAAAATATCCCGTACCATAAGCTGCAACTAGTGATGGTCGAATCTGTCTGGTTTCGATTTGCCGAAAAATTCTCAAAACTCCGAAAAAAATTGGGAAAAAGCTTAAAATTCAAGAAATGCATTGAAGTCAATGGGCGTCAAAATTATTTTGACCACGACCATTTTTACGAACAGCAAATTTTTTCACTTGCAAATTCGCCTAGTGAATTCACACTAGCTGCAACAGTTTCCTTCCTAGTAGATCAATTCTAAAGCTGGCCATAGATCCGATCATCATCATGAAACTACGATTATCTCGAAACGATCGTATGATAGTATGAATTGTCCATCAACTCTGAAAGATCATTTCAGGCGATATTGCCAGGAAAACAAAGGGTACCTGCTTGTCCCTGCAACCATAGATAGATTGCACTGGGACCGATAAAGATTTTTTAACCTGGCCGATCAATTTTCTGACAGATGTCGGCCCAAAAATCGTAAGATGTACGATCGTTCGAATCCCACTAACCGCACGATAATTGTAAGGATTGGTCAAACTCAAAAAATTTGTAGGATTTGAATTGTTGCACGCTTTTGACAAGGCTTTTCCTGCACCAACTTTTTCAAGATGAAGTTGTGGATGAGAGTTAGGTCGACTTTGTTTTAGTAAAAATATACCTCCCTTAATAAACTATCCTTCCTTTCAGAGCTATTTGCTTTTATGAACTAGTAAATAATATTAGGGCTGTCAGGCTTATAATGAAACACAAGAGAAAAAAATGTAAACGTTACTCCACTCTGCTTTCTTTCCACCTACAGAAATAGTTATTGTAATTCTGAGGTGATTAAAACATATATGCTACAAACTAAATTCATAGCACATTACGCACACCTAATTTGTATTCTTATTTCAACTAATTAGCTCTACCTGCTACCCCCCAGCAACATGTGGCTGCTAATATATTCTTGGTAACAAAGCTTAAATGTTATGCTGAATCAAGTATAGCTTATAACCTGTTCTAGCATGCTCCACAGCAAGCCTGGCTTGGAAATATATATTTAGAACAAGGCTGTCTTTGTCAGTCTACTTGGGACTTTGGGAATTCAGTAACTGCAGCATCACCCATAAGACAATAATTCACTTGGTGGGAAAATTATAGCTCCAACTTCCTTCTAGGCATGATACCTGTTTATTCAGTCTTTGCTTGGAGTAAGCTTGGGGCAAAAGATCTCTTTAGCACAGGGATAGTCATGTACTACCATGAAAAAAGATAGCAACAAAAACTAGTGTTGATCATTGTGGGTATTACAGAAAAAGTGCTCAAATATCAGCTTGCTATGTTTATCATATTTTGGATTTACTCAAATCAAGAAAGTAGAATCCTTATTAAATAATGCCTTTTCCTAAATCTGTTGTTATAAAAGCTCGCTAACAAATAAAACTAAAGTAAACAAATGCCACATATGGGCCCATTTACTATATGCTGCAAAGTGCTACCTGGTGCAATTCACCATTGCTTTTGCCGACAATGATTTGGTTTCCCAGCTGTCCCTGCAACTACTACCCATCCCAAATATTTGCACCCATTTCTGGAGGCATTTGCAACAAGTAGTTATTCGTGAGCAAGCAGATGCAACTTGTGCCAGCCATTGGATTTCAAATGCATCCCCCTTTGAAGGGTCTATTCAATAGGTGCTAGATGTAGCATAAGGTTGTGGTGACACATGGACCAGTTACCAAGCAATTTGATTGGCAGGCCCACATGCTACATGATCTATTGTTATAATGGGATGTGTTTTACATTTTAAAAAGATCACACATTTTTAGTACACAAAGCACAAGTTATTTGGTTTTCACACTTGTTTTAATACGGCTGGAGAATTATAAAAAAAGATATACTGTAGTCTCCTACAAGTAAATATTTCATTGATTCATAAAATATCAATGGATTTCTGACCATCAACTTATAGGCACATACGATTTCTGCTGTTCTCACATAAAGTGGCAGTTCACATTGAAATTAAATTTAAGTTGAATGTAGATATTCTATTAATTTTTTTTATTCTTTGCATGCATTATACCAATTTCCTATACACAAATTCAAATAACTGTAATAATAAAGTGGAAATTGTATTTACACTACATAAAGGTGAATGCTACATATTTATCATAGTTTTCTCAAATTCTTTAAAGCATACCCATTTTATAGGACTGTCAGAAGACATTACAGTGTGTCAGCATTACAGGAAGCACTTTAAAGTAAGTACAACATATATTTCAAACAAGTAGCAAATGCAGGTTTATTACCTGTTTAAAATTATATGCTGCAACTGCAAAGACCTAATCAAATTCAGAATACTCCAACGCAAAATAGTGGGTAGGGAGAAACTAGAGAATCAGTTGTTACCAAGTGTCTGTTAAACGCTAACAAACTGCTTTTTTTCTTTACAATTATTTTACAGGACTCATGAGTAGATAAGAACCAGAAAAGGTATTGTTGGTACAAACTACAAACAAAACCAACCAGATCAGTTTGAGTATTGCTATGTATAATTAAAAATCCACAAGTATGCTCTCTTTAACCCCAGAACTGTATAATGAAAATTATAATTTATGTGCCTGTGAACCTCAATAAATGTACAATTTACCAAACACAATGCATATATAATGTAGATGGTTAAATTTCAAGTGGACATTTTTTCCCAGAAGCACCCTATAGAGGTAAGTGCATCTTTTGTGGTTTTAAAGTCTATTGCTCATCTGAGATTAGAAGATGACCTTCCTTTAAAAAGGAAACACATTGCTCCATTTATGGGAAATGTTATCCAAAATGCTCGAGATCTGTGGTTTTTCAGATAAAGGGGTCTATCTGTAATTTGGATCACCATACCTTGAGTCTACTAAAAAAACATCTAAATGTTAAACACAATAGGATTGATATACCTTTAGTAAGGATTAATTATAACTTAGTTTGGATCAAGTACAAGGTACTATTTTATTATTACAGAGAAAAAGGAAATCATTTTGAAAATTTGGAATTATTTGAATAAAATGGAATCTATGGGAGATGGCCTTCCTGAAATTTGGAGCTTTCTGGATAAAGGGTTTCCTATACATGTAGATTATGTTTTTTCCCTTAAATATATCAGCAAAAATACACAACACTACTCATAATGCACAAACATTTTACCTTAAAAATATAAGTAGAAACACAGCTCCACCTACAGTTCAATAAGTTTGTGCCTTGAGAAAGTCTGATAAGACAAACATGGATTATGCCAGCTATGAGGAGAGAGGTCTTGTGATAACCTTCCTGGAGTTGAACCAGGGACCTGGTGTTATTGTGCTGTCTGTATTAGCACCGCTTTATGCAAGCAGACAGCCAAGGCCCTGGTTCACTCTTATGCCGATGCATGGTTTGTTTTACCTGTTGTCAATTTGGCCACATGTTATTTGTGTAAGCCAATTTACTGGCTATGAAAACTCCTATTTTACCCTGACTCGTTGTCCAGTATAGGTCAATTTTGGTAGTTCCTGGGTGTGATCTGTTATTGTTTAAATTGTGTGTGACATTGCCTGTGCCTGTTTCTGAATCATCTGTCATCTGTTTTTCCCGAACCTTGATTATTCCTTTGGATCCTGCTCTGTACCTCGATATTGATGTGTTTTGACCTGGCCTGTGAGCCCCACTACTCTTACATCTCCTGTATCTGTACTGCCTACTCCAACCTCACTTCTTGTTCTTCATTCGTGTATTATGTGCAGTTCCCCTGCCTGCCCAGAACTTTCTCCCTGGTCCTCTCAGGTTAAGACCTGGCGGCACCTGAGTAGCAGATGGCTCCTCCTGAAACTAAAGGTGGCTGTTATAAGCGACCGGGACCTCTGGGATTGTTTCGGGTTTATGTATACCAATCCTGACAGGGCTGTTCAGACAATTACCATGGTACCATTCGTGTCAATACAGTATAGTGGAGCAATGTGTTTCTGCTTATTTTTTAAGGGAACATCACCACCAGTTACAGTAGTTGCTCCAAGTGGTAGATGTGTATATTTGTGTTCTTCATCATGTAACTTTAGAAAGCTGGATGTGGCAACTATCATTTTTTAATTTAATTAAATTAATTTAATTGAATTCAAATATATATAAAGTATAGACGTGGGAAACAAGCATAAATCGGATGCTATCAATGGTTCAAATCTTTCTTACACTATAATACTGTATTTGGCAATGCATTGCTTTTAGCATACACACTCAGATACAAAACTAGGCAGGAGTATTTAAATGATTTTGCTTACTGCCCAAACTGTGAATTTCTGCATATCTATTCACATGGGTGCATTGCTATATCCCCAACGGACAGCAACAGTAATGTAATGTATCCTGCACTGCCAATTATACTTCATGAAATATTCAAAGATCCTTGTTGCTTTTACTTTGTCTGCAGAAGTGGATTCTAAGGAATGCCGTAAAAATAGCTGTCTTCCCATTAGCCAAGATGTTCTTTTTCATTTCTTTAAAACACGATAACATCTCAGATCAAATACGGAGCAGATCCTTTACAAAAAGCCAGTTTTTGTGGGCTTGCAACTCAAATAATCTCTTTAATCTAGCACAAATGTGTTTTCTGTTTTAAGAAAAAGGCAAAATAAACATATGTAATGATGTATGAAATAATCTGTATGAATCTAAAAAGGAATCTTAAAATGTGATTTTAAAATGTGTTTGAAAAATCAGCAAATGTTTATTCAGTGTTTTTTGTTACTATAAATGATGGTATAGTCTCGAAGTTAAATCTTTAGTAAACTTGTAAAATGGCTAAATTGGTTTTCTATTGATGATTTTCTATTTACCTTTTTTTCTTTTTCTCACTTGCCTCCTTTACTTATCCATGTAGCTCTCTTCTATTAATCCATTCCACATTTTAACATAATGCGGAATGGATTCATAAATTGTTACTATTTTATGCAGATGGAGTACAAATATACAAATACAATTTTACATACTATATTGAGGTTACATTTAAGAAATGTTCAATAGTGTATGTTACACTGCACTGAAATTTACTATTTTGTGTAATATAATGGATTGCATTGGATTGTAATGCAGTACCCCTTATACTTAAGATGATCTCAGCCCTCACAACAAACCTAAGAGCTACCATTATAATGTTCAAAAAAAGATCTTCAGAATTATAGATTTTGTGCTTCTTTGTCAGTTGTGTGATCATTACAACATGACAGGTGTGGGACACAAAACATACCTTGGGCTACATTTAAAAAATTTTTTTTTATAATAATTTAAAAAAATGGTCATCATCGTCCCTTAAAACTGAGGTAATCTTAGAGTATTAGACATTTTTGCACGAACCACTGGATAAGCAATTCAGTTGCAAACCTAAGTTCTTCGAGGGAAAAAAAACGAATGAAACCCAAAAAACCTACCTAAAAAGTGAAAATATGTCAAAGACTGTCATTCCTAATGAGCTATTAACTTGAGGTCAGTACAGTCAAAGCTTACTCAACACCTTTATTGAACAAAATAGGCTGCCAACTTTCTCAAACCTCTATCAATAATATTTCAGCTGCAAACAAGACTTAGTACTAACTCTAATTTTGACAGTATAAGTTATATTATGCAGATATTCTGTAATTTACCCAAACTGTTTTAAAATTGAGTGCATCCAATCAATGATATGAAAGAGACTTGTTTTTAATGAGACCTACTGTATGTATTAAAGGATATTGGCAGTCACAGGTCTTATCTTGGTCAAACAGATTCATTTAATGCAAAGGCAATTTTGTAATAGTCGAAACATTGTCTTTGCATGAATTAATCTTTTTGACCAAGATAAGACCCTTGTTGGTTGTCATTCAACTGATGGACATCTTTTACTATGAGAATTGAACCTAGACACAGAGCTTTTGATATTTCATGCAATCTTTCACATAGGAAATACAGCCTACTAAAAAAGTCCCTCCCAGATAGCATTATATAACCATAATTAAATGAAACAAGCCTTCAATTGTTTTGCATCTATTTTTATTTTACTCAGCTGAAGCTGCAACCAATTACATACAACTTTTCTTGATGATTTGGTGAACTTAAAAATAAGAATGGTCACATGTTTAAAAGCAAACATCTCATTTGTTGTTGTGGGTTAATGTATCTGGTCTGGGCAAATGTTTTGCCTTTTATTACAGATGGGGTTAGTCATATCCCTAATATTGTGTTCCAAATGAGGATGATGGTTGAGCCTTTATTATTTGTTGCAGGTTGGGTTTTTCCAAATATACTGTCTAAATAAGGGGTTACAATGTAAAACATATTCAGTACTGTTAGTTTTATGACCCCATATACCATAACTAGACATTAAAAGGAGTTCACTGAGTCCAAAACCTAAAAAACAAAAAAGTTGAGCAGTGCATTGTACTACCACCACCTACAGCATGGTAAACAAACTGAATTGGCCTTGGGGTATGTGTGTGTGTGTTCCAGTTAATAGTTGTTTATCATTCATTTTAACAAATATATCACAAAATAAAAAGAGTGGGGGTTTATTTTCAGATTTTGTGTGATGTGTTTTTAATGTTTAGTTTCTTGTTTTATATTCTGAGCTATGTTTTCAGTAAATGTCACAATTTAAAGGATTTAGGAATTGTGATTCACAAGGTGGCATTTTGTTGTATGCATGACCTTTTTTACTTGAGAACCAACAAACGTATTCTATGTCAGATATATCAGGATATAGGTACTTTACATACCCTAACCTACTTTACTTCACCTGCATGAAATCAACTTATTGAAAATACCTTATATTTTACTATGAATTATAAGGATCATAAATGCCAGGCATCCAGCAGCCTCTTCTACACCCTGGAATCCAGCATTTAGGGTACATATGTGGTACTTATGGCAGAATACCTAGAAAATTCTAAAAAAAGTTTTATACATTACAGATTTTATGTGCTCTATATGCATTTAATAAATACAATAAGTAATAACTGAAACTATATGGCTATATCCAGAATTTTAAAAGAGAATCATAGTTTACCATTTTCCAGAGAAGCAGTAATATATATTTGGCATTGTAAATAACCAAATAAATTTATAATTTTCACCCTTCTCTATAAGCGGCATCCCAAATTGCAAAGAATCGCTTTTTTAGTATGCCCATTACGACTTCTGCAACTCTGCAAAGCAGAATAATTTAAACACCAGCAAACTAAATTTAGATGTATTTACCACTATTTCATGGTCATTTTGTCTTAATGAACCATACCTTTCATCCCCGCCTCTAATAATTACACAATTACCCATCTCCAAAGTATTTGGTAATAAACTCTTAAATCAAATATTGCGCACTGGGAAAAAAGCTGTTATATTTCACATTTAGTAAAGCTTTTGGTGCTTCCCTGAATCAAAAGGCAAAAATACCTTCTGCAAATCCATAAAAATAAATAGCATAAAAAAAAGAATATCATGAAGTATGGGGAAAACCTCTGAATACTAATGCATTCCAATAGCTTTTGCGTAATAGAATTCTGAGTACAGAAACCTTTATACCAGTGAGAAATTAACTGAGATGCCCCCATCATATATTCTACTGGGTGGTCCTCTCATTTAAGGGCAGATGATCATTTTGCAAGAATGTAAAACATTCAATCTATCAACTTTGGATGTCAAAAAGTCATCTGGCTGAAGTTCATTAACTGATGAAAAGCAACAACTAAAATATGACTGGGGATGGGGGTCCTGGGATTAGGTGCTGGGAGCTCTTGGTATCTAATGTATTTTATTTAATGTATTTTAATGTATTTCTGTTTAATTCTGTGGTCAGTATAAGTTTCTGTTTCACCTCAGTTGGATCCCCATTCTGTGACTTTATTGTATCCCTTCTTGTAAAAAATTCAATGGATATGTAGCTTTTCAGCATTAAGTACTTACTTATACAATATACAAAAAGGGTATTTTGGGGGTGCTTTATCCCTTTGCAGGATTCTTTAAATCATTTTCTGAAGTATATACAGTCCCCCTCCATGTCACTGCCAATTTAGGTCAGCAAGAAAATTGGTAGGAAAATATGGGAAAAACAGTTTAAAGATTAGCAGAATGCCAGCTTGGATATTTTTCAGAAATGCCAACCAGTCACACGTCATAAGGGAGATAATGATCCATTTGGGCCTTCTTGAGACATTATTTCATGTTATCATTTAGTGGGAAGAAGAAGCCATGCCTAAAAAATAAAACAGGACTGGATCATTATCTCCCTCATGACATAGGGTGGGCTGACATCTCTGATTTTAGTAAAAGGAACATTAACATTAGTAGTATTACTGTGGGAATAATACATACCTCCCAATATCTGAAAAATGAAGCAGTGACACAATGGCAGTGTGTAGCGCATCGAACATTTTTGACCATGGTCATTTTGTGGTCACACCACCTAAATATCATGTCCATTTAAAAAAAAAAAAATTGTCAGGTTATGGAAATTTTGAACACATTTCTGGGAGTTTTAGGGTCATGTTTTATGTGTTATTACAGTTTTGTTAATGATGGTAAAATAGCCTGTTAAGCTGCCAGTCTCAGTTCTCCAAGAGACCTGCTGATCGTATTAGTTACAATTGTATCTAAATGCAAGTGCTGGGTGTTCTGGCCTCTTATTTAATTTAAGGGGTTGTTCAAGTTTATCTTTTAGTATGTTATAGAATGGCTAATTATGAGCAACTTTTTTATTGACCTTCAGTTTTTCATTTTTAGCAAATTTAAATCATTTTCTTCTGACTCTTTCCAGCTTTCAAATGAGGGTCGCTAAACCCATCTGAAAGCAAATGCTCTGTAAGGCTACACATTCCATTGTTATTGCTACTTTTTATTACTCATATTTCTATACAGGCTCTCTCCTAATTTGGACCCTAGCATCCGGATGATGACATTTGCAAACTGGAGAGCAGAATATCACTCTCTACATCATACTTGAAGTCAATTTAACAGTGAACAACCCCTTTAAGTTTGAGAAACTTTGTATCTTTTTCTGGCTGTCAGGTGCAGGAGATCAAAGTTATATGCAGAAAATTTCAATAAGAATCTGTCAAAATTGGGACTGTCCTGCAGAAAACAGGACAGTTTGAAGGTATGATAATAATTCTTCAAATATTTAGAAAGCTTAAAGTAAAAGATATAAGGTGGTCATTTACTTGCCCTGGGGACAAGTGCAGGGTTGCTAAGGGGAATTAGAGCACCTCTTAGTGCTCACTTGCACAGCACTTGCTTCCCAAGGGTTGCTGGTCTCTGTACTGAGCACTGGTAAGGGTACTGGCACAATGCGGGCTGCTCCTCCCGCCACTCTGTACCTTGCAGGATATTCACAAGGAATTATGCACAAGGTAGGGAATAGATGTGGGCAGTATTGGGGACACCCATGTTCCTTCCCCTGCCTGCTCCTCACACAGGTCTCTCTGCTCCAAAACAGAGCACAGAGGCCAGTGGCTACTTACACAAGGCAGGATGTAAGTCCTACATTATAAATTAGCCCAATAATGTTATTTCATAGCCTGGTTTCTATAATTTAATTTACTGTAACGCTTGTTCAAACACTGCTGTGTTTTGACTAGGCTGTGGTTTCACATTATCTGTACTAGTTAAACTTACTTAATTGCACAACCCAGCAAAGAAGAAAGTAGAACCCAATAGGAGCTGCACTCTTCTGCACTCTAGCCAGAAACAAAAAAGTTGATTTTACACTATACTGCATGTTGTTTGAAGGAAAATTTAAATAAAAATGTGGTATTCAGAAAAAAAAATGCTATACATATTATTCCATACAATTTGACATTAGTGACATGCCCAAGGTGACTAACAGATGATGCTGAAATTAAATCATATACAATTTTACCACATCAATATCTTGATCACAAAACATCGCATCCAATTTATATTCACACAGACACTACAGGATTCCTAGGCAAAAGAAAGATTACAAATGCAATTAAAGTTGAATAATTCCTTGTAACAGATGCGTATCTCCGCTGTGTTTTTTAAATGTATTTCTGTTTGCATGGTTAAAAAGGGTGAAGGCATAGGGGGAATAAGATTAAAACAAATACACTAATCAAGTTACAGAGTGGGACCCTCAGGTGCATTAACACTTAAGCCTTTTTTAATTTCCTCACTCAGTTTCAATTGAAAGAAAGTAAATGCTGTGTGTCAGTGCTGCCTAATTACCTTTTTAAAGTATGTGAAATGTGAACCTTCAAATCCATTACTGTGTGCTGGAGTCTTATTTTTCCCTCTTTATTTTTTCTCCCTGACACCTCTAATTAGTAAAGAAATAATGCTTCAGTCTTTGATTCACTTTCACCACCATAATACATAGTGGATTGGGTGGGTGACCCCTATTGCTAATGCTGCCATCTCTCATTAGCTTGTCTTGTTCTCCATGACAACCAAAGACTGATGGACATAATGCTGTTAAAAGCCCATGTATAGAACTGACAAGTGAAACCTTAGCATTAGGAAGGTCAACCCTAAAATGCCCATTTCTTGTTCTTCAACTGAGCCTAAAATCTTAAGCTTGCAAAAGGGCCATGTGACAGTTATTTTTTCGACTACTTTAAATTTAACTTTTTTTGTTCCTGAAGGTGTCTTTTACATATAGTGTGAAAATTATTGCAAATATAAACTGCAATTTCACAAATGTTTCTCATATCTGTCTTCATCCTCTCAAGCAGATCAAAAAAGGAAAGCAGAAATATAAATTGCTGTAAGTGATTTAGCAATCCCAAAGAAGATTCTAATGATAAAGATGTTCACTTATTTGCTTCTATTTAGCTGTAGCATCTACCTAATTTCTGTCTACATGGTTGTAAGGCTCTTCTTGGGCTCCAAGAACAGCAGATGAGTGTTGTGTCATCTCCCATTTATTCTAACTTCCACCTTTTTCCCTGGCTTTGCCACATCACCCCAGCAGCCTTATTGGTTGGGTGGGGTCAGCCAATCAGGGTTGCCTCTGGCCTATATAAGCCGAGTCCTCACCACCTCCGATGCCTGAGCATTGGCCTATGCACATGAGCACTGTGGCATGTCTCTAGCTCTCTGTTCCTTGCTCTGACCTCTCTGTTCCTTTCTTCACCTTGTCCAATCCAGTCCTGTTCCAGTCACCGGTTATTTACCTGCTCTGTCCTGTTCCTGATAGTCACCAATTCTTTGCCTGCACCATTCTGATTTTGTTAAGCCTGTTCCTGGATCTTTGTCCTTGTCACCCTGATCTTGTACATTGATCCTGATCCCACCTTCCTCTCCATAGAAATCCTTTACAACAGTGTGTCAGCCAGTTGTACCAACTGCAAATTAGCTGGTGATGTAGTTTACAGAGTGTGGGTTCACACTGTTGGTTATTGTAGAGACATCATGTATAAGCCTAGCATAAAGTCATCCCACTACTGCTACTGTATGTGCCTGATTTTGTCACCACTGATGGCAGAAATTACCTGGCTAAAGGCAGTTGTATAAGTGACTGATTTGATCTGTGAGGTTGAGACAATTCTTAATAAAGGAGTCACATTTTACCATCATTTTCAGAGCCTTTTTTGTATAGGTTGGTTCTCAAGTCTTTGAGCGAATGGAAAATATTTCCTCAGCATACTCAGTGCAGGTATTTGCATTTCATGGCTTCCTCGTTGAACTGAATGCATCATAGACTTTGATGTACAACCAAAGAATTCACTACATTACCAATAAACAGATGAGCTGCTTAAAATACAGTAGCTGTATATACAGGAAACGTTTGGTAACTGAACCAATCTTCCAAGTGATTCTGATGTAATGATTTAGGGTTAACGTTAAGACACAGCTGAGAGGATTTGTTTGCCTCGCAGAATACTAAAACTTTCTTAAATTGCCTAGCAAACTCCCCATGTCTTGCTTGTTTAATGTAATCTGCCATGTGCCTATCAAGAGTTCAGTTTTAATAACCTGGAAAAGATTTAGAGCTGATACTGCCTCCTGGGAAAAGCACCCATTTTTCACAGTCCTGCATATCCTATAGTGTGGGGAAATGGGTTGCTTTGCACTCATTATAAATAAAGACAGGCAATAAAACAGCCATCCCAATAGCATAATGATTTTGTGCCTTGACATTTATCACAGTCACTCTGCACACACAATTATAGTTAGCATTAGCTGTGCACATTCATAAATGCTATTATATAAGTGTGTTTAAAAATACATATGTGAATATGTAATTATAAAATTATAATTATAAAGTATATGTCTGTTTTCTGTATTCCAAATATTTTGGCTATATAAAAACTTGGATCCATGATTTCTAATATCCTTATAAATGAGGGGGTACATATGTGTGTATGTATATATATATATATATATATATATATATATATATATATATATATATATCATATGTTTATATATACAGTATATGTGTTGCTATCATTGACTGAAAAAAAATACATTTGTGGATTATTGCTAAGATCAATGTGCTATTTATATTGGAGAGTTATTGAATGATTTCTATTGTATCCAGTGATTTACAAAAAAAACACGATAAAACACCTACACTGATTTCTTTCATTATGCCCAAGCACTGTTTGTAAGGTAGGAATATCATATTCAATATGTCCTTATACATTATATTACAAGGAAAGCAAATATGCAGGTGAAGAATTCTACTGATAAAGGAACAGCATTGGTTATTTCTCCTTACATTGCTCCTAGTATAGATCACTGATTACACTCCTCAAAATTACACTTGGAAGTGAACTGAACAGTTGGAAAACTTGCATTGAGCAGTTTTCACCTGCTCAAAATTGCATCAAGCGTTAACAAAAATCTGTAGGCAGGAATGACTGAAATGTAGCAATTCATTCAGTGACAGTTATATTGCCTTTAGCTTATACTGTGCATGGTATGCATGCTGACTTTGCTGACCAGAACATGCAAAAATGCATTCTTATACTGAAAAGGACCATCACTTTCAGCATCTGGTGATAAAATATGCCATCTGCTCTTCCTCATCACAGGGGAATTTTATTCAAAGTGTTACCGACATGTGATGGCTGCAAGTTACAATGTTACAAAATGATCTGCAATTTGATAGCATATTGTACTGTAGTTCCTCCATACTCCAGTAAAACCTCAATAATGCACATGATTTATAGTTTATATTCTAGTTTATTTATATTTTTAGTTCACAGTAAATTATTTGAGTTTGTGAGGTTGTGTGTATGTATATAGTGTGTGTGTCTATATGTGTAAATGATGATTTGAAAATGAGTTAAAAGTGAGAGTTTTTAATGCCTAAATAACATGTTTATAATTTTTTCATTTATTTTTTAATCAAGATAAGTTACTAGGGGGCGTGGTTTGATGGTGATCTGAGCAAGACACATAATAATCTATATACAGCTTGCAGACTGCGCAACATGACAAGCACAGGTAAAAATCAGAGCACGGATGCACCTCTTCCGCTCAAAGTATTGAACCTAAATGTGAACAGTCTTAATTCCCCTTATAAGAGAATACTGTTGTCAGCAGAGCTTAGACGACACATAGCACAGGTAGCCTTCTTACAGGAGACACACTTCAAGATTAACAATGTACCTAAGTTGTCTAACAAATATTACCCTGAAATTTACGATTGCCACAAACAAACAAAACCAAAGTTGTTGCTATTGTGTTTGCTAAGTGTTATCGACCAAGCTGGTAGATATGTTTTTGTAAAAGGTACCCATGACAATTAATTGTTTACTTTTGCTGCCGTAGATATGGTAGATATGTTTTTGTAAAAGGTACCCATGACAATTAATTGTTTACTTTTGCTGCAGTGTACCATCCCAATGAAAATCAAGATGTTGAGTTTGTTTGTATTGCTGAAATCCTAAGTGATTTCTCTGAAGGAATACTAATCTGGGGTGGAGACTTTAATGTCCCTTTAGAACCTCTAGATTGCTCAGCCAAGCCAAGTCAAGCACCCCACCAAGTGATCCATGAGATTTACAACCAAAGGATGTATGGAGGCTTATAAAGTCTCGAGAAAGAGATTATACTTGTTATTCCCCTTGCCACACTGTATATACCAGAATTGATTATTTGTTTAAGTCACAATGGATAGACCACTCCACGATCACCTTAGATGTGGCACTCAAACACCTTTCACACTGCGACAACACGTGGAAACTTAACAAATCGCTCCTACAAGATCCTTCTCTCCTGAAAGATGTTAAAAGAGAATTGGCCAATTATTTTAAAGAAAACATAACGGCGGAAATTAGTCGAGTCATCATATGGGAGGCCCATAAATGTTTAATCATGGGAATACTGATACAAATGGGTCATGTAAGAAACACGCTCGTCAAGCACACCTTAAGGTAGTAATAGAAGAGATTAGGCTTCTAGAATTATCACATAAACAAAGCCCTACCCCAGAGATATCAGCACAGCTAGCCATCCTGCGCAAGAAACTCACAGACTTACAAGGTTTATTTGTAGAAAAGGTCATATCAAGAATGAGACTTCTACGAGCATGGGGAAAAATGTGGCGAATTGTTAGCCAGGCTCCTACGTTCTGGAACTACCAAAAGCCAAATCTATAGCATTATTAAGAAACAGGAGGATAAAGCAGTGCACAATAACAGATAGCTGCAGAGTTTCACAAGTATTATTCAGACTTATATCAGCTCCAATTCCAAGCAGCTGCATACCAAACTGTTGCTTCACAGAAAATACAGGAGTTCCTAGATTCCACTCCCCTTCCCAGCTAACAGGGGCACAAAGCCAGATTTTAGAAGAGGATATTACTCATGAGGAGGTTTTACAAGCTATACGGTCCTCTATAGCAGGCAAAAGTCCGGTCCCGGATGGGTTTACATTCAATATTACAAAGAATGTTCAGATTCCCTTCTCCCACACATCATTAAAACCTTTAATGCAATACAGCAGGGCTTACAATTTACACAGCAGTCCCTAGATGCTCACATCCCTCTTGTTATAAGCCAATAAAAACCCAGAGGAGCCAGTCAGTTATAGGCTGATCTCCCTCATTAACTTAGACATGAAGCTGCTGGCTAACGTAATAGCAACTAGAATACAGCAAAACTTGGGAAGAATAGTCTGTACAGACCAGGTTGGATTTGTTCCAGGAAGGGAAGCCAGTGACAACACAAATAAACTGATTAATATATTACATTATGATTCAAAAGACCCCATTCATGCTACTGTCGACTGATCCTGAAAAGGCATTTGACAGAGTCAGCTGGCAGTACATGTTTGCCTGTCTTACCAAATTTGGATTTGGAGAACGGATGTGTACCTGGATAACATCTCTATATACAGAACCAGTGGATTAGGATTAATGGCACCCTTTCAGATTACATACACGTTAGGATTGGCACGAGACAAGGTTGCCCTCTCTCCCCTACTCTCTTTATTTTGGCTTTGGGACCTTTTTTGGCACAAGTGCACAGGTCCCCAG
The DNA here is from genome assembly GCF_017654675.1 of Xenopus laevis. Lineage (NCBI taxonomy): Eukaryota > Metazoa > Chordata > Amphibia > Anura > Pipidae > Xenopus > Xenopus laevis. Next base: position 75,711,041 of record NC_054373.1, on the reverse strand, counting down.
ATATCTCAAGAGTACATATAAAACACAAGCACTATAAAATAGCTGCCTATGCGGACAACCTGCTATTTTTCATATCCAACCCTCATTTCCATTCCTAACTTAAATGGCCTGTGATACTTGGCTAAAATGGTTTATTTTTAAAGAATCAGATGCATATTAAATGATACTGCGTCATTAAGTAATTTGGTTTAACAAATAAGTTAGACAGGACACCTTAGCCGGATTTGTAAAGGCCCCCTGATCATAGTAGGATGTATGTAATGTAAATATAATGACTGCAGATAAACAAAGTGAGAAGGAATCAAGATGTATTTGAGTAACATAGGCGAGACACTGATGTGCATTGAATTTGTACTCCTTCCTCCTTCCTTGTATATACCATATATACTTGAGTATAAGCCGACCGAGTATAAGCCAAGGTACCTAATTTTACCTCCAAAAACTGGGAAAGCTTATTAACTCGAGTATAAGCCTAGGGTGAGAAATGCATTTTAGGACATCTTCAGCAGAACACACGCTCCTACTCACTGATCCGAATAGGCTCAGTCATGCCTCTGTGCTGTCCACACTTGTTGTTGTAATCTCCCCCGTGAATGAGGTTAGCTGAAGACAGGGTTATATCTGTCATAGACTCTCTAGGAGAGTGAGATAAAGAGTACAGATAGTAAGAGCAGCGTTGTGCTCCATCAAGGATCTGTAGCAGGGAGTAGCTTCCCAAGGCTCCTAGAGTGGATAGGGTGACAGGCTTAGACTTCTCCCTGAACACACCCTATGTGGCTTAATATAGATGTAAAGAAGTTAACAGGAAAGATGAGAACAACATTTAAAAACTACTAGTCTGTTGGGACACAAGCTGCATGTAATGAATATAAACACTATAATAAATGTTGTAAATCAGCAATCCGGAAGGCAAAGAAAGGAAATGGAGAGTGCAGTGTGGTGGAGGCTAAGACTAACCCCAAAAAAGTTTTTAAATATATTAATAGTTAAAGATGCAGATTGAGAGTGTTGCTCCATTAAATAATGGTACCAGTATGGTTGTAACAGATACAGAAAAGGCAAATGTGCTAAATCAGTTCTTTTCTTCAGTGTATACAATAGAGCAGGGAGAGTTCCCAGGCTCACTTCATAGCTGCACTGATGGCTCAGCTCAATTTAGTCAGTGGCTGACTCAGGATATGACCCATAAAGCTTTAATAAAAATTTATGTAAACAAGGCTCCAGGGCCTGATGGCATACATCCCCGGGTTCTAAGTGTGGTGGGCAAATTATTTGAAGGCTGGTTAAGGGATCCCATTGAAAATGTTGTCCCAGTGAATGGCATTATCAGCAGCAATCAGCATGGCTTTATGAAGGATAAGTCATATCAGACAAATGTGGTTGCTTTTTATGATGAGTTAAGTAAGATTCTGGACAATGGGGGGGGGGCAGTAGATGTGATCTATTTGGATTTTGCCAAAGTGTTTGATACTGTGCCCCACAAATGACTGCTTTCTAAACTAAGGTCTGTTGGGCTTAATTAAGTCATTTGCACATGGATAGGAAACTGGCTACAGCATCAGGTACAGAGGTTGGTTGTTAATGCTACATTCTCTACTTGGAGTAAGGTTCTTAGTGGGGTCCCTCAGGGCTCGGTATTGGGTCCACTTTTATTCAACTTGTTTATTAATGACTTAGGGGAGGGTACTGTAAGTAATGTATCAGTGTTTGCAGATGACATAAAATTCTTCAGCCCAATAAATTCAATCCAGGATGTGGCATCCTTGCAACAGGATCTTGACAAACTGGCAATCTGGGCATCTAAGTGGCAAATGAGATTCAATGTTGATAAATGTAAAGTCATTCACCTGGGATGTAAAAATTTCCAAGTCACTTATACTCTTAATGGGACTGCACTAGGCAAATCCATTATGGAAACGGACCTTGGAGTCCTTGTAGGTGATAAGCATGGCTGTAGCAAGCAATGCCAGTTAACAGCATCAAGGGCAAATAAGGTATTGACCTGTATTAAAAGGGGCATTGATTCACGACAAGAAGAGGTCATTCTTCCACTTTATAGAGCACTGGTAAGGCCCCATCTAGAATATGCCATACAGTTTTGGTCTCCATCACTCAAACAGGACATTATTGTATTAGAGAGAGGGTGCAGAGAAGGGCAACTAAGCTGGTAAAAGGTATGGAAAATCTTAGCTATGAAGAAAGACTGGCCAAATTGGGAATGTTCACGCAGGAGAAGAGGCGTTTAAGGGGTGATATGATAACTATGTATAAATATATAAGGGGATCATATAATAATCTCTCTAATGCTTTATTTACCAGTACGTCTTTCCAGCTAACACAAGGTCACCTATTCCGTTTAGAAGAAAAGGTTCCACCTTAATATTTGGAAGGGGTTTTTTAGTGAGAGCTGTGAAGATGTGGAATTCTCTCCCTGAGTCAGTTGTACTGGCTGATACATTAGATAGCTTTAAGGGAGGGAATACAGGGTTATGGAAGATAGCTCAAAGTACAAGTTGATCCAGGGACTAGTCCGATTGCCATTTTGGAGTCAGGAAGGAATTTTTTCCCCCTCTGAGGCAAATTGGAGAGGCTTCAGATGGGGTTTTTCTATTATTTTCTATTTTATTGCACAGTAGCCTGTGGTAGGTGTAGTCACACTACACCACATATTAAGTCTTCCACTTAGCAAAGGCCCTATCCTAAAGTGTTAGAGTTACATGTAACCCATGCTCTACGCATTAGCTGATTAACTCCTTTTGGTCTGCCTAGCCCAAATTAGCATTACACAACCTATATTAAAGATTTTATATTTGGGGCAATAACATATGGATAAGTACCCTGAAGTGGCTTGATATTCATTATTGATTGGTTTCTGCCTTTCTAACCTGATACCCTGCATACTGTAATTCACTTATAAATACAATTTATTCTAAAAATTGCCTGTCTCCAGCCATGATACAAGAATAATGTGATACATATTAAATCATACTGCAAGGTCTGAATGAGGTATAACTACATAGATCAGATTGCACAGAAAAATTCTACTATGTCAGCAAATAAACAAAATCCCACATGCTTACTGAATAGCTTACATTCAGAATTTTGTTTTTGAAATAAATGACAAAACATGGCATATTTATGTGGAAAGTCTTGGAAAAATCTTTTGATATACTCTAACTCTTATTAGCGTTATCCTTTTGGCTAGTGATAAACCATAGGTTCTGGACATGTATATTGATGGGACCTATGAAAGCAAAAATGTGATTTATTTCTGAACATTACATTCGCACCTTATAAATATATCCTAGGAACTTCATTAAAGGAATTCTGTCATGATTTTAAGGTAACGTTTTTATCACTAAATTACAACGTGCACATTGCAAGTAATTCATTATACCATTTAAAATTGTATTCTTAAAGTGTTGATGTGTAGGCCGCCATCTCAAGTCATTTTGCCTGGTCATAGTTACATAGTAACATAGTAAGTTAGGTTGAAAAAAGGCACACGCCCATCAAGTTCAACCTTTTAATTTTTTTAACCTGCCTAACTACTAGTTGATCAAGAGGAAGGCAAAAAAAACCCATCTGAAGCCTTTTCAATTTGCCTCAGAGAAAAAATTCCTTCCTGACTCCAAAATGGCAATCGGACTAGTCCGTGGATCAACTTGTACTATGAGCTATCTTCCATAACCCTGTATTCCCTCACTTGCTAAAAATCCATCCAACCTATTTTTAAAGCTATCTAATGTATCAGCCTGTACAACTGAGTCAGGGGGAGAATTCCACATCTTCACTGTAAAAAACCCCTTCCAAATATTTAGGTGGAACATCTGTTCTTCTAAACAGAATTGGTGACCTTGTGTCAGCTGGAAAAACCTACTGGTAAATAAAGCAATAGAGAGATTATTATATGATCCCTTTATATATTTATACATAGTTATCATATCACCCCTTAAGTGCCTCTTCTCCAGTGTGACCACCCCAACTTGGCCAGTCTTTCCTCATATCTAAGATTTTCCATATCTTTTACCAGCTACCCTTCTCTGTAGCCTGTCCTGTTTGAGCACTGGAGCCCAAAACTGTACGGTGCTCTATATAGTGGAAGAATGACCCCCTTCCTGCTGTGTATCAATGCCCCTTTTAATACAGCTTAAGACCTTATTTGCCCTTGATGCTGCTGACTGGCATTGCTTGCTACAGCCAAGTTAATCATCTACAAGTACTCCAAGGTCCTTTCCCATAATGGATTTGCCTAGTGCAGTCCCATTAAGGGGATAAGTGGCTTGTATATTTTTACATCTAAGGTGCATGACTTTACATTTATCAACACTGAATCTCATTTGCCACTTAGCTGCCCAGATTGTCAGTTTGTCAAGATCCTGTTGCAAGGATGTCACATCCTGGATGGTATTAATTGGGCTTGATAGTTTTGTGTCATCTGCAAATACTGATACATTACTTACAATACCCTCCTCTAAGTCATTAATGAACAAGTTCAATAAAAGTGGACCCAATACCGAGCCCTGAGGGACCCCACTGTGAACCTTACTCCAAGTAGAGAATGTACCACCCTATGTATCTGATCCTGTAGCCAGTTTCCTATCCATGTGCAAACAATTGTATTAAGCCCAACAGACCTTAGTTTAGAAAGCAGTCATTTGTGGGGTACATTATCAAATGCTTTGGCAAAATCCAAATAGATCGCATCTTCTGCCCCAAACCCCCCCCCACTGCCCAGCATCTTACTTACCTGTAGGAAAGCACCGAATCTAGGATTGGTTCGGGATTCGGCCAGGATTCTGCCTTTTTCAGCAGGATTTGGATTCGGACAAATCCTTCTGATTGGGTGTACCAAATGGTGGGGAGGGAAATCACGTCACGTGACAAGTTAGGATTTGATCCTGTAGCCAGTTTCCTATCCATGTGCAAACAACTTTATTAAGCCCAGCAGACCTTAGAAAGCATTTGTTTGTGGGGCACGTTATAAAATGCTTTGGCAAAAGCCAAATAGATCACATCTACTGCCCCCCACTGTCCAGCATCTTACTTACCTCTAGGGATGCACCGAATCCAGCATTCGGTTTGGGATTCGGCCAGGATTTGGCCTTTTTCAGCAGGATTCGGATTCGTCCAAATCCTTCTACCTGGGCGAACTGAATCTGAATCCTAATTTGCATATGCTGCTACAGCCAAGTTAATCATCAACAAGGACCCTTCTCTTCTTTCCTATTAACTTTATTTCTATATTAAGCCACATAGGGTGATTCTGTGATTAGTGCTTCTACATTTACTTCTTAAGGGAATAAACTGAGAACAGTAAAGATTTAATATCATTTTGAATGACAACCATTTCTGTTCTGTGTTTTTAGCTGAAAACATAATGCCTGAATCAATGCTCTGAATGGCAGCCCTCAAGGCACTAAAATGAGCTTTTCTGAAATTCATGGTTTTTGTTGCCCCAGTGTATATTTTCTTTGTGCCAGACATTAAATTATATAACATTATGGTCACTATTACCCAGGGGTTCAATGACTTGCACATTTGCTACAAGTTCTGGATCACTAGATCCAGAATAGCATTTTTTCTACTTGGCTCCGGTGCCATAAAATTGTCATGCAACAAGTTTATAAACTTGTTCCCATTAACTGATCATTACTTTACCCAAACTAGCAGCCTTTTCTATTTGCATCAGGAGCTTAGCCTCCTCCTCCTCACTTACATTAGGGGGTCTATAGCATACTCCTAAAATAAATTTGCTGGACTCTTTACAATTGGTGAAGAACTCCACCCATAAGACTTCTGCTCCCTCATTTTTTAACATCACCTCCTCCTTTATATAAGCTCCAAAACAAAGTATAGCCGCTGATATTAACTGCCCAGTCATGCGACTCATTCAGCCATGTTTCAGCCACACCAATCACATCATATTTTCCCTCCAGCACCTTCAGCTCTTCCATGTTACCAGTCAGACTCCTTGCATTTGCAAACATACATTTAATACAGGTACCATATTGAGTGTGCTTTCAAAAAGAGTCAACTCTGCACACTGGAATTGCTTTCAAATAAGCTATTGTTTCTCCTACTCAATATAACTGGAGAAGCTGCAATTTGGGTTAGACGGACTTGTATTTTTACTATTGAGTGCTGTTCTCATACCTACCACTAAGGCATGAGAAATTTTTTAGCAATGCAGGTATGAGGGAGCTGTTATCTGGTTACCTTCCTATTGTTCTGTTGAATGCTGCTATGGGGAAAGGGAGGGGGTGATACCTGGCAACCTGAGAATCTAACAACATGTTTAGCTCCATGTCAGATTTCAAAATGAAATATAATAGAAATATATTTGCTCTTTTGAAAAATGGATAGGATTCTGCTGGAGGAACAACTATCAGAAACACCAATATTCTGCTGCCTATATACAAGTAAATAGAAATCTTTAAGATCATTTGTATGCATGGTAGGATTCATCCTATATTTGCCCCACAGAGTATCTCACCTTTCTCTAGGACTCTTGCTCTCGTCACAATCATCCCAAAAGAGAAAAACTGGTCACACTGCATTAGATTAACACTGAAATGGATTTGATAGGCGTTTAATGTTGCAAGTTATAACTGGAACACACAATTTTGTGTAATTCCCGAAAACTAATAAACATTGTTATTTTCAGTTTTTTTCTACAGTTTAAGGGGGGAATATTTATTTATTAATTTACTAAGTTATTACATAATTTAATGGGCATCAAAACATTTCTTTGCCATGTTATGAACTTTCATAAGTTTCACTGCATAGCTTAAAAAGTGTTGATCTCATTTTGCATGTGTCTCTGCACAGGGGCACAGGTCAAAGCTGAAAACAAAAAAATAGTTTAAGAATTATATTTTTATTACCACTCCCCTAGGTACAGACCACAGGGCAATATGGCATGTTCTCCCCAGAATTCCAGCCAAATTACCCCAGATAAAAATCGGGGTATAAAGTTATGGAGTCTGTTATCCAGAATGCCAGGGGTTTTCGAGATAATGGGTCTTTCCACAATTTGATCTCCTATAATACCTTAAGTCTACTAAAAATAATTTCAAAATTAAATAAACCTGATAGGTTGATTTTGCATCCAGTAAGGATTAATTATATCTGAGTTTGGATCAAATACAACATACTATTTTTTATTACGGAGAAAAAATAAATACTTTTTTTAAAAAAATTGGATTAATTGGATAATGGAGTCTATGGGAGATGGCCTTTCCGTAATTCAGAGGTTTCTGGGTATCAGATTCCATACCTGTATTTTGCTTGAAAAAAATTTGTGAAATTCTTGCCCAGGATGTTTTTCATATACTTATGTTAACTGTTATTATAAGTTATATATATTTTATATTCAGAAATAGGTTTACCAGCTAGCTATGTAATTCATTTTATGTAGTGACTGTTCATAGTAGCACATATTTGTTAATGTAACATGACTGTATGCCTGAATGGCAAAAAAAAAAAAAAAACAACTGGTGGACAATATAGATGATTTATATGTTTATTTAAAGGATTCTTTACAAGGATATTTACACAATAAACTCCTTAAATATTTATAGTCAAAGGTTAAAAATAAGCTTAAGGCAGCTTTTTCATACCAATGCTGAACAAAACAATTCCTTTTTTTGTTCAAAGTGCACTTTGCCTTTAACAACAGAGACAATGACTGAGTTTATTGTGTCTTCCCATCCATGCACGATATAGAGAAATATAAATATATACATACAATGTTTCCTTTTTCTGAGCACATATAATGACCAATTGATTTTATTTTGTGCTAGAACTGAAATCAATCTGCAGAACAAAAGGTAATACAGGACATAATTAAGCCATAAAATATTTATACAGCATAATGACTCTTGTCAACCCCCACACTACTTAACTCTGCTGAAATGCAGAAATGTGTCCAATTGGCATTATAATTGTATTTTTTCATTGTATACATTATTATAGCAATGCAGTTTGCATTAACAGCAGACTTCCTCGGGACCAAAGAAAACCACAGAACTCCACACATTCTCTGCACTGCATAGAGACATATTCAAGTTTATTGATTTGTTTGTAATTTATTTATTTTTCTTTTTTTAGTTTTTTAATTAGAACGTTGGCGACGTGATGTGATTTTTCTTTATCAAGTTAATCGTATAAAGTGTTTACGGTTTAGACCTTATAAAGTGTTAATGTAAATTAAAAATGTTGCATCGGGAGATGTTATTGCCTAGGCGTGTCGCACCAGAAAATAAACTAAATCCATACTAATGAAGCATACTGTAGTCATAATTTTAAATAAAAGTACAAAAACAGTTTAATTATATTTTATTTGGCCTGTCAAACATCCATTTACAATGATTTTGGTCCACCCTTTGCTTTTATAACAGCCTCTACTTTTCTGGGAAGGCTTTCAACTAGATGTTGGAACACAGCTTTTGAGATTTGCTTACATTGAGCCACAAGCTTGCATTTGACATTGCAGATAACCCCCCAGATGTCCGTTTGTGCTGAGGTCAGGGCTCTGTGCAGGCTAGTTAAATTTTCCACTTAAAGTTCAGCAAGGAAATTATGTACTGCTTTCCATTTATGCACCATGGGATATTAAAGAATTGAAACAAGAAAGGGCCTTTCCCAAATTGTTGCCACAAAGCACAAAACTGTTAAGAATGTCATTGCACAATAAAACCCTCAGGTTCACTAGAACTAGGAATCGTAGCTCACAATCTTAAACAGCATCAGATCAGTAATAATTCTCCACCAAACATTACAGCTAGCATTTTGCATTCAATTGAATATCATTCTTTTGGTATTTGCAATTCCCAAGCTTGTCATTCAGACTGCTGGTTAGTAGATCATAATTCGTTACTCCAAAGAAGTGTTGTCCTATGATGACACCCATTAAAAGTCACCTAGAGTAGCCCTTCATTGTGGGTACTTCTACTGTAGATAATAATTTCTTATGTAGATTGAAAATTTTTAATTATTTTTAAATTCTTATGTAGATTGAAAATTTCCAGCACATTTTGCTTTGACCTTGACAGAGGTAGCACTAAAATTTACACTATTCAATTCCAGTAATTTTCTCTTGCCAGCAAATAATCTGTCTTTTGAAAGCAATTGTATGCTGAAAAAATCATACTATACAAGGATTGCTTTAATTTGACAGGAAATTGGACCTTCTGCCACTTGCCCTATTCCCAGCCAATTTACTTAAAGCACCAATACATTATGAATTGCTGGTGCCAAATTGTTACAATTTACGGGGAGTGCATCATTAGACTCAACAAGTTGTTAATTAACTGAACTTATCTTTTTGTAATAAACTGACACCAGAAGGCCAAGTTTCTCAATTCACAAGATATTTATAAGAAAATAATATTTTCCTTGTACAACCCCCAGGTTTAACTAACACCAGTTTAACCATCTCTCTTATATTTCATATATTATGACACACTTTAAAGGGGTTGTTAATTCTTGGAGGCCTTATTTATCAAATTTGTATTTGTGCCAATGTTAGTATAATATGCAAATGTGAATTATGAATACTCATAAATATTAATGGTGTAAGGGTTTAATGGTTCAACAAGTTCAACAAAAAAAAGTGGAAAAAAATACTAATATTGATAAATAACCCCTTTAGTATTGTAACACTTTCTTGGCTGGAATATCCAGGGCCACACTGTAGTGTTAATGGTCTAGATCCCAAGCCTCCACTAAGTGGGAGATTTGCGGGGTTTGTATACGTTAAGTGCCTCTACCCAGGGCTAAAACCAGATATTGGTGGTGTGACAGGGTGTTTGGGAAACACCACTGTCTTAGAGGAAAATGCACATAAAAGAGTTAGTTTAAACTGCATTCTATGTGCTGCAAAGGAATACTCAGTTCAGGTAGGGTTAATATTCCCTCTCAGCAATGTAATTAAGTGGCAGCTGAGAGAGAAGCTACCTGAAAATGTAAAAGGGCTGTGTTCCAGAGAGTTCCAGAGGTTGGAGCCTAAATCACTTGTGGGAAAAGAAAGAGAAAAGGACTGGCAGAGGCTGGTAAGCCAGCAGGGCTGAGTGTGAAGCCCAAATGCTCTGAAGTTCCAGAGGGTGAGAGTCTCCCTTGATGGTGAGCGACCAGAGGGGAGGGGACCCGGGGGACCCCTGAATGTTTTGCAATGTATTTGCTGAACTGTACCCTGAATGTTCTACAGTGAAGTTGTGGAACTGTAACCTGAACATTTTATGCTGCCTTTTGTTGGGAATGCCAAGTGCTTAATAAACCTGTGTTTTGTCCTAAGCCTTGGTGTCCCTGTCTCTAAGCTCCAAATCCTACACTACCTGCCTACCAAACGCTAATTCCCCCAAAAAGTGCATGTGCAGGCCAGTGGCATGTCACAGTGGGCATACAACTCCCTGGGAACTGTGATTATTATCAGTGATTATTGTACCCAATGTAGCAGAAAACCACGCAATTGGGTACAATAATCACTGATATTGCAGTTATACTGTGCTTGGAATGCTAGTGTAGGAGAATTTCCGAAGAGATCCACTGCACGTGTCACGGAGGCGGATGGGTTATCCACAGTCCAGGTCCGGTGTACACGCTGGCAACTCACTACAGGGCTGAAGTCCTATCTATCCTAAAGGGATTACTTCCCTAGCAATAGCTCAGGCAGCTGCTCTAATTCCAGTCACTATAATGGCTGACTGGAAAGGGTTAACTAACTCAGACTGTGATTATGGGGTTTCCTATTAGGGTAAATGTTCTATAGGTGAAATCCCTAGTTTTCTACTCCAACAAATCAGCAGGAACACTCACAGCAGAGAGGAGAAATCTCAGGCTGGCTCTCAGCAGTTCTGTCCAGAGACCATGCTTTCTTCTTTTCTTCATCCGGGAACAGATCTGCCTCACTTTAATTTTGGCTCCAAACCTTCTTCAGAGAGGTCAGAAGCAAATCCTTCTTGCTGATTGGCCAGGCTGTAGCTGGAAACTGTCTCACTGCAGTGCAAGGAGCAGCCATGTTTTTAGTGGCTCCAGATTTAAAGTCACAGGTTATGCATTTAGGGAAAGGGCAAATAAAACTTCCCCATACCTCCCAACATTTTGGAAATAAAAAGAGGGATACAAAAAAGTTGTAGCGCAGCAAAATTTCCACTCCCATTTTTGTGGTCATACCCCCTAGTTACCATGTTCATTTTACAAAATTTGGCACTTTATTAAAGTTTGAACATATTTCTGAATTTTTTTTCTTCAGTTATTACAGTTTTGCTAATGAGGGTGAATTGCCCTTTAAGCTGTGAATCTAACTTTTCCCAAGGGACCTGTTATCATATATTGTTACAATTACTTTGCTTATCTCAAAATTGTAACAAAAGTATCTTATCTTCTGCTGTGGCTGTTCTGGACTCTCTGCCAAAAGCCAATTAAGTTAGAAACTTTGTTTCTTTTTCTGGCTGTTCAGTGCAGTGAAAAACTGGACTTTTCAGTACAAACAAGGGACTGAGGGTGGAGCTATCAAAAGAGGGACTGTCCCTCTAAAAACGGGACAGTTGGGAGACATGCTCCCCTACAGTATGTTATACAATGAGTTCTTAAATTATTTGTCTTCTTCTTCTACTTTTTTAGATATATGTTGCTAACACCATCCGTGAAAAACTATTGTTTGTGAGATTACAGTTTTATTGTTTTGTTACATTGTATTAATTATGTCTGTCTAACCACCCCCTGGTTGCTAGGATAAATTGGACCTTAGCAACAAAATAGCTGCTGAAATTCCACACTGTAGAGCTGCTAAAAAAAATAAATAAAAGCTAAATAATTCATAAAACAAAAATGAAAGACTATTGCACATAATCTTGAAAGCATTTATTTCCCAGAGATAATAGTCCTGCATTTGATGTTTGCTGAAATTGATTGTATTGTATAATTATAATGTAATGAAGCTATTTCCACCAGTTTGCCAAAAAAAAACAGTGATTTATTGCTGGCGGGCCAGCTAGTTGGGACCACATCCCTTTTATGTTTAAGTAATTAATCAAACTCTGCTTGTCTTTGTGGGGTCAGCAGGGCAGCATCTTGAGGGGGTTTACAGCTGTATTACCAAATAGCAGCTTCTTGTGTTTTATTTCCAGTGCATAGTCTGAAGCAACAGACTACATTGTTTATTGCTCAGACAGCATACTCAGTGGGGATTATTAACAAGCTGGCCACAGAACCTAGTTTGTTTGCAATGTTATTATTTGGGAATAAAACCAAGTAATGCTAGTCTTTCATCCTGGAGCAGTTTTTAATGCCAAAATTTCTACCAGTAGATAAATTGCAACAATACTAACATTGAATGGCACTTTAAGGGCTGTTACAATACTCTAGGGGGCTTTACTTACCACACCAAAGTGTGCAAAGTGCAATTTCAGATGTAATCAACATTTTTTACCCACAATGCAATCAGTGCTTCTGAGCGCAGAAGGAGCACATGCTGACATAAGTACCTTTAATGGATGGGATTTTTGCACAACTGACTGCAGTCAACTTAGGTTCAACTGCAACTGTGCTTGCAGTCATATCTGTTTCCTACTCCGTTTGAGTAGCATCACGAAAAGTTACTTCACCTTTGCTGCATGCAAAACTCTGTGTACTGAGTTCTCTTCAACAGTCTTTGGTAGAAATGCCCAAGATTGATGTGTGTATGTTCCTAGGAAAAGGAGGTTAGGAGTTTGTATGGAATAATGTGATTGATTGCCCAGGAAACCTTAGAAGAATCTTTTTAACAAAATCAGTGAAATACTAATTTTAAATTCTAACATCAAAAGCAACCAAACGGGTATTTTGAAATTTTGCATTCCAAACAAAATAGCTGAATACATTTTAGGAATTTACAAGCATTTGTCTAAAATTCCTCAGTAAGATGATTATTAACAAAAGTTAAACTGCATCTTAAAATCTTAAAATAAACCAATTCTATTGCTTCTGATACCCTAAAATGTTTTTATTAAGAAGTTATATTTTATTAAAGTCAATAAGTGATGGATGAATCTGCGGAAACGGCGGAAAAATTCACAAAACGGGGAAAATTTGCAAAATGCCATTTTTATATATGCGACTCCAAATGCATTGAAGTCAATGGGCATCCAAATAATTGACACATGACAGTTTTTATGCGCGCAGCAAATTTTGACGCGCTAGAATTTTTTTTTGTCACTTTGAATTTTCGTGAAAACATTCACAGGTGGCAAACTGTGGAAATTTGCTGCAAATCCATGCTTGTCGAATACATTCACCCATCACTATCCATAAGGAATGGAATTCAATTTAAATGGATTTAAGTTTTCTCATTAATTCAGTACATTTGAACAATATATTGAATTTGGAGTACTTACGTATTTCCTAATATGTGGTTTCTACTTATCTAACACCCTGATTTATAAAGATTCTTTACTATTCTTCTTGCTTAAAGGAGAAGGAACCGCTAAAACTAAGTAAGCCTTATCAGAAAGGTCCACCTAAATATACCAGTAAACCCTTAAAGTAGTGTTGCTCTGAGTCCTCTGTCAAAAGAAACACTGCATTACTTTCCCTCTATTGTGTACACATGGGCTTCTGTATCAGACTTCCTGCCTTCAGCTTTAACCTCCTTACTCCGGGCATGATCATGCTCAGTTTGTACTTCTTTCCCCCTTCCTTCTCTGCTGTAATCTGAGGCCAGAGCTATAAGTGAGCAGGGAGAGACTCAGGCAGGAAGTGATGTCAGATCAAACTAATACTGCAGCTGCTATCCTAAACAAACAGAGAGCTTCTAGAGCTTTTATACTCAGGTATGGTAAAACATTCTACAGAATATTGTATAGTGTTCTAGCTTGCACTATTGCAGCTAATCTAGTGGCAATAAAATGCCTCTGTAGCTTTCCTTCTCCTTTAAGGAGCTTTAATAAATCATAGATTTGTCCATGTAGACAGACTGAAAACTGCACAACTAATGAAGTTAGTCTTAACCACATTACAGCATGAACATTTTTTACTTTCAGTGATGATTTTAAACTAAACTAATCCTCAGTATCTGACTAATTATGTCAGGTACATTCCTGTAATTTACAGCTCGTGGACTGAGTGTTAATAGTTATTCAGTCATACTTTAATGATCTTAATTTAAACGTATATATCTGTGTACACATAGAATTAACAGTGAATAATGCATTTACACATATATTTCAGAATATTACATTACTGGGATTATTTATCAAAGGTTTTTTCTACCTTGAATAATCTCACAACTGGAATGTTTTCTTATTTATGAACAAACCTTGTAAAAAATATTGAATGCAATCGAGGAGAAAACCTCAAATACCTAATTTATTGATTTATATGCTAAAAAAAACCTTAAGTGCCTCTTTCATGCACAAACCACTGTAAAAAAAAATGTTTGTGAATGTACAAAACATCTTCAAATGGTTAAAGGTACATCTGCCATTGACTTTTACATGCCTTCAACAGGTTTTAGCTGGAGTTTTTTTCGGATTCAGGCTTTTAGCAACTTTGTGGTGTTATAAATCTCGAAAAATTAAGGTTTTTTTTTTTCTTTTTGTACTTTTTTTTTACTGAAACTACCCTCGAAAAAAAATCTAATTTTTCAAGAAAACACAACTCTACCTTTGATAAATAACCTCCTTAATGTTAATTAAATATAACAATTATAAAAAAGAAAAAAAATTGCACATGATTGATAATCAAATGTTTCCATTCATTTTCAGTGAGGCTGAAAAATTTCCTGTACTGTGTCACTTCCTATTCATTAGCAAAGTCTACAAGGACCACCTTGATTTATAATAAGATTCTTTTGTTTATCCCTGTTTTTTTACCCAGTAAAGAATATTCCCATTTACTAGATAACCTCGGCAGCATTTCTTTACTGTGCTTCTTTGGCATTTTTTTGCAGTTCTTTTCTTTAATAAATCTCCAACTATTTATGTTTCAGAAAATATTTGTGCCTATTTTTCACTGTTTTTATTGCATTTTTTATTGTTTTTATTGCATTTTTATTGCAAATCTCTACTCTACAAGGGTTTCAATTACTAACAACATACAGTAAATGCCATAGCGATCTTACTGTGGAAGTCCAATATTATTAATGCCTTTCTTTTTTTCAATTATGAATGCAAATGGTAATGGCATGAAATTGGTCTTCATGACCTATTCAGGGTCATATCATATCCTAAGTATAGACTGTGATTTGGTTCTCTGAAAAATATCAGTTTATTGAAAATAAAACTGTCTATGTGGTAGAATCAGCCACTTCAGTGAAAAGGGAGCAAGCAAGTTGATTCACTAAAGACATGAAATTATAACACAGTTCAAGTAAATATAAAAATACACCATTAAATAGTAAAGGTGTACCAAAAAAGGGTTATTTTGGTGACTGAACTCAGGGAAACAGAAAATGGTGCAATTCAGCAACATGACTGCTTTTGGAGCAGAACTACTTTTTTTTTTTTTTTTAATGCAACAGCTTTTCACTAAACAAAACAGTTCTCTAACTCATTTGACTCAAATGATGGCATATCAGTGTCAGCCCTTTTCCAGTCAACTTGCTGAAATATTTTTTATTTACAACTTTGTCAAATGATTTAGAAATTAAAACATATTGCTGTTAAACTATGTATTACACCAGCAAAATGATTTTAACACATAATTCATAGAAATGCAGTGAAAACATCAGGACTTTTATGCAAATAATAAGAATTGTGTATACAAAAATTTAAAATGTAATAACTCTACCTGTATACAACCGGTTGTATAGTGTTGGGTGTTATACTTAAACATAGCATATATCACTGAAAAATGAAGTATTTATATGAAAATATATACGCTACATTATTTATGATGTTTATAGCAATCATAAAAAAAGACATGATAACATTGCATCTAATCAACAATTACAAAGCATTCAAATATTAATAGCTTTTGTTATGTTGACTGTGTCTGATGCTGTCTTTCAGTTAAGCAACATCATTTGCATGTATTGAGCGTCTAATAAGTAAAGTAATAACAAGGACATTGTCTAGTATACCTTAGCAAACCATTTTAAACAGTAGTTTATACCGGAAACTCTAACAAACTTCTATTATATTACCCAATTTTAGGAAGGGTTTGTTTATTAATATTATCATTTATTTATATAGCGCCGACAAGTTACGCAGTGCTCTGCCTTCGTTTATAACAAAGGGGGAACAAATGGTGAATAAAAAAAGGGTTTACAGAGTACAATTGGATTAGTGAGAGTTTACAAACTAAAGGTTAGGGTACAATTGAGACATTTGGATTTTAGAAACAAATTTGTCATTTATGATACAGTAATGACTGATTAAGGTACATTGAATAAGCTTCCCTAAACAGGTGGGTCTTAAAGGAACATTTGAAAGTTTGGAAAGAAGGAGAAAGTCTGACAGCCTGAGGCAGACAGTTCCAGAGAAAAGCAGAGACCAGAGAGAAGTCTTTTAAATGAGCTGAAGTGATGAGAGGAGAAGCAAGGTGAAGGTCAGAAGCAGAGCGAAGGTTGTATGAAGGAGTGTATTTTGAGATCAGAGATGAAATATAGGGAGAGAGTTCACTGTTAAGGGCATTGATATATTAGTGTGAGTAGTGTGAATTTGATTCTAGAGAAGATTGGGAGCCACTGAAGGGATATGCATATGGGAGCAGCTGATGTTGACCTGTGAGATAGATGAATGAGTCTGGCAGCAGCATTAAGAATATATATACTGAAACTTTTGATTCTACATTCCACCCACCACATTATCTGTGCTTCATAACTTGGATATGAGAACGTTTTTCCTTACCACTTAATAAATTCCCATTAACACTGAAAAAAGCTGAGTGACATACAGTAATTTTTCTCTTCCTCAAATGCACTAGAACTTGAGTTCTGAGTATATCTAAATTTAAGCAAGTGGGCTTTAGAAAATAATAAAGAAGACAAGAACACTAGACAGGTCACAGGGCAAACCAAGTTAACAGGGCAGTGTCACTGGGATAACAAACTATTACTGTGTAATCTATGGCCATATGCTGCTGTGAAGAGAATGAATCAATACCCTTATGTGTCCCTAAGCTCTTTATTCAACAGTCTTTTCTAGGGAAAGATTGGATGGAGGTATAGTAGACAACATGATTTGGTTTATTAAACATATCATATGACCTTCAAAATAAATTAATGGAAGAAAAGAAGAAATGGCAGGAAAGATAAAAAAGGGCCCTCATCAAAATGGACACCTGCAGAATTTAGATTACAGTGTACATTATAGATTATAGATTTAAAGCAACCCCATACTTGCATTCATCTCAAGAGGCATACGTTAACATTTAATCTGTAGGGTTGAGCACATCATTTTGTCTTTTACAGTTTCACTGTAAAAATTTTTGTCAAAAAAAGACAGTGTTTTTTTGCACAAAAGAAATAATGCAAGACTCCAATGCAAGGAAAATGTCCACTGGCTTCAATATATGTGGCACAAGAGAAAATGCCCATTGGCAGGAGAAAAACACGAGGCAAGATGTCCAATGACGCCAACATTTTTTCCATGGTTTTGCACATTTTTCTCTACTGAGAAACAGCTCAATTTTATCCATCACTGTTCATCAGCATTATAGTTTTTGTATGTTGTTCTGAACCAGGTTCCACGATGGTTGATATAGTAGGTATTTCTTTCATATTTCACATGTGCATACCTATTATAATTACACATCTGAAATCCAGTTCCAGTTGAAATTCCATACATACTAAATCAGCTAACAGTGGTAACAGTTGTATGAGCTCAGTGAGGGCACACAATGGGTGTCAGTGCTGACGTGATCCTTTATGAGATGCAGTCACACACTCAAGTGTATAGTAATCTCTGAAATCAATGCTGGAGGAGATTGCTATGTTTAAGGGGCAGCTCATATGGCATTTCCACAGTTCAGGGTCAATATCTCTGTAGTGTATTAGTTTGAGAAATGCTGATGCTGAAAATAAATAATCAGACTCTCGTTTGGCAAGAGGTGACATGATTGTAACTGATTGAACCCCTAGCAGAACAGATGTTCACTCTATCCCATAAGAATCTCATTATGAGAAAATCTTGTGCTTTGGTTGCTAATGGACATAAATTTGTGACAGTAACCAGTAGTGAAAGGTGAAATGTTTCTGCTTATTTTAGTGGATGTAGTTCATTTTTTATATATGCTGCCATTTACTGTGCAGTAAAGGCAGTTTAAAAGAGCAAGATTGCCTCTTCTATGCTAAATTGTTCTTAATTTACATGCTTCTTTTTCAAATGTTCAGAAGAAGGTGCTTAAACAGACATTCATTATGGTTTATTGCATTATCAAAACCAGACAATATATTTGCCTTTCTTGGGGAAAATTTACTAAAGGGTAAATTTCACCTTGGAAGTCTTCACCACACTTCACACAACTTTGCCAGATGTTAATTTGCAGCGAATATGCATATTTATCAAAACGTGAAGTTTAATTTCGGCAGATTTTCGTCTCGGAAGACTTTGCCACACTTCCCACAACTTTGTCAGAAGAAAATTTTTCAGTGCAGACATTTCTAAGCGAATTTTTGATAGTCTTACTTTCTTCCTAGCTAATGTATCTTAACTAGTGAATGTTGAATGAAATTGCTGGAAGTGGCCACTTATTAAAAATGTCCAAGGAAGGAAAATAAAGACAAAAGAGATCCTTTATTGTCCTAGACATGCGCCAACCCTAAAACAAATGTGGCATGAGTTTCAAATGGTTAAAAAAAATTTAAATATATGTATTTTTAACAGTTACAACTTTTAAACATAATCCCACATTAAAATATGGAAAAAAAAACGCCAGCGTTTTGTCTTTTTTGGCTTACAGGATATGATGTCACTGACATAAGATTGTTGAGGATGTAGCTTCATATTATGAATTCACCAGGTATAACCTGGTTAAACAGACTCTCACGCAAAGGTTAACGGATTGAAAAGTAACGATCGTTCGTCTGATCGAAAATTTGCCTGAGCTTTTTTCTCTAGTGAATTGTCCTCTTCTCCTTTTAGTAAATTGGCTATGTCCCTGAGAATTGCCATTTTGGTGAATTTTCACTAGAAAAGCCCACTTCGTCCTTTAGTAAATTTGCCCCTTCGATTCTAACTAAATATAGGGCTCAGTCCTGCACTAGTCTTGGTCCCCTACTGGGATTTGTGGAAAAAAAAATTACCTTCTGGGGTTTCTTTTTCTAACGCAACACATAACTACTCTCTTGTTTATTGTTCTGCTTTGATGAGCCACTCCAGCCGTTTTCAATATACTAATTATTCTCCAACTGAGAATATTGAGGAGGAATTAACCCTCTTAGAACTATTGTAAAAGATGAACTAGTGTGAAAATCATTTCCCTTCAAAGTCTTCCCCGTTACAATCTGACAACATATATTGTTTCTAATTTTAGTTTATGTATCACAAATGATAAATTCATAATGTCTAAGCCTGTGCCATAGCACAAGGGGCACTACGTCCTGTTCAAAGTCAACCTGGTTCTTTATACAGCAGGCTGACGATGGTAGTAGAAAACAAAATGTCATATGTTGGTACCAGCAAAGCCTAGAATAGGAGTGTAGAGATATAACAAATCATTACTCTTTATAGCCACACCAAGAGTTTGTTTAACCCAAGGTTAAAATAGATTGCATAATGAGAATAATGCTGTATGTCATGCTTATTGGACCTGAGGTTTGGTCTACCATGATCATAATATAATAATCATAATATAATATACAGGGGCAGATTTACATAGGGTCGCATATCGACGGTCAATTAACCCTTGATATTCGACTGCCGAATGTAAATCCTTCGACTTCGAATATCGAAGTATCATCATCATTTATTTATATAGCGCTGTCAAGATACGCAGTGCTTTAAATATTTACCGCAAGTAGTTCGATCGAACAATCAAACGAAAAATCGAACGTTCAAACGATTTTTCTTCGACCAAAAAATTGATAGGAAGCCTACTACTTCGTAGTCGAAGGTCGAAGTAGCCAATTCGATGGTCAAAGTAGCCAAAAAAAACATTCCAAATTCGAATGTTTTTTTATTCTATTCCTTCACTCGAGCTAAGTAAATGGGCCCCACAGTGTAGGAAGGTAATTATTCACAGGTGTATATTTGCTGGCTGGGGCTTAAAACTCCGCTGATTTCTCACTAGAGCTCCTGAGCTAAAGGTAAGTGCACAATGGTGTTACTACTGGTTGCAGGAGGACTTAATTCGAAATGCACTACAAACTTAGAATGCTCACAACTAGTGTAGGACTCATGTACAATGAGGGGCATTAACGTGGCATGCAAGCTTACATATTTTGGCCAAAGTGTGGTACTAACACCTCATTTTTTGTAATAATTATTTTTAAAGGCAACCTTTTCTTTTTATGTACAAATATTGTTTATAGCAGCTGGTCAATTACAGATTTTGGGTTAGACTGAGCGACGGCACACGGGTGTTTATAGCAGCTGGTCAACGCCACAGTGTGGGTTAGATCGAGCGCTGTTTTTTTTTCTGTATTTTGTGTAAAAATATTTTGCATTTATTACATGCACTTCATTATTTAGGCATGTGGTCCAATGCAATCTGCTGATTTGTTGTTTTGCAGTTCCACTGGCCAAATCTCAATGTCATTTTCTCTAATGTGACTGACATTTGTTTCACACTATTTGGGAATACAGATCTGCTTAGATAAGACAAGTAATGTCATCTAATAGTCTCCACAGACTGAAATACACCTCTTTTGTTCAAGAAAACAGACAAATGTTTAGGATTATGGTGAGTAGGCAATCTGTCTTTCCAACTAAACAGCAGGAAATAAATATGGAAATAAAAAGTAAGCAGGTGCAATTCCTCTCAATGGGACTGTGAACTCATAGGAAAGACCTACATATTATGTTTATAGAGGAAAGAAGGAAATTATAGATTTGAAGGGCAACACCGAAAGACACAAACTATTCAGTAGATGATTTACAGGTAGAAAAATGCAAACATCTGTATTTACTTTTAGCTTAAGCATACATGTAGAAAAGAAACCTATGCTTTAATTTATTGGTTTAATGTTCCAACATCAAACAATGTGACTAGCATACATCAAACTTTTCTAACAGAAATGACATTCCTCAATGTTTAGGAAGTCCTGAAGGTTCTAAAAATAGTCCCAAAAAGGCAGATGATAAAAAGAATATGCTGTGAATATGCATACAATTTCAATGTTTAATGTTTGCAGAGGTGCTAATTAAATGCAGCTAGGTCCATGGAAAAGGCGAGAAAATGTTCCAGAAGTTTACATCACAAAGTGTACTTTGGCACATGTCTATTTTTTTAATATCCATAAATATAGGTACAACTCTAATTATATGGAAACACACCAAACAGGAGCATGTGTAGAATAAGGAAACCTGAGAATTAAAGGATATATATATGTGGCATCTGAGAGAATGTCTTTACACCTCAGTGGGGTGAACATAGCATGGGTTAACTTGTTGATGGAAGGTTTATATTCTGCATCATGAGAATAGCTTGGTAAAGAAAAAAAAAATAAATTAAAATTTTAAACCAAACTGTAAAGCTTCATAGATTTATACAAAAAGGGCTTTCTTCTAACGATGCTCAGTGTACAATTTTAGATATAGATGTTACATGGACCATTTATTTAAAAAAAAATGGTTTTGCTAAAATTATTATATATAACTGCAAAAGTTCAGTTTTTGGATGGAAATTGTCCACCATAACGTGCACCCAGTGCACCAATATATACACAAATTAGCAACAATCTTCCAAAATCACATGCATATTTTCCCCCCTCAATCATATCCAAATCAGCAAGATTTTTTAAAAATGTCCTTTTTTTCCATCAATCCAGCATCAAAACTCCATTTTACAAGCATTCTGGATAACAAGTCCAATACCTGTATATTGATGCTCACTGTAAGTTGCTAATAGTGTGAATCATTTGTTATTTGCTTTTGCATTCATACGTGTACCATAGATTGTATTATGAGCTTCGAAACTGTTATTGAAATAGAATCGAAATTCAGTTTATTCTAATTTCAGGAGTTGGTTAACTGCAGAGAAAATAGAAGCATATTTTGATAAATATATATTTAATATAGCCATATTTTGTTTACAGAAATTATTTTTCTGATAACAATAGTCTGCAGAGAAATGTATTATATTTTATATAAATATAGAAGGTCTCATTTACCAATAATGCAGTTCTGGAGCACTAAAGGGGCAAAATTGTATAGGATCCATAGACCGAGCAAATGCATTTGTAGCAGGTGCAAGCTGTGCTCTGCAACATGTAGCACTCGGCTCTCACAGCTTCATTTGAGCCATGTACTTTAAGAATGCCTATGTGTACAGGGCACCCCCGTTGCCTTTTGTCCCCAGCACTCGACAACTTCATTTTCTGAATGTGCAAGCTAGGGCTATTCAAGAGAATGAACATGTGAGGCACAAATGACAGCATTTCAGGGAGCAGACAACAAATTTCACTGGAGAAAAGAGTAATGTACAAATAACAATGCATAGGTACACATCCTGCACCAGGGCTCAGAAGAGGGAAGTTACGTTACTGATTTTTTTCCCTTTTTTTTTTGTAAATGAGAACGAGAGTATCCTAAAAGGATTTTATCAAAGACACAAATATAACAAATTCAGACACTCCAAGAAATCAAATTGTATTTTTTTTCATTAGAATAAAGCTTTCTTTTTGGCATATGTCCTAAAGTTACATTTAAGTATCCTGCCCACAGATTAAGGATTAAACCCAAGATTATAGGGGGGGGGGGGGTGAGCATCCGCAGCCCCTCTTATGAAGGGTGTCCTAATTTTGCAGAACAAGCAACATCTGAAATGTGGAGCTGCCTTATAAAAATAAATTCTAATCAAAGCTGTGATGAAACTAAATCAACCCACCATTTTAGAGATGCTGCCTGAGGCAGTGTTCAGCTGTCAGTCACAAAGCATTGATATCTGGACACGGTTATATGATTAGATTACATTATTGTTTAAAAATAACTAAAAATAACTTTTCCAAGCAATGTCATGTTTGTGACTTAACCCCTTCCCTACTTTATGGCTGATTGGAAATGAATAATAATTAAATGATCCTCTGGACACCCTTTAACCCATGGGCTGTGCCATTAATTTCTTTTATCAGAAATCCTGATACTGTGGTACTGAGGTCAATCAACATTAATCCTACAGCTTTGTGAAGCAGTTTTGAAATGAGTTTTTACACCTGACCAATATTAAAAATTAAAAGATAAAAATGTGAATTAAAAT
This sequence comes from Xenopus laevis, assembly GCF_017654675.1. Taxonomy (NCBI): domain Eukaryota; kingdom Metazoa; phylum Chordata; class Amphibia; order Anura; family Pipidae; genus Xenopus; species Xenopus laevis. The sequence goes on along the minus strand of NC_054373.1, from coordinate 75,687,704 downwards.
GACTGAATTAGTGTTACACTGAATTAGTGTTCTCTAGTCTATGCTAAAAAAAATAAACTGCAATTGCACCAGCTTTTTTGAGAGTGATTTCTGATTTAATGACAGAGAATCCTATTGTGCACAAAACCTTGGAACTGGCTCATGGGTTTTAAAATCCTTTCAAGTTTAAAACCCACTAGATGCTACTCATGTGTATTACATGAGAATTTGTAAATATGATTACTTCAGATTCATAAAATAGGCTTGATGTGGCTTTTAATTAAGAGTCCCTTATTCTGGAACCTATAAAAATACTGTTGAAAATTATTAAAAATTTTATAAATTCCTGTGGCCACCACTGCAAAAGGCTGGAGTGCTAATCAGTTTATACTGATCCAATAACTAAACCATTTCACCAGGGAGAAATGTGCTGCAATAAATCTGTGTACTAGTTATACCTTTGGTAAAAAGGTGTGCATGTTTTTTTTTTTGTTTGTTTAGAAAATTTTCCCATAATCCATTTTCAATCGGCCAATTTCCTTCAACAGTAAATGTACAATATTATTTCTACAGATGAATGAAACATTTAACATAAGATATTTTACTTTGTTGTATCTGCCGTGCTGACTAAATAGACATGATCACAGTACATTGACATTTTCTTTTTATTCATGTATCCACTATATACTACGTTTTTTTGCAAGTTAATCATTTTCTTATAATGTCATAGACTGAAATGTATTACCTATGTACAAATCCCTGCAATTTAAGCTCTGCTGCAAGAAAATGTAATTTAGATATGGCTTGGGTTTGAAGATAGGCAAACAAAGATAGGTCTGTGACACACACCAAAGCAGCTGCCTTCAAATCCCACATGATAACACCTGGATTATATTTAAGGCCATGCGGCATTTATTGTAGGGGCTGTGAATAATTGTCAGATGTCAGAAAGGTTTCTGTAACATGTGCTATTTTGTGTTCACAAACAAAAAAGATAAAACTGGTCTAGAGAATCTATTTTTCTATGCTTCAGACACAGGGATTAAATGACAATAAGGAGTGCTCAGGGGGCTGTCCACAGTTCTGAAACCTTAAATAAAGTTCCTTCCTGTTTTTCCTCTTACTGTGGTGCAAAACTATTAAATATGAGCACTGGTCTGGGGTACAAAGTTAGCAATTGTAATCAATAAGGGTGCCTTGCAAATAGGTGCTAGTGACTTACACTTGCCTGCATTGTAAAACTGTAAAGACAAAATAAATAAATTCCTGAAACCCTCAGTGTTCAAGTAAAACATACAGACATTGCCTGAAAACAAAAGAACTGCTAAAAATCAATTTGTTAATTAAAGGGGTTGTTCACCTTTAAATTTAACTTTTAGTATGATGTAAAGAGTGGCATTCTGAGACAATTTGCAATTGGTTATTTGTGGTTTTTGTGTTACTTAACTTTTTATTTAGTGACTCTCCAGTTTCCCTAGCAAACATAAATTGATTTGATTAAGAGACTGCAATATGAATAGGAGAGCTCCTGAATAGAAAGATGAGCAATAAAAAGTAGCAATAACAATACATTTGTAGCCTTACAGAGCATTTGTTTTTAAGATGGGGTCAGTGACCCCCATTTGAAAGCTGGAAAGAGTCAGAAGAAGGCAGCAAATAATTTAAAAAGTATTAAAAAAAAAAATTAAGTCCAATTGAAAAGTTGTTTTGAATCTGCCATTCTACACCATATTTAAAGTTAAATTAAAGGTGAACCACCCCTTTAAATAGCTATAATCATTGAACATATTCAGCATTGAGTCTGATTTTCTTAGCACATTAATTTATAAAATGAGTATTAAATATTTAAGCCTTTTAGGGGCAGATTTATCAAAGGTTGAGGTGAATTTTCGAATTTAAAAAATTCTAATTTCAAGCTATTTTTTGTGTACTTTGACAAGGGAATAGTCCAAATTCGATTACAAAAATCTAAATTTATCATGTACTGTCTCTTTAAAAATTTGGCTTCGACCATTTGCCATCTAAAACCTGTCAAATTGCTGTTTTAGCCTATGGGGGACCTCCTAGAACCTATTTGGAGTCAATTGTGGACTTTGAAATATCTAAGGTTTTTTTGGGGAAAAACTTTGATTCAAATTCCATCGAATATGCTATTACTTCAATTCTTACAATTCGAATTCAGTCGAATACGGAACTATTCGATCGAAAACGGACCTATTCGGCCAAAAAAAATTAGATTTTGTTTCGGCTGTTTTTTTTTTATTTCGAATTTCGCAGTTTTTGAAATTTGACCCTTGATAAATATGCCCCTTAGTGTCAGTGTTTGGTATACAGATATTAAGCAATTAACCCCCATATGTAATTAAAGGCATTCAGTTTGCCTAGGAGCAGTAAACCACAGCAATCAATAAGATGTTTGCTTTTAAACAAATGACCAGTAAAGTCCAATGCCTGATTGGTTGCTATGGGTTACTGCTCCTGGGCAAACATAGTGTCTTTTATTATATAACCCCCTAATTGTTTAAAATGGAATCTATTGAAGATGGCCTTCCCATGGTTCGGAGCCTTCTAGATAAAAAATTCTAGATAAGGGATCCCATGCCTGTACTTTCGTTTATATCTACTTTTGGCTTTATCTTTTTTTATAAACTAATTTTGCTATCATTAACTATAATAAAAGTTGTGAAAACATCTGTGTTAGAAAAATGTTGGGGGGTGAACAGAGGTTTACTAACCTAGTAAGGATCTTTGACATCCCATTATTCATAATAACTCTTGTCTCTTTGATGTTTTCTTGTTGTATAACAAGACATCAAAGACAGCACTGACAGCTTTTGTCTAATCTTCATGGTGGATTGAAAGTCTTGCTCAGAAACACATTAGTGAGATGCAAAAGCACGCACAGTGCACAGAAAACGCTGCCAGCTGTCTGTGCCCAGTGGACTCTGGCAAACTCGTTCCCAAGGGTCCTCTGTCGATAGAGTTTTGATGCATGGTCATAAGACAAGACAAGCTGTTCTACCTTGACAATTGTTGTAAAGATTAGAATGTTTTTTAGAGGGAAGGAAATACCACTGTCATCAGTATTATGGATTATATCTTTTAAAAGCTCAAGGGTAAAAGCAGGAATTTTTCCAGAATACAAATGCATACAATATAAAGAATGCACCTGAGAAGCTTTGCATCTTGCATGGTTAAATGCATTGTGTGGTGTTTGTTGAGAACAGCAGGAAAATATATATAACTCTATGGAATTAACAGGAATGCAAGGCTAAGTATGCACACTGAAATATTTTGATGGATGCATTACTATAATCAGAATCATTTCTAAATCAGCATACTAATTAATATAGAAATGATGTGACTGAAGGTCTGAGCTGGATAACTATATTTTTTTTAGAACTAATGGTCTTATTCTCTTTAGCATGTCCAAGTACATGCAAAATATTTCAGGCACAACGACTGTCATGCGGAGCTTATATTCTACACTATTTAATGTCATCTTGGATAAAACATTTCTAAAAAGAAATTGATTTCACAAGGTTGGACATCATTTTTTGAGTAAAAGAAGAAAATATTAAAGCTATCATGGGGCTACATGAGATACAACTGTGGTGAGGATCTTTGCTAAGCCCCTGAAAAACAATATTTGGAAATGCTTAAAAATAACACTGTGAGCCAGAGATCTGATACTAATACAAGAGCCCCGTGATACAAGCTTGTTTCTGATGGGACCAAACATAGAAAAATAGCCATAATTAACAGTGGCAACATGAAACATTAATGTACCAAACCAAAGACTATGGACAACAATCTTTAGTATCTTTCACTTCACATATTTTAATACTTACATATCACAAGCTTCTAACATTTATGTATTTGGCAGTACAGGCTGCTCATTTGTTATCCCCTAGATGCACATGCACCTAACAATAATATTTAGCATGAAACAGATGACAGAAAATGTATAAAAATTCCAGTATTTCCAATTCAATTTGATCATCACTCTGTTCTTATATTGACAATTCATAATTACATAATTTATATATATATATATATATATATATATATATATATATATATATATATATATATACACATTCTATTGCAGCTGATTGCTTTGGGGTTATATAAAAATCATACAATAAGCACACTGTCTGTAGCTAAGTCAATCCCGAATTTATATTTGTATGTATAACTTTATTTGTAAAGCGCTGTTAAGGAGTCACAGCGATGTACAGTGCATAAAAGTACAATATATATATATAATACACAAAAGCCATGAATATCCTGTAAATTATATCCTTATAAGCAGTGAGTAGTGATATCATCAGTTATAAACGGTGAGTAGTGATGTAATTTTTGTCACATGACTAAAATTAGTGTATTATAATTAATAAAGTACCCCCAGTTGTAAAATATGAGGATATTATAAGTTACCTCGGAGTTCCATGACCTGTATAAAAACACTCGGCCTTGGGCCTCGTGTTTTTATATGGTCATGAAACTCCGAGGTAACTTATAATATCCTTATATTTTACAAGAGGGGGTACTTTATTCACTATATATATATATATATATATATATATATATATATATATAAATATAAATATATAATATATAAAAGTGTATATATATATATATATATATATATATATATATATATATATATATAAACGTATACACAGGGAAGACAAATCACATAATAAATATATACAGAATCATATCAGGACAAGGAGCTTAAATGCTATGTGGTAAGAGACGTGGCGGGAAGGAGGTCCCTGCCCAATCTGAAGAGATTGAGAGAGGATTCCTTACGGAGGAATTCAGGGATGGGGTTCCAGAGGTAAGGAGCAGCAAGATAGAAGGGTTTGATACGAAAGGTGGCAGTGGATGTGGATGGTGTGAAGAGAAGGTGGCTCTGAGAAGAGCGGATAAGACGACTAGGAACATATAGTGAAACAAGAGAGGAAATGCAATGAGGAGCAGAGGAGGGAAGGGCTTTGAATGTTAGTAAAAGGGTTTTATATGTTATCATTTGCTTAACAGGCAGCCACTCTAAGGATTTTAGTTGGGGTTGAGCAGGCTCCCTTTTAGGAGAGAGCAGGAGGATCCTGGTAACATTGATAACATTAACATTGATTGGAGGTGAGAGAGATGGAAGTCAGGAAGAGCGGTGAGGAGGAGATTGCAATAGTCTAAACGGGATAAGATTAGGGCATGGATTAGTGTTTTGGCTGTGTTTTGTGAAAGAAACGGGGATATCTTTGCTGTATTACGGAGGAAGAAATTACAGGTTTTGGCAGTATTATAAATATGATTAGAAAAGGAGAGGGACTGGTCAAAGATGACCCCCAAGCACGCGTTGAGTTAACCAGGTTAATGGTCAGTAAAATAATCGTTAATAATTATTCAAATCCCTAAATTAGCATTGCCCAATTCCATACTAAACATTCCTCTATATAAAAGTTCAATGCATCCTCTATAAATATTGCTCTTTTTACTAATAGAGTGCTCTAATAAAAACACAAATAAATATTTAAAAATATTGTTGGGTAAGGTTAGGACGACATTTGCTTCACAGAGAAGCAAAATTGGATATGGTCAATATATAGTTAATCTCATGATTTTTACAGGATTCTGGCAATAGACAATATCTATCTAGGAGATTGTGTAATAAAATCAGGTGAAAATGATATAAAACCAAGACCATACACTTAGAAAAAAAGCAAAACTTTGACAAATTAATTATAGCTCCTCTTTCTTCCTCAAATGCAATAAACATAATCGTAATTAAAGTAAATTACACAGCAACTTTAGAATCTCTCTTTGATTAATAGCGTATGCAGCAGTGTGGAAAGGAGAAACAATAGTTTATCTCACAAAATAGTCAGAGACTATTTTCATTTTCAATTCGACCCTTGATAAATCTGACCCTTGGTGTAATGTTATATGAAACTAAATTCTTGATGGCCATAGGATTTACAGTTTTAGTGACTATTTACATTTAAGGGAAGATACCAGGGCATCTTTTGTCAGTTAAAAGCAACGGAGCTATAGCAATGAGCTGAGTAATTCAAAAAATGTGCTGGATATCTGAAAACATGGGGATGAAAACATGGACACAAGAGGTTATTTACTACCCAAACCACTGACTCTGATGTGGATAAATAACCTCTCTAACTCTAACATGGTATTCTTTGCAGAGGCCATTCTAAAAGAACTGTATATTGCTAGCGTTTAGCATACTACTGCTCCTAATGGATAAAATATTGAGTTTTCAGTGCTGGACCTAAAAAGTAATAGCATGCTAAACATTGTATCGATTAGTTTACTTAAAATATCTCTTTCTCTTTGGCATGTGTTAAAAATGCCCATAAGAAGTGATGAATTATTTATTATTTCATAACTGTAGGGGAATTCTCAATCTAAATCCAAAAGAAAAAATCATTGCAGAAACTCACATTAGGTTGAGGGAAAGTAAATCAAGTGCAGGTTTATACATATTCTGTGAAATTAGCCTTTATAAGTCTTTATAATATGTGAATATGGTTATGGTATGCAATTGGCGTTGCTAGAACTGTTGACTGATGATTGCATGACTGTCACAAACTCCAGATTTGGAGCCGGTCAAAGAACATTTATTGCCAAATAAATGTTTCTATACACTGCTAACTAAGTGTAATAAAAGTCTTACATGAAAAAATAATTTACATAAAGAACAAAAAATTGCATTTCACAATGTAGTATTCACTAGTCCATTAAATTGTGAAATGTAGTTACAAATGCTGCATTTTAAGGCCTATTTAATGGTAGCATATTCTTTATGATGAATAAACTCTTTCAGTAAGTGGTTTAATTACATACACTGCACCCTGGTGCAAACTATAAAATTTGCAATCTTTTGTCAACTGGTGAATGAGGTCACTAAATACTTCACAAAAACTACATAAATTCATGCAAAGGAAAAATTGGATGAGCAGAGGAACAATTTTTTGCATTGGGAATAATTTTCCATTAAAGGAGAAAAAAGGTCCTTTTTATTTGTGGTGCCAAAAGAGATTGCATTTTCTTACCTGACACCCCAGGTTGGTGTACCTATCAGGAGAAAACTGCATCGGCCCATGATTCTTCCAGCAAGAGCCATGGAGCAATCATTTTTCTGCTTCATCTTTCTTCAAATTTCCCAGGGCAGACACATGCACAGTAGAACAAAATAGCTGTCTTTTTTAACGTTTGGCTCTGTACATGCACAGCCATTAGAAGGAAGAATAAGCCAGAAAATGATTGCCCCGTGGTGCTTGCTGGTGCAGTTTTTTCCTGATAAGAGCACCAGCATGGGTTGTCTAGTAAGTAAATTTGATCACATGAAGGTGTCTAACTTTTCGGACCAAGTAAAAAGGGGTTCTCAACCAATTTTTCCTTTGCATGAATGTAGTTTTTGTGATCCCCCTCCAAACATCCACTAGAATATAAAACAGATCTTGTTTGTTAATAAAAGGATTTTGACTGAATTGTAGTCCTTGATTGTTGGTGCTTTTGTTGATGCTGCATAATTTCATCAGTGCATTTACGCCTAACAACTATTTAATTAAATGTTCACTGATCAAAACTAATAGCTGATTGGCTGTCATGGGTAATTCTGGTGGTGTATTGTAGCACTTGCACAAGTAATTAAAAACCCTAAATATAAAAATGCAGGGTAGAACTGCTGTAACAAATAACACTGTAAATAAATAAGATTTTCACTTATTTGTGTATGCAATACATTTTTGGAAGAAAACAAACCAACATGAAAAAAATTGAGCCTAATTCATTTAGTTGTATCTGCCATAAAAAAAATATGGATTACTTTTCTGAATAACATTCTTTTATTTTCCTTACTTTTCTTGTTTGGATTTTCTATGTAGTACTGAACTTATATACCCTGAGAATTGTAGAGGTTAAAATTTCCTCATGCGCAATGGACAAAGTCTGACACAGTCCTGTATCCAATTAACAGTGATTTACTAATCAAGTCTAGTTATAAAAATAAAAAAAATATCTTGTATGTTGCTATGAGTTACCAGATTTTTGCATATTTTCTCTGTGTTTCTGCTTAATACAGTAGTAAGTAATGTTTTCATAGTTTAAATAAAATCTAAAATTGTGTACACATTATTTTTGAGCATGTTGTCTCTGCTCCATAAAGTTTACAGTTGTTTTGAATGTACGGTAGCTTGGACTATAAGAAATTCTATATAAGAGGGCAATTAGCCAAATACACTTTTGCTCCTAATGCTCCAGTATTGACCATCAAAAATAGAAAACTATTTGTCCAACCTATCACACATAGACTGGTTTATGTGGATAATGGTCAGCATAATATAGGATGTTGCTGCAGGATGGCCGAATCTATCCCGTTTCGGTGAAAAGTTTGTGAAACGGCAAGAAATTCACTCAACGCATTGAAGTCAATGGGTGTCAAAATAATCTTGACGTGCGACAATTTAGAAACGAGCAACAATTTTTACACGTGTGACTCTTTTGTCCAAATTTATTAAAGCCAATGGACGTGAATAATTTTGCCATCTTCACCAATTTTTATGCACATGCCAATTTTGAAGCGCAACAATTTTTTTGTCACAATTAATTTTTGTATTCATGGACGACAAAATATGGAAATTCAATGCAAATCCATACCAGGTGAATTAATCGCCCATCAGTAGAGTGATCTAAGAGACCTTCAAGCTTGAGCTCCAGTGGAACTAATAGTTTAGTTGTCTCTGTTTAAATCAAAGACCACTAAAACATTTCCATGTCTTTCTTTATTCAAAAGGATAAAGAAGAGCAAAGGAACCAGGGAAAAGGAATGTTACTTGTTTATCATAATATAGTTCATTTATGCAGGGGCAATGGTAAACAAAAATAGAGTAACTTCTTTAATGAATTGTAAATTCATAAACAAAAGCAATGAATAATGCTGAGTATCTATCTTATCAATACATGGGAACTACTATGATAAGCACTAATGAGTTCACTTTAAAGTTCTTGTCAACATTCTACTAATGGACCTATGAGAAGATACAAAGTCCTGGCACCAATTACAGCCTGTCAGCTTGTGTGGAATTAATTTCAAGATGAGTCATTCCGGAGCAAAGCCTTCCCCTGTTTCATCTGAAAATGTCTTAATCTCCGATCTGCAGAGACACTTTGAATGCAGAAAGCCAAATTAAATACTAAACTGCTAATCAGGACATTCTAAATCCTCTATCGATAAGGAGGAAGAAAGAAGAATATAGGCTAGATGTTAAGAGTGCACATACGTTTCCTGCTGTATTTTGATGTGGAATTGTCCTTTGGAAGTCACTTAACGTTCTATTCACCGAGGTAAACTTCAGCATCAAATCTGGATATTTCAGAAGGTGATCTAGCAAGCTGGCTTTTTTATTTCACCTTCAGTGATGTGAAGGACTTTGCCTTATAATGGAATTATCAATGTTAATGGGTTTCTAAAAATGCTTACTGCCTTCAAGGAAAGCCCAAGACATTATTTTCACCTATCATTTCAGCTAAGGAGTTTATTTTCCTGAGAGGTTTCACTAATCACTTACTTTATCTACACAGTATTCTATATTTATCAAGAACCTGTAGTGTCATGGAAAAATATTATGGGACACAGTTTTTAGTTTTCCCTCAGATAACTAAAGTTTGAAATACTATGCAGTAGAGAAGAATTCCTTTAAAAAAACAATAATGCATTCAGCTCTCTATAAATATTCATCCAAATATGTAATGTTTATTTTTTTTAAAAAAAACTATAAAAAAATAGGAAAGAATTTCTAATACACCATTGAGTAATCATTGGTCTAACATTAAAGACCTATGTCCTAAAATCTTCCAACAAAGTAACAGCTGTGTACCAATTAGTTTAAAGTTCTAACAATTGATAGAATTCATGAAGGAGAAGTGTTCCTTTTGAAACAGCAGACATCCTTTTAAATATATTAGTTATGCAGTGACTCTTTACAGAACAATTAATGAAAAAAATTCAGTTTTTCATATTCTGTACTTAACTAGAAAAATACAGTTGCATTGAATAGGAATAGGTCTTCTGGCACCCAGGTGTAAAGGAACCAAATCCCCTGGGAGTGAGTTTTTTTGAGTAGCACTTGTGTTACCTTGATAGTACATGAGATCCTTAAACCCAATTATATAACACCAGGTGGATGAAATTTGTAACTATAGGTAAGCAGCTAAGCATACCTTCATAGTCTATCTAAATATTATCATAGTTGCAATTTTTAAAGAATGTAATGTCTGTGAAGCACAGATACATATATAGTGATCAGTGGTGGGCGAATAAATTTGTCAGTCATGGATTTGTGATGAATTTTCATGTTTCACCACCCATGAATGTTTTCTGAAACTGCGTCAAAAATTCACTGTGGAAAAACCTGTGCAACAAAAAAAAAATTGTCACTCGTCAAAATTGACGCTCGCATAAAAATTGTCAAGTGTCAAAATTATTCAGACACCCATTGACTTAATGAATTTGGACAAAATAGTCGCGCAAATAAAAATTGTCGCTCACGTCAAAAAAGAACTTCAATACGTTTCACAAATTTTTATGCCATTTCGCATGAACAGATTCACCCATCACTAATAGTGATATGACACTATAACTAAGATGGGGTTCTCCATTTCACCAGTTACACACAGTACCTGACTCTTACTCCCAGAAAGGACCCTTACAAAACTAATGGAGGCTGTTTAAAGGACTATGGTATGCTCTACTTAATTTATACCTAAGTAACATTTAGTTTGTGTTCACTAACATTGGATATAAATATCACTGATGATGTTTCCCATAGCAAACAGAAATTTGATTTGAACAGTCACCTACAAATTAAAAACAAAAGCGATGATCTGATTAATTGTGATATTTATCTATAATGTTAGTATAAATGCCCCATAACAAACAATCAACAAATATTAAATAATTAGCACATACGACATTAATAATAGAACAGGACTCAAATAATAGGCAATGTCTTACTCATGAGACAGTCCTGTAACCTTTAGTTGAATCTCCATTACCCTTATTTCTATGAGCTGCCATTCCTAGACTTGTGAATCTGCCATCAAATTACTAACTTTGCTTCAATCATAAACAGAGATGAAGGCTGCTCAGCTGCATGGCCAACACTGCCTAATGCTCCTACAGTACTTCAGAACCAAATTTACCCTTTATCAATCTAAATCTTTCTCACCTTTACATAGTCTTCCTAACAGACATACCTGTTCCAAAGTTCACAAATCTACCCTCCATCCAAAACACAATTAAAGGCCTCTCTCTTTCTATGTATATTCATGCAGGATATAGGGCTACCAAAAACTGTCCCACTATTGTAACCTCCACAACGACTTTTCCTGCATGTAGGTGCCTAGTCATTTTTAGGGCAACATTACCATATACCATACACCATTACCATATACCATAAAATACAATGAAACTAAGTTTAAGAACAAACTGGACTTCTGGGTGACCCAAAAAAACTGAATTGCACTCTAGCCCCATTTACTCTAGACATCTATTTACTGCTGCTGATTGTACAGTAAGTCCACATACTAATATGCCATCACTGTGCTAACCCCTCTGATGACATTGGCCCTGCATGGCTCCCTCCAGTGAAGTTTTGCAATGCCCCAATGTCGCCAGACTGACCAGGTGTGTATTTAACACCCAGTCTTGAGCTGGGTCGGATAGGGGTGTTAGGGTCAATATGGGTCATCAGTTGCTGACATGCACATGACAACTTCAAATGCAATACAAGATAATTATATTTTAAACTATAAATATGGTAAAAAAGATAATTTGAACTTATTTTGTTCATAGCAGTAGGTTGTGACATTACATTAAAAGATAGAATTTAATTTATTTGCAAGGGTCTTTTATATATATATATATATATATATATATATATATATATATATATATATATATATATATATATATATATATATATATATATATATATATATATATATATATATATATATATGTATATATATATATATATATATATATATATATATATATATATATATATATATATATATATATATATATATATATATATATATATAATTTGGTGTGACAACCCCAACTACTTATAATAACTAGAACATGTTTTTATTGTATAATCTTTGAAAATGTTTGAATAAATAAAATAGCACAGCATCCATTACTAAGGGGAAGATTTATCAAAGTGTGGAATTAGAACTCACCACAGTAAAATTCTGCCATTCTTTATTCATTCCTATTGGATTTTTAGATTATTTCCTAATTTTACTTTGCAAAATGCCCTTGTTTGCAACTGAATCCAGTTGGAAAAGATATACCAATCTCTGCATTTACTCATTTTTTGCTTTAGTAAACCAGAATGTACATCACCATTTTGTGTCCACAAATCTCATGATCCAGATTGCAACCCTAGCAGTTAACCTGCAGTTGTAGATGTGCTTCAAAGAATACCGTTATGCTAAGTCTACTTTTAAATTTCTTTCCAGAGTTTGATATGAAATGTTCTAAAGAACCAGAAGGGCGTTTGCAAATAACATTTTTATTGACTTTTGTATGTACAACTTGAAAGACAAATAAGTCTGCAGCGATTCAGAAAAGCTCTGCTGACAATATTGGAACCAATGTGCTAGACAATGTATGATGGCCTCATTGAAATTCAGCCCTGTTTCCTGGCTGGGTTAGATGATTTTCATATGCAGAATGCAGAAGATATAAGATGAACAGAAGATATGAAATATGTCAAGTCAAGAATCAAGTCAAGAGTGAGTTTATTGTCATTTCATCCATATACATTTGTACAGTACACAGTAAAATGAAACAACGTTCCTCTAGGACCATGGTGCTACATAACACAACATAGATGTACCGGACAACAGACAAAAAGTGCTAGTGCAAAAATATGCAACTCCTGCAAGACAGGTCAGCACAGTGCAGGGACAGGACAATACAGTGCACACTCAGCAGATGTAATGTTAAGTAAATAATGCTAAACGTCAGACATGATGGGTGTATCATTGTGACGTGACAGTAGCAAGAACATGACAAAGTGCAGATGTGCTTATAGGGAACAACAACCACAGTCTGGTAATGAGGGCCCTAATGCTTTGGTACCTTTTTCCAAATGGCAGGAGTGTGAACAGTGAGTGTGAGGGGTGTGTTGGATCAGCCACAATGCTGGTGGCTTTACGGATGCAGCGAGTGGTGTAAATGTGATGGAAGGAAGAAAGACGCCTATGATCTTCTCTGCTGTCTTCACTATCCTCTGTAGGGTCTTGCGCTCCATGACAGTGAGTTCCCAGCCCAGACAGTGATACAGCTGCTCAGGATGCTCTCGATAGTCCCTCTGTAGAAAGTTTTGTGTATGGATGATGGGAGATGGGATTTCCTCAGCTTGCACAGGAAGTAGAGGCGCTGTTGGGCTTTCTTGGCTAAGTAGCTGGTGTTGTGGGACCAGTTGAGGTTCTCCGCCACATGTACACCAAGGAATTTGGTGCTTTTGACGATCTCCACATTAGAGCTGTCGATGTACAGTGGCAGGTGGTCACTCCTAGTCTTCCTAAAGTCAACAACCATCTCCTTTGTTTTGTCTACATTGAGAGACAGGTTGTTGGCTCTGCACCAGTCTGTTAACTGCTGCACCTCTTCTCTGTATGGTGACTCGTCATTATTGCTGATGAGACCCACCACAGTCGTGTCCACAAATCTCATGATCCAGTGAACTTTATGATGTGATTTGTGCAGTGCGTGGCTGCACAGTCATGCGTCAGCAGAGTGAACAGTAGAGGACTAAGCACACAGCCTTGAGGGCGTGTGACGCCATTCTCCTGGAAGAAGCTGTGTATGCTCTGAGTGTATGCGCGCTTAGCTACTCTGATGGCACAGGAAAGTTTGGCTCTCGCTGTTCTCAGGGCGACTTCGGCACTAGGGATGGGCGAATTTTTTCTCCTTGTTTCGCAGCGGAAATGATGCCCATATACTTTATGGCAGTGTGCGTCAAAAAAAAAAGACGCGCATCAAAAAAATTTTGCAGCGCAACAACATTTTTTTGACGCCCATAGACTTTAATGGGCGTCGGCAACAATTCGCCGACGGCTAATTTTTGGCGAAACGAATCGGCTCAGATTCACCCTCCCCAATTCGGCACCTTCCCTGAAAGCAGAGTCTGGGGCCTTCAGTAACACATGTACCTCTCCAGTGAACCATGGCTTCTGTTTGAGGCGTGTAGTGATGCACTTGAAGACATCATTAATGCACTTTGTGATGTAGCTGATTACAGATGACATATACTCATCCAAGTTGATGTAGTCGCTGTAGGTTGCAGCCTCCCTAAACATGTTCCAGTCAGTCCACTCAAAACAGTCCTACAGAGCAGTCATGACTTCTGCTGGCCATGTTTTCACCTGCTTCAGAACCGGTTTAGAGTGCCTGACGAGTGGTCTGTATGCTGGAATTAACATAACAGAGATGTGGTCTGAGTATCCGGTGTGGGGGCGGGCTTTGCTCAGCACGCACTGGAAATGTTTGTGTAAACCTGATCCAGCATGTTTGGTCCTCTCGTAAGAAATTCCACATGCTGATGGAAATTAGGGAGCACTAACCTGAGATTTGCATGGTTAAAATCTCCAGCGATGATAATCAGTCCATCTGGGTGAGTGTTTTGTATGTCCGTGATATCGCTGTACAGCTCCCAGAGTGCATCTTTGGTGTTCGCGCTGGGAGGAATGTAAACTCCAATAATATGAATGGAGGCAATTTCACGGGGTAAATAAAAGGGTCTGCACTTCACAACAACAAACTCCACCAGCGGTGAGCAGCTGCTATCCTAAACAAACAGAGAGCTTCTAGAACTTTTTACTCAGGCATGGTAAAACTTTCTACAGAATAAATATAGCATTCTAGATGCACTATTGCAGCTAATCTATTGGCAATAAAATGCCTCTGTAGCTTTCCTTCTCCTATATCCATGATAATAATAATTTTATGTGCATTATATATTTGCACCCTTATATAGATACATTATGTGGCTTAAATCTATTGAACTGCATCAATTTGGTTCTGAGAAGGAAAAGTATGGCATTTCATGAAAAATTGCAGATGTGGTACATTGTACTTATAAAATTAATCTCTGTTTTAGTTATTTGTTTTTTTACTTACGGATATATACATACAGTTTATAATCAATATTTTCAGACACATGAGATGAAAACCCCATCTTTTTGAATAGCAGAAATTACTATTTTGTTTTTTTCAGTAACCTCATATAACTGCTTATCCTAACATCATATAACTGCTTATCTATCCAGAGTGCTGCTGTCTATTTTGGATTCTGCCTGAAGGATGTGAAGGTGAACACATTAATTGGCGTGCACCCCTCAAAGTAAGCTCCTACAAATTTAAATGCTGGATGATTGTCTATAAAGGAAAACTAAACCCTACAAATGAATATGACTAAAAATGCCCTATGTTATATACTGAACTTGTACAAGCAACTAAAGTTTCAGCTTCTCAAGAGCAGCAATGATCCAGGACTTCAAACTTGTCGCAGGGGGTCACCATCTTGTAAAGTGTTTATGATACTCACATGCTCAGTGGGCTCTGAGCAGCTGTTGAGAAGCTAAGCTTAGTGATTGTCACAATCCACAAGCAGAAAATGAGGTTATCCTGTAATAGAAGCTGACGCTACAAGGCTGATTATTAAATTCTGATGCTATTTGCACTGGTTTCTATGTTGCCATGTAGTAATTATCTGTATTAATTACTAATCAGCCTTTTATTGTGAATAACAAAAGTACAAAAAACTTCGAAATTTGACCATAGAATTAAAAAACTTCAAATTCGAAAATTGAATTCAAAGTTTTTTCAACAAATTTGGTAATCCTGGAGTCGAATAAAAATCGCCCGAACGAACGAATCGAAGGATTCGAATGATTTTTATCGATCGATCAAAGGATTTCTATTCGACCAAAAAAAACTTAGAAAAGTGCTGTGGAAGGTCCCCATAAGCTAACATTTCACTTCGGTAGCTTTAATTTGGGGAAGTATGAAGTCGACGTTTTTTTTAAAGAGACAGTACTTCGATTATCGAGTGGTCGAATAGTCGAACGATTTTTACTTCGAATCGTTCGAATCAAAGTTGAATGGTCGAATATAGCCTATTCGATGGTCAAATACCCAAAAATTTACTTTGAAATTCGAAATTTTGACATTCGAACCATTCACTCGAGCTTAGTAAATCTGCCCCTGTGTGGTTGTGAGTTTTCTCTGGAGGTAGAGGCATTCATACTACTCAGTAATTAATGGGAGTTTTTGACTATGCTTCCCTCACATTACAAAGATCTTTAATGAGGAACAGTAATATCTTAAGGAATTCTGGCTTTGGAATAATTGCTTAAGCATGTGCTGGCCAGGTCCTATTTACTTATGTTTAAAATGTGATTAAATGCTGTAGCCATTGTATACATTTCTGTCTCAAAATGTTCCTGTATAAGGGAAAGGGCCAGTTGCATATTATCTGGTCAAACCCCTAGAATTATCAGCAATGAGCATCTTAAAAAAGCTTTAATTAAAATCAAGCTGGGAATCACATGTAGACAAGAGAAGACTTGGCTAAAGGAGCAGAATATAGAAACAGGTTTTCAGTGGAAAGCTTACCTAGCATCCTTCCCTAAGTGGATGGAGAGATGAGCCTTGGATGTCAGGCCAACCCTGAAATCATGCCCTTTAAACCTATTGGCTGTTAGCTGATGGGTGGTACAGTGATTCCTGCTCCTTACTCTCATATCCTCACTTGGACACTGCTGAACTTAAAGGAGAAGGAAAGCTATGGAGGCATTTTATTGCCAATAGATTATCTGCAATAGTGGAAGCTAGAATGCTATATTTATTCTGTAGAATGTTTTACCATACCTGAGTAAAAAGCTCTAGAAACTTTGTTTGTTTAGGATAGGAGCTGCAGTATTAACGTGGTGTGACATCACTTCCTGCCTGAGTCTCTCCTTGCTCTGGCCTCAGATTACAGCAGAGAAGGGAGGGGGAGAGAGAGGAGCAAACTGAGCATGCTCTTGCCCAGGGCAAGGAGATTTAAGCTGAAGGCAGGAAGTCTGATACAGAAGCCCATGTGTACACAATAGAAGGAAAGAAATGCAGTGTTTCTTTTGACAGGTGACTCAGAGCAGCACTACTTTGGGGGTTTACTGGTATATTTAGATGGACCTTTCTGATAAGGCTTACTTAGTTTTAACCTTTCCTTCTCCTTTAAGGAAGGTGACTTCCCTCCCTTCCTGGCTTATACCATTAAAGTCTTTAAGGACCTTGTTAGTTGTTACCCCTGCATTAGACTCACTGTTTGCATTTTAGTTATGCAGAGGAGAAAAGGAGGATTTTACAATATAGATTTATAATTGCATCACATTAGTTTGACAGAAATGTCCAGTCTATGACACAACAAAAATTACTGTGATCCATAAGAGCATGCATACAAAAAGGCATATGCTCAGAGCTGTTAGAATCTGTTGACAAATTCATTCAGTAGATAATCCAGATGCCTGCAGCCCTGTGCCTGAATATGTTATATTACATTTACAGTGGCAGGGGATATGTTTTTTTGGCAACATTTTATTGTTTATTACTCTTCCTACTGCATTAATACTACGCTTATCTCTTCTCATCATTATATAGGGTCAGAGAGAAAAAGAAATTATTTTTACTCAGGTGACATTTTTAATAGAAGTGACTGAAAAATATCTCAGCAGTTTTATCGCAGCACTCAATGGGCCCCAGAGCGCCTAATTAGATTTTCTGAACTACTGGTGGTTCTGACCTGTCTCTGGCTGAAAATGAAAGATGTATCTGCCCCTTCCATGATGCTCCCCAAAAGTTCATCCCTTCTGCAATAACAGTCCTATAGTATTGGGAGTACACTGCATGAAATAATAACTGTTTTCCTTTTTTACGAACACATATCAAGAAGAGACCAACAAAGCTTTTATGCACTAAATTTGCTTGTTTTGTCTTTAATCTTTTGAATGTGACAAGCATCTATAACATATAGGAAGATGATCAATGAAAAGCAACACAATTGGTGGATAAAGGTTCAGTACAATACAATACAACAACATGAGGATATCTAAAGAGAGAGCTGGGTATTATAATTAATAACACATTAACAAAACTGAAAGTGTTTGACATCTGTATAGGAGAGCCCCTTAATTTTTAGGATGCACAAATAGACTAGCATCAAGGGTCATCCTACCTGAATGAATTCTGTGATGTGACGATGCTGCTGTTATCCTTCCCCAAAGAGTTAAAATGCAGAGTGTAAGAATCAGTGCCCATCTGATGAGGCGTTGTATCTCTCTTCTACCCATTCTGAAAAAGAGGGATAAAGGATAGAGGAAAAAGATTATGGCAGTCAGTCATATGAACATAACTATAAAAAAAGCCATAACCCTTAAAGTTTGGTTCACTTTCTATGAAAATATCCACAAACACATGTGCATACTTTACATATTTAGGAAGTTATGTAATAAAAGGCACTTCGTTTTCCCAGGAGCGGTAACACATACAGTAGCAACCAATCAGCAGGTAGCATTTACTGGTCATTGTTTAAAAGCAAACATTGCCATGGGTTACTGCTACTGGGCATACTTTGCCTTTATTATTATTTGCCTTTTGGGGGTTATAGCTTATAATATTAATTTTTCTTTTGAGTACCAGGTTAATCATGCGCCTCTTAGTTACTGCTATATTGTGGATTTCAGATTAAAGGTAATTGAACAATTCAAAGCCTAATGTCTTGAAATCTATACTTGTAAATTACTGATCCAGCTGCTTTAAAGGAGAACGAATGGCAAATTACAATTGACACCTGACACTTACTTACCTGACACCACAGGCCTATGCTTCTATCATCAGAAAAATGCACAGACCTAGGGTTCTTCCAGTGAGCACCACGGAGCAAGCCTCTTTCTGCTTCCTCTGTCTTCTTCGGACAGATTGTCATGTGCAGTAGAGCGAAAAGCTGAACTTTACCAACTTTAAACAGGCTATTTCATTCTACTGTGCATGTGTCTGTTCCTGGAAATCTGAAAACCGAGGAAGGAAGAGGATCGATATGTGGTACTCCCTGGAAGAACCCCAGGCTGGTGCAGATTTCTGCTAATAGGAGGGCCAGTCCAGGGTGTCGGGTAAGTAAATAAAAACACTTGGGGGTCTAACTTTTGGCACCCCCAATGTAAATTGCCTTGCCTTTTCCTTTAATGCATTTTTTTGAGATTCACCAATATTAGTAATAAGAAGCATAAAAAAGCCAAAAACAAGAGTGACTATTTTCTGGCAATTTTTTTTACTGAAATGTCCTTTTTTAAAGTCCAATCTAAATTGTTATTGAGCTGGTATTTTGTTTTTCGCTGTCCCTTTCATGCTTCAGCTATAAATAATTGATATCACAAAACAACAGTGTGAACAAATTAACAGATACAACACAAATGATCCCAGTCCAGGTGACCTATGAAGTCAATTATGTATAAGTAAAGCTCCATCCTTTCCCATCTCTGTACAGTATTAATAATTGCAACTTCTTTATGCTTCAACATAGAGCTCTGCAGAAAAGCCTTATTACTTGAAGCTACTGGGTAGCAAAGAAAAGCCTTCCAAATGCATTGGTTTCCTATTACACATCTGGGAGAGTGAAAATAGTTGTTGGAACACCCAGAATACAGTTTTGAAACAGAATGCTGCTAATAATGACAAACACCCTATGGTAAAATTTGGTAAAGAAAAATATGTGTTTGGCAAATCATTTTGGAAGTATTGACAATACAAATATTTATTTGAATCAATAAAAAACCTGTAAAACATTGTACATGTAAAAATGTATATATGTATATATATATATATATATATATATATATATATATATATATATATATATATATATATATACACACCATATATTATTGGATACAGGCTAAACATGCCCTCTTACAAATTGGGATGCACTGAATTCCTGATTTTTAGACTTGGCTGTATACCAAACCCCTCACAAATATTTGTCTTAATGCTTAGTATATGATTCGAAGGATATGAATTCATCGATCGAACGATTTTCCTTCGATAAAAAAATACTTATAAAGCTTATGGGGACCTTCCCCATAGGCTAACATTGTACCTCGGTAGGTTGTAGGTGGCGAAGTAGGTGGTCGAAGATTTTTTTTAAAGAGACAGTACTTTGACTATCGAATGGTCGAATAGTCGAACAATTTTTAGTTTAAATCGTTCAATTCGAAGTCGTAGTTGAAGGTCGAAGTAGCCAATTCGATGGTCGAAGTAGCCAAAAAAATACTTCGAAATTCAAAGTATTTTTTATTCTAATCTTTCACTCGAGCTTAGTAAATATGCCCCTATTAGTGTTTTCTAAGAAAATATTCCCTGCTGAACAAAAATGCTAATATTCTTAACAGATTATTCTAAAAAGGCAACCTCGAACTATGACTTTGCAATAAGTATAATTATAAAAAATGTGCAGGATCCATGAAAATGTTCACTGTATTTTATAGACAATGAAAACAAAGGAGAAAATTTATGTCAAATGATATGAAATATATATTCCCATTGGGAAATATTTTAATAAAAAGTCATTAATTTGTTTTGGCTGCTCCAGGAAGGCTGATCTTACTAGAACACAGTAGAAAATTTAATTAGGAAATTAGAGCAGAATTCCCCATGGACCTTTGGGCAATTGTCCTAAACTGCAGTAAAATGAGAAGTTCGTCCAGTTTGAGTAACAGTTCATGAGTAATACTGTATATAAAAGAAACTGGCATGTAATTGCTGTTTTGTTTTCAAACTCAGAATGAGGAAGTGCAAAACATGTAGAGGTGTTGGAAGTGATACTTTTGTAGATAAGCTTCTGGTGATTCAAGTTTGCATGTGCAATATTGTTTTAAAGGGGTGGTTTACCTTTAAGTTAACTTTTAGTATGTAATAAAATGGCCAATTCTAAATAACTTTTCAACTGGTTGTCATTATTCATTTTGTACAGTTTTTAAAATGTCTGCCTTCTTCTTCCAACTCTTTTCAGCTTTTAAATGGGGCTCTGTAAGGCTACAAATGTATCGCTATTGCTGCTTTTTATTACTCCTCTTTCTATTCAGGCCCACTCCTATTCATATTCCATTCTCTCATTCAAATGAATGCATGTTTGCTAGGGTAATTTGGACCCTCGCAACCAGATTACTGAAATTGCAAACTGGAGAGTTGCTTAATAAAAATCTAAATAAATAATAAAAAATAAAAACCAGTTGCGAATTGTCTCAGAATATTACTTTTTACATCATAAAAGTTAGCTCAAAGGTGAACAACCCCTTTAAATAAAAAGTGTCAATACATTTCAAACTTCTTTTTGTTTCTGTTTTAGAGATCTTTGATGATTGGCCAATTTTGTGCAAAGAAGCGGAGCTAATCCTGGAAGTGGGAAGTATAGGCTTTGGAGTGCAGCCAGCTGTGTCAATTTAGTTACTTTACAAATGAGCACATGCAGTGGATTCCCATTAATAATGTTAGTAACAACCCAACGATTAAAAATCCTACGATCGTTCGAATCGAACGATTTTCGGATGCTCGAAGTTCGCGAACAGTTCGCGAACTGTTCGCATTTTTTGCCGGTGTTCGCGAACGGCGTTCACGAACACATACTCGCCGGTTCGCTACATCCCTAGTCCCAAAGTATGCAATAGTTGACTGCTATAAGACTTAAACAATATTAGGATACAATGGTCACACTTTACAGCATTTGCCAAGACATATCTCTTTATTTTCAGGACAATTATAACATACTGTAAAGGAATTAGTCTCCCTGCAGACAGTGGGAAAAAGTACTTGACATCACTTAAGTCAATTATGCTCAGCAGGGAAAAAATGTCAGGTTTCCTTCGATTAACTCTTAAATCTCAACATTAAAATATCATATGGTATTTGGGTTAAATACATTACAGGGCATATTTATCAAGGGTCAAATTTCAATTTGAAAAAGGTCGAAATTCGAATTCAAAAAGACCAACTGAAATTAAGTCGAAGGGTTTTTTGGCCGAATAGGTAAGTTTTTTTGATCGAATAGGTCCATATTCGGGCAAATTTGAATCATACGAATCGAAGTAATAGTCATTAGATCAAATTCGAATCAAAGTTTTTCCCCAAACAACTTAGATTTTTTTTAATAGTGTGCAGTGTATGTAATAAAACTCAATGAGAGTTTTTTTACTTCAAAAGATTACACCACTTTCAAGCAGGTTCAAAATGGCAATTAAGATTCACAACGCGATAAAAGCCTTATGAAGAATATTATATTGTGACGTTCAAATATTTATTCGAAAATTTGTTCTCTTCATGAATTTTATCAAGTTTCCTCCATTGTGTCGAATCACTAGAATTATTCAAAAAATAACTAGAAAGGTTTACTTTTATGTTTTCCCACTTAGGGGCAGATTTATTAAGGGTTGAGTTGTGTTTTCACAAAATATTTGAGTTTTTGAGGTTATTTTTTGGTCAAAAATAGTTTTTTGGGGTTAACAAAACTCAAATTGTTTGAGATTTATTTTACCCTGACCTTGAAAATACAGTAGCTCAAATCCAAAAGAACACCATCTAAAACCTGTCAACGTCATGTAGGAGTCAATGGAAGAGGTCCCTTGAACCATTTGAAGATGTTAATAGTCTTTATGATGGGTTTTTTTGGTGGGTTTCCCTCAATCAATTTGAGCAATTCAAGTTTCTTTTTCACTGAAAACTCAATGTTAACCCTGAACTTGCTGATTCAAGTTTTTTCCATTTGAGTTTTTCTTAAATTAAAAACCAGTCGAATTGTGACTTCATTTCAGTTCAGTTAAGGTTTTAAAACGCACATACTGTAGCTCTAATTTTCATAATTTGTGTGGATTTTTGCATTTTGTTTTGTATCTTGAAAAGCTATGGAGACAAGAGGCTATTTGCACCATTATCCTCAGAAAAAATTGTTCATACACAAACAAATAAAAGATAATGTAGTCTTGTGCATGCATTTTTTTACCATTTTTGCTCAATGGTTTAGAAAACATTTAAGTAAAATACAAAAACAACATAATGGTAGAGATTTATCAACATTTGAATTTGGATTTTTTTCAACAAATCTGATTATTTTGCACTATAATTCATAAATTTGAATAGTACTTGAATAAACTCATATGTATGATATTTATTAAATGCATAAACTTTGTAAAGCTTGAATGTAAAACTTTGCCATCTAAAAGTTGCCAGGTTCATGTAGAAGTCAATAGGAGCTGTCTATAGCAAATTGAATGCATCCTTTTGATGTGAGTTTAAGAATTTTGACCCACTGAAATTAATAAATAGAGGAAAAATTTAGCTATTCAAATTTTTTTAGTTTTTTCAATCAAATTTTATATATTCAGATTTTTTTTATAAATAAACAAGCATTAATTCGTTTTTTAAAAATAAGTTTATTTAAAGTATAAAAAAACCTCTAACATCACACAAACTCAATTTTGATTAATAAGCCCAATTGTGTTTACTCCCGTTAATCCATTTACTGTATCTAATGAATATTTTGATTTTATATATATATATATATATATATATATATATATATATATATATATATATATATACACACACACAAATACAGTATATATGTGGATATACCACTGACTTCATTCACAATTGCATATTTTGAAAATCTATTTTCTTTTACTAAATTGTTAGATATCCATTGACAGTTGAATCCAATATCTCTTATGGGAGCGGGCTCCTTTTGCTTAAAAGATGTATTAAAGCTCACTCTATTAAATTCACCAGACATCATGTCTCTCTACATGCAGGATTTGTAGGCAGTTATTTTTTTAGATTTAGTTTGTACTGGAATCAGTTATTTGAGTGAGCTTTAATTCATCTGCTAGGAAAGGAAGCCCCCCTATAAGATATATTGGATCTGAAATCCAACCTAAAGAATAATACAGCCTGTACGAAATGCTTAGATTTTCTTCCTGTCCTGCATTTTTCTATGACAAAGTGCAAAACATTAATCACAATCTCCCCCCTAGAAAACACACATAAGAATTTAAATGCATCCCAAAAGACATTTTGTTATGTTCTATATTTCAACGTTATTAGCAGCCTATGGCTACATTAGCTGGCAAAAATGAGGAACATTTTTCAGTTATTATATGGAATGCTGCAGATTTCCTGTGGAATTCCTGGCTATTTCTTAAATTTTTATTGAATTAATCAGAATTATCAGCCAATTCAACCAGTTTGATCGAAATTGTTATTTAATATTGTGTTAGCCTTCTAGGGATAATGTCTCAGATCCTAAAAAAAACACTCGTCTGATGCATCAAATCCAATAGTGCTGTCATCCACAGCCCATTATCCAGAAATGCCTGACAGCAATGCTACACTACTGCATTATGTAAGGAAAAAGCTAAAAACAGAAGAATATATTCAATTTTAGGATTTTATATGTTGTATATTTAATGTATGTTTACAATAAGCAATTTTGCTTTCAATCATCCAAAAGTGCAAATGGGAAAAATGCTTATATATATATAAAAAAAATTCATTGCTTTTCTGATATATTTTTTCTTCTAGAAATGTTTCATTTGTGGTTCTATGCAAGCAGCATTCATAATATAAGGCAGGACTTAATGCAAAAGTATAACTACATTGAGCAGTCACAAGAGACTTGCTAGTTTGTAGAACTTTCATTGCTACTTTTTTTTGTAAAACAGACATACTGAAATATATTTTTTTCACTAAACAAAAGCCATGCATAGAAAATACATTCTTATTGTATTCTTCCTTTTATTATTTTTAACCTTTATTAAAGCCACACATGCAACAAGTGTATATTGTGCAGATTTAAAGGAATTGTTCAGTGTAAAAATATAAACTGGGTAAATAGATAGGCTGTGCAATATAAAAAATGTTTCTAATATAGTTAGTTAGCCAAAAATGTAATGTATAAAGGCTGGAGTGATTTCATGTATAACAAGTCAGTCAGATCACTACTTCCTGCTTTTCAACTCTCTTGGTTTACACTGACTGGTTGCCCTGGCTACCAGACAGTAACCAATCAGAGACTTGAGGGGGGGCCACATGGGTCATTTCTGTTGCTTTTGAATCTGAGCTGAATGCTGAGGATCAATTACAAACTCACTGAACAGAAATGTCCCATGTGGCCCCCCTTCAAGTCGCTGACTAACTCAGAGTTATAGAGCTGAAAAGCAGGAAGTTGGATTCCGGCTGTTTTATTAGACATCCAGTCACTCCAGCCTTTATATATTACACTTTTGGCTAACTAACTATATTAGAAACATTTTTTATTTTGCACAGCCTATCTATTTACACAGTTTTTATTTTCACACTGAACTATTCCTTTAAGGAGTCACCTGGGGATCATCCACAGTTTAGGATCTATTGCTCTGTGGTGTGAATAGAACATAAAACAATCTTTTGGACTGAGAGGCAACCCCTTCCTTGACATTGCAGTAAGTGAACAGTGACATTTTACAGCTTAAAAGGAAGCTGACACCAAAAAAATTTCTTTTAAAGAAATGATTCTTCATTTGAAGTTACCTATATGTCATGCTGACTGTTTTCTCCTTAAAGCTTTCTTTCACTTAATAAACCCAGTTCTGCATCCGACTGTGGCCGACTGTGGCAGCCAGACTCCTGCTTCCTGTCAGAATGTGAGCTTGATGATGTCACAAAGGGGGCGGAGCTTCCCCCTCCTCTCCGCTATATCTCTCTGGCGTCTGTGAACCACGTGTGCTTTAGTAACTGATTTGCTATGTACTGTAACTTGGTCATCATTTATATAGTTTCTTTATTATTATATAATGAAGTATAAATGCATATTCATTCTCTTTCTCACAGTGTCACACTGTTTCGGTGACTTGCGGCTGCCGCTGCGGAACTGTTATGTCCTCCTCCTCCTGGGGCTTCTCCGATCCAGCCGGCAAGACTGTGGCAGCAGCTGAGGCCAAACACAGGCCCCTGTCCTGGAGTCGGAAGGGCTCTCCTCCTGACGGGCGAGTGTTGGCGCAGAGAAGATGCGCATGGAGCTAGCACGTCTCTTAGCGCCGAAGACAGTCTGCTCGCCGGGCCTTGATACATCACGCGGTGCACTGGGTGGAGGGCGGATAGATTTGGTGATGTCATTTGCGCGCTGATGTAACAGCCGGTATGAGAAGAGAAGTCCAACATCTGTAGTTCGCACACTATTTCCATCTCGGGCTGTTTGCTGTCCTTATCATTTGAACACAGTATTCTTAGATCCTCTACCCAGTGCACCGCGTGATGTATCAAGGCCCAGCGAGCAGACTGTCTTCGGCGCTAAGAGACGTGCTAGTTCCATGCGCATCTTCTCTGCGCCAACACTCGCCCGTCAGGAGGAGAGCCCTTCCGACTCCAGGACAGGGGCCTGTGTTTGGCCTCAGCTGCTGCCACAGTCTTGCCGGCTAGATCGGAGAAGCCCCAGGAGGAGGAGGACATAACAGTTCCGCAGCGGCAGCCGCAAGTCACCGAAACAGTGTGACACTGTGAGAAAGAGAATGAATATGCATTTATACTTCATTATATAATAATAAAGAAACTATATAAATGATGACCAAGTTACAGTACTTAGCAAATCAGTTACTAAAGCACACGTGGTTCACAGACGCCAGAGAGATATAGCGGAGAGGAGGGGGAAGCTCCGCCCCCTTTGTGACATCATCAAGCTCACATTCTGACAGGAAGCAGGAGTCTGGCTGCCACAGTCGGCCACAGTCGGATGCAGAACTGGGTTTATTAAGTGAAAGAAAGCTTTAAGGAGAAAACAGTCAGCATGACATATAGGTAACTTCAAATGAAGAATCATTTTTTTAAAAGAAGTTTTTTTGGTGTCAGCTTCCCTTTAAATCCCAAACCTAGCTGCACAAACAGGGTTGGACTGGGCAAGTGTAACACCAGAAAAAGATTCCGGTGGGCCTCAGCCCTTGTGGCCCCTGTCAGCCCAGACTTACTCCCCCAACCTGCTTGAAACTAGGCTCTCCCTGTCCTGGCAGGGGAGGAGGGTTACATTTGGTGCAGGCGGCCAGAAAGTTGGCAGGTGAGGGGTCAGGGTCCCTGGGTGGGTGTGTGTGCGAACCCTTGATGTGCCAGCCTGGTGGGCCCAACACCCCTAGTCCAACACTGAATGTGAAGCTTGGAATGCTATGTTTTGATTAGCTCTAGGGACGATATTGCCATAGATTGCTCTCTGATAAACAAGAGGTACCCCTAATTGATAATACTTTTATTGTCCATAGGAGGGTGAAATTATAAATATACAGTAATTATGATTGACACCATGGCAGTATAGAGCAAAAGTGGTATGCATATAACTTGAGTTGTTATTGAATGTGCGCTTCTGAAATAATATTTCATCTAAAATCAACTAGAGTATGTATTTTATAATAAAGAATAAAGTAGTGTTATGTAGCAGAATTCATTTATGAAAATCAGACCTGTTTATGGTATGTCTCAAGGAGGCCATTGCCAGGTTATAAGTGAAGTCTGCTCTAGGCTTCCATTTATTTGTGAATTAACAATATATCATATGCATTATGTTTGCATCTGATTGCTGTACTTTATATCTGTCACATTCATAATATTTCAATAACAGTCATTGCTATTCTTTATCAGTGAGTTAAGGAACTCTATTCATGGTTTTGCTAGGGCTTTGCTATACAGGTGTGAGGCATTTTACCCAGAATGCTTGGGATGTGAGGTTTTCCGGATAAAGGATCTTTCTGTAATTTGGTCTTCAGAAATTAAATTTGAGTTATCAAGTTGTTGTTTTTTTTTTTGGTCAAAACTCACATTTTCGGGTTACAAAGCAACTCAAATTTTTTGAAAGAAAATAAAAATTTTTTAAAAACGTATTATTTCCCTGACCCTGGAAATAGCTTGAATCCAAAAATACACCATGTAAAACCTGTCAATATCATGTGGAGTCAATGGCAGAGGTCCCTTGAACCATTTGAAGGCCTGCATGATGTTCAAGCTTTTTTTCTGAGGTTTTGCCCAAGCTTTTGAGGTTTATCCTGCCTAAAACGTGATCAATTTGAGCTTTTGGGTTTCGTAACTCAAACTCACAACTCCATTTGAGTTTTTTCAAGTTCATTCGAGGCGTAAAAAACTCTAACATTCAACCTTTGATAAAAGAACCCTTAAAAAAAAAAGATTGACCAAACTCTCTTGCCCGATTTTAGCTTATTTATTAATAAAATAATTTAAATTAATAGGATCTTGAAAAAACACAATAAAATTGAGTGAAAACTTAAATCACTAAAAATTTTTGTGTTTTTTTTTCCAAAATCGTAGGTTTTTCTGGATAAACCCAGCGCAGACCACAATAACTTCAATTTGGTATAGGTGCCTCTCCCATTTACATATACAGGACTTTGAAATTTCATATGGCAGATTTTCGATTGGGCATTTTGCAGCAGGGGTATCATAAATTTTGAGTTTTTGCCAAAAAAAAGTTTGATCATAAAAATTTGACTTTAGTAAATAACCCCCTAAGTCTACTGAAATATTGTGTAAATATTAAATAATCCCAATAGACTGATTTTGCATCCAGTAATGGTTAATTATATCTTAGTTTGGATCAAATACAAGGTACAGTTTCATTATTACAGAGGAAAATGAAATCATTTTTAAAAATTTGAATTATTTGGATAAAATCGTCTATGGGATTATCCCTTCCTTAATTCAGAGCTTTCTGGATAATGAGTTTAAGGATATCAGATTTCATACCTGTACAAGCACCGATTTGGCTGCACCAATACTTCTGCCTCCTTTCTGTGCAAGTCTCCCACACAGACCAGTATATGTTATTCCTATCTGATTGAAAGAATTAACCCACCCCTTTACCCCATGTTACAGTATATACCGTATATACTCGCGTATAAGCCGAGTTTTTCAGCACCCAAAATGTGCTGAAAAACTCGACCTCGGCTTATACGCGGGTCATACGCACATACTGTAGCCAATCCCTCACCGGATACTGTAGCCAATCCCTCACCGGATACGAGGCTCCTTCTGCGGCCCCAACACACCTCCCTCTCCCATAGCGCATCAGGACTCTGTGACTGACTGTCACGTCCTTCCCTGCCGGCGCCGGCGCCTCTACCCACGTGGCGGCCATGGGCGCCGCCATTTTGGAAGGACGCCGGCAGGGAAGGACGCGCCGCCCGGAGCTCCTGGACCTGCTCCGGGCAGCGATCGTGACAGTCAGTCACAGAGTCCTGACCATATTCAGGCATGGAGGTAGCAGGACCAGGGCCCTTTTGTATAAAGTATTGTGTTATTTCCCAGCAACCACTGCTAGCCCTGTATTCTATATGGATTATCTTCTCCCTACAGGAACCAGCATGGCAGCACCAACTGCTAAACAGGGGCTTATTTATAATAATGGGATTATTGGACCCCCTTCCCCCATCCAGGCCATATTCTCCTAGAAGAGTTTGTGACCAAAATAAGCAGAGGAATTTCAAAGCTCTTGCTGCGGACTGTAAACATTTACATGTGTCCTGCACACTGTTGGGGCCGCAGAAGGAGCCTCGTATGTAGTTGCTGCATCTCTCCATCTCTCTGCCCCTGGTTGAGTTATAAGTTATTTTACTGTGACTGGTGTGCTTACAATTTTTTTTTTTTAAACTGTGGGCAGGCCTACCTTTCATTGTTATTCAGTGGGTGCAGGTACAGATTGATTTTCAATCAGCCCCTAGGCTTATACACGAGTCAATAAATTTTTCCAGTTTTCTTAGGTAAATTAGGTACCTCGGCTTATACACGGGTCGGCTTATACACGAGTATATACGGTACTAGAAATACTACTTCCATCAAAATTGTGCTACTATTTTAAAACTGTAAATATTGCATTAGAAAATAAACAAGACAATATTCGAGATCCCCAGATTAATTATTAATTAAGTATAAAAAGAAAACTAAGAGGGGGCGGTCCTTAGCCATGGTGGAGAACAGACGTCTGTGATAGGAGCTCCGTCCGTCTGATCCATAGCAGCCCGAACATAAGCAATTATTCACGCCGATACACAGCTCGGGTCATTCACGCAAGACACAGCAGCATGGGGAGAAGGGGGACCCGTGCACAACGCACCACCATGTCGCCATACCTTCACAAAACCCCCGGCCGGGACTTACTGCGGAGCTCTCAAGATGGCGCCGGAACCGCTTCATACGGCTGCTTCACCTACCGGTTCTGTGAGTACTTCGCCTGCCTCGACCCCAAAACACCAATCCCCTCAACATTCTCCCGCGGATGCACTGCACACCGAACGCGCATTAGAGCAGCCTGTGACCGCACAGATACTGGCTGAACAGCTTTCTTATTTACAGACGGCCCTCACCTCCACCATTACGCAAACTGTCTCTGCAGCAGTTAATGTTGCGATAAAAGAGATCCAGAGGGAGGTCACTGATATTGGGGACCGTACTGACAAATTGGAGAACTTTACTGATGATTTGGCACAACGCCTCATGACTGTTGAGGATGATAATGGCGCGCTTCGGGAGGAGATATTCCAATTGCGGGACGTGCGAGGACCTGGAAAACAGGTCCCGCAGACAAAACCTGAGATTTAGAGGGGTCCCAGAGGAGGTTACACCTTCAGAGATTCCTAACTACCTCAAGGACCTCTGCTCCCAGATTTGTCCAGACATCCCGGTTACCATGTGGAGATTTGATAGGGCCCATCGCTCCCTAGGCCCCAAGCCTTCCTCTCCTAAGCCCCCACGGGACATCATAACCTGCTTCCACTACTACCAAGGCAGGGAGGCCATATTGGCTACCACGAGATCCACCAACACTCTGGACTTCCGCAATCATAAGATCCAGATTTTTGCGGACCTCTCCCCTATCACCTTGGGTAAGAGGCGTGAACTGCGACCCCTCACACAAAAGCTTAGGGAGCATGGGATTCCCTACAGATGGGGGTTCCCATTCAAACTGGTTGTCAACCGTGCCGGCCACTCATACATTCTGCACAACCCCCAGAACGCAGACAGATTCTTAAAGGCGCTTGGCCTTCCCACCAAAGAACCACCGGGACCGAACGGCAAGGCGACTCAGGCTCACCCGACTTTTCCCATCAAGCCTCAATGGGCCACTGTTAGCAGCAACATCGCCCCGCCAAGGCTGTAATTGAGCCCCTCTCCCCCTCGGGAAACTTGACAATATTCTGTCCTGACCCCCTTGGGTCTTCACTTCAACTATGGACTATTGTCCCAACGCACTGGATCTTCTGGTTCGGACGCAGACCTTTCTGCTTCAAGCACCACCCAGTTCGGACTAGTTTCCACCAGGGCACAGTGATCATATCCCCACCTGGAGGAGCCTGTCTTGCCCCTCCGGAGCCGCAGACCTCAAATCTTCCCTGCAAGTGGCTCGGGCAAAATTACCTCCAAATTTTATCCCAAAAGCTTTTATTCCTCAGGCCCACATAAAAAGGCAGGTGTTGCCATTCTTATCCACAAGGACTGCCCATTCTCAGTTGACCAGGCTATCCCTGACCCAAATGGTCATTATTTACTGTTAACAGGGAGGTACGCTCAATTACCAGTAATGCTCCTAAATATATATTCCCCAAATAGGAAACAGATCCATTTTATTCATAAAATTATTCGTAAAGCCCAAAGCCACACCCCTATTCACACTATCATGGGAGGGGACTTTAATCTAACCTATTCTCAAGTCTCAGACAGGTCACACCCGTCACCTGATCAGGCTGCCCATACTCTTTCCAGGCTTTTTAGACAATCCATGAGACAAGCCCACTTATTCGATGCTTGGCGTATCACTCACCCAACAGATAGGCAATACACTTTCTATTCCCCGGTGCACAAAACTCACTCCCGTATTGACTATTTCTTTGTATCGCATCCCTGCCTCCATTTGCGACATTCCTCTGACATCCTTCCAATCACTTGGTCCGATCATGCTCCTATCACCCTCACTTTGGAACTGTCTAAGCCCCCTCTAAGGGAAACACACTGGCGTCTCAATGAAACCCTCCTACATGATTCAGAGGCCTTTAAAGACATTGAAGCCAAGCTCAAGGATTATTTTACACTTAATGAAGGTTCTGTTGATTCCTTAGCCACGTTATGGGAAGCCCATAAAGCTACGATCAGAGGCCACCTTATTGCCCTATCGGCCCATAAAAAGAAATCACGCATGGCCAACTACCTTCTGCTGCATAGACAACTGCGAGACTTAGAAACACAATACAACATGTCAGGTTCTGAAACCCTACTGAGGCAGCTAAATAAAAAGCGTAGGGAATTGGCAGTTTTAAAGCACAAACAGGCAGAAAAGGCCATTCTTTGGACTCGGCAACTTTTCTATGAAAAGTCAGACAAACAACACACCCTACTAGCCCGAAGATTGAAACACCAACAGGCACACTCAAGAATAACTTCGCTCAAACTCCCTTCGGGCCAACTGACCTTTGACCCAGGGCTGATCGGTTCCCAATTTTTCGAATATTACTCCAAACTGTATAATCTGACCCCCGCATACACGAATACTGTGACCCACAAGGAACAGATCACAAGATTTCTGGAGTCTCTTAACCTCCCCAAATCCTCGGAGGATGACCTTTCCTCTCTGAATGCTAATATTACTGCAGAGGAACTCACAAATGTACTTAAGCAAATGCCCACTGGGAAATCACCGGGGCCTGACAGCCTACCCTACAAATATTACAAACTCTATCAGCACATACTTATACCCTACCTGATCCAACTGTTTAACCTATATCTACAAGGCGATCCTATCCCTTCCATGACTTTGACTTCCTATCTAACATTGATACCGAAGGAAGGGAAAGACCCCACCATCTGCCCCAACTATAGGCCCATAGCCTTACTAAATACCGATCTAAAGCTGTTCTCTAAACTCTTAGCAAACAGACTAGCCCCCATTTTGCCAGGCCTGATCAACAGGGACCAAGTCGGCTTCATATTAGGCAGACAAGCGGGGGATAACACCAGACGCACCTTTGACCTGATTGAGGTTCTCCAGCGGAGAGGCGACCAGTCCTTAAACCTTAGCCTAGATGCCGAGAAGGCATTTGATAGATTGGACTGGACTTACTTGTTCTCTTTGCTGGAACATCTCAATCTCTCTGGCTCATACCTTGCTGCCATCCATAACTTATACAGTACACCCTCAGCCTACCTTAAACTCCCCGGACAATCGCGTAAACCCATTTCAATTTTTAATGGGACGCGGCAAGGCTGCCCCTTATCCCCCCTGCTCTATGCTTTGAGTATAGAACCTTTGGCTGCCACTATACGCCTCCATCCAGATATAACGGGAGTCCTAGTAGGGAACATTCACTATAAAATAGCTCTCTTTGCTGATGACGTCCTGCTCACCATCACCAACCCCCTTGTATCCTTGCCAAGTTTACATCAGTTGATAACCACATATAGTACCCTATCAGGATACAAATTGAATGTTGATAAAACTGAGGCCCTTCCTCTACGTATCCCACAGCGAGCCCTATCTGCTTTGAAGGCCGCTTTCAATTATAAATGGAAAGATTGCTCTATCACCTACTTAGGCACCCAGATCCCAGCTGACTTGAGTCAGACATATAACCTGAATTTCAAGCCCCTGATACAACATACAAAGAGCTTGCTAGAAACCTGGTCCAAATACACCATTTCCTGGCTAGGTAGGGTAGCAGCTTTAAAGATGTCTATTTTGCCTAAATATTTGTACTTATTTGAGACTCTCCCAGTGGCTATCTCCCCAGCTACATTTAAGACTATCCAGTCTCAATTCCATAACTTTATCTGGGCTCACCGAGGCCACAGAGTTGCTAAATTTGTCTTACTGACACCACTTAGACAGGGAGGTTTGGGCATCCCAGACCTACAAAAATATTATGAGGCTGCACACCTGAGACAGCTACTGGCCTGGTCTAGCTGGTCCTCACATACCTGTTGGGGTCATATTGAAAATGTCTTGATAAGTGATTTCCATTTAAATGCTTGTATTTGGGGCCACTCGGACTCTGCTCAGATTCCCACCTCTGCACTTTCTGCAACCCGACTCACCTGCTCAATCTGGCGTAAAACTAGGCTCAAGCACAACCTAAGTTCTTCCAAATCGACCCTGACCACGTTTCTACGAAACCCTACGTTTCCCCCTGGGATGGACTCTTCCTTTTACACAAAATGGTCCAATTCTCATTTTTTTTTGATCCGGGGCCTGCTTAATCCCCTCACGCATGAGATCCTGCCTTTCCAAACGATCCGGGATAAGATTCCACAGACACCCATCAGACTCTTTTAATACTTCCAGATTCGACATTTTTTGGGACCCTACATCACTTATGCCAAAGCAAACCGCCTTACGGCTTTTGAACTGCTAGCAACAGTCGGCTTGCCACAGAAAGGCCTTATCTCCAGAATCTATCAACTACTTGCCATTCCCTCCGGTCCTACACAATTGAGACACAAATACATGGACAAGTGGGATCGGGCATTGCCACGTCCATTGACAGCTGAAGATTGGTCCCTTATTTGGGATAATGCTAGGCGAATGGTCTCCTGTGTCCGTCAAAAGGAGAGCATCTTTAAAATTCTAACCTTCTGGTACTACACCCCGGACCGCTTGCACAAATTGTTTCCTTGCTGGAGGAATTGTGGGGCCCAAGGCACGCTCCCACACATTTTTTGGGACTGTCCCTCCGTACAACAGCTCTGGAAAGAGGTAGCAGATCTCATTAGCCAGATAATAGCCCGTCCTGTCCCATTGGATCCGATTGTTCTCTTGCTTGGCAAACCCATCCCCAAATTACGTAGAAGTGGTCAGGCTCTAGTGAATCAGATCTTAACGGCTACTCGCCTAGCAATTGCCTCCAGATGGAAGGACCCAACACCGCCAACTAAGCCCGAAATCATCCGGAGAGTTAACAGCAACAGAATATTTGAATCAAACATTGCCTACATGCAAAACAGGATGGATTACTACCTCAAGGTTTGGTCGCTGTGGGAACTTAGGGGTTTGGCCTCTTAACAATCATTGAGACCCTTATGCAGTCCTTCCCGCTTTGTGCCACGATGCCCATGTCCCTTTGGTCTTATAACTGGCTCTACCTCCACGCCTAAGTCCACCTCCTCATTGCTCTTTTTGCTCCCCAATATGTATGTAGTTTATCATAGCCCCAGATTATGCCTGCCTTCCATTTAACCTATGCAAATGCCTGTTGCACTACAATGTCTTTTGCTCCTATCGGAGCTCCTTTTTTTACTTTCTTTTTTTTTTTATGTTGTTTTGCACTAACCTGTGACATATGCATTACTTTGCTGTTTGTATGTACCACTAAGTGCTTTATTTACTGAAAAACTTGCTAATAAAACATAAGTTACAAAAAAAAAAAAGAAAACTAAGAATTATGAGATAAAACCAAATCAAACACATCTCCTAGCACCATTTTGATCAGATTTACAGAGACACAAAATGTTAGCAAATGAATTCATTACACCCAATATGATTAGTTTCATAAAATAATGCTTAAAATAATTAGGTATTATCCTGACCAAATACTGGAAAATGCAGGTCATTAATGCACTATATGGAAATCGTGAAATGTCACCAGCTGCAATAAGCATTGTTGACTTTGTTTTCCTCTGTAAATCTCCTGCATGCTAATAACTTGGATTAGATTTAGATGTAAGGTAATCAGTCAGTGAATGCTGAAGGGAATGCGGTATAGGAGGCATTATCCTCTGTAACAAGGAATTATTTCCCCCTGGTGGCATCAAAGACTACTTGCTTCTTTTATGTATCACATCCATCTCATAGAAAGGCAGGCATTTTTCCGTGACATAGTTTACAAACTGTGCTCTGTCTTAATAAGCTTCAGGAACTGAATTCAGTATTTTGTTTTGTCATAAAGCTTCAGAAAATGATCTGACTTAAATGGTATCAACTAATGTGGTAATACTTAAACATAAAATAACATAAATTTCGATTACAAATGTAAGGTAGCAACTGCTTATGACTGAGGGGTTGAAAGAACTTAAAGGAGACATTTTGTGTAAAAAAAGAATGTACAGTGCATTATACTCATTTAGCTATAGAAGAATTGTGCTTATAAAAGTAGTGTTTCAGGCTGATTTATTGAATATTTCTGCAAAAACCCTAATAATCCCTCTAGGGATGCACCGAATCCAGGTTTCGGTACGGGATTCGGCCTTTTTGAGCAGGATTCGGATTCGGCCGAATACTTCTGCCCAGCCGAACCGAATTCGAATCCTAATTTGCATATGCAAATTAGGGGCAGGGAGGGAAATCTCATGACTTTTTGTCACAAAACAAGGAAGTAAAAAATATTTCCCCATTCCCACCCCTAATTAGCATATGCAAATTAGGGTTCGGATTCGGTTTGGTATTCGGCCGAATCTTTCGCGAAGGATTC
Source organism: Xenopus laevis (assembly GCF_017654675.1). NCBI lineage: Eukaryota > Metazoa > Chordata > Amphibia > Anura > Pipidae > Xenopus > Xenopus laevis. The sequence continues at coordinate 75,651,122 of NC_054373.1, read as the reverse complement.
GGGGGTTTGGCTGAATCCAAAATAGTGGATTCAGTGCATCCCTAAATCCTTCTCTTCTAATTCCTGTTCCCTGAATTCTCAGGTTGTGCAGATGAGCCTGCGCTACTCAGCTCACTGCACTAAAAGACAGAAACCAATCAGCATCTAACAGGACCTGATAGGGAACTGAAACATGACTTTGCTTGTGTGACTGCAGGGCTGTGATTGGCTGTCCCCCTCCTACTGTGCTTCTGGCAGGGACTGTTGGGACACGCCCACCCCTCATTTGAAACAAGGACAGGGACCAGTGAACATCTATGGGGAGCTCCTATAAAGGGACTATTTTTAAAAGATAAAATAAATTATTATCCTGTATGTCTCCTTTAAAACATAACACTGCCAGATAGAGTTTCTTGTATAATCGATGCTTACTCTCTTCAATAGCAGCTTTATCTGGTCAAGAAAGACGCACTACAATAATTAGATGAATGCATTATAGGGACTTACAATAGGGGAACATTGCATGATTACTTAATTTCTCCTTTGGATATATCCAATTTTCTGAAACCACTCCTGAGTGAAATGGTATGTCCCCATCTAAATGTATATAATCATAAAAAGAACTTCAATGTAATAATAGGTATTCATGCTAAAATATGCACAGTGAAATATTTAAAAAGCATATCAAAAGTAAAATATTTTTCGAATATATGTTTTCCTTTAATGAAAGATCCTGTTTTTGCCTTCTTGTCTTAACAAAGGAAGTTTCATGCTGCTAGCCATTATCAGCTGACTCTTTTTCATTGTTTTAATTACACATATCTAATTATCACTTTCAGATTTTCTCATTATTATGATATGAGATTTTAACCTTCATCAAGAAATGTATCTCATTGCCCTGCACGAATAACACACAAAAATTCTGGAGCAGGAAGAAATGTATTTTATGCCTGCAATAAAAATCTCCTCTCCGCCTTAGTTTAATTTGCTTCAGCTGCACATACTGTAACAACCTCTCAAAGGCAAATAAAAACATATTCCATAGCATCAACAGTGAAACAAACAAAAAATGAGAAACATTCTTAAATGATAATGTTCTTTAGACAAAAAATAGCAATTTTTTAATAAAGGATCAGTTTTACTGGCAAGGATAGGCTTTCAAACTCATGTTGCTTATGGATTTGCACTGAGAGAAGTAAATGAAATGAGCCCTGTACTAGCTCTTAGTAAGAGCAGCATTTTCAAAGAAATTTAAAAATTCTTAACCTTACAGCTTTTAAAAGAGAGTGTCTGCCCCGGGTGTTCACTCTTAAAAGCTGTAAGCGGGGAGGTGGGAGTAAGCCTGTGATTCTGGCAGCCTCTCTTTATTAAATGCTGTGGCATGGGGGAGAATAAAGCCCATTTAGACCCTTATTTTGGTGTCGGTCTGGGCAATCACTCCCTTTTAAAAATCATATACGTTGGAGGAAGCAGCAAGCCTGTAAAAATTCAATGCCTTAGTTGTGGCAACCCCTCTCCAATTATAAATGCTGTTGGCATCAAGCAGGAGACACTTATCCCGAGATACAGTGTGCTACTGTGGAGGTGACAACCGAGAACAAAACCAGACCAAAAGTAAATAGTTAGGACCACCATATTGAGTTTGCCCAATTTTATGATCATAATTTAAAACTAAAACCCCCTTTTTTAATATATATATATATATATATATATATATATATATATATATATATATATATATATATATATATATATATATATATATATCTATATATATATCTATATATAGATATAGATATATATATATATATCTATCTATATGTAGATAGATAGATAGATAGATAGATAGATAGATAGATAGATAGATAGATAGATATATATATATATATATATATATATATATATATATATATATATATATAAATCCCATACAACTGGTGCACTCTAAACTGTCCTCAAATGCCTGGGTGCCAGTCAAGACGGCCTCAGTTGGAGCGCCGAATCGTTGAGCAAGAATAAACCTTCACTTGGCTTTTGAGACACGAAGTCCTTGGAGTGCGGTTTGTTTGTTTTCTGATATATATATATATATATACATGCAAAGTTTCAATTGAATCATCTTCTCTTTCCCTAGAACAAGCCATTATTAGCGAAAAATTACCGCCAAAAATTACTGTGAAACGCCGCAAATTCGCCCATCACTAGCCATTATATTGGAGTGTGGCCTGCTGATTTATTAATGGAGAGAATGTACAGCTAGACTGATGCAAATGTATAAGGGGGAGATGTAATAAAACCAGCATTAGTAACAGCTAAATACTTTCTAGATTTGTTCTTTAAGGGGGTCCTCCACTCAAAAACTAGCATATTAAAATAAAATTTAATTCTAAGCAGCTTTCTAATAGAAATTAATTACAAATTTTTAGTTACTAAGCTACATGTAAAAGTAATATTAAGCAGTATTTGTCCAGCAGTTAACTGGACTCAGCACTCCTGGTTCTGACTCCTGAAACAATGTTTGAAGTCAGCTGATAAAAACTGCTTAAAACACCTGGAGGAGGCATGAATCCAATTACATTGTTTGAAGAGGCAGAGCCAGACTAAAGGAAAATAAAAAGTTTAAACAAAAACTAATTTCAATAGCAATTACATTTGCAAATAACTTTAAAACCATTGAAATATTACAGAAATGTACAAATAAACAGCCTATAATCACTGCATATTATTTTGGTGAATTAATAGTATATTGTAATTGTATAATGTCACAGCTTGCCAATATTTATATATATTTATATATATAATATAAGTTCTTAAACTGCCATTTTGAAAGAATAAACTAGGCTCTATTTGTTTCTGAACAGACAAGAATACCCGATGCTTAACCACTTTTCCATTATAAGTGTCTTTCTAATTTTCTTCTTTATTCAGTATATTTCAGAGTTTTATATATTGTTAGGTTCATGGTCAGATGATCACCAAAAATTATTTCTATTCCAAACATGATATACATTACAGATTGATTTGTGCCAGAATGTGAAAGCATTTCTTTTCAAAAAAGGTTGAAATATATATACATTACAGGTTGATGTGTGCCAGAATGTGAAAGCAAACATAAAAAAATTGCCTAATTTGACTTCATTATTTCAGCCTCACAGGCATATTTCATAATAAAGTAACAATGCAATCAAATGCAATTTTATATGGCAGGCCAGTTAAAAAATAGATTTCACCTACATTAGTTTACACTTAAGAAAAGGCAATAAATTGTAACTGCTGTTAGGTATTTGCAATGAAACTATTTGGTTCATATACGGTAATACATTATAATAAACATGTTATAGGACATTTGTGCATCTTATTAAAACCTTTATTTTTCTCTTAGTTTTTAAAAACCATTGCGCCTTGTTAGAAAAGGTTTGAAAAAAACAAAAAAAATTACATCAAATAGGCTACTGAAAAAGCTAAAGAATACAACCTTAATTATGATAAATCCCCTATGGCACTGCAATTCTTAAAGCCCAGTCATCCAATGCATGCAGTAAAAAAGATGGTGATTGAGAAAGCGCCTGTTCTTAGGAGATGAGCTGACAGGCACTGACACCTATGATAAAGAGAGATATGTTGGATGCAAATGTTGGACACATTGTCCCTAAAGGTGATGGATTTCAGCTTCATATATTTGTGCTTTTTAAGGAGTCTTAGCATTTTATATTGTCCAAAGACCTTTCAGTTCTCATGTAAATATTACACATACTAAATGAAAAATACAGTATAATGCGTTGAGTGACTTTATGAGCCAGTTGTTATAGCGGCGAGATCAGTTTTAACAGTTTAGTGGCCCACTTTCCATCTGCACCTCAGCAACAGCACAAGCTTTGTGGAATGCTACAGCCAAAACATTTTTATTTTTCTTTATTATTAAAGTGACACTGTCACATCTACAATAAGTCATCTCAAAGGGGTGGTTCACTGTTACGTTAACTCTTAGTATGTTGTAGAATGGCCAATTCTAAGCAACTTTGCCATTGGTTTTCATTATTTATTTTTATAGTTTTTTTTTAATTATTTGCCTTTTTCTTCTGACTTTTTCCAGGGTTCAACAAAGGGGTCACTGGACCCATCTACAACAAATGCTTTCTAAGGCTACAAATTGCTACTTTTTGCTACTCATCTTTCTATTCCGGCCCTCTCCTATTCATATTCCAGTCTCTTATTCAAATCAATGCATGGTTACTAGGGTAAATTGGACACTAGGAACCATATTGCTGAAATTGTAAACTGGTTGCTGAATAAAAAAAATAAATAATTAAAAAACACAAATAATAAAAAATTGTAAATTATCTCAGAATATCACTACCGATACTCATTCTCTATTTTAATACTAAAAGTTAACTCATGGGTGAACTTAAGGCACCGTCAATGTAAAAAGCCAATTTTAAACATGAAACAATGACCCAAGGATACACAGGTGGTACACATCTCACTAGCAAGTACTAGGATGGCACCATTGCAGTTGGCGCAGAAATCCCTGAATCCAATGGTGACTGTAAAAAATCTGTATAAAAATTTCCCCAGCTTTTACTGTTGGTAGATTTAATAATAAGCACACTGGGTCATTCAAATGTATTTTAGCAGTTTGATGTTTTTGCTAATATCATTTGGATAAAATAATTTACTGCCTCTCTATACCTGAGCTCTAACACCCATCAAATCTGTAGTGGTGCTCTCTTCTGAAACTTGGTATCCCCATGTGCATTTCAGTCAGAATTGTGCTTGAACTTTCAATTGTTTCTAAGATCATGTCTAATGCTGTTTTTTTATGTTCCAATCTCATGAAGGCACCAGAAGAACATTATATAGAACCAAAAACAACAACCTATACCACAGTTCGGTGATTAGACATGGAGTGTAGTGTATTACACAAGAGGGCAAATTTACTTAAGGTCAAATATCGTTAGCCCATAGGCTAACATTGACTTCGGAAGCTTTTAGGTGGCGAACTAGGGTGTTGAAGTTTTTTTTTAAAGAGACAGTACTTCGACTATCGAATGGTCGAATAGTCAAACCATTTTAGTTTGATTCGAAGTCGAAGTCGTAGTCGAAAGTCGAAGTAGCCAATTCGAACTTTGAAAATTCACTTTGACCCTTATTAAATCTGCCCCTTAAAGTACTTGCATCCAAACATGTTCTGTGCACTTCCATATAATTGTGATAAACACCTTCAGCCTCTTCTGCTTATTCATACTGAGGTGACCCTATTGATGCTGGGGAACCTTGGAGGTAATGTAAACCTGAACTTGCTGGTAATTCCAGGGTTACAACAGTGGGTTGCATCAATAGATGGAGCAGACAATCGCAAAATGATTCACACGTTTTGATGTTTTAACACATGTTAACATGTAATTGCGTTCAATTTGATATGTTGGGCAAGGGTCAGACTGGACCAGCGGGACACCGGGAAAAAACCCGATGGGACTGGTGTAGACCCACGAACGGGCCGCAAGATGATGTACCGCAATGTGGGCGATGGTCGCAGGGGAGGGATGCGCAAGGGATGTTTGGAAGTCGGAAAGGGGATCCCCACCGTGACTGCTAGAAGGGCCCCCAATGCTCCAGTCTGACCCTGGGTTGATTGCACTTGTGGTGGGCACAACTCCCTGCGCAGCCACAGTTGACTTGGAATTCTTCTAAATTACCCTTATAATATTCTAAATTCTAATTGTAATATTTCTATATTCTTCGATATTCTGTAAAATCCATTTAGTAGAACAAACTTACTGAAATGAAGATTCAAGACACACAGCCTAACAATATACAAACAGATTAAAACACATGCCTAATAGAGGATTGAATGGATAAAACATAACCAGAAACTTGAGAAATTTGTTAAGTATGCCCTAGTCATTGATTAGTTGATGAGTTCTCTGATTTTAAATGCAATGGGCATCTACAAATTATAATTAAAGACAATGTAGCTCAGAAAACAGTGTTAATATAATACTGTATATGCATAATGAGACAACTGCTCCTATTTTCTCTCTGCTAAATATGACCCTAGTTTAAAAACAAAAAAGATAATAAAATATACGTTGGAGCATAACTGTGTAGGTGTAAAAAATGTACTATTGTTCTTTACAGTTTCTCATCTGCAGCAGAAAACCTGCTGTGAATTCTTAATCAGAGCTAAATTGTTGCAGTCAACAACAGCTAACCTCTCACAACCAAGAAACTGTTTACAGGAAACAATTATGCATAAAGTTTGCTTTTATTAAAAGAATGTTTCTGAATAGAATTACATTATGCCAATGGACTATCTTCCACTGTGCTACTGGCAGCATTGTAAACAGAATTTATGTATGCACAAACAACAATCTGTTAGCCTGGTTTACTTACCCTTTACAAATTATGCATCAGATAAATACATTTTATGAACAACTACAGCAAAAAGTAATTTCCATGTACACTGCTCTGTCTACTCTACAGTGAAAGGAAATTCTGATTCTCTTTATCTAGGATTTTGTTAACCCTTCTTTGCCTGATCTAAGGATAATCTATAGGACAAAAAACATTCAAGCTTTCCTGTCAGAGTTTTTGATGACTCCATCTAAATGCAAATTCTAGTTTCCTCTAATATTGTGCTATTTCTAGTAGATGTGAAAAAGGCGTAGACTGTGAGATTTCCTTGTAACACTGTACATCCCTGGTTGAGCAATTAACTCTTCCATGCACAGATTTTTTTTTTAAAAAGCATTTAGGTTTTCACTGTGCTTCTGTTCCAGTAAAAACAGGCATATCTCTATCAGACATAAAATTGTATATGTATAGAATTAAATTTTATAAAAAAATCGTGAAATTATAAATAGAATATAGTAAAAAAAATAGTACTGGGTCCTGACTTCAGGGATTTCTGTTCCAACTGTAATGGTGCCATCCTAGTGCTTGCTAGTGGTATGTGTACCACCTGTGTATCCTTAGGCCATTATTTTATGTTTAAAATTAGATTTTTACATTGAATTTGCTTTAAAGGGATGTTCACCCATGAGTTAACTTTTAGGGGCAGATGTATGAAGGGTCGAATATCGAGGGTTAATTAACCCTCGATATTCGACTAGGAACTAAAATCCTTCGACTTCGAATATCGAAGTCGAAGGATTTAGCGCAAATCCTACGATCGAACGATCGAAGGATTATTCCTTCGATCGACCGATTAAATCCTTCGAATCGAACGATTCAAAGGATTTTAAGCCAACGATCGAAGGAATATCCTTCGATCAAAAAAACTTAGGCAAGCCTATGGTGACCTTCCCCATAGGCTAACATTGAGTTCGGTAGCTTTTAGCTGCCGAACTCGGGGGTCGAAGTTTTTTTTAAAGAGACAGTACTTCGACTATCGAATGGTCGAATAGTCGAACGATTTTTAGTTCGAATTGTAGTCGAAGGTCGAAGTAGCCCATTCGATAGTCGAAGTAGCCCAAAAAACACTTCGAAATTCGAAGTTTTTTTACTTCGAATCCTTCACTCGAGCTTCATGAATCGGCCCCTTAGTGTGAAAATAGAGAATGAGTATGAGTAGAGAGTAGAGTAGAGACTTATTTTTATACTTTGGCTTTTAAGTAGTGTGAGTGAAATCAGATGTAATATAGTGTCACTGTTATTGATTTTTGGGGATGAAATGATGAGTTATTGTTTATTAGATGTTTATTTTACTTATTTTTGTCTGTAAAACACTTTGTAGCTGTGCTTCGAAAAGTGCTATATAAATAAACTTTTACTTACTTACTTAGAGTGATATTCTGAGATAATTTGCAATTGAATTACATTTTTTTTATTATTTGTGGTTTTTGAGTTATTTAATGTTTTATTTAGCAGCTCTCCAGTGTGCAATTTCAGCAATATGGTTGCTAGGTTCTAACTTAACCTAACAACCTTGCACTGATTTGAATAGGAGACTGGAATATGAATAATAGAATAGAAAGATTGGTTAACCTGAACAGTAAGATGAATAAGAAAAAGTAGCAATAAAAGAAAGGGGATACTTACTAAGACTACATTTTTCCTATTCTTTTTTTAAAACAAAGTCGATCTAACTCCCTTCCACGAATTTAACAAATTGATCAAAAAATCAGGTCGAAAAAGTTGCTGGGGGAAAAGTCTCGACAAAATCGGGTAACAATTTGAATCATCTTTTTGAATTTGGCGATGCAATTGTACAACTTTTTCAAGTTGTTGGCCGTTAACCTTTTTGTATTATCGTAAAAAAACTAGTGCAGATCACAATGTCAAGAAACACCTTCAAATTGTAAATGGGACATCTGACATTGACTCTACATGACTTTGACAGGTTTTAGCTGGGGTATTTTCTGATTCAGATTTTTAGCAGCTTTAGGGAATCATACATTTCTAAAAATTCTATGTTTTTTTTTTCCTCTAAGTTTTTCCCCTTTAAAAACTCAACCAGAAAAAAGTGAGGGTTAATAATAAGCCCCTAAATGTGTAGTCTTACAGAACATTTGTTTTTAGATGGGGTCAATGACCCCCATTTGAAAGCTGTCTGAAGAAGGCAATTAATTCAAAAACTATAAAAAATGAATAATGAAGGCCAATTGAAAAGTTGCTTAGAAATGGCTATTCTATAACATACTAAAAGTTAACTTAAAGGTGAACCACCCCTTTAAAATATTAAATATATCTGTTTTGAGCAGTAACAATTAGGGATGCATCGAATCCTCTTTTTTGGTTTTTGGCCAAACCCCTGAATACTTCATGAAAGATTCGAGCAGAATACAGTCCTGAATCCGAATCCTAATTTGCAAATGCAAATTAGGGATGGGAAAACATTTTTTTACTTCCTTGTTTTGTGACAAAAAGTCACACAATTTCCCTCCCCGACCATAAGGGGCCGATTCACTAACTTCGAGTGAAGGATTCAAAGTAAAAAAACTTAGAATTTTGAAGTGTTTTTTGGGCTACATCGACCATCGACTACGACTTCGACTTCGAATTGAAGGATTCGAACTAAAAATCGTTTGACTATTCGATAGTCGAAGTACTGTCTCTTTAAGAAAAAATTTCGACCCCCTAGTTCGCCATCTAAAACCTACCGAACTCAATGTTAGCCTATGGGGAAGGTCCCCATTGGCTTGCCTAAGTTTTTTTGGTGGAAGGATAATCCTTCGATCGATGGATTAAAATCCTTCGAATCGTTCGATTCGAAGGATTTAATCGTTCGATCGAAGGATTATTCCTTCGATCGAACGATCAAACTATTTGTGCTAAAATCCTTCGACTTCGATATTCGAAGTGGAAGGATTTTAATTCCCAGTCGAATATCGAGGTTAATTAACCCTCGATATTCGACCCTTGGTGAATCGGCCCCTAAGTAGCAAAGTAGGATACGGATCCGGACAGAAGGATTTGGCTGAATCCGAGTCCTGCTGAAAAAGGCTGAATCCTGGCCAAATCTCAAACCAAATCCTGGATTCGGTGCATCCCTATAACAATCTCAATACTTGTATTGCTTGTTTTAATCTGCTAAAGTTACAGTAAAATATGATGACCATAATGTGTTCCAACAAGGTTTTTGAATACTTTCTCATTTTTAATATGTATGGGTATACTCGTACATATAAAATCAGAGCCCAGATCTACACAAGTAATTGGACAGCATAATCCAGACCAAGTCTGCATAGTATATTTGTCTTAAAGCTAATATTTGCTCATTTACTTGCACAGACGTGGCATCAGTTTCCCATTTCATATACCCATTTCACATTCCAAGAGACTTAGGAGGTACCAGTGCTTCCACCAAATGTTTTAATTGACTCAAAATACAAAATGAATGAATTGTGCAGAAAAATATATCAAAATGTAAGTCATCTTGTTAAAGTTAACAAATCACTTTTACAGTGAGGGGGTCATTTATCAAAGGTTGAGTTTTAGAGGTTTGTGAGGATTTTCTATACCTCGAATTACTGTAACTCACAACTCGAAAGGTTTTAAATTTATGAAAAAACTTGAATGTAAAAACATGAATCAGTGTAGTGAATACAGGTATGGGACCTGCTATCCAGAATGCTCCGGACCTGGGGTTTTCCGGATAACGGATCTTTCCGTAATTTGGGTCCTCATGCCTTAAGTCTACTAGAAATTCATTTAAACATTAAATAAACCCAATAGGCTGGTTTTGCTTCCAATAAGGATTAATTATATCTTAGTTGGGATCAAGTACAAGCTACTGTTTTATTATTACAGAGAAAAAGGATATCATTTTTAAAAATTTGTATTATTTGGATAAAATGGAGTCTATGGGAGACAGCCATTCCGTAAATCGGAGCTTTCTGGATTTCGGGTTTCCGGGTGAGGGATCTTATACCTGTACTCAAATTGATCGAGTTTTTGGATTAAATGCTTGAATTAATCAACTTTCCAAGCGAAAAATGTTGAACATCATGAAGGCTATTAACTTCGTTAAATGGTTCAAGGGAGCTCTGCCATTGACTTCTACATGACCTTGACAGGTTTTAGCTGGAGTATTTTCGGATTTCAGCTATTTCCAGCTTTGGGGTACAATAAATTTTGAAAAATTTGTTGAGTTTTTTTTTTATAACCCAAAACATTTTGACTTTTGAATTACCCTTGAAAACTCGAATGTTTCTGATGAAAATCAACTCAACCTTTGATAAATAACCCCCTAAATATCATGAGAGACCATACACAGATATTTTTCTACTATATACCACAGTGGTTCAGCACTAAAGCAGCTCCTCCCTTTTAATGGTGTTCAGTACCCTGTTCATAACCCAGTACATTTGATACTGTACTTGCAGTGCTCAGATATAAATAAAAAAAATAGCTTGAGGTATGAGATCTATTTTAGTTAAATATCTCCAAGGTTTCTTTAGATTGCAGTGAAGTTATTTATTGGATAATACATTTGGTACATGGTATCATCAAATTAAATCTATTTTAGTTCTCATTATACATACATAATGACATGAGTGATATGATGTTTGCAGCATTATGCCGTTTTAGTGGTCGTTCTGCATTAATTATATTATTCTGATGGTGTAAGCACATAAATTATGAACTGATAAGATGGAGCCCATTGTCTTTAATGTCCAGTTACATCCATTTTGATGATAGTTATAAATAGCACAACCTATTTCAGGCAGCACTGTTCAAGAATGCAGAGATTCTGCCACTTGGCAGTAACAGCCTGGCTTGTGGTGCTTGGCATCAATCAAATCACATGCCATTGACAACAATGTAAGATGCCATAAGTAGAACTAGGACAATGATTATCAACTGAAAACATGCCAGTACAACCCTACATGGAGTTGTTTCTTCGTGAGACTAACATTATTTATAGGGATTTACAAATAATATATATATATATATATGTTTTAGAAAACAAGAATTTAATTTAAATACACAAGGTGAAATGCATGAAATATAATAACCAATTATGATGGAGCACCAAAGCACCATAATAATTCATAATAGCAACAAATTTAGTTTATCTGTAAAATAATCTATAAATCGTACATGCCCTAAAAAAAACTCCAGTAGCCTTAAAAATGAAAGGTGATAAAATCATGTGAAGGAGAACATGCTGTCATGGCAAATAAACCTATGAGCTACATCCCAAGCCTACTAAAACACAGTGAACTGCTGAGCGTGGATTAACCAATCAACAACTAGATTCTGACCGATTTAACTAATCCTGGAAGAATTGAAGCAAATCCCATGTATTGATTTTCATTTCCAAGAGCTTTCTTTGAAAGACCTTGTATAGGATATTAAATATTTGCCAATTTTCTTCAGCATCCTTAAGGATAAGGTATGTCAACAACCAGCAGTTTATTTTATGACAGTCCTGTTTTTATATTGCTATAGAGTCAAACTTACTTGTTAAAAAAATAATAATAATTTTGGCATACTTTAAGGGGGTTATTTATCAAAGGTCGAGTTTGTGAGGTTTTTTTCTATCTCGAATAAATGTTTGCTTATTTATAAATAAACCTGAAAAAAAAAATTGATTGAATGCAATCAGGGGGAATACTTACTCAAATGAATGGAGTTATCAGCAAAAAAAACTTCGGATTGATCGAGTTTTCGAGTGCAAACCACCAAAAAAGTCTTGAAAATCATGAAGACTAAAAACATCTTCAAATGTTTCAAGGGACCTCTGCCATTGACTTCTTTGTGACCTTGACAGGTTTCATGTGATAAACCATGAGATAACTTTTTCTCACTGACTATGAAGATTTTCATTCATCCAGGTCATGGTATATCTAATATAAGTAATTAAAAAACAACTGGACTTGCTGAGTAATTATTGAAGACATTTCACTACTCATATGAGCAGTTTATTCAGTTCAACTGACTGGTATTGGAAGTTCTCAGCATATGGACTCTTCCACTAATCCAATCACAATGGCCCATTGTAACTCTTCAGAGAGATGACATCTGAAATTCACAGAGGTTTTGATTCTGTGTAGTTACTATGATAGGATTACTAATGTGTCATGCAACTCCTAAAAACAGGTGTTACTTGTGAGAGTTGCATGAATGGATGTGTGAAGTGTTCTGAAACCGCCGGGGTACAGATGTTAGAACAGCATTGTATGTAGCAAACAGGTGGTGTGATGGCCCCTGCCTCTGTTCAGGGATGAATTCTCAACCTTGACATGAATCGCCTCTTTCACACCTCTTTCAAACCTCTTTCAAACCTCTTTCAAACCAGCAATCTTCTCTATCCAAGATTTGGACTTTGCTATCTTCAAAGGAGTGTCCCTTATCTTTTAGATGTAGAAAGACAGCCGAATCTTGCCCTGTAGAGTTCGCCCTCCTATGCTGAGCCATTCACTTGGCGAGCAGTTGTTTTATCTCCCCAAGGTATAGATAAGTGCACTCACTACACTAGACTGCGTATACCACATTGCTTTGTTTTTCTTTAGGAGTTGGATCCTTTGGTTGTATCAGTTTTTGTCTCAGTGTGTTGCTAGGTTTGAAAAACACAGGGACGTGGTATTTGTTGAAAATCCTCCTGAGTATATCCAACACTCCAGCTACATATGGGATGACTATGTTTTGCCTACTATGTATCTCCTTTCTTGCAGTAATATATATGTATTAAAGTATTTGAGTTAATGTTCAGTACTGCAGTTTATATGATTTTTGGTCCAACCAGCAGGAATTCAAATAAATAGTGTACATATTTAAATATGAATGCAAGTTTGGCTTGGTGTGCTGATCACTTATTGGAATAGTCTTTAAAGTTTATAGATATCCTGAGATAAGCTTTTATGACATATAGGGGCAGATTTATCAAAGGTCGAAGTGAATATTCAAATTATAAAACTTTGAATTTCAAAGTTATTTTTGGGTACTTCGACCATCGAATCCTACGATTGTACGATTCGAAGTACGATCGTATGATCTTAAAAATCCTTCGACTTTGAATGTCAGACTACCCTATTCGATGGTCGAATTTCGAGTTTTTTTTAATTTCAAAATTCGACCCTTGATAAATCTGCCCCATAGACTATCCTATGGCCAGGTGATTTTTTTTTATACTAACATGGAAACAGTATTTTGTAAGAATAACAATTTGGATGACAAGGAGATTGAAATGCAAAAAATATGTTTCCAAACTTCTTTCTAATCAACAATTTCACCTCTATGCTACTATTTATCAATGTTAATATAAAATGAACTGCAATACAGGTATAGGATTTGTTATCCAGAAACCCTGTATTCAGAAAGCTCAGAATTACAGGAAGGCCACCTATAATAGACTCAATTTTAAGCAAATAATTCTAATTTTTATTTCATCTTTCTCTGTAAAAATTAAACAGTGCCTTCTCCTTGATCCAAACTAAGCTGCATTTATCCATATCGATAGCAAAACAATCCTTTTGGGTGGTTATTTAATGTTTAAATTATTTTTACCAAAAAGTATGGAGATCCATATTACGGAACAATCCCAATATCCAGAATATCCAAGGTCCTGAGAATTCTGGATAATAGATCCTATATCTGTATATAAATCAAACAGGGTCAGGTTTTAAAATCAGACATTTGAACGGTGATCAAACAGGGTCAGGTTTTAAAATCAGACATTTATAGAAAACCTACAGATAAGAATAATTTGTTATTACACAGCAGTTTTCACCATGATAATATGAAAAAAGGATTACCTTACAGCCAATTATTAAGGGTGAGAAGAATTGTCTCTGATGAGGATACATGCAGAGTTAGACTAGACGAAATGGCAGAATGCTTTATCCAAAGGGGCAATAATAGAGCAGTGGTCGAATCGCAGAAAAGTAAGGTTATGTCACTGAAACGTGAGGAGTTATTGGTGAATAAAGCACCTAACAGAAACATTAATAGAGTACCATTCACTTCTACATTGAATGCCAATTCTAAACATATTAAAATAATTATCCATAAACATTGGGAGATAGTACAAAAAGATAATGAATTTGGAAAAAACTTTTCGGAAATACTTTTATGCTCTTATAACACTTAATATTGGGGATATGCTTACTAAAGCTGATTTGTTACAACCCACAGCGAGACAACCAACATTTTTTGGGACTCCAAGAGCGGGTACATTCCCATATCTGTCGTGTGGGTGTTGCAACAGTATCATTGAGGGTGATTGTGTCAACCATCCCTCAAACGGTTATGCGATTAAGCTACACCATTTTGCCACATGCACCACCAATGGTGTAATTTATCTGCTAAAATGTCCTTGTGGCAAAGCATATGTAGGTAAAACTAAACGGGAAGTCAGAACCAGAATTGGAGAACAAAAAAGAGTGATTAGTAATTGTGATTTGGAAAAAGAGAAGTATGTCACCCCGGTGAGCAGACATTTTTTGCTACATGGGCATAATAGCAACCAGCTAAGATGGATGGTGCTGCAGGTTGTTAGTGAACCTACTAGAGGTGGAGACTTTGATCGGATGCTATTACAGAAAGAGGTCATGTGGATTGACAAATTAAACTCCATGGCCCCTGTGGGATTGAACGAGGATTTGAGTTATTCTTGTTTCTTCTAATGTTTTCGGTATGTTTTGGATAAGAGTGAGGTCTTACCCAAAATTGATTCAATGGTGACATATTATAATTTTAAGTCAAGACATTGTATTTATTTTATCACGTTTATTATTTCACAGATATAAAGAATGTCTACGAAATACATGGACATTGATTTGGACATTTTTATGATATATCACATTGAGACACACGATGCACTGTTTGTCACTATTCAGGTATTATTAATATATTGAGATGTTTTAAAGCAATAATACATTGTATTATATAATATAGTCATTATGTAAATGCACTTTATGATGTCACTTAATTAGAAGGGCGGAGCACCTCATCCCTATATACCTGTGGATTGAATTACACGTTTGAGAACACTTGATAAAGGAGGTCGTGCCTCAGAAACGTTGTGTTTGAGATCAGAATAAAAGCACTTTAATTTAAGCACGTTTGCAAATGAAAAGGTTTCTGGATAGAGCACCACAGCGATACAGCTGCAGTCTTTTGAACTATTGTATGTTACTGTATATAAATATTCTAAACTGAGCTGTTTTGACAACAAATCTCCTAGAAGACATCCAGTGTCAACCCATCTAAGAGACCTAGGTCACTTTCCTTTAAACAAGAAATTGGTTAAATTGAAGGGTTATTTCTTGGTAAATGTTTATATTTGATGAAACTTCACCTTAGCCAAAACTTTTGAAACCAATGATGTCTGCAAAAAAACTGATTAAACTGCCTACTATGATAACCCTACACCTCGGTGCTTTTGACTGACTGGATGAAATAAATCCATCAGCTTGATGAAAAGGCTGCCTGGTTTGAAAATTAATCCTTGACACATCCAAGTTCAGAAGTCGAAAATGTGCAGGCAACAAAATGAAATTGCATTAGTATGTTTCAGTAACTATAGCCAATGCTGGATACTAGTAATCACTGTTTTTTTTTACTCTTACAGCAGTGACAACTCTCAAAATGTTACCAATAAATAATTTTTAAGTGAATTACAACTTAATTCCTAAATGTAG
This sequence comes from Xenopus laevis, assembly GCF_017654675.1. Lineage (NCBI taxonomy): Eukaryota > Metazoa > Chordata > Amphibia > Anura > Pipidae > Xenopus > Xenopus laevis. The sequence goes on along the minus strand of NC_054373.1, from coordinate 75,635,055 downwards.
TAATGAGGCCACTCATTAAAGAAAGTTATATTAATCAATACTAAAGTAAGCAATATTAAGCACCAATCTACAGAAAAGTATGAAAAAGCTACCAAGAAACAACTATGCTTCAAAAACAAGTCTTCAATATTTCAACTCTTGTTGAGAGAATGTGTGTCAGTGTTCACACTGAAAATAATTTGCTTCAGATACCAACTTTATCAAATTATCGGACGAAAACCACATTGTTAAGATGTGTATTAATGTGTGTGCTCTCATACAGAGCCTATAGTATACTTAAAAGCCCCGACTTTCTCAACACAGCCTGAAAAAAAAAGCAAAGTTTATAACCACGGTGTCATTGGGGGACAGAACCTACAGACTGTGCTTCAGTGTCTGAGAGGCATGTCCGGACAGGGCTCTTTTAGTCCTAAACTCCGCCCCCCTCGACTGAAGTTAGTATAGCGGGGGGCTCCAGTAAAGAGCTTTCTATGCTGCTGCCAATGGGTGGTGGGCTGGATCCCGGTGCTGTTCATCACGGAGGTGGCCTGCTGGTCTTACTATGCCTGTTTGTGCTGGAACTGTGTGCGTCTGTGAGTAACTTGGTTCCTGCTTGGTATGGGGGAGGGGTGGATTTAGGGAGGAGGATGCCGTGCAGCCAGGCAAGGGAGAGTGATACATGCCCCTTATCCCCACTCTATTCACTCAGTGCCCAGGCAATAAACTCACTCTGTTTTACCATTGGTCTGACATCAAACTTCCAGGCGCAGGTTCTTTCCTATTCTCTCTCCCCACTAGCCCATGGCCAAGGCTGTAGGTCTCCGGGTGTTGGTGCTGTGAGTTGTAGTTCAATAACCTGTAGAGGGAAGCCAGTTGCACTATGAATTTCTACATCCCATTAGTAGGGACTGCCATACAGCTCTCCCTAGCAATTTAAAGTGATATGGCTTATTTACAATTTGTAAAATGAACATAGTAATCAGGGGGTGTGGCCACAAAATGTGTGTGGCCAAAAAATGTTGCTGCGCTACATTCGGCAAATTTTTTTGTCCCTCTTTTTATTTCCGAAATGTTGGGAGGTATGGCTTTGGGGTATAATAAATCTCTAAAAAATTTTACTTCTAAAAATTAGAATTTTCCCCTTTAAAAACCCGCCAATGGAATGCAGGTGCACACCTGGTCCCTCTGTAACGTACACGGTGCGTGGGGCATAGGAGGACGGCACCTCCAACCAGTAATGCAAAACAAAGTACTTCAGCACACGTAATCTTCTTAAGGGTTACTACCCATGTTTAATGTCAAGCCAAGAGGTTACAACGTTTCAGGGGCACACCTGACGAAGGGGTACACCCCTGAAACGTTGTAACCTTTTGGCTTGACATTAAACACAGGTAGTAACCCTTAAAAAGATTATGTGTGCTGGAATACTTTGTTTCCCCTTTAAAAACCACCAGATGCCAATTTTAAATAAGGATTTTGACTTTTAATTACATCCCCCCTTAATAGGTGTCAATTGGGGAAATTAGGCAGTTTGGACCTTCATATGGATCTTTGTTCAGTCTATTTAACATTCCCAAAAAAAAAGGCAAGAACGCCATACTGAACAGCGAGAAGCCCAAGCAATCAATCATATGATTATGAAAAAAAGATTATTGTCTGTTGAACTCATTCTAAGATAGAGCATAACTGAGAATCTATGCTAATCTGGAAAAAGCTGCACTAAATGTCACAATTACAACCACAGTTAAGCTACAGTAATTGTTCACTAGGCCCAGTAACTAATTTGAAGTTATATATTATGGTGTGAAAATCTAGTCATGTGTCGTAAGAGCAATTAACTCTCTATATGTGATTAGTGAATGTCTCATAGTAGCCTCAGAAACAAGAAACTGACAGACGTGCGACATACTGTGGATATGCTCATCACATACACATTAATTTTTAGCATTTCAAGTTGACAGCCAGAAATGCTGGGAAAAATTGTGGTGCTTAGTTCCAGAAATGTGCATTTGTATAACATTCTATTCAGAAATGCTGCATATACATTAGAAATATTTTGTCATGGCAAGTCGTTCATAAAATATTAATGTACTGTTAATATAATTTCATGAAAAATATAGGTCTCGCTCATATGATATATACCATAGCTGTTAGAAAAGCTACTTACAATCTGTGTTTAATAAGTGGGTAGTGTTCACTTTAAAATAGGGTTACAACTAAAGCTCAGGTTTATTAATATGTTATTGTACCTTATGATAACTGCACTTGTGGGATTTCCCGAAAGGGAACATTGGATTTGTGACTCATTTATTAGCTTTCTGTACATTTGTCTGAAAAAGACTAACAAGATTAGTCTGACATTTATATTATTTTTGTATTATTCTTTTCCAAATTGTAGATCTTAATTGCCGAGCTGAGAATTAAATATGATACAACAAGTCTTGATGGATTCTCTGCAGAATTAAATATTATGAAATTATTTTACAAGAGTTTTATTGCAATTACAGTTGACTCATTGGTATTGTAGCTTAACAACATCAATAACCATCATCTGTGTTTACTGTTGCTCAAGATATATAATATATATATATATATATATATATATATATATATACTCACATGCAGTATATAAAAATATATATATACATTATACTAACTAACTGTAAATCTTAAAATCACTATATCTTTGTTCAAGAAGTCATATAAGCCATTCTTAAAGGCATTTATAGAAATTCCTATGAAAATAACACTCAGCAGTGCATTAGACAACCATTTTCACTACATAATATCAGGACTAGACTCCCACCTTCCCTCCCTTTCTGTGCTCCCTGATCACTCCCGGCCAATAGAAGAAAAGCAGGAAGGCACTGTTCGAGGGTGGGCAGATACAGGAGGGTTGTGGGTGGCTGGCAAAGGGGTCCTGAAGTTGATGGAGGGGCGTCGGGGGCCCTGAGCAGCTGTGCACTGGCCCATGATGTGGCCCCTGGACCCCCCAGTCCGACACTGCTTGAAATGAAAGTTCAGTTCCTGAAGTCTAAAGGTGTGGCCTCTAGTGATGGGCGAATTTGCGCGATTCGCCGCCAGCGAATAAATTCGCGAAACGTCCGCGAAAATTTGCGGAAAAAATTAGCCGGCGTCAAAATTTTTTTTTTCGCAAAAAAACGGACGCCGACGTCAAAAACGAGACGCCGGCGCAGTTTCGCGAATTTTTCGCCGTTTCGCGAATTTCGCGTGAAATTCGCCCATCACTAGTGGCCTCTTAATTCTTTTCTACATGAAAAACCATTTCCGATATGTGTTATAATGCCCTCTAATGTACTTGCAAAGAGTATTTATGTCCCCTTACAAATGCCCTTTCTCCAGAAAATACAACACCAACCTATATAGACTATAGTTCATGAACATGATAGTTGTTCTTCATAGTTTAATTGTTTCTCATTCGCCAGTTTAGTTGCATGTCTCTGCACCCTCTCCTCCGTAATATTCTTCTTAAAGAGATACTGACATCAGAAAATAAAATTTTTTATTATCTATCATAACATTGTCTTTGACTACTATTTATAATTTTGCCATAAAAGTATTTGTATAATGTTTTCTTCAGCACACCACTTACTGTTTCAGGGTGCATCCACTCCCAAGCTGCCTCCAAGTCAGCCAAATTCCTTATCTTGAATAATAGGATATGAAGCACACCATCCTCAGGCTTTGCCTTTAAAACATTTTATTCCAGCGGAATTCACACACAAGCGGGGGGGTGGAAACCCCATTCCTCAGGTGCATGCCTGATGCTTTTACATTACCTTTCCTTCCCCCATGTTCCTCTATGAGGGGGCTACCATATTTGTGCAGCAGTAGTCCGTTAGCATTAGAAACTCCAACTGACAGGTTAAGAAGGGACAGGTTGGCAAAACAGTCAGGTTTAGGAACTTCAAATAACAATTACTTACAAAAGCAGAACTATCATTGAAAAACAATGACCTATTGGTAACTTTTAATGTAGATTAATATTTTTAGTGGCACTATCACTTTAAGGACCAGGGCTCAGAACTACACTGCATACTCAAGGGGAGACCTCACTAGGTTTTTAAAAGCGGCAAAATAATGTGATGATCTTAAATTAATGCCCTTTTTACACAAAATAGTACATTATTTGCTTTTGTAGCCACTGAATAACATTGGCTAGAGTTACGGTTTGTTATCCACAAAAATCCTCAAATCCTTCTCATTTAAGGAGGCCTCCTTTTTTACCAAAGTGCATAATGTAGAATTTATCAACACTGAACATCATATGTCAGTGTTACCTTAGATATAAACAACACCAGTATGTACAGAAGTCCATTTGGACAATAGTCCAATTGTCACAATAGTCCAATAAACAACAATAACAGTGACAATAACCTGAAACTATTAAAACTAAAAGGTTAAAAATATGTAATTTATACTAAAAATAATTGAGTCTACTACTTCACAACTACAACTAGCTTGGTCTTAAGTGAATGTTTAAACAAAGTTGCCATTAAATTGGGTTATACAAAGTGAGATAGGAGAGCTAATTCAAAGATAAGCTTCAGTTGCGCATATACTGTATGGGCTGATCAGCAGATAACAAAGTACTGTATCACTGTTTAAAGGTTATGCTAATATCAGCTTCACAACTAATTGCCTCAAATTGTATATAAGAATCCTGACAGTTAGCTTTGTCACATAAAAAGTACAATTAAGTATTAATAATTTAGTTGTCTGTAAATTAGGACATATGTCTATTTTATACAAAAATACAAATAATTTCTAAATTGAGCCTTAGCCGTGAATGCAAAGCCATTGAGAAAGGAGGATTATATTGCTTGTGTAAGCATCATAACAAAAAGTGTAGGAATAAATTTATAGAACAAATTGTGCCTTTGCATAACTCTGGGAAAGAAATGGCATTAAATAGGTTTAAAATAAACACTGCAAATGTTTATTCTGTCACCAGAAAGCTAGATTTACATGTTTTAGGTGACTGTCAAAGAAAAGCTTTCAAAGTTGTCAAATGCATAACAATAGTGCCTTTGAACGGATTATCTTCTGGCTTTTGTTCTCTGAGTTCTCATTTCTGAATCTTTTGGTATGTTCCAGAATGGTGGTTAATATCTTGGCTAAGAACAGTAAACTTTGTAATCATTAATAGCTGTTTTGCGCCTATGAAAAATATTCGGTATGAACATCCTGACCTACTTTTTTATGTGATAGGCATAAACATCTACTAGAAAATCATGTAAACATTAAATAAACCCAATAGGCTGGTTTTGCCTCCAATAAGGAGTAATTATATCTTAGTTTGGATCAAGTACAAGGAACTGTTATATTATTACAGACTAAAAGGAAATTATTTTTAAAAATTTGGATTATTTGGATAAAATTGAGTTTATGAGAGACAGTCTTTCTGTAATTCGGAGCTGTCTGGATAACGGGTTTCCAGGTAATGTATCACATAAATGTATTTTCATTTATTGATGTCCAGTGTAGAAATCTCCTGCTCTGCAACTGCCACTGGTTAGGAAATCATGGGAGCTGACTTTCAACAAATCCAAACAGTGCAGATTAGACAATGCCTGGTTTCTTTGGTTATAGAGAGAAGCATAATCTTGAAAAAAAGTTGATGAAGTGAAGTGACAATGAGTCACAAAATGTGTTAAGCTTGTTCCTCTGCTTCAACTGTTGTATTTTAAATGGAAAATAAATCATAATAATAAAATAATAATAATAATAATAATAAAAAAGTCCATCTAAGTCACCAAGTCGCAACCCCATCAGTTACATTAAGTAGGAGAAACAATAGCCTGTCCGAAGGCAGTTCCATTGTGAAGTGCTGGCTCTTTCTGAAAGCAGGTGCCCAGGCAAAATGACCTGGAATGGCTGCCTACACATCAATATTACAACTAAAAAATACATTTATTGGCTCAAGAATAAAATGTTAAACGGTAGAATGAATTGTGTGTAAAATTTAGTAATAAAAGATACCATAAAAATATTGACAGACTCCCTGGAGTCCTAATCCTTAAGATCTTCATGCCTTTGTCTCTCTCTCTCTCCTATTCAGGTCTCTTTCTTTCTTTATTCTAGTGTTTATCAAATTGTTTTTTTTTTGCTTTTCATAAAGGTAATAAAACTGCAAATAGCTTTAAATCTATAACTGCTCACAGACTTTGTTTTTGGGAGTTAACTGGTCTCAGACATTGGATGATGGGAAATACAATGTCACCTCTGAATATTAAAAGAGGGACTAAAATCAGTCATTGTTTAGCACCAAGCCCATAGGCGCTGCTCCATAAGGTTTTGTAAGTTGAAGACAAAACTTTTATGCTATTAATGTCTATCACGAAAATAAAGATTTCGGCCAAAACCACAATTTCCCCACGAGCAGTCTAAAACAAGAGAGTCATAATCATTCAGCTATAGTATGGCTGTCATTCTGGTTTATGGTTTATTTGAAAGGAAGTGGTGTAAAATATGCCTACTGTTTGTCACATTTACTATTCAATCATAGTCCTTGACCACCAACAATTTCCGTAGAGCATCTTACAGCCTCAGTACTCTAAAACTGCAAACACAAAACACAATATTATGACATGAGACTAGTTTTCTCACAGTGTTGGAGTATCCCAAAATCACAGTAGACAGCACCAGTCTCGAAGATTATTTTTAAAAAAGCCTTTATTGGAACTTCATGTCTTTAACATCTGGACAATGGTCCAGATGTTAAAGCCATGAAGTTCCAATAAAGGCTTTTTTAAAAATAATCTTCGAGACTGGTGCTGTCTACTGTGATTTTGGGATACTAAAGCCTGGCGGAAGTGGACGCCAATTGACGCGCACCTGGTCGTCATATTAAAAATCCGAGTGGTGAGTGCTGGCTGACTTTGTGTATATCACAGTGTTGGAGTATCTAAAAAGTAAAACTGTAAAAACTGAGATCAGACTTTATGAGGGTAAACAAAATTTCTGGCAGGTGAGGAGGTGAGTAGCTTCTATGAGTTTATTGCAATAGCAGTTGTAAGGAATCTGCTGCATAAGAAGGTCAAAGTTATTCTCCATAGTAGCATATACAAGTGCCAGATGCAATAAATAGCGCATTAATATTCAAGAGATTCTAGGCTTTACTGCAGCTTGTGTTTTAAAGTACCCTGTTCTTTTTCGACTGACATTTGACCCAGTTTCCGGGCTTCCATGAAAATGGAAATATTTCACATAAAATGCAGCTGCATAAGAATCACTTGTTTAAATTATTATATTAGTAACATTGTGCTATAAAAGGCTTTAATCCTTTAATCCATTTTATCTTGAGTCTCAATAGAATTATTGTTATTTAGCTATAGAATATATCCAATTAAATAATTTTTTAATTCTCAAGGATGTCATCTTCTTTGCACTTGTACTGGAATCAGTCCTCACAAAATAGCGAAATTGTCTCATTTGCAAAGTTTCATAAGCTAAACTGAAATATGGGAGTCAATTTTCTTTCGAAAGATGTTAAATGCTGCAAGACTGTGCAATTTGAATAGACATTTTCTTTGTTGTCTTCACAGTCATGTGGGAGTTGTTTTCCCTCCTCCTCACTAGTTCTCAGCAGAATCACAGCTTGAACATCCTGGGAGAGAATCCAGAGCATTCACACTGACTAACCTGAAAACATCTGAGCAGTGATATGCTCTTATATGAGGTAATGCTGTCTCTTTTGCTCTTTATCTGGTAAGCTGACAACCTCAATCAGCAGCCTCAGGAGGCCAAAACATGTCAGCAATCTGTTAAATATATAATTAATAGGCTGCAAAATTAACCCCTGATTTATGCACCAATAATGCCAGTGACCTATCCCTTTTGAAGGGGTTGTTCACCTTTGAGTTAACCTTTAGTATGATGTGGAGAGTGATATTCTGAGACAATATGCAATTGATTTTTATTTTTTATTATTTGTGGTTTTCTTGTTATTTAGTTTTTTATTAGGCAGCTCTCCAGTTTGCAATTTCAGCAATCTGGTTGCTAGGGTTCAAATTATCCTAGAAACCATGCATTGATACGATTGGAATTTGAATAGGAGAGGGCCAGAATAGAAAGATGAGTAATAAAAAGTAGCAATAACAATTAATGTGTAGCTTTATAGAGCATTTGTTTTTAGATGGGGGTCAGTGACCCCTATTTGAAAGCTGGAAAGAATCAGAAGAAGAGAGCAAATAATTAGAATTTGCCATTCTATAGCATACTAAAAGTTAATTTAAAGGTGAACAACCCCTTTTTGGTACAGGTATAGGACCTGTTACCCAGAATGCTAAGGACTTTTTCAGGATAAGGGATCTTTTTAATATTTGGGTCTCCATACCTTCTGTCTACTAAACAATAATTTAAACATCAAATCCAATAGGATTGTTTTGCTTTCAATAAGGATTAATGATATCATAGTTGGGATCAAGAACAAGGTACAGTTTATTATTAAAGTTATGGGACCTGGCATTTTCCAGATAAAATCTTTCTGTAATTTGGATCCTCATACCTTAAGTATACTAGAAAATCATGTAAACAACATAATATTATAAACTAAATATCCTGGTTTTGCTTGGAATGAGGATTAATTATATCTTTTTTTGGATCAAGTACAAGGTACTGTTTTATTATTACAGAGGAAAAGGAAATGATTTTTAGAAATTTAGATTATTTGGATAAAATGGAATCTAATGGAGATGGGCTTTCTGTAATTAGGAGTTTCTGTATCTGTACAGAGAAAAAGGAAATCATTTGTAAAAATGTGAATTACGTGTATTTGATCCAAATGGAGTCTATGGGAGATTGTCTATGGGAGCTTGGGAGATTTCTAAAAACAGGTTTCCGGATAACAGATCTGGATAACAGATCCCATACAAAAATAAAATTAAAATTACTGTCTTAATTATGAAATAAAATGACAGATTATAATGATATTCTCTCAGTAGCTGTACCTAACTACATCTCACAGGTTTCCTTGACAGCTAAAAGTTGTTGTGTGATGCTGGGAGCTATAGTCCAATCTCAGCTGGAGAACCACAGGTTGGTCTCCTCTTGCCCACAAAATGTACAAAAAGGGACAGGTTAATGGCATGCCTACTGTGATAACAGATATGCAGCTCATTAAGCATATTGCCAGTGCTGTGATAATAGAAACAGACCAGAGCCTATGAATTCTGAGTAGACGGAAATATACAGAAATATACATCTTGCTTTTTTCTGTGTGTTTCCAAGACAGAAAGGTAGCAAATCCAAAGAGTAAAAGTAATAGTTGTTTGTGTGAATGAAAAACTGGAGTTTGCACAAGTTGCTTTTTGTAGCAGATGTAGCAGTACTGCAGTGCACACGGGAGCTTAGGGAGTTTGTTCATACACTAAAGCAGATTAAGCCATGCTATAGGGAAGTGACTGGGTTTAAAATTTCAGAAGCACAGGAGGGAACACTTTATTTTGTACAGCAAATGACTGCCATCTGCAGAGAGCAAAAATATTAATTCACTTGTTTGTGCTAAAATGAAGTAATTTATCTTACTGCAACTGGCAACATTACTGATCTGAAAGGATATTACTCATTGCTCTGCAATTTTAATATGTCAATGGAAAACGAAAGCTTTCCAGACAACAATATTCAATGATGCATCTTGATAGGACTACAACAAATTTTAGCTTATAGTGCCTTCTACCTCAATGTGTTTATGGTTTCCCAAGATAATGAGGGCAAAGACAATATTGACTTTTAGGAAGCATCACAAGATAAAGCAAGCTTGTTGATGTAATGAGTCTGTCCTTTAGTTTAAAGGGTGGTTCACTTTTAAAATAACCTGTAGGGGGTTCTGTAATAAAAGTTACTAAGTTTTCCCAGAAGCAGTAACCCATAGCAGCCAATCAGCATGTAGCAGTTACTGGTCACCTGTTTAAAAGCAAACATCTTATTGATCGCTATGTGTTACTGCCCCTGGGCAAACTTTTATTACATATAGGGGTTAGTGTGCTATAGAATGGCCAAATTCTATGCAACTTTTCAATTGGCCTTCATTATTTTTTTATAGTTTTTTTAACTCCTTCCAACTTTCAAATAGGGGTCATTGACCCATGAAAAACAAATGCTCTGTAAAGCAACACATCTATTGGTACTGCTACTTTTTATTATTCGTCTTTCTTTTCAGGTCCTCTCCTATTCATATTCCACTCTCTTTTTCAAATCAGTGCATGGTTGTAAGGGTAATTTGGACCCTTGCAACCAGATTGCTGAAATTGCAAACTGGAGAGCTGCTGAATAAAAAAACTAAAAAACTCAAAAGCCACAAATAATAACAAATGAAAACCAATTGCAAATTGTCTCAGAATATCACTCTCTATCATACTAAAGATTAACTCAAAGATGAACAACCCCTTTAAGGAGTCAGAGGAATAGATGAAAAGACACATACTTATAGTCTGTTGTCACAGTTTGAAACTCACAAACATAATTCAACTCTTAGAGGAACATAAATATTTTCTAGATTACAGAAATAGTTTTCCATGAATACATATCAATTAATGATATCAAATTATATGTATTAAACTGAATCAGTGCCCTTTTATAAAGTGATAGGGGTACTTGCAACTCATAAAATATTTTAAGATGTTTTTTATTTTAAGGCTTTCTTTATCAGTATATAAAGACTCATTTACTAGCATACTGTAGGTGCTCGCTTACACAAGTTTTTTGTAGACTGTTAAAAACAAATTCCTGATTTATGGTTTCCTGGTTTATGAGCACCCTTATTTATATTTTCCAGTGGCGTAACTACAGAAGTGTGCTTCCTCTATAGCATTCAAATCCCCACCTCTCTTTTTCCTCTTCTTCTAATTGAGGCACTCGCCCCTGTGCGAGCTTGTGGTGGGGAAGGAGGTTGCGAATAGGGTTGCCACCTGTCCAGTTTTGACCCGGTAATTTGAAGGGTTGCCCGGGTCAAAACTGCCTGCCCTGTTTTCCAAATTTATAAATTATTTCCTTTTTCTCTGTAATAATAAAACAGTAGCTTGTACTTTATCCAAACTAAGATATCAATAATTATTATAGAAAGCAAAACCAGCCTATTGGGTTTATTTAATGTTTATATGATTTTCTAGTAGACTTAAGCTTTGAAGATCTAAATTACGGAAAGACCTGTTATCTGGAAATACCCAGGTCCTGAACATTCTGGATAATAGGTCCCATACCAGTATTACAGAGAAAAAGCAAATCATTTTTAAAAGTTTGGATTATTTGGATAAAATGGAGTCTATGGGAGATGGCCTTCCCATAATTCTGAACTTTCTGGAAAATGGGTTTCTGGATAACAGGTCCTCTACCTGTACTTTTTCCCTTGTAGTTTTATATTAGGTTCATTAAAACCCTACAGGTTTATTTTGTTGTAGCCTTGTATAAGCTTCATTGCTGATCTCACTGTTCCTTCTTTTCTTTAATCTCTCCATCCATTCTTCCTTCTTAGTTGGTATAAAATACAGTAACATACACCAGTGTAAAGGGGATAAATAGATGTATATTTCTAATATTTTTATTTATGTTTTTTTAGCAAGTACACTTTTTAAAGGTACTGTCACTGTACTTCCCTGTGGTTTTATTTGCATGCATAACTTCCCCTGAATTTAAATGGAAGTCTGGTAAAGAAGAAGCAGTCTAAAGAAATAAAAGCATGTTACAGCAGTTAAAACATCAGATGTTGTGTTAACCAGAACATTTATGAAAACTATACCATATTGGTCTATTACAGCTTTGTTTAAATGGTAATTATAGATCTGTGGAAAAGTATAGGTCAGGTAATAGCAGCTTACTTGAACTGCCTGATTTTTTCTGTCTGTGCTAAGCTGATAATTGTCTGCCAAGTCAATCTACAATTTTGTTTCCTCGGTTTCAGTATTCCTATCAAATCTACCTTGATTATGAACCTTCTGTACCTGAATACAAATTATGAATTATTTTAATTCAATACATCCTTTGAAATGTAAAAACAGGATTTTACAAGAGACCTCCAGAACAATTAGAACGTGCATATTTTAGGGGTAGCAAACCTTAATATTCATTTACCCACCACTGTTAATAAATATTTCCAAAACAGTTGCTTACTGCAAAATGTTTTCAAAAAAATGACATACAGATGAAGCCACTTGGATTTGTGAGTTAAATGAGTCATGACTCATTTTGAAGAAACTGTGTTATCTAAAGTCATCTTAACGCATTTAATGCATTTAACCTTTTCATTAGCATACCAAAGCACCATTGTTCACAATGGTGAATGCGTTAATTAGATGGGATGTTGTGACGCAATTTTCTGTGTTAAATGAGATAGATGGGATATCTGTGTTTAGTTATTCTGTGTCAAACAGACAAACCAAAATGGCTGCATCTGTATTGTATATTTACTAAATGCTTTAAGGTAAGTTATTCACCCAAAAAGCTTCATGGTCAGATATAATTCTGAGACCTTTAATTCAAAAGTGTAGCAATTAAAAGAAACATTCTAAGGCAATTTTGGTCATATTGGCACTAGAAGCATTCAGGTCGCAAAATGGTTTGCAATTTGCATTAAGCTATTATACACATTCAGCATGGTACATGAAGTGTTTTATTGTTAATGTTTGTGCCATTACTCTAGTTAGTTTTATACGTTTTTATGTTCGGTGAAAGACCAAAGTATGGGAGCCCTTATTCAGATACCCATTATTCAGAAAGCTTTGAATTACAGGGAGGAAATCTCCCATACAGTCCATTTTAAGCACAGAAATAAAATATTAAAAAATGATTTCATTAAAAAAAACCAGTGCCTTGCACTTGAGTCTAACTAAATTGCATGCATCCATATTGGTGGCAAAACAATTCTATTGGGTCTGTTTGACGTTTAAATGATCTTTATGAGAACTTTAAGAGCAGATTTATCAAGAGTCGAATTTCGAGTTTATGGGATTTTTAAAAAATCCAATCAACTCCCATAAACTCGAAATTTGAAAAAAAAATTACCAATTGAAATTTATGAAAAAAATATATTTTTAAAAAACAGGTGAACGAGCTGCAACTTTAATCAAATTTGATTCAAGGTTTTTTTTTTCCAAAAGTCCACCAAATTACTCCAAATTGATTGTAGGAGGTCCACCATAGGCTTAAACATCAATTTGGCAGGTTTTAGATGGCAAAATTACATAACTTTCAAAATTTTATTTTTTTTTTTAAATTCGAATCGAATTTGGACTATTTCCTAGTCAAATTACACTAAACTAAACTTGAAATTAGAATTTAAAAATTAAAATTTTTAATTCGACCCTTGATAAATCTGCCCCTTAAGGTATGGAGATTCAAATTACAGAAAGATCCCTTATCCAAAAAAAACCCAGGTCCCAAGAATTTCAATTAATAGATCCTATACCGTCAGGACCCCAGAGTGCTTTCTGAAAAATCGAATTAATTGTAATTATACATTTACAGTATGATTTGTGATGGCAGATTGTTTAAGATGGACTTGGGTGTACTGTATTCTTGGACAGGCAAAATAAACAGGGCTAGAGTACGTTTTACAAGTGCAATTGAATATGTGCGTGTTTTTACATATGTAAAGATAGCAATATTTTATAGCTATCATATTTTAGAAAAGTTGCCAATATTGGGTGTTTTTATTAAACACTGGAATATTGCATCTCCTATAGACTTAATTTTATCAAAATAATCCAAATGTTTAATAATTATTTCCTTTTTCTCTGAAATAATGAAATGGTACCTTATTTCTGATCCAAACTAAAATAACATTAATTGTTATTAAAACCAGCCCATTGGGTTTATTTAATATTTAAATCATTTTTTACTAGACTTAAGTTATAAAGATCTAAATTATAGAATAAGCGCCGTTTTTCCAGAGAAAACAACCCCAACCTTGACAGTCTACCCTCATAATTTAAGTCTTCCATCCCTCTATCCAATTTAGTTGCATGTCTCTGCACTCTCTCCAGCTCATTTATATATATAAACTGCACTGCATACTCCAGATGAGGCCTCACCAGGGACCTATAAAGAGGCATAATTATGTTTTCATCCCTTGAATTAATGCCTTTTTTATGCAAGACAGAACTTAATTTGCTTTAGTAGCCACAGAATGACACTGCCCAGAATTAGACAACTTGTTATCTACAAAAAACCCTAGATCCTTCTCATTTAAGGAAACTCCCAAAAAAGTGCCATTTAGTATATAACTTGCATTTATATTATTTTTGCCAAAGTGCATAACCTTGCATTTATCTACATTGAACCTCATTTTCCAGTTTGCTGCCCAGTTTTCCAACTTAGACAGATCACTCTGCAAAGTTCCAGCATCCTGCATGGAACCTATAGTTTAACCAGTAACCTTTTGTGTGGCACTGTATCAAATGCTTTAGCAAAGTCTAAGTAAATCACATCCACTGCCATCGCAGAATCGAGGTCCCTACTTACCTTCTCATAAAAAGAAATTAAGTTAGTCTGGCCAGATCTATTATGCATAAAACCATGCTGGCACAAACTCATAGTATTGTGATTTGCTATGAAGTCCAGTATCTTATCCTTTATTAACCCTTCAAAAAGCTTTCCTACTACTGACATCAGACTAACTGGCCTATAGTTTTGAGGCTGAGAGCGGATCCTTTTTTTAATAGAGGCACCACATTAGCAATTTGCCAGTCTCTCGGCACTATTCCAGACCTCAATAAATCCTGAAAAATTAAGTAAAGAGGCTTGGCAATCACAGAGCTAAGCTCACTAAGTACCCTGGGATGAATACCATCTGGCCCGGACCTTTGTTAATCTTAACATGTTCTAGTCTCTTTTGAATTTGCTCATGTGTGAACCATGCATCATTAGTTGTATTACTTGAATTGGGACTATTAAGAAGGAAACCGTCATTAACTGGTTCCTTATTTGTGTAGACAGATGAAAAATATAAGTTTAGAATCTGCGCTTTAATTTTGTTTTCATCAACCAGCTGACCCCCTCTGATAGTAAAGGTCCCATCCCTTCTTGCTTTATTTTTTTACTATTAACATATTTAAAAAATAATTTTGTATTTTTTACTGCATGCTGCAATATCCTTTTCCATATCAATTTTAGCTTGCCTTATAGCTTCTTTGCATGATTTATTGGCCTCCTTGTACCTTATAAATGATTCGGCTGTCCCAGCTAACTTGAAAGCTTTAAAAGCATGTCTTTTCTTACCCACCACAACACCAACGCTTCTATTGAACCAAAAAGGTTTTGCTTTGCAACAATATTCCTTGCTTACAAGTGGATAAAAAGTCCCATACCTTTATTTCAATTTCCAGAGCAGCATCTTATATTTATACATATATAACTATTATTTATACATTCATTTTCTCTTTTTGGCAATTTGAATCCTTTACGATTTGTTAGTAATAAACACAAAAAAAGGAATGGTGGCGTAACTAGATGTTACTTGGTTCCACAGCAAATTCCTTTAGCAATTTTAGGAAATTGACCAATTCTACCAAGATTTGAAATTGAAATTTACCATTAATTATGACCTCACTGTTTCTACAGTTCTTGCCCCCCTGCAACCACAGATTCTGCTTCCCCTGTAGTTACATCTCTGCACAGCAAGATCAGACGTTTCTTATCTTGAAGATAAGCAGATATTTTAAGTATACAATTTAAATTACTTTCATGTGGAAGGAAGTTCATATTTAATAAAGACATATTTTTGCTAATACATACTGTATATGTAAAGGAAAAGATGCACAGCATTTGCACTCAGTATACATTTAAAAACATCTGTTCAGATAATTAAGGCTTGCATAGGAAGTAAGCAGGAACTGTGGGGCACAAGATTGATGTATCTTAGTGTTTTGATCAGGTGACATTATTGTGGCAGGAATGGCCTTTGCAACCCACACATAAATCATCTGCTCTAAACTATATTACAGAAAGAATAACATGGAATAATTCTGGATCAAACTGTTTGCTATTTAAATTTTTAGAAATCATTCTGGAAACATTCACACTCCAAATATGAAACAACATCTTTAAGTTATTATATAAAAATAAAAATTGTATAATTCTGAATTAAAGGTTGAAATGATCATGCATTTTTAATATGTGATTATGTTATGTATAATATTATGAAAATGTCTCAGATCATCTAAATACATGGTCGTAAGTCATCAAAAAATATTTTTATTACTGTACTAAATAATGCAGTAAAATCACTCTAAACATAAAGAGCAAGGGTACATTATGAATAAAACATCTACTGATGCTAATTCTAATATGCTCAATTGAATTAAATACCCATTTCCAGTTAGCAAAATATATATCCCCTTTGATAGAGTGAAAATGAGTTCAAGCATTAAATACATTGTCTAGAAAGACTCCAATGCTTTAATAAGCTGTTTTTATTCAAATACATTTAAATATTTCTATGGTATATTCTTATATCCAGAGGGATACATTATGACATTTGTCTTTGCATTTCTAAACTGAAATCTCCAGTCTAGGGATTTTACACCCTAAAAGATTACACAACAGATATCCCAAGATCTATTTTGTATTTATAAGTTTTTTTTGCAAGTATCAGGTACAGCTTAAATTTCAATAAATATTTAAAATATAATAACTTTTTTAAAATATCAAAAGTCAGTTTTAAGAAATAGCACCAGTAATAATTGTGTAGACCAGTAAAAGCTGATCATTGGTTAATATGAATAAATGGACTAAAGCAAACTATGATTTGTTATCCAGAATGCTTAGGACCTGGGTTGCCTGAATAACAGATCTTTCCTTAATTTGTATCTTTATACCTTGAGTCTACTAGAAAATCATGCAAATTTTAATAAAACCACAAGGCTGGGTTTGCTTCCATTAAGGATTAATTATATCTTAATTTTGATTAAATACAAGCTACTGTTTTATTATTACAGAGAAAATGGAAGTAACTTTAAAAAATGTGGATAATATAGATAAATGGACTCAATGGGAGATGGCCTTTCCATAATTAGGAATTTTCAGGATATTGGGTTTCCGGATAACAAATCCCATTTTATCTATTTTATCACAAACTCTAAATCAGTAATCATTTTTGGCCAAACATTTTGTTGCTCAGTGATCCTTATAAATTATTTTAAAATCATTTCCATACTGCTGAAATTGTGCTACATTTTTTACATGCCACCAACATAAATTATCTATATGGTTAGTCAAGTGGGCTCAGCACTGAAAATGAACATATACATACAGTATATGGGCTGAAACACACATATGTCAGTAAGTAAATATGTAAAGTATAGATATACTTTAGATATAAAAAGTCTATTTTCTACATCATAAAAAAAAAACTTTGTTATAGCACAAAAAAGACAAAAGCGTAAAGCTGTGAAAAATGAGATTGTGATAAGGTTGACAGAAGTTAATGAGCAGTTGTATGAATTAGTCACCAAGCTTATATATCTTTTACTGTTTGAATCTTATTTACATCTTATTAATCTAAATGTGAGTTGTTTATTTTTATTTATTTTTTTAGTGACCATGTTAAAATAAGGTATAATGAGGTCACAATCCCAATTTATCAATTGAAGGAACTTTAACCAGTATGAAAATAACACATTCTGTATCTTAACTGACAATGCTTTGTTTGCTAGGTTCCCTATATTGATACAATTTAGATAAAATATGAAAATCTTGGAAGCACTTGATTTAACCAATGTCTATATTAATTGTATCTAGGGCCCTATATTAAACATTTTTACTGTACTTAGATCATTACAAAGAAGACTGGATGCTTCCTTCAGTTGGAGTGGATTGACTAAGCATCAAAGTGAATTGATTTATTGTCATTCCTTTTAACAGCACCAGCACATTCATCCCTCTAAATAGTCTAGTGTGACCTGCTATAGCTAGATTTAATTGGGCTTAACTTCAAAAAATATTTTGGCATATAATAACTCCTCTTGGTATGAAAGAAAAGCAGCTGTACAATAATTGCAAGAAGGGTAGGAAAGTATCGGCTGGTTTTAAACCATTGGGCCCCACAAAAAGCTTTACTCTACAAAAGATGGTAGACAACACGTTTGCTTTTATGGTGAGAAATTTTCTAGTGTAGCGCTATAGTAAATTGTGTGTTATTTACATCACTATTGAGCTCCACTCCCAATAAATGTGCACCGGATGAGACCTGTAATCTTAGGGAGTGAGCCCTCGCAACGGTGTGCAGGCAGGGTGTAGTGCAACTGTAACTGGATTCAGGGTATAATAATTGGGCGCCAGTGGTTCTTATAACTTAAACATGAACGGGTTTATTGAACATACACAATCCTCAGTGGAGTATACAATAGAGCATGACAGGATTTAGCATCACATTGAATAGGCAATACTCACAGCACCATATGGTCAGTAATAGTCCCCACAGGCAAGAGGACAAGCTCAGCAGCAATAAAGGTACACCCAGCTTTCAGCCTTTTCCCTAAGTGGAACCTGAGGGGACTCTATCTACCCTGTTCCTATACACTTAGTCCCTACTTCTGGGCTATTAGTACCCGGGATCTTAATCCCTCTGACTCTCCTCGTTGGAGCCTGGAGCTGCTCAGCTATATAACCTGTCTGTCTGTTACTCCTAGAGTAACCTATAATGGTGAGTAGCCTATTCTTACTAGACCTGACCTGTCTAGGTTCCACAGAGCTCTGCCTGCCTGTTCAGGTCAGAGCCAGCACAAGTTGGACGACTCAAAGCATGGCTTCAGAGCAGAAAGAGCAAACAGTACCCCTCCCAACTGTATTTTAGGACCCAAATAGGTGTCCATAACATTGAGGGACTGCCTGCACAAAATACTAGGGGGTGGCTATTTTACACATCCCTACACTAGAAATCCAAAAATGTACAAAAATTGCAAGGATGTAATGCAATATTTAAACGTAGAAGTCCAATAAAATGCCCACAATGCAGTCCTATATCCATGTATTGTTCCACCAAAAATTAAGTTTAATAGTGGGCACCCCTAAACAGAGTTCACCACAATTTTAACTTGCTTTACAAATGCAGACACAAGAACCTACTTTTAGCAAGTCACTGCCAACCAGTCATCAGTTCAAATGGTGTCATTTACAGCATACAACAGCAAAAATTAACCTTAGTCTGTATTTCACTAGACATTAGCCACATGTGTGTAGGTGCAATGTGCTAAGGAAAATGTTTAAGGCAGGTGTTGATTCTAGGATTCATTGCAATCTTGTGCTCTATATTTTGCCCATGGCACAAAATTCATCACTGCAAGATAAATAGGTACATTGGCCCTACACATGCATGGGCTTCACTAAAATTGTTTGTGCTTGTGTTCATGAACCTTGTAATTAATTGTAGGTGATATAAGGGAAAACAATGGTTAAGTTCTTCAGAGAATTAAAAATGATACAGATCATTTTTTACAACTAACAGTCAAGATAGTCAAGTTGCTAAGCATTTTAGACACATATACAAGAATGTTAAACATCTGACTCTCTGGGGGAAGGTCTTCATACAGTAAGGGAAGACATTGGAACTGAATGATCGTAAGGAAAATAGCAAGTGGATATACACTGTGAATAAAAAATGCATAGAGAAATGTAGAACTAATGTGGCATTATTCAATTTTTGCTCTCATTACCACTCATTCTACACTACTCCTCTCATGTTTCTAATAAACTATTTGATAATATCAGGTTTTAACCCTGTTGCTTTTTAGAGTTGGAGGCCTAGAAATGAACCAGTGCTTCCTTACATAACTTCCAGTATAAAGGATAAATAGCAGTTCTTGCTTATAAGAAGTGTAGGGATCCATGGTTGATAATTCCCCAATGGTCCTAGAAATACCACATGGTGGGAAATCCTCTGCCTGGCCAGCTAATGGTTGGACCTAGATTGAAGGGAGGGGGAGTGAGCCCTTTGTTCCTGTGCAGTGTGTTCTCGCAGATACCAGAGGTGGCCAGAAGGTGTAGCTACTGCGCAACTGCTTCATATAGCATAGTTGCCACGTTCTCACATTCATTGTACTTTAATTTTTTACAGTGGACAGAACTGCTGCAAAGATGTGAGGAGCCTCTGGAAAGGGCTTGGGGTACGGGAATGCCAAGCCTGGGAGCTTGACCAGGAGAATCTTGAGCTCCAATTCAAAGGAGGAGCTCACACTATGGAGAGTGCTGGGAGCTGTGTCGTGAGAAGTGAAGGTGGTTTGTTGTGCTCGCACTGCAGATTGTGTTGGGAGCTGTACCCTGATGATTCAAAGCAAGTTTTGTGTGCTTGGCTGAAGGATTACATCACTGTGGATGCCTGTTCCAGCTCTATGTGAGGCTGCCCATCTGAGTGAGTCCACGGGTGAGTTATGCCTGAGGGAGGGCAGTGAAAGGATCCAGCATGTGTCCCCTGTTAAAGATACAGGTGTTGTTTGTGTGCCTGCTATGTGGGAGCCACTACCTCTGTCCAAGAGGTATTTGGGTAGGTAACGCTACCTGGGAAAAGTTTAAAGGAGAATTCAACCCTAAAGTTTAAAAAAACCCTACCCTACATTGACCCCCTCCCTCCTCCCCCCCCCAGCCATCTTCTTCTCTTTGGTAATCTTCAGGAAGTAAGTGCCATATTGGTGAATGTGCAGTTGGATCAATTTTCTGTCTCGTGACAACTGCGCATGCGCCAAAAAAAAAATCCGGTCTCATTCCGAAGATTACCGAAGCGGCTGAAGATGGCGCCCATGAACTTGACTGGACAGGATCTGCACGAAGGGGTAAGTAAAGACTAAGGGGCATTTGCCCGGGGTAACACTTATGCTGGGGGTGAGGAGGGAGGGGGTCTATGTAAGGTAGAGGGGTAGGGGGGTTTTAACTTTATGATTTAGTTCTCCTTTAAGAGCTCTTTGGGGAAAAGGGACTGAGACTCTTTGTCCACTAGGAGTGGAGTGTGGGACTTTGTCTGGCAAGGAGGTGCCAGGATGGGACTGCAACAGGTTACTCAGGGTATTGGGTTAGTAATATATAACTTCCATATTTACTTTGCACTTTTCTTCTGATATATAAAGTTATTCGTTATACTGCAACTGTGTGTGTGAAAGTATTGTTTTCTTACTGGAGCCATCCGCAGGTGTATTCCCAGATCTCATTAGGTGAAGGCACTGCCATGAGAGGTAAGTTCCCAGTACCCTTCATGTAGCAAAGGGAATTCAGGACCTGCATACGGTAAGAAAGTAATGGTGTATAACCTATGGCACAGGGGGATGGCCAAGATGGGTTTACAGAAGCTTGAAAGTAGTTTAAGTAGTAGAGTGACTGCCTCTGTCCTTCCATCACACTATGAAAGTATTGATGATTGTATAAAAGTGGAAAAAGAACCATTGTAGACGCAAGACAGTAATACGTCAATTGGAATTTGAGTGAATCCCACAATTGCCTTCCAACCTTTGGCGATACAAAATTAATATCGCTTATCTTTAAATCGCTGTTATGAACATGGGGCATACATGCTCCTTATACTCAGGCCCTCAAGCAGTGCATATTGCAGATTAATGAGTACCAAACCTGTAATAATAATTCTGACAGATCTCCATTCTCCTGTGCTACTCATTGATCCAATAATGCATTTTAGGTAGGTCTATGTAAAGTATATTGTACATATCTAGTATAGGTAAATCTAAAAACAACTGGACTTGCTGATTAATCATTGAAGACGTAGTTCATAGTCATATATTGTATATACTTAGTATAAAGTACATTAGGTAGGTTCTATGGACAGTTTGGAATCAATAACTTAAATAGATAACATCTAACATTTATTAAAGAAAATACAACAATAACTGGGAATGTCATCAAATATATCCTGTCAGAATTAATTCTGCTTGAGTTTTAGAATCTCAGAATACCAAATGAAGATGCCCAGGCAAGCGGAAAGAGTTAAGCAAATGTCAAGGAAAAGTGTTATGAGGTGGGAAAATGTAGACTCTGTAAAAAGCTATGTGACCTTTTTGAGTTTATGTTTCTTTCCCCTAGGTACATGAAAAACAAACATATGGGTATTATGCACCAATTACTGCAGCATATTACTGCAAGCTCCAATATAAATCCATTATTATACACTTTTTAAATAATTATTACTGTCTTTTTAAAGGAATAATGTAATTGAAAAAATATGTTTCATGAGTACTGCATATTGTAAATCTAAAGATAAGATATAAATGTTATTAAAGGGATAGCACAAAAATATGTGCATAGTTTAGCAGAGTAATGTGGGAAAAAAAAATTTCAGTGCTTGCAGAAAGTATAATCTGATTATTAATATTGACAAAACAGGTGATAAGGAACCATGTGGCCAGCCAATTTGAGAGCCATTGGCAGCTAAAATGGAAACTATGTGAGTATTAACTATGTTGTATTAATAAAATACAAAGTTACATTTAAACATAAAAATATATTGGCCTTTTGGGGGTTATTTATCAAAATCCAATTTATTCTATTTCATTTAAAAAGTCTGACCAAACTAGAATCCACAATTTGACCTTATTTATTATTAAAAAACGTCTGAATCAGGGGAAAACTCGATAAAATCTAGCTAAAACCCAAACAGTGTAGTTTTTTGTCAGGTATTTTTTCCAGAAAAGCCCGAATTTTTCAGATTTTTGCCTGAAAAGTCCAAAATTCTTCTCTAGAACGTCTTCTAGAAAGTCTACTCTAGAATGCTCTATGGGGCATGTCAGATATGGAAAATTGCAGGGAGTGAGCTCTCTGTTAAAGAGGTTGTTCACCTTTCAATTAAATTTTAGTATAATATAGAGAGTATTATTCTGAGACATTTTGTAGTTGGTTTTCATTTTTTAATTATTTATGGTTTTGAGTTATTTAGCTTTCTATTCAGCAGCTCTCCAGTTTGCAAATTCAGCTGCCTGGTTGCTAGTGTCCAAATCACCCTAGCAACCATGCATTGACATGAATAAGAGACTGTAAAATGAATAGGAGACAGCCTGAAGATGTGTAGCAAAAAGTAGCAAATAGCAATAAAATTGACTTACACAGCATTCTTTGTTAGATTGGGCCAACAACCCCCATTTGAAAGCTACTAAGAATCAGAAAAAGAAGGCAAATAATTCAAAAACTAGAAAACTAGAAAATTAAGGCAATTGAAAAACCCTTAACGGGTGTAGGAAGCATGACATATGGATTGAGGCTGCACAGTTTTTGAAGAGCAAATAAAAAAAGACTGTGAGCAAAATAATTGAGGTTTTCCTAGATTAAGTAATAGTGGCTGAGTCAATGTCAAAAGCATGTCGCTAGGGTATTCAGGCTGCCAATGGATCAGTCTGTTCTGCTGTCAAAAGACTGACTTTTACTTTATTTTCCTATATTGTGTAATTTGAAAAAGTAACTGTTTATTGAAAACAATGCTGTGAATAAAAATGTGTGTCTGTGTGTCCAAATGGTCTGTTATGACCATATTTTACAAGAACAGTTTCTGAAAATTAACTCATCTAGAAAAACAATATTCCAAACTCATTATATTGAACAATATATTGATGTTTATTGGCTCAACCTTTGAAAATGTTGCACTTTCTAAACATCCCCCCAATGTCCCTGTTCAAAACAGAACTTAATTATTGCAAAGATACTAAAGGCATAAGTACTGACATGTTGTTACCATTCTGTTTAAGAGATGGGATAATCGGTAGCTCAATCTCATGTGAGAATACAAATTTCTTTTTAGAGAGGAGAAACTGTACACAGACACTATGCTTCTCTTGCTTCAAGAAGATAAGACTTTATTAACACTTCTGCATTAGCAGACAAAGATTGTGTTATATGACACTGTATCAGTATCAGATTACTATGGGATCTGTATGAGAGCACATCCATTAATCCATATCTTAATCACCCCCCACTTGCTCTCATATTAAAGAAAGCATAAATGTATAGTACACTGGTTTATACTCCAAATATGTAATATGTAAATATGTACAAATTCTCCCAGTTTGAACTTTGTTACTGGCTTAGTCATAACATCTGCTACCATTTTCTTCATGGAAAAGTACTCAAGAGTTATCTATCCCTGGCTATAAAAATGGTATTTAATATCAACATGTTTGCATGTTTGACGGCAAACCTGGTTCTTTGCGAGAGCTATTGCACCTTGATTATCTTCAAAACTTTTTACTGTCTCATATTGACATTCACTGTCCATTTCTTTGAGTAACTGCTCATGGTATAAACTCTCCTGTGTGGTATCAGCCAGTTCTATATATTTAACCTCAAAGGAAGGCATTGCAACTGTGGGTTGTTTCATTGACATCCAAGAAATCAGTGCACCATTTGTGGTTAATCTAAAACAACATCCTGTTGTGCTTCTTCTGTCATTTAGGTCTGAAGCCCAATTCGCATCACTACATGAATCCAGTTTTCAGTTCTCCTTACATTTTCTGTAGCTTTACTCAAAATCAATAGTACCTTTCAAGTATCATCACATGTTTAGCTTTGTATGTTTCAGATCCTTCTGGTAAAGTGGTCAGTGTGAACGTATCATTCTCTTTTAGTGAATCTATTTCATCTTTCATTGCATTAAGCCAAAACTATGACTGTGGTGAAGCTATGGCTTCTCTAAAAGTATGTGGTACATCATTTGCGCTGTAAAAGTAGTCAGTTTTTGTCAGTATATCATCATTACAATCTGACTTTAGTACATAGTCATCTAAGTACTGAGGGGCTTTTCTGTCTCTTTTGGGGTATATTGTATAATGGCTGTATTTTTGGCCATTATCATTGCCCTCTGCACTCTCAACTTCAGATACTGGGACCTCCCCTGGATTTGAGTTTAATATAGGGCGTACACAGATTTCCCTATAAATGATATCATCAACATCTAACACTGCAGTTTGAGTTTGTCTCTCATTCACACTCTTTGTAATGAACTTTACTAGTTTGTGTTTAAATACCAATGCTTGGGTAATACACCAGATATGATGGACTATTTACTGTATGTCATATTCTACAAAAATTCCCTTTTTACACTTCAAGTCTAGTTTCTTTCTGCCATACTGATATGCAAAGCATTCTGACCCAAAATTTTTCATCTTTGATAGATTAAACTTTCTCCCAGTTTGCATTTACTATGGAGTTTGCCTTAAATGATTGTTAAAATACCTGTTGCGAATCATAGCAGCAGTCATTACTGCATGTGCCATAGCTCTTTTGGCAATTTACTCTCAAATAATATACACCTTGCCATTTCAAATAGTGTTCTCCAATTTCTCTCAGCAGTTTCATTTTGATGGGGTGAGTAAGATGCTGAGGTCTCATGTCTTATGCTCTTTTTACTGAGCAGTGATTGAAAGTTCTTTGCCATAAATGCTGTGCCATTATCAGACCATATACATTTGATAGTCCCATAGGAGGCAGTATAAGCAATGAACTTTTCTGTGGCTAATACTTTATCTTATTTTTCAGAAAATACACAAATACTGTACCAGAGTAATCATCAGTAAATGCTATAGCATATCTAAAACCATCTTTTGCTATTGGCTCTATGGGGCCTGCTAAATCAGTGTGTACTACTTCAAGTGATTGTTTTGCACAGGTGTTAGACTCCCTGTTTCTGTTCTGAACAAATTTTCACTGGGTGCAAATTTCACAATTTAGGTTAGACTTATCAACCTTAATCTTCATTCCATCAACTACACTTTGTAGTTTTAAAAGATCATCATAATTACAGTGACCAAGGATTTCATGCTAGGTTTGAATATCATAACAACCATGACAACTGTCACCAGTCTCATCAAAAGTGTGCAGATAACACTCCCGTTTATTAAATTGACTTACATTGCTAGAGGCTCACCAGCAAAATTTTAAAAAATCTGGTCACTCTGGCTGGTTGCGAACCCTTTAGTGTCCCTACCTGACTCACCTTAATGAGCACTTTTAAGACCCATGCAAATGAAGGGTATGAAAGTATGATCTAATGTATAACTGATTATGTGTATAACAAGCATGGCAATGTATCATTCATGTAAATAGTAACAAATACACAAATGTTTTTCTTTATTCACTGGTTTATCGTAAAAGAAAACATAAATAAACAACTTTAATAAAAAAAAGTGTTTATATAATAAATTTGATTATATTTCTTGATGGTGAATTTGGTACCATTCCTATGGATCAGTTCACTGCCATCTTGTCAAAATTTAACAGATGCGCCATTGCTTGTTGCTGCTTCAACAGCGAAAATGTCCTGTGGATATGTGGGAATATACAGTGCATTTAGTAATGTTGTCTTTACTATGTTCCCCTTGCTGTCAGGCACACTTCTGCGACACCTCTCCTCAGTGCTACACCAAAAGTCTTTTTACCATCCACCAACTCCATGAAGTGGTTCTCCGGCTTGAATGTCTCATCAAATCTTTTAAACTTTGTAATGTTTGTAATTATTTGTGATGTTGCTCCTGTATCTACCATAAGTCCCTTTGGTGTTAAACTATTTTATGACTCTTACTTACTTGAAGGCAAATGTTTGCTCTGTGTCATCAGCTGCTTGCTTTACATTTTCCCACCCTTGTGTCTGCAAAATGTTTCTTTATGTGATGGACTCTTGCAATAGTTACACCACTTTTATATAGTTTTCTTGGGTATGTGTTAGCTTTGTGGCTCTTTTGATTTTAGTTGTAGCAGAAAGGGTTGAAGATAATGTTGCCTTCCTTACTGTTGTAACAGGAGTGCTGACCTGCATCTCATTATCAGTGTTTGGCTGACACAGTATTTCTCAGTGTCCTCAAAACGTATTAACTGCATTTTAAACTCATTAAAATTCACCTTTCCATCACCTTGTGTGATATGGATAGCTAAGGGTTTAAATGATTGAGGTAGGCCTTTAAGAATCATTTCAATCAACAGTCCATCACTAAGGGGCAAATTTATTAAGGGCCAAAGTGAAAATTTGAATTTTTGAATTTAAATTTCAAATTCAAATTCTCTAGTTTTTTATGTCCAAAACTATCAAATTCAACTAGGAAATTGTTAACATTCGATTCAAGTTTTTTGAAATTAGTTTTTTCAAATTAGATTTTTGAAACCAAATTAAATTCGAATTCTATTCAAATTCAATTCAAGTTTGCGGGTTGATCCTATTCACCCGAGTACCAAAAATGTGATTTTTTTCTTAAAATAAATTGCAGTTGGTCGAATATAACTCCCATGAACTCGATCATCTACCCTTTATTAAATCTGCCCCTAAGGGGCATATTTATCAAGGGTCTAATTTCAAATTGAAAAAAGTTCAAATTCAAAAAGACCAACTGAAACTAAGTTGAAGGTTCTTTTTGGGTTGAATAGGTCCGTTTTTGATCAAATAGGCCCGTATTCAGCCGCATTCGAATCGTACGAATCGATGGAATTGCGCATTCAATCAAATTCGATTCAAAGTTTCTTTAAAAAAACTTAGATTTTTCAAAGTCCACCATTTGACTCCAAATAGGTTCTAGGAGGTACCCCATAGGCTAAAATAGCAATTCGGAAGGTTTTAGATGGCGAATGGTCGAAGTCGAATTTTTAAAGAGACCGTACATGATAAATTTTGACATTCAAATGGTTTAATTTCTTTCAAATTCGAATCAAATTTGGACTATTCCCTAGTCTACATACACAAAAAAAATAGCAAAATTAGAATTTTTTTCATTCGAAAATTCACCTTTGATAAATCTGCCCCTAAGTGTCTGTCCAGCATTTCTCAGTGCTGTAATGGCTGTATGTATTACATAGTCTGTAAAACTTTTATTTGCAGCTTTCTGAAGAGATGTTAATTCTGTATACTGTATAAGCTGATGATTTGTGGCTTACCTTTGCCAGCATAGTGATTTCTCAGGATTTGTGATATCAGCTGCTTCTCTCATAATCAGAGACAGACTTTTATCATCCAAAAATGTAATTAACTCAGCATAAGACTCCTCTTTCTTACTTCTGTCCTCATCCAAGTCTGTGCCCTCTATGGGTTCATGCAGGATGGTTTCTTTAAGATTCATCAGACGCATGTGGTCTAGAAACTTTGTCTCCTATAGTTCATAGTTCTTTCATCTCCATCAAATATCATCCTGTTCCATGAATTTCCTCCTTCTATCCTGGGTCCATAACCTGTTGCCATTCTGCTTAAGAAACGGGATAACCGGTAGCTCAATCTCACATGAGCCTGCAGCTTTCTTTTAGACAAAGGAGAAACTGCATACAGACACCATGCTTCTCTTGCAGAAGATACAACTTTATTCTTCACTTCTGCATTAGCAGACAAAGATCATGTTACATGACACTGTTTCAGTATCAGATTACTATGGGATCTGTATGAGAGTACACCCATGAATGCATATATTAACAGGTGTACAGGTGTATGACACATTTAATTGTTAGATTTGTCCAAACTAATGTATAGATTAATGATTTTTGTATAGGTTTCCTAAGACTGTGTTTCCCATTGTAACATATCTATGAAGTCATCATTACAAACACAACTATAATAGCACATACTCATGTCAAGGGGCTGAAAAAATCATGACGTAACTAATTTAATTTAGTCAAACCTGTTCTATGATTCTGCCACGAATTTAAATACAGACCAGTTTGTTATCACTACATAAAAACCTGAATTACCATATGAGAAACACCTTGCTGTTTTCAGTGTTTTCAGTATAGGAGGGTGATGAAAGACTATATTTATTCTTGTTTACCATTTGAATAGTGTTAACACTTGCGACATGTTTGCTATCAGAACTATCACACGGTATGATATATTTATTGAATAAAACATATCAGTCCTGCTAGGATATACAGCTTTATACATATAGACATCCATAATAAAATGTGCAATTAATATAGTGGGAAGAAAAAGCAAAATGCTACAACAGATGAAGAGCGTGTTGCCAAATGGAACTCAATAAGTTGCACCATTTTATGTATGCAGCACTGGTAGCACTTCCTTTATTAGACCTGGTACAACTTCCTAGGTATATAAATGTATACCCCAGCCTATAAATCATGTAATCTTCTGTCTTGCTTTGGGGCTTGCCTACTCTACAGCAGCCTTAAACTGATGTATTATCATTATCCTTTATTAATATAGCATCAACATTTATGCAGTGCTTTACAGCAATGATATTGATCTTGCACAATGTAGTAACAATATTATTGTATTAGATTCATACACAATATGGTGTATGAGTACACCAAATCACTTACCTGAATGTTCTTGAAGTGTAATAGGAATCCAAACAAACTCAAGATCCCAGTACTGCAACATAGTTGGTCTGTGACAGAATTTGGTAAAGCTCTGAGATCATGCTCATTAATGGCTGAAGCTGGTACAATTGTTACTGAACAATATTATTAAGGTATATCAAATTGTAACAGTTTAGAAAGATACAGCCAGGCTGTCCAGATAGGTCTGGCAGACTATAATTTATATGCATGGGCTAATAAGTTGCTAATTCAGTCTGAAGTGGCCAGATAATATCAGCCTGTATATGGCCATCTTAAGACGTATGGCTCCTGAACTTGTTTCATTATTTGTTGTGCAAACAGAAAATTAGTTTTGTGATGGTGAACTGCCCTTCTAATACTATCAATATGAGCCCAGGGGTATAACTACAGAGAAAGCAGACCCTGCAGCTGCAGGGGGGGGCCAGGAAGTATAGGGGCCTCATAAGGCACTAATTCATATACAATTTTAATAAATATTGGTAAAACAGGCCAACCTCTAGACATTTTGGGCCCTGAAAATTTATTTGCTGCAGGGCCCAGTAGCATTTAGTTACAGTATGCCACTATCTCAGCCATAACTATCCTAAGATTTTAGCCATTTAAACCCATCATTATAGTCTAGGGGAGACTTAGCAGTCTGAGCCTGGGCAATAGTTTATAGGCCCATTTACCACATAATACTTTAGAAATAAGACTGCTGTATAGTGATTTAATTTTTTTTTACCAACTCACAGACTACTCATACTCCTACAACAATAATGGAATAAAACACTACTGCATCATGTTAAATTTAATTTTAACTACCATCTAGCTGTTTAAGTGTACAGTGACTAAGACACTTTTTAGAACTTCATTGCTGCAGAGATATAATAAAATATGTATCATTTTTTGGTAAAGAAGAAAATAATACTCTGCTTTTGTTAAAATTCAGAAAAAGTCAGCCATTTGATACTTTGGCAAAATGTAGTAGTGAATTTTGGTTGGCAGTGGTGTAACTAACAGGGGAGCAGGGGGGTGCGATTGGCCCCGGGCCTGCACCCCCTCTGGACCCCCTGGCAGCTCGCACACCACTGTCTTCTACGGAGTTCTGGGCGTGCGGAGGGAGGCGGGGGCCCCGGCTGCTAGTCCCGCACCAGGGCTCGCCCCCCTCTAGTTACGTTACTGTTGGTTGGTTTCCCTTTCCTACAAGATAGGAAAATATGAAATGTATATGCAGCAGTCGTAGAAGAGGGGTCAGTAAGAAGATATGACTCGGACAGTGATGGGTGTAAATCTGGTACTGGATAGGCCCTAGTAGAATCCGAGTCACAGTAGAGGAATAATGAGATCTAAGTGAGATCTTGTGAGTATTTGTATTTTTACCTTCCTTCCAACATAGCTGAAGGTAAGGGTTTGTTTTTCCGAATGTATTGCTTGATCACCTAGCTAAGGCATGGAGAAGCTAAATTCTATCATTTAGTAGTATCATATACAGTACCATGATTTACAGTATTGATAAATATACCTTATGCTTGTCTAAATATATGTTATTCATGGCTGTCCAACCACTTCTCTATAATTATTCAAATGTTGAAATTATTTAATAAATCTAAATCACAGAAACTGCATGCATTTTGTTTTCCAGTCAAATAACTTGTACCCTATGCAACAAATTCTGTCTGACTAATTATCTTATAAACTTTATTCAGTTACATTTCATTTCCTTTTTAGACAATATTGTTTCATACACTCTGCACTCCTGTTAATAAAAGACATTCTGTTACACTCCAATGCAAGACAAAGCAAGGGAAAAAATATGCATACACACACAGATAGATGCAGACTGCAATTGCATACGAAATGAAATGTTCCTCCTGTTCATCAGTTATCTACATTATTATATCAATATTGCTCATGTGCATGGTTTGAGAATACTGCAGAATAGTCATGAGTAAAATGGAAATCAATTAAAAAGAAGCCTGTTTTACTGCATAGTAACAAAAACATTTGTGGTCCTATTTTTATTGAGAGGTTGTTATATAATGCAAAGATTTAAAAAAAGAAATATTATAACATACACATTTATTGGGCTGAGTTTGCTTTAAACAAAGATTTGTAATTTTTTTCAGTACACAGCTACACAAACAATATTTTGATGGCATGTGGAAAGAATTAATTATTGACATTATATAGAATCTGTTATAAGAACCTAAAAAATGTGTTAGACCACTGAATTATCTGTATGAATAATTCAGTCAGACCATTTTATCCAGTACAGATAAAATTCACCTTTAAGTTAACTTTTAGTATGCTATAGAATGGACAATTCTTTTTTTTTTTTGTAACATATTTTTATTGAAAAGATTCAAGTTGGTTTACATTAAATGAATCATATATATGATTGGCAGCATCTTACAATATACAGTAAGTAGGTTACAACACTAATACTTTCGGATTCTATGTAGATCCAAACTTCACTTTACTATATAAGGTAGTTAACAACAAGTCTTAATAAAACTTAATAAAATACTGTAGGAGAAAAAGATAAATATTGTCTCCTCTTTATCTTTGACTTTGTACCTTATAGTCAAGGAGTTTTTGTAGATATAATTGGAAAATCACATAACCAAAAATACATAACTGTATAGAAAAAAGGAACTGATGCTATGGATAGTCTAATATCCCATATAATATACTAGCAATAGCATCAGTTCCTTTTTTCTATACAGTTATGTATTTTTGGTTATGTGATTTTTCAAGAATGTTTGCCAAGAATGGAGAATTATTAGGCAACATAGTTCAATTGTCTAGGTCCATACTTTCCCAAGGTGCCCAAATTTCCAGGAAGTGTTGGGTGTAGCTATTCCTGATTCAAAAGCCTTGTTAACCCTTCTCTTAATTTCAGTTAAAGTAGGTGGATTAGGGGACTTCCACTTTATTTATTTTTGGGAAAGGTTTACCTAACAAAAAAGTGCATTGATCTACTGGTATTGAGATCCGCAATATTGTGCTCAACAGTTTTGATATTTCAGCCCATACCGGGAGTATATTTAGGCAGTCCCAGAATATATGTTTGCCATCTATACTGAAAAGAGCTCTGAAGCATCAAAGGTTGCGAAATATGTCGAGGAAGAGCCTCCATTTTGCTAAGATTAATTTTACAGCTAGAAAGCTTACTATAGGTATCAAGGACTTTATGTAGGTTTTGGAGAGAAACTATCGGATTGGTTAATGTTAACAAGACATCATCTGCAAAAAGTGAGATCTTATATGTTGCAGGACGCATTGTGACCCCGGAAATGTCTGGATAGTTTCTAATTACTGCTGCTAAGGGCTCAATGCTTAGTGCATATAGAAGAGGGGGTAATGGGCAGCCTTGCCTGGTCCCATTCTTACATAGTAACATAGTAAGTTAGGTTGAAAAAAGACACATGTTCATCAAGTTTAACCTTTTAACTTTTTTTTGACCTGCCTAACTGCCAGTTGATCCAGAGAAAGGCAAAAAAAACCATCTAAAGCCTCTTCGATTTGCCTCAGAGGGGGAAAAAATCCTTCCTGACTCCAAAATGGCAATCGGACTAGTCTTGTACTATGAGCTATCTTCTATAACCCTGTATTCCCTCACTTGCTAAAAAGCCATCCAACCCCTTCTTAATGTATCACCCAGTACAACTGATTCAGGGAGAGAATTCTACATCCTCACAGCTCTCACTATAAAAAACCCCTTCCGAATATTTAGGCGGAACCTCTTTTTTTCCAATTTGGAATGGGTGACCTTGTGTCAGCTGGAAAGACCTATTGGTAAATAAAGCATTAGAGAGATTTCTATATGATCCCCTTATATATTTATACATAGTTATCATATCACCCCTTAAACGCCTCTTCTCCAGGATGATCATCCCCAATTTGGCCAGTTTTTCTTCATAGCTAAGATTTTCCATACCTTTTACCAGCTTAGTTGCCCTTCTCTGTACCCTCTCTAATACAATAATGTCCTGTTTGAGTGATGGAGACCAAAACTGTACAGCATATTCTATATGGGGCCTTACCAGTGCTCTATAAAGTGGAAGAATGACCGCTTCCTGCCGTGAATAAATGCCCCTTTTAATACAACTCAAGACCTTATTAGCCCTTGATGCTGCTGAATGGCATTGCTTGCTACAGCCAAGTTTATCATCTACAAGGACTCCAAGATCCTTTTCTATAATGGATTTGCCTAGTGCAGTCCCATTACAGGTATAAGTGGCTTGGATATTTTTACATCCCAGGTGCAGGACTTTAAATTTATCAAAATTGAATCTCATTTGCCACTTAGCTGCCCAGATCGCCAGTTTGTCAAGATCCTGTTGCAAGGATGCCACATCCTGGATGGAATTTATTGGGCTGGATAGTTTTGTGTCATCTGCAAACACTGATACATTACCCTCCCCTAAGTCATTAATGAACAAGTTAAATAAAAGTGGACCCAATACCGAGCCCTGAGGGACCCCACTAAGAACCTTACTCCAAGTAGATACTGTACCATTAACAACCACCCTCTGTACCCGATCTTGTAGTCAGACATTTTGAATGCGATCCTTTAAAGTGGACCTGTCACCCAGACACAGAAATCTGTATAATAAAAGTCCTTTTCAAATTAAACATGAAATCCAATTTCTATTTTTTATTAAAGCATTCATAGCTGTTGTAAGCTCATTTAAAAATCTCAGCTGTCAATCAAATATCCCTGGGCATGGAGGCGGGGCAGACAATTACTTTCACTTTCCATTCAGCACTTCCTAGATGTCACTGCTCTCCACACATTCCCCCATTCTCTTCACCGTAATTGTGTAACCAGGGCATGGGGATGGACATCAGGTCCCCCATTCTGGTACATAAGCAAGATTCTGAGCTGATGCAAGGCTTGTCTTAATAACAGTGTCCACAAAATGGCTCCTGCCTGCTTGCTATAATTATGAATTCCCAGACTGAAGGAAACTAATCTGTTTGCTAAAATTTTGGAAAACAGTTTGAGACCTGAAATCAGCAATGCAATTGGTTTATAGTTGGCGCACTGATTTCTTTCCCTTCCTCAGGTATAAGGGTGAGAAAAGAACTCAAAAATGAGGGTGAAGTTAGGGATCCTTGAAAAATGTATTCAAGGGGAAATAAACAATTTCACTAGATGGGTGCAAGAATATGTGAATATATCTTATAATATTTATAAGGAAACCGATCTGGTCCTAGAGATTTGCCAGTAGGCATATTTTTTTTTAGATTAAATACAAATTCCACTGATGTAATAGGTTTGTTCAATGTTGAAATATCTTCCTGGGATAATTTAGGAAGGTTCGCTTGTGTGAAGAATTTGACTAACAAGCCTGACTCTTCTGAGTTATTAGTAGTAGGTATATTGTACAGTTTGGTATAGTACTTATTAAAGGTGTCTGCTATCACTTCTTGGTTAGGGATGGGCGAATTTTTTTGCCTTGTTTCCCCGAAAAAATGACGCCCATAGACATAGGCATTGTGCGTCAAAATAAAAATACGCGCAACAAAAATTTTTTGACGCCCATAGACTTTAATGGGCGTCGGCAACATTTCGCCGGCGGCGAATTTTTGCCGAAACAAAACGGATCAAATTCACCCATCCTTATTCTTGGTTATAAGTTAAATGTCCTGAAGGGGTGTTCGCTGTTATTCTAGACTGATTCCTTTGTTCCTTAAGTTTCCTCGCCAAGAGCATATGTTGTTTTCACTCCTTGCTCATAAAATTTTAGTTTAGTACATAGAATAGCTTTTTCTGCAGCTTCATGTTTGAGTATTGAAAGTTGTTTTCTAGCATCTAACAATTGAGCTAAAAGGCTCTCTGAACTATTTCTTTAGTATTGTGATTCAAGTTCAAAATTTAAGTGTTAAGCGTTTCGTATCTCATACGTATGGAAAGTTTTTTATTGCTATTATCTATCCCATGGTGGTTGCCTTATGGGCTTCCCATAGTGTTAAAAGTGACTGAACAGATCCTTCATTTAGTCTAAAGTACTCTTTTAAACTTGGTCAATTTGCTGGAAAGTGGCAGGATCATGAAGTATTGATAAAACACCAATGAGGCTCTCTTGGTGGAATTTTGGCCAGATTTAAATTTAGTGTTATAGGGGAATGGCCATGTAATTGGGTGTATTTCACTAGTGTAGGGTAACTGAAGGCAGATAAAAAAATAATCTATATGAGTATGTATCTTATGAACCGGCGAATAGAATGTGTATTGAGAATCGTTCGGGTGGTAGAGAAGGCGAGAGGGCTAAATCTGGCATATGAGGTGACCCCAGAATCCTAGACTACTGTGGGCTTGAAGTTGGCTTGGATAAAGAAGATCCTGGTCTTAGCCTTAATTCCCAGTGCTCCCATCAGTTTACCAAAATTTTTGGGGTGCGTCAAAGTGTGAATTTGCCCATGGTGGTTGATAACCAATTTAAAAGGGAAACCCCAGCGATAAAGTATCTTATTATCCCTTAGAATCTGGGTAATTGGTTTCAGTTCCCTCTGCTCAGCCAATGTTACAGGTGATAGATCTGAATATATTTGCAGTTTATGATTTTGGAATTCCAGCGAGGTTATAGATCTTGTTTTTGCCAAGTTATTTATTTGCTTTCATAGTAGTGAATACAGACTATGATGTCTCATGGTGGTTTTGTTGGCAGGGGTTTCACAGCAAGCGATCTGTGTGGTCTGTCCAGCCTCCATCGTTCAGATGGAATCTCAGGCTTCAGATATGTATACAAGTCCATCAAATATTGTATAATTCCCGGGCCAATATCTTCCGGGACCCCTCTGAAATCAAGATTTTGTCTACAGGATTGATTTTTCTAAATCCTCACATGTATCTTTGAGCTGCGTCATTTCTTCCTTAAGTTCTAAATTTTCCTGTTTCAAACCAGCCAGCCTTTGTATTATGTCATCTGTATATGTCTCAAGCTTGTCGATACGTTCTCCTAGATCTCTGAGATCTTTTTGTATTTCCATAACTACAGAGGAAAATGTTGTTGTGATGGTGCGCGTAATGGTGGCATGTAGCTGCTCTTGAAGCAGTGCCAGTTGTTCCTGGAGTATGCGTGCTATAACCGGAGAGTCTTTTCCAGAAGACGTTTTAAGTTTAAATTGTGCCGACTGACCTGGTAATGTCCTGGGGTCCGACAATGTGGAAGTTTCAGGGAGCAGTGGAAAATCTGGTCCAGATAAAGGGGAAGCAGAGGAGACACTGGGCTGTCTTCACCACACACCAGCATTGACTATTCTGTGTAAGAACGGGGACAGCATTGCTTTCTGCTCTCTTTGCTTTTTTCCCCATTTGGTGCATGCCGCAGTTGTCCTCTACCTCCAGGTGTCCCAAGCTTTAGCTGTAAACTTACGTAAGCCTATTTCTGGGTAATATACAGGCCTTGGTCATGGAGCCCTCAGTAAGTGGGTGTGTTCCATTCCATAGTTGGCCACGCCCCCCCAGAATGGCCAATTATAAGAAACATTTCAATTGGTCTTTATCTATTTTTTTTATTGTTTTTGAATTATTTACCATCTTCTAACTTTTACCAATTTTCTAATAGGAGTCACTGATCCCATCCTAAAAAACAAATGCTGTGTAAGGCTACACATTTATTGTTATTGGTTTTACTTATCGTTCTATTCAGGCATTCGGTTATTCATATCACAGTCTCTTATTCAAATCAATGCATAGTTGCTGGACCCTAGTAACCAGACTGCTGGAATTGCAATCTGGAGAGCTGCTGAATAAAAAGATAAATTACTCGAAAAAAAACACAAATAAAGAATGAAATCCAATTTCAAATTGTCTCAGAATATCACTCTCTACATCATGGTAAAGCTTAAACTTCTTTAATGTTTCTGAAAAATCATGTTGCAGCATAATGAGGAAGAGACATATATTTCACACATCAACTTTTAGGGTGACCACAAACATTTTGAAAATCACAGCTAATAAGGCATGTGCCCAAAATAAACATTCTTAAAATGTAAATAATTTTATATGGCTCTGTAGATTTATCAAATTCGAGCTTGCCTTCTTTCTCAATTGCTGAAAAATGTGTAACAAATCTATGTGAATCTATGTGTTTGTAACCTGGAATAGTGGTGATTTATCAAAGACAACAAACTCGAAAAGTCAAATAAAAAAGATCATCAAGTAAAAGAGTTTTTAAAGTTAATGGGAATCGATTTCAACAAATTAATATTCCTAATTATTTTTATAATATTTGAGATTTTTCATCTCATTGAAAATTAATGAAAATTAGATTTTTGCTACTGTATGTGTGGCTTTTCTTCTGTGAAAAAAACATGACCTCAGCTATTTAGAGTTTTTTTGTAAAACTACTGCCAAAGAATTAAAAAAAAAAACACAGGTATGTAAGAAAATCTGATGCATTTTGTCTCCTTGAACTTGAAAATTGTCCTCCCCGTGGGAGATTTATTTTTGAACTGAAGAATTCTAATGGTTTTAAGCAGTGCAAAAACACACATTTGTTAACACTTTCTTAAATGTCAGGAAAATGTTTCTGACAGTCAGGAAAATATTTTAACAAATTGGCATTCATGTGTTTACTTGCAGAATTTAACTATAATACCTTACATTCATCTTCTAACCAGGGGCGATCCTGGTCATTTTGCCACCTGAGGTGACCTTTCTTTTGCCATCCCTCCCCACGGCACTCACCTCTTCAGCACCGGAGGGAGTAAGGGCGGTCCACTACATGCTGGAGGGGTCGGTGGTCCACGTTACTAGTGCAGAGAGCACAATTGTGCTCTCTGCACTAGAAGAGCCGAATTTCCAGGTTGAAAAGCAGAAATTCGGCTCTTAGTTACCAGGAGCTGCATTTTGCCTGGCAACCAGGGGGGTGCTGCCACCTGAGGCTAGTGCCTCAACGTGCATTATTGGTGGAGCGCCCCTACTTCTAACCCTGAAATTAAGCATAATATTCCTTTAATGGGGATTTACTAGTTTGGTGAAAATCATTGTCTGAAATAGTAGTATGGTATGGGAACTGTTATCCAGAATGCACAGGACCTGGGGCTTTCCAGATAACGTATCTTTCTGTAATTTGTATCTTCATACCTTGTCTACTAGAAAATCATGTAAACTATACAGAAATCATGTAAACTAACACAGAAGTAAAACCCAAAATGAGGGTTCACTCTGAAGTACTATTTTTAAACATTTAAAAATGCATAGAAATAGTCTGTGTAATAGGCACCCCAGCATCATATTGTTCAATTTAGACCCAATGTACCCAGGTGCATAGGGAATCAAATGATTCCCCTTTCAGATTAAATAATATGTAATGAACTAAACTTTAAACATCATTTAAACATCATAGTATTAATATGAAAATAACAATTGATAAGAAAATAATAACCCCATACATTCATCTAACATAATTAATAAGGTCCTAAAAGGTTAACAATAATCACTCAAAAGTTTGTACTGAATATAACCCAAATATATCCATACTCCTGTTACTATAGGTCCATGCAGTGGAACACAGAAACTGGACCACACAGGTAACACATTTAATGGTTTAAGCTTAACCAGACAGGATATCATAAAAAAAATCAGAATGTTGTATTGACCTCTGTGGTGTTTTATAAGTAAAATCAGCTATGAAGATGTTAATAAGAACAGCTCTCAGATGCATATTATCAATTAATCCACCACTTGGCTTTTCCTAGGCTTTTCAATTTTCTGCTGGGGTGAATAAAGTGGTTTTATCTCCCTGTAGGAGGTTATTATACAAAAACCTATCCTAGAAATTACTGTTTATTTAGCAATCTAGTACATAGTAATTTTGTTCAATTCCCTTAAGTATGTTGGTGCTCTTTCAATAAATTTTCAGGTTAAAGATTTCCCATAGGGATCAATGCAACCTGAAATTGGCAGATAGAGACACGACAGAAACTGAATCACACCATTGTATTTTTATGTACCATGCATATACAGATATATATATATATATATATATATATATATATATATATATATATATATATATATACTGTATTTACAATATATATATGTGTGTGTATATACATACATATATATTATATATACATATATTATATAAATTATAATTTTTGAATTTCTAAAAAAATAAATATATACATATTTATTTTTTTAGAAATTCAAAAATTATAATTTATAATATAAATTTTAACAAGTTTAACGACTGTTTCTGACTTTAGAACAGGGTATTACCACACTGTTCTGTTCAACTGCTGGACAACAATACTGTTTAATTTATGAACCTTCACCCCTCTTCACAATGCTTTTTCAAAATTCTTATAGTTTTCACCTGAAATAGAAAACTCATATAGGTGAATGTAATAAAATTTGGAAAGAGAAAAATAATTTGCATAATTAAGAATTACAATTTGCATTTCGTTATTGCATTGCAAATTTTTATTAGGCATTGCAAATTTTAATTGCACCCTTTTAAGAAGTGTTTGAAGTTGTCTTTTGGAGCAAACTTGCAAAACTTTGTCCACTGTCGGAAGAGGTCACTAAACAGTTCCCGGGTTCATGCAAATAAAATTTTATTTTCGTATTGTGAATATTTTTTTCCTTACTGACTTTTTTTTTACATTCCCTTAATAGTGCATAATTTGTTGTCTTTCTGAAAATGTCAATTGCAACAACATTTTGTGAAAGGGAAATGCAGCAGTAGCAATACTGTCATTTATTCTTGCTATTAATACTCTATTCTTGCTATTGATCTGGGTGAGGACCTTAAAATGGATTATGGGCTTTTTAGTCTTTTCATGCATGCTGATTCTGAGAGAATATAACTTAGCAACAGTACATTTGGTATCATATATAGATTCTATAAATGATTAACTGTCTCTTATAACTTATAATGCATAATTATATATAGAGGGCAGTATGTTTCTGCTGGTCAGAAACAAAAAATGAACCAAGGGAATTTTTTCTTCCCTTGGTTCTTCCCATGCCTATTATGCAATATTCATCCTAGTAAACCTCAGCAACAAAGAGATGACTAAAGATAGATAGATAGAGAGATAGATAAAGAGAGAGAGAGAGAGAGAGAGAGAGAGAGAGAGAGAGAGAGAGAGAGAGAGAGAGAGAGAGAGAGAGAGAGAGAGAGAGAGAGAGATGATAGATAGATAGATAGATAGATAGATAGATAGATAGATAGATAGATAGATCTTCTTCTGAATCTTTCCATCAAATGGGGGTCAATGACCCATCTTAAAAACTTGAATCGAATTACAGTAGATGTGCCTTGATAAATCTGGCCCTTAATGTGAGATGCAACTGAAATGAGGAAAACATATCTCACTGTATATCACATAAAAACTCTATTGCAGTCTATCTGAAACTGAATTGGGAGAAAAGTTTTTTCTCCTTGAGTTCAATCTCGTCCATCAGTTTTCACATGCTAAACCATGAGATAACGTTTTCTCACTAAATTGAATCTGGCCCATAGTCTCAAATAGAATTTAAATAAAAAATACCATAATTTCCTTTCTTTTGCCTAATATAACATCTTGTTTTTTTTTTTTTGTGAAGGAATAAATGGCTCATCAAGTATTCATCTTTTAGAATGTGTAAAATCATTACAACAATTCAGCATTTGCAGATTTCTATAATTTTGTTCAACTTACCCTCTGCACTAAATTGTATATTTGAAATAAATATTTTCTGTCCAATAAAACTTTCCTTTCTGTGACATTTTTATAAAGAAAACCAACATTAATGAAAACCCCAAATACCAGGGGTATGTACTTCTACCCATGGAAGGATTAAGAACCACTGTTTGCACAAAATGAGAAAATACATCTATTTTCTACTACAAATCTATACTGTATACTATAAAATGTTGTTGAAACGTAATTAAAACAATCACATTGCAACAACCTTTTACTATCTTCTTGCATTTCCATTTGTACATCAACAACTGTAACATCTCTCCAACCTTGCCATAAAGTTTATAAAATAGCATTACCAACACTTACAAAGTGTATTGAAGTAGTAAACATTACTGCTTTTCCACTTTATAAATAGGGCCTTTATTCTGCTTACAAAAAGCAGCTTGGGTAGGGCCTGACATCACTGGGATATGTTGCCTAAAACCAAAAACTTCATAGCTAGGACAGTCGGGCCAGATTTCAAAATGAAGCGTCCCTAGGTCGCCCCCACCTCCCCTTCCCCCACTGTTCACACACTACCACCCACTCATACCCCTTTGCTTCACCTATTCCCCATTACAGCTGGTGCCAAATGTCAGAGCTGGTGACTGGGCAGATGGGTTAACATCCGGTCTTTGCTGCCCTAGGACCAGGTCTTTGTGGCCTGCCCACAAATCCAGTCCTCGGGATAGTCCTGTAATTTTTTTAATAACCTGTACAAAGAGAGGTGCCAAACACCTGTACAAGCACATGTATTTCCCTGTACTAAGCACAATTAAACATCATCTTTTATAGTATAGTGATCCTTGGAGGAAATCAGTGTGAACAAGGTTCATATCTCATCCTCTTACCCATTCTGCATTATCCATGGCAAACTGCCTTGTGTATTTAAGTAATCTAAAATACAACATACCCTCACAAATCATAGGATAAATTACTGATTCACTGCATATGTACACCGTACTCTCTACTGCAACACAATCAAATGATGTGTGATCACAAGATTGTATAAAATACAAAAGTCAAGGTTGTAAGCAAATTGGACTGGAAAAAATATAACAGGTTTATGTCTCATTAATTTGGCCAGACGCTTTAGATTAAAATATGCTCGGTAGAAAAAAAGAACTGTTACTCTTAGCAAAAGCTTATGACCAAAATCTAATACAACAACATTTAAGCCTTATTAACCAACTTCCAGCCAATAGGAGAAATGTCTGTGTTCCTCTTACAAGGCTAACATATGGCCAATGGTATTTTAAATATGGACAATCTGTTTACTAGGCTGAACTGAACCTGTGGAGCGGTGATTGCAATCATTTGCTAATCTGTCACAATGCAAACTCAGGTTTCCTTCTTTTTAATGAGCTATCACTAACAGGAGCCTGGGGATTTACAGAGGCATGCCAATGTCAATGTCTCTATAAACAACTGCAATTTATATGCAAAAAGGTAACTTTTCCAGGGAGTGCTTTATGCTTATAAAAAATTGTTAAAGGAATATAATATAATAGCATACAGTGAAAAATATTCAAATGGTTTATTACCTTAAAAAAATCTGGACAGAATAGAAATCACTTGTCCAAAAGCAATTAAAAGATTTACTCTGCCATGTACAGTATATCTAATGAGTGCAGATACCATTGTTTCCATTTAAAGAGGGAAGGGAGCTATTTATTAAGAGGGTGTTGGATGGATATACCTTTTGCCTCTAGCAAATAAAGTAGAATAAAGAAAATCTACTTGACAGGGTAAATACTTGGGTTAATGCACTGGTTCTAGTTTACAGTTAGGGATGGGTGAATTTGACTCGTTTCGCCAAAAGTTCGCCGCTGGCAAAATGTTGCCGACGCCCATTAAAGCCTATGGGCGTCAAAAAAAATGTGTCTTTTATTTTTTTTACGCACAACGCCATACAAGTCTAT
Organism: Xenopus laevis; assembly: GCF_017654675.1. Taxonomy (NCBI): domain Eukaryota; kingdom Metazoa; phylum Chordata; class Amphibia; order Anura; family Pipidae; genus Xenopus; species Xenopus laevis. The sequence continues at coordinate 75,592,222 of NC_054373.1, read as the reverse complement.
GGACGTCATTTTTGCAGCGAAACAAGGCGAAAAAATTCGCCCATCCCTATTTACAGTTATGGTAGAGAAGGTCAGTCACTCAAAGGCAAAACTAGCTAGTTACAGCAGCTGCATTTATAATTACTTATGTGTGCCAGTTAAAATATCATTCTATTTTTTTGATGAATGTAATTATTTGGACAGTATATCTGAATAGTGACTTGGTAGAGACCAATGTGGTTTATATATGTTAAGAAATGCTAAATATGTGTTGTTTTGTATACCAGCTTTTATGTTACATCAGGTTTTTTTAGAAGATATGTTTTGATTAATGATGCTTACATCGTGGTCTTATTTAGCAAAGTCTCTTAGCTTCAAAACCATTAATTATTTGAGTCAAACAGCAACCTTTACTATGGATTTATCTGCACTGAGCTGTTTTTTTTTTTTTTTGGGAGCCCTCGTGAGTCTTGGGTTTAATGAGGAGAAAAACCCACCAAAGTTCCATTACATGTCGGAATTTGCCATTAGGTTAGAGAGCTTTCAGTAATAAGAAACTTATCATGGAAAAATTGCCGCCTCACAATCTTGTTCTTAATGAGACACCTGCCCTGGCCACTTCCATAAGAACTGGGGCATGCCAGCAGATCACAAGAGGCATAAGGCTGCTCTGTAGTGAGATGTAAGCTGAGCGCACTAATTACTTGGGTGAGTTCCTGCAGGCAGATAATAGAAGAATAAAATACAGTATGAACAAAATAATCATAAAGAGAAAAAGAGAAGGAATAGATAAAATTTCATTTTAAAAAAGAACAATACTATATGATTAATAGTACAGTAATTGTATTTGAGGTATTTATTTGAAAGTAATGTATTGGGATACTGGAAGCTATTGAGAATTAGAAATCATTTATGTGACTTTAAGCAGATTTCAAATATTCTCCTTGTTTGGCAGAAGGGGCATTTGCCCTTAGAGGGGCCTCTTGGGGAAGAAAGTATAAAAGAAAAAGAACAATTGTTAATTATTTCCAATATATCTATAAAAAAGGCCATCCTGCTGCAGTCTAGCCATTGAACTGAATGTTAGAAGATGTAGTTCATCAGCAGCTGTAGGTCAGCAGGTTCAACAAGGGTCCCCTATGATGTCTGGGGACATCCATCTCCATCTGTTTCACGGTGTATAATTTTTTCATAGCTTGCAGTAGTTTTGGCCAGCATGCTGCTAGAGGAATTCCCTGTATGGAACACCATGCACACATCATCTACATTTTAATTCTAAATATCAAATCTGTGCTTCTTGTCTGGAATCCTCAAATAACCCTTGTCACAGAATGGGGTGCATGCTTCTTAATAAATCTCACAGAAGTCTTAGAACAAAATAACATATTAAAGCCCTGACACCATGGAAAGCACAAATAATGGACACACAGCCTCATTTGAGATCAAAAGCTATAAATACATGTACAATTGAAGCCATTCACAGTCAACTGCACCTGTAAGTGCCTATTCTGATGCATTACGCATAAGGGCACATATTGACACAAGAGAACCCAGGATTTCCAGGGTTACACTAGCGAGTTCAATTAATTGGTGCAACTGACTTGAGTCAACTGAATTGATATTGCTGTACTGGAAGTGACACATTCTAGTATAAATCCTGTGGAAACAGGGTACACTGCAACCTGCATTTTTTTTAAAAGATACAAATTTACATCCATTCGAAACATTCGTGTCTGGACTCTTGAAATGCCTCTAGTCTAATTTAACTTAATATAGTTCTTCAATACATTTCTAGTCTCTAAATATTTTCGAATGTGTCTGGACACTTGAGCACTGTGGCATGCCCCTAGCTCTCTGCTCTGGCTCTTGTCCTGCCCTTGTTCTCACTCCTGCTCCAGTTTTGCTCTTGTTTCTTACTCTATTCCTGCTCTTGTCCTATTTTTGCTCCAATCCAGCCCTGTTTCAGCCAGTCAACGGTTCTTCGCCTGCACCATCCTTATCTTTTTAAGGGTTTACTTTTCCTTTAATAATTTTCTTTGTTTTTGCAATTGTAACCATCCTTTTCCAGCCAGACCCTTGTTTCCGTACCTGTCGGCACTATTTGGCTGAAAGATTCACACCTTCCCCACTTTTCTCTTCTTAGTATTCCTTCCACAATTGCGATGACTGTACTGGAGGCAACAGTCAGTTTATAAGTATACATATGGTCACAAACAAAAGCACCCAAGCATTTACAGTACAGATGTATATTCACAAAATGCAGAAACATGGTTACTAAAAATAAGTCACACACATGAATAGAAAAACATACAGACAAAGACAGACAAACACACAAAATAAAAAACAAATAAAGATGGATGCAAAGAAATACATAGACAACTTACATCCAAAAACAGGAAAATGAATACTGGCACACAAAAAGGCACATGAAGGGGGTATTTACTAAAACTCTAATTTATCAGATTTTTTTTTTTAAACAAAGTCTAACTTCCATCCATGGATTGAACTAATTTATCAAAAAATCAGCAACAAAAACGTTGCGACAATATCATCAATTCGAATGACACAGCAAAAAATCGACTTTATCAAACTGTGGCAGTGACACGATTATAGTATGAAAACCAGAGAGGATCACAATGTCACGGAGTATTTTCTGATTTGGATTTTTAGCAGCTTTGTGGTTCAATAAACCTATAAAAATTCAATGTTTTTTTCCTATAAAAATTCAAGTTTTCCCCTTTAAAAACTCGACCAGAAAAATTTGAGGTTTAATAAATAGACCTCCTAAAATACACACATGCAAACAAATAAAGGCACAGAAAACAGCTGTGCAAAAGATAACATTCTGAGATTATTTCTTGTCTCGCCAGTTAGCAGTATAATCAATTTAAATATACCCTGGACAAACAGAGTATATGTCAGGCTGTAACAAAGGGGGATGCAGAATGGGTGGTGTGGTTGTGGGTTTTAAAATTAGAGAATGCCCAGTTTATGTTGCTTACAATATGGCAGTTTTTCTATTCCCTATTTCTACACATTAAAGTAGGCCTGGTTAATACAAATACACTCATGTAGTATAATTTCCACTGCAAGCTTTACAAATACATTTTGTCTATGTGATAACATGCCTGGATTTGAACCAGGAACCTGGTGTTTGTTACCACTGCCCTATGCAAGCAGACAGCTAAGGCCCAGGTTCATGCCTATGGCTATGCTTTGTAAATGCTAGTAAGCATGGCTTGCTTAACCTGTTGCCAATCTGGCCAAAGGTGATCTGTGGCTATAAAACCCCCTACTCTGCTCTGACTCAAAGCTCAGTATAAGTCTATGCTCCATAGTTTCTGGTTCTGCTGATAAGTTCCAGTATTCTGTTTTGATCCTTGCCTGTTTCTGACTTTGCATTCCTGCTGCCTGAACTAACCCCTGCCTGTGTTTGACTATTCTTCGGATCCTGATTTGGTGCTGCGCTTTTAAACTGTGTTTGACCTTGGCCTGTGACCTTGACTACACTTCTGCTTCCTGTTACGGTACCGAATTGTGTGTTTGGTTATTGATCCGGCCTGTCCCTTGACCATGCTCCTTGTTCTCTATTTCCTTTCTGTACATGTTACGGTTCCCATGGCTGCCCAGAGCTTCCCCCTTGTTCCTCCCCGGTGGTACTGGAGTAGCGGAGGGCTCCTCCCGAAGCCAAAGGGGTCTGCTATAGGCAGAAGAGTGGACTAAGATCGAGACCTTGAGGTTTGCTCTTGGTTAGGGGATATCATACTTTATAGTCTAGCCATTTTCATTTGTTTTGATCATCACTTTGCACTTACATGATTTACAGTATATATAGACTGGTTCCAATTTTCCACAGAAATGTACAATTTACATGTTAGCTGCTTATCTTATGGTTATATTTATAAAAACATCAGTAACCAAAGCATTCAGTTCTGTGTTTGAAAACAATGGTGTGATTCTTAAGAAGTAAATAATTCTCATTAAACAATTAATCTCAATACAAAAATGTGCATTTCATTAAAGCTGCTGTCAAATGAGTTTAAATAAAGCTTGTGACATATTTATGTACATATAATTGAAAATAAATCTCAGGGTACAACAAGTCTGACAAAATGTGTTATATGAAAACATAAACATTTCATATGAACATATGGTACAGAAAGGCTGCAATATATTATATTCTACGGCAAAAATCAAATGGTATGAAGGGATTATAAACTTACTAAAGTATATAGATTATCTATTAAACCTGCAATGGCAAATTATTTTGATTTTTATTATACTCTCAACAGTATAGAAAGTGTTAATTTTCAGTTTTATAGGTGTGTGTGCATTTAGTTTTAATGTATGATGTAGGGTTTAACACAATGATTATGGGGCTCAACAAAATTGATACACTAAACATTACAGCTACAGTGACTGGCAGGCAGTGTTGTACCTCCTAATTTACTACATTTTCATATCCGCTAAATTAGTAAAAGAGCATGGAAAGTTAAATAAATAAACTATTTGGTTCACGATTTAACTGCAAGTTCAGGTTCCATGGGACCCCCAGAAGAAAAATCCTTTGAACCCATGAACCTAATGAACATTGATCAGATTGTAGATTTATGGAAAAAAAAATTTTATCAGTAGACAGTTACTAAAACAGTCCAGTTAGCAAGTTCAGAAACATTGTAAAATGTTGTGCTTTTGCAAAATCTTTTTTACAAAAGAGCATTCTTGCTTGAGTTTCATGTACTTCATGTTGAAATTTTCACCAGACCTGTGTTTTTTCATCAGTGTTGCATCAAGCTTCCTTTAAGGTCAGTTTGCTCATAGCTTCCCTTTTTCCATAACAAGGCTTGTAAAAAATATTGCCATTGCCATTCCGTGACAGTTCCAAGAATAACTAAGACATGGTAGAATTCTGTACTTAAAGCAGTTGTACTGGCATATATATTCAGTAGTTTCAAGAAGGGGTTAAGGCACACTGGAAAGGCTTCAGATATTTGGGGAGGGGAGTTGCCATCCTGTTGATAAGATAAACTTTAGGCTAAACCTGTGTCTTTTTTCAACCTCATCTACTATGTTAAAAAAAGGTGTACTCAATTCAAATTTTACTATAACTGGCATTCAGGCTGTTTTCCTACTATTGGGGGAACTAGAACAGAATAGTGGTAGCACTGCCTTAGCCAAAACAATATGACTTTATCTACAAAACCATGGCTCCTCAGAAGAGACTGGTGTGTGCTTAGCAGCAAGTATCATTGTATGATTCTATTTGTTCTGTATCTAGTCAAGTATATGTATCTCTTGTATACATTTGCAGTTTAGCAGACATGCATGTAACTCAGATCTAAAATTAAAAGTAGAATCACTTGGGGTGCAACAATGTAAGACACTCCACAATGATTAAGAACACTTATTTAATACCCAGGGCCAGTGCTCCTGTTTGCTAAAAACTGCAACAACTAGGGTATTGTTGCAGAAGTCAGTCATTACCATCTTCTTAGGTTTTTCCTTTCTTCTATTTCTTTTCTCCCATGCAGGTACATGCGCAGTAAAGTGAAAGTCTCTACTGTGCATTTGCCTGCTCATGGCTGGAGGAAAAAGAACAAAAGAGAAAGTAGATTGTGGCCAATCAGCTTCTACAAAACAAGAAGCATGCCAGAGCAAGGCCCAATGTGACAGCATGCCAGAAAGGTAGTTAGGGGGACCATGTGAAATATGCTTATTCAGAGTGCACATTTTGTACATATACATTTACTGTATACACCATACAGTATATCATCATGCATAGTTCAAGCTTACCTACAGTATGTTTGTATCACTCTCCGTTAATGTATGTTAAAAAAATATGAGAAATACAAAAAAAGGTGCCTGTGTTGTATCATAGAATAATTTTCTTGCATTTAAATCCAATATTATAAATTTTTAGCCTGCCCAAAAATGCTTAGAAAATTGCTGAAAAACTGAGTGCAAAATTGAGTGAACACAATAACTGCATACATGCAGTATGGGAAGGCCCTATAAATATCTGATTGCAAATATAAACCCAGGAGTGCACTCATTTTACAATTATCTAATAAAACAGGTTAGAAGGGATTGGTACAATGATTTCTCATTTAGTCTCTGCTCAAAACCTTATTAAGTAAAGCTCTTAAGTTCTTCGCTTTGTATATTTGTATTTATGCACCTTTCTGACTTTTGCATTTACACTTTATCCTTTAAATAATCCAAGCCAAAGTACTTGGTTCAAGTACCATGCTGGATTATTTGTCAGTAGTTTATAAGGCATTTAGATGAAACAGGCATCAAGGTGAAGAAGGCACTATAAACAATTCTGTCTTCCTATTCTTTGGCCGTTAATGTTTCAGTCATATACAACAAATGCATGATATCTCTTTTCAAATATATCTTTCCATACACTGTACAGAGATGTTGAAAAGGTCTCATATGCTAGCAACATTTAATACACTGTCATATCATTCATTTATAGATTATTCAAAATGCCATAGTGATTAGCTCAAAGTCCCTCACAAAGATCATCAAATATTGCTGCTTCAAGCAAAAAAAAAAAAAATATGCTTTACACAGTGACCCTAATATATGTAAATTAAACCATGGGATTGTGTTGTGCATGATTTGGCAGAGCTGCAACAAATTTACATTATTACATTAAACTGTATTTTTTCAGATTGCAATCTGTAACATTTAGGAATGCTGCTAATACTATTTTATGATCCATACGGCTTATACCATTTTTTTTGGCTAATATAATCATGGTTCTAAATTGTTTTAAGTGAATTCAAGAGTAGACAAACATATTTTATTTTCTCATAGTGTAAAAAGGAACATGTGGTATTCAGGCTGATTAAAAGCATAATTAAAGAAATCACCATTGTGTTTAAAAACTTACCAAGTACTCCTATTGTACTCCTAGTATTCTTATTAATCAGATGTTGTTTTAAAACTTTAAAGAATGAATAGATTGCCAGCTGATGGGCCACTGCCTGTTCACTCCTCATACATAATGTAGATATGTACTACTCTGGTAACCCTTCCTGCTCCTTTTTTTAAATATAAAACTGACACCTGTGATCATGTGCAGCTGTTAAAACATCTGCTAAATAGTAAAGAGTCAAGTGACTAGAAAATAAATGCGGTGGATTCCCTTGGAGATGCATGTAAATATCTGAGCTATAATGTGTGCCAAGTACAGGTCATTTATCAGGAAAGATTTAGTTATTGTTACAAATTACTGTGTATCAAAATTAATTTATCCTAATTCCTGATGGGGCATTGCCATACTTATAGAACAAGTAAAGTCAATGTGGAACCTACACTACAGAAGGTGCTTTTCTGTTATGTCCACTAGTACCAAATGAACATGAGTCAGATGTTCTCTATGATATTCACCAGGTTAGGCCAGAGAATTTCACAGACAGTACTGTCTGAATAAGTCACTACACATGCACCAAGATGAACGTCCTTTGCCTTTTAATTGCATTTGTCTCTGTGGAATTCATAAAATCTGGCATTTGCAGACCTGTGTTGACTGCAGATACCTTTTAAAAACAATTCCTGGAGGATTAACGGCAGTGTCTAATTTTTATCTGCTGACCACATAGATATAATTTAGTAAATGCTAACACAAAGGTCACATTTCCTAATTTTCCATCTCGCTGACAGCAAGAGAGTTTTTACTGCTTATGATTTTATAAGCAACTTGCAAAGAACACGAACAGAAAGCAGTTTTCTTTTTACTTTTTACTTTTCACATATGACTGCATCAGAAAATAAAGGTTGTACGTTAGAAAATGTGTTCCATACGGTCCAGGGATTAAAAAAAGGGATTTAAGATAAGCACTTATTACATTGCCAGAAACCATTCTCAGTCTTCCTTAATGCTAAAGTGTAACCTTATTTATACAAGTCATCCCCTTATGCCATTGCTTCCATATGAAACTTATTACTGAAAGCTTCTATTTTTGGAGTTTATGCACCAAAACCAAGAACTATGAAATGATATGTGCAAAAAGCCAAGATAATGCCCTTTAGCCTATAGTTTTCTGAAAATGCCCTGTAGCAATGAAGGACCAAACACATTAACATTGCAGTGTTTAAATCTCCATGCCATTGGGGATATGACAAACTTAATTTCTGTTCACAAAACATGAATCTTATATTGTTGGCAAAGCAACAACTGTATGGAAACTGAATTTTAGGATATACTGGGAGCGGCATCCATGCTAATATGACATAAGCTAGACAAAATGACTAACTATGTTTATAGAAGCGAAAATGACATGGAATCATAGTAAAAAATAAAATGGCCTATTTAGTATAAACATTATTCACACAAAAAAATTGCATTGCTCAGCAATCCAAGAAAAGCTTGCACTCAAAACAGTGTATAAGGCTGTGTTGTTCACATATAGAAAATTACTTCTCATTCCCTAAACAAGCCTGCAAAAGGGCAGAATCCATTGCTTTAAGAAAAGGATAATCACAAAACAGGATCTGTGTGATGAATAAACCGCAATCATACCCACAATAGCTGGCCTGTGCTCATGGAATAGCAAGCAATCCTGCTGTACTGGAGAAAGTTTGCCTCAATACAGCCAATCATTGCAGTCACTTGGGCTGTAGCTCCCACAGTTTTCCTTTAATGTGAAGAACGTGGGACTAAATAGATGCACAGTTTATATTTATTTGCTAGTAGTTTGTGAACCCCATCTGTGGCAGTAGTAGCAGACAAATCAGAAAAAAGCTTATTATAACCCAATGATGTTTCGGTCAGACCGCAACTGCCATAAATATGTTAATTAAATATTGCTATTGTTTGACATTTCTGTTAACCCTGTGTATGGCTGCTGCAAGCTTGGTAAAGCTCAGTTTTGTTCTGTCTCACGTCGATTGTATATTGGGCGCTGTCAGACATAGGTAAACACAAAATGCTCTTTTGTATGTGTGTTTACACAGGAACTCTTGCCAATCTGCAAAGTTCATCCCCTGCTTTTAACACACACACAATGTGCAGTAAAATAAACCAAAGCTCAGATGCTCAAGCCTTTATATCCTTGTCCTTATAAAGCAGGCCAAAAAATTGCAGCATGCATGGTCACAGGTGGCATATTCTGCATATACAAAAAGGACATCTAATTTCATGCAGCAAAACCACGGCAATAATTATTTTTATTGATATCTCTGTTTTGGTTTTTTTCTAGGACTGTATGTTATATATTACTAGACTTTATGTTACTGTAGCATTAAGGAAGAAAAAAAATATTCTTTGTTAAAAAATAAATCTGGATTATCAAGGTACGTCTTCAACTATATTCATTTTTTAAAATTGGATAAGCACTTTCTCCTTACTCTTCATTCATGTAAATGCAAACTGCATTTTAATGTAAGGCAGCAGAGTGCCAGAGGCACAATACATTACTGTACCATGTACAGAGAATTTTGCATACAATACGCAGGACATCAAAGTACCTGAACTGCATAGCATATATTGTGAAAATCAAAGTCAACCTGCTAGCTTTAGAAATATATACTGATGTAAATGCCAAGTGTTTTTGCTGGTTATTATAGAAAAAAAATAACCTTGCCTTTTTTCATTTGCTCAGTTAACAAAACCCTGGAAAATACTGCAGAGGTTAAAAGTAATAAAAAAAAGAAAGCTTTAAAGCCTAAATGAAAGCACCATACAATAATCATTGTAATATTTTTTCCATCCATGGCTAAATCATACACATGGAATGATTACAGGAATTAAATTGCAAAAAACAAGTGATGGCAACAGAGAAGGGTTTCATTCTGTTGCTGCACAGTTATTGGATCTCTGGAAGCTGAAGATGCTTCAATTCACACCTGTATTCATAATAACCTTATTGGTAATGTACAGCACAGAGACTAAAGGTGTATTATCATCAACATATAGAAAGGACAAAAAAAGAGGATAATATCATACATTTGACATACCTGTGTTGTTTCTTTAAAATCACTATCCATCAAAGAATCTCCTTACAGTCCCATATTTTCTGGAAAGCACATCTTGTCTTCAGATCGAACACCAGCAAACTTAACTAATTTGCCTAACCCAGGGTTGCAGTTTCCCTAATCCATAAACTATCCAAAATTTGTATGATAATATAAAGCAGGTGACCAAAAATGGGATCTCCACTGAAACTCCTGTTTCTGAATCGTTGCTCTGGCTTTGCTGAAAATCAGAGTTTTCCCCCTAATCCAAAGTGGTTTTGAGGTGATGTCCCTAGGTAAAGTACAGGTACTTGGTTACACCTTATGTGTGCTGTGTGTGAGCATAGAAGTCCCAGAGATGCTAATTCAGAAAATGTTGTCTGGTCTGCTTTCACTATTTGAAAGAGATGCAGTCTGTGGTACCACAGAGAAATGCATTAGGCTAGCTTTGACTTCATTGGCAGCCTTAGCTTAAGCAGAATCCTAAGGGACAAGAAAAAAAATCTGGATGCTATAGCTGTGCTGCGAAAGAGACACAGTGCTCCCTACTGTTATGTTTTGGTATAGTAGGGGCACACAAACCTTTGCATAGAAAGCTTATATTGAGGGATTCAGAAATAAACAGAGAAGCTGCTTTTTGTACTGAATGCTATATCACTTTGTCACCCTAACTAAAGAAAAGGAATAGAAAGATGATGTTGAAGGTACATGTGTGTTTTCACCAATCTGTATTTTACAGACTTTGCAAAGGTTTATGTATATATATATATATATATATATATATATATATATATATATATATATATATATATATATATATATATATCTCCAGCATGGTCTGAATGAGTGCCACATCAAACCCTACAAGATTTCTTTATGCAAAAAGTCTAAAATAAAACACAAAATCTCACCAACTGTTATGAACTTATTGCAGCCATTATTTAAACAATTCCAACAAGCCAGCATCTTTTAAAGTTCATAACCGAAAACAATGTATAACCCATGGGCAGTGCTGCTTGAATTTCTCATTTTCACTGGGAATATCAAATCATAAATAAGCAAATGTTAAGAAACTGAGTACAATAGACACAAATGAATGTATCTAATGCCAAATTTGTTCCATTTAAATTCTTTCTGCTCTGCTGACATCTTCATTTCTTGCTATCAATTAAGTAACGCAGGCATGCTTGGCAATATTGTTTCATGCACTGTGTACTTTGCTTAATTTACAGCCTGAAACATGAAATGAAAATATCAAGTTGAAGACAAAGACACACATGCAATTAGGGTTTATTTTTACATCTAAAAGTAAGTCAATATACATATGCACCAAACCCTGAAATAAAACCTTAATATACAGGTATGGGATCAGTTATCTGGAAACCCGTTATACAGAAAGCTCAGGATTATGGAAAGGCCAGCTTCCATAGACTCCATTTTATCCAAATAATACAATTTTTTTCCCTGTATTAATAAAACAGTACCTTGTACTTGATCCAAACTAAGATGTAATTAATACTTCTTGGAAGCAAAACCAGTTTATTTGGTTTATGTCATTTTTACATGATTTTCTAGTATTCATAAAATCCAAATTATGGAAAGGATTGTTATCTGGGAAAACCCCAGGTTCATTCTTGATAACAAATCCCATACATGTATATAATATTCCGAAACAGTCCTTAATTGTATAGCATATACTGATTAGCAACAAAAAACTGTATTGACTAATAAGTAAAGAAGTCAGAGTAGTTCTCAGCTAAGGCACTAAATTGGGTCCCGAGGCAATGTTATTTCAGTGGGCTGTGGTAGACCCATGGCACACACATATTTTAAATTGCTGCTGTTCTTCACATGGAGACAAAGAACTAAGCCCCAACATTTTGCCATTCTGTATATTTGTTTTCGAGCCAATAAGCCAATGCTAAAAACTGTCCAGTGTGCTACAGAAACCACTTGTCTAGTGTATATATTGTTAACCCTTGGTGGGTTTGGTCTATATACTGTTCAGCACAAGGCACCTGTAAATGGGCATTTAGGTATTGGATAAGTTATCAGGAAACCCATTATCCAGAAAGCTCTAAATTATGGAAAGACCATCTCCCATAGACTCAATTTTAATCAAATAATTAAAAAATTTTTTTTTTTTTAAATGGTATAATTATACCTGTATAAGTAACCCTTGCTGAAGGCAAAACAATCATATTGGGTTTATTTAATGTTTACATGATAATTTAGTAGACTTAAGTTATGGAGACCCAAATTACAGAAAGATCCCATATCCAGAAAACCCCAGGACCTGAGCAATCTGGATAACAGGTCCCATACCTGTACACCTAACAGAGAACCTCAGTTGTAAGTGGAATGCCTGTACTTGCTGACAGCCACTTCCTATTCATGTGATGTGTAAATGCTGTGTCTTTGGCAGCACTGTGTATGATATGCATACAGTCTCTTCTTTGCCCCTGGGGGCCAGAGTGGCAATCTGTGGGCATTGGCAAATGCATGAGGGGCTGCTATACGATGTCATAGACAGTAAGTCTCTGTTTAATGTACTTGAAATGCTATTGCCTATTTTATATCCCAATCTGGACCTGAGTCCTGGCAATAACATACAGCACCTTTAAACTGCCGATCTGTTACTTTGAAATGCACATGCAATTGTTAAGTATCAAATGCAGATTATGTTCAAAATGGAAACCCCTGGTTAAATTACATGTTATGTTGATATATGAAAAATTTGGCATGAAAGTAGTGGTGCAAGGGTCCACTTTACAGTATTGCTTGCATATACATGATCTGCATATATGGTCCATCAGAAGGAATGCTTCTGAGATATTATCAAAAAATTCAGACCTGACAAATGTGACCAAAACAAAAACAATGTGCTATTAACATTGTTTTTGTTTATTACATTTTTTTAACATTCTTTTTTTAACTACAGTATCTGCAATCGATTTATTTTTATATGTGGATGGGTTAAACGTAGATGGTACTAAAATGTGCACTGAGCAGTTGAAGCACTGTAGGGAATTCCATAAATTTAATTGTTTTGCAAAATGGTGCTGCTCAAGACCTGGTACCAACTAGTATTAACAATTTAGAGGCTCAGTTGAGGAATATACTTGATGGTGTTCAAATTAACACAGTGGGGTATCAATGTGCAGATTGATTTCAAGCTGTGCAATTGCATCATAGACAATGTCACAATATCCAGAATCCTGGCACAGGCATAAAGTTTTTTTTTTTAATAAATCATCCCAGTATATGATAGCTGAATAGAGGTGTTTCACATACATGTTAAAGGCACAGTTCAGTGTGAAAATAAAAACTGTGTAAATAGATAGGCTGTGCAAAATAAAAAATATTTCTGATATGGTTAGTTAGCCAAAAATGTAATGTATAAAGTAGGGCCTGCCAGAGTCACTACACAGTGCGTGTTCAGTAGGGCCTGCCAGAGTCACTACACAGTGCATGTTCTTCACTGCATAATGCTGTGGTACCCTTGTTATACCACTGGTTGTTATCTTAGGCCCCAAGTTTATAAAGGCCTTAATTTATTTATCAGCTGTCCAATTTGCACAGTGTATCCTGGAGGTCTATGTATATATTAGTTTGCTGGGAAACATTCCCCTTAGACATAGAGATGCAACTGACAACTGGGAGTCCTGCAGGTAGCACCTCTAGTTTTTTCACTCACTGTAGAAAATGCGGGTACTTCTCTTGTAAGCATACAAGATATTACATTCTAAACATGTAAGTATAATATAATATATTTTATTAGTAAAAAAAAACCATGTAAAAAAAAAAAAAAAACAACCAGTTTAGAGATCTTCATAACTATATATAAATCACATTTTGGCAGAAAGCTTGTACAATTTCTTTTCTTTTATAACTATGTAGAATACATAAGGGTAGTATAAAAGAAGAAAATGCTATCCAGGGAAGGTAAAATCCTAAATCCAGATAAACGGTCACTTACAGCGATTATCCCATAATCCCACAATGCTCTTCTTACAAAATGACAACCATTTTCTACTGAATGACAAATGCAGCTTGAGAAAAGAAAGATATGTTTATGAACAATAATATTATAAAAAGGAGCACTAGGCTCTTTCTGCTGTTCAGGGCACAGTTACTGATAACATTGTAAAGAATATTGGTAAATGGAATATCATGGGCAGGCAATATTTTTTTTAAACATTTATATAAAATCTACCAAAAATTCAAAAATCATTGTGGATGGATTCTTATGTGAGGGACACTATGCATTTACCGATTGCTTATTGGTCACTATGGATGGCTCAAGTCTATATACTGTGTTTCCCCAGGAGAGAGGGATAGCTGTTTGCAGAGAAGCTATAACAGGGACACACAAAGGATTAACCCCAGTTGATTTCTTAGTAACCCTACTAGATTTTCAAACAAGATGACAGGTTGGGTACTACACTTTTTAAAAAACCAACAAATAGGAATATCCACTTAAAAGCTCAGTCCTATCACCCACCAGATGTGTCCCGTGGAGTCCTGTACTCCCCATTCTTGAGAGTTATCAGGAACAATTCTGATCGCATGACAGCTGAACTACAACTCTCCACACTTGCAAAACAAATCTCTTCCCGCGGTTAATACTCATGTCTGATCAATGAACAGCTGGAAAGAGCGGGTGGGCCATGATATAAAAGGGGGAGGAGAATAGTAAGTTTCCAGTGGATTGGGGTGGGGCAAGGGTTTTTGTTAAGGGTATTACAAATTTACTGGCAATGTAGTTGCCAGTTAATTTGAAATACCGGCCCTGTTGGCAACTCTAACAAGTGGGAAGTCATCAATTTCGGAATTGTCAACTTACCTTTCTTCAGTAAAAAGGATCCCTTAGTAGCGTACAGGAGGGGGCGTGACTTGATCTATTTATTAGTGCTTAAAGATTTAACCGGGGACCCCAAACAGGGAAACACCTGACTGAACAGACCTCTAAAGAAAGGATGCAACAAATGTGCAATTTGCCTTACGTGTAGCATTGCAAGGTACTCATTTCACACACCCGAGAATGGGTGTCAAATTCAAAATCAAACATAGAGTGACATGTACATCTGATCATGTTGTCTATATGGACTGGTGCCCTTGTGGACTTTATTGTGTGGGAAAAGCATCCACTACATACCAGGAGTGCATGAACAATCATCCATGTGCTATCAGGACTGCTCTGACCACAGGAAAGGCCAACCAACCTGAGTCTAAACATTGGCCTAAACTGAAAAACACACTACCCCAAATTAGACACATGGTCATAGATCACGTACCAGCCCCACCGAGAGGGAGAAACCAAGATTATTGCTTTTACAAAAGGAGTCGATGTGGATTTTCAAACTTGACACCCTTGCTCTCAAATGGGTTTAATGAAACACTGCCTATGTCTCCCTTCTACTGAAAAATTAGACACACAGATGAACTGGTTGAACTGTGTTTATTATTACACTGACTTTTTTCTGCATAACCACGGACAGGATGGAACTCTGTATACCCTCTAGTACCTGTTTGTGGAATCTCCTATATATAGCAACATTGTAATCATGAGTTTGCTCACTGGCTTGAATGATACAATGAAACATTTTCTCTACAGGGGAGCTTTGCAACCCCAGTATGGCAGGCATAACAGCTTGGAATGACGGTGGGCCCCATGTAGGAACACATACCAATGCGCCGGTCATCCCATGAAAGGTACACTATAATGGCTAGCTAAAGCACATAATATATATTCTGTTCGGTCAGCATGATATTTAGGACACGGACTGATGTTCCGTATACCCTGCACCACCTTGACTGGTAACTGTTCCCCCGAATAGGCACTCTAAGATGTGTGTGGTTTAGGCAGGGTAGGTGACTTATTGCACCTTGCATTACACTCGCAAGTAAAGTTGGCTAGAGATTTTCATATGGCCAGTAAGTCCCAGGTGACAGTGGTAGCGCAGGTGACAGTGGTAGCTGAAATAGCTGTGAGGACTGCTCTCCATCGCAAAGGGCAGCGTACCGGCAGTAGCTACGGAATCAGGGTTTAGGTGCTTATGGAGCAATGACCACTTTGGTATAATTAGCCTGCGGAGGCTTCGCGCTGATTGCCACTGATGCCATGAGAGGGATATGCCGGCATTTTCCTTTGGTACGTTACCTACTACAAGGGCAACATGGGACACAGTATCCAGCTGTTAAGATCCCTCTCAGGGTAAGGATCTCTGCACTTTAATGCTCCAATGTGTGTGTGTAGGGATCTGGTATATTAGCCACCCTAATTAATATTGACAGGCAAATACCCAGTGTTATAGACACCTAAATGTGTCCTGAGGGGGGACCGATTTCATTATTCTGCCTTAAACTATGCCCCTTGGCGTCCACATAGTGACCAGTAGATGGCACTATGCTATCGTATAAAGGGCTGGGTAACCATGTGTTCGAGGTCCATTGCTTTAGCCCTTACCAAGCAGGCAGGAAGGGAATGGGTAGTGGAACCTAGGTACATTAGGCCTAGCAAAGGATAAGCTATACTCTGTAATAGCTCACTCTAGGAGTGACAGACAGGTTATTTAGTTGAGAAGCCTAAGACTCCGACGAGGAGAGTCAGAGGGATTAAGATCCCAGGTACTATTTGCCCAGAAGTAGGGGCTAAGTGTATGGACTTAGGGATGTAGAGATTCCCCTGGGTTCCACTTGGGGAAAAGGCTGAAAGATGGGTGTACGTTCAATTGCTGCTGTACATGTTCCCTTGGCTGCAGGGATTAAGCAGATCATTGGTGTTATTGAGTATGTGCTATCCGCTGCGCCCTATGTTCTTGATAATTCCTATGTACTCCTATGTGGATTATTCTGACAAATTCTCTGGTTAAGCATAAAGAACCACTGGAGCCCAATTATTTTGCATAGGACTTTGTTACAGTTCCACTACACCCTGCCTCCACACCGTTGTGAAGTCTTCACCCCTGAGAGAAAGGTCTTACCAGGAGCACAAATATATATTTGTATAAGCTCTTAGTAGAGACGGTGCCACTCATTTTACTATAGCGCTACATATATATATATATATATTTGAATATGGATATTTACTGTATCCTTGTATTCTTGGCTGAGCCCTGTTCCCCCATAACCACAATTTGGGAGTCAGATGAACTTACAGCAGTAACACAATATCAAATTATCCCTATTTAGAACATTATTGAACAGCAGACTACACTCAATGATGAACCAACTTATTGGGTTACGTGATCATTTTCATATTAGGGCTTCAGTAAGGCCCCCACAAACTGTCTATTTTGATGAATGGTGTGCAAATGCATGTCGAGACGCTAGGAAAACCTTGTAACAATGACCGCCCTGAACCTGGAAGTAGCTCACCAGACTTACTTCCAGTGAATTGCATACACATTGAATTTTAAATGCATGCTCCAGAAGTGATGCAAAAACCATTCCTTCCCAACATACTCAATGTCATTATTAAAGAAAAACTATATCCCCAAACAATGTAGGTATCTCTAAAAATATATTGCATAAACCATATGTAAAACCCTGCTTCATCTAAATTAACCATTTTCATAATAATATACTTTTTAAGTAGTATATGCCATTGGGAAATCCTAAATATAAAATTGCCATTTTAAGTACTAAGGGCTGCCCCCTGGGATCCTATAATTCACGGTGCACACAAGCGCTAGATTTCCAAGATACACGCCCCTAGACCTGTTGCCTCCTCCCCCCCAATGCATGCCAGGAGGCTCCTCTGTTCCTTAGGGTGGGCCATGTGGGGTCAGTATGTATCGTAATTTTAATGTAACCTAAATAAATACTTTGTTTTAACTAATGAAAAGCCTTGGGACATATCTTTGGATATAATTTATTGTTTGCTGATTGCCTATGGAACTGGGGCAAGTCCCTTTGGCTTAATGGAGGATATACAGAAATCAGATGTGGATTCCCGATATTGATATCCAAATTACCCTAGCAATAATGTATTGAAATGAACAAAAGATTTGAATATGAATAGAAGAGGGCCTGAATCGAATGATGAGTAATAGAAAGTCTCAATAACAATACCTAAAAGATGGCGGCCTATTAAAAAGTTAGTTATTCTATAACATATTAAAAGTTAACTTAAAGGTGATCCAACCCTTTCAATGTCCTTGAAATAAATTTTCCCTAAAAATTGCTTTTACCTAGAAATAAGTTTACCCTACACTCAATGTCGGAACTACCGGGGGTACGGTGGGTGCGACTGCACCAGGGGCTGCACTCACTCAGGGCTTGCCGGCGGAAAATCACTTTTGGAGGGGGCTGGGAGGCCTGCCTGCACAGCCTGCACAGTGGTAGTTACATTACTGCCTACGCTGATGCAAACTCCTGTCCTAACTTCTTCAACCTCTCCTACCTTCAGTCAACCAGAATTTCCCAATAATACTTGCCATGGTACAACCAGAGACAGGACCCTCTATTGCCTGTCCCTTCCACGTACACTTCCTTACCCAGTCAAGGTTCCTTCCATTAAGATAATGTGTTTTTTTGTTTTTGTAAGCAATTGTTATTTTTAGTTTCTAAACTTGACTGTTTTGCCAACCTGACTGTCCCATCTCAGTCTGTCAGTTAAAGTTTCCAATGCTAACAGACTCCTGCTGCACAAATATGGCAGCCCCCTCATACAGGAATATAGGGCATCAGACAGGTAATGTAAAAGCATTGTGCAAATACTTTATGGCAAAATTATAAGTAGCTTTCAAAGGCAATTTTATGATTGATGTAAAAAAGAGTTTAATTTCTGTTGTCAGTATCTCTAAGTCTGATCTGTGGAGAAACAATGTGAGTTAAAAACCCACTGTTATTCAGCCAAAATTAGGAATATATTTATATTACATATAATTTCTCTCAATCAGACAAACAAATTTGTTCTATCTTTGTTACAGCCCTTTAGCACTTTGAGGTTTGAAGCTGTTCAAGTTCTAGATAGATAATAAACATAATGTTATTAAAAATAGAGTATTGGATTTCCTCTGGTATCTTTAACTTGAATTATTACCCTTTTCAAGCAGTACAATACAAATAAGAATAACTAGAACACACTTTCAAAATGGGACAAACATTTTGAATTCAGTTTGATATATGGCTGAAATTTAGCAGTTATAT
This sequence comes from Xenopus laevis, assembly GCF_017654675.1. NCBI lineage: Eukaryota > Metazoa > Chordata > Amphibia > Anura > Pipidae > Xenopus > Xenopus laevis. The sequence continues at coordinate 75,573,121 of NC_054373.1, read as the reverse complement.
TTAACTCTAAGATAGTGACTGCAGCAGAATGCTACTCCAATGAAATGAACAGACAGTGGGCACTTTGTACTTCTAGCATCATATTTTGTAAAGACAATATTTGCCCTACACTAGTGATGAGTCACTATGCATGATTTCACAACATCATTCTGTCTTTTCTTGCATCATATTATCCTCCCCTTCACATTAACCAATGGAATTTGAATTTTCTGTGGAAAAAAAACTTGCATTTTTAAAGATTTATCATACCCCGAAGCTGCTAAAAATCTGAATCTGAAAATACACCATCTCAAACCATTCAAAGTCATGTAGAAATCAATGTCAGATGTCCTTGAAGTTGTTTTTTGTCATTGTATTCTGCACTGGATAATTCGAAAAAGTTGGGGTTTTCTTTAGATAATCCAAAAAAGAGTCATTGCAGCAAAAATTTGATACAATCAAGTTTTCTGAGCGTCAATCGTACAATTCGAATTGACGCTCAATTTTGTCGTTACATATTGTCACTCTGATTTTTTTCAAGACAAATTAATGATAAACTAGTTCAATTAGTGGAAGAGAGTTTGGTTGGCTTTGTTTTATTCAAATATGAGATTAATTAAAATTTTTGTAAATAAGCCCCTAAATGTACTAGTAGTTACCATTACCAGTAAGGCAGAGGTAATGTTAAAAATCACAGATATGTTTTTAAGTAATTGGCAACATGGGAGTCTTTTTTTTACTTAAGCAGTTGTAAGCCTAGTGGATAGTAGTAAGTTTTTAAACAATATTAGGTAGATAGACAGACAGACAATAGATTTTAAGGTTTTTTTTAGGTTTTTTTTAAACGTCAACTAAAGGTAATGGGGATGCTTTTCCATTCATGCACCATATAGGAATGCTAATCCCTACTGCCCTATATAGACATAACAGTATAGCATCAGTGGGTACAGGCCAACCATAGCCAAACCAAGTTGGTAAACCAGGACCCTGCTGTGGCTTGTGTCCTTTGCCACACCCTAACATGTGCTTCTGATTGATGTGTTAGGCAACAGGTAGGAAGCGGAAGAGGGGAATGGAAGTGCCAATCCTCTCCTGCCTCTCATGAATATAGTGCTACAAAACAGGCAGAGTTATAGTCATCAGGACAGCTGCAGGTCTCTTTGCTCTAAAACAGTGTACTCACAGAAGTGCAATGTGTATTACTACCATTTTTTGCAATTTGCACATTGCCTCAGAGGTCATAAATGACACCTTTTTCTTTAATACCACTTCAGTTCATACGCTGTAAATTCAATTTTGGCCAGTACATTAAGCAATAGTTTTTTTCTTGTCTTTTAATGTAATGCTTAATTCCCAAATAGACCAGCATGTAAAAAGTACTATGATGTGCCTTTCTTGGAACTGAGCAAGTAATGACCCCAACTATTCATCCACCCATCTTTAAAATCCTTATCTTTACTGGATTTAATAGATTAGAGATAAATTAGGTTTTGACTGAACAAATCCCTTACACATTCAGAAGCCAGTATGAGAAGAAAATTCATCTTCATTTCCAGAGAAATGAAAACAGCCAGATGTTTGCTTAAAGTCTGAATACATTAGTTTAAGAATGATAATTACATGGTTATGTTGTTCTGCAAAATGTTCATTTTAAGATTATGTAAAACCAACAGGAGTTTCTGAAAAGAGAATGAATACAGAAGAATCCAATTGAAACCAATTACAAAAATAATAATAAACTGGCTAAAAGGAATTTAAGAAATGGCAATAAAGGGGCTTTGTTAAAATGACTCCTTTGCCACTGATACTATGATTTTTTTATATCTGATGGTTAAAACTGCACAACATTATTCAAGAAATGCAAAGGGGCATCAAGATCAGAGTGATTTGCATCCATTTTCCAATATATTCCAGACTGTCCAATTACGGAAGGCAATAGTTATGCAGCCATTAATGTCTGCTTCTCTCCTGATTAATTATTAGAGGTGCACACAGCTATTTACTGAGGGTTACAGTATTACATTAATTATAAATTAATATATTGGCCATTACATGCAAAGGAAATGTAGACAGCTAATGCATTCAAGCAAGACGTCTGTTTTAGAACAGCTGTACCTTATTTTTATCCCATTTATTTTAATTTCTTGCATAGTTGATATTTCTTGACAGCTTTTTGCTGAGCAAGTCTATATAATACAAAACTTTCACATTATCTCTGAGAGTATATGTTCTTATTTATTTACATGGTTGTAATTTAAAAATATGAAATACATTATTTTCTATTATATATAAGTATGGGATCCTTTATCTGGAAGCTCGTTATCCAGAAAGCATTTTAAGTCTGTTTTAAGCTAGCAAAGCTGGATGTGACTGGGGAGCCTCGGATAAACAAGTAAGTTTGTTCTGCCCTAGTGGCATAACTATTTAGGAAGCAGACCTCATGATTGCAGGGGTGCCTGGGGGACAGGGGAGCCCAGATAGTAGGGTAAGCTTAGGGTTGCCACCTTTCCTCTCCTGTAACTCTGGGTGTGGCTGTGACATAACGGGGGTGGACAAATGACATACTGGGGGTGCTCTGATGATGTCGTTAATCTTGTGTCAATCTCAGGGTATCCTGCCTAGTTTTCTAATGTTTTTGCCAAGTTTCACAGCAAAAATGACACCCATAGACCCCCAATAGGTGACAGATGTGCGTGCAAGGGAGCAAGCATGCTTGCACGTTTTAGAGTGTGATGGGCATCAATGAAGATTATTTTGCAGGGGGCCCAGCATCTTGATGGTACACTGCAGCTAATGGGTCATCTCTTCTAGTGGAACCCAGGTAACAGGGACCCCTTAGTAACTCGTAATGTTGTTCCATCCATTCCTGTGATGTTAAATGTTCATTTTAATATGCATTAGCAGATTAGCACTGGGTAAGTAATGAGAAAGGTTATGGACACAGGAAGGGGGAGTGAAGGGGGAGGAGCGAACTGTGTGGAGAGACTCGAGCAGCCAGGAATAAAGCTGATTTATACCCTGCAGTCTGGCATCTCTGTGTGCATTCTTCCGGTTCCACAACACCCAGCACTGGGTTATCACAACTGGTGACAAGGATTTATACTATCTGCAGGTATCACAGTAAAACAACTCACAATTCACAGTACAGCACACAGCATGGCCAGCCTGCCTAACTTTCCCTGTTTTGATATGCATCAGTCCCAAGCAAACCTAGGAACACTCTGGAATAAGTGGCTAACTAACATTCAAAGACAATTCAATAACTGACTCTTTCTATGTAGCAGAATGTGCTACTGACACACTCCTTAGCTGTAGCAGTGCAGTGGCCTTAGGTCTTGCTACATTAGTGAGCAGTGTAAACAAATCCCATGTTCCAAACATAGTGCATAAACATTCAAAACTTTTTAATGGCAAATTAAAGGGGCTACTAAAACTTAATATTGATCAGTCACTTCAGTTCAGCCTCCCAGATGCATTAATTTTCATGTTTGCAAGCTGGTGGAGAAAGAGCTACAGCAACTGCTAACATTTGACATTATTGAAAGAGTGGAAGGTCCAACTCCCTGGGTCCCTCCAATTGTTGTTGCACCTAAACCAAAGCAGCCTGGTAAAATCAGGTTATGCATAAATATGTGACATTCAAACAGGAAGAGAAAAACACATCACACCTACTATTGATGACATCATCACAGATCTAAATGGAGGCTGTTGTTATATTTGTACCTCTATGACCTCGTACGTAAAGCAAAACCACGAAATAGTGCAAGATCAAATACAATGAGGTAGTTTATTGTGTCCAAAATATAAGACAATAGGTTTTGCCTGGGGAAGCAGTCGTGTGTCACCTGGGTGGTACACGAATGCTTACCAAGGATACTCCCATATAACATAAGTTTATATACCCATTTTGATGTCATAGATGGGGGTGATAACAAATGGGAGTATGCCAATACCATACATAGTCTGACTCCTCCTTGTACAATTAATGTCTAAATGATTTACTTAGTCTTACATGTTATCAAAAGAATGTTGTAACATACTGTGCCTAGCTCCAACGGTCCACAATCTCGCAATCAGCTATTGGCTAACCAAGGCCATTGTGGTATTTCCAGTAATTTGAGCAGCACTTCTGCAAAAAGGGGCCCCACCAGACAGGCTGGCGTTATGCTGACACTCTGGAATTTAAGTAACAGTGTGATGATCTTTTGTTTGTATGGCCTAGTATAAGCTATATGAGTGACCATTGTCCACAGTAGACCATTAGCCCTTATAGTCCATCCTGCCTTGGGACCTATAGGGTTATGGCGTCATAGAGGGCGGGGGTGACAAATATCAACCCTCTGACACTAGCCATTCGTCCGTCATAGGAATTGGACCGTTCCCGATATATTTTTTAATTACAAGGCTAAATATTTTCAAAGCTTGACCTTAACTCGGGATATCATCAGCTGGAGCTGCACCCCAAATCCTGGTACATTACAGCACACATGTGGGTCTTTGGAGATTTAAGAGACTATCAGGGGAATGTAATAAAAATCGCTAACGGAAAAACTATTCGCAATGCGAAAAGTTATGCCTTTGCGCGAACAAATTTTGCTTTGTGCGAATTTAATATAGCTTTTGTGAGCCCGGAAACTGTTTAGCGACCACTTCCGACAGTGAAAGACCGTTTGCGAATTTTATAGTTTGCGCCAATGCGCAGTCAATGTAATAAAGCTTCTTACTGAAAAAGTCGCTATGTTTGCTCCAAAAGATTACGACACCTTCAAGCACTTCTTATGAGTGCGCAATTAAAATTCGCAATGCGCAATTAAAATTCGCAATGCAATGACAGTTTAAGGAACAATATTACATTGCGAGATGTGGATTTTTAGTCTTATTGTTGCGAATTGTTTTGCTCTTTGCGACTTTTATTACATTCCCCTGTAAATCTTGGTATATCATCAGCTGCAGAAATTTTTCACAATATTAATATGGAAACACTCTCTGGGATAACTGGTGTCCTCAAGTGTAAGTGATGACATTCTTGTATACGGCACCTCCCAACAAGAACATGATAGGTGACTGGAACAAGTATTTCAAAGATTACAAGACTACAACCTGACATTAAATGCTTCAAAATGTCAGTACAATAAGAAATCTCTGACTTTCTTTGGCTACATTTTTTCTGAAAATGGAATATCAGCAGACCCTCACAAAGTAGATGCAATAAAATCAGTCAGCCCCAGAATATTACTGAGGTCCGCAGTTTTCTTCGCCTTGTAACATATTGTGACCATTTCATACCTGATCTTGCTACTGTGTCAGAACCTTGGCATAAGCTCACAAGAAAGATGTTCCACGGTCATGGACCACTGAGCATCAAAATTCCTTTGATGCACTAAAATGCAACCTAACTAGTTATACTGTAATGTCCTTTTTTGATCCACTGAAACCTATAGAGCTTGTAGTAGATGCCAGTCCAGTGGACCTGGTGCAAATCTTACTCAAATCTCTAAAACTGGTCAGGTGTACACAATCTCTTATGCAAGCAAGGCACTAACACAGACAGAGCAACACTATTCACAGATAGTAAGGGAAGCTCTTGCAGTTATTTTGGGGTGTCTGCTTTTTCACCTTTGCGTTTTTGGTCGAAGATTTACTGTGGTAAGTGACCACAAGCAACTGATTTCAATCTTCTACAAACATTCATCCAAACATCCCCCGCAAATGGAATGCTGGTTACTCAAACCACAAACCTACCATTTTCAATTGCTTTATGAAGCAGGAAGTGGCAATCCTGTTGACTATATTTCCAGACATCCACCTCTATAGTCTGCAAAGGACAACACTCCAGCAATCATCCTAGCAGAGGAACATGTGAATTTTGTAGTGGCACATGCTGTGCCCAAAGCAATGACAGTTGTTGAAATCCAGCAAGCAGTAGATGCTGACCCTCGCCTCCAGTTAGTCATGGAAACCATTAGGTCCAAAAACTGGAGTTCTTTCAATGATGAGGCTCGTCTCCAATGGCCAGAACAGACTGCATACCTGCCAGCTTTCTTCAATGCCAGACACTCACTTTCCATATCTGACTCCAACCTACTCCTGCATGACAATCTCCTTGTCATCCCTATATACAGGGAGTCAAGGATGAGATAATAAAACTTGAGGATAAATTCAAAAAGGGTGATATACATCAGCCCAGGGAGAATATTTCATTAGAGGAGAGAAAGGCACTTTTGTCTCTTCAGAACCACAAGGATCTTGTGATAAAACCAGCAGATAAGGGGGGAGCGGTGGTGGTGATGAATAAAAAGTACTATGTGGATACAATTGTAGCAATGTTGAATGATACTACTACATATGAGAAACTAACCACCAATCCCCTCTTTTCTGTACAGCGGGCTATTAAAGATTGTGTCGACCATGCTTTAAAAAAGGAGATCATTGATCATAAATTGGCATGCTATTTAATACAGGTGAATCCAACTACACCTATATTATACATACTCCCTAAAATCCATAAAAATTTGGACAAACCCCCAGGGAGGCCTATTGTGGCTGGGGTAAACTCAGTGCAAAATTCTTGGATAGAATATGGAAAGGGAGTATGTTTTTAGCATAAAATCTTACATTAGAGACACTGGGGATTTTATAAGTAAAATCAATATGATCAATGATTTGCCTTCTGATGCTATCCTGGTAACTTTGGATGTGGAAAGCCTTTACACCTTCATCCCACATGATGGGGGTGTAGAGGCAGTCCTACATCATCTTGATAGAGACATCACATTAGATGGAGCTCAAAAAAAAGTTTTTGGTTACACTATTGCAGATTGTTCTGGGTAAAAAAATTTTTTTTTTCAGGATGAATTTTTTTTGCAGATTAATGGTACAGAAATGGGCTCGAATGTTGCCCCGTCCTATGCAAATTTATTTATGGATGTATTTGAAAATCAATTTGTGTACATTGATTATGGATTTCAACAGAACTGTAAGTGTTGGTATCGCTATATAGATATATCTTTGCAATTTGGACGAGGCGCCATTCTGAGCTTATTGATTTTGTAGAAGGATTGAATAGATGTACTCCTTAAAGGAAAACTATACCCCCCAAACAATGTAGGTCTTTATAAAAAGATATTGCATAAAACAGCTCATATGTAAAATCCTGCTTCATGTAAATCACGAAATGGTGGCTCAAGGCAAGAGATGTAAAAGGGCAATATTTACTTAAATATATATTCCAGTTTGGTAAGATTCTTTAATATGCCACTTAATATGATATGAACTATCTGTTGCTTAAGTGTTCATTTTGGGGGTATAGTTTTCCTTTAAGTTTACTATACATTGTGATACGGTCAGTATTACTTTCTTAGATGTGATGGTAAAGAACACCGTAAAGGGCCATCTTGAAACTGATCTCTATGTCAAAACAACAGACAGGAATACATTATTGAGATATGATTCCTTCCATCCTCCACATATAAATCTTTACCTAGATCACAGGTTCTACGGGTGAAACGTACAGTTCAAAATGAACATCAACAGATCAAGAGAGTAGAAGAAATGATGAAAAATTTAGAAGAAGAGGATATCCTAATAAAATTTTGGAAGGGGTTGAAATTGAGTTTAGGAGACCAGGACAATTTAACAACGAAACTGATAATAAGGATAAAAATAGAAACAGAGATTCAGGTAGAAAGAGGATTCCATTTGTAAATCAATATAATGTGTTAAGTAATGAGATCTCGGGTGTAATAAGGAAGGAATGGAGTCTATTGACTAGAAATTTCCCAGATAAAATTGCATTCAGATCTCCGCCATTTATGTCATATGTGAATGCAGATACTATTAGAAATAAATGGGTAAAAGCAGATCTAGGCTCATCTATAAAATGTAAACAAACCTTTCTCAAAACACCTAGAAATGGGACTTTCCCTTGCTGTGGGTGTAGCCACTGTAACAATGTTTTGAAAGGAGGATGGGTATACTACCCCCTGCAGGGCACCAGTATCGCCATTAAGGGTTTCTTCACGTGTGCATCCACATATGTGGTGTACAGTATTAAGTGTCCTTGTGGGAAAATATATGTGTGGAAAACAGTCAGATGTGTGAGAGATAGGCTTACTGAACGTAAGTCAACCATTAGGAACAAACTAAATCAACCGGTTGCCAAGCACTTTAATGAAAACTGTCACACTATAAGTCAGTTACGGTTTCAAATCTTAGATTTAGTCCCAAAACGTGGGGGAGACCGTGATAAGGAATTATTACGCAGGGAGGCGCAGTGGATAAGGAGATTAGGGTCATTATCCCCAAATGGACTTAATCATGAATACGATTTGAATCCATTTTTATTGAAATAGCTGCTGATTTTAAAATTATTTTATCTTTTATAGGTTGTTACATGGATATTTTGTATCTCTTTTCTGGGATTGTAACCAGTACTGGACACATTCAAGATAAGTTTCTTTCTGATATGATAATATGGATATATTTGAAGATAACTAACCCATGGAAAATAAATAGATACATGTGACAATTGTGTAATTTTTTATATCTTGTTAAATTCTGTGGTGACACCAGGGGGCACTGTGCTTCATGGTATTTAAGGTCAGGTGGTTGTGTAGTGTTTCATGCTTGACAAAGAGTGGAGTGCCGCTCGAAACGTTGCATTGTGCTGCTGTCCTATAAACAATAAAGACGGTTTTACTATAATTGGAGTGCTGTCTATTTGAGAAAAATACATCCCTGAAAAGTTTCAGGACAAGGTAGTTGATCTTGCTCATGAGGCTCATGCATGGTGCAAACTAAACAGCTCCTACGACAGAAGGTATGGTTTCCAGGAATTGATGCAAAAGTGGAGCCACGTATACAGTCTTGCATACCTTGCCAGGCAAAAACACCTATCTACAAGCATGTGCCCTTGCAAATGACACCCCTACCTGATAGTCCTTGGACTGCAGTTAGTGTTGACTTCTGCTCCCTGGCAGACCATTCCTACCTTCTAGTCATCATGGATGATTTTTTCAGATTTCCTGTAGTTGAAACTGTCTCGGCAACCTCAGCCTAAGCTGTCATACACAAATTAGAATATGGTATACCAGAAACTGTAAAGACTGACAATGGCCCTCCTTTCAGTAGTACAGACTTTCAGTGTTCCGCCACCTACCTAGGCTTTACCCACGGGAAAATTACTCCTTACTGGCCTCAGGTCAATGATGAGGTTGAACAGTTCATGCAATCCATTAACAAAACACTCAGGATTGCTACCATAAAACATAAGGACTTTCAACAAGAATTATGAAAATTCCTCTGACAGTACAGAGCAACACCTCACTCTTCCACTGGCACATCAACAGCAACAGCACTTTTTAATAGACCTTTGCATTTCAAACTGCCGAATCTTCCTGTACATCCATTACACATAATGATGCTGCTGCAAGGGAGAAGATGAAAAGATATGCTGATCAGGGTGGCCGTCACAGAAAAATAATAACAATGGAGGTTGGTGACTGGGTTCTTGTCAAGAAAGTGAGACCTATCAGAAAGTTATCCTCACCATATCATCCGGAACCCTATCAAGTTACCCAAGTCAAGGGTACCATGGTCACCACTCAATGTAATTGACAAGTAACTAGCAATATATCCCACTTCAAGAAACTTCAAGGCCACACTGGTGGAACAGACCAAAATGCATTTGATGACGATTATGAAGAAATGAGCACCAGTTCAACTCCAAACACACCTGGGGATATGTCTTCTGGAGTACCTACAACAACTCAAGCACCAACTGTACAAGAGGATTCATGGTCGTGGTATAGCTCAGCGCTATCCACATAGAACAAATCGAAGACTGCCAGATCACCTCAAAGACTTTGTTTTCCAGTAAAGCTCTTGATACTGACATTTCAAAAACATCTAGTTTGTTGCAGTTTATTTTGTTGTTTCTGTAAGGTGGGGAGGGTTATAATGTTGTTCCATCCATTCCTGTTAAATGTTCATTTTAATATGCATTAGCAGCTTAGCACTGGGTGAAGTAATGAGAGAAAGGTTATGGACAGAGGAAAGTGAAGGGGGAGGAGCGAACAGTGTGGAGAGAGCAGCTAGGAATAAAGCTGACTTTTACCCTGCAGTCTGGCATCTATGTGTGCATTCTTCTGGTTCCACAAAACCCAGCACTAAGCAGCCTGTGCTCCAACAAGGACTGATAGGTGGAGCTTGCTCTCCCCTACATTCTGTTAGCCTTAGTGAAGGAGCCACAGTACTGAACAGGAAATTAGGTTATGTTCTTTTCCCTGATGGGTGGAGGTTGCTCTCTCCTACGTTCTTTTAGCCTAAGTGAAGGAACCACAGTACTGAACAGGAAATTAGGTTATGTTCTTCTCCCTGATCCATTTCTGCTGTAGTGGATCTGGACTACATTGACTAAAAATCCTATAAGGTGAACATTCACCCTATCAAGATACTTATCCACAGGGGTGTCACAAAAATCATTACTATCATTATTTTTCTGAGCAGTTTGCAAGCTCTGAGATATATGTACTTAATGGGATCCTGTCATCGGAAAACATGTTTTTTTTTTCAAAACGCACCAGTTAATAGTGCTACTCCAGCAGACTTCTGCACTAAAATCCATTTCTCAAAAGAGCAAACAGATTTTTTTATATTCAATTTCGAAATCTGACATAGGGCTAGACATTTTGTCAATTTCCCAGCTGCCCCTGGTCATGTGACTTGTGCCTGCACTTTAGGAGAGAAATGCTTTCTGGCAGGCTGCTGTTTTTCCTTCTCAATGTAACTGATGTTCTTAGATCTGCCAGGCAGCTGTTATCTTGTGTTAGGGAGCTGTTATCTATTGTTTGGCTGATGGGGGGGAAAGGGAGGGTGTGATGTCACTGCAACTTGCAGTACAGCAGTAAAGAGTGATTGAAGTGATTGAAGTTTATCAGAGCACAAGTCACATGACTTGGGGCAGCTGGGAAATTGACAATATGTCTAGCCCCATGTCAGATTTCAAAATAGAATATAAAAAAATCTGTTTGCTCTTTTGAGAAATGGATTTCAGTGCAGAATTCTGCTGGATCAGCACTATTAACTGATTCATTTTGAAAAAAAAAAATTCCCATGACAGCATCCCTTTAAGACTTAGGCTTTTGGCTTAATAGAGAATCCACAACCCTAGGATAACTAAATACAGGAAGTGCATAGAATATGCATATACAGTTACAGTCACTGACATTCTGGGCCCTCAGAGATGTTGAGCTGAAGCCTGCCTAGCACTATAAAACTGCCTAAAACTGCTAATATCTCAGATACCATTAGGGATGTAGCGAACTGTTCTGCTGCGAACTAGTTCGCGCGAACTTCGACCGTTCGCATCCGCCGAATGTTCGCAAACGTTTGGGAATGTTCGCATTTTGAGTTCGCGTTCGATTCGAATACAAGTCGTTCGACCATTCGACCATTCGAATTCCTTCGACCGCTAAAATCGAACGATTTCCATTCGTTCGAACGATTGTAAGCATTCGATTCAATGAAAAGCATTCGATCGAATGGCTTCGATCGTTTGATTCGAATGAAAATCCTTCGATCGAATGATCAAAATCCTTCGATCGTTCGAATCGAGCGATTTTAGCGGGTGTTCGAAGTTCGCGAACTGTCCGCGAACGTTCAAATTTTTTGCCGGTGTTCGCGAGCGGCGTTCGCGAACACCAAATCGGCAGTTCGCTACATCCCTAGATACCATTAGAAACAGAAAAAGTGCTCAGAGAAGTATTTTTATAAATTAATCATTAATTTAATCCCAAATCTTATTAAATCTTATATCTTGTTAGATCCCAAATGTTATTATATTTTCCCCTAATAACTGGTATTACACTGGCTGTCTCTATTTTTTATTTTGGAAAATATATTTCAATTACTGCCATTTCAATGAATTAATACACTATGTTTAGCATTTGCTCCTTTCGGGTAATGACACAAAGAGCTTTTTGTTCCTCAGTATTTGCTAAAGCCTTTGCATGCATATTTGAGCAGTATTGTCTATTCCAGGTAGCCTCATCAAAATGCTGAGCATGTCATTGCCCTTAAAGGGGCGGTTCATCTTTGTTAACTCTTAGTATGTTATAGTTTTTCACTTATTTGTCATTTACTTCTGACACTTTCCAACTTTTAAATGGAGCTGACCCCTTCTAAAAAAACAAATGCTCTGCAAGGCTACAAATGTATTGTTATTGCTACTTTTTTTTAACTCATCGTTCTATTCAAGTCCTCTCCTATTCATATTCCAGTCTGTTATTCAAATAAATGCATTGTTGCTAGGGTAAAGTAAACCCTATCAAACAGATTGCTGAAATTGCAAACTGAAGAGCTGATGGATAAAAATCTAAATTACTAAACCATAAATAATAAAAATTGAAAACCAAATGCAAATTGTCTTAGAATATCACTCTCTACGTCTTACTAAAAGTTAGTTTAAAGGTGAACAACCCCTTTCACTGCCAGCTAATATGGCTGATTTGGTACTTTATTTGCCAGACCATTTTTGAACATTTCATACTCTTTTACTTTAAGGGCCTTTCCTGGGGGGTCTTTTAGTTTACCCAGGAAAACATATCATTTTTTTTTTCAGGACAACCTGTGCTTTCAAAATATGCTAAAATTGTGGTGTAATTCCATTTCTGTAAAACAATATAGGCTTCTAATTGGCTAATAAAATGAAAATAGTCATGGTTTACACAGTACAATCACATAAATCAGAAACATAATTTATTTTATGTACGAGAACACAGCTGACTTGGAAAGTCATATGTCTCCTGAATGCGCCAATACCAAATATATATAGTTTTATGGAGATTCCTCACTTGTATAGATCAAAAGATGCAAGAAGTACACTACCAAATTTCCAAAGCACCGCTGCACAAACCAGCATACTTCTGGCCAAACTCAAGGCCAAACATTCCACTAATAGTAGGTTTACCCTAGAAAACTACCCATTATTAGAAAGAACAGATTATAAACATAATAAAAATATATTTATTTATTATGTTTATTTCACAGTTATAAAGAAAATCATGTGAATACACGGCCACTAATATGGAAATTTACAGATACAGTATATCACATAGAGACATTTACATGCACGGTTGGTCACTATACAGGTATTGTAATTGTATAATATGAAGCAGTACTTTGCACCACCTGGCAGAGGTTAATATGCAAATGCACACTGTGATGTCACGTAATTAGCAAGGCAGAGCACTTCACCTTTGTACCTTATATACCTGTGGATTGAATTACATGTTTGAGAACACTTGATAAAGGAGGTTGTACCTCAGAAACGTTGTGTTTGAGATCCTAATAAAACACTTATGTTTTAGCACGATTGCAACAGTGTGTGCCATCCTACTTCTTTACTATATGGAACAAGGGAACCAAGTAAAGCAGCAAGGTTTCTGGATAGAGCGCCACCAATATACAGCCATAGTCTTTTGAACTATTGTATGCTACTGTCCATCCCCATGCACTGGCTACACAATTAAATGGTTAAGAGAACTGGGGGAAATGTGGGGAGAGCAGTGACATCTAGAAAGTGCTGAATAGAAAGTTACAGTAACTGCTTGCCCCGCCTTTATGCCTAAGGCATAGAGGCGGGGCAGCCAATATTTGATTGACAGCTGAGATTTTTTTTTCTTTTGTATTCTTTTTATTGAACATGTTTATATCAGTTTACAACCATACTGCATAAGCACTATTGTACATTAAATTACATAGTAAACAGCAATTCAAGCATATATTGTTCGTACATATATTTTAAAGCTTGTAGCAATAGTAACTGAAAAGTCATAAAGATTAAACATTGTTATTTCTAGACATTGATATTCATTTTTGTAGTATAATTCCTTTTTCTGATTTCTTTACAGGTCGTTCCAAGGAGAGGGTCAAGCAGTTAACAATTAACAATCAGTTAAGTAATTACGTAAGTCTGGGTTTCACCAGGTTGAGAGTAACTTTAACGTATAGTGGTGTTCTGATTCAGATTCAATGGGGTAGCAATTTTGCTAAATATTCCTTCCATGGCAACCAAATGGCTGTATAGTTCACATATTTATTATTTATGGAGGCAGTCAGCTCCTCCATTAGACATAGGTCATTTATCCTTATTTGGAGGGGTTCTCTGTCTCCACAACTAGGGATGTCGCGGACTGTTCGCCGGCGAACTTGTTCGCGCGAACATCGACTGTTCGCGCTCGCCGAATGTTCGCGAACGTCGCGCGACGTTCGTCATTTTGGGTTCGCCTTACCTGGCACTTTTTTTTTACCTCTCACCCCAGACCAGCAGATACATGGCAGCCAATCAGGAAGCTGTCCCTCCTGGACCACCCCCACACCCCCTGGACCACTCCCCTTCCATATATAAACTGAAGCCCTGCAGCGTTTTTTCATTCTGCCTGTGTGTGCTTGGAAGAGCTAGTGTAGGGAGAGAGCTGTTAGTGATTTGAGGGACAGTTGATAGTAAGTTTGCTGGCTAGTAATCTACTTGATACTGCTCTGTATTGGAGGGACAGAAGTCTGCAGGGATTTGAGGGACATTTCAGGTTAGGTAGCTTTGCTGGCTAGTAATCTACCTTCTACTGCAGTGCTCTGTATGTAGCTGCCTGCTGTGGGCACTGATCTCTTCTGATCTCATCTGCTGACTGCTGTAATAACCCAATAGTCCTTGTAAGGACTGCTTTTATTTTCTTTTTTGTTTTTTTACTTTGCTAGTTGCTACTATAAGAGCCCAGTGCTATTAGTCTAGCAGTGTTGGGGAGTGGGACTGGTGTGCTACTGTGCTGCTCCTAGTAGTTCAGCAGCACCAACCAGAGAATTTTTTTTTAATATACATATAATTTTTTTTTTATTTTACTTATCTTACTGTTCTTTAACGTGTACAGTGCTGTTTGCTGTTCTTCATAGTAGTGCACCAATAGTAGTGCACTTGCAGGCATTATTTGCCCAGTGTGTTCTTCTAACAACTGCCATCTAGCTGTGTGAGCTTGTTCACATACTGTCTAAATATCAATAATAATACCGTCTCCAGAACCACCACCTGAGTGACGTTTTTCAAGCAGCAATAATATATTCCGTATCCACTGCTGTAGTAGTGTATACGTTGACCTTGTAGGCATTGTTTGCCCAGCGTGTTCTTTATTTTCAAACAACGGCCATCTAGCTGTGTGAGCTGTTTCACATTCTGTCTAAATATCAATAATAATACCGTCTCCAGAAACACCACCTGAGTGACGTTTTTCAAGCAGCAATAATATATTCCGTATCCACTGCTGTAGTAATGTATATGTTGACCTTGCAGGCATTGTTTCAATTTGTTTGCCCAGTGTGTTCTTCATTTTCAAACAACGGCCATCTAGCTGTGTGAGTTTTTTCACATTCTGTCTAAATATCAATAATAATACCGTCTCCAGAAACACCACCCGAGTGATGTTTTTCAAGCAGCAATAATATATTCCGTATCCACTGCTGTAGTAGTGTATACGTTGACCTTGTAGGCATTGTTTGCCCAGTGTGTTCTTCATTTTCAAACAACTGCCATCTAGCTGTGTGAGCTTGTTCACATACTGTCTAAATATCAATAATAATACCGTCTCCAGAACTACCACCTGAGTGACGTTTTTCAAGCAGCAATAATATATTCCGTATCCACTGCTGTAGTAGTGTATACGTTGACCTTGTAGGCATTGTTTGCCCAGTGTGTTGTTCATTTTCAAACAACGGCCATCTAGCTGTGTGAGCTTTTTCACATTCTGTCTAAATATCAATAATAATACCGTCTCCAGAAACACCACCCGAGTGATGTTTTTCAAGCAGCAATAATATATTCCGTATCCACTGCTGTAGTAGTGTATACGTTGACCTTGTAGGCATTGTTTGCCCAGTGTGTTGTTCATTTTCAAACAACTGCCATCTAGCTGTGTGAGCTTGTTCTCATACTGTCTAAATATCAATAATAATACCGTCTCCAGAACCACCACCTGAGTGACGTTTTTCAAGCAGCAATAATATATTCCGTATCCACTGCTGTAGTAGTGTATACGTTGACCTTGTAGGCATTGTTTGCCCAGTGTGTTGTTCATTTTCAAACAACGGCCATCTAGCTGTGTGAGCTTTTTCACATTCTGTCTAAATATCAATAATAATACCGTCTCCAGAAACACCACCTGAGTGACGTTTTTCAAGCAGCAGTAATATATTCCGTATACACTGCTGTAGTAGTGTATACGTTGACCTTGTAGGCATTGTTTGCCCAGTGTGTTGTTCATTTTCAAACAACGGCCATCTAGCTGTGTGAGCTTGTTCACATACTGTCTAAATATCAATAATAATACCGTCTCCAGAACCACCACCTGAGTGACGTTTTTCAAGCAGCAATAATATATTCCGTATCCACTGCTGTAGTAGTGTATACGTTGACCTTGTAGGCATTGTTTGCCCAGTGTGTTGTTCATTTTCAAACAACGGCCATCTAGCTGTGTGAGCTTTTTCACATTCTGTCTAAATATCAATAATAATACCGTCTCCAGAAACACCACCTGAGTGACGTTTTCAAGCAGCAATAATATATTCCGTATCCACTGCTGTAGTAGTGTATACGTTGACCTTGTAGGCATTGTTTGCCCAGTGTGTTGTTCATTTTCAAACAACGGCCATCTAGCTGTGTGAGCTTTTTCACATTCTGTCTAAATATCAATAATAATACCGTCTCCAGAAACACCACCTGAGTGACGTTTTTCAAGCAGCAATAATATATTCCGTATCCACTGCTGTAGTAGTGTATACGTTGACCTTGTAGGCATTGTTTGCCCAGTGTGTTGTTCATTTTCAAACAACTGCCATCTAGCTGTGTGAGCTTGTTCACATACTGTCTAAATATCAATAATAATACCGTCTCCAGAACCACCACCTGAGTGACGTTTTTCAAGCAGCAATAATATATTCCGTATCCACTGCTGTAGTAGTGTATACGTTGACCTTGCAGGCATTGTTTGCCCAGTGTGTTGTTCATTTTCAAACAACGGCCATCTAGCTGTGTGAGCTTTTTCACATTCTGTCTAAATATCAATAATAATACCGTCTCCAGAAACACCACCTGAGTGACGTTTTTCAAGCAGCAATAATATATTCCGTATCCACTGCTGTAGTAGTGTATACGTTGACCTTGTAGGCATTGTTTGCCCAGTGTGTTGTTCATTTTCAAACAACGGCCATCTAGCTGTGTGAGCTTTTTCACATTCTGTCTAAATATCAATAATAATACCGTCTCCAGAAACACCACCTGAGTGACGTTTTTCAAGCAGCAATAATATATTCCGTATCCACTGCTGTAGTAGTGTATACGTTGACCTTGTAGGCATTGTTTGCCCAGTGTGTTGTTCATTTTCAAACAACTGCCATCTAGCTGTGTGAGCTTGTTCACATACTGTCTAAATATCAATAATAATACCGTCTCCAGAACCACCACCTGAGTGACGTTTTTCAAGCAGCAATAATATATTCCGTATCCACTGCTGTAGTAGTGTATACGTTGACCTTGCAGGCATTGTTTGCCCAGTGTGTTGTTCATTTTCAAACAACGGCCATCTAGCTGTGTGAGCTTGTTCACATACTGTCTAAATATCAATAATAATACCGTCTCCAGAAACACCACCTGAGTTGTTGTTGTTGTTTTAAAAATAATGCCAGGCAAAGGCAGGCCGCCACGCAGAGGCACTAGGGGCCGTGCTGCTATGCTATCCTGTGGCCCTAGGAAATTGCCCAGTTTTAAAAAGGCAATGACCCTGAACTCCCAAAATGCTGAAGAGGTAGTTGACTGGCTTACACAGCACACCCCATCCTCTACCGTTTCTAACTTTACCACAACATCCTCATCCTCCACTGCTATGGCCACCCCACGTAACACTTCCTCCACCACCGGCGCCCCTTCTTCACTGGAGTCAGAGGAGTTATTTTCACATGAGTTTCTTGAACTGAGTGATGCGCAACCATTATTGGCAGAAGAAGATGAAGGAGATGAGGACGTTACACCAGATTTAATTCTGGCAGAGAACACAACAGAGATGGAAATAATGAGTGATGAGGAGGTCCCCGCTGCTGCTTCCTTCTGTGAGCTGTCAGAAGAAATTGATGCATCTGAGGAGAATGATGATGAGGAGATTGATGTTTTGTGGGTGCCCAGTAGAAGAGAGCAAGAGGAGGATAGTTCAGATGGAGAGACGGAGAGTCAGAGAGGCAGGAGGAGAATAAGACTTAGAAGAAGCAGGGAGGACAGCTCGCAGGGAACAGTAGGGCAACAACATGTATCGGCACCTGTGGTCAGCCGGCCAACGCGCCCGCCATTGCCGCCAACGCCGCCAACTTCTACTGTTACCGCCAGATTGCCAGCTTCAAAAAGGTCAGCAGTGTGGGATTTTTTTAATGTGTGTGCCTCTGACAAAAGTGTTGTAATTTGCAATGAGTGCAGTCAGAAACTGAGTCTTGGGAAGCCCAACAGCCACATAGGTACAACTTCTATGCGAAGGCACATGAACGGCAAGCACAAAGCACTTTGGGAGCAACACCTCAAAGGCAACAGGCAAACTAAAAGCCACCCTCCTTCTGGTCCAGCATCTTACTGCTCTACCTCTGCTGTCCTTGACCCGTCTGAACCACCCTCCACTCCGCCTTCCACCTTGACCACCAGTTCCCATTCCCAGTCATCTGCCCCCAGCCAAGTTTCTGTGAGGGCCATGTTTGAGCGTAAGAAGCCAATGTCTGCGAGTCACCCCCTTGCCCGGCGTCTGACAGCTGGCTTGTCTGCACTCTTAGCCCGCCAGCTTTTACCATACCAGCTGGTGGACTCTGAGGCCTTCCGCAAATTTGTAGCAATTGGGACACCGCAGTGGAAGGTAACCAGCCGCAATTTTTTTTCAAAAAAGGGAATACCACACCTGTACCACCATGTGCAGAGCCAAGTCACCGCATCTCTGTCACTTAGTGTTGGGCCAAAGGTCCATATGACTACTGACGCATGGTCCTCCAAGCATGGTCAGGGCAGGTATGTCACCTACACTGCCCACTGGGTGAACTTGGTAATGGCTGGGAAGCAGGGAATGTGTGGCTCAACAACGACAGTGGAGTTGGTGTCACCGCCACGGATTGCACGCGGTTCTGCCACCACCTCTACTCCTCCTTCGCTCTCTACCTCGTCTTCTTCCTCTTCTTCGTCCTCTGCTGCTGGGTCCTCCTCCTCCACACCTGTGCACCCCCAGCTCCCCCTAGGCTATTCGACGTGCCAGGTACGCCGTTGTCATGCTGTCTTGGGGATGACGTGCCTGGAAAGCAGAAACCATACCGGATCTGTACTCCTGTCATCTCTGCAGTCACAGGCCGATCGGTGGCTGACCCCACACCAACTGAAGATCGGAAAAGTGGTGTGTGACAATGGAAGCAATCTGTTGGCAGCACTGAGACTGGGCAATTTAACACATGTGCCCTGCATGGCACATGTTCTGAATTTAATAGTCCAACGTTTTGTCTCGAAGTACCCAGGATTCCAGGACGTTCTCAGGCAGTCCAGGAAGGTGTCGGCCCATTTCAGACGTTCCTACACAGCCATGGCACGCCTTGCTGACATTCAGCAGCGGTACAACATGCCAGTCAGGCGTTTGATTTGCGACAGCCAGACTCGCTGGAATTCAATGCTCCTCATGTTGGAACGTCTGCTGCAACAACAAAGAGCCGTCAACGAATACCTGTTTGAACTGGGTGGTAGGACTGGATCTGCAGAGCTGGGGATTTTTTTCCCCCGTTACTGGGTGCTTATGCGCGATGCCTGCAGGCTCATGCGCCCTTTTGAAGAGGTTACAAATATGGTCAGTCGCACCGAAGGCACCATCAGCGACCTAATACCCTTTGCTTTCTTCCTGGAGCGTGCCGTGCGACGAGTGACAGATGAGGCTGTAGACCAGCGTGACGAGGAGCAGGAAGCGCACGATTTCTGGTCGGAATCACCAGAACGAACCCAGGCACCTGCTGCAACGCAGGGAGAGGTGTCAGAAGTGGAGTCAGAGGAGGAAGGTGGCTTTGTGGAGGAGGAGGACCAACAGGAGCAGGCTTCCCAGGGGGCTGGTGGTGACCTTTTGGGGACCCCTGGTCTTGTACGTGGCTGGGGGGAGGAGACCGTGGATGATGCAGTCCTTGATAACGAGGAAGCGGAGATGGATACCTCTGCATCCAACCTTGTGAGAATGGGGTCTTTCATGCTGTCATGCCTGTTGAAGGACCCCCGTATCAAGAGGTTTAAGGAGAAGGACCTGTACTGGGTCGCAACGCTACTAGACCCTCGGTACAAGCATAAAGTGGCAGAAATGTTACCAACGTACCACAAGTCCGAAAGGATGCTGCATTTACAAACCAGCCTGCAAAACATGTTGTACAATGCTTTTAAGGGTGATGTCACTTCAGGAACTCATCAACATTCCAGGGGCAGAGGTGCCAGTAATCCTGCCACGAGCGCACCTGCAAGGACAAAGCACTTTGGCCACTCTGTAACGTCAGACATGCAAATGTTTTTCAGTCCAAGGCAGCGCCAGAACCCTTCTGGATCCACCCTCAAAGAACGCCTCGACCGGCAGGTAGCGGACTACCTGGCATTAACTGCAGATATCGACACTCTGAGGAGCGATGAACCCCTGGACTACTGGGTGCGCAGGCTTGATCTGTGGCCAGAGCTGTCACAATTTGCCATGAACCTCTTGTCTTGCCCCGCCTCAAGTGTCCTCTCAGAAAGGACCATCAGTGCAGCAGGAGGGATTGTAACTGAGAAGAGAACTCGCCTAGGTCACAAAAGTGTGGATTACCTGACCTTTATTAAAATGAATGAGGGGTGGATCTCGGAGGGTTACTGCACGCCGGAAGACTTGTTCTGAGTTTCTGACTCCCCATGCAGCTGTCCTTCTCTGCACGCCTCATGACTCCACACACAGCTGTCCTTTAGCGTCCTCCTCCCTCCGCCACCGTTACAAACTAGGGTGCAAACCCTACTGGTTTCATTTGAATCCAGGTAAATCCTGAGTTTTTCTGGCCTCTGTGCTTCAGTGGCTGCAACCAAAAAAATGAATATTTTCAGCATTTATATGGCATATTTTTTCTGGCCTCTGTGCTTCAGTGGCTGTGACAAAAAAAAAAGAATATTTTCAGCATTTATATGGCATATTGTTTCTGGCCTCTGTGCTTCAGTGGCTGCGACAAAAATAAATGAATATTTTCAGCATTTATATGGCATATTTTTTCTGGCCTCTGTGCTGCAGTGGCTGCGACAAAAAAAAATGAATATTTTCAGCATTTATATGGCATATTGTTTCTGGCCTCTGTGCTTCAGTGGCTGCGACAAAAATAAATGAATATTTTCAGCATTTATATGGCATATTTTTTCTGGCCTCTGTGCTTCAGTGGCTGCGACAAAAAAAATGACTATTTTTAGCATTTATATGGCATATTTTTTCTGGCCTCTGTGCTTCAGTGGCTGCGACCAAAAAAAAATTTTATTTTTAGCATTCATATGGCATATTTTTTCTGGCCTCTGTGCTTCAGTGGCTGCGACAAAAAAAAATTATATTTTTAGCATTCATATGGCATATTTTTTCTGGCCTCTGTGCTTCAGTGGCTGCGACAATTTTTTTTTATATTTTTAGCATTCACATGGCATATTTTTTCTGGCCTCTGTGCTTCAGTGGCTGTGACAAAAAAAACATAATTTTTCAGGAAAGTACACATGCCTAATTTTTCAGGGTTCTGCAACAGTGGCAAAATCGCATCTTTTATGGTCACCGCAGGTGATCAATAAAGTAGACCAAAACTGGGCCCACACTGCAGAATCAGTGTTTTTTGGTTCACTTCACTGTACATTGAATTACCTCTGCCAGTGTTTTTTGGTTCACTTCACTGTACATTGAATTACCTCTGCCTGACCGTGCACGTGCGCACAAGCACGGTGACTGCTAAACACACCACTACAGAAATATTGCCACCAACAGGACGAACATCCTGGAGGTGACAAGCTCAACTAGTAATTAACAACTATTATTTGCTCACTTGACGGTATCATTCATTAAAGCTCTTTGCGTTTTTTTGCGTTGCAGTAAGCGCCGCGTTTCGTCTTTGCGTGTGAACAGGCTGTAACCTTTACATGTAGACGCTGGACGTTTTAAAGCAGTTTATTACACAGGTTTAGAAATGTAGTGTGATTTCTGCCCTTTACAGCACAAAACGCAGCGCTGTGTCAACAATGTATTTTTTAGAAACATTTTTGCCCTTGATCCCCCTCTGGCATGCCACTGTCCAGGTCGTTGCACCCTTTAAACAACTTTAAAATCATTTTTCTGGCCAGAAATGTCTTTTTTAGCTTTTAAAATTCGCCTTCCCATTGAAGTCTATGGGGTTCGCGACGTTCGCGAACCGTTCGCATTTTTGACGCAAGTTCGCGAATATGTTCGCGAACTTTTTTTCCGACGTTCGCTACATCCCTATCCACAACATGGGGATCTGAGCCTTAGCAGCAATAATAAGTTGTAATAATAATTCTGAAGTTGAAGTTCTCTGGTTTAAAATCATGGAATAATAAAATAGCTGGAGAGTCTGTTTTCACTCTTTCACCTATAATATAAGAGCATGTTTCAAATACCTCCTTCCAATATGATTCTAATAATGGACAAGTAAGCCATAAATGTTCTAATGAACCCTGATTTTGCTCACATCTCCACCATAAGTCATTATCCATCAAACCCATTTTTTTTAATACCATTGGTGTTCTATACCATCTGGACAATAGTTTGTATGAAAACTCTTGTAGTCTGTTGCTTATTGAACATTTATTAGTGTAATTATATTCTCTCCCAGTCTTGGTCATTTAAAGCAATATTTAACTCACTTTCCCATATTGCGATATAGGTAGGACGGTTTGGGTATTTTATAGCCACAGTTATTTTATATATTCGAGATAGAGAATGTCTCATATTACCTTTTATTGTACATAGTTGTTCAAATTTTGTTAATTCCCTGACCTTGTTCCTCTGAGCTTAAAGGAAAACTATACCCCCAAAATGAACACTTAAGCAACAGATAGTTCATATCATATTAAGTGGCATATTAAAGAATCTTACCAAACTGGAATATATATTTAAGTAAATCTTGCCCTTTTACATCTCTTGCCTTGAGCCACCATTTCGTAATGGTCTCTGTGCTGCCTCAGAGATCACCTGACCAGAAATACTTCAACTCTAACTGTAACAGGAAGAAGTGTTGAAGCAAAAGACAGAACTCTGTCTGTTAATTGGCTCATGTGACCTAACATGTATGGTTTGTTGGTATGTTTGAGAGTACAGTGAATCCTACGATCCCAGGGGGCGGCCCTTATTTTTTAAAATGGCAATTTTCTATTTATGATTACCCAATGGCACATACTACTAGAAAAGTATATTATTATGAAAATGGTTTATTTACATGAAGCAGGGTTTTACATATGAGCTGTTTTATGCAATATCTTTTTATAGAGACCTACATTGTTTGGGGGGTATAGTTTTCCTTTAAGTTTGAACAGAAAATGTTGTATTTGCTGATCTCTCCACATTTCTCTAACTGACCACTGCTCTCTAGAAAGTTCAGCCTCTGGTTTTTGTCCAGATTTAGACATTAAGAAGTGGTTTAATTGTGGGTAGTCAATGTTAAATGCTTTAATAAACCCTTTGTCAAGTGAACCTGGTTTGAATTCTACATTATTATATAGCGGCATAATTGGTGAAGGGTATTTGGTTTATTGTTCCGTAGCATTGAGTTCAGACCAAATATTCAAACAGTTATTAAATAATAAATGGTCTTTGGTAAAACATGGTACTTTCTCTTTCCTTATCCATGCCAGACTATGTAATTCGTCTTGTGTCCATAAGTTTTCTAGTATTGGGAGAGTCAAAATTGCAATAGTCTGGCACTGCTGAGAGAACCACTTACTGGTAATACATTTCTAAGTCTGGCATAGCCAGTCCACCTTGCACCTTGGTTTTGTATAGAGTCTCTCTTTTAACTCTCCCCCTACTTTTTTGCCATATGTAGTAAAAGAACGTTTGATTTAGTTCTGTGAAATAAGCTCTCGGAACTGTTATTGGTAAGGTATTAAATAAATATATGAATTTTGGCAGTATTGTCATCGACAGCTGAGATTTTTAAATGAGTTTACATCAGCTATGAATGCGTTAATAAAAAAAAAAAAAGAATTCGGATTTCATGTTTCATTTGAAAAGGACTTTTATTATACAACTTTTTATGTCTGGATGACAGGTCCACTTTAATACAAATGGCTGTCCTTTAAGCTGTTCCGAATTTTTCAGGTACTGTCCTTTCTTCAAGGAGGGTATACTGTGAGATTTCTTCAAGAAACTCATACCACTCCAGAGCTTGAATTGACCTGGCATCTGGAGCGGAAGGGATGGGTCTTTTTTTATCACCAAACATGGACATCACGTGGGGTGGTGACCCTGTTCTTGTAATCCTTCCAGTC
Source organism: Xenopus laevis (assembly GCF_017654675.1). Classification (NCBI taxonomy): domain Eukaryota; kingdom Metazoa; phylum Chordata; class Amphibia; order Anura; family Pipidae; genus Xenopus; species Xenopus laevis. The sequence goes on along the minus strand of NC_054373.1, from coordinate 75,548,568 downwards.
AGAGATGCTGAGTGCTAAATCCCAGGCCGTCTGTTACATCTCCAGGTCGGGGGATCATGTGGAACATAAAATCTAATAAATTTGTATGCCCCAACTACTGGATCAGAGCGGGTTCATTTCTTCAAAAGTTTGTTAGCCTCTATGGATACATTTGACTCAGGTGAAGCCTTGATTATCAGGTGTGATTTTAATTACATCCTTGAGACTCGGGAGCACAATGATCCTCAGCTAACATCAGGAGTCAGCATTGCGGGAACTCATTGCCCATTTATCCTTATTTAACATCTGGAGATAACAGCACCCAGAAACAGATGCTTTCACCTATGTTAGGGTAAGGGATGGTTGTGTGTCTCAGTCCCGGATTGATAGGCTATATATATCTAGCCTTCTTATGTCACGAGTCTGATCCAGTGCCATTAGGTTGGCGCTGTTCTCAAACCTCATCTCTGATAGGGGCAATGCACCAAATCTGCCTAAAGCTGCCTATTGGCACTTTAACAACTACTTATTAGAGGACGAAGAGTTTGCAACTGTAGTCTGGGAAATATTGAAAGGCTGGAAGGGTTATCAGGATGAATTTGTCACATTGAGTCAGTGGTGGGATGTAGGTAAGGTTCACATAAAGCTCTTGTGTCAAGAGTATATGAAATATATGAGCAGGCAGTGAAATGCAGAGACTGAGGCAGTGAATGGAGAGGTGCTTGATCTTGAGCAAATGCTGATAGGCTCTGAATACGAAGTCCTGAATATATACAAAGGAAAGAGACTCTGCTACCATGGAACAGTGACAGGCTTGTGGTGCCTATGTGCAAAGCCACATGCAGTTACTCTACGATATCGTGACGCTAGATTCTTAAATGCTCTGGAGAAAAACAAGGGGAACGGTACTACCCTTGAGGATCCGGAGGTATCCGGGACAGAGCCCAGTCCTTCTATCAGAACCTTTTTTTCTCCTGATCCGAACTCCCCAGATGCCTGCAAGGAGCTATGGGGGTTTGAGAAACCAATCACTCTGGGTGTCATTGATGTCAATGGGCATCAAAATTATTTTGACTTGTGTCAATTTTTATACACCCGCCTGTTTTGTCCTCATGCATTCAAGTCAATGGGCGTCCGAAAAATTTTGACATGCAATAATATTTATGCATGTGCCCATTCTAACACGTGCTCAAATTATTTTTGAATGGGGAATTTTAGCCACAGTTTTACAAATTTTTTCACCGGCGGCGAAAAACAAATTCATCACAAATTCGCACCTGTCTAATTTATTTGCCCATCACTACCCATAATAAATCTCCTGGGCTGGACGGATTGACTGTAGAGTTCTTCTGGGATACTCTGGGACATGATTTCCATAAGGTTCTAAATGAGGCCCTCAAGACCGGTGAGATGCCACTTTCGTGTTGTCAGGCAGTGTTATCACTGCTACCAAAGAAGGGTGATCTGCGCCTTATTAAGAATTGGTGACCAGTCTCACTACTCAGCACAGACTATAATATCATAGCTAAAGCTATATCACTCAAACTCAAGTCTGTGCTGACAGAAGTGTTTTATTCTGATCAGTTCTATACAGTCCCAGGCCAGACAATTGTTGACAATGTCTTTCTGGTTTGGGATTTACTACATTTTGCTGGAGGGCTGGTCTATCTCTTGCTTTTCTCTTCCTAGATCAAGAGAAGGCATTTGACAGGGAGGATCACCAATATCTTATAGGCACTCTGCAAGCCTATAGCTTTGTCCCACATTGTATGCATCTGCAGAGTGTTTAGCTAAAATCAACTGGTCTCTGACAGCATCAAAAAGGATGACCCTTGTCGGGAGAACTGGCCATTGAGCCTTTCCTGTGTCTTCTAAGGAAGAGGCTCATAGGCCTGGTTCTCAGAGAACCCGACATGAGGGTGGTCCTTTAGCATATGCTGATGATGTAATCCTCGTTGCCCAGGATTTAGTCAATCTTTAGAGGGCACAAGAAGGCCAAGAGGTCTACACTGCTGCCTCATCAGCTCAGATCAACTGGATCAAGAGATCAGGCCTTCTAGAAGGTCCTTTACATGTATATTCCTTGCCTCCTGCTTTTCATGACATCTCATTGGAGACTAAAGTCGTCAAATATTTAGGAGTCTATCGGTCAGCTGAGGAGTGCCCTGTCTCACAGAATTTCATTGAGCTTGAGGAGCACGTCCTTACATGCCTGGGAATGTGGAAGGGTTTTGCTAAAGTGCTTTCTATGAGGGGGAGGGCTTTGGTGATCAACCACTGGTGGCCTCTCAGCTGTGGTACTGGTTGATATGTCTTAGCCCAACCCAAGAATTCATTGCTAATATCCAGAGAAGGTTACTAGACTTTCTCTGGATGGAAAGCACTGGGTCTCTGCAGGTGTTTCAAGCCTCCCCTTGAGAGCTGGAGGGCAGGAAGTTGTGTGCATACGCTCTCAAGTGCTCACTTGCTCCATCTCCAGAAAATACAGAGATACTTGTATGCAGATCCTTCTCCACAGTGGTGTATGCTAGCATCCAGCTTTTATCATCAGGTACACAAAATGGGGTATGACCGGCAATTTTTTGTAATCAAACCTGAAAGACTACCAAGAAGCCTCTCACCATTGCCGGCTTACTACCAAAAACATGGTCTCTGTGTTAAGTCAAGGGGCCATTCAAGGGGAGGACATTCTAATTGAGCCCTTACTTTGCAATCTGTATTTTAAGACTAGGATGTTGGTGGTGGCCTTTGCCAGACTCAGCTAATTAGAGTTGGGGATCTCCTGAATTTTGAGAGGTCAGATTGGGTGGAAGCTCAGGCAGTTATGCAGCACATGGGATTCCTCACCACTAGGGTTCCACATTGTCTGCTCCAGAAGATCAAGGACACCCTCTCTCCTGACTCTCGCACATTCATTGATGGGGTTTTATGTGCTGGAGAGCCACGTCCACCGTGGAACTCTTCACCTCCAGCCATAATAATAGCACCCAAGACCCATCAATCCCAGGTACTTCCTTCTCCCAACTTGAGCCAGTTAGAGAATTTTATCTTGACATGCTTTAATGCAAGCAGTAGTACAAGCTACTGTACTCTCTCATACTCCACACTGTATACTTCCTTGCCCTTGTCTCCCGCTATGATACTATCTGGAGGCAGGTGTTGAGGTTTGGTGCCCAGACCCACTGGAGATTTGAGTTGGAGAGTGCTCCATGGTGCATTGAGCATAGGAGAGTACTTATCTCATTTTACAGAAGCCTTAGCTGCTAGTCCATTCTATGGCAAAGGGGTGTCTGTGTTTCATGCTAATTTTTTGTGTGCCAGACTGCAACCTCTTTTTTTCCTCTATTGAGGAAACTTCATCTGCAGGTCTGGTTACACTTTTCCCCTTATGTTTTTACTTTTGACCACCCAGTATCCCAGCATAATTGAGATAAAGACATTTTCCTGGCTTTAGCCAAACTAGTCATTCATAAGTCTGGGAAGCAATGTTTGGAAGGTGGGAATCCTCTGCCAATGGAGGTCTTGTTCTGGGTTTCTAGGTGAAGGGGGGGTGAAGGGGGGTCCTTAGCAGAGCTGGAGAGTTCTGATCGCAGAGCTGGCGGGTCCAGATGGCAGAGCTGGTGCAGGAATGTGTGGGCGTTGCAGGATCACAAGGTTGAAAAAGGAGGAAGAAGACAGAAAGTAAAATCATTCCCTGCAAAAATCGCATTGTATGACTGACAGGGAACCACCAATGGCTTATTGCCTAGGGGTTGGGGACCTCTGTGACTCGCTGCACGGTGGCAAAAGCTGTTAGTGCAGCAAAGAAAACCTTTAATGCAAAGCACGTAGGTACTACGTGTTTGGCACTTAGAGCATTTTTTCAGCCAGAATGTAGTACCTACATGCTTTGCAGTTAAAGGGTTAAAATTACCATCTTTGACATAAGCCTATAGGTTAAGGAATAATTAGGGTAATTGCACATACTTTGTTTCCCACAGGTAGTGCAGATTTCTTGAAAGCAACAAAATCTCCTTTTTTGCCATTACCCTTACTGTAATGAAAAAACAAAAAAACCTGTCTGCCAAAGTGCTTATTCAAATCATATTAGACAGTTATGTTTTGAGTCTTGCAGCTTGACGTAGTAATTTTATTCCTGGTATCAGTGAACCACACAAATAAAACTGAATAAATATGGGATATCTGAATGCTCTCCCTATATTTATACTCTCATATCCATTATTTCACCTTGTAGTTCAACAGAGTGATTATATTAATTCACTATCTCAATAGTAATTTCAACAATCCTTGTCCTTGTTTCAAAGAGTTGTCAGATTTCCATCAATACAAAGCATTTACTATTAAAATGTCACAAAGAAACAAAGCAGTGTGGGAGATATGAGGCGGAGATGTGACATTTCACATCTTACAGACTTCTGTGCGGATGTGCCTAGGTGCAGAACGACTGCTGTATTATTACTTTGGCTAGAAATACCATCATGCGCTTCAGAGTTTCTAACCACTTTCTAACTAAAATCAATGCATAGGAAACCAGTTAATGCATTTTTTCTTTTGTAAACGTCCCAGGAAAGGCCAAAGCTATTTTTTTATTTCTGTGTACTGGGGGAAGCAAAAATAACATTAACCACTTAATTTCTGTGTAAATAAAGGAAGTTGAAAAACAAAAAGGGTGTTAAGTGGTATCCTGGAGATTTGCAACTACACCCAAGCCATGAGCCCAAAGATTATATGCCTAAAGCCATACTATATTATAAAGGTGTCAGTGCATTTTACATGCAAGGGTGAGTGGTGGATCAAAGTATAGGATTAGGAAATCCATACTGAATAGAGCCATGGGTGTTGAAAGCAGTATTTGGTTATCTTGGAGGGCACCAAAGGGTGTAGCGAGGGTGCCAGTGACTGGGAGGAGGGATGGCAGAGCTGGGGATTGGTTGCCAGGGAGGTAGTTAGAGCAGGATAGGTTGGGGGGTAGAAGGGGAGGGGGTGTATATATACTGAAGTTTGCTTACCTGCTTCCTCTTCCCCCTGGATCCTGGAGCGCTGGTGGAGCTGTCCTGAAGCGTGTCCAGTCCCAATCATGGCAGATAGCTTAGCTTTACAGGTGAGGGACAGAGTTTTGCAGCAAGGGTCGGGTTGGGTTGAGGAGCTCTTAGCTGAGCTTGTTCCTTCTGCATCCATGCCAGGGACAACAAGTCGCAGGCCTGCTACTAGGCGCGCAGCAGAGGGGCCTGCGCGCCGCTCCCGCCCCCCCTCCCGCCTCAGTCCTAGTCCCCCTAGGCCCAGCACACGCAGCGCGCGGAAAGGAACAACCGCGCGCTGCGCATCAGTGAGGAAACATGCGGCTGACAAGGAGGCAGGAGCCCCTCCGGTTGTCAGCGCGCCTCCCCTGCCTCCCAGAATCACCAGAGCGAGGGCAGGCAAGCGCTCTGCAGCTCGCGTCCCCACACCTCCCCCTGCTAACTCATCAGTGCGCCTGCCCTCTGTTACGCAGCCTGTTATGCACAATACACGGGCACAGCTGCAAAGGGATCCCCTTCTTCCTTCAGCCCCAGATATTGTGTCTGCGCCTCCTTTATCTTCTGGGGGGATAGCGACCCCCCACAGCCCCCTATTCATTCAGGGCAGGATGTAAGGGGGTTTTCACAAGGGCATGTTTCCCATCATCGAGACAGGGTACACATGTCACCTATTCTGACCCCCCCTCACGGGAGAACTTGTTCAGGGGAGCGCAGTCATGCCTCCCGGGGGGTTAACAGGCATCTTAGCCAGGTTTCCACCGGTAGTCAGGTGATGCACGATACCCGGTCACCTGAGGCTACTGCCTACAGCCGGGGATCCCGGGTCCATTCCCCCCACTCCACTCACTCTTCCTCCTCGCAGTCTCCTGCATCATACTCCCACTCCTCTTCCTCACATGGGAGTTCAGAGGATCGGGTTAGGAGCAAACGGCGCAAAACACACCAGCGTTCCCGCCGGTTTCGCCGTTCTCATAGAGATGACGATGGGGTTCAACAGCAGAGTCCTGCTGCTCCTTCACCCATGCCTTCGAGACCAAGTGAGTATGAGTGTTCTGGGGCGTGGGTGGGTCCTAGCGATCAGAATAGAGAAGTTCTTGTAGCGCTTAAACAAATTTTAGGCAAATTGGATGCCTCTTCTGCTACTCCACTGGCTGAACTCCCATCCGCTAGTACTTACAAAGATGTGTATTTTTGTGGGGTTAGCCCACTGGGCTCTCATTTGTCAGCAGAGATCAGGGACAAAATTTGGAAAAATGAGTTCATTGATATTTGGTCCCTTATCTCCCCTGATCAAGTGACAGTGGACAAAGAGAGACGTTTCGACAAAAGCGAGGACAGGAAGCCTAGAGTGGCTAGAACATTTGGGAATTGGCTTCAAGCCTTTTCTGTGCTTGCGAGCGTTATTGGTCAGAAGCATCCGCAGAAGTGTTCTCAGCTCTTTGTTTATCAGGACCTTATTTATGGGGCTTACAAAGTACATGGGGGATCAGCCTGGTGGAGATATGATGAAGAGTTCAGGAGGAAGCTTGCCCTTAGCCCAGATCTAGGTTGGGACATGAAGGCTACAGATGTGTGGATCAGACTCATGATGGCCCAACGACCCCCCCCCTTTTCTGCGGGGGCCGCTGGGCATTCACAGGTTAGCTCTGCGGCCCCCAGACGGCCCGGGGTCTGCTGGCTCTTTAATGAGGGCCACTGCAGATTTTTCGGCACCTGCAAATTTAAGCATGAATGCTCCATTTGTGGGGGAGCCCACTCAGCCCTTAGGTGCTTTAAAAAGGGTAAACCCCTCTCAGCTCCCCAACTCCCAGGTAGGTCGGAGAACCCCAGTGAACGTACTAGCAATGTCACCTTGGCTAGATCGGTACCCCAAGAAACGGGAAGCCGCCCTGCTTAGGTGTGGTTTTCTGTTTGGATTTTTTATTCCCTTTCAATTAAAATTCAAGCCATTATTTGCCACTAACCTCAGATCAGCGGACATACATCAGGGCGTGGTAGCTGACAAATTACAAAAGGAGGTCGAGCTAGGCAGAATAGCGGGCCCCTTTGATGCTTTACCATTTCCCAATTTGAGGGTTTCACCTTTGGGTGTGGTTCCCAAAAAAGAACCGGGTAAATTCAGGTTGATCCATCACCTCTCTTACCCCAAAGGTGGGTCGGTTAACGATGGGATTAGCAAGGAAGATGCTTCGGTTTCGTATGCCCCATTTGATCGAGCAATCACATTGGTTCGGCAGGCGGGTAGGGGTGCACTTTTGGCTAAAGCCGATATTGAATCCGCATTCCGGCTCCTACCGGTCCATAAAGATTGTTTTCATCTATTGGGCTGCTATTTCCAAGAACGATTTTATTACGACATGTGCCTGCCAATGGGTTGCTCTATCTCATGTTTCTATTTTGAGGTTTTCAGCTCTTTCCTGGAGTGGGTGGTTAAAACAGAGTCAGGCTCCCATTCTTTAACTCATTACCTGGATGATTTCCTCTTTGTTGGCCCAGTGTCCAGTAACATTTGTACGGACCTGCTATCCACTTTTCGTTTTTTCGCTCGAAAGTTTGGTGTCCCTCTCGCCGAGACAAAAACTGAAGGCCCTACAGTTGTGCTGACTTTTCTCGGAATTGAGATTGACACCATTGAGATGGAATTCCGTCTTCCGTGCGATAAAATGGCTAAGTTGCTAGCTCTGGTCGAACTGGTCCAAAGTGCATCCAAAGTTACTTTAAAACAACTACAGTCCCTTTTGGGTTTACTGGTGTTTGCTTGTAGAATCATGCCCATGGGAAGAGTTTTTTCCCGGAGATTGTCCCTGGCCACTAAGGGTGCTAAATCTTCCCACCACTTTATCAGGATCACTCGACAATTGAAGGATGACCTAGAAGTTTGGAAACAATTTTTACGGGTTTTCAATGGGAGGTCTTGCTGGTTGAGTCACGAAGTCCCTAATAGTGACTTGGCCCTATTTACAGATGCAGCCGGCTCCATCGGTTTTGGGGCTATCCTCGGCAACCAATGGTGTTTCGGCGCCTGGCCACAACACTGGGTCGAGTCTGGCCTTTGTCGAAATCTAACCCTACTCGAACTATTCCCCATAGTGGCGGCTGTGGACCTCTGGGGCGCAGCCATGTCTCATAAAAAGTTTGCTTTTGGACTGATAATTTGAGTGTTGTGTTTGCCATTAACAACTTAACATCTTCATCTTTACCTGTTTTATCTTTGTTACGGCGGCTGGTCCTGCTTTGCTTAACACATAACATTTGGTTTCGGGCAAAGCACGTACCAGGGGTTGACAATACAGCAGCTGATGCTCTTTCTCGTTCACAGTGGCAGAAATTCAGAGACCTAGTCCCGGAGGCCGATTCCATTGGTCGGGAATGCCCAATTTCCTTGTGGGAGATAGTGGAGCGCAGCTTATGAGCTTGATTCGATCTTCAGTGGCCCCAGCAACTTGGGCTACGCATGGTAAGGCTTGGGCTGAGTGGTTCTCTTTGTTTCCAGATGGCGCCGCTTGGGCGTCCGAAACCTGTTTTACGGTTGCGGTGGAGTACATTTTGCAGCTTCGGGGCCAAGGCCACTCAGTAGCTGTCGCAAGGAAACGCCTGTCGGCTTTAGCCTTTTTGTTTAAACTTCTGGGGGTGGAGGATGTCACCAAACGATTTGCCATTCTGCAAGCTATGAAAGGTTGGAGGAGGAGTTATGTTCGGAAAGAGTCCCGGAGACCTGTATCTTTTGCACTGTTGTGCCGACTGTTGGCGGTTTTGCCTGACGTGTGTACGTCCAGTTACGAGGTCTCCCTTTTACGAACAGCTTTTGCTCTGGCATTCTTTGCAGCGTTGCGGGTTGGCGAACTGGTCCCGCAGAGTAAGTTCAAAACGGGAGGTTTGCTAGCTAATGATGTTCTCACTCATAACTACACCATTCGTTTACGCATTCGTAGATCCAAGACGGATGTTATGGGTCAAGGGTGTTGGATCCCGTTAACAGCTATAGCTGGTCCGGCATGTCCTTACACGTTAGTTTCCAATTTTTCTTCAATTAGGGCTTCTAGTGTCTGTTTCCTTTCTCATCTTGATGGTTCCCCTTTGACCCGTTTTCAGTTCGCAACCATATTTAAACGTTGCTTGGCTCGACTTGGTTTCAACCCAGTTGATTTCGGAACTCACTCGTTCCGCATTGGAGCGGCGACGGAAGCGAGTCTGAGCGGTCTCAACGACGAACATATCAAAAAGTTAGGTCGCTGGAAATCAGCATGTTTCACGACTTATGTTCGGCCTGATTTACTGACGCTTTAATTTTTTGCAGGGCCTCCAACAGCGACGGTTTGGCTGGTCGGGCACTCCTATATCCGTCGAGCTGAACAAAGAGTGTCCGTTCGTCCTGGAGGAGACACCTTGGGCTTTAGAGGGGTTCAATTTCAATGGCGCGGAGTTAGTGGGTTACGCTGGTTACAGGTTTTGCCAGAGGTGGTGGCAATCAGCAGAATTACTCCCCCCCCAGTTGTGCTAGTTATTCATGCAGGCGGGAATGACCTCGGCCAAATGCGCATTGCGGAACTTTTGTCTTTGCTTAGGTCCGATATGGCCAGATTTAAAGCCTTTTTCTCTGAAATGGTACTGGTTTGGTCCGAAATTGTTCCCCGGCTCTCTTGGCGGGGCGCCAGGGATCCAGATGCGATAGAGAGAGCCCGGCGTCTTCTTAACGCCAGAATTTCCCGTTTTGTTCGCGACAGGGGGGGTGTTGTAGTCCGGCACCGGCAGTTAGAAGGTATTGATCCAGGCCTCATGTTGCGTGATGGTGTCCATTTAAACGATATTGGCATGGACATCTTTCTTTCCGGCTTGCAGGATGGTATCGGTGAGGCTCTGTTGCGTTTGGGTGGGGGTCGGAGTTCAGTGTAGGCTTACATGAACTCCTCCGTGGCGGGGTAAAACGTGTCCTTGCCATTGGTTATATATATTCTATCTGGTTGGTGTAACCTACATGCCCACCGCGGCTGCGGTGGCTGGCATCAGGAGATTAATGGTTAGTGATGTAATGGCAAGCTTTTTTCTGTTTACGTTATGAATAATAATCTGTTCAAATAAAAGCTGTGGCCGACCCTCACCCACATAAAGGAAATTTTGTCTCAGCGTGTTTTTTCTATATGTTGAGTGTATTAACAGCTAAGGTGTTAGTTTGCTACACAATAAGCACATGCCTCCTCACAGTCTGGAGGGCACCAAAGGGTGTAGCGAGGGTGCCAGTGACTGGGAGGAGGGATGGCAGAGCTGGGGATTGGTTGCCAGGGAGGTAGTTAGAGCAGGATAGGTTGGGGGGTAGAAGGGGAGGGGGTGTATATATACTGAAGTTTGCTTACCTGCTTCCTCTTCCCCCTGGATCCTGGAGCGCTGGTGGAGCTGCCCTCCCACCCTCCCGTCTTTTTCCTCCGTGTTTGTTATGTCATTTATATCTTTCTACTGTTGTTTATAAAAAAAAAAAAAAAAAAAAAAATTGTATATTTATATATATACATTGCTTTTCATTTGTTTTTCCCTTTTCATTGTCACAGCGGGGTAAAACGTGTCCTTGCCATTGGTTATATATATTCTATCTGGTTGGTGTAACCTACATGCCCACCGCGGCTGCGGTGGCTGGCATCAGGAGATTAATGGTTAGTGATGTAATGGCAAGCTTTTTTCTGTTTACGTTATGAATAATAATCTGTTCAAATAAAAGCTGTGGCCGACCCTCACCCACATAAAGGAAATTTTGTCTCAGCGTGTTTTTTCTATATGTTGAGTGTATTAACAGCTAAGGTGTTAGTTTGCTACACAATAAGCACATGCCTCCTCACAGTCCTTTCTGTTCTCTGTAAAAAGCCACTGCTTACCAACTTTTTGGGTTTACGGCCCATTTAAATGTATTTAAAACTTTAAAAAAAAGTATTTACTTGAGAATATTGTGTAATTAATTGTAAATATGGCCCGAAACTCTGTTTATTTTTATATATTTCCAGGTGTGATATATGCTCCTGTACTGCCAGCTGTTTACAGCATCGAACCCGCCAGGGAGCCGTCTAAGGCGCCCACTTCCCTATGGTGGCCCCTTCCTAGCCACAATTCCCTCGACCTTTGGTACCCTGCCCCAGCTACAAATCCTCCCCCCCACCTGTACCATAATTTATCTTATGTGATAGGGGCCAGATGGAGGTAAGGGTGCAGCACCCAGGGTGGAGAGCAGGTCTGAGTCAGGGGAGCTTATGAGGGCTGGGTCCCACTGGGTCTTTTCACTGTGTTCTGCCACCCCAGTCTGACCCATGCTGTGATCACTTTGCAGCTGTTACAGGGATTCTGTCATCTTTTGCTTGCTTGCTGATAGTTTACTCAGGTCAGGTCTTTAATTTTCAGACCAATACTCTGCATTATGAAAAGTTTATCAGATTAGACCTTGCACACAGGGGCCCTCAGCCAATGAGGCGAGTTGAGAAACTTGCCTCAGATGGCAGCGCCCCCCTTGTTGCCAGGGGCAGCCACAATGTCGCTCCTGGTAACTAAGAGGTGAATTTCCATTTTTTCAACCAGGAAATTCGTCTCTTCTCGTGCAGCGTTCTCTGCACTAGCGAAGTGGACGCCCCCGACCCCTGAAAATTTGAGTGTCGTGGGGAGGCGGCAGAACGAAGGCCGCCTCGGGCGGCAAAATGGCCAGGGTTGCCCCTGCTTGCACATGTATGTATACCCACTTACTAAAATAATTCAATGATTTTAAAAACAAAACGTGCAGCTTCCCTTGTCAGTCTGCAATTAACACCTACAGTATATTGGTATGCCAGGAAGGCAAATTTATCAAAATTCTAATTTGTGTAATGTTTTTTCGAATACACTTTTTTTTTTATCAAACTTGAATATTTGCTTATTTATTTATACAAATATAAGAATTTAATTTAAATAAGTTGTGAAGAAAATTGAATACCTTAAATTTTTACTCTATCATCAATGGGTCGAAAATTTCCAAAAAACTCACATTAAAAAAACACTTTAAATTTGCCATCGACGGCTCCCATTGACTTCTACGTGAACATAAAATTTTACATTCAGATTTCATTAATATGTGGCACTTAATACATTTCATACATACATGGCATAATTCAAATTCAGTTGTTTTAGTGGAAAAAATTGGATTCACAACAAAACTTAAAATGTCAATTAATCACCCCCCTAGTGTCCCAAATGAAATATTCAGAAATAATACAGTGATGTTGCCTAAAGTTAAAAATCACCAGTATAATGTAGGGTCCAGAAGTACAATAAACAATAGAAAAAAACAGCAGACAGCAGACATTAACTAAACTCCGAATGCAAAAATTCGTGATTTTTTTTTATAAAGTTTTCAAATTTTTCAGAATTTATTAAACACCGTGGATGGAAAAGTCAGAATCAGAAAATCCGGCATCTTAGACCTGTCAAGGTTGCATATGTCAATGGGAGAAGTCCCATTGATTTTTTGATGTGCGCTGGGTTTCGTGCAATACCCTGAAGTTTTCTGAGTGAAAACCCCCAAAAAAATCGAAAATCAGATTTTTTTTTCCTGCAAAGCAAATTTTAGGGAAAATGTAATAATAAATAAGCATAAAAAAATCAGAGTTTGTAGCAGAAAATGTTGAGGTAAATTCAGACTTTGATAAATAAGCCCCTTAGCCTTAGGGCAATGACACATGTGGCGTTTGTTGCCTGTGGGAAATTGCACTCCCTACGAATAGCAAAGTTCTAAAAAGTACTTTTTCATTGCTGCAAATAGGAATTGACAAGAGTAACACTTTAATGCCATAATCAGGTAAAAATGCCTTCATATGCATTTTTGTATGATTATGTGATTGAATTTAAAGGGGTGGTTCACCTTTAAATTAACTTTTAGAATGTTATAGAATGACCAATATTAAGCAACTTTTTAATTGGTTTTCATTATTTATTTTTCCTAGTTTTATAGTTATTTGTCTTTTTCTTCTGATTCTTTGCAGCATTCAAACGGGCGTCGCCGTCCCCTTCTAAAAAAACAAATGCTCTGTACGGCTACAAATGTATTGTTATTGCTACTTTTTATTACTGATCCTTCTATTTAGACTCTCTCCTATTCATATTCCAGTCTCTTATTAAAATCAATGCATGGTTGCTAGGGTAATTTGGGCCCTAGTTACCAGATTGCTTAAAATGCAAATTGAAGAGCTGTTTAATAAAAAGCTAAATAACTCAAAAACCTTCAATAATAAAAAATGAAAACCAATTGCAAATTATCTCAGAATATCACTCTCCACATCATACTAAAAGTTATCTGAAAGGTGAACAACCCCTTTAAGGGTGCAAACTGCAAAAAAACAGTTCAAACTGACATTTTTTTTGCACTTTGCAACTTACTCATTGTAAGTGCCTGTGGGCACAGGTCCTTGTGCTCCAGAATATACGTCAGACCCCAGACATGAGTGCTCATTAAATGAGCATTAAAAGGATTCTGTAATGATTTTTAATGTATAGTTTGTATAACTAAATTATACAGTGTTCATTGCAAATAATTCACTCTACCATTTAAAATTTATTTTTGAACCAATAAATGTATTTTATTTAGTTGTAATATTGGTGTGTAGGCAACCATCTTAGGTCATTGTGCATGTTCCTGTGCTTTCAGAATAAGCCAGCATTTAAAAATGGAACTGCTTTGAGATAAACTATTGTTTCACCTACTAAATGTAACTGGAGGAGTCGTGGATTGTATTGGATTTTTACTACTGAGTGCTATTCTCATATCTACCCCTAGATATGGGAGCAGTTTTAGCAATGCATGTCAGGGAGCTATTATCTTGTTACCTTTCCACTGTTATGTTGATTGGTAGGGGGGGAGGGGGAAGGGTAATATAGTGTATAAAATCACTATTGTGGGGTTAGATCTCTCTATAAATGTCTTGCAGATTACAAGGTTAACGGATGGCAAGGGATTTTTGGAGAGATTTCTCGCCTGCTTTGTAGCATGTGTTTAACACAGGCGACAAATCTCCCCATGTCACATGGCTGAGGGCACCTCGGTAACTAAGAATTTGTCTACCTAGTCCCACATCAAATTTCAAAATGAATTATAAAAAATCTTTTTGCTCTTTTGAAAAATCAATTTTAATAAGAAAACTTTTATACAACATCTTCATAAGTGACCTCTTAAATATTTGTTCTCTTTAGCCAGAATGTCACACTTATATATATATTGCCAATAAAGTTGAAACAAATGTTTAAAAGTAAATAGCGTATCTGCCATTCATAAGCCTTTCCCCATAGAGACTATTAATTGAACTTATCTGCTATTTGACACTACTTTAATTTGTCTTTCTTGAGGATTTCTGAATTAACAGTGATACTCTCCCATACTGGAATAGATAAGTGTATTTAAAATTAACTAACAAGGAAAAAGTTCTCAATATGCATTATAAAATGAACCTACCTGGCAAGGTAATTTAGGAAAGACATAAAGAATAACTAGTGGTATGTATTACTATTCAATTTTGGGGTCCATGCTCCTATCTCTGTTTTATTTTATAAAGAGCAGCTGTTTTAAATTAAAATAAATTAAATGCCTAATTGTTTTCTAAGGCCTTGGAATCCCACAGAGCTCAAAGACAGATGAGTTGCTAAATATAAAAGCAATTTACAGTGATTTAGGTGATATCTCTTAATGTTTATCACTTCATCCATCTCAGCAGATGTTTCTAAAATGCCAATAAGTAGTCACAAATGACCTCATCAAAGTTAAATAACTCTCTATGCTTTCCTAATAATGAGAACACAATTTAATGGATTATTCTGAGAGTTTCACATTAAATTTGAAGTGTGCCATCTACATTTTTCTTTTTCCCATATTTTCAAAAGAGATAGTATAGGAAAAAGAAAAAGCCAAAATTCTACATTATTTAAAAACGAAATAATTAGCATGTTTAACCTTTCCTTCTCTGGCTTTTTGCTGAATATTAACACTCATTTTTTCTAACAACAAAAAAATCTGTTAACAATTTTTTTCTCCACATTGCTCTTTAGCCACAACCTTTCCTACTCTAGGATAGCTTGCATGATAAAGTAAAGGGTTACAGTGGATGCATAACCCCAGGAGGGCTTCCGCCACCTAGAAACATTCAGTATTTCACATCCAACAGTGTTTATGGTGTCTTGGGAGGTGCTGAGAGCTATTTTGACTCTATGTAGGCCAAATGGTGTAGGTACAAGTATTTGAATTATAGGTATACATATAATGCAAATGCTTTTGTTAACACTGATTCATACTAGTTTTGCTCACTCTTAGTTTTGCTAATTCAGCACCATTATTGCAGACTTAATAATTTTACTGTTCTTGAGGATTTTTTAATATTATGACAGATTTTCAAATTTAGGAATTTGAAGATCTTTACACATGGGAATACTGTATGTTTTTAATAGCAGTATCTAATTTTCAATTGTAGGGGTTGGAAATATAGTATGATATAAGCCATTTGTGACCCTGTTTTAATTGAAAAAGATAATCATAATAATTTAATATAAATTATCAAGTTAGTCTTTGGAAATAATAGATTCTGCTTTGAAGACCTTTGTAGTTAGTAACCATTAGTACGATTAGACAGTATAGATTATAGAACTTTGACCACATAATAAATGTATTTATATTTTGGGGGTAATGTAATAATAGTTTGAGTTTGTGTTGGGTATAGTAACCCATAGCAAACAATCAGCAAGTAGTATTTGCTGAAATCCTGTTTGAAATAAAAATTCTGGTAGTTTCAGCTACTCACTTTGTACTTTATAACCTAGCATAAACACTGATAATTTGCTTTTCCACATGATTTTATTATTGCATTAATCAAAGCCCTTACACTTCTAGAATGTGCCCAATGTAATTGCCTGTAGCTTGCCAACAAAGCATTTACATTTTGAACATATTTGATGGTTTATATTACCAGCTTCTCTTTATTGTCAAATAATGTATTAATCAAATTGGGGATGCATGGATGCCAAATGAGGGGTTTAAATAAGAGACTGTCAAATCATTGACATCAAAATCATATGCAATTATATATTTACTAGACATTAAGCCCGTTAAATTAACGGGCGCTAGAACATATGTAGTCAAACATTTATAAAAACAGAATTGTTCTAGTCTCGCCAGAGACGGTCCGTGGGGCACATGCGCAGTAGCGCAATCCCATGGACACAGGGACTGGACGCAGAGACACTTCAACTTTATTATATAGGATAGGATATTATATTCCACTACTTGTACAGTACAGGTATAGGATCCCTTATCCGGAAACCCGATATCCAGAAAGCTCCAAATTACGGAATGGCTCTCTCCCATAAACTCGATTTTATCCAAATAATCCAAATTTTTAAAAATGATTTACTTTTTCTCTGTAATAATAAAACAGCAGCTTGCACTTGATCCCAACTAAGACATAATTAATCCTTATTGGAAGCAAAACCAGCCTATTGGGTTTATTTAATGTTTAAATTAATTTCTAGTAGACTTAAGGCATGAAGACCCAAATCCATTATTCGGAAAACCCCAGGTCCCGAGCATTCTGGATAACAGGTCCCATACCTGTACTACCTTCTGCTCAATATAACTGAGTTTACTGAATGTCATCACCCCATATAGTACATATAAATAGGAGCAGTTAATTAATGGAGTAACCCCCTCACTGCAATTAGTTGAGCAGGCATGCATTTTTCCTACTGTTTGCTGAAGGACCTTCACTTGTAGCCATAAGAAAATTAAGTTAATATCCAGGTATGTGATTTGTTATGCATGCATGTGTGTCCGAGCAGTTATTATTGTAAACATATTTATATATGAACTCAAGGGCAGTTTAACTACGCTATAAGAAACAGATGACAATACAGGAACAGTTTGGGTTGAAGTTTTAACAAAAATACTGAGTATGGCCATGCCTACAACATAACTTTTATTAAATTAATAAAAATATGTAATTGGTTGTCATGGGTTACTGCTGAAGTAAAAATATATCCCACATCTGAAAATCAGCTCCACAGCATAATCATAGGGTGGTTAAAATGAGGACAGATATGGTGAAATGTAAGTTCAAAATCTATGGGTTACTGAGCAGATTTTGTACTGGTTGTTCTATTTACTGCATAAATAGCTAATAAAGTTACATATCTGGAAATGTTTAGCAATCAAATTCAAGGAGAAAATGGGTTGGCAGTGGAATGTTTGTGAAAAGCTTCTTTGTATCTTTGGATACTGATTCTATGGGGTATATTTATCAAAAAGTGAAGTTAGAGATCCCCACAGTCCTCTAAATTACACCACCCTCCATTCATTTCTATGGGATTTTGAAAGGCATATTTATCCGAGGATGAACGTTCACTTTCACCAATTTATAAAAACTTAAAAATCAGATAGAAATGAATGGAGAGTGGCGGATTTTCACTCTAGAGGACTGTGGCGATCTCTAACTTCACTTTTTGATTAATATACCCCTTTGGGTGTTAAAGGAACAGTAACGTAAAAAATTTTTTTACAAAAATTCGTTAGAATACAACAAAAAAACACCAAGACAAATTAAAACGTAAAATTGTAAAGCCTCTCCCCGAAACATGCCCATCTCCTCCTACCTTTACTAAGGTGACTAGCAAACCTTACGTCTCTTCTGTTTCAGCTGACCCCTTCCTATAATTGTGCCCAACACCCAATAAAGCTGCTAATTGGGCCCCTGTTAGGACCAGCCTGTTGTTGTGCAGGGGCCTGACTGATCTGGGGTTCTGCTAAATCACCCACTGCTTGTCAGCGATCAGCGCAAAACTATCTCTGCAAGTAAAAATGTATGCCGGCTGCCAATTTGGCGCAGCTCTTGGGAAGGCTGGGGGTGAGCTCGGTGCTGTGCAGCAGGGGTTGGTAAGTTGTGGCGATTGCAATATAAAAGGAAGGGGTCGGCTGAAACAGAAGAGACGTAAGGTTTGCTAGTCACCTTAGTAAAGGTAGGAGGAGATGGGCATGTTTCGGGGAGAGGGAACCAAGCAACAGCCCCCAGTGCAGGAGACTGTCTCTTCCTTTAGTGCTGAAAGGAAATGCATTGCCATGTGCCAGAGCTTCAGCCCCCGGGTACCTTAGCAACCCGCACTTACACTTGGCATCCTGCACCGCCGGGAGATGAGAGGGAGACCCAACATTACACGGGCTGTTAGGGGGGCTACCTGGGGTGACTTCAGGCAGGTGTCTGGCACCTTGGACCTTCCTCTAGTTGGAAAAGTAGAAGAAGAAATAGAAGCAGGCACAGTGAAGTTGTCAGCTCAGAAGCCTAGCAGAGAGGCTGGTGACAGATGTGCGCAGAGCAGGACAGTGAACTAAGCAATCGGCTGGGGGAGAGGGGTACTAAGGGAAATACTACAGGATGGCTGGGACAGACACTAAGGGGGGAATCCAGGAGAAGGTTTAGGGGATACTGGCTAGTGGCTAGAAGAACGAGGTAGCGAGAGCAAGACGCAGCGAGAATGTGTGGATAAGTGAATGAAGCAGCATCTTTATTTGGCTTAGAGCAGGGGTCCCCTACCTGGATATTTGTGGCCCGTAGCAGCTATTTACTAGGCGGCCGCCCTGAGGTGTCAGCTTTGATTGAAGTCCCCCGCCTGCGCTGCCACTCTCACAGTAGGAAGCTGAGTCCTCGCAAGATCTCCCCTGAGGCGCGCCGGCTCTGCGGGGAGTCCGGAGTCGGGACAAGGAATTTCTGGGCACACAGGATAGGGTTAGGCTGTGGGAGCAGGGGAGGATAATGGGCTCCCTGTGGAAGGAGCCGCACATCAGGGAATTCAGCTCTTCATCCAGCCGGGTCACTTTTCCTGCTGTCAGTAGCCTATGGGAACTAGCCAGGCATGGTCGCCATATCGCCGTTTCTGAAGAGGAGAATCGGTAAGTTATTTCTTAATAAAGGCTTTACAATTTTATATTTTAATTTGTCTTGGTGTTTTTGTTTTGTTGTATTCTAACGAATTTTTGTAAAAAAAAATTTACGTTACTGTTCCTTTAAGTAGATGAGGAAAAAGTCAGTGGAAATACCCAACAGCATACTATATATATATAAGAATTATTGAGAAGGAAAGGCAAAATCACCAAAAGCGAGTCACTCCCAAGTCATTGTAATTCACATACCCTAGGCCAGAGCTCCTAGTAGCAGAAAACAAGACCAGTCAGGGGTTCTTCTAAGCAAGCACCACTTGAGGGAACCACTTTTTCAACTTTGTTGTTCTTCAATATGCTGGGCTGACTCTATGGTTACATTTCAGCTTTACACTTCTCTTTACACTGAGTGCAAGGAAGGAAAGGCAGGTTCTAGTTATAGGGGATTCAATTATTAGAAAGGTAGATAGGGTAATCTGTCGCAAGGCCCCTACATGCCGAACAGTCTGCTGCTTGCCTGGTGCTAGGGTTCGGCATGTGGTGGAACAAGTGGACAGATTATTGGGAGGGGCTGGGGAAGACCCAGCGGTCTTGGTACACATAGGTACCAATGACAAAGTTAGAGGAGGTGGTGAAGTCCTCAAAAATGATTTTAAAAAACTAGGTGCAAAGCTGAGGGCAAGGACTTCCAAGGTAATTTTCTCCGAGATATTACCTGAGCCACGAGCAACACTAAGGAGACAGCGGGAGCGTAGGGAGATTAATGCGTGGCTAAAAGACTGGTGTAGGGAGGAGGGTTTTGGGTTTCTGGAGAACTGGGCTGATTTTTCAGTCGGCTACAGGCTCTTTGCTAGGGATGGGCTGCACCTCAATGATGACGGGGCAGCTGTTTTGGGAGAGAAGATGGCTAGAGGGTTGGAGGAGATTTTAAACTAGGTGTGGGGGGGGAGGGTTCAGTAAAAGATTCAGTGGTAGACAGGTTAGATGAGATAGTGGGCAAAGAAAGGGAAAATGGGGGAGGAGATTTGGCTGGGGATACTGTTAAGGATAGGGAGGACCACATGTCATATGTTCAATATGGTGCCAGTATTAAATGTATGTTTACAAATGCAAGAAGTCTGACTGGTAAAATGGGAGAGCTGGAGCTGATGGTGTTGGAAGGAAAATATGATGTTATTGGTGTGGCTGAAACATGGCTGAATGAGTCGCATGACTGGGCAGTAAACATCAGTGGCTATACTTTGTTTCGAAGGGACAGAGGCAATAGAAAAGGAGGAGGGGTATGTCTGTATGTTAGGCAGGATTTAAAAGCTCATATAAAGGAGGAGGTTATGTTAGAAAATGAGGGGGCAGAAGTCGTATGGTTGGAGTTCTTCACCAATTGTAAAGAATCCAGCAAATTAATTGTAGGAGTATTCTATAGACCCCCTAATGTAAGTGAGGAGGAAGAGACAAAGCTCCTAATGCAAATAGAAAAGGCTGCTAGTTTAGGTAAAGTAATGATAATTGGGGATTTTAATTACCCCGATATTGACTGGAGCAACGGTACTACTAGATCAGATAATGGGAACAAGTTTATAAACTTATTGCACGACAATTTTTTAGCACAGGTTGTTAAGGAGCCTACCAGAAAAAATGCTATTCTTGATTTAGTGATCTCAAATGACCCAGAACTTATAGCAAATGTGCAAGTCATTGAACCCCTGGGTAATAGTGACCATAATGTTATATCATTTAATGTCTGGTGCAAAAAACAAAAATATACTGGGGCAACAAAAACCATGAATTTGGAAAAGCTAATTTTAGTGCCTTGAGGGCTGCCCTACAGAGCATTGATTGGGGCATTAGGTTTTCAGCTAAAAACACAGAACAGAAATGGTTGTCCTTTAAAATGATATTAAATCATTACTGTTCTCAATTTATTCCCTTAAGGACTAAACATAGAAGCTCTAAGAATCATCCTGTGTGGCTTAATACTGAAGTAAAGAAGTTAATGGGAAAGAAGAGAAAGGCATTTAAAAACTACAAATCTGTAGGTACAGAAGCTGCATTTAATGAATATAAACACTGTAATAAATGTTGTAAATCAGCAATCCGGAAGGCTAAGAAAAAAAATGAAGAGGTAATTGCGGTGGAGGTGAAAACTAACCCTAAAAAGTTTTTTAAATATATTAATAGTAAAAAGATGCAGGTTGAGAGTGTTGCTCCATTAAATAATGGTACCAGTATGGTTGTAACAGATACAGATAAGGCAAATGTGTTAAATCAGTTCTTTTCTTCAGTGTATACAATAGAGGAGTCTGGGTTCACAGGCTCACTTAATAACTGCACGAATGGTTCAGCTCAATCTATTCACTGGCTGACTCAGGATATGATTCAAAAAGCTTTAATACAAATTAATGTAAACAAGGCTCCAGGGCCTGATGGCATACACCCCCGGGTTCTAAGAGAGCTTAGTTCAGTTTTAGACCAGCCCTTATTTCTGATTTTCTCAGATTCACTGACATCTGGTATGGTGCCTATGGATTGGAGAAAAGCTGATGTTATTCCAATATTTAAAAAGGGATTACGATCTCAGCCTGGCAATTATAGGCCAGTAAGCTTGACATCTGTGGTGGGCAAATTATTTGAAGGCTTGTTAAGGGATCACATTCAAATTTTTGTCCTAATGAATGGCACCAGTATGGTTGTAACAGATACAGAAAAGGCAAATGTGCTAAATCAGTTCTTTTCTTCAGTGTATACAATAGAGCAGGGAGAGTTCCCAGGCTCACTTCATAGCTGCACTGATGGCTCAGCTCAATTTAGTCAGTGGCTGACTCCGGATATGACCCATAAAGCTTTAATAAAAATTTATGTAAACAAGGCTCCAGGGCCTGATGGCATACATCCCCGGGTTCTAAGTGTGGTGGGCAAATTATTTGAAGGCTGGTTAAGGGATCCCATTGAAAATGTTGTCCCAGTGAATGGCATTATCAGCAACAATCAGCATGGCTTTATGAAGGATAGGTCATGTCAGACGAATTTGATTGCATTTTATGATGTGGTAAGTAAGATTCTGGACGGGGGGGGGGCAGTAGATGTGATCTATTTGGATTTTGCCAAAGCGTTTGATACTGTGCCCCACAAACGACTGCTTTCTAAACTAAGGTCTGTTGGGCTTAATGATGTCGTTTGCACGTGGATAGGAAACTGGCTACAGGATCGGGTACAGAGGGTGGTTGTTAATGGGACATTCTCTACTTGGAGTAAGGTTCTTAGTGGGGTCCCCCAGCGCTCAGTATTGGGTCCACTTTTATTTAACTTGTTCATTAATGACTTAGGGGAGGGTGTTGTAAGTAATGTATCAGTGTTTGCAGATGACAAAAAATTATCCAGCCCAATTAATTCCATCCAGGATGTGGCATCCTTGCAACAGGATCTTGACAAACTGGCAATCTTGGCAGCTAAGTGGCAAATGAGATTCAATGTTGATAAATGTAAAGTCATGCACCTGGGATGTAAAAATATCCAAGCCACTTATACCCTTAATGGGACTGCACTAGGCAAATCCATTATGGAAAAGGACCTTGGAGTTCTTGTAGATGATAAACTTGGCTGTAGCAAGCAATGCCAGTCAGCAGCATCAAGGGCAAATAAGGTCTTGAGCTGTATTAAAAGGGGCATAGAGTCAAGGGAGGAGGGGGTCATTCTTCCACTGTATAGAGCACTTGTAAGGCCCCATCTAGAATATGCCGTACAGTTTTGGTCTCCATCACTCAAACAGGACATTATTGTATTAGAGAGGGTACAGAGAAGGGCAACTAAGCTGGTAAAAGGTATTGAAAATCTTAGCTATGAGGAAAGACTGGCCAAATTGGGGATGTTCACGCTGGAGAAGAGGCGCTTAAGGGGTGATATGATGACTATGTATAAATATATAAGGGGATCATATAATAATCTCTCTAATGCTTTATTTACCAGTAGGTCTTTCCAGCTGACATGAGGTCACCCATTCCGATTAGAAGAAAAGAGGTTCCGCCTAAATATTCGGAAGGGGTTTTTTACAGTGAGAGCTGTGAAGATGTGGAATTCTCTCCCTGAATCAGTTGTACAGGCTCATACATTAGATAGCTTTAAGAAGGGGTTGGATGGCTTTTTAGCAAGTAAGGGAATACAGGGTTATGGGAAATAGCTCATAGCCCAAGTTGATCCAGGGACTAGTCCGATTGCCATTTTGGAGTCAGGAAGGAATTTTTCCCCCTCTAAGGCAAATTGGAGAGGCTTCAGATGGGTTTTTTTTGCCTTCCGCTGGATCAACTGGCAGATAGGTAGTTAATTAAAAAAAAAAAAAAAAAAGTTGAACTCGATGGACATGTGTCTTTTTTCAACCTTACTTACTATGTTACTATGTTACTATGTTACTATGTTACTATGTTACACTGAACTACCCATGCGCACCAAAAAAAAAGAAGCAGGAAGAGAATTGCTCTGTGGTGCTCAATGAGAAGAACCCAGGTCCAGTGCAGTTTTTAGCTAGGATCGGCCCAGGCTACAGGGCCGGAACTAGAGGTAGGCAGAGGAGGCACTTGCCTAGGGGACAAATGTGAAAGGGCAGCTGGGGGGGTGCCATCTACTTACCCTAGTCTGGGCCCTCTTCCCTACACTGAATATCGTATCCGAGCTCTCAGGTGCCCCCACATGAGCGAGCACACGTGTGACGGGGCGTAGTGGCCAGCCAGGTTGCCTATGGCACCCGACTGACTTTGCCCAACTGTTTCAAGGTGTCAGGTAAGTGAAAACTTAGTGGGGGATGTCTACCTTTTGACACCAGTAAGTGATTTTAACGTTCCTTCTGCTTTACATGTCAAAATGGAGCAAGCAAGAAAAACAGAAGACTGTGTTTGAGAAGAAATACAGTATGATTATGCATGCATGCTTATTCACTTACTGTATGCATACAACAATAAAAAGGGAAGCTATATGTTCTGAATGTAGCCCATAAAAGAATTTTATCAAATTGGCATATACACACAGTACTAATAAATATTTTACACCTTCTACTTTAGGACATTATCTTCTGATATTCTGTTTTCTCCTACACTGAATACGTGACAGAAAAACAAAAAAGCTGGTTCAGAGGGAAACAGGAACAAATGTGGCCTTAAGAAAGACAGGGCTAGCATAGCTAGCAAGCATGTAATGAAAGTACTGCTTAATATAGAGTATCTTTAAAAATTTAGAACAAAACTATTTTTATTTTAATCAAGGCAATAGTGCTGTCAATGTAAAGCTGTATAATGTAGGATATCCCAAACCCAGAACTAATCCCAAGGACCTGGTCTCGGCTCAGGTCTTAAAGGGGACCCGTCACCCAAAAAAATTATTCAAAATCCTATTTTATCAGATTAGTCAAGGATAATGAACTTTAATTACACTATATAAATTATTTGAATATTGTTTCCTTCAGTCTGGGATTTCAAAATTACAGCAAGCAGGCAGCAGCCATTTTGTGGACACTGTTATTAAGACAAGCCTTGCATCATCTCAGAATTTTGTTTTTGCACCAGAATGGGGGACCCAATGTCCATCCCTATGCCCTGGCCACACAGTTATATGGTAAAGAGAATGGGGGAATGTGTGGGGAGCAGTGACATCTAAGAAGTGCTGAATTGAAAGTGAAAGTAATTGTCTGCCCCTCCTCTATGCCACGGGCATAGAGGAGGGGCAGACAATATTTGATTGACAGCTGAGATTTTTAAATGAGCTTACAACAGCTATGAATGCTTAAATAAAAAATAGAAATTGGATTTCATGTTTAATTTGAAAAGGACTTTTATTATACAGATTTTTGTGTCTGGGTGACAGGTCCACTTTAATATGAGACGACCAAGGAGAGTGTTCTGGGCAGGCTAGGGAACCGAACGTAATAGTAGTAGAACGGGAAAACCGGAAGCTCAGTCGATGCTCAGGCTGGGCCGGAACCAATCGGGCAATACAGCACAGGATCGGTAGGCAGAGATGTAGTCAGGGTCACAGGCCGGAGTCAAAACCAACAATATCACAGTACAAAATCAGAATCTGCAGAGTGGTCAGTAAACAGGCAAAGGTCAGTACAGACAATGATGAAGCAGTAGTCAGGAACAGGCAAGGGTCAAGGATCAAAAACTGAACAGAATAAGTACACCCAGGAAGTATGAAAATAGACCTACGTTGGGCTGGGAACAGTTGTGCGTGGTCCCTTTAAATATTAGAATTTTGTGGTCGCTTCAAACCCGAAAAGCAACACGAGCATGTCATTTAGGATTTGGCGGGCTTCCCTGCCACACTTCAAGAGGTATTACTACAAGCTGTTTCCTTTGAAGCAGAAGTGCATTCTTTACAGGTCTGATATCTGTGGAACTTTAGACAATACATTTTTATCACCAGTGTTGGACTAATCCACCAGGGTGCCAAGGAAACTACTGGGGGCAGATTTACTAAAGAGCAAAGTGGCTAATTGTCTTTTTGACAATTCATTACACGTGAAAGTTCAAGTAAAAGTGAAAGTTCACCCTTTGATAAATATGCCTGTAAAAATTCCATAGAAATGAATGAGAGTGGCGGAATTTCCCACTAGTGCACTGTGGTGATTAGTGATGGGCGAATTTATTCGCCAGGCGCGAATTTTTCGGCAGCGAATTTTCGCGATTCGTCGCCAGCGAATAAATTAGCAAAACGCCCGCGAAAATTCGCTGCCGAAAAATTCGCCGCTGTCCAAAAAAAAATCACCGACGGTGAAAAAAACTGACGCCGGAGTCAAAAACGGCCACCGGCGTAAAAAAAATGGACGGCGCCATTTCGCGAATTTTTCGCCGTTTTGCGGATTATACAGTATATATATATATATATATATACATTTATTTCCAGATAGTATATACTACATGTTTACAATATTCTGATCTTTTCAGGGAACCAACAACAAGTCTTCCTTGCTGGGCCTTTAGAGCCTCTATAGCGGCTTTATATTTTTCATTTGGATAATAATTGGACAGACTATAGAATGAGTACTATAGAGTATGACCAAACTAATACAACTTACTATACTTACAACAATAAATATATTTCCTAAAATATCAAATGTTCAATATACATAGTCATTTGGAGATTCCTTGCCCAATCACAGTATATATGTATCTTCTCATTAAAACACCCCCTAAATGCTGCAGATGGTTTGCTTGGAATAGGCATGATTTGTTACATTGAAACTTAACATTTCAATGTAAAATAATGCTGTTAGCTATCATTTTCTCAGCTATGATCTATGCACCCTGCCCACAGCACATTCTATTTGTTTTCTCTGCTTGTTATAGTAGGACACTGAAAGCACTGAATTGCATTAACAATGAATTAAAAAAAAAAGTTTGTGAACAGACTTTCTGGTCATAATAAGTGATTGTGTATACTAGATAAAAGTTTATTCTGGAAGACAGAAAAATACATTTTTGTTGAGTATAAATTCCCTGTTACCTTGGATACCACTTCTGCCTTGTTCCCTAGGGCTTGCATGTCTTATTCAGGTGAATGACAAACTACAATTATTCATGTGCTGCATCAAAATATGCAATGATTTGGCTGAAATGTGCCATTGGTGAGTCATTTAATTAAACAGATCTGCTTTTAAGTAGGAATGCCATTTAAATGGAGGAAGGTTTAATTTTAAATTATGAATACATTTCTAGACATAAATAAAACATGAAAGTTTATAAAACAATTTAGTGAATGTAATAATTAAAGGCAATATACATACAGGTTTTCAGTACTGTTTATTTGTCATGGATTTTCTCTTCCATATACTTGCACAAAAGATTCATTCTCTGCTTATTTATACTTTCTCTCTAAACATTCAGATATTAATCATATATTGCTGAACAATAGATGTCTTTAGGTAATGACGCTAACAGTTAGCTTAACGGGTTTGCACACTCAGGAACAGCCAGCAGATGCGAGGGCTGTATAGACGTCCCATGAGTGACAGCCAAGCACGAGCCGCAGCATGATCATGGTCCGAACCGCGGTCACACACTCAAGACAAGAGAGGGAAGATCAGCATGGAGCTTCAGAAACAGAAGTCACATTAAACAGACGAGAACACTAGCATTTAATAGGGCTATTCAGTGTTTAATTTATTTCAAAGTAGGCCTACACATACACACTGCACTTCTGTTTGTTGTATTCTGTTGCTGTAACAGTTAAAGTTAAAAAAGGTTAAAACTTTTAAGTTTATAAGCTGTGTTATGTTTTGCAGCTCCAGACTATTTTTCTTTATTGGAAGAGGGGGCAAAATGGCTCTTTTGATAGTAAAGGTTGCTGACCCCTGAGTTAGAACATTATGAATTGGGATTTACTACAAAATAAAAATTGTGACTGCATTTATTTTTTTTTGGTCGTTCTTTCTTTTTTTTTTAAATAACAGAAACTGGTAGCTGGAGGTGTGGCAGACAGCAGGAATGCATACAGCAATGCATACAGCAATGCAGGCAGAGGAGTTCGCCACAGTCCTCTAGAGTGAAAATCCGCCACTCTCAATTTATTTTCATTAATGCGTGGCTCAGAGATTAGTGTAGGGAGGAGGGTTTGGGGTTTTTGAAGAACTGGGCAGATTTCTCAGTCGGCTACAGGCTCTTTGCTAGGGATGGGCTACACTTCAATGAAGATGGTGCAGCTGTTTTGGGGGAGAAGGTTGGAGGAGATTTTAAACTAGGTGTGGGGTGGAGGGTTCAGTAAAATTCAGTGGAAGACAGGTTATATGAGATACTGGGCAGAGGAAGGGAAAATAGGGAAGGAGATTTGGTTGGGGGTACTGTTAAGGATAGGGAGGACCACATGTCATTTGTTCAATATGGTACCAGTATTAAATGTATGTTTACAAATGCAAGGAGTCTGACTGGTAAAATGGGAGAGTTGGAGGTGCTGGTGCTGGAGGGAAAATATGATGTGATTGGTGTGGCCAAAACATGGCTGAATGAGTCGAATGACTGGGCAGTTAATATCAGCGGCTATACTTTGTTTTGGAGGGACAGAGGCAATGGAAAAGGAGTAGGGGTATGTCTGTTTGTTAGGCAGGAGTTAAAAGCTTATATAATGGAGGAGGTTATGTTAAAAAATGAGGGGGCAGAAGTCCTATGGATAGAGTTCTTCACCAATTTTGAGTCCAGCAAAATAATTGTAGGAGTATGCTATAGACTAGGGATGCACCGAATCCACTATTTTGGATTCGGCCAAACCCCTGAATCCTTCTTGAAAGATTCGGCTGAATACCGAACCAAATCCGAATCCTAATTTGCATATGCAAATTACGGGTGGGATGGGGAAATTTTTTTTACTTCCTTCTTTTGTGACAAAAAGTCACGCAATTACCCTCCCTGCCCCTAATTTGCATATGTATATAAACTTGTTGCATGACAATTTTATGGCACGGGTTGTTGAGGAGCCAACCAGAAAAAATGCTATTCTGGATCTAGTGATCTCAAATGACCCAGAACTTATAGCAAATGTGCAAGTCATTGAACCCCTGTGTAATAGTGACCATAATGTTATATCATTTAATGTCTGGTGCAAAAAATAAAAATACACTGGGGCAACAAAAACCATGAATTTCAGAAAAGCTAATTTTAGTGCCTTGTGGGCTGCCCTTCAGAGCATTGATTGGGGCATTATGTTTCAGCTAAAAACACAGAACAGAAATGGTTGTCATTTAAAATGATATGAAATCATTACTGTTCTCAATCACAGTAATGTAGAAGCTCTAAGAATTACCCTATGTGGCTTAATATAGAAGTAAAGAAGTAAATAAGAAAGAAGAGAACTGCATTTAAAAACTACAAGTCTGTTGGGACAGAAGCTGCATTTAATGAATATAAACACTATAATAAATGTTGTAAATCAGCAATCCATGTCAAGTCAAGAGTCAAGAGTGGGTTTATTGTAATTTCTAGGGATGGGCGAATTTGACCTGTTTCGTTTTGTCATAAATTTGCTGCCAGCGAAATGTTGCCGACGCCCATTAAAGTCTATGGGCGTTAAAAAAAATTTGTTGCGCGGCAAAAATTTTGGACGCACATCTTTTTTTTTGAGGAACGACGCCATACAAGTCTATGGGCGTAATTTTTGCGGCGAAACAAGGCGAAAAAATTCGCCCATCCCTAGTCATTTCATCCATATACGTTTCTACAGTACGCAGTGAAACGAAACAACGTTCTTCTAAGACCATGGTGCTACACACAACATAGATGTACCGGACAACAGACAAAAAGTGCAAGTGCAAAAATATGCAACTCCAGCAAGACAGGACAGCATAGTGCAGGGACAGGATAAGACAGTGCACACTCAGCAGATGTACTATGTTAAGTAAATAATGCTAAACGTCAGACATGATGGGTGTATCATTGTGATATGATAGTAGTAAGAACATGATAAAAAAAAAGTGCAGATGTGGTCATAGAGAACAATTGTATCCAATGACTTTTTATTCATACAATGGCGTACAGTGGCTGTGTAACATTGTGGTATAAAGTAAGGTCAGATGGAGTGTTTGAGAGAGATCTGTCCAGTCCCTGAGTATTCAGGAGCCTTATGGCTTGGGGGAAGAAACTGTTACACAGTCTGGTAGTGAGGGCCCTCATGCTTCGGTACCTTTTTCCAGATGGCAGGAATGTGAACAGTGAGTGTGAGGGGTGTGTTGGATCAGCCACAACACTGGTGGCTTTCCGGATGCAGCGAGTGGTGTAAATGGAATTAGCATAACAGAGATGTGGTCTGAGTATCCGAAGTGTGGGATCACACTCACCCTCCCCCAGGGAAGACACATCTGCAAGGGCTCCCAGGGCACTGTTAAAATCTGCACCTTTCTGTGCTTTACAAATCCCCTTCTGCCAACATCTCCCACACCAGCAGCCTAAAAGGGACATCCGCTGCCTAAAGGAGGAAAAACTGTCTCTCTAGCACACACAGAGCTGGAGAACAAAATGGGGACTACCTCCACAACAGAAGCCGGGGACTCGAGTCGTAGAGGTACCCGGGACCGAGCTGGGGCCTGAACTGCAGGTCAGACTGCTGAGCTGCAGGCAGACTGCTGGCCTGGTGAAGGGGGGCACCTTGAGGGAGACAGTGGGCCTAGTGGCGAACAAGATGACGGCACGACAGTAGATTGCACCGGCCTCTCCGGATCACAAGGTGCTTTCTTTTTTTGTGGTTTTTGTGGTTTTGTTTTTTATTAAGCTATGGATGTTGGAACAACTAAGGTCCAGGTCTATAATCGCCAAACACTCCTTCGGTACATTGCACACACTACGGGATCTCGGCCTACTTCGGGAGCCGGATCTTCTGACGCGGTCTTGCCTGGGGCCAATGGCAGGAGGAGAAGCACTCAGAAACGGTGTACAAGGACGCTGAAACACGGAAAGCGAGCAGGAGTCTGTGCTAGGCTAAGAACTAACTCCAGCCGACCTGCTCTCCCATCCATACTACTATCTAAAGTCTGCTCCATAGAAAATAAAATGGACTACATTCGACTCCGGTGAACTACCCAGCGGGAATTCAGAGACTGCTGCATGTTCATATTCATGGAGACGTGGCTCAGCGAAAGAGTCCCAGATGCCGCCATTCAGCTGGATTGGCTAGTCGCGATTCGAGTTGACAGAGTCGCTGTTCTGAGTGGTAAGAATCACGGTGGTGGTCTGTGTGTTTACATCAACACGAAATGGTGCAGGAACTCTGTACTTGTATCCAGCCACTGCTCACCGCTGGTGGAGTTTGTTGTTGTGAAGTGCATACCCTTTTATTTACCCCGTGAGATTGCCTACATTCATATTATTGGAGTTTACATTCCTCCCAGCGCGAACACCAAAGATGCGCTCTGGGAGCTATACAGCGCCATCACAGACATACAAAATACTCACCTAGATGGACTGATTATCAACGCTGGAGATTTTAACCATGTGAATCTTAGGTGAATTCCATCAGCATGTAGAATTTGCTACGAGAGGGCCAAACATGCTGGATCAGGTATACACAAACAATTCCAGTGCGTACCGAGCAGAGCCCCACCCACACTTCGGATACTCAGACCACATCTCTGTTATGCTAATTCCAGCATACAGACCACTCGTTGGGCACTCTAAAATCCGGAAGGCAAAGAAAGGAAATGAAGAGTGAATTGCAGCAGAGGCTAAGGCTAACCCCAAAAAGTTTTTTAAATATACTAATAGTAAAAAGATGCAGGTTGAGAGTGTTGCTCTATTAAATAATGGTACCAGTATGGTTGTAACAGATATAGAAAAGGCAAATGTGCTAAATCAGTTCTTTTCTTCAGTGTATACAATAGAGAAGTGTGAGTTCCCAGGCTCACTTCATAGCTGCACTGATTGCTCAGCTCAATCTAGTCAGTGGCTAATTCATGATATGATTCATAAAGCTTTACCTCGAGGGCCTGATTGCATACATTCTCGGGTTCTAAGAGAGCTTAGTTTAAGACCAGCCCCTATTTCTTATTTTCTCCGATTCGCTTTCATCTGGTATGGTACCTATGGAGAAAAGCTGATGTCATTCTAATATTTAAAAAGGTAATACAATCTCAGCCTGGCAATTATAGGCCAGTAAATTTGACATCTGTGGTGGACAAATTATTTGAAGGCTTGTTAAGGGATCACATTCAAAATTTTGTCCTAGTGAATGGCATTATGAGCAGCAATCAGCATCATGTTGACAAATGTGGTTGCTTTTTATGATGAGGTAAGTAAGATGCTGGACAGTGGGGGGGCAGTAGATGTGATCTATTTGGATTTTGCCAAAGCGTTTGATACTGTGCCCCACATATGACTGCTTTATAAACTAAGGTCTGTTGGGCTTAATGAAGTTGTTTGCACATGGATAGGAAACTGGCTACAGGATCGGGTACAGAGGGTGGTTGTTAATGGTACATTCTCTACTTGGAGTAAGGTTCTTAGTGGAGTCCCTCAGGGCTTGGTATTGGGTCAACTTTTATTTAAATTGTTTATAAATGACTTAGGGGAGGGTTTTGTAAGTAATGTATCAGTGTTTGCAGATGACACAAAACTATCCAGCCCAATAAATTCCAGCCAGGATGTGGCATCCTTGCAACAGGATCTTCACAAACTAGCAATCTGGGCAGTTAAGTGGCTGTAATGTCTGCATGTTTAAGTTACAGTGTACCTTTAAGGCAGAGAGGTAGGCTGGGTAGGAGGCAGGAACAGGAAGTAAGAGGAATAGCATGAGAGAGAAAGCAGAGGAAGGAATGAGAACTGTACAATGAATAAAAGTGAATCTCCACTGCATGCTGGATGTGTAATCATTGCAGTAAGCACACACTGAATGATGCAGACATAACAACTGGTGACAAGGAAGAGGAAATTTAACCCTGCAAAGTGAGTACTCTGCTATGAAAATACAACCAGGCCTTTATATAAGGAAACAAGTTACTAAGAGCTTCTGTCCAAAGCCACATCAGCCATATCAGATATTATCACTGCTGCATAAAATTCAGCAATATTCAGCCTTTCTGTGTATCAGTTAAATACAAAGTACAAATAGTTTCTACTTTCCACTACTGAAACTGAAAGTGAAAGTAAAATGACAGAGCAGCTGATGCAAATAATCTTGCACAAAACTGGAAAAATGGCTACTTCGTTTTGAAAATCTCACGGAGGCTGTGGCTATAAATGAGGACAAAAGAGAGAAAGCCCTTTTACTTCATTATGCTGGCTCTGCATTATATGATATTTATTGCACACTGCCTACTGGCAGCACTGACAATTACACTAAATGCTCCAAAGCTCTCTCTGACTACTTCAGCCTTAAACCAAATTTTAGATATAAAAGATACAAATTTAAAATTGCTAAACAACTACCCCAAGAGACTATGGATGCATTTCTCACACGATTAAGAGAATTAGCTCAAAGCTGTTCTTTTACTGATGTTGATGACGAAATAACAACACAAGTTATTGTATCATGCACTTCTTCCAAGATAAGACGCAAAGCATTACAGGATGATTGCACCTTGCAGGACCTACTCAAAATGGCTTGTGCTCTTGAGATCTCAGAGCAACAAGACACTGCCATAAAAAAAGGCACAGATGAACAGGTGTCTCACCTTGAACACATTAGCAAAACCCACAAAGGGACAGATTCAATAAAGAAATGCTACCGCAGTGGAAAAAGCTTTCCTCACAAAGGTGCATGCCCTGCTATGGGCCAGACGTACTAAATGTGGAAAAATCAATCACTTTGCTTCAGTATGTCATTCTGCCCCCACAGCATGTCAATATACATCAGGCACACACAAGCCAGCTCAGATCAAATACATACAACCAAATTCAGAAGATAATCCACCACCAATGCATGATGACTTTGTATTCATCACATCTACAAAACAACCTGTGCGTTCTCCTACTACAATAATGTACTTACTTGATACTGCAACTGCCTTTACCATTGATACAAGTGCTTCTGTTGACATTGACACCCATACATTTAACTCATTGAAAAGGCCACCTGTCTTGGAACCTGTACAAACCAAAATCTTTCCTTATGGGTCTCAAACTCCACTGCCCACAGATGGAAAATTTTAATATGACGTCCGTTATAAAGACAAGCAACTTATCACCACTTTCTTTGTACTGGAAGGATCTGGGGGATGCATTCTTAGCTATCACACAGCTTTAGGCCTTGAACTTATTCACATAGTTCACACTGTTGCTAACCAGACAGACTCTGAAATACAAACTCTACTTGATAAATATTCTAATCTATTCAGTGGACTGGGAAAACTAGCAAATGTTCAAGTACATTTGCACATAGATGAAAATGTTCGTCCAGTTGCACAAGCGCACAGACAAATTCCTTTCCATTTAAGGAAACAAATAGAGGAAGAACTCTGGTCCTACCTCATGTATTTCTCCTATAGTGGCTGTACCCATACCAAAACACCCAAGCAAGGTTCGACTCTGTGTAGATATGCGCCTCCCAAATGTGGCTATACAATGAGAGTGGCACATCTCTCCAACTGTCAATGACATAATTCTTCTTCTAAATGGAGCAAGTGTATTTTCTAAACTGGATCTCAACAAAGGCTATCACCAACTGGAACTCAGTCCTGAATCTAGGTACATAACTACGTTTTCAACACATGTTGGTCTACGAAGATACAAACGTCTACGTTTTGGTGTTTGTTCTGCAGCCGAAATCTTCACATTCCAAATGCACTTAATTACAGTGATGATATAATGTTTTTTGGGAAAACACAGGCTGAGCATAACGCTGCTTTGCATGCAGTATTCGGGAGTTTATCAACTCAAGGACTTACACTCAATAAGGAAAAATGTGAATTAAACAAGACAACACTAGAATTCTATGGGCACATATTTTCAGCAGCAGGGATGCAACCTGACCCAAAAAAGGTACAGGCAATAAAACTAGCCTCCACTCCACAAGATACAAATGAAGTTAGTTTATTTCTTGGAATGGCCAGTTACTGTTCTAGATGCATTAAAGACTTTTATACAATCAGTGCACCTTTGAGAGATGTCACCAAACAAGGATGTACTTTTCAGTGGTCACATGCATGTCAAGAATGAAATATTCCCAGCCAGAAAAAGAAAGTTTGGCTGTTGTCTGGGGATGTGAGCACTTTCACCTTTTTCTTTATGGAGCACCATTCACAATAATTACAGATCATCAGGCTCTCATCACCATTTTTGGGAATCCTAGAGCAAAAATGCTTGCATGTAAGATGGGGCCTATGCTTACAAGGATATGACTACAAAATAGTTCACAGACCAGGGAAAAACAATAATCCTGCTAACTATATTTCACATCATCCAACTGCATCTAAGGACTCCCCAAAGTCCATTGCAGAGGAATATATTAACTTTATGGCAGCCCATGCTGTACCAAAGGCACTTACAATGAAAATATTTCAAGCTAACAAGTGGCATGAAAATCAGAGAGCCAAATTTCCAGATCCTGAAGTAGATATTCATGAGCTAAAGTCCTTCTCTATTGTCAGAGGACAACTCTCCATCACTAAGGACTATCTTGTTCTCAGGGGAACTAAACTTGTAGCTCCTATGTGTCTTTCGCCAAACCATTGTAAATATTGCTCATGAAGGCCATCTTGGAATTGTTAGCACAAAAAAAATTTGGTTTACCAGCATGGATCAGTATGTTGAGAATACAATAAAACACTGTTCTGCATGCCAGCTGGTAACCAACTCTTCCATGCCTGAACCACTACAAATGTCTCAGCTTCCGTCAAATGTTTGTGATGAAATTGCAGTAGACATTTATGGTCCACTGCCAAACAGTCAATATATACTTGTTGTCATGGACTAATATTCACGATATCCAGAAATTTAATTTATTTCATCGACGTCAGCTGCCAGTGTACTACCTTCTCTGGACAGTATCTTTTCAGCCTATGGCATACCTCAGGTAGTTAAGACAGATAATGGTCCTCCATTCAATGGACATACATTTCAACAATTTGCTGGATACCTTGGATTCAAACACAGGAAAATATCCCCACTCTGGCCACAGGCCAATGGAATTGTTGAGAGATTCATGAGCACTCTAGGTAAAAGAGTTAAAACTGCTCAGCTGGAGCAAATTCCTCAGACAGGCACTATACAAGTTTTCGCGTAACTACAGAAACACGCCTTACTCAACAAATAATATATCTCCAGGACAACTTTTCTTCAACAGACCAATCATACATAAGAAACACAGACTTTAAAAATAAAGAGAAAATTAAATACTATGCGGATCAAAGACGCCATGCTCAATATTCTCCTGCCCAAAAGGATGACACTGTGGTTGTCTTACAAAAGAGACTGTCAGACTTACCGATCCAGGTGGAACCACTGACGTTGAGGAAGACAACCCGTACAGCTCCCTCACCAGTTTTACCCCCAAATAGGTACGGAGGGAGGCCAGTGAAGATGACGTATGGGAGCCTGTAATCTAGCTGGATACACCGATCTGTAGTGTGACTTCGGCGCTGGCTAACGTGACTGCAGGAGTACAAAGGAACACATGATTAATGGCGGTCACCACAGGAAGCGAAGATCTGTAGTTGCGGGGGAAGGTTCTAGGAAGCACCTTGATGTCAGGCGAAAACAGGCTCAGGCATGGAGACCAGCAGGAGTTGAAGATCCGCCCAAGGTTAAAGATTGATCACGAACTTCACAGCGCGGAGAGATTAGGCAGGCGTTCCAAACAACAGAGTAGAAGCACACAAGGCTGGATATCAAGGGGTTAAACAGTAGTGGAAGCTTCAGGCAAGCAGGGTCGGCAACAGTAAATCACAGTCTATGTCTCAAGGATAAGCGTAGCGGAGTGGTCAGAAGGCAGGCAAGGTCGGCAACAATAATCAGTCCAAAGCGAAGTATCAAGGGTTAACACATGGGGATAGTCAGGCAGCAAGCAGAGTTGGCAACAGAGGTTCAAGTCCAAAACAGTGTTCCAGGGGTTAATGCAGGAGAATGGTCAAACAGCGAGCAGGGTTGGCAACAGAGGTTCAAATCCAAGCAGGGTTCCAAGGGTTAATACAGTAGAATAGTCAGGGTGCAGAAACAAGTCAAAACCAAGTTCAATATATAAGAGAGTAACTTACTCAAAAGTAGCCAGGAAACACGATGTCCGAGCACTGGAATTCCCCTCTGTGCAGACTTAAATGGAGACACCTGCGTCATCACGCTGCACCGCCTGGCTCCCTGGAATCAGCGCAGCGCCCCATCGTGACGTCACTGACATGCATGCTGGAACGCACAACGCTGAAGTCGCAGAGCGCCGATCGCCGAATCCTGCGGTGAGTACCTGACAGAGACAAAACAAAACCTCATCAACATACAACCCCACTCCATACCAGGTCACTGCATGAAAAGGAAGCAAAAGGAAGGTCACAGCCAAACGTAATAGACAAGGCATGACCCGCAATGCTTCACACTTCAAGGTGGTTCCCTTACCATTGGGCATGCCTCAGACAAACAATGGAACATCAGAGTGTACTCCGCCACCGCAAGAAACTGAGCAATTGCCTAGAGGAAAAGACACACCGGCAGATGTCTTTTCCTCACAAACGGGAGATGGTGGGCCTCAAGAAAATGAGGAACCATGTTCAACAAGATGGTATCCCACAATGCCAAGGTGCCCTACATCAAGACTAATTGAAGAGATTTAATCTCTATTCATAGCTTGTCACATATATACAAATCTGTTTAATTTCCGTGTTACCCTATGAGTTTGTTGGATACTTTGTTGTGTTAATGTTGAAGTTAATGCATATTTAAAAAATAAAAAGGGGGATGATGTAAAGTCTGCATGTTCAAGTTACAGTGTACCTTTAAGGCAGAGAGGCAGGCTGGGTAGGAGGTAGGAACATGAAGTAAGAGGAATAAGATGAGAGAGAAAGCAGAGGAAGGAATGAGAACTGTACAATGAATAAAAGTGAATCTCCACTGCATGCTGGATGTGTAATCTTTGCAGTAAGCACACACTGAATGATGCAGACATAACAGTGGCAAATGAGATTCAGTGTTGATAAATGTAAAGTCATGCACCTGTAATGTAAAAATATCCAAGCCACTTATAACCTTAATGGAACTGCACTAGGCAAATTCATAATGGAAAAGGACCTTGGAGTCCTGGTAGATGATAAACTTGGCTGTAGCAAGCAATGCCAGTTAGCAGCGTCAACGGCAAATAAGGTCTTGAGCTGTATTAAAAGGGGCATTTATTCACGGCAGGAAGCGGTCATTCTTCCACTGTATAGAGCACTGGTAAGGCCCCATCTTGAATGTTTTGGTCTCCATCACACAAACAGGACATTATTGGCCAAAATGGGGATGTTCACGCTGGAGAAGAGGCATTTAAGGGGTGATATGATAACTATGTATAAATATATAAGGGGATCATATAATAATCTCTCTAATGCTTTATTTACCAGTAGGTCTTTCCAGCTGACACAAGGTTACCCATTCCGTTTAGAAGGGTCCGCCTAAATATTCAGAAGGGGTTTTTTACAGTGAGAGCTGTGAAGATGTGGAATTCTGTCCCTGAATCAGTTGTACTGGCTGATACATTAGATAGTTTTAGGAAGGGGTTGGATGGCTTTTTAACAAGGGAGGGAAATATACAGGGTTATGGAAGATAGCTCATAGTATAAATTAATCCAGGGACTAGTCAGATTGCCTTTCTGAGACAGGAAGGAATTTTTCCCCCTCTGAGGCAAATTGGAGAGGCTTTTTATTTTTACTTTCTCTGGATAAACTGCCAGTTAGGCAGGTTAAAAAAAGTTAAAAGGCTGAACTTGTTGGATGTGTGTCTTTTTTCAACCTTACTTACTATGTTACTATAGAGATGCTGAATCTTTGGGCTGGTTCAATTAGTTCAATGTATAAAATATGTTATTTCTAGCCATATTAATTTGTAGGGCTTTGTTTTCCTTCAACAACATCAGGCTGGCCTTGGTGATTAGTAGAGGAGAGGCCACAGACAGGTAGGCTGTCAGGTTGGAATGAGAAGACAAGGGTCTGTTACTGAAACACATAAAAGTCTAGACTAGTAGTGTATACAATGTTGCTTTGCAAAGTTGAACTCCATTAAGTTACCTATGACTGCAGAATCAAAGAAAGAAGACAACTGGATAACTTTGGAACTGCATTCGTTTGAGCTGGTAGCTACAAGAGATGTGTGGCTTTATGGAAAAATAATACTACACTGTCCAGATGTGTTTTTCCAGTGAATATACCTTGGGGACTACCTGGCTTTTGCTCACAGTTTGACTGAAATTTTCCTTTTTCTGCATTGGTACAGGCAGAGACCACTGTTAAGCATGGAGCTAAGACTGTGCAAGATCACCTTAGTCTGTATGGCCTTCATGTATAAAGTCCTTGCCAGAAGGCTGCTACTAGGGTATTGTTTTTATAGCCAAAAACCTGCACTTAACTTTTCTCTTTGATTGAACTTTAAGTTTTATTTTCATTAGCACAGGTAATGTAACCCTAATCAAAGTATTTTTGTAGTTGTTGTAGTTTGTATTAAACCATAC
This sequence comes from Xenopus laevis, assembly GCF_017654675.1. NCBI lineage: Eukaryota > Metazoa > Chordata > Amphibia > Anura > Pipidae > Xenopus > Xenopus laevis. Next base: position 75,509,576 of record NC_054373.1, on the reverse strand, counting down.
ATACCTCCAAACTATCTTGACACAATGGTACTAGTTAGGCTGTGTAATATAACAAAGGGGGATGGATTGGCCTGTTAAATATATAAATCATCCTTGTAGGGATAGGTTGTGATAGATTTGATGAAGGAGTTGTGCCAAAATACCAGAAGATCATTTACATACAATAATCAGCCTCACATATAACACACATTAATGATGTATGTACCTGAGGAAAGTGTTGTTGTCTCAGAATCTTTGTACAGCCTGTGAATAAATTGCTATAATAACCAAATCAGTAACAGTTTGGTGAGTTAAATGTTTTTTCAGACTTGTCTTTGGCAAACTAGAGCTTGCCATAAAACCTCACAGCACCATTAACTTTAATATTGTAAATGTGCCAGCCATCATTTGCACCATTTATATTTATCCTGATATATATTTACCCCATAAGAAGTATTTGAATGCTTGATTTAGTCTTTGATCAGTCCATTGTATCACCTTAATTCTGCCATTTCCAATTTGCCTCGATTAGACTTGCTAAATATTCCCAAAGCTTGCACAGAATTCAACAAAATCTATCCTTTCTTCAAAAGGCATTTACCTATGAACCGGAGTTAGATGAGACAGTACTGAAAAAGTCAAGTGGAACTGTGTTTCAATAATTGAGACATTCTGTATCAAATAGTCCTTAGATAACCCAATACTGTTTGTTCAGACAGCACTAACCAGAATGGAATTTCAGTGCAATCTAAGTATATTCTGATCAAATCTCCAGTAGGTACTATATTTGAATTTGTATAAAATACATGAAGGAGAAAAAGAATCAATAGCTCTGCTAAGAACAGGATGTAATGAGATTCTAGTAAGCATTATAAAGAGACTACAAATTTGCACTTTGAATAAGGTCAGAAGTTTTCCTATATATATATATATATATATATATATATATATATATATATATATATATATATATATATATATATATATATATATATATATATATATATATATATATATATATATATATATATATATATATATATATATAATCAAACAGAATGGAATGCACAACCATTAGTATGCAGAAACCTGGGTGCTAGTCTGAGAAGTATGTAGACAAAATGCAGGGATTGACAGCACTCCAAGGAAATATATCAAGTCAATAATTCAAATGAAAGTGGAGATTTATTGGTGATCCAACGTTTCGGCTCCGCACAGAAGCCTTCGTCAGGGAAAGAAAAGCAGTGCACAAGTGTTTGGGGGTTTAAATAGGGTAAAAAATGGCTCCAAGACACCTGAATATGATGCCTGTCACTCATCATTTGTAATGCAAAGCAGTTTATACATGTGGATACAAAGGCAAATGTTGTTATGCATGTTAGGTATGCCCCTTTGTATGGGAGAGTTCTGCTTATACACAGGGTGCGTCCTACTGTTACCCCACTCTGCCACATTATTCTGATGTGTAGCGAGCTACCCATCCTATGCCCTGTATAGATGGGTTGGAAATGCACCGGAAACCCACAGTGAGCGGCGTCATCCATGTCCGTGTGCGTCACCGAGCACTCAACTGCTAGCAACCGCAAAGGGGAGCCAGCAGAGACAGCGCTTGTGGGTGAATGTTAGCGGAGGGTTTTGCGTAGTGTGCAGTCACTGAAACCAACAGCTGCCTACTGCCAGCGGATCTACCCAGCCGCATCATTAGATAGTTACATGGGTGCCACCGGCCTTCGTACTGCTTGTGCTCAGCACACCTTGGTATAGGGACCCACATGCAGGGCAGGGTAGTACAAACACGTTAGGGCCATGCAGAGTTATGTTAGGGGAACTGACTAAAGCACCACCGCGTCCTTAAGCCAATTAACCTCCCAGTGGTCATCAGAGGGACAGACAGGGCAAATATGGATACATAGCAGATGAATATAGTCAGAGTGAACTGCGCTGTGTTTACATAAGAAGGGGAGGACAAATGGGTAAACCAAAATGACAATAAACATAATTGGACAAGAAAGCAACATTTGTAGCAAGCTAAATGGCAACAAAACAGGATACAAGGTAGTAAAAGTCAATATTGTTTCACAAAAAGCAACCCAAAGGCAGGGTCTCATTGAGACCTCGGGGAGCAACTGTGTCCAATTTCAGAATCCAGCGGGACTCCATTCTCAGTAGGGACTGGTCCCTATCACCCCTCTTACCAAGGGGGGTTGATGGTCAATTGCCATGCACCTGAATGTAGGGAGAGAGTGTCCTTTGTTGAGAATATGTTTTGCCACTGGTTGTAGAGCCGTACCCTCTTAAAGAGGGTTCCAGTAAGGAACCGAAACGATAAAATCTTCAATAAACCTTCACTTGCTTATAAACATCGCCTTGTTGTGAATATCCTTGGAGTGCTGTCAATATTTGCAGAATGGATCTATATGTTACGGACTAGCACCTAAGTATCCTGTTTTCCTTATGGTTGTGCACTCCACTCCCTCTGTATATGTATATATATGTATATATCCACCTTGTATATGTGAAAGTATGTTTTCACAATGATGTTGTCCCTTAGTTAACAATTAAAATATTGTCATCCCTAAGAAGGTTTAAGATGTCAAATTGTTCTGACCCCACCCCTACCACAGTTAAAGATCCTTTACTTAGCAGTGGATCAAGGGGATAGAGGTGAACCCCTCTAGGTTTCATAATAACCCTCCTGCACTCCCAAATAAAAAGTTGTTTAACTTACCTTCAGCAAGTCCATCATTTTCTTTTTATTGTCTTCTGCTATGCTGATTTTTTAATCCAAAATTTTGACACCACCACCACCACAATAGATATAATGAACTATACTAAGAGGCAGATTTATTAAAATGTGAAATTAGCGTTAACTACAGAAAAAATCATTCACTTGCTATTCATTTCTATGAGATTTTTTAAAAATGTGTTTATCAAATAGTGAACTCTAAGTTTTACCAATTGATAAATATGTTTCTAAAAATCCCATAGGAATGAATAGAAAGTGAGTGAACTTTTCTTTGGTGAGCTCTAATCTCACATTTTGATAAATCCATTCCTAAATTTTTCACACTTCATTAACATTTTCTACGTGCTTTGATTTACACCCATACAATTCAGAACAATTTTACATTAAAACAAAGGCTCTAAAAAATACATTAAGATTTAATTAGCTGAAGCCAAGGAGTGGGCAGAGAGAGCTAGGTGCTCTCATTGCAGGCATACCATCTGTTTCCCTCTGTGTCATTTACTTTAACTTCCAACCATTCATTCTAGAAATAGCTATTTCATATAGTAATGTCATTCCTGCATGGAAATGAAATAAACAGGATAATGGGTCAATTGTAGATCTCCAATTTGAGTAGCCATATTAACAGTTCTGGAAAAAGAACTCTGACCATATGCAGCAGCAATAATATTATGGATGTGGCAGGCAAGCAATAGCATCACAAAGGAAACAAGGAATAAAAAATATAGATGAGAAATTGCTGTTTCTGATATCAGAGGTAGCCATTTGTAACATGTTGCACAGATACCTTTGTCACACATTTTTGTAAATATGCGCTAATCTTATTTTTAAACTTTAAAGTAAATCTAGGAAGCTCTACCTTCATTTTTTATGATTTATTATATTTATATTATTTAGCATCAGGTCAGCTTTTAATCTTTTAAGAGTCACAGAAGACCCCATCATCTCACTCTCATGCCTTCACTGCTCGCAACTCTTACCAAAATATATCAGGACTGCATGAAGATAAGACTGCTCACACACCTCCTCTCCCCCGAACCTAGATGAAACTAATTTAAACTAAAGGTGGAATAAACAAAGCAGACTAAAGATTGCTTCTAGCGCTGCAGCAACTGACTACCAGTTTTAGAATATATTTACAAGTACATTAGAGGACATTATAGACAAATAGCAGGGGACCTTTTTTTCCATAAAGTGGATCACCGTACCAGAGACCACCCTTTTAGACTAGAAGAAAAGAAATTTAATTTGAAGCAACGTAGGTGGTTATTCACAGTCAGGACAGTGAGGTTGTGGAATACACTTCCGGGTGATGCTGTGATAGCTGATTCAGTTAATGCCTTTAAAGGACCAGTAACATAAAAAAATGTCTTTTAAAAATTGGTTAGTATACACCGAAAAATAAACACAAACACAAATGAAACTTTTAAATTGCAAAGCCTTTATTAAAAAATAACCTACTGAAACTCCACTTCCATTCCTCTTGAGAAAAGGCGACAGGGCGACCATCCATCCTGCAGCAGTTGATTTCTTCTCCCTGGCTATCTCTCCTGGTCGCCCTATGTCTGGCACATTCTTCGCTGCCAGCAAGATTGACAGCCAGCTTCTTCTTCTCCTCCAGGCACTTCTTGATGCAGCAGTACTGGTACTGGTCTATGGGGCAGTTGTGGTTGGCTGGCAGATCCAGGCTACAATTTACAATTCCAAGCTGTAATGTGTGTCCTGTGCGCCGTGTAGTCCGTGCCAGTCTCACTGCTCTGAGCGACAAGGGAGAAAAGGAAACGTCTCCGCTGGGACAGTCAGAAGGAAATCGTCCTGATCCTGCAAAGAAAGGGGATGGTATAGGCCAGCACACTCCGATTTCGTGCCAACCGCCACTTCCCCATAGACCAGTACCAGTACTGCCGCATCAAGAAGTGCCTGGAGGAGAAGAAGAAGCTGGCTGTCAAACTTGCCAGCAGAGAAGAGCACGCTAGACATAGGGTGGCCAGGAGAGATAGCCAGGGAGAAGAAATCAACTGCTGCAGGATGGATGGTCATCCTGTCACCTTTTCTCAAGAGGAGCAGAAGTGGAGTTTCAGTAAGTTATTTTTTAATAAAGGCTTTGCAATTTAAAAGTTTAATTTGTGTTGGTGTTTATTTTTCAATGTATACTTACCAATTTTTAAAAGAACATTTTTTGTTACTGGTCCTTTAAGAATGGCTTGGATGACATAATATCAAAGGCTATTGTGATACTAAACTCTATAGTTAGTATAGGTATGGGTATATATAATTTATGTGAACGTATGGAGGGGTGTGTGTATGGATGCTGGGTTTTCATTTGGAGGGGTTGAACTTGATGGACTTTGTCTTTTTTCAACCCGATTTAGCTATGTAACTATGTAAGAGATATGGACGCGCACGTAGTCTGCAGCTGAGGGCATGTTGCCATAACGCCTTTTTCGAGAAGATACTGCACAACTGTAAGTATACTTTTATGATGGTATTTTTTTAATAAACTATTACAAATAGTTAGCTTTGTGCATTATAGAGAGATTATTGGAGGGGGCTACAAAGGATTTTTGGGATCCTTTAGGATCAAAAAGAGAAAATTGTATTCACCAATAAACAATTTTAAACCATTAAGTGGGGATGTTATGAGGCTGTGACCACAAATATCACAAGTGGCCCTCTGCACAGGGATTGTTTGTCCGTATATTGCAGTATATTCAAACTGACCAACTAAAACTACAAGTCATTCCTGAACAAACAATCCCTATTTTGTTTAAGGAGAAGGGCATTTTATGGCACAGAGCTTAATGCACAAAATGTCTCAATGTCCTTAATATATTAATAATGGGGGTGAGTGCAGAGGAGCTCTTGTCTGTGTGATTTTTGTTGCCACACCCTCTTTGCACCCCTTTAATGGTTTAAACTTGTTTAGCGGTTAGAACAACTTTCCTTTATTGTTATAATTTATACAGGAGCAGTGGCCAGCTCCATGTTGTAGCACCTACCCTTTCCACCTATAGTCATGAGTCCCCAATGGTGGGCAATAAAAGGGCAACCATTTGGGAGTTTTAACCATGCAAATAAGTTGCAGGTAAAACTTAGTCCCTGTGTAAAATATATAACTAAGCAGTAGAATTTTTAATGAATCAGATGAAAGTGAGTGTAGGACTGGCCTAGACCAGGGATGACTTTGACGTAGTTGGCCAGCTTATATAATTGCAACATATGGACAAACAATTCCTGTTTTGTTTAAAGGGAAGGCCATTTTTGATAGCTTTAAGCACAACATGTCTCAATGTCCTTAATATATTGATAATGGTCTGAGAGCAGAGGCACTTTTGTTTCTGTGTGTGTATCAATGAGTTTTTATGTATGCATTTAAATGTGTTTGTGTGTTTGTTGCTCGGGATCATTTGTAGGGTTTGAACTTGAGAGTTACCTACATAATGAAACCAGATCTCTAGACATTATTATACTATGAGCAGCAGTACCTTGGAGCTAATATCCTTCATACACTTCTTATGGTTTCTAATTACAAGTGAACCAATCTATGGCAGATGAATACAGAAAAACATAAACTAGTTGTTGTGTTTAAAAACAGCCAGTCTACTGCCTACACAAACTACTCTGCCTCAAAACAAAAAGAAATGCAAAATAAGGGGTGTTTTTCTAATGCATGCATATACTTTTTAAGTTAAAAGATGTTCCACTAGCATAATGGTACATTTATGTCTGCTTTGTAGAGTTTGCCAGTATTTAAAGGGTTAAGTGAGCAGATTTTAGTATAAAAGAGGAAAATTTGCACATACCCATATCGCAATGCATAGTGATGTGAACCTGTATTTTTATCTGCAACCTGGACACCGCTACACACAACACAAATAACCTCTAAATACTATACAAAACAATAAATGACATTCCAGGCTCTGTAGCCATCTGTATTGTATATATTTCTATTTAGGCCAGCTATTCTGTTCTCATAAACATAATAGGCCATTGTAATGCAATTCTTCCAAAATAACCCATATATATGTTAATACACAGATGAATCTTCGAAGAAGTGAGATGTGAAAAAACACTGTAATTATCATACCAATTTTCCACAGCTCATCTTGCAAAATGTGGCAAGATAAATAAATTGCATATAGAACAGGGCCAAGATTAAATGAGGCCATTGATTAGAGCACATACAATCATGCAAATATATGTGCACTGAGCTGAAAACAAGGGAAGTCAAACAGCTTGTTGGCCATGTGCCAGATAATTATTTATGTTGGTTTACTAATATGTAACCCTTTCTCCAGTGGGAAACACAGAAGAGCAAATGTGCAGGTTACAGTTTCAATGATCCCCAAAGCTGAGCAACATAAAGAGAGACCACCAATATGGTTTGAAAAAAGTAGGACAGGATGCCCTTGGATATTCAAGCATGAGGTTAAAAAAGTAAAAACCTCACAATATGTCACATTTATTCCATGCATAGCTGCTGAGATTTGCACTGGCAGGAACAATGCATTTACCATGATAGTTTATGAATGGATATTTAAAGTTTTTTTGCAACCTGCCTGCTAGCTGGAAATCAGATACGTGGCAAATAGAACTTTTAGCTAGAGTTGGGGACCACACAGGGAATCCTGAATTAATAATTTATTTGCCACTACACTATCAAAATGAAATTTTAGAAAGGCTGTTTCAGTTGAGCATCTCTCCTGTCTCCCTTTGCACTGCTCCCAAAATGGCGGCGCCCATGTCCGCCACATGGGTAGTGGCACTGGCATCTCATCGCTGGCACGATGACGTCACCTGGTCAAGGTCACGGGTTCAATAGGATTTCCAGTTTGGTTCCTGGGTGTATCTATATTTCGTGCTGATTAATTCCTGAAACTTTTGACTCTGCCTAAACTTGGATTTTGCTACACTTCTGCCTGCCTATTGAACCTTTGCCTGGAATTGACAACAACTACTTCTGATCCCTTTTGATACTGCGAACATGGACTTTAACCCTAAGCTTCCTCCTTGGTCCAGACTACTCCCACTGGGAGCTGATAGGCCCCCTGACAGTTTGCTGTTGTCATTTGGTAGAAAAATCACAATTCCTAATAATGTCCAATGTAAATGTCACGGTCGGCACCCTAAACCAGAACTAGTGCCAAGCTCCCTGTTCTCAGCTCGGCTTCACCAGTAGTGTGACCGCCTTTGGCTTCGGGAGGAGCCCTCAGCGTACTCAGATGCCACCTGGACTTTTTGAGAGGAGCAAGGCGAGGAATTCTGGCAAGCAAAGGGGCACGACAGTTTAAAGTCAGTTAGGCCGAAGGTCGCGGTACAACAGGATAAGGCAGAATCATAGTCAGGCAGGCTGGGTCGAGGCAGGCAGATAACTAGGATCGTCAGGCAGGCAAAGGGTCAAACCGGGTAATCAATCAGAATAGGATCAGGCAGAAGGAGTAGTCAAAATACAGGCTGGGTCGGAGTACGGATATCAGGATGGTCAAAAACAGGCAAGGTCACAACAGGAGATCAATAACAAACAAGAACAGATGCACAAAGGCTCAAAGGCACCAGGAAACTAGTCCTATCACGGGCAATGAACAAATACAAACTGTCCCTTTAAATACATTTAAAATTCACGCCATCGTATGACGTCAGCGCGTCTGTGCCTTTAAGACGCAGACAGATGCGGCGCGCACGCCCTAGGTGCAGAAGGTCCTTGCGGGCATCCCCGCTTGGGGTGCGGCGGGCGTTCCCGCCGAACCCCACCACCCCTACCGGGGTAAGTTATTACAGTAAAGCATTCCCATCTGACATACAGGGAGCAGTGACATAAAGACCCTGGTGGCACTAAAGTGCTCTTGTCAAAGCCCTGCTGTTGTCTGGTGTTGATCGGTTTATACACAATGATAAATAGGCCCCTAAGAGTGATGGTATTTCTTCACAAGGATGATATATTTTAATGCATGTACAGGACCTGCTATCTAGAGTGCTTGGGAACTGTGTTTTTTTTTAGATAATGGGTCTTTCCGTAATTTGAATATTCATACCATACGTCTACTAGAAAAAAGTTTAAATATGGATTAAACACAATAGGCTGGTTTTGCCTCCAGTAAGGATTAATTATATCTAAGTTTGGATCAAGTACACAGTACTGTTTTATTATTACAGAGAAAAAGGAAATCATATTATTTAAAAAATGAATCATTTGGATAAAATGGAGTCTATGGGAGATGACCTTCCTGTAATTCTGAGCTTTCTGGATAACAGGTTTCCAGATAACGGATTCCTGTACAAATAACCACACTGTAAGGAACTTTTTGTACTTCTTCTTGGTTTATTAGACCTGATTTTGATTTACAATATTTTTTTTTTTATTTTTTTTTAAAAGGTTTTTATTTTGCATTTTAAACAATACAACAATAAACATTACAATACGATTTTCATGGTTACTTTCTTCTACTTTCTAATTTCAATTTCAGTGTCATGTGTATCTATTCGGTTTCCCATCCATTGAAATATTGACCTCTTTTTGGTCAGACTCTCGGGCCCTTACTTAGTTCTCCCTTTTAACTGTATTTAGGTATTATTGGCTTAGCATGTCTTCAGGTAATAATTGCTCTGTGGCATCTAACAAGCCCCACCACACCACTTCATATTTATCAGTGGGAGTGTTATCTTTATTAGGTTAAGCCAGCCTTGGAGTGTCGGGGGCTGGGGGGACATCCAATTCAGGAGAACACATTTCCTTGCATAGAACAGTAGAGTGCGATATAGAATTCTCATTGCTGCCCTTGGTGTGACCTCATCTATTACACTTAGAAGACATACCTTGGGAGTCAGTATTTTGGGGAATGTTGTTTTCCCCTGAATATAAGTTAGGACTTGTGACCAGAATGCTTGAATTATAGGGCATGACCAAATGAGATGCAAATAATTTGCTTCTGCCATGCTGCACTTAGGGCATTGGGATGATTCACGTCTGTTCATGCGGAACAGCAGGGTTGGGGTTAGATGGAGTCTATGTAGAATTTTGAATTGGATTAACTTGTCTTTGGTAGAGACCAAGTAATCATAGGCCCCATCCGTTGCATCTTCCCAATCATCCTCCTCCAGATCTGGGATGTCCCTAGTCCAGATGGCCCCTGCTGTATTGAATGGGGATTTGATAGTAGATTGGAGAGATGAGTATAGCATGGTGACTAGTTTCTTAGTTGAGGCAGCTCTTAGGGTTAATTCTATTTTTGTAATTGTAAGGGGAATATTGTTTCCCTGCAGTTGTGTTTGCAGAGCTTGTCTCAGTTGATAGTAGGAGAACCAGGGGAGGACCTGGTGAGTTTGAGTATGTTTTATCTTGTTCCTGGGGAGAATTTTCCCATCCTCGAGCAAATTCCCCAGTGTTCGTATGCCCCAGTGCGGCCAGATTTTGTATTCCGCTATGTTCTGAAGGTGCGGGAGAAAGAAGTTTCCCCATAGTGGTAGGTTAGGTGAGAGAAGGGAAGACTTTAACTTAAAGATTTTGAGTACTGTCATCCATGCTTTGAAGGGTGTAATTATGACTGGATGGTTTGTGTGAATGTAGCAGAACTTGCAGAAAGGGATGCAGGCAAGCGACTCTATGGAGCTTGCCAGAGTGGCCTGGAGGGGGAAGTTCGGATTGTTTGGGTCTGGGTTAAGCCATCAGTGTATATAGTAGATCTGAGCAGCCAGGGAGTAAATTGATTTACAATATTTAATTAGGATAGGTGTTCACTGATTTTGCCAACAGGGCCAAGCAGTACATCCTCCCGATAAGTTAGTCTTAGAGGATTTAGTAGGGGTAAAGATATAAGCTCTGTACTGTGTTGCAATTGCAAATCTTAGTCACAAGTCACAATAACCAATACAGTTATCTCAAGGTTTCTAGTGGTTTTAAAAATAACTTTCTGTTTTTTTTTAACTGACTTGCCCTATATTATGCAAAACCCAATTTCACTGCTATTTTTATTGGTAGGACAGATCACTCTTCACATGAAATATTTTGTAGGATCCTTAGGGACTTTGAAGAAGAAGCACCCATGTAAGGAACTGTGATGATGGCAGGGTTAAAAAAATGGTGGATCATGCCATTTTTTTTTTTTGGTCTTTACACTCTGCTTCCACTTCCTAATTAACATCTTGCATTTCTCTCTATACTTTAACTCATCTCTTCAAAAGACTGACCCTGGTGGTCTATTAGGCTGACGGGGACGCCTGCCATGGTGATCTGCTCCTCTTCTCTGCCAAATGACCTATGGCGTGCACTTCTGTGATTTGATGCGTTGCGAGCTTCATGTCATCATTGCATGGCGTGAAATTCAAATATTTAAAGGGGCACTGTGAAATAACTTGTTGCCCATTGTTATGTCTAACTTGTTAGTTCCTGGGTGTGATTCTGATGCTGTTTGATTCCTGTTTTGACCCTTGCCTGACTATTCTAAACCCTGCCAAATCTGACCCTTGCCTGCCTGACTACTCTAATTATCCTGACCCTTGCCTGTCTGACTATTCTGATTATATCGGTATTGACCCTAGCCTGCCTGCCTTTCCTTGAATGCTGCCTGCACCGATCCGGCCTGTAATGACCTTCCTTGAATTCTGCCTGCACCGACCATTTGCCTGTCTGACCCTGCTTGAACTCTGCCCGCATCGACCCTGGCTTGTCTGACTATGCTGTTGTCTATTCTAAGTACTGTGTTTTCCGTCCAAAGACTTTATAACAACCGTGTCCCATTGCTCGTTCAGAACTTTTGCTTGGCTCCTCTCTTATTAAGACCTGGCGGCATACAATTAGCTGAGGGCTCCTACAGGCAGAAGCAGGATTTTCTGGATTTTGGGAGCCAGTCGTGACAAAAAGTTTCAGTAAGTAGTATTAGTATATATTGTTTTCTGCATGATTGTACTAAGTTAGGATCCTTTACCAAAGTTGTAAATATAAGACTATCAATTTGAGAGGTTTTCCCAGGAAGCCTATGCATACTATGATTAGGCATGACACTAGGGGTTTTTCTGACTTGTGTGTTTTAAGAAGGAGGTGGACGAAAGGGCATAGTTTCAGATGTTTTGGTTTCTTCAGTGATAAGTTGTTGATGCATTGCAATATCTACTAGCTCATACAATACATCCTTATATCTATTTGTCAGATAAGATTTTAGGTTATCAGATGCTTTTTTGTCACCTACAGTAGCTGTCATTTCACTTCTTGAATGTAGTCTATCTTATCTAAAATCACAATCAAACCTTCCTCGTCAGCTGCTTGAACAACTATATTTTCATCATTCTGAAGATTTTCAAGTGTTATTCACTCTGCACGTGTCAAGTTATTTTTAGTTTTATTGTTCATCTTTTGATTCAGGGAGACAAGCTTTCTCTCAACTTATTTTTCAAAAAGTATAACAGTGTACTTGAAAGAAAGTAGACTAGTGTCTAAATCTATTATTATTTGAAAAGAGAGAAACATGCACCTTTTTGCATTCTCTGTTAATTGTACAATGCTATGAACATCTTGAAAATCAGACAGATTATATAAATTACAAAAATATATTTTATAGTCCGTAGAGACCTGCTCCCTCATATGAATCAGATTTTCTCACTCCATTGGAAGGGGTAAAAATGCTAATTATTAACTCTTTTTATAAGGGAATAAAAAAAATTTTTTCTTGCATTTTAAGTGCATGTCTCTTTACAGGACCGAGTACATATATGGATATACAGTATGTAATAAAAGGCACAAAGTTTGCCCAGGTGCAGTAACACATAGCAACTAATCAGTGGATAGCATTTCCTGGTCATCCGATTAAAAGTAAACATCTTATTGGTTGATGTGGGTTACTGGACCTGGGCAAACTTTGCACTTTTTATTACTAATATGGTAAAGAGTTTTGTCCCCTTCCTACATAGTGATAAATGTTGGGGATACATAACATTAGAAGTCACCCAACATGTGCCTTTACCTAGGGAAGGGACAGATATTATACTTGTTTAATCTGCATTATAGTGTGACTCCTTGAATTTATATTATTAGAAGAGGCATGGGGAAGGCTAAAAGGGGGTTTGTACCTGAACCAATTCTCAAATTCATATTTAAGGAGTGTAAATGGAGTATTTTTTTGAAGTATACTAATTACCATTTCTTTTTTATGTTCTGGAACTGTATCATCTCGAGATATAACTTGTCCAGTGCCCCAGACATGTAGGCTGCCGTTTTCTGGTTTCACCAACCGCATGTATAGAGGATTGCCCACACAAAAGACACATTATTTAAGCTTCTTAGGACTTCATGCAGTTAAAAAATCTGTATAAAAAAGGTAGACAAACATATTTTGGTAGCATTTTGCCTAATCTTTGGTTTATACCAAAGCTCTGTGTCTTTCTGTAATCAAACTAGTATACAGGCATAAAAGAGGATCCAGCACTAAAATGATCAAACTCCATTTTATCCAAATAATCCAAATTTTTAGAAATGGTTCCCTTTTTCTCTGTAATAAGAAAAAAGTACCTTGTACTTGATCCAGACTAAAATATCAGTAATGCTTATTAGAAGCAAAACCAGCCTATTGGGTTTATTTAATGTCTACAAGATTTTTTGTAGACTTAAGGTATGAGGATACAAATTATGGAACGATCTGTTATGCAGAAAACCCCAGACCTTGAGAAGTCTGGATAACAGGTCCCATACCTGTACAAATAATTTTGGGAATTTCTTTTTCTATATGTCTAGTTAAAGAAATTGGTGTTTTTTAAACCAACATAGCTGGGATTGCTTTCCTAGCTATGAACTACTTTCCCAAAACTATTAAACAGGACTAAATTACTTTACTAATGAACTTTGATTAGCTGAATTTTTTTCATCTTAGATTAATTTATTTGTGTTTTTAAATATAGCATGACATTGTAGGCTTTATTCCCACATTTTATTGTCTAATAAATGTATTATGGTTGAGAAGAGGTAGTCCTTTATGTCTTGCAATTTACATTGACCCAGTATGTTAAAATGATGTACAACATGCAGCATATAATATTTATTTGCATCCAAATTTAGCATGCTCCAATTTGCATGCTCTGAAAATGGCTCTGTAGTGAATAAGGTCTTATAATAATAATATATAGATGATAAAGACTTGGTCATTATCCTACATCTTTAAAATGGTCTTTCCAAGAAACATCAAGCAATGGCTGTTTAAAGTGGTAATATGTGTTAAACCAGTTATGATGCGAAAATAAATCTCCAGATATGTAATCTCAGTTGGCTAGGTCATCATCAAACTGGAGCTCTTCTGCCATTTTAACTTAACATGAATGTATGTATTTGAGCTCTGCTAAAGTAAAAATCAATAGTGATAGCTTACTGTAGAAAAAGCATTCATCTTGCCTCTTAGCTGATTTTGTCAAAACTATGCTTTTTCCTTTCTGTTTCCATTTCTCTTTTACATTAATCACAGTTTCTTAAGTATGCAACTGGATCTATATCTATTTACAAGCAATTTGTTAGATTTAGACTATTCAGTGGGAAACTGTAGCCGTATAGAATTCTTTCTTTGCTGACATGTTTTTTATTATAACTATTTTTGCTTCAATACATGACATGAAAGAATGAAACAAGGATTTTTGTTGTCTGTGAAATGATGGCAATGAATTTGAGGAAAATTTAAATAGGTAGAGTAATTATAGTGTTTTTATTAATATAAACAGAATATAGATGTCAAAGCCATGCCTTTTATTAGTTTTTCATTCCAGCAGAAGGAGTAGAGCACAAAATAGGGTAGGGTTGTGTTTGAATACTTCTGTATGTGCCACCTGAACAATGGGATATGGTCAAAGAAGATAAACTACAACAAAAAAATAACTGGTGCTCAAAGGTAGAGGTTTGGCCGCCTCACAAATACTGCACCATAGAAAAAAGTCCAATGGCACACAGGATTGATGCAAGCAAGATTGCCTTGCGTGTTTAAAGGGGTGGTTCACCTTCACAATAAAGTTCAATTAATAGATTCAATTAATTCATGGGCACATATTAGTCATTTTCTAATATACATTCAATCAGCAAAAATTAAAGGTTAGAGAGTTAACTAACCCGAAATAGGCGACTTTACTACAGTAAAATCTGCTCAGACTGTGTCTTTCATAAAGGTTTGGCGACAACGCTCCTTGGTCCTCCCCCATCCCCAGTGCTCATTGCATCATCGATAGTGTGTGCTACGGCTGCTTCAAGTGCTTCGTGTGCAAACTCCTGCGCCTCCTAAACTGCTCAGGCTGTGCCTTTCATAAGGGTTCGGCGACACCGCTCCTCGGGTCCTCCCACCTCCCTTCAGTGCTCATTGCATGATCGCTACTGTGTGCTATGGCTGCTTCAAGTGCTTTGTGTGCACACTCCTGTGCCTCCTTAACGAATTTAACAAACAGCCATTCATTGGCTTTGCTAACCAGCCAGTCCAGCTACGAGTAGCAGGTTCCTTGGACTGGTACAGTACCGATGACGTAATGAACACTGAAGGGAGTGGGGAGGACTGATGAGTGGTGTAGACGAACACAGCCTGAGCAGATTTTACTGTGGTAGAGGTGCCTATTTCAGGTTAGTTAACTTTGTAACCTTTAATTTTTGCTGATTTATGCTGAAAATGACTAATATGTGCTCATGAATTAATTGACGAACTTTATTGTGAAGGTGAACCACCCCTTTAATGTGGAGTGGTCACACCCCTTTATCAAGAATACTGAACATATGTGCAGTGAGTATATATAAAGATTTACCAACATTCAATTAAAGCATAACCATCATTCAATTAAGTCAATTAAAGTCCATCCACCAAAAGTGAACTCCAAATCCAACAAATGGAAATCCACAATTAATCCAGTGTAGCATGTCTTCTTTTGAAAAAAATTCATCCATTAAAAACCAGAGAGTTTATATAAATAGTTAGTGTATAAATAAGTGGAAAAAATATAAAAAGTTAATGGTATTATCAAAACCATTTGACCCATAAATATAAAAGTGCAACACTATAAGATCAGACAGAAAAAAATAACATAAACATACAATTCAATAAAAGTTTAACATTTCTTACCTAAAACGAAGGAGCATGTGGGAACTGTCCCTGATACAGAAAGGAGCAGTAGACTATTCATCTGGAAAATATAAAATCAAGGTAATTACTAATAGGAAACAGGACATATTATATTCTTCATTCAACCCCTTTGGATACCTAGAATGCAAAAGCCATATCCAATAGTACTCTCGTTGTAGTAATAATCTTTTCAAGTCCTGTCCCAACTTTACCACCACTTTTCCAAAATGTTGCCATCTCAGCTGTGCTAACTGGTGGCGATGTGTATAAAAATGTCTAGCTAATAATATATCTTTTTTCTCCTTTTTCATTTGTCCGCTTGTTTTACCACCTTCATTATTAACATCCTGTACAACCCTTGATATAATAGTGGCAGATTTACAATTGTGTATCATAGATTTGTGTTCATTAAGTCGTATTTTAATAGATCTTGTGGTCTGGCCTACATAAACCATACCACAGGGACACTTAATACAATAAATTACATAAAAACTGTGACAAGTAGAAAAACACTTAACACTGTGTTTAGAGCCATGTGTTGGATGCGTAACACAGTCTCCAGGTATAACGCCACAGCAGTGACCACACTTCCTGCACTGAAAACTACCCTTTGTGATGCAAGTCCTTTTTAGGTGACTGTCTTGGTTTAATAAGATCACTTATATTCCTACCCCTTCTATAACAGGGGATGCAACTGAAACAAATGACCAAATTTGGGGTCAGCCTGTAAAATTTCCAAATATTTCATGGTTTTCTTGCTGATCTTGTTAGTTCGAAAGAGGTAATAAATGGTATACATGACATTTTTTTATCGCCAACACCTTTCCTTTTTAAAGTATCTTTCCTAGATATCTTTTTGATCTCCTCTTTTACGGCTTTCTCAATAAACTTCTGATAGACCTTATCCGATTCGAAGTCAAAAAGGGCATCATTGGAAGTAATACGCTTTACCCTGAATAACTGGCTCCTGGGGAGACTCTTTAGTAAACCTGGAGGATAGAAGCTATTTGATCTTACTAGATTGTTTTTATCAGTGGGTTTAGTATACAAGAATGTTACAAATGAATTGTCCTTATATAAAATGTTTACATCAAGGAAGTATAACTTGCTTGAATTGACTTCAAGAGTAAATGTTATAATACCATCTACATTATTTAAATATGTTAATATGTGAGCTTTCAAAGGAACATGTCCAAATGAAAAACATATCATCCACATACCTCATGTATGTATGTATGTATGGATGTACTTTGCAAATTCCAAATTAGAAAACATAAAAGTTTTTTCAAAATGGTCCATAAAAATATTAGCATATGTGGGAGCCATGTTAGCTTCCATGGCACAACCCTGTAATTGAAAATAGAATTCATTTTTAAACTGGAAATCATTTTTAGAAAGCACACATTCCAATAATGTACAAATAAAGTTCACGGTATATGTGGGCAAAATATGTCCGAACACACACGATCCCTTCATCATGTGGTATGATGCACAATTGTAAATCTGCCACTATTATATCAGGGGATGTGCGGAAAAACCAAAAAGGAGAAAAAAGAATCATTATTAGATAGACATTTTTACATACATGGCCACCAGGTGGCACAGCTGAGATGCCAAATTTTGGAAAAATTGGTGGTAAAGTAGGGACAGAAATTGAAGAGATTATTACTCCAATGAGAGTAATTATTGCTATTGAATATGGCTTTGCATTCTAGGTATCCAAAGGGGTTGAATGAAGAATATAATAAGTCCTGTTCCCTACAAGTAATTACCTTGATTTTATATTTTCCAGATGAATATTCTATTTCTCCTTTCTGTATCAGGGATAGTTCCCACACGCTCCTTTGTTTAGGGTAAGAAATGTTAAACTTTTATTGAATTTTATGTTTATGTTTTTCTATCTGATCTTATAGTGTGCACTTATATTTATGGGTCAAATGAAAAACAGTGTTTTTAACGTTATTTGTAATGTAACTCCAACTATAAGCAGTATCTCTCTGTCCCTTTCTTTACTTCTTTTTTTTTTTTTTTGCCTTGAAAATGTATTATTTTTTTTTGGTTCAAGTAAGGTTTACTGAACTTTCAAGCATTACAGATTACTTGACAGCATACGTAAACAATTTCCCAATACGCAGATTGGGTAGTTACTCAGTTTAATTTACACACAATACTATAGAAGGAGACATAACACAACTGTTCTATCATTTGGCTTTTAATTTAACAAAAATAAACATTAATAACTATAGTGTAATGTGTAAAAGTCAAACCTTTACTTAAATGCACTTTAATTTGCTATCTTAGCATGGATTTGTATGCTGTTCCTACATTTGTTGATTCTGTTCAGGTGAGTTCATTTAACCCGTGGTTACACAAGCAACGATCCATAAAGCAAATGCATTACAGTAATATTTTATACAGTTAGTAATTGTACAGCGCAGACCTTTGTCCAATGTTTACAATGCTATAACCTGCTTGTAGTCATACATTCTCCAGTATCCACAGTTGCCAAATTCTAATATTATGTTTCAAGGCACCTCTTTTCTTGGCTATGAGATCCTCCACTTTTTGCATTTGCTGAACCTCTTTTACTCAAGCAGAGTATGTAGGAGGGTCAGGTGCTTTCCAGTTTTTTGCTATAAGCTTACTAGCCAGAAAGAGTACTTTATGTACTATTTTCTGGGCTGGACAAGTTAGTGGAGTAGGGGGATCCATACCCAATAGAAACCACTTGGGATGCAGTGGCAGTTCAAACCCTAGTAGCTTATATACAGGCCTGTATAGCTACCCAGTATGGTTGTATCTTATTGCTTCCCAACGGTTCTGGACTTCAGTGGAGCTTTTTGTAGATTAGTGTTCTGTAGGGCTTTATAAAAGGAGCAAATTGTGTGACCCAATTGCTCCTGCTTGAACACCTCTGACACTAGTGTGCTGGGTAAATGGAATTTACAGGCCTTAAGAGCTTTTCTCACTGGGGGCTTACATCTTGATAGGGGTCACACATGTGTAAGCGTACACCTAACATTCCCACCGGTCATATTTTCCCTGAACCAATCGTATTGCGTACAAGAACCAAAATGAAACAGTACAAACTCCCCATCTCTTCCCCTCCCCTTTTACCTCCTCCCCAACACATAGGTAGAATTGAGCCCATAACTTGTAGTATTATCATCCTAGGGTGAATAGTGCAGTGTGCTCTAAGTGAGCTGTAAACTAATCAAAAACTTGAAAAGCTCCCTTTGGTGCTCATGTTCCCAACAGTCATTAGCCCGGAGTAAAAAAAGTGTGCCCTGCCCCACTTACTGTGGCCGTTTCAGGATATGTGGCTAATGTAAAGCACAGCCAATTCTGGGCCTCTCATGTCCGCTCTTTAACTCAGGGGATCAAAAGTGTCCAAGTTCACCAATACCCCTTGTGCTTTTATGTCATCTAATGGCTGTACTTATAAAGTCAGAGGTGCAGGGATAATCACTGTCAGCTTCCAGAAGGGCTTGCTTTACAGAAGAGAGTCGCAAGGGCACTAACCTCCTGCTCATTCACGGGGCACTTGTCCGTTGTTTTCTCGCTGCCTCCTGCCGTCCAGCCAGTCACTGAGATCCTTAGGCGAGGTGAAGAAGTGTGTGTTTCCATCAATGCCTTACTCGCATTTTTGCTGGGTACATCATAGCATATTTGATGTTAAGGATTCGCATTAGTTTTTTGCAGTCCATGAACTGCGCTCTTTGCTTTTGGACTTCAGCAGAGAAGTCCGCGTATATTGAGATGTTGCTGGCCTGGAACAAAATGGCCTCTTTCTTCCTTGCTAGCCTCAGGATTTAGTCCCAATCTTTCGCATTCAAAAGTTTAGCGATTAGTGGACTTGGAGGGGACCCCACATCTCGTGGGGATCCTTTGCGCTCTTATAATTATGAATGCCGTGGAAGGGCCTGTTCTCCAAAGACATCTCTCAGCCAGCCTTCTAGGACCTGTTCCAGATCGTCCCCCTCCGCGTTTTCTGGGAAGCCCACAAAATGCAAGTTATTCCAGCGAAGCCGGTTTTCCATATCATTGGCATTGTGTAGGGCCTGCTGGCTGCTGCAAAGCTTGTTGCAGTACTCTGTCCGGCAAGAGCAAGCATGTGTCCTCTAATTCGCCTATCCTTTGTTCAGTGGCTTTTGCCCTTTCTCTGATTTTTTGCATATCGTGTTTAATCATAGACAAGCCCACCTTAAGCTCTTCATTTTTTAAACTAATTAGCGTAGTGCTGGTGTCTCTATTGGCTTGTATTTCAGCCAGCAGGTCCGAGAGAGTAGGCTCAGGGGTTTCAGGTTGAGACGCTGGGTTGTCAGCACCCGGGGAGCTAGGCCTTGAAGATAAGGCCCCATCTTGTACAGCTTATCTTTCCAGCTTGGCTGCTGCCTCAGAGGCAGTTGAACCCAACCCTGCTCCACTTTTTTTGGCTGTTTGTGTGGGTTTTCAGGGTTAAATCAGGATATTTAGGAGTTCAGGCACCAGAGCTCTAAGCAAGAGCGTCTGTTCACATTCGGCTGTTAGCCAGCCCCCCCCCCCCCCCCTTCTGTACTTCTGATTCTGAATAACTATACTTTGCATACTTCTCCACAGGTCTGTCCATAGTACAGGGTGCCAAGTATCAGGAGATAAGAGGGGGCCACCAGAACTGTTTTTTTCAGTATCCTGGTGGGCCAGTCCGATCAATAGTCAGAAACAGCAGTGCATAGAATATGGGGCAGCAGATACAACTTACATTAGAAACTATATTTACAAGTAACTTAAAAGCCATTTAAAATGTTTAATTACTTTATATTGGAAGGTTGTCAATGAATCTATTCTACTTTTCAACTCGTGTTTTGTTTTTTTGGTTCTAAATCAAAAAGAATTTCCTTCCAATCTACTGATTTAGATGGCTGTACACGGTGGGCTAAAACAGGATAATCCAATAATTTGGCCTTAAAGGGATACTGTCATGGAAAAACATGTTTTCTCCAAAACACATCAGTTAATAGTGCTGCTCCAGCAGAATTCTGCACTGAAATCCATTTCTCAAAAGAGCAAACAGATTTTTTTATATTCAATTTTGAAATCTGACATGGGGCTAGACATTTTGTCAGTTTCCCAGCTGCCCCAGTCATGTGACTTGTGCCCAGGGTTGCCACCTGGCCAGTACTTTACCGGCCTGGCTGGTAAAAATTATGGCTGATCCCAATGTTATTAATAGGGAAAAAAGATAAATATATAGGGAGGCCGGTATTTTTTACCACAAAAGGTGGCAACCCTATTTGTGCCTGCACTTTAGGATGGAATTACTTTCTGGCAGGCTGTTTTTTTTCCTACTTAAAGGGATCCTGTCATCGGAAAACATGTTTTTTCAAAAAGCATCAGTTAATTGTGCTGCTCCAGCAGAATTCTGCACTGAAATTTCTCAAAAGAGCAAACAGATTTTTTTATATTCAATTTTGAAATCTGACATCGGGCTAGACATTTTGTCAATTTCCCAGCTGCCCTTGGTCATGTGAAGCCATTAAATTTGTTGAGTATTGTAATACCAATAATTATAATTTACATTTCACACATAATTTGCAAAAAAATTAGATTGAATTTTTAGACATCTCACTGAAGGGGTTCATTCAGGATAAAATTGAATGTGATATATACATGAAACCTATTATGAGAAACAGAATACTGAGGGTTGACCCCCCATTTGCCATCCCAAATCGGTTCTGGGGGGCATCCCGGTGGGGCAATTCTTGCGTTTGAGACGTATTTGCACCACATGGGATGCCTTTCAGAACCAAGCTATGGCACTTTGGGATCGACTTCTGGAAAGGAAATATGATACAAGGGTTATGAAAGAGGCTTATGAGAGAGCAGTGGCCACTTCCAGACAGGATCTTTTAAGTGGGGCTAATAAGAAAAAACAAAGTGATAGACAGATAAATAAAAGAAAAAATACACAGAAGCATTTAAATGAACAGTCAACATTGTTTATTACTCCTTATAGCAGCCAGGCAAACCAGATTAGGAAAATAATCAAAAAAAGACTATGGGGCAAATTCACTAAGCCGCGATGCGCCGAACGCTAGCGTTAATTCACTAGCGTTTGGCATTTTCGCTGGCGTAGTTTCGCTAGTGTTACTTCGCAAACCTTACGCCAGGCGAATCTTCGCTAGCGACGAAACTACGCAAATTCACTAATTTGCGCAGTGTACTGAACGCTACCTTTTACTCTAGACTTCCTTTGCCACCTCAGACCTGGCGAAGCGCAATAGAGTAGATAGGGATTGTTTAAAAAAAAGTTTTTTTTCTAAGTCCCAAAAAAACGCTGGCGTGTTTTCTAAATGATGGCTGATAGGCTGAAAAAGATCGAAATTTTTTTGGGGCTCCCCTTCCTCCCCCCTACATTTCCTGACTCATGGAAACTTACCTAGACAGTGGGCACATGTGTAGGGCAAAATAAAATTTTTATTTGCTGATTTGAAGGTTTTCTAGGCATTTGTAGTGCAGAAACGTGTTCCTCCATTGAAATTTGAATTTCGCGCCGTATGCAAATTAGCCTTCGCTAGCGTAACTTCGCTTTATATAGCGAATCAACGCTAGCGCAACTTCGCAACCTTACGCTACCCCTGTGCGCACTTCGGATTTTAGTGAATTTGCGGAGCCCTGGCCAAACTACGCCTGGCGAAGTGCGGCGAAGTGCGGCGAAGTTGCGCCTGGCGCAACTTCGCATCTTAGTGAATTTGCCCCTAGATGTCCTCAGAATGGATCCATTGTTAGATCAGTCAGTTCTAGATGACATTAGATTTGTATTCAAACGCAACAGAACCATTGCAAGTGATGTCTCCCCAAGCTTATATTCTTCAAAAAAAAACTAGAAAAGAAAGCAATAAATAGTTAAACAAAAATGGATGTTACAAATGTGGTAAAAATAGATGTAAGGTCTGCAAACACATATTGATAAAGGATAGTATAAGGCTTTATGCGGATCAATTAGTAGAAGAGGGCTCACAAGCAGCTTCCACCAGCGACAGACTAACCTGAGGATGAAACAGGAAGAATGCGCTGTGAAAAGAGGCCGGAGAGTCCGGACGAAGAAATAGAAGTATGAAGGTTGAAGTCAAAACAGGTCCGGGTCAGAGGCAGGCAGCTCAGGTTCATAAACGGAGTCAGGCTGAGGTCAGATGCAGGCAGATGAGGTTCGAAGTCAATATCAGGCCGAGGTCGGGTGCAGGCAGAGTTCAAGCGAGTCAGGAATAGCCGGGTCAACAACAGGAGATCAAATATATAACGCTGGGGTCTCTTGGAAATGAACTAAGATAACCTAGCAGTTTGTTTGTATGTCAACTGAGTTGATATAGGCCTGGCGTGAACTCGCATGCGCAAAAACGCCGGGCGACGCAACGCACGCACGAACATACGCAGCGTGCGCAAAGACGCGTGCGCGACAATGCGCACGCGCATCAAAACGCACGCTTGCGCACAGACGCACAGGCGCGCTTTCGCCGGCGACTGCGACAAACTACTTGCCTGCAAGGGCGGACAGCCCCAGACATCCCTTCCACACAACGGTGAGTAGCCTTACAGATAGTTTCCAGAGTAGTATAACTGGGAAGAATTTCCCTATACGAAGTTATATCAATTGTGACTCAAAATGCGTTATTTATCTAGCCACATGTGAGTGTGGCAAACAATATGTGGGTCGAACTTGCAGAACCCTAAAGGAACGGGTGCGAGAACACCTCATACCAATAGATTTAAACAATTTGGATCAAACCAGCCATAATCTCAGAAGAATTTTCTGCCATAAGCAAACACATTATGTTAAAACATAATGGTAACTTTAGCTTAATAAAATTCCAAGGTATCGAATTAGTCAAATTAGGAGTGAGAGGAGGAGATTTGCGGAAAGTGATAGACCAAAGGGAGGTATATTGGATTTTCACATGGAAAACACACCACCCACAGGGGTTAAACAGTGATTGGGAGGTTTCATGTTTTCTTTAAATCAAATTAAATTAAATATATATGGATAGAAATACCCCCTAACTTAGATTCCGATTATTGTATAAGATTGATTAGGATTCCCACAATTATATAGCAAAGTTACAGCCTGATAATAAACCAAAAGTGTAATATGTAAATTTTAAAGGGCATATTGTTTTAATTGTATACACTATATAAGGCAGAGAGCTAGGACTAGACTCCACCTCTGATGAAGTGCCAAAGAGAGGCACGAAACGCGTCAGGTGACTAGACACGTCATGGTTTAGTTAAAGAGCTCCAGGAGGATACCTGTTTGTGTTTTTAAAGATGCTTGGAAATAAAGACTTTTTTTTATTCTACAACTACCCGTGGTTATTAAGGCTCCCGTCTATCTACTGCTACTTTGGACGGTTTCGTAATGTGCAAATAATATTTTGCAAAGTTGAGAGAGAGAAAATTGTTGCCCTCCAATGCAAATCAATACAATCCAGGTATGGGATCGGTTATGCAGAACCCCAGTATTCATAAAGCTCAGAATTACAGAGAGGTAGTCTTCCATAAACTAAATTTTATCCAAATAATCCAACTTTTCAAAAATGATATCCCTTTTCCCTGTAATAACAAAACAGTACCTTGTACAAACTCAGATATATTTAATCTTTATTGGAATTAAAACCAGCTTTTAGGGTTTTTTTATGTTTACATGATTCTCTAGTAGATATCAGGTATGAAGATCCAAATTAAGGAAAGATCTGATTTCCAGGAAAACCCAAGGTCCCAAGCATTCAAGATAACAAGTCCCATACATGTAATAAATGTAATTAGATGCAAAGCTGTCTAAAGGTGGACCTCAAGTTGATCAGTCAGATAACTACAAGATGTATGTGGCATACTGTATCAGTACATAGCCAGTTTAATGAGCAAAAGCAGGTTTTTTGTTTTTTTTTATTTTTATCCTTGACTGAATTTATAATTCAAGTAGTCCAAAGTAATGTCATAATTTTCACGTGTATCTTGCATTTTGAGGATCTGATACTTTACTTTAAAGCAATTTTTACCAGTGCACCGCTTGTAAAATATATACCCAAGTCAAAGTGTTCTCTTACTTATATCTTACTTAGCTGTAAAAGAAAAAGGATGATACGATAATAGTTTTTCAAGAATGTGGCTCTCTGTACTCCTTTTATTGCTGGACACTTGAGTACCAATTACAGATAATTAGAAAGAAAGATGAGATACTTAAGGACTAATTAGTAGTGACCTGTGCGCGAGTGTGTTTTAGTCAGTTACGCAGCTTTAAAATAACATGTATATGTTTGAAAGTGTAGTGCACTTTCAGCATTAATAATTCCTTACTGACTACTGACTTTTTTTTTTGCAAAGGATATAGTTCTGCTGATCAGTGTGTAAATGGGAAGTATAAAAAACATTATTTATCATTGAATGATACATGGTAAAATTTTTAATATATATATACAAACAAGGGAAAGTTGTGCTGTGACCACAAAATACATATAGACACATACAAGAGTACTCTGTACTCAACCCGTTATCAATATATTTAAGGCAGAGACATTTTTTGCATACTGCTACTGAAAAATGCCTTACACAGGGATTGTTTGTCCATATATTGCAATATTTAAGCTGGCCAACTACGTCAAAGTCATCCCATATCTGGCCAGTCCTATGCTCAATTTTCATCTGATTCATTAAGAATTCTATTGCTTCATTATACATTATATATATATATATATAATTATATATATATATATATATATATATATATATATATATATATATATATATATATATATATATATATATATATATATAATAGTTAGCCATCTATAAATACAAGAATGAATCAGATTAAGGTTGGGTGTAGGTCTGGCTACACACACCAGGGATGACTTTTACGGACAGCTTAAATATATTGCTTAAAATGGCCATCTTAAATATATTGCAATATATGGATAAACATTCCCTGCTTTGTGTAAATGGGTTGAGTGCAGAGGACTTCTTGTATTTGACTGTATGGATTTTGTGGTAACAGCCTTATTGCACCCCCACTTACTGTTTTTAAAAATTAGTGGCAAGCACACCTTTCCCTTATTTGTTATAGTTTATACAGGGGCCATGGCCAGCTTCAGGTTGTAGCTCCCACCCTTTCCAGCTATAGCCTGGTGATCCCACTGGTAGCCAATAAAAGGCCATTCAAGTTTGCAAGTTTTAACCTTGAAAGCAGCAAGTAAGTTGTAGGTAAAACTTAGTCCCTGTGTTAAAGGAAAACTATACCCCCAAAATGAACACTTAAGCAACAGATAGTTCATATCATATTAAGTGGCATATTAAAGAATCTTACCAAACTGGAATATATATTTAAGTAAATCTTGCCCTTTTACATCTCTTGCCTTGAGCCACCATTTCGTGATGGTAACAGGAAGAATTGTGGAAGCAAAAGACACAACTCTGTCTGTTAATTGGCTCATGTGACCTAACATGTATGGTTTGTTGGTATGTTTGTGAGTACAGTGAATCCTACGATCCCACGGGGCGGCCCTTATTTTTTAAAATGGCAATTTTCTATTTATGATTACCCAATGGCACATACTACTAGAAAAGTATATTATTATGAAAATGGTTTATTTACATGAAGCAGGATTTTACATATGAGCTGTTTTATGCAATATCTTTTTATAGAGACCTACATTGTTTGGGGGTATAGTTTTCCTTTAAATGAATAATGCAGCAATTGAACTCTTAATGAATCAGATTTTGTAGGCACAAAATGTCTCAATGTCTTAAATATATTGTTAATGAGTTGAGTGCAAAGGACTTCTTATATTTGTCTGTAAGCTTCAATGCACCCCCGCTTAATGTTTTTAATCAGTTAATAGTGCTGCTCCAGCAGAATTCTGGACTGAAATCCATTTCTCAAAAGAGCAAACAGCTTTTTTTATATTCAATTTTGAAATCTGACATGGGGCTAGACATATTGTCAATTTCCCAGCTGCACCAAGTCATGTGATTTGTGCTCTGATAAACTTCAATCACTCTTTACTGCTGTACTGCAAGTTGGACTGATATCACCCCCCCTCCCTTTTCCCCCCCCAGCAGCCAAACAAAAGAACAATGGGAAGGTAACCAGATAGCAGCTCCCTAACACAAGATAACAGCTGCCTGGTAGATCTAAGAACAACACTCAATGGTGAAAACCCATGTCCCACTGAGACACATTCAGTTACATTGAGAAAGAAAAACAGCAGCCTACCAGAGAGCATTTCTCTCCTAAAGTGCAGGCACAAGTCAAGAGAGAGAGAGTTTGAAGAGGAATAGCACTCAGTTTTTCAAAAAAGTGACACATTTATTTAATACATCACATGTACTGTAATGTATTAAATAAATTTGTCACTTTTTTAAAAAACGGAGTGCTAGTCCTCTTCAAACTCTACACATTATATTGACCATGCAACCTAAAGCCAAATCCTGTGACAGAGTGTGGGTACCATCTATATTATATATATATATATATATATATATATATATATATATATATATATATATATATATATATATATGTGTGTGTGTGTGTGTGTGTGTGTGTGTGTGTGTGTGGTGTAACGCTAATCTGGGCTATCCAGACCACAAGTTGTTAATGTCCAGCTTGTGATATGAGCATGGATTACATTGCAACTCACACTTCAGGATCAGGGCCTTTGCTAAGTGGAAGTTTCCCATAAGAGTGTAGTGGAACTACAAAACTCAGACTACTATATAGTAAAATAGGAATGATTGGACACCAGGAGGTTCTTATGGTGAACCATAGAACAGTAGTTTATTTGTACAAGACAAATGACCTCACAGGTTTACTCACATATGTTGAGATATGGACAGATGTACATCACATTTGCTAGAATAATCAGGAATCCCAGGCAGATGTACCTTGAAGTAGTCCGGATCCCACCCAGCGGAGTGGTAAGGGGGAAGAAGTCTAGCCTGACATCCTATCCACTGTGGCCCCTTTACTGAAGGCAAATCAAGAAGCCTTTGGGAAGCTACTCCTTGCTACAGATCCTCCATGGAGCACAAAGCTGTTCTTGTTATATAATCTCTCTATCTCACTTTCCTAGAGAGTCTATAACAGATATAACCTAATTCTAGCTAACCTTATTCATGGGGTTCCCTGGTCCCTCACTTAAACGCTAAAGGTTCAGGTCCCTTTAGGGCAATGGCTTTACTGGGCCTTGGTGTACCCAGGCTCAATGAGCATAACCAGTAGGTAAGGACACCAGCAGCCAAAGAGGAAGATCCACCCCTTTTCCACACACTATATTGAAGTGTGGTGGGAAGTGGTCATTACACCCCTTGGCCAATAACTGAATATATGGAATGTATGGAATGTAGGGGAAAGGAGGAAGGTTAGGGATTTAAAGCTATAGGAGCCTAGCAGATCCTATAGGTCCCTACATATTTATAGTCACTGGTGCACAAAAATTAGAGCTGCTTCTTATTGTTATCCCCTGTTGTGACTTCCCCCCTTCTGTGTATGCTGAGCAACCAAATTGGAGCAGCCTAGCTTCTTAGGTTGATAAACTTAATAAATTGGATGTTATTGGAAGTTATTTAATAAATGTCAACCATGGCTAACAAAGTGACTGGTAAAGTCAAGTTATAGTCACTACTTCAGTCAAACCAAAGGCCCAGTCTGTGGAATTAAAATACATTTCATCAGACCTCAGAAAGATAATGGAGGTAATTTATAAACATGGGCACATTTGCACCAACAACCAATAAAATGTTTACTTTCATTGTTCTACCTGCACCTGGCTGAACAAAGCTAAAAACTGGTTGGCTGAAATGGAACCCTGCCCAGGGACAATTTTGTCCAGTGTTTATAAAATAGTCATGGCCTTAGTATGGATTAGCTAGGGTAAAGCTTTGAGCAAAATATTACTTTGGGATGTTGAGGAAACATTCATGTTAGATGAAGGCCTCATGTATTTCTAATCGATAAGGTCATTAAAGCAACTATAAAGAATGAGTGGTTGTCATCTGATCAAGAAATACCTCTTTCAAAGTAGATAAAAAAGATATCTTGATTAATGGAGGAAGACTTAAAACAATTGTATGCATAAATTGCAAGAGTTGCCAGAAGGACTGCACCAATAGATGTTACGGAAAGGTATAAGTATTTAATCTACAAAGTATGATGTAGCTGATAGCCTGTCACTTCCCTTACTAGGTCTAATAAGATATGGATACAGAATGTGGCACTGATGCCAAGCAAATGAATTAGTAGAGAAAACTCTCTTAAAGAAATTAAAATGGTGATTTTTTTTCATTCCCAATATGCAGACCTTCTGTGCAATTCTGAATTTGAGGGATTTAAATCAGTTTCTAAGAACCTTTTGGATGGAGTCAAGACACAGATCCAAAGAGTGAATCAAAGGGGTGGTTTAACTTTTAGTATGTAAGAATGGCCAATTCTAAATGTTCAATTGATCTTCATTATTTATTTTTTATAGCTTGTTTAATTATTTGCCTTTTTGCTTCTGACTCTTTCCAGCGTAAGGCTACATATTTGTTATTGCTAATTTGTGTTTCTCATATTTCTATTCAGGCCCTCTCCTATCCATATTCAAGGCTCTTATTCAAATCCATGCATGGTACCTAGAGTAATTTGGACCAAAGCAATCAGATTGCTGAGATTGCAAATTGGAAAGCTAAATAACTCAACTGAAATCACAAATAATAAAAATGAAAAGAATTGCAAATTGTCTTAGAATATCACTCTCTACATTATACTAAGTTAACTCAAAGGTGAACAATCCCTTTAAAGAGATACTGACACCAGAACATAACCCTTTTTTATATCTATCATAACATTATCTTTGAATGCTATTTATAATTTTGATACAAAAGTATTTGCCTTATGCTTTTACATTACCTTTCTTACCCCCATGTTTCTCTATGAGGGGCTGCCATATTTGTACAGCAGTAGTCCATTACTACCCTTAACTGACAGGTAGTGATGGGCAAATCTATTCGCCAGGCACGAATTCGCTGCGAATTTGCGCGATTCGCCCGCAGTGAATAAATTCGCAAAACGCCCGTGAAAATTCGTCCGAAAAAATTTGCCGGCGTCGAAAAAAAACAGCGCCGGCGTCAAAAACGGCGCCGTTTCATCACTACTGACAGGTTAAGAAGGGACAGTCAGGTTGGCAAAACAGTCACGTTTAGGAACTTCAAGTAGCAATTACTTACAGAAGCAGAACTATCAGCTAAAATCGGTCAACATGACCCATAGGTAACTTTTAATGTAGATTAATATTTTGAAAAGTAAACTTGTTGTGTCACTATCACTTTAACAAGAAAGGCTCTGACATTTTGGCTACACTCACCTCCCCAGATAAGAGCTTTCTCTTCTGTTTGCCAGACTGAGGCTACAAGGTATCCAAATATATCTAAATAATGATATGATCAAGGCAAGTTCAGCAAGGAAAGTAATCTCCAATAAAATTATAGTCCTGAGTACCTTGCAGCTGCATGAGGGAATAATCAATTTTAAATTGACAGTTCTTGTTCCAACTCAGACACTAAAATTTCTTGGGGCAGACTTGGAAACTCTTTGATATTTATCTCCTACAAAATTAAGCCATATTGTAGAGAGTCAGGAACATGTACTGTATGCTGAATCCCCTTTACAACATGAAGAACTTGTCAGTAGGTTTAAGGCAATTAACTGCTACAATGAAGACTGGAAATATGTGTATATTGAGTCTCGCCACACCCAGGTGAATAAGTGTTGAAAGCTAGGGATGTAGCGAACGTCGGAAAAAAAGTTCGCGAACATATTCGCGAACTTGCGTCAAAAATGCGAACGGTTCGCGAACGTCGCGAACCCCATAGACTTCAATGGGAAGGCGAATTTTAAAAGCTAGAAAAGACATTTCTGGCCAGAAAAATGATTTTAAAGTTGTTTAAAGGGTGCAACGACCTGGACAGTGCCATGCCAGAGGGGGATCAAGGGCAAAAATGTTTCTAAAAAATCCATTGTTGACACAGCGCTGCGTTTTGTGCTGTAAAGGGCAGAAATCACACTACATTTCTAAACCTGTGTAATAAAATGCTTTAAAACGTCCGGCGTCTACATGCCAATCAAGTCGTGTAAAGGTTACAGCCTGTTCACACGCAAAGACGAAACGCGGTGCTTACTGCAACGCAAAAAGACGCAAAGAGCTTTAATGAATGATACCGTCAAGTGAGCAAATAATAGTTTTTAATTACTAGTTGCTTGTCACCTCCAGGATGTTCGTCCTGTTGGTGGCAATATTTCTGTAGTGGTGTGTTTAGCAGTCACCGTGCTTGTGCGCACGTGCAGAGGTAATTCAATGTACAGTGAAGTGAACCAAAAAACACTGATTCTGCAGTGTGGGCCCAGTTTTGGTCTACTTTATTGATCACCTGCGGTGACCATAAAAGATGCGATTTTGCCACTGTTGCAGAACCCTGAAAAATTAGGCATGTGTACTTTCCTGAAAAATTATGTTTTTTTTGTCGCAGCCACTGAACCAGAAGTCCAGAAACAATATGCCATATAAATGCTGAAAATATTAATTTTTTTTTGTCGCAGCCACTGCAGCACAGAGGCCAGAAAAAATATGCCATATAAATGCAAACAATATTAATTTTTTTTGTTGCAGCCACTGCAGCACAGAGGCCAGAAAAAATATGCCATATAAATGCAAACAATATTAATTTTTTTTGGTCGCAGCCACTGCAGCACAGAGGCCAGGAAAAATATGCCATATAAATGCTAACAATATAAATTTTTTTTGTCGCAGACACTGAAGCACAGAGGCCAGAAAAAATATGCCATATAAATGCTGAAAATATTCAATTTTTTTGGTCGCAGCCACTGAAGCACAGAGGCCATAAAAAATATGCCATATAAATGCTGAAAATATTCTGTTTTTTTTGTCGCAGCCACTGAAGCACAGAGGCCAGAAAAAATATGCCATATAAATGCTGAAAATATTCATTTTTTTGTCACAGCCACTGAAGCACAGAGGCCAGAAAAAATATGCCATATAAATGCTGAAAATATTCATTTTTTTGTCACAGCCACTGAAGCACAGAGGCCATAAAAAATATGCCATATAAATGCAGAAAATATTCTGTTTTTTTTGGTCGCAGCCACTGAAGCACAGAGGCCAGAAAAAATATGCCATATAAATGCTGAAAATATTCATTTTTTTGTCACAGCCACTGAAGCACAGAGGCCAGAAAAAATATGCCATATAAATGCTGAAAATATTCATTTTTTTGTCACAGCCACTGAAGCACAGAGGCCAGAAAAAATATGCCATATAAATGCAGAAAATATTCTGTTTTTTTTGGTCGCAGCCACTGAAGCACAGAGGCCAGAAAAAATATGCCATATAAATGCTGAAAATATTCATTTTTTTGTCACAGCCACTGAAGCACAGAGGCCAGAAAAAATATGCCATATAAATGCAGAAAATATTCTGTTTTTTTTGGTCGCAGCCACTGAAGCACAGAGGCCATAAAAAATATGCCATATAAATGCTGAAAATATTCATTTTTTTGTCACAGCCACTGAAGCACAGAGGCCATAAAAAATATGCCATATAAATGCTGAAAATATTCTGGTTTTTTTGGTCGCAGCCACTGAAGCACAGAGGCCAGAAAAAATATGCCATATAAATGCTGAAAATATTCATTTTTTTGTCACAGCCACTGAAGCACAGAGGCCAGAAAAAATATGCCATATAAATGCAGAAAATATTCTGTTTTTTTTGGTCGCAGCCACTGAAGCACAGAGGCCATAAAAAATATGCCATATAAATGCTGAAAATATTCAATTTTTTTGTCACAGCCACTGAAGCACAGAGGCCAGAAAAACTCAGGATTTACCTGGATTCAAATTAAACCAGTAGGGTTTGCACCCTAGTTTGTAACGGTGGTGGAGGGAGGAGGACGCTAAAGGACAGCTGTATGTGGAGTCATGAGGCGTGCAGAGAAGGACAGCTGCATGGGGAGTCAGAATCAGAAACTCAGCACAAGTCTTCCGGCGTGCAGTAACCCTCCGAGATCCACCCCTCATTCATTTTAATAAAGGTCAGGTAATCCACACTTTTGTGACCTAGGCGAGTTCTCTTCTCAGTTACAATCCCTCCTGCTGCACTGAAGGTCCTTTCTGAGAGGACACTTGAGGCGGGGCAAGACAAGAGGTTCATGGCAAATTGTGACAGCTCTGGCCACAGATCAAGCCTGCGCACCCAGTAGTCCAGGGGTTCATCGCTCCTCAGAGTGTCGATATCTGCAGTTAATGCCAGGTAGTCTGCTACCTGCCGGTCGAGGCGTTCTTTGAGGGTGGATCCCGAACGGTTCTGCCGCTGCCTTGGACTGAAAAACATTTGCATGTCTGACGTTACAGAGTGGCCAAAGTGCTTTGTCCTTGCAGGTGCGCTCGTGGCAGGATTACTGGCACCTCTGCCCCTGGAATGTTGATGAGTTCCTGAAGTGACATCACCCTTAAAAGCATTGTACAACATGTTTTGCAGGCTGGTTTCTAAATGCAGCATCCTTTCAGACTTGTGGTATGTTGGTAACATTTCTGCCACTTTATGCTTGTACCGAGGGTCTAGTAGAGTCGCGACCCAGTACAGGTCCTTCTCCTTAAGCCTCTTGATACGGGGGTCCTTCAACAGGCATGACAGCATGAAAGACCCCATTCTCACAAGGTTGGATGCAGAGGTATCCATCTCCGCTTCCTCGTTATCAAGGACTGCATCATCCACGGTCTCCTCCCCCCAGCCACGTACAAGACCAGGGGTCCCCAAAAGGTCACCACTAGCCCCCTGGGAAGCCTGCTCCTGTTGGTCCTCCTCCTCCACAAAGCCACCTTCCTCCTCTGACTCCACTTCTGACACCTCTCCCTGCGTTGCAGCAGGTGCCTGGGTTCGTTCTGGTGATTCCGACCAGAAATCGTGCGCTTCCTGCTCCTCGTCACGCTGGTCTACAGCCTCATCTGTCACTCGTCGCACGGCACGCTCCAGGAAGAAAGCGAAGGGTATTAGGTCGCTGATGGTGCCTTCGGTGCGACTGACCATATTTGTAACCTCTTCAAAAGGGCGCATGAGCCTGCAGGCATCGCGCATAAGCACCCAGTAACGGGGTAAAAAAATCCCCAGCTCTGCAGATCCAGTCCTACCACCCAGTTCAAACAGGTATTCGTTGACGGCTCTTTGTTGTTGCAGCAGACGTTCCAACATGAGGAGCGTTGAATTCCAGCGAGTCTGGCTGTCGCAAATCAAACGCCTGACTGGCATTTTGTACCGCTGCTGAATGTCAGCAAGGCGTGCCATGGCTGTGTAGGACCGTCTGAAATGGGCCGACACCTTCCTGGACTGCCTGAGAACGTCCTGGAATCCTGGGTACTTTGAGACAAAACGTTGTACTATTAAATTCAGAACATGTGCCATGCAGGGCACATGTGTTAAATTGCCCAGTCTCAGTGCTGCCAACAGATTGCTTCCATTGTCACACACCACTTTTCCGATCTTCAGTTGGTGTGGGGTCAGCCACCGATCGGCCTGTGACTGCAGAGATGACAGGAGTACAGATCCGGTATGGTTTTTGCTTTCCAGGCACGTCATCCCCAAGACAGCATGACAACGGCGTACCTGGCACGTCGAATAGCCTAGGGGGAGCTGGGGGTGCACAGGTGTGGAGGAGGAGGACCCAGCAGCAGAGGACGAAGAAGAGGAAGAAGACGAGGTAGAGAGCGAAGGAGGAGTAGAGGTGGTGGCAGAACCGCGTGCAATCCGTGGCGGTGACACCAACTCCACTGTCGTTGTTGAGCTACACATTCCCTGCTTCCCAGCCATTACCAAGTTCACCCAGTGGGCAGTGTAGGTGACATACCTGCCCTGACCATGCTTGGAGGACCATGCGTCAGTAGTCATATGGACCTTTGGCCCAACATTTTCAAACACAGCTAGATGGTTGTTGTTTGAAAATGAAGAACACACTGAGCAAATAATGCCTGCAAGTGCACTACTATTGGTGCACTACTATGAAGAACAGCAACAGCACTGTACACGTTAAAGAACAGTAAGATAAGTAAAAGAAAAAAAAAATATATGTATATTAAAAAAAATATTTTTCTCGGGTTGGTGCTGCTGAACTACTAGGAGCAGCACAGTAGCACACCAGTCCCACTCCCCAACACTGCTAGACTAATAGCACTGGGCTTATAGTAGCAACTAGCAAAGTAAAAAAACAAAAAAGAAAATAAAAGCAGTCCTTACAAGGACTATTGGGTTATTACAGCAGTCAGCAGATGAGATCAGAAGAGATCAGTGCCCACAGCAGGCAGCTACATACAGAGCACTGCAGTAGAAGGTAGATTACTAGCCAGCAAAGCTACCCTAAAATGTCCCTCAAATCCCTGCAGACTTCTATCCCTCCAATACAGAGCAGTATCAAGTAGATTACTAGCCAGCAAACTTACTATCAACTGTCCCTCAAAGAAATCAGTGAAATCAGTAACAGCTCTCTCCCTACACTAGCTCTTGCAAGCACACACAGGCAGAATGAAAAAACGCTGCAGGGCTTCAGTTTATATATGGAAGGGGAGTGGTCCAGGGGGTGTGGGGGTGGTCCAGGAGGGAGAGCTTCCTGATTGGCTGCCATGTATCTGCTGGTCTGGGGTGAGAGGTCAAAAAAAAGCGCCAGGTAAGGCGAACCCAAAATGGCGAACGTCGCGTGACGTTCGCGAACATTCGGCGAGCGCGAACAGCCGATGTTCGCGCGAACAAGTTCGCCGGCGAACAGTCCGCGACATCCCTATTGAAAGCCTTTCAGATTATTGTGCAAAGGTTTGGTTATCCTGCATCTTTGGAGAAGTTCCCTCCAACTTTTTATTCAGTCCAATTATATCTTCACGCGCGTGCCTCCATCCGACTTGTCGCGTGCGTTTTGTCAGCGGGTGTCGATCTGATAAAAAACGCTCCTGGAGTTCTACCCTAAGAGTTTGTGAAATCCAGGCATTATTAGCAACCACTTAACATTTTATTTTTCTTTATGACAAGCTGATTTTAATGTTAAAAAGCAGTTTTGATCTGAAAGGAAGGAATTACATCAATACCAGAATTCTATCGCTCACAATCATAGAAACAGAAATGGCATATGTTTTATGTGGTTAGGTGCATCTAAGTATATTGGAGTAAAGGATGTCTGAAAAGTATATGAGTAAAGGATGTCTGAAAAGTAGAAAATCTTCTGATTATCCCTGCTGGGCTAAAAGCAAGCTCCCAAGCAGCTTATTATGGGAATTAAAACTAGTGCGCAAAGACTACAGGGCTCATTTACATCCACAAGTGCAGTTGTGGATCCCACAATTCTCCTGGTCATTTCCACTTTTATTAAAGGCATTTATGTCAAAATTTGCTTCTTGCACTTCTGTATAGTTGTGTTTGATGCCACTCAGTATTTCCTGCCTTCAGTTTCGAAATTGAGAGCTGCCTCACATATTGACTAAGGGAAATCCTGTAACTACAGCTACTTTCTGACGAGGTAGTATCTCCAGAGTTCCCTGTGCACCCAGCATCAATAAGCAAAGCAGACTTATGCCTAAAGATTTAGGTGCAGACATCACTTGCACACTAAACACCAGAAAGAACATTAGGTGGATTACTCCGTAATTGCTATTGCACCAGGCGCAGTGTAATTGCATTGCCGCTATTGACCACAATGACACTGGAATTCGGGGGGGGGGACGCTGCATTGCAGGGGAAAAACATGGTAATTATGTTGGCTATGAAATAGCCAACATACTGTTCTTCGAGTTCAGCTCGTTCTTCTTCTTATTATTATTATTGGCGAACCCCATTTTCTAAACGCTACTCCTCCTACAGTTTTAGGGGTGCAAGCGCCAAACTTTCCACACTTATTCCTCTTATAGCAAAGTACGTTGCTTGTGCTTTAATAAGCGATCCCACCCACCCCGCCCCTGTGGCGACCCCCCGACGACCCCTTTTTTCCCATTGACTTTGACAGGGAAAAATTTCAAATCGCTGCCACTCGTACAGTTTTGAAGATACAGTCCCCAAACTCGGACCACATATTGTTGATGTCACCCCGAATAAAAATAAGTATTTTGGGGGGGCACCCCAAAGTGGGCGGAGCTACCAACGCCCAATGAAAATTTAGCAATTTTCTATACGCTACTCCTCCCAGAGGTTTAGGAGTACAATTATGATACTTTGCACACTTGTTCGGCTCATACCCGAATAGGTTGCTTGTGCTTTGTTAAGCGATCCCACCCTCCGTGCCCCTGTGGCGACCCCCCGACGACCCCATTTTTCCCCATAGACTTTCATTGGAAAACTTGAAACTTTTGCCACTTGTACAGCTTTGAAGTTACACTCACCAAACTTGGGTCATTTAGTCATGGGGTGAAGCTGAAAAATTCTGTCCTATTTTGGGGACCCACCCCGCCCCTGTGGCGACCCCCCGACGACCCCTTTTTTCCCATTGAGATTGACAGGGAAAAATTTCAAATCGCTGCCACTTGTACAGTTTTGAAGATACAGTCCCCAAACTCGGACCACATATAGTTGATGTCACCCCGAATAAAAATAAGTATTTTGGGGGGGCACCCCAAAGTGGGCGGAGCTACCAACGCCCAATGAAAATTGAGCAATTTTCTAAACGCTACTCCTCCCAGAGTTTTAGGAGTACAATTATGAAACTTTGCACACTTGTTCGACTCATACTCGAATAGGTTGCTTGTGCTTTGTTAAGCGATCCCAACCTCCGTGCCCCTGTGGCGACCCCCCGACGACCCCTTTTTTCCCCATAGACTTTCATTGGAAAACTTGAAACTTTTGCCACTTGTACAGCTTTGAAGTTACACTCACCAAACTTGGCTCATTTAGTCATGGGGTGAAACTGAAAAATTCTGTCCTATTTTGGGGACCCAAAAAAGTAGGCGGAGCCGCAAACAACCAATCAGATTTTCCCTATTGACTTCAATGAGAAAATGTAAACAGCTGTAATTCTCACAGTATTAAAGCTAGAGCTCTCCCAAACTTGGCACCGTGGGTCACTGGGTGACTCGGCTAAAATTTACCTAAAGTGGGCGGAGTCTACAACAGCCAATCAAATTTCAGCCATTCAAATAAATAGGAAAATGTTAAACTGCTGCCGCTCTTAGACGGTTAATGGCAGGGTCCTCAAACTTGGCACAGTTGGTCACTGGGGGACTGGGATTAAAATTAAGAAAAGTGGGTGGAGCCAAAACCAACCAATCAGATTTCTTTGATTGATTTTAATGAGAACAATTAAGAAGGCTGCCATTCTCTCAGTATTGATGTCAGGGACCTTGAATATCACAAATGTGGTCGCTGGGGGTTTCCACTTCAAGTTTAGAAAAAGTGGGCGGAGCCACCAACAACCAATCGAATTTCATTCATTGATTTTCAATAGAAAAAAATAAAAATGCTGCCATTTTTACACAATAAATGACAGCATTCCCAAACTTTGGAATGTTAGTCACTGAGTGACTGTGGTTCACAATTAGGAAAAAAAAGGGGCGGGGCAACAACAGCCAATCAGATTTCAGCCATTGACCTTAAAGAAAAATGATAAACTGCTGCTATTATCACAGTTTAAATGCTAGGTGTACCAAACTTGACTCAATTACTCACTGGGTGACTGCGGTCAAAATTTAGGAAAAGTGGGTTGAGCCAAAAACAGCCAATCAGTTTTCACCTCTTGACTTTAATGTAAAATTTTGTATTACCGCCGTTCTCACAGTTTTAAAACCGGAGGCCCCAAACTTGGCACTGACCATGACTAGGTAACTGGGGTTAAAATTCAGAAAACTGGGCGGAGCTTAAGACAGCCAATCACATTTTACCAAACGCTATTCAATGGGAATATTTAAATTCCTGTCAATCTTACACTGTTAATGTAAGAGTGCTCAAACTTGGTCCATTTGGTGAAGGGGTGACTGGGATGCAAAGTTTTAAAAGTGGGCGGAGCCAAAAATAGCCAGTTTGTTTGAATGGATTTCAATGGTAAAATTGGATTGGCTTTAAATTTCACCGTTTTAATCCGGATTCTACCGACTTTGTGTACTCTCTAGGCACCGGGGGCGACTGGGCAAGACACCTATAGCGTTTCATAGCCAACATCCCGTGGTTTCTTCAGAAACTACACCCTCTAGTTACACTTGAAATTGTACTTTGTTGACTTCACTTGCAGACTTAAATGAGCCCTCATAAAACCAGTAGCATACCGCAATAAGGTGAATCTGTGATTTATTATAGCCCATACATATATTGCAAAAATTATTTGATTAGAAGTTATTGAAACTATGATATAGCGCAGTCCCATTGGTCAGATTTTGGGCTGAATTAATGGCAGATTGAGGATCGGTACTTTTGAAAACGGTGTTAAAAGTATTGCAGATTTTTTTTGGTGAAGTGGGACTTGTGGGCAAAGGATCACTTTGAAAATAATTCTGTTGTCAACTTAAACAAACTTTGTATTAATAATTATACAACAGGTTTAAAGAATGGAAGGAAAAAAGATCACAAGATGTACAGACACTGTATTAGTAGTCCTGACATATTTCTGATGTATTTCTGCCCCCAAAAAATTACAATCCACATAAAATGTAATTATGTATTATGTATTTCTGGCACAATATGTATTCTGTTTTCATATTTTTCTATTTAGAACTGGCTTGTGATTTTCTTTTTCATTTATACTGGCAATATAAGCACAATATTAGTCAGTTTTGAGCTTTCATTTTCAGAATGTTTGACCTCGTCTGATTTTAGTTGGCATGTATTATGACTTTTTTTTATGTGTTAGTATAGCCATTCTGTAATAATAACCAAACACAACAGGAAAGACATATCTTTTCCATACAGAAGCCATACATGGCTTAATGCCAGTTTTCTCTCTAGTCAACCAATTAATTCAGCCATCCCTCATTAGTCTATCTCTAGATGAGGACTGCTGTGGCCTGTTGATATGTGGATTTTTTATACATAGTCGTTAACGACTTGGTAATCACTGGACAAAAGGGATGCAGAGCAGATCATTAACCAGACAATGGAGTGTGATAATCATTATTAGGCAGCAGTGCCATAGTAGATTGTTCATATCCGAAGGTTTCTATTTGAAAAGTTTGACAGTATTATAGAACTTATATAAAACATGCACCGTATTTGCTGATTTTTGTTTATCTGCTCGTAATAATCTATGAGTTTATTGCATGGTGACATGCAGTCAAGATCACTTAATGCAAGGTTGTCCAACATGAGATCTGGATGTGGACCTTCAAATGAAATTTATGGCCCCCAGTCTCCATAGGATTATGAATCATAAAACTATGGCAAAACAGTAGGAATGATCTTAATCAAAATTCAGACACAAGCAGATTACTACTATAAGAATATCCATGTCACCTAAAATGAACATATTTATGTTTTGCACGCTTTTCTTTCTTTTTCAAGAATCATTATCAAGTTTTGCGCTACCACATATTTCTCATTTGTAAGAACCTGGAAATGTTTGTTCTTTGTTCATGTTTATTGCTATGCAGCACTGGGGACATAAGAGGGTGCCATCTATAGCAGGCCAGATAGTATCCTATGCATTAGGGATGATGCAGCCATGTGCAGCAGAGCTGGCAACTATTCATCTTATTAAAAACTTGAAAAGGTTAATAATGACAACCGATTGAAAAGTTGGTTATAATTGCCCATTCTATAACATATTAAAAGTGAACTTAAAGGTGAACCACCCCTTTAAACGGGTGGTTCACCTTTAAAGATTGTATGTGCAAAATAAAACATGTTTCTAATATAGTTAGTTTGCCAAATATGTAATCTATAAAGGCTGGATTGATTGGATGTCTAACATAATAGCCACAAAACTACTTCCTACTTTGAAGCTCACCAGGGAGCAAATTTACTAAAGGGCGAAGTGACTAACGATGGTGGAAATTCGCCAGCGTGACGTCATTTCGGTACTTTGCTGATTTACTAGCGGTCGCTGGCGTAACTTTGCTAGCGAAGGAGATAAGACTGTAGCGGTACTTCGCTCCCTAATGCCTGGCGAATTTGAGCTCTGGCGAATGGATGTAACTACGCAAATTCACTAAGATGTGGATTTTACTGAACATCACCTCTTGCGCCAGAATTGCTTTTGCTACCTCAGACCAGGTGAAGTGCAATAGAATAGATCGGACTTCCTTAAAATTTAGTTGAAAATTAGGCACCGCTAGTGCAACTTCGCTTTGTTTGGCACAGTAACGCAACATCGCCAGCGTTCAGCGCGCTGGACGCAACTTCGGATTTTAGTGAATTAGCATTGTCCTGGCGAATCTACGCCAGGCGAAGTGTTGTCCGGTGAGCGAAGCCATCGCTGGTGAATTTTCGGAGGTTAGTAAATTTACCCCTTGGTTTCCACTGTTTTATTTTGCACATACAATCTATTTACCCAGTTTTTATTTGTACACTGAACTGTTCCTTTAATAAAAATAGGTCTTTTGTACATTTTTTTTATCTGTGTATATAGTCACAAATACTTGTAGCCTGAGAGATATTCATTCTGTGTACCAGGGGTATTTTTGTATACAGATAGTATTTGGGACAAATCCCAATATTGCACTTGCTCATACCACAAAAAAACCTAAGAATATTTTAACATAGTAACCTTAATATAGGGAGATTAAAATCTGGGCACTGAGAGAGAGGCTTCAATTTTTTTTTTTTTTGCCTTCCTCTGGATCAACTAGCAGTTAACTAGCAGTTAGGCAAGTTAAAATAGTGTTATGAGGTTGAACTTGATGTACCTAACAAAATATATATATATATATATATATATATATATATATATATATATATATATATATATATATATATATATATATATATATATATATATACACCCTTGGTATGAGCTGCCCCCTCACCCTCATCAATTCACCACTTTGGGCCAGTCACACTGTATCCAAAGAATCTAGAACCTAGTCTTAACAAGGAAGTGTTTTGAATATTTGACACTATAGATTATATACAGACACTGGAAGGTAGCTGGCATTTATAGAGTAAACAAGGAGTTTCCCATTTTAGACATTAAAGGTGGCCATAAACGTAAGATTCTTCAAGCAATTTTCGTGCAATTCAACAAATCGGACAAATTATCGTGAGGTTAGTAGAGCACCGAATGATCATTTTATCCAACATCGAGCAGAAAACCGATTGGTCAGGTTATTAGGGCCAAGCAGGCAGCTACCCATAATTTCCTAGCTTCAAGACGATAATGGTCGTTTTTATTGATGGACAAATCGTTCATAAAAACGATATTTTCAGGTCCTATGATAATGAAAAGATCTTTAAAAAATATTAACATCTATGGCCACCTTCACTTTCAAAACATATTTGCAATACTGAGCTAACATATCATGTTATTGCCAAAGCTCACACAAAAGGAGAGCAGAACTCAAAATACTCAAAATGCATTCTCCTTTTGTGAACAGCCATTTCACCCTGTGATAATTATACAGTGTTGGTAATTTGCTTACCAGAACCTTATTATTAAGCAAGATTCTAAGACAAGGTTTCTCTGAATAACTGAATTTATTGGACAAAAATTTGAATTTTGGGAAGCTTGTCCCAATATTGCACTTAGCAAGTATGACATGGAGAGCTTCAAATGCCACACCTTGTCCAAGATTATATGCCTTTTTTTGGAATTTCCATAAATAGCATAAACCTTTCTGCACCAGGGCAGAGACATATAGTCAGAGACACATATTTCCCAAGTTAACATGGTTTTCTGGGTGCAATGGAGCAAGCATTGTGGTCTATATCTGCCAACTCCAGACTGGGTGTACGTGCTGTATGTTGCTACAGTCCTGTCTTATATTTCAATTTATGATAACGCTTTTGACCTCTGGCAGCAGGGTCCAGACAATATATGAGCACAGGCTTATATTATCTTTCTAGAACACCATTAACTTTCTCCTGCCCACCTGGCTTAGATTTGCTGTTTTGTTT
This sequence comes from Xenopus laevis, assembly GCF_017654675.1. Taxonomy (NCBI): domain Eukaryota; kingdom Metazoa; phylum Chordata; class Amphibia; order Anura; family Pipidae; genus Xenopus; species Xenopus laevis. The sequence continues at coordinate 75,466,704 of NC_054373.1, read as the reverse complement.
AGTACTGGGGGCTCAGATATCTTTTTATATTGTATCCCTTTGTACAAGCAGAACCCGTCAACAGTAGGGTGTTCTCCATCATCAGGAAGCACTCCTAGGCATTTGTTTTGACTACTTCACAGCAATCATTATGTAAAAATGGTGGGACATTGTTATGTGTTGGGTAGCCGAGGATGAGTAGAGTATAACAGTGCTTTATTAGCAGGCTCTCAAGCAGACATTACACAACAGTAAGCTTTTACTTTCACTTTAAAGCTAGCATGAAGTATGCACAGTATGTCTGAACACAGTGACATCTACAGGCCATTTGTATAAACACCACATATTCCCCCCTATAGTAGGAAAGCATTTGGGCAAATGTAATAAGCAACAACAATTCATCTTAAAGCAATAATGTACATTATTCACATCACATAGTCCTGGGTCCATGCAGGTAGTTTTCTTATTATCTCAGTACGCCTTGTAGGTTCACTTTCTTCAGGCCTATTGCAGTTGACATCAGGAGTAGGAAAATGTCCTTCATGAAATGGAGCTTCTCCAAAGTCATTTCTAACAGGAGCAAGACGACTTGCATTCCATATGTGTCCATCAGACAGTTCATTTGTGTATGGTCCTCGCTGGCGTCTCACTTCAAGTGGTGTAGTAAATTTAGATTGTCCTTGTTTCTTTATTCCTGATTTCTTAATTCTGACTAAACCAGGCTGAAAGTGCACTTCTCTTGCACCACGTTTTCTGTCAGTATAAGCCTTGCATTTGGCTTGTTGACGTTTCACATGTCAGCAGTAGATGATTTTGTAGGCACAGTATTTTGTGGAAGTTTGATGTCTGCAACATGTAACTTGGGGCGCATCTGTCTGCCATGTAATAATTCAGCAGGAGATGATTGGGTTGTTGCATGGCGCGTTGCTCTGTAGTTATGTAGGAACTCTGTTGTAAATACATTCCAAGATTTCCCTGTTAGATTTGCTGTCTGTAGTGCTTCTTTCAGACTTCTGTTGAATCGCTCGATTTCTTGTGGGTAAAAGGTATGGTAGGCTCACCAGGGTTTGGAAGAAAAGGTGCAGGCTGCTGCAAAGGTAGAAGATCCCATCCTCATTGCCATTTGTTATGTTTTGGGTAGCTGAGGATGAGTAGAGTATAACAATGCTTTATTATCAGGCTCTCAAGCAGCCATTACACAACAGTAAGCTTTTACTTTCACTTTTAAGATACCAGGAAGTATGCACAGTATGTCTGAACACAGTGACATCTACAGGCCATTTGTATAAACACCACAGACATAGTGACTTATCAATGGTTTCTGCAGCAAAGGAGGACAGAAAATAAGTAAATAAGTAAAGGAAGTCCCAGGTTAGTAGGAGATTCTGTAGGTTTGGTTTGTAGGGAAATCATTGTCACCAGTGGCGATAAAAAAATTGGCTTTTGGAAAATGCTTGGATTGGGTCAATATTGCAACATTCACACAGTAACAACTGACAGACATAGCGGAATTGGTAAAGAATATTATGACTTTTTGATGTATGGTACTACACTTAAAGCATTTAAAACAACATTTATTACCCAATACAAAATAAGTGAAAAAATTGTTGATTGGATACCTGCTATAATGAATTTTCTATAGTATGCTAGCAGCAACTGCAAGGGTAATGGTCAATTGCCAAGGGAGAAATGACTCTGATCCCTAAAACAAGAACAAATACACACTTGATGGCAAAGTCATAACAAGGTGCGCTCACTGACACCAGAAAAAGAGAGGAATCGTCCATAGCATGGATGAGTGCCAGAAGTATAGAATATGAATATGAAGTTCAGAGTGGCAGAATCAGGAAAAGTTCTGCAAGTAATTTTTAAGACTTGCTGAATGTTTCCTAATTCAGCCAAGAGAGTTTTCAGCAGCATCATGATGACAATGTATCATAGAAAAATAATTTAACATTTTATATGGAAAAAACATTATGGATGCATCAATGAAAATTACCATTTTTTATCCAGTTGTAGATGAAATATACCACACCTATCACATGATTTTCAGATGGGTTCTGACTCTAAGGGGGTTTATTTACTAAACCCTGAATGTATGTATGTATGTATATGTAGGGGAGAAGAGAAATCCTTCCCCTGCTTTTCTGTCTGTGACATCATTCAGCCCAGTAACAGGCTGGAGAGCGACCTGATTGGCTGGAGACCGCAGTGTATCCTGGGAGGAGAGGGTGTGCCAGACTGCAAAGTGTGTGTTTATTATTTCCTAGGGGATTTCTCTGAGGTAAGTTCCTCAGTGCTCCCTAGGTGGAGGCACTGCGCTGTGATTCCCAGTTCCCAGTACTTTTCGACTTGCAAAAGAGACTCAGGGCCCCTGAATTGCCAAGGAAGCTATTATTTAAAGGGACAGTAACCAAATTAGCGTTACATTTTGTAGGCACTGCTGAGATGTCGACTGGGAAGCTGGGGATGTTTGATGAAAATATGTCTGCCTTTGACAGGCCACAAAGTGTTCGCCAATGGTGTGCTGCATTGGGACTTAACCCCCGAAAGGTTGCCGCTGTTGGGCCCATGGTGCCCAGAGTGAAGGAAGAATTTATTTATCAAGTTCTGGATGGGGAACAGATTTTTTACCGCCCAAGGGTGGCTGCGTCACGGCGGGATTCTGCCGGGGTCCTGTTGAATGTCCTTATAGACAGCCCCAGAGAGATAGATCGTGACCGTGTTCCCCCTGATATTGATGCTGAAAGTGAAGGGCCCTGGAAGATTGTTCTGCCTGATATGTCTGATGATGCAGATGAGTTAAATTCGCAGGGTGATGCCCTTACTACTCAGTATGCAGTGAAGGCACAGGAAAGTGTGCTGCGGGGCAAGACGTTGTTTGATTCGCCAGCTGAAAAGAGTCACATAAAGAGATGTCCATCCTGTGAGAGCGTGGTCTCCAAGGGGAGTCGCCATAGTTCTGGTGGCCGGCTGGATACCCCAGAGATTGTGAGCGCGCTGGGACAACTTACTGACCAACTGACACAGCTAGCCTGGAATGGAAATTTTAAGAGACTTAAAGTGTTTTCAGGTACCAATCCTGTACCCTCAGGTGAAGAGTCCTTTGAGAGTTGGAGAGACTCCACTGTTGTGTCCGTGAGAGATTGGACTGGGCCCGAGACTACTATGAGAAGGAAGATCCTTGAGAGTCTTCGCAGCCCTGCCGTGGATGTTGTTAAGTCCTATATGGTTAGTCACCCCGATGCTTCTTCAGGTGATCTGATTGAAGTCCTGGAGGTGACGTTTGGCCCTGTAGAGAGTGCTACAGAGATGCTCTACCGCTTCCACTCTACTGTCCAGAAAGAGAAGGAAGATTTGTCTGCTTATCTTGTGCGGCTAAAACAAGGCCTGAGACTGCTAGTGAGCCGCGGTGCAATTACAGACGATGAAATGGATTCTATGAGAATTCGCCAATTGAAAAGAGGGACCCTGAATAGTGACCCTGTTGCCATGACAATTAGAGCACACTACCAGGATAAGCTACCCCCTGGGTATGTTGCTCTGCTGGAGAGGGTTCGGCGAGAGGAGGCTGATGCCTACGTGAGGGTCAAACGGAGTTCCACTGCAGGGCATACAGAGAAATCCCCTGCTGAAGCAAAACTGGCAGAAGAGAACAAGAAACTTCGCAAAGAGTTGGAGGACTTAAAAGCTCAATTGTATGAGAGAGCCAAACCCCCATCTGAAACTAAGAGAGTTCCTACGTGTTACCGGTGTGGAAAGCTTGGCCACATCCAGTCAAACTGCCCAGTTCCTGATGAAGGTGAAACCCAATCTACACTGTGTAAAGTACGCCGAAGGCGTAGAAGATTCCATGGGAGATGTTACAAGTGCCAGGTGATGGGTCATCAGGCCCGAAGTTGTAAGACTTACAAAAATTCCACCATACAGAAGTCTTATTATGAGCCTTCTGTCTGTGAGAGTGATTCCCCTGAAGAGGATAGGGTCTTGAGTCGTGAGAAGACTACTGTGGAGAACCCTATTGGCATGAAGGTGGCCCCTGAAACCTTTGATACCCCCGATAGATCTAAAGTACTGGGTCTGGGTAAGCGCAGGTCTCCAGGTAAGGCCAATGTTAGGGTCCCAGGTAACAATAGTGATAAAGACATTTTTGACTGTTTTGCTGTCCAGGCATGCCAGGGCATACGGCAAGTTGCCGATTTGTCCAAGGGGAGAAAGTAGGGGAGAAGAGAAATCCTACCCCTGCTTTTCTGTCTGTGACATCATTCAGCCCAGTAACAGGCTGGAGAGCGACCTGATTGGCTGGAGACCGCAGTGCATCCTGGGAGGAGAGGGTGTGCCAGACTGCAAAGTGTGTGTTTATTATTTCCTAGGGGATTCCTCTGAGGTAAGTTCCTCAGTGCTCCCTAGGTGGAGGCACTGCGCTGTGATTCCCAGTTCCCAGTACTTTTCGACTTGCAAAAGGGACTCAGGGCCCCTGAATTGCCAAGGAAGCTATTATTTAAAGGGACAGTAACCAAATTAGCGTTACATATATTTTTATTTGTATATCGCTCCTTGAGGGAAAAGCACTGTACAGCAAAACAATAAATTAGTAGTGACAAACAAGGGGTCATTGAAGCAAAAAGTTACAGTAGGTGCATTATTAGAAATGCAATTCACATAAATATAAAATATAATTACAATACAGATTATGTGCTCAGTGTCAAGGAAACAAAAGGACTAGAGGACCCTGCCACATAGGGCTTACAGTCTAAATGGTAGGGTAACATACAGACACAATTCGGAGGGGTATTAAGGTGCTGTAGGTTACAGTGTGTGACACTGTTATATAATTGCCAGTTCCCATTTCAGGTGTTATCCAGGTGCTCCCAGAGGTAGTCTTTGAGTTTCGTAAAAACACTGAGGATAATGTAGGGAAGCTACCAAAAACATGGCTGCTGCTTGCACTGCAGTGAGACAGTTTTCAGCCACAGCCTGGCCAATCAGCAAGAAGGATTTGCTTCTGACCTTGTGACCTCTATGAAGGAAGTTTGGAGCCAAAATGAAAGTGAGGCTGAGGTTAACCAGGAAGAAGAGAAGAAGAAAGCATGGTCTCTGCATAGAACTACTGAGAGCCAGCCTGAGATTTTCCCCAATCTGCTGTGAGTGTTCCTGATGATTTGTTTTAGTAGGAAGCTATGGATTTCACCTATAGAACATTTAACCATATAGGGAACTCCGTAGTCAAGAGTGCAGGGAGTTAGTTTACCCTTTCCAGTCAGCCATCATAGTGACTGGAACTAGTGCAGCTGCCTGAGCTATTGCTAGAAAAGTATTCCCTTTAGGATAGATAGGACTTAAGCCCTGTAGTGAGTTGCCAGCGTGTACACCGGATCTGGACTGTGGATTTCCCATCAGCCTCTGTGACACGTGCCTTTCCCTACACCAGCATTTCAAGCTCAGTGTGGATTAAAGCTGCCAGACTGCTTCCTGCATCTGCTCTGCCCCACAGGATCTCTTTCTTCTTTCACTATCACTGGGAGTTGCTGAGACCTTAACTTTACTGCTTAACTGCCTATTGTGTGGTTTATTGTCTGTTACATTGTGTACAGTTTTTCACTGCAACTGCAGTTACCAGGGAGTTATACTGTATGTCCACCAATATCTGGTTTTAGCCCTGGGTGGAGGCACTTAACTTATCCAAACCCCGCAATTCTCCCACATAGTGGATGCTTGGGATCTATACTGTTAGCTCCACAGTGTGGCCCTGGATATTCCTGCCAAGAAAGTGTTACAATTCTCTCCGCAGAGATTCGGGAATGGCATTTCAAATATAAGGAGTCGCAAGAGAGAAGGGTTTGATATGGGAAACAGCAGTAGTAGTGGGGGTTGCTCTGGGAGGAGCGGAGGTTTCGGCTAGGAACATATAGAGAAACAAGAGATGAAATGTAGTTAGGTGCAGAGGAATGAAGGGCTTTGAAGGTTATGAGGAGGAGTTTATGAGTTATTCTTTGTTTTATAGGAAGCCATGATAAGGGCTTCAGCAGGGTGGGGCCTGTACCCTTTTGGATCAGAGGAGGATAATTCTGGCAGCAGTGTTTAATACAGACTGTAGGGGGGGAGAGATGGACATTAGGGAGGCCAGTTAGTAGAAGATTACAGTAATCTAGTCGAGATAGGATGAGAGCATGCATGAGCGTCTTGGCCGTAGCAGGTGAAAGGAAGGGATGGATTTGGCAATATTTTGTAAGAAAAAGTGATAGGTTTTGACAGTGGTCTTAATGTGATCAGAGAAGGAGAGAGAGGAGTCAAAGATTACCCCCAGACAGCGTACTGAGTTGACAGGGTTAATGAGCATGCCATCAATAGAGATAGTAAAAAGGGGAGTAGGACAAGGCTTAGGTGGAAAGATGATTAGTTCAGTTTTTGTTAGCTTGAGTTTGAAGTGGTGCTGGTTCATTTGAGATAGCTAGGAGGCAGTTAGAGATTTGAGCCTCTGTTTCAGCTGTTAATGAATGGGTGGATAAATATACTTGGTATCATCAGCATACAGATGATTATTATTTAATTAATTAAAGCCAAATGATCGGATGAGATCTTCCAAAGACAGAGAGTACAGGGAGAACAATGGTGGACCAAGTACAGAGCCTTATGGCACCCCCACATTAAGTGGAATTGGAGATGAGGTGTTTTTAGCATTGGAGACAGTGAATGATCGGTTAGAGAGGTAAGAAGAAAGCCAAGATGCAGACTGGTTACGGATGCCAAGCAAACACAGACTCTGCATCAGGAGAGAGTGGTAGTGATGGGCGAATTTGCGCCGTTTCGCTTCGCCGAAAAATTCGCGAATTTCGTGCGAAATTCGCGAAACGGCAAAAAATTCACGAAACGGCACCGGCGTCTCGTTTTTGACGCCGGCGCCCGATTTTCCAACGCCGGCGCCCGTTTTTGGCGCCGGCGTCCGTTTTTCGAAAAAAAATTTTTTGACGCCGGCGAATTTTTTGACGCGAATTTTCGCGGGCGATTCGCGAATTTATTCGCTGGCCGCGAAACGCGCAAATTCGCCTCGAATTCGCGCCTGGCGAATAAATTCGCCCATCACTAGAGAGTGGTCAACTGTATCAAATGCAGATAATAGATCAAGGAGGATAAGGATGGAGAAGTAACCTTTGGCTTTGGAAACCCGAAGATTGTTTGTAACTCTGCACAAAGCAGTCTCAGTAGAGGGACCAGGCCGGAAACCAGTTTGCAGAGGGTCCAACAGATCATGGGTATGCAGAGAGAACACAATACGTTCTAGGAGTTTAGAGGCAAGTGGTAGAAGTGAGAAAGGACGATAATTTGACAGACAGGATGGGTCAAGTGTGGCCTTTTTAAGAATTCGCTTTACACAAGTCTGTTTGAAAGGAGAAGGGAAGGTTCCAGAAGATAGAGAAGAATTGAAGATGTGAGTAAGTGGTGGCATAAGCTCTGCAATACAGTGTTTGAGCAGAGAAGAAGGCATAGGGGGCGTGGCTATCTGGCGAACAGGGCAGACGTGCGTGGCAGGCACTCCTGGGGCACACACTGACTTGGCCAACTTGAATGCCCCTTTCAGCCCACCACTAGCTTCCAATTAGTGGAGGAGGTGATCCGCATTAAATCCGGACCGGAACGAAGCCCGTAGCACTCTCCAAACCGGAGATGCGGTTGCGACCTAGTCACCAGGTGAAGCCGGGGACTCGCGTGATCGCGGACCCGCGCCGCGAGTGACCTGGAGCGCGGTTCTCGCCAGAGGCATCGCTGATCACAGCTGAGGACCTAGGAGAACCTCCACAGAGGTATAATAGAGGTGGGTGACCACTGGGACCCCGGGGGTGCCCAATACTCATACCTCCAGCTTCAGCCTTTCCTCTACTCAGCCTGCAACTCAGCCCACGCATTGCAGGCTTATAACATACTTCCCAAGGCCACAGGGACCAGCACTCAAGACCTCTCTGATGCAACACCTGAATATGCCTAACCCCAACAGAGGCCCCAACAATTATTAACCCTTTATGGGCAGTCTATCTCCTCTTATATGGCAATCCGTTCTATACTGGAATCAAGTGGGGACAAGGCCCGGCTGTGCATGGAGTAGAACACACATCAAGTGAGCTCCGTATGCCCTAGACATATCCTGTGATAAATTCGCTATTGAGTGACGAAGACCAGCTCTGAGGGGGAACAGCACCTTTGTCTAACATGGCAGGCAGGAACCAACAGAGTAAGAAGAAGACTGAGATCCCTACTCGCTTAGAGCAATTTGTTCACAAGGCCTCGCCGGCTTCTGACCCCAAAATGGTGCAAGACCCTGCCGCAGAAGACAATACATTGCAAGAAGAGGTCCTGCAGCCGCAGCCCACTCTGCAAGATCTACTGACCGCAGTACAAAACTGCCAACAATCCTGCCAAGCTACCATTATGTCCACAGCGGACAAACTCAAGGCAGAACTATCACTGATTAAACATGACATGCAACGCATTAGAGAACACACCTCAGCAGCAGAGGCCCGGATTTCGGCACTAGAACACTCCTGTCACCCTCTACAGCAATCCACCCAGGATTTACAAAGACAGGTGGAACAATGGCGGCAAAAAGTAGATGACCTGGGAAACCGGGCAAGACGCAGTAATGTTCGCTTGGTCGGAGTGCCAGAGAGGGAGGAAGGGGATCACCCGGAGTCATTTGTGGAAAGAATCCTGAAAGAATGGGCGGGTGCAGACTCCCTAACCCCTGCTTTTGTGTTGGAGCGGGCACACAGAATACCATCTAGGCCACAGATACCCGATGCCCCACCCAGGCCTCTGATAGCACATATCCATAACTGCAAGGACCGGGACAAGCTACTGGCAGTGGCACACGCTAAAGGTCAAATCCAGCTGAATAACTCCAAGGTCTCTATATACCCAGACTTCTCCGCTGAACTCCAAAAGATAAGAGCAAGATTTCTGGATGTAAAGAAAAGGCTTAGGCAGAGAGAAATCCCATACTCCATGATGTACCCTTCCCGACTGCGGATACAGACGACCTCGGGTGTTAAATTTTTCAACAACCCAGCAGAGGCCTGCTCCTGGTTGGATTCATTGGGCCGACAACGTGTGGAGGCTTGAGATCTCCTCTTTCTTCCTCCCTTTTTTTTTTTGGTTTCCAGTTGTTCTATGTAGCCGTCGGTGGCCAGGACAGCATGGTGTGGTAACTATATTCTCCTAATTTTTTACGAATCGCCAATAGGCCTTTAATCTCTGTTAGAGGAAGTCACTTAGTCAAATTGTATTTACTCAGCAACTCCAGAGTAAGGATTGGCGTATGCTGCTGCGGTAGCCTAACTTTGACAAACATCCCTAAGCTGACTTAGTTGCAATTACCTGTGAACTATTATCTCATATACTTTGGTTACGGCCCTAGGACGAGCCCTTGACAATGGGAATAATTACTGTGACCCAATGTTTCAGTCAGGCTACCCGACAATCCTATTATATGGGGAATCTTATTTTGTTTACTGGAACCCTGCTGCTTGTCTTCGCAGCTGTTGCAAGCCATTACTATGCCATTTGGATACCCTGCATGCCCCTCGGACTGTTAAGTCCCATGAAAGTTTGTCAGGGCGGAGCAGCACTTGATGAACATTTCGACACTCATTTATTCAGGGTAACTACTCAATTGTGAGCTAGATCTACTCTGGTTTCATTGTTTTGGTTTTGGGAAAAGTGGCACCTAAGTTGGGGATAGGAGCGACGGGGTGGGAAAGGGTGTTAGGGGTAAGCATTGTTGTGTTCGTTTTGCTTGATAACAGAAACTACAAATTGATGCTGATGTTATGTTTTTTTAAAATGGGTATGTTGTGTGAAACAGATAATATTTATGTTGTCAGTAACCAACCAGTGGCACTCAATCAAGAGCCAACAGGTAAAACAAACCACCAACCACCATGGGGAGTAACGTAAAACTTGTTTCCTGGAATGCTAGGGGACTTAATGATCCTATCAAGAGAAGAATGGCTCTAACCTATATCAAAAAGCTAAATCCAGACATTCTTTTCTTGCAAGAGACTCACCTAACTGGATCTTCTATCCTCTCCCTTGGGTAGGCTGGCACTACCACTCCACATACTCAGTGTACACGGAAGGAGTCTCTATATTAATCAACAAAAAAGTTATATTCTCCTTATTGCATATTAGAGTAGACCCCAAAGGCAGGTTTATTTTTTTGCACTGTAAACTTTTTACAAAGGAGTTTTTGCTAGCCAATATCCCCCCCCCCCATACGGATGACATACTTTTGGAATTTACGAGTTACTGCCTGCAATTCCCCCAATCCACGATCCTAATCGCAGGTGACTTTAACTCCATCCCAGACCCCGCCATAGATAGATGGAGACGGGATGGCTCCGGAGGTACAGGTGTAAATCATAAACTCAATAATTTCCTGCATTCCTTGAATCTACTAGAAATGTGGCGAATATTCCACTCCTCCACGCGGCAGTACTCCTGCTACTCCAAGTCTCATCTTTGCTTGTCTAGAATAGACCTAGTACTAATGTCCAGAGAAATGCTGCCACTCATTCACCGAATTGAATATCTCCCAAGAGGAATCTCGGATCATGCCCCACTAGAGATAGTATGGTCATGGGGAAATTAGACCTCCAGCAGAGGGTGGCGTCTTAATCCAGCGTGGCTGAGTATTGTGGGGAAAACTGACAAAATCCGCACCTCTTTCCAGGAACATCTCTCGCGCTTAATGCTTCCCCTGACACAGGTCTGATAAATTGGGATGCTTTTAAGGCTCACGTGAGAGGGACATATATCAGAGAGATCAACGCGATCAAAACCAAAACTAAAATCAAAGAGGCCCAGTTGCAGGAATTGGTGGCTCGTGCTGAACAAGAGGTGGTCGCAACCCACACGCCTGAAGCCCATCTAAAACGAGAACAGGACAACTACCACAAATATTTGGAATCCATTAGCCAAAGGAAATTAATGTTTCTGAAACATAATATATTTGAGCAGGGGGCTAGGACTGGGAAAATGTTGGCACACTCGGCCAGAGCAGACTCCTCCCCTCCAATAATTCCTGAATTCACTGAAAACCCCAAAGAAATCAGTGGTATTTTTGGGTCGTACTATGAGCGCTTGTATAGATCCCAGCTGGGGCCATATAGACACCAACTGCCGCATTACTTAGCAGGAATTGAACTGCCAACTTTAAACCCTGATCAGAGAGCTGCATTGGACACTGAGATCACAGTTGACAAGATTGAGCTAGCGGTTGGGGCATTCCCCAATGGAAAGTCACCAGGCAGAGACGGATTGCCCATCGAACTTTATAAAACCTATGCTACAACTCTCGCTCCCGAGTTACTAGCTGTCTACTCAGCAGCGCTAGATAGTGGGGAACTTCCCCCATCAATGAGAGAGACATCAATTATTGTTCTCCCAAAACCTGGTAAGAATCCACAGGAATTTGGCTCGTACAGACCCATCTCGCTTTTGAATTGTGACGCCAAAATTCTTGCTAAGATCTTGGCTCATAGACTTATGCTGGTGATAGAAAGCATTATTGGCTTTATGCCTGGTAAAAGCACAGCTGTGAATCTACGGAGACTATACACAAATTTATCCACGAATCATGACAACAAAGGAAATAGACTGTTAGTGGCACTGGACATCGCTAAAGCCTTCGACACAGTTGAATGGGCATACCTGTGGCAGGTGATGGACAAAATGGGTATTGGTCCGAAATTCCTAGCTTTTACCCAGCTGTTATATGCGAAACCTTCGGCACTGGTAACCATCAACGGTATATCCTCTCCTCACTTTGCTCTTACACGGGGAACAAGGCAAGGCTGCCCTCTATCCCCACTCCTACTTGCGGCTGTTATAAGGAACTATCCAGAAATAGTTGGTTGGAAACTTGGGCCCATCCAGGAGAAAATTCAACTGTACGCGGATGACTCCCTTGTCTACCTGGCGGATAGCGGTAAATCATTGGAATGACTGACGGAGGTTCTCACTACCTTCGGTGATTTTTCGGGCCTTAAGGTCAATATATCCAAATCTAGTGTGCTTCCAGACCTGAATCTAATGCTCCCCTTACCCCTGAATTGTCTGTGGTCTCAAAATTTAAGTACCTGGGGGTAGAGGTTTCACTGCCAACATCATCCTATTGGGACCTGAATGTGTCCCCACTACTGGGCCAGGTGGAATCCAAATTTAAGCAATGGGCCTCACTTCCGCTAACCCCACAAGGCAGAATTAGTCTGATAAAAATGACCATTCTCCCTAAGATCCTATACATACTATCACACTTTCCTATAGCCATCCCTTCAAGCTATTTTCGAGCTTTGGATAAACTAATGGGACCCTTTATATGGGGATCAGGACGACCCCGATTAAGATTTGGAATCCTAAAGAGATCAGCTTTGCATGGGGGTGCGGCTTTGCCGGACTTTGAGCTTTATTTTTTAGCTGCCCAACTTGCTCATATCAAACCATGGATCACTGCAGATCCACGCTGCCTCTCTGCTACTCTTTTGGGGTCGACCAGGAAACCGGGGATACCAACTACGCAAAGGTTGCTAAGGAATCAGACAGGTAGAAATGCCAGCAAAGAACACCCCTTAATACTACTAGGCCAAAAAATGTGGCTACGCGCCCAATCTTTGTCCCTTACCCAAACGAAGCACCCTGACACCCCTATATGGAACAATCATCTCCTCAAAGAATTCCAAAACATAGAATCCGCAGGGCCATGGTCTAGCAAAGGTATAATGACTATTAATCACATTGTCTCTGACAATTCACTCAAGCTGTTTGCGGTACTCCAACAGGAGTTCGGAATTTCAGAATCTTCCTGGTTACTGTATGAGCAGGTCAAACACACATTCCTTGCTGACCCCTTTAAGTTCGGTAAACCCCCCTTTTGTAGAATATTAGAGCTGCATGACAATCAACACTTAATTTCCAACTTATATGATGTGCTGAGATTTTGTAAACATGATAGACTTAGTCCCAATCTACTTACAACCTGGCAGAAGGATATTCCCACATTGACAGCCGAAGAATGGCAGGATGCTCTAGAAGCCCCTAGATTTGTCTCGCCAAATGCTGATCATAAAATGATTCAGAGATACATAATTCATAGAGCATACTTCACACCGGTGCGGTTGAACAGAATGAATCCACAACATCCACCAACTTGCACCCGGTGCAAGGTAAATACCGGCTCTTTTATACACATGTTGTGGGACTGCCCCAACCTGAATCTTTATTGGCGTGAGGTATTCAATACTATTTCAAATGCAGTATCGGTGGAAATACGACCCACCCCAGAACTGGCTATACTAAATGTAGGCGAAAGCTTCCAATACAACAAATATCAATTGACTACAATTAGGCAAAGTCTTTTCCTGGCTCGCAGACATATAACACTGGGATGGAAAAATCCGGCTCACAAAGGTTGGTTGGAACAAATGAAGCTCTACATTGATAGGATGCAATATTTGTTCACTAAAAGAGCCTCCTCTGGAAAATTTGACTTAATATGGGGAAACTGGCCCTCTTCTTAGTAGATAAGTAGACATGAATAGGCTCTTTACCCGTTAAAACCCCCACTGTGAGAGGTTACAAATCACGGACTCCCATTTTAGTTGATTGATGATGTTTTATTCTGTTGTATCTGTTTCACACGTTATATGTACATTGATATAAGTATGACAAGCAAATGACAACAGGCTAAATTAGTTTCAAAAACTGAATGTACTTTGCAAAATGTTTAATACCAAGTCGGTATGTACAACTGTATGTCATGTTCAATCTTGCAATAAAGGTTATGATGTTAAAAAAAGAGAAGAAGGCATAGGGGTACATTTATCAAAGAGTGAAGTTCAGCCACTAGAGTGAAATTCCGCAGCTCTCAATTCATTTCTATGGGATATTGAAAGGTGTATTTATCAATGGGTGAAAGTGAAAGTTCACCATTTGATAAATACACCTATAAAAATCCCATAGAAATGAATGGAGAGTAGCGGAATTTCACTCTAGTGGCAGAACTTCACTATTAACTTCACTCTTTGATAAATATACCCCATAGGGTCAAGGGGGCAAGTTGTGAGTGGGCAGAGAAGAAGGCATAGGGTCAAGAGGGCCAGTTGTGAGTGGGGAGGACAAAAGAAGTTTGGAGACTTCAGACATTGTTACTGGATGGAAGAAATTAAGACATGCAGAAGGAAGCTTAGGAAGGAGGACCTGGTTTGCATTAGTAGAGGTAGGGATCTGATTGTGGATGGACTCTACTTTGTCTTAAAAGAAATGCAAAAATCCTGAAAAATTTGTGATTTTTTTTTGTGATAAAAAAATCACAAAGTCTTTGGAATTTATTATACTCTGAGGATGGAAAAGTCTCAGAATCAGAAAATCCAGCATCTCAGACCTGTCGAGGTTGCATATAAGTCAGTGGAAGAAGTCCCAATGATTTTTGATGTGAGCTGTATTTTGTGCAATACCCTAAAGATTTTGAAGTTTTCAGGAAAAAAACATACAAAGTCATAGTTTTCAGGTGGAAAATCAGAAAACTGTGTGGATGTAATCAGAGTTTTTGGCAGAACATGTTGAGATAAATTCGGAATTTGATATATAGTTATGCTATACAGCCAATATCTTCTGTTAGAATAATCTCTACATTTTCTGTTTACAGTAGATGGATTGCTCTTTCATTGGCATGGCATTGCAGGGACCACATGTGTATCACTTTGTATTCAGTGCATTGTAATTAGGGTTGCCACCTTTTTTGGAAAAAATACCGGCCTTCCTATATATTTGTCTTTTTTCCCTATTAATAACATTGGGATCAACCATTATTTTTACCGGCCAGGCAGGTTAAATACTGGCCAGGTGGCAACCCTAATTGTAAGGCTTATGTTGTCAGTAGGGACTAGGAGGAATAGGCTAAGCAGTCCAATAAGGAGCTCTTCAAGGGTTTATCTTGTGGTGAGGATCAGGCAAATGTCAGGGCAGGCAGAAATCAGGATGATCAGAAACAGGCAATAGGTCAGGAACCAGTAATTCAACAACAAGACTTGAGAACTCAAACCTACATTTGGGCTCTGAACTCATTTATTTTCAATTTGTAACCAAATGGCATGGTGATGTCTTGAAGTGACACCAACGTAAAGATGCCATGACCACCTGTCACTAGGTTGGCTATTCAAGGTGTTATACAATCTTCAATTAAGGCTCTGAATTTACAGCTGGAGCAAATATTTATTTTGAATTTGACACCAGATGGCATGGTGGCATCTTGAAGTGATACCAATGTAATGATGCCATGACCACCTGAGATGTCAATAGGTTAGCTCAAGTTTATAACATAAAATAAATAAAATAAAAGTGTTAGCAAAGTAGCAGGATTATGTTATCATTTTTCCACCAGCTGTGTTCCCTGGGAAACAAAAAAAAATAGAGATATTTTTCTACTGTAACATTGTGTATGAACATTATAGGGAACTATTTCTCCCTTACTATAAAATATAAAGAAATTGAATTCCTCTAAAGAACTTTTTTAGCAAAAGAACAAGAATGAAGGTCAAGTTATGTAGGTCAGAGAATAGAATTTCACACATATAATTATTTTGAGATAAGAATAATGGATGAGTGAAGACATAAAAGCAGGTTGTGATATTATGATCAGGATACTCTGAGTTTCACTTATGTAAGAGATAATGGTCCAGATTCAGTTAGATGAGAAAGACTTATCTCCTTATTCGAATCCATAGAGCCATATGCATTTCACTTTGTCACAGGAAACAATTTGAACTACTGTGCCTGTAGTAAAGGGTGTGGCCAGACTGTACTTCATCACACACTTTAATTTAGTGATTAGTTTAGCCAAGGGAATGTTGGGCAATGACTGGGTCAGGCTTTAGATTTATGTTTTAGGATTCTTTTCCTTTCAATTTAACCATTGTAGTTAGTCTATGATAACCTCAATAGTTCAAAAAGGCTAGACAGCCCTACCTTACAAGGTAGCTGTTAGCTATGCAACATACTTACCAATACATTTATTTTGTATATGAACAATAGAATATTTATTATTGCATCCTTATATTTCATATAAATATATTTTTAATAACATAATTGTTCTTTAAGGGAATAACCCTTTAGTTATATCCCCCCCCCCAACTTTAGTGGGCAACTGCCATTGTGCAGAGTCTTCAACATAATAGGTTAATATTAATTTTACACTTCCTCCAGCTGCTACAGTATAAAGAATAATTTGTCACACTGCCTACTACTTTTTGCCTGGTTGGTACAAGGACATACGATTATCTCTGTATAATGCTTTCCTTTTATTTCTCTGCCCTAGATGAAGATGGAGTATAGTAAACATAAGCTCCAATATTGTCAGGAATAACTAGAAATACATTCCATTATATATGTAGAGGAGTAGACCTTGGCATTTTCCTGCAGATGTCAGTGTTTATTTAGTTGCCAAGACATTTTCTGTATGTATGTATGTATTGTTATGTACGCAGGTATGGGATCCATTATCTGGAAACCTGTTATCCAGAAAGCTCCGAATTGCAGGAAGGCCATAGACTCTATTTTAATTCAAAATCTTAAAATTGATTACCTTTTTCTCTGTGATACTAAGACAGTACCTTGTACTGAATCCTAACTAAGATATATAAACCCTCACTGGAAGCTAAACAATCCTATTAGGTTTATTTCATTTTTAAATGTTTTTTTTAGTACACAAAGTACAGAGATCCACATTATGGAAAGATCCCTTGTCTGGAAAACCCCAGGTCCCGAACATTCTGGGTAACAGGTCCCGAACCTGTACATATATATATATGTATTTGTGTCCGAGAGCTGATCCCAAAACTCCCTTTCATAATTGGATTTCTCTAGTAATATTATGTCCCCCTCTTGTCTGCTTGTCTAATAATTAAATCTTTATCCGCCCTTAAAGTCTTTATGGCTTCCCTTTCACACTTAGAAAGATTAGGATCACAATTCAATTTTTTCTGATGTAATTTAGTTGAGTCTTATGAAAGCAAACAGGTAAATGTGGGTCAAAAGTACTTCTAGCTCTAAATGTGTAGTGGGCCACCCCTTCTCGTTCTCCCTCTCCCCCCCTGTCGGCAGTTGTTTGAGTATGTGGAGGGTGTCCTAAAAATGGTTGTGTAGACTTTTGACACACAATATGTCCATTCAACCCACGGATAGAAACCTTATACATGCACACTCACACCATCCTCCTCACATGTCCCGAGGGGTCCTATACTTTCAGTTCCTGGGAACTGAAATAATACAGACCCGGCAGCGGCTGAACTACAACTCACCCTTTTGGCTCAACAGTTTCTTAATAGATGCTATTCTAGGAAACAGATCATGGAACAACTGGAGAGGGCAAAATCAACCACCGAGAGGATTTATTTGGCCAAAAAAAGGATAGCAAAAAAAACAAAACCGGACTTAATTTTCACTACCAATTGGACAAATAGTAGTCTTTTAAGAATGCAATAACAGATAGATAGGAAATCATCAATTCTGAGTCTCATTTACCTTTTTTGGATAAAAAAGACCATTAAAGGCGTATAAGTGGGGTCGCAATTTAAGTGATCTACTGGTAGTGAAGGATTTGACAAAGGCTCCCAGGAGAGGGAGTACATGGCCGGACAAACCTCTTAAAAATTGTTGTTTTAAATGTTCTAACTGCCTTACTTGTGATGGGTTGTTACAGGGGACACAGTTTACACACCTCAGGACAGGCCAGAAATACACTATTAAACAAAGAGTCACTTGTACATTTGATCATGTGGTGTATATGGCCTGGTGCCCATGTGGTCTGTACTATGCTGGAAAGGCATCCACTATGTATTGTGAATGTATGAATAATCACTGTAGTGCTAAAAGAACTGCTTTGGCCATGGGGAAAGCTGACCAGCCAGTATCTAAACACTGACTTAATTTCAAACACACGTTACCTCAATTCAGAAACATGATCAATGATCATGTACTTGTCCCACAGAGGGGGCGCAATAGGGACTTACTATTGTTAAGAAAGGGATCCATGTGGATTTACAGACTGGACATTTTGGCTCCTAAGGGCCTAAATGAAACACTACCTATGACTCCTTTCTTCTAGAATATTCTTCGGTGTCTATTGCTACAAGAGATACTTTGTGGACATATTACTTCAATAACCTGCTCCAGAATATGGTTTGTTGCTATGGGACAGATTATAAAAAAGGACTGTCTTGGCTACTTTCGATTGAGATAAACTAAAACAAAAGATTGAAAAAACCTAATTGCACTTTTTAAGAACACGTATACTAGTTTTGAACAGTAGGTGGTGTTTTTCGGTGTACTGTCAAAATGTGACTCCTGATTGATATGGATTTCTTTTTAAAAAATTTCACAAGACTATTTAAGAACATGATGGTTGACTTTGAAATATAAACCTGGGAATATGTACTATTCTTATTCACTTTTTTGTTTGGGAATTTTGAACACCCCACTGTTCGAGCGAGCGCTGTCATACTGAGATATGTGCCTGCCAAAGGAATACGGACTAGTGTGCTAGGTATTTGTCTGAGTTCGGTTTGATGGCTAATATAAAATACATGGCAAGTACTTGCATATGGTGGTTCCTTGGTTCCTATAGCTGAGATATGAGTGATTAGAATGTTATCATATTATGATCCCTGGCTTTGTTCCTATATATATGCACCCTTGGACTTGGGTGAACTGTGAGTATGTCCTCCCAATTCATATTCCATTTTTAAAATTGCATCTATTTTAGTAGTGCTTATATAGGTTGGATGCACCATCTCTTTTGTAGTTATATTATCATTTGATCCCTTATTGGACCACAAAACACTTTTCTAAATGCTACCGGTTTGTGGCAGAGAGGCTTGGTACCCCATACATGTAGTAGCTGCTAGCTGCCTGTGGGAGGAGTATGCTGCCAGTGGGTCCGGGAGTTGCAAAAGTGTGCTTAGGGTTACCATGGGAACCACTCGCAGAAGGCAAGCCTGCGGAGTCTTCCTGCACATACAGGTATAGAAACTGTACAATAGAGAAGTGAACTGTGGTTTTGGAAAGGTTATGGATCATTTGTAAATCTTCACAAGGCTTTTGTCAGTAGAGTGTGCACTTTGAAAGTGAGATTGCACAGGGTATTATAGATTATGGCCGTGGAAAAAGCTAGCAATAAGAGAGCTAAGATGCATCAAACATGGACTTATTAAGAACAGGTTTGACACGTCATGTTTGAACAAAAATGGTAACATTTCAAAAGCTAGTAAAGAGTTAATTATATTGGTAAGATCTGGAGTAAACTCGGATTTTTAGAAGAAAAGAAGGAAGAGGGTCAAGAGAATAAGTGTAAGTAGGCATGACAAGAGACTAATGGGGAATGTAATAAAAGTCGATAACGGAAAAATATTTGCAATGCGAAAAGTTATGCCTCTGTGCTAACAAATTTTACTTTGATATTTATGTTTAATAAAGCTTTTGCGAACTCGGAAACTGCTTAGCAACCACTTCCGACAGTGGAAGAAGGTTTGCGAATGTTACAGTTTGTGCCAGTGCACGGTGAATGTAATAAAACTTCTAACTGGAAAAGTTATGTTTGCTCCAAAAGATTACGACACCTTCAAGCACTTCTTAAAAGTGTGCAAAGCGCAATGAAAATTCGCAATGCAATAACAGTTTAAGGAAGAGTATTACATTGCAAAATGCAAAATTTTAATCTTATCTGTCCTAATTGTTTTGCTCTTTGTGACTTTTATTACATTCCCCATTAGATATATTTCAAACGTATTAAGCTGAGTTTCCCCCGTGAAACCAGTATGTTGCAGTATGCAAAATGCACATAATTCATACAGACACAGGCTGCAACAGGGCTTTGTACGCCTGCAAACTTACTCTGCTGGCTTTTTGGCACCAGCAGCCTCTATATATAGGCGCACACCTGCCCCACCCCCTTTCATGATGTCAGTAATGGGTCTATAAATGGAGGTGGCGGTCGGGTGCTGGTTGGGTGCGGGTGGTTTAGGGTCGGATTTTTGTCGACCCATACATCACTAAAGCTGGCAATAGACATGCAGATGTATCGTTATATTTGACGAACACTCGTTTGTTGCAATCTCCCAATTTACCTCTAACAACTAAAATTAAGAGAACAAATCAGATGATGGTCTGGCCATTAATTCAAAGACAGCAACCGTACAAAAGTTATGTCAGACAAATAATGACATTTGTCACCCATTGATATTGTCAGATAGGCAATACATGCAGAGATATTATTGTTAACTGGCAGATATCTTCTAACCTAACCAATCACCATGGCAAGAAAAATGGGACGACAAATAGTGTAAAACAACGATTCGGACGACTTTACCTTTGCGTCTATGACCAGCTTAAACATGTGGAATATTAGCAACTATTGTATTAATTATAACAGCTGCCTTCAATTAAATTCAGGAATTATGCTCAGCAGGACCACAAATAAGAAATGTATTAACTAATGTATCAATTTAGAAGAGTTTGGTGACCCCCCTTCAAGAGCTGCTTTAGAGAGAGACATAAGAATTAAACTTTAATCTTCAATATTAAATATTCAGTATTATTTCTGGTGAATTATTTGAAAACAACTGAACTAAAAAAAGTGTTGAAAGGTGAACAACCCCTTTAAGGTGGTTTTAAGGGTTCAAATCCAGTTCGACCAGGTTCCTGGATTCATCCAAATCCAAATTCCGCCAAAAAAAGGCTTGAATTTGGCCAAATCCCAAACTGAATTTGGGATTCTCAGAGGGTTTGTGGGGGGTGGAGTGCGAAGGGAGGTTTGTGCATGGAGAGTGATGAGAGGGTGGGCCCTGAGCATGAGAACTGGGGCCACAGCACAGTTGAAAAATACAGCATAAACTAGCCCATTTAACTGTAAATAAATGGAAGTAGATGCTTAACTCCTCTAGATCACTTGCAAATTGAACAGTTAGGAATCATTCACCATTGCAAATGCATTAAGCATGGAATGGTACAATTAAAGCTAGGTACTGCTGCACAAAAGATCAGGGGAATTACAAGTGAGTTGAACTAATTTAACAGCAAAGTCATCACCCAAAACAAGGATATAAAGTTTCATATGTTTTTTAGCTTCTTTGGAACCACTGCACTGTAGATACCAAGAATGTAATTAAAGTTGCAAAAAGCGAAACAATTTGCACCAATAAGAATAAAAATCCCCATCTCGCAATGTAATATTGTTCCGTAAACTGTTATTGCATTGCGAATTTTAATTGAGCATTGCAAATTTTAATTGTGCACTTTTAAAAACTGCTTGAAGGTGTTCTTTTGGAGTAAACATAACGACTTTTCAGTAAGAAGTTTTATTACATTTACTGCGCATTGGTATAAACTATAAAATTCGCAAACGGTCTTCCGCTGTCGGAAGTGGTCGCTAAACAGTTTCCGGGTTCACAAAAGCAATATTAAATTCACATTGTGAATAGTTTTTCCCTTACCGACTTTTATTACATTCCCCTACAAGTGCCTGAATTTATTTTACAACTAATGCTGATTTTGGATTTTCCTAGGGGCAATCACATAAACTTCCACACCAGGCTATATAATTCCCAAATCATTGTGGCAGTAGGGTTACACATGTTTTTAAACTTACTCTGTTGTTATAAATATACAATATTACACAATACAGATTTGATACTTCCTGTTTATAGGAGTGCAATGAACTGTTAATTCATTTGGATTACACAATCTCTGACTCCCTCCAGTGTTCTTAACTGGTAGTTACTGTGTAGACTGTTTATTGCACAGTAAATAAAAATCTGACTACAAAGATTAGGTTACATGTCCAGATTATAAACTGCCCAGATTATATACATGCTGACACAAAAAAATTATTAATAATAAATATCTAGTGTTTAAGGCCACTTGGGTGGTTTTCTTGATGAATGGTTATATATTTGTATCAGATTTATAAATTGCTGTAAGAAATTTCAAGGGAATTGTGAAAGGCTGTGCCATCTTTACTTAAAGAAATCATATTCTTCAACAAATTTCAATAATATGAAGGGACCCATAGGGGTTAAATTTCCCCTATGCCCTTATATCCCTACCCTTCCTCCTTTCTCCATAGTTACTAGGCAAATGCCTATGTATCTAGTTAGTTATATTTGCATAACCAGTGTTATTGGCCAAGAGGTGTAGTGACCACTTCCTACCACACTTCAATATAGTGCTGGGAAAGGGGTGGATCTTCATCTTTGGCTGCTGGTTTTCTTACCTACTGGTTGTGCGCATTGAGCCTGGGTACACCAAGGCCCAGAAAAGCCACCGCCCTAAAGGGACCTGTACCTTTAGTGTTTAAGTCGAGGTCCAGGGAACCCCCATGAACGAGGGTTAGCTAGAACAGGATAGTTCTGTTATAGACTCTCTAGGAGAGTAAGATAGAGTGATTAACTAGCAAGAGCAGCTGTGTGCTCCATCAAAGATCTGTAGAAGGGAGTAGCTTCCCAAGGCTTCTTGATTGCCTTTATTGCAGGGACCACAGTGGATAGGGTGTCAGACTGCTTCTCCCTGACCACTCCACTGGGTGGGATCCGAACCACTTTGAGGTATATCTGCCTACCGGAATTGATGTAATCTTTGACTACAATGCCTTATGGGAGTCACATTCTTTATGCTGTGTCATCTGCCTGTTCTGCCGTATGTGATGTACATCTGCTAACACCTCCTCATCTGTGTGTAAAACCTGTGGTCATTGTCTTGGACTAATAAATCCGCCTTTTTGTTTTACTATAAGAACCTCCTGGCATTCAGTCATTCCTATTTTACTACACAGCAGCCTGTGAGTTGTAGTCTCACTACACCTTTATGGGAATCTTCCACTTAGCAAAGGCCCTGATCCTGAAGTGTGAGTTGCAATGTAACCCATGCTCATATCACTAGCTGGACATTAACTACTTGTGGTCTGGATAGCCCAGATTAGCATTACAAATATTTGTTTTCTGTGCAAATGTTAGATCAGAAATATAAATTTAAATATAATTATAGTGCGAATACTGATAATAAAATACCTGTATTTAATTTGTCTATTATTCAATGACAAATTGTAAATCTATAACTAAAAATAGACTGGAGGAAGATTAATTTGCAAATCTTTCTATTAATAGTTGAATTATAAATTTGTGGATTGACTCCATGTGGAGTCCAGTGAGCAGGGCTAGAAATAGGAGTAGGCAGAAGAGGCACATGTCAAGGGCTCAATGGTGGTGGTGGGGCGCTAGGCATGTACCTCTTTTTCTGCCTACCCCTAGTCCGGGACCTTTGTCTTCCCACCACTTGTTGGTCATTCCCCCCTGCCACATCATCAGAACATGCATGCATGGGGGGTGCAAGGTGGCCATCCGGGTTGCCAGCCAGCTTGGCCCAGTACTGCCAGCGAGGGAGACAGTAAAGCATCAGAGGGTGCAGGTGGTAAGGACCCAGTTGTGGCCTATATCATCTGAGGCACTCTAACATGCAATTTTCGAAAATGGAGCACAGAGACCTGCAGCAATTTTCCATTAACAGGAGGTCATTTGCACACTGTACAAGAGGTTGTACATGATCCCTCAAATGTTAGCTGCTGGTATTCCTTTAGATTTTGCATAGAGACATAGGACAAATCAGTTTTCTAACATGTTTTAATAATATTCTGACGTCTCCATGCAAAATGTGCCCTATAAAAATGTTCCATTCTAGCCAAGGCACTATTTGCAAGAAGCTCTCAGTCTCTGTGTAGGTTTCCTCCAGTTTCCTTCCAAAAACCACAGTGTAGGGTACAGAGAAGGGCAACTAAGATGGTAAAAGGTATGGAAAATCTTAGCTATGAGGAAAAACTGACCAAATTGGGGTTGTTCACGCTGGAGAAAAGGTGCATAAGGGGTGATATGATAACTATGTATAAATATATAAGGGGATCATATAATAATCTTTCTAATGCTTTATTTACTAGTAGGTCTTTCCAGCTGATGCAAGGTCACCCATTCAAATTAAAAGAAAGGAGGTTCCACCTAAATATTAGGAAGGGTTTTTTACAGTGAGAACCGTGAAGATGTGGAATTCTCTCCCTGAATCAGTTGTACTGGTGGATACATTAGATAGCTTTAAGAAGGGGTTGGAAGGCTTTTAAGCAAGTGAGGGAATACAGGGTTATGGAAGATAGCTCATAGTACAAGTTGATACAGGGATTATTCTGATTGCCATTTTGGATTCAAGAAGGAATTTTTCCCACTCTGAGGCAAATTGGGGAGGCTTCAAATGGGGTTTTTTGCCTTCCTCTGGATAAACTAGCAGGCAGGTCAAAATAGAGTTAAAAAGTTATTACTATAAAAAATTAGTAACATGCAGTTTATTAATGTGGTACTTAAAGGGTCAGGTAGAGGTAATCTGAAGTACAGGCAGTGAAGTAAAGACAATGAAGTGCAGTGGCAAGGTGCAGTGATATCATGGTGTGGAAGTTTCAGTTCAGACACCAGTGTAAGTGTGACATCATCAGCACTTGTGTTGGATGCACCTGAGCATTGCTTGATTCAAGAACTTTCATGGAGACTAAAGTTCTTCCAAAAGTACTTTCTTCAGCTCATCTTCCTATTTGCCATCTGCAATAATAGCACCGGAAGGTTGTTGATAAGGAGAACAACAAGTTTGACTAGGGAAACATTGGAGGATGAACATTGGAAGATTGACTTATAACTGATGGCTACAGACAAATTCTGTAATGACATTGCTGTACTGTAGCTCCAGAATAAAGGAAAGTAATGGCAGAAACTCCTTTAGAGTTTAATTTGTCCTGGACAGGGAGTTGGAGGTAATCTGTGACTACTCATGTAGAGGATTCTCTGTCATTTGTATTCTTATGTTTCTAAAACTTCCAAAGACATTATAATGTTTTATGTTTTGTGACTGACCACTTGTTGATGGGAGTATTTACTAGAACATCATGTTTTCGGAGGATTCAGGAAATGAATATTTCAAACTTCAGTCTGATTGGCATAGGATGATCACTCATTATATTGTGATTGGCATTTGTTGTGCCTGATTAAGGGATGGGTATATAAAAATTATGTAAAATAATTTATTATTACACATATTAAAAATCTTCTGCCTTTGTTATAATTCATTTGTTAAAAATAGGAAAAAGGAGACTCAGCTAACTAGAATTGTTTTTTTTTCAGTTCTTTACCCCACAAAAGTGCATTATAGGTGTGTACTGCAAACAAATCAGTGACATTTTCTTTGTGATGTCCTTTGGGACACTGCCTGCTCATAGTTTCAATGTATAGCTCATACCGACTTTTTTTATTTTAATATGCATTAAAAAAATAATGAATACACATTATGGTGATGTCAGTCATGGAATTATGTTTTTTATATGTGTGTAATAGTGCCGAACCCCCGAATCCTTTGTGAAAGATTCGGCCGAATACCCAACTGAATCTGAATCCTAATTTGCATATGCAAATTAGGGGTGGGAAGGGGAAATCATTTTTTACTTCCTTGTCACGCAATTTCCCTCCCCGGCCCTAATTTGCATATGCAAATAAGAATTCGATTTGGCCGGGCAGAAGGATTCACTCATTATATTGTGATTGCCATTTATTGTGCCTAATAAATGGATGGGTAAATATATATTATGTAAAATAATTATTACACATTATTACATCCGAATCCTGCTGAAAAAGGCTGAATCCTGGCCGAATCCCGAACCGAATCCTGGATTCGGTGCATCCCTAATGTGTAACTCACCTTAGATACATTGTCACAGTAGATCTATATGAAAGTGACACAACTGCCCTTTTCAAAGACACTTTCCTTTAACCAATTTTCTCTAACCACGGCATCCAAAACATGTTAACTAGACCTGCCCGGTATTTTAATAAATGATTTTAAGCATATGTGTCTTGCTTGTAAGGTTACTCTATTCATCTGCACTTGCATGTTTTTGTTTTAATCTTTGTATATGACTTATAAAAATATAAAGAGCTACATGTATCATTATTTCCCTCTTCAATGAAAGTGTTATTAATAACTTGCAGCTTGTGTTACCCAAACTTAAATTATTTTAAGGTTGGTTGGTTACAATTGTCCCTTACTATAGGCATTTTTGATCCTCATACAAGTATCCCTCAGAGGGAATGATCTAGCAGCCTAGAAGGCATGATCTGACATAATTAGGCATTAACAAAAATAATTATTTCAGGTAGTATATTCATATATTATCTACATAAAATCCAAGAGTAATAACAGAGTATAATAAAAAAACATATATTTAAAGAAAGGATAGCTTTCTTGTAGAACCGTACTCCATTTTAGAGATTTGGTCTATTTGGGAGCTCAGAGGACTTAATACTTAGTATAGATAATCTGAATGTCATATCTATGCTATAGTTTAATTAAGGACCCTTTATAAAGCCTCTTTTTAAAATCACATTGCAGAAAAACCATTTCATTTGACAGTGTGCTGCAGTTACTGGTTTTTGCATAGGATTTTCTTGACCCGTGGCAAGTTGGGGTAATTACTGCTAAACACCTGATCCTAAAGGATTACGCGTAAGGTTTGATCGTTCCATTATTGTGTGGAATTCCTCATCCGTCAAGACTGATTTTCCTACTTTTTCCTGTTCTCTTCCTCCCCCTCTTTCTCACCAATTTTCCTTCTACCCCCTATATCTCTCCCCCACCCCTTACCCTCTTATACTCACCCTGCCTTCCCTCAAAAGACTTAGGGGCAGATTTATTATGTGGTGTAAAAAACTGCGGGCTAATTTGTCACACACCACCAGGCTTTTCCGTGTAAATAATGGCCTAATTTTTTTACGTTTCTTCTTACAGTGACTTTCTGCCAGAAGCAATCCAAAATAACAGCGGCAAATCTGGCGCATGCAGGCAAATAAACCTTGATAAACTCGCCATTCTTACACCGTTTTTCAGTCAAATTTAATTTTACATAGCATAATAAATATGCCCCTTAGTTTGGTACTTCAACTGCTGAACGCAACATGCTTTTCTACCAAAGCTGTGACAATTATGTTCAGATTTTGAAATCTAATGTACCATGGTTGGTTTCTATTTTACTTCAATAAAAAATATTACCAAAAAAACACATATATTCTACCATGTAAATTAAGCTATACCTCACATAATATACAATTTATTTTTTTATCCTTGAAGGAATAAAACTTTCCAAGAACATTTACTACTATAGTATTCTTTAAGAAGAAAATATTAAAATATTGAATAAATAAGACCTGCTATCAAGAACTATTTACTAAGCTTGTCAGTGCAGTATATTCATATGCCACACTGCTCTTAGCTCTGCTCCCTTAAGGCCCACTAAAACCAGCTTATTGTTAGCTGCTGTGAACTGAAAATCTAAAATTAATGAGCTCCATATTTCTGACACCAATCCCCATGGATTGTCATCCATCTGGAACTTACAATGCTTGCTGCTGCTGTTCCTTTTTTCCTGCTGTACACCCAAAGCATAAGGAAAAATCATCTTGTATCTCAATATTCTTTCTATTGGTTGCATACAGGAAAAAAATTACATTCTGCATGCTTATGATGGTATTTGTAATACAGACACTTTTCTAATTTGAATGACATTTAAAGCACATTATATAAATGTAGTTATTTTTTTTTTAATGTAAACATTGCTAAGAATGTGTTTTTTACTTCTATTCCACTATATGTTTCAAACCATGACAAGGGGACTCCTCAATGGACCCTTCACCCACTGAACCCCATTGTTACATACCTTAATGAAACACCAGGAGACAGAAATAGGGTAAAATGCCCACAGCATGTATTCACATTAAAATAAAATATTATTTTATAAAATTTAAATATATAGGACCTTTTCAGCCTATCCCAAGGCAATATTCTAAAGACAGAATTCCATAAGAGATTGCTATGATGTTCTGCTGTTCCTCAGTGAAGACTTGAGATCACCACTATGTTATTATATCCACCAATGAGCATACCTCCCAACATTTTAATAATAGAAAGAGGGACAAAAAATGTGGTTCACGTAGCGCGGCGAAAATGTTTTGGCCACGCCCATTTTTGTGGACATCCCCCGATTACCATGTTCATTTTACAAATATGACTGCCCACTTTAAATGGGCAGGGAAAGCTGTATGGCAGTCTCTACGTAGACACTTATTTTTGTGGCCACACCCCCTAATTACCATGTTCATTTTACAAAATTTGGCAGGTTATGAAAGTTTGAACATATTTCTGTGTTTTTTTTCAGTTATTACAGTTTTGCTAATGAAGTTAAATTGCCCTTTAAGCTGTGAGTCTAACATTTCCCAAGGGACCTGTTATCTTATATTGTTAAAATTACATATTTCCTTATCTTGAAATTGTTACAAAAGTATCTTATAAGCAGCTGTGGCTGTTCTGGTCTCTCTGCCAAAAGACAATTAAGTTAGAAACCTTGTTTCCTTGAGGTATGCTAAATCACTTCTTTTCTTCAGTGTATACAATAGAGGAGTCTGAGTTCCCAGGCTCACTTTATAGCTGCACTAATAGCTCAGCTCAATCTAGTCAGTGGCTGACTCAAGATATGATTCATAAAGCTTTAATAAAAACTAATGTAAACAAGGACCCAGGGCCAGATGGCATACACCCCTGGCTTCTAAGAGAGCTTAGTTCAGTTTTAGACCAGCCCCTATTTCTGATTTTCTCAGATTCGCTTTCATCTGGTATGGTGCCTATGGACTGGAGAAAAGCTGATGTTATTCCAATATTTAAAAAGGGATTACGATCTCAGCCTGGCAATTATAGGCCAGTAAATTTGACATCTGTGTTGGGCAAATTATTTGAAGGCTTGTTAAGGGATCACATTCAAAATTTTGTCTTAGTGAATGGCATTATGAGCAGCAACCAGCATGGCTTTATGAAGGATAGGTCATGTCAGACAATTTTTTATGATGAGGTAAGTAAGATGCTGGACAGTAGGCGGGCAGTAGATGTGATCTATTTGGATTTTGCCAAAGCACCTGGGATGTAAAAATATCCAAGTCACTTATACCCTTTATGGGACTGCACTAGGCAAATCCATTATGGAAAAAGACCTTTGGGTCCTTGTAGATGATAAACTTGGCTGTAGCAAGCAATGCCAGTCAGCAGCATCAAAGGCAAATAAGGTCTTGAGCTATATTAAAAGGGGCATAGAGTCACGGGAGGAGGGGGTTATTCTTCCACTGTATAGAGCACATGTAAGGCCCCATCTAGTATATGCCGTACAGTTTTGGTCTCCATCACTCAAACAGGACATTATTGTATTAGAGAGAGTACAGAGAAGGGCAACTAAGCATGTAAAAGATATGGAAAATCTTAGCTATAAGGAAAGTCTGGCCAAATTGGGGATGTTCACGATGGAGAAGAGGCGCTTAAAGGCAGATATGATAACTATGTATAAATATATAAGGGGATCATATAATAATCTCTCTAATGCTTTACCAGTAGGTCTTTCCAGCTGACATAAGGTCACCCATTCCGATTAAAAGAAAAGAGGTTCCGCCTAAATATTCAGAAGGGTTTTTTTTACAGTGAGAGCTGTGAAGATGTGGAATTCTCTCCCTGAATCAGTTGTACAGGCTGATACATTAGATAGTTTTAATTAGGGGTGGATGGCTTTTTAGCAAGTGAGGGAATACAGGGTTATGGGAGCTCATAGTACAAGTTGATCCAGGGACTAGTCTGATTTTTTTCCCCCTCTGAGACAAATTGGAGAAGCTTCAGATGGGTTTTTTTTGCCTTCTTCTGGACCAACTAGCAGTAAGGCAGATTAAAAAAAAAAAGTTTAACTTGATGGACGTGTGTTTTTTTCAACCTTACTTACTATGTAAGTAACACACACAGTAACACACACATTAACTCACACACAGTAACTCACACACAGTGACACACAGTAACACACACACAGTAACTGTAACTGACACACATAGTAGCTTGCCTGGCTGCATTGCATCCGATCAACCTCCTTTCTAAATCCCCCCCAGTAAGCCAGTTACTCACAGATGTACAGTTCCAGCAGCACAAACAAGGCAACTAGTAAGATCAGCAGGCCCAGCACTGGGATCCAGTCCAGCAGCCATTGGCAGCACCGTAGAATGTGAGTGAGATGGTGCCATGTAAAAGTCCTCTCCTGTTTTACTGGAGCTCCCGGCACTACACTGACTAACTCCTCCAGTCACCAGTGGGGAGGGCGGAGTTTAGAATTAGAAGAGCTTATCCAGGCACGCCTCTCAGACTGAGCACCACTGAGCACTATGTAGGTTCCGCCCCCCAAGTGATGCCGTGGAGGTTAGAAACTTTTTTTTTTCCTAGCTGCTCATAAAGTCTACAATTTAAAGTGCCTATGCAGGACAGCGGGTTGAGCTGTCAAAAACTGGACTGTCCCGCTGAAAACGGGACAGTTGGGAGGTATGCACTGAGTATTAAGCTACCTTTACCTATATAGAGGATGGCCCCAAACTCTGCTTCCTGCAAGAGCTGCATCTCCCAACATGAGAAAAGTATAGCAACCGTACTGTTGGTCCTGAATCTGCAGTATGTCGATTATAGGAATTCCAAGCAGGCAGTAACATAGCACAAGCATTAGTAGTATCTGTATCAATCAACCCACTGTGCAGTCACAGGAGAGAACCTTCTTTCTCCCTCTTATAAAATGTCCTGTACGGTATTCTGGTAAGGTCCTACTGCTGCTGTGACAAATTACACTTAAAATCCATTATCATATATCCACCATGTTGATCCAGAGGAAGGCAAAAAACACAGCCTGAAGCCAATGGCAATTATGCCTCAAGAAAAAATACCTTTCTGACCCCAATCGCGATCGGAAACGCTCCCGTATTAAGCATTTTACAATAATTTAACATAAACGATACCATGCATACTCTCATGCTTATACCACATAACTGAACCAAAACCACATAACAAAAACATTCCTAGGAAAAAAATCCACATTTGATTATTAAAGGAACAGTAACGGCAAAAAAATTTAAGTGAAAATATAATGTAACAAAAATATCATGTACCGTTGCCATACACTGGTAAAACTGATCTGTTTGCTTCAGAAACACTACTACAGTTCATATAAATAAGCTGCTGTGTAGCAATGGCAGAAATTAAAACAAGGCTATATGGCACAGGTTAAATAGTGGATAACGGATAACACCATTATGTTCTACAGAGCTTAAACTGAGCCTTTTCTCCTTTGAATGGCTGCCCCCATTTCTACACAGCAGCTCATTTATATAAACAATAGTAATATTTCTGAAGCAGACACAGTAGTTTTACCAGTGCAGGCCAACACTGCATTATTTTTTTATTACTTTCATTTTTGATGTGACTGTTCCTTTAATAGATAATATGAGAACATAAAGAGGAGAACCTCCTGATATTTCACAAAATATGCAAAAAAAAAAAAAAGGGTGGGTGGGATGTATGTAACCTGCTCAGAAGCTAAGGAAGTGACCGGCTTCTTCCATTGACATCAGATCCCCCTCTTTCTCCTCCCCCAGCCCAGCCTTTTAAAACATAAAAAATGAATAAAAAATGTAATATTCACAAATATACAAAACATTTTCTTTGTTTCAAACATTGTGTACCACAGGATGGAATAAAATAATCTATAACCATGTGCAATTGCCACCTTCCTGTGGATGTAGATTTTTTGGACAGGTTAAAGCAAGGCAAACTTACCACAAGGTTGTCAGCCATGTGTGGTGTTTATACAAAAGGCCTGTAGATGTCACTGTGCTCAGGCTTATACTGTGCTTATTTCCTGGACAGCTTAAAAGTGAAAGTAAAAGTAACTGTTGTGTAATGGTTGCATGAGAGCCTGCTAATAAAGCACTTTTATACTCTACTCATCCTCGGCTACCCAAAACATAACAGATTGGCGACAGGATGTCTCTTCTACCTCTGCAGCAGCCTGCAGCTTTTCTTCCAAACCCTGGTGAGCCTACCATACTTTTTACTGCTTGGATCCTTATGTTTGAAAATTACATTATTACTGCTGACCAAGGGGAGATTTCTGCTGCTAGAAAGCGTGCTTTACTTATTCACTGCCTGGGAGCAGAGGGACATTACCATTATCTGATGAGACTTATGAAACTGCTCTTACTGCTATAAAGAACTTTTTCATGCCAAGAGTAAATGTGGTTGCTGAAAGATATAAATTTTGCCAACGTGGACAACGTAATGGCGAATCCACAGAACAATGTGTAGCAGCTTTGAGAGAGCTGGTTGTTACCTGTGAGAGAGCAAATAGTGGAAAAAACAAAATCACCTCGCATTAGAGAGAGAGACTGCTCCTAGAGCAGGATTTAACCCTTGCAAAGGCTATTACAGTTGCTAGCTAAATTGAAACAGCAGTGGCAGAGGCTAAGGGGCAAATTCACTAAGCAGCCAAAATGCGCTAGCTACGCCTTCGCCGCACTTCGCCAGCGAAGTTTCGCCAGGGCGCCGCTAATTCACTAAAATCCGAAGCTGCGCTCAGGGAGGCGAGCGGTAGCGAATTTGCGCTAGCGTTAATTCGTCAAGCAAAGCGAAGTTACGCTAGCGATGCCTAATTTGCATATGGCACCAAGTTAAAGTTGAATGGACGTATATGTAGCAGCAAATACATTACACTACACAAGCCTGGGAAACCTTCATAAAATAAAGTAGAGTTGTTATTTTGCCCTACACATGTGCCCACTGTATAGTTTAGGTGCCATATGTTAGGAAATGTAGGGGGGGAAGGAGGGTACCCCCAAAAATATGTATGATCTTTTTCAGCCTATCACCCTTAAAAAAGGAAAAAACGCCAGCGTTTTTTGGAACTTAGAAAAAATTTCAACTATTTTTGAAGCAATCCCTATCTACTCTATTGCACTTTGCCTGGTCTGAGGTGGCGAAGGCAAGTCTGGCGCAAGAGGTAACGTTCAGTAAAATGCGCAAGTTAGTGAATTAGCGTAGTTACATTGACCCTTCGCCAAAGCTCAACTTCGCCTGGCGTAAGGGTGCGAAGTAGCGCTAGAGTAGGTCCACTTCGCTAGCAAATTTACGCCAGCGCCCGTTAGTAATTCGGCAAAGTAACTAAATGACATGACGCTAACGTTAGGCTCTTCGTGCTTTAGTGAATTTGCCCCTAAAACTCTGTGAATTCAACACTGTGGCCTAATAATGGACAAAATATGCAAAATACAGTACTAAGGAAAGGGATTCATCTACACTGCAAAACCGTGCAGCAAATACAATTAGAAAATGCTGCTTTCGCTGTGGTTCAACACAACACACTGCAAATTATGTTACATGTCCTGCTATAGTTTTACAGTGCAGCAAATGCAAAAAGGTAGGACATTTTGCTAAGATCTGCCGTTGTTCTGCTAAAGATGTTCATGAAGTCACTACTACAAATGTCACAGTATTAAGTGTGGATAAAGCTGGTACGTTTATTCCAGACAAGTTTATATGCACTGTTAGTGTCAGTACCGCTTCTGCTGACAAGGGACACTCCATTAACCTGATGCTTGATACAGGTTCAGCTGTTTCTATACTACCAAAGGATGTGTTCTTGATCCAGTTGTTGCACCTGCCCTGAAACTGGTCAGTTACTTAAAGGATCCATTCCCTGTGCTTGGTTGCTTGCCAGTGACTGTACAATTTGAATCAAATACTGCAAAATCTGACTTTTACATTGTGAATAAGGGTACTGCTAAACTTGGAAGGGATCTGTTTGCTGCATTAAACCTACAATTAATTGATGGTCTCATTACTACTGCACCAGTGCCTGCCACACAGCCAGTGTCTAAAATTTCACCACAAAGCAACACTTCACTGGGTTGTGCAAAGAATTTTGTACAAAAAGTTAAGTTGAGACCAGATGTAAAACCAAAACCATTTCCTGATTCAGCATGGGAAAAACTTGCTATTGATATTGTCGTTCCTTTTACAGATGCTCCTATAGACTGTAGATTTGCTATAACCTTGATAGACTACTACAGTAAATGCCCTGAAATTGCATTTGTTTCTCATATAACATCAGCTACAATAATAACATTTCTGTCTACAGTCTTCAGCAGAGAAGGTAATCCAAAGGAGTTAACATCAGACAACGGACCACAATTTGTCTCATGTGAGTCTGAATCCTTTCTGAGAGAGAGGAATATTGTGCATAGGAAATCTTCGGTGTATTACCCACAAGCAAATGGAGAAATCAAGCGATTTAACAGAAGACTAAAAGAAGCACTACAGACAGCAAATCTTACTGGGAAATCTTGGAAAGTATTTACAACAGAGTTCCTACATAACTACAGAGCAATGTGCCATGCAACAACCCAATCATCTCCTGCTGAATTATTATATGGCCGACAGATGCGCACTAAGTTCCATGTTGCAGACATTAAACTTCCACAAAATACTGGAGATCATTTATCAACACTGGGCAAATTTGCCCATGGGCAGTAACCCATGGCAACCAATCAAATTGCTGCATTCAAATTGTTCTACTTGAAGCTGGCTTTAAAAAGCTAATCACCGATTGGTTGTTATAGGTAACTGTCCATGGGCAAATTTGCCCAGTGTTGATAAATGAGCTCCACTGTGTCTACAAAATCATCTACTGCTGACATTGTGAAACGTCAACAAGCCAAATGCAAGGCTTATACTGACAGAAAATGTGGTGCAAGAGAAGTGCACTTTCAGCCTGAATCTTTAGTCAGAATTAAGAAACCAGGATTACTGAAACAAGGACAGTTTAAATTTACTACACCACTTGAAGTGAGACGCCAGCGAGGACCATACACATATGAACTGTCTGATGGACGCATATGGAATGCAAGTCGTCTTGCTCCTGTTAGATATGACTTTGGAGAAGCTCCATTTGTTGAAGTACATTTTCCTACTCCTGATGTCAACTGTAATAGGCCTGAAGAAAGTGAACATAGAAGGTGTACTGAGAGAATAAGAAAACTACCTGCATCGACCCAGGACTATGTGATGTGAATCACATGCTTTAAGATACATTGCTGTTGTTTATTACATTTGCCCAAATGCTTTCCTACTATAGGGGGGATATGTGGTGTTTATACAAATGGCCTGTAGATGTCACTGTGCTCAGACTTATACTGTGCTTACTTCCTGGACAGCTTAAAAGTGAAAGTAAAAGTTACTGTTGTGTAATGGCTGCATGAGAGCCTGCTTATAAAGCACTGTTATACTCTACTAACCCTCCGCTACCCAAAACATAACACCATGGCTAGACCAAACAGTTCACTGCTAGAGAACCTGATGAGCACAAAAACCAAAACAACTAGGCCAGGAGACTTGACTTGTAATTTTTGCTACAAATTACCATTTACTCTGACCATGTGGTAGACTATGACGCTTACACAGACTTTCAAAAGCAATTTGATTCCATCCTGGATAGCAAACTTACCTTTCTTTTAATAATAATAATGGGGTTCAAGTCAGCCTGTCCGCTCTGTAGATACCACCCCCCCCCCACCAGACATACATGCCTGGCTCAGAGGGTCAGTCAACCAACTACTGTGCCATGCTGCTTCCTTAGCAGACCATCCACTCTGTAAAGACCTCCATGAAGTCATACATACTCAGCTCAGAGAGTGAGAGGGTAAGGTCAGCCAATTACTTTAACATGATGCTTCCATGCCCATCCTCTGTGTAGAGACCTCCCTCTAACCGCACATGCCTAACTCATAAGGGCCCAGCTCAGAAGGTAAGGTGGACCAACCACTTTTGAAACCACTTTGAAATTATGATCACTGTACTGACAACTAGCCACAGAAAGAAAATTAAAAAACCTTGTCATGACTGGGATCTGGGCTATTAGTTTCTCGCTTGCTAGTACCCTTATGCTTTGTTCGCCCCCCCCCCATCCATGTAACCCAAGCTTTCCCAGTAAACTATGAACTAAAAAACCTATCTAGGATTCCATAACCAGAGTAGTAGTAATCCTAAATTCAAAAACATTCCTGTTAGTTAGATGATCATTTTAACAAGTTACCCAACTATTTATTAGCTGTACATTAGATGCAGTCTCTAAATGTGTTAACTGCCTTTCTATGTTACCTTATTCTATCCAGGGTAACATAACATATGCAGGATCCATAATATGCAGGTACAAAAACAAACAGATAACCAACCCATTCTTAAGCATACCGTGCCAATATACTGTCATAAAATACAGAAATGTATATCTTCCTACACACACCATGAGGTAATAAGTGGCAAGTGACTGCTAGACAAGCAGTACCCAGCGAAAGGAATACATACAGTTTAAAGGAATAGTAAAGTGAAAAAATTCAAGTGTATCAAAGTAATTAAAATAAAATGTATTGTTGTCCTGCACTGGTAAAACTGGCATGCTTACTTCAGAAAGACTGCCATAATTTATACAAACAAGCTGCTGTGTAGCCATGGAGCAGCTGGAAACAAAAAGAAAAGGTTACATAGCAGATAACATATACAACCCCATTGCATTTGACAGGGCTTATCTGTTATGTGCTATGTAACCTGTGCATTTTCTCATTTTTTTCCAGCTTGAATGGCTGCTTCCATGGCAACACAGCCAGTGCCTGGCAGAAGGCAGTAAAAGCGTTGCAGAGGCTGGTGAGCCTAAATCCCAGGAGGGGAATGCTCTAAAGTTCCAGAGGGTGAGAGTTTCAGGCCCAGAATGGCAATCTGTGGGTTCTGGCAAATGCCAGAGGGGCTGCTTTAAGTTGCCATATACAGTCACTATATATTGGGCTGGTGGAGGGCTGTTTGGGCTGCTGAGTGTCCTGTTTGGTCCTCTGGGTTCCCGAAATGCAATAAAGCATACTACCGTATATACATCCTCCACTTGGTATTACATAAGTCTTAAAGTAATTTATATGTCATAACTCCTTATTAAGTTGCCATAGACAGTCACTATATATATTAGGCTGGTGGGGGCTGTTTGGGCTGCGGAGTGGCCTGTTTGGGCCTCTGTGTTCCTGAAATGCCAGGGCCTATTTTCAATGCCAGTCCAGACCTGGAGAGCTTCCCTGGATGGTGAGAGCCCAGAGGGAGGAAAATCCCTGAACTGTGACGTTTCGGTCCCTATTGGGACCTTTCTCAAGGCGTTGAGAGAAAGGTCCCAATAGGGACCGAAATGTCACGTTGGCTGTATACGCTTTTCTCTAATACACTTTATTGATTTTTCAAGTTTACCCTGTGTTTTGCTGGTTTTTTTCCATGGACATAAAAAAGCCAGTTAGAGGTAATTAACTACAGGTATGTGGTAGTTAAAGAGAGGTGTGGAGCAACACCTCAGGGCTGCTTCCCCATAGAGACCTCTGTGGTCCGCTGAAAGCCAGTGAGGGCTAAACTCTAATGTGAATAAAGAGAACACCAATGAGGGTGTGAAGCAGGACTGTTTGTTATGTGATTCCCCCATGTGAAGCCAGTGGGCTGAAGAATTGTGTTTTGTACAAATAAAAGCCAGCAAAGTGTCAATTTAAACTCTTCAAGGTGGTCAGTCTCCATTTATGTGCTGAAATCTGTGCCGGGGCCTAGGGTTACACTACCGGAAGCACACAATTTATATAAACAAAGTAGGCACACAGAGGAAATTACAGTGTGCAGCCTCTATAGGGTATAATAACAGGCAGCTGGAATGTTGTCCAAATACGTATATAGCTATCCCGCAAGCTCTGCATGGATTAATCGTGTGTATAGAGATGAAAAACGAGCCTTAATAAAATCCAGTAAAATTAGAGATCAGAATCTGACAACAGGCTGCTGAATCAAGTAACTATATCTATTGAAATACTGAGCAATATGCAGACTTAATAAAGCAAAGCCCATGAAAGTCACTGTATTCAGGCTTTGGAACTATTCCTGACTGAGCCCCACAGCTCTCTCTGTACACTCTAATTACAGCTCTCTGTATACTCTAATGCAGGGATCCCCAACCTTTTGTACCCGTGAGCAACATTCAGAAGTAAAAGGAGTTGAGGAGCAACACTAGCATGAAAACTGTTTTTGGGGTGCCAAATAAGTGCTGTGATCGGCCATTTGTAGCCCCATGTGGATTGTAAACCTACATTGAGGCTCTGTTTGGCAGTGCACCTGGTTTTTATACAACCAAAACTTGCCTCCAAGCCTCAAATTCAAAAATAATCTCCTGCTTTGAGGCCACTGGGAGCAACATCCAAGGGGTTGGAGAGCAACATGTTGCTCACGAGCTACTGGTTGGGGATCACTGTAATGAGTTGGAATAGCAGCAGCTCAGTGTCACAAACCGGATTTCTATATAATACAGAGGATGACTTTTTGGCATAGGCTGACCCATGCTGCCTGAGTGACTACTGTGAGAGTAACTGCTGTAAAACAGCACATAAACAGCAACAGACTAACAATAAGCCTGCCCAAATAATTATACTGCCAAAGCCAGCAGTATACTGAGGAGTTGTATATACTGCAGCTAATAACATTTTATAAAAGAGATAAGGAAGTCAGAAGATAAGGAAGTGAACTGCTTCTTCCCTTAACATCATATCCCTCTCTTTCGCTACTCCCAGCCCAGCTTTCACCTGTCTTAACTCACTGCTTCTCAACCAATAACAGCTACATCAAATTCTGCCAATCTATGAACTTAAACAAGTGTAATCTGGCTGCTGGTCATCTGGATCCCATGTCATGCAGACCCAGTGCTCATTGCTCCAGGACTTTCCTTGAATTACATTTTTTAAATACTTATTCATATAGCAATTATAATAAATGTTCAAAAGCAAGTTATACAAGGTGCCTTATTTAAAATTCTGTGCAAAATAAGGCACTTTCTTTATCTGACAGACCACCTGAAACTGCTGCTTTTATAAAATTGAATTTGCACAGTTTTATTCATGATGTTTATTTGAAAAACTATCTAAATCCATCATATACTATGGAATGGAAATAAGTACACAAAAAGTAGGGTATACAGTGCTAGTTTTATCTGCATATACCTTATAAACTTTTTTTGTACCAGGCGAGATACGATAAAGCAAAAGCACGGTCAGGGGCATGATGACCCCCTACTTCCACTGCACATTTGGGAGGAGAGGAGGTAAGGAACTATGGATGTTTGTAAATAGGTTAAAAAAAGGAGTCAGAGTTCCCAGGCTCACGTTATAGCTGCACTGATAGCTCAGCTAAGTCTAGTCAATGGCTGACTCAGGATATGATTCATAAAGCTTTAATAAAAATTTATGTTTAATAAAAATTAAACAAGGTGCCAAGGACAGATGGCATACACCCTTAGGTGCTAAGAGAGCTTAGTTCAGTTTTAGACCAGCCCCTATTTGATTTTCTCAAATTCACTTTCATCTGTTATGGTTCCGATATTTAAAAAGGGATTACAGTCTCATCCTGACAATTATAGGCCAGTAATTTTGACATCTGTGGTGGGCAAATTATTTGAAGGCTTGTTAAGGGATTTTCACATTCAAAATGTTGTCCTAGTGAATGGCATTATGAGCAGCTATCAGCATGGCTTTACGAAGGCAAATTAGATTTTTTATGATGAGGTAAGTAAGATGATGGACAGTGTGGGAGCAGTAGACGTGATCCATTTGGATTTTGCCAAAGTGTTTGATACTGTTCCCCACAAATTCCTCACTGCTTTTTAAACTAAGGTCTTTTGGGCTTAATAAAGTCGTTTGCACATGGATAGGAAACTGGCTACAGGATCGGGTACAGAAGGTGGCTGTTAATGGTACATTCTATACTTCGAGTAAGGTTCTTAGTGGGGTCCCTCAGGACTCGGTTTTGGGTCCCTTTTTTTAATTTGTTCATTATTGACTTAGGGGAGGGTATTGTAAGTAATGTATCTTTGTTTGCAGATGACACAAAACTATTCAGCCTAATTAATTCCATCCAGGATGCTGCATCCTTGCAACAGGATCTTGACAAAGTAGCAATCTTGGCAGCTAAGTGGCAAATGAGATTCAATGTTGATAAATGTAAAGTCATACACCTTGGACGTAAAAATATCCAAGCCACTTATACCCTCAATGGGGATGCACTAGGCAAATCCATAATGGAAAATGACCTTGGAGTCCTTGTAAATAATAACCTTGGATGTAGCAAGCAATGCCAGTCAGCAGCATCAAGGGCAAATAAGGTCTTAAAGGAAAACTATACCCCCTCCAAACAATGTAGGTCTCTATTAAAAGATACTGAGTAAAACAGCTCAAGTGTAAAACCCTGCTTCATGTAAATGAACCATTATCATAATAATATACTTTTTTAGTAGTATGTGCCGTTGGGTAGTCATAAATAGAAAATTGCCATTTTAAAAAATAAGGGCCGCCCCCTGAGATCGTAAGATTCCCTGTGCACACATACAAACCACATGTAAGGTCACATGAGCCAATTAACAGACAGAGTTCTGCCTTTTGCCTCCTCACTTCTTCCTGTTACAGTTAGACTTGTAGTATTTCTGGTCAGGTGATCTCTGAGGCAGCACAGATACAGTCACGAAATGGTGGCTCAAGGCAAGAGATGTAAAAGGGCAATATTTATGTAAATATATATTCCAGTTGCTGTCTGTTGCTTAAGTATTAATTTTGGGGGTATAGTTTTCCTTTAAGCTGTACTAAAAGGGGCATTGATTCACGGCAGGAAGGCATCATTCTTCCACTGTATAGAGCATTGGTAGGGCACCATCTAGAATATGCCGTACAGTTTTGGTCTTCAGTGCTCAAACAGGAAATTATTGAATTAGAGACAGTCCAGAGAAGGGCAACTAAGCTAGTAAATGGTATGGAAAAAATCTATGAGGAAAGACTGGCCAAATTGGGACTGTTCACACTGGAGAAGAGGCTCATAAGGGGTGATATGATAACTAAGTATAAATATATAAGGGGATCAATTAATAATCTCTCTAATGCGCTTTATTTACCAGTAGATAAATGTGAGGTCACGCATTCTGAAGAAATGAGGTTCCAATTAAATATTCAGAAGGGTTTTTTTTTTACAGTATGAGCTGTGAAGATGTGGAATTCTCACCCTAAATCAGTCTTACAGGCTGATACATTAAATAGCTTTAAGAAGGGGTTGGATAGCTTTTTAGCAAGGGAGGTAATACATGGTTACGGAAGACAGCTTATAGTACAAGTTGATCCAGGGACTAGTCCAATTGCCATTTTGGAGTCAGGGAGGAATTTTTCCCATCTGAGGCAAATTGGAGAGGCTTCAAATGTTGTTTCTTTCTTTTCTCTGCAGTTAGGTCGGTTAAAATAGAGTTAAAAGGTTGAACTTGATGGATGGATGTCTTTTTTCAATCAGCCTTAATATGTTTCTAGGTTACCATGTTTTTGTACAATGTTATATCCAAGGAATATGATTAGACACCATATTGTGTTTCAGCCCTATGATTTAAATGACCCAACAGGAAAATGCATATAGCAAAGAGATAGTGAAGCCTTATTAAAAAAACAATACAACGAATGCACTTGTGAGTACAGAAGGCTGACACTACTTCCACTAATAGCACAACACCTGTTTTTTCTATATCTCAGTAGGATGTTGAGTCAGCACTATCACCTATGTATTGTTCTCACACAGCAGCTGAAAGTGCTCATTCCAAATCCCCCCACTCCATTCTTTTCTTAATTTTTGTGCCGTTTATATGGTTATTAGAGTCCTTGCTTGTAAAAATATTTTTTATGCTGTATGTCTCAAATTTGTTACCATTTTTTTTTTTTGCTTTGGGTTTAGTTTTCTGCAGAATCAACTATCACAGTACAGTAAAGACTTGTTTCCTTTTCCTACAGGTATGTTGAAGCTTGTTCTGATATGTCTGATTGCATGTTAAGTCTGATAAGTCTTATTGCTGCATAGCAATTTACAAATAGCTGTCAAGCAAGGTTTCCTAAAATAGAAGGTAATAATGGAAAAGGGCACTTTACTTGCTTCTGCACTCAAGTGGTATTTATAATTCATCAAAAAATCATCAACAATTATGGTGTTAAGGTATTAAATAAAGCCTTTTGTTGCCATTCTTCTTAAGAGATGGGATAAGCAGTAGCTCAATCTGACGTGAGCCTACAGCTTTGTTTTAGACAGAGGAGAAACTGCACACAGGCACCATGCTTATCTTGCTTCAAGAAGACATACCTTTATTAACACTTCTACATTAGCAGACAAAGTTCATGTCACATGACACTGTATCAGTATCAGATCAGTATGGGATCTGTATATGAGAACACCCATAAATCTTAACACCTTTAAATAAATATACTAAAAATGCAGTCCTAATATATATTATATATAAAATACCCTGTGATGCCGGCATTCTCGAAAAAAAAGGTTCATATGCCTGGGTGCAGTATCTAACATAATTATCCATTCCTATTCCAATAAGGTACAAACTCTCAGGTCTTATTCAATTAGAAAATGTTTTATTCCAAAGCTACAGACTGACGTTTCAGCCTACCCGAAGGCCTTTCTCAAAGTAACTAATTAATACTGAGCATGCAATATATACATGATCTGGCAGGGTAGAAACAGCAGTAGTCATCTGGAAAAAGTCTTGCACTCTCAGGAATTAAAAAAAAAAAAATATATATATATATATATATACACAAATGGTTGAAATGCCATCACTCACGAAAAGATGATCAAAGAAGCCTGGGTGTAGTCCGCAAAAGGTGAAATAGAGAACTGTTTCTACAGTTCTCTCTATAAATATATATCTATATATATATATATATATATATATATATATATATATATATATATATATATATATATATATATAAAAGTCCAAAGGTTTACACGCACACCGATGTTAATATAAATGTTACTTTATTAGGAAGTCATTGATTATATTGCATCAACGTTTCGGTTCGGAATCTAGAACCTTTCTCAAGATGCTTTTCCCTCTAACAAGATGTATTCCAGTTACAAAATTTAAAACTTACTTACTCCGCCCAGGTACTGACATGGCAGATCCTGATAGGAGCAGTATGATTTAGCAATAGTTAAAGTGCTCAATACATATATATACACATGAAATCAAATAAGATTGAGCATAGGACTGGCCAGATATGGGATGACTTTGACGTAGTTGGCCAGCTTAAATATATTGCAATATATGGACAAACAATCCCTGTTTTGTTTAAAGGGGTAAGGCATTTTTCAGTAGCAGTATGCACAAAATGTCTCTGTCTTAAATATATTGATAATTGGTTGAGTGCAGAGGAATCTTGTATTTGTCTATATATATATATATATATATATATATATATATATAGAGTATGTAAAGCTTCTTCTTTACATACTCTATTTCATGTGGGGATGTGACGGCGTTCCCTATTGGAGCGAGCACCGATTAACACAGCAAGTATACTTCTAAGAGTGCTGGGGCACCCATTGTATAATTTTCTATATATATATATATATACAGGGCCGCCATTAGAAATCACGGGCGGCCCTGCCCACTCCGGCCCCCAAGCCCCGCCCCAGATGCCACCCACTCCACATCACAGTTAAAAGACCACACAGACATCAGCGCTAAAAAAGGTAACCCCGACACACACACATACAAGTTATAAAAAGCTATTGGGGATCAGGCCCCTCCTATAAGTTAAAAAAAATATTGGCACCAGGGCCCCCCATAAAAGTTTTTTAAAAAAGCATTGGTTCCAGGGCCCCCCTTACAAGTTAAAAAAAAATTGGGGCCCCAAAGAACATTTTTAAAAAAAACATTGGTGCCAGGGCCCCCCTTACAAGTTAAAAAAATTGGGGCCCCAAACAATATTTTTTTAAAAAAAAACATTGGTGGCAGGGGCCTATAGAGTATTAAAATAATACATTGGTGGCCAGGGGATTAAAAAAAAACACACACACATTGGTATTCAGAGGAATTGAACACCAACAACTTTGCCTCCTTTCGTGACTTTGGGTCTTTTCGCCGCCTCAGGACTTCAATTTTGTCTGTTTTCGTGACTTCCGGTCTTTTAGCCAATTCAGGACTTCAATTTCGCCTGTTTTCGTGACTTCTGGTATTTTCGCCACTTTGGGACTTTGGCTTCAGCTATTTTCGTGGCTTGGGTCTTTTTGCTGATTCGGGACTTCGGCTGTTGGGCTTTTTCGGCACTTCCGCATTTCGGCTGTAAGGGACTTCGGAAGGAGGCAGCACGGCTTTGGCGCTGTTAAGGGGGGTCCGGCTATTTCGCCCTTCAGGCCCGGGCTCGGTACACTTGTACCCCCTGTGCCCC
This sequence comes from Xenopus laevis, assembly GCF_017654675.1. Lineage (NCBI taxonomy): Eukaryota > Metazoa > Chordata > Amphibia > Anura > Pipidae > Xenopus > Xenopus laevis. The sequence continues at coordinate 75,422,404 of NC_054373.1, read as the reverse complement.
CCTGATGACGGCCCTGTATATATATTTAGAAATATTCACCAAGAATCCAAGAAAAATAGATTGACATGTTCAATTTCAGATTTTCATTTTTGTGCAACCTGAGGGATCCACTTGCACTATGTTGGAATGCAGGGAAATAATATTTTAAATCTTGAATTATTGTTCATGGCATCCTTCATAAACTTACAGAATCTTACACCAAAGAGTTCCACAGTGCTTGCTCCCTGCACATGGTGGGGTCACATTGTTTAGCATAAGAACATGTTTAGAGCATGGATTTGCAATTTAATATGAAACGGTCTCAGCCTCCTCTGGTGTGACACCACACCCTCTCATTATAATATTTGTCTGCACACATTATCATGCAGATGCATTCATTTAACACAGTGCTTTACAGAAACCCCTCCACCCCTACTCAAGCTCGTAATATAAAGCCCCCATCACATTCACAAACAGTAATGCAAATATTATTATGATTCAGTTAATTTGCCTGTATGATATCTTAACTGGAAGTTAATCCATCTAGACAGGGAGAGAATATACAAACTCCTTACACATAGGGGTATATTTATCAAAAAGTGATATTAAGATATACTAGAGTGAAATACTGCCTCTCTCCATTCATTTCTATGGGATTCTAAAAGGCATATTTATCAAAGGGTGAACTTTCACTTTCATCCTTTGATAAATACACCTTTAAAAATTCCATAGAAATTAATGGAGAGTGGCGGTATTTCATTCTAGTGGACTGTGGTTATCTCTTAACTTCACTCTTTGATACATATACCCCATAGAGTTTTTGATTGAACTGAACTCGACACCAGCACTGCAAGGCACTAATTGCTTTCCACTGATAGCTACTTACCACTAACAACAACGCACTAAAAACAATCCTTCCATCCTGTAGTAACGGTAATGGCACTAGAAGATGTGTAGCTTTTTGTGATTTTTATATTTTTAGTGATTTATTACTCTGATGAAGAGGACGCAATGCTACAAAACTTCAGGTGTGCCATTACCATCACTACAAGTTGATAAGAAGAGGACATTGTATAACACACTACAAGTTAAAGGTAGAAATAAAGACTTTTAAAAATTATTTTCTATTTATGACCCTTTTTCTAATGAAGTTTTAAGTTCAATTTTTCACGTTCTTATGTCACAGCCTCTAAACTATTCTAAATTGATACATAAGTTGATACATTTCTTATCTTTGGCCTTGCTAAGCAGAATCCCTGAGTGTCATTAAAGGCAGCTGTTACAATTGATACAATAATTGCTAAAATTCCACAGATGCTGCTGAGAACTGTATCAACTAATGTAGTAAATTCAACTGATTTGGCAAACAGAAGTCATATGAGTCCATTCAAAGGTTGTTCACCTTTACGCTACTTCTTAATATGTTATAGAATTTTACTTGTACATTACGGGGGTTATTTATCAAAAAAAAAAAAGTATCTTCTTATTTTCTGAAATATACTCTGACCAAATCTGCTCGAGTTATTTCTCCTTATATGTCAATACATTTTCCTGAAAAATTCCAGTATGGGAATAAACACGCAAAAATCGTACAAAAATTAAAATTTTTGCATGAAACCCAAGGCAGATCAGTATATCTTCCAATGGACTCGTAAACAAACTCGACGGGTCTGAGATGCCGGATTTTCGGATTCTGACTTTTTCCATCCTCGGGCTATAATAAATCATGAAAAATTCTAGTTTTGTTTTCACTAAAAATTCTAATTTTATTGTAAAAAAAATAAATTTTTTTGAGTTTTTGGCATTCGGACTTTAATAAATGAATCGCTATGTGTTGGTCTTTTACATCTTAATGCCTATGGAAAGATCCACACCTATGGGGGAGAGGATAATTTTGAAGAATGGAGTTGACTTTCAAATGCAAACCAAACGAAATGCAAACCAATAGTGATGGGCGAATTTGCGCAGTTCCCGCGAAATTCGCTAAATGGCGAAAAAAATCACGAAACTGCACCGGCGTCACGTTTTTGACGCCGGCGTCCGTATTTTGACGCCGCAGTCCGTTTTTTGACGCCTGCGTCCGTTTTTGATGCCGACGCCCATTTTTACGCCGGCTTCCGTTTTTTTGACACCTGCGCTAATTTTTATTTCACACGCAAATTCGCCGCAAATTCTCGCCTGGCGAATAAATTCGCCCATCACTACAAACCAAACAAACTGCAAACGGGTAAGTGCAAACCCATGAATATGAAATAGAACCACCATACTGGAGTAACTGTGGTGTTAGTATGGTATTTTACCATTTTGTGATTATAATCATATCAGTGAAAATGTTGTGTATTCCTATTCTCAGATTCACTGTCATCTGGTATGGTGCCTATGGATTGGAGAAAAGATGATGTTATTCCAAAAGGGATTACGATCTCAGCCTGGCAATTATAGGCCAGTAAACTTGACATCTGTGGTGGGCAAATTATTTGAAGGCTTGTTAAGGGATCACATTCAAAATTTTGTCCTAATGAATGGCATTATGAGCAACAATCAGCATGGCTTTATGAAGGATAGGTCATGTCAGACAAATTTGAATGCATTTTATGATGTGGTAAGTAAGATTCTGGACAGTGGGTGGGCAGTAGATGTGATCTATTTGGATTTTGCCAAAGCGTTTGATACTGTGCCCCACAAACGACTGCTTTCTAAACTAAGGTCTGTTGGGCTTAATGAAGTCGTTTGCACGTGGATAGGAAACTGGCTTCAGGATTGGGTACAGAGGGTGGTTGTTAATGGGACATTCTCTACTTGGAGTAAGGTTCTTAGTGGGGTCCCCCAGGGCTCAGTATTGGGTCCACTTTTATTTAACTTGTTCATTAATGACTTAGGGGAGGGTGTTGTAAGTAATGTATCAGTGTTTGCAGATGACACAAAATTATCCAGCCCAATTAATTCCATCCAGGATGTGGCATCCTTGCAACATGATCTTGACAAACTGGCAATCTGGGCAGCTAAGTGGCAAATGAGATTCAATGTTGATAAATGTAAAGTCATGCACCTGGGATGTAAAAATATCCAAGCCACTTATACCCTTAATGGGACTGCACTAGGCAAATCCATTATGGAAAAGAACCTTGGAGTCCTTGTAGATGATAAACTTGGCTATAGCAAGCAATGCCAGTCGGCAGCATCAAGGGCAAATAAGGTCTTGAGCTGTATTAAAAGGGGCATAGAGTCACGGGAGGAGGGCAGGCCCGGACTGATAATCTGTCTGTTCGGGCAATTGCCCGAGGGGCCGCTCTTCCCTGTGTATAACTGGGCCGCTTCTGCCTAATTAGATGCGGCACTCACTACACTTGTCTCCTATTAAACACTGACACCGGCGTACCTGAACTAGCATGTCGCGGCCCCAGGGGGGCCATGTCAGAAGATCACAGCATTGGTGGTTCAGTGGGCGGCTTTAAACTCTCCACTCGCTTGCTTTTCCTGGCTCAGGCTTGCGCTGTGCACGTCTGTCTCTGGTATCTTGTGAGAGGCGCACGCAAGCAGGCACACAGCAGTCTGACCCCAGAGAAGGAAGACGTTACAGAATAGTGTAAGGCCGGGCGCACACTGAACCACTGATGCTTCTCTGAAGATTAACCAACAAATAAATCTTTAGAGGGAAAAGAGAAACTGACAGGACGAGTGTGTGTGGGGGCGGAGGTATGGAGATTGTTGGAGCATAAGGAGACGGACAGAAAGAAGCGTAGAATAGGAGAGAGGGAGGCACATCTAGAAAAAGAAATAAATGGCACACTTGCTCTTCTGTAACCAGTTTTTGTGTAAGGTCGCTGGCTTATTGACTATGCTGTGTTTCTCAGTTGTCTGGCAAAATTCAAAACAGAAGCACAGAAATCTCATAGCATAACTTAGAACAGCAAGTATTCAGCAAAACAACTGATGAAAATATAATATATATAATAAGTGTTGCCTTCTGCTTGGGTTTCTCTCTCTGCAGGAGTGGGGTAGAATGAAAATCATAAGCAGCAAAATGAAAAATAAAGTGGGCAAATAAAAAGCTTTTGGGCAGGGATAACAATCTTTTAGTTATGAGCATTTGTAAGAAGGTGGAGTACAGGTATTTCTTTAATGGGCTTTTTCAATATTGGATGTTTACATAAAGAGAATAGAATGTGCTTTGACGCTAGTGCCCACTGCCTCTCTCTCTATAAATAATGTTCTTCGGGTTCTAGAACCAACTGTCATTAACTGTATTTAATATTCCTGGTTGCCAGTACCCACTGCCCCTTGCTTTATACAGGTATGGGATCCATTATCCTGAAACCCATTATGAAGAAAGCTCCAAATTACAGAAAGACTGTCTCCCATAAACTCCATTATGATACATATACATACCTGTATAATGTGCTTGTGGTGTCAGCCCTCACTGCCTCTATCTGAGTATAATGTGCATTGGATAGCAGTATCTACTGCCTCTCTCTTTGTGCTGTAGATGTCTTGCCCCCTGCTTTCATGACATATTGTGCTTGGGTTGATAGTCCCTGTTGCATGTTGTATTATCAGATTATAGTACCAGTACCCTGATTTTAATGTATAATGTACAGCCTAGTCACTATTTATGTGTGGGCTGCTTTGATTTTTTGCCAGGGCTGTTTTTTACTCCCAGTCCGGCCCTGGAGGAGGGGGTCATTCTTCCACTGTATAGAGCACTTGTAAGGCCCCATCTAGAATATGCCGTACAGTTTTGGTCTCCATCACTCAAACAGGACATTATTGTATTAGAGAGGGTACAGAGAAAGGCAACTAAGCTGGTAAAAGGTATTGAAAATCTTAGCTATGAGGAAAGACTGGCCAAATTGGGGATGTTCATGTTGGAGAAGAGGCGCTTAAGGGGTGATATGATGACTATGTATAAATATATAAGGGGATCATATAATAATCTCTCTAATGCTTTATTTACCAGTAGGTCTTTCCAGCTGACATGAGGTCACCCATTCCGATTAGAAGAAAAGAGGTTCCGCCTAAATATTCGGAAGGGGTTTTTTACAGTGAGAGCTGTGAAGATGTGGAATTCTCTCCCTGAATCAGTTGTACAGGCTGATACATTAGATAGCTTTAAGAAGGGGTTGGATAGCTTTTTCGCAAGTAAGGGAATACAGGGTTATGGGAAATAGCTCATGGTCCAAGTTGATCCAGGGACTAGTCCGATTGCCATTTTGGAGTCAGTAAGGAATTTTTCCCCCTCTAACGCAAATTGGAGAGGCTTCAGATGGGTTTTTTTTGCCTTCCTCTGGATCAACTGGCAGATAGGTAGTTAAAAAAAAAGGTTGAACTCGATGGACGTGTCTTTTTTCAACCTTACTTACTATGTAACTATGTTACTATGTATGTTACTAAGCAGTGGCGTAACAAGCACTTGCCGGGCACCCCTGCCAAAAATCTATACTGCACATGCACATGTGTAAGGCTAATGGCAGTTGACTAGGTGCTAGTTTGCATGAAACATGTAGAGCAGTCCCGGTTTGTTACCAAAATGTCTGAGTTCTATTTGATCTGAACTGATGCCAGAAAAATGATACAGGTATGAGATTCGTTATCCACAAACCCATTATCCAGAAAGCTCCGAATTTGGGAAAGGTCATCTCCCATAGATTCCTTTTTATCGAAATAATCCACATTTTTCAAAATGATTTCCTTTTTCTCTGTAATAATGAAACAGTACCTTTACTTGATCCAAACTAAGATATAATTAATCCGTATTGGAAACAAAACCAGCCTATTGGCTTTACATGATTTTGTAGTAGACATAAAGTATAAATACCCAAATTACAGAAGCATCCATTATCAGGAAAACCCCAGGTCTTAAGCATTCTGGATAACAGGTCCCAAACCTGTATAAAGGTACCCGTACTAAAACTTAATTAAACAAGAAGCTTTCGGCAGAGAGCCAAGAATACCCAGCACCTGCACTTTGATACAATTGTAACTATTTAAGATAAGCTGGCCCTTTGGGGGAACTTAGACTTTCAGCTTAAAGGGCAATTTTACCTTCATTAGCAAAACTGTAATAGCACATAAAACATGGCCATAAAACTCTCAGAAACATGATCAAACTTTCCATAACCTACCAAATTTTGTAAAATGGACACTGCATTTAGGGGGTGAGGTTATGTGTGGCAGATTTTTGTTGTCCGCTTTCCTTTTTAAAATGTTGGGAGTTATGTGTCCAGATCCTGTTATTCCTAATAAGGAAATATGGACAGGACTCTCTTTGAGTCATGATGTAGCAATCAGCAAATCATCGATCAAGCCCCCCTTGACGATACCCACCTGCTCCCGGAAGTAAATTGCCCGGATTTAGCTAAATTCAGATTAGATTCAGGTAGAAACTACAGACATTAATTGCCTGGCCTGTTAATTCATATGACAAGATGAGGAGTGGGTTAAAACAGCATGAATATGGAAACATGCGGGTCTGTTTTTGTTAAAAATAATCGCCCATTAGCTTATGTGGATGCTTTAAATATATATGTAGGGTGGTGATGTTTCAGGGATGGGTAGGGTTGCCACCTTTTCTGGAAAAAAATACCGGCCTTCCTATATATTTATCTTTTTTCCCTATTAATAGCATTGGGATCAACCATCGTTTTTACCGGCTAGGTCGGTGAACTGTATTAATTTAATACCAGAGTTAACTGTATTAATGTAATACCAGCACACATTAAATGCAAAGGAAGCTTCTTGGTAAGCCTGCCATTCTTTTATATGTAAAATATGCTAATATTAGAATTCACCAGAAGTTCCCCGACCAAATAGCCTCTGTTTGATTATGGAACTTATGGTGATTTCTAATATTCACATAGGCCAGTTTTTATGTTGTCTGATGTTAGTTTTATTTTCACTCTATTTTTAGAGTACTCTTTCTACGTGATTTCTCATACAGTTATCAAAAACAGACTTAATACAAACAGAAAACGAAGATTTTGATATAACAAAAGTCACAGTTCAACGTGATCCTTCTGCCTAATCCTTTTGTACCGTGACCTTCGGCCCAAAAGACTTTGCTAACAGCCGTGCCCATTTGCCAACCAGAACATCTCGCCTTGCACCCCTCGTTAAGTCCAGGTGGCACCCACGTAAGCTGAGGGCTCCTCCCGAAGCCCAACTGGTGAAGCCGAGCCGAGACCAGGGTGCTTGGCACTTGTTCTGGTATTGGGTGCCGGTCGTGACATGATGTTTCAGGGGTGGCCTGGGTCATTGATATGTGGGGGGCAGCGGTGGTAGGGTTGCCACCTTTTCTGGAAGAAAATACCGGCCTTCCTATATATTTATCTTTTTTCCCTATTAATAACATTGGGATTAGCCATCATTTTTACAGGCCAGGTGACAACCCTAAGCGGTGGTGACAGTTCATTGGTGGGTCAGTGATGTCAGGGGGTGTGGCTATAACACAGAATTGATGATTTGCTGATCGCCACGTCATTTACTTCGGAGTCCTGTTCAGATTTCCTAATTTGGAATCTGGACAAGCAGTTTTCACCTGGACAAAAGACAATTACTAGGCCTCAGACATAAAATATAATATGAATAACCAGATTGCATTTATGTTTGTCATTTGTTTTAATGAACTATATTAATTTAATACCAGAGTGGCACACATTAAATGCAAAGGAAGCTGCTTTGTAAGCTTGGAATTCTTTTATATGTAAAATATGGCAACATTAGAATTCATCAGAAGCTCCCCGACCGAATAGCCTCTATTTGATTATGGAACTTCTGCTGATTTCTAATATTCACATAGGCCAGTTTTTATGATGTCCGAAATTAGTTTTATTTTCACTCCATTTTTCCTCTTTCTACGTGATTTCGAATATATCAAAAACAAACTTAATACAAACAGAAAACGAAGATTTTGATACAACAAAGGCCACAGTTCAACGTGATTGTAATTTGTAAGTGAAACATCTTTGTTTTGCCCAAAAGCAAAATGGCGACTACGCTTGCCTTACGTGTCTACTCGACACGGCGACGTACGGGAGCAGCAGAACTGACGACAAATCGGTGAGGTATCTGGGTGTCGGTATACTGCTTCGGTGATGGTATTAAGATTTTGCTTGCAAAAGTAATTGTAGACTGGAGGAACTTCGAGCGCTGGCAGTATTAGATTTCAGCGTACGTTCGGGAAGCTCTGCGTGAGCGTCCTGAGGAATAGAACATGGCGGCGGCTGCTTTATGCTTCGGCCCGGGGATCCTCCTCCTGGTGCTGGCGGCGACGGCGGCCCAAGATCCCTCTTGCCCATCTCCTTGTGTGTGCGAGGGGCGGCTTTTGGATTGTAGTCGGAGAAGGCTGGCTCGACTCCCCGCAGCACCACTGCCAGAGGGTATCACCAGCCTGTGAGTATTCCTACAATTGCTTGTTGATCGTCATAGTAAGCTAATGTTCCAACCTGTATAAACATGTTATCTCAGCTGCAGCTTTCAAGCTGTGGGGGATGACGGGAGTTCCCAGGATCAGAGCAATATATTGTGGCGTCGTTATGTTTAATGGTGACCTCAATACAGTATTTTATAAGCGTTGTGAATAGTAGCAATATGTACTTTCTATGCAATACAGAGGAGCGGGTACCTTATTTAATTTGTGTGTAATTAAATGTATATCCGATAAACGTTATTCTGGCAGGTTAATATTTACATCATCTGTACTTCCTGTATGTAGTGGTGGTAAACATATTATACAGCAGTGTAAGAAAGGTTGGTTGTTTGTAGGGGCCAATGAGTCTGTATGCAGGCACAAGGATCAGGGAAAATGCCTCGCCAGGCTTTTTCAGGCAACTGTTGAAAAGCGCATCGCCTCGTGTGGTTAGCACAGGCGTTTTTACATAGGCGCCCATACAAAACTGTCGCCTGCGCCGGTCGCGGCGACTGTCGCGGCGCTTTGTCGCCGCGACCGCAAACGCGTCGCTATCTCCCCGTGTGGAATAGCCCTTACCAGCCAAACAAAAGAACAATGGGAAGGTAACCAGATAACAGCTGCCTGGTAGATCTAAGAACAACACTCATTAGTAAAAACCCATGTTCCACTGAGAAACATTCAGTTACACTCTCCTAAAGTGCAGGCACAAGTCGCATGACATGGGGCAGCTGGGAAATTGACAAAATGTCTAGCCCCATGTCAGATTTCAAAATTGAATATAAAAAAAAATCAGCTTGCTCTTTTGAGAAATGGATTTCAGTGCAGAATTCTGCTGGAGCAGCACTATTAACTGATGCGTTTTGGAAAAAAAACATGTTTTCCAATGACAGGATCCCTTTAAGATAGTTGTCTACACTACTTTAGTGTTTTGTTGGACTTTGGTGCATCCGATTTTCAAAGAAGAAACAATCCTGATGTGTTTCATTGGCTTATGAGCCTATGAATAAGTTGGAACAGATAACGCTGAAATATAAACTTATAACATGGTCTTAACTATGTTGTTCAATGACCTCCAGGCTGTGATAACAAAGGAATTGTAGCCATTTATCTTAAATTCTTAAAAATGCACACCATTTTTTTGCCAAATAAAAGGAAACAATTATAATCAACTTTGCAAAATACTTTTATTAAAAATTGTTAGCGCTTTAAAAGTTATTTGTAAATGTCATTGCTAGTGAAAGCAGCATTTGCTTAACTTCTGGCTGATACTTTTTAAAAAATGTTGCAAAAGCCAGCCTCCTCCAGCAACATAGGTCTGTCAGTCTGTTGGCTTGTGTTATATTGTTTCAAAAGGTAGAGAATAGAATGGGACAAACTGCTTTCAATATCAATAAAAATAACTTAAAAGCCATAAAAAAATGTAATGAATGTACAGTTAGGACCATAAATATTTGGACAGACTATTTTTTTCTAATTTTGGTTCTGTACATAACCACAATGAATTTTAAATGAAACAACCCAGATGCAGTTGAACTGCAGACTTTCATCTTTAATACAGTGGGTTGAACAAAAAGATTGCATAACAATGTGAGGAATTAAAACCTTTTTCAACACAATCACTTGATTTCAGGAGATTTAACTAGTGAGTGCTGTTCTTAGATCTACCAAGGAGCTGTTATCTGGTTACCTTCCCATTGTTCTGCTGATGGGCTGCTGGGGGGAAAGGGAGGGGTGATATCACTCCAACTTGCAGTGCAGCAGTAAAGAGTGACTGAAGTTTATCAGAGCACAAGTCACATCACTGTGGGCAGCTGGGAAACTGACAATATGTCTAGCCCCATGTCTCTTTTGAGAAACAGATTTCAGTGCAGAATTCTGTTGGGAGTTTTGAAACTTTTTTTTTTCCCATGACCGTATCCCTTTAAAGGACATGTCAACCTTTTTTTCAGTATTGGCATGCCTATATAGGTTACCTTAACTCCACCCGAACCGCATTACTTTCGCCTCGAAATTCCCCTCCTGCTCCCTGCACCACTGCGTTCTTTCTCGATCGATGCAAGCATTTACCCGGCGGCCATTTTTTCCGGGTCGCACGCTTCCTGGTTGTATTGTGCATTGCTGCACTTACATGGTTATCCTGGTTGTAAAAGGCAGTGAAATAGTTAAATTCTCTGCTCTCTCCCTCGCTGCAGTCAGCAGAAGAAATATTTACTAGGAGCAGGGGGAGCAGAGAGTTCAAGCTTACAAGTCTGAAGTCGGTATAGCAACCACCAGTGCTATTTTTTTGATTGGTGGATAGAATTGATAGGCGTGTATCCAGGTCACTGATGACGCGGCTGAAAGTTTTAGCTGAAGCCGATTCCCCTCTATCGCGCATGTGCTAGATTGTTTGAGATAAAGTGCGCATATGCATATCGCCAAACAGCAGCGCTCATTCAGAAGGGAGGGGGGAGAGAGGCAGATCGTGGAGGAAAGAAGCAGAAAGCTTAAATCAACTAAGCTTCTTAGTGAATTGCTTTTGAAGGACTGGAATACTCGGTATGTGAAGAATGTAATTAGGCTTTTTACTGAATAAATTCTTGATGTGGGGGTTGACATGTCCTTTAATAACCCATATAGGCTGCCACTTTCAGGGCTTTTATAAGTTTTTCATGCACTTAATAAAGACCCCTCATTGGAATATAAATTAACAGACTCCACACCTGGCCATTCACCTGTCGCTTGACTACTTTCTGTCCCTGCACCACATTCTATTTTGCTGCTGCAAATAACCTTATATTTTACTCTGGGGGTACATTAATTACCAAATAGGGCAGCTATTGCCAAGCATGCAATAGCTGCACTATATAGGATAAGAAATGAATCAGCGCCTTTGGCAACGGAGTCAAGCTCACCAGAAACAAAAAAAAAAAGGGAGAATAAATGGACATATAGTGTAGTATTTTTGAGACGGTAGTTTCACACCAAGTGCTTGTGTGTAGAATTTATATTGTGTTTTATTAATTCCCCTTTTCCAGATTCCCCTTTATTTTAGTCCTCCACAGCCCCCGAAGTGGAGGACTAAAATAAAGGGGAATCTGGAAAAGGGGAATTAATAAAACACAATATAAATTCTACACACAAGCACTTGGTGTGAAACTACCGTCTCAAAAATACTACACTATATGTCCATTTATTCTCCCTTTTTTTTTGTTTCTGGTGAGCTTGACTCCGTTGCCAAAGGCGCTTCTCCATTTTTTATCCTATATGAAGCATTCCACAGTTGAGAGACTGAAGTAGGACCGGCAGGAGGAAACTAAACTAAAGGACTAACTTTTTTCATTTCTGGTGCATATTTTGCATTTTGTGCAGTGTATTACATTTAGAGAATTTTTGTGTAAATAGCTGCACTATGTAATATGCAATATGTAATGAGTACTGTACCCTTAATGTAAAATATAAGGCTATTATGAGCAAGCTGTTCCATGACCATATAAAGACACAAGGCCAATTGCTTTTATACAGGTCATGGAACCCAGAAAATGAATTGTAATCCTCACATTTTCAAAGGGGGTACATTATTTATTATAACACACATGTTTCAGTGAGTAGTGAAAGAAAGTAAGCACTGATTATAACCGTTGACATTTATAAGAAATTATTTACAAGCTAATTATGCCTTTTGTGTATTATAAATAAGTAAGCGAATTGGCAATGAAGGAAGCTATTAGGCTAATGTCACACTATAGGGTGCATATATAAAATAATTGTGCAGATGTGGGGGTGAAAAAGTGTATGGTTTTACTTAAAACAGGATTACCATGAATATATTTGAAACACTGATAAATGTTCCTTTAAGTGTGTTTTTCTGCACATTTGTAATTTTCTGGCTAGTTCTTCCCTGTGTGTGCAGTGATAATTAGATGCTGATTCTATGGAAAATGCATGTGAAGGCTAGGGCCACATGGGGGCAGAAATCCGCTATCTTATTTCTGTCCTACTGTGGGCAGTAGCCTCTGATCTCTTCCTCATTGAATTAGCTTGGCGTGAATAAACTTTGGGCTTAAAATGCAGAGACCCAGTTCTTTGCCGATACAATGAAGAAGAGCGAGAAGGCTGTTGCCCTTGGTAGGGCAGAAATCAGCCAGTGGATTTCTACTAGTGGTTTTCTGCCCGCGTGTGGCTAAAGCCTAGGAGGGTGAAGGGAAGGAGTAGGATAACTTGGTGACAGTGTTGTGTTTGAAAATCTGGATCAAGTTAAAACTGATTACTTAGTTCCTTCATGCAAATTGCTTAGACTTCAATCTAATTTTTCTTTTATTAGTCAATCTATCCATTTCCCCAAGAACAGCTAGAGCAGGGTCTGAAAGACTGGTTCTCCTGGCAGGCTTAAATTGCTGCAGGGTAAAGATGCTTAGAAATTTAAGTTTTAAAAGACCTGTCTGCTTTCTCTAAAGAGAAATGAAGAGACTGCATGGTATTTAATTATGGACACATAAAACAGCTTTAGACATCTTGTTTAACTTACGTCTTTCTTTACTTACTTCATAAGAACATTTTCAAAATTCTTTAAGGTATCTTTTTCTGTAAATAAGTGGTGAGTCTGGCAGAGGCTGTGGATTTTCAGTAGAAACCTTGAAATTAGATCCAGAATGAATTAAATTTTTCAGTGGAAAAAAAACAAGTATCGTTCGGCATGTACTGGATCTTATTATGCCCCTGATGGATGCTTTTAGTCAAGTCTTACAATATTTATATCTTAATGGGGGCCCAGGTCTTAAGGTGGCCATAGACGCACAGATAATATCGTACAAAAAAATTTTTCGTACGATATTCGGTGCGTGTATGGTGGGAAATGAGCCAACCGATATTGGCTGAAGATTTCGGTCGGTTCATCAATCGAGCTTGGCTGAAAATTTTGATAGGCACCCGCCATTGTTAGTGCTGAGTCGTCAGATAGAACAGGTAGAATTCTATTATTTCTACCTGTATATCTGGCGATTCAGCTCTACACATGTGTATTGAAACGAACAATCTTTCTTGGAAACCTTTAGAGTGGATTTTGTATTCGTTCTTGAGTACTATGTAGCAGTTTTTGTCTGAGAATATTGCTTTCAGCAAAAATAGATGTGAAGAAAGGCACGCACTCCTGCGACCACCAAGTTTGTAAAAATTGGATCTTTATTCCGCAGGTAAAAACAAACGTCCTGACGCGTTTTGTATCTAATGGCCTATGACTATGTATCTTTGGATACAAAACACGTCAGGACGTTTGTTTTTACTATTGGAATAAAGATCCAATTTTTACAAACTTGGTGGTCGCAGGAGTGCGTGCCTTTCTTCACATCTACTTTTACAATTCACCCCAAGCTACGGGTTCGGGGGCTGCACCCAAGCCACCCCCCATCATCAGTGAGGGCAAGCATTTCCATATTGAATGAGATACATATTTTGCATTACGTGGTTTATTATATCTCACCCTTAAGAGTTGAACTTGGGTCCTCGCACCCAAGTCAATTTTATCACTGGGTGAGTTTTTTCGCCATTTGGCTCATAATTGCAACATAGGTAAAATCTCATTCACTTGGATAGAGCTGCAAGTGTTTTTTCCTCCTTCAGCAAAAATAGCATTATGCATTCCTTCTGGCTCTCTCGCATTGTGTTTATTCCTCTATTAAAAGCACAACATGAGCATAATGGAGTTTATGCTGGATAATCTTTAAATATAAGTTTTCATTTTTTTAAAGTTTTTTTTAATTATAAAGCAGTAATGGAATATTAATTTGGTGTCACACTTTCTTTCCTTTAGGGTTAGTCCACACGGGGCGTTTTGGGGAGATTTGGTCGCCTGGCGACTAATCGCCACGTTTTTGCAACCCTCATGAGGCAACTTGGGCGACTTCGAAAATCGAATTGATGCATGTGATTTGCGCCGGCATTTTTTAATTTTAGCCAGCGCAGATTCAGGGAAGGCGTTTGGGGAGATTGGTCGCCGCAAAAACGAGCCGATTAGTCGCCAGGCGACCAACTCTCCCCAAAACGCCCTTTGTGGCCTGACCCTTAGTGCAGAGACACATGCAGCAATTCAGGGAGATTAATTGCCGGTGACAAATCGTCTCTTTTTTGGAGCGACAATCTCCCCGAACTACCTTCCCCTTCCTTCCCACAGGCTATGATGAAAAATCCACAGCGGGGCTGCACTCGCGGCACTTCGAAGTTGCCTCACTAGGAAACTTTGGACGACTTCGGAAAACACACACATATATGCATATGCACACGTACACATTAAAAAGCAGCTCGATGTTTCGGTCTATGTCTAAGACCTTTCTCAAGACCATGGTCTTGAGAAAGGTCTTCGATACAGACCGAAACATATCCAAAATTATAAGGATATTATAAGTTATCGAGCAGTTTCATGACCATATAAAAACACGTGGCTGAACTCCAGGGTAACTTTTAATATTCTCATATTTTGCAACAGGGGGTACTTTATTTATTATAATACACAAGTTTCAGTGAGTCATGACAGAATTGACATCACTACTCACATCATTTATAACTGATGACATCACTAGTCACCATTTAAAAGGATATCATTTAGAAGATATTCATGGCTTTTGTGTATATATATATATATATATATATATATATATATATATATATATATATATATATATATATATATATATATATATATATATATATATATATATATATATATATATATTTTTGTTCCAGCACCTAGGCATCACCATGGCTATCTGAGTGCACCTATCTAGTTATGTGTGTGTGTGTGTGTGTGTGTGTGTGTGTATATATATATATATATATATATGTGTATATATATATATATATATATATATATATATATATATATATATATATATATATATATATATATATATATATATATATATATTATATATATACACACACACACACAATATATATATATATATATTTTTGTTCCAGCACCTAGGCATCACCATGGCTATCTGAGTGCACCTATCTAGTTATGTGTGTGTGTATATATATATATATATATATATATATATATATATATATATATATATATATATATATATATATATATATATATATATATATATATATACACACACAAATTCAGAGCTAGTGCACCAATAAACAAAGGAAATGCCTGGGTGCTGGTTATATACAAAGATATAAACAACTTCCTGATGACGGCCTGAGTGTAACAAAACACTTTTAATACCTGTGTGGGGATATCTATATTATATGCCAATGTGGCCCTGGTACCTTGGGTGCGTCCTACTGTGTGTTACCATCTGATTGAACATTGAAGATGTTTTCTACCAGTGAATACTATGCACAGTATGATGTACTTAATTGGAGATAAATCAGGGTCAAATATAATTTAAAGGTAAATATAAATAAAATAAAATTGAGCATACCCTGCATGGGTGACTTTAAATATAGATAATCCCATGATGGGTTGGATTTTATTACACTAATCTACAGCCATAAGTATGAACTGCACATTTTACCTTCTTTCTTTTCATGTTTATAAGCCTATATTATAGATAACTGTTGGTTTCTGAAGGCTTTGTGTATACTTGATGTTGCATGATTGGTGAAATGCTGCTTAAAAGGCTTAACTTTCTACTCCCTAGGTGGTCAGAATTGATATATGAATGTAAGAGTGTTAATATTTTATCAGCTTTGCTCAGAAAAACAAAGTAATCAGATGACATCACACTAATTCACTAATTTACAAACCCTCATCTGCTGCAGACTTTAACATTTGTCAACGTTGCTTTGCTTGTGTTTTTGTGGCATGCCTTATAGTTTAGTTGAATTAAGACAGCTCCAAAATCCGCGCACAGAGACCTGCGGCTGGATCCATGAAAACAGAATTGGCTGCATTTGTCTGTGCTGTATTTATAATCGGGAGGGTCGGGAAGGCACTTAGGAGTCCTCCTGTCCCACCCCCATCTCCTAATTTATACATCAAGAAGACACGCAAGTTAAGCTGGCCATAGACTTAAAGATCTGATCGTACGAAACAACGATTCGTACGATTTTTAGACCGTGTGTGGAGTCCCGACATTTTACGTCCGGCAGAGATCGGTCGTTTGGTCGATCGGCCAGGTTAAAAGATTTCTGTCGGCTGCGGGTAATATCTCTGCGTGTATTGCCGATCGTATGATTTTCAGAGGGAGACTGTCCCTAGTACGATTGCTGTGAGGGGCAGAACATCGCCTGCATGAGTGCTCTCTGCATGAGCGCTAAGGGTTATGGTGTTTGTTTGGAGCTACTGTACACCAGTAGATAAGTAAGTTTGTACTTCTCTTCCTAATCTCTCCCAGTATAGAAACAATAGGAGAATAGAATTGCTCTTTTTTTTTCCTGTGTGATATTAAAGGCTCAGATTTTACGTCCGGCAGTGCAGTGCATTTAAATAAAAGAGCTTTGCGTAATCGTTGTATTTGCAGTTGAAGCTGATAAAAACAGCTTTAGTGATGAGCCGGTCAGCATTTTTCTTTAACCCACCTTTACCTGTTGTTTCTCAACCCACTCCCACAGAGCCTGTTGTCCTCATCTACATAAGGGTGAAGACAGACTAGATAAGTCGCCTCATGATTATTCTCCTCTAGCCCGGGTGACTAATCTACTCTAGTGAATTGCAGCTGGGAAAACCTACGCGGTGAGGCAACTTTCTGAAGTAGCAGGAAACTTTGGCAATTTTGCGTTGCATATGTAAGCATTCAGAAATTAGTCATCCAGCTAATCTCCTAGTCTGTCTTCACCTTTTGACCCTGCTTGAAGCTTGTCCCACCACCCACCCAACCTACAAACTCACCTTCTTGGCACTTGGCACTAACTTGCAAGTAAACCCATGAGTCCAGCAGTTTCTGGTCAACGTGCTCATCACTATAAAACGTGTTTAACTGTTGTGCCTCCAAAGAAGAGATGTGAAAAGTACAAGGTGCTTGTCTAAACATTTGGATCCTTTGACTTCAGGATTTTCGCCCGATAATCCAAAAATTTTAGTTTTTGCAGCAAAAACTCCATAAAATCGAGTTTTCGGAGCATCCATCGTATGATGAGAATTGATGCTCAATTTTGTTGTGAAGTTATGTTGCACCAATTTTTTTTAAGAGAAATTATTGATAAATGAGTTAAAATCATGGAAGGGAGTTTGGTCGGATTTGTTTTCAGGAAAAAAATAGATCGAGTAATTCGAGTTTTAGTAAATCAGCCCCCTACTGTATCACTCTGTTTGTCAGTTATGTACCTATATATACAGCACTATAGAATATATTGCATCTTTAAGAATATTTGTCATAGTGTGATATTTCAGCAGTCTTCTGGGGATATGTGGATTTATGAAGCTTTATTATAGGATTGGTTATCATTTATTAAAAATCAACATTGTATTTTGTCCTCTGAAAGAGAAACAGGTTTATGTAGGAATAACAGATACATTTTTTTCTGTATTTGACTGTACTGTGTGTGCAGCCGGATATAACTTTGAAATTGTACAAGGATTCCCATTCTGGAATGCAGCTGAAAGTGAACTTCTGGCAAATTGTATGTAATAAGATTACTAATAATGCGACACTGTTTGTTGTGTCAAATTACAGACTGTTCTTCAGCACGAGTAACTGATCTGATGCTTTCTTTTCTTTCTATCTTTAGTGAGATCAGCTACAATTGGTTGACTGTTTCCAACAGTAGCCTGGTGCCAGAATTGTATTCACTTCAAGAAGTGTAAGTCTTTGTTTTTTTACTGTAATTTGTTGCTGAAGTCAGAGGAAGCTGTTCATCGTGCAGAGCTATATAATTCTCAAAAATACCAATTATGATTATTTGCATCTAGACACACATTATGCATATAATGCATGGTTTTTCAGCATTTTATTTAGATGTATGCTGCAATGGATTTTTATATATATAAATTGGTTGTGAATTGTCATTGACATGAGAAATTTATGTATTGTATTTCAATTTATGACCCAACAGTCATGTTGATATTCAAGATGTATATGGAGTTTAAAGGACCAGTAACATCAAAAAAAAAGTTTAAAAATTCGTTAGTGCACAATGAAAAATAAACACCAAGACAAATGAAACTTTTAAAAAGCAAAGCCTTTATTAAGAAATAACTTACAGAAAATCCACTTCCTGTCCTCTTCAGAAACGACGAAAAGGCGACCATCCACACTGCATCGATCGATTTCTCCTCCCTGGCTCCTCACTGACAGGCATCCTCCTCCCGGCGTCCAGCAGCAGCCGTGTCTCAGGCTCTTCACTCCTTTCCCGTGGATCGGCTTCCCTCCTCCGCTCACCTCCCTCTCTGTCTTCCCTCCTCCCCTCCTCCACTACTCTCAGAGAGAGACATGCAGCGCCTGATTTCAACCCAGGCAGAACAGAAAGGCGCATGTTACAGGCGTCCAGCAGTGTCACAGGCTCTCCTCTTCACCGTGCATGGGCAGCGATAGGGTTAATGCCAGGCCAGTTCCCACGTGGGACGGGGGGGGGCTTAGGCAAGGATCGCTCACTGCTCAGTGAAGGAGAGCCTGTTACGTGCGCCTTTCCTGGATTGTAATCAGGCGCTGCATGTCTCTCTCTGAAAGTAGTGGAGGAGGGAAGACAGAGAGGGAGGTGAGCGGAGTAGGGAAGCCGATCCACGGGAATGAAGAGCCTGGGACACAGCTGCTGCTGGACGCCGGGAGGCGGATGCCTGTCAGTTAGGAGCCAGGGAGGAGAAATCGATCGATGCAGTGTGGATGGTCGCCTTTTCGCCGTTTCTGAAGAGGACAGGAAGTGGATTTTCTGTAAGTTATTTCTTAATAAAGGCTTTGCTTTTTAAAAGTTTCATTTGTCTTGGTGTTTATTTTTCATTGTGCACGAACAAATTTTTAAACTTTTTTTTTGATGTTACTGGTCCTTTAAGAGATGGCATTCGCCAATGCTAAAAATAGTAGCTTCCAGTGTGGCAACCTGCAGGCTAATAACAAAATGGGGAAAATTCAGCCAGCATCAGTGCACCTGAAATTGCCCCTGCTGCCTCCCTTATGAAAGTGCTATCATGAGTGCATTTAAGTGCTTTCATTCGTCTGAAAGGGAAGCAGAAGGTGCCAATTTTGTAATGCAATTTTTATGTAACATACTAGCATTTTTTCTCATATAGGAATCAATATGTATTTTAGCCAGCTATTATTTGCATCTAATAATGTAAACTTCTAAATATGTTATATCTAGTATAGATAATAGCAGAGAGATTCAAAAAGATTATACCGGAAATAGTTCATCAAGATCAAAATGGGTTTGTTTATCAAAGAGAAGGCAAAGACACTATGGTAGGATTAATATCATTGATGAATTATGCACAAAGTAAGAAGGTACCGTGTATGCTGTTAACATTAGATGCCGAAAAGGCATTTGATAGAGTATTGTGGGATTTTTTGAGAATTGCTTTGGAAAAGTATAGTTTGGGTGAAAAAGTTATAAAGAGAATATTTGCATTGTATGATCAACCGACAGCTAGAATAAAGGTGAATGGAAGCTTATCGCCCGTAGAAAATATTGAAAATGGTACACGTCAGGGGTGTCTATTATCCCCAATATTGTTTACATTGGTAATGGAAATCTTACTTAAATGCTTAAGAGCCAATAAGGATATTTCTGGGATTAAATTGGGAAGGGCAGAGTATAAGAATATTGCATTTGCTGATGATTTAATGTTAGTTATAACAAATCCTATGCTATTTCTCCCGAATTTAATGGCAGTTCTAAAGACTTTTAGGGAGCTATCAAATTTTAAAATTAATACTAGCAAATCTGAAGCTCTTAATGTCAGTTTACCAAGGCAATTGCTAAACTCCGTAGAGGGAAAATATCCCTTCAAATGGGTAACCAATACTATTAAGTATTTAGGGGTGAATATACCGAGCAATCTTTCACTAATTTACAAATATAATTTTAAAACATTGATAGAGGAAATATCAGCCTATTAAATTCCTGGAAAAGAATGCAGCGCTCCTGGTTTGGTAGAGTACAAATTATTAAGATGATGGTTATTCCGAGGTTCCTGTATAAAATGCAAATGTTACCAATTTGGCTCCCTAAGTCTTTCTTTTGCAAGTTGAAAGGAGTGATAAATAACTTTGTGTGGAAAGGTAAAAAAAGCAAGGATTAGATATAATACAATGATTAGGGAAAAACAGGATGGTGGTGTATCTCTCCCAGACATGTATATGTATTATATTTCTGTACATCTAAATAGGATATTACAATGGAATTTTGCTAAGAAAAAGTGTAAGCATGTGTAGCAGTAGCATTAAATAATTTAATTTGGGCTAACTTTAAAAATATTCCTGATGTAGTTAAGAAACAGCCATTGGTGGGAGCTACCATAAAAGTATGGAATGAATGTTACTTAACTTGGAACCTTTCAAGATATCCTTCCCAGCTCACTCCCTTGTTAAATAATTATGATCTCCCCTCGAGTAAGGAAAGCAAACAATTTGCTAATTGGGCTTTCTTAAGTAAGGGCAGACCTACTCAAATATCTGATTTTATAGTAGAGAATAAATTATTGTCTCTTTCTGATATACAGGAAAGATGGGCTAGCCATCCAAGGGATGGTTGGAATTACATCCAACTTTCTCATTATGTAAATGCCCTAAATAATAATAACTGGAATAGGGAATTAACTTGGATTGAAGAACTAATAGAAAAATCTTTAGATATCCATAAACCTCTCTGATGAAAAAATCTTTGGGAAAAGATAAAAGGATTGAAGAGAATTGGCAGAGAGATTATAATATTGTCTTGGAAGAAAATGATTGGAAAAATATATATATTTCTATGCATAAGAGTTCAGTGGCATCAAGGTCGCAAGAAGCAAATTATAAATTGTTAATGCAATGGCACTATACCAAATTAAACCAAATGTTTAAGGAAACTAGCAATATATGTTGGCGATGCCAACAGGGAGAAGGCTCACATAAACGTGTGGTTTACATGTTGAAAATAGAAGCATATTGGAAGGATATAATAGAACAATTGCAGAAGTTGAATTTGATACACCCACAAGAAAACTTACCTGTATTGGTAACCCTTCATTATGATACGTTGAATCAGAGTGTAATTCGTAACAAATTATTATTATTTTTAATACAAGCTGCTAAAGCATTGATCCCAAGACATTGGCGATCTACAGAACCACCCTCAAAATTAGAGTGGTATAGGTATGTTGAGGATATAAGGAAATTCGAAGAAATTGGAGCTCTGAGAAACGGCTCATGGGAGACCTATAATAAAATATGGGTCACTTGGAGTCAAAAAGGCAATTATGGAATAATTTAGAAATTATTTAATGATGTAAGAGAGTATGGAATAAATTATTTTATTTATAAACTGAATAATAAGGATTTTCTGGATGGATGTACAGATTGACTTCTTTTTTGTTGTAAAAAAAATGCATTTATTGATTTACTTATGTATTTAAATTTTTTTTCGTGTACCTTTTTCTCCATATCGATGCTCCCTTTTATGTTCTGTACCCCACCCATTTTTATTTATTTTATATATATATATATATATATATATATATATATATATATATATATATATATATATATATATATATATATATATATATATATATATATATATATATATATATATATATATATATATATATATATATATATATATATATATATCCACTCACAAATGCTGACGCACACCAGGATTTTTCTTCAAGTGGTTAGTTTTATTTCATCGACGTTTCGATCCCCAGGGGGATCTTTATCAAGATAACAATACACACAAAATGTGAGAGGTTATAAAGACTCACCATTAGTGACCCAACACCAAAGCACCACCCACATATTCAATTAAGCAGGTTAACCCTTCGTGTATCTTGTGAGATAAACCCTTCATGGGCCTTATGAGGTGAATGGTCAGTTGTATAGAACAATCTGGAAAAGAAAGTGCATGGTGCCATAAATACATGTTATTTGATCCCTAAAATAGTATCACCATTTAAAAACATGGTATCAAAACATCATTTAAAAACACTATATAAACGGAATTTCTGTTTGCAAATGATTGTCTTCCAGTACTTTGTTTCAATTTACAGATTAAAGTGACAATACACCCATTTCAATATATGTATAGAGAAAGCACATTATAGAAAAAGGTTATATGAACCTTTGTGCCCAAGCCTTTGCATATGTGTGTATATATATATATATATATATATATATATATATATATATATATATATATATATATATATATATATATATATATATATATATATATATATATATATATATATATATATATATATATAATATCAAACAGGGGGGTTGTGGGAGCACTCTAAAGGCTTTAAAGTATATATATATAAGTATAATAAATGCTATTGCATATGTACCCAAATAGGGGTTATTTTGTTACAAAGTTATGATCATAAAATTGATAAGCCACCATACCACGTCAAGGTAAATATATATAATTTTTTTTTTTTCCTTTCCCGACCCTTTTGGTTATTGTTAAAAAAATTCATGAAAAATAAAGAATTATAAAAAAAAAAAGTATAGGTAAATTTAAAACAACTGGACTTGCTGAGTAATCAATGAAGACGTTTCACTACTCACCTGAGCAGCTTCTTCAGTTCAACTGACTGGTGTGGGAAATTCTCGTCATATAAACTCTTCCACTAATCCAATCACAGTGGCACATTGTAACTCTTCAAAGAGGTGACATCTGAAGAAATTCACAGAGGTGTTGATTCTGTGTAGTTACTGTGATAGGATTATCCAATGTGTCATGCAACTCCTAGAAAGAGGTGTTACTTGTGAGAGTTGCATGAATGGATGTGTGAAGTGTTCTGAAACCGCCGGGGTACAGATGTTAGAACAGCATTGTATGTAGCAAACAGATGGTGTCGAAGTCCCTGCCTCTGTTCAGGGATGGTTTCTCCACTTTGACATGAATCGCCTCTTTCAGGCCTCGTTCAAACTAGTGGCTAGTATGCCGAGAGTATGCATAGTATTTGCCCCATAACATATCAGGAACAGTGTGGTTCAAGTTTATGCAACTCTTAACAGCACTGAGAGGTTAATTATTTCATTAGTGAGGAGAGAAGCAATTTATTTCTGTGTACAAATTGGGTTTCCAAATACAGCTATAAACCTATGTCCAATGACCAGTTAACGGCAAGCAAATTAAGTCTTCCAACAGCTTAATAGATTTAAAACATTTCAGTTCAATTAAAACTCTATTTCAAAGTTGTGTAGATTTACTTTTTTTTTTCATTATTTAATAACAGTTTTTGGATGAAGTTCCTACTGCTCATGAGTATGAGTGTAACCTGGGCTGGAGTGTTTCCAAGGGCATAGTAATACTACACTTTAAAATAATATAGTTTCCATTCTAGCCAGACACTATCTGCAAACAGTTTGTGTGTTCACCCCATGTCTGTGTGGGTTTCCTGCAAACACTCATACATACAGGCAGGTAACTAGATCCTAATAAAACTGGTCATTGTGCATGTGACTGTAAATGGAACCACACACTGTTGCCAAAATGATGTATACGGTAATCTCTATTAAAGTGGTGCTTTATAAAGACATTTTTTAATAACCTGTGTACCTGCTATTGTAAACTATTTTAGTTTGTCTATTATTTAAGTGTACTAAGTGTACTTCACCTCTAGCTGAATACTTTATCTATGTATTTGTTGTGCCTTCTACATTTTTTTGGTTAATTAACCCATCTTATATTACAGTGAACAGCAGTTGTAAATTTTGTTTGTTTAATTTTTTTCTAGGAAAATGAATTTCAACGAGTTAACTGCAATCCCACATCTGGGAGAGCCTACTGCTAATATAACTTTGCTTTCTCTGTAAGTACATATTTATTTTCCCTTGTTTTGCAGTATGTGTCCATACTGTAATTTTTTACTTACTGTATTTTTTTTTTATTTGCAGTGTACATAACAAAATTGGAGAATTGAGCGGAGACCTGCTTCAACAATATCTTTCACTTGAAACTCTTGATTTAAGCTCCAATCTTCTTACAGAAATCAAAAGCTTTTACTTTCCACGGATGCCGTTGAAGTACCTGTGAGTAGTACTGTTCTTCCAGTAAACTTCCTTTCAGTGAAATGAACTATGACAGGAGAATCAAAAAATTAAAACATTTTAAAGTAATAAAACTATAATGCAGTGTTGCCCTGCAAAGGTAAAACTGCTGTGTTTGGTTCAGAAACACAACTATTTTTTATATAAATATGCTGCAGTGTAGCTATGGGCAGCCATCCAAATGAGAAAAGGCTCAGGTTACACAGCAGATAACAGATAAGCTCTGTAGAACATAATGTATTATCTGTTGTCCACTATTTAACCTGTGCCATATAGCCTTTTTTTAAATTTCCGCTATATAGTAGTGTTTCTGAAGCAAACAGATCAGTTTTACCAGTGCAGTGCAACAGTACATGATACTTTCATTACTAACACTTTTATTTTTTGGTGTTACTGTTCCTTTAATTAGGGTTCAGATTTAGTCTGAATTGTATTTTTTCTCTAATACCATGTCTTAACTAAGATAAGATTCAGTAATTTAATCTGTATGCTTAAACGGGTCATTCAACCGTAAATTAATTTTAGTATGTTATAGAGTGGTTAATTCTAAGCAACTTTTCATTTGGCCTTAATTTTTTTTTCTTTTTATAATTTGCCTTTTTCTTCTGACTATTCCAGCTTTTAAATGGGGATCACTGACCCCATCTAAAAACAAATGCTCTGTAAGGGTCCAGAGTTATTGTTGTTTCTACTTTTTATTACTCATCTTTCTGTTCAGGCCCTCACCTATTCATATTCCAGTCTCTTTTTCAAATTACTGCATGGTTGCTAGAGTAATTTGGACCCTAGCAACCAGATTCATGAAATCACAAAGTGGGGAGCTGCTGAATAAAATTTAAATAACTCAAAAACCTCAAATAGTAAAAAATTAAAACCAATTGCAATTTGCCTCAGAGTATCATTCTTTACATTATACAAAAATTTTAAGGTGAACAACCCCTTTAATGCAGGGGCAGTTAGAGTGACTTCATAATAATCCAAAATCCTTCTGTTTAGAATTACTACTACAAATACGGAATGTAGCTAGCTTGATGTGTTAATGGCTTCTCAAAATAATTACTTTGTATACAAATTAAGATGGGTTCTATCTGTTCATATTTCATCTGTTCAGTTAAATGTTTCATATCTCAGGCAACTGTGCTAAAGCATAGTGATACAAATATACAAGTTCAAGGTATACCTCAATCCCAGCTGAGGAGAGAGAAATTTAGACTTTTAAGCATAAACCATTCTGAATAAATGATTATTTCAATGTGCAATTTTTAAAGCAGACTAAATAGGGACCATTGTTTCATATTTGTACTGTAGTCAAATGCTATGCTATCCAATATGCTATCTTTTCTATGTTCTGCATTTGTTCTAGAAACCTAAGCAATAACAGGATTTCTACCTTGGAAGCAGGATGTTTTGACAATTTATCAAGCTCATTACTAGTATTGAAACTTAACAGAAACAGGATTAATATGATTCAACCCAAAAGTTTTAAGCTGCCTCACCTGCAGTATTTGTAAGTATATTTTTATTTCAAAATGTAATATTTTACTGCTGTGTTAATTTTTTTTCTGTCCTAAGGTCGATAAAGAGCAACGTTTAACAGGGATGCTGGAAAAGTTTAGTGCATTTTGGTGTGTCTGATAAAGGGTCACTTTGCCATCTGTACTATTGTTTATAAATACCTTATTAGGTTTGTACCTACAAAGAGATGGTACTCCAAAAATGGATACCTACAGTTAAATACAAAATCATGCGTGCCCCATGCCAAATTACATATCGAGTTAATTTGCAAATGTAAAGCATTAATAAACTACTGCAATGTTCGTTTTGTCAGGCTATAATGCTTATAGCCCTCCAGTTGCTGTTAGGTGATACTGACCTCAGAAAATAACCTTTTTTTATTTTATATCATAACATTGTCTTTGAATGCTATTTATAATTTTGCCATAAAAGTATGCCTGATGCTTTTACATTACCTTTCTTACTACCCTGTTCCTCTATGAGGGGGCTGCCATAATTGTGCAGCAGGAGTCTGTTAGCATTAGAAACTCTGACAGGTTAAGAAGGGACAGTCAGGTTTAGGAACTTCAAGTGACAATTACTTACAAAAGCAGAACTATCAGAGAAAAACGATCATCATGACCTATAGGTAGCTTCTAATGTAGATTAATATTTTGAAAAGAACATTTTTAGTTAGAAAATTTTGGTCAGGCCCAACCTTTGCTTGTAATAAGGTTACAGGAAAACATTGATTTATCAATCAAAGTCGCTAAAGAGCAAATACACAAATTCTCACCCAAATACCTGCCACTGCAACCCAAGGGAACCAACACCTTAAGGTTAAAGGATGTACCTAATGTTTTAAAATGATGAGGTAAGCTTATTTTTTGAAGTTACTAGCTGCTAAAAGTTTGATGTAATCAGGGAGATGTGGTTAACAAATGCTTTGCAAAAAGTTATGGGGATGTTCGAAGGGATAGAACACTGTTGTCTTAAAGAAGAACTAAAGTTTATCTAAAGAACTAGGTTAGACATGATGTACATTATGTTTTGGGTTTCTGTTACAGCCCAAGGCAACCACAGCCCTTTAGCAGTAAAGATCTGTACCTCCAAAGATGCCCCAGTAGCTCCCCATCTTCTTTTTTGCTGATTCAATGCACATGCTCTGTGCTGCTGTGAGTTACTGAGCTTATGGGCTGACACACAATATACAGTACACATGGAATATAAATGTCACAATATAAGGCTGATTAGTAATTAATACAGCTAATTACTACATGGCAGCACAGAAACCAGTGCAATAGGCATCAGAATTAAATAATCAGCCCTGTAGCATCAGCTTATATTATGGGCAAAACCTCATTTTCTGCTTGATGATTTGCAACGGCCCCTAAGCTTAGCTCAGGAGTGCCCATACTTTGCTGATGCAAGATCTACTTTTAGTGATGTCCCATTATGATCTTCATCCATAATATAACTGTTAACATTCTGTTTCATGGAAAATATTACTTAAATATAATATTGATTTATAATAGAATTTTTATTACTATATATAAAAACAACTATTTCTTATGTAGCTTTAACTGCTTAAAAATCTGAATGAAAAGCATGAAACAGTAGTGTGTTTAAAACAAGCTGTTTGCTGACATTGTCTTCAGATCTGCTGATCACCAACTAAAGGTCTACTGGTAGATCCCGATCTACCTTTTGGACACCTCTGGCTTAGCTTCAACAGTTGCTCAGAGCCCACTGAGCATGTGAGTGTAGCAGACAATTTCCAAGATGGTGACCCCCTGTGAAAAGTTTGAAGTTCTGGATCATTGCCGCTATTGACAAGCTGAAACTTTAGGCTGGTGCAATAAGTGCAGTATATAAAATAAGGTATTTTTAGCCATATTCTTTTTTAGGGTTTAGTTCTCCTTTCATTTCATACTGACTGCATAGCAGGCAGTCATATTATAATACTTTATTGCCTTTCTTATTTGACCTGCAACACCTATATGCAAAATATTTTGTTTAGTTACCGATGCATTACTTTATTTTAAGGGAACTGCGACGAAATCGGATTAAAATCGTGGAAAGTTTAACATTCCAAGGACTAGATTCACTAAAATCATTGAAAATGCAACGAAATGGAATTGTTAAACTGATGGATGGAGCTTTTTTCGGACTGGACAATATGGAGCAACTGTAAGTGCCTTTTTAATTATTTTTATGAACAAAATGTTATTCTAATAATTTCAAATTTTTCAGAATATTTGTCATTAGAGCACTTTCACACTTCACCTTGAAATCTAACTTCGTCTACAGTTAGGCTAAGGCTAATGGCACACTGTTATTTTCTGCATATTGGAGTGAAAATGCATACTTTAGCAAGTGTCCAGGTTATGTGCCGTTAGGCTAATGGAATAAACCCGCTTCTGCCTTAGTTCTGTTAGCAGAGAGCTAATCTGAACTGCATGTGCAGCTTCTCTGTAAGTGAGGACAGACACACCAACTTCTGTGTGAACAGTAACTTGGTTGCTTTATAGAACTCAGCATAAACACTTTAGCATAACATGTCTGCAACAGGAACTTTTTCATAGAGAGCAGTGCTGTCCAACTTCTGTGGTACCCAGGGCCAAAATTTTACTGGCCTATGTGGTGGAGGGCCGATAATTGAAGTCAGTGTTGGCCACTCCCCTTTTAAACCACACTCACTGTAAACCACACCCATATTACCACAAGAACTTCTCTATTAAAAGATATTGCATAAAACAGCTCATATGTAAAACCCTGCTTCATGTAAATGAACCATTATCATAATAATATACTTTTTTAGTAGTATGTGCCATTGGGTAATCCATAAATAGAAAATTGGCATTTTAAAAAATAAGGGCCGCCCCCTGAGATTGTAAGATTCACTATGCACACATACAAACCACATGTAAGGTCACATGAGCCAATTAACAGACAGAGTTCTGCCTTTTGCTTCCTCACTTCTTCCTGTTACAGTTAGTGTTGTAGTATTTCTGGTCAGGTGATCTCTGAGGCAGCACAGATAGAGTCATGAAATTGTGGTTCAAGGCAAGAGATGTAAAAGGGCAATATTTATGTAAATATATATTCCAGTTTGGTAAGATTCTTTAATATGTCATTCAATTTGATATAAACTATCTGTTGCTTAAGTATTCATTTTGGGGGTATAGTTTTCCTTTAACAACAATTTCCAAATTCCAAATTTCCAAATGCTAACAAACCCCAAGAACAAACCCCTAACAGGTTTACATCCCACAGGTAGCGTAGGGCAAGCAGAGAATGACACACATAAGCAGCACTGGGCAAGCAGAGAATGGCGCAGACACAAGCAGCACTGGGCAAGCAGAGAATGGCACACACAAGGCGCACTGGGCAAGCAGGGAATGGCACACACAAGCAGCCCTGAGTAAGCAGAGAATGGCACACACAAGCAGCACTGGGCAAGCAGAGAATGTCACACACACAAGGAGGGAAGGCAGAACAGAGCAGGAGACAGGCAAAGCTATCATTCTAATACGTACTACATGTGACACAGTGCTGGTGCCCCAGCATTTTGAATAAGGTGTGAACAGGCGAACAACGTGGGCAGTTTTAGTCTGGGTTTCAGGTGTGAACAGTACAGGGCTTTGGGATATAAACAATAGTGGTATGAACAATACAGGGGATTAGAGTCTGAATTTGAGGTTTAAACAATGCAGGGGCCAGTTAATCTCTGTAGTGATACCTTTTAAAGTTTACATATGGTATGCAGACACAGCATGTGGGGGGCCACAGAAGGGGGGGTCACGGGCAACCAGTTAGACAGCTCTGATAGAGAGCATACACAAGAAGAAGAAAATCACAGAGGGTTACAGGTCAAACATTACATCACATTGTTAAACAACAATCAACCCTCTCTGCATTAAGTAACATGCAGTGGAACAATCTCTCTCTGTTGTTTTCCAAAAAGTTTGTCTTTGAGATAATGTCTAGGACTGGTGTTTTGATTGTGCTTATATGAACAGAAAGTAGAATAATAAAGAGACAGCAGAACAAAAAGAAGTGAAATCAAAACACTATTAGTCCATAAACACTCACTTCAAAGCAAACTAGTTCAGTGTGGCGCCTATGTAGTATGATTGGCAAAACTGCCTTAAGTAAAACTTAACTTTTAATAAATTAGGCTAAAAAGAGAAGAGCGCCCACAAAGACAAACCCACTGCTAATAGCCCATAAGGCCACAGTGCAGGAACAATATCCCTAAAAAACATTCAATTAAAAACCAGCAAATGGTGGAAACGGTGGTATCTTAATCAGCCAACAAAAATACTTCGACGGTAGTAGTATAAACCATTGTTTACAGTGCAAGCACTACCCGCTCCCACCCTTCCATTTGTGCCCCAAGTTAGTCGGCAAGAACCTGCCTGTCTACTTAGGGACAAAGTGGGAGCTAGGCTGCCACCGTCCACCTATGCCGCCCAACGCGTTTCGCTGACTACATCAGCTTCCTCAGGGGCATAAGTGCTTATGCCATTTGCTGGTTTTTAATTGAATGTTTTTTAGGGATATTGTTCCTGCACTGCGGCCTTATGGGCTATTAGCAGTGGGTTTGTCTTTCGTGGGCGCTCTTCTCTTTTTAGCCTAATTTATTAAAAGTTACGTTTTACTTAAGGCAGTTTTGCCAATCATACTACATAGGCGCCACACTGAACTAGTTTGCTTTGAAGTGAGTGTTTATGGACTAATAGTGTTTTGATTTCACTTCTTCTTTTTCTTCTTCTGTGATTAGTAGTTTAATCTACACAAACTTGCAGTGTGGTTGCCTTCGTTACACTGTGTTTACCGCTCCTCATTTCATTTCCTGTGAATAAAGACAGCGCTACAAACCGTACAGATTTATAGAAAGTAGAATGACTTTATTTCAGTTTCATAACATTCATTCTTTTCAATATTCATTGCGCTAACGCAGAAATTGGAGAGGCATAATGCCCCTTTAAAAGAGTGATTCACCTTTAAGTTAACTTTTAAAATGTTATAGACTGGCTAATTCTTAGCAGTGTTTCAGTTGACCTTATTTTTTATTTTAATTTTTTTATAGTTTTTGAATTATTTGCTTTCTTCTGACTCTTTCCAGCTATCAAATTGGTACTTTTTATCTTTCTATTCACGCCCTCTCTTTTACATATTTCAGTATCTTATTCAAATCATTGCATGATTGCTAGGATAATTTGGGCCCTATCTACTGGATTGCTGAAATAGCAAACTGGAGAACTGCTGAATACAAAGCTAAATAACTCAAAAACCACAAATAATGAAAAATTAAAACCTATTGCAAATTGTCTCAAAATATCACTCTCTAGTTAATTTAAAGATGAATAACACCTTTAAACTAACAATGCTGAATTCTGCATGCTCAAGTGAGACGGAGGGTTTGTTACAGTTACATACTATAATTTATTTGGATTGAAAAAGTTTGTTAAATCTTTTGTTACTGTATTGATATTCTCTTTACATTTTCTTTTCAGGGAATTGGAATATAATAATATCACTGACATTAATAAAGGTTGGTTGTATGGTTTGCGATCTCTACAACAACTTTATATCAGCCAGAATGCAGTGCACAGGATCAGCCCAGATGCCTGGGAGTTTTGCCAGAAGCTATTGGATCTGTAAGTGTTTAGGTGCTTTCCAGATGGCTTGTGCAGAGGGTGGGGATGAGGTGTGCCTGGAATTTGTGTTTTTCCTCTGGGTGCCATAACAGAAGTAGCAAAGACTGCAAATAATTGAAAGATACATATATACATTTATTAATATGGGGGAGGGGGCTAGATTTACTATTGTTTGAGCCTTTGGATTCCAGCAATATGTTATAGAAACTGCAAGTTAGTCCCTGAACCCGCTTGCATATTCTTTTATCGATTACTTTGTGTCTGTAAAAAAATATGGTCTCAGCAAGCCAAACAGTTTTTTTCTCCATGTTTTAGGTGGCAAGTTTTTATTTTTTTCCAAAACCTGCCGGTGGAAAAAAAAAAACAGTTTACTTTTAAAACCCAGTTGGCAGCAAGCTTTGTTAATTGATTACAGTTAATGAGAGTAACCATTCTTGTATAATAAATTATTGGGAAGAACATTTTATGTCTTTGTCAAAAGTTATCCAAAAATGCACTGCTAGTTCCATTCTGTTTGACTGCATTTTCTCTCCCTACCTTCCCCAGGGACCTATCATATAACCAGCTGAACCGTTTGGATGATTTTACATTTGTTGGGTTGAGCTCATTGGAAAAAATAAACTTGGGGGATAATAGAATAAATCATATTGGCGAGGGCGTCTTTAAAGGCCTTGGAAGTCTTTTAGTATTGTAAGTAGAGCAAACATTTTCTTTTACAAGTCTGCTTTTTATTACCAAAGAATATTGCAAATTAAAAATGTACTGAGTAATCAAGAGTACCATCGATAGCAACATTATATACAGGTATGGGACCAGAATGCTCGGATATTTCCTTAATTTAGTTCTTTGTAACTTCAGTCTGCTAGAAAATCATGTAAACATAAAATCAACCCAATAGGCTGGTTTTGTTTCCAATAAGCATTAATTATATCTTAGTTTGGATCAAGTACAAGCTACTGTTTTATTATTACACAGAAAAAGGGAATAATTTTTATAAATCTGGATTAGTTGGATAAAATGGGAGACAGACTTTCCATTATTCTGAGATTTCTGGATAATGAGTTTCCGGATAACGGATCCCATAACTGTACATTATAAAAAAAGCTGTACATTTTTTGATTAGCGCTTCTTCTATCTGTCTTCGGACTTGTGTCTTTATATACCATAAACTACTATGTAACTCAGTATGGTCTGTAAAGAATGACATATGCCCCATCAAACTACATGACCTAATCTGGTCAGCTTGCAACAACAGCTTGAGTGTTTCTTCTACAGGTATTGGACTAATTATCTGGAGACCTATTATCCAGAAAGCATAGAAATACAGGATTGCAATTTTGCATGTTGACAAAGTAATTTTTAATTTCCTTTTTATATATTTTTTAGTTTCTATAAGGTATGTTGAACCCAATTATGAAAGAACCCCTAATGTTGAAAACTGTGTCCCAAACATTTATATGATATATTCCATGCCTTTAACACTTGTACAGGTATAGGATCCATTATCAGTTATCTTGTGTTAGGGGGCTGCTATCTTCCCATTGTTCTGTTGTTAGGCTGTTTTTTTTTTTTTTTTTTTTGAGAAATGGATTTCAGTGAAGAATTTTGCTGGAGCAGCACTATTAACTGATGCATTTAAAAAAAAAAAATCCCGTTACAGTATCCCTTTAAAGACAAAGTGTTTAACATAGGAGTAGAGCCTCTTCATTTACTCGAGGAGGTCTGTAGCAAGTATACTTTTTCTTTTTTGTTGACACTTTTTTTTTTTTTTTTTTTAATAACACAGGGATTTAAGGAACAATGAGATTTCATGGGCTATCGAAGATTCAAGTGAACTGTTTGCTGGATTGTCCAAACTCCATACACTGTAGGTATACATAAATTGCTTCATGTGAATGTTGTTTATTAAGAAACGTATCACAAGAACTTTGCTTATTATACAAACACCAAAAATATTTACAATTAAGTTTAGTGCAGTTTAAAACTGGGGACATGCATGTTTAAAGGCATGCATTTGAGTTATTACTGTGTAAAGCAAAGTGATTTGAATGACTGCACCATTGCAGTAATTGTGCTCTTGAAATGGCATATACAGTGGTCTGTATTTAATAAATGTAATATTTAATAGTTTCCATAGAAAAGCCTCTAAATCTGCATACGTTACTTTACTTTCTATTTAAGCAGAGACTACACAAAGGGAAACATGTTAAAGTGTAGACTTAATAAATGTAGTTGTTTTATTTTTTTATGTTTTGTATCAATGTGTTTTACTAACCCTTTAAGTTCTGTGGATAAAAGTACCGAAGTGCACAGAACATAGATTCTGCGATCTGCTGCACTTCCGGGTTTGCAAGTGGAGCCGCTCACTCCGTTCCTCCTCGATCCCTAGACATTGAGCAAAAGGGGAACGAGTGGCCCCTGGGGCGCGATCGCCCAGGGGCTCCAAGGCAGCAGTAGGCACATGTTTTCTACGTGTCCTGCTGCTGCACTAACTGTGGGACTGCCCAGCATACCCCCCCCCACCCCCGCCGGATGACGATGGAAGTTGGTGATCTTCTGCGTGGGACCCTTTCACATAGATTAGAAGCATCTTCCCCAGATTAGTGTAACAATTACACACACACACACACACTTATTACAGTAATATACACTTGCATTCACACTTACACACACTCACACATACATTTTTGGGGATCAGGGGGGGTCACACACACGCTTGCACATAACATGCAATTTACCAATTATACATACACACACACGTACATACTGTACTGTACTGTTTGCATTTCACACTGTTCTGTGTTATTTTGTTTTGTCCATGTAAATTTTATCTACTATATATCCATTTGGGGGTCTCTGTGCGCCATATAATTTGGTAAAACTATGCATGTTGCGCATCAAAGTGTTCTGTAGACCCCTGTCATTCATATTAGAGATGTTTTATGCTGATTGGTTATAAAATGTGTAGCATATCATGGGTTAAAATACAAGTTTTGTGATGATTTTCTGAAATTTGATAAAAACCACTGTTTTCAGCATAGCTTTACAGTTTGGCAGCTTGCAGTAGAAACACATATTTACCCATACTGAATTTGTCAGAATTTGTACTTTCTGAAAATGTATGGTTTTCAAGGATCTCCAAACTGCTAGGGGGGCACATAATACACATACCTGGTGCTTATATTGCAGCAGCCAGAGCATCAGCCGTGAAAATATATACACTACTGTCATTTGGGTGCCTCTGTACGCCACCTAGTTTGGTAAATCTATGCATATTGGGCATCAAAGTATTAAGTAGACCTCTGTTGTCCATATTTGGGATGTTTTATCCTGATACATTATGAAATACAGGGCATATAATGGGGTAAAAATGCAAGCTTTGTGACGGTTTTCAAAAATTTGATAAAAACCTCTATGTTCAGCATAGCTTTAGAAACACATATTTACCCATATTAGTACTGTCTTTTATCCCTAGGTATTATAATTAGTCAGCTAGCTGTATGGTCAAGGATCTCCTACAGAATCATGTAAGGGTGAGTCTACTTTAACAGGTATATACAGTGTTAGCCACCAGGATTCAGTAATACCGCAACAATTACATGATTAGACATTTATAGAGTAACATATTGCTGTTAATGTTCACAACATAGTAACAATAACAAGTGATTGGATAGGCTAATTTGCAGTGTCCTTTTGTACCCACAGGTTAGGCTGATCTAAGCAGTTTCCTGGTTTTAACTAAATAAGTAATTGGATTTGTTCATTGGGACATTTGATGCAGTTGTGTGATTTGTAAGAATATGTGCACATAAGGTGTTTAAATTTTTTTTTATTGTATTAATGGTGTTTTATAAAAAAAATTTTTTTATTGTAATAATGGTTTAAAGGAAAAAATTTTTTCACTTTGTGTATAAAGAGAAATTTTATTTGTTTTATACATGAATTTTTAAGGTATACACAGTAATAATATTGTGTCACAACAACGCATATGCACTTATATAATTAGATATACGCTAAATCTGTACCATGCTAGAATGGTTTTTTACTATGCACTTTATAATTGTTTTGTTGTATTATGCACTGAATGCACTTCGTTTCAGGAAACACTAAGGGGTTAATTTTGAAATTAACCCATGAGACATGTGATAGGTCACATGAGGTTTTTTAAGTTTGTTGTTTGATTGTTCCTGCACACTTGACAAAGGGCGCTGCCCGAAACATGTTGTGTACCTCTACCCCCAATAAAGAAGTTTTTGCAGTCCAGTTGCTGCCTTGGATTTGTCCCACACCTTCACATTTTTCTACAGATTGCCCATATTAGATTTGTCAGAATGTGTACTTTCTAAACATATATGGTTTGCTAGGGTCTCCATACTGTTAGGGGGTCTTATGGCACATAATACACATACCGGGTGCTTGTATTATTGGACATCAGTGTTCAGTAGACCCCTGACATTCATATGTAGGATGTTCTCTATTAGTACCTAATGCTATGTGAGAGATAAGATACTAGAAAGTGGAAGATTTGAGCCAATTTTCAACTATTTCATCAAAACTGACGATTTTGTGAAAGCATTACGACTAAGTAGTTTGGAGTAGAAATACATGGTTACCCACTTTGGTTTCGTCTGAATGTGTACTTTCCAAAAATATATGGTTTTGGGGGGGTCACCGTTTTTTAATGTGTTTTACCCTGCTAAAACTGTAGTAAATGTGTTGCATTTTTTTAACTGACCTCCAGGACAATTTGTATGCGCTAGCATCATTTTGGGGTCTCTAAACACCAGATACTTTGGTAATCCAAGGGTTCAGTGGACCCTTGGCATTCATATTTAGGATATTTTTTCTTGGTACCTTAAAGGAAAACTATACCCCCAAAATGAATACTTAAGCAACAGATAGTTTATATCAAATTGAATGACATATTAAAGAATCTTACCAAACTGGAATATATATTTACATAAATATTGCCCTTTTACATCTCTTGCCTTGAACCACCATTT
This sequence comes from Xenopus laevis, assembly GCF_017654675.1. Taxonomy (NCBI): domain Eukaryota; kingdom Metazoa; phylum Chordata; class Amphibia; order Anura; family Pipidae; genus Xenopus; species Xenopus laevis. Next base: position 75,385,731 of record NC_054373.1, on the reverse strand, counting down.
CGTGACTCTATCTGTGCTGCCTCAGAGATCACCTGACCAGAAATACTACAACACTAACTGTAACAGGAAGAAGTGAGGAAGCAAAAGGCAGAACTCTGTCTGTTAATTGGCTCATGTGACCTTACATGTGGTTTGTATGTGTGCACAGTGAATCTTACGATCTCTGGGGGCGGCCCTTATTTTTTAAAATGGCAATTTTCTATTTATGATTACCCAATGGCACATACTACTAAAAAAGTATATTATTGTGATAATGGTTCATTTACATGAAGCAGGGTTTTACACATGAGCTGTTTTACTCAGTATCTTTTAATAGAGACCTACATTGTTTGGGGGGTATAGTTTTCCTTTAAGCTATGAGGGAGATAAGATGTTAAAAGAAAGCTTTGAGGCGATTCTTAGTAGTTTGGAGCAGAAAGGAATGGGCAACCATTTTAGATTTGGTAGAATGTGTACTATCCAGAAATATACGGTTTTGGGGGGGTAAATATATGTTTCTGTGTTTTACGCTTTTTTGTGGTACGTAATGATACATGGGCAATATGATGCTGGAAAGTTGAAGCTTTGAGGCAATTTTCAGATATTTTACCAAAACCAACAATTTTGAGAAAGCCTTTTGACTCGGTAGTTTGGAGCAGAAAGGCATGGGTACCCATTTCAGATTCGGTAGAATGTGTATTTTCCATAAATATATGGTTTTGGGGGATAAACCTATAACATATAGAGAGCACAAAATGTTTCAAAAACTTCTGGCATTTCGTGCAACTGAAATTGGATTTTCTGCTGGCACTTAAAGGGTTAAGTAACCACTTCTTTTGCAAATACATTTTAGAATATTTCATTGTATTTAAAATAAAAAGATATTGCATCTGTTATTTAAATATAAAATATTTATCTTGTCCTTGCTTCTTACATTGGCTACTGTTTGCTTCTTATTGCAGAATACTTCAAGGAAATAAGATAAAATCCATCACAATGAAAGCTTTTACTGGTCTAGATTCACTTCAGCATCTGTAAGTATTTGACAAAACACATCTAGTTATAATTAATAGGGTATCTTACAGAAGTAATATCCAGTATTTCCTTTTCATCTCTGTTTACCTTCTAAATGTGAAAAGCAGAGTTCAACATGGGAATAGCTTTTGTTGCAGTTAGCCAGACGGTTAGACACACCTGGTCATCTTTTCATTACACACATGCTGACAAATGTTTCCTTTCATAACTGTATACTGTTCTGGTCATTGTTTCCAGGGCAACTGTTGGATTGTTCAACAAACTATACCCCTGAACATTGCACGTCTTTCAGAAAATATCACATAAAATAGTCCATATTCAAAACACTGTTTCACAAACAAAGCCTTTTTATGGCAACATGGGACATGACAGCACTTCCACACCACCCACAACACCCATACTATTTAAACACATTTGTCTTTCTTGGGCACCAGTCTATTTATCTTTGATTTTTTTTTCATTATCTTTAATTATCAAATTATATAACTGCCATGCTTTTATCTGTATGATACAGCCTTTGCCACTGGTATATTCACCTAACTGCTGATTGTGATTTACAAGATATCTACTGCTCAATACCTTTTAAAGCTCTCTTTGGGATCTCCTCCAATGTTCTCTCTCAGGCTTTTTTTTTCCATTTTTTTTTTTGTGTTTATCTTATAGTATACTTTTTTTATGATTGCTTTTCATGTATGAAACCAATGTTTTGATATTTATTTTTGGAAAGAGGTTGATTCCAATGAGAAAATCTCCTCCTACATGGCCAGGAATTGGAATATTCTATAACTACTACTGCTACAGCATTATGGACAGTTACCAAGAAATAAACCAGCCTTTTCCACTGCTATTCAACAGTATAGTCATAAACAAGCTTGGTATAATGCAGTGGAGTACTCCCATGGAACTCTTAACAACATGGGTGTTAATCAAACATTTTAGGAAAGCAAATGCATTTCCTAAGAAAGAAGGACATTTGTATTCTGAAATGTTTGATATATGCTTGTGTCTAGAGAATCTCAATGCCTTATGATCCTGCAGGTGCTCTGATCTGCAACTAAGATATAATTAATCCTTAATGGTGGCAATCCTTTGCAATCTTTCTATTCAGAATGTAATTCTCCAGTTTGAAGCAAGCAGTATCATTTTTATCCTGTCATAGGTGATTGATTGCCACCCACTGAGAAACCTGAGGCTGTTTGAATGTCTGTGTCCCACAGTGCATATAACAGAAATGATAAAATTCAACTCAAAGAAAATTTTTAGTTTATGCTTCCACAATTTTAGTATAGACTATGTATTTGGAAAGTTTGTCCTGAATCAGTACTTCTAAAAGATAAAACTGTATTTGTGCTACATGTTTGCTTTTCTTTCACACAGAGACTTGAGCAATAATGCTGTATTGTCTGTGCAAGAAAATGCCTTTTCTTTCATGAAACTTCAAGATTTGTAAGTATAAAAGGCATTCTGTTTATTTTGCTTTTGCACGTTTGTATACAGTTAAATATTGATCAAAAGAAGAAGAATACCACAGATGAACAGTTTTTTCTCTGTGTATCAAAGTAGTTTGAGAGCGAATGATAAAGATGTCCCTTTTTTCTTTTATGGCGTATTCCATCACCAAATGTAGGCATCTAAAACTGGATCAGTAAGACACATATGGGGGTATGTTTATCACAGAGTGAAGTTAGAAATCGCCACAGTCCTCTAGAGTGAAATTCCACCACACTCTATTCATTCCTATGGGATTTTGAAAGGCGTATTTATCAAAGGATGAACTTTCACCCATTGATAAAAACTCTTTTTAAAATCTCATTTCACTCTAGAGGACTGTGGCGACCTCTAACTTCACTCTTTGATAAATATACCCCTTAGGGTAGGAGCACATTCCGTTATTCAGACAACCACAACATTTGCAGATACAAAAACATAGAAATAACAGGCTACAAGAGATACAATAGATACAAAGGCAATATGGCAAACCCAACCACAAATTCTAAAGCACACAAAAAAGGGGACAAGAAGGTATAAAATGCATAAAGGAAGAGAAAAAATGGAGTGGGGGAAACAAAGGGCATAAATGTAATAAAGCTTTTAGTTTGCCCGCATCTAGTAATCCACTCATCAGATAACCAGCAATGCTACCTGCTGATTAGTTGCTATGGGTTATTATACAAGTAGCAAACTTAAGTTATTGCATTACTTCTAAAGTAATGGACACTTCTACAAATAGGTCAGATTTGCTAGTATCATTTAAAAGTTACAGTAGAACTTTTCAGTCTAAACTAATTGACCAGAATTCCAGGTCCTTTTTTTTTTTTTATCTTTAAAGGGATGCTGTCATGATTTTATGGTATAGTTTTATTACTAAATAACACTGTGTACATTGCAAGTAATTCATTGTACCATTTAAAATTTTATTCTTGAAACAATAAATGTTTTTTTTATTATTTTTTTTTAGTTGAAATATTTATGTGTAGGCCATCTCAGGTCACTGTGCCTGATATTTTGATTTCAGGAAGAACCAGCACTTCTCAATAGAGCTGTTTCAGATAGTTATCTGAAACCGCTCTCCTCCAGTTACGTTGTGTAGTTACACAACGTAACTGGAGGAGTCGTGAGTTGACTGAGCCGGAATTAAATTTTGAGTGCTTTTCTCATATCTACCACTAGGTGCATTTTCAGTGATGCAGGTTTCAGGGAGTTATCTGGTTACCTTTCCATTGTTCTGATCATAGGCTGCAAGGGGGGGGGTTGGATGAGGATGACATCACTCCAGTTTGCAGCACAGCAGTAGAGTGACTGAAGTTTATTAGAGCACAAGTAACATGGCCAAGGCCACCTGGGAAACTGATGACATGTCTAGGCCCAAGTCAAATTTCAAAATTAAATATAAACAAATCTGCTTGAAAAGTGGATTTCAATGCAGAACAGAATCCCTTTTAAACTGAAGCACTTGATTGTATTAGCATCAACATATAAAAATATCAGGAAAAAATTATATTGCCTGATTAATGCCAGATAATGTTACTTTTATACAAAAAGTAAATAATTTCTGTACTTTAAATATTTTATTTCTATTGCAGAATTCTAAACACAAGCAATTTGCTCTGCGACTGCCACTTAAAATGGTTTCCAGAGTGGTTAACGGACATTGGTTTTCAGCAGTTTAATGTGAGCTGCGCACATCCTAATTGGCTGGCTGGACGTTCTCCTATTAGTGTGAATGCTGAAGATTTTATCTGTGGTTTGTAGTTCTTTATACTGATTCTCTTTCACTTTGTGAATCTGCCATACTTCAATTCAATTTGCATTTGAAGTGTGGACCTCAAGACACTTTTTGCACCATCCCGTTTATAGCTTTCATTTATAACCATCTATCTTAGGAAATACAGTATTACAAAAATAGTGGGAAAACTTTTGGAAAAACATCAGGATTATATCGGAGGCAACACTCACTTGTAACTTCTGGGATTAATCAACTCTATATTTACTGTAGAGTCATAATGCTATAATTCTGCTGGCATTACCTGTGTATTTTACTATTAGCTTCAGTGGTTTTAAAGTTATGCGTGAATGTAATTACTGTTGAAAACAATGTTTATCACTGTCTGTTACATTCTCTGCATTCCTGGTTCTGGCTCCTGAAACAATATTTCAAGTCAGCTGATTAAAAGACCTAGAGGAAAAAAAGTCCACTATATGCCATCATTGTACCTTTCCCATGCATCCCTAGCACAGACATAATGCATAACATAATAATCTTTTTGTTTGCTATCCCCAGATAATTTTCCCAAACCACAAATAAAACTTCAGCCAGAAACCACAATTGCACTTAAAGGAATGAACGTGTCTCTTACCTGTGCTGCTGCGAGCAGCAGCGATACTCCAATGTCTACAGCATGGAGGAAGGATGGTGAAGTGCTGTATGATGCAGAGGTAGAAAACTTTGCTCGATATCAGAAACACGGGGCCGAACTCGTTGAGTACATTACAGTACTGCATCTCTTCAATGTCAATTTTACAGATGAGGGGAAATATCAGTGTGTTATAAGCAATCACTTTGGCTCAAATTACTCTAGCAAAGCTAAACTGACTGTGAATGGTAAGTATTTGTGTGTATGTTTTGGGAGTTAAATTTCTTTTCATCTGAATAAAAGCGGTGGGCGCTTTACTATTGTACATCTCTAGACACTTTCCACACATCCAATCGTGGATGTGAGGGAGTAAGTGCCTTTAACTGTGCTTTCATTAAAGGAAAACTTTACCCCCAAAATGAACACTTACCAAACTGGTCTATTTATTTAAGTAAATATTGCCCTTTTACATCTCTTGCCTTGAACCACCATTTCGTGATGGTCTGTGTGCTGCCTCAGAGAACACCTGACCAGAAATACTACAACTCTAAGGGGCACATTTACTAATGGTCGAATATCGAGGGTTAATTAACCCTCGATATTCGACCCTTGAAGTTAAATCCTTCGTTCGATCGAAGGAATAATCGTATTTTAATCCATCGATCGATTTTCCTTTGATCAGAAATTGGTTAGAAAGCCTATGGGGACCTTCCCTATAGGCTAACATTGGTGCTCGGTAGGTTTTATTTGGCGAAGTAGGTGGTCGAAGTTTTTTTCGCAGAGACAGTACTCCGACTATCGAATAGTCGAACGATTTTTAGTTAGAATAGTCGAATGATTTTTAGTTCGATTCGAAGTCGTAGTCGAAGGTCAAAGTAGCCAATTTGATGGTCGAAGTAGCCAAAAAAATACTTCAAAATCCGAAGTACTTTTTATTCTAATCCTTCACTCGAGCTAAGTAAATGTGCCCCTAACTGTAACAGGAAGAAGTGTGGAAGCAAAAATAGAAGTCTGTTAATTGGCTCATGTGACCTAACATGTATGGTATGTTTGTGTGCACAGTGAATCGTACAATCCCAGGGGGCAGGCCTTATTTTTTAAAATGGCAATTTTCTATTTATGATTACCCAATGGCACATACTACTAGAAAAGTATATTATTATGAAAATAGTTTATTTACATGAAGCAGGGTTTTATATATGAGCTGTTTTATGCAATATCGTTTTATAGAGACCTACTATGAGGGGTATAGTTTTTCTTTAAGTGAAATTCATTATACTGCTACCCTCCAATTTACACTGCGGCTTTTACAAATTTGTCTAGCTGTCCCTCACACCCAGTCTAAAAAGCCACACTAGTGCGGGCAGGAGATTTGTCAGCAGTTCTAATCTCTCACCCACAACCCAGTTCTGCTTCTTTGGTCCAACTAAGTTAAACTTGAATATGTCCCTAAAACACAATCAAGTTAGCTGTAAGTGATAACATCATTCTGTTATATTAATTCGATTAACTGGATTATCAATATCTGTAAACATTCAAACAGAGTGATGCATTTGCCTGTAGCATAAGTCTAAATAATTGCCACTGTCAGGAAAAGCAGAACAAAATCCATGCACCTTGATAATTGCTTTCAATTTCAGGAGTGCATCTAATAACAGTAATGCAAGTAGTGCAAATCTTTTCAGAAATTATGTAGGTTGCACAATTTTAATTCCAGGAGTGAATATTGTAAAAGTAGTAAGGGAAGTGATTTACAGCCGTAACAGAGACATTTCTGTTTTGTTGTTGGTGATAAAACAGAAAACTGCTTTTCTAAAGAATGCAAAACAATTCAAAGCATCTTTTTTCTTCCATTTGATAGCAATGTAATCATTAAAGTCATCAGTGGTAAATTGAACATGTGTGTGTTTTTAAACTTGTATGTAAAATAAATAAATACACCTGCCATTTACAGCTACTATTTTACTAATGTTGTTTTTACTGTGCAAAAATGCTTATGTTAATAGCTAATATGTATTCTTTTTCTTTCACTTGAAATAGAAATGCCTACGTTTCTCAAAACTCCCATGGACCTTACTATTCGTACTGGTGCCATGGCACGTTTAGAATGTGCTGCAGAGGGTCATCCACCACCACAAATTGCATGGCAGAAAGATGGCGGGACAGATTTTCCTGCAGCCCGCGAGAGGCGAATGCATGTTATGCCAGAAGATGAGGTGCTCTTCATTGTTAATGTAAAAATTGAAGATATGGGTCTCTATAGCTGCACAGCACAGAATGCTGCTGGTAGTATATCTGCCAATGTTACTCTTACGGTTTTAGGTAAGGAAATATTGAAAGTCACATATTTAATGATATGTGCAAGCAAAATTATTTTAAAACTCTTTGGAGGCGTAAAGCAAGCTGTACACCAGGCTTACATATCAGAACATTGTGTTGAAACTAAATCATTCTGCTAACATTTTAAGATACATAATCTCTATTGTTTACTTTTCATGCAGAAACACCATCTTTTGTACGACCTTTGGAAGACAGAACAGTGGCTAGGGGCGAAACTGCTGTTTTGCATTGTATAGCAGGAGGAAGTCCAGCTCCCCGCCTTAACTGGACAAAAGATGATGGACCACTTCAGGTTACTGAGCGTCACTTCTTTGCTGCAGCCAACCAGCTGCTGATCATTGTTGATGCAGGCCCTGAGGATGCAGGAAAATACACGTGCAGCATGTCTAATACTCTTGGCACAGAAAGGGGACACATTAACCTTCATGTCCTCTCCTCAACAAATTGTGATTCCTCGCAAAATATCATTGGTTATGAAGAAGACGGTTGGACTACTGTTGGCATTGTGATTATAGTGGTAGTCTGTTGTGTCGTTGGAACTTCATTGGTCTGGGTTATTGTAATATACCATATGAGACGGAAAAGTGAAGATTACAGCATAACCAACACAGGTGAGTGTCCTTTGAATATTTTATTTAATTTAGTGTTTGTCATTTAAGTATTTGTGCTGGTCTTTACATAGGTTTGCAGGACTGATACAATACCCTATATAAATTGGTACCATTTGTGTGTCATTTTTTATAATTTATAAATGTGTGATTATATTGTTATTTTCTAAAATCACCAATTCCTATAAGATGTGCCTTTTCTGGGTGAATTCCCACTGATTAAACAGTATTCCCTAAAAAGCACAAAAATTATTGTACTGTGATTATTGCCATCTGGCATTCCAAGCTAGAACACCTTTCTAGTGATAGGTATGCATCTGTTTTTATTTCCCTGAACTTCTGTGTTTATTACAAATGATCAGCACAATATTAGTTATCATTTTGAACAGACATGATATGGAGTATTAATACATGCAGTGCCTTTTTGTAAACCTATTACATTAGTGGAAAATCCCTAGTGGGAGAGAAAATAAATATATATCTTAGGGACGCCACTACAGGAAGTATAAAATAATAAAAATCTGTCTCTACATATACATTTTTTTGCGCTTTAATTTGTTTTCATTGCTAATCATGCCTCCTGGGGGCTTTTTTTCTTCCCTGGAAACATTGAAAATGTTATGTTCACTTCACAAAACAAAGTAATGATGTGCATTCCCCCTGGAGTCTGCTAAATATTTGATGTACCTTTTCTTATGAACATTCGGCAAAGTTTGTCTTCTCACTAAAAATATGTCTGTAAAAAGAACTTGAACAATCTTTTACATACCAAGTAATATCCTCCACTTGAAATGCTCTTGCTGTTGCACAAATCAAACCGTAAAAAGGAAGTGTTTCTTCAGCATCCATTTGTCATGCAGCATCTATTGTTATGTGTTATTTACATACAGCAGAGAGCACCATAACCGCCACTGTACATGCTCTTTCTGAGCTCTCCCCGCCCTGTCGCAACACAACTTCTGACACTGAAATTGAGCACAATTACTAGCACTCACCTCCCATCTTTTTGAATTGCTGAGTGCTAACCACAAAATATTTAAAAAGAGAGAAAATGAAAGCACTCACAGCACATGTTCACAAAAATGAAATCTTTATTCCATCAAAGCATTGCCCCTTTTCGATCCTCTGGGTTAGGGCAGTTTAGGGTTGATGCAGGCTGAAAATGCCTCAACTTTCTGTAATACTGGCACGTTACTTACAGTTGTAGGAACTTGTCCATATCACTTAAATTTGCTTTCTTGTAGCCATCAATATGTCAGTCTGACTTTGTCAGTTTTAACCTCATCCTTTTCCCACTTCACCTTTTCCCCTACAGAGGACATAAACCTACCAGCAGATATTCCCAGCTACCTGTCTTCACAGGGAACACTTTCAGAGCCACCGGAAGGTTATAGTAACTCTGAGGCAGGCAGCCACCAGCAACTTATGCCTCCTGCAAATAACTGTGTGCACAAAGGAACAGATGGTAATTGTTATGAACTATTTCAGTAACAAAACAGCCTCATTTTACAGACTGATATGTATAATTGTGTAATCACCACTTAACTGTGAATGACCTCCAAATTATATTAAGTTAAACATTTAGTACTATTCTTCTAATTGTTTACTGTATTTTTAGTAGTTTTTTTTCTCTTTATGTATATACTTTTTAAATAGAGCAGGTTAGGGCTTTGATTGTCCATTTCGTAATTCTATGCTTAGTAGTTTAAATGCACAAAAATCATTATTCGATTACCTGTTAGTGACTATATATATATATATATATATATATATATATATATATATATATATATATATATATATATATATATATATATATATATATATATATATATATATATATATATATGTACAGAAACTTAGTGACTAGCTGATAAACATAAATAGGTAACTGAATTTTTAAAACTTAACAAGCACAACAACAGAGGTGAAAATGTATTTGCCCCTTTATGATTTCCCCTGCTGTTCATATTTTTCAAACTTACTGGTTTCTGATCTTTCAACAAAATCATTATTTATATAGCGCTAGACAAAGGTACAATGAAAAGTTATAGTAAACAAGGAACCAAATTTCTGTTTACTTTTACGTTTACTGTTTACCTTACATGTCATGTTAATATAATATTCCAAAGTAGATGAGAAAAATCAAAGAGCCAATCATTTTTTCCAGTCCATAATTATAAATAAATATATAAACATTGCCTGGGTATATATAAGATATTTGGATAAATATGTTTTTCTTCTTCTATAAAGGGTTATATGTTGACACCGGCAGTGAAGCGGATATGGATATCCTAAACATACCATTCTCTCACAACATGCAAGGGAAAATGCCTCACTTATACAGTAGCCATGGAACTGTACATCCAACTGATACACGAGAAGGCCTTCCAATTCCAGGTTAGGAATTTTTTTGTTGTTTTTTGAATGTGAGCAAATCATTCCAGCCAAGTACCAACAATAGGCTTCAGTCTTTACACTGACTGAGTTTTCAGACCCCTCCCTTTCTACCAACTCTTCTAGAACCACTTTTGAGTTAACTGTTAGCATGATGTAGAGAGCGATATTCTGAGACATTTTGCATTTGGTTTTTATTATTTGTAGTTCGTGAGTTATTCAGCAACTCTCCAATATGCAAGTTCAGCAATCTTGTTGCGATAACAATACATTTGTAGCCTTACAGAGCATTTGATTTTTCAGATGGGGTCAATGAACCCCAATTTGAAAGTTGGAAGAAGGCAAAGCAAATAATTAAACGATTTTTGGTGTAGAATTAGCCATTCTATAACGTAACAAAAATTAACTTAAAGGTGAACCACCCCTTTAATATGAAGTTGTTCCTTTCGCTAATTTAATAGTCTGAACTTTACTGAGAAGGCTTTCCATTTATAGTTGGGGCATTGTTGTTGGGATTAGTTTCCATCTAGCCACAAAAGTGTTTGCGAGATTGAGTAACAGGTTGGGCATGTAGTCTGCATTCAAGTACACACCTTGGGTGATCACTTAGGTTAAAGTCATAGCTGACTACTGGACAGTCCCTTTCCTGAGAATGTCCCTATTTTGCCTATACTTTTGTGATTTGTGGTACACTTTATTGATATTTTGATACTGAGGGTAAATGTAGATGGTACCTTGATATTCAGTCTGGGGGCTTTTGTGTGTAAGGTGTGACCCTGGCAAAAATATTGTATTTTCATTTTCACACTGAAATGTCAATTTATATATTAAGTATACGGCCAGCTTCAAAATATGATTGCATCATGCTAAACATTTTTAATGCGAACTGCCCCTATAAGCTGCTTGCGTAATTAAATAATTAGGAGTTTGACCACATATTTGGACCACCAAATTGCAATTATCACCTTAATTTAAGTAATTTAGTTTTTGTTAATGCCTACCAGCTCTTAAACCTGCCTATAGCCAATATTTATAAATGGCTTTCCTGTTTCAGCTGCAGCTCCACTTATGATTTGCTCAGATTGTTATGACAACGCCAACATATACTCAAGGACCAGAGAGTTCTGCCCATACACATACATAACAGAGGAGGATCAAATATTATCCAGCATTGTTGCACAAATTCCAAAAGAAACCTTATACCAACATGAGGTTCTGTCTAAACGAGATATGTGTGCTTCACTTACAAGCCATGAGAGGCTAGAAGGTGCAAATCCTAGCTGTGGTATGTATATTGCAATTATCTATTTATCTATTATATCTAATTATCTAGTATAATAAGAATATTTTGTGTAATAAGGTGTATACACCCTTGTTGAAAAATTCACCATTGAAGGGTAAGTGTAACTTTTTTTGCTGAATTTTTATAAATAAAGCCTCTATTTTTGATGTAGGGGCTGATTTCTTGGTGTGTGTTGAGATTCTGCCCCATGTGGAAGCAGCCTTACTACCTTCTCTTTTATTAGCCATGTTAGACATTGAGCTTTGAATAAACAACCCCCTCCCATCAAACTTTTTTGAGAATGTTTTGGTTACAGACAGCAGAAGTTTATGTTAGAGGTGTATCTGTGCACTGGTTACCAGTTTTCTATCTCACATGAACCGGAATGTGCTTCCCCAACATCTTTTATACTGCATACTGTATACTAGTAGTGCATTGCAAAATAGTGCCTATACTTGCCTTTTTATGTGTGCAGATTGTAGCTAAGTTTAATCAAGCATTTAAAAGGGGCAAAAGCCTCCGTTACAGATTTTTTTATTTTTTTTTTAAGCTATTTTACAATTGCATTATTTGAGATACAAATTATTGTATACATTTGATTTTCTCTTGATGCCAGCAACTTGTGGTTTAAAGGGGTTGTCCACTTTTAAATCAACATTTAGTTTATTATAGAATGTTTAATAAGAAACATTTCAGCTGGATTTTGTTTATTCTTTTTTTTATATTTTCTGAGTTATTTGCCTCCTTCTGGCTCTTTCCAGCTTTCAAATGGGGGTCTCTGACCCCATCTAAATAAATGTCATGTAAGGTTACAAATGTATTGTTTTTGCTACTTTTTATTACTCATCTTTCTATTCAAACCATCTCATTCATATTCCAGACTCAAATCAATGCATGGTTGCTAAATTAATCGGGACCCTAGCAACCAGATTGCTGAAATTGCAAACTAGGTACCTGCTGGATAAAAAGTTAAATAACTCACAAACCACAAATAATACAAAGATGAAAACTAAATTCTTATTATCTCAGAAGATCACTCTACTGCAGTGCTGTCCAACTGGTGCATGCAAATGCCCCCACATGATAGTCTACCAGCTGTGACTGCTTACATTTGTGTAAGCTTTAAAAGGTATCAGTAGTGAGATTAACTGGCCCCTGCATTATTTATACCTGTGACACCTCTACTGTTTCCAAGCCCTGTACTGGTCATACTTCAGAAAGTGCCTGCATTATTCACCTGTTCATACCTCAACTGCTGGATGGGCAGCATTGTGTCTTAGAGTGGTCCTGATAGGTTTCCCTGTATTCTGCCTGCCCTATACTCCCTGTGTGCCATACTCTGCCCGTCCTATGCTCTCTGTGTGTGCCATACTCTGCCTGCCCTATGCTCCCTGTGTGTCCATCATACTCTACCTGCCCTATCTTTCTTGTGTGTGCCCTGCTCAAAAGTCACATTATGGAGCCTTAATGTGAGCGAATTGTGTTATGCTGTCTGGTCTGATTTTAGGAGCATGGTCTTAAAAGTTCTTGTGGTAACATGGGTGTGGTTTAAAGTGAGGGTGGTTTAAAAACAGGGAGTGATGGGGGCGTGGCCAGGCTATGGTGGTGAACGCATGTACTGCCTGAGAGCTCCGTGCTGTGAAAAACCTGTAACCTGGATTTTAGCTACAATATCGACTCCATTTCTCCACCGGGCGATCCTATGTCCTATTTGACTGCGATACGATGGGGAAGAAGAAACTACAAAACCAGTGGGTCACGATATCTCCGTACTTGCATAAACCTTCAGGGTGGGACAAACTTGTCTGTTTCCAAGATGGTGCAGATGATGACGCAGCTCTGACAATGTGCTCTCCCCCTCCTTCTGATGCCTCTCTGATCCGCTCGGTGAGTACATCCGGTTCCCCTGTGCCCTCCCCGCTATCTCCTACATCGCAGCTTGAAGGCCCAGACACCATCCCTGCTGACGTTCCAGTGACTGCTCATATATTAAGCGCGCAATTAGCACAACTACAGGCAACCCTAGTCACCACCATTAAACAAACTGTGTCCAGCGCTGTAGCATTAGCTGTGAAAGAGCTACAAAGGGATTTGACAGATTTGGGGGAACGTACGGACCGCCTCGAGACATCTACAGATACTGGTCTCGAAATTTGTAAATATGGAGGAGGACACTGTCTATCTTAAAGAGGATGTGACCACCTAAATGAATATGTGTGAAGACGTTGAGAACAGGTCGCGCAGACAGAACCTTAGGATACGGGGAGTCCCTGAGGTGGTGTCTGCGGCTGACATTCCACACTGCTTATAAGGCTTGTTTGCCACCATATGTCCGACTATATCAAAGGACCATTGGCTTCTCGATAGGACTCATCGCTCGCTAGGCCCAAAACCGTCTGACACCAAGCCGCCACGGGATATTGTTATGTTTCCACTATTAGAGCAAGGAAGCCCTTCTTACTAAGACACGGGCGCTTAAGCTCTTTGAATACTGCAATCACAAGCTACAGATTTTTGCGGACCTTTCTCTGATTACGCTTGCAAAGCGAAGGGAGTTGCAACCCATTAAACAGAAGCTCCGGGAACACTATATTCCCTATAGATTGGGTTATCCATTTAAATTGGTGGTAAATCGGTTCGGCCACACTTATATTCTACAGAACCCTTCTAACAGCTCCAAATTTCTGCAGGCCTTGGGCATCAACCTTGAACCGAGCACGCTGCCTCAGCAACCGGCCCATCTCGAGAAATCGGATCCATTACTGCATCCACAGTGGAACACTGTGAAAGGTCCCTCATCATCGCTCTCGCCCAGGCTTGCACTAAGCCTTTCTTCCCCCCTTCGGGATACCTGAACCCACACTACCTCGCTGGATATCATTGATCTTCAACCCTTCCTCATCACTCAGCTTGTTTTGGGGATTTCACGACCAGTAGTCTTGGCTTATCCTGCTGTTTGAGACCTTTATACGTTCTGAGGTCCCTGTCATGGCCTGACCGATGTTCCCCACCCCGTGGTGTACTTGGATACGCTCCACATAGGCCCAGGTTGGCTGACCTGAGCCTTTATTGTTGTTGATAACTTTTCTTTTCCTTTTTCTGGGTACATACCTATTAATCCTTGCCCATTGAGGGTAAGACATCACACCATTGACTCTTCCATTATGAGTCTGATCTCTATATACCCAATAGTGTTGGTTGTAATTTTTTTTTCTTTTGTGTTTCTCTCTTTTCCTCTCACGGTTATTACTGCTTATGGAAGACGCAGTATGATCTGTCTGGTGCGGACTCATTATTTCACCAAATTATTAATCTTAGAAAAGATTTAGCGCGCATTAAGCATGAGGATGTCTCTAAAGCTATACTTTGAACGAGAGACTTTTTATGAAAAGGGTGATAAGCATCGTGATTAGCACGAAAGCTCAAGGACCAAAAAGCATCTTCCCAAATTAATAGGATCCAAACTGCAACTGGGCAACTCACTCATGATCCCAAACAAATTGGAGCTCAGTTCTATGAATTCTACCATAACCTATATAACTTACCTCAACCCTCCCCTCTCAGTAATAGTGACCATGCTGTTCCTACAAATGCCTTTCTGACGGCTCTCAATCTGCCTAAATTTCAACCTGATGGTTTGTAATCACTGAATATGGCCATTACCCTGGAAGATTTAGCGTATACATTGAAGAACATGCCGAACGGCAAAACTCCGGGGCCTGATGGGTTGCCTTATAGATATTCTTTCTTCTTATCTGCTGATGCGCTTTAACCAATTTCTGCAAGGCACCCCAATTCCCAGGACAACCCAGGCACCATATCTCTCTCTCATTCCCAAGGAAGGAAAGGACCATACTCTCTTCACAAATTATTGCCCATTGCCCTTTTAAATTCTGATCTTAATCTTTTTTCCAAAATTTTAGCTAACAGATTAGCCCCGATATTGCCCAGATTAATACACTGTGATCAGGTAGGCTTTATATTAGGCCGCCAGGCGGGTTATCAACCTCATTGAAACACTTAATAGAGCTCCTCTCCCATCAGTAGTATTAAGTTTGGACGCCGAGAAGGCATTTGATAGATATGATTAGATAGAGAATGAGGCAGGGTTGCCCTCTTTCGCCCTTATTATATGCTCTGAGTATTGAGCCTTTGGCAGCAGCGATCAGACTGAACCCTGATATTTCTGGTGTCCCTATTGCCTCTATGCAATTTAAAATTGCTCTTTTAGCGGATGACGTTATTTAAACATTAACTAATCCGACCATTTCATTACCTAACCTGCATACCCTGATGAGGGATTTTAGTTCTTTCTCTACAAATTGAATTTAGCAAAATCCGAGGCTTAATCTCTTAATGTTGCCCCAGCAGATCTTCAGGTGTTGAAGGCAGACTTTGGCTATAGATGGAAAGAGGACTCTGTTACTTATTTGGGCACGCAAATTAAAACGAAATATGAATCTCTATATGAGGCCAACTATACTCCCCTTATAAATTTCACCAAAAGGCAGCTTGCGAAGTGGGCATAATTTTCGATATCCTGGTTTGGTAAGATTGCTGGGCTTAAAATTAGTATTTTGCCAAAATACTTGTACTTATTTGAGACCCTACCGGTTATGGTGCCCCCCAAAACATTGAAAGCTGTTCAGTGCCAATTTCATCAATTTATTTGGAACCAAATGGAGGTCTGGTTGCACCCAATTTGCAGAGATATTATGAAGCGCCACAATTGCAGCAACTGTTAGCATGGTCGAAACAATCTCTTCCTACTGTTTGGGCCTCTATTGAAAGCTTGACTTCCCCAGATGTATCTATTAATCCTTGCATTTGGTCTGATAATACCAAAAATATTCCTAAAAACAACTTGCTCCCAACAACCCAACTGACCCTGAAAATATGGGATAAAATATAAATGAGATCTCTCTCGCACTATTCTTTAAATGTAAGCTGTTTTCGAAACCCTAATTTCCCCCGGGGCATTACTGCTTCATTTTGCAAACGATGGGGACAAACGGGCCTGTTTACCATATGGGACTTTCTCAATAATCCTGCCAAAACTTTACCAACATTACAGGAATTAAGGGATATGGCACCACAATCCATTCTGCATCAATTTAAATACTTTCAACTCCACCATTTTCTCCATCCATATTTAGTGGCAGTAAAATCGGGGCCGAGTAAAGCATTTGAAACCCTGGCTAAACATGGACTCCCACAAAAGGGACTTAACTCCAGGATTTATAGGCTTCTTACTGAACCTTCAACTTTTATCTTAGAACATCATTCCTACATGACTAAGTGGTACCTTGTCCCTAGAGGATTGGTCAGCAATTTGGCGAAATGCTCGGCAAATGGTTACCTGTGTGAGACAGAGAGCATATTTATAAGATCTTGATGTTCTGGTACTATACTCCTGACAGGTTACATAAAATATTCCTCGACTACTCGCCACTTTGCTGGAGAAATTGCAGAGAAGTAGGCACGCTTCCACATATTTTTTGGGACTGCCCGTTTGTTAGGCAGATCTGGCTGGAGGTTAAGAAAGTACTAGATCAGGTCTTAACAACACAGGTTCCGTTAGATATATCTACCTTTCTGTTGGGTAGGCCCTTTGCCGACATACCAAAACTCAGCCAAAAACTGGCCAACCATGTACTGACAGCTGCACAGATAGCCCTAGCGGCCAAGTGGCGAACCCTTAATTGTCCAGCTATTCAAGAAATAATCGTTAGAGTTAACGCAAACAAAGTTTTTGAAGTGAATATAGCTTACCCCATAATATCTAAACATATGGTCCATTTGGGAACTTAGAGGCTTTGTTTTGGGTAACACCTCCCTAATTTTGGGGCTAACCTCCTAATGCTAAGGGTCATCTCCAAGATTTTCTGTTTATTAACTGCTTGCTTATATTATGCACATGCTTGGTTAGTCTACCCACACACATGGTAAACGTAGGTTGCTGTCTCGTCTTAGGTCCTTTATTGGTTTAAACATTACCACTTAATACTTATTACCTATATGCTTTTGATGTATCATGCCAGCTATGATGAATAGTGACCTCTAACCAATATCAGCTCTTCCTTTACCCTATATGCTGACATCATGTGAGCTCTTCCTTTTTTTTTTCTTTACCGTTCTGTGATCTTTCTCTTTTTTATTTTTGTATTTCTTACTGTGGATACTTTATTACTTTTGTCTCATTTGTATGTTCCTTTTGAAAATTCTTTAATAAAATTGTTACAAAAAAAACAAAAAAAAACAGGGAGTGATCAACACTGGCTTAAAATTATTGTCCCTCCACCCCATAGGCCAGGAAACTTTCAGCCCTTGGTACCACAGAAGTTGGACAGCACTGCTCTACGGTTTATAAAAAAATTAATTTAAAGGTGAACGACCCCTTTAAATATTTAGTTTCTCTAGGAGTGCTACTGTCCTGAAGTCTAAATAAATCAATTTTAAAATATCTTCAAGAAAAATAATTGCCTTGCAAAAGATCACAGAAGAAACCTTTTGTAATGTAAACTGGAATGTAGTTTCCTTTAAGACCGTTGTGAACTCTGTTACCCATGAATTTGTTGTAAAAATGTGAGACCTTTTCTTTTATAGCAACTTGCATCATGTGTTGTGTGTTGTAAACTAATGTTATTTTATGTCTTTACAGATACCTTTCAACGTCCATTGTGTGGTTTTAAAAAAGAGTCAGGCCTACCTGCAGCAACTCATCCTCACATCTGCCACTTGTCTGTACCAATACCTGGAAAACTCAGAAATGAGGGCTGTATCAAGCCAGAGGAGGTTGGCCTGCTCAGACCCTGCCCAAGATTAGTTGATCAGGACAATGATTTAAGCAGGACTCCAAATATTGGTGGTTATAAAGAAGCCACCTAAAAACCCATATTATCTATAGAGATTTGGGTTTCCTGTCTTTATACTGACTACCTCAGACTTTTTCCAGTGGCCAAAAATCGCTCCAATATGTTTGTTTACAAACGTGTGTTGCGTGGACCAATGCAAATATGCAATCAAAGCTGAAGCGTCAGACCAGATAATCTATCACATTTAAAGCACCTCGTGCTTTCTCCTTCATTTGCATATGGAAAATACAAAAATGGATAGTGAATTAAATCACATGACTATGATTATAATGAACATTTGACTACACAGATGTGACTTCAAATGAACTCAAGTTTGCAGACATCTACACTCCATAACACTATGCTTGCAC
Organism: Xenopus laevis; assembly: GCF_017654675.1. Lineage (NCBI taxonomy): Eukaryota > Metazoa > Chordata > Amphibia > Anura > Pipidae > Xenopus > Xenopus laevis. The sequence continues at coordinate 75,367,011 of NC_054373.1, read as the reverse complement.
AGGTCACCATAGAGAACAATGGTGGTTGGTGAGCTTAATAGCTGCTTATTATGCTGAATCATGCATTTAGTAATGCAGTGAAAGCCAAAGGTCTGTCTATGGGGGTTGCTTCATAAGTTGACTGATAAACTTATACCTATTTGTGTAAGTAAACTGAAGCCAACCTACTAAACCAATATTTCGGTATTGCAAGGAAGATACATGTCGTGTGCTTGTACACTCCATATATTGAAATGTTTTCTGTTTTCAGCTTGATTGATATCTGCTACAGCCAAAGTGCTTTAGTAACACTGCAGATCAGCTGTGTAATTCCCTTTTTATTTTATGTCGTCTAAATGTAGTTTGGTGTTTTCAATATCACTTGTTCTTTATCTTAAAAATAGATATACATGGGTCGATTTCATGGTATGACAAAATGCATTTTCATCCTCTAGCTTGTACACTTCAATAGAAACATTCCATCTATCATACCAGTTAAAATATATAACCCCAAGGATGTAAACATGGGTTTTAGAAGCCTCTTTGATGGTCTTGGTTCCTAGTTTTAAAAAAAAGTCAGAGATTGTAATTTTTAGTTTATTCATTAAATGTATTAATTTATCTCCATTTTAACATGCACACGTACCATTTCATGGTTTTGTGTTCCAGAGATGGTATGACCACCGTCCACCTACAGTTATGTTTATACAATTTTATCATTTCAGTACTGCAGCTTTTTCTCATATATGTGTCGGATTCATGGCAAGAGGTTTATTGGCCGTCTTTTATAATGGGATTTTGAACAACTTAATTAAATATTGTAGTCCGTTTCACTCCATATTGCAAGGGCAAGCTGGTTCTTGATATTACTATCGAAGTATGAGTTTTTACTACAAAGGCAGCACCATTTCAAATGGAAGTTCACTCATATACATAAATTGTCTTTCTTTTTAGACTTTACAGTAATATTACAGTATGCAACAAGCGTCTCAAAGTCTTTGTGTTCTTATATGTTTCTTCAGAACTAGTTAATGCCTGAGCCCTGAGCCCTGCGCATCTGATGGCCTTGTTTATTTAAACCCCACAACGGTTTTTGCACAAATGTTATTTGTTGATCATTTTGATCAAGATGTAAATGTATTTGCCCTCATTTCTTAAAGCACACTTGTTCCTTCCAGAACCGCATTTTGTTTAGGCTGCAATCCTTAAAATACCACTTATGTTTATTGTAATAGTTTGATTATTCTTTCTGCTCTAGTACACTGCTGGCCAAGTTAACACTCCTTGAAGTGTAGATGTGTGAGAATTGCTTTACAAAAATATTCAGCAATTCTTAGACATATATTTTGTTGGCATTACTTGCTTCTGTTCCAAAACCTCCCTGCAACATCGCCCTACACCATGTATTTGAAATCTCTGCTCAGTTTCACTTTCTTTAAACTAAAAAGATCCTTCTGCCATTTTAAATGGGGGGGGGCTCTGAAGAGCTTAGATTGTGCTTTTCAAGAACCAGCTTGAGAGTGAGACTGGGGAATAAAGTTAAGGTTCTCCAACAAAATGTGCACTTGTACTTGGTTTGCCAACTTTAGCTTATATTGTAACAATACTGGGAGTGACTAAATATTTAGGCTGTGATGTTCTAGAGAGATCTAAATACTCCTGGCACCTGATGAGTGGGTATTATCGGTGTAGTGTAAAATATGTAAATATTTCCAAGTATAGAATATTTTTGTATACATTGCACATAACTGTGTGTGTTTGTTATTGTAAATGTTTGGGTTTTTTTGTCTTTTTTTTTTTTAAACCAAATATATTACACTATTTAGTAGCCTATTATTAAAAATGTCAAATATAATTTCTAAAAAGTATCTTATGTACATCATGGCATTGTCAGTGGCATTCCATTTGAGGTTACTGCATCATTACTGCTTCAACACTACATTTTAGCCACTCTTCTGTGGTTAATCTTCCATGAGATCCAAAATACCTGCTGGAAAGGACAAAAGCAGTTGAGTTTGTGACCTCTGTAGCTTTTCAGTATGGTGGTAACTCATTTTATATTCTCAGTTTGATTTCTACAATAAATAATACTTCTGCTTTAGATGAGAGCTTTACGTTAGTACATACAAGTACTTACCAAGGCAATATACCAGTTTTATAAATGCTATAAAAGTAGTCTGCATTGTAACGTTTATTAGCTATACATGACACAAATAAAGATGGCATATTGTGAATTGTGTTTTCTGTGTCGCAGTGATTTGATTTATATATTTAATTTATATATTTGATTTAAAAATAAAGATTCCCCCCCCCCCATCTCATAACAGGGTTACAAACCTTGTCATATAAAGGCTTCTTCAAATGATCGAATACCTCTAGCACGATTATAAACCTTCAACATTGGCTTTGGGAACTTCAGGTGGAAAACCCTGTCTAGGGACACAAACAAGTATTCAGGGAATGGAAGATCCTTTAGGTCAAGGACAGATGTAGCACTTTAATAAAAAAAAAAAAATACCTTTTAACCTAGAGGAATGGGGATCAAATGCTTGTAAAACACTTTTCATGCAGTGATCTTATTCTCGTGAAAATATGAAAGATGCCATTTTTCCATGATAAAGCTAGATCATGTATTTTACACTCACACCCACCCACTCCTACCAATAATTTGGTCCAGTGCATTCACAGACAGCATGTTAAATTCAGTACTGTTGAACATAGTAACATAGTAAGTAAGGTTGAAAAAAGACATGTCCATCGAGTTCAACCTTTTTTTTTTTTTTATTAACTACCTATTTGCCAGTTGATCCAGAGGAAGGCAAAAAACCCATCTGAAGCCTCTCCAATTTGCCTTAGAGGGGGAAAAATTCCTTCCTGACTCCAAAATGGCAATCTGACTAGTCCCTGGATCAACTTGGACTATGAGCTATTTCCAATAACCCTGTATTCCCTTACTTGCTAAAAAGCCATCCAACCCCTTCTTAAAGCTATCTAATGTATCAGCCTGTACAACTGATTCAGGGAGAGAATTCCACATCTTCACAGCTCTCACTGTAAAAAAAACCCCTTCCGAATATTTAGGCGGAACCTCTTTTCTTCTAATCGGAATGGGTGACCTCGTGTCAGCTGGAAAGACCTACTGGTAAATAAAGCATTAGAGAGATTATTATATGATCCCCTTATATATTTATACATAGTCATCATATCACCCCTTAAGCGCCTCTTCTCCAGCGTGAACATCTCCAATTTGGCCAGTCTTTCCTCATAGCTAAGATTTTCAATACCTTTTACCAGCTTAGTTGCCCTTCTCTGTACCCTCTCTAATACAATAATGTCCTGTTTGAGTGATGGAGACCAAAACTGTACGGCATATTCTAGATGGGGCCTTACAAGTGCTCTATACAGTGGAAGAATGACCCCCTCCTCCCTTGACTCTATGCCCCTTTTAATACAGCTCAAGACCTTATTTGCCCTTGATGCTGCCTACTGGCATTGCTTGCTACAGCCAAGTTTATCATCTACAAGGACTCCAACGTCCTTTTCCATAATGTATTTGCCTAGTGCAGTCTCATTAAGGGTATAAGTGGCTTGGATATTTTTACATCCCAGGTGCATGACTTTACATTTATCAACATTGAATCTCATTTGCCACTTAGCTGCCCAGATTGCCAGTTTGTCAAGATCATGTTGCAAGGATGCCACATCCTGGATGGAATTAATTGGGCTGGATAATTTTGTGTCATCTGCAAACACTGATACATTACTTACAACACCCTCCCCTAAGTCATTAATGAACAAGTTAAATAAAAGTGGACCCCAATACTGAGCCCTGGGGGACCCCACTAAGAACCTTACTCCAAGTAGAGAATGTCCCATTAACAACCACCCTCTGTACCCGATCCTGTAGCCAGTTTCCTATCCACGTGCAAACGACTTCATTAAGCCCAACAGACCTTAGTTTAGAAAGCAGTCGTTTGTGGGGCACAGTATCAAACGCTTTGGCAAAATCCAAATAGATCACATCTACTGCCCCCCCACTATCCAGAATCTTACTTACCACATCATAAATGCAATCAAATTCGTCTGACATGACCTATCCTTCATAAAGCCATGCTGATTGTTGCTCATAATGCCATTCATTAGGACAAAATTTTTAATGTGATCCCTTAACAAGCCTTCAAATAATTTGCCCACCACAGATGTCAAATTTACTGGCCTATAATTGCCAGGCTGAGATCGTAATCCCTTTTTAAATATTGGAATAACATCAGCTTTTCTCCAATCCATAGGCACCATACCAGATGACAGTGAATCTGAGAAAATCAGAAATAAGGGCTGGTCTAAAATTGAACTAAGCTCTCTTAGAACCCGGGGGTGTATGCCATCAGGCCCTGGAGCCTTGTTTACATTAATTTGTATTAAAGCTTTTTGAATCATATCCTGAGTCAGCCACTGACTAGATTGAGCTGAACCATTCGTGCAGTTATTAAGTGAGCCTGTGAACCCAGACTCCTCTATTGTATACACTGAAGAAAAGAACTGATTTAACACATTTGCCTTATCTGTATCTGTTACAACCATACTGGTACCATTATTTAATGGAGCAACACTCTCAACCTGCATCTTTTTACTATTAATATATTTAAAAAACTTTTTAGGGTTAGTTTTCACCTCCACCGCAATTAACTCTTCATTTCTTTTCTTAGCCTTCCGGATTGCTGATTTACAACATTTATTACAGTGTTTATATTCATTAAATGCAGCTTCTGTACCTACAGATTTGTAGTTTTTAAATGCCTTTCTCTTCTTTCCCATTAACTTCTTTACCTCTGTATTAAGCCACACAGGATGATTCTTAGAGCTTCTACGTTTAGTCCTTAAGGGAATAAATTGAGAACAGTAATGATTTAATATCATTTTAAAGGACAACCATTTCTGTTCTGTGTTTTTAGCTGAAAACCTAATGCCCCAATCAATGCTATGTAGGGCAGCCCTCAAGGCACTAAAATTCATGGTTTTTGTTGCCCCAGTATTTTTGTTTTTTGCACCAGACATTAAAAGATATAACATTATGGTCGCTATTACCCAGGGGTTCAATGATTTGCACATTTGCTATGAGTTCTGGGTCATTTGAGATCACTAAATCAAGAATAGCATTTTTTCTGGTAGGCTCCTCAACAACCTGTGCTAAAAAATTGTCGTGCAATAAGTTTATAAACTTGTTCCCATTAACTGATCTAGCAGTACCGTTGCTCCAGTCAATATCTGGGTAATTAAAATCCCCCATTATCATTACTTTACCTAAACTAGCAGCCTTTTCTATTTGCATTCGGAGCTTTGTCTCTTCCTCCTCACTTACATTAGGGGGTCTATAGCATACGCCTACAATTAATTTGCTGGATTCTTTACAATTGGTGAAGAACTCCACCCATACGACTTCTGGCCCCTCATTTTCTAACATAACCTCCTCCTTTATATGAGCTTTTAAATCCTGCCTAACATACAGACATACCCCTCCTCCTTTTCTATTGCCTCTGTCCCTCCGAAACAAAGTATAGCCACTGATATTTACTGCCCAGTCATGCGACTCATTCAGCCATGATTCGGCCACACCAATCACATCATATTTTCCTTCCATCACCAGCAGCTCCAGCTCTCCCATTTTACCAGTCAGACTTCTTGCATTTGTAAACATACATTTAATACTGGCACCATATTGAACATATGACATGTGACATGTGGTCCTCCCTATCCTTAACGGTTCAACTCTGACATACCGTATATACTCGAGTATAAGCCGAGTTTTTCAGCCCCCTCGGCTTATACTCGGGTCAAGCGCAAAAACGGTCGCCGGCGCCTAAGAATATTCGCCGGCGCCTTAGAATATTCGCCGGCGCCTAAGAATATTCGCCGGCGCCTTAGAATAGTAGCCGGCGCCTAAGAATAGTCATCCAAAAACAAGATTGAAACTTACCAGAAGCTGCTGCATTTCTCACCCTCGTCTTATACTCGAGTCAATAAGCTTTCCCAGTTTTTGGAGGTAAAATTAGGTACCTTGGCTTATACTCGGGACGGCTTATACTCGAGTATATACGGTAATTAAGAAATACTGTAAATATATTTATATAGCACTGGCATAATATACATATCATTACAAGGGATATGCCAGTGAACAGAAAACTTGTGGAATCGACTGGGCTGAAATGCAGTTACAGCAATAGAAATTCAAAGAGAAAGATTGCACATTATATTGTGCCTTAGGCATTTAAGATAAGTAAATTAGGGATGCAAAATCCATTATTTTCAATATTCAATATATTCAACCAAATCCTGAATCCTTCCTCTAAAAGATTTGGCTGAATCCGAACCCTAATTTGCATATGCAAATCAGGGTTAGGAAGGCTCAAGGAGAACTGCATGCATGGTTAAAAAATGTATTACCTACTTATGTTTGGGTGACAAAAAGTCAGGTCATTTTAAAGATTCAATTTTGGATATGGTGCACCCCTAGAGAAAATGTTATTATATATAAAGCAGTGATCCTCAAGTTTATGAACTGAGTAAATGAACGTTCTCTCTTCTACTTTAAGAATTTTAAACTGCAGAAAATAAAGAGGACATGTTTTAAAAAGTAGTTGATGCTTTGGAAAGAATCTATTTTTTAGCAAAATTCTTTTTCAATTAAGTTAACCTTGTAATGATCAGAATGTACTTCATGCACAAGTACCAATATAATATTGCTTTATATTTTGTAATATACTGTCTAAACACAATGCCAATCACAGATCCTCTAAGAAATACAAAAATAACAGGCAGCTTCTTGAGTAAATGTAAATAAATAAGCATAGGGCAGGTAGAGTACACACAGGGAGCGTAAGACAAACAGAGTATGACAAACAGGCACAGTAGGTCAGGCAGAGTATGGCACACAGAGTATAGGGCAGACCGAGTATGGCACACATTGGGCAGAGTAGGGGCATACACAAGTAGCATAGGGAAGGCAGAATAGAGCAGTAGACAGGGATGCCTATTAGGACCACTCAAGATGAATAGTTCATACTGTGCAACATACTAAGTAACACAATGCTGGTGCACCTTCAGCAGTTTGTGAACAGGTGAAAAATGTGTGCACTTTCAGTCCGAGTTGTGAACAGTACAGAGCTTTAGGGCTGTGAACAATAGAGGTGTTACAGGTGTGAACAATTCAGTCTGAAATTTAGGTGTAAACAATGCAGGGTGCAGTTAATCTCAGTACTGCTAACTTTTAACCCTTTGCCTGCCAACAACGTAGCTCCTACGTGCTAGCATAAAAAGGCTGTAAACACCAAGCACGTAGGAGCTATATCTTCTGCAAAGTGATCCTGCTCTGCACACAGGTTCTGTGTAACTGATTACGCAGAGGCCCTCCCATTCCCCTAGGCCAAGGCTGTCCATCTGTGGGCCGACCCCCCCATTATGTGGCCCCCCACATGAAAGTCTGACTGCTGTGTCAGTTTACCATATGTAAGCTTTAAAAGGTATCAGTACAGAGATGGTCCCTGCATTGTTTAAACCTCAAATTCAGACTGTAATACCCTGTATTGTTCACACGTAATCCCCCTTGTATTGTTCACACTTGTAACGCGTCTGTTGTTTTAGCCCTGTACTGTTCACACCTGAGACCCAGACTGAAACTGCCCATTGTTCAACTGTTCACACTCATATACTGCTGGAGGGGCACCAGCAGGACCGCCATCAGAAATCGCAGGGCCCCATACGCCAAAATTTCCTGGGCCCCCTGGGCTGCACCCACCGCAAACCCCACCTACAGGTCCGCCCTCCCCACCCCACAGGTCTGCCCACCACACAGTAAAAAAAAAAAAAAATTGGTGGCTAGGGTTTCCACATGTTAATAAAAAATAAAAAGATATTGGTGGTCAGGGCCCCCCATAAAAAAACATTTGTGGCCAGGACCCCACATGAGAAAAAAAAATTGGTGGCCAAGCCACCCCCCCCCCACATTATAAGAAAATTGGTGGCCAGGGCCCCTTAAACGTCCATGCCTTCCTGAAGTCAGTAAGTGTGGCGTGGCCGGGCCCCCCTTATCCTTGGGGCTCCCTACAACCCTCCCCCTGTCCCCCCGGTTGGCTGCCCTGGGCACCAGCATTGTGTCACTGTTTGCAGCACAGTATGAACTGTCCATCTTAGAATCCTGGTAGGTTTCCCTGTCTCCTGCTCTGTTCTGCCTTCCCCATGCTCCATGTGTGTGCCAGTCTCTGCTTTCCCAGTGCTTCTTGTGTGTGCCATACTTTGCTTGCCCAGTGCTGCTTGGGTGTGCCATTCTCTGCTTGCCCAGTGCTCCTTGTGTGTGCCATTCTCTGCTTGCCCAGTGCTGCTTGAGAGTGCCATTCTCTGCCTGCCCAGTGCTGCTTGGGTGTGCCATTCTCTGCTTGCCCTACGCTACCTGTGGGATGTAAGCCTTGTGGGGGTTACTTTGCATCTATGGCCAGCTTTAAATTTTCCACATACGAGTGATGAGGGAAATCCCTGGAGTGAACACCAAACATTTGTTTTTTTGGTGTGCTACCACCGTTAATGTGGATATGATCTTAAAAGTTTGTGTGGTAATATGGGTGTGGTTTACAGTGGGTGTGGTTTAAAAATGGGCGTGGTCAACACTTTACCATTATCACCCTCCACCACGTAGACCAGAAAATTTCAGCCCTCGGTACCACACTGGGATCTGGGCTAGTTACCCAAAAATCTATGCCTGTCTCCATGTATACTAGCAATTCACATTATGAGGAAATATCCTTTCATATTTTTAATGGATTGGGTATCTGGGGAGGTTATTCAATGGGGGTCAAAATGTAAGGGCTCCTGTATGAACTCCCTTCAGGTGGTTGCAGTAACCTCTTTAGAGGGGTTGCCTTCTCCTTATGCAGACTTCTCTGATGTGTTTTCATAAAAAGCCGCTGAGACGCTACCACCTCATAGGAGGTATGACTGCCCTAATGACTTGGTTCCAGGGTCCACTCTTCCTAGAGGGAGAACATATCCGCTTTCCTTGGCTGAAGCTCAGTCTATGAAAGACTACATTAAAAAAAACCTGGAGAGAGGTTTTATTAGACCCTCTAACTCTCCTGTAGGGGCTGGGGTTTTTTGTGGGCAAGAAAGATGTGGGTCTTCATCCATGTATTGACTATCATGGCCTTAATAAAATGACGATGAAAAATCACTATCCCCTTCCACTAATTTCTGAGCTATTTGATCATGTTAAAGATGCCACAATTTAAACTAAACTTGATCTTAGGGGTGCATATAATCTCATCTGTGTTAGGGAAGGGGATGAGTGGAAAACTGACTTTAATACCAGGGATGGCCATTATGAATATTTAGTCATGCAATTTGGCCTTTGCAATGCCCCTGCAGTTTTTCAGGAATTTGTCAATGACATTTTTCAGGATCTTCTTGGTCTATATGTAGTAGTTTACCTCAATGACATTTTGATTTTCTCAATGTACAAAATAGGGGTGTGGAAGCACTCTAAAGGCTAAGTAATAGTATATTTAAGTATATTGGAAGTGCTAGTTTTAATGCACATTCCCTGGTCCCCTGTCTCAAAAGTCAGTTTACAAAACAGGGGTTTTTATATACAAAGTTATGATCATAAAGTTGAAAAGCCACCATACCACGTCAAGGTAAACCCCACATGGCGGTCCCTAACTTATTTGCCTTTCAGCCATAGTATAAAAAGTCTAACTGCATAGTAGCATTCAGTGTAATCAGTGTCTGTTGAACCTTGGTTTCAGTGTACAGGATCTATCCTCCCCCGCCAGTATGCGGCTTTTAAGGGAGAGGAATTGTCCAACCAACGCCCATTTTTAAAAGTATAGGGCCCCATTAGTTTAAGGGGAGGTATGGGGTGCTATTAAAAACCACATGAAGCTCAGCCACAGCTTCTGGCAACAATACAATGTACAAAATAGGGGTGTGGAAGCACTCTAAAGGCTAAGTGATAGTATATTTAAGTATAATGGAAGTGCTAATTTTAATGCACATTCCCTGGTCCCCTGTCTCAAAAGTAAGTTTACAAAACAGGGGTTTTTAGTTACAAAGTTATGATCATAAAGTTGAAAAGCCACCATACCACGTCAAGGTAAACCCCACATGGCGGTCCCTAACTTATTTGCCTTTCGGCCATAGTATAAAAAGTCTTACTGCATAGTAGCATTCAGTGTAATCAGTGTCTGTTGAATCTTGGTTTCAGTGTACAGGATCTATCCTCCCCCGCCAGTATGCGGCTTTTAAGGGAGAGGAATAGCACCCCATACCTCCCCTTAAACTAATGGGGGGGTTGTATGCCCCGCGTAGATCCAACTTGGTAAAAATCTTAGCCCCTTTCAGTTGGTCAAACAGTTCAGTTATAAGAGGCAAGGGGTATCGGATTTTAACCTTAATTTTATTAAGTCCACGGTAGTCAATACAGGGATGCAGACCACCGTCCTTCTTCTCCACAAAGAAGAAGCCATCCTCTGCCGGAGAGGTAAAGGGACAAATAAATCCCTGCTGGAGATTTTCCTGGATATAGTCTTTCATAGCAGAATTTTTCCATAGGAGAGATGGTATAAGTGCAACCTCTAGGTTCCAGGAAGAAGATCAATGGGGCAGTCATAGCGACAATGAGGAGGGAGGAATTCTGCAGACTTTTTACAAAAGACATTGGTGAACTCCCTGTAGACTGTCGGCAGGGACTGAAGATCTACCGAAAAGATGGTCACCCGGTGGAGGGGAGTAGCGGGCAGAAAATGTTCTTGGCAAAATGTACTCCAACGAAGAGATCTGATTGGAGGCCCAATCAATAGAGGGAATTGTGCAAATGAAGCCAGGGTAACCCCAACACCACAGGTAATAATCAGGAATGACAATTTCTCTTTATGCAAAGTCCCAACCTGCACAGGTAATTCCCCAGTTGTCATGGAGATTATTTCAGTCGTTAATGGTCTGTTATCAATTGCTGTAACCCGCATGGGATTAGTCAAAGGGTACAGAGGAACATCCATGTATTTGGCAAAGAAAGCATCAATGAAATTCCTTGCAACCCACGAAATCAAAGAATGCAGACCCGATGATCATCTTAGTGGCCAGACGGATCTGTAAAGGCAGAAGAAATCTGTGAGAGTTCTCTTGGGGTTTTGGAGTAACAACACCCACATGTGACACCCCAGGTTTACCTTGACACAGAGAATTCTTTGGCTTCACAGGGCAGGAATTGGCAAAATGAACTTGACCACCACAGTACAAACACAGTCCCGCAGAGCGTCTCCGGAGTTTTTCTTGCTCAGAAAGATGTGCCTTTCCTATCTGCATAGGTTATTCCAGAGAGGAGACAGGAGGCTGTTGAGAAGGGGCAGGCAGAAGAGGTCGTCGGAAGTGTGGAGCCAGCGTTGGTTGGAATTTCTTACTGTGCTCTTTGACTGCTTGATGTTCTCTGAGATGTTGGTCCACCTTGAAGACGAGAGCAATCAAATCCTCCAGCAGTTCAGCAGTTCTAAAAGTCGAGTAGACAGGCCTTGGTAGAAAATAGCCCTGTATGCCTCATCATTCCAATTAGCTTCTGCCAAGTTCAAAAGTCAATAGCATACTCACTGACACCGCGACTTCCCTGCCGGATTTGAAAGAGCCGGGATGAGGCATTAGCGAACCGACCCGGGGCATCAAACACAATTTGGAACGCCTGGAGAAATGCTTTGGCATCAAAGGTCAATGGAGAATTCTTCTCCCAAAGAGGTGTTGCCCACTCAAGCGGTTTGCCCTACAAATGGAACATCACATACCCCACTTTTGCCCACTCTGAAGAGTATTGTGAGGGTTGAAATTCAAACTGGATAAGACACTGAGAAACGAACCCTCTGCAGGCTAGCGGTCCCCATTATAGCGAGGATGAGGAGGGATGCGTGGCTCATGAGCTGATGAGGTCGCTACTGGAGAAGCAACCGCGGTGGGGGATTCCACGTTGCCGGAGGAGTGGGAGGCATACGAGACATAAGCATATCAAGTACTTTCCCAATGCGAACTTCCAACATCCGGCGTAGCTTCCACAGAGGGGTCCATGGCCCGATTATAATGTCAGGGCGCCTAATGGCTCCCACCCAGAGAAGTCCGGACCAAGGAGGAAGCACAGGGCCAAAAGTTCAGATCGCAGTAGCCAAAGGCTTAAACAGTAGACTTGGTCAGGATACAGGCGACGGTTCACAAGGCAGGCACCAAAGGATCAAAATCGAATCAAAGCAGAGGTAAAAGTCCAGGAATCGAAACAGTAATAATATAATGCACCTAGGTACACTCAGTACCTATAATTGGGCATTGAACCGGTGTCCTGGGCGTCCTTTTATTTTGAGTTTGGCGCCGGCTTGTATGATGTCATTGTGCCGGCATCGATGCTCCAGCGCCACCGCTACCCACGTGGTAGCTATGGGCACCACCATCTTGGCTTCAGCGCAGAAGAGGCACACCGTCGGGCGCTCGTGACACTAACACAGCATTTAGGTCTATTCTAGCATGTCTGCACTTCCTGTTGCAATAGTCTTCACTGTGTATACAAGTATGGGATCCATTATCTGGAACCCATTATCCAGAAAGCTCCAAATTACGGGAAGGCCATCTCCCATAGACTAAACTTTTATCAGATAATTAAAAAATTTTGATTTCCTTTTTCTCTGTAATAATAAAGCAGTACCTTGTATTTGATCCCATCTAAGATATAATTAATCCTTATTGGAAGCAGAACAATCCTATTGGGTTTAATTAATGTTTGTTATTTTTTAGTACAGGTTATGTATAGAGATTCAAATTACAGAAAGATCCATTGTCCATAAAAAACCCAGGTCCCGAGCATTCTGAATAACAGGTCCCATCCCTGTATTTACTAAATTTCATTGTGGGTAAGAAAATTAAATATGGAAAGTTTTGTCATGGTGTCTTAATCTAAAGCAGTGCTGTCCTGTCGTAACAATTAGTGATATTCTTAACTGCAAAAAATAAAAAGCCTCCTAAGTACAAATGACATAAACCTAAAGAACTCAATGCACAGTGTGTCGGATGCAAATAGAGCCTGCTTCTTAGAATTTAGCCATAACAGATAAATGACCCAGAGGAAACGAATTGTAACTTAATAAGATTCCTTATCCTGAAATGCAAATTTGGAGCGCCTGTGTAATAAAGCTTTTAGAACTAACTCTGGACACAGTTTGAACACTGAATATTTAATATTCCAATTCAGCCAGCAGTATTTAAATATTTAAATTACAGCCATGTGCAAGAGTTATCTTTGTTTCCCTTGGAGGAATGCGGAAACAGATGCATTCTTCAAAACTGCCTTACACATGTGTCCTGGTTTTTCAATTCCCTATTGTCTTACTGATTCTTAATGAATATTCCCATGGTTAAGTGAGCAGTGTCTCAGTAAAAACAGTTTTCTTTCTCTCAGCTTGTTATTTCGTAAAGTAGGACAGAATGATTAATGAACCTAGTATAACAGCTTTGATCACACACAGGCAGATACTACACATTTTAGTATTACTGCAGCTTAGACCTAAAAACATGAACTAAAACAATGCATTTGGAATGCTTTAACATATGTGAAACATATTTGCTAAATATGAACCTTGCTGGCTTAGCTGAGGTCTTACAAGGGATCTATAAATGTTGTCTTATATTACCTTAAAGGGGGGGGGGTTCAAGTTAAATTAACTTTTAGTATATGATAGAATGGCTAAGTCTAAGCAACATTTTAATTGGCCTGCATTATTTATTTTTTATAGTTTTTAAATTATATGCCTTCTTCTTCTTCTGACTCTTTCCAGCTTTCAGGTTTCAAATGGGAGTCACTGACCCACATCTAAAACACAAATGCTCTGGAAGATTACAAATGTATTATTATTAAAACGTTTTATTACTTGTCTTTCTATTCAAGCCCTCCCCTATTCATATTTCAGTCTTTTATTCAGATAAAAGCAGGTTGTTAGGGTAATTTGGATTGCTGAAATTGCAAACTGGAGACCTGCTGAATGAAAAGCTAAAAAACTCAAAAAGCAAAATTTAATTAAATATCACTCTCTACACCATACTAAAAATTAATTTAGAGGTGAACAACCCCTTTAAGTCATCCGACTTGGGCAGGTAGGTTAAACTCCATGTTGTAACTAGAAGTTAATGGGCCCCAGAGCAAATTCATTATAGGGCCCCAAACACTGATAAATTATACCAAGTTTTAATTTGCTAATTTCACTGGACCATCTACACTCCAGGCCCCCCCCCTGCAGGATCTACTTCCTCTGTACTTATGTCCTTAGTTACACAAGTATATCACCTTTAATTTTAAGCCGTACATTTTGATAAATTTTAAACATTTTGACATGTATACTAGTATTTATAACAATAAAGTTCAGAACAATATGCTCATTGGTATGGTGGCATGTCAGTGGAATGTGGACTGTAGGAAGAAAGGGGCACTAACACTGCATTAAACCACACATCATCAGTCTATTTATAGGGACTGTGCTTTTATAAAATATTGGTCATTTTATTTAAAGAGGTTGTTCACCTTTGGGTTAACTTTAAGTATGACATAAGAAGTGATATTCTGAGACAATTTGCAATTGGTTTTCATTTTTTATTATTTGTGGCTTTTGAGTTTTAGCTTTTTATTCAGCAGCTCTCCAGTTTGCAATTTCAGCAATCTAGTTGTTAGGGTCCAAATCACCCTAGTAACCATGTGTTGATTTGAATAGGAGATTGGAATAGGAACAGGAGAGGGCATGAAAAGAAAGATGAACAATAAAAAGTTTGCAATAGCAATAAAATATAAATAATCAAGACCAATTGCACAATTGTTAGGAATTACCTGCCTATAACATACTAGAAGTTACATCAAAGGTGAACCAAACTGTTCTGATACAGTAAGAAGCAGAAATGATTGTATCAAACCAAGAAGACACATAAGGTGTTTTGAACACAGAGTATTCAGTCATGCAAGACAATTCTAAATTTAGTGTACAGCTTTGGGTGGGGGGGAGGCATTCAATCTGACAGATAGATGCAAGAGAAACATCTTAACTATCAAAACACAAATAACAACAGGCAAGCGTCCATCATCTAGAAGTAAAAACAACTGGAATTTATTAATTATTAATTAAAAAAAACACATTTTAAAAAGTGTGTAAAAACTATTATAATGTTGTTTAGAGTTCACACTCTGCAAATAAATAGAGATCCTATGGCATGCAATGTCGATCACAAGCTTGCAAACAATATTAAACCCTTGCCATTCATTACAGTCGAATTGAACTTAATTCATCTGAGGCCCAGACTAAGGCAAGTTGTTAGGTGTGACAGACCTTGCTTATCTAAGGCTGTCCAACTGCAGGTCCACGGTTGAACCTTTGTCAGCTTTTAAACAAGGAAAATGCCCTGGGCACTTGTTTGGCTATTCATGCAACTCTTAAGGGACAGCTGTTGGGCCTAGATTGACAGGAAAGTGAATTCTGGCCCTGGTTGCATACATTTTAGTCTTCTACGGTCTTTTAAACAGGCATGCTTACATTAAAATAAAATGCAACTGCCATTTTTTCTTGCTCTCTTTCTGACAAGCAATAGGCAGACTGATTATTTCATGAATTCAATGGGTTGTTAACTTTTAGCAGGGCCGGATTTATACATAGGGTGCCCCCCGGGACCTGCCCCCTTTTGTTACGGTACTGCTCTTTCCAGCTTTACAATGGGGGTCACTGATCCCGTCTAAAAACCAAATGCTCTGTAAGGGTACAAATGTATTGTTATTGCTACTTTTTATTCCTGATATTTCTATTCAGGCCTTCTCTTCATTCTCTTTTCTTCATATTCCAGTGTCTCTCTCTCTCTCTCTCTCTCGCTCTCTCTCCAATCAATACATTGTTGCTATGGTAATTTGGGATCTAGCAATCAGACTGCTGAAACTGCAAACTGGAGAGCTACTGAATAAAAAGCTAAACAACTCAAAAACCACAAATAATAAAAATAAAAAATCAATTGCAAATTGTCTCAGAATATCATGTCTCAGAATATTATCTCTACATCATACTAATAGTTAATTTAAAGGTGAACAACCGCTTTAAATCAAAGTGTAAAAATCACTCTAATCAATTATTTCTGATAAAGAAAAAATGCTGATGCATAATACTATTTGTAATGGCTGCAGTTAATAGGGATGGCCAGGATTCGGGCTTTTTCAGCAGGATTCGGATTTGGACAAATCCTTCTGCCCGGCCGAACCGAATCCGATATGCATATGCAAATTAAGGGTGGGAAGGGAAATCGCAAGACTTTTTGTCACAAAACAAGAAAGTAAAAAATGTTTTCCCCTTCCCACCCCTAATTTGCATATGCAAATTAGGATTCGGTTCGGTATTCTGCCGAATCTTTTACAAAGGTTTCAGGGGTTCGGCTGAATCCAAAATAGTAGATTCGGTGCATCCCTAGCAGTTAGTAGACATAACTTCACTAGATATTTCAGCAACATAGTTAATGGTTAATTTATTATCCAATGGGGGGAAATTCTGCTCGACCTGCCTAGATTGGAGGCAGTGTTTCTGAGTTACCTTGTCAGTCTCTCTGGACCATTTTGGAAACTATTGCCTGGAACCCACACGAAAGCAAAATGAGTCTTCATTCTTGTGACTGTTACTCTATGTAATTAACATCTGAAATTCATGTATAGCATTATTCTTTAACCTATGAGGAATTTACTAAGCCAGTACTATTAATGCATTCTGATTCTAAAGGGGACTACTGTATTTTCAATTTATCTTAATCAGTGCTGGTCTGTGCTGGTCTTTAATTTTCCAAAAAGGAGTTCAATTAAAATTGCAATTGCAAACTAAACTGCAGGGGAAAAGAAATTAAAGAAGACTGAGAATTCTTGAAAAAAAATAGTCTCATGAAGTCAAGTAATACATGACTACCCAGGCCCTCCTTTTGAGTGGTATCTTTACACTGGCCAGGAGCAGGAGGATTGTACAGGTATGGGACCTGTTATCCAGAATTCTTGGAACCTGGGGTTTTCTGGATATCAGATCTTATTGTAATTTGGATCTTCATACTGTAACATATCTACTATAAAATAATTTAAATATTTAAATAAATCCAACTGGCTGATTTTGGTTCCAATAAGCAATACTGATATCTTAGTTAAGATCTCTCTCTCTCTCTCTCTCTCTCTCTCTCTCTCTCTAATGTCAGTGCCTCCACCTAAAACATTCAGTACTGTAAAAATAGCTTTATGTAACATTAAAGGCATTTTATGTAACATTACCCATTCCCCGGGGAATATATGCAGTCCAAGATCCTGGCCCTCCGTGCCAGGCAAAGTCCCGCAACTCCTTTGGTAGACAAGAGTCTTAATTCCCTTTCTCCAAAGAGTACATTGTTCCCAGGTAGCGTTACCTGCCCCAAGTACTTTTCCCAACCGGACAAAGTGCTGCTCCCACAGGCACACAAAAAGCCTGGGTCACACACGGAAGACATCCTGGACCCTGCTCTTTCATATACACAAGGCTTCACACAGAAGCTGGCAGGCTCACCAAAGAGCTGGAGCAGGCATCCACAGCATATGACATCCTTTATCCAAGGCACCTTGTAGCTTTGCTGCGACTTTCTGAACTGTAGCTTCCCAGCACTGTATGCAGTCCAGTTATGAGCATTCCACGCGCCCACGCGGATTTTTCGTCATCTAATGATACAGAGCACCATAGTGCAACCGTGGTTAACCACTCGTGCTACCCAGTAATTCGAACTCCCCGTATAGAAATACTCCAAACACACGATCAACATCAGACATATCTAACACTATGGCTCTTAGCCCTAGCCTGACGACAAACACGATATGAGCCCACCTATATGTCACGTATACCCGAGCATTAACGTACGCGCTGATCTCACTATCACTCACTCGACCCTATATCCGAACACGAGACCTCGACACAGCATCTCTACCACGCTTTCCGGTACACAGATGAGACCCTCAGCACAGCGATTCGTACTTATGTACAAATATCGAGTTAAGCTTCGACTTTCCATTCGAAGCAGCTTGAAGAAGCAAGAACGTTCAGGTCACTGATGCCATAAGAATATTCAACGCTACATCTTACCGCATCAACCTCAGGACCTGCGCGTATTAGCATCTCAGCTCAAGCCCGCCTCATCACCACGATCACCACATCCGGATCACCACCGACGCCTTTTCTCCTGCGGGCCGCAAAACAGATTGACAACCGCCGCCCGTTCAAAATCTGCATAGCCCTCACACACGCCCACACACACACCAACAACAGACCCACATCACCTCACAAAAGAGCTCTACAAATTTATCCTCGTACCCGAGTCCTCTATACCATCCTAATAAGGCAATCCAACGCTCAACATTTCAGAACCAGCGTCCAAAGCGACAACCAACCCTGCGACGATTTCCAATACTCTCCTCGATCTCGACACTTGATCTATGACAACAGCAGACCTCCTTAAAAATATATGATTTCCCCAACAGCGAAGATGCCCCGATCATCAACAGTATCGTAACGATCCTGTCATCTAAGTTCGCAGATCTGGAATCAGGAGCTTCTGGCCCTCCTGGTCTAGCTCCCAGACATGGGGCTGCCGACCCCAGCCTCAGAAGCCTCAGCTCTACTCCTGGTGGCTGAAATTCATAGTAGTATCAGCTATCTTTGCTGTCTGAGCACAGTCGGCTCTTCTTTTCTATAGTAAAGTTGGTGCAGCAGCCACACTAGTGAACTTCCTTGTATCGTGTCATGCTGCACCATGCAGCAACGGCACCACAGGGCTCTGGCCCTGCAAGCTCTAGAAACACTGAGGCTACAGTCAAGCAGAGGCTATGAGCACAAGGACCAGGATCAATGGGAATTAAGCTATACGGGTCCTATAATATAATATATAGTATAATATAGTATATATATATATATATATATATATATATATATATTATAATATATATATTATAATATATAATATATATAATATATAAACTGGAGGCTGGTGCACACGGCAAGTAAGAGTCCAATGCCTGTGTGCTGGTTCGTACAAAATAGTATAGTAGCTCTATTAAAAACCGCCACCAAACAGTCTTTGTTGCTGTGTCAAAAAATCAAGTTTATTTATCAACGTTTCGGCTCTGTAGGTCGAGCTCCTGAGACGGCTCGACCTACAGAGCCAAAACGCGATAAATAACTTGATTTTTTGACACAGCAACAAAGACCTGTTTGGTGCGGTTTTTAATAGAGGCTACTATATATATTATATCTATATATAAACATAATTACCGTGCACCCCTCCCTTTGCTGAAATTATTTGCCTTGGAGTGCGGATACTCACTTGGAAGGATAAATATATATATATATATATATATATATATATATATATATATATATTTATATATATATCTGTAATTTACAATTTTTAAAATGATTTGGAGTGTACATTTTTTATTTTAACAGGTTTAAGGTTTGACCTAGCACTGAAAGAAGCTAATCAGATATCTGCTTTTACTATTTTGATTGTAACAGACCAGGAAATAGGTGTTAATTGGTTTCTTTAAATTACAGAACTGGGTAAAATGTGCCATTCTTCCTAAAGACAAAAAAGGGGTCAGTACTGAACACATTAATATGCATGTGAACCAAATATGAATGATTTCTTATTTGTGTAATTGTCTTGAGAATAACAGATACACAGTTGTATAGCATGAGATTAAAATTAATCTATAGTACAAAAAAGAGGTGGCCTATCTGATGGTGGTCGGTACAGTGCAAACATAATAAGGGGAATTTCTGAATGCAGTGCAGTGTTGCAGTGTCGGACTGGCTCACAGGGATACCAGGAAAAGTCCTGGTGGGCCCAGGTGTCAGTGGGCCCTCATGCAGCTAAACATTTGGCCTATTTCATGGCCATTCCCTATTTCTATGGGAACAGAAAGGCTAAATAGATGGAATAATAGATTATAGTATGTAGAGAAAAGAGATTAGGAGAATAGAGGTTGAGTCAGGAGAGGAAGAAAATAATACTTAGAGTGGGCCCCTGGTCTAAAGGTTTTTGGGTGGGCCCCTGGTCTAAGGGTTTTTGGTGGGTCCCTGGTGTCCCAGTCCGATACTGCAGTGTTGTGGCAGTCTATGACATGCAAAGTCAATTCTGACTGTGCAAAAACAATTGAAATGTATTCCTCTAGAGAGGGTGCATGAATGAGATTCAGATAAATTGTTATGCATAGATTACTGCAAAGATGGTGACCATTATTTTTTTGAAAACATCTTGGGGCTGAGCACCAGGGCCAGAACTAGGAGTAGACAGAAGAGGCATGGGTAGGTCTGGTAGATAACAGTAGGTCCTTCCAGTTAGTGAACACAAGTTCATCCATTCAGATTCACCTTAAGCTGTGGATAGGGTTTTTTTTACAGAGAGAGCTGCGCTGTTGTGGAATTCTCTCCCTGAGGTTGTTGTATTGCAGATACATTTGATGACTTCAAGTGGACTGGATGCCTTTTCAGAAAGTGAGAAAATACAAAGTTACTGAAATAAACCTTCATATGAAAAAAAACAAAGTTTGCCCAGGCTTTTAAAGAGAATGCTAGCTGTTAATTTTGAGTCATGTGTGATACAAACTGTAGAAAATATTGCATAATATATTGCATAAGCCCATAAACAAAGTTGATTTGGGAACTAGTCCAATTGCCTTCTTGGTAGTCAGGAAATCTTTTTTTCCTCTTTTGAGTAAAATTGGAAAACCTTCTTCTAAATCGGCTAGCAGGTTTTTTTATCACCTGTTATGAATGCCTCAAAAATAGAAACATAGATACATTATGTCAAATATTGTAATTGGATTTAGAACTCCTTTGAATATATATAGGATTTGTGGTTTGTGTTTAAATACTTTGGCTACCGGGTCTGATCATGTAAATAATGCTTTCTTAATTGTATTAGCTACACAGACACACACAAAGTATATCAGTGCACTGTTTTATAAACAATAGGAGTGGGCAATATAATAGTTACATAGTTACATAGTTAAATCGGGTTGAAAAAAGACAAAGTCCTTCAAGTTCAACCTCTCCAAATGAAAACCTAGCATCCATACTTTCATATAAATTATATATACCCATATCTATACTAACTATAGAGTTTAAACTCTATAGTTAGTAAGATATGGGTATATATAATTTATGTGAGCGTAAACCTTTACCATTTACAGATATTAATATCAAAGGCTATTGTGATTCTAATATCACAATAGCCTTTGATATTAATATTTGTAAATGGTAAAGGTTTAAATCAATTCAACATTTCAGAAAATCTCCTCTAGATGGAGCTTGAGGACTGAATAACAGTCATGCCTACAGATGTGTCCAGATCAATGTCAGACAACCGTGGAGATGAGCACTGAGGCATGGAGATAAACATCATATGCAAGAGACTTTGGAATCATGGAGTGACACATAGCTATGATGAGTGTGATAGCTGGGGCAGACATAAAATATGTTTGGGCTGTTTTCTAAAATCTGAGTATCTCTGGGAATGTCATAATCATACTGATTTGTTTTCATTTTCCTAACAGTGAAACTCATGCAATTGAATCTGCCCTTGTGCCACTATATTTTCAGATTTATACAAGCAGGTATTTTAATTACCCTCTAATGATTCGGTTTTATCCTTTGTCAATTGTATTGCCTATAAATAAACGTAATAATAATAGAAAAGTTAATGTAGCATTTGATTTTTTGGGGTGGGAACAAATAGACAAGCAAGTCTTTGGGGGATTAGAAAATGCAGATCAAATACAGCTACAAAAGAGGAAGGTCACCCACCATTCATTTATTTATATCCTTTAGATATCTGCATTCAAAACAGTGGCACAAGGTCAGGTGCTCATGCCAAGCACAGACAGTGCTAATTGTGTTAGAAAAGAACTCACTGACAGTCACAAATCAAAAAGAATTTCATTAAGGTTTAATATTTCAGCTATATAACCTTTGTCAAGAGCATGCAGCCAGCAACATACCAGAAACTTGTTATGAATGCAAATGAACTGGCAATTCTTATTAGATGGAACAAAATAAAATGAAGGCGAAAAATTAAAATATAAGAAAAAAGCAGCAACTCAAGAGACCTTTTTAACAGATGGTTCAAAGCTAGATCAAAAAAGGATACAAAATCTTGAAAAAAATCCTTCACAGGTTCTTATGTTAGGAAGAGGATAAAATCTACCCAAGGGTCAGTGGTGAAATACCATTGATAATTTATCACTCTATGGAAATGGATGTTATGTTGTTACTGTTCTGTGCTCTGAGAGGCACTGAAAGGA
The DNA here is from genome assembly GCF_017654675.1 of Xenopus laevis. Lineage (NCBI taxonomy): Eukaryota > Metazoa > Chordata > Amphibia > Anura > Pipidae > Xenopus > Xenopus laevis. Next base: position 75,344,651 of record NC_054373.1, on the reverse strand, counting down.
TGCAGCTCCCTATCATGTTGCGATCCATATATAGGATAATCGTACTGCAGGATTTTTATTGTTGTTGTTCTGATATAATGGAAACACTTTAAAGGAACAGTTACAACAAAAAATTAAAGTGTTTTAAAGTCAAATAAATATAATGCAGTGTTGCTCTGCACTGGTAAAACTAGTTTCTGAAACTCTACTTTAATTTATATAAACAAGCTGCTGTGGGGCCATGGGGGCAGCCATTTCAAGCGCAGGATACACAGCAGATAACAGATAAGCTGTGTAGAACATTATGCTGATATCTGTTAGCCACTATTTAATCTGTGCCATATTGCCTTTTTTCAATTTCCGCCATTGCTACACAGCAGCTTGTTTATATGAACTATAGTAGTGTTTCTGAAGCAAACACAGTATTGTACCAATGCAGGGCAATAGTATAAGATATTTTTTGGTGTGACTGTTCCTTTAAGCCTGCCTGAGGGAGGCTGAAATATAGTAAAATGGAGAATCAGAAAGAAGAAAAGAACACAAGGAGGGCAGAGATGAGATCAGAAAAAAATGGAATGAGTGTTTCCAGCCCTGTTAAAGGAATGCAAGCATGAAGCTTTCTCCTGGGTTTGTGTATAAAATATTCATTTTAAGGTGTATCTCAGGTACAAAACTTCTGCTATTGATGATATATATGGATCCTTCCATTTGGCTGGTCCATATTATACCATGATATTATTTATTGATGATACCTTATATGGGGATTATAACAAAAGCAAGGGACATACACGAAGCTCAAACAGCAAGCTTATTTTTTGATAAAGTATGCAGGTAGGTCTATTTCCAGTTTACAAATAGAAAAAGTACTATGTAATTGTTCTAACATTATCTCCATTCACAGTAGTGTGCTCTCTTTATATATATATATATATATATATATATATATATATATATATATATATATATATATATATATATATATATATATATATATAATTGTCATTATATCTATCTAATAGTTTTTTACTTTGCTGTCACTTTACTATGATGTGCCAAATAACACTAGTCCTAAGGCTAGTGACTGATGGATAAATGCAGTCGAAGAATCAGCCCCTTCATTGGCATCAGCCTTTCCATGTGTCTGCACCCAGAGCCATTATTTTATATAGTGTGGTGAGGTCACTACTAGGATACCTGGCAAAGTCCAGGACGGAGCTTATTTATGCCCCAGGTTCCTAACAAAGTGGTTCGGGGACTGCTAGTCCAGCCCGGGTGTTTTGAGTTGTCCTGAGGTATCTCAGGTGGTTAATTAAAAAGGCAGCTCAAGCCAGAGTGGAGAGCTCCAGGCTGGGGAAAAAGACACAGGAAAGCTGCCTGTGTGAGCTGAGTAAGAGGGATTGAAATCACCACAAGGTTTGGGATTTTGTATATTCCTGTATGTTCTCTGTTTTGGGGAGATAGGCAGTAGGCCTCCTCCTGGTTAGTTAAGAAAACTGACCTGTATTAGTTAGAAGCCCATTAAGTGGCAAGGATTTTATTTTGAATTGTTTGTTTTGTTTATATTGCTGAGACAATAAACTGCCAAAAAGAGACTCATGAGTTGTGCTTGTGCCATGGGCTGTGTTACCCCAGGAAAACTGATCCCAGCTACCCAAACTCTTACATATGGTGGAGGGTGCTCTGGCGCAAATAAAGCAACAAAAGGCAGTATAATATTGCAGAGTCTGTGAAATAAAGGGGCGGTGATCCCTTAAGAACTGTGCAGCATGGACGAGATGGTGAAACAGTTAATGCTGTCTAATGCTGCACTTCAGCAGTAAGCGGAAGGCCGCCATAAGGACCTGGTTCTACATTTGCAGCAACAGACAATGACCCAGCAACAGGCGCAGCATCAGCAGATGATGACCATGTTTCAAAAGCTACAGAGAAAGACCAGCAGGTACTGACAGGATTGGTCCAACAATTAGCACAGAGACCCCTGGAGCCACCTGCAGTAGCACATAGTAACGTGACCAAAATCAACGAGAGTCGCTTCCTCCAAAAGATGACAACAGAGGATACTCTGGAGGCATATCTCACTATATTTGAGCGGACTGCCGAAAGAGAGGTTTGGTCTAATGAGCAGTGGGCAGGTCTGTTGGCACCTCTGTTAACAGGCAGCTCTGTTAAAGCATATGTTGACCTTGACCTTGCTACTGCCAAGTATTATGAGAAACTGAAAAAAGAGATTCTGGCTTGTCTTGGCGTTACCCTGGCGCTTTGTGCCCAACGAGTCTACAGCTGGGCTTATCACCCGGATAAGCCTCCACGCTCACAGATGTTTGACCTGATCCACATGGTGAGAAAATGGTTACAGCCGGAGTTCCTTGACTGGACAGGATAGCAATCCAGCACCACCCTCTCAATAATCTCCTGTCCAGTCAAGGAACTCCGGCTGTAACCATTTGCACTATTTTGACCAATCTATTAACAATAAACTGCTTCAGTACCTTTCCTTTCCGTTTCTGTTGCCATGATTTTGGTCATATTTCGGCCAATTGCCCTTTGCTTGATGATCCCATACAATGTGATTTTTCTTCCAGGAATAGACGCCAGTCCCTGTTTGCTACGGTTGCCTGCACTGCGGTGCCGGTTCAAGAAAAGCAAAGGTGTAAAGTGAGTGTGAATAGGAAACAATTGCTTGCATTGCTAGACTCCGGTAGTCTAGTCACGTTGGTAAAGTTAGACTCAGTAGGCCCTGTTAAGTTCCAGTCAAAAAGGGTTGGTGTGGTTTGTATTCATGGTGACAAACGGGAGTATCCCTTGGCGACCCTAAAGTTTAGAACGGGCCTTGGTACAATGACTCACTCTGCAGGGGTAGTACCACACCTTCTGCATGATGCAATAATTGGGAGGGATTTTCCCCAGTTTTGGGATCTCTGGGATCAATCAGTTTCTCCCTGCTCTGATGCAGTGGTAGAAGGACCTGTGCCCATAGAAAATTCAGAGCTAACAGGTTCAGAGGATTCTCCTCAGAAAACCCCAGCTTTCCTTTTCTCTGTATTAGCAGGAGACTTGGAGGACTCTGAAGATGGTAAAACCCCTAGTGGGGAAACCAGTGAGTCAGGTAATATTGACATTGTTGTAGATTTCTCTGACTTGAATGTACACAAAGAGAATTCCAGTACAGAACAGTTAAAAGACCCTATCCTTATAGAGAAACAACTAAATTGAAAAAAGTGTTTTTGAAGGTGAACAACCCCCTTTAACTAGTGTTTACTGTAGAAGGTGTCTATGAAAATATGTTGACTGTCTGTATATTTCACCAGTGTTAAGACTGGTGAATAGAAAACTCCAGGGAAAGTATGTGTTTCTGCAGCAAGTAACACTGTGTATTTTGCCAGCTCAGGAAAAGCTGGAGAATGGGTCCCTGGAGTGAATGGAGAAGAGCATGGTGGGCTTTCCATTCCTTGCTCCATTAAGGGTTTTCAGCTGCCAAGCTAGCGGTAGTTAGGTAATTAAGCTGTAGTTAAAAAGAGGCATAAGACTACACCTCAATGCTGCTTCCCCTGGATACCTCCTGGAGCTGGAGCTTGAGCTGGAGGGTGAAGGGCCTTTGCCACCTCCAAGTGCAGAAAGGAAGTGTGATTGTGTGTGTAGTTGGGAAAAAAGGTCCTCACTGACCTGAAGTGTTGGAGAGAGCTACAAAGGACTGGAGAGAGAAACCCCTTCTGAAGGCTGAGTGACAAGTGTGAGTCCAAGAGAGGGTTTTGGGACTTGTGTACGGTGATGGCTGTAAGTGCTGGGAAATTGTGTTAATATGTACACCAATGTGTGTGTTGAACTGGGACTATGTGAACCTAGTATGCTAAGACGTGGATTTTGTTCCTAATAAAAGACAGCCAAGTTGCATTTAAACTGTGAAAGTTGGTGTCAGTCTCCATCTCTGTGCTGAAAACTGTGCTGTGGCTATGATCGTCACTACCTGAAGGTCACATTACATATACCTTTTATGCTCTCTGGTTCTTGATATAATGTGAAACAAGCAAATGAGGAAACAGCACACAGAAATAAATGAAAAAGCGGATAGACCCCTATGGATTTATTGTGTCAAACAAGCACAATGTATATATATATATATATATATAATGTAGCAGAAATCCATTTGGGGCAATATGCAGAGCATGGGGCTAGCAGGAGCAAGGTAGCCCTGTACTTACCACAAGCCATAGTAAGGTAATATGGATAATGCTTTCCCTTACATGTCCATCTGAATGATGTGCAGGTTACGGGTAAGATTGGGTATGCCTACATACTTGACCCTAATCAACATAGTTCTATCAACAGCAAGTAGCACTTAATTGAGTTAATTAAGTAAAGGTTTTTTTTGGTCCTATTCCAAATTGCACCTGCACCTATTTGAAAGTTGCATAGAATAGTTTTTTTCAGAAGAAGATAGCATTTTTTAGGTACAGGTCCCTTTAAAATAAGTCAGTTTTGTATTCTATAATTTAATACGGCATTTAAAACCTGCAGGATCCTCCTCTTAAATCCCCTTGGCTTCTTATTTTCAGCCCAATAAGTTTGCATTGATTTACTCCATGCAGTAACATTTGTTGATTAAATAGTAAATTTATATTCATGAAGGCTCTGCAGAGTGACATGGTTTGTCTGGTACAGAGCAAGCTCAAACTGGTTTCTTCTATTTTATTACATTTTATAAGGTGCCTTGGCAGGTAAATCTTCTCGTTGCAAACGTATGAAAGAATGTGAATACAATTAAAACCATAACATGTCTCATTTGAATGAAACATAACGTAATTGTAATTTCTATTGCAATTTACATTAAGTAGCACTTTATAGATCATTTTTACCCTGTACCCTATATGTCTTTATCAAAGAGTGAAGTTAGAGATCATCACAGTCCTCTAGCGTGAAATACCGCCTCTGTTCATTTCTATGGGATTTTTAAAGGCGTATTTATCAATGGGTAAAAGTGGAAGTTCACCCTTTGAAAAATACGCCTTTAGAAATGAATGGAGAGAGATGGTATTTCACTCTAGCAGATTGTGGTGATCTCTAACTCAACTTTTTGATAAATATACCCCTATGTTCTAAACTTGTCTTGGTAGACACTTTTTTTTCTAGCAAAACTGAATTAGAACCTTGACACAGAATTTTTAAGGGACATGATAAAAAAAGGGAATGAGTATGAAAAATTGCTACATACACCATTTTCTTTCCTGATCAGAATTTTCTATTTTACCCTGTGTAGAAATGCAGGTGGAGAAAATGTTGATATAAGAAGTTCTATGCCTATCCTGACAGGAATCAGCATGTATGGAGACACATGGGGCAAATTTATTAACCTGTGAAAATTCGCCAGCAACCGCTTCGCTCCCATGCGCAACATTTCGCCAGGCGAAAATTTGCCCAGACAACACCAATTCACTAACATGCGGAGTTTCGTCCTGGGCACCGAACTCTGGCAAATTTTTGCTAGCGTTACTTTGGCAATGCGAGCAATTCAAATTGCAGATGCACTAGCGCCTAGCGTTCATTTCTGCCTACTGCAAATTCACTAGAGATCTTGTGCTCAGATTAATTTACATACGACGGGAAATTTAAAGTTGTATGGACGTCTTTATGTTATATGTTGCTGCAAATACATTACATTTCCACTGTTAATTACACATGTCCAGGGAACCTTTATAAAGACAATAGAGTTGTTATAATGCCCTACAAATGAGTCCACTGTATAGTACAATTTCCATATATTAGAAAATGTATGGGGGAAACCAGTTACATAAAAAAAAAATTTCACTCTGAAAAAAGGAAAATACGCCAGCGTTTTTTGGACTTTGAGGCATTTTCCTTTCACAGAATATAATGTAAGTGACAGAAGATTGCAGAAGATCTAGCTGCTTTAATGCACTTCGCCTGGTCTGAGGTGGTGAAGGCAACTCTGGCAAAAGAGGTAACATTCAGTAAAATCTGCATTTTAGTGAATTTGCGGAGCAGCGTTTGTACGCCAGAGCGAAAAGTCACCTGGCGATAGATAGCAAATGACCACTAGCGCCATTTTCTTTGGCTAGCAAATTGGTGTCCACTTTGCAGTACTTTTGGAGTTGTGACAACATTTCTTATTTTATCATTTAAAATGCACCTATTGTATACAAAGCCCACACTGGATTGAGGAAATGATTGTATTTCTTGTACTTATGAGTGCTGCAGCTTTCTCATTGTGATCATAAATGCAGAAAAAAAATATTGTTTATTAGGGACACAAGTATTGTTTACCTCATCCTCTCCTAGTCCCCACCTCTGGTGGGGGAAAAATTGTATATATTAGGTTCCATTTAACTTGTCTAACATTAATTTACATTAGTAAAGCTACCCCCTCCAGGCTGCAAAGATGTTGGAATTATGTGAACTTTTACTTAAAATTGTACTTTGTACACTGCACTTGTGCTCAATAAACCCTTTAGGGCAGGGCTGTCCAACTAGCAGCTCATGGGACTCCCCTTTTGTGGCCCCACATGAAAGTCTACCTGCTGTGTCTGCTTACCTTGTGTAAACTTTAAAAGGTTTTACTACAGAGATTTATTGGCCTCTGCATTGTTTAATCCTTAAATTCAGACTGTAATCCCCTATATTGTTCACACATGTAATCCCCCTTGCATTGTTCACACCTCTGACACCTCTATTCTTCAATCCTCTAAAACCCTGTAATGTTCACACCTGAGACCCAGACTGAAACTGCCCACATTGTTCACCTGTTCACACTCATACAAACTGCTGAAGGGGCACCAGCACTGTGTAACCATATGTAACACATCTTAGAGTGGTCCTGAAAGGTTTCCCTGTCTCCTGCTCTGTTCTGCCTTCCCTATGCTCCCTGTGTATGACCTACTCTGCCTGTGTGTGCCCTTCTCTGCCTGCCCTATGCAGTTAACTTTTAGTTTATTATAGAATGGCTAATTATAAGCAACTTTTCAATTGGTATTCATGAATTTATTTTGTATAGTTTTTAAATGATTTGCCTTTTCCTCCTGACTCTTTCGAGCTTTCAAATGGGGGTCATTGAGACCAATTGCAAATTACCTCAGAATATCATGCTCTACATCATACTAAAAGGTAACTCAAAGGTGAACAACCCCTTTAAAACATCCCATATGGCATTGCACATGAATGAAAAAATAATTATAAAAATAATTATCAAGAGGGTGGAAATGGGTGCACAAAAGTTATGCAAAAAAAAAAGCCTGAGTACATTAAAAAGAGGAGGAAAGGGGAAGAACAAATATAGGCGAGTGGAGGGTAGATAGAAAATTAGTGGATGAGAGTACAAGTGGGCAGCTTAACATAAGTTGGGAAGAAAGGGAAGTAGCACTAGAAAAATAAGAATGGAATGGGTTAAAAAAACTTATAGAGAACACCATGACACCCTCCTGTCTGGCACCTCATAGAGACATCACCATCCTACCAGGCAGAACATAACTGAAATCATCCTGGGAGGTAGAGTGCACATGGTTACAACTTACTATTTTAGCATTAAGAAACACAATACAATCACTTGTACAGCACATTTATTGCAGAAATATACAAAAAGGATTGTTGAGAAGCAGATATGTTTCGAGCTAGGAAGACAATTTGCAGCTCTCTGCCCTCAGAGCCTCTGTGTTATTTTGTAAACTCACACTGGTTAGAACTTTAGAGTTTTATTCAGAGTGGTTATAGTACACAGCAGTGGAGCCTCATGGCTGAATATCTGTTCCTAAACCAACAAGAGTCTGATAGTAAGAACTACAGAAGCACTTATTATCGACTGAAGCCCTCTAGTGGCTGGAGGTAAACACATCACAGCCTCCATGTTACATTAAGATGTCATACACAGATTCCCTGCCTGCATCCAGATTACCACCTGTATGTGACTTTCTCTAGAGTTCTGTGCAGTCTCCTGCATAAAAATTCTCACTGAAATTCTGCTTCTCTGCAGGAATCCCATCCCTCTTTCCCTCCAGACGTCAGCAGCCATGATACAGGAGGAGCAGATGACATCACACACTCCATATCTGGCATCTTAATTGAAAACAATGCTAGAGTGTACTGACCAATGAGCTGGGGGAGGTGTGTTTAGCCTAGGAGGAGGGCGTGGCTGAGTTGTTATCTGCCTGGTAGATAGATCTGCCTGGAAGGCATCCTTCATTCGAAAAGATCCCCTGCTATCTGTCTATAATATCCTCTGATATACTTAAAGGGATACTGTCATGGGAATAAAAAATTTTTTCAAAATGAATCAGTTAATAGTGATGCTCCAGCAGAATTCTGCACTGAAATCCATTTCTCAAAAGAGCAAACAGATTTTTTTATATTCAATTTTGAAATCTGACATAGGGCTAGACATATTGTCAATTTCCCAGCTGCCCCAAGTCATGTGACTTGTGCTCTGATAAACTTCAATCACTCTTTACTGCTGTAATGCAAGTTAGAGTGATACCCCCTCCCTTTTTCCCCCCAGCAGCCAAACAAAAGAACAATGGGAAGGTAACCAGATAGCAGCTCCCTAACACAAGATAACAGCTCCCTGGTAGATCTAAGAACAGCACTCAATAGTAAAAACCCATGTCCCACTGAGACACATTCAGTTACATTGAGAAGGAAAAACAGCAGCCTGCCAGAAAGCATTTCTCTCCTAAAGTGCAGGCACAAGTCACATGACTGGAGGCAGCTAGAAAATTGACAAAATGTCTAGCCCCATGTCAGATTTCAAAATTGAATATACAAAAATCCCCAAATCCTCATATAAATGTGTATAAATCACATTGATGTTATTTCTAATAAAGTGTATAACCTTGCACTTATCAAAATTGAACTTATTTGCCAGTTTGCTGCCATTATTCAAAAAAAATTCTCTGCAAAGTGGCAGAATCCTGCAATAGTACAGTTCATACTGTACAAAGCCCACCTAAAGGTCATTAATAAATAAGTTAAAAAGCAAAGGACCAAGAACAGACTCTTACAGTACTGCACCAACAACACTGGTCCAATTAGAAATTGTTCCATTTATCACTAAAGTGATCTTTCTAACATGTATTAGACCAGTAGACCAGGCCTCGAAAGAGCCTTGTGCATGAACGATACTAGGACTCAAATGATCATTTCTGTCTGTAAGCTTAGTCTACAAAGTAAAGACAGAGACAGACAAGAAGCACAAAATCATGTTTAAATGGGTTGTTCTCATTTAAGTTAACTTTTAGTATATTATACAATGACCAATTCTTTTTAATTGGGTTTATTTTATTTTTTCCGACTTTCAAATGGGGGTCACTGACCCCATCAAAAAACAAATGTTCTGTAAGGCTACACATATATTGTTATTGATACTTTTTTTACTCATCTTTCAATTCAGGCACTATTTATCCTATCCTATTTATATTCCAGTCTCTTTTTCAAATCAATACATGGTTGCTAGGGAACTGGCTGCTAAAATTGCAAACTGGAGAGCTGCTGAAGAAAAAGTTAACTGCAAAATAACAAATATTAAAAAATAAAAACTACTTGAAAGATGTCTCTGAATTAGACCAGTGACCCTAAATTATGGTCATTCCTACATTTCCTATAAATTCATTCATTCCTAATTCCAGTATTGTATTTATATAAGAAGTTCATTTTAATCAGAACGTGCATTTGTCTTCCTTTTGGTAACCAACGGGGATTATCTGATTTACCATTTTTCATCCAAATTACTGAAAAATGTGACAGGATATATGATTTTCCCCTCTGTCATAATTTATACTATCTGAGCATGTGGAAGTTTTGAGCATTCATGCTCCATTATTCTGTAATTATATATTTTAATCTTGTACAGCATTGGTAAGTACTTTATTTCACTCTCTTATGGATTGAGAAAGGGAGAATTTAGGGGAATTGTTAACTGGGGTTTCTTGCAAATGTATCTTACAGTATCTGCAGACATCTCTGTGGAATTTCCATTAATTGCCAGTAACCAGCTCTTCTTTTGCTATTTACATGTATATTGCTATTTAGATTTTACTGACTGATACTTAAAATCATTCAACTATATGGATGTCATTTTCTATTTCTGCCAGGATTCTAATGCTTCCATTTGTTTGAAATTCATAGTATTACTTGAAGGGTTTAAAATTCAAAAGCTCCCTTTGCAAATGTCTTTTTTCATGCTGTGTGAGAAAAATGAGTCTGGGATTAATTATGAAGATAATTGTTTACCTACAATTTTTCTCTTTAAATAAATTGTAGGTACAGTATGTTAGTAAACATGCCCCATAGTAAGCTCCAATGGGACTGATATAAATGATGAACAACCTCTGTATATCACTGCACAGAATGCATGAAACATACAAGATAATTTCTCAAAGCAATTACTGCCCACCAGCCATCCAACATTTCACCATTTTCAGGGAATATGGAGCAAACATTTTTGTTTATGGGACTTATTTAATGTTACCAAGGGAAAGTGCTTAATATAGAGGCATTGGATGTATTCACCACAGTGCTTGGGTTTTTTTTTTACAGACAATTTTCATACAGGTTTTCAGTTATATCTGCATACCTTTAGTCTACCAAAATCATTTAGGCATTAAATAAACCCAATATGATCCAAAATAAGTCTCAAACATGGATTTAAGCAACTTTATTATGAATGAAAAGGAAATATTTTTTTACATTTTTTTTATTTTCTTAAAATAGACTCTAGCTTCTCCTGTAATTTAGAACTTTCTGGATATTTGATTTCTGGATAAGAGATCCCAACCCTGTACCTATAATGCTTGTGCTTTGTCCAGGCTAGTCCATGACTAATGACAGTTAACCAGAGCTCCAAAGTAATAACTTGTAAATGATGAGCAGATGAGGGGTTTCCAAGTCTCTGCGCTACCTCTTAAATGGCACAAATTAAACCTTAATATAGTAGATAGGTGTGGCTTAGATGGTCCTTCGTTACTATTTAGAAATGTTACAAATTATAAAATTTCTTTCATGTTACATTTCTGCACCAGCAGAAACAGGGTCGGACTGGGGGGTCCAGGGCCCACTGGGACTGCAATCCAGGGGCCCCCTCCGGACCCCCTGGCCCCCATCTGCGATGATGCGCATGTGAACACAGGAGCTGCACAGCGCACATAGGAGTCGAACAGCCCGCATAGTAGTCGAACAGCCTGCATAGGAATCGCACAGCATGCATGCGCACAGGAGCTGCACGGCACACATAGGAGGCGCACGGGGCGCATGTGTGCAAAGAGCCACACATTGCTGCATGGCGCCGCAAATTTTTTTCTTATAGGTCCTGGAGATTGGACAGTGGAGTCTGGCCCATCGGGGGCCCATGAGGGCCGGGGCCCACCGGATTTTTTCTAGGTGTCCTGCCAGGGCCAGTCCGACCCTGAGCAGAAATGATTTGTCACAAGATAAAAACTTTCTTTGTACAAGTAGAATATTTGCATCCTCTTTCCAAAAATTTCATTTTAGGGTGCTAAGCCTAAAGAGACAGACCACCATATCTCACCTGATGGATGTTTTCATTTTGTTCATTTTCTGTTTTTTCCGTAGTGGCCCTTTGCCCTCAAGTTTGTTTTATACTAAAGAGTTTTAATAACGATGAGTAACTATTTTGGGTCCAAATAAAATGTGCTATTGAACATATTCATTGCTATTTGTATTGTAAGTCTATAGCAGAGAATTGCTGCTCAGTTATCAAAAAAATATAAATTCAATACCGTACTTACGGATAATAATCAAATAGCACAATGCTTACACACAAGACACAGAACAGCCTATTTGTCATTATCATAGCAGTCAAGTGCTTTCATAACGCTCATTTATATTTTCCAAAAAAAACAGCTTTAGCTACAGGGACTGGATTGGAAGGGCCACCCACTCTCTTCCCAATGGCATTGAAAGTATTAATGTAAAAAAATTCTGTTAGAGAACAGAACATGGAAGAAAGACCTTGCTTTGCTGTACAGTGAAAGGTTTTCTTCTGTTGATGAAACAAAATGAGTCAGTTAGCAATTATTTCACTGTATTTTACTGTACAGGTATGGGACCTGTTATCCAGAATGCTCGGGACCTTGGGTTTTCTGAATAATGAATTTTTCTGTAATTTGGATCTTCATACAATAAGAGGCACATTTATCAATGGTCAAGTTTGTGAGTTTTTAAAAACTCCCATGAACTCGAAATTTATTTAAAAAAAAAAAATCAAATTTCCAAAACTCCCATAAATAGGATCGGCTCGAATCGAGTTTTAAAAACTCGAATATCAGAAGGCTGCAAACATCTCCAAATTAATCCCAGGACCTCTCCCACTGACTAAAACAATTTGGCAGATTTTAGGTGGTGAATAGTTGAATTTGAGTTCTTAAAGGGCCAGTGTATGATAAATAAAGTTTGGATCAAGTACAAGGTACTGTTTTATTATTACAGAGAAAAAGGAAATAATTAAAAAAAAATTTGGATTATTTGATTATAATGGAGTCTATGGGAGATGGCCTTTCGTTAATTCTGAGATTTATGGATGATGGGTTTCCGGATAACAGATCCTATACCTGTACTGAAATAGTTTGCTATGTAAAGCTGCTATGCCCTAAAATAGTAAAGAGGTTACTATGGACAAAATTTACTTGACATCTATATATAGAAAGAGATCTTCTGGAAATCACTATCATTAATATTCTTGCATTGCTATTCATCACCACCGCGCCGGCGCAAAATTTTGGCCATTCCCTTTGGACTCAACCCTCTTTCCTGTGTGGTTTCACTACATTTTCAGAAAATCAAACCATAGCTTAACTGAGAGCTGTGAATGCTGCACTACAAGCACATTATGGGTAAAAGTATTCTGTAACCTGAAGTACATTACATGCAGAGACAGTGAGGTACTCAAAAGACATACAAAGGAGCAGTAGGTACTGATCTCCCAAGAACACAATATAGAGAAGGCACCACAAGCACTATAATTAACATTATATAATAAGAAGCAGAGGGCACTGGCACATAAAATACATACATAGAGAGCAATGAACAATGGCACCACAAGCGGTATGATATAGAGAATACTGGCAGGCCAAGCACAATATACAATAAAACAAAGTGGGTATAAGTACAAGAATGCATTATATTGTAAGAATCAGTGAGCACAGGCACTCCAAGCCAATAAGTTCTAGTACTTCCAGATGTACTGCCTCAATCTATTTCTCTGCCAAAATGCAATTGTGTAACCTGTAGTAAGGAAAGAAATGCAGTAACTGCATTAGTAGTGTGAAAAATTCAAATATCTCTCACACATGGATTCCTTTTATGCTAGTTAGACAGCAATGTTATATTATAATGGGACCATTGTACACATTCTCCAATCCCACTGCATCAGCATAATAATTATATATAAACATTTAGGTTGAAAAAAGACACCTCTAGCCTTTTGGCCTAAGTAAAACCTCTCTAACTTCTTCTAAAGCTTCTCCAATTTGCTTCAAAAAATTTCTTCCTGACTCCAAGATGCAATTGGACTATTTTCTGGATTAACTTTGTACTAAGATCTTTAACCATGTATTTTCTGTAAACCCCCCACCCAGAAAGCAGGATGGCACTGTAGAAAATACCCCTAGAAATCATAGCGGAATGGCAGCTTCATTTATAAATACCCCCAGAATTCATAGCAGAATGGTAATTCCATGTATAAATACCCCCAGAACTTATATCTAGATAGCACGGTGGCAATTCCATGTATAGATACCCCCAGAATTCATAGTAGGATGACACAGGTGCAATTCCATATATAAATACCCCCAGAATTCATAGTAGGATGGCACAGGTGCAATTCCATGTATAAATGCCCCCAGAATTCATGGCAGGATGGCAAAGGCCCAATTCCATGTATAAATACCACCAGAATTCATGGCAGGATGGCACAGGAGCAATTCCATGTATAAATGCCCCCAGAATTCATGGCAGGATGGCACAGGTGCAATTTCATGTATAAATACCCCCGAATTTATAGTAGGGTGGCACAGGTGCAATCCCATGTATAAATGCCCCGAGAATTCATGACAGGATGGCACAGGCGCAATTCCATGTATAAATGCCCCCAGAATTCATGGCAGGATGGCACAGGCACAATTCCATATATAAATGCCCCCAGAATTGATAGTAGGATGGCACAGGCACAATTCCATGTATAAATGCCCCCAGAATTGATAGTAGGATGGCACAGGTGCAATTCCATTTATAAATACCCCCTGAATTGATTGTAGGATGGCACAGCTGCAATTCCATGCATAAATACCCCCAGAATGCATGGCAGGATGGCACAGGTGCAATTCCATGTAAAAATACACCCAGAATTTATAGTAGGATGGCACAGACCCAATTCCATGTATAAATGCCCCCAGAATTGATAGAAGGATGGCACAGGCACAACTCCATGTTTAAATACCCCCAGAATGCATAGTAGGATGGCACATGTGCAATTCCATGTATAAATGCCCCCCGAACTCATAGTAGGGTGGCACAGGCGCAATTCCATGTATAAATGTGCCCCAGAATTGATAGTAGGATGGCACAGTGCAATTCCATGTATAAATACACCCAGAACCCATAGCAGGATGGCAAAGTGGCAATTCCATGTATAAATACCCTACACTGCCAATAGTCAGAGAAGACACAAATAGAGAGTACATTGATAAATTGGCAATGATGATCAGCCACTCACTCTCACCCTCACAGATTCAGTCATGCTGGCTTTTTCACTCTGTAGGCGTGATCTCCGTCTGGCCAGAGGGGAAGGGGGGAGTTGTGCCTGGTGTAACTTCGCCCCCATGCTTCCCCAATGTTATGCTGCCAGCCACAGGGGAAGGGGTGCACGGGCCCAGGTGCAACTTCTGCCCCATGCTCCCCCATAGTGACACCACCAGCCCGCCTGCCTATGTCTCCTCTTCCGGGGCTTACACAAACAGACACACCAAAAAAGGCAAAAAACTTTTTGTGAAAAAACCCCCAAAAAATTCTGGGGGGCAATGGACCCTGTGCCCCCCCCCCCCCGGTTCCGATGCCTATTTTTCATTCATTCTGCATTATCTGCTTGATAAAGAGTGGAGTGCCACTCAAAACATTGCATACCTATGCTGCCCTAAGATGGAATAAATAAAGGCGAGTTTTAATCAAGAATTTGGAGTGCTGTGTGTGGAAAGAAATGTCATTCATTCTGCATTTGCATCAATTTCACATATGTTCCCAGGGTCTCCACGGCTAAAGGCAACTTTGTGCCTGCCCAGTGAATTTGGAAGAATTCCTGCACATGAATGTTGGGGAATCTTGGGAGATCCATTCACATTGTACAATTTATTCTTTGTATAATTTCTTCTTATTTTATAGCAGTTTTTTTATTGTGCTGGGATAACACTTCTGTTTCAGTTAAAGGAACAGTAACACCAAAAAGTGTTTAAAGGAATGACAATATGATGTACTTTTGCTCTCCACTGGTAAAACTGATGTGTTTGTTATAGAAACACTATTATAGTTTATATAAACAAGCTGCTGCGTAGCCATGGGGGCAGCCAGGGCCGGAAATACATAGTGGGCGCCCCTAGGCCCACTGCTGTTTTTCGCCCCCATTCCCTCCCCTTTATTCGCACAAATTTTCATCATCGGGACCAAAGCAATGGGGATTGGCACTCGGGAGACTTTAAAAATTATTGTATCTCCTGCATTTGCCCAGTGTTTTTGAACCAGTGTGGGTGTGGTTGGGCAGCATGCCTGCCCCTAAAATTCTGCTGCCCTATGCCTGGACCTCGGTGGCTTTTCCACAAATCTGGGCCTGGGCCATTCAAGCAATAATCCCATTGAATACTACAGAGCTTATCTGTTATCTGCTGTGTATCCTGTGCATTTTCTCCTTTTTCAGCTTTGACTGAACCCATGCCTGAACCCATAGTTACAAAGCAGCAGCTTGTTTATATAAACAATTTTCAAATATGATAAATGGTATTGTTGTCAGTGACTTTCAGGAAATAACCTATGTGCTATAGAATTATTTGCATCCATCTATACCAGTTCCCCACTGACCCCTGACAAATTTCTCCTTTTTTTATATGTAATGGGAAAAGGGTTTCAAAATTAGTTTTTCCATTATACTATCTGTTCTTTTAATTGGAGCATTCATTATTTAAATTTTTCAAGCAATAATCCCATTGAATACTACAGAGCTTATCTGTTATCTGCTGTGTATCCTGTGCATTTTCTCCTTTTTCAGCTTTGACTGAACCCATGGCTGAACCCATAATTACAAAGCAGCAGCTTGTTTATATAAACTGTGTAGTCTTTCTGAAACAAACACACCAATTTTACTAGTGCAGTGTAACAAAGTATTATATTTTCATGTACTTTAAAACATTTTGATTTTTTGGTATTACCCTGTTCCTTTAATACTTTTACAGATTTAAGTTGCATATTTAACACCTGTCCCTTCCACATCTCTTTTCTTTCCTCTTAGACTTCTGTCTATAGTTCAGATTCCCTTGAGAATAGATAAATTACATCAGAAACCCCCAAATATAGGATTGCCTCGAAAGAAAGATTTAAATAATGAATGCTCCAATTAAAGGCTATTTGAATTAGACAGCACCGAAACAAGGCAATTTTTCTTAAAAAGCCTTTATTTAGAGGGCTTTTTCTCAGACAGACATACAGCTCAGCAACGTTTCAGGCTTACAATAGCCTTTCCTCAAGCTACTGGGCACAAGTTAGTGAACACATTTTATACACTTTAGAATAACACCATCTATTTGCTACTTAAACACACACAGGTGCAATTCCTTAAGTAAATTAAACAACAATGTTGCAAATTGACATTATATACATTTAAAGTGGACCTGTCACCCAGACACAAAAATCTGTATAATAAAAGTCCTTTTCAAATTAAACATGAAATCCAATTTAAATGTTTTATTAAAGCATTCATAGTTGCTGTAAGCTCATTTAAAAATCTCAGCTGTCAATCAAATATTGTCTGCCCCTCCTCTATGCCCTGGGCATAGAGGCGGGGCAGAAAATTACTTTCACTTTCCATTCAGCACTTCCTAGATGTCACGGCTCTCCCCACATTCCCTCTTTCTCTTTACCAATTAATTGTGTAGCCAGGGCATGGGGATGGACATCAGGTCCCCCATTCTGGTGCACAAACAAGATTCTGAGATGATACAAGGTTTGTCTTAATAACAGTGTCCACAAAATGGCTGCTGCCTGTTTGCTATAATTATTTATTCCCAGACTGAAGGAAACAAGATTCAAATAATTTATAGAGTCTACTTAAAGTTAATTTTGCTTGACTAATGTGATAAAATAGGATTTTGAATATTTTTTTTGGGTGACGGGTCCCCTTTAAATATCTTATAGCCATTCTCGTCCTTTATATTGTTTGAAGCATATCCATGCATAATACATCAGTTCAATGAATCAATGTCTGAAAAAGATCAAAACTTTTAAAATATTTTACTAAAAACGATTAAAAAACGATTTACCGGAAGATTTTGTGTAATTCATATTTCCTATTTAAACCTGATGGTGTCAAGGTACCTAGCAATCGTATCCACCTAGCCTCCTTTTTCAATAGTTCCTTTACTCTGTCACCCCGGTGATGCATTTTAGGGACTCCATCAACCACCTGGTATTTCAATTGGTGCACACCATGTCCCTTTCCAACAAAATGACAGGCCACAGCCTGTTCCACCTTCTTTGTCTTAATGGCCGACTTATGCTTGCGTATTCGCTCCTTCACCATGTGTGTAGTCTGCCCAACATATTGAAAACCGCAAGGGCATTTGATAACATAAATGACAAAAGAAGAGGAACAGGTAAAGTGGCTCTTAATCTTTATGGGGTGCCAAACAGATTGGTTAATATATGTTAGATTTTGCAGCCAATACGACAAAGATACAACAACCGTCTCCTCACATATCATTATCCATTGATGGATAAATCATTCATTAATACAATTGGTTTGCTGATAAAATTGTTTGCAGGGTGGCCAGTTTAAAGGGGTAGTTCATATAACACAGTAACATAGTAAGTTAGGTTGAAAAAAGACAAACGTCCATCAAGTTTAACCTTTTAAGTCTATTTTAATCTGCCTAACTGCTAGTTGATACAGAGGAAGGAAAAAAAACAATTGCCCCAGGAAGCCCCTCCAATTTGCCTCAGAGGGGGAAAAAAATCCTTCCTAACTCCAAGATGGCAATTGGACTAGTCCCTGGATCAACTTGTACTATGAGCTATCTTCCATAACCCTGTATTCACTCCATGCTAAAAAGCCATCCTACCCCTTATTGAAGCTATCTAATGTATCAGCCTGTACTACTGATTCAGGGAGATAATTCCACATCTTCACAGTTCTCACTGTAGAAAACTCCTTCCAAATATTTAGGTGGAACCTTCTTTCTGCTAATTGGAATGAGTGACCTTGCGTTAGCTGGAAAGACCTACTGGTAAATAAAATAAGTT
This sequence comes from Xenopus laevis, assembly GCF_017654675.1. Lineage (NCBI taxonomy): Eukaryota > Metazoa > Chordata > Amphibia > Anura > Pipidae > Xenopus > Xenopus laevis. The sequence continues at coordinate 75,326,159 of NC_054373.1, read as the reverse complement.
GCCCTTCTCTGGACCTTCTCTAATTCAATAATGTCCTGTTTGAGTGCTGAAGACCAAAACTGTACGGCATATTTTAGATGGGGCCTTATCAGTGTTCTGTACAGTAGAAGAATAACCCCATCCTCCTGAGAATCTATGCCCCTTTTCAATTGGCCTTCATTTTTAATTTTTTCTTATAACTCTTTCCAGCTTTCAAATGGGGGTTCAGTGACCACATCTAAAAACAAATGCTCTGTAGGCTAAAAATCTATTGTTATTGATACTTTTTATTACTCATCTTTCTATTCAGACCCTTTCCTATTCATATTCTCTTATTTAAATCAATGCATGGTTGCTAGGGTAAATTGGACCCGAGCAACCAGATTGCTTAAATTGAAGCTGAAGAGCTGCTGAATAAAAATCTAAATAACTAAAAAAAAACAGAAATAATAATACATAAAAACCAATTGCAAATTGTCTTAGAATATCATTCTCTACATCATACGAAATGTTAATTGAAAGGTGAAAAACCCCTTTTAGAGAGACTATACAATTGATTAATTAATATATTGATGTATATTTCATCAAAGGCTAGCTTTAGCGTCACTCTTACAATTTATTCTCAAATTTTCGCCATTCGATTTGTTTATAAAAACATTTTCACACTTTACTATTACTTTCTCAGTTCATCTTATTTAAAAAGAGGTTTGCTGATTTTTTTTCCATTTCACCTAACAAAACATATTATTTTCTCCTCTGGGAATCTACAGAGTTTGTTCCTGGCAAAACAATGTAAAAAAAATTCTTTCCTTTTATCAAAACGTTATCAAAGTCATTGAATTGGCAAATTGGATTCTGAGTGTTGTTATGAAAAAAAACATATAAATGTAGTCATAGGGCCGGTGGTAAGTACAAGGCGGGATCCATTGCATACTTTGAATGACTCCCAAGTTAGCAGATAGATAGGGGGCAGGAGGGGAGCCACCTACATGCCTCCCACCACCCCTCATGAATACAGTGCTGCTAAATGCAGGCAGAGCTGTATTTATTCTAGGATGTGCCCTTCCATAAGAAAGATCCTAGAGACTACCCAGTTGTGATGTTTGTGCCCTGATCTTGAAAGTATAGTATAGAAGTACTAAAGAGGGCTGTGTAGAGATCAAATCGTGGTCAGCACTATCATTCAACAAGAATGTACCACTTGCCAATATGGGGGCTGTCACATGGTCACCACTCTCTTTTGAAAAACAATTATTTTGCCTGTTTTACCTCTGGGTGGATTTTTCTTCTTCTGTGTATCTCTTCTCCTGTGGAAACCTGTTACCAGTTTTCAGCCAAGTATCCAGTTGAACCTATTGAGATTTTTCCCTTTTTGTAATGAATTCATTACTGTTTGCTGTCCTAAGAATATACAGTTATTCCAGGTGAGAGCAAATTCAGCGCGAGGTTCCTGAATTCATTTAACCTTTCCAGAGAATGGAAACATATTATTAACTATATAATTTGGACCTGAACTTCATCATCTCTTAGCAATTTGTTTTCGAATTAAGTTTTCCAAGAAGTGAGTTGCTTTGCATTGAAGTGCTACATGCTGGCTGCTACCATACAATTTTTAAAAAATCCTGTAAATACGGTGTTGCCATACTGCAATATATCTCTTTGTCTAAAGAGGCTGCATATGTGTTACTATCTTATGTCCAAGACCTCCCCCACAGCCCAAGGGAGTCACACAAACTGTGATGGGAACTTGTTATCTAAGGGGATTTAACAGAGCAAGAAAGCACCATAAAAAATATATATTCAAGCTAGAGATATAGTTATAAAGTCTGAGCAATTTTATTCAGATTTCATGTATTTCATAGTTTTCCACTGTCTGTTAAATTAAAACAGAACGTGCAGAGTGAAACAAAGAATATTTTTTTGTACGTCTCAATTCTCTTCTTTACCTTACCAGAAAAAGACAAACTGTGTTTGCTTAAAATGACATTCTATTAGGAAATAATGTTATGAGAATGACCTTTCCACCTTGTCCTTCGAGGTGATGCCACTCACCATTAATAATGCCCACGATCAGATCTGTTCTGCTCAGACCAATTAAAATTATACAGCAATGCTGTCAAGAAAGCTTCTTCTTTAATGAGGTCATTTGATTCATAGATGTTTGCATATTCTGATGGTTTAATATGAAAAATTCTTCAATAATTTAATTTTAACTTTAAATTGCATTAACACTACTTTTGGAAAATCCATCAGACACAACAAGCCTGACAGACTCTCGTCAGTTGGATGCATACAAAGTCATCTAATCCTTTTGACGGCGATGCATATTAACAGGCAAGCATGATACAATGTAGCACATAATCTGGCCAGATAAGATCTCATTAGGATTCCATTGCACTTCGGTGTTTATAATGAATAATTAAAGGTCTGGAGATTGGATGGAGCTTTGGGGCTGATTGATTTATACTCTCATTGTTCTGGATGTGAAGTGCCACTCTGTAAGGGTCATGTTCTATGAAGCCATTAGAGCAGCAGATTTAGAGGAAAAAAGCACATATACAAGAATAGGAATTTCTAATCAGTCTCTTTGAGCATCACATATAATAGTGTCCCTTAAGTCTCCATTTCACACATATGCAGCTGTAAATAGATTTGAGCCTAGAAAGAGCTAACATTTTTCTGTCGTTTATGGATGTCAATATCAAAGGAAGACGATACCCCTGAATATTGCAGATTCCTATAAACAAATCAAATAAAACAGTTCATATGTAAAACATTGTTTTGCATATATAAATACAGTATTTTCATGAAAAACATACTTTACTAGTACTATGTGCCATACCATAATCCCAGATAGAAAAACTGTAATTTAATTAAATTTAATTACATTTAATTAAATGTAAACTGTGCACCCTCATCTAGTGTGAAGCACCTTGCTTTCCCGTAAATGGCACACAAGTTGCTAAATTAAATCAGCCAATGAATGGACAGAGCTGTGCTTTTATTTCTCTTCCTGTTACAGTAAGAGCTACATTATTTCCTGTCAGATGATTAATGAGGGAGCACATGCAAAATCACAAAATGGCCGATCAAGGTAAATGATATAAAAGGCAATATTTATTGACATTAGTGTGTCAATTTGTTAAACTTCTTTGCTAGGTAATTTATTGTAATATACATTATCTGTTGGTTAAGTATTCTTTTGGAAGGTATAGTTTTGCTTTAATTATATAAAAAGTACAGCAAACATGATTTAGGTTTCAGTAGTGTATTGAACAGAGCTTTTATTTTAGCACAGTTATGACTTGTTTTGCACTGTTTATCCTACTCCTAATTTGCAATGTGGCAAAAATATTGCATTACACTCTGTTATTAAACCTATTTTATAGTTGATAATAGTAATTCCATAGGTAACCTTTTAGGCAAGTAGACTGAAAACATGGCAATATTTCCAAAATATACAGCAGTTTCTGTGCAAGGCAAGATAATTGAAATCAATTTAACATTTGATGTGAGGACTATTGTGGCAGAATCACTTGTTAGCTTACATTGATGGATATTCGATGTATCACTACTGTGTTTCTTTAGTTGTTGTTTTACAAATTGGCAAACAGCCAGTGTTTCTTAAAGGGATACTGTCATGGGAAAAAAACATTTTTTCAAAATGAATCAGATAATAGTACTGCTCCAGCAGAATTCTGCACTGAAATCCATTTCTCAAAAGAGCAAACAGATTTTTTTATATTCGATTTTGAAATCTGACATGGGGCTAGACATTTTGTCAATTTCCCAGCTGCCCCTGGTCATGTGACTTGTGCCTGCACTTTAGGAGAGAAATGCTTTTTGGCAGGCTGCTGTTTTTCCTTCTCAATGTAACTGAATGTGTCTCAGTGGGACATGGGTTTTTACTCTTGAGTGTTGTTCTTAGATCTACCAGGCAGCTGTTATCTTGTGTTAGGGAGCTGCTATCTGGTTACCTTCCCATTGTTCTTTTTTTTGGCTGCTGTGTGGGAAAAGGGAGGGGGTGATATCACTCCAACTTGCAGTACAGCAGTAAAGAGTGATTGAAGTTTATCAGAGCACACGTCACATGACTTGGGGCAGCTGGGAAATTGACAATATGTCTAGCCCCATGTCAGATTTCAAAATTGAATATAAAAAAATCTGTTTGCTCTTTTGAGAAATGGATTTCAGTGCAGAATTCTGCTGGAGCAGCACTATTAACTGATTCATTTTGAAAAAATGTTTTTTTCCCATGACAGTATCCCTTTAATAAATGCTGAATGGACATACACCATAACGAGTGCAAAAACAAGTCTGCCAAATGTCATAGTCTTGAAACTCAAAATGAAATTTGCAAAATCAACTTATCTATGAACTTGACTTCCATACAGGTATGTGATCGGTTATCCGGAAACCTGTTATCCAAAAAGCTCCAAATTACGGAAAGGCGTTTGGAAAACTAGAATTTGAATTTAAGATTTTTTACAGCAAAAAACTTCAATCACATTAAAAATTCAAATTCAACTTTCATAAATCTGACCCAATTTAGACCTATTTTTGTGCACTTTGACTAAGAAATAGTCCAAATTCGATTAGAATTTGAAAAAAAACCAAAATTCGAATATCGAAATTTATCATGTACTGTCTCTTTTAAACTTTGACTTCTACCATTTGCCATCTAGGAGGGGGATCTCCTAGAACCCATATGGAGTCAATTGGTGGACTTTGAAAAATCTAAGTTTTTTTTAAAAAAATATTTTGTATCGATTTCGATCTTAGTTCGTTTCGAACAATCGATTACAGCCCGCAAAAAAAAAACTTCGATTTTTTTAATAAATTTCGATTGGTCTTTTTTTATTCGAATTTAGAAGTTATGGGAGTTCAAATAAACTCCCATTACTTTGAAATTCTACCCTTGATAAATATGCCCCTTAAAGTTTGTATCTATCAATAAGGTACCTAATAAAGTCTTATTTTGTATAAGATAGGTGTCAATTCTTTAGCTTTTTAGAGAGCATTTGTCCTTGTTTCTTTCTGTTGAACTTAAATGGCTGCTACTATTGCTAGATATTTATATACATTTTCTGTAGTAAACAAAATTTTACCTGTGCACATTTTGTTATCATGTGACCCTAACTGTTACATTTCCATATACATGTATAATCCTTTCCAAAGCATTGATTTTAGAGACTGAACTGCCCTGTCTGTAGTTTTTTATAAGGGGCAGAGAATACAGAAATGGGTGAATTCTGGTCTTATTATTTTGCACAGGAGCAACAGCCACAGTTCAGGACCCATCAGGTCTCAGGAATGATTATCATGACAAAGATTATTAATAGTGTCACCAGAACAGTCAAGTGTGCCTTGACTGTCACTGGAATCAGAAGTAAAAAAAAAAAAGATAACTGCAGTAACAATGTATAATTCTATAATAATAATCGATAGCCATTGGATACAATTGTTCTCTATGAGCACATCTGCACTTTATCATGTTCTTTATCATGTTCTTACTACTATCATATCACAATGATACACCCATCATGTCTGACTTTTAGCATTATTTACTTAACATATTATATATGTATCTGCTGAGTGTGCACTGTCTTGTCCCTGCACTATGCGGACCGGTCTTGCAAGCTTTGCATATTTTTGCACTTGCACTTTTTGTCTGTACATCTATGTTGTGTGTAGCACCATGGTCCTAGAGGAACGTTGTTTCATTTCACTGTGTACTGTACAAACGTATATGGATGAAATGACAATGATGGAGAGCAGTGGAAACTGGTTCCTATGTTGCAAGTTTTCTAAAAGTTGGTGCATTTGTTGGTTTGTAATGTTTACACCAAAAAAAGGGTTTAAATAAAAGGTTCAAACTTGGTTTTCTGTTTATAACTTGTTCAAGTTCTTCATGAAGTTTTTTTTTTAGATTTCCTATTATTAATTTTTCAACAGTTTAGAAAAGTCATATTGTACATTTTATAGGGCCCTTATTTTTTAAAATGGCAATTTTCTATTTATAATATCCCAATGGCATGTACTGCGGGTTGGGGGGGTACTTACTTTTAGTCTGCCAGAAAATAGCTAATACCATACTATTATTATTAGTTTTTATAAAGTATTAACATATTGCAGTTGAGTACCCCTTGTAGGGAAACAGATCCAAAAGGAGGTTAGCTTAAAGTTTGGTAATTATAAGTGAGGCAATGAAAGGAAAGAGATCTGACAGCAGCTGACTGCAAATGATTTTTTACCACAGTGTCAGGGGTGCCACAGGGCACAGGGTCAGAAACGTGTGGGGTATGTTCAGATGTTAACTTTCGTTTATAGATGGATGGAGTAGTGAGTTGAATATGGAAAACATGCATTGTGGATTGGATTTATTATAGTATTCTTGTTTAGCCTGGGATAAGGCAGAACCAATGCCATAAGAAATTTATAGTGGAAGAAGTTTGTGTACAGGATAGCAGAAATTGTGTCTGAGAGTTCATCCAGGGATGGAGATTGTAGACCAGATTGCGTTGTAGCTGCAGAGGGGCATGGGTATTGATAACAGCAGTCAGAACTGAGTTATAGGTATTTACCAGTGGACCATATTTATCAAACTATAACTGTAGAACTGCATTGAAAGTAAAAAAAGTTTTCTGTGGTAAGCTGTAACCTCACATTTTGACATATCTGCCCCTATATGTAGTTCTTGTGTCCCTAACAGTAAGCCCCTAACAGTAAGATAACCCCACTAAATATTTCATCTTGAAAACGACAGAATGGAATAATATATAGTATAGGTAAATCTATAAACAACTGGACTTGCTGAGTAATAAGGGGTGCTCCGCCAATGAGGCGAGTTGAGGCTGTCACCTCAGGCGGCAGCGCCCCACTAGGTACCAGGGGCAGCAAAAATGCTGATCCTGGTACTTTAAGAGCAAATTTCCAGGGGAGGAGAGGCAGCAGCAACTGCTGCTGCCTCAGGTCGCCGGAGGGGCCAGGATCGCCCCTGTGAGTAATCAATGAAGACGTTTCACTACTCATCCGAGCAGCTTCTTCAGTTCAACTGACTGGTGTGGTAAATTCTCGGCATATAAACTCTTCCACTAATCCAATCACAATTGCACATTGTAACTCTTCAAAGAGGTGACATCTGAAGAAATTCACAGAGGTGTAGATTCTGTGTAGTTACTGTGTTACTGGACAATAACATCAAGTTCACAAGGGAAGATGTCCACGAGAACAAATTTGCCTTTTTGGACTGTTTGATATGCATCCAAGAGGGGGGTAACTTGAAGATGGAAGTATACAGGAAACCCACTCATACGGATCAATATCTGTTGTTTGATTCCCACCATCCGCTGGAACACAAACTTGGTGTCATTAGAACTCTGTACCATAGGGCAGAAGTTGTGGCAAATGATACAGAGTCCAAAGACAAAGAGCAAAAACATCTTAGAGGAGCTTTGAAAGTGTGTGGCTACCAAGACTGGGCCTTTGTCAAAACAGCAGCAACCAAGCCCAACAGGGACGCCAATAGAAATAACTGCCCAGAGACACATAGTAGGCGAAACATAGTCATCCCATATGTAGCTGGAGTGTCTGAGAAACTCAGGAGGATTTTTAACAAACACCACGTCCCTGTGTTTTTCAAACCTAGCAACACACTGAGACAAAAACTGGTACACCCAAAGGATCCAACCCCTAAAGAAAAACAAAGTAATGTGTTATACGGACTCCAGTGTACCGAGGAGTGCACAGATCTATACATTGGGGAGACAAAACAATTGCTCATCTATCGAATGGCTCAGCATAGGAGGGCGAACTCTACAGGGCAAAACTCAGCTGTCTTTCTACACCTAAAAGACAAGGGACACTCCTTTGAAGACAGCAAGGTCCAAATCTTGGATAAAGAAGACCACTGGTTTGAACGAGGCGTGAAAGAGGCGATTCATGTCAAGGTGGAGAAACCATCCCTGAACAGAGGCGGGGGCCTTCGACACCACCTGTCTGCTACATACAATGCTGTTCTAACATCTGTACCCCGGCGGTTTCAGAACACTTCACACATCCATTCATGCAACTCTCACAAATAACACCTCTTTCTAGGAGTTGCATAACACATTGGATAATCCTATCACAGTAACTACACAGAATCAACACCTCTGTGAATTTCTTCAGATGTAACCTCTTTGAAGAGTTACAATGTGCCATTGTGATTGGATTAGTGGAAGAGTTTATATGACGAAAACTTCCCACACCAGTCAGTTGAACTGAAGAAGCTGCTCGGATGAGTAGTGAAACGTCTTCATTGATTACTCAGCAAGTCCTGTTGTTTTTAGATTTACCTATACTAGATATACTGTGACCTGGATGAATGAAAATCTTCATAGTCAGAATGGAATAATATATTTTCTACTCAAAACAATCACACGACCATTCACTCTGCAGGTTGTTCAGTGCATCCAACCCATACAGCTTTTGTCCTTGCAAAATGGTAAAAATAGTAAATAAGTCTATAGAGCTAATTCTAAAATGTAGAGTGATAATAGGACATAAGGAATGCCACAATAGTCCTACTAAGACCATTACAAAGTCTCTTCCTCTAACAGTTGGCCCGAAGCATTGAAGCGTGTAACAAAGTCACTATTTCTTGCATATCCAATTAGAAAATGAATTAAAATTTTTAAATATCAGTGCAGTGGGAAATATACACTTCCTTGTATGCATCAGTATGCAATGCTGCATTTCTTTTGGATCAATTTAAAAGTAACATTATTATTTAAGCCCAGTTCTATTTCATACGCAGGTTAAACTTGATGGATGTTTGCTTATTTCTAGAATCCAAACTACAAAGTGACATTTCTACCCAGAGATGACACAAACCTTTTCAGACAGAAAAATGAAATAAGGGAACATGTGAGCACAAATAAATTGTTACATAAATCTATTTGCTTTTTTCAGAAATCTGATATATTTTGCTTCACACATATTGCAAGTTAAAATGTATTGCCATGTATAATATTCAATCATGTTATATCACAGATGTTTTACAAAATGTCACAGGCATAACTAAACAGAAACCTAGAAACATTTTTCAGCTGAACCCATTTTTTCAGTCTGCCAAGAGGATTTACCTAAAACATAGAGATAAAATGTTTTCATAGAGATTTATTCAATAAGGCATAAGTGTAATATGTACAATATATGCAAGTATTCCCTTTACCCCAATCAGCACTACTCTTGGGGTGATAAACATAACTTTTTTCAAGTTTTTTCACAGAGCAGGACCCATTTACACACAACAATCGCATAATTTCAATTTACAATCCTAATGTTCATATATGCAGCTCATATTTTGAAAGGCATCAGGTGGTGCAACAGTTCCTAAAACTAATGCCATGCCTATTAATCTTACATGCCTAACACTGTGAAGGTCCAGAGTTACAGTATCGTGAAATACAGTCATATGAAAAAGTTTGGGAACCCCTCTCAGCCTGCATAATAATTTACTCCACTTGCAACAAAAAAAAGATAACAGTAGTATGTCTTTCATTTCCCAGAAACATCTGAGAACTGTGGTGTTTTCTGAACAAAGATTTTTAGTGAAGCAGTATTCAGTTGTATGAAATTAAATCAAATGTGAAAAACTGGCTGTGAAAAAATTTGGGTACCCTTGTAATTATGCTAATTTGAATGCATGTAACTGCTCAATACTGATTACTAGCAACACCAAATTGGTTGGATTAGCTCGTTAAGCCTTGGACTTCATAGGCAGGTGCGTCCAATCATCAGAAAAGGTATTTAAGGTGGCCAATTGCAAGTTGTGCTTCTGTTTGACTCTCCTCTGAAGAGTGACAGCATGGGATCCTCAAAGTACTCTCCAAAGATTTGAAAAAAAAGTTTGTTCAGTATCATGGTTTAGGGGAAGGCTACAAAAAGCTATCTCAGAGGTTTAAATTGTCCGTTTCATCTGTAAGGAATGGAATCGGGAAATGGAAGGTCCCAGGCATAGTTGCTATAAAACCCAGGTCTGACAGGCTAAGAAAAATACAGGGTCCGGCATATATGGTGGATTGTAAGAATGCTTACAGATAATCCAAAAATCACCTCCAAAGACCTGCAAGAACATCTTGCTACAGATGGTGTATCTGTACATCGTTCTACAATTAATCGCAATTTGCACAAAGAACATCTGTATGGCAGGGTGATGAGAAAGAAGCCCTTTCTGCACTCACGCCACAAACAGAATCGCTTGTATGCAAAAGCTCATTTAGACGAGCCACTTCCATTTTGGAACAAGGTTAAAATCAAGGGTCAGATGAATTCAACCCAATGTCAACAAATTCTTCAGGACAATGTTCAAGCATCAGTCACAAAGTTGAAGTTACGCAGGGGTTGGATATTCCAACAAGACAATGACCCTAAGCACACTTCGAAATCTACAAAGGCATTTATGCAGAGGGAGAAGTACAATATTCTGGAATGGCCATCACAGTCCTACGACTTGAATATCATCAAAAATCTATGGGATGATTTAAAGTAGGCTGTTCATGCTCAGCAGCCATCAAATTTAACTGAACTGGAGAGATTTTGTATGGACGAATGGTCAAAAATACCGCCATCCAGAATCCAGACACTCATCAAAGGCTATAGGAGGCATCTAGAGGCTGTTACATTTGCAAAAGGAGGCTCAACTTAGTATTGATGTAATATCTCTGTTAGGGTGCCCAAATTTATGCACTAGTCTAATTTTGTTATGATGCATATTGCATCTTTTCTGTTAATCCAATAAACTTTATGTCACTGCTGAAATACTACTGTTTCCATAAGGCATGTGATTTATTAAAAGGAAGGTTCTACTTTGAAAGTTAAGCCAATGATAAACAAAACTGCAAAGAATAAAGAGAGGTTCCCAAACTTTTTCATATGACTGTATGTAGCCCCATGACTCCAGTGCAGAATGCATTGAAGTTAATAGGTTAAGCAAATACACTGTAGTCAATGGGCTCTCGTGTCAATGGACGCTGGGTTCTTTTTGAAAATCTTCATGGTGAAATTTTGCAGCTGTTTAGTAAACACATTTACTGATGTAAAAATACTATATTTCACTGTAAATCCATGCCTGGTGAAAAAATTCACTCTTGATTAGTCACTGAAAGTTGACACTTTTGTTTCAGAAGAGTGGTTATGAGATATGACTTTGCAGTTTACAAGGTTCCGATGTCAGAACTTATAGTTTATAATTGAAACATACTGGTACAATTCTTGCTGTTTCCAGGCAGCCAGATAATAATTAATATTGTAAAAAAGCCTTAATCACATATCTTGCAACTAATGTTTCAATATTTGCGTTTATAAACATTTATATTTGCAGCATGTTACCATTTGCTAAAATGATGTCTGGTTAGGGAAAAAATTAATCTTAGTTTAAGAAACAGCTAAGTAATCCTTTAGGTGCTACACAGTCCAACTCATTAATCCAAAACGCTTCTCTTTTCAGCAATGCATTATCATAATCACCCCCTCTGTCTCTTTTAGGTATTTGTTCTATAGGCATGCAGCTAAATGATGTTTAGCATCAACCCAATGCTTCGCCACAAGCTATTGTGAAATGTCCTGTTTTTTATTTTTGGCCTTTTCTTTTTTGTCTGGATCCAATGCCGCTCGTATACTTGATCTATGCATTGCCAACCTCTCCTTCAATTGTCTGGTGGTCTTACCGCAATATATAAGCCCGCAGGGACACTTAATAATATATACCACCATTGTGGTATCGCACGTCATCCTCTGTTTAATTGTGTACCACTTCCTCATATGGGAGTGTGTAAAGTATGTGTCCTGAATTAGGGCACCACACAAGATACACCCCATGCATCTATATACTCCTGGGCGTCTTACCAAAAAGTGTTGCGGTTGGGTCTTTTGATATTTATGAACAGGATCTGAGGGGCTTAAGGCCTCCTTTAAATTTCTTCCCCTTTTAAAGCTAAATTTGGGCTTACTGGGCAGCTTTTTACAAATAGAATCATCTGATGTCAGAATTGGCCAGTGCTTTATAACACTTTGTTTAACCAATGCACTGTTTTCTCCATATTGGCTAACATAAGAAACATTATTTCCAATTGATCCTTTTCTGTTTCCCTGTCTCATTTCTTGTTCTTTCATCATTTCTGTGTGATCAAGTGTTAAAGCCCAGCTTTTAGTATTCATTACCAACTTCTTGGGGTATCCTCTGGATAAAAACTTTTCACACATTTCAGTCAGATCCTCCTCCCTTTTAATAAGGTCACTGTCAATACGCACCACCCTAAGCATCTGTGATTTAGGTAGTGAGTTAAGCAGATGCTATGGTAATGCACCAGGGTATTTCTATCTGTCGGTTTTATATATATATACATGTTTGCAGACCACCTTTTTCTTTATAAACTTTTACATTCAGAAAATCAATTTGGTGCATATCATATTTGGCAGTGAATTGTACAGGACTGTCCAAACAATTTAAATGTTTGACAAAATTTTCCAAAGCTTCTATAGGGCCCGTCCATAAAAAGAAAATATCATCAATATACCTCCTAAAAAATGCCCCATGTTGTTTAATTGTGTACCGGTTCCCCATATGGGAGTGTGTAAAGTATGTGCCCTGAATTAGGGCACCACACAAGATACACCCTGTGTATCTATATACTCCTGGGCGTCTTACCAAAAAATGTTGCGGTTGGGTCTTTTGATATTTATGTACAGGATCTGAGGGGCTTAAGGCCTCCTTTAAATTGCTTCCCCTTTTAAAGCTACATTTGGGCTTACTGGGCAGCTTTTTACAAATAGAATCATCTGAGGTCAGAATTGGCCAGTGCTTTATAACACTTTGTTTAACCAATGCACTGTTTTCTCCATATTGGCTAACATAAGAAACATTATTTTCAATAGATCCTTTTCTGTTTCCCTGTCTCATTTCTTGTTCTCTCATCATTTCTGTGTGATCAAGTGTTAAAGCCCAACTTTTAGTATCCATTACCAACTTCTTGGGGTATCCTCTGGGTAAAAACTTTTCACACATTTCAGTCAGACCCGCCTCCCTTTTGGTAAGGTCACTGTCAATATGCACCACCCTAAGCATCTGTGACTTAGGTAGTGAGTTAAGCAGATGCCTAGGGTGGTTGCTATGGTAATGCACCAGGGTATTTATATCTGTCGGTTTTATATATATATATATATATACATGTTTGCAGACCACCTTTTTCTTTATAAACGTTTACATCCAGAAAATCAATTTGGTGCATATCATATTTGGCAGTGAATTTTACAGGACTGTCCAAACAATTTAAATGTTTGACAAAATTTTCCAAAGCTTCTATAGGGCCCGTCCATAAAAAGAAAATATCATCGATATACCTCCTAAAAAACGCCCCATGTTGTCTAAACATCGAATGGCTAAATATATGGTCCCTCTCAAATCTATTCATATATGCAATTGCATAGACTGGGGCTACTTTAGAGCCCATAGCTGTCCCTGTGCGCTGTATATAATATAACATTTCAAACTTGAAGTAATTCCTATCCAAAATAAACTTCAGTAGGGTTAGCATGAATTCAATTGGAGGACCTATATACAACTGATTATTATGGGGAATGCAGGTGTAGAGACTTTGCATGTCCATCATCACAAAAATCATATCTGCCAAAGGAAGATTGATGCTGTGAATCACCCTTAAAAAATCATTGGTGTCCCTCAAATAACTGCATATATTTTGTATACACGGCTGTAATACAGCATCAACAAATTCTGCAATACCCTCGTTTAGAGACCCATTTGAAGAAATTATTGGGCATCCTGGAGGTTTTCTTTACATCTTTATGAATTTTGGGCAATTTATAAATTACAAGCCTAATAGGGTGTGCAGGTAAAAAATAATCATACATGCTTTTTGAAATCCAATTGTTGTTAACAGCAATCTTAAGTATGGTATCTAGCTCCTTATAAAATCATTCCGTGGGATCAGATAATATTCTCTCATACTAAGTTCCATCTGATAATTGCGCCAGGAGCTCCTGTTTATAATAGGCATAATACAAAATGACAATGCCTCCTCCCTTATCAGCCATCTTAATTATAATATTTTTATTCATCTTTAAAGATCTCAATGCCCCTTTCTCTTACACTGTGAGGTTACCCCTCCTATTTCATTTCATACTGTTATAAGAGGACATGTCAAAATTCAACATGCGATTGAAGTTTTAATAGACGCTTTCGTACTGACTGGATCATAAATACTTTTTGGTTTAAATTTATTTGGATTAGGTCCCCCATAATCAGCCTCTATATTTGTAGCAAAAAGTATTTATGATCCTGTCAGTACCAATGCGTGTATTAAAACGCTCAATCGCATGTTGAATTTTGACATGTCGGTTTTATACAGACCACCTTTTTCTTTATAAACTTTTACATCCAGAAAATCAATTTGGTGCATATCATATTTAGCAGTAAATTTTACAGGACTGTCCAAACAATTTAAATGTTTGACAAAATTTTCCAAAACTTCTATAGGGCCCGTCCATGAAAAGAAAATATCATCGATATACCTCCTAAAAAACACCCCATGTTGTCTAAACATGATTAGACAAAAATATAAAACAGGACATTTCACAACAGCTTGTGGTGAAGCATTGGGCTGATGTTAAACACAGTCCAACATCATTTAGCTGCATGCCTATAGAACAAATACCTAAAAGAGACAGAGGGGGTGATTATGATAATGCATTGCTGAAAAGAGAAGCGTTTTGGATTAATGAGTTGGACTGTGTAGCACCTAAAGGATTAAATGGGCAAGTACTTAGCTGTTTCTTAACCTAAGATAAATTTTTTCCCTAACCAGACATCATTTTAGCAAATGGTAACATGCTGCAAATATAAATGTTTATAAACACAAATATTGAAACATTAGTTGCAAAATATGTGATTAAGGCTTTTTTATCTTCAGGTAAAGTTACAATGTATTTGCTGATTCTGGAAATGTAGTGATCAATATTGGAACTCTTAAAAAGTGATTTCTTATAGACTTTATATGGACTTTTATTCACAAGATTAAGGATTTTTTATTACATATTCCTTATTGCACATTTTTATGAATTGTATATTAACTTTTATATTACTATCTTTCATATTTTTAACATGGTTCCAATCACTTGCACTAATTGATTAATTGAATAATTCTGGTTGTAATGACGTCATCATTGGTGCCTCTTTTTGGAGGGTTTATGGGTATTTAAATGATTGTTGTATCACTGAGCACTTTATCCTTGATAAAGGCCCCAAAGCAGGCCAAACGTTGGAGGCACTGTGATGTGAAAATAAAATATTTGTGACATTTGAAAAACAGTGTGCTGGTCCTCTGCAAACTCATTTATATATATATATATATATATATATATATATATATATATATATATATATATATATATATATATATATATATAGAACAGGAAACCGGCACTCACGAAATAGAGGTCAAGCGTGCCTGGGTGTAGTCTTAGTTCGGTGACATCAATTAGGAATAGTGAAGATCGCACTCGCAGGTCTTAATGTAGCAAAAGAAGTTTAATGTGGACAAGTGCTGACGTTTCGGCTGATACAACAGCCTTTCTCAAAGTGAAAACATATCACAAAAATGGAAATATATACACGGTGTGGCGGGAACAATAAATCAATTAAAACAGGTAACACTGGAGGCAGAGGAAATGACGTATCTTTGACCTTGTTCCCGCCACACCGTGTATATATTTCCGTTTTTGTGATATGTTTTCACTTTGAGAAAGGCTGTTGTATCAGCCGAAACGTCAGCACTTGTCCACATATATATATATATATATATATATATATATATATATATATATATATATATATATATCTGTGGACCCGTAGGGTTCTTCCAATGGAGTAGTGCGGGACTTTGCCTGGTAGGGAATTACCAGGATAGGACTGGCACAGGGTCACCAGGGTAGTGGGTCATGCTAGTTGAATGCATATTTGTACTTTTACAGTTTACTTAGTGCACCTCTTTGTATAAAGTTGATATTTTTTTAAAGCAAGTGTGTGTATTGAATGTTTTTCCTAATGGGGCCACCCGCAGGTGTATTCCGGATCCCATTAGGTGGAGGCACTGCGAGAGAGGAGTTTTTCCAGTACCTTTCACTTAGCAAAGGGGACTCAGGGCCTGTTTCGGTAAGAAATAGTATGATGTATAACATTTGGCACAGGGAGGTGGCCAAAAAGGGGTTATATATATATATATATATATATATATATATATATATATATATATATATATATAATGTGTGTGTGAAACAACTGATCTTCCCAACCAACATGTTGTTTGTGGAAGAAACAAAGATTTCACGGAGTGGCCCAATAACTTTTATTTAAAGGGATGATTTACCTTTAAGTTTATTTTTTGTTTGTAATAGAGAGACTAATTCTAAGCAACAGGCCTTCATTATTTCTTTCTTATAATTTTTGAATTATTTGCCTTCTTCATCTTCTGACCCTTTGCAGCTTTCAAATGCTCTGTGCTACACATTTATTGTTATTGCTACTTTTTATTACAAATTTTTCTATTCAGGCCCTTTCCTATTTATATTCCAGCCTCTTAATCAAATGAGCAAGCGCATTGCTGAAATTGCAAAAAGGAGAGCTGCTGAATAAAA
This sequence comes from Xenopus laevis, assembly GCF_017654675.1. Taxonomy (NCBI): domain Eukaryota; kingdom Metazoa; phylum Chordata; class Amphibia; order Anura; family Pipidae; genus Xenopus; species Xenopus laevis. Next base: position 75,309,488 of record NC_054373.1, on the reverse strand, counting down.
ACTAAATGAATCAAAAATCCCAAATAATATAAAATGAAAAGCATTTGCAAATTCTCACAGAATATCACTCATTACACCATACTAAAAGTTAATTTAAAGGTGAATAACCCCTTTAAGTCTGTTTCTATTTTATTTACACATTAGGCAATAAAATCAGGCAAAGCAAGCATTACATTTATAGGTTTATCATTTAGTTCCTTTAGAAAAATGTAACTACTCATATTGTGTGATTACCTAGAAATCAAAGCAAAATTGCTATAAAACTAAGGATGATTTAGAAACTGTAACAAACAAAAAATGTTCTTAGATATCTTCAATTTCTGGTAGAGCATCTGTTATCAGCCAAATATAAATTAATTTCAAATCCATTGATGCAGTATTTCAGAGATATGCTGTACATCTGTTGTTTATTAGAAGAAGCTAATAAATCAACACAAACGTGTATTTGTTTAGGGCTAGGCTACAAATCTTCATGTATGACAATAGCCTTCCCTTCATGGACATGAATGTCTTTAGAGCTCAGATGAATGAGACTGTTCTGTTGAGATATATTTTTGTGCCACCTTGTAAAGAAAAAGCACCCTGTAAATATTTTGTTGTTTGGAAAAAAGCACAAGCCATGTTCTTTTGGAAACGCATTACTTTGTACTTTTTGTTCTGTCTGTTTTGCTCCTGACCTTTAACTTTCTTCTCCTCTCATTACTTAAAGTGGACCTGTCACCTACACATTATGCAGCCACAAAGCTGCATAATGAAAGTTCTTTGCAAATTAAACATGAAATACAAATTCCTTTTTTTCCATTAAAACATCCATTCCTGTTATAAAGGTGTTTAAATACAGTATCTGAGCTGTCAATCAAATATTATTTACCCCTCTTTATGCCTAAAGCATAGAGGTGGGGCAGTCAATTACTTTCACTTTCCATTTAGCATTTCCTACATGTTACTGCACTTCTCACATTGCCCCTTCCCTCCTTACACTCTATAATTATGTAGGGCACTGCACAATAGGTTCCCCAGTCTCCAGCTATTAGACTCTACCTTCCTTCCAAACTTTCAAACTTTCCCTAAAGACCCATCTGTTTAGGAAAGTGTATTCTATGTATCTTAATTGATCAGACATTACTGTATCCTAAATCATCATCATCATCATTTATTTATATAGCGCTGTCAAGATACGCAGTGCTTTACTGTAGTTATAGCAAACAGGGAATAAATGGTGGATAACAGACAAGGATTACAGAGTACAATAGGGTTTACAAACTAAAAGGTTAGGGTACAATTGAGACATTAGGATTATATAAACACTTTGTCATTTTTGATGCAGCAATGATTAATTAAGGTACATCGAATAGGCCTCTTTAAACAGATGGGTCTTTAAGGAACGCTTGAAAGTTTGGAAGGCAGGAGAAAGTCTGACAGCTTGTGGCAGAGAGTTCCAGAGAAAAGCAGACGCCCAAGAGAAGTCTTGTAGACGAGAATGGGCAGAAGTGACCGGAGGAGAAGTGAGGCGAAGATCGGAAGCAGAGCGTAATCACTGTGAAGACTCACCCCGGTGGTCTAGTGGGCCAGCCCCACTGCAGTGATCCTTCCTCTTATTTTACCTGTTTCTCTATGGCCCGTGTGGTGGGCACCTCCGGGTGTTACACAGCGTGAGCATCATAACGCCATTTTCCAAAGGGGCTTTGAATCCAAACTCATTGCCCGTTGTTAGGTCTATTTTGTTAGTATCTTGGGTGTGATTTCTGCCTTGTTTGATTCCAGTTTTGACTCTTGCCTGCCTGACTATTCTGAACTCTACTGGTATTGACCCTTGCCTGCCTGACTATCCTTTGAACACTGCCTGTAACGACCCTGGCTTGATTGACCTTGCTTGAACTCCCACTGAAACCGACCACTGCCTGTTTGACCCCACTTGAACTCCGCCTGTACCGACCCTGGCCTGCCTGACTATGCTTTTCTTTTATTCCCTGAACTGTTGCCTTCCATCTAATACCTTGGAAATGCACATGCCCCTTTGCTAGTTCAGAACATCTGCTTTGCTCATCTCAAGGTAAGACCTGGTAGCATCTGAGTAGATGACGGCTCCTCCCAAGGCCAACGGCGGCTGCTACAGGTGGAAGATTGAGCCGTGACAGGGAGCTTAGCACTTGTTCTGAATTTAGGGAGCCGCACGTGAAAGTACAACATGCGTAAAAGATTGACGCCAAAGGTCATCCTGCCACTGCTCCTCTGACCCCTGAGATGCTCCTTTCTACCCTCCTACAGCACTGATAGGAGCAAGAGAGGAAACAGGACTTTATGGTACAAGGTTTTCAAGTTGCTAGGTGCAAGGTCTCTCTGCCCGGTTGGATGCAGTTCAGCAATTACCAATCCTGTGGTCCAACCTCCGGTTGCTGTTCCAGTGGGATCTTCTCCTAGTCCACCACTGGGTAATAGAAGCAGTCCCCATGAAACAAAAATCTCCTTCCCCGACAAGTTTAGTGGGGATAGGAGTACGTTTTTTATTTTTCAAGAGGCATGTAGATTATACTTCAGTTTTTTCCCTTACTCCTTTCCCTCTGTTGAGGAAAAGGGAAGGTTCATTATGACCTTACTACAAGGTGACCCACAAATTTGGGCATTAAGGTTACCACCTCTGATCCTGCCCATTTTTCCCTAGAGGTATTTTTAGTACCATGGCTATATAATACGAAGATCTGGATTGTGCTACCTCTGCCATGTCAGGGGGCCTATCGGCTCCCAGTGGGAGTAGTCAGGACCAAGGAGGAAGCTCAAGGGGTCAAAGTCCAAGTTTCCGGTACAGCTATGGATCAAGAGAAATCAGAGTCAATATCCAGGCAGGAGTTCAAAGGCAGGCAGAAAGTAGCGAGTTCAAAGTTCAGGCAAGGTCAGGAATCCAGAAATCAATAGCAGAAGAATTAACACACACCCAGGAATGCAGCAAACAATTCCTATACTCGGGCCTTGAACCAGCATCTTTGGCGTCCCTTTATTTTGAATTTGGCGGCAGTCCATGTGACGTAATTCCACCTGCATTCCTATGCCGGCGTCACTGCGCCGGCGCCTCTGCTGGCCACATGGTGGCAATGGGTGCCACCGTATTGGATTCGCCGCCGGGAAGAGGAGACGCTCCGTCGGCTCCTGACATGCCAATACCAGGATTCGTAAACTCAGTCAGGGGAGAAGGGTAATTGAGGAGTACTGGACAGAATTCCGCTGCTGTTCAGTTGAGACTGGGTAGAATGATACTGCCCTCCATAGCCAATTCCGGTGGGGCTTTTTGACTCTGTCAAAGACAGTCTGGTTAATTATCCCCCTCCTTCCACTCTGGATGACCTTATGAAGTTAACCATCCAGACTGACAGGAGACAAAGGGAGAGGTGGGCTGAAAGGGGTAACTCTTTTTCTATGGTAGTTAATACTGACTTAACTCCAATTAACTTAATACTCCTTTTCTTTACCTATCCCTCAGGAGGAACCCATGCAATTGGGGGTTACTCATCTGTCCCCAGAGGAAAAGGCTCAATCTCAAGGTCTGTGTATGTATTGTGGGGATAAAGGAAATTTCCTTAACCATTGTTCTAAGGCCAAGGAAACTTCAAAGCCTAAATGGAGAAGGGGAGCTCCATTTGGGTCGAGGACTTTCCTCTCCCCAATTTTCCTCTAGGATCTTGGTACCTTTCATTTTGTCCTGGCCTTCTTCTTGGATGCTGCCTTCTCAGTAAGGTATAATATTCCCCATATTCCCCTTATACCTCCTATGAGAATTTTGGCAAAAGAGCCTGCTTGGGTCAGGTCTGTTAACCAAAAAATCCATGTGTACAAACAATATACATTGTGAGGAATTATCTTTTCACATTTTTGACGGGTCTTCTCATATAATACCGGGGTTACCCTGGTTACAGACACACAACCGCACATAGATTGGGTAACTGGGGAAGTTATTCAGTGGGGATCTACATGTAAAGATTCTTGTCTAATTTCTCCTCAAATGGTGGCAATTACCTCCTTGGAGGGGTTCCCTTCTTCCTATGCTGATTTTGCAGATGTATTTTCCAAAAAAGCTGCTGAAACACTGGCACCACATAGGTGCTACGACTGTCCAGTTGACCTAATTCCAGGTCTATTCCTCCTACATAGTTACATAGTTACATAGTTAAATCAGGTTGAAAAAAGACAAAGTCCATCAAGTCCAACCCCTCCAAATGAAATCCCAGCATCCATACACACACCCCTCCCTACTTTCACACAAATTATATATACCCATACCTATATTAACTATAGAGTTTAGTATCTGTAACGTACAGTATCCCACAACCCAGAGTAAACCCCAATGTCCCGGGTCGGCTCACGCCTATAACCGCCGCCTTTCACGTCGGGAGGAGCCCTCCGCTACTCGGATGCCGCCAGGACTTAATAGTGAGGAGACTGAGGGAAGAACTCTGGGCGAGCAAGGGAACGTAACGTAAAGTTTATCAAAGTCCAGGAACGGGCCGAGTCAAAAACCAATCGGGAATGCAGTACAAAATCGGTAAGCAGCAGAGTAATCGAGGTCACAGGCCAGGTCAGCAACTAACAGGGTCGAAGTACAGAACGGAATCCAAAGAGTAGTCAGGGACAAGCCAAAGGGTCAGGGCAGGCGGAAATCAAACAGGAATCAGGGATAGCCAAGGTCACAACAAGAATCACAGAAATAATCGCACCCAGGAACCATATACAGAACCTACGTTGGGCAAGGCACAAAAGGACTGATGGCCCTTTAAACACTTGAATTTGGCGCCATTGGACGCTGGCGAATCAGCGCCAGCGCCTGTGCAAACATGCCAACGCAATTGCGCCAGCGTGCCTGTGCCTTTAATTCTCGCGCATGCGCGCCGCGCGCTCCATAGGAGCCGGCGCCTGAGGCCTAGCCGCATCGGCGGTGCGAGACGGGCGTCCCCTTCGAGGGGGCGGCAGGCGTCCCTGCCGTCCCCTGGGTAAGTTTCTTACATTACCCCCCCCTTCAGAGGGGGCCACTGGACCCTTAGGTTTGTTGGGAAATTTTGAATGAAACTGTCTCACCAACCTATCCGCCTTAACATCAGAGGCGAAAACCCAGGATCTCTCCTCAGGACCATAACCCTTCCAATGAACCAGATATTGGAGTTTACCCCTAGAGATACGAGAGTCAATCAACCTGTGAACCAAGAATTCAGATTGACCCTCAACAGAAATAGGAGGAGGAGGAGGAGAATTCTGACGTACCACTCTAGCGGGTCTCAACAGAGATACATGGAAGGAATTAAAAATCTTGAGTTCGGGAGGAAGATTTAACCTGAAAGTATATGGGTTGATAACATCAGATATAGAGAAAGGACCAATAAATTTGGGACCCAGTTTGGCTGAAGGGACTTTCAGAGAAATGTTTTTGGAGGAGAGCCAAACCTTGTCACCAACCTGATACACCGGAGAATCTCTCCGATGTTTGTCTGAAGCCTTCTTCTGAGCAGCTACTGCAGAAGATAATGACTTCTGAACCTCCTGCCAGGTCGTAGAAAATTCTTCCACAAAGGAATTAACAGCAGGAAGATCACATGAACCTGAGAATGAAAAAACTCTGGGATGAAGACCAAACACCGTGAAAAAAGGAGACTTGCCAGTGGAGGAATGAATGGCATTGTTATAGGCAAATTCGGCCCACGGAAGAAAATTAACCCAAAGTGCCTGATTGCAGGAGACATAACATCTAAGATATTGTTCCAGAGTCTGATTTGTCCTCTCAGTCTGACCATTGGTCTGGGGATGATATGCGGAAGAGAAAGACAAATCAGTACCCATTAATGAACAAAAAGCCCGCCAGAATCTGGACACAAATTGAACCCCCCTATCAGACACAATATTGAGAGGAGCCCCGTGAAACTTAAATATATGGACAATGAAAAGTTCAGCTAGAGTCTTGGCAGAGGGAAGGGTAGAAAGAGGAATAAAATGAGACATTTTACTAAAACGGTCCACCACTTCCCAGATAACAGTATGCCCATTCGATGGAGGTAATTCTACAATGAAATCCATGGATATATGAGTCCAAGGTTTCTCAGGAATAGGAAGTGACTGCAGCAACCCTTGAGGTAAAGATCTAGATGGCTTAGATCGTTGGCAGACTGGGCATGACTCAATATATTTGGCAACGTCTTGTCTTAAAGTCGGCCACCAGAGAGTACGAGACAACAAATCGCAAGTCTTCGCACAACCCGGATGACCAGCCACTTTAGAATCATGAGTCTCGTGAAGGACTGCTTCACGTAAATTACTAGGAACAAATAACTTGCCCACTGGAATATCAGGAGGGGAATCTACCTGGGCATTCGACAAGGAGGTAGAGAGATCCGGCCTCAAGGCTGCCACAATCACCTCCTTAGGAACAATAGGGACTGGTTCCAAATCCTCCCTAGGCTTGGAGACAAAACTTCTAGAAAGGGCATCTGCTTTCAGATTCCTTTCTGCAGGCCTGTAGGTGATGAGAAAATTAAAACGTGAGAAAAACAATGACCACCTGGCTTGACGAGGATTTAACCGTTTAGCAGATTCTATGTACAACAGATTTTTATGATCTGTGAACACAGAAACCGTATGCTTGGCACCCTCAAGGAGATGTCTCCATTCTTCAAATGCCAATTTAATGGTCAATAATTCTGGATGCCGGAGAACTGGAGCAGAAATGAAGGCCTCTTTTAAGAGACCAAAGGCCTCAACAGCCTCAGCAGACCAAATACTAGGGTCAACCCCTTTCTTCGTTAAGGCAGTAATTGGGGCCACCAATTTGGAAAAATTCAGAATGAATTGCCTATAATAATTAGCGAATCCTAGAAATCTCTGGATCGCTTTCAAAGAAAGAGGTTGTGCCCACTGCTGAATTGCTTGGACTTTAGTGGGCTCCATCTCAAGACCAGTTTGAGAAATAATATATCCAAGGAAAGGTACAGCAGAGACTTCGAAGAGACATTTCTCAAGCTTAGCATACAAATGATTCTGCCTTAACCTGTAAAGAACCTCCCGAACATGAGCACGATGAGAAAACAAATTCGAAGAAAAAATTAGAATGTCGTCTAAATACACAACGACAAACCGACCCAAAAGATCACGGAAGATATCGTTAACCAGTTCTTGAAAAACAGCGGGGGCATTACACAGACCAAATGGCATTACCAAGTATTCATAATGCCCATCTCGGGTATTAAAAGCGGTTTTCCACTCGTCCCCCTCCCTTATCCTGATTAGATTATAGGCACCCCTTAGATCCAATTTGGAAAAAATAACAGCCCCCTTCACTCTATCAAAGAGTTCAGAGATTAAAGGGAGAGGGTAACGATTCTTGACCGTGATCTTATTTAACCCTCTATAATCGATACAGGGTCTAAGAGTCCCATCCTTCTTCTTGACAAAAAAAAAACCCAGCCCCCGCAGGGGAAGAAGAAGGTCTAATGAACCTCCGCTCCAAATTCTCTTTAATATATTCTTCCATGGCTAAAGACTCGGGGAGAGAAAGAGGATATGTCCTACCCTTGGGAGGAGAAGACCCAGACAATAATTCAATAGCACAGTCATAGGGTCTATGGGGGGGTAAGGATTCGGCTGCTTTTTTACAGAAAACATCGGAAAAAGCGGCATAACAAGGAGGGAGACCCTTTAAAGAAGTAGCGGCCAGGGTCTGGACAGACTTAACACAAGAATACATACATGCAGAACTCCAATTCAAAATTTTACCAGAGGGCCAATCAACCTGGGGATTATGACCTTGTAACCAGGGAAGGCCTAAAATGACTGGAGTCTGTGGGCACTCGGTAATGAAAAATGAAAGGGATTCAAAATGATCGGAAATGGACATGTGAATAACCTTAGATCGAGTAGATACTAGTCCGGAACCCAAAGATCTACTATCAATGGCGGATAATCTGAAAGATGGAACCTGTGGTTCCCAGGGAAAACCATGTTTTTGAATAAACCCAGAATCCAAAAAGTTACCCGCTGCCCCAGAATCCAAAAAGGCAGAGCTCTGCACACAACCACTGTCCCAACTCAAAAGAACCGGAATTAAAATTTGAGAAGATTGGGGAGTAGAAACGACATCACCTAAGCAAGACTCCCCAGACCCGCTTAGGTTCTGTCGTTTCCCGGTCTTTTGGGACAGGTGTTGCGAAAGTGCCCCTTATCCCCACAATACAGACATAACCCATTATTCCTCCTACGAACCCTCTCCTCAGAAGAGAGACGAGTAGAACCAATCTGCATAGGTTCTTCTAAAGATCTAGGAAAGACTTGTGGGGTGTTAAAGACATTTACAGAAGGAGGTGTAACATAGGTAACCTGCTCTTCCTGGAGTCTCTCTCTATGCCTTCGATCAATCTGGATAGCCAGATGCATGAGAGAATCCAGAGAAGACTGTGTAGGAAAATTTACAAGACTATCTTTAATAGCCAAACCAACCCTGAATTGACTCATAAGAGCCGTATCATTCCAGCCCGTCTCTACCGCCCAACGTCGGAATTCAGTACAATAATCCTCTGCCCGCCGTTTGCCTTGTTTAAGGGCACGTATGGCTGCGTCGGCAGAAGCGGCACGATCAGGATCATCGTAAATTATAGCCATAGCATTAAAGAAAGCCTCTAAAGAGTGCCGGGCTGGATCCCTACGAGACAAACTAAATGCCCAGAGCTGGGCATCACCCTGTAAGAGCGTAACTACAAAATTCACCCTAGATTCGTCAGTAGGGAAAGAATAGGGTAAAAAACTGAAATGTAGCTTACAGGCCTCTTGAAAAGTAAAAAACTTACTTCGATCCCCAGCAAACTTTTCGGGGAAAGGAACCTTGGGCTCATGGAAGGTACTACCTGTAGGTGGAGGTAGAGAAGTGCTTGCCTGAGTAGTAGGATTACTCGGACCAGGAACAGGCTGTTGCTGCATCATGTCAAGTCTGGAAGAAAGACCGTGAAGACATTGCACAATATAGTCTTGCTTGTCCTCTTGTTCACCAAACCTCTGTAGAAGATTCGCCAGAATCGCTTCCGAAGGAGTGGTGGAAGCAGTAGCTTCAGCTGGCTCCATCTTCTTAGTTTTTTAGGCCCAACGTAATGTAACGTACAGTATCCCACAACCCAGAGTAAACCCCAATGTCCCGGGCTCGGCTCACGCTTCGGCCTATAACCGCCGCCTTTCACGTCGGGAGGAGCCCTCCGCTACTCGGATGCCACCAGGACTTAATAGTGAGGAGACTGAGGGAAGAACTCTGGGCGAGCAAGGGAACGTAACGTAAAGTTTATCAAAGTCCAGTAACGGGCCGAGTCAAAAACCAATCGGGAATGCAGTACAAAATCGGTAAGCAGCAGAGTAATCGAGGTCACAGGCCAGGTCAGCAACTAACAGGGTCGAAGTACAGAACGGAATCCAAAGGGTCAGGGCAGGCGGAAATCAAACAGGAATCAGGGATAGCCAAGGTCACAACAAGAATCACAGAAATAATCGCACCCAGGAACCATATACAGAACCTACGTTGGGCAAGGCACAAAAGGACTGATGGCCCTTTAAACACTTGAATTTGGCGCCATTGGACGCTGGCGAATCAGCGCCAGCGCCTGTGCAAACATGCCAACGCAATTGCGCCAGCGTGCCTGCGCCTTTAATTCTCGCGCATGCGCGCCGCACGCTCCATAGGAGCCGGCGCCTGAGGCCTAGCCGCATCGGCGGTGCGAGACGGGCGTCCCCGTCGAGGGGGCGGCAGGCGTCCCTGCCGTCCCCTGGGTAAGTTTCTTACAGTATCACAATAGCCTTTGATATTCTTTTTTTTCAAAAAATTATCCAAGCCATTCTTAAAGGCATTAACTGAATCAGCCATCACAACATCACCCGGCAGTGCATTCCATAACCTCACTGTCCTGACTGTGAAGAACCCCCTACGTTGCTTCAAATGAAAGTCCTTTTCTTCTAGTGTGAAGGGGTGGCCTCTGGTACGGTGATCCTCTTTATGGGTAAAAAGGTCCCCTGCTATTTGTCTATAATGTCCTCTAATGTACTTGTAAAGTGTAATCATGTTCCCTCGCAAGTGCCTTTTTCCCAGAGAAAACAACCCCAACCTTGACATGATTTAAGTCTTCCACACCTCTATCCAGTTTAGTTTCATGTCTCTGCACTCTCTCCAGCTCATTTATATCCCTCTTTAGGACTGGAGTCCAAAACTGCACTGCATACCCCAGATGAGGCCTTACCAGGAACCTATAAAGAGGCATAATTATGTTTTCATCCCTTGAGTTAATGCCGTTTTTATGCAAGACAGAACTTTATTTGCTTTAGTAGCCACAGAATGACACTGCCCAGAATTAGACAACTTGTTATCTAAAAAAATCCCTAGATCCCAACACACTGCCATTTAGTGTATAACTTGCATTTATATTATTTTTGCCAAAGTGCATAACCTTGCATTTATCAACATTGAACCTCATTTTCCAGTTTGCTGCCCAGTTTTCCAACTTAGACAAATCACTCTGCAAGGTGGCAGTAACCTGCATGGAACCTATAGTTCTGCACAATTTAGTATCATCTGCAAAAATAGAAACAGTACTTTCAATGCCCACCTCCAGGTGATTAATAAACAAATTGAAAAGCAAGGGACCTAGTACCGAGCCCTGCGGTACTCCACTTACAACACTGGTCCAATTAGAAAATGTTCCATTTACCACCACTCTTTGTAATCTATCTTTTAGCCAGTTCTCGATCCAGGTACAAATACTATGTTCCAGGCTAACATTCCTTAATTTAACATGTAACCTTTTTTGTGGCACTGTATCAAATGCTTTAGCAAAGTCTAAGTAAATCACATCCACTGCCATCCCAGAATCGAGGTCCCTGCTTACCTTCTCATAAAAAGAAATTAAGTTAGTCTGGCACGATCTATTACACATAAAACCATGCTGGCATACACTCATAGTATTATAATTTGCTATAAATTCCAGTATCTTATCCTTTAATAAACCTTCAAAAAGCTTTTCTACTACTGACGTCACTGGCCTATAATTTTGAGGCTGAGAACGGGATCCTTTTTTGAATAGAGGCACCACATTTGCAATTCACCAGTCTCTCGGCACTATGCCAGACTTCAATGAATCCTGAAAAATTAAGTAAAGAGGTTTGGCAATCACAGATCTAAGCTCGCTAAGTACCCTGGGATGAATACCGGAACTTTGTTTATCTTAACATGTTCTAGTCTCTTTTGAATTTCCTCATGTGTGAACCATGCATCATTAGTTGTATTACTAGAATTGGGACTATTAAGAAACAAAGCTTCAATAACTGGTTCCTCATTTGTGTAGACAGATGAAAAATCTGCACTTTTATTTTGTTTTCATCAACCAGCTGACCCCCCATCTGAAACTAAAGGTCCCAACCCTTCCTGCTTCATTTTTTTACTATTAACATATTTAAAAAATAATTTTGGATTCTTTTTACTGCTTGCTTATCCTTTTCCATATAAATTTTAGCTTGCCTTATAGCTTATTTGCTTGATTTATTGGCCTCCTTGTACCTTATAAATGATTTGGCTGTCCCAGCTAACTTGAAAGCATTAAAAGCATGCATTTTCTTACCCGCCTCAACACCATCACTTAAACCAAAAAGGTTTTGCTTTGCAACGTTGTTCCTTGCTTACAAGTGGAATATACTGACATGTATATTTATTAAGCAGCATTTTAAAGACTTCCCATTTTTGTTCCGTGTTTAACCCTGTGAAAAGCATTTTCAGAGATGGCCTTATACTGTCAAAGTTTGCACGTCTGAAATTGAGTGTTTTAGTTACTCCCTTATAGAATTGCTTCTGCAACAGAATCTCAAAGGAGACCATGTTATGATCACTATTCCCTAAATGCTCACCCACACAAATGTTAGAGATGAGTTCAGTATTATTAGTTATTACAAGGTCCAAAAGTCAGTTATTCCTAGCAGGTCTTGAACGAGCTGGAATAAAAAGTTGTCATTCAGCATATTTTGCTTTTTCTGTCTTGGCAACCCCATTACCCCAGTCAATGTCTGGATAATTGAAGTCACCCATAGCAACAACTTGGGGGAGAACATATCCTCTTTCCCTGCCTGAGGCTCAGGCTATGAATGATTATATTAAAGAAAATTTGGAAAGAGGTTTTATCAGACCCTCCAATTCCCCTGCAGGTGCTGGGTTCTTTTTTGTGGGCAAAAAGTATTGATTATCGTGGCCATAACAAAATCACGATCAAAAACTGATACCCCTTCCACAAATTTCTGAGTTGTTTGATCAAATCAAGAATGCTACATCTACACTAAACTTGATCTTAGAGGTGCATATAACCTCATTCATATTAGGGAAGGGGATGAGTGGAAAATGGCCTTTAATACCAGAGATGGCCACTATGAGTATTTGGTCATGCTGTTTGGCCTATGCAATGCCCCTGCAATGTTTCAAGAATTTGTCAGTGACATTTTCCGGGTTTTACTTTGGCTATTTGTAGAGGTGTATCTTGATGACATTTTAATTTTTACCTCTAACTTGGGTGATCACCGACAACATGTGCGTGAGGTGCTACTCAGGTTAAGAAAAAACTATTTGTTCACTAAATTAGAGAAATGCACCTTTGAGGTTTCTTTGGTACAATTCTTGGGTTTCAATATATCTGGTAAGGGTTTGGAGATGGATCCCGGGAAGGTTAAGACCTTATTGGACTGGGCTCAACCCCTCTCATTATGTGGAATCAAAAGGTTTTTAGGTTTTGCTAACTACTACAGACAGTTCATAAAAAAATCTCCATTGTGGTGTCCCCAATTACGGATCTGACCAAGAAGGATGCGAACCTCAGTATGTGGCCTCCTGAGGCTATCCAAGCCTTTGAATTCTTAAAAAAAGAGACACAAACCTACCTTTTATTGTGGAGGTAGATGCCTCAGAAGTTGGGGTGGTTCTTTCCGAAGAGCATCCAATAACTAACAAGGTACATCCTTGCGCTTTTTCTTCTAGGAAATTCTCGTCTGTTGAGGCCAGTTATGATATTGGTAATAGAGAATTGTTGGCAATCAAATGGGCCTTTGAGGAGGCTAAACATACTATCATAGTTTATACTGACCATAAGAATCTTCTGTATATTGAGTCAGCAAAACATTTTAATCTGAGACAGGCCAGATGGGCTTTATTCTTTACCAGATTACATTTTTCTTTATCACACAGGCCTGGTTCCAGGAATGTTAAGACAGACACAATCTCAAGTAGCTATTCCTCTTCCACACCTGCCTTCTGCAAAAACGTTGGCTGAATTGTTTATTTCTAACATTTTCAAATTGCATAGTTTTCCAGTCAATATTGTATCTGACAGGTGATCCTTCCTCTTCTTTTGCGCGCACTTTAGGGTTTTACGTGTCGCTTAATATTTAAAGAGGCTTTGAATACAAACTCATTGCTTGTTGTTAGGTCTAACTTGTTAACATCCTGGATGCGATTTCTGTCTTGTTTGATTCCAGTTTTGACCCTTGCCTGCCTGACTACTCTGAACTTTGCCAATTCTGACCCTTGCCTGCCTGACTATTCTGAACTGTTTTGGTATAAACCCTTGCCTATCCTTTGAACGCTGCCTGTACCGACTCTGGCCTGATTGACCTTGCTTGAACTCCGCCTGAAACCGACCACTGCCTGTTTGACCCCTGCTTGAACTCCGCCTGTACTGACTCCGGCTTGCCTGACTACGCTTTTCATCTATTCTCTGAACTGTTGCCTTCCGTCCAATACCTTGGAAGCGCACGTGCCCCTTTGCTCGTTCAGAACATCTGCTTCGCTCCTCTCAAGGTAAGACCTGGCGGCATCTGAGTAGCTGAGGGCTCCTTCCGAGGCCAAAGGTGACTGCTACAGGCGTAAGATTGAGCCATGACCAGGGAGCTTAGCACTTATTCTGAATTTAAGGAGCCATACGTGACAATCACCAATTTGTTGCTATAATCTTCATGTTTCAATTAACCCACCTCTTTAAATTGTAAGCTCGTGAAAGCAATGCACAAACGACATATTGTGGTGCACACACCACAATTTGTGGAGCTGTATTCTTACTCTGTAAATTCCTGTTTGTTAAATTATTCTAAAATCCCTGTTGGTTATAAATCAATGTAAAGTGCTACATAATTTACTCGTGCTATATAACTTACATATTATAAAGGTTAGCAACTTAATTTAGTTTTTTTTAAATTACTTCTATTCAGTTATCTTGCTGTAAATATGATGGTCATTTTATATCCTTATACATATATTATAATATACAGTATATTAATCTATTAATCCTATTATTGATGAAGTATTGTACCATTGAAAATAAATTCCCAGTTTCCCAGAAATCTAAAAATTATAGTAACACCCAAGATTAAATCATAAATGTCATGGATTTAAGGATTTAATGTGGATAGACTGCAGGAGTAACAATTAAACTCATTACAGGTATGGGGCCTGTTAGTCCAGAAAGCGCAGGGCCTGGGATTTTCCAGATAAGGGATATTTCTGTAACTTGGATCTCCATACCTTAAATCTACTAAAAAAACATTTAAACATTAAATAAACCTAATAGGATTGTTTGCCTCCAATAAGGATTAATAGTTGGGATCAAGTGCAAAGCTTTTACAGAGAAAAAAGGAAATAATTTTCAAATTTTTTATTATTTGATAAAAATGGAGATGGGAGATGGCCTTTCTGTAATTCTGATCTTTCTGATCATTCCTATAGTCCAGATCTTCTTATACCCAGCTTCTCCTATGGTAAGAATAATGTTGACTGCATAATGCATAGTAAAACTGTATGCACAATATACATTTTGTGTTTGGTTATTTGACAGTAGCTTGATTTAATACTCAATATATATTTACTTGATATAGTATGGTATCAAGTTTGTAAAGAAACATAAACTGCTTAAAGGATATGATAATATTTCACCCTGCAATTACATTTTTCTGGGTAAGATTTATGAATGGATTATTTTCTTGACAGTTCTGAAAGTTGTTTATAGTTGACTGGGCTGACAGGCAAGAAAAATATAATTGAAAATTGGATGCAGTTTATTATACAGCTTAAATTAAAGTGTGCAGTTTCAAAAACAATAGTTTATTGCAGTTTACAAATAGAAAGAGTATTTACTGAAGACAAACCTATTCTGTCATTGCTTTAAAGCTTTTTGGAAGACATACTTATATTAATAGGGGCATAATAAAGCCTCTCACCATATACAGTCAGGTCCATAAATATTTGGACAGACAACTTTTTTTTCTAATTTTGGTTCTGTACATTACCACAATGAATTTTAAATGAAACAACTCAGATGCAGTTGGAATGCAGACTTTCAGCTTTAATTCAGAAGGTTGAACAAAAATATTGCATAAAAATGTGAGGAACTAAAGCATTTTTTAAAACAATCACTTAATTTCAGGGGCTCAAAAATAATTAGACTAGGGGTTCAAAAGTAATTGGACATTTGACTCAAAGGCTATTTCATGGGCATGTGTAGGCAATTCCTTTGTTATGTTTATCAATGACGCAGATAAAAGCCCTGTTGATTTGAGGGGGGTGTTTGTATGTGGAAGATTTTGCTGTGAACAGACACATGTGGTTAAAGGAGCTCTCCGTGAAACAAGCCATCCTTAAGCTGCAAAAACAGAAAAAACCCATCCGAGAAATTGCTACAATATTAGGAGTGGCAAAATCTATAGTTTGGTACATCCGGAGAAAGAAAGAAAGCACTGGTGAACTCAAAAACGCAAAAAGACCTGGATGTCCACAGTGTGGGATGATCGCAGAATCATTTTCGTGGTGAAGAAAAACCCCTTCACAACAGATAACAAGTGAACAACACTCTCCAGGAGGTAGGCTCAATATCCAAGTCTACCATAAAGAGAAGACTGCATGAAAGTAAATACAGAGGGTGCACTGCAAGTTGCAAGCAACTCATAAGCATCAAGAATAGAAAGGCTAGATTGGACTTTGCTAAAAAAAAACATCTAAAAAAGCCAGTACAGTTCTGGAAAAACATTCGTTCGATAAAAAAACTATAGATCAACCTTTACCAGAATGATGGCAAGAAAAAAGTATGGAGAAGGTGTGGACCAGCTCATGATCCAAAGCATACCACATCCTCTATCTGTCTACACAAATGAGGAACCGGTTAATGAAGGTTTCCTCCTTGATAGTCCCGATTCTAGTAATATAACTAATGATGCATGGTTCACACATGTGGAAATTCAAAAGAGACTAGAACATGTTAAGATAAATAAAGGTCCGGGGCCAGATGGTATTCATCCCAGGGTACTTAACGAGGTTAGCTCTGTGATTGCCCAACCTCTTTACTTCGTTTTTCAGGATTCTTTGAGGTCTGGCATAGTGCCGAGAGACTGGCGAATTGCTAATGTGGTGCCACTATTCAAAAAGGGATCCTGTTCTCAGCCTCAAAACTATAGGACAGTTAGTCTGATGTCAGTGGTAGGAAAGCTTTTCGAAGGGTTAATAAAGGATAAGATACTGGACTTCATAGCCAATCATAATACTATGAGTTTGTGGCTGAATGGTTTTATACGTAATAGATCTTGCCAGACTAACTTAATTTCTTTTTATGAAAAAGTAGGGATCTCGATTCAGGGAAGACAGTGGATGTTATTTACTTAGACTTTGCTAAATCATTTGATACAGTCTCACACAGAAGGTTACTGGTTAAATTAAGGAATGTTGGCCTGGAACATAGTATTTGTACCTGGATAGAGAACTGGCTAAAACATAGATTACAAAGAGTGGTGATAAATGGAACATTTTCTAATTGGCCCAGTGTTGTTAGTGGAGTACCACAGGGCTCTGTACTAGGTCCCTTGCTTTTCAACTTGTATACTAATGACCTGGAGATGGGCATGGAAAGTACTGTTTCTATTTTTGCAGAACTATAGGTTCCATGCAGGATGCTGCCACTTTGCAGAGTGATTTGTCTAAATTGGGAAACTGGGCAGCAAACTGGAAAAGGTTATGCACTTTGGCAAAAATAATATAAATGCAAGTTATACACTAAATGGCAGTGTGTTGGGAGTTTCCTTAAATGAGAAGGATATTGGGGTATTTGCAGATAACACGTTGTCTAATTCTTGGCAGTGTTATTGGCAAAAATAATATAAATGCATGTTATACACTAAATGGCAGTGTGTTGGGAGTTTCCTTAAATGAGAAGGATATTGGGGTATTTGCAGATAACAAGTTGTCTAATTCTGGGCAGTGTCATTCTGTGGCTACTAAAGCAAATAAAGTTCCTTCATAAAGGTCTTGAAAAAAAAGGACATTAACTCAAGGGATGAAAACATAATAATGCCTCTTTATAGGTCCCTGGTAAGGCCTCATCTGGAGTATGCAGTGCAGTTTTGGACTCCAGTCCTCAAGAAGGATATAAATGAGCTGGTGAGAGTGCAGAGACGTGCAACTAAACTGGTTAGAGGGATGGAAGACTTAAATTATGTGGGTAGATTGTCATGGTTGGGACATTGTGAGGACATTATAGACAAATAGCAGGGGACCTTTTTACCCATAAAGAGGATCACAGTACCAGAGGCCACCCCTTCAGACTAGAAGAAAAGAACTTTCATTTGAAGCAACGTAAGTGGTTCTTTACATTGAGGTCAGTGAGGTTGTGGAATGCACTGCCGGGTGATGTTGTGATGGCTGATTCTGTTTATGCCTTTAAGAGTGGCTTGGATGATTTCTTGGATAGACATAATATCAAAGGCTATTGTGATACTAAACGCTATAGTTAGTATAGATATGGGTATCTAGAATTCATCTTAGAGTAGGGAGGGGTGTGTGTATGGATGCTGGGTTTTCATTTGGAAGTGTTTTTTCATTATTTGCCTTCTTCTTTTGACTCTTTCCAGCTTTCAAATGGGGGTCACTGACCCCATCTAAAGCAAATGTTCTGTAAAGATACAGATTTTTTGTTATTGCTACTTTTTATTACTCATCTTTCAATTCAGGCCGACTCCTATACATATTCCAGTCTCTTATTCTAATTAATGCAGGCTTGCTTGCTAGGGTACTGGCCGCTAAAATTGCTAATTCCAGTATTGTATTTATATAAGAAGTTCATTTTAATCTGAACTTGCATTTGTCTTGTTTTTGGAAATTGGGGGATTACCCGATTTACCATTTTTCATCCAAATTTACAGAAAACGTAAATATGAGTTTCCCCTCTGTCATATTTTATACTATCTGAGTATGTGGAAGTTGTGAGCATGCATGCTCCATTATTCTGTAATTATATATATTAATCTTCTAAAGCACTTGCTGAGTAATTTATTTCACTATTTCATGGCTTGAGGGAGGAATTGTTAACTGGGGTTTCTTGCATATGTATCATACAGTATCTGCAGACAAAAGATAAATATCTTCTTAACATTATTATACCTCATGGTCTTAATGATTCTTTAAATTTGTCTTGCTTTTTGCAGATAGTTCTCATATTTATTAATGGTTTGCTCAACTCCTCAACACGTCATTCCGATATGGAGACTATTGGAGATTAATTGTTTTGTGAGTCCTGGATAGGTATGATTGTCTCATGTCGCTGTAATTATTTTGTCATAACATTGAAGTACTTACGATCTTTTTGTTATGACAGTAATGTGAGGAGGATATGGTGAGAAGGACTACACTTTCACTGACACACGACATTTGATGGATTATGTTAAAATTTTTTGATTTTTGTCTTCCTCTTCTCCCATTGTATATTTAAAAAAAAATTATTTTTATTTCTGTAAAAATGTTTTTTCTTTTTTTTGTGATTATTTGGTTTTTGTTTTTTATTTTCAATTGGAATGACAATTAGAAGAGGTGAGGAAGTTTCTTGTAAGTTTATTGTAATTATTTAGAAATTATTTGAAATTAAATGAAACATTAGGTGGAAACTGTTGATTAATTCAGTATATACCACGTTTTCCTTGTTTTCAATTGGTTCTATTGACGCTGGAACGCAATTGCGCTCCATAAGATAAGCAGCAGGAACTTCCCCATATCTCTTTAGCAGTGGGCGGAAGTGACGTCCACAATAGGCATTGCTGAAATGCATTTGCGTTCCATTTGGATCGCAGTGTATTTCCTGGTTCACACGCTTCTGCTCTAGGGGCGGATGTGATGTCACACGCCACTTTCCATTCGTAGGGGGACTGTGGAGGCATATCAAAGATATTTAAACCTGTTCAATGTAAACATTCGTTCTGCCTTTTTATCCTTTTTGTAATAACTTATGGATTTTGCCCCTGATGAAGACCACTCTTGTGGTCAAAACACATAGGGCCAATACTGGGCCATAGATGTGAGTGTAATTTTGTAAATGAAATAAACTTTTGCCTTTTTAAATTTTGAGTGTGCAGTCCCTATATTTATCTTTTGATTGATTTTTTTGGAGACTCTACTTGGGCGGTCTTCATGGGACAAGCACCTCACTATTAAATTGAAATTGGGTGTGCGTCTTCTAAAAATCGAATTTGTTATACAGTATCTGCAGACATCTTTGTGGGATTTCCATTGATTTCCAGTAACCAGAGCTTCTTTTGCTATTTATATGTATATTGCTATTTAGATTTCACTGAATGATACTTATAATCATTCAACTATATGGATGTAATTTTCTATTTCTGCCAGGATTCTAATGCTGCCATTTGTTTGAAATTCACAGTATTACCTGAAGGGTTTAAAATTCATAAACTCCCTTTGCAAATGTCTTCTTTCAGTTTTTGTCATTGCTACTTTGTATTACTCATCTTTCGACTGTATGTAGTCCGTCTTGTATTCATATTCCAGTATCTTATTCAAACCAATGCATGGTTGCTAGTGTTAAACTATATTGTTGATATTACAAACTGGAGAGCTACTGAATAAAAAACTAAATAACTTCACACTACAAATTAACTCAAAGGTGATCAACTTCTTTAACTTGAATTCTTTCCCTAAAAATATGGACTGAGCACGATTTTTGGTAGGTCTGCTGCTGTATTTTTAACCTTTACATTTTATGAGCAAACACACATAAATTTGTAGATTATGTGTATTACCATATTAATACTCATCCTGTTCTGAGACCATTTAAATACTATATGAGAAAAGTCATTATCAGATTTATAGAGCTTAGAAATAAATCCATTTATCAACAAACGTATTTACCATAGGACACCATTGTACAGCTTTAGAACTTGACCTTGAATCCTTTTGGTGAAGGTTTAATTTTATATGTTTCATGTTACTAAATATCCCAGCATAATATTAACAAGCAAATGGTATATAGTTATTAGGGATGTAGCGAACGTCGGAAAAAAAGTTCGCGAACATATTCGCGAACTTGCGCAAAAATGCGAGCGGTTCGCGAACGGTTCGCGAACCCCATAGACTTCAATGGGAAGGCGAACTTTAACATCTAGAAAAGACATTTCTGGCCAGAAAAATGATTTTAAAGTTGTTTAAAGGGTGCAACGACCTGGACAGTGGCATGCCAGAGGGGGATCAAGGGCAAAAATGTATCTGAAAAATCTGCCTGTGTGTGCTTGGAAGAGATAGTGTAGGGGGAGAGCTGTTAGTGATTTCAGGGACAGATGATAGTAAGTTTGCTGGCTAGTAATCTGCTTGATACTGCTCTGTATTGGAGGGACAGAAGTCTGCAGGGATTTGAGGGACATTTTAGCTTAGGTAGCTTTGCTGGCTAGTAATCTACTGTTCTCTTTAAACAACTGCCATACGTTGACCTTGTAGGCATTGTTTGCCCAGTTTTTTTGGACGCAGCCACTGAAGCACAGTTGCCAGAAAAAATATGCCATATAAATGCTGAAAATAGTCATTTTTCGCCATTACGTAAAATATATTATGGCTGCTTGAAAAAAGTGACTCCGGTGTTTTTTCTGGAGACGGTAATATTATGGATATTTAGACAGAATGGGAACAAGGTCACACAGCTCGATGGCGGGTTGAAGAAAACAGTGTGCAAATAATGCCTACAAGGCCAACGTATACACTACTACAGCGGTGGATACGGATTACGTAAAATATATTATGGCTGCTTGAAAAAAGTGACTCCGGTGTTTTTTCTGGAGACGGTAATATTATGGATATTTAGACAGAATGTGAACAAGGTCACACAGCTCGATGGCGGGTTGAAGAAAACAGTGTGCAAATAATGCCTACAGGGCAAATAATGCCTAAAAGGTCAACTTATACACTACTACAGCGGTAGTAAAATAAAAAAAAGTAAAATAAAAAAAAATGAATATTAAAAAAAAAAAATTAAAGTTGGTGCTGCTGAACTACTAGGAGCAGCAGATTAGCACACCAGTCCCACTCCCCAACACTGCTAGACTAATAGCACTGGGCTCTTATAGTAGTAGTAGTAGTAGTAGTAAAACAACAAAAAAATAAATAAAAGCAGTCCTTACAAGGACTACTGTTATTGCAGCAGTCAGCAGATGAGATCAGAAGCAGGACAGCTGCCCACTGCAGCTACATACAGAGCACTGCAGTAGAAGGTAGATTACTAGCCAGCAAAGCTACCTAAGCTTAAATGTCCCTCAAACCCCTGCAGACTTCTGTCCCTCCAATAACAGAGCAGTATCAAAACGATTACTAGCCAGCAAACTTTCAACTGTCCCTGAAATCACTAACAGGCAGCAGCTCTCTCCCTACACTATCTCTTCAGCACACACAGGCAGAGTGAAAAAACGCTGCAGGGCTTCGGTTTTTATAGGGAAGGGGAGTGGTCCAGGGGAGAGCTTCCTGATTGGCTGCCATGTACCTGCTGGTCTGGGGTGAGAGGGCAAAAAAAAGCGCCAACAATGGCGAACCCAAAATGGCGAACGTCGCGCGACGTTCGCGAACTTCCGGCGAGCGCGAACACCCGATGTTCGCGCGAACAAGTTCGCCGGCGAACAGTTCGCGACATCTCTAATAGTTATTAACCCTATACACATACTGGACTCCTATATCTGTTTTTCTGAAGCACACAAAAGCTGTTGTGTGATATATTGTTCATCGGCAACTGCACAAAACCAGCTGTAACAAATCCCCACAATACTAATTTTCTGCCGCTGTGGTACAGTTCTATTCATCTGCTGTAACATAATTAGCATTGTCGTTGTGTTCCTTTTATGACCAGTTAATTATCTCTTTTTTCAGGCACTGTTAATACCTATCTATTTAGACCTGTTATATTCAATTAATGACTAACCCAGGCAGAAATGTGTAAAGTGGGAATAATGGTTTCTGGCAAAACCTAATTCTGAATGTATAATACATCTACATATGAAACATTATAATAAACCTGTTTTATGGTAAAAAAAAAAAAAGTTTTATAAACTGTAGGTTGTCATTTGTGCTCTGTATTATTAAATATAAAATAATAATAACATAGTATTTAGGTTGAAAAAGACATGTCCATTGAGTTCAGCCTTTTTTGTGTAAAAAACCATCTGATGCCTCTGCAATTTGCTCAAAGTGGGGGGGGGGAATCCATTCTGACTACAAGATAGCAATCCATTCCATGCATCAACTTTGTACTAAAAGGTAATTTCATTAACCCTGCCCTGCAACCACTTCTTGAAGCTATAGTATCTAATGTATTTGCCAGTACAAACACTTCAGGAGAAAAAATCTACAGCTTTACAGCTCTCACTGTAAAAAAACAATTTAAATATTAAGATGTAACCCCCTTCTTTTAATCTGAATGGATTCCCTTGTGTCTTCTGGAAAGACCTACTAGTAAACAAAGCATTCAAGATTTCTTTTATATCTATACATAGTAATCATATGTAGCGCTATAGTAAACTGACTTGTGCCAGGGCAGTTTAAGCTACTTTCCTTGGTGGGCTGAGACCACCGATGAGCTCTCTTTCTCAGGGGTAAGCCCTCGCAACGGTGTGGAGGCAAGGGTGTAGTGTAACTGTAACCTGGTGCGATAGCACAATGATGGGCGCCAGTAGTTCTTTAACAGTTGAACAAAGAACAGTATTTATTGAACAATAGCACATAGATCATTTAGCACATTGATCCACAATGGAGTATAGAACATACACAGCAGCATAAAGGAAGCATATACTCATAGCACATATAGGCTGAATCCCCACAGGCTAGGGAATATACAGCAGAGAGTAAATTGACAGCATGTGATGGGTATTGCCCAGTTTTCAGGGTATCTTCCAGTGGCAGACTAGGGGAACTCCTGACATCCCTATCTCAACACTTGGTTCCTTACTCTGGGTCAGTAATACCCTGGGATCTTAATCCCTCTAATCTCCTCGGCGGAGCCTTGAGCTGCTCAACTAAATAACCTCTCTATCACTCCTAGAGCGATCTATAAAACAAGTATAGCTGTCTAATTACTGGGGCCAAGGCACCTAGGGTCAGCACTACCCATTCCCTTCCAGCCTGCTTGGTTGGGCTAAAGCAATGGACCCAGAGCACATGGTTCCTAAACCTTTTATACTCTGGCACAGTGCGTCTGGTGTACACTGTGTGAACTGCAGGGGTTACATAAGCACAAGGTCCCTATAAGGACCCACTGAGGTGTCCATATTACTAGGGATGTACCTGTCTGTAAATTGTATGGGTGTCTAAGATTTTCACATCCCTACACATTTATCAGTTTAAGCACATTTTCTTCACTGTACACAATCCCAATTTGGCCAAGTCTTTCTTCACAACTGAGATGTTCTATACCTTTTGCCAGCTTCTTTGCCCTTCTTTGGACTCTCTCCAATTCCATAATGTACCGCTTGAGCACTGGAGACCAAAACTGTACAGCATATTTAAGATAGGAAGAGGGGGAAAAAAGGTGCAATATTCCTTACAAAAATGCAAGTAGAGTCACTAACCTAGAATACTACGGTCAAATTAGAAAGTAAATGGAGAAAGGAAGAATCTCACAGTTCACGCCAGTCTAAGGGTGCAGATTTATAGTCAAAACAGAATGATGTGAACAAAATTTAAAAAAAAATAAAATAATTTATTAGAGACAATAGAGACACATTTCATGTCTGTTGAGGGCACTTATTCATAGGATAGTGGACATACCCCTGTACATTTCTTTTATAGGGACCATGACCTGCTCACTCATAACTCTGGGCTCAGATTGCAGCAGGGAAAGGAGGAAGGAGGGGAGAGAAGCAAACTGAGAATGTTCAAGCCCTAGCCCTGGAAGTTTAAAGGGGACCAATCACCCAAAAAAATAATTCCAATTCCTATGTTATCATGTAAGGCAAGCAAAATGAACTTTACTTACACTGTATAAATTATTTGAATCTTGTTTCCATACATCTGGGAATTCATAATTATAGCAAGCAGGCAGGAACTATTTTGTGGACACTGTTATTAAGGCAAGCATTGTATCATCTAAGAATCTTGTTTGTGCACCAGAATTGGAGACCTGATGTCCATCCCCATGCACTGGTTACATAATTAAATGGTAAAGAGAGAGGGGGATGTGGAGAGGGCAGTGACATCTAGGAAGTGCTGAATGTGCCTAGGTATAGAGGAGGGGCAGTCAATATTTGATTGACAGCTGAGATTTTAAATGAGTTTACAACAGCTATGAATGCTTTAATAAAAAAAAGAATATGGATTTCATGTTTAATTTGAAAAGGACTTTTATTATACAGCTTTTTATGTCTGGGTCACAGGTCCACTTTAAGCTGAAAACAGGAAGTCGGATACAGAAGTCCATGTACACACAAACCTTCAAATAACTTGCCCACCAAGATGTAAAATTTACAGGCCTATAATTGCCAGGCTTAGATTGTAACCCCCTTTTAAATAAGTACCTGAGGTTGGATTCTATCAGGCCCTTATGCCTTGTTCACATAAACTTTAAGCAAGCATTTATGTATCATATGCTGTGTCAACAACTGACTTGATTGATTCATCTATGCCCTGTCAGGTGGGTTGAAGAAAATAACTAATCAAGCACATTTGCTTTTTCTGTATCCTTTATAACCAAATGTTTTTTCTTTTTACTATTTATAGGCTTTAAAAAGGTTTTGGGGTTAGTTCTAGTCTGTCATAATCCATTCTTCATATTCTGAGCGCTGACTTCCAGAATGCAAAACAGTCTATTTCCACAAGCCATCAGGTATCTCAACTCCCAAGGGCTGAACTGAATATATTCATAAGGAACTGAAATGTCCACTTTGCCCAGCATGACCGTGTACTAGAGTTGTTGTGAACGCCATTTCGTTTCTACTATGTACTGTATTTACTGTATATGGCTGAAATGATAATAAAATCCACTTGACATGACTTGGCTCTATCTTTGCTTTTCTAATTGCTATTGGGGGATCAAAATTGCACATTGTAAATTACTATATGTGCACCTTTACAATGCTGGTAAGAAAGCATCTGTTTATGCAGGTTTATAATGTTCCACTCATGTCTATACAGCTTGGGAGTGGAAATAGAAATGCATATCTGGAAGCCAGGACTGTATGGAGTGTGGTTTAGGTACTGGTGTAAGACGGAATTGTGAATATTGGCACTAAGGTAGGCAATAAATACTAGTAACAAATGTATGCATGATTGTGAGAGTAACTTGTTGAAAGGGTCCTATGGCATTACTGTCCAAAAAGTTGTTATGTGTGTTTGCTTGTGATCACATCTGGGGTGCTTGGGTCCTAAAACCAATCCCACAAAACCACCTCTACAGTGCTTTGCAACAGGAAGTTTTGATTTCCAAAAGTGCTGGCAGATGTAAATGCAATGACAGTTAGCTTTACACACTATTAGTAATAGGTTTGCACATCCCTTGTATTAAATTTTTTAGTAATATCTGTTTTTTTGTTTTATTTTAAAGGAAAACTCTGGCATTTTTGAAAGATGCTTTAATTGAAAAAGTAGTGCCTTCAATATAGCTCAAATCAATACATGGTGCTTTTATTTCACAGAAAAGAAAAAAAGTGGGTTGCACCTAGAACAGGAAGGCAAGTATGACTTGAAGCATTTCATTTTCACCTTACCACTATAGCAAAAATTTTGGGATACTTTGGTATCCTATTTAGACAGGAGGGAAGGCACAATCTTGAACATTAATCTGTTGTTGGTGATTATACTGCATATGAACAATAGGTTTACTATTGGTTACCTAGATTCTGCATATATAGGGTCCTACATCTCCCATATTAAAGGAAAACTATACCCTTTGTGAAGTACTATCTCCAAAGGTGCATTTAAGTGAAAACTTCCCATAACATAGGCAAAGTTGCTTTTACTTGCATAGAAAACATAAAACATACACTTAAGTATCAGTATCTGTCATAGAGCTTATTGAAATTGAAATTTACCATTTTATGAGTTTAGCCCAGCCCTCTGAATCGTACGATTCCCGTGCTCGTATCCGTTGGCAAAGAGGAGAACAGAGTATTACTTCAAGCGGGAGTTTGTGGCCACGCCCCTTTTCTCTGATTGGGTGTTACATGCTGACGTCATTTGTGCTTGCCGGTTTCTAAGCGAAGGAAAAATCACCTCACAAGAGTGATTCTGGACAACTGAGGAAGATTGCTGTGTTGCTCTTTGCATTTCTGTCTGAACTCAATATAAATTCTAGCGAGGTAACTTTTTACAGTTTATTTAATTAGCCAACTAGGATGGTGGAATGGTTATTGAGCAACCTCCTCAAAACCAAGTGAAATTACTCACACCCTGACAATAAAGGATTCCGTTTTTGTCCTCCGCATAAAAGCACAATTTGAATCAGTCTGTCAACCATCCCCTGTTCACCAGATCTCGCTGTGAGAGCGATCAGGATGGTCTGACTAGGACAGCTAGGACTGCCTTGGTGTCGCAGTGACTACTGCCAGAGCCTGCATATGCATTTTTCTTGGGGAACAACATTGCTGTTTAAATATCCTCAAGGGTAATTATACCCGGCATGTATTGTGATCGCGCCCGCGCGCACTCGCGATCGCGCGCACTCGCGATCGCGCGATCGCGCGCACTCGCGATCGCGCGCACTCGCGATCGCGCGCCCGCGCGCACTCGCGATCGCGCGCCCGCGCACCTGCGTGCCCGCGCGACCACGCAAGCATGCTCTTGTCCGTGTATTTTTCCTCTGACTAAGGCATTCCTCTCCACTTTACCCACAGATTTCTTATGATTTTTTGGCTCAGTTTGCCTTTTAACAACTATCCAGACCCAGTTACCTAAGCCCAGCAGTTGCCACTTGTTCTCACACCCACAATAAATATCAGCCCAAACCACTCAATCTTCTTTTATGCACTGTACACTAACTTCACCACCAAAGTTATGTCTTTTGATTTGGTCAGTCATGCTCTGACAGGGCCAGGATAAGAAGTTCTAAATATCAATTTTGGAAAGGGGACAAATAGAATGTCAGAAAATATTTACTGCAGCTTGTCAATGCATTTGCTAAAAGAAACAGTTAATTGTCTCCCATATTCCTGCTTCAGTAACCTGCTCTTTTGTTTCATTATTTCATTGAGAAAATTGTGGTGTCAGAACTGTTGGGGTGAAGAATGTCACCCTTGCTTTATTCTGCAATGCTCCCACAAACACATCTCCATATTCCCAATGTGTGTTAAATGCCCCGTAGACTTACTGTGACCTGAAGCCTCTAAACACCCTGACAGAAATAACAAACCATTGGGGTAATCACACACAAGTGGTTTTGAGAATCCCTGCAGGTAAATCTAGAGCAACTACTAACCACAGAAGCTTCTTCAGTACAACTGACTGGTGTAGTAAGTACTTGGCCTTGGCAAACTCTTCCACTAATCCAATGACAATGGTGCAATGTAACTATCAAATCAAAATCAAAGAAACATGTGTTATTTGTGTGAGTTCCATTAACAGAGGAGAGGGCTTTCAATGCCACCTGTCTGATACATACAATGATGTTCTAACTTTGGTAATTTGGTAATTACAAAATATCAACACCTCTGTGTGTTTCAGTTGTCACCTCTCTGAAGAGTTACAATGTACAATTGTCATTGAATTAGGGAAAGAGTTTATATGCCGTGAACTTCCCACTCGAGTCAGTTGTACTGAAGAAGCTGCTCAGATGAGTAGTGAAACAGCTTTAATGATTACTCAGCAAGTTCAGTTTCTCTAGATTAACTTGGTTCTACAGGTTACCCCATAACCTGTATGAATGTAAACATTCACACAGCAAGTTTTACCTGCAGCAATATTTTATAACCACAATGGCAAGAAACTTTTCTGAATCCTTGAAGCTGTGACAAAACAAGGGTGACAAAATCCAATGCCCTTATAAAAGCTATTCAGCTAATACAGATGCAATGGCCATAATCAGGCTTTTTGTCCTCTTCTGATTACAGCTGACTGAGAACTGCCGACAAGAAGTCTATGCTACTAGTCTTATGAAAACTTGGTAAAAATCATTACAAAGGATTGACAGACAGCCTCTGTAGCAACTACAGAGTTAATAATATAATGTTTTACCTGGTTTTTGTTTTTTATATTTTTATAGGTTTCCAATCCTTTCTCACACACTCTTGGTTGCTTCAGACATTTCAGTAAGCCAAGTTGCATGTTTTAGATAAATTAAAATTTATTTGTTACTATTATTGATACATATTAGCAGTAGCATTTGAGAACTTTGATCTAAAATGGGAACAGTTGTTCTGCTGTAGTTTTTTTCAGGAAATGCTCCATGAGAATGTTTAAGATTTTAACATTGTTACAATTTGACATTCTGGGTTAATGACCAATATTGTCTAAGGCAAGCATCAACAAGTAATAAATGTGCAAATTCATGAAGAATCAATCAGTATTCTCAGTGGAAGAAACTTGACAACCTGTGCTCAGTAAAGTGCCTTATTTTTATTTCTAGGCATCTTTAGTTTAACCCTTTAAAGGGGTGGTTCACCTTCAAAACAACGTCAGAAAGATCACCAGAAATAAAGAAATTTTTCAAATAACTTTCTATTTTCTATGTGTGACCGTTTTTCTAATATTGAAGTGTAAAGTGTCATTCTTCACCTTCTGAAGCAGCCCTGGGAGGGGGGATTGCCAACTCTGTAAACTGTTCTAAATGGATACATTTAGTTGATACATTTCTTATCTTTCTCCCTGCTGAGCAGAATCCCTGAGTTTCATTACAGACAGCTGTTAGAATTGATACAATAGTTGCTAATACTCCTGAGATGCTGCTGAGAAATGTATCAACTAAATGTAGCAACTAAATGTATCAACTAAATGTTGCAAAATTGTAAGAGTTCAGAATCTGCACCTGAATTACTGAGCTACCAGAGTCAAACACCAGAGACACAAACATTCAACTTTACACTTTGATTCTGGAAAAACAGTAAATAAGAAATAATGGAAAGTAATTGAAAAAAGTATTTATTTCTGGGATCTAAAAACAACTGAATTGGAAAAAGTGTTTGGAAGGTGAACAACCCCTTTAAGTGCCGGCAGAATTTCACATTTTGGTTACGCGAAAAAATTTAAACTTTTTCAGCCTATTTCCCTTAAAAAAGGAAAAGACACCAGCGTTTTTTGTGACTTGTAATAAATTTCAACTTTTTTTGAAGCAAGCCCTATCTACTCAGATGCAGTTCGCTTGGTCTGAGGTGGCAAAGGCAAGTCTGGCGCAAGAGGTAACGTTCATTAAATTGTGCAACTTAGTGAATTAGCGTAGTTACGTTTCTTTGCCATAGCGCAACTTCGCTTGGCATAAGGGTGAGAAGTAGTGCTAGAGTAGGTCCACTTGGCTAGCAAATTTACGCCAGTGCCCGTTAGTAAATTGACGAAGTAACAAAATGACGTTACGCTGGTGAATTTGCACTAGCATTCGCGGTATCTTGTTTTAGTGAATTTGTCCCCTAGAAGGATCTTGAAACAATAGCCTGTTTTCTTAAATGTAAGAAATACAATTATGGACTTTTAATTTTTTTCAAAAATCCTGGTATGCACCTTTGTTTTGAATTCTTAAAAATACAGCAAGTAAGGTAGTATCTGGGTCTATTTTTCAGTGAACAGTGTGCATTAGTATTAAGGATTTAAAATATCTCTCTCTCTCTCGCTATATATATATATATATATATATATATTTATTTTTCAACCGATTTTAAAAATAATTTCATTTAATTTTATAGGCTATGACACGCTGCATTGTAAAGAGCTGTAGCAGTACAAGCAAAAAAAATAGTGGAGTGACGCTTTATGGATTTCCAAATTCTATTGAAAAAATTAAAACATGGTTGGAGATTATTGGATTTCCCGCAGGAGACCTTATTTCAATGACCCAAAAAATTTTTGAAACCAGGAAAAAATGGGTATATCGAATTTGTTCAGAACATTTCTCAAAAGATTCTTTCATTTGGAATGGAAAAAAAATAATTCTTAGGCCAGATGCTATGCCATCTATCATACATTCAAATGAATCAGAAACTACAGAAATAGTTGGTGCAGGAAAGTGCAGGATATGTAAATGTAATATGCAGCACCCACTCAAAAAGAAACAAACTAGAGATGCTTCAACAATGACATCTGTAGAAATGGTAGATTCTAACACTACAATGGATGATTGCTTAATGCAGAGTAAAGGAATACAGTGGCCTGAATATGAATTCAACGTGGAAGCAGAACAATGGAAAATTAACCATGATTTTAATTATTTTAAAAAAAAGGAAAAGGAAAAAAAAAAAACAGCAGCACCAGCCCCAGATTTAAGAGAAGAAATTAGCCCCAATAACTCCTTCTCCAGTTGTACAGAAGGTGACACATTAGATTCAGATTACACTCCATCATCCTCAGCCACCTCTGATTATTCAGTTGAAAAAGAGCTGACAGAAGAACAAATCGTACAGGACCGAAAGTTTATTGTTTATGAAACATGTCTGGAGAAATTATTCTACAAATCTAAATGTTCTGCACATGCAGATTGTCAGTCACTAGTAATAGAACTAAAAAAACAGGTTATTGGGAGTTTCTTGAAAGTGAAAGGGGTATGCCATGATGGTCACCTGTTTGATATATGGGAAAGTCAGCCTTTAGTCGGCAATGTACCTGCAGGAAATTTAGCAGTAGCAGCTGCAGTATTATTCAGTGGTTCTAGTTATAACAAATTCACAGATTTCTGTCATATGTTGTCTTTACAAAGCATAAGTTCTGCATTATTTTATAAGATTCAAAAAAATAACCTGTTCAAAGTTATAGATTTTTACTGGCAAAAGGAAAAACGTTTGTTTCAGAACATTTTTAACAATGTGCACCTTACATTATCGGGTGATGGTCAATGCGACAGCCCTGGATTTAGTGCAAAATACTGTACCTATTCTTTTATGGAAGTAGATAGTAAAAGAATTTTGGATTTTCAGATTGAGCAAGTCTCAACATCATCAGTTGCAATGGAAAAGAAAGCCTTTACCATCTGTCTAGACAGGCTCTTAGATGAAGGTTTTAACATTAAACGAATAGCTACAGACAGACATCCAGGTATTAAATTGCAAATGAAGGCCTATTCAAAAAAAAAAAAAATACAGCATGAATACGATGTGTGGCATTATGCCAAGGGACTGAAAAAAAAACTTTTCAAAGCTAGTTCGAAAAAGGTTTGCCGCAGTCTATTGGAATGGATTCCTGCCATCACAAACCATTTATGGTGGTCATCTAGTACAAGTGTTGGCAATGTACAAATGCTTAAAGAAAAATGGCATTCATTAATGTTTCATGTCATAGATCAACACAGTTGGGCCGTAGGTCAAGAGTATAGAGAGTGTTCTCATGAACCTATTTGTGATGAGGACAGGAAGAACAGGCCATGGTTACAAAAAGGCACCCCTTCTTTTTATGCTTTAAAAGAAATAGTATTTGATGAAAAAATGGATGCTGATCTGGACCATCTGTCAAATTTTTGCCACACAGGAGACATAGAGGTGTTTAACAGCTACCTTCTTAAATTCCGTCCTAAGCGTATCCATTTTACAATGGATGGAATGGAAGCAAGAACGAAATTAGCTGTTTTGTCCCACAATGCTAATGTGGGACGGAAACAAGCCAGAGTTCGTGTGTCTGGCAGAGGAAGAGCTCCTTTAGGGGAACTGAGACATAAACTGGTCTTTCCAAAGTCCAGAAAGAAATGGGTGGTTAAACCTATTTATGAACCAGTTTCAAATAACCATGTTATTCCAATGTTAGCTTCAGTTTTTAAAATGGCTTCTGGAAATTTTGACCACAATTGGCAGTCGAGATCATCCCTTCTTCCTCCCAATATTGCACTAGAGCCTAGGCCTGAAAAAGCACATGCAGTCAAAATTCATTTATCTCGTTTTACATGAAATGGCAGAAAGTGAATGAGTTTTATTGTGTTGAATTAAAAATTCACACTATGTACAAAATGTACCCCAACATTGTAGATTAGAACTGAATTGTACACTGTAAGATTTAGATCTTTTCTCTTTAAACAGGAGTTTAAGTCTATATCTGGAAAAAAAACAACCATGTATAAATACATCCTGTACCAACTTAAAGGAGGGGTTCACCTTCAAATAACTAGTTGTTTTCAGATAGATAACCAGAAATAAAGACTTTTTCCAATGACTTACCATTTTCTATATGTGACTGTTTTTCGATTATTGGAGTGTCAAGTGTCTTTTTTCACCTTCTGAAGCAGCCCTGGGGAGGGGGGTCGCCGACCCCCTAAACTGTTCTAAATGGATACATTTAGTTGAAACATTTGTCCCTGCTGAGC
This sequence comes from Xenopus laevis, assembly GCF_017654675.1. Classification (NCBI taxonomy): domain Eukaryota; kingdom Metazoa; phylum Chordata; class Amphibia; order Anura; family Pipidae; genus Xenopus; species Xenopus laevis. The sequence continues at coordinate 75,276,747 of NC_054373.1, read as the reverse complement.
AGAATCTCTGGGTTTCATTACAGGCAGCTGTTAGAACTGATACAAAAGTTGCTAATACTCCAGAGATGCTACTGAGAAATGTATCAACTAATTGTATCAACCAAATGTTCGAATTTTGTGGTGTTTTTTGGGCTCCTCGACATCGAATGAAAAAACGCTGTGACTATTCGACAAATCAAATGGTCAAATGAAAAAACGCTGCAACTATTCGCCCATTCAATAATCGAATGTTACATTTTTAAAAATCATTCAACTGCCTACTTTGCCAAATAAAACCTACGGAGTTATTGGTAGAATGATGAAGCATTTGATCGAATGAAAATCCTTCGATCGAATATTCGATCACTCGACTATTCGCCTGGCAAATTTACGCCTATTCGACCATTCGCAAGGCAAAAATTCACCCGAATTCCCTATTCGAATCTATTCCCTGGTCGAATTTCAAGGGATTTTTCCCCTCGAAATTCGACCCTTGATAAATCTGCCCCCTAAATTTTGGAAAAACAGTAAAAAATAAATAATGGAAAGTAATTTAAACAAGTCTTTATTTCTGGAGGAAAATAAAAACAACTGAATTGAAAAAAGTGTTTAGAAGGTGAACCACCCCTTTAAAGGATATTGGCAAGAGATGGCCGATTGTCATAGTAATGGACAATATGAATCCTTACTTAAAGAACTGTATATCTGTACTCATGATGACCTCCCTGTCTCCCTGACCTCCCTGCCGTCAGCACTACCCCATAGGAAACCATTAGTAGTTTTACTGGGTTCAAATGGCAGTTATACAGCATGTTGAAAAAGAGTTATTCAACAGATGTTTGCTCATTTATATTTTGCAAACAGTGTGAGTGAATCCGAAGGATTTGCATCATTTCCGCTCATTTACCTACTCCATTAGCAAAGTTTTGTGAACAGGGTGTGATCAAGGGACTAACTTAAGATGCTCAAGGCTTTGGGTTCTAAACCCATGCAAGAGTTCCTTTACACTTGCATGGTTTCTTGATTCAAATACCACAGCTTCCTGTTTAGTGTTTTTTCCCCACAAGCGGGTTTTCCAAAAAGGTTTATAAAAAAATCCACTCAGTGAGAAGCAGAAGTGTTCAAAAGAAGAAACCCTGTAATAGTTTAGGGACTCAGGTGGTTTTGGTACCCAAAGTTTCAAACATTCTTAAATCTCGCTCCAAGTCTGCACCTGATAAAAATGCTAATACAATCCAAAAATGACTCTTGAACTATTTATATTTACATACTCATATTTTTAAAAATCTGCCCCTAGGTAAGACTGGATTTTCTAACAAGAGCCCTATTTCCCCACTACCAAATTGCACCACATATGACACACTAAACCCAATCTCAAGTCCTCTTTCTCCCAATCACTGACATGTAGCATGCTCAGTTAAAGCCAGGTCCACCTCAGTTTCAACTGCTAATGCTCCTGTGAAGTGAATGCAGAGAATGGGACATGAAGCAGACCAAGATGGAAAATTCAACATCACTGGGCTGCTTTGCTTTACAAAAAAAATAAACAGCCAAGTTTATTGATACATACTTACTTATACAGGTGCCTTCATTATTACAAGATGACCAGAATGGATGTTCTATTAACTTGATTTTTTAACAAAACTCAGAACTACAGATACAGTAATCATCCCTCTTTACTCTTCCCTTTGTTGTATGACAACAGAGAACATACATACCCGCGTACTAGCTTCTGCCCTAAACCAGAAGTCAGACCTTTTGGTATTATCTGCAGTTAAAATGTGTATCTCTGTTTCTCTGTCCAGCTTTGGTAGATGGCAGATTGCAAACACAAGGCTATAGACACACAGGGTGAAGTCTCTGGCTGTTAGCAGCCTTTGTAATTTTGCAAGCTGAGAGAAGCTGATTTGCCTAGTACCCCAGCTCTTTTGACCTAAATTCGATCAGCCTGTGTGCACTCACACACAGCAGGATGAAGCTAAAGGCAGCCGAAATACGCAAAATGACGCATCTCTGGCCTGACTTCAGCACTGCTGCTGTGTGACCACATATACATATATGTTTGATGCTTCCTGTTTTAAAACTGCAGCATAGCTCTAAAATACATTTGGTAAGTGTGCTTCAGGATGAAGCAGTTAAAAAAATGTAAGTTGAAGTAAGCTTATTACCTTGGGTAACAATAGTTAAGATTTTGTACTTTAAACTGTATTGTGTTACTGAGCTTTTAAACCATGGTCACAAACAAGCAGTGTTGGACTGGGATGAAAAGAGCCCACCAGAAAACATTAGAACACAGGCCTACTTTCCAAACTATTTTCCTCCTCTCTTCACTCAACCTCTTTATTCTCCTAGTCCGATGCCCATGGAATGACCATGAAATTGTCTAAATGGTTAGAAGCAAAAGGGCCCACCGGAAGTTTTCCTGATATCCCAGTGGGCCAGTCTGCAAATAAGCATGTAGAGATGTAAGCACATGAGACAGTAATTACACATCTAATATTACATTTCAGTTGCATAAAAACTGAGAGCATTAAAGAGCCACACAATGCATGGCCAGCTGTCAATTAAACTTTCCAATGTAGAGAGTCATCTCAGTGGAAGCTGTTATGCCTGGCAATCTGAATTGGTGGAAGGCAGAAATATGCATAGATGCTTTTTGAACAGTTTCAGACATTTTTCTATTCATGTACTGTGGCTTGACAATCCTAACCAATATTATAGCACTATGGATATCAGTAAATTTCTGCATATGTTAGGTTAAACAATTTCATATGGTATTGTACCATATTCCCCTAGCGTATGGTGCAATGATAGCTGAAGAATAAAAAAGGAGACACAGCTTATTTTCACTACCTGTTTCAGTCTTTCCAGCTGCATGTGACAATAATCAGAACAAAATAAATTCTGCCATACAGTGTATGACCCATTGTATGGTATTTATCTAATATGATTTTGGCTTCTTGTCTCATATAATGCCCTGTGCATATTTGTAACATACTTTATTGTATCGGTCAAAAAATACATAGGGGCAAATGTGAAAATGATCTTTATCTTGCTTGAATATTCATTAATAAACTGCTTTCATTTAAATTTTTTTTATTCAGCAATGTTGTTTAAAACAAAGAAAACATTTTGTATGGTCATTTATACATTGAAAAAAAGTGTGATTAAAAAAAAAAAACACACTCATAGACACTTGGATTGGACTATTGTCAGCAGGAAGTGTATGTCTAGCAGAGTGAACTAATGACGTCTCAAACAGCAGGTGTGTGGTTGTCATGTGTCTGCTGTTATTGCATTCTTGTGAAGAATCCAAAAGTTGTACTAAGAATATTATGACCCTCCAGGGAACATAATATCCAGGGCCTATTCTTACAACTGTTAGGTGTACATGGTAGTCATTTTTATACATGTTATATGGTGCTATGGGGAAAATTAAAAAGCATCTCTTGGGAGTTGAACCCACAAGTTTTTGGTCTCCCCAGCTTATCCTCTGTCATGCCAGCCTGTACATTAATCAATCCTAGAACAGTCGGAGCCCAGAATCAATAGCAATATGCAGTTTACACATTCCATTAATAGCCAGGCAAAATAACTTTTCTGGCAGATTGTGTCACAGTCTGCCAGCAAATAAAATGTATGTATTTGGCCGAAGAAGAAAAGTCTGTTTGCACTTGGGGGTGCCAAATGTTAGGCACCCTCAAGTGATATATTGACTTACCTGAAACCCTGGGCCAGTGCTTCTATCAGCAGAAAACTGCACCGGCCCGGGGTTATACCAGGGAGCACAACAGAGAGATCTTCTGGCTTCTTCTTTCTTTAAATTTCCGGAAAAACATATGTGCAGTAGAACAAAATAGGCAACTTTTTAGTTAAAGTTCGGCTTTACGATCTAATGCACATGCGCAACCACACAAAGAAAGAGGAAGACAGAAGAGGATTGCTCCGTGATGCTCACTGGTATAACCCTGGGCCACTGCAGATTTCTGCTGATAGGAGCACTGGCCCAGGTTTCAGGTAAGTAAATACAATCACTTGGGGGTGCCTAACATTTGCAGACTTTTCTTCTGATTTTATTTTTATCATTATAGAATATAACTCAGATATTCATAATAAAATGAAAGGCAAATTCTATCATTTAAGTGTCTGAAACTTCAAATAAATACTTAGTTTGTTGCACTTTAAAACTCCATAGACATTTCAGAAGCATTATAATCTAATGCCATGTAACCTAAATATAATCCATCAGGATCTGGAAACTGAGCCCTAATAGCATTAACCATACAGGATGGTAAAGGCCTTCGATTCTTCTTTCCAAGATATCCATAAACAGCAGTAATAAAGGAACGATAAGCTACTTTTCTTAAATCCCTGTAAAATAAATACATATTCTGTATAAATACATCTAACAGTTCAAGGAAATTAAGTATCATCATATGTATTGTCATATGTATCATCATATGTGTTATCACATATCATCAAAGCATACTACACAGCATAGGTACAAAAAGTAGTGACATGTGTAGCGCAAAACATTTTTTATTGCCATACCCCCTAATTACCATTTTCATCTTAGAAATTTGCCAGGTTAAGAAAGTTTGAATAAATTTCTGGAAATTTTATCTTTTTGCTAATGAAGATAAAATTGGCCTTTATACTGTGAGTCCGTTTCCCCAAGAGGCCTGCTTATCTTATTAGTTACAATGGTATCATTGCTTATCTTAAATAGTTGCAAATGTATCTAAGAGCAGGTGTTTAGGACTCTCTGCCAAAAAGCCTCAATTAAATACCTTTCAGAAACTTTGTAGCTTTTCTAGTGTCAGTGCTGTAGTTCAAATCAAAACTAGGGACACTGGAGTGAAAAACCATGATCTGCCAAAATCAGGACTGTACCACAGAAAACATAACAGTTGAGAGGTATGATACTAATGACAGTATTAGTGTAGCATGAACAAGGCAAGGCATATAGGATCCTATGAAATTATATTATTAGTAGAATAGCCAGTCCAACAAAATGGAAGTAGTTGTACAATGTCCTGGTAAGATGGTTTTATACTTTGAATCTGTGTACAAGACCAAACTGATGTGCTTCCTAAGTAATATATGGATGTAGATTGAAAATTTAACTAATGCACTGATTTAAAGGACAAGGAAAGGCAAAAAAGTAAAATCCAATTTTTACTTTCTTTAATGAAAAAGAAACCTATCTCCCAATATACTTTAAATTAAAAATGTGTATCGTTTTTTAAAAAAACCTGACTGTATGCAGTGACATTCTCCCTTCATTTACTGCTGCAGGGAAACAATCAAACTTATGAACAGCAGGAGGAGCCCCCGCCTTACTTTCCAGCCATGCAGAACACAAGCAGCTTTGTTTATGACGATCCCTAAGCAGCCCAGACCACACTGAGCATGTGCATTGCCTTTGTCAGACAAAGATGTATAACAAAGTTACAAGATGGTGACCCCCTGTGGCCAACTTTGAAAGCATAAATCATTTGTTTGATTAGGCTTGTGGTGCTGTAAGTTCATGTTTATGTTTAGTATACAAAATACAGCATTTCTAGCCTTATTCTATTTTACACTTTCCTTCTCCTTTAAACAAGGAATTGGTTTTGGTAAAAACAAAACTGGGCTTGACCCCTCCTTGTCAGCCCAACCTCTATGCCTAACCTCTTACATTCATAAATATGAATAATTTTATTTTGGACACTTTATAATTATTCTAATGGGAAAAAATTATTTTCTTTGCATGTAGATTTTCCCATGGTCCCTGGGCAGTGCAATTAGTAATGCTACCCTCTAGTCAGGGGCGCTCCACCAATGAGGCGAGTTGAGACACTCGCCTCAGGCGGCAGCGCCCCCCTGGTTACCAGGGGCGGCAAAAATGCCGCTCCTGGTAACTAAGAGCCGAATTTCCGGTTTTTAACCCGGAAATTCGGCTCTTCTAGTGCAGAGAGCGCAATTGCGCTCTCTGCACTAGCGTCGTGCAGCGCCCCGACCCCCTCCTGCGCAGAAAATGTGAGCGCCGTGAGGAGGGGTCGGGGCGGCAACGGAAGGCCGCCTCAGGCGGCATAAAGGCGCGGATCGGCGCTGCCTCTAGTAGTTATGCCAATGCTCTTGGGAACAGTCATCATATAGAAGAAAACACTCAATGCACACCTGATCCATTATTATATATAAATATTCCATGATTGCTTTTGACATTCAACTATTCTACAGGGATTATATTTCAGGAACCCCCCACCTTTCCATTAAATTATTAATAACTCCATTTCCTAATGATTTGCAATCCATTAGAGTCAGGGCTGCTTTAAGGTGATGGTGGGCTCAGACGGCTACTAGAGGCTTAGAGCGACCTACCTTTAACATACTTTTTGTAATTCAAGTCTACTTCAGCTCAATACACAAACTCAATAAACAAACATTCACATAAAGCAATTTAAAAATAATTATTCAGCAGAGTGCTTAAAAAAAGAGGAACAAAAAATTATTGTAGATTTATGGTTTATGGTGGGCCCCTAGTGCTTTAGGCCCTAAATACAGCATGATCACTTAGATTTGGGCTTAATTTATATGACAAGCAGATCACAGACTGGTTTTTAATACAGTTTGTTGCAGTTTTTTGTTTTAAAAAATAAGAATTATGAATCTCTGCAGTGACTATTATGTTATGTTCTCTTTAGTATTAAAGGCCAATATTGGAAAATATCTGAATCTCTATCATGTTCACAAATTCTGAAACAGTACATTAATTCGCAGAGTATTACAAACATGCCAAGTGATTTGTTGATTTATTCAGAGATTAAGGTTGCTATCTGACTGGCATGTTACCGGCCTGGCTGGTAAAAATGATGCTTGATGCCAATGTTATTAATAGGAAAAAACAGCAAGAATATAGGAAGGCCAGTATTTTTTTCCAGAAAAGGTGGCAACCCTAGTTGCCACCTTTGTACGGCTCACGATACAGGCAGGGGGGCGGGATCATGATGTCACCAGGGCGGGTCAGTGATGTTGCAGTCGGGGCGTGCTATGTCACATGGGCGTGGCTATAACATAGCGATCAGCAATTGGCAGAGCACCATATTAATCATGGGAGATTTCCTTTTTTGGAAAACTGGGCAGATTATCTTGACTGTCCAGGTAAAATCCAGACAGGTGGCAACCCTATCTCAGAAAGACTCGTTTGCCATAGCAGCTCTACAGTATTAGCCGAGCAATGTTTTTAAGCTGTGCGTTATACGGAAAGCACTGTTGATGACTGTGACATTGATATATGACCCACAGCTTTGCTCTGTCTTTTTTTTTAAAATCCTATTGATGAGACACAAGCAATTCTGTAACTTTAACAGAGGGAATGCTGATGTCAGATTAATGCAGTGAATAACTAAGCAGATAGAAGTCAGAGCATTTAGCATTCACTTTACAAGAGGAATATCTCTGAATACTGCTTTAAGACTCATTCTGTACTCAGATTGGAAATGTAAATGCATGCCCCAATTTCCAGATAGTTTATGAATAATATATTAGTCAGTACATTTTCCCAGTGTAATCTGTGTAACCTATATAGAGAGAGGGGGGGTGTGTAATGCACTAATGCCAGGATGAGCATTGTAAAAATAACAAATATATATATATATATATATATATATATATATATATATATATATATATATATATATATATATATATATATATATATATATATATATATATATATATATATTTAAACACACGCACACAAGGGATGCAAAATCAGATTGATGCTAGCTTCATCCAAGCTATGAATTCTATATGCTTTGGTTCTGCTATCTCAGTCTCTCTGCCTTTGTGTTGCATTTTCACTGAATTGTTTCCCTTTTCTGTTTTAAGTCCTCTCACACTGTCGTTATTTTATTATGAAGACTCGCAAATTCTTTAACTAGCAACCAACCTACTACAGACAACCGAAATTCAGCATTTAATTCATGTTTTTCAAGAGCAAAGAAGGCTATAAATTATTATAGAAGCATTTTAAAAATATTTTAGAACATGTTTTTAATCTTGGGAACCCCACCTTTATTTTTTGAATTCTGGAAGTTGTAGTCCAACAACATCTGGGACCAATGATTAAAAACAGAGTTCTGGATGATCCAGAGACACTCCAAAAGATGGAGGAATTATTGCAGGAATATTTTCGCCTTAATGTGGGGTCAGTTAATTCTTTATCTGCGTTGTGGGAGGCCCATAAGGCCACCATGAGAGGGCACATTATAGCTCTTACGACTCAGAGGAAAAAGTGATCCTTGCTTAAATATACCGCTCTCACAGTACAACTTTATGAGAAAGGGGACAAACAACACACGTTACTAGCAAGAAAATTAAAGGACCAACAAACACAGTCCCGAATTTCCTCCATACAAACCCCTACAGGCCAACTCACATATGACCAAACACAGATAGGGAAAATATTCCATGATTTCTACCACCATCTATACAACATACCTTCAGCCCAACAAGTAGACCCAGATTTACTATCTGACTTTCTCACAGAGGCAGGACTCCCTAAGCTAACAGATGACGAGATCCAACTGTTAAATGAGGAAATCACACTCGAGGAATTGACTAATACTCTAAAGAATCTACCTACAGGAAAAACCCCGGGCCCGGATGGCCTGCCCTACAAATATTATAAAACGTTTGCACATATTTTAAGCCCCTACATGGTGAAGTTATTCAATGACTTTTTAAAAGGTAGCCCAATCCCAAATTCGAATTTAAAATCTTATCTATCCCTAATCCCTAAAGAAAATAAAGACCATACCAATTGCACCAATTATAGACTGATAGCGTTATTAAATTCAGACCTAAAGCTTTTTTCTAAAATACTAGCCAATAGATTAGCCCCCATATTTCCTAGGTTAATCAACGACGACCAGGTCGGCTTTATTCAGGGTCGCCAAGCAGGCGACAACACGAGACGGACTATTAACCTAATAGAAGTGTTAAATAGGAAGCGCACACCAGCTCTACTCTTGAGCCTTGACGCTGAAAAGGCGTTTGATCGCTTAAGCTGGCCCTACTTATTTGCCCTTCTCGAACACCTAAATTTCTGGGGTCCCTTTTTGTTGGCTCTTCAAGGTTTGTATAGCCACCCGACTACACAGCTGAAACTACCGGGTCAAGCAGCATCAGTCATAAACATCAGGAACGGCACACGGCAGGGGTGCCCTTTATCCCCACTTCTATATGCACTAAGTATAGAGCCCCTAGTTGCCACTATTAGGAACTCGGCCGACATAACGGGAGTGAATGTCAACGGGACACAGTTCAAAATAGCATTGTTCGCAGACGATGTGCTGCTCACGTTGACAAACCTACAAGTTTCCCTACCTAATCTGCATAGGATTCTAGACATCTATAGCAAACTTTCTAATTATAAAGCTAATGTAAGTAAAACGGAAGCACTTCCACTTAACATTCCTCGGAATAGTCTGTTGGCTTTACAATCAGCTTTCCAGTATAAATGGAAGACAGCCTCAATATCCTATTTGGGGACCCAAATTATGCCACATTACTCCGATCTTTTTAAGCAAAACTTTATCCCTTTAATCCAACACATGAAACTATTATTAGGAAAATGGGCTACATATCCAATCTCATGGTTTGGCAAAATATCAGCAGTAAAAATGAGTATTTTACCTAAGTTTTTATATTTATTTCAAACATTGCCTATTACTGTTCCTTTGTATGTGCTGAGAGATATCCAATCATGCTGCCATAAATTCATTTGGAGCAACAGTAGACACAGAATAGCAGGGAAAATATTAACAACCTCGACTGAGTTTGGGGGTCTCGGAGTTGCAGCCTTTCAGAAATACTATGAGGCCGCTCAACTCAAACAAATTTTGGCATGGTCCAGATGGACCTCATGCAACAATTGGAGTTCTATAGAAAATGCTTTCTCACCAGGGGGCCATGTAAACCATCTTATATGGTCTCGACCTACATGCACAGCAGACCTCTCTATGCTGTTGTCTTCTACGCGGAGCATGTTATCTCTCTGGAAAAGGCATAGGGACAGACTATCCTCCATGAAGTCTGTAAACTTGACGTTCCTGAATAACCCCAACTTTTCACCTGGAACCTGTCGACATTTTACCAACAGATGGGGCTGCACTCAGTACCAGACGATATATATGATCTGATCGACCCACTCACTAAAGATATGATGTCTTTCAATGACCTCTCAGCGAAGGTACCACAAGGGACATGCCGATTCTTTGAATACTTGCAACTTAGGCATTTCCTTACACCATACTGTTCTGACCTCAAGAATGTGCCACCTACCTCTTTTGAACGCCTAGCTCGATCAGGGCTCCCACAAAAGGGTCTTGTCTCAAAGATTTATAAAATACTCAATGACCCTCATTCGGACACTCTCCCAAGACACTCATATATGGAGAGATGGGACGCTATTTTACCTCAACCAATTTCGGATGAGGACTGGTTGGGTATTTGGTCCAACGCAAAGAAAATGGTGCTTTGCTCTAGACAAAGAGAACACATTTACAAAATCCTCCTACATTGGTACCATACACCAGCCAAGTTGCATTCTTTCTTTCCAGATCATTCGCCACTTTGTTGGAGAGGTTGTGGGGAAATCGGCGATGTGCCTCCCATTTTTTGGACTTGCCCTATGATCCAACCACTATGGACTGAGATAGCAGTACTCATAAGTAGGCTACTTCGCAAACCAGTAACAGCGGATATTCAAATCTTCCTGATGGGCAAGCCTCTCTCAGATGCTCATAAACAGACTCAGTCTCTTCTCAACCAAATTTTTACGGCTACCCGCATGAGCATAGCTGCTAAATGGAAGACACAGAATATACCTTCACTGGAGGAAATAAAAAATAGAGTAAATAGCAATAAAGCTTTTGAGGCGGGCATAGCGACATTAAATAACCAAATGACTCAATTTACGGAAACTTGGGCGGCTTGGGAACTGCTATAATAGGCTTAGATAGTCAACTGGCTCCTATACTTGTTTTTTTTTTTTGGCGGTATGGTTGGATCTCTCTCTCTTATCACATATAACAGGCTTTTACTTTTCTACAAACCTCATGACTTTGCGGTCCTGAGATGATAATTACATCAATGTCACAGTCTTCTCTTATTTTATTTTATTTTATCTTATTTTGATTTTACTGCATGATTCATTTGATATGCTTCTTCATTTCTGTATCTGGATACTGCATAGAGCAATGTTAAGATTGATGTAAATGAACAATTCTTGAATACGTCATGCTTTGTTCTTTGTGTGAAAAATAATAAAAAATTTAAGTAACAAAAAAAAAAACAGAGTTCTGGAAGATAAAGGAGCACAAAATGTAGAACCACATAAGCATCCTTCATTGACCTGAGAATCTTGTGGTAATGTAATAACATTTAAAAAGTTTGCCTTAGTGCTAGCAATACATCAGACACAAGTAATATAGTCGGTGCTACTTTTTTGTTGATTATGGTTTTTTTTATTTAAAATGTTATTACATTATACCTTTATCATTGAAAAATGTAGTACCTAAGTGGCATGTAGAGGCCCCAACATTAAAATACTTTATATGATATCATTTCTGTCATTTCAGTCACTGCAAAATAAAGAAAAGTAGTGCATTTTATGTTGGATAATGCTACAAAAAAGTTCACCCGAGAAATCAATTTATTTTTCTAAATTGAACATTCACCTGAATCCAAAATGTATAAATATGTTTTTCTACTCGAAACTACCAAACCACAAAGCAATGCTAAATTCTGTGCTTTTGATCTCCCACATATCATTAGGTACCAAGATAAAACATGAATAAATATGAATGCAATGGGTCCACTTAACAGTTTGATGTGCATCGGTTTATCAAAGCACAGCATGTAGAGTCCCTAAAATATACTTAGTGCTTCCAGATTTATGCTGGAAAAAAGTAGAATGACCTTGAATACCATAGATTTTTTTGAGTGGAGATTTAAAAATAAATCCCCTAAAAAGTAATGCGTTTTGCCACATTTATCTCAAGCAATTTCTAATATATCAAGATAGAGCATGCTCAGCATGAACCACATAGATCTACTGAACAGATTGATGATCAATATGAAGCACTGAAGGGAGGGATCAGGGACCCAGGGCCAGAACTAGGGGTAGGCAGAAGAGGCACATGTCTAGGGCTCAAAGGTAGAGGGGTGCCAGGCATGAACCTCTTCTGCTGCCTTCTTCTAGTTCAGGCCCTTATGTCCCCCCATACATTCCTGTATAATTAGCGTGTGCGCTCTTCTGCGCTTACACCTTGCACGATTGTTCGTGAAGAGGGCCGAATTGGCCCAGCTTTGCAGGGACCCACCAAGGCTGCCACTGCAGAGGGCTGTGCCCTGCCCAGACCCCCAGCCACAAACAACCTCTGCTTCTGGGCCCCCCAGCTACAACCCCCTCCACCTCTGGGCACCCTGCCAAAGCCACAGGCTCCTTCCACTTCCCCCATCCCACACATACATTATCTTTTTTTAAAATTTCTTTATTTTCGATTTTCAGGGGTACAAAAAAAAGAAAGGGGAGTTAAGGAAAAATAATAAGGGGGTGATGTGGTTATCAATTACATATATATACACTTGAACTCTATGTATTACATATTTCTGAGCCTGTATTTTATAGAATGCATAGACAATGTGCTTATAAGCAAAGTTATTAAGCAAATTATTAATAGAGGGCAGAATCAATAGTGAGAATTCAAAAGCATGTACCTATAGCTTATCAAATCTTCATTGCTTATCTACCACATAAATCCTTCAAGTATTTATGCCAGGGTGACCAGATTTCCCAGTACCTCTTACTTTTATTCTGCGAAATATGTGTTAGTTCCTCTAGTAAACTAGTTTCTCTTACAGCCCTCATCCAGTCCTCATATGACGGGGGAAGTTCAGACTTCCAATTCCTCGGGATCAATGATTTTGCCATCTGAATTAAATGGAAGGTAAGCGGGTCTTCTAACATTATTTGTTTTTCTTTGTTTATATATAACATAATCATTATACTATCTTCCCTCTGGATTTTTATACCTGTAATACTATATATACTTTCTAATATCCGTTTCCAGTAAGCGTCCAATAGAGGGCATGTAACCCAAATATGTAGGTGGTTCCCCACCAATTTTTTACACCTCCAACATAGATCCGATGATTGAGGGAACATTTTGCTAATTTTACTAGGAGTATAGTGCCACCTAGTTACCAGTTTATATACTGCTTCCTGTGTTTTTGAGACCTTCGTCATCTTATTAATATATTTGAATATTTTGTCCCAGTCTAGTTCTGTGGCTATAACTCCCAGTTCTTTCTCCCATTCTCGACCGAATACTTTAAAATTATGGTTTTCTCGAGTTATTAACAAGTTATAAATTTTTGCTAGGGGTTTCCCAGTCTCCAATTCCTTCTCCATGAGCTGCTCCCATTGGGTGAGAGGTCTATCCCAATTATGCTTCTCTAGTTTGTTAATATAATGTGCTAGTTGGTTATATCTCCACTGGTCTCCCAAATGAAAGCCCCACCGTTCTTGTATTTCAGAAAGAGATATCGCTTTTCCAGATCTAATAAATTCTCCCATTCTAGTCAAATTTGCATCTTTTTTCCCCCATCTCTCAAAGGCCCCCTTTTCCAAGCTCGGGGGAAAGTTCCGATTGCCTATTAATGGCTGAAGTATATATGGCCTCTCTGTCAGCTTCAAGCTCTGCTTATTTTTATGCCATATTTTAAGGGTCGGAGTGATTAATGAGTGCGGATCCTGTGCCAGCTTAGTCTTTCTACCACAATCTTCCCATAATGCACATTCCAATGGGGAATTTCCCCAACTTTGTTCTAATACACACCAATCCTTATTTTCCCCCCTCTTCCTTGCCCACCCTAATATCCGTACCAAATGAATAGCCACGTAATACAAATATGGGTCCTGTACTTTCAGTCCCCTTTTTTCCTTCGGGGCCGTTAATAAATCATATTTTAATCTCGGTTTCCTGCCATTCCAGATGAATCTAGAAAACATAGATTTAATTGCCAGGAAAAAGGAGTCAGGTATTTCCACCGGGAGCACCTGGAGTAGATACAATGCTTTTGGCATCAGTACCATTTTTATGGCTTGAATTCTACCTAACCAAGATATTTTAATATTTTTCCAATTATCTATTGTATGTTGCAAAGCATTTAATAAGGGTATATAGTTATCTGTATATGCTCTATCCAACTCTCCACTCAACTTCACTCCCAAATATTTTATTGAATTCTTTGCCCATTTAAATGGGAAGTTTTGTATAGTTTGTTGTACTGTTTTATCATCTAGATTAATATTTAGAATCTCTGATTTGGTATAATTTATCTTAAAGTTGGAAAACTCTCCAAAAGTTTTCAATAATTTCACTAAGTTTGGGAGGGTTATCAAAGGGTTAGTAATATACATTAACAGGTCATCCGCAAAAGCAGCATTTTTATATTCCTTTCCCTCAATGCTTATCCCACTTATATCCGGATTGTTCCTAATGTGTGCCAATAGAATTTCCATAATTAATAGGAATAAAGTTGGGGACAGTGGGCATCCTTGTCTCGTCCCATTAAATATCTGTACACTTTGCGAGAGTATGCCATTGATTTTGATTTTCGCTGATGGTTTGTCATATAGGGCCAATATCCTCTCCTTCATTTTATTTTTTATCCCAAAGGTAGTTAATGTTTTCTCTAAAAACGGCCACGAGATTCTATCAAATGCTTTCTCTGCATCCATTGTGAGCAAGCAGGAAGGGGTTTGTAATTTACGTGCATAATGGATTATCGAAATTGTTTTTGCAATATTATCTTTTGCCTCTCTTCTAGGTACAAAACATAACATACATTATCTTATCTTGTTTTGGCCACTAACAGGCTGGGGGGAGGTAGGGGTGAGGTTCCCAGAGCAGGGAGCAGGTCTGAGTATTTTCACAGTGTCCCGTTGGCCCTGTTCAACCCTGCCAAAAATCTGAGATTTACCAAAGCATATGGCATGTAGGGACCCAAAAAGAAAATAATGCATAATCATTTTCTCAGCTACAAAATCAGCTTCTGCAAACAAAGCCTCCTTCCTGCATATTATGTAACATAAGAGTACCTTACTGTACATAGACCCTAGAAAACTATATATTTTTTTTAGAAATTACACATTCTGACAAACCTAAAATGGGTATTTTATTTATTTTATAACATTTCTGAAAATTGCCCAAAATTATTGCAACTTGTCACATTTATCTGACACAACTTCTTACATACAAAAGTAAAACACTCTAAATATGAATGTCAGGAGTCTGTTTTAAATTGTTTTAGAGTATTTGTCAATTTATTTGCTATTAAAAGCATTCATTATCTGGATATTTACATTTTCTCTTAGCTCTGACTCCAGAAATAATGTTGCAAGCTTGCTGATAAACACCGATTATAAGAACTGGATGAGACCTTGTCACAATCATACACTCGTCTTCTTATACGATTCTCCTCTAGGGATATATGATTCTTGACCACAGTCAAGTGATTGGCATAAATACTTACTCTAATTGAGCTTGGCCCCGAAGTTGCCCCTGGGCCTAAATGGAACCATTCAGATTCATTCAGGATATTAACCAGACAACTTTATTAATTGTATACATTAATACAGAGTATGAAATAATAACTCTTAGATTGTGAAAGCTTGTGACAATGTTGGAGGACATATTCCAATACAACATTTTGCTATTAACCACTTCTTTCTCCATGGGGCTGATTACATGACATCAAATTATCATCCTGGTTTTAGCAGAACTGTGTCTCTTTGTCCATCTTAAGGAAAGACTTCGGAATTTACTAAACCCCAAGGATGAAAAAGTCAAAATCTGGAAATCCAGCATCTCAGACCTGTCGAGGTTGCATATAAGTCAATGGGAGAAGTCCCAATGATTTTTTGATGTGCACTGGGTTTCGGGTACTCCGAAGCTTTCGGGTGAAAATTATGAAAAAATTTTGAAAATCGGATGAAAAAGTCAGAAAAATTAGTGAAAATCAGATTTTTTTCCCCACAAAGCAAATTTTCAGGAAAATTTAATAATAAATAAGCGTAAAAAACCCAAGCGGATTTGATCGGAGTTTGTAGCAGAAAATATTGAGATAAATTCGGACTTTGATAAATAACCCCCTTACTGTCTCAGCACAGTAGCCCAAAAAGGTACCTCGCTGGTAAAAGAGCTAATCTGTTATGTCAGCAATGTGTCCAGAATACTATTTGTGCAGTTGGTGTTCCTGAGACTATTTTTGACATTTGTAGCCTAAGAATACCTGTGACAGGAGGCAACAGATGCATTCTAAGACCATAGCAAACAGAATAGTCTTTAAAGGAACAGTTCAGTGTAAAAATAAAAATAGATAGGCTGTGCAAAATAAAAGATGTTTCTAATATAATTAGCTAGCCAAAATGTAATGTATAAAGGCTGGACTCACTGGATGTCTACCATAATAGCTAGAATCCAACTTCCTGCTTTTCAGTCTAGTTAGCAACTTTAAGGGGGCCCACATGGGACATACCTGTTCAGTGGGTTTGCAATTGATCCTTAGCATTCAGCTCAGGTTCAAAAGCAACAGTTATGACCCATGTGCCCTCCTTATGTCATTGATTGGTTACTGCCTTGTAACCAATCAGTGGAAACCAAGAGAGCTGCAAGTAGTGTTCTGGCTTCCAGTCACTCCAGTATTACTTTTTTTGCTAACTAACTGTATTAGAAACATTTTTTATTTTGCACAGCCTATTTAACCAGTTTTTATTTTTACACTGAACAATTCCTTTAACCTTGATGGCTAAAGGCCAAATCTCCAAACTAATCCAGGATTGTGTATCTGTGTATACCTAGCTTATAGCATATATATAAAACACCAATATCTACTGATGTTATATTAAAAGCCCGATCCAGAGAACAGAAAGGAATTAAAAATCATTGGTTTTGGCTGCAATTGCATTTACAAATAATTTGAAAACAATTGAGAAATTTTATTAATGTATATTGGAAAGTTACTTAAAAATACATTTTCTTTCATTGTGCACAAATTAGTTTTTGGGTTGAGCAGAAAAGGCCAGATTTCTAGGCAGATTTCTAGAAATTTTGCAGTTTTTGTTTTGCATTCCCCATTACTCCAGTCACATGTTCCGGTTCCCTTGTCTGCCCAGAACTCTCATCTTGGTTCTCTCACTTTAAAACCTGGCGGCATCTGAGGGACTGCATCACAAGAACCTACTGATGGACCTCAATATGTTCTAGTATTTTCAATCAAAATAAGGTATTTTAGGTAGAATTTGTTAGATGTATTTGATGCTGTATATGTATGTATATTTATAAAAAGCAAATTAACTTCTGGATTATATTACAGTTATGGGACCTGTTATTCAGAATGCATGGGACCGGATAATAGAGCTTTCCTTAATTTGTAGGGATGCACCGATTCCATGGTTCGGTTTGGTATTATTGATTTTTTCACCAGGATTCGAATTTAGCTGAATTGTCTTGTGTCTGGCCAAATCGAATCCGAATGCTTAAAATCATGTGACTTTTCATCACAAAACAAGGAAGTAAAAAATTTGGGTTCGGATTCAGTTTAGTATTCGAAAGAATCTTTCACAAAGAATTTGGGGGTTCAGCCGAATCCAAAATAGTGGATTTGGTGCATCCCTAATAATTTGGATTTTCTATACCATATAAATCTACTGGAAAATCATTTAAACATTAAATTAACCCAATAGGCTGGTTTAGCTTCCAGTAACTATTAATTGTATCTTAATTTGGATCAAGTACAACGTACTGTTTTATTATTACAGAGAAAAGGGAAATCGTTTTTAAAAATTTGTCTTATTTTGTTTTGATAAAATGCAGTCTATGGTAGATGGCCTTTATGTAATTCGGAGCTCACTGGATAATGGATCGCATACCTATACTTTTTATTAAGAATGCAGGACACTCAGTTTCAGCCTCTCTAAAGGGCTTGAGTGTATGATTTGAAGGATTAATGCAGGGGTGCCCAAAAGGTAGATCGGGATCTAGCAGTAGACCTTTAGCTGGTGATCAGTAGATAGGGATGTAGCGAACAGTTCGCCTGCGAACTTGTTCGCGCGAACTTCGACCGTTCGCGTCCGCCTAATGTTCGCGAACGTTTGGGAACGTTCGCAATTTGAGTTCGCGACCATTCGACCGCTAAAATCGAACGATTTCCATTCGTTCGAACGATTTCCATTCGTTCGAACGATTAAAATCCCTCGACCGTTCGATTCGAATGAAAATCCTTCGATCAAACGATGAAAATCCTTCAAACGTTCGAATCGAACGAAAAATCCTTCGAACGTTCGAATCGAACGATTTTGCGGGTGTTCGAAGCTCGCGAACGGTTCGCGAACCGTTCGCATTTTTTGCCGGTGTTCGCGAACGGCGTTCGCGAACACCAAAACGGCGGTTCGCTACATCCCTATCAGTAGATCTCAAACAGCTTGTCTATATCACCCTCCTGTTTCATGCTTTTCTTTCAGATATGTATTGTGTTAAGGTTACATAAGAAATAGTTGTTTGTTAAATATAACAATATACATTTTCTCATAACTCAACATTTAAGTAATATATTCCATCGAACAGAATGTCAACAATGCTTTTATGGATGTAGATCATAATGGGACAACATGACTAAAAGTAGACCTCACATTAGTATGGACACTTCTAAATTAATGTGTTTGAGGGAAGATAATAAATTTGATATTTTTACATAAATGTTGTGATTTCCAAATTCAATGTGTCCAGGGATGATATTTGTTATAGATTTAAAGGAGGTGGAGGAAATGTATTTCTTTATCTTGATTTTAAGCCACTGAGAAAAGATATATTCATAACTGCAGAGGGAATTTTGCACTTAATTAGATTAAGACTTTGGAAATATGTTTAGTGTAGTCAACAATTAGATATTGGATAAGACTATACATGCCCATGAGTGGCAGTGAATGAAATCAGTAAATAGGACTTCTTCTTTTATTATTTAAATGGACTAATGTATCTAGAGGCTGTCCAGAAAAATTTGATTTTATATGGAAACAGTGGACACAGGGGTAAAACCTAGGGATTATCAGTAATTTCCTGTAAAAATGTGTCCCATTTGCATAATTTGTATTATGATTGTTTTTCCTGTATGTAAATGGAACCATTTCTATGTAATAAAAGATTTATTTTTTAAATACATGGACTGAAATATTGACTATATGCAAAGACAAACTCCAGTTAACTATTGATACAACACCAGCAGTGATACTGCTTCACCACAACATGATCCCGACGCATCTTTATAAAATCCTTGATGCAATATGCCTTAAATGCAGCAAAAATTCTGATTCCCCCGCAAATGGAAATCTATGCTTGTTCCTGCTATTTCTGAATTACCGGATTACTGAAATGGAAGAAATCCGTAAATTTGAGGAAATACATGCTGAATCTCAAACTGCTATACATAAACACTTGGCTACCCTGGACTCAATATCTGGAAGAACTTAAACACTGATATGGGAATTGTTGACCCTGCCAAGCCATACCATGAAAATATTTTTGTTGAACAAATTTCTGACGATTATCTGTTTGTTAATATCTGACTATTCACCCGCAACCTATCTGAAGCTCAAACATGTGAAAGGAATATCTAACTTTCTGACATCTAATCTAAAACTCTTTAAGCCTGGAATCCCCCCCCCCCTTTTCTTTTTTCCCTTTCTCACCCTAGATATCAGACTACAGACAGTACCCTGAATCTATTGTTATGATAGCAATTGAATAGGAATATGTATATTGTTTAATGTTAACCTGTATAACAAATTAGGAATGTTAAAAATACCTATGTGCAATTGTATTAACACTTGGGGGCACATTTACTAAGGGTCGAATATCAAGGGTTTATTAACCCTCGATATTCGACCATCGAAGTAAAATCGTTCGACTTTGAATATCGAAGTCGAAGGATTTACCACAAATACTTAGATCGAACGATCGAAGGAAAAATCGTTCGATCGAATGATTAAATCCTTCGAATCGAACGATTCGAAGGATTTTAATCCATCAATCGAAGGATTTTCCTTCGATCAGAAAAAGCTTAGCAAACTTATGGGGAAGGTCCCCATAGGCTAACATTGAAGCTCGGTAGGTTTAAAGTGGTGAAGTAGGTAGTCAAAGTTTTTTTTTAAAGAGACAGTACTTCGACTATCGAATCGTTCGATTCGAAGTCGTAGTCGAAGGTCGAAGTAGCCTATTCGATGGTCGAAGTAGCCATTTTTACTTCGAATCCTTCACTCGAGCTAAGTAAATGTGCCCCTTGGACTGTTTATAAGTCTAAAGAGGAAAATGTATCCTTTTTGAATATTTTAATTTCTTATGTTGCTGGATGGAACACCACTGTCAATGTTTAATAAAAATAGATTGGATTTTAGTAAATAACTGCCTAAATGTGAGCTTTCCATTTATTAATGTCTCCATTTATTAGTCCAAAATATTCTTATACTCACAGTTTGTCGTCTGCCAAACAGTCTTTCAGAAGTCACACTTCCTTTTTTCCCACCTTAACATATCTATTTTTCACAGTTTTTCTGACACACTTTATATATACACCAAATAAGCTGTTAATGGGCTCACAAAATAATTCTTGCATTCAGTTGTATCAAATTCACTGAACATTAGTGACATACTGCTCAGCACTTTATTAACAACATTTAAATAATCTTTTGATTTCAAGGCCTACTTTGACTTAAAGAGATACTGACACCAGAAAATAAACTTTTGTAATATCTATCATAACATTATCTTTGACTGCTATTTATAATTTTGCCATCAAAGTATTTGCCTGAGGCTTGTACATTACCTTTCTTACCCCCTTTTTTCCCTATGAGGGGGCTGCCATTTTTGTGCAGCAGGAGTCCATTAGTATTAAAAGCTCTAGCTGACAGTCAGGAGCCGAATAGCGCCGCAGTGGGAGTAGGTCCACGTGTGGTCGATGGTCCCAGAGAGGGGATTCCTGTTCCAGGGCTGGATCACGTGGCAGGGGGCAGGATGGCTGGAGCAGGCCCGGTAGTCGGTCCAGGTCTAGGAGCCGGTCTGTGAGCCGTTTCAGCAGGGGGGACAACAGGCATCGGAGGGACCGCAGGCGGGATGGGGAGAGGGCGGTGGTTTCCCCTACTCATGCTTGTGTCTTTCCTTCTGGTCAGGGGTCTGCCCCTAGAAGCTCTGGACGTGGATTGGAAGGTGACAGCAGTGGATCGGTGGTCCGTGAGTCGTGGCCGAGGAGTCGGCGGCAGAGTGGAGTCCAGAGCACGGCCCAACAGGATGGGAATTCCGGAGGGCCAGGCGGTGAGTCCAATGGCAGGGCTTCTGGGTCACTTGATGCTCTTGGTTTACTGCAAGGGTTGAAGGAATTTTTAGGAAAATGGGAGGCAGGGGTGCCCCAGGAGGGGGTGGCCAAGGTGTGGGTTGGCAGTGAGGACAGGGTGGCTGGAGAGCCTAGCAGGAAGGAGTCTGCGGCGCCCGAAGGGGATCGGCTCTGCGCTGGGGCGGCGGGATCGGTGGCGGCAGTGGGAGTGGGTGTGGCTGGTTCGCTTGAGCAAGGGGTTACGGGAGTCAGGGAACAGCCGGTGTCGGGAATTGTTCCGGAGGCTGCCCAGAGGGGGGCTTATGTGTCCTTTGCAGGCCCCCTCGGCTCACATGTTAGGAAAGAAGTGAAAGAGAAGATTTGGAAGGGGGAATTTGTGGAAATTTTTTCCCTCCTTCCTTTGGAGGAATCTGTGGAGTTGAAGGACGAGGATAAGAAAGATGGGAAAAAAGAGGAGGAGGAGAGGAGCAAGCGGTTTAGGAAGATCCCCAAGACATTTGGCAACTGGCTTAGAGCTTTCTGCATTTTAGCCAGCATCATTGGCGAAAAACGGCCGGAACACTGTTCCCCTCTTTTTTGCTATGTAGATGGGATTTGGGAGGCGTACCGGGTTTACGGTGGCTTGGCTTGGTGGCGTTATGACGAGCAGTTTCGTCAGAGGCTGGCGGCCAACCCAGTGATGAGATGGGATCAATTGGATATGCCGCTATGGTTGGGGCTGATGACGGCACAAAAGGCTCATCCCTTTCAGAGAGGCGCCGGTGGGGCTTCGCAGGGAGCCTCCCCGGCGGTCAACAAACCGGGCTTCTGCTGGCAGTTTAATGAAGGGCAGTGCAAGTGGGCTACTGCCTGCAAGTATAAACATGAGTGCTCAGGTTGCGGAGGGGCCCACCCCTATGCTAGATGTTTTAAGAAGGGAAAGGGCGGGGCCAAGCCAGCCGAGGCTCACAAAGGGGAAGACCCCGGTGAACCTCGACGTGATGCGGCCGTGGTTAGACAAGTACGTTAGGCGGGGTGATGCAGAGACTTTGCTGGACGGATTCCTTCGGGGGTTTAGGATACCGTTTCAGCCTAGGGCTGGGGGGACGATTCATGGGAACCTTAAGTCAGCAGTGCAAAACCCGGAGATAGTGCAGCAAAAGCTCAGCAAAGAGGTGGAACTGGGCCGGATGGCGGGCCCATTTGCAACCTCTCCTTTGGAGGACCTGAGGGTGTCTCCACTGGGGGTGGTTCCGAAGAAGGAGCCTGGGAAGTTTCGCTTAATACACCATTTATCGTATCCGAAAGGGACTTCGGTGAATGATGATATTGATCCGGAACTTTGTTCAGTCTCCTATACTTCTTTTGATCACGCTTTGGAGGTGGTCAAGAGGGCGGGAGTTGGGGCATGGCTGGCCAAGGCAGACATTGAGTCCGCATTCAGGTTACTACCCATTCATCCGGATTGTCATCATTTACTGGGGTGCACTTTGGGTGGTTTCTTTTATGTGGACTTGTGTCTTCCGATGGGTTGCTGGATTTCCTGTGCCTACTTCGAGAAATTTAGCTCGTTTCTGGAATGGGTAGTTCGAGAGGTTTGGTGCATTATCTTGACAATTTTTTGTGCGTGGGCCCGGCGTCTTCGGACGAATGCCTGCATGTGCTGGAGACACTTCAGGAGGTGGCAAAAGACTTTGGGGTGCCTTTAGCTCTGGACAAGACAGTGGGCCCGGTGACCTGCCTTTGTTTCTTGGGGTTGGAAATCGATACGCGGGCAGGTGAGTGCCGCTTGCCACTTGATAAATTGGGCGACCTGAGAGTTTGGGTGGATCGGTTGGTGGGTCGGCGCAAGGTGACGGTTCGGGAGGTTCAGTCGCTACGGGGCAAGCTGAATTTCGCTTGTCGCGTGATTCTGATAGGCAGGGTGTTTTGTCGCAGACTGGGCAAATTATTGTCTGGGGCGGTGGCACCCCATCACCACGTCCGTTTGACCAAGGAGGTCAGAGGCGATTTGGGCATCTGGTGGCGCTTTTTGGACATGTTCAAGTGCAAGTTGATATTTCCTGATCGGGAGGTGACTAGTACCGAGTTGGAATTGTTTACAGAGACAGCGGGGAGTCACGGTTTTGGGGCGTATTTGGAAGGGAAATGGTGCGCTGAGGAATGGCCGGGGGACTGGGCCCGGTTCGGGCTGACGAAGAATCTGTGTTTTTTGGAGCTGTTTCCCATTCTGGTTGCTCTTT
Organism: Xenopus laevis; assembly: GCF_017654675.1. NCBI lineage: Eukaryota > Metazoa > Chordata > Amphibia > Anura > Pipidae > Xenopus > Xenopus laevis. The sequence continues at coordinate 75,253,108 of NC_054373.1, read as the reverse complement.
TCATTTTGGGAGTAGGGATGTAGCGAACTGTTCTGCGGCGAACTAGTTCGCGCGAACTTCGACCGTTCACGTCCGCCGAATGTTCGCGAACGTTTGGGAACGTTCGCATTTTGAGTTCGATTCGAATACAAATCGTTCGACCATTCGACCATTCGAATTCCTTCGACCGCTAAAAATCGAACGATTTCCATTCGTTCGAACGATTGTAAGCATTCGATCGAATGAAAAGCATTAGATCGAATGGCTTCGATCGTTCGATTCGAATGAAAATCCTTCGATCGAACGATTAAAATCCTTTGATCGTTCGAATCGAACGATTTTAGCGGGTGTTCGAAGTTCGCGAACTGTCCGCGAACGTTCGCATTTTTTGCCGGTGTTCGCGAACGGCGTTCGCGAACACCAAATCGGCAGTTCGCTACATCCCTATTTGGGAGATAGCTTGAGCAACCGGAGAGTGATATTTGTATCGGACAATCTGGGGGTGGTCCAGGCGATCAACAAGCAGTCGGCTTCCTCGGCTGAGGTGGTGCGACTTTTGCAAGTTCTGGTTCTGCGCTGCTTGCTACTTAATGTGGGTTTTAGGGCAGTGCACATTCCTGGGGTGCGCAATGAGATTGCTGACTCTTTGTCTCGATTCCAGTGGGACCGTTTTCGGCAATTGGCTCCGCGGGCGCAGGAGGAGGGACACCATTTCCCGACGTGCCTGTGGCAGCTCGGGACGAAAGGATTGGAGGGTTGGTGAAGTCATCCGTGGCCGAGTCCACATGGGCAGCATACGGTAAGGTCTGGAGTGAATGGGAGCGGTTGGTGCACTGGGCTTCGGATACACACTCGCCACGGGATAGGCAGGAAATTATGCTGTGGTGGGTATACTGGATGGCAGAACAGGGTCGCTCGGTGGCCCAGATTGAGAAGGGTAAGGCGGCCCTGGCTTTTTGGTTCAAGATGCACGGGTGGGAGGACCTGTCAAAAGGTTTTGTTGTGGGGCAGGCGTTGAAAGGGCTGAAGAGGGGTCGCGTACAACGGGATTCTAGACAGCCGATGTCAGTTGGCCTGTTAGAAGGATTGGTCGGCGTTTTGAAAAATATATGTCGGTTGCGATACGAAGTTTTGTTATTCCGGGTGGCGTATATTTTGGCGTTTTTTGGCGCTTTTCGGATTGGGGAGTTGGTAAGCCACAGCAAATCGGCGCCCGGGGGTATTCAGAGGTGGGACGTGGAATTGTGTCAGGAGTATGTAGGTATTTGGCTCCGCAGGTCTAAGACGGATCAAATGGGAAAAGGGCGGCAGGTGGTGCTGTATGCGTTGAGAGGGGGGACAATTTGCCCTTACGAAAACGTTCAAAAGTTTTTGGTTGCTCGCCCGGGACGGGACGGCCCCTTTTTACTTCATGAGGATGGCACGCCACTGACCAGATTCCAGTTCGTGAGGGTTTTTAAGCTGGGCTTGGAGGAGCTGGGTGTGCCTCCACTGGAGTACGGGTCACATTCTTTCCGTATTGGGGCTGCTACGGAGGCGGCGCGCCTCGGCTTAGGCGAGAAGGTGGTGAAACGGATTGGGCGGTGGGAGTCGAGGAGATTTAGGAGTTATGTGCGCCCGACTTTGTTACAGTAATGTTTCCTTATGGGGTTGGTTGGTTTTCAGGTGGTAAAATGGAGTTTATTCACAGTGGTGGTGGTGATTATTGTTTTGTTTAAGGTGATTGTCGGCGTGTGTGGATCGTGGGACATTCCTTTGTGAGCCGGGCGGAACGGAGAGCTGCAGTTCGGAACAATGGTCGGCAGCTGGGCTTCTCGGAACGCCAGGTTGAGGTAAAATGGTTTGGTTTTTCGGGTCTTCAATGGCCTGGATTATTGGATAGACTGGTGGCGGCTGCGAAGACGGAGGAACACCCCCATGTTCTGGTTCTACATGCTGGGGGTAATGATATGGGTGTTATGAGTCAAAAGGATCTGGTGAGATTGATTAAGTTTGATATTGATAAAATTCGTTCATTGTTCATGGGTGTGGTGGTGGTGTGGTCGGAGATGGTTCCTCGCCTCATCTGGCGGTGGGCGAGGGATCATTCTGCGATGGAATGGAGCAGGATGAAGCTGAACAAGTTGCTTAGCACCTTCATCAGAAGGTCCGGTGGGGTTGTGGTAAGACATAAGGAGTTGGAGAGGGCTTTGCCGAGTCATTACATGAGGGACGGAGTTCATCTGTCGGAGGTGGGCATGGATATGTTTACTCTTAATTTAACAGTTGGGGTGGAGAGAGCCTTTCAGCTAATTGGTGGGGTGGCGCGGCCGGCATAAGGGGGTTAAGCCGGCAGCGCAGTGGCGGTGTGGGGCTGCCCTAATGGGTAGCCAAAAAGGGGGGTTGGAGTCTTAAGGTGAGATTGGCCTGGGGCTAGGCTTAGGGGCAAGGAGGCACAGTAAGTGAGAAAACAGGATGGAGGCTTGCTTAGTATGGCGAATGGGTTGATTATGAAGAGTTATGTGAATGCATTATAAGATAATGTTAAATGTTATGCAGCCTTAAGCGGTTAAATGTTATGCAGCCTTAAGAGGTTAAATGTTATGCAGCCTTAAGCGGCTATTATTTTATATGTCACAGCTTATTCATTGGTTATGCATGTGTTACATTAAGATTAATATTATGGGTATGTTGGTGGATGGTTTTACAAAGCTTGGTGTGTGTTAATAAATAAGCTGCAGCCTTTTTTCCACCATAAAATGTTGTTTTGCGTCTCATTGGGGTTAAAATAATTAATGGACGTTATTGAGTCATACATAAGTCAAGAGGCCTATGGAGGAACCCTGGGACAGGTGGAGCGGAGTAAGGCATGACTTAGGGGACGAATAGGAGATTAAGGGGAGGTCTTAATGGGGCATTGTGGGGGTTGTAGGCAGGTCTGAGCGAGCCTTTAAAGGGAGCTGAAAAGTGCGGGAGAGCAGGCTTACCTTTAGCTGAAGCAAGGGAGCAGTGTTTCCCGCCCGCCCGTCCTATAGAAAGGTGGGGTTACCATGTTGCAGATTTGGCGGTGTGGGGCTGCCCTAATGGGTAGCCAAAAAGGGGGGATGGAGTCTTAAGGTGAGATTGGCCTGGGGCTAGGCTTAGGGGCAAGGAGGCACAGTAAGTGAGAAAACAGGACGGAGGCATGCTTAGTCTGGAGAATGGGTTGATTATGAAGAGTTATGTGAATGCATTATAAGATAATGTTAAATGTTATGCAGCCTTAAGCGGTTAAATGTTATGCAACCTTAAGAGGTTAAATGTTATGCAGCCTTAAGCGGCTATTATTTTATATGTCACAGCTTATTCATTGGTTATGCATGTGTTACATTAAGATTAATATTATGGGTATGTTGGTGGATGGTTTTACAAAGCTTGGTGTGTGTTAATAAATAAGCTGCAGCCTTTTTTCCACCATAAAATGTTGTTTTGTGTCTCATTGGGGTTAAAATAATTAATGGACGTTATTGAGTCATACATAAGTCATGATTTGAACAATGTATATATTGTAAGTAAGGTTTATTTTGCTTGACAAACACAGTAGAAAATCATTTAGAATTATTTCATAAGGTGACAGGTCCCCTTTCTACTAAAAACTTTTTAACATTAAATAAAGCCGGTAGGAATTTTTGTAACCCATATGGATTTATGCAACTTAGTTAGGATTAAATACAAGGAACTTTTTTTTTAGTACAAAGAAAATGTCAGTAATTTTTAAAAATGTTATCTGCATGTATGTATGTATAACTTTTTATAAAGTGCTATAAGGAGAAGCAGCTCTGTACAAACTTACAATATATAAAAGTAACCACAAGGAGGACAAATAACATAATAAATACAATAAACATGTACACAGAGGTTAAGTACCATGTGGTAAGAGAGACAGTAGGAAGGAGGTCCCTGCCCCATATAGCTTAAAGTCTAAAATAGACTGTGGGAGATGGCTTCCCCATAATTCTGAGCTTTCTGGTTAACAGGTTTCCAGAAAAGGGATCCTCTTCCCTGACTTGGTACACGTTTAACATGTAGGGTGTACGGAGGAAATTAAGTGCTATTAATATACAGTATAAATGCTAAGTCTACAGGGAACGTATAGATTACTAAACTAAAGAAAATGGACGCGTAAATGAGGAATACAAGGAAGGTATACATAAGCAACATACAAAAAAAACTAAAGGGGATGTAATTAAAATGTGAACACATTTAAAATGGCATTTTTGTGAATGCAAAAAATTTTCGCGAATGCAAATTAGTAATATACATGCTATTAATATACAGTATAAATGCTAAGTCTACAGGGAACGTATAGATTACTAAACTAAAGAAAATGGACGCGTAAATGAGGAATACAAGGAAGGTATACATAAGCAACATACAAAAAAAACTAAAGGGGATGTAATTAAAATGTGAACACATTTAAAATGTCATTTTTGTGAATGCAAAAAATTTTCGCGAATGCAAAATTTTTTCACAAATACACTGCTAGCAATGTGGAAACATATGCTTGAATATTACATTGCACATTATTGCTAAGCAAAGGTTTAGCATTAACACCTGCTCTGGAGTTAAATATTTTGTCACAAAAAACACTTTCGCTTGTGAAAAATGTTCACAAACCATTTGATTGCAAACTTTGAGATTAAGGGTCAAATTTACTAAAGCGCACGCTAGCTCAAATTCGCCAGCGTGACGTCATTTTGTTACTTCGCCGATTTACTAACGGGCGCTGGCGTAAATTCGCTAGCGAAGTGGACCTACTCTAGCACTACTTCACACCCTTACGCCAGGCGAAGTTGTGCTAACTTGCGGATTTTCATGAATGTTAACTCTTGCGCCAGGCTTGCCTTCGCCAACTGAGACCAGGCGAAGTGCAATAGAGTAGATAGGGACGCTGGCGTCTTTTCCTTTTTTAAGGGTGATAGGCTGAAAAAGATTGTTCATTTTTTGGGGGGTACCCTCCTTCCCCCCTACATTTCCTAACATATGGCAACTAAACTATACAGTGGGCACATGTAAAGGGCAAAATAACAACTCTATTTTATGAAGCTTTCCCAGCTTGTGTATTGTAATATATTTGGTGCTACACGTCCATTGTACTTTAACTTGGCACCGTATGCAAATTAGGCATCGCTAGCGTAACTTCGCTTTGCTTGACGAATTAACAATAGCGCAACTTCGGTACTGTTCGCCTCCCTGAGCGCAACTTCGCATTTTAGTGAATTTGCGTAGCGCTGGCAAAACTATGCCTGGCGAAGTGCGGCGGAGTGTGGCGAAGCTGTCACCGGTGCAACTTTGGATCTTAGTGAATTTGCCCCTAAGTCGTTGAGATCTTTAATCAGTCAAAAAGGATTCAAACATGGTCGCTAACACCTGCAATCGTCTTTGCAAAGGTTTCTTGCGCTAACGAAACATATTACATTCCCTCCATAATCTGCTATCTAAGTACTGTATAGACAAAACACATACAAACAGCATTGTAATGTCTTGGCTCAGCATGCAATGTAAGTTAAAAGAGTTATATGTAACTATAAAAAACCCGTGACTAGGGATGGGCAAATTTTTCCGGCTTTTTTCGCTGAAAAAATTGCGCCAACAGACTTGTATTGCGCTGTGTGTCAAAAAAAAAAAAAAGACGTGCAGCAAAAAAAAATTCGATGCGCGACAAATTTTTTTTGAAGCCCATAGACTTTAATGGGCATTGCCGACATTTCTCTGGCGGTAAATTTTTGGCGAAAGGAAACGGGTCAAATTCGCCCATCCCTATTTGTGACGACCCCTAACTTAGCTTCTCAACATCTGCTCAGAGCCCACTGAGCATGTGAGTGTCGCAGACACTTTCTTAGATGGTGACCCCCTGTGGCAAGTTTGAAATCCTGGATCATTTTTGCTATTGAGAAGCTGAAACTTTAGGCTGGTGCAATAAGTTCAGTATATAAAAACGTGTCATTTTTAACCCTATTCATTTTATAGTTTAGTTCTTTAAAGGGTTGAATTATCCTTACATGGGGCATTTTTGGGTTCTGTATACAGAGTGGTGTCAGTTGTCAGACTCTTTTATATATATATATACAGATAAGTGAACTTTGACCTATGATTTTCTGAAATTGATTCTTACATTCTCTTCTTACTGAGCTTGATAATGCATTTCTAGACTCAGCACACCAGGTAAAATAATAACATGTTGGCTTTTGATGTAACTGTAGTGAAGATCTTTGGGGTCTTGCTTCCTGCCATTATGGATATTTACCACACCTGCTGTCTCCAGAAGGCTACCAGCATTGTCAGGGATAGCACCCACCCTGCACAGGATCTCGTTACCGTCTTGCCATCCTGTAAAAGATACCGCAGTATTCGAGCACTGTCTTCCAGAATGCGAAACAGTTTCCACAAGCCATCAGGTATCTCAACTCCCAAGGACTGAACTGAATATATTCATAAGGAACTGATATGTCCACTTTGCCCAGCATGACCGTGTACTAGAGTTGTTGTATAGCACCGGGGGGTTCTGGAGGAACGCCATTTGTTTCTACTATGTACTGTATTTACTTTATATGGCTGAAATGACAATAAAATCCACTTGACTTGAAATAGAAAAAATGTAAAAGGTTTAGTGCATTGCAGTTTTTTTTTTGTGATCGAATCCCTATTTATCTTATTGCATTTCAAATAATGTTTTTCAGCAGCAATCAAAAACAAACAATACTACAAGACAGTTTTGTGGTGTTTAATTATAACTGATCTAAAAATGGCTTTTACCTAAACGACAGACTCCCCACTCCTCAGCTTGTTACCTAGTTTTTTGAAATCACTTAAGGCACCCCCATCCTCAAACTTATTTGGTACCAATGTCTATCATAATGAAAAGCCACCAGAAGACTAAACCTATTTGGATATCTGTTAATTAATTAAAGCATCATTTATCCAAATAGGTTTAGTCTTCTGGTGACTTTTAATTATAATACACAATGGTTCCAATTAAGTTAGTGGAGGTGGGTGCCCTCAAGTGTGATTTCAAAAAGCTATTTAAAAGTTGAAGGCAAACACTTCCGCTGTAATAATCTCAGAAATACAACCTGTGCCACATGTCACATTAAGAAGGCAGTGGGAGTTTAGGAAGAGATTAGCATAACTGATGGATTGATGTACGGAGTAGGGTTCTGGGTTTTTGGAGAACTGGGGTGAATTTCCCATTTGTTATAGGCTCTTTGCCAGGGATGTTCTGCACCTCAATGAATTTGAGGCGAGTATGCCTAAATGGTTAAATGGAGGGAGGGTGCAGTGAGTAAGTAGGTTAGAAAAGAATTTGGGCATATTAAACGTAAAAGTAAAATGGCGTTAGAGATTTGGATGGGGGTGTTGATAATGGCAGGGTGGACTAGGTGGTGTGTTTAAATGAGTTACAAGCTTGTTCCAGTAATGAAGGTATGTTTACAAATCCACAAAGCCTGGCTGGTAAAATGAGAGCTGTAAGAATTGGTACTGGAGGGGAAATATGATGTAACTGCCATTGCTGAATTGCTGAATGAGTTGCATGACTGGGCTGTAAATATAGAAGGCAATATTTTGTTAAGGAGGGACAGGGGAAATAAAAAAAGAGGAGGGGTGTGTCAGTTTGTTAAGCATTATTTAAAACCCAATATAAAGAATGAATTGATGGAAAATTAGGGGAATAATGCCTTATGACTCAAACTTTTTTGGCTTAAAAAGGCATCTGGGAAATTATTTATAATGATATTGTATAGAGCCCCTCAAGTTACTGAAGAAAAACAGGCTCAGCTCCTGTTGCAAATTGAAAAAGCTGTTTTTTGGGACATGTCTTGATAATTGGGATATTAATTATTATTATTATTATTAATTATTTTTTTCCCAATTCGAATTTGTGAGTTTTGACCAAAAATACAGTTAGAAAATTCGAATTTACTTTTCGGCCCTTTATAAACCTGCCCCTTGTGTTGGGCCATCAGTGCATGTCCAACAAAAACAACCACCCTTTCCAGAGTTACATCAGGTAGTTGTTTAGCCAGACTCTGTTTTAGATGTTCAATTTTCTGCTTAAAGGATTTGTTCAGTATTAAAATAAAAACTGGATAAATGGATAGGCTGTGCAAAATAAAAAAAAATCTAATATAGTTAGGCAAAAATGTACCGTATATACTCATGTATAAGCCGACCCGCGTATAAGCCGAGGTACCTAATTTTACCTAGGAAAACTGGGAACCTGTATTGACTCGTGTATAAGCCTATACTACACTTTTGCCTGCACAGCTACATTTTACTTAAAGCTGCTCCCCCCTCCCTATGCGCTGAGCACTGACACGCGCAAGTATAGAAGGTGCTGTTTCAGGTTAATTAGGCTGCTTATGTGACATTTGCGCATGTGTCAGTGCTCAGCGCATACAAAGGAATTACCTTTGTACACGATGGAGGGGCTGATTGGCTGATAGAATGAATACGAATGTTTGGTGAAGGGGCTGATTGTAGAATAAGGGTGCTGGGTGGGTGGCTTATCAGGAATTCACTTTAGATGAGTGAGACTGAAAGGAACCAGCTGGACACTGGGCTAGTGACTGAGCACATGTGACTAGAGGTCTGTCCGACATAGGAATGTTCCAGTACATGCATGACTAAATCCCCTAAATAGCAGAGAAGCCTGTACAGACAGTGAGCAGACAATGTAGAGTGTACTTGTACTTGCAATAGTAACAGGTGCCTAAATGTAGAACAGGAATGGCTGCCAATTACGGTAGTCAATTAGAACGCGCCCCGCCTCCCATTAGCTGGAACTCACCTCACCGTGACGGGGTAAAGCACATTTTTACTTGGGGTCCGGAGCATTTTGCGCTAGGCGCTTCCTTTCTCCGGAGGCTGCTAAACTACAATCAACGTCACACTCCCGCGCTCCCATTCAGTTAGCGCTGGGGGATGCCTGGGACCGCATTCTATCTGCAGCTCAATCTCGTCTCTCTCTGGCGTGGGACGCTGCTTGGAATCATTGACTGACTCATTTCTTCCGCAAAACTCTGCCCTGAGCAGCCAGCGGTTGAGCTTTGTTTTTAAGAACCGTACCTTTTCCTCCGTGTACACCCCCCGCCCGCCTTACAGTGGCTCTTTGCTGGTGACGTCACCAGAAGGAGAGCGGCTTGTCTGATACTGGGCACTGGGAACGAGTAGCAGGGGAGAGACTCGCGTATAAGCCGAGGTAGACTTTTTCAGCACATTTTCAGTGCTGAAAAACTCGGCTTATACTCGAGTATATACGGTAATGTATAAAGGCTGGAGTGACTGGATATCTAACAGAACAGAAAACTACTTCCTGCTTTTAAGCTCTCTTGGTTTCCACTAACTGGTTGCCCTTGTGACCATGCAGTAACCAATCATTGACTTGCGGGGCACATAGGTCATAACTGATGCTTTTGAATCTAAGCTGAATGCTGAGGATCGATTGCAAACTCACTGAACAGTTATGTCCCATGTGGTCCCCCTTCAAGTCGCTGACTAACTCAGAGTTAGAGAGATGAAAAGCAGGAAGTTGGATTTTGGCTATTATATTAGATATCAAGTCACTCCAGCCTTTATAGATTACATTTTTGTCTCACTATATTAGAATTTTTTTTTATTTTGCACAGGCTATCTATTTATCCGGTTTTTATTTTTACACTGAACTGTTTCTTTAAGGGCCTCAATAGTAAAGTTGATCTGTCTGACTCATTCATTTAGTTTGCCCAGGATCAATAACCAATAGCAACCAACAAGATCTTTGCTTTTAAACAGGTGACCAGTAAATGCTTCCAGCTGATTGGTTGCTATAGGTTACTGCTAAAGGGCAAACTTAGTGCCTTTTATTACATAACCCCTAAGTGACGTAATTCAGAAGTCAGGAGGTTGATATGAATAAAGAGAAAAGCATTTAAAAAACACATGACAGAGGCTATGTTTTAAATGACAAAAGAATAACAAGCTTTGTAAAACAGCAACCAGGATGGCAAAGATATAAAATGATGACTGACTGCTAGACAGGCTAAAACGAATCCCAAAAAACATTAATAGTAAAAGATGCAAATTGAGGCGTTATAAAGGATACAGAAAAAGCATATGTGTTTAATTACTGTAGTTCTTTACAATAGAGGAGTCAGAGTTTCAAGACCCACCCCATAGAGACACATTTGCACATAGCAAGCGATGCCATTCAGCAGCTGCAAGGGCAAACATGGTTTTAGATTCATGGAAAAGGAGAGTTATTATTCCCATTTACAGGTCACTAGTAAGATCCCATCTGGTATATGTAGTGCAATTTTGGTCTCTAGTATTGTATTATTATAACATTATTATTACTACTTATTGCTAGGAGCTTCCAAAGAAAGGCAGCTAAGCTAGTAAACGTTATGGAAAGTCTTAATTATGAAGAAAGACTGGCCAGGTTGGGGTTGTTTATGAAAAGAGGTAAGATATGATTATTCATGTACCGTATAGATATACAAGGGGACCATATAAACACTGTTTAATGCCTTACTTACCAGTAGGCCCTTCCAGTAGACACAAGGGCATTACTTACAATAAGAAGAAAGGAGGTTCCATCTTAATATTTGTAAAGGGTTTTTTTTATAGTGAGAGCTGTGAAGTTGTGGAATTCTCTCCCTGAAGTGGTGTTACTGTTAGATATATTAGATATATTCAATAAGGGGTTGGAAGGCTGAAAATTCAGGGTTAATAAAAATAGCGCTTTCTACAAAGTTGATCCAGGGACATGTGCAATTGCCATTTTGGATTCATGAAGGGGTTCTTTCTCATCTGAGTAAGAGGCTTCAGGTGGGGATTTTGTATTCCTCTAGATTAGCTAGCAAGGTTTTATTTAGTTATAAAAGTTTCAACTTGAAGGACGTGTCTTTTTTCAATCTAAATTAGTATTAATACCTGCATTTTAGAAATTATAGATTGGCAAAATAGTGCTAGACAATAAATATGGAATAGCTGATTGTGAAATACTATTTATATGTGAAAGCTAATCCATTGCTTGGCTCAACTGAGACATTTCAGGGCTCATTTAACATGCACTGCATAGTGCTAGTGGCCTCAAGGCAGGCTGTGAGGACAGGGCTGAAATGTGCTGCCTAACGCTGTTCTCTACATTTTTGTCCCAGAGGAACAAGTGGTCTGCAAGATGTCATTTCATCTTGACATAGAACATAGTAAGAATATCTGACCACTAGATAAGATATTTCCCTTATACAGTATATGTATAGAGAGTAATTTGCCAAATCACACAACATTGCAGAACTCTTATGCAATCATGAAATATAAATCTGATAACTTTTTTATTCGGAAGGGATATATTGGGAACCATTGCTACTCACATTCCTACTTTACGTAGGCCTCCATTGTCAATGTCTATGAGGCAGATTTATAAACATGGGGGAAATAAATCACAAATGAATACTATAATATTCAACATTTCAATGGAAAAAAACTCAAGACATGAATATAAAAACATTTATATACAGGGTTCTAAGTCAATACATGGTGTATTTTGCAAAATAAGCTATTTTTAAAGTTTAAGTTTTTTCAAATCTGAAAAAAAGAACCTTAAATATTCAAAAGTTAGAATTTGCCTCGATGTTAAACTTTAAGGGTGAGTTGCCAGCTAGGGGCTTGCGATTGCCATGTAGAATATATCAACTTTTTATTTGGTCTTCATTTAATTTTTTATAGTTTTTGAATTATTTGCCTTTCTCTTCTGACTCTTTTCAGCTTTTATATAGGGGTCACTGTCTCCAGCATCCAAAAACTATTGTTCTCTGAGGCTAAAATTTTGTTTTCACCATATCATTTCCTAAAACTAAATACACATTTGCAGGAACTCAGATGCATCTGAGCATCCACAGAACCACTGTAAATAAATTCAAATAATTTAATATAGTGTAAAATTATGTTACATTGTCTAAGGATTATTATAAATCTGTTACTGAAGGACAAAGAAGTAATAAGACTAGCGTCACCCCTTACATAACAGAGCAGTAAGACAGGTTAGTGAAGTCATTAATCATTGTCTTCCACTGAGATAAAAATACTGCAAGTTATAAAGCATATTACTGATTTGAACAGGGACATGTTCATGATAGATTTAGTGCAGTTTGTCACAGATTGTCAGATTGAAGATATTGATAAATGGTCCATCTGTAGATAGCATTTTGTGGTCCATTTTTCTAAACTTTTTGTCAGTGCAATATAAGGGCTTTAAACTAAAGTATTCCCACATTTCACAATACATTGAAACTAAATTATTTATTCATTTTTAGAGAAGAGATTACCTTTTTTTTCTTGTCATATTTTATTTCCTTTTCTGTTTGGACTGACAATTTTTTAATTTTGCTGTATAGTTATAACTGTATTTTAAATGGTCTCTAGAGTAAAAAATAAATAAAGATTATTTTAATAATGAATTATAAATAAATTAATAATATATAATTTCAAATACTGTATTATATTTTTCTAATAACTTCTGATGGCACATGCCTTTTTAATGTGAAAGTTACATTTTAAAAAAAGACACCTGTCCAGAATTCTGCAAGTAGGAAAACAAGGTAAGGGAGCCTAATAACTGAAGGAATGAATTGTCGAAAAATATATACCCTGTAGGTGTATCTTGGGGTATAACTACTATATATTGAACACTCAGCCCATAAATTTAGCGTTATACTTGTATTTTGTGGTGTTTTGTAATTGTGTTTTTATGAGTACCCAGTTATATAGGACATAACTTTATTCAACTGAAGTACACAATGATGTGAGATATCTGACTATATCTATACTTAGGAAATGATAATCCTCAAAAATACCCCACAAAAATAAAAAGCCCAGTACCTATAAATAATGGTACCAGTATGGTTGTAACAGATACAGAAAAGGCAAATGTGTTAAATCAGTTATTTTCTTCAGTGTATACAATAGAGGAGTCTGGGTTCACAGGCTCACTTTATAACTGCACGAATGGTTCAGCTCAATCTAGTCAGTGGCTGACTCAGCATATGATTCAAAAAGCTTTAATACAAATTAATGTAAACAAGGTTCCAGGGCCTGATGGCATACACCCCCGGGTTCTAAGAGAGGTTAGTTCAGTTTTAGACCAGCCCTTATTTCTGATTTTCTCAGATTCACCGTCATCTGGTATGGTGCCTATGGATTGGAGAAAAGCTGATGTTATTCCAATATTTAAAAAGGGATTACGATCTCAGCCTGGCAATTACAGGCCAGTAAGTTTGACATCTGTGGTGGGCAAATTATATGAAGGCTTGTTAAGGGATCACATTCAAAATTTTGTCCTAATGAATGGCATTATGAGCAACAATCAGCATGGCTTTATGAAGGATAGGTCATGTCAGACGAATTTGATTGCATTATATGATGTGGTAAGTAAGATTCTGGACAGTGGGGGGGGGCAGTAGATGTGATCTATTTGGATTTTGCCAAAGTATTTGATACTGTGCCCCACAAACGACTACTTTCTAAGCTAAGGTCTGTTGGGCTTAATGAAGTCGCACGTGGATAGGAAACTGGCTACAGGATCGGGTACAGAGGGTGGTTGTTAATGGGACATTCTCTACTTGGAGTAAGGTTCTTAGTGGGATCCCCCAGGGCTCAGTATTGGGTCCACTTTTATTTAACTTGTTCATTAATGACTTAGCGGAGGGTGTTGTAAGTAATGTATCAGTGTTTGCAGATGACACACAATTATCCAGCCCAATTAATTCCATCCAGGATGTGGCATCCTTGCAACATGATCTTGACAAACTGGCAATCTGGGCAGCTAAGTGGCAAATGAGATTCAATGTTGATAAATGTAAGGTCATGCACCTGGGATGTAAAAATATCCAAGCCACTTATACCCTTAATGGAATCCATTATGGAAAAGAACCTTGTAGTCCTTGTAGATGATAAACTTGGCTGTAGCAAGCAATGCCAGTCGGCAGCATCAAGGGCAAATAAGGTCTTAAACTGTATTAAAAGGGGCATAGAGTCAAGGGAGGAGGGGGTCATTCTTCCACTGTATAGAGCATTTGTAAGGCCCCATCTAGAATATGCCGTACAGTTTTCGTCTCCATCACTCAAACAGGACATTATTGTATTAGAGAGGGTACAGAGAAGGGCAACTAAGCTGGTAAAAGGTATTGAAAATCTTAGCTATGAGGAAAGACTGGCCAAATTGGGGATGTTCATGTTGGAGAAGAGGCGCTTAAGAGGTGATATGATGACTATGTATAAATATATAAGGGGATCATATAATAATCTCTCTAATGCTTTATTTACCAGTAGGTCTTTCCAGCTGACATGAGGTCACCCATTCCGATTAGAAGAAAAGAGGTTCCGCCTAAATATTCGGAAGGGGTTTTTTACAGTGAGAGCTGTGAAGATGTGGAATTCTCTCCCTGGATCAGTTGTACAGGCTGATACATTATATAGCTTTAAGAAGGGGTTGGATGGCTTTTTAGCAAGTGAGGGAATACAGGGTTATGGGAAATAGCTCATAGTACAAGTTGATCCAGGGACTAGTCCGATTGCCATTTTGGAGTCAGGAAGGAATTTTTCCCCCTCTGAGGCAAATTGGAGAGGCTTCAGATGGGTTTTTTTTTGCCTTCCTCTGGATCAACTGGCAGATAGGTAGTTAATAAAAAGAAGAAAAAAAAAGTTGAACTCGATGGACATGTGTCTTTTTAATAAAAAGAAAAAAAAAAAAGGTTGAACTCGATGGACATGTGTCTTTTTTCAACCTTACTTACTATGTTACTTACTATGTTACTATGTTACCTAAAACCTAGCAAGCTTTTAAGTTTTGTGAAACACCTGCTTGTGGGAAAAAAACACTGTTTTTTTAAGATGTCTGTCCCCAGCCCAAGTAATCAAATGCAGAAAAAACAAGTGAGTTCACGAAATCAGAGTGACCCACTGAATGCAGAAAACCCTAGTGAGTTCAGAAAATTACTCAGTTTTTCTGCAAACACCGGACCATGAATGGATAGTCCCATAGTATATTTTAAAATTTTGCAAACTTTCATTATGGTGACTCCAATGGTCTAAGGCTCATGGGAATATCTCACAGTAAAAAATCACTGGAGTGGAGATAATGATATTAAAGTTATATAAAGATAGGAGACAAAGTGGATTATCAGATGCACATAATTTGCATTGGTCCTGGGGGCTTAAAGGTGAAGGAAAGGCTAAAATTAAGTAAGCTTTATTAGAAAGGTCTATATAAATACACCAGTAAACCCTCAAAGTAATACTGCTCTGAGTCCTCTGTCAAAAGAAACACCACATTTCTTTCCTTCTATTGTGTATACATAGACTTCCGTATCAGACTTCCTGTTTTCAGCTTAAACCTGAGCCCAGAGCTATGAGAGAGCAGGGAGAGACTCAAGCAGGAAATGATGTCACACCAAGCCAATGTGGCAGTTGCTATCCTAAACAAATAGAGAACACTTTAAGACCTGTTTACTCAAGTATGGTAAAGCATTCTGCAGAATAAATATAGTTTTTGCACTATTGTGGCTAATCTATTGGCAATAAACTGCTTCAGTAGCTTTCCTTCTCCTTTATTGATTTGAAATGCTCCAAAGGTTCCTGGGTAAAAGGGGAATGCGAACACAACTCTACTCAGTTCCATATAACGCATATTTTTACAGTTTTTAAATGCCCTTTCAAATTTAGTACACAGTAGTCAGGACAGATGTTTCTTCAAGAAAAGGCTCTATAGACTTTTGTATGGCATCAAGATTTATCTTTTTTTCTGGCTTTCTGATATGTGAAGGGGATCATTGGACTACAGCATTTAAGAGGTTGGACAGCACTGTCTTAGCTGACTGTAACAGACCTTTTAAAGTACAAATGCCCCAAACACTACTACTACTACTACTAGATGTTGATACCAAACATCAAAGTGCCTTATATAAGTAGTTTTAAGTGCCTATTTTCTTGCTGTCACCTTTCTGTATAGATTTCCCAAAGAAGCATTGCCATATTTATCTGACATTACCAAACACTTAGGGGATTATTTATGAAAGGTTGAGTTTGTGAGGTTTTTTCTACCTCGAATAAACTCACAACTCAGATGTTTGCTTATTTATGAAAAAAACGTGAATACATAAAACTTAAATGAATGCAATTGGGAGGGGGGACTCAATTACTCAAATTGATCAAGTTATCTGTGGAAAAAAATCTCTACAGTTTATAGCTGGAGTATATTTGGATTGAAGCTTTTTGCAGCTTTGGGGCATAAGGAATCTCAAAAAATTGGAGTTTTTTAATCCTGAAACTACCATCAAAAAACTAAGTTTTTTGGGAAAAACACAACTTGACCTTTGATAAATAACCCCCTTAAGATGGCCTGATCCACTTCTTTGGCAAGATCACCAAATGAGCAGATCTGTGCCAAAATAGACCATCCATGCTGAACCAAATCAAGCTGATCAGATCCCTTAGGCCAAACATTAGGATTTTCCAGTGGGGCTTAAGGTGACCCATTGGAAAAACAATACATCAACACTCTCATGTGCTCCTTGTCCAACAGAATTTTCAAGCTTGCCTGATTTTCAGCCAGACATCAGTTGGGCTGGTCTGAGGGCCCCATACACTGGCTAATAAATTGCCAACTAATAAGTTGCCAAAAATTGTATAAAAAATATTGGAAGTAAAAATAATACTTTTTTCTGGTGCCACAATTCCATACAGATCACAATGCATCAGGAAATATATATCAGTCCCATATTTAGCAATTACATAGTGCTACCAGTGAAGGTTTTATTCAGATCACCTAATGAAATGTTCATGAGGTGCTTTACAATTATAGTACACAGCAGGGCACTGACAAAATCAAAATGTATATGTATTTGATTAAATTTCTATGGTAGTTTTATCTTATGCAAATGTAGAAGCATTTTATCATAGCTAAGCTTCAGATGTAGCTAACCTCTTGACGAAGAAGTGCCTTTATGAATAATTCAAGAGTTATATTTTATGAGCTTTGTGGTTTTAATTATTCAATCAAAATGTAATTATAAGCATGTTCTTACACGTGTGTGTGTACATGTACCTGAGCTAAAACACAGATCCAAATAATAGAGGAAAGGGGGAAAAAATAGGATAGGATACACAGAAAAAAGGAATGCATTTGCAAATCACTGATGTTGTCCCTTTTGTAAACCACATGATGGTACTGCAGGTGCTTTGGGGATTTAGTAGCTATAAAGCTGAAAAAGATTTTAAACTAGACACAGACGCCTATACATTGTAGGCAAAATGGACTAAGAAGGATGATGGGGTTGGTCCAGAAAAAAATCTGGTGTTATACAGCCTCAGTTTGTGGCACCACTAATTAGCACTGACAACACCACATATATTGGATTATATTTGTATAAATATGAATGAAAAATAATAAAATAATCAGTAAAATTCAGTTTTACTTGAATTTTAGTGTTAGATAGCTGCCCAGTGGCAGCCCCAGGGCTGCCGGGCCAATTAGCTATTGAGTAGGGTGCCATTTTTTTTTCTATAAAACGGGCAGGGGTGTGGGCCTGTGATGTAAGGGGGTGGGCTGGTGATGTAGGGGGCGGTCAGTGCCATTGGGGGCGGGGCAGCTGACATGCAGAGGCAGGGCGGGTTCCTAATTTGGAAATCCAGACAGGAACTTTTCACCCAGGCAGCCCTTCCAATTCCGGACAGGTGGCAACCCTGCTATCGAGATGGTTAATTGCATACCGACCTCTATTGGCTAAGGTGTTAAGGCAGGAATTATTTGTGCTTTATATATAGCTGGGGGGGGCAACCTAGCCTTTGTCAGTAAGGAGCCAATACGGGAACATACTGGTGCTCCTTCCCTCCCTCTCATCATGTTTTTCATGCTATGTACATTAGGGATGCACCGAATCCAGGATTCGGTTCGGGATTCGGCCAGGATTCGGCCTTTTTCAGCAGGATTTGGATTCGGCCGAATCCTTCTGCCCGGCCGAACCGGATCCACATCCTAATTTGCATATGCAAATTAGGGATGGGGAGGGAAATCACATGACTTTTTGTCACAAAACAAGGAAGTAAAAAAATTTTCCCCTTCCCATCCCTAATTTGCATATGGAAATTAGGATTCGGTTCGGTATTCGGACGAATCATTCGCGAAGGATTCGGGCGTTCGGCCGAATCCAAAATAGTGGATTCGGTGCATCCCTAATGTACATACCATTTGTCATATGATGGATGTGTTATATTATTGTCATACATTTATTTGGGTGTTGGGCACTTACCAGAGCACTGTTGTATGATTGGTGAGTTAAGCCACAAGTTTTATAGCCTACAGCTTACGCTCTGTGGGAGGAGATGCCTGGATCCACAGTTTTTATTTGTACCTGTGGCTCAAACCACAGTTGGCATATACAGTATGTGTTTCTGGATTTATTTCTGTTCAATAAAGCTGTGGCCATTACATTTTCCAAATAAAAGCCTCATGTCTTTATTTCTATGTTTTAGCCACGACAAGGTCCATTGATTTAAATTTTTTGGCTGCCTTTTTGGCCCAATTGGCAGTCATGTGTTTAAAGGACAAGGAAAGCCAAAAAAATAAAATCCCATTCTTACTTTCTTTAATGAAAAAGAAACCTATCTCCAATATACTTTAATTAAAAAATGTGTACCATTTTTATAAGAAACCTGACTGTATGCATTGAAATTTACTTCATTTTTACTTAATTTACTGCTGTGGATAGGAATTGTGAGATTAGGCTTGTGGTGCAGTCAGGGCCGCTCCGGCCATGAGGCAAGGTGAGAATCTTGCCTCAAGCGGCACGGAGCGGCCAGTTACCAGGGGCGGCAAAAAGCCGCCTCTGGTAACTTTAAGAGCCGAATTTCCGTTTTTTAAAACGGAAATTCGGCTCTTCTAGCGCAGCGAGCACAATAGCGCTCACTGCACTAGCGATGCGGCCCCTCCTCCACCCGCTCCTACGCTGGTAGTTAGAAGAGCGGAGCAGGAGGAGGGGCGGCATTGGGGCTGCTGCCTCAGGCGGCAGCAGCCCCTGAAACGTGCCTGGGTGCAGTAAGTTTATGTTTATATTTAGTATACAAAATACAGCATTTCTAGCCTTATTCTATTTTAGACTTTACATGCCCTTTAACACAATTACTGTATTATGTGATGGGAAAAGCTAAAAAAAATAAGTTGACCTAGAAAACCTTATATATTTGGAAAATACACATTCTGCCAAAGTGGGTAAATAATTGTTTCATCTCCAAGCAATTTTGATGAAATATTCGGAAATCACACAAAAGCTTGCATTTTATAGCATCTTATCCCCCACTGTGCCTTTAAGAGCTACACATACAAATAATTTAATTTCAGTAGCACTGTAGCTGACCTTGTAAGATGATACTTTTGCTGTTAGCTGTAAGTTAGGGGGATTTATATGTATGTCTCCATCCTGCACATACAACAGAAAGTACACATACATTTGGGTCAGATTCACTAACGGGCAAAAAGTCACCAGCGACCACTTTGCACCCATCTCCACACATTGCCAGGCGAAAATTTGCTCAGACAACGCTAATTCACAAAAATGCAGAGTTTTGTCGTGGGCGCCGAATGCTGGCGACTTTTCGCTAGCGTTACTTTGGCAATTCGAGCAATTCAAAGAGAAGATGCACTAGCGTTCATTTCTGCCTAGTGCAAATTCGCTAGAGGTCTTGCACTCAGGTTAATTTGCATACAGCGGGAAATTTAAATGGACGTCTTTTTGTTATATGTTACAGCAAATACATTACATTTCCACTGTTAATTACACATGTCCAGGGAACCTTAATAAAAGCATTAAAGTTGTTATAATGCCCTAAACCCTAAAAAATGTATCGGGGAAACCGGTTATCCAAAAAAAATTTTTAAGGACGCCAGTGTTTTTTGAATATTGATGCTTTTTCCACTAAAGAATATCATGTAAGTAACAGAAGATTGAGGAAGATCTATGCACTCGAGTGCACTTCGCCTGGTCTGAGTGGCGAAGGCAAGTCTATCAAAAGAGCTAGCATTCAGTAATATCCATATTTTAATGAATTTGCAGAGTAACGTCCATTCTCTAGAGCAGATTCTCACCTGAATATAGTGTGAATGAGCGCTGGCGCCGATCTCTTTTGCTAGCGATTTGGCGCCTGCGCCCGTTAGTAAATTGGCGTTGTCCCTGCGGGCAGTAACGCTGGTGAATTCTCGCCAGCATTTGCCACTTTGCCATTTAGTAAATCTGCCCAAAGCACATGTGGACACCGGAGAGAGGATTAAAACATAAAGCTTTACCTTGTTGCTATGAGCAGATGTGAAGAAATTGTGCTCTAGTGTCTCAATTCCCCTTTTGTACAGTTATAAAAAAAAATGATCAGCCAGGACAAGCAAATGTGCACCTCAAAGCTCCTTTTACCTGCATATGCTCATTACTTCCTTTGTTTTTTTGCTACTAATGAGAGTTATTGCTTAACCTTTCTGCAGCTCCTTTCTGCATCTAATAGGAGACATTGTGCCTCATTCTGTGGAGACACAATATCCCTACTAACAAATACATGTGCATTGTCCAATGCAGAAGGGGAAATTACATTGGTGGCCCTATTTTGGTATTTTTTTTTAAAACTTGTTTTTATTTAAAGAATTATACAGAACATTTTGTAGTTATGACAAGACAGTGAGATAATATTATGTTCTGTTAGCGTAATGTATCAAGTATGCAGTATAATAATAACAATATTAACTATGTTACAATATAAACTATCAGCTTTAACAATAGACAGCATATAAGACCCTATTAAGAAGTATGCAAATAGGAGGATAATAACCTGTTTATTAGGTGGCTCCTGGGGGGTTCATTGTTCGACCGTCTTTGTCCTTGTGGCTTGTTACTTTCATGTTGGGACGATTCCATGACCAATGGCATTTCTGTCAGTAATGCCGTGTCATACCATGTCGTACACTGAAATGTTTGTACAGTGAGGTGTCTAATTTGTTGTGGTAAAGATTCTATATAAGGTGTCCATAACTTGAAAAATTTTGTGGTGTCTTGTTCTTTTTTAGTCATGGTTTCCAGCCAATCCATGTGAAAGAGATAGTGTAATTTCTGTTTTACTAACGTAATGGAAGGGGGGTCTTTGCTTAGCCAAAGCTGCAATATTGTCTTCCGAGCAGTTGCTGCCAGTTTTCCAATCAGGCTCTTGTCAGTTTTTCTTAACTGCGTGTAAATGGTAGCATTGCTAAACATTGCCCATTCTAATTGCGCCTGGAAAGGTTTACCAATTATCTGAGCACCATATACTGTTACATCTGACCAGAAGTTTTTGAGTGAGGGGCATGACCATAAAGTATGGATCAAATCCGCTTTGGGTGATTGACATCTGAGACAGTTGTCAGAGGGCAGAATTCCCATTTTATATCTCCTGGCTGGAGTTAAGTAGGAGTTGTGAAGTATTTGGAGAGCCATTTTCTGATATCTACTGACTGGAAGTAGCTTCATAACATTTGTGTGAAGTTGGAAGATCTCAGAAGTGACGGTGTTTGGAATGTCAGCGGTCCATGTAAATCCCGGTCTTTGTTCAACGTCTATGTTAACTAACGTTCTGATTGTTTGAAATAGTTGTGAAGTTGTTTTGTTTAACGTTTATTTTTCCAGATTTGGTTGAAAGGCTTAGTTCTGTCAGTCTCAGGGAGTTTCCTAATTACACTAGTTGCAAAGTGGAGAATTTGGAGAGTTAAAAACATGTGTTGTGTCGTGAATGGGAATTTTTCTTTCAGTTTATCTTGGGAATATATTGCATATTTCTTATCCATTAAATCAGTTAGGTTACACAATCCGTTGTCGCTCCATTGTAAAAGGATAGGGTTTTGTTTGCCTATAGGAAAATTGTCGTTGCCTATCCAGGTATGGGGAAACAGTTGGTGACAATTTTTGTTTCTTTTTTAACAGCTTGCCAGGCTTTGTATGTGTCCAAAAATAGAGGGTTGTTATGTAATTGAGGTGGAATTTTGTTTGGTGGTGAATGTAGTATAAAATTTAGGGAGCGGGTTTCAGTTGTATATTGATCTAAAGAGATTGTGGTGTAAAGGTCTCTGTGGAGGATCCAATCTCCCGCACAGCGGAGAAGTGCTGCTTCATTATATTCTTTAATGTTAGGAAGATTAGTGCCTCCTAAGTGTTTTGGTTGATGTAGTTTAAAGAGACTAATTCTCGGTCATTTTTTGTTCCAAATAAAAGTTCTAAATGTTTGGTTTATTCTTTTCAAGTCTGTTGACTTTATATAGTATGGTAACATTTGTAGTGGATATAGTAATTTGGGGAAAAAGAACATCTTAATGAAATGTATTCTTCCCAGAAAGGTCAGATTAGTATGTTTCCATTGATGCATTTCTTGATGAATATTATCTATCATCTTCCGCATATTTAAGGCATACGTGTCCTTGTGATGTGACGGTAATTTAATCCCTAAGTATTTAATGTATAGCTTGGTCTTTTTAAAGGGAAAATGTGGGAGCCAATCTGAGGAGTCAGGAGCCAATCTGGTGGAGCTCTGATTTGTCCAGGTTGATTTGAAATCCTGCCAACTTACCAAACCTTTGTATGAGTTGCAGTATTAGTGGTATATCTGTTTTGGGTTGGTTCAGAAACAATAATATGTTGTCTGCAAATGCTGTCGTATGACCTATTTTTATGCCTTGCAATAGTTGGCTATTAATTATATGTCTCAGCAGTGGGTCAATCGCTACATTGAATAGGAGGGGGGACAGCAGGCAGCCTTGGCGTGTACCTCTATGAATCAGGAATCAATCCGAGTTAGTATTGTTTACTGTTAAAAAGGTAGTGGGTGTTAAGTATAGATTTTTAAAAAGATTTAACATGTGTATGCCAAAGTGTTGGAATTTCAGTAAGCGGCGTAAGTGTGTGTGTGTAATTCTGTCAAAGGCCTTATCGGCATCCAAATTTACTAACATTCCGTGTTGTCTTTTTTCCAGGTTATTAACATATATAGCAGTAAGAATCTGTCGAAGACTGTTTAAGAAAACCTACCTGAT
Organism: Xenopus laevis; assembly: GCF_017654675.1. NCBI lineage: Eukaryota > Metazoa > Chordata > Amphibia > Anura > Pipidae > Xenopus > Xenopus laevis. Next base: position 75,230,043 of record NC_054373.1, on the reverse strand, counting down.
TTTCGGTGAGTATTGACAGTAATATTAGTTGTAGTCTGTCTGCCATTATTTTGTTTAAAATTTTTAAATCCTGGTTTAAAAGTGAAATCGGTCTATAAGATTTCGGATTTGTAAGATCTCTACCTTCCTTGGGTATCAATATGATGCTAGCCACATTTGCCTCATGCCAGAGTGGATGTCCTTGTAAGGTATCAGTGTACAGGGTGTTTAGGAGTGGTATTATCTCTGGTAGTAAGAGTTTATAAAATTCTGCTGTTAATCCGTCTGGTCCTGGTGTTTTCCCATTCTTTAAATGCCGAATAGTATCTGATATTTATTTTTCTGTTATAGGGGCATATAGGATTTCCCAATCTTGGACTGACAGTTTTTTAAGGCCAGCTTCCTGTAAGAATCGTAGGCCGTCGGTGGGATCATCTACTGGGGCTTCATAAAGTTTTAAAATGTTCCGACAGTACGTGTCTGATTTGTGTGGAATCTTGTGTCCACCCACCAGTAGTTTTCAGTTTTTGTATGTATGTGGTACGAGTTTGTTTTTTTGCTATACATGCTTTGCAATTTCCCAGACTTGTTGCCATATCTGCGATATTGATTTGCTGTGTGGCTCAATGTATTATAAGCTCTTCCAGTCAATAAAGTTTTTTGGTTTTGGTTTTGCCGCTGCCCAGAGCAGTTGTGGATTGTTCCAATGATCTATATTATCATGCACATAATTTGCCAAACTAGTTTTAAGAAACAGTTTAAAGTCTTCATTGGTGCTCAGATAAGCCAGGAACCTCCAATTATAAGAGCCTGATTGGGGGTTTTTCAATTTTAAATTAATTGAGATTGGGGCGTGATCTGAGATGTCTATGTTTCCTATTATGGCATTGGTTAATGTCTGTAAGATCGTCTGTGATATAAATATGTAATCCAATCTTGAGTGTGTTTTATGTACTCCTGAATAGAATGTGTAGTCTTTGGCTATAGGATGTATGTGTCTATAGGTGTCGCTCAGTTGTAAGGTGTCACATAATGTGTGTAGAGGACGTGCTCTGGTCCGTGAATGGATGGTGGATTTACCTGACTTGTCCATAAAATCGTCCCAAACCACGTTGGCATCTCCTCCCAGGATGATGTTTTCTGCCCCCCAAGAGCTCACCTTCTGCAATACAGTCATAAAAAAATGTTTATTTTCATCATTAGGTGCATATAAATTCACTATTGTATATATCGTACCGTGTAGGTCTAGGTCTATAATCGGTAGGCGTCCTTGTTTGTCTTTGTATGTTCGTGTTATAGAACATTGGAGGTCTTTATTAATTAATATCGCTACCCCTCTGGTCTTAGTTGCGTGTGATGCTTCTACAACTACTTGTAGCCATTTACTTTTGAGTGTTTGTTTGTCTTGTCTGCGCCAGTGAGTCTCTTGTAAGAGAATTATCTGGGCCTTTTCCTTTTGCAATCTGTCTAAAACCTTTCTCCGTTTAAGCGGAGAGTTAAGTTCTCCTACATTCCATGAAAGTATTAAAGTGAGTTTTAAGTTTGACCGTGTGGTCGTCAATTTTCTCTGTATTTTGCATCTGAGTGGTTTAACCCACTCCTTTTTTGTGGAAGTTAATAGCAAGGGCATGAATCTCTGTATGGGCTAGCCTGTCCCAGCGAGCAGGCCAGCATCCCTGATATGTGTTAGTATAGGGCCTTCGTATGAAAGACATTGTGTTAGCAGCAGTCGTGTCTAATGTCGTTCGAGCTGATTTGAACATTTGAATTAAAGAAAACAACAAAGAAAGAAAAAAGAGGGTGAGGGAAGGACAGGGAGAAAAGGAAGTAGAAATAGAAATGGTCGAATATTTCTCATTACCGCCCCGTATGAGGTGTCCCTGCAGTCTTTTATGAATATTAGGGAAACGGGGGGTTTGTGAAGAGATCTTTACTAAGCATGTTGAATCAGTCCAGGTTCACGTCAGTTCAAGTTGAAACTTTATCTTTGGTCTTCTCCTCAAAGTATTATTTGGCTTGTTTCAGGGTTTCGAAGAATAGGGTTTGTCCATTGTCTTTATCTGTGACCTTTAATTTTGCTGGGAAAAGTAGAGAGAATCAGTATCCCGAGGTGAATAGGGTGGAGCAAATCGGCGAGAATTCCTTTCTTTTAGCTGTGACTGATGCTGAAAAATCTTGAAAAATCAAGATTCGTTTTCCATCATATTGTAGATCTCTTTTTTTCCTGTAGGCTGCCAGTATGTTCATTTTGTCAGAGTAATTGAGCAATTTAATTATCACTTGTCTTGGTCTGTTGGTGGTTGTCGTTTGTGGGGGTCCAATTCAGTGGAATCTCTCAATAAGGAAAGTAGACTGAGCAGTCTCCATTTGTAGCAGAGTTGGTAGGTCACATTTGAGAAAGTTTTCCAGATCTTTTCCTCTGACCGATTCTGGGATGCCAACTATTCTGAGGTTGTTTGTCTGCTCCTGTTCTCCAGGGCATCTACCTTTTCAGCCAGAATAGTGATCTCTTTCTGTTATGTGTCTACAGTTTTTTGTGTGATGTCAAATTCGTCCTCTACTGATTCTTTGTTCAGCTTCTGTGATTTTTTTGCTTGGTTTGTTACTTGTTGAAGTATTTCTGTGATGTTGTCTTTGATACCGGCTAGTTTTTTATCCAATAGCGGGCCAAGTATTTGAGTGAGGTCTTGTACTTGGATCTGTTGTGGTGTAGTCTGCGAGCCAGATTCAGCATCTGAATCCATTGGATCAAGTTCTAATGTTGGTTTTTTGTCTTTAGGTTTCTGTCTCACTTGCTTCAATGTCATCGTGTTGGATTGTCCTAGATATTTTTCCATATCTGGAAGAAGACGAGTGGAGACAGTTTGGTCGCACGGTGTAATAGAGAGATATCTATAGCTGCACAGTTAACTGTAGTTAATTTCGGTTTCAATGGTTGTTTCCCTGTGTTAGAGCGGTAGTGGAAACATTCGACGATGATGTGATTACATTAATCAGTCATAATGGGTTAGGCAAAGTTTCTCAGGCTTTGTCACCGTTCAGTCCGTCTTCTGTAGGTTTCTGAATTAGCTTCATGGTGAATTCAGTTTTGTATTATCTTAGCAGGCCCGTGACAAATGCTCCATTCACTCTGGTTGAATGAATAAGTGGTATTATAGTCATTAGATATGCTTTAGGCCTCCACTCTGTTGTTATGAAGGTAGTGGGGCACAGATCCCAGGTGTGGATTCCCAGGGTGTGGTGGAGAAACCCGTGGGTTTGGGTGGGGGGGATGGTAAAGGAGGTTACCCCTGTAATGCAGCTGTAATAGGCCTCCACCTTTGTGTTGATAAGAGTAGAATGGGCCCAGGTTCCAGGTCGTTGTTCCCAGAGGACAGTGGGTAGGCCTGTGGATCAATGTGGGGAAATGACAAGGGAACGTTCCCCTTTAATTGCGCCGTATTAGGCCTCTGTAAGGCCCTGTTTGTGCTGCCAGCTATTGGTAGTATGCATCTGCACTCACCGGCATAAGTAGCAGAGGACGCAAAGATATATATAGTGCAGATGTTGCGGCCTGTGGTTGTCAGTAGTGCATGCCCACTGCTTTCCGGGGTTGCAGGTACGGGAATGAGCCCGATGGTGTCAACAATCGTTGCCCCTATGTATCCAAACTTAAGAGAGCTGTTGTTTAATCTCTACAGGGATGTTTTTCTGTAGGATGGCAATAGATTTTAGTTCTCTGTGCTGGAGCTCAGTTAAGATGCGGCCATCTTTGGGTCCGCCCCCCGGAAGTCCTATTTTGGTATTTTGGTATGATGTCCACAATTAAAAAATTCTGGTAGGACATTCTTAAATTTTTCTTCCCTTACATTCATTCTCCCACTCTACTTGGCATAGCAGCGGACCTCACTTTTGCATACAGAAAACAATATTTCTACAATGGAAATTCACTACTACCACACAAATAATAAAAGAAATTACCAGTAATTTAGAATATGAATTGGCGATTCCAAGAGACTTTGGAATTCAGAGAGAAAAAGTTATCTCATGGTTTATCATGTGTAAACTCATGGACAGGATTAAATTCAAAGAGAAGAAACTAATTCAGTTCCCGTTTTCTTCCATTTTTTTCCCATTGCAATTGAGTTTTCATGTGATAAACTGTGTGAAAACTTTTCCTGAATTGAATTTCATCTCAAATTGAATCTCGTCCATGAGTTTTCACATGATAAACCTTTATTTCTAGAATATGTATTTGTACTACTGTGTAGCTACTCTAAACATAGGGGGTAGATACATCAAAATGTGAGATTAGATCTCAACACAGAAAAATTCTCCTACTTTCTATTCATTCCTATGGAATTGTGAGAAACACATTTATCAAAACTCTTTCACTTATATACATATATAATACATATCTAGAAATCCCATAGGAATGAATAGAAAGAGCTTTTTTTATCTGTGATGAGCTCTAATTTCACACTTTATAAATCTGCCCCTAAATGTAATTGTGTTTGCAGGCCTGGATTTGTGGCAAGGCCAGGCCCAGGGTGGCACAGATATAGGAGTGGCATGCCACCCAGCCACATATGGGGCACTCTGGGGTCCAGCACACAGGTCTCTGCTCTTTCTGACCCCCCTGCAACTAATTGCTCTTGCTCGTGATCCTGGGGGGGCTGTGGAGGATGCCTGCCTGCGTGTCCTGTTGCTCTGTGTCCGTGCTCCTGAGGGGGGCGCGGGTGGGGTCGTGGATGATGCCGGCCTCTGGGTGCCCACACACGAAATCCAGCCCTGTGTGTTTGTCTAAAAAGTGTGTTTGTGAGTGTGACACTTTCACTTCACTTTGCTCCCCTCAGAGATGCAACTTGTTCCAACCCTCTGCTTGTTATCCATTATCCTACCTGCTTGTTATTTTTATAGCACCAATTTACTATTTTCCCTATATTGTAAAATGTATTCACATGAATAAGTTCTGCCATGTGTATCCTCACTGTCATTATAGAATACACTACTACTATGGGTCATAAACAGTTTTACTGATGTTTATGGAAAATACCTGAGGCAAGCAGTATAGCCTTGCAACTAATATTCTATACTTTGTAAATTTCAGCAAAACAAAGGTGAAGTGAATTACATATAAATAGGATAAAATTCATGTTGCTGCTTTCCTGTCCTTGAGGCCTCCCTTGTTAATATGATTCCTTCCTGCTCAAATCACTCTCAGCATGACTAATACACATAGACACACATGTACAAGGAGACACTTTGCCTTTAATACTGAAATTCCATTTCCATTCACTTACTGCATCTTCATCGATTTGCAATAAATAGTGTATGAGAGCCTGGAAATGTACTGCTTACATAAGCTCCTGTAACAGTTGCTCCTTTGGCACCAGGTGTCAGCAAGTGTTTGATTGATGCCGTTGTTTTCAATGCAATAAATAGAACACAAAGTACAGTAGTCTGCTGGTGTTTTGAAACTTTCATCTCCAATATTTCCATTATGGTATTTCATGTTCAACCACAAATTGCTATATGCATTTCATATTACTAGAACGACATATCAAGTCACTAAATATTTGTATAAAGTCTCTGTCTTTCAAATCCTCAATGTATTTATAATTCTCTGGTTCTTTAACTATTTCAGTCACAGAGTATTTTAACCAAAAACGTCGGACCAAACTAGAATCCATGATTGGACCTTATTTATTATTAAAAAATCACGATTTAATCTGATTGGGGACAAACACTTTTTCCTGAAAACACAATTTTTTTTTTATTTTTGCCCGAAAGGTGCGAAATAGTCAGATTTTCGGGGCTACTTCCAGTACAGACCACAGAAAATTCCAAGTAGGATAGGGATCTATCCCATTGACTTATATACAACCTTGATAAGTCCGAGATGCCGGATTTTTGAATTCTGACTTTTTCCATCCTCGGAGGAAAATAAATCTCAAGATATTTTGAGTTTTTGGCATTCGGACTTTAATAAATAACCCCTTTAATGATTAGTAAAGACATGCATGGGGGGCGTGGTCTGGTCACTGATGTGAAAGCACGCACACTCTTGAGCTCCGCTGCAGACCCAGCTAATAACCCTGCTGAACCCACTTTTCTGGTGACATTGGTGAGCTGGAGGAACCCACAGAAGAGGCCCTGCCACAGAGAATACTAATGGGCCAGAATCGGGCACAAAAACGGGCGTCAGAGATGGCAAACCGCTTAGAAAAATTTGCCCGCGAGTCTCCGCAAGATGGCGGCGGCAAGGCCCAAAAGGCCAAAGGACCTGCCTCGCGCCTTAGCGCGCCAGCTGTGCAGCCGGACGACAGTAATGGCTCGACTTCAGACTCTCAGGAATCCTCTGCAGAACCGACGTTGAGAGACATAATGTCGGAGATACGATCGGCGAATGAGACTTGTACCACGCTTATTAATACGAAAACTGATGAGATCAAAATTGACCTGTCGATCATCAAACACAACATGCAAAAACTGAGGGAAAGAACGACGGCGGTCGAGTCCCGAGTAAGTACGCTGGAGGATTCCTGTAGAGAATTGCCTGAGCAGTACCAGGCGGTGAGAAAAATCATTGACGACTGCCATAGAAAGTCAGATGACTTAGAGAACCGGCTTCGCCGGAGTAATCTACGGTTCATAGGCTTTCCGGAATAGGCTGAGGGATTGGCAGCGGAAACCTTTATTGAAACATGGCTAAGGGAAACCTTCGGAGTGGAACACCTTTCCGCCTCCTTCGTTGTTGAGAGGGCACATTGTATACCAACTAGGCAGCCTCCTCCGGGCGCACCTCCAAGGCCCATGATTGCGAAGCTGCTGAATGCTCGAGACCGAGACAAAATACTCTCCTTGGCGCAAGTACAGTCCCCCCTGAGATTCCAGGCTGCCACGATTTCCATCTACGCGGATTACTCAATGGAGGTGCAGCGTCAAAGGGCTGGATTTCAAAGCAGGAAAACTCGTCTGAAAACAGCGGGCTACACCTATGCAATGCTGTACCCGGCAAGATTACGCGTGCAGGCAGACGGCCGCACCTACTTCTTTACATCGCCTCAAGAGCTGAATCACTGGCTTGACGCGCAGGGAACTCGTGCGTAGCTCGACACCGTCGGGATGTGGGGCCGCTCGACTGGTTCTCCAGGCCCATGTAAGTACTGTGGATTACAATTCTTTTTTTGCCCAGGGGGTCCCTTCCTGTAACACTACATGTGTTATGCCTCGGGGGTGGGGCGGTGGAAGGCCCGGAGCCCTATACCTGTGCCCATTGTTGCCCTTTGGGTGACCGAGCTGCCACTCTTATTGGTCTGGGCACGACCTGGCATGCGAGGCACTATCATTTACGCAACCTGCGGAATGGGGCCCCCAGAGGATCGTGGGCTATCATGTTTAGACCATTGGGTCTGTGGCGGATCAAGATAGGAGCACATTGGATACTACAGTTCTTTTTTTTTCATTCTTTTGCCTCTGCCTTTATTGCTGATGACAACAGAATTTTCCAGCCGTTACTCACGGCGTGGCTTGACTGTCCCCTAATCTAAAGTTAACATTGTGATGTTATGGGTTTAGTTCTACCTGCCGACACGGTGGTGCTAGAAGGGGTGGGGGGTATTATTCTGGTTGGGGTGTTAAGTAGTGCACAGTTATTGCACAAAGTTGCTACTACTGTTTTTGCATTTAAATGTTTTACTCAAAGGAATGCTATGTTTCTAAACAATGTGCAGAATGTAGGCTTACTACAATTTATGAGGGAAGATGGCTATGAATATCACTAGCTGGAACGTGAGGGGTTTAAACTGTCCCATAAAGCGTAGGCTGGTCATGGACTGCTTGAAAAGGCATAACACGTCCATTGCCTTCCTACAAGAAATGCACTTGATAGGGTCTAAGGTATTAGCACTGAGGAGGCCTTGGGTTGGTTGGGCGTACCACGCCTGCTATTCTACACACTCTGCAGGTGTGACTACGCTAATAGGTAAATCAGTCCCGTTTAGATTTGACAGCATTAAATCGGACCCAAAGGGTAGATTCCTTTTGGTACACGGGTATATATACAACAGTGAGATTCTCCTGGCCAATATTTGCATCCCTCCTCCCTTTGATCCGACTGCCTTGCACTCCCTGGCCGACCACTTAACCAAATATCCGCATGCCTTAGTTATTGCTGCTGGCGACTTCAATGAAGTCATGTCCCCTGACTTGGACAGACTGTGGAAACATACTGATAGGTCTCCACCAACTTCTACTCGCCTAACTAAACTTATAGACTCCATGGCGCTGATTGACATATGGAGAGTGGCCAACCCTGGTAAAACGTTATTTTCTTGCTATACAGCTTCGCACCAGGCCCTCTCGCTCATAGACATGGCCTTTATTAATACTAAGGTACTTCCGTTTATCAAGTCCAGCGGTTATCTCCCCAGGGGTATTTCTGACCACTCCCCTATGCAGCTCAGGTTAGAATTGCCACAAAAACTGGAGCGGCCCCGACCCTCCGTTCATCCGGTGTGGTTAAACATTTTGGATAATAACAAGCAGGTAGAGGGAACCATGAAAGATTTCTTGTCAATGAACGGTGACTGTGAGGTAATGCTTCCCCTTTGGGACTCCTTTAAGACGTTTGTTAGAAATTCCATTATTTCGGAAATAGCTGAATACAAAAAGCAGTCCAAGAAAGCTACCCAGGTGCTGGAGGAAAGGGTGCTAGAATGTGAGAGCCAGGCAGTCACACTCCCCTCCCCAGACAATCTTAAGAAGCTACAGGAAGCGCAGGAAAGGTATGCGCAAGACCTACAGTCCAAGGCGTTAAATAGACACTATTTTAGCAAGGTGAATTTATATGAATATGGGGACAAGGCAGGGCGCCTCTTGGCCCACATTGCTAAGTCTCATACTTCCCCTCCCCCCATACCGGCCCTTAAAGACAAGCAGGGAATTCTCCGTACAGAACCTGACACGGTTAAAGATATGTTGGTGGAGTTTTATAAAGACTTATATGCTAGCAAGCTCACAGCTAATGAGAATGAGACCGTAGTATTTCTAGATTCTCTTAACCTACCAACTCTTTCCCCCAGAATTTAAGGAGTTTCTTGACTCTGCTATAACACTTTTAGAGATCCAGGAAGCCATTGACTCCTTTCCTGATGGGCTTCCCATTGAACTTTACAAACGGCATGCCAAGACCTTGGCCCCTCAACTACTGAAAGTGTTTAATGAAGCTTTAGTCCTAGGGCAACTCAAGCAGTCCTTGTATGATGCTGCTATAGTGTTACTCCCCAAACCAGGAAAGGACCCGCAACTATGCGAATCCTTTCGACCAATATCCCTATTAACCGCAGATGTGAAGATATACGCCAAAATATTGGCTAAAAGGTTGGGGAAAGTCATAACTCAAATTATTCATCCCGATCAAATAGGGTTCATCCCCGGGAAAACTACTAGTTTGCACACTAGACGGTTGTATCTCAATCTTTCACTCCCGCATGACAACGTGGGTTCCAGAGCAGTTGCTGCCTTGGACATAGCCAAGGCATTCGATACTGTAGAATGGCCCTACTTGTGGCAGGTTATGGCATCGTTTGGCTTTGGACCTAATTTCATTAGAATGACAAAACTCCTCTACAAACACCCTACTGCCTCCCTACGACTCAATTCATTGAGTACATCAAGCTTTGCGCTTAGCAGAGGGACGCGACAGGGCTGCCCCCTCTCCCCCCTTTTATTTGCCTTGGCGATAGAACCATTTGCCCAGGCAGTTCGGACTCATCCTCACATCAGGGGGTTTGAGCAAGGTTTACATGTGGAAAAAATCCAACTTTATGCTGATGACACGGTGGTATATCTGGGGGACAGGGGGCAGTCACTGCGACAACTAATCGTTATGACAGACAAATTTGGTGCTATATCAGGCCTTAAGACCAATGCTGCCAAGTCAGTACTGCTCCTGGTTGATAAGCAAAAGGAGGGTGAACACTTTCTTGACTGCCCTTTAGAAATTGCAAGCTCGATCACATATCTGGGCATTCAGGTTGCATTACCCATATCGAGGTTTATAGAGCTTAACATGGACCCTCTGGTCCATTGGACCCAAACTAAACTTAGGCAATGGGAGTCCCTCCCGATAGGTCCTGCGGGGAGGATTCAACTTATTAAAATGTTCATTTTACCGAAATGGCTGTATGTATTGTGGCACGCACCGGTCCTTCTTCCCAAAAAAGTGTTTAAGGGAGCACACAGCCTCTGTGGCACGTTTATTTGGGGCGCCTCTAGGCCTAGGTTGCGTCTAACTACCCTAATGCGGCCCAGGGACTGCGGGGGTTTGGCACTTCCAGATTTGTATATCTATTATGTAGCCTCCCAACTTACACATATTTTACCAATGATGCATCAGGACTTATCTCCCCCGCTTCACCATCTATGGTCCACGGTATTGTCTCACCCAGCTGCAGTCTGGCCCATGGTACTGATTAAGAAGCCACAAGCGGCCCGTTCATCACTACTGGAGCTTCAGGGTAATGTGCTGAATTTGGCGCATAGGATGGTGAACCATGTGGCCTACCTCCCACAAACCCCTATATGGCATAATGCAGTATTTCCTGCACTTGCCATGGTGAACCCCCCCAGAATTTGGCTGGACCTAAATATACATACCCTAAACGACATTTGGGCTGATGACCAAGTTATATCATTGCCACGTCTGATGGAGGAAAGGGACCTCCCTAGCACGCAATGGCTGACTCACCATAGGCTAAATGTAATTTTGACTAGACATTTCCATGACAAAGGAATAGTGGTTGCTAACTCCCCAATAGTCGATGCTCTCTTGGAAACTAATCACAAAAGGAAAATATCTACATTATATAAGCAGCTAAGCAAGCCAGTATATGTTGACACAGACCTCAAGGCAAGGGATGCTTGGGAAGCTGACCTGGGTGCCATTCATGATGATCAATGGGAGTGGGTACTGGGCACCCCCAAAATAGTGGCGCACTCGTATAAGCATTCGTTGTTGCAATTGTATTTAATCCATAGAGTTTACTATACTGTACATCGACTGTATGTCATGAAACTTTCCCCGACTCCCAACTGTATAAGGTGTAAAGTGAATGTTGCTACGTTATTGCATACACTGTGGGACTGCCCTAAAGTCCAACCGTACTGGGTCGGTATAACTACTTGGTTGTCCACTAAAATACCTGACTGGGGAAAGGGTGATGCACGGAATTGTTTACTTTCTATTGACCTGGGAGATTCTCTAGACACTAGTACTTTGCACTTTGTTACAAAAGCCTTATTTCAGGCCAAGGGGCTTATCACATTGCACTGGAAGGACCCTTTACCCCCGACACACTTGGAATGGATAAAAGCCATGGATGATTTAGCCAAACTGGAACGGACCATTCTGGACAAAAGAGGTCAACTATTAAAGTATATAGTGCTTTGGCGGCATTGGACTGGTCTGGGTTGGGAGGGAAACGAACCCAATGCTTAGGCTGTTGTATGCTGGTATGATGCGTGCCATCTAGTGTGGTACTGGATTACATTGTCACTTTACAGAGTATTGGAATGTTAGCCCTTTTGTGCACAACAATTGTATCTGAGACCTGGGCGGTCTATTTTCTCTGTTATTTTATGTGCTTGTTTAATAAAGCTTCTTTGAGTAAAAAAAAAAAAGACATGCATCTTGCCTTGGAATTAGTTTGATTGTCTGAAAACCATTAACTAGACTCCCTTACTTACTTTCTGTAATAAACTCATTCAGTCCATGCATTACTGCTGGGTTAAGGCTCTATCTGTCAGATTAAAAATGCCAGAGGAGAATATACAAACACATGCGATAAGTGTTCAGGTCTGATTCAGACCTAATAAAGTCTATAGAGACACCTACTCTGAGTTACTGTCATTTTTGTAGTAGAGAAAGATATGAGTCACGTTGGATGAATTCATTGATGTCTAATGCCTTTGTCGCAAATGCCATTTAATGGTTAGCAGCAAATATTCACTGCATACACCAACTAATATAATAAGGTGGAATCTAGAAAAAAATCAGTAATGAAATAACTACAGTAATAATTCATGATCCTTTCATTGTTAGCTAAAAGTATTTTAAGTTACCAGAATAAGGTAAAAATTGGACAGTGGTAATAATTGAATCTAACCCTTTTCTTTTCAGTGAAAGTTTTGCAAACTGCTGGAAAAGCCAAGAAACAGTGAAAATTTGTGAAATGTATAGAAGTCAATGGTGCAGTGACTTTTTTGCACAAAATACATACCGGTAGGAGTCCCAAACTTTGACACACAACAAGGGATTTGAAGCATGCACTACAGTAATTCAAAACAAAATGATTACATTTTTAAAATTCCAGTCTGATCCAGGGAATTTTGGCCCAACTAACACTTATTCGTCCTAAGAGCAGGCTTTAACACTATTTCTTTCAATATTAGTCATTTTGTCCTTTTAGTTTCTATTTTATCTGATACACTCACTTTCTTATTTTTTGATTCATTTTGTGTTCTAAAAAATTATAACAGGTATAGGATCCATTATGGAAACCTGCTATACAAAAAAGTAGGAGGATGCCATCTTGCATAGAATTTAATAATTCTAATTTTTAAAAATGGTTTCCTTTTTCCCTATAATAGGAAAGTATCTTGTACTTGATTCCAACTAAGATATAATTAATGCTTACTGGAGGCAAAACAGTCCTATTGGCTTTAATTAATGTTTGCATGATTTTTTAGGTATAGAAATCCAAATTATGGAAAGAGCCCTTATCCAGAAAACCCCAGGTCCCAAGCATTCTGTATAAGGTATTATCCCTGTACTTTTATACCATATTTTCTTTTTTCACAATCAGTTATGGCTAAATATCATCACTAACTATAGATGTAACTTAATAGTTAATAATAATTTAATAATGTTTAACTAAAAAAACTGCAATATTTAACATCGCTTGTGCTGGCCAAAAGCTGGCGAGGTTGTTGCCTGTTTGGGTAAAATTATGGAAATTTCAGCGGTTCAAATTTTTAGTTTCGAAACCCAGCTTGAGTTAGGAAACTCATGCAAGTTTTTTTTGGCTTGATAAACCTTTTGCAGGGTTTCCTAAAAGTTAAATAGGCCCATTAGTGTAGAAATTCATTTGAGGGAAAATGAGGTCACAGTGTGGTGTGTAGGTTGTTATGGAGCAGGGTCAATAGTTTGTGGATATATCTCCTGCAGCCATCAAAAGCAGGAACAATTGTAGGAGAATATGTGAAGAGGATTTGAAAAGACTGTACATCCATGTATTGGGAGTAACTAAAGGAGAAAGGTGTTCAGGTTGTATAGTGTACAGAGTACGAAGATATTTGAACAGAATAATTATAGTCAATCTGAGGGTTACAGGACAACAAAGCCAAGTATAAAATGTAGTAGCCCTGAAGAGGCCACTCTCCCCCTCCTGAACTGCACCAGTGTGCCCCCACCCACTGGCCACCGGTGGTCCATTTTATACTTGACATTCTTTCTTCTGCTTGACTTTTTTTGTTTTTTGTTGTTGTTGTTTTTGGGATGCTCACAACCTTAGATCAAGAAAGCTTGTAACATAGATTATACTGTATCTCTCAACCCCTGGAAACTATTTTGATAATTGATTGTTAGTCCAACTACCACGAAATATTGTGTTGTTCAACTTGCTACAATCAACTGATTTAACATGAATATTACTATGCAAGCTTTATGCAAAACGGTACTTTATTATTCCTATATCAGCTCTGACAGGAGATGAAAATATTTTGTTGAGTCATTTAGCAGACTGGACTATCTAACAGTTTTCAAACAAAAGAATGGCAATAAAAACTGAATTTAGAAATATATAGGCAGGTTCAAAATAGAAACAAACAGTAGACAATTTTTACATGAGCGACTGTTTTGTCCAAATGCATTAAAGTCAATAGGCGTCAAAATAATTTTGACGTGCGACAATTTTTACATGCGCGACTTTTCAGCAGCAAATGCAGCAGTTTCGCAAAAAAAATTGCAAGTGGCAAATGCGAAAATTCGCCGCAAGTCCATGCCTGGCGAATAAATTCGCCCATCACTATTTATTAAAGGCTAAGTCATGGGTAATGGATTTATTAAAAACTGTTCCCTTTTCAGTATCAATCTAAGGAAATTTTCAGAGGCAATTAATGCTTAAGTGGCAGAGGTCATGAGAGGGCTGGAAATTACAAGGTAGAAAAGGATTAACTAGAGTGAACAAAACAGAATTAAACAGTGACAAGGTGCTTTAAAGAGAATTTGATAACATGAGAGATCAAGGGAGGAAATTAAGATGCTGCAGATATAAAAAGAATATAAATGTAAATGAAGGAGAAGGAGCCAAAAAATCTGACCAATTATTGGTTCGGTTATATATATTACAAGGTAACTTTCAATCAAAAAAAGTGGACATTTAAGAAAGTAACGCATTCTGCAAAGCAGATATGATTGGTTCTTTCGAGGAAGCAAAATCAGCTACCATGGCACCAGTTCTGCTTTAAACATACTGTGCAAATTTATATCTCTCTGTCTTGGAACAGTGTTATTTCCTTATTTAACCTTCAAAATATCAGCAGGACTTTTTAAATAAATTAATAAAATATTTCATACAAAAAAACAATAAAAGCAATGCTGGTAGAATATGCTACACCAAGATATTTTTTTTTATAAAATATGCAATTTAATTTTACAAAGGAAACTCAGCTTCCTCTCAATTGTCTATACCTTGATGTTAATACTCACTACTATGCAGGGTCACCAGGGGCATTAGAAAGGACAAGAGTACAGCATTGGGTTGCTGTATCAACTATCAATGCACTGTATATTTAGCCACAGGTTTGTTATTCACTGAACATTTTCTTTGTAGTGACTTGGTGAATTGGTTTGGAATTTCAGTTTCTTTTCAGTTTCTAGGATTTCACGTAACCTAGAAACCAGGCAATTGATTGGAAGTCAGCTGAAAATTGTTAATAATCAGCAATTTATTATGTTCTAGAAGTGAATATAAAGGCTAACACACACTTTAATGTTGTGTGGAATAGGCAATAGCCCCTCCCTCTCTATAGTATTGGTCTAGTTCTTTTGAAGTATCTATTTGATATATCCATTAACTATCATTAAGTCGATTTATGTCCCTCACATGGTTTTGTTGTTAATTCCACGCTGTTTGCCTTTTCATATAGTTCCATAGTACAAGGCAACCTGGAGGGTATTTTAGGTAGGTTCCATCAATATCTGATTTTGATATACATTTGTAAATTCCTAGAAATGATTTACATCAATGCACAATTTCAAGTAGGCCTACTAAATATGTTGTTAATGAACAAGTTCATAATAAAATAGGGTAGCAAAGGTAGTCTTACCCATAGTTACAGGTTATATTTAGTGATGGGTGAATTTATTCACCAGGCCTGTTGCCGGCGTCAGAATTTCGCAAATTTCCCTTCCACAAATTGAACTAAATTATCAAAAAAAAATTATTGAAAAAATTGGAGCAACAAAATCGAGCGTCAATTTGTTTTGCCCAATTGACACCCCGAAAACTGTATTTTATCATATTTTCACTGCAAAAACTCTTAATGGACGAAAACCCCAACTTTTTCAGATTATCCAGCGAAGATCACAGTGTCTAGAAACAACTTCAGGGACATTTGCCATTCACTTCTACATGACCTCGACAGGTTTGAGACGGAGTATTATTCAGATTTTTAACAGCTTTGGGGTTTGATAAATCACTAAAATTTGAGTTTTAATTTTTCCATGAAAAATCTGAGTTTTCCCCCTAAAAACCTTGACCAGAAAAAAATTGAGGTTTAATAAATGGGCCCGATGTGTGTACCACATGGATATTAGTAATGCCACATATATAAGTAATATTAGAACATAAAATATTTATGTGGCTCTAAAACTGCAAAATATTTTCATAATAGTCATCTGAGCCCTTTTGTAATTTACATTTTCTATTTCAGTAGTTGCTGAGGTGTTAGCAAGTTTCTGAGGTGTTAGCAGTTTTAGAAATTCGTAGACACTTCTAATACCAGGCTTTTAGCTCAACAGGTTTTTTTCTCTTCAAATTGAATCTTGTCCATGAGTTTTCATGTGATAAACCATGAGATAACTTTTTCTCACTGAATTGAATCTGGTCCATTGTTGCAAACTCTCTGACTTTTGAGCCAAAAACCTGGTACTAGTAGTTTTAGGATAATTTTATTGGTTTTAGATCCCTTTTAAATAGGAAAACGACTGGTTAAGAAATATGATTTTTGCTCTTAGTTGTTTCACAAAACTTCAAATCTTTTAGTTGCAATATAGGCACATCATAGCATATTAATGGGGATTAGCATTATATTGTTAAAGTGTTCAAGGCAAAATGGCTAACTCCAGATTAACATTATCGGTTTAATGCAATTAAAAGAATTAATTTTTTTAAAAAATCACTTTTTAAGGAGAACTAAACCCTAAAGTCAAAAGCCCCTACCCCCCCTACCCTACATAGACCCCCTCCCTTCTCCTCCTCCTCAGCCTAGCTGCTACCCAGGGCAAATGCCCCTAAGTTTTTATTTACCCCTCCATGCATGATTTTGTCCAGCGGAGTTCATGGGCGCCATCTTCAGTCGCTTCGGTAATCTTCGTAATGAGACCGGCGCTTCGGCAATTTTTGCTCATGTGCAGTTGTTGTGAAACAGAAAATTGCTCCAACTGCGAATGCGCCATTACGCCGGTCTTATTCCAAAGATTACTGAAGAGAAGAATATGGCTGCATGTTAATTCCGCTGGATAGAATCTGCTCCAGGAGGTAGGTAAAGACTTAGGGGCATTTGCCCAGGGTAGCAGCTAGGCTTGGGGGGAGGAGGGAGGGTCTATGTAGGGTAGGGGTTTTTTTTGCTTTAGGGTTGAATTCTCCTTTAAAAAGGAAATAGTGTATTTTAAAACTTTTTGATTTACAAAAAACAAACTTATCACCAATTTAAAAGAGGTGATGAAAAATGTTAATTAATCATATTATGTTAATTGTTTTACTAGTTTTAGGTTGGTAAATAATAAGATAGTTATCATCATCCATATAAAGGTGGTTATTTACTAAAATCCGACCAGATAAAAAAGTCAGACCAGATAAATTCAGAGTTTTGTAAATAACCCCCAAAATGTTTTACACAAAAATATTTCTTGAATCATTTCCTGATATAAAACAGATATAATGAAAATTACTTACGTGGTATGCCAGTGAATAATTAATTGTCATGTGAGTTATAACTTACCATTTTAGGTGATAATGCATAAGGTAGTTATAATTTTTAGTGCAAGAGGTCTATTAACTAAAGTTTGATATGAAATAACAAACAAAATGGGAGGTTATTTACATCATATATTTGAGATGCCCTATGTAGAGTAACTGTCAAAGAATATTATATTTTGCAGATGCTAGCCAAAGAGCTATAAAACATATTTTCCGTTTTAGTGTTACTCATCTGTGAACCGTTAACTGGAGATCAGTTTGAAGGGAGATATATTTCCCCTAGGTTCATGTCTTACTCCCATATGTACAGCAGTCCTGAGTGGGTTAATTCCCCTAGAAAGTCTCACCTGGGGAATAATTAGCAGGCTAGATCAGCTAGCTGCTAGAGAGGAGGATCCTCAGAGTAATTGTGAGCTACACGTTGAGAGGGCTGAGACCTGGGATCTAATTGTAGCCATTTGGAGCTGCTATTTGTTTGCCCAAAGGAAAAAGGAAAAAGGACATTGGAAAAGTACTGTGACTCTGTGGAGTTGTACTTTTCTGTTTGGCCAGGAATCCCAGTAGGGGATCGGTAGTAGAGAGGGAAAATACACTGTGTATTAGTTAGAGCCCAAGTGGGGCAAGAATTTTGTTTTGTTTTGTTTTGTTTTGTTTTATGCTGCTTTTGCTCACAGACTCTGTATATGTGAACAATAAATGGACTTTGACCTGTTAAAGAACTGTGTGATCCTGCTCACACACCGTTTAGGCTTACACATCAAAACAGAAATACATATGTAGATATTAAATTGTTTTGCACTCTAAGCTTGAAATAGCATGGAAATATTTGCTTACATAAAAAATTATATTTGTGAAAAATTATATTTTACAAGAATTTTATTCCAGTCTAAATGCTTCTTAAAGACAGGGTTTATTACAGTCGGAAAATAAACAAGTTCAATTTGCAATCCTGAATGTATTACATGAGGCGGTAGCAAAGTGCTCCATTTCTTTTCTGAAAATGAGATAGATAAGGTGCAGTTTGGAGCACTAGTTCTCATTGCAATTCTACAGTTATTATTTTCTCTGTTTATACATCTGTGTACAACTTCTTTGTTAGCTCAGGAGAACAAAGGTTGGTACATGAATGCAGTTAAGCTGAATGAAATGCTATGCTTTAGCAAACTGTTTTCTAGTTGCATCTGTTGACAGTGCCTTGAATGGATCTAAATTATATGACAACTGAAAACTACTGAAAATTGCTTAGAATTAGAGTTCAATATTATGACTGCAGGTAGTCTACTCAATGCATCCTAATGCAGTACATAAAGAAGGTTTACAAAAAATATATTTATAAAATGCTTTTTGTTAAAAGTACAAATTAATATTTGTGATGATCAAAGTATAGGATACCTAAGTGTGAGAACATGCACCGAGCCTCTTGACATTTATCTTTCTGAAATTAACCATAAATTACCAAAAGCTATGCTGAATAATCCATAGTTTTGGGCACCGAGGGTACTTAATTTATAGACTGTTCTTCACCTTTCCATTTATCTCCTTGTCTCTACAGTAGTGATACAATACAGTTAAGTTACTGACTACATCAATAAAAATTCTTCACTTGTAGAAAGGATATTCATTTTAAAGTAGAATTCAACATAGTAACAATAGTAAGTTAGGTTGAAAAGAGACGCACGTCCATCAAGATCAACCTTTTTAACTTTTTTGACCTGCCTAACTGCTAGTTGATCCAGAGGAAGGCAAAAAAAAAAAACCCTATCTGAATCCTCTCCAATTTGCCTCTTCCGGGCCTTTGTGTCTTCTTGTGTCTTCAGTTGTGGAAAACCGGTAAATTGCTCCAACTGCACATGCGCCGTTTCACCGGTCTCAGTCTCAGCTTACCAAAGACCCGGAAGATGGCTGCGGTGAACTACGGTCCCTGAATCTGCACCGAGGGGTAAGTAAAAAGTTAGGGGCATTTCCTTGGGGGGGCAGCTAGGCTGGGAGCATGAGGGAGGGGGTCAATGTAGGTTAGGGGGGTAGGGTTTTTTTTAAGTTATGGGTTGAATTCTCCTTTAAACCATATCTTGGACTGCAAAACTGGCTTATTCAGCTTTTCATTGACAGTATAACAAGTAAAGTTAAACAGAGAAACTATGCCAGTAAGGTATAGGCACTACCTGTAAGCTAAATAACACATTTAGAGAAATAGCTGTAGCAGTGAAGTCATACCATACAAGTATGGGATCTGTTATCTGGAAAGCCGTTGTCCAGGAAGCTCCGAATTAAAGATAAGCTGTCTCCCATAGACTCTATTTTATAAAAAATAATCCGAAAGAGGAAAGCGATGGGAATCAATGGTATTGTACAAACAACTGAACAGGAATCAAAGTCATTACCTAATTATATCAAAATGTCTGGAAAGCCAAGTTGCTGACAGATTTCGGGATGCATTTTACATTCCAATTCCAAAGAAAGGAGACATTAAAGAATGTCCAAACTCATTAAATTTCATGTATATAACAGACTTGTAAACTGGATTCAGGAGAGGAAAAGGAACAAGAGAAATAATTAATAATTCATGCTTGCCAATTAGGTTGACCATGGAGGATTATGTAATGTCCTCAGGAAAAAGATTGTACTTGGGTATCTCTCATGACAATCAAGAAGCCAAAGTCATGAAAGAAAATGGAGCAACAGACTGCAAATTGGCAAGGAGTTAGACAGAGCTGCTCAGCAGATCAATTGACAAAAAAGGATGCAGCTGCAATCAATAAGTATTACATAGAAAGAAAGTTGATAACCCTAGAAAAGATCTTTAAAATGTACCTATGTTTCTGGGAAAGCAAAAATTGTCCAGGCTATGTTATTTTGGGGGTACTTATGGATGTGAAGCTAAACAATTAAAAGCATGACTGAAAAAGCAATAATGCTTTTGAACTTTGGTGTTGGCAATGACTTTGGAGAATAATATGTGGCTTTCCATTTGAATAATGTAACTTGTTGCCATTCTGCTTAAGAAATTGGATAACCAGTAGCTCAATCTCAGGTGATCCTGCAGCTTTCTTTTAGACAAGAGAAACTGCACACAGACACCATGCTTATCTTGCTTTAAGAAGACAAAACTTTATTAACACTAGCATTAGCAGACAAAGATCATTTTACATGACACTGTGTCAGTTTCAGATCACTATGGGATCTGTATGAAAGAACACATTAATACATATCTTAACACCCCCAATTGCTCATATTACAGAGACATATTTACCATAAATGTATAGTACACTGGTTTATACTCTAAATATGTACAAATACTCCCAGTTTAAACTTTGTCACTGGCTTAGTCATAACATCTGCTACCATTTTGTTTGTGGAACAATACTCAAAAGTTATCTTTCCCTTGCTTAGTACAGATCTAAAAAATGGTTTTGATATCAACATGTTTGCACCTTTGCCAGAGTTATTGCACCTTGATTATATTAAAAAATCTTTACTGGTTCATATTGACATTCACTGTCCATTTCTTTGAGTAACTGCACAAGGTATAAACTCTCCTGGTGCTAGCAGCCATTGCTATATATTCAGCCTCACAGGAAGACAGTGCAACTGTCGGTTGTTTCTTTGACTTACAAGAAATCAGTGCACCATTCGTGGATAGACTAAATCAATATCCTGTTGTGCTTCTTCTGTCATTTAGATCTGAGGTCCAACTAGCTTCACTATATGTCTCCAGTTTTAAGTTCTCCTTACATTTCTGCAGCTTAACTCAAAATCAATAGTATCTTTTAAGTATCTCATCACATTTTTAGCTTTGTATGTTTCAGATCCATCTGCATTGCTTTTTATTGCATAGACCCATCTACCCCCACTGCATTTTTACCTTCTGGTAGAATGATCCGTGTGAATGTATTTTAGTGAATCTATTTAATCTTTCATTGCATTAAGCCATCTGTGACTGGGGTGAATCGATGGCTTCTCTAAAAGTTTGTGGTACATTATGTGTTTTGTAACAATCATCAATGTTTGTCAGTATCGGATCATTACAATCTGACTTTAATGCATAGTTATCCCTTTTGGGGTATCTTGTACAATGGCTGTCCTATATTTGGTCATTTCAATTGCCCTCTGCACTCTCAACTTCAGATATTGGGACATTCCCTGTATTTGGGTTTAATATAGGGTGTACACAACTTTCCCTATAAATGTTATCTTCAGCATCTAACACATCAGTTTGAGTTTCTCTCTGTCACACTCTTTGCAATAAACTTTAGAAGCCTTTAGAAAGTCTTGTCAGATGAAAAGCATCGGCTGTGACATCATCCAGGGGAGCTCAGCATCACACGCTTACAACGCCGGCTACCATCACTAACTATAGCAGATCGAAAAGTTGGAGCTGCAAACACCTATGGACTGATTGTCTATATGCTAATTCCAAGTGTATATATAAAAACGGAAGTCCACAATACCTATAGAGGGGGAACAACCATTTTTCAATGCCATAAAATTTGTGAGTATAAAATTTGTACACACAGAAGGTGCTATTGTCTCTTAAAAAAGACTGGAGGCGAACAGATTATTGGAACCGGCAAAGGGGATGAACTACAAAACCTTGGACTCTGTTTTTTTCATATACTCATTTCATATTGGCTCTATGGGGCCTGCTAAATCAGTGTGTACCAGTGATTGTTTAGCACGGGTGTCAGACTCTCTGTTTCTGTTCTGAACAAATTTTTCCTGGGTGCAGGACTTATCAACTTTACCCTTAATCTTCATTCCATCAACTACAATTTGTAGTTTTAAAAGATCATTATAATTACAGTGACCAAGGATTTCATGCCAGGTTTAAATATCATAACAACCATGACAACTGTCACCAGTCTCATCAATATAGGATTATATTTCTTGATGGTGAATTTGGTAACTGTCTTATGGATCAGTTCACTCCAATCTTGCCGAAATTTAACAGATGCACCATTGCTGGTTGCTGCTTCATCAGAAAAAATGCCGTGGGGATATACAATGCATTTAGTAATGTCTTTACTCTGTTCTCCTTGCTGATATTCAGGCACACTTCTGCATCACCTCTCCTCAGTTCGACACCAGAAGTCTTTTTACTGTCTGCCAACTCCATGTAGTGGTTCTCCGTCTTGAATGTCTCATTAAATCTTCTAAACTTTTTAATGTTTGTAATTATATGTGATGTTGCTTCTGTATCCCCCATTAGTCCCTTTGGTGTTAAACTGTTTGACTGCCTCTCACTTATTTTGAAGGCAAATGTTTGCTCTGTGTCATCAGCTGCTTGTTTTACATTCTCCCACCCCTTGCATCTGCAAAATGCCTCTTTATCTTTTGTAAAATTGCAATAATTACACCACTGTGACCTTCTTTTATTTAGTTTGAGGCCATTTTGGTTACAGTTGTAGCAGACAGAGTTAATGTTGCCCCTCTCCCTTACTGTCGTAACAGGGGTGCTGACCTGCATCCCATTATTAGTGTTTGAGCTGACACGGTATTTCTCTTGAGTGTTCTCAAAACTTCTTAACTATTTTAAAGTCACTTTTCCAACACCTTGTCTGATATGGATAGCAAAGTGTTTAAATGATTCAGGTAGGCCCTTAAGAATCATTACAATCAACAGTCCAATCACAAAATGTCTGTCCAGCATTTCTTAGTGCTGCAATGGCTGTTTCTGCACATATTATATAGTTTGTGACACTTTCATTTGCAGCTTTCTGAAGAGATGTTAATTCTGTATATAAGCTTATGATTCATGGCTTACCTGTGGTTTCATGCCGGGTGGTTTCTTTAAGATTCATCAGGTGCATGTGGCCTAGAAACCTTGTCTCCCATAGTTCATAGTTCTTTTTATCTCTATCAAATATCAGCCTGTTCAATCGGTTTCCTCCCTCTCTCCTGGGCCCATAACCTGTTACATAGTTACATAGTTAAATTGGGTTGAAAAAAGACAAAGTCCATCAAGTTCAACCCCTCCAAATGAAAACCCAGCATCCATACATACACCCTTCCCTACTTTTAATTAAATTCTATATACTCATACCTATACTAACTATAGAGCTTAGTATCACAATAGCCTTTGATATTATGTTTGTCCAAAAAATCATCCAAGCCATTCTTAAAGGCATTAACTGAATCAGTCATCACAACATCACCCGGCAGTGCATTCCACAACCTCACTGTCCTGACTGTGAAGAACCCCCTACGTTGCTTCAAATGAAAGTTCTTTTCTTCTAGTCTAAAGGGGTGGCCTCTGGTACGGTGATCCACTTTATGGGTAAAAAGGTCCCCTGCTATTTGTCTATAATGTCCTCTAATGTACTTGTAAAGTGTAATCATGTCCCCTCGCAAGCGCCTTTTTTCCAGAGAAAACAACCCCAACCTTGACAGTCTACCCTCATAATTTAAGTCTTCCGTCCCTCTAACCAATTTAGTTGCACGTCTCTGCACTCTCTCCAGCTCATTTATATCCCTCTTAAGGACTGGAGTCCAAAACTGAACTGCATACTCCAGATGAGGCCTTACCAGGGACCTATAAAGAGGCATAATTATGTTTTCATCCCTTGAGTTAATGCCATTTTTTATGCAAGACAGAACTTTATTTGCTTTAGTAGCAAAGAATGACACTGCCCAGAATTAGACAACGTGTTATCTACAAAGACCCCTAGATCCTTCTCATTTAAGGAAACTCCCAACACACTGCCATTTAGTGTATAACTTGCATTTATATTATTTTTGCCAAAGTGCATAACCTTGCATTTATCAACATTGAACCTCATTTTCCAGTTTGCTGCCCAGTTTTCCAGTTTAGACAAATCACTCTGCAAAGTGGCAGCATCCTGCATGGAACCTATAGTTCTGCACAATTTAGTATCATCTGCAAAAATAGAAACAGTACTTTCAATGCCCACCTCCAGGTCATTAATAAACAAGTTGAAAAGCAAGGGACCTAGTACAGAGCCCTGCGGTACTCCACTAACAACACTGGTCCAATTAGAAAATGTTCCATTTACCACCACTCTTTGTAGTCTATCTTTTAGCCAGTTCTCTATCCAGGTACAAATACTATGTTCCAGACCAACATTCCTTAATTTAACCAGTAACCTTTTGTGTGGCACTGTATCAAATGCTTTAGCAAAGTCTAAGTAAATCACATCCACTGCCATCCCAGAATCGAGGTCTCTACTTACATTCTCATAAAAAGAAATTAAGTTAGTCTGGCAAGATCTATTACGCATAAAACCATGCTGGCACAAACGCATAGTATTATGATTTGCTATGAAGTCCAGTATCTTATCCTTTATTAACCCTTCTAAAAGCTTTCCTACCACTGACGTCAGACTAACTGGCCTATAGTTTTGAGGCTGAGAACGGGATCCTTTTTTGAATAGAGGCACCACATTAGCAATTTGCCAGTCTCTCGGCACTATGCCAGATCTCAATGAATCCTAAAAAATTAAGCAAAGAGGTTTGGCAATCACAGAGCTAAGCTCGCTAATTACCCTGGGATGAATACCATCTGGCCCTGGACCTTTGTTAATCTTAACATGTTCTAGTCTCTTTTGAATTTTTTCATGTGTGAACCGTGCATCATTAGTTGTATTACTAGAATTGGGACTGTTAAGAAGGAAACCTTCACTTACTGGTTCCTCATTTGTGTAGACAGATGAAAAATATGAGTTCAGAATCTGCGCTTTTATTTTGTTTTCATCAACCAACTGACCCCCCCTCTGATAGTAAGGGTCCCATCCCTTCCTGCTTAATTCTTTTACTATTAACATATTTAAAAAATTATTTTGGATTTTTTTTACTGCTTGCTGCAATATCCTTTTCTATATCAATTTTAGCTTGCCTTATAGCGTCTTTGCATGATTTATTGGCCTCCTTGTACCTTATAAATGTTTCGGCTGTACCAGCTAACTTGAAATCCTTAAAAGCACGTCTTTTCTTACCCACCTCAACACCAACGCTTCTATTGAACCAAAAAGGTTTTGCTTTGCAACGACGTTCCTTGCTTACAAGTGGAATATACTGACAAGTATATTTATTAAGCAGCATTTTAAAGACTTCCCAGTTTTGTTCTGTGTTTAACCCTGTGAAAAGCATTTCCCACTTAATATGTTGCAGAGATGCCCTTATAATCTCAAAGTTTGAATGTCTGAAATTTAGTGTTTTAGTTACTCCCTTATAGAATTGTTGCCATTCTGCTTAAGAGATGGGATAACCGGAAGCTCAATCTCGCATGAGCCTGCAGCTTTCTTTTAGACTTTAAATACGCGTATAATCAGTCAGGTTGTGAGTTTCCCAGATCCAGATATTGCTCTGCCAAATAGGTGATGGTTGCCGGCATTGTATGTATGGCACACGATGTTGGGCTCTCCCGGATGACTTCACATGCAACCATCACCTATTTGGCAAAGCGAGATCTGGATCTGAGAAACCCATGGACTGACTGATTACACGCTTATTTAAAGCTCACATATGTGAGTGCAATTTGTATTTTATTAAATATTTGTTAAATAAGGTTTTACACGATATTAGCACATCTTTTTTAGAAGCCAAGCAATGTGCCGAATTTCCAGGAACCCCCAATGCTCACCCATAAGAGAGCAAAAAAATGTCAAAGACCAACATTCTACTACTTTCCTTGTTTACACCGTGTTTATACCGTGTTTACACTGTGTACAATGCAACTCAAAGGTGCACATTTTCACCATCCACACGGGGAAATGCAATGACATTAGGAAATATTATACATGTGAGTCATCATCATGTGATTTACAGTGTTTATGGAAATGCCCATGTGGATTAATATATGTTGGTGAGACAACACGAAAAAATGGGTGCGTATTTCCAAACACTAATCCACCATTAGGAAAGGAAAGACTGCATTACCAGTACCTGCACACTTTCAACAGGCAGTTCATTCTGTAAGTCAACTAAAAGTTTAGGTTATTGACTCTGTCGATATCCCTAGGAGGGGAGGCAATAGACTTCTGATGTTGCATAAATTGGAAATGCAATGCAGATTTTGCAGAGTACATTGACTCCTACATGCGCTATATGGATGATACCTTTTTTATTTTGAAGGGTACACAGCAACATCTTAATTCCTTCCTAGTTTACCTTAACTCGGTCCACTTGACAATAAAATTTACATTGGAGTATCACCCCACCAATATACACTTTTTGGATGTTGATGTTTCCTTAACTGAGAGCACATTCAACACTTCAATGTACACCAAGCCCACTGACCATAACATAAGCTTCCAGGCTCCTAATTTATTTAAAGGGTTACCTAAGAGCCAAACGATGAGGGTGAGGAGAATAACTTCCACTAGTGAGTTATACAAACAAGAATCAGAAAAAATGGTGCAGAAGTTTATTGAAAGAGGTTACAAACAGGAGGTTTTAAAAAAAAACTCAGGAGGAAATAGGTAAGATACAGAGAGAAAATTTATAACAACAAAAGAAAAAATAATCCTTTCAAAGAATTCCTTTCGTATCAACATATGACACTAACTCAAAGTTTATTAAACAGACAATACTCAAATATTGGGGTATCCTGGAGAGTGATCCAAAAGTGGCCAATCTCTTTTCTTCACCTCCGATTTTTTCCTACAAAAGGACAAGAAATATTGAGGACTTGATTAAACAAAAAAAGACAAACATTAGATCAAAAAAAATCCCTACAGGAACCTACCCATGCCATAACTGTGGTCACTGTAATGGCATTATCAAAGGGGAAAATCTAATGCACCCACTAAAAGGTACACCATATAAGACCAAGCTTTCGACACTTGCAACTCAAAGGGGGTAATCTATTGCATTAAATGCCCATGTGGCATGGCATACGTGGGTCAGACACAGAACAATCAAAATCCGTTTAAATGAACACAAATCAGTAATAAGGAATTATCAACCAGGAATTGAGGATAAAACCAATAAGAAAAACAGGAAACAACTTTGGCCAAACACTTATGAAAATAAACACAGGATTTCACAAATTCATTGGCAGGTTTTTGAAAAATTATATGAGAAACAGGGACTAGACTTTAAACAAAAACTATTACAATGTGAAAGTTATTCAATTTGGACTTTACAAACACAGACCCCCAGAGGGTTAAATGAGGAATTTAGTTTATCATGCTTTCTATAGAATTATTGTTTTGTTATTAAACCATTTTTTCTTACTTTACAGATATTAATTGAAAAAAACAAAAATACATCCAGGGTGAGGTAAAACATGTTTGTCCCATTTTTAGGGAGAGCTAATTGTCTAGCATTGTATAACCCTGTGATGTTATCTCTGTTTATCTCCTTGAAACTAACATAATTGCTTTGCAATTGAATACTGTGTATAACTGTGTGAGGTTAACAAATTACCTTTTTTCAAGCCTTAATTGGTTACATTTATTGGGATTGACAATAATTGGCAACACCATTTGGACACTTTTTGGACACTTTTTCTATTTTGGACATTGGACATTTGATTGCTTTATTGGGGGTGGTTTTTTGGCTATATAATGGTTATGCACATTGGATTCTGAATCACCTGACAAAGGGGGAACGCCCCCGAAACGTTGTGACGCAATAAACGTACCCGGGGTTGTACCCCGGTTTGAATCGCTTTGTGTGCCAGCCTGTATTGCTTTTCATATAAATTGGAAATGCATTATACCCATAGATTAGACTTGATTTGGCTACATGGAAGGGCCAAGACTCATGGGAACACTATTTAAGCACTCACAATGTTTGGTGTATATAGGCTGGATAAAGGACTCAGAAGGGCCTGAAACGCTGCCTGTTTGATATGTCTATTTTGAGCCAATAAATCACTTTTTGAGCAAATTGTCAGTTTCCAGTGTGCTACAGTAACTGTGTTGCTTTGATCTAAATCTTGATCCTAGGCAGG
This sequence comes from Xenopus laevis, assembly GCF_017654675.1. NCBI lineage: Eukaryota > Metazoa > Chordata > Amphibia > Anura > Pipidae > Xenopus > Xenopus laevis. The sequence goes on along the minus strand of NC_054373.1, from coordinate 75,201,906 downwards.
TCTGGGTCGATATACTGCATAGCACCTGGTACATAACAGGTATTACAGTAGGTAGGGCACTCTATTTTTGAGTGGTATATATTTGTCCCATGATTTGCTGGTGCCAATATCAAAGTTCTATAACCATTAAAGCAGGGGCCATGTTAAGAATAGCTGGTGATTTTTTGTTTTTATTTTATAGTGGATTCACTTAATTAAATCAACAATATAATATCATTACATTAACAGTTCTAACTTTCAGCTCTTCTATAGATTTTATAAAAGCCTTATGAAAAATTATATTTGATAAGTCATTAATTTGTTAAGTTGGTGACTCCTGGGAGGTGCGTTATCTGGTTGTTCCCGTTCCTGTTGTAGAGTTCTGAGGTATTGGGACAATTCCATGATCAGTGGGTGTTCTCTTAGGGGCCGATTCATCAAGGGTCGAATATCGAGGGTTAATTAACCCTCGATATTCGACTAGGAATTGAAATCCTTCGACTTCGAATATCGAAGTCGAAGGATTTAGCGCAAATTCTGCGATCGTACGATCGAAGGATTATTCCTTCGATCGAACGATTAAATCCTTCGAATCGAACGATTCGAAGGATTTGAATCCAACGATCGAAGGAATATCCTTCGATCAAAAAAACTTAGGCAAGCCTATGGGGACCTTCCCCATAGGCTAACATTGACTTCGGTAGCTTTTATCTGCCGAACTAGGGGGTCGAAGTTTTTTATAAAGAGACAGTACTTCGACTATCGAATGGTCGAATAGTCGAACGATTTTTAGTTCGAATCCTTCGATTCGAAGTCGTAGTCGTAGTCGAAGGTCGAACTAGCCCATTCGATGGTCGAAGTAGCCCAAAAAACACTTCGAAATTTGAAGTTTTTTTACTTCGAATCCTTCACTCGAAGTTAATGAATCGGCCCCTTAGTGTTTCTAGGTCATACCATGTTGTATATCTGAATGTATATACTGTGAAGTGTCTAATTTGTTGTGGAAGAGATTTTATGTATGTTGTCCACATGTCGAAAAATGTTGTAGTATTTTGTTCTTTTTGGGTTAGTGCTTCCAGCCAGTCCATATGGAAGAAATTATATAGTTTTTGTTTTACTAATGTTATGGATGGGGGTTCAATGTGTAGGCAATGTTGTAATATTGTTTTCCTAGCTGCTGCCACTAGTCTTCCCATCAGATTTTATTCTACTTTTGTCAATTGTCTATATGAAGTAGTATCACTAAATATGGCCCATTCTATCTGTGTTTGGAGTGGTTTTCCAGCTATTTGTGATTTGTATGAAATCACCTCCTGCCAAAAGGTTTGTTATTTAGAACAGGACCACAGGTTATGGGTTAGCATTAGGGGAGCGGCATCTGAGACATTTATCAAAGAAGAGATTACCCATTTTATGTCTCTAATTGGGGTAAGATATGAGTTATGAAGAATTTGGAGAGGCATTTCTAGGTATCTACTTGCTGGGGGTAGTTTTACAATGTTTATATGTTGCTTTAAAATGTTCAGTCTTGTAGTAATTGCTCTTGGAATCTCGTTAGTCCATGTAAAGCTAGAGCTTTCTTCATTTTCAGTTTCAATTAGTTTTCTGATAGTATGATATATTTGTAAGGTTGTTTTTTACTCTTATATTTGTTTAAGCGGGTTGTCTTTATCTCTGTCTGTTTGTTTTATTGCATGGTTTGCAAAATGAGTAATTTGTATGCTTAAGAAAAGGTATGATGTCGTGAATCTGATAATTCTGAGTAGGATAAAACTGAATAGTTATCATCTAATATGTTGCAAAGATTTAGTAGTCCGTATGCTCTCCATTGAGAAAGAATTGGATTATGTCTGCCTGTTGGGAAGTCTATTGTTTATACCTTATTAGGGATGTCGCGGACTGTTCGGCGGCGAACTTGTTCGCGCGAACATCGGCTGTTCGCGTCCGCCGTAAGTTCGCGAACGTCGCGCGACGTTCGCCAATAGGCGTTCGCGTCAAAATCGTTCGACCATTCGACCATTCGAATCGATTAAAATCCTTCGATCGTTCGAATCGAACGATTTTCGGATGTTCGAAGTTCGCGAACTGTTCGCGAACTGTTCGCATTTTTTGCCGGTGTTCGCGAACGGCGTTCGCGAACACATTATCGGCGGTTCGCTACATCCCTATACCTTATGTTGAAATGTGAAGAGATAATTTGTGTTTCTCTCTTACTGATTGCCATGCTTTATATGTCATAAAATATAGGGTTGTCTCGTAAGATTTGTGAGATGTTATTTATGGGTGTATGTAGTAAGCAGTTTAGGGAATAGTTGTTGGTTAGATATTGGTCTAAAGATGTTGTTGTATATAAATCTCTGTTGAGGAGCCAGTCCCCTGCATATCTGAGAAGTGTTACCTCGTTATATTCTATAATGTTGGGAAGATTGGTTCCCTCTAGGTATTTGGTTTGTTGCAGTTTAAAAAGACTAATTCTGGGGTGTTTTTTGTTCCAGATGAACATTCAGATTACACCCTCCTGTAAGGCAGTGCACAGTGACAACACGATCTTAACAGGCAACTCATAGTAACAACACCATCTTAGCAGTAAGCTCATAGTGACAACATCATCCTACCAGGCAGCTCCTAAGAACACCATCCTACCAAGCAGAACATAAATCATCCTGGGAGACAGCAAGCACATGGTTACAATTTACTATTTTACAATCTCTTGTACAGCATATTTATTGCTCAAATATACAAAAAATGAGTGTTGGGAAGCAAATATGTTTTGAGCTATAAAGACAATTTGCAGTTCTCTGCCCTCAGAGCCTCCATGTTACATGTAAGATGTCAGTGTAATTCACTATAACGCACGGCCTACACATATGGATTCCCGGCCTGCACCCAGATTGCCACCTCTATCTGACTTTCTTTTTCTGTGCTTTTTCTCACTGAAATTTTGCTTCTGTGCAGAACTCCTCTTTCTTTTAAATTACTTTCCCTCCAGACTTTACCAGACCAGACTTTAATTACCTATTTTACTCCACTGCATGACATGCAGAGTAACAAGAAATTAAACTTAATAATAAAACCTGAAAATATGGGAATAGTCAATCAAAAAATCAAAATCCATGAAACAGGCCGAAGGTCAGGAAAGGCAGAACTTGTAGTAACGATGTGAGCGCACTCGATGGCCTTCCTATGATAGATTGCCTGGTGCACAGCCCTCTGGGGAGACGGCACTCCCGAAATTCACTGGAGAGACCTGACGAAGGGGCCAGCCCCCGAAACGTTGTGCATAACTGTGACGTTAATAAACATGTAAGGGGTTAACCACATTTGCATATGCTCCTGTGTGCTGGTTCCTCCTTTTGATTCTCTCCAGGACAGGCAGAAAACATGCAGTCAGGAACCAGGGCAGTGCAGAAACAGGACTTACAAGATGGGATACCCAGGAACAGGAATTACAGGAACTTGGAACAGGAACTTGGAACAGGAACTTAGACTGCTTTAAAACAGCAGAAATGGCCAATGATCCAGCCCAGATTATTGGAAGCTACATGCTTACATATCCCTTTAATTGGGCTATTGTCTGCAGCTGGAATGGGTGTAGGCCAGGAAATACAGACCGGGAAAAAGAGTCATTAATATAATCCTCCACTAATTTTGGAAATTGAATAACCAGAAATGAAAGAAGACATAAATAATGCAGTATGTACTGTATAATGTGAATAAGGACTCTTTATTAAAAGTTACTCATATCAGGATGTAGAACTCACATTTCCAGCAGTTGGCCCAAAATTAAAAAGCCATATACAGTATGAAGGTACAATATGTGCAAAATATGTAAATTTTCTAGATCCAAACTTGCCATGTGGATATATCACTTTTTCTTATAATCCCCTTCTTGATGCTGGTTCTGTCAATGTTACAGATACTTCACTGGACCAGCAAAAATATTTTCAGTCAGTCTGTATCCTAATCACAAGTTAAATCAGTTGTTTGTGAAATAAAATGCAGAAGCCCTGTGAAAGAAGCCAGAGATTTCAATTCCAAGAAAGTCAATTTTTATTTTGTTTACAAATGGATAAAACTATAGAGATATGTGGGGGGGGGGGGGATGACCCCAATGCATTTCAGAGGAACATACTGTAACATGTTCAAGCTATGTCTATTTTTAGACTCCTCATTACACAAGCCTAATTACACCTAACTAATTAATGCAAATTGATGGCTTGCTTACTGAGCATTACCAATACAATTTTAGCCAACATGTATTGCAAAACAAAATATTAGCTACACAAAAATAATGTTTCAAGGCTAATGCTTTTTTAAGTCAGAGGCTGAACCCAGTCCCTTCACAACTCACATTGGCTTCAATGGTAAACATATGGAAGTGCAGGTTTAAACAGCTTTTTCCATTTCCTCCCCACAAATTAACTGGTGAGTAGTGATGGGCGAATAAATTCACCTGGCACTAATTTGTGGCAAATTTCCACGTTTCACCGGCAGCGAATAAATTTGCGAATCTCCCGTGAAAATTCAGTCAATTTCCGTTTTTCATGTTTTTTTCGTGAAAATGTCAGATTTTCACTTTTTTTTGTGAAAAACTTAAAATTTCACAATTTTGTAGTGAAATCCTTCAAATTTTACGATTTTTGAGTAAAATCCTTCAAATTTCACTATTTTTGAGTGAAATCCTTCAAATTTCACTATTTTTGAGTGAAATCCTTCAAACTTCACGATTTTGGAGTGAGATCCTTCAAATTTCAAAATTTTTTGCGTGAAATCCTTCAAATTTAATGATTTTTTAGTGAAAACCTTAAAATTTTAAAAAAATTTCGGGAATTTTTAAATTTCAAGATTTTTTGCAAATTTTTCTGCGAAGCAGGAGAAATTCGCCCATCACTACTGGTGACTGTTTACACTTTGCAAAGCACTCACAACTTCAACACCATGCAGTTCCCAATAAAGTCAATATTAGCCTTGTAAGCTGTCACTGGCATATCTCTACTATTATTTTTCCACCAAAGTACAGTATAACTATGCACAATGGTGGAGAGCTCAACCTAATCAGAAAAATAACACTTGTTGGAAGTGCAGTGTGCTAACCCAGAAGACCCTTTTTGCAATTTTTCCAAAGTAGAACTATGTCATTAGACATAGCACCAGGGGGTTTGAGTGTATAGATTCAAAAAGTGTATGTTATCTCCCACTCTCCAGTCACATTTTGTTTTGTGTTCCATGCCTATAAAGTTACTCAGAATTACTCTGATTTGTGTCTTTAAAATGGGCTGACGCACTATGGTGGTTATTTATGAATGTTAATTTTTTTTCCCTGCAATTCAAATGTTTTCATGCTAAAAATCATGAGTGGTGATAATGGTTTAAATGATTTTTTGATATTTATTAAGCAAAAAAACACAAAACTTTGAATGTAATACTTTGACATCCAAAAGAATGCTCCATTATACCTCTTGCAAGGAAACTAGGAATCAAAATATTATAGAGTTGTTGACCACTCACTGTTTCTAACCTTTTCGCTGCCAGACAATTTGGCTGATTTGGTACTTCTATTGCCAGACCATTTTTGAACATTTTGTACTCTTTTCACTTTAAGAGCCTTTCCTGGGGGGGTCTTTTAGTTTAACCAGGGAAACAATATATGAGTTTTTTCAGGACAACCTGAGCTTTCAAAATATGCTAGAATTTTCGTGTAATTCAACTTCTGTAAAAAAATATAGGCTTCAAAGTGCCTAATAAAATGAAAAAAATCAGGTTTCACATAGTACAATTACATATATCAGAAACATCATTTATTTTATGTACGAGAACACAGCAGATTTGGAAAGGTGTATGTCTCCTGAACGCAACAATACCAAATATATATAGTTTTATTGAGATTTCTCACTTATATAGATCAAAATCTACAAGCAGTACACTAGCAAATTTCCAAAGCACCGCTCCACAAAACGGCAAACTTCTGATTTCAAGGCCAAACATTCCACTAACAGTAGGTTCACCCCAGAAAACCATATATTTTCAGAAAGTACACATTCCCCCGAATCTAAATTGGGTATGCATGTCTTTCTACCCCAAAGCACCAAGCCGCAAATCTTTCCTAAATTTGGCAATTTTGGGGACATTTCCAAAAATCACCTCAAAACTTCCACCCTGCAGCATCTTATATCAAACAAACTATTAGTTATCAAGACAAATGACCCCAAATATGAAAGCCTAGGGTCCGCTGAACAGTTTGATGCCCAATATGTATAGGTGTACCTAAGCACGTGGCATATAGGAGCCTCAAAAGGAAGACCCCCCATTTGGTCTATCATTTCAGGTGCTGCAAAATCAACATATTTTCATCATTTTGGGGTGGGCAAAGGTAGAAAAAAGTACGTTCACCCCAGAAAACCATATGTTTTCAGAAAGTACACATTCCCCCGAATCTAAATTGGGTATGCATGTCTTTCTACCCCAAAGCACCAAGCCACAAATCTTTCCTAAATTTGTCAATTTTGGGGACATTTCCAAAAATCACCTCAAAACTTCCACCGTGCAGCATCTTATATCGAACATACCATTAGTTATCAAGACAAATGACCCCAAATATGAAAGCCTGGGGTCTGCTGAACAGTATGATGTCCAATATGTATTGGTGTACCTAAGCATGTGGCTTATAGGGGCCTCAAAAGGAAGACCCCCATTTGGTCTATCATTTCAGGTACTGCAAAATCAACACATTTACATTATTTTGGGGTGGGCAAAGGTAGAAAAAAGTACGTTTAACCCAGAAAACCATATATATTTTCAGAAAGTACATATTCTCCTGAATCTAAATTGGGTATGCATGTCTTTTTACCCCAAAGCACCAAGCCGCAAATCTTTCCTAAATTTGACGATTTTGGGGACATTTGCAAAAATCACCTCAAAACTTCCACCCTGCAGCATCTTATATCGAACATACTATTGGTTATCAAGACAAATGACCACAAATATGAAAGCCTAGGGTCCGCTGAACAGTTTGATGCCCAATATGTATAGGTGTACCTAAGCGCATGGCATATAGGGGCCACAAAATGAAGACCCCCCATTTGGTCTATCATTTCAGGTGCTGCAAAATCAACACATTTACATCATTTTGGGGTGGGCATAGGTAGAAAAAAGTACATTCACCCCAGAAAACCATATATTTTCAGAAAGTACACATTCTCCCGAATCTAAATTGGGTATGCATGTCTTTCTACCCCAAAGCACCAAGCCGCAAATCTTTCCTAAATTAGGCAATTTTGGGGACATTTCCAAAAATCACCTCAAAACTTCCACCCTGCAGCATCTTATATTGAACATACCATTGGTTATCTAGACAAACGACCCCAAATATGAAAGCCTAGGGTCCGCTGAACAGTTTGATGCCCAATATGTATAGGTGTACCTAAACACGTGGCATATAGGGGCCTCAAAATGAAGACCCCCATTTGGTCTATCATTTCAGGTGCAGCAAAATCAACACATTTACATCATTTTGGGGTGGGCAAAGGTAGAAAAAAGTACGTTCACCCCAGAAAACCATATATTTTCAGAAAGTACACATTCCCCTGAATCTAAACTGGGTATGCATGTCTTTCTACCCCAAAGCACCAAGCCGCAAATCTTTCCTAAATTTGGCAATTTTGGGGACATTTCCAAAAATCACCTCAAAACTTCCACCCTGCAGCATCTTATATCGAACATATCATTGGTTATCTAGACAAACTACCCCAAATATGAAAGCCTGGGGTCTGCTGAACAGTTTGATGTCCAATATGTATAGGTGTACCTAGGCATGTGGCATATAGGGGCCTCAAAATGAAGACCCCCATTTGGTCTATCATTTCGGTGCTGCAAAATCAACAGATTTACATCATTTTGGGGTGAACAAAGGTAGAAAAAAAAAACATTCACCCCAGAAAGCCATATATTTTCGGAAAGTACACATTCCCCCAAATCCAAATTGGGTATGCATGTCTTTCTACCCCAAAGCACCAAGCCGCAAATCTTTCCTAAATTTGCCAATTTTGGGGACATTTCCAAAAATCACCTCAAAACTTCCACCTGCAGCACCTTATTTCATACATACTATTAGGTATCAAGATAAATCACACCAAATACGAAAGCCTGGGGTCCTCTGAACAGTTTGATGCCCAATGTACATAGGATTATCGAAGTACATGGCATGTAAAGACCCCAGAATCTACCTTATGCATACTTATTTGATGTCTTACATTTACACTAATTTCCAAACATTACCAGGTTTATATGGGATAAAAGCTACAAAAAGTTATGGTAACCCCTAAAAGCCATATATTTTTGGAAAGTACACATTCTGACGAATCTAAAAGGGGTAATTATGTCTTTCTACTCCAAACTACCTTACTGCAAAGCTACGCTAAAGGCAGCGGTTTTTATGACAGTTTGATGCCCAATGTGCATAGATATAGCAAAGCAGCTGGCATGTGCAGACCCCCAAAAAATTTGTGTATTTGAATTTTCTCCGCTGTCTTTTCACCTTCTGAGAAGAATGACCCGTGACTGCGTATTATTTGCCAAAAGACCCTCCTAACAGCACATAGACCCCCAAAACCATATATGTTTGGAAAGTACACATTCTAACGAATCTAAAATGGGTAATTATGTCTTTCTACTTCAAACTACCTTACTGCAAAGCTTCGCTAAAGGCAGCGGTTTTCATGACATTTCTGAAAATTGTCTAAAAATATTGCAATTGGTCGCATTTATCTCACCCAATTTGTAACATACAATTGTAAAACACCCTAAATATTGACACCAAGGGTCTACTGAACAGTTTGATGCCCAATGTGCATAGATATACCAAAGCAGCTGGCATGTGCAGACCCCCATAAAAATTGTGTATTTGAATTTTCTCCGCTGTCTTTTCGCCTTCTGAGAAGAATGACCCGTGTAGAAAGAACTGCATCCACAATGTAACAAAATAGTGTGAGCTAGGTTGTTCCGCAAGGTTGTATACAAAGTACCAATATTAAATAGAAACATTAGGAATGGAGCCGTGCCCCCAGCTAGCCAAGAGCGTCAGGCCCTGCCCCTCTGCAACCCAGTTCAGAACCCTTGCTCCAGTCTTGTGCACCAATAAGGCTTTCTAAAATTTAACTTTTAATAATGCCATTAAAAATATATGAACTCGTAACGCGTGAACCACGTGACACCCCACAACCACACTGACAAATTCACTGCATGTAAGCACACAGTGCTGGACCGTGTCCATAAAAAAACAATTAATTAAAACACTGCAAAGGTGGACAGATGGTAGGACCTACATTCAGATCCAAAATAACGGCTAAATTAGCACCATACTTGATAATCAAGTGAGTAGCTGCTCACAATGGACTGCCCCCCTCCCTTCCAGTCCCACACAGAACGCCTGCCTGTCTACGTTGGGAGTAATAGGAGCTTATCTCACCATCCTCCACCTATGCCGCCTTGCCCTGCGCGTTTCGCGGCGTGAACGGCTTCCTCAGGGGCATAAGTGAATGACCCGTGACTGCATATTATTTGCCAAAAGACCCTCCTAACAGCACATAGACCCCCAAAACCATATATGTTTGGAAAGTACACATTCTAACGAATCTAAAATGGGTAATTATGTCTTTCTACTCCAAACTACCTTACTGCAAAGCTTCGCTAAAGGCAGCGGTTTTTATGACATTTCTGAAAATTGTCTAAAAATATTGCAATTGGTCGCATTTATCTCACCCAATTTGTAACATACAATTGTAAAACACCCTAAATATTGACGCCAAGGGTGTACTGAACAGTTTGATGCCCAATGTGCATAGATATACAAAAGCAGCTGGCATGTGCGGACCCCCAAAAGATTTGTATATTTGAATTTTCTCCCTTGTCTTTTCGCCTTCTGTGAAGTATGACCCGTGACTGTGTATTATTTGCCAAAAGACCCTCCAAACAGCACAAAGACCCCCAAAACCATATATGTTTGGAAAGTACACATTCTGACGAATCTAAAATGGGTAATTATGTCATTCTACTCCAAACTACCTTACTGCAAAGCTTCGCTAAAGGCAGCGGTTTTTATGACATATCTGAAAATTGTCTAAAAATATTGCAATTGGTCGCATTTATCTCACCCAATTTGTTACATACAATTGTAAAACACCCTAAATATTGATGCCAAGGGTCTACTGAACAGTTTGATGCCCAATGTGCATAGATATAGCAAAGCAGCTGGCATGTGCGGACCCCCAAAAAATTTGTGTATTTGAATTTTCTCCGCTGTCTTTTCGCCTTCTGAGAAGAATGACCCGTGACTGCGTATTATTTGCCAAAAGACCCTCCTAACAGCACATAGACCCCCAAAAACATATATGTTTGGAAAGTACACATTCTTACGAATCTAAAATGGGTAATTATGTCATTCTACTCCAAACTACTAGTGATGGGTGAATTTGCGCCGTTTCGCTTCGCTGAAAAATTCGCGAATTTCACGTGAAATTCGTGAAACGGCGAAAAATTCGCGAAACGGTGTTTTTTTGAAAAAAATATTTTTGACGCCGGCGAATTTTTGCCACGAATTTTCGCAGGCGTTTCGCGAATTTATTCGCTGGCGGCTAAACGCGCAAATTCGCCGCGAATTCCCACCTGGCGAATAAATTCGCCCATCACTACAAACTACCTTACTGCAAAGCTTCACTAAAGGCAGCGGTTTTTATGACATATCTGAAAATTGTCTAAAAATATTGCAATTGGTCGCATTTATCTCACCCAATTTGTTACATACAATTGTAAAACACCCTAAATATTGACGCCAAGGGTCTAGTGAACAGTTTGATGCCCAATGTGCATAGATATACGAAAGCAGCTGGTATGTGCAGCTGGTATGTGTGGACCCCCCAAAAATTTGTGTATTTGAATTTTCTCCGCTGTCTTTTCGCCTTCTGTGAAGAATGACCCCTGACTGCGTATTATTTGCCAAAAGACCCTCCTAACAGCACACAGACCCCCAAAACCATATATTTTTGGAAAGTACACATTCAGATGAATCTAAAATGGGTAATTATGTCTTTCTACTCCAAACTACCTTACTGCAAAGCTTCGCTAAAGGCATCGGTAAAAATATTGCAATTGGTCGCATTTATTTCACCCAATTTCATACATACAATTGTAAAACACCCTAAATATTGACGCCAAGGGTCTATTGAACAGTTTGATGCCCAATGTGCATAGATATACCAAAGCAGCTGGCATGTGCGGACCCCCAAAAAATGAGTGTATTTGAATTTTCTCCGCTGTCTTTTCGCCTTCTGTGAATATAGACCAGTGACTGTGTATTGTGCCACAAGACCCCCTAACAGCACATAGACCCCCAAAATCTTTTTTTTTTTTTGTAAAGTACACATTCTGACAAAAATAAAATCCATATCTACATAAATGGTGGTGCTCACTAGTGATGGGCGAATAAATTTGCCAGGCATGAATTCGAGGTGAATTCCCACGTTTCGCCGCCGGTTAATAAATTCAAGAATCTCTCACGAAAATTCGCTGCGTCAATTTACGATTTTCATGATTTTTTTCGTGAAAACGTTCGAAATGCTTGATTTTGTGTGAAAACGTTCGAATTTCACAAACTTTTTGTGAAAACTGCAATTTTTTCACCATTTCGCGAATTTTGCAGGAAATTCGCAAATTTTTCGGTGAAGCGAAACGGGAGTGATTCGCCTATCACTAGGGTTCACTGCAGGGATATCATTCATATATGAAAAATGTAAATTAAAAGGAATGCCCTGCCGGCTGTTGTGATAGCCGATTCTGTTAATGCTTTTAAGAGTGGCTTGGATGATTTCTTGGACAAGCATAATATCCAAGGCTATTATGATACTAAAATCTATATTTAGCGTAGATATGGGTATATATAATTTATGTGAAGGTATGGTGGGATCACTGTCAGTGTGTGTATGTATGAATGCTGGGTTTCATTTGGAGGAGTTGAACTTGATGGACGTTGGTCTTTTTTCAACCCTATGTAACTACAGTATGTAACGATATTAACATACCCTTAAATCCACATGCCTCCTACTCCTCCCCTGTGGATAACACAGCAACCCCCTGCACATGATTAAACACCTTAGGGGCTGCTGACAACAATTTCCAAATGCTAAAAAAAAAAAAACAGACTCAACCAGGCTCACTTCCCACAGGTAGCTTAGGGTAGGCAGAGAATGGCACACACAAGGAGCTTAGGGCAGGCAGAGTACGGCACACACAAGGAGCATAGGGCAGGCAGAGTATGGCAAACACAGGGAGCATAGGGTAGGCACAGTATGGCACACACAGGGAGCATAGGGCAGACAGAGTTTGGCACACAAACACAGGTAGCATAGGGCAGGCAGAGTATTGCACACAAAGGGAGCATAGGGCAGGCAGAGTATGGCACACACAATGAGCTTAGGACAAGCAGAGCATGGCACACACAAGGCGCATAGGGCAGGAAGAGTATGGCACACATGGGGTGCATAGGGCAGGCACAGTATGGCACGCACAGGGAGCATAGGGCAGGCAGACTATGGCACACAGATAGCATATGGCAGGCAGTTTTGCACACACAGTGTATAGGACAGACAGAGTATTGCACAAGCAGGTAGTGTAGGACAGCCAGAGTATTGTAAACACAGGGAGAGTAGGGCAGGCAGAGTATGACAAACACAAGGAGCACAGGTCAGGCACAGTATGGCACATACAGATAACATAGGGCAGACCCAATATGGCACATACAGGGAGCATAGTGCAGGCAGAGTATGGCACATACAGGTAGAAAAGCAAAGTACAGAGCCCTGCGGTAACCCGCTAACAACACTGGTTCAATTAGAAAATTTACCACCACTCTTTGTAATCTATCTTTTAGCCAGTTCTCTATCCAGGTACAAATAATATGTTCTAGGCCAACATTCCTTAATTTAACTAATAACCTTCTGTGTGGCACTGTATAAAATGCTTTAGCAAAGTCTTACATCCACTGCCTTCCCAGAACCGAGGTCCCTGCTCACTTTCTCATGAATGGAAATTAAATTAGTCTGGCAAGATCTGTTATGCATAAAACTATGCAGGCACAAACTCATAGGGGTACATTTACTTAGCTAGAGTGAAGGAATAGAATAAAAAATATGAATTTTGAAGTGTTTTTGGCTACTTTGACCATCGAATTGGCTACTTCGACCTTCGACTACGACTTCGAATCGAACGATTTGAACTAAAAATCGTTCGACTATTTGACCATTCTATAGTCGAAGTACTGTCTCTTTAAAAAAAACTTCGACCACCTACTTCGCCACCTAAAACCTACCAAGCATCAATGTTAGCCTATGGGGAAGGTCCCCATAGGCTTTCCTAGCTTTTTTGATTGAAGGAAAACCGTTCGATCGATGGATTAAAATCCTTCGAATCGTTCGTTTCGAAGGATTTAATCATTCGATCAAACGATTTTTCCTTCGATCGTACAACTGAAGGAAATGCGGTAAATACTTCGACTTCGATATTCGAAGTATTTTACTTTGATGATCAAATATCGAGGGTTAATTAACCCTCGATATTCGACCCATAGTAAATGTGCCCCATAGTATTATGATTTGCAATGAAGTCCAGTATTGTATCCCTTAGTACCCCCTTCAAAAAACTTTCATACCACTGATGTCAGACTAACCTGTCTATAGTTTTAAGGCTGAGAAAGGGATCCCTTTTTGAATTGCGACACCACATAAAGCTGTTTGGCAAACACAGAGCTAAGCTCTGTACCCTGGGATGAATATCATCTGGTCCCAGATCTTAACATGTTCTAGTCTCTTTTGAATCTCCCCATGAGTGAACCATGCAACATTAGTTGTTTTACTAGAATTGGGACTATTAAGAAGGAAACCATCATTAACTGGTTCCTCATTTGTGTAGACAGAATTTATGTCAGGTTTTAGGAGGCCAGGTGTTTTATTTTTTTAAAACACATGATCATGAAAAAATGAGTTTGAAAAAAATACAATTACAGTAATAAATAACGCAGCCATGTTTATAGCATAAATATACCAGATGTACTTCCTCAATTTTAAATAAATAAGCCCCCCGCGTAGCAACAAAGGACATTTTTCTTCTACATTTTTTTGAGTCTTATTTATAGCTTTATTTAACAATTCTTTCCATCTATTCTAGTCCACTCTTTTTTTGCCTCTCTTATAATGCTCTCTCAATATACAGTCACTTCTAGCTGTGATATCATATACTTTCCTTTTATTCTCCCAAACATACTTAAGGGCATCTTAAGTCACCACCTGAAAGCAGTTGGTTTTCATTAAATACTAGTCAGCACCTGTCTTTTGAATTGCTATTGGAAGATTGAAAAAACTTAATTTCTGTCCCTTTCAGACTACAGCTTCTGTCATTTTATTTGCAATGTATAACCCCTGTAAAGTTCTATATGCCACAATCAGTTGTCTCTTCATATTTTTTGTAAATATTTGAAAAGAGGTAGTTTGTACCAATATCACGATATATCACCTGTTCCACAGCCTCTGTCCCAACTAGAGGCAAGTGCAAATGCGAAGTCTTTGAAAGTTGTGGACAAACAGGCTCAACAACCGCAGATGCTGTGCTGCAAGGTTTATTTAACACAACATGTTTTGAGCTTAGTGGCTCTTTTTCAAGTGTTCAACATCTTGCAGCACAGCATCAGCGGTTGTTGAGCCTGTTTGTCTACAACTTTCAAAGACTTCGCTTTTGTAAATACTTGGTATTGTCATTAGTACCCTGGTGGTACCTTGGCAGTCAGGGACTCTTTATATAGGGAGCTAAGACTAGATAGGTCCTGCTGTTGCATAGAGAATACCCTAATGCAAGCTGTCTCCTGTACCTGAAAACTGGGAGCCATATCAAGAAACTGTTATTGAGAAAGCTCCAAATTACAGAAAAGCTACTTTCCAAAGTCTCAATTTTAATCAAATAATTCAAATTGTAAAAAAATATTTCCTTTTTAATTGATCACAACAAAGATATAATGAATTTTGGAGACAAAACAATCCTATTTATTCAATATTTAAATGTAGACAAAGGGGACCATTGATAATAACCTCAATTTTTTTCTAGTCAAAGTTTTTAGGGGGAAAACTTGAATTTTTATGTAAAAATTAAAACTTTTAAGAGATTTATCATAACCCAAAACTGCTAAAAATCCGAAACTCAAACCTGTTGAGGTCATGTAGAAGTCAATGGCAGATGTCCCTGAAGTTGTTTCTTGACATCGTGACCAGTGCTGGATAATTTGATAAAGTAGGGGTTTTTGTGCATAATCTGAAAAAGTGTTTTTGTTTTGAGTTTTTGCAGTGAAAATTCAATAAAATCGCGTTTCTCAGTGTCAATCATACGATACGAATTGCCGCTCTATTTTGTTGCTTCGATTTTTTCGAGAAAAAGTATTGATAAATGAGTTCAATTCGTGGAAGATAGTTTGGTCGACTTTGTTTTCATAAAAAAAACTGAAATTAATTCAAGTTCTAATAAATAACCCCCTTAAAGTGTGCTGATCCAAGTTACAGAAAGACATCTTATCTGGAAAACCCCAGGTCTCAAGCATTCTAGATAACAGGTCCCATACCTGTATATATTTGTGACTTCTTGTATCTGTTAGTATTTACATGTAATATATGCATACTCCACTACAGAACATGGCACATTATTAATAATAAAAAATAACAATTTAAAAGAGAAAATGCTATGGACAGTGCAATGGGAAGTGTCAAGGGAAATTGCTATTCTATACTAGAGACTGTAAAATGTTGAATATCAGCTGGTCTGTCTCCATGCATTGATTCTTGCTACTTTAAAAGCTGGATCATTTATGGAAAACACGCAGGAACAAAGTTGCTAGACCTCACAAAGATTGAACTGATCTCAACATTAACTTTGGTTGTTTTTTTACATGCAGTGGGACTTGGCAAACTAACAAAAACAAGAATATGTGGACACAATGAAAAGGATGGCACTGTATCATCATGTAGTTTAGCACACACTGGAAAGTTTTTCCTCGCTGTAATGTGTGCTTATACAAAGATGTACTGCTTAATGCTCCATTCCTTGCAAACATTTATGAAATATTCAGAGCTTCATAGGTTACCTCACAATCCCTCCTACAAAATTACTTCTCTAAAGAGAATTAGCAGATATAAAGACTTGTTAAACATTCACCTTGTTTGTGCCAATGTCTGTATTTATTTGGTGTACTGTATACAAAGAGTTTAGACAAAACATAAGAATCTCCTGGAACACCCCTTAGTGTGTGTATTATTCACAATGCTCCATGTACGGAGGGTGTCAGAAGAAAGCTATTGCAGATGTTAAGTATAGGACTCCCTTGTGCTGGTGTCAGCTGGACTCTACCTTTTACCTGTAAGTGCCAATTTTACAGCTGCAATTGCTCCTAAATGGATGCAATTCCATAACTAGCACCCAGTATTATGGATTTCCATTTTAAAAAATGGAAATTTGTCTCTTAAAGTACCAAAAAGTTGGTTTTTTGCAGCCCCTGTTAATGGCTGCTCAATGCTGCCAAGGCAAGCGCTCACCTTGGCTCATGGCAGGAGCAGTTAGAAAACGGAATCCAATCAAACAGTCCAAAAAGACAAGTTTGTTCTTGTCGACACCTTGCCTTGTGAACGTGATGTTCTTGTCCACTGACTTAATGTGTTCTGTAAAGGCCGCCACATCATTGGATCTGATTTTAACTAGTGACTTCATGTACAAGTCAGCTACAATGGGAGATACTGGAGAACCCATTGCACAGCTATGTTTCTGTCTATAAAAATGGTCCTTGTATTTGGAGTATGTGATGTTAAGACATAAATCTTGCAACAAACATATTTGGTTAGGACTGAGCTTTGGTCTGCTGTTGAGAGTGTTATCTTGCTGCAGTCGATTTCTTGTCTCAATTGCCTCTGTCGTAAGTATACATGAGAAACAATGAAGGGACATCCTATCAGGGTCGGGCTAGACCGCCACCCTCCACTGAGTGCACGCACACGTGAGCATTTGCATGCACACTGACACATCACACGCCACTCTCCTCTCCCATAGGCATGCACACATAACAAGACTCCAGACCGGACAGGAGTAGGCAGCAGTTAAATGTATGTGCTGGGCGCCCCCCAAGCTTTGTGCCCTAGGCACGTGCCTACTCTGCCTACCCCTAGTTCCGGCCTGCATCATATGATACCATTGTTTCTTCAGCCTCTAGTTTAACACCATGAATTTTGGTTACAAACTCTTTGGCATTCTAGATATGATGCACTGTTTTGCCTACGAACAGATGTTAGCCAAGAATTTTGCGATGCTGTATGTCAATGAATTGATGCTGCTGTGTGACCCCAGTAAATATTAGTCCCCCATTAAGCCAAAGGGACTCGTCCCAGTTCCATAGGCAATCAGCGTACAAAAAAGTTTATATCAAAGGATATACGTCCCAAGGCTTTTCAGTAGTTAAAACAAAAAATGTATTTAAGTTACATTAAAATAGCGATACATACTGACCCCACATGGTCCACCTTACGTGTTTCGTACCCTCCGTCACTTAGTCATAGGTGTCTCGACACCTATGAAGAAGCAGCATACCAGTAATGTTGGCTCA
This sequence comes from Xenopus laevis, assembly GCF_017654675.1. Lineage (NCBI taxonomy): Eukaryota > Metazoa > Chordata > Amphibia > Anura > Pipidae > Xenopus > Xenopus laevis. Next base: position 75,184,253 of record NC_054373.1, on the reverse strand, counting down.
ATGTCTCCACTCATTTACTTTTGCCACAGCCACACTGTGGGCTTGTAACACTGACAAGGGGCCTTAGAGGTGATCCTTCTCTGTGTATCTTGGGGAGTCTGTATAAGAATGGTGTGGCTTCTCTGGGGTATAGGCAGTGTTCAAACTCAATTGATAGCTTTCTCCTATTCAAGTTGTTGTAGGCAACCTATCACATTTTCCTTGTAACAGCTGGTAAGATCTTTCCTTAAGGGTTCATATGTATTGCTATCACTAAGTAGTGTGGTTATCTTGCAGTGATAGTCAGTTGTGTTGAGCAAAACTGTGCATCACCTTTTATCTGCTGGCAGGATAGTGATGTTCGGGTCATTACAAGAGAATTTAGTGATCTTCTCCCTTGACAAGGCAGTTGATACTTTTAGGCGCAGTTGTTCCGATTCCTCCTTTTGTATGTGATTATTATTGATGGCAGATTCTGTGGCTGTGATGAGTTAAACTACTGGGATGTGTTGTGGTGCCACCACATAGTTTAACGCCTTGGCTAGCATGTCCTTTTCTTGTAAGTACCCTGTCTTAACCCATGTGTCTTTGGTGTTCTTTTATGTCTCATCTTTCTGTCCCCAGGTTAGTTCTTCTGTCCTTTTCCAACTGCTGCTTCATGACAGTAAGGTGGTGAATTTGCTTATTTGACTCTTAATGTGGTGGGCCATCTGTGCATGTTCAAAAAAAACAACCCCCCTTTCCATAGTTACATCAGGTAATTGTTTTGCCAGACTCTGTTTCAGATGTTCAACTTTCTGCTTAAGGGCCTCAATAGTAAAGTTGATTTGTCTGACCCGTTCATTTAGTAGATAGTTTTGGGCCTTTTGTAAAATCTTGTTGCCCCTGTGACCTTTTACAGTGGAACCCAGGCTTAGCCTACAAAGGGTGAATCCCTGATATTGGCATCTAAGATTAAAGCGTAGATTGTTTCCATAGTCCATCAGTTTTCTTGCTGTTCTTTCATATTACTGAACCAGTTTTAGAGTATTCTCTCCAAAATGAATGGCAATATGACTATAATGATTTTCATTCAATGTGGAATACGCAGTCCAGTCCAGTGGAATACGCAGTCCAGTGTAGCAAGGAGTGCACTGACCTATACGTTGGGGAGATAAAACAACTGCTTACCAAGCAAATGGCTCAGCATAGGATGGCAAACTCTACAGGGAGAGACTCCACCTCACGGGATCATCAATATTAGCACTTAGGAAACCCTGGGTAGGCTGGGGCTACCACTCTACATACTCAGTGTATACAGGAGGAGTATCCATCTTGATACATAAAAGGGTTATATTCGAGATGCTGCATCTCAAAACGGATCCAAAGTGAAGGTATGTTTTTCTGCATTGTAAATTACATTCTACAGAGTATTCCTTGCCAATATTTATACACCTCCACCCTTTACCGAAGACCAAATGGGCATTTCAGTTTCCCAACTCTATCATTTTAATGGCAGGAGACTTTAACACTACCCCCAATCCTGAAATGGATAGATGGAAAAGGGATGGATCGCGGGGGAGTGGAGATAATCTGAGGTTTAACAATTTCCTCCAATCTCTAGATCTCCTGGATATTTGGAGAACGTTTCATTTAAATACCCAACAATACTCCTGTTACTTCATTTCCCACCAGAGCCTGTCCCGCATAGATTTGATTCTAACCCCAAGACAAATGGTGCCATTGACTAAGACCATAGACTACTTGCCACGAGGCATCTCTGATCATGCCCTCCTAGAAATGATATGGGCTGGTAAAACTGTAATTGGCTCCAGACGTTGGAGCCTTAATCCTGCCTGGATAGATATTGTGGGAAAGACTGAGGAGATAGATGCCCTAATAAAGGAATACTCCATTAACAACACCCCTCAGGGAGACAACCCCTATAATTGGGATGCATTCAAGGCCTATTTTAGGGGTAAATAAATTTCTGAGATTAATGCTATTAAATCCAAAACTAAATTGGCAGAAAAAAAGGTTACAAAAGGAGGTAAATCTCGCCGAGACTCATGTAATAGTTAACTCCACCACACATTCCCACTTAGCTTTGCAGAGAGCGCAGGACGAATACCAAAAATTTCTAGAGGCCAAATCTAATAAGAGGTATCTATTTCTTAAATATAATGTATTTGAGCAAGGAGCCAGAACAGGTAAAATGTTGGCTCACCTGGCAAGAGCAGATTCTTCTCCCCCAGTTATTCCAGCAATCAGGAATGTTTCAGGGACCGTTATTGAGGACCCTAAGGCAGTTAGCGTGATTTTTGGATTATTCTATGAACAGTTATATCATTCACAAATACAATACAACAGCCAACAAATAGTAGTGTATTTGGAACAGGTTCAACTCCCTAGCTTACGACCAGAACAAACAAATAGTCTTGAGGCGGAAATTACCCCGACTGAGATCCAAGAAGCTATTCAATCTCTTTCAAGTGGAAAGTCACCAGGTACTGATGGAATCCCCATAGATATATATAAAACCTATGCTGAAACATTAGCTCCTCAATTACTTTCAGTATACAACTCTGCTTTGGTGAAGGGGGAGCTCCCGGCTTCGATTCGTGAAGCGACAATTATTGTACTACCTAAACCAGGCAAGGACACGTTAGAATGTGGGTCTTATCGACCCATTTCACTATTGAATAGTGATGTAAAAATCCTTGCAAAAGTGTTGGCTGGAAGATTGCAGCTAGTAATAGTATCTCTCATTGCACCTGACCAAACCGGTTTTATGCCCCATAAGAGCACTGCCATAAACCTTAGAAGATTATATACCAACTTGACCATTGATCATGATAATAAGGGGGACAGGGCCTTGGTGATGCTGGACATTGCCAAGGCCTTTGACACAGTAGAATGACCTTTTCTTTGGCAGGTAATGGGCAAGATGGGGTTTGGCCCGAACTTCCTAGCCTTCACTCAATTACTTTACTCCAACCCGGCGACTTCAGTGTGGTTAATGGTATGGATTCACCTTCTTTTACGCTTTTACGAGGAATGAGACAGGTGTGCCCCCTATCCCCATTCTTATTTGCGATTGCTATTGAATCACTGGCAGCTATTATTAGAGCAGACCCTGAAATAATTGGTTGGAATGTAGGACCTATCCAGGAGAAAATTCAGCTATATGCAGACGACTCCTTAATATACTTGTCAGACTGTAAAAACTCTTTGGATAAACTGGTACTTAATCTTCAAAAGTTTGGAGACCACTCGGGTTTAAAGGTGAACATGTCTAAATTGACCCTTTGCCTGATAGACAGCCAGGAGGTGACCGCGATCCCCAACCAACACTCACTAGAATTAGCCTCAGAGTTTAAGTATTTAGTATCTAGGCCAATATCTGCTTTCTGGACATTAAATGTACTACCCCTACTAGACATGGTGGAAACTAAGTTCAGGCAATGGTCCGGGCTGCCTTTCAGTCCACAGGGACGTATTAGCTTAATCAAAATGACAATACTCCCTAAAATCTTATATATACTTACGCAAGAACCAATAGTGCTCTCCAAGGCATTTTTTCCAAAATCTAGACAGACTGTTGTGCCCTTTCATATGGGGGTCTGGTAGAACTAGGCTAAAACTTGACTCTCTTAAAAAAGCGACGGATAGTGGAGGAGCGGCTTTGCCAGACTTTGAGTTATATTATTTAGCTGCCCAGCTAGCCCAGGTCAAACCTAGGGGTCACTTAGATGTGCAGTTCCCCTCATCCGTATTGCTGATGGCCATCCATAATCTAGTGAATCCATTGCTACATGAGCTTTTGAGACCCTCACCAGATAGGAAAAAATCCAAATTATGCCCCCTAATGCAACTAGCCCGTAAAGTCTGGGAGCGAGCAAGAGTTGTATGTACTCATCAATCCAAACATCCAGATACTCCTATTTGGCATAACCAACAACTTCATGAATTTGCTTTGATACCGATGGGCCGGGCATGGGAATGTAAAGGAATAAAGTTATTGCACAATCTGTTTCACAATAATGCTATTAAACCGTTTGATCAACTCCAAAGGGAATTTGATATCCCAGCCTCTCACTGGTTGCAATATAGGCAGATTCAACATGCATATTCTACTGACCCGTTTAAGATTGGGAAACCTCCTTTCTGTAGGATACTGGAATTGCAGGACAACCAGCATCTAATTTCAAACGTGTATAAAGTTTTGCGATCCAGTAAATTTGATAAAACCAATGCTAGCCTATTCAGGACTTGGCAAATAGACATCCCTTCACTCTCAGATGAGAAATGGCTCGATGCCTTGGAGGCAACTGGATTTGTGTCCCCCCAACGCTGACCATAAAATGATCCAGAGGTACATTCTGCACAGGGCTTATTTCACCCCGGTAAGATTACACAGAATTAACCCCCAGAACCCCCCTACCTGTACTAGATGTAACTCAGAGATGGGAACGCTCAAACATATGTTTTGGGATTGTAGGAAAATACAAAAGTACTGGGAGGAAGTGTTTGCTACATTAACAAATGTACTGGGAACCCCTCTAGTCCCAACCCCTGAATTAGCCATATTGGGTGCTTGTGATGAATCCCAATTCAATAAGGATCAGTTAATTACTATACGTCATAGCCTATTCCAAGCACGCAAACACATAAATGGAAAAATGTGGATCTACCAACCCACCAGATGTGGATGGAACAAATGGTTCACTACATTAACTGTATGTCTTACCTCTACACTAAAAGAGGATCCTCTAGCAAATTTGATAAGGTTTGGGGATCGTGGCCAACCCCTTAGACACGGTGAATAGATTGATCTATTGTGTATAATGTGTATACTTGCAACTGGACAGTATCAGTAACCACACTCGGAATTCCTTTCCATATGTACTATAGCTAACAAACCATCGTATTGTTGTTTTCTAGACAATGTTGACTCTCTTGTGTGTTTTTTTTTTCTTTTTATTTCCCTTTTTCTGTTTTCTTTTCTTTTTATTACCACATTGTTTAACTTTTGTATGACTGGTATGAAGATGTAATGAGAGATGTCAATTGCTACAATGTCAATTAACCTACATATGTTGCACTCTCAGAAATACTTGTCATGCCTATTATCTTTTAATAAATGTTATGATGTTAAAAAAAATGTTAAAAAAAATCGTTCGACTATTCGACCATTTGATAGTCAAAGTACTGTCTACCTTCTACCTACTTCGCCACTTTAAACCTACCAAGCTACAATGTTAGCCTATGGGGAACTTCTCCATAAGTTTTCAAAGGGTTTTTTGATCAAAGGAAAATCCTTTGATCCAGTGGCATAACTAGATGTTACTGGGCCCCACAGCAAATTAATTTTAGGGCCCCAAACATATCCAGAGGTTGTCCTGTTTTACCAAAATGCATTGAAATTGTACATGAATTTGAGCCTCATGGGGCCCCCTATACCTCCTGGGCCCCCTGCAGCCGCAGGGTCTGCTTCCTCTGTAGTTACGCCCCTGCTTTGATTGATGGATTAAAATCCTTCAAATCATTTGATCAAAACTATTTTTCCTTTGATCGTTCGATCGAAGTATTTGCGGTAAATCCTTCGACTTCGATATTCGAAGTCGAAGGATTTTACTTTGAGGGTCGAATATTGAGGGTTAATTAACCCTCGATATTCGACCCTTAGTAAATGTGCCCCCAAGTACATTTGTCACCTGCAAACTGTAACTATTACCACACTTAAGAATGATCATGAAACAGGACTTTTTGGTTAAGTTTATAATGGGCAGGGGTTTACACACAGACAGAGGATCTGAGTACATTGTGTAAAAGGTGAGAACAAGGGTAAAAGCAAAACAATTATTTATTGGTACCTTTTAAATAAAGGAAAATATTTTTCTTTCAATTAAAGCAACAGGCAGTACATATTTTTAATAAAAGCCCTCAAGACATAGATATATATATTGCCCTTTTTAATATCTAAGGGTGTTTTAGTGTTGAAACCCACTGCATGTGCCTGCACTGGCCCCAACACAATGGTTTGAGGTGCAGGCACAGTGCTGATTTGAGCATATATGCTGATTCTCACCCTGCATTCATCTGAAGGCTGAGGATCAGCACAGTGTAATTGCACTGGTTTTTGACCTGACATGTAGTAATTATCTGTATTAAATACTTATCAGCCTTATATTGTGACATTTCTATTCTGTATATACAGTACATTTTGCGTCGGCCCCTAAGCTCAGTAACTGACAGCAGCACAGAGCATCTGCAGTGACTCAGCAGAAAAGAAGATGAGGAACTACTGGGCATCTTTGAATGAACAGAACTTCCCTGCTAAAGGGCTGTGGTTCCTTTGGGCTGGTATAGAAGGCCTAAATGTAATGTACAACATTTCTAGCCTACTACTTTAGTTAGGCTTCAGTTCTCCTTGAATATTTTTCAACAACTATGTCATCTTAGTTAACAATAAATTCAACTCATATCTGATATGCTGCCGCAGCATCTTTACTTCACTGCATTGAAATGTTTTATAAATTATAAGTTTAAGAGCAGACTGAGAATCATACAAGAACAGGTCTCTGCTGATCAGAGGTTTTATGATTATATTTCAGCACAAAGCATATTCCCTCAAACAAAAAGAATACACTATCTGAAAAATGACAAATAAAAGCTATAAACAGAATGAGTCTAATCTTCCATCTGTGTGTGTGTGTGTGTGTGTGTATGTATATATATATATATATATATATATATATATATATATATATATATATATATATGTGTGTGTGTGTGTGTGTGTGTGTAAATAATCTCTTTTATTTAGCCTTATCTCTAACATTATGATTGCACTGGGCAGTGTTTGGCACTGCTGCTGCACTAATTATGTACAGTCTCAGTGACTAATGGTTGCATCTTAGGTTCACATATACATAATTGAATTTTAATGAATAAATGTGTCAACCTATTATGTGTTACTGTGTCTTCATCCATAAAAATCATATTTTTTATATTCTTTCCTTTTCAATGCAAATGACCATTGTTTATTTTCTATGAGAGCATTTTATCCATTCAGTAATTTGCAAATTTACCACAAAATTCACGAAATGGTGGAAAAGTCATTAAAGTCAATGGACACGTGAAAAATAATTTTGACGCAAGCGACAATTTTTATATCTACGCACAACTATTTTGTCCAAATGCATTAAAGTCAATGGGCGTGCAACTAATTTTGACTAATTTTTTTTGTCGCATCAGATTTTTCACTGGTGAATTTTTGCCACAGTTTTGTGAATTTGAATTCACTGTGAATCCATGCCTGCTGAATTTATTCGCTCATCTGGAGAAAAAACATAAAATAGCAGAACTCCCAAGAATAATGTAGTTGTATAAAAATATTCAGTTTACCTTAAAGAAGATGTTCTATTAAATTGAATTTTTTTCCTTGTTTTCTTTTTGTCTTTCTTTCTTTCTTTCTTTCTTATCAAGTCAAGGCTCAATAGCTTTGTGAGCTTTAATTTATCTGTGGATGATGACTAGGATTGGCGGTGCCCAGCATGAATTAGGAGAAGCTTATTTACAGTAAATTTTCAGTTAAAATTCTGTAGACTAGATAAATAAAATTCTTTATGTTTTTGTATGAGAGGGTACCACAATACCTGAATTAAACTCATGCAAGCTTAGGTGAATATTTAAACTCATTGGAGTTAATGTCATGACTGGAATTGTTCTCAATGATAAAAATGGTGTCAGCAGCAATACCCGAAGATTAAGAAAGGGTATATAAATAGGACTTTTATTAAAACTATGCATTGGCTATAATGTGCATCAAGCCCTTACACGCCATGGTACAGACTACAGCTTTTTCTTCTGCTTTTCTTAATTAACCTTTATGAATAGTATAATAATTTGGAAAGAAGGGTTCAGAACAATGCTGTATAACATCTCATAAGCATCAGTTAGTGCAGTCCAAAAATTCACCAGTGCAAATACACATAGCAGCAAACCGGCTTTCATTTTCTAATGACTAGTGTTAGAAGGACATGATGATGGCTGTGCCTATTTTGTCCAAATGCATTGGTGTATGAATCAGAATTGTCGTGCGTATGCGCGCAACAATTTGGACATGCGCCAAAAATCTTTTTTGAAACAGCAAAAGTTTTTTGCGATGAATCTTTACCACAGTTTTGCAAATGTATTCGCTGGTGGTGAAAAACGCAGAAATTCACATTGAATTCATGCCTAGCGTATTTATTCGCCCATCACTACTCACAATATGATAAGGAAGTCTGAAAACTGAGAAAAATTAGCTTGGCTAAAACTAAACTAATTGTTCAATGTACTCAAGTGTGTATTTGATCAGGCCTGGATCTATAAACCTTTATTTTAACTTAAGCACTATACTCTGTGTCTGCCACTGGCAGTTTCTTTGAGCTGATCATGTATACCTTTACAGGGTAGCTCCTGTAATTCAAAAGCTTCTATTGTTAATATATAGCTGTAATAGTATTTATAGGCCGTAAAATAAGAGTTAATACCCTAAAACAGAATTTTAAACTTTTTCTTATTCCTTACGTATTCCTATTTCCTAACTTGTTGAGTGGTCCTTAATGTTCTTAGATTTCTTTTCTAAGGGGATATATTTGGTACATTTAGTAATAAAAGGTTATTAAAAATTTCAAATGAGAACAATTTCTGTATTGTGTTTTTAGGTTAAAGTCTTATGTCCCTATCTATGCTATGCGTTGACGTAATGAATTTAAGATATTAAAGTTTGCTTTCCTGAAATGCAGTCTTTTTTTACCCAATTTGTTTTTTTACATTATGTAAGAACAAATTATGGACAATATGTGGTCTGCATGATATCAGTGCTGGGGGAACAGGGGTTTAGATGTTTTTTTTTGCCTTCCTCTAGATCAACTTGCAGTTAGGCTAATTAAAAAAAAACTAAAAGGTTGAACTTGATGGATGTGTGTCTTTTTTCAACCTTACTTACTATGTTAGTTAATATGTTCAATCACTCCAAATTGCAGTGCAGTAATAAAGACAGACTGAAGCTTAGCAGAGCACAATTCACAAGCAATCCTTATAATATGGCTTTCATGATGTAGATTTCAAAATATAAAAAAATCTATATTACCTTTCTCAAAAAGGATTTCAGAACAGGATTCAGCTTGAGAAGCACTATTAACTAACTGATCCTTTTTTTTTTTTTTTTTAAAAAAAAAAAGCATGTTTCCCCATCAACGAATACAAATTTTAATATGTCAGTGGGAAACCACATATTATTATGGTTAAACAGCTTTTTTTTTTTATTCCAAGGTGCTTCTAGATAATAAAATTTCCATTCCTCAATCAGCAAAAGTGAAGACTGCATAGCTCTGATGTGTCAACCAGGCTGGATTGCATTCTTCAGAATTCCTTGCCTTGACACCCTACCAAGGCAGTTCATAATTTTTTCAGAGCTAAAATATTTTAAATATCTCACTCATTATCAAAGTATTTATCACTAAGCAAGTCTATGGGGAAGTCCTAGCACACAATACATTTTTTACATCTAATAATGAATGAGAAATGTAAGAACATTATTGATTTTTGATTCTTACTATTACAGTTTATAATATCTTTAATCTTTTTATTATATAAATTATATTATATATTCAATGTTTGTAATGTTGTATCTCTTGCCTGGTATAATTTGCAGACATTATACAATTAGATGATTTTAGCAATACCTTGGTGAGATATTCTTTACATTATTCAACAGTGACTAGAAGCAGTGAAAGGGTTCATGACAGTAAATATTTTGCTAACGAAGGGCTTGGGCCCGCAGAGTATGCTGGGAGTTTCAATTCAGCAAAACAAGCGAGGAAAATTTTGAATATCTGTGGCTTAAAGCTCCAAGCAAAGGAATTAAGGTAGTGTACAGCACCTATTAATGGCTAGTCAAACATGTTCTTAGAATAGTTCTTAAACTATCACCAGCGCTGATCCTGGGGCTGCTGCCGCCTGAGGCAGCAGCCCAGATGCCGCCCCCCTCGTCTCCCGTTCTGCGCTTAAAAATTTGTGTTGGAGCAAGTCTAAGGGGGCAGTATTGCTAGTGCAGTTAGCGCAATGGCGCTGTCTGCACTGGCAGAGCCGAATTTCCGTGTTAAAACCCGGAAGTTTGGCTCTTAAAGTTACAAGAGGCGGCTTTTTGCCAGCCCTTGTAACTGCCCGCTCGCTGCCTCCTGAGGCGAGGGTCTCACCTTGCCTCATGGCAGAAGTGACCCTGACTATCACTAAAATTATAACTGGAATATAGGTGCATTAGGGGCCAATTTAAGATTGCTTGTGCCTTTTGGCACAAACAATCTTTAAGTAAACCCTATGTGAGTTTATTAATCGTGCAGGATTTTGTGCCAAAAAAACCTCAGCTTTTGGAACAAAAGAAAACATTGGCACCTAAAAGCCTAATTATACAGAAAGTGTGCAAATTTTATTTATTTATTTATTTATTAGGCCAGATGAAGATACACATGAATCCAAAATCACTTGTAACAACTGACAGGAACAGGACCACGTATTGAAGTACTGGCTTATATAATAAATAATATACATCACCAATTAGGCATTATACAATATTGTGGAAAATTTGTGTAATTCTCTTTGCAATCTCTCTCTCTCTCTATATCGAGTCTAAGAGTATATATGTATATATATATATATATATATACGTGTAGAAGTAGCAACAGCACTCACGCTTCAATCCTAGTTCAGCGGTGCACGTCCCTTGGGGATTCCGGCAAGTCCTCCACAATATAAAAAAGTAGTAATGGACAGCACTCGCTTATAATGCTCAAAAGTTTGTATTAAATTGTAAAAAATCTTCATCACCATATGTGTGCACATATAAAAAGCGACGTTTCGAGCCTGCATAGGCTCTTTATCAAGCCATGTGTAGCAATGGTATCAAGTTCAAACACAATCCATGTAAATATTTAAGGATCATCAAAGGAAGTGACATAGCAACATATTCATTATCCTCTATACAGGGTTAATACAATGTACACTGAACAATGGCTGAATAAAATCTATGTGTCTCAATTCAAATGTTTGAACCTTAATACAATAGACACAATGCATATAGAAACAGATATAGCTATAAAAATAGATATAAATTATAATCCTTATTAAGGCCTGCTGGATGAAGTGAATTTAATATTTTCATCCACCATACTTCCCTTTGTTTGAGCCTAAATTCACGGTCTCCTCCCCTAACTAATGGGGGCACATATTCTAGTACCATGAACCGTAGTTGCTCCACAGTATGGCCCTTTTCTTTGAAATGACGTGACAATGGTAATGCAGTGTTTCCAAATTTTATAGTGGACTTGTGTTGTGATATCCGTGATTTGACCTTCTGGATAGTTTCCCCAACATAGATCATACCACATGGGCAAACTATCGCATACACCACAAATTGTGTGAGGCAGGTATGGTATCCCCTAATTTGAATAGATTCTCCTGTACCTGGATGTAAAAAAGATTTGCCTTTAATCACATGTCTACACTGTTTGCAATCAAGGCAAGGATACATGCCACTATTGCGTGGTCCCAAAAATGTACTTATCAATGATTTATTTTTTTGCACTATAGACTTAGTTAATTTGGACCCTATGGTTTTTCCTCTTTTGTACGATATTAACGAAGGAGAGATAAATTCTCTCACTGTGGGATAGGCTCTGCATAAAATAGGCCAATGTTTCTGTAGAATACCATTTATTTGTCTAGTTAATCCGCCGTATTGTGTGACAAAGGTAATTCTAGGGCCCTTCATTTTTTTTAGATCTTGTCTGCCCCATAACCTTTTCAGCTTTATCCAATACTTTCAATGGATACCCCCTCTTTCTAAATTTATGTCTCATTTGTTTGATTTGGGCATCCCTAACTACCGGGTCACTAACCAATCTGTGAACCCGTGTTCATTGGCTGATTGGCATCGAATTCTTGGTGTGTCTAGGGTGATTGCTATCAAAATGTAGAATCTGGTTCCGGTCAGTGGGTTTAGAATATAATTTAGTTTGTAGCCCTCCTTCTCTATAGACTAGTACATCCAAGAAAGAGATTTCTTTGACATCATGGGTAAGCGTGAATTTGATGGAGGGATGAAAGCACCCCGCCATACCACAAAAATATCGTCGATATATCTCCACCAGGCCACACAGTGTTCCTGGTAGAGATCATCGCAATATATGAACAGTTCTTCAAGCCAAACCATAAAGGTATTGGCATATGACGGGCGACATTAGATCCCATCGCGGTTCCATGTAACTGTAAGTAAAATACTTCCTGAAAGACAAAGTAGTTCAGTCTCAATATGATCTCTAACGCCTCCAGAAAAAATTCAATTTGTGAATCCTGATATTGGTTACTTCCATGTAACATCCATTCATATGCCTTCAACCCCTCATCATGGGGTATGGAGGTATACAAACTGGACACATCAAATGTGGCCAGTGTAACTTCCTCACTATCCAAAATATTAAGACCATCCAGTCTTTGCAAATAATGTCCACTGTCCTTAACAAAAGACAGGGTTTTAGTCACCAAAGGTCACAGAATCCGATCCAAAAAAGGGCAAAAAACAGAATCAATGCCCGAGAAAATCGGACGCCCTGGTGGATGGATCGGATTCTTGTGGATTTTTGGGTGTGTGTACAGTGTGGGTGTACGTGGAAATGTAACAGTCAAGTAAGTTTTCAATTCATCAGAAATTATGTTATTATTGACCATATTAGTTAATAGCTGTTCTATATTCTTAGAGGGGTCCCCCTCAAGCACCCTATAGACTCCACCATCTGCTAATTGTCCCAAAATCTCACCAACATAGTAGGAGCTATCCATGACTACAATCGCACCCCCTTTATCAGAGGGTTTGATTGTAATCCTAGTATCATCCATTAGAGTCCATTTCCTGTTTAGTTAAATTGAGTATGATTCCCCTGCTGGTATAATGCCTCAATATCATCTTGAATGTTGTTGATATAGGTCTCTACAGCAGGGTAGGTAGTCGGCGGGACAAACCTACTTTTGCTGCGCAGACCAAATGCTTTAGTAGTCAATACATGAGTCTCACCAGTGTCCAATGTCTGTGTGTCAGACGATGAAAAATTAACCTTTAAACGCAAAGTCCTGAAGAATCTGTAGAGGCCCACATCCATCTGAAAGCGGTCAACAGGAGAAGTCAGACAATAATTAAGCCCCTTCCCCAAGACCGACACCTGTAATTCTGTCAATGGAATAGAGGAGATATTAAATACTACTTGTTCACCTTCCTCCCTTGCTTGTTCCTCGGGGGTAGTATCCTCTTTTGCACTGTGCCCGTGTTTCCTGCCACCTCTGCGTCTCCTTGGACGTCTTAAAAAGGCTGGGTACTCCCACTAGCTTTATCCTGTTTCTCCTCTCGATGGGTAAACCTCTCCATATTGCGTGGTACACTCAGGCTCCTTGCTGTTCCCCTTCCATTTCCATCAATACGATTCCATTGGTATACCCTTCCTCTCTCATAATCTGTAGTGTCACAATCAAATTTTTGCCTTTTTTGTATCTCATTTTCTTGTTTGTATTTATCTAATTTGATCTGTATCTGTTCCTTCATATCATTAAATTCTTGTGCAGAAAAACCTGTGGCCAATTGATCACTGACTTTTTGTGTTTCCATATGCACTATTTTAAGCTCCTTAGCAATGAATTCAACTGTTAAATATATATATATATATATATATATATATATATATATATATATATATATATATCCATGTAGAAAGCTGAAGCACGCAGGGATTTCTCAAGATATAGGTCCCTGTGAGGACCGAAACGTTGATCTAATAAAATAAGTTTTATCTTGACAAATCCCAGTGTGCTTCAGCTTTCTACATGGATATATAACTTTTTCTGAATAGCACCTAGGTCCTTGTTCCAGTAAGTGTGTGCCACAGTCTTTCTACATACATATATATACATACACACACACACGCACAAACACTCTCAGGATTTGACAAAAAATGGCAAAAGAAGTCTATTTAGAAACCACACACAGAATACACAACGTTTTGGTCCTATACCAGAAACTTCATCAGGAGAATGTAAACAAACAAAGAGCTCGTACATAAGTATTCTTGCAGTCCAAATGTGGCAATGAAATATCGAGGGCAAAAAAAGCATAGTCAATAGATCGATTTGGGAGGTAAGCAAATTTGGATGGATCTAATGATTTAGGTAGCAATTCCTTATTATGTGACATAAATACCCTCTCTAAACTTTTCATAACAATTGATGTAAGTGCAGTAGGATGATAGTCATTAAGAGATGTCATAGTCTCTCAGGCACTGGCATAATAGTAATAGATTTAAAACACTCAAGAAGAGTGGACCGACTTAAAGCTTTATTAAAAATATATGTAAAGACACCAGCCAGCTGGTCCGCATATTCCCTAAGAACATAATCAGTCATATTTTCTGGGCCAGGGGTTTTACGTCAGTTAATTCTAGAAAAAATTCTCCACACCCTCAGCTATGGTCAGTGGTGTAACTATAGAGAAAGAAGACCCTGCGGAACAGGGGGGCAGGGCCCATGGTCGCTTCCTATAGCATTAAAATCCTGTGGGGTGAGGGGGGTTGTACGCGGGAGATGTTATGAGCACTGTTATGAGATTTATTTGGCAGTGGGGCCCGGCGTGCTCTTGTTGCGCAGCTTACTATGGTCATAAAAAGCATCTGACCATTTGGAGGAGAAGGAATCTTTCCTATAGGCATATTATTTCTCCATTGTCTCTGCTGATATCTCCACATGTTTAGAACTTGTAGAGCAACACCACTAGAACACAATCGTACTTTTTTACGCCACTTGCTCAACTATGAATGCTGCTTGCTCCACTGTGGACAATTACGCTGTCTGAAGAACTTGCACAACACAGACAAGGAATGACATCTAACAGATGACATCTAGGAAGGGAATTTCTAGTACTTGCATCTGGAGGCATCTGTACAGGATACCATCTAAGTGGGTGTTCTGTATATGAGCATTGAAATTTTATTAAAATTATTTTCTTTTTCGAATCACAGAATAGAGAGCTTATATAAAGAGTATACCTGTTTCATGGAGAAGGCACTTACCAAATTAAGTGTTCCACATTCTACACATATGCACACATGTGGTTTTATGTAGGTATTGTTTTTTTAACAAGTTGTTTTTATTGAAAATTTTTAGTTAACAAACAAAAAAAGTACAGAAAGAAAAAGAGGTTCAGTGAGGCCCATCAAACATAGCAAATGTTTGGAAGTTCGAATCTGGTCTGGACGACGTCCAGGATTTTACTCTAGTATCTTTAGATGTGGGGGCACTCCCAAAACACATGAAAGTAAGTGCCCATCTTGTCCCCACACTTATAGCAGTTGTCCAGGGTGCCGGGGTATATCTTAGCTAGTCTGTGGGGAGTAAGGTAGACTCTGTGAAAAAATTTGATCTGTATCAACCTATCCCTGTTTGATATTGTGAGTTTGGGTATTTGTTCTATGACCCCCTTCCAGGCCTCCTCATCTATTGCGGGATTTTGGCTACCAACTTTGTTTGCAGTCTATCTAAATGGGAATCTGCCGAATTTAAAAGGATAGTGTATAAACAAGTGATTGCCTTTTCAACCCGCGTAGTCTAAGGTAGCGTTCTAGTGAGGATTGGGTTAAGTCTAGAGGTCTGCTTTGAAACTGAGTCTGGAAGGCATGGCTCAATTGCAAATATCTAAAGATCATGCCGGATGGCAATTGAAACTTTGTTTTTAGTACCTGTAAAGGTTTGAGTTGCCCATCTGCTACAATTTGAGTTAGTTATTTTATTCCCCGGGAAGCCCACAACCCAGACTCAGGAAGTTATTTGAGGAGCTGAAGTTTTGCGTTATCCCATAGTGGGGTACTGTCAGGGAGCCGGGAGGTCCCTCCAGGGAGGTAGTCAGGATCGAGGAGGAAGCCCTCTTGAGGGAGCAAGGTCGCGGTGTCCAAAGGGTTAATCAGAAGAGTAGTCGGGATCCAGGCAAGAGTTCACAGGCAGGCAGAAATCAGCAAAGTCCAAAGTCCAGGCAAAGGGTCAGGATATCAATCAGGAACAAGATTTAGCAAATAAGCTCACAGGAAACCCAGGATACACTTAGGGAAAGTATTCCTATACTTGGGCGACATTCTGGCGTCTAGATGGCGTTTTTATTTTGAATTTGGCGCTGACGTCATCGCGCCGGCGCCGCTACCCACGTGGGCGCCGCCATTTTGGGAGCGACGCCGGCAGGGGAGGACGCGCCGCCCGGAGCTCCAGGACCTGCTCCGGGCGGCGATCGTGACAGTACCCCCCCCTCACGGGGGGCCTCTGGACCACCAGGACTTGGCTTCTGGGGAAATTTAGAGTGGAAATCCCTCACAAGACGAGGAGCATGCACATCAGAGTGTCCTTCCCAGGAGCATTCTTCAGGGCCAAAGCCCTTCCACTTGATGAGGGCCATTTTGGGAGCGACGCCGGCAGGGGAGGACGCGCCGCCCGGAGCTCCAGGACCTGCTCCGGGTGGCGATCGTGACAGTACCCCCCCCCTCACGGGGGGCCTCTGGACCACCAGGACTTGGCTTCTGGGGAAATTTAGAGTGGAAATCCCTCACAAGACGAGGAACATGCACATCAGAGTGTCCTTCCCAGGAGCATTCTTCAGGGCCAAAGCCCTTCCACTTGATGAGGTACTGAAGAGAGCCCCTAGAGATTCTGGAGTCAAGGATCTTCTCTACCTCATATTCTTGTTGACCATCCACAGGAATAGTAGGAGGGGGAGACTGGTTCACAGAAAAGCGGTTGGAGGTAGCGGGTTTCAGCAAAGAGACATGAAACACGTTGGGAATTCGCATCTCAGGGGGAAGCTGAATTCTGAAAGCCACAGGATTGATCACTTCCGAGATGGAGAATGGCCCCACAAACTTCGGACCCAACTTAGGAGATGGCACCTTCAACCGAATGTTCCTGGAAGACAACCAGACTTTATCACCAACCTTGTAGGGAGGAGAGGGTCTATGTCTACGATCTGCAAACGTCTTGTGAACCAGAGCGCTCTTCTCTAAGTTCGACTTGGTTGCAGCCCAAATAGCAGACATGTGGGCTGCATGGTCATCAGCAGCCGGGACGTCAGACAACACAAAGTCTTGGGGGAAGGCTTGAGGATGCTGACCATACACCGACATGAATGGAGACCTTCCAGTGGAAGTGTGGTATGCATTATTATGAGCAAATTCCATGGGAGGAGATCAGACCAGTCATCTTGACAAAGGGAGACGTGATTCCTCAAGAACTGTTCCAAAGCTTGGTTTACTCGTTCAGCTGCTCCATTAGTCTGGGGATGATAAGCGAAGGAGAACTGGAGAGTAATACCCAGATTTTTGCACAGGGAACGCCAAAACTTAGCAGTAAACTGAGAACCTCTGTCAGAGACCACTTCCACAGGAAAACCATGCAGACGGAAAATATACTGGATGCTGAGACAACTCCACAGCAGAGGGAAGCTTCCGCAGGGGAATGAAATGGGACATCTTACTAAAGCGGTCAATCACCACCCAAATCACAGTGTTACCACTAGAGGGGGGAAGTTCAACAATAAAGTCCATTGCTAAATGAGTCCATGGACGAGATGGGATAGGCAATGGTTGTAATAACCCACTGGGGCGAGAATGGCTAGGTTTGGATGTACAGTAGCACAAACGGTACAAGCAGCAACAAAGTCTTTGACATCTTTCCGGATAGTCGGCCACCAGACTAAACGTCGAAGGAGTTCAAGAGTCTTTTCAGGACCAGGATGTCCTGCTTGCTTGGAACAATGGGTCTGTTGAAGAATGGGCAGACGTAACTCGGAGGGAACAAACGCCATCCCAATGGGGGTATCAGGAGGAGCAGAAGATTGACCAGCCAGAATTTGATCAGCGAATTGAGGGTACAAGGAAGCGATGATCTTGACAGGAGGAATAATAGGCTCTTGTCTTTCAGGAGTACGATGCACCAGAGTGAAACTTCGAGACAGAGCATCGGCTTTCCGATTCTTGGAGCCAGGGCGAAAAGTCAAGACAAAGTTGAAGCGGGAGAAGAACAGGGCCCACCTGGCCTGACGAGGATTCAATCTCTTGAGAGAATGTATGAACTCCAAGTTCTTATGATCAGTGTAAATCGTGACCGGGATTGAAGAACCCTCTAGGTGACGCCACTCTTCGAGAGCAAGTTTGACTGCCAGAAGTTCTCGATTCCCTACATCGTAATTCTGTTCTGCAGGGGAAAACTTTCTGGAGAAAAAGGCACAGGGGTGCAATTTCCCATCGGCAGAATGTCTCTGGGATAGAATAGCCCCAGCACCTACTGTACTTCAGATGCATCCACCTCAATGCAAAAGGGTAACTTAGGATCCGGATGACGGAGGACTGGGGCAGAAGAAAATGCGTCTTTTAGGGACTGAAAAGCTTCTATAGCAACTGGAGGCCAGGACCTGGGATTACCCCCTTTTCGGATGAGAGTAAGGATAGGTGCAATACGGGAAGAAAACCCCCTGATGAATTGCCGGTAGTAGTTGGCAAATCCGATGAACCTTTGAATAGCCTTGGTGCTCAAGGGAAGGGGCCACTCTTGGATTGCTGACACCTTAACGGGATCCATCTCGAAACCTTCTGGGGAGATGATATAACCCAAGAAAGGAATCTTAGACACCTCAAAGACACATTTCTCCAACTTGGCGAATAGAGAGTTCTTCCTCAAACGAGAGAGCACTTCCTTCACCTGGGAGCGATGAGATTCAAGGTCTTTCGAGAAGATTAGGATGTCATCCAGGTACACGACCACAGACTTTCCCAAGAGATCCCGGAAAATGTCATTCACGAGCTCCTGAAAGACAGCGGGGGCATTACAGAGGCCAAAGGGCATCACAAGATATTCATAGTGCCCATCCCGAGTGTTGAATGCCGTCTTCCATTTGTCCCCTTCATGGATGCGGATGAGGTTGTACGCCCCACGGAGATCTAATTTAGTGAAAACCTTAGCCCCTTTCAATTGTTCAAAGAGTTCAGCAATCAAAGGCAAGGGGTACCGGTTTTTAACAGTGATCTTATTAAGGCCCCGGTAGTCAATGCAAGGACATAGGCCTCCATCCTTCTTTTCCACGAAGAAGAAACCTGCCCCGGCAGGAGAAGTAGAGGGGCGGATAAACCCCCGCTGGAGATTTTCCTGAATATAGTCTTTCATAGCGGAAGTCTCAGCCGGAGAAAGAGGATAGGTGCGACCCCTAGGGGGCATGGTTCCTGGCAGGAGATCGACAGGACAATCGTATGGTCGATGTGGAGGAAGGAATTCTGCGGATTTCTTACAGAATACATCAGAGAATTCCCTGTAGAAGGAGGGTAGAGTCTTCAGATCAGACATAGAGATATTCACCCTCTGGAGGGGTTCAGCAGGAAGACAATGCTGCTGGCAAAATGGGCTCCAACGGGAAATCTGTCCTGCGGACCAGTCAATGGTGGGATTATGCAGGCGCAGCCAAGGGAGACCCAAAACAACAGGAACGGATGGGCAGGAAATAATTAGAAACGATAGTCTTTCTTTATGCAGCGTCCCAACCTGCACAGGCAATTCCCCAGTCGTCTTAGAGATAAATTCAGCCTCCAGGGGTCTGTCGTCAATGGCAGTGACACGAAGAGGAGTGGACAATGGGAATAAGGGAACTTCCATGTGTTTGGCGAAAAGAGCGTCCATGAAGTTCCCAGCAGCTCCAGAGTCAATGAAAGCTGAGCCGACAATGGTCTTAGTGGCTAGGCGAATCTGTAAAGGAAGGAGAAACCTGTGAGTGTTCTCTTGAGACTTCGGAGTAGTGCCCCCTACATGAGTTACCCTAGATATACCTCGGGGAACAGAACTCGTGGGCTTCACCGGACAAGAGTTCGCAAAATGAGACTGTCCGCCACAATACAGACATAAGCCAGCCATTCGTCTACGGAGTCTTTCTTGTTCGGAGAGACGAGCCCTTCCAACTTGCATCGGTTCCTCCGGAGGAGAAGGAGAAGCTTGAGCAGCTGGAGTTTGCAAGAGAGGTCTCTGGAAGCGAGGTGCCAACAAGGGTTGAAATCGTTTACAACGCTCCCTCTCTACTTGATGCTCTCTGAGACGAGTGTCCACCTTAATGGATAGTGCAATCAGATCTTCTAGCAGATCAGGGAACTCCCTGGAGACAAGATCATCTTTAATGCGAATAGACAGACCTTGATAGAATACGGCCTTATAGGCATCGTCATTCCAGGAAGTCTCAGCCATCAAAGTTCTAAAGTCAATAGCATAGTCACTGACACTGCGGTTTCTCTGTCGGAGTTGCAGAAGACGAGAAGGGGCATTTGTGACCCGACCCGGGGCATCAAACACAGTACGAAATGCTTGAAGAAAAGCCTTGGCATCAAAAGTCAGTGGAGAATTCTTCTCCCAAAGAGATGTTGCCCACTCAAGCGGTTTGCCCACCAAACGAGACATCACATACCCCACCTTGGAACGTTCATTGGGGAAGTGCGAGGGTTGAAACTCGAACTGGATCTGGCACTGTGTAGCGAAACCTCTGCAGGCCTGTGGGTCCCCACTGAAGCGAGGAGGAGGCGGAATACGAGGCTCACCAGACGAGAAACCTGTGCTAGACGAGACGTCCGCCATGGGAGGATTTACAGCCGCTTGGGAAGCAGGAGGCGCTGGAGGCACTCGGGAGAGAAGGGTATCGAGTGCCTGTCCTATGCGGTACTGCTGGGCTTCATATTCCTCCATGCGGGATGCCAGTCCGCGGAGCGCTCGTCCGACATCAGGCGTAGCTTCCTCAGTAGGATCCATGGCCCAAGTATAATGTCAGGGAGCCGGGAGGTCCCTCCAGGGAGGTAGTCAGGATCGAGGAGGAAGCCCTCTTGAGGGAGCAAGGTCGCGGTGTCCAAAGGGTTAATCAGAAGAGTAGTCGGGATCCAGGCAAGAGTTCACAGGCAGGCAGAAATTAGCAAAGTCCAAAGTCCAGGCAAAGGGTCAGGATATCAATCAGGAACAAGATTTAGCAAATAAGCTCACAGGAAACCCAGGATACACTTAGGGAAAGTATTCCTATACTTAGGCGCCATTCTGGCGTCTAGATGGCGTTTTTATTTTGAATTTGGTGCCATTGTGACGTCATTGACGTCCTTGCGCCGACGTCGGCGCGCTGACGTCATCGCGCCGGCGCCGCTACCCACGTGGCGGCCATGGGCGCCGCCATTTTGGGAGCGACGCCGGCAGGGGAGGATGCGCCGCCCGGAGCTCCAGGACCTGCTCCGGGCGGCGATCGTGACAGGTACCTGGCGACCAAGTTTCTGGTTGGGGGATACATATGCCTGAGAAATAAATCATAGATTCTCATCACTGGTTGCATAGGGGTGGTATGAGGGAAGGCAGAGCTCTAACCTCTTTATAAGTGGTTGGCTAATGCTTCCAGGGACATGGCACATGCGGCCTCTGCTAAAAGAGCTTGATTAGTAATGTCTAATGTCGGGAATCAGCCACCAATGTGCATTTACCAGCTGAGAGGTGTGATTTTATATTGAGAAGTTTGTTAGCGCCAGGCCTCCCCTGGAAGTCGGGGATTGCAGGGCAGCTAGGCTGATGCGGGGGGTTCGATTCGGCCATAGAAAACCACTTGTTGTCTTATCTATTTGTTTAAACCAACTTTGTGGTATATACACTGGGGCGTTGTGAAACCTGTATAAAAACTTCGGCCAGGAAGATCATCTTGACCAAGTTTGCCCTCCCCACCAGTGAGAGGCGGAGACCTGCCTAAGACGTAGTTTTCTTACGCTATTCCTGGAGTACTGGGTCTAGGTCCACTATGCCGTACAGTTTTGGTCTCCATCACTCAAACAGGACATTATTGTATTAGAGAAGGTACAGAGAAGGGCAACTAAGCTGGTGAAAGGTATGGAAAATCTTAGCTATGAGGAAAGATTGGCCAAATTAGGGATTTTCACGCTGGAGAAGAGGCGCTTAAGGGGTGATGTGATAACAATGTATAAATATATAAGGGGATCATAAAATTATCTCTCTAATGCTTTATTTACCATTAGGTCTATCCAGCTGACACGAGGTCACCCATTCCGATTAGAAGAAAAGAGGTTCCGCCTAAATATTCGGAAGGGGCTTTTTACAGTGAGAGCTGTGAAGATGTGGAATTCTCTTCCTGAATCAGTTGTACAGGCTGATACATTAGATTTAAGAAGGGGTTGGATGGCTTTTTAGCAAGTGAGGGAATACAGGGTTATGGGAGATAGCTCATAGTACAAGTTGATCCAGGGACTAGTCAGATTGCCATTTTGGAGTCAGGAAGGAATTTTTTCCCCCTCTGAGGCAAATTGGTGAGGCTTCAGATGGGTTTTTTGCCTTCCTCTGGATCAACTGGCAGCTAGGCAGATTGCAGTAGACTAGCCAGGGAGTTCTTTGGGTTCGCTAGCTAGGTACACTAACATGTCATCTGCATACAACAACACCTTCTCTTCTAACTGTCCCAGTCTGAGTACCACAATGTCCTGTTCCTTGCAGATGGACAGGGGTTCAATTACCAGGGCAAACAGGAGGGGGGAGAGGGGGCAACCATCTTGTACCTCTGTGGAGCTTGAAGGGTTCTGAGATGTAGTTATTTACTTTACCTGTCCCCTTGGTACCTCTCATAGGAAGGACCACTCAACCATGTCAAATGCCTTAGCCGTGTCAAGGGAGACCACAACCCTGCTGCCTATATTTTCATGTCTATTTTCAATAGACAGGATACCAAACACATAAGCCAATGTAGCGGGGAAACCCCTTCGTGTTTATTAAGTCACAAGATGTAACATTTCGGGGACATGCAGATTCTCTAACAGTTGCGTGTTTTAAACCTTACCTGAATTTACATAATTAATGCAAGTGAATCCGGGAAAAACCCGATCATGTGCATATAACACCATATAACTCAAGGAAAAACTAATTTCCATTAAATCATACATTATTTAAGCAAGTAAAAAGTCCAAACGAAAAAAATTCTCCAAAGGAAAAAATGAAAATTTATGTGGTTAATTCTCCTTTTTATGCAGAGTTCAATCTGCGGGTTAATTTCTGAACAAGTCTTTTTTTCAGTCCATCCATATAATTTCTAATTAGTGCACAATACACAATATTAGTTGTACAGCTTCTTACACTAATTGATATACATTTCCAGTAGAGATAATTATAAATCTACAGTATCTTACCCTACCAGCAAGCTGTCCCTGGGTAGTAAGTAGTTCAGTGAAAAAATCTAAAAAGAAATGGTAGAAGTTAGTGTAGAATTAGATATACTGTAACAAAAGAGCATTAAAACAATCTTTCAACATGGTTTAACCTTTGATACACTCACTTCCTATAAGTAGCAATTCATATTAAATTCCTCATTCAGACCTCTTGGATACTTTGTTTGTAATTGCCAAATCCAGCACTCCTTTTGTAGCAATTTTCTTTTTGTATCTCTTTCATTTCTCCCGTATACTTTATCTAAAATGTTTCGCCAGTGTGGTTTCTTTTTTCTTTTTTTCACTGTTTTTTCTTTACTGTTATCTTCTTTTGATGGTTTGTAATTGCGTAACACTGACTTATGTTCATTGAGTCTTATTGTCATACTTCTACTTGTTTGGCCTACGTATGCTAGCCCACATGGGCATTTTATACAATAGATGATATTAGTTCTGTCACATGTATGAAAGACTTTTATTTTGTGTTTTGTTCCCTTCAGTGGGTGTTGTACCACCTCACCCTGTATAATGCCATTACAGTGGCTAGAATTTCTACAAGGGAAAGTACCATTTACATCCCTGAGTGTAATATTTTTGCATTTTTGTTCTTTTTGTTTTGATTTTATGCAATCACCCACCGATTTTCCTCTCTTATATGAAAAAAGTGGGGGTTGTTGAAAAAGTTTACCATGTTTTGGATCAGCTTTTAGTATTCCCCAATATTTTAAAATAGTTAAACGGTATTCTATTTTGTGTCTTGGTTCTTTTTTTTGTAAAGTGGATTGTCTGTTTGTATTGAGTATTTCTTTGGTGGTCTTTTTGTAACCTCTGTTCACAAATTTTGTATCATTTGTGTCGACTCTATGTCAAACAATTCTTCATTTGAAGCAATTCTCCGCACCCGTGTTAATTGGTTGCATGGTAGCCCTTTTAGTAAAGCCAGGGGGTGGAAGCTGTCTGCTTTAAGTAAATTGTTTGTCGGTAGGTTTTTTGTACAGGGTAGTAATGAATTTGTCCTCCGTGTGTGTTATGTTAACATCCAAAAAGTGTAAATTCTTAGGGTGATACTCTAATGTGAATTTTATCGTACTATGGATTCCATTAAGGTATTCCAAAAATTCTAGGAGTTTCTCCTCTGAGTTATTCCAGTTGAAGAATGTATCATCCACATATCTTAAATAATTTTGGATGTATGCCCTGTACTCAGTGTCAGTTAATATATATGTATTCTCGAAAAAGTCCATGAATAGAGATGTCGCAAACTGTTCGCCGGCGAACTTGTTCGCGCGAACATCGGGTGTTCGCGCTCGCCGGAAGTTTGCGAACGTCGCGCGACGTTCGCCATTTTGGGTTCGCCATTGTTGGCGCTTTTTTTGCCCTCTCACCCCAGACCAGCAGGTACATGGCAGCCAATCAGGAAGCTCTCCCCTGGACCACTCCCCTTCCCTATAAAAACCGAAGCCCTGCAGCGTTTTTTCACTCTGCCTGTGTGTGCTGAAGAGATAGTGTAGGGAGAGAGCTGCTGCCTGTTAGTGATTTCAGGGACAGTTGAAAGTTTGCTGGCTAGTAATCGTTTTGATACTGCTCTGTTATTGGAGGGACAGAAGTCTGCAGGGGTTTGAGGGACATTTAAGCTTAGGTAGCTTTGCTGGCTAGTAATCTACCTTCTACTGCAGTGCTCTGTATGTAGCTGCAGTGGGCAGCTGTCCTGCTTCTGATCTCATCTGCTGACTGCTGCAATAACAGTAGTCCTTGTAAGGACTGCTTTTATTTATTTTTTTGTTGTTTTACTTCTACTACTACTACTACTATAAGAGCCCAGTGCTATTAGTCTAGCAGTGTTGGGGAGTGGGACTGGTGTGCTAATCTGCTGCTCCTAGTAGTTCAGCAGCACCAACTTTAATTTTTTTTTTTTAATATTCATTTTTTTTTTATTTTACTTTTTTTTATTTTACTACCGCTGTAGTAGTGTATAAGTTGACCTTTTAGGCATTATTTGCCCTGTAGGCATTATTTGCACACTGTTTTCTTCAACCCGCCATCTAGCTGTGTGACCTTGTTCACATTCTGTCTAAATATCCATAATATTACCGTCTCCAGAAAAAACACCGGAGTGACTTTTTCAAGCAGCCATAATATATTTTACGTAATCCGTATCCACCGCTGTAGTAGTGTATACGTTGACCTTGTAGGCATTATTTGCACACTGTTTTCTTCAACCCGCCATCTAGCTGTGTGACCTTGTTCACATTCTGTCTAAATATCCATAATATTACCGTCTCCAGAAAAAACACCGGAGTGACTTTTTTCAAGCAGCATTCATATATTTTACGTAATCCGTATCCACCGCTGTAGTAGTGTATACGTTGACCTTGTAGGCATTATTTGCACACTGTTTTCTTCAACCCGCCATCTAGCTGTGTGAGCTTGTTCACATTTTGTCTAAATATTGATAATATTATCGTCTCTAGAAAAACCACTTGAGTTACTTTTTTTCAAGCAGCATTCATATATTTTACGTAATCCGTATCCACCGCTGTAGTAGTGTATACGTTGACCTTGTAGGCATTATTTGCACACTGTTTTCTTCAACCCGCCATCTAGCTGTGTGACCTTGTTCACATTCTGTCTAAATATCCATAATATTATCGTCTCTAGAAAAACCACTTGAGTTACTTTTTTTCAAGCAGCATTCATATATTTTACGTAATCCGTATCCACCGCTGTAGTAGTGTATACGTTGACCTTGTAGGCATTATTTGCACACTGTTTTCTTCAACCCGCCATCTAGCTGTGTGAGCTTGTTCACATTTTGTCTAAATATTGATAATATTATCGTCTCTAGAAAAACCACTTGAGTTACTTTTTTTCAAGCAGCATTCATATATTTTACGTAATCCGTATCCACCGCTGTAGTAGTGTATACGTTGACCTTGTAGGCATTATTTGCACACTGTTTTCTTCAACCCGCCATCTAGCTGTGTGAGCTTGTTCACATTTTGTCTAAATATTGATAATATTATCGTCTCTAGAAAAACCACTTGAGTTACTTTTTTTCAAGCAGCATTCATATATTTTACGTAATCCGTATCCACCGCTGTAGTAGTGTATACGTTGACCTTGTAGGCATTATTTGCACACTGTTTTCTTCAACCCGCCATCTAGCTGTGTGACCTTGTTCACATTTTGTCTAAATATTGATAATATTATCGTCTCTAGAAAAACCACTTGAGTTACTTTTTTTCAAGCAGCATTCATATATTTTACGTAATCCGTATCCACCGCTGTAGTAGTGTATACGTTGACCTTGTAGGCATTATTTGCACACTGTTTTCTTCAACCCGCCATCTAGCTGTGTGTATTATCGTTTCCAGAAAAACCAACTGAGTTTTTGTTGTTGTTGTTGTTTTTTTAAAAATAATGCCAGGCAAAGGCAGGCCGCCACGCAGAGGCCGTGCTAGGGGCCGTGCTGCTATGCAATCCTGTGGCCCTAGCAAATTGCCCAGTTTTAAAAAGCCAATGACCCTGAACTCCCAAAATGCTGAAGAGGTAGTTGACTGGCTTACACAGCACACCCCATCCTCTACCGTTTCTAACTTTACCACAACATCCTCCTCATCCTCCACTGCTATGGCCACCCCACGTAACACTTCCTCCACCACTTCTTCACTGGGGTCAGAGGAGTTATTTTCCCATGAGTTTCTTGAACTGAGTAATGCGCAACCATTATTGCCAGAAGAAGATGAAGGAGATGAGGACCTTACACCAGATTTAATTCTGGCAGAGAACACGATAGAGATGGACATAATGAGTGATGAGGAGGAGGTCCCCGCTGCTGCTTCCTTCTGTGATGTGTCAGAAGAAATTGATGCATCTGAGGAGAATGATGATGAGGAGATTGATGTTTTGTGGGTGCCTAGTAGAAGAGAGCAAGAGGAGGGTAGTTCAGATGGAGAGACGGAGAGTCAGAGAGGCAGTAGGAGAATAAGACTTAGAAGAAGCAGGGAGGACAGCCCGCAGGGATCAGTAGGGCAACAACATGTTTCGGCACCTGTGTTCAGCCGGCCAACGCACCCGCCATTGCCGCCAATGCCGCCAACTTCTACTGTTACCGCCAGATCGCACACTTCCAAAAAGTCAGCAGTGTGGGATTTTTTTAATGTGTGTGCCTCTGACAAAAGCATTGTAATTTGCAATGAGTGCAGTCAGAAACTGAGCCTTGGTAAGCCCAACAGCCACATAGGTACAACTTCTATGCGAAGGCACATGAGCGGCAAGCACAAAGCACTTTGGGAGCAACACCTCAAAGGCAACAGGCAAACTAAAAGCCACACTCCTTCTGGTCCAGCATCTTACTGCTCTACCTCTGCTCTCCTTGACCCGTCTGAACCACCCTCCACTCCGCCTTCCACCTTGACCACCTGTTCCCATTCCCAGTCATCTGCCACCAGCCAAGTTTCTGTGAAGGCCATGTTTGAGCGTAAGAAGCCAATGTCTGACTGTCACCCCCTTGCCCGGCGTCTGACAGCTGGCTTGTCTGCACTCTTAGCCCGCCAGCTTTTACCATACCAGCTGGTGGACTCTGAGGCCTTCCGCAAATTTGTAGCAATTGGGACACCGCAGTGGAAGGTACCCAGCCGCAATTTTTTTTCTAAAAAGGGAATACCACACCTGTACCAACATGTGCAGAGCCAAGTTACCGCATCTCTGTCACTTAGTGTTGGGCCAAAGGTCCATATGACTACTGACGCATGGTCCTCCAAGCATGGTCAGGGCAGGTATGTCACCTACACTGCCCACTGGGTGAACTTGGTAATGGCTGGGAAGCAGGGAATGGGTAGCTCAACAACAACAGTGGAGTTGGTGTCACCGCCACGGATTGCACGCGGTTCTGCCACCACCTCTACTCCTCCATCGCTCTCTACCTCGTCTTCTTCTTCTTCTTACTCTGCTGCTGGGTCCTCCTTCTCCTCCTCCACACCTGTGCACCCCCAGCTCCCCCTAGGCTATTCGACGTGCCAGGTACGCCGTTGTCACGCTGTCTTGGGGATGACGTGCCTGGAAAGCAAAAACCATACCGGATCTGTACTCCTGTCATCTCTGCAGTCACAGGCCGATCGGTGGCTGACCCCACACCAACTGCAGATCGGAAAAGTGGTGTGTGACAATGGAAGCAATCTGTTGGCAGCGTTGAGACTAGGCAATTTAACACATGTGCCCTGCATGGCACATGTGTTAAATTTAATAGTCCAACGTTTTGTCTCCAAGTACCCAGGATTCCAGGACGTTCTCACCCAGTCCAGAAAGGTGTCGGCCCATTTCAGACGTTCCTACACAGCCATGGCACGCCTTGCTGACATTCAGCAGCGCTACAACATGCCAGTCAGGCGTTTGATTTCTGACAGCCAGACTCGCTGGAATTCAACGCTCCTTATGTTGGAACGTCTGCTGCAACAACAAAGGGCCGTCAACGAGTACCTTTTTGAACTGGGTGGTAGGACTGGATCTGCACAGCTGGGGATTTTTTTCCCCCGTTACTGGGTGCTTATGCGCGATGCCTGCAGGCTCATGCGACCTTTTGAAGAGGTGACAAATATGGTCAGTCGCACCGAAGGCACCATCAGCGACCTAATACCCTTCGCTTTCTTCCTGGAGCGTGCCGTGCGACGAGTGACAGATGAGGCTGTAGACCAGCGTGACGAGGAGCTGGAAGCGCACGATTTCTGGTCGGAATCACCAGAACGAACCCAGGCACCTGCTGCAACGCAGGGAGAGGTGCCAGAAGTGGAGTCAGAGGAGGAAGGTGGCTTTGTGGAGGAGGAGGACCAACAGGAGCAGGCTTCCCAGGGGGCTAGTGGTGACCTTTTGGGGACCCCTGGTCTTGTACGTGGCTGGGGGGAGGAGACCGTGGATGATGCAGTCCTTGATAATGAGGAAGCGGAGATGGATAGCTCTGCATCCAACCTTGTGAGAATGGGGTCTTTCATGCTGTCATGCCTGTTGAAGGACCCCCGTATCAAGAGGCTTAAGGAGAAGGACCTGTACTGGGTCGCAACGCTACTAGACCCTCGGTACAAGCATAAAGTGTCAGAAATGTTACCAACATACCACAAGTCCGAAAAGATGCGGCATTTACAAACCAGCCTGCAAAACATGTTGTACAATGCTTTTAAGGGTGATGTCACTTCAGGAACTGATCAACATTCCAGGGGCAGAGGTGCCAGTAATCCTGCCACGAGCACACCTGCAAGGACAAAGCCCTTTGGCCAGTCTGTAACGTCAGACATGCAAATGTTTTTCTGTCCAAGGCAGCGCCACAACCCTTCTGGATCCACCCTCAAAGAACGCCTCGACCGGCAGGTAGCGGACTACCTGGCATTAACTGCAGATATCGACACTCTGAGGAGCGATGAACCCCTGGACTACTGGGTGTGCAGGCTTGATCTGTGGCCAGAGCTGTCACAATTTGCCATGAACCTCTTGTCTTGCCCAGCCTCAAGTGTGCTCTCAGAAAGGACCTTCAGTGCAGCAGGAGGGATTGTAACTGAGAAGAGAACTCGCCTAGGTCACAAAAGTGTCGATTACCTGACCTTTATTAAAATGAATGAGGGGTGGATCTCGGAGGGTTACTGCACGCCGGAAGACTTGTTCTGACTTCTATGCAGCTGTCCTTCTCTTCAAGCCTCATGACTCCACACACAGCTGTCCTTTAGCGTCCTCCTCCTCCCTCCGCCACCGTTACAAACTAGGGTGCAAACCCTACTGGTTTAATTTTTTCTGGCCTCTGTGCTTCAGTGGCTGCAACCAAAAAAACTGGGCAAACAATGTCTACAAGGTCAACGTATGGCAAAAAATGACTATTTTCAGCATTTATATGGCATATTTTTTCTGGCAACTGTGCTTCAGTGGCTGCGTCCAAAAAAATGCATATTTTCTGCATTTATATGGCATAATTTTTCTGGCCTCTGTGCTTCAGTGGCTGCAACCAAAAAATGCATATTTTCAGCATTTATATGGCATAATTTTTCTGGCCTCTGTGCTTCAGTGGCTGCAACCAAAAAAATTTATATTTTCAGCATTTATATGGCATAATTTTTCTGGCAACTGTGCTTCAGTGGCTGCGACCAAAAAAATGCATATTTTCAGCATTTATATGGCATAATTTTTCTGGCCTCTGTGCTTCAGTGGCTGCAACCAAAAAAATTTATATTTTCAGCATTTATATGGCATAATTTTTCTGGCCTCTGTGCTTCAGTGGCTGCAACCAAAAAAATGCATATTTTCAGCATTTATATGGCATAATTTTTCTGGCAACTGTGCTTCAGTGGCTGCGACCAAAAAAATGACTATTTTCAGCATTTATATGGCATATTTTTTCTGGCCTCTGTGCTTCAGTGGCTGCGGCCAAAAAAACTGGGCAAACAATGCCTACAAGGCCAAAAAAACTGGGCAAACAATGCCTACAAGGTCAACGACGTTGACCTTGTAGGCATTGTTTGCCCAGTTTTTTTGGCCGCAGCCACTGAAGCACAGAGGCCAGAAAAAATATGCCATATAAATGCTGAAAATAGTCATTTTTGCCATACGTTGACTCAACGTATATGGCAAAAAATGACTATTTTCAGCATTTATATGGCATATTTTTTCTGGCAACTGTGCTTCAGTGGCTGCGACCAAAAAACTGGGCAAACAATGCCTACAAGGTCAACGTATGGCAAAAAATGACTATTTTCAGCATTTATATGGCATATTTTTCTGGCAACTGTGCTTCAGTGGCTGCAACCAAAAAAACTGGGCAAACAATGTCTACAAGGTCAACGTATGGCGAAAAATGACTATTTTCAGCATTTATATGGCATATTTTTTCTGGCAACTGTGCTTCAGTGGCTGCAACCAAAAAAACTGGGCAAACAATGTCTACAAGGTCAACGTATGGCGAAAAATGACTATTTCAGCATTTATATGGCATATTTTTTATGGCAACTGTGCTTCAGTGGCTGCGTCCAAAAAAACTGGGCAAACAATGCCTACAAGGTCAACGTATGGCAGTTGTTTAAAGAGAACAGTAGATTACTAGCCAGCAAAGCTACCTAAGCTAAAATGTCCCTCAAATCCCTGCAGACTTCTGTCCCTCCAATACAGAGCAGTATCAAGCAGATTACTAGCCAGCAAACTTACTATCATCTGTCCCTGAAATCACTAACAGCTCTCCCCTTACACTATCTCTTCCAAGCACACACAGGCAGATTTTTCAGATACATTTTTGCCCTTGATCCCCCTCTGGCATGCCACTGTCCAGGTCGTTGCACCCTTTAAACAACTTTAAAATCATTTTTCTGGCCAGAAATGTCTTTTCTAGATGTTAAAGTTCGCCTTCCCATTGAAGTCTATGGGGTTCGCGAACCGTTCGCGAACCGCTCGCGTTTTTGCGCAAGTTCGCGAATATGTTCGCGAACTTTTTTTCCGACGTTCGCTACATCCCTATCCATGAATATATTGGCGTATGTTGGCGCCATGTTCCCCCTCATTGCGCAGCCTTGTAGTTGTTTTTCAATTTAAAATAATTTTTGGACAGTACTATTTCGAGTAAAGTAAACAAAAAATAGATTTTATGATTTGGAAAACTGGTGTGGGTTAAAGTGATCTTACACACTCAACCCCTTCGTCCTGTGGGATAGATGTATACAGGTCTTTGACATCAAGGGAACATAGAAAGAATTCCCCTTGAGGTGGAGATATAGTCTCTAAACAGTTCAGGAATTCCGTTGTTTCTGTTAGGCAGTATTTCAATAGTGATCTAACATCCAGTAGCTGTGTATCTACATATATTGCTAATGGTTGCGAAATGGAACCTATATTAGATACTACGGGTCTGCCTGGAGGAGTTTGTAGACTTTTGTGTATTTTAGGCAAAAAATAGATATATGGTACATATCACGAAAATCACGATTTAGCAAATTGGGCAATTCCTCAGTTATAATACCTTCCATGACTGTGGTATTGAGGAAAATTTTTATTTTGTTAAGAAAAATCTCAGTAGGGACAGACTTTAATTTTTTGTAGTGTGCTACATTATCCAATTGTCTATGCGCTTCTATAATGTAGTCAGATTTGTTTAGTATAACAGTAGCACCGCCTTTGTCTGCTCTGGTAACGATGATGGAATCATTCTGCTCTAAAGTTTTTAGAGCTAATCTTTCTTGTTTATTAATGTTGTTATGTAATAATTTTTTTGTATTTCCCATTCTTTTCATTTTTTAATAGTGTTGTTCCATTTCCATCGTTACCAGAGTTTCAAAGCTTTCTATATTTGGGAAGGTGCCTGGGGGGTTAAAATTACTTTTCATACCCAATTTATTTAAGACTTAACAGGGTGTCATCTTTCTTTGGGAGCGATCCCTTATCAGCAAATAAACATTTTAAGTTTGAGCGACCTTACAAACTTGAAAAAATCTTTCGTAAAATTCAAATGGGGTATTGGTGCAAATTGGTACAAAATTAAGTCCTTTATTTAGTACTGAAAGTTCTGCGGGACTGTGCATAGGTAGACAAATTAATTACATTAATAATTGTTTACCTCCGTTTTCTCTGTCCCCTGTAGTTCCCGATTTTCAGGGTTTCCAGTTGATTTTCTTGGTCTTTTCTTTTTGCCCGGGTGGATTGTGGACCTGCTCCTAAAAAAGCTGGTGATGAGATAAAAGAGTCCTGTGAGGAGATAGCTGAGGTGTTTTCTGATGCGCTTGATTGAGAACCCGGTGTGGTGTATGGGAACCTTGAGGCGTTTTTCCGGCGTTGGCCTTTCCTTGCGTCCCTCCAGTTGTATACTTCACCTCTTTCGTAATCATTGGTGTCCAGCCGGAATTTGCGCAGTTTGGTCTGTAAGATTTCTTGTTCTAGTTTTTCTTTTCTCTCGTCCAATTCCCGCAGTGTGGTGTCGTTTTCTTTTGTGATCTTGGATTTGTAGTCGTCTTCCATAACGTGGATTTGCTGACTGATATCTTTTAAACCCGTCTGTAGTTGCTGGATCGTGAGTGTTATCAGATCCAGACTGCATTTGTTTAGGATGTCTTGCCATTTCTGTAGGAATTCTTTGTCTTCCTTGAATATTATCAGGTTTAATCGTATCCGCAGTCCACGTGGGATTCGGTGCACTTTGGCTACTCCGTAAATGAAGGAGTGTAGGGCCCAAGCCGTCTCACGGCGTCTTAATTGCTCCAGCTGTTGGAAAATATCAGGTATAGCTGGCAGTGCTTGAATCGGAAGATTATGTGCAGAGTTCAAGATACGCTTCCTTTCCGCCTCTATGAACCCAAATTTTCCGACAGCTGGAGCAATTAAGACGCCGTGAGACGGCTTGGGCCTACACTCCTCTTCACTTATAGAGAGCGCATCAGAAAACACCTCAGCTATCTCCTCGCAGGACTCTTTCACCTCCTCACCAGCTTTTTTAGAAGCAGGTCCACAATCCATCCAGGCAAAAAGAAAAGACCAAGAAAATCAACTGGATACACCGAAAATCAGGAACTACAGGGGACAGAGAAAACGGAGGTATACAATGTAATTAATTTGTCTACCTATGCACAGTCCCGCAGAACTTTCAGTACTAAATAAAGGACTTGATTTTGTACCCATTTGCACCAAAACCCAATTTGATTTTACGAAAGGTTTTTTCAAGTTTGTATGGTCGCTTAAACGTAAAATGTTTTTTGCTGATAAGGGGGATTGCTCCCAAAGAAAGTTGATACCCTGTTAAGTCTTAAAAATAAATTGGGTATAAGAAGTCATTTTAACCCCCCAGGCGCCTTCCCAAACATAGAAAGCTTTGAAACACTGGTAACGATGGCAATGGAACAACAGCACGAAAAATTTTAAAAAAATGTGAAATACTAAAAAAGTATTACATAACAACATTAATAAACAAGAAAGGTTAGCTCTAAAAACTTTAGAGCAGAATGGTTCCATCATCGTTACCAGAGCAGACAAAGGAGGTGCTACTGTTATACTAAACAAATCTGACTACATTATAGAAACGCACAGACAATTGAATAATGTAGCACACTACAAAAAATTAGTCTGACCCTACTGAGATATTTCTTAACAAAATAAAAATTTTCCTCAATGCCACAGTCATGGAAGGTATTATAACTGAGGAATTGGCCAATTTGCTAAATCGTGATTTTCGTGATATGTACCATATATCTATTTTTTGCCTAAAATACCGGTACACAAAAGTCTACAAACTACTCCAGGCAGACCCATAGTATCTAATATAGGTTCTATGTTGCAACCATTAGCAATATATGTAGATACACAGCTACTGGAAGTTAGATCACTATTGAAATACTGCCTAACAGATACAACGGAATTCCTGAACTGTTTAGAGACTATGGGGCAAATTCACTAAGTGCCGAAGCGCCGAACGCTAGCGTTACTTCGCTAGCGTTTGTCATTTTCATTACTGCGCAAATTCACCAACGAACGATGGCGTAGTTTCGCTAGTGTTACTTCACACACTTATGCCTGGCGAAGTTTCGCTAGCGACGTAACTACGCAAATTCACTAACACGCGCAGTGTACTGAACGCTACCTTTAACGATAGACTTCCTTCGCCACCTCAGACCTGGCGAAGCGCAATAGAGTAGATAGGGATTGTTTCAAAAAAAGTCAAAAAATTTTCTAAGTCCCAAAAAACGCTGGCGTGTTTTCTACATTATGGGTGATAGGCTGAAAAAGATCGTACATTTTTTTGGGGCTCCCCTCTTTCCCCCCTACATTTCCTGACTCATGGCAACTTACCTAGACAGTGGGCACATGTGTAGGGCAAAATAAAAATTTTATTTGATGATTTGAAGGTTTTCTAGCCATTTGTAGTGCTGATGCGTATTCCTCCATTGAAATTTGAATTTTGCGCCGTATGCAAATTAGCCTTCGCTAGCGTAACTTTGCTTTACCTAGCGAATCAACGCTAGCGCAACTTCGCAACCTTACGCTACCCCTGAGCGCAACTTCGGATTTTAGTGAATTTGCGAAGTGCTGGCGAAACTACGCCTGGCGGAATGCGGCGAAGTTACGCCTGGCGCAACTACGAATCTTAGTGAATTTGCCCCTATATCTCCACCTCAAGGGGAATTTTTTATGTGTTCCCTTGATGTCAAAGACCTGTATACATCTATCCCACAGGACGAAGGGGTTGAGTGTGTAAGATCTCTTTTAAGCCACACCAGTTTTCCAAATCATAAAATCAATTTTTTGTGTACATTACTCAAAATAGTACTGTCCAAAAATTATTTTAAATTCGAAAATAAATTTTTCCTACAACTACAAGGCTGCGCAATGGGGCGAACATGGTGCCTTCATACGCCAATTTATTCATGGACTTTTTCGAGAATACATATATATTAACTGACACTGAGTACAGGGCATACATCCAAAATTATTTAAGATATGTGGATGATACATTCTTCATCTGGAATAACTCAGAGGAGAAACTCGTAGAATTTTTGGAATACCTTAATGGAATCCATAGTACCATAAAATTCACATTGGAGTATCACCCTAACAATTTACACTTTTTGGATGTTAACATCACACGGAGGACATTCATTACTACTCTGTACAAAAAACCTACCGACAGAAACAATTTACTTAAAGCAGACAGCTTATTTACCAGAGCAAGGTCTATGCTGGACAATGCTGATGTTGCCAATGAATAGCAGGAATACTGCCTGCTGTTGGGATGTTTACACCTCCACACATCCTGGAGACCTGTTCCCGTAATCCAGTTAGGGAATATTGAGGTGTCATGGGGCAGGGGACGGAGTCTATCCAGAACAGGGTCTGGGACCACATTAAAATCACACAGCCAGAAAGTTGGATGTTGCCCCATGTTCACCACATGCAGTAAAATCTCATCTTATAAGGTTATGGCAAAGGGGGATGGAGCATACACATTTACAATTATCATACAGCGGTTAAAAAGCTGACATTTGAGAACAACGTATCTCCCTTTCGTGTCCCGTGTTGGACTGGCCCACCAAGATACCAGGAAAACTCCCCGTGGGCCCAGGTGTCAGTGGGCCCTCATGCTGCTAAACATTTGGCCTATTTCATGGCCATTCCCTATTTCAAAGAGGCTAAATAGATGAAATAATAGGTTATAGTATGTAAAGAAAAGAATACGAGAATAGAGCGGAAGAATAATAGTACTGAGAGTGGGCCCCTGGTCTACGGTTTTTGGGTGGGCCCCTGGTCTAAGGTTTTTGGGTGGGCCCCTGGTGTCCCAGTCCGACACGATGCACAGAACCTCCACGCCCAGTCCCAGTCCCTTTTTTGTAAATAACAAATTTTTCAAGTGAATTTCAACCTGTTGTAAATCCATTTTACAGGAATATTGGTAAAATATGATCAATCCATAGCCAATGGTTCCAGTTTGTTATAGATTTATCATTGCAGTAATATACTGTGTGCTATTAATTATGTTTGGTAGATTGTTTCATAGCAATCATTAGTGAATCAATCTGTGAAGTGTTCTTGCACCATCATTTAGAACAATTTAAGCCTAACAAAGCAAGATACTCAGCAATTGTCAGCAATTCATTTTAAAAATGTTTACATACATATATGAATAAAGCATACGTGCTGTTATCAAAGCATGATGTGTTAATGCTAATGGAGTGATTTTATCTAATCAGAAAATTAGATGAAGTGAATTAATAAATGAGTTAGGGATTAGGTAATTACTTTCTTGTTAAATGCTGAAATTAGTTTCATGCTTCCCTGTGGCGTCTCTACAATGAACTTACAATAAAAAAATACAACAGTAGATATAAATTCCAGTTCCACAGAGAACATTTTTTTTTTAACAGTTTTTGTTTTATTGATTTCCAAACCAAAAGAAAAATAGGGGGGGGGTACAGAAGAAAGAGGGGGGAGGGGGGGTTGTCAGGTACATCTTCAAAAGACAATTACCATTTATTACATTATATCTGTCACATAAACTTCACAGCCGGTACACTTTATGTTCATTTACCCTGTTTGGTAATGCATCTGGGCAACTTAACTATCAGGAAGAACCTCAATGTCAGGGGTACACAAACTTTCTGTAATGGGTCTCAGGAAGTAGCCTCTGTCCACTCGTCCCATATTTTCTCATATTTTCCTGGGCAGCCCCTAGCAAGGTAGGTCATCTGTATTAGTGGGAGTTGTTTATTAATTATGTCTAGCCAAAACTGGCGGGATGGGGCGTTTGGTGTCAGCCATTTCATAAGTATTGCTTTCCTAGCATAGAATAACAAGGATCTCCATAAGTCCCTTTTTGCATTTAAGGGAATAGTCTCATCGATTATACCTAGGAGGCACACCTGTGGCGACATTATTTTGGGGAAAGTAGTTTTCTCTTGTACATATGTCATTATTTTGTCCCAATACTTATGGATTTTCGGACAATCCCACATCATATGTAAGTATCCCGCCTCCCTCAGTTGACATTTGGGGCAGTGTGCCCTCTCCATATCTCCCATTCGGCTTAGTCTAAGAGGTGTTATGTGCAACCGGTGTAACACCTTAAACTGGATAAGTCTGTCCCTTGTTGCGATTAGATATTGATATGCTTTAGAGGTACCTTCTTCCCATTCTTCCAAGGTTAAGCTAGGGATATCATGTTGCCAGACTGTATATGCCTGAGCAAATGGGGAAGGGAATGTGGAGAGAAGGTTCCCATACACTTTAGTCACCATCTTTTTTTGAATTGGGGATTTGAGGGTCTCCAGCACAAGGGGCACCTCTATTTCCACTTTAGTGGATAAGAATTGCGCTACAAATGCGTGTCTGAATTGTAAGTAGTTTATTTGACTAATTTGTATCCCGGGCCTAGTCTGTAGCATTTGGTCTCTATTAAGCAGCTGTCCCTCCGGTGCTGCCTCTCCAAGTGTCTTTATCCCTATGCTCGGCCATCTCATATATTGTAGAAGTTGCCGGAAATGGGGTAGGTGTGAGTTGCCCCATAGTGGTAAGTCAGGTGAGAGCAGCGGGTTGCTGAGATGGCTAGCTCGCATTACCGCTGTCCAGGCCTTATGGGGAGTAGCTAATATTGGGTGTTTTACTTGCAGATCCTTCAATTTCCAATATGGTATATGTCTTAACGACTCTACTGAACCCGCTAGGGTGGCTTGTAGCTGTAGGTTGGGATTGTTTGGGTCTGGTGTTAGCCACCAGCCAATATAGAAAAGTTGGGAAGCTAGGAAGTAGCCTTGTAGATCTGGAAATCCCAGTCCTCCTTCATTTATCTGAGTTTTCAATTTGGATTTCGCAAATCTCGGTGACTTGTTCCCCCATATGAAAGATGTCTGAATCTGCTCTATTTTAGTAAATACTGCTTTGGGTAAATATATGGGAGAGTTGTGGAGTATATATAAATATTTGGGCAGAAAAACCATCTTTATGAGGTTTATTCTGCCCCATATTGTTAGGGGTAGGTTTACCCATTGCTTCAGTTTAGTTGTCATGTTTTCGGTGATCGGGGTGAGGTTTAGTTCCTCATACTTGGAGCTATCCTTTGTGATTTTAATACCCAGGTACTTGAATTCATTTACCCACTTCAGTGGTGTTGGGGGATAATCACCAGGCACCAAACTTTCGTCTACTGGGAAAACATTCGATTTCTCCCAATTTATTTGTAATCCTGAGTATCTTCCAAATTCTTTTGTTATTGCTAGTACAGCCTGTAGGGAGGGCCCAGGATCATTCAAATATAGCAGCACATCGTCCGCATATAGGGAAATACATTCCTCCACTCTCCCCAATTGCATTCCCATAATATTGTGGGCCGTGCGTACTAGGATGGCTAACGGCTCTATTGCCAGTGCAAATAATAGTGGTGAGAGGGGGCAACCCTGCCGGGTGCCCCGGCTTAGCTGGAAACTGCCTGACATCATATTATTGACATTAATACGTGCCGTAGGGTTTTGGTATAAAAGACCTACCCATTTGATGAATTGGCTGCCAAATCCGAACCTCGTTAAGACCTCCCACAGATATGCCCACTCAATTGAATCGAAGGCCTTAGCTGCGTCCAGAGACACCACTACTCTGCCCCCTGTCTCCGTATGGGTAGCTAGTATGTTAGTATATAGCCTTCTTATATTTATGTCTGTAGATTTCTCTGGCATGAAGCCCGATTGGTCGGCATGTACAATTTCTGTTATCACTTGTTTTACTCTGTTTGCCAGTATCTTTGCCATTATTTTGGTGTCTACGTTTAATAGGGATATTGGTCTATATGATCCCGGGGACAGTGGGTCTTTGCCTTCCTTAGGGATGACTATTATTGTAGCTTCCCGACAGGATTGCGGAAGGATCCCTTGCTCTGTAGCACTTATAATTGTCTTATGCATATGTGGAAGTATTTCATCAGCATACTTTTTGTACCATTCTGCCGGAAACCCGTCTGGCCCCGGGGCTTTGTTTGCTGGCATTGAATTTATGGCTAGAGAAACTTCTACAGAGAACATTTTTAGGACAGATTATTCATCCCCATATTTCAATAAAACCAGTTGGGTGCACATATGTGTGTAAAAACCAAGAAAACTTTTCCTGGTTGTCAAGGTCCTATAGAAGTCAAGGGAAGCTGGGCTGATCCTTTGGGACCGCTCATTAAATCAATTCGAACTTTTATTTTTTTTTCACTAGGGATTATGCACCCCTAGCTATTGTATCACCCTTTAATTTGCCCACCCCCAACCATGAAATATGTTACTTTAATCCCAAATGATTTGGTATAAAACTTATATTGGCCTTTGATCTGCTCACCTATGCCACCAGAGCCTTTTGGAAGGTGGCTTCTAAAAATTTTATAAGTTTTTTTATATTTAGCATTTTTTTCAATAAGTGGTATTGCTTGGTACCACTTTTAGGGATGTCATGACCTAACCATCTGGATTAGCATGAACAAAACATAATAATCAGTGTAAGTAGTAAGTAAATAGTGATGGCACTTACAGGATTTGTAAACAAAAGACAATGAGGATAAAAATAAAAAAGTTTATCAGAATTTTTGGTCCCACACAGGAACCTTTATCAAGGAGACAGTGCTGTGAAAGGACTACAACATATATAGCCAAAGAGAGGCTACGTAATCCAGAACCCACCCCCATTCATGACATAATAATGTCCAAAACACACCATGGAATTAAAGTGTGATAAACAGCCTTCTGGTTATAACACAGGGCCCCTGGATGTTACCTTATATAGGCCAACTCAGGCACCAATAGGTTACAGACCCCAACTCAGAGGTCGTGGGGTGGCATGTGGAGTGGGTATCAATGTACATTTGCATGTAATCCTTACAGTAGAGGTGGACGAGCTACCAAAAGGTAGGCATCAGACTAGGGCAATACACACAGCTTTCTCCCCTAGCTGTGGGAGAGGTTATAGACCTATCAAAAGAAACCATGATTGCATGGTAATCACATGAACTGCCATCTGCAGTGGTACGGCTGTAGGTCCCAGTGTTATCATCTCATAAGTTTTACCAAGAAAAGGGTACCATATCAAGGTCGCCCCATAATGCCAAAACATCAAATATTTCACCACTGTTGGGCACTTCCGTTTTGTCTTATTTTCGCTACATCAATGATTTGTTTTTCATTTTGAATGATAGGGAACAATCGTTGAAAGATTTCCATGATGGTCTTAACGCCCTTGATACCCCCATCAAATTGACTCTTTTGCTATCATGCCAGTTAGATTGACTTCTTGGATTTACATATCTACAAACGGGAAAGAGGTTTGGGTACCAAGCTGTTCCATAAACCAACAGACTGCAATTCTCTACTACACGCATCCAGTAATCATCCCCTGGCCACTGAGGGGTATCCCATACTCTCAATTTGTGAGGGTTATCAGGAACAACAGTGATCCCCACTCAACCCGCACTCAACTACAAATCATGTTTGACAGATTTCTGGAGAGGGGTTATGCGCAGAGTCTTCTGGATACACAATTGAATAGGGCCATGGAACATACACTTAGTGAGAAAAGAGCTAATCCCAAAGG
Source organism: Xenopus laevis (assembly GCF_017654675.1). NCBI lineage: Eukaryota > Metazoa > Chordata > Amphibia > Anura > Pipidae > Xenopus > Xenopus laevis. The sequence continues at coordinate 75,142,917 of NC_054373.1, read as the reverse complement.
TCCCATACCAATGATTTTTACTACTAAGTACACATCGGCAGCAAATAACTTCTCTAAACTCATCAAGTCTAATTGGCCCATGATCTCCATGGATGACTCTGCCAGACACCTACTCCAATGATGGGTTACAAGCGTGACAGAAATTTGAGAGACATACCGATGGTCACGACTTCAAAAGATATGGTGCCGGTCACACTGATTGGCTATCTGCACACAAAAAATTAGGATGCTACAGATGTCCGGATTGCACTACCTATCTGTGCCTACTTTCCCCACCCGTATATGGGTAAAATACTCAAAATCAACCACAGATTGACTTGCACTTCTACCTTTGTATATTATCATCTGTCCCTGTAGTCTATACTACGTTGGCAAAACCATTGCCACACTCAGAGAACGGATTAGCAATCACCGTTCAGCTATCAGTAAAGCCCCGAAGGAGGGTCAAGCCACACAGCCAGTTGCTAGACACTTCCTTGCCCACGGCCATAGTCTCCCCACATTCAAATGTATGGCTATTGACCATCAGCCACCACTGAGTAGAGGTGGAGACAGAGACAATGCTTTCTTACGCAGAGAATCTCATTGGATTTTCAAACTGGACACCTTAACACCCAGGGGTCTAAATGAGTCGCTACCGCTGGGCTGCTTTATCTAGGACTATTATGTACATAAACTTGTTCTATTAATAGGCGCTTTGGGACATTTCCATGGATTTTGCATTTCTTACCCCACAGTGACATTTCCATTTGGACTCAAGTATCTTTCTTTTAACATGGCCTGTTATGTATAACTTTGACTTACAGTCCTCAAGCAATACTTTCCATCCATTGTTGCTGTTCATATGCAGTTCATCAGTTTGATCATCCACTATAAAGTTATGTGGGCTGGGACAAAAGGCAAACATACTTACCTGAATAATCTTCCAACCCCCCCCCCCTCCTTTGCCTTTTTGGCATTATGGTGCGACCTTTGCATGGTTACCTTTTCTTGTTAAACCTTATGAGAAGGTAACACTGGGACCGACAGCCGTACCACTGCAGATGGCAGTTCATGTGATGACATGCAATCATGGTTTCTTTTGATAGGTCTATAACCACTCCCGCAGCTAGGGAAGAAAGCTGTGTGTATTGCCCAAGTCTGATGCCTACTTTTTGGTAGCTCGCCCACCTCTACTGTAAGGATTACATGCGAATGTACCTTGATACCCGCTCCATGTGCCACCCCACGACCTCTAAGTTGGGGTCTGTAACCTATTGGTGCCTGAGTTGGCCTATATAAGGGTAACAACATCCAGGGGCCTGGTGTTATAACCAGAAGGCTGTTTTATCACACTTTATTTCTACTGTGTGTTTTTGACACTATGATGTCATGAATGGGGGTGGGGTCTGTGATCACTTAGCCTCTCTTTGGCTATATATGGGGTAGTCCTTCCACAACACTGTATTTTCTTGATAAATGTTCCTGTATGGGACCGAAATGTCTGATAAATAAACTTTTTTTTTTTTTCTTTATCCTCATTGTCTTTTGTTTACAAATCCTGTAAGTGCCATCACTTTTTATTGACTATTCAAGCATGAGCACCCAGGTCTCGACTAAACTCAGGGTGTGCGCCCCATACACGCTGTTCTTTATTTATAGTCACTGCAGCCCTTCTAGTGGGATTATTATAAAAGTGTCCCCAATATTTCACATCATTTGGTAGCTTCAACCCATCATTTATGCAGTGGACTAGGGAAAAGCCAAAGGTAAGGGGTCATTTAATGTTTATTTTCGTTGCCCAAAAATATTTATGTTCCATCACTAATATATGGAACATTAGTAAAAAAGTGCAAACCGAATTAAAAGAAATGAACAAAATATATGAACAGAATGTCTTATTTTATCTATTTATCTTACTCATCTAAAAGGCAAAAATATCACATTTGCATCTTAAATGGGAATAAAACAGAAAATTAATTCAATTTGTTATTCTGTATAAATTAAAATGTACCTAATCAGTAAATAAACTGAAATTAAAATTATCTTGATTTTCAAAGACATGGCAACCTTGACTATAAAGGAAGCATATTCTTCATTACGCTTTATTCGCTGCTACCACAAAAATTCTTATTTATTTAAATCAATAAATAAAGAAAGAACATTATAACCAAAGCCCACCAATGTGATCTATTTCTAGGGACACAAACAGAAGATACATAAAATTAGAAAATTGAATGCCTTTAAAATACCAGTGCTATTAAGACTTAAAAAGCAGTATATCCACTTTTCAATATGTGTGCAATGTACAGGGTTTGTGCCTAATTTGGCTACTCTACTATTTGCCCACTGTTTTAATTACAAAACTCTATCCCCTCTATGTAATAAAAGGCACTATATTAGCCCAGTAGCAGTAACCAATTGCAACCAATAAGCTTTTTGCTTTAAAAAATGTAAATACTAAATTCTACCTGCTAGGGGTTACTGCTCCTGGGCAAACTTAGTGCCTCTTATTAGATAACCCTTAAATGTATTGTTATTTCCTAAGCTAAACAAGGCAAACAGGGAGATTAAACCTACATCATGTTTGGTGATTTCAAGTTAGATAATTATGGATGCCAGATAAACCCCTTTATGTTGGACATAATTACACCTAGTAAATAAGCCCTTTGATCTTATAAATGGTCCAAAATACTTGGTTGGCTTGTCACTTTATTGCAAAATAAAGTGCTGCAAAATGCTAATTCTTTTTGCAAAAACTTTGTAAAAACAAATCACTTGTTTTTCAAGCAGTTCAATTTTGTGTGCAAAGCAATAAACCTTTTTTGAATTCTTCAAAACATGCAGATTACAAAAATACATGCTTTTATTAGATCATCTTACTGAGCAACCATAAAACATTTGTATGTTGTATTTTCAACACGTGGTCTTTGTTATCTTTGTACCCATGAACATGATAGTAATTTCTTACAAAACACTGACTTTAGTAAAGATTTACATTTTGGTAGTTTCGAGAAAAAAAATATTTACATTTTTATTTTGAATCGGTCAGAAGGTGTACTTTACAAAAGTATACTATTTATTTGGGGGCATTTTTGAGTTTAAATCTAAAGCCTGCTTATGTTCAATGCCGTCCTTTGAAAATGCAGTTATATCTTGTTGTAGGGTTTTTTTTATGTATACAAGTTAGGAATTTCCATAAAACTAACCATCAATATCCCTGCATATGGAACTTTTCAAGTAAATTGCACTTTCATGAATTTAAATGAATAGATATGCAATTGCACAGGCATATTTAGAATGCTTATACTTCTTAGGTTCCAATGCAATCTCAAGCAATATAAGACAAAATTTTGAAATATTGCATGCCATTTAATGCAAAGGAAGTGCAAATACAGCTGGTACTGAAAGTGATTAAGAAGTGTACCTTTAGTTTTTTTTTATATCAGGAAACTGACCAGTAGTTTGCATATGAAAGATCAAATACCTTAGGGATGTTTTCCTTTAACATGGTAGTAATACTCAAATAAAAGTTTATGCTCCATATAAGCAAGAAAAGCCTGTAAAATTTTGTAGTTGTGTCAAAGAGAAAAATAACAGTAAAAGTTTTGTTTAATCTCTCTCTCTCTTAAAGTAAAAAGGGAACATAACACAAAACAGACTTCTCCCTGCACCACTAAAGTTAATTGCGCATTATATAAACTGATTGTTAATACCAAAATAAATTACAAAGCAAACAGGTAATGAGTTGGTCCAGAACAAAGATATAGCTTCAGAATCAGATTTATTCATGTGTCAATTACTACGGCATAATGAAAACAGTTTTGCAGTATGTATAAATTAAAGTCACTGAGCCCAGAAAATAACACTTCAGATAAAGCAATTAAGTTTTTTTTCTGTGCTTTGTGATTTTGAAACTACATAGATTTTTTACTGATGATCTGCTTCTAGGTTAGATTAGAAAGACTAATGTCACATAAACAACATTATGGTCATCTGTATTTTTAAGATGGTGGGGGAAAATGCTGCAACACAGTCCAATACCAGTCGTGCAGACTGCGAGTAAATTCATTAGCTATTGCCTGTACAAACATAGGGGTCCATTTACTAAACCGCGGTAAAAACATTTGCACAAAATATAGACAAATTTGTCGCCAAATGTGTTTTCGCCAGTTTACTAACCTGCGGTAAATAAAAATTTGCGAATTTTCTTGTGCAAAAATATGTTTTCGCCAGTTATCGCATTCGCTGAAAATAACGCTACTTACACGTTAACGCCTGGCTTACTAAACAGCGAAATGTGCAAAAGACTCAATTTACGCAATAATATTCGCAAAATTTTACCGCCACCTATGTAGTGGCGTAAAAGTATTTTTTCACCAGAAAATTCTCAAGGGGCAGGAAATATCCCATAATACTTTTTTTTTACCCATCATTCTTTGCTGACAGGATACAGATCTCTAGCTATTGCTAACAGGATGTTTTGGCTTCTGCTTCTATCTGCTGCAACAGCAGCAATTTCAGCTCTGAGTCATATTATTGGCAGCAGGCATCACAGTCCAAGGATTCGTCCATTCCTAGGTCCATTACGGATTTTGTGCCAGAAGCATGTTCAGCTGACTGAATAGTAAAAGGAGTGTTACAATTCAGAACAGTGAGAAGGGAGAAGCACTGAGAGGAGAGATCAGGCTCCCTAAAACCAAGCCAGCCACACTCATTGGGAGAGGTACTAGGGCTTGTAAGGAGGCATTGAAAGTTCCTGACTGTTTGGACTAATGCCATGCTGAAGTAAGCTGTTTTCATTTTACACTTGAACTGTGTTATTTTGCTGAATAAACGAGCAGGCCCAGTCCTGTTTACAAACTCCACTTGCTGTTCACTTCATGTTATGCAAGCACTGCAGCCACCAATTGAGCAAATCCCCACAATATATATATATATATATATATATATATATATATATATATATATATATATATATATATATATATATATATATATATATATATATATATATATATATATATATATATATATATATATATATATATATAAATATAAATATATATATATATATTATATATATTGTTCGTTCATTCTCCAGGGATCCAGAGTTGCAGGATGATGCGTAAAGATATTAAATAAAAATATTCATAGTGATACTTTCATTTTAGCCATAGGAGCTTAACACATTCATCATAAAGATCCATTCACTCTCTTTGGCTAAGAGAGATGACTCCAAATCACCCCCCCCCCCCCAATTCCAATGTAATCCAGTTCAAAGCATTAATAATGCTAGATACATGTTCTAGGATTCTTTTTTTAAAGACATGGTTAGTTTTACCGATGTAAATCTTATTACAGGGACAGGTAAGCATATAGATTACACAGTCTGTAGTGCATGTAAAACGTTATGTAATGATGTAATTTGCAAAATCTGTTGATTACTGAAGATAAATTACTCATATTGTAAGGGTTTATAAGAATTGAGAAAATCTAGGAGAAACGCTTCACGTCCTTAAAAGGGAATCTGTGCAGGCTTCCACATGTTTATATTTAACCTCTGACCTAGGCTCTTTCTAAGGTATACATATTCAATAGTGTAGGTTAAATACAAATGTACCAATCAGAATATACCACGTTACCATCTATACAATGATTTTAATATATGTTAATTTGGAACTTTCTCAAATTAGTATAACTATGTCTTGAAATTGTACTTGGGGCCAGCAGTCCTTTTTATATTGCTGGCCCACACATGTGTGTAATAAATCTTCTCTGAGAGAGTTTTCTTTGTTTGAAAGAGTCATGGTTTCTTTAAGAGACAAACTTTTACAATATATTAAGGATTTTGGGGTAGATGCTATCTATATAGTAAGAGCTGTGCACAGGTCCACTTCAATTGTAATACGTTAATTAGAGACATGCACAGCTTCTCACTTAAAACATTTATTTGTGCATTTTAACCACAGCATAATTGCATATCAACACATTTTACAAACACACCACAGTGCAGTGTCTTCCCCTCAGTCTGCCTACCTTGTGTTAGCCACACCCTCCTGATGTGTTTTGCGCTATTGGGCACTTCATCAGAGGAGGTGTGGCTAGTAACGGTCATGTCCCTTAAATATCTGTGAGGTTTTTTTTATACAGGTTCCGCGGGCTACCCATATAGTTACCTTACCACTCAGCTTGTAACATATTCTATTCCATTCTGAGCTTTTGGCCTCTACAGTTCCCCATAGTGAATTCTAATAAAATCAGTTTCCATCCTTAAAATATGTGACATGACCATTAAAAAATAATAAATCAGTGCCTAATAATAAAGTGCTTTAGTGCCTGATATTCTATAAGTTACATAAAAAAACTCCCATACAAATCAATGTGTTATCAAATTCAATGAAACATTAAAAGCAATATTATTAACTCCATCATGATGTAAGAAATGGTTTTAGTTCAGAATGACTGTTCATTACCTCAGGTATAATTGTCCCTAATTTAAAAATCCAGTTTGATTCTAGTCTTAATAATTTAGTAGTTAAATTACCCCCACTATTTTCATTTATACTATCAATACTGAACATTTTGATTTTTTGAGTTAATCTTTCATGGGCCACTTTAAAATGCCTGAAAATTGGGTTATCATCATCTTTATTTTCAATGCTTCTCAAGTGTTCCCCCAATCTGACCTGTAATTGCCTTATCGTGCGACCTACATATAAGGCGCCACATTCGCATTGTACTGCATACACCACATATTTTGTAAGACAAGTTATCATTTTCCCTATTTTAAACTCTTGACTCTCTATTTTATCACTGAAGTCACTTTTTTACTCTTATTATTTTTACAGACCACAATTTTTTGCAGGGAAAGAAACCTTTCAAATCTAAACATGTTTTTTTCTTCGCATTTCTGTTTAATTGATTTGTGGCAACCTGACTTGCTATGGACTTTGCTTTCCTACTAATGACCATTGTGGTTAAGTTTACTGCTCATATGGTTGGATCTGCATTCAACATATTCCAATTTTTTACTATACTCTTTTTGACTGCTTTGTATTGTAATCCATACTTTAAAATGCATCTTACTTCTTTTTCCTGTTTGTTAAATATCCTTGTATTTCCTTTTTTATTTTTAGTCTTCGTTTTTCTTGGGCTACTTCGACCATCGAATGGGCTACTTCGACCTTCGACTACGACTTCGACTTCGAATCGAAGGATTCGAAGTAAAAATCGTTCGACTATTCGACCATTCGATAGTCGAAGTACTGTCTCTTTAAAAAAAACTTCGACCCCCTAGTTCGGCATCTAAAAGCTACCGAAGTCAATGTTAGCCTATGGGGAAGGTCCCCATAGGCTTGGCTAACTTTTTTTGATCGAAGGATATTCCTTCAATCGTTGGATTTAAATCCTTCGAAACGTTCTATTCGAAGGATTTAATCGTTCGATCGAAGGAATAACCCTTCGATCGTTCGACCGTACTATCTGCGCTAAATCCTTCTATTTCAATATTCGAAGTCGAAGGATTTTAATTCCTAGTCGAATATCGAGGGTTAATTAAATCTCGATATTTGACCCTTAGTGAATCGGCCCCTAAATGTTCAGCAAACAAAACAAGGTTTAGCTGTATCCCAATAAAACTTTTCATAATCATTTAATGCAGTGAATGCATTTTATAGATTCTTTCATTTGTCCTTTTTATTTTTACAGAATCTACATATAGCAAAAAAGAATAAGAATGGTTTGGTGCAAAAGAGTAGTATAAATGTTTAGCTACCATGGTTGTTTTATAACTGGTGTCTGCACTATACTGTATACTTTATATTGTGCTTGTGTATGCTTTCTCTAATACTTTGCTGTGGGATACTCTGTATTGTATTATGATTCTTATTAACTGTACATTTAAAACTTAGTAATGAGCAGTTGCTCTACTTCATTAATTATTGTTTTTAAACCTGTTAACATCATCATATACAGTCATTTTTATTTGTTTTTCATTTTTAACATTACATACTGTTACAACAGTGCTGTGTAATTTTTGTGATTACCAAAATATGAAATAATCAAGTTATTTTAACTTATTTACATATCCTATACATATGTTTACATATCAAATAGATTTCTGACCATCTGACTTTTTTATATTTAAATCAGGATATAGATCTAATAGTTTACTGGCAATAGTAAACCTTTTTTTATATGGTGACCCTATAATCACTAAGTACACTCTAAGGGGCAGATTTATCAAGGGTCGAATTTTGAAGTTGAAAATACTTCGAAATTCGACCATCGAATTTAAATACTTTGAATGCGAATATCGAATTCGAAGTTTTTTCAGAGAATTTGGCAATCGATTTATCGAATTAAAATCGTTCGATTGAATGATTAAATCCTTCGAAGGGATTATGGGATTTTTAAAATTGTATTAATCAAAAGGTGAACTCAAACTTTTACCCATTGATCAATATGATTCTAAAAATCCCATAGGAATGAATTGAAAGTGGTGAGCTCTTATCTTCCATTTTGATTAATCTGCCCCTAATACTCAAATTCAAAAGATATTGGCCAGTTCCTATGAAAATTAATAGGAACTTGTCAGTATTAGGAATTTAAGGTCACAAGCATCTTTTTCTTCAAAAGTGCTCAAGCTAGTAAGGCTTGCCTGGGATGCCGGAGCACCCAGGCTTGGGACTGATGGCTAGAGGTTGCTGTGTTCTTCAGTTACACTGGACTGGGAATGATTCCATTGCCTGGAGTAGAAACTAGCTACTAGAACTAGCTTGAAGCAAAAATGGAATATTCCTATCCATTTTCATATAAACACATCAATATCACTTGTAACACCTATTTGGGCTGCATAGCACACAAGTAGTTAAACTGTCCAGCTAGCAGTAGAAGCATGGGTTACACGCGACTTCACACAACAGGGTCAGGGCCTTCGCCATGTGGAAGTGTTCCCTCTATGGTGTAGTGCAACTACATCCCCCAGGCTACTGTGTATACAACAAAAGATGGGCGCCAGGAGGTTCTTGCAGTAAAACAGAAAACGGTTTATTTAACTATGCACGAGGCAAGTGACCACAGGTTTAGTACTCACGCAGGAGCTGAGGCAATAGCACATTTCTCACACAGAGCTGCAGGCATTAGGCATTTCTCACAGAGGAAAGGTCTCCATTAGGCATTTGCAGTATTCACACACATTCCCTCCTGGAAGTTGTCAGGAAAGCAGCTTCTACCCTACAGTCCCTCTTCACTGAGGTCCCTGACTGGAGGCAACACATAAAACCTCTGGGAAGCTACTCCCTTACTGCAAATCCTTGTTGGAGCTTCAGCTGCTCTTTCTCTCTCACCTCTCTGCCTTTCTCTCCTAGAGAGACTATGACAAGTTTGCCCTAGTGTAACTATTCCTCATTCACGGGGTTACCTGGTCCCCGACTTCTTCTCCAAAGCACATGGGCCTTTCTGGGCCTAGCTGTACCCAGGCTCTCCTGAGCACACCCAGCTGGATCACCATCCACAGGCCAAAGAGGAAGTGGCCACTCCCTACACACACTATATAGCAGTGTAGCAGGGGAGTGTCATTCTCTCCTGGCAGATCACTCTAAGAAAAAGGTGGGGGCCTTAAAGCTGCAGGGCAGATTAACCCATAGGGGCCCCTACACACTTTTAGTGGGTTCAGTTTTACAGACACAGTGGCAAGTTTTTGGAGGAACTGTTGCTTGTGTCAGTTACTGACTGCTGCTGGCCCTGAACACGATGTCTGAGCAAACAGGTTATGGTGTGGTGTGGTGTGTGTGTGTCTGATTTATTGTGTATGACTCTGGCCAACTGACTATCCAATTGATATTTCCCCTCAGTAACTCCAAGAGGTTCTCCCTCAGGACCCACTCCTTGCTGCATTCCAGATCAGCGGGGCTTATCACAACAGATCGGTGAGTGGTCTCCGAACAACTTCCTACTACTTTCTCCCCCACTAGTGCTGTTTTAAAAGTTGGCATATTTGAAAGCTTAATTTACCTTCAGTATCTTGTCCTGAGGTCTTAGCTCTCTCCTGTACTGCCCGATTGCCATTCCCTGCTACCCCTAACTACTAGAACCCATCTCAGTTCTCTCTCTATGTACATAACAGAGGGCTTTTAAAACTAAAAAAAATGTTGGCAGCTTTTAGGTGCGGAAAATCACAAAGCAATCTTGCATCGCCTTTTAGGATTGACAAGCAGGACATAATAAAAATACATTTTGGCAGAAAACTATAGAGTCTTTGTAATCAAATCAGTAAAGGTGCCACACTTACACTGGATCGCCTTTTGCAGCGTCGGGTGCACAGCTGTGTTCCTCTCTGCCAAGGAATAACTCCACTGTAAAGCAATAAATCCAGCAGCACTCCGATATGTGAATCAATGATTATTTATTCATGCCATTAGCAGAGCGACGTTTCGGGCTATTCCAGCCCTTTATCAAGCTAAATGCACTGTGTAACAACACACTTAAATAAGTGATTTAGGGGGAGGGGTTACAACCTGGTTTCCACCTACCAGTGTGGGACTCAATTCCCAGCATTCCCAGTGAAAATATCCAAAAAATTTGTGAATCATATACAATAATAGTGAATAATATAAAAACAGTTAAAACATTTATATTATAACAAATGTTAAAACATATATATTTTGTAGCAAGTGTTAAAATGTAAAGTGCTAAGTGTTCTTGAGATTCCTAAAAATTCCAAAAATCCAAAAAAAGTCCAGAAGGATCATTTGGTTCCAACATAATCCACCAATAATCCATGTATTGTGCAATTGTGCCACTTTTGTATTAAAAAAGGATTAAAAGGTAAAAACATTCAAATTCTGTTTCCATTGACATTGATATTTAAACACTTACATATTTATGCTCAACATCTGGAGTGCTGGGTACCTACAGTTGTCAAGACACCACTATAGAGTCTTTGTAGGTATATAATTAAAAAAAGGCCCAACTTCAGTCCAAGATAAAAAGAGGAAAGAGAGAGAAAAAGCCAGAAACTGTCTCCCACACACTCACAAACTAGCCAACCCACCAGTTTGATACAGGCTTCTGCCTTTCAGAGTAAATTATTTTGGATTCCAGTAATGAAACTAAGGAGACACTGCAAGTAAGAGCACATAGGGCGTGTTTGTCTAAGTATGTAAAGAAGGTGAGATTGGTTAAGGGATCTAAAATATTCATCTAGCCCAGTGCTGTCCAACTTCTGTGGTACCGAGGGCCAGAATGTTTCTGCCCTTCATGTTGTAGGGCCAATAATGGAAGCCAGTGTTGACCACTCCCTGATTTTAAACCACACCCACTTTAAACACACCCATGTTACTACAAGGCCATGTACACATTAATGTTGGTAGCACACCAAAAGACCAAAAGATTGGCGCTCACTGCAGGGATATTATTTATCACTCATATTTGAAAAAAAGTCAAGTCATATTAAATGAACAATTCAGTATAAAAATAAAAAACTGGGTAAATAAATAGGCTGTACAAAATAAAAATGTTTTCAATATAGTTAGCTAGATAAAAATGTAATGTAGGAGTGACTGGATGTCTAACATAACAGAACACTACTTCCTGCTTTGCTGCTCTCTTGGTTTCCACTGATTGGTTACCAGGCAGCAACCAATCAGTGACTTGATGGGGGGCCACATGGGTCATGAAGGCCAAGGATCAATTTCAAACTCACTAAACAGTTATGTATATCCCATGTGGCCCCCTTCAAGTTGCTGACTAACTCAGAGTTAGAGAGCTGAAAAGCAGGAAGTAATGTTCTGTTTTTTGTTATACATCCAGTCACTCCAGACTTTATACGTTACATTTGTGGCTAACTAAATATATCAGAAACATTTTTATTTTGCACAACCTATCTATTTACCCAGTTTTTACTTTGACATTAAACTGTTCCTTTAAGACCTACCCTTACATTCATATGCCTCCCCCCCTGTGGATAACACAGCACCCCCCCCCAGCATATGATTTAACACCTTAGGGGCCCCTAACAATAATTTTCAAATGCTAACAAACCTCCAGAACAAATACCAGGCTTATTTTCAACAGGCAGAGCATGGCACACACACAGGGAACATAGGGAAGGCAGTGTATGGCACACCTAAGGAGAATAGGGCAGACACAGTATGGCACACACAGACAGAGTAAGCCAGGCCAAGATTATGGCACACACAGGGAGCATAGGGAAGGCAGAACAGAGCAGGAGACAGTTTCCACTGATCAGGACCACTCTAAGATGTACTACATACAATGACACAGTGCTGGTGCTGTCAGACTTACCAGTATAATCCAGTCGTAGAAGGAGCTGGAGCTGAAAATCCACAGGGTTAATCTGACGGATAATAGGAAAAGGACCCAGGAAACGTTGACCCAACTTCCTACCGGGACAAGAAAGCTTGAGGTTAATAGTTGACAGCCATACACAGTCACCCACCTTAAACTCTGGGTCACCTCTCCGTCTTCGATCCGCATAAATCTTAAAGTTTTGTTGAGCCTTCTTCATATTTTCTTGGAGTTTACGAAAATTATCAGACAGGAAAGTTAACCGGTCCTTGACTGCGGGAACTGAAATATCAGCAACAATAGAAGAGGGAAAAGTTACTGGATGAAGACCATAGTTTGCGAAAAAAGGGGACTGATTGATGGAAGAATGATGAGCATTATTATAAGCAAACTCTGCAAGAGGAAGAAGATTCACCCAGTTGTCTTGAAGATACGAAGAATAACATCTCAAATATTGTTCGAGTGTCTGGTTAGTTCGCTCAGTCTGACCATTGGACTGAGGATGAAAAGCAGAAGAAAGGGACACCGAAATCTTGAGTGCTCCACACAAGGATTTCCAAAACTGTGACGTGAACTGCGGTCCCCGATCCGACACCACCTCATCCGGAAGACCATGAAGTCTAACTACTTCCTTAATGAAGATATCAGCAGTCTCAGAGGCAGAAGGAAGCTTAGGTAGAGACTTAAAATGGGCCATCTTAGTTAAACGGTCAACAAAAACAACAATGGTGGAACAATCACAGGACAACGGCAAATCAGAAATGAAGTCTAAAGAAACTGATCCCCATGGACGAGAAGGTACTGGCAGTGGTTGAAGAAGACCAATAGGCCTAGAATGAGAGTCCTTGGATCTGGTGCAAATTTCACATGATGAGACAAACTTAAAGCAGTCTTTAGCCAACCCAGGCCACCAAAATAATCTCTTAGCAGAAATAATGGTCTTTTTAATACCTGGATGACCTGCCAGTTTGGAATCATGAATATTTTTAAGGACCTCTAAACGCATTTGTTCCGGAACAAAAATCTTGCCTCTATGAAGAAGAAAACCTTCCTTGGAAACTAATGATGGTTCATGAATGTTTATGGATGCATCTTTGATTCCATCTATAAGAGTAGACTGTAACAGAAGAAAATGATTAGAGTTTAAGATCGTCTCAGGAGCCAGAAGAAACTCATCTTCAGGGGCGAACATTCGTGATAAGGCATCCGCCTTAACATTCTTTGACCCTGGTCGGTACGTGAGATGAAAATTAAATCGCATAAAAAATAAAGCCCACCTTGCTTGTCTAGGTCTCAACCTCTTAGCAGAACGTAGGTACTCCAAATTCCTATGATCCGTAAAGATGAGAATCGGATGTTTAGACCCCTCAAGGAGATACCTCCACTCTTCCAGTGCTAGCTTGATAGCAAGTAACTCACGGTCTGCTACATCGTAATTACATTCACTTCTGGCCAACTTACGAGAGAAAAAAGCAACAGGATGAAGTTCCTCTTGAATCCCAGTTCTCAGCGACAACACAGCACCGACTGCGAGTTCTGAAGCGTCAACTTCTAAGGTGAAAGGAAGAGACAAGTCTGGATGGTGAAGAATTGGGCCAGAAGTAAAGAGTGTCTTTAGTTTCTCGAAAGCCCCCTGAGCCTGTGGTGACCAAAAAAACTTTTGATTATTGCGAGTCAACTCAGTAATTGGAAGAATGACTTGAGATAAATTCTTTATAAATTTTCTGTAAAAGTTTGCAAATCCAATAAAACGTTGAACAGCTTTTTTAGATGATGGAATTGGCCAGTCAAGAATTGCAGAAATCTTCCTGGAGTCCATCTGGATTCCCTGGGGAGAAATGGAGAAACCCAAAAAATCTACAGACGTTTGTTCAAAAACACATTTTTCAATCTTAGCATACAGCTGATGAGTGCGCAGATGTGCCAGGACTTTCTTCAAATGTAACCTGTGCTCCTCCAACGAATTAGAAAAAATAAGGATGTCATCTAAATATATGATGACGAAAATATCAAGAAAGTCCCTGCAGACATCATTAACGAAGTGCTGAAATGTCGCAGGGGCGTTACAGAGACCAAAAGGCATGACCAGGTATTCAAAATGTCCGTAACGAGTGCGAAAGGCCGTCTTCCATTCATCACCTTCCCTTATTCTGACTAGATTGTATGCACCCCGAAGATCCAGTTTAGAAAAAATCTTAGCCTCCGCCAAACGTTGGAATAGTTCTGGAATGAGAGGAAGTGGATAGCGATTTTTGACTGTAATTTTGTTCAAATCTCAGTAGTCAATACACGGCCTTAAAGAATGATCCTTTTTCTCAACAAAGAAAATCCCAGCTCCTGCCGGAGAAGAAGACTGCCTAATGAATCCTTTAGCCAGATTCTCATCTAAATAAGAACGAAGCTCCGAAAGTTCAGACTCAGATAACGGATAAACTCGTCCAAAAGGAATTTGAGCCCCTGGAAGAAGGTTAATAGGGCAATCATAAATACGATGAGGAGGCAACCTGTCGGCCCCTCTTTTATTGAAAACGTCCGTAAATTCCCAATAAGCTTGAGGAAGGAGATCATGGATTTCAGAGGCAGGAGATAAAGAACATACACCATTTGAAGAAAGAATACATTGGGAAAGACAAAGGTTTGAAAGAAAATTTACTTCACCAGTAGCCCAGTTGATGGACGGGTTGTGTTTCTGCAACCAAGGTAATCCCAGGATGACAGGGAATAAAGGAAAAGAAACCACATCAAAGTTCATGAGTTCAGCATGCCCTTTATTAAACAAAACGAAAAGTGAGATAGTCTCTTGCACCACAGGGCCTGAAGTAATCAGAGAATCATCTGCCACACGAAGAGCTATGGGATTCTTTTTGGACTGGAGCGGTATCTGGAACTGTAGTGCCACTTTATTGTCCAAGAAACACCCGCTTGCCCCAGAGTCAAGGATTGCTTGAAGTTCGACCCGCTTGTCTCCCCACTGCAAAGATAAAGAGACTGTGTCAGGACTTACCAGTATAATCCAGACGTAGAAGAGGCTGGAGCAGAAGTTAATGAACCCACAAGCGCCTCACACAACCACTACTTTTTTTTTACCCATCATTCTTTGCTGACAGGATACAGATCTCTAGCTATTGCTAACAGGATGTTTTGGCTTCTGCTTCTATCTGCTGCAACAGCAGCAATTTCAGCTCTGAGTCATATTATTGGCAGCAGGCATCACAGTCCAAGGATTCGTCCATTCCTAGGTCCATTACGGATTTTGTGCCAGAAGCATGTTCAGCTGACTGAATAGTAAAAGGAGTGTTACAATTCAGAACAGTGAGAAGGGAGAAGCACTGAGAGGAGAGATCAGGCTCCCTAAAACCAAGCCAGCCACACTCATTGGGAGAGGTACTAGGGCTTGTAAGGAGGCATTGAAAGTTCCTGACTGTTTGGACTAATGCCATGCTGAAGTAAGCTGTTTTCATTTTACACTTGAACTGTGTTATTTTGCTGAATAAACGAGCAGGCCCAGTCCTGTTTACAAACTCCACTTGCTGTTCACTTCATGTTATGCAAGCACTGCAGCCACCAATTGAGCAAATCCCCACAATATATATATATATATATATATATATATATATATATATATATATATATATATATATATATATATATATATATATATATATATATATATATATATATATATATATAATATAATATATATATATATATTATATATATTGTTCGTTCATTCTCCAGGGATCCAGAGTTGCAGGATGATGCGTAAAGATATTAAATAAAAATATTCATAGTGATACTTTCATTTTAGCCATAGGAGCTTAACACATTCATCATAAAGATCCATTCACTCTCTTTGGCTAAGAGAGATGACTCCAAATCACCCCCCCCCCCCAATTCCAATGTAATCCAGTTCAAAGCATTAATAATGCTAGATACATGTTCTAGGATTCTTTTTTTAAAGACATGGTTAGTTTTACCGATGTAAATCTTATTACAGGGACAGGTAAGCATATAGATTACACAGTCTGTAGTGCATGTAAAACGTTATGTAATGATGTAATTTGCAAAATCTGTTGATTACTGAAGATAAATTACTCATATTGTAAGGGTTTATAAGAATTGAGAAAATCTAGGAGAAACGCTTCACGTCCTTAAAAGGGAATCTGTGCAGGCTTCCACATGTTTATATTTAACCTCTGACCTAGGCTCTTTCTAAGGTATACATATTCAATAGTGTAGGTTAAATACAAATGTACCAATCAGAATATACCACGTTACCATCTATACAATGATTTTAATATATGTTAATTTGGAACTTTCTCAAATTAGTATAACTATGTCTTGAAATTGTACTTGGGGCCAGCAGTCCTTTTTATATTGCTGGCCCACACATGTGTGTAATAAATCTTCTCTGAGAGAGTTTTCTTTGTTTGAAAGAGTCATGGTTTCTTTAAGAGACAAACTTTTACAATATATTAAGGATTTTGGGGTAGATGCTATCTATATAGTAAGAGCTGTGCACAGGTCCACTTCAATTGTAATACGTTAATTAGAGACATGCACAGCTTCTCACTTAAAACATTTATTTGTGCATTTTAACCACAGCATAATTGCATATCAACACATTTTACAAACACACCACAGTGCAGTGTCTTCCCCTCAGTCTGCCTACCTTGTGTTAGCCACACCCTCCTGATGTGTTTTGCGCTATTGGGCACTTCATCAGAGGAGGTGTGGCTAGTAACGGTCATGTCCCTTAAATATCTGTGAGGTTTTTTTTATACAGGTTCCGCGGGCTACCCATATAGTTACCTTACCACTCAGCTTGTAACATATTCTATTCCATTCTGAGCTTTTGGCCTCTACAGTTCCCCATAGTGAATTCTAATAAAATCAGTTTCCATCCTTAAAATATGTGACATGACCATTAAAAAATAATAAATCAGTGCCTAATAATAAAGTGCTTTAGTGCCTGATATTCTATAAGTTACATAAAAAAACTCCCATACAAATCAATGTGTTATCAAATTCAATGAAACATTAAAAGCAATATTATTAACTCCATCATGATGTAAGAAATGGTTTTAGTTCAGAATGACTGTTCATTACCTCAGGTATAATTGTCCCTAATTTAAAAATCCAGTTTGATTCTAGTCTTAATAATTTAGTAGTTAAATTACCCCCACTATTTTCATTTATACTATCAATACTGAACATTTTGATTTTTTGAGTTAATCTTTCATGGGCCACTTTAAAATGCCTGAAAATTGGGTTATCATCATCTTTATTTTCAATGCTTCTCAAGTGTTCCCCCAATCTGACCTGTAATTGCCTTATCGTGCGACCTACATATAAGGCGCCACATTCGCATTGTACTGCATACACCACATATTTTGTAAGACAAGTTATCATTTTCCCTATTTTAAACTCTTGACTCTCTATTTTATCACTGAAGTCACTTTTTTACTCTTATTATTTTTACAGACCACAATTTTTTGCAGGGAAAGAAACCTTTCAAATCTAAACATGTTTTTTTCTTCGCATTTCTGTTTAATTGATTTGTGGCAACCTGACTTGCTATGGACTTTGCTTTCCTACTAATGACCATTGTGGTTAAGTTTACTGCTCATATGGTTGGATCTGCATTCAACATATTCCAATTTTTTACTATACTCTTTTTGACTGCTTTGTATTGTAATCCATACTTTAAAATGCATCTTACTTCTTTTTCCTGTTTGTTAAATATCCTTGTATTTCCTTTTTTATTTTTAGTCTTCGTTTTTCTTGGGCTACTTCGACCATCGAATGGGCTACTTCGACCTTCGACTACGACTTCGACTTCGAATCGAAGGATTCGAAGTAAAAATCGTTCGACTATTCGACCATTCGATAGTCGAAGTACTGTCTCTTTAAAAAAAACTTCGACCCCCTAGTTCGGCATCTAAAAGCTACCGAAGTCAATGTTAGCCTATGGGGAAGGTCCCCATAGGCTTGGCTAACTTTTTTTGATCGAAGGATATTCCTTCAATCGTTGGATTTAAATCCTTCGAAACGTTCTATTCGAAGGATTTAATCGTTCGATCGAAGGAATAACCCTTCGATCGTTCGACCGTACTATCTGCGCTAAATCCTTCTATTTCAATATTCGAAGTCGAAGGATTTTAATTCCTAGTCGAATATCGAGGGTTAATTAAATCTCGATATTTGACCCTTAGTGAATCGGCCCCTAAATGTTCAGCAAACAAAACAAGGTTTAGCTGTATCCCAATAAAACTTTTCATAATCATTTAATGCAGTGAATGCATTTTATAGATTCTTTCATTTGTCCTTTTTATTTTTACAGAATCTACATATAGCAAAAAAGAATAAGAATGGTTTGGTGCAAAAGAGTAGTATAAATGTTTAGCTACCATGGTTGTTTTATAACTGGTGTCTGCACTATACTGTATACTTTATATTGTGCTTGTGTATGCTTTCTCTAATACTTTGCTGTGGGATACTCTGTATTGTATTATGATTCTTATTAACTGTACATTTAAAACTTAGTAATGAGCAGTTGCTCTACTTCATTAATTATTGTTTTTAAACCTGTTAACATCATCATATACAGTCATTTTTATTTGTTTTTCATTTTTAACATTACATACTGTTACAACAGTGCTGTGTAATTTTTGTGATTACCAAAATATGAAATAATCAAGTTATTTTAACTTATTTACATATCCTATACATATGTTTACATATCAAATAGATTTCTGACCATCTGACTTTTTTATATTTAAATCAGGATATAGATCTAATAGTTTACTGGCAATAGTAAACCTTTTTTATATGGTGACCCTATAATCACTAAGTACACTCTAAGGGGCAGATTTATCAAGGGTCGAATTTTGAAGTTGAAAATACTTCGAAATTCGACCATCGAATTTAAATACTTTGAATGCGAATATCGAATTCGAAGTTTTTTCAGAGAATTTGGCAATCGATTTATCGAATTAAAATCGTTCGATTGAATGATTAAATCCTTCGAAGGGATTATGGGATTTTTAAAATTGTATTAATCAAAAGGTGAACTCAAACTTTTACCCATTGATCAATATGATTCTAAAAATCCCATAGGAATGAATTGAAAGTGGTGAGCTCTTATCTTCCATTTTGATTAATCTGCCCCTAATACTCAAATTCAAAAGATATTGGCCAGTTCCTATGAAAATTAATAGGAACTTGTCAGTATTAGGAATTTAAGGTCACAAGCATCTTTTTCTTCAAAAGTGCTCAAGCTAGTAAGGCTTGCCTGGGATGCCGGAGCACCCAGGCTTGGGACTGATGGCTAGAGGTTGCTGTGTTCTTCAGTTACACTGGACTGGGAATGATTCCATTGCCTGGAGTAGAAACTAGCTACTAGAACTAGCTTGAAGCAAAAATGGAATATTCCTATCCATTTTCATATAAACACATCAATATCACTTGTAACACCTATTTGGGCTGCATAGCACACAAGTAGTTAAACTGTCCAGCTAGCAGTAGAAGCATGGGTTACACGCGACTTCACACAACAGGGTCAGGGCCTTCGCCATGTGGAAGTGTTCCCTCTATGGTGTAGTGCAACTACATCCCCCAGGCTACTGTGTATACAACAAAAGATGGGCGCCAGGAGGTTCTTGCAGTAAAACAGAAAACGGTTTATTTAACTATGCACGAGGCAAGTGACCACAGGTTTAGTACTCACGCAGGAGCTGAGGCAATAGCACATTTCTCACACAGAGCTGCAGGCATTAGGCATTTCTCACAGAGGAAAGGTCTCCATTAGGCATTTGCAGTATTCACACACATTCCCTCCTGGAAGTTGTCAGGAAAGCAGCTTCTACCCTACAGTCCCTCTTCACTGAGGTCCCTGACTGGAGGCAACACATAAAACCTCTGGGAAGCTACTCCCTTACTGCAAATCCTTGTTGGAGCTTCAGCTGCTCTTTCTCTCTCACCTCTCTGCCTTTCTCTCCTAGAGAGACTATGACAAGTTTGCCCTAGTGTAACTATTCCTCATTCACGGGGTTACCTGGTCCCCGACTTCTTCTCCAAAGCACATGGGCCTTTCTGGGCCTAGCTGTACCCAGGCTCTCCTGAGCACACCCAGCTGGATCACCATCCACAGGCCAAAGAGGAAGTGGCCACTCCCTACACACACTATATAGCAGTGTAGCAGGGGAGTGTCATTCTCTCCTGGCAGATCACTCTAAGAAAAAGGTGGGGGCCTTAAAGCTGCAGGGCAGATTAACCCATAGGGGCCCCTACACACTTTTAGTGGGTTCAGTTTTACAGACACAGTGGCAAGTTTTTGGAGGAACTGTTGCTTGTGTCAGTTACTGACTGCTGCTGGCCCTGAACACGATGTCTGAGCAAACAGGTTATGGTATGGTGTGGTGTGTGTGTGTCTGATTTATTGTGTATGACTCTGGCCAACTGACTATCCAATTGATATTTCCCCTCAGTAACTCCAAGAGGTTCTCCCTCAGGACCCACTCCTTGCTGCATTCCAGATCAGCGGGGCTTATCACAACAGATCGGTGAGTGGTCTCCGAACAACTTCCTACTACTTTCTCCCCCACTAGTGCTGTTTTAAAAGTTGGCATATTTGAAAGCTTAATTTACCTTCAGTATCTTGTCCTGAGGTCTTAGCTCTCTCCTGTACTGCCCGATTGCCATTCCCTGCTACCCCTAACTACTAGAACCCATCTCAGTTCTCTCTCTATGTACATAACAGAGGGCTTTTAAAACTAAAAAAAATGTTGGCAGCTTTTAGGTGCGGAAAATCACAAAGCAATCTTGCATCGCCTTTTAGGATTGACAAGCAGGACATAATAAAAATACATTTTGGCAGAAAACTATAGAGTCTTTGTAATCAAATCAGTAAAGGTGCCACACTTACACTGGATCGCCTTTTGCAGCGTCGGGTGCACAGCTGTGTTCCTCTCTGCCAAGGAATAACTCCACTGTAAAGCAATAAATCCAGCAGCACTCCGATATGTGAATCAATGATTATTTATTCATGCCATTAGCAGAGCGACGTTTCGGGCTATTCCAGCCCTTTATCAAGCTAAATGCACTGTGTAACAACACACTTAAATAAGTGATTTAGGGGGAGGGGTTACAACCTGGTTTCCACCTACCAGTGTGGGACTCAATTCCCAGCATTCCCAGTGAAAATATCCAAAAAATTTGTGAATCATATACAATAATAGTGAATAATATAAAAACAGTTAAAACATTTATATTATAACAAATGTTAAAACATATATATTTTGTAGCAAGTGTTAAAATGTAAAGTGCTAAGTGTTCTTGAGATTCCTAAAAATTCCAAAAATCCAAAAAAAGTCCAGAAGGATCATTTGGTTCCAACATAATCCACCAATAATCCATGTATTGTGCAATTGTGCCACTTTTGTATTAAAAAAGGATTAAAAGGTAAAAACATTCAAATTCTGTTTCCATTGACATTGATATTTAAACACTTACATATTTATGCTCAACATCTGGAGTGCTGGGTACCTACAGTTGTCAAGACACCACTATAGAGTCTTTGTAGGTATATAATTAAAAAAAGGCCCAACTTCAGTCCAAGATAAAAAGAGGAAAGAGAGAGAAAAAGCCAGAAACTGTCTCCCACACACTCACAAACTAGCCAACCCACCAGTTTGATACAGGCTTCTGCCTTTCAGAGTAAATTATTTTGGATTCCAGTAATGAAACTAAGGAGACACTGCAAGTAAGAGCACATAGGGCGTGTTTGTCTAAGTATGTAAAGAAGGTGAGATTGGTTAAGGGATCTAAAATATTCATCTAGCCCAGTGCTGTCCAACTTCTGTGGTACCGAGGGCCAGAATGTTTCTGCCCTTCATGTTGTAGGGCCAATAATGGAAGCCAGTGTTGACCACTCCCTGATTTTAAACCACACCCACTTTAAACACACCCATGTTACTACAAGGCCATGTACACATTAATGTTGGTAGCACACCAAAAGACCAAAAGATTGGCGCTCACTGCAGGGATATTATTTATCACTCATATTTGAAAAAAAGTCAAGTCATATTAAATGAACAATTCAGTATAAAAATAAAAAACTGGGTAAATAAATAGGCTGTACAAAATAAAAATGTTTTCAATATAGTTAGCTAGATAAAAATGTAATGTAGGAGTGACTGGATGTCTAACATAACAGAACACTACTTCCTGCTTTGCTGCTCTCTTGGTTTCCACTGATTGGTTACCAGGCAGCAACCAATCAGTGACTTGATGGGGGGCCACATGGGTCATGAAGGCCAAGGATCAATTTCAAACTCACTAAACAGTTATGTATATCCCATGTGGCCCCCTTCAAGTTGCTGACTAACTCAGAGTTAGAGAGCTGAAAAGCAGGAAGTAATGTTCTGTTTTTTGTTATACATCCAGTCACTCCAGACTTTATACGTTACATTTGTGGCTAACTAAATATATCAGAAACATTTTTATTTTGCACAACCTATCTATTTACCCAGTTTTTACTTTTACATTAAACTGTTCCTTAAGACCTACCCTTACATTCATATGCCTCCCCCCCTGTGGATAACACAGCACCCCCCCCCAGCATATGATTTAACACCTTAGGGGCCCCTAACAATAATTTTCAAATGCTAACAAACCTCCAGAACAAATACCAGGCTTATTTTCAACAGGCAGAGCATGGCACACACACAGGGAACATAGGGAAGGCAGTGTATGGCACACCTAAGGAGAATAGGGCAGACACAGTATGGCACACACAGACAGAGTAAGCCAGGCCAAGATTATGGCACACACAGGGAGCATAGGGAAGGCAGAACAGAGCAGGAGACAGTTTCCACTGATCAGGACCACTCTAAGATGTACTACATACAATGACACAGTGCTGGTGCTGTCAGACTTACCAGTATAATCCAGTCGTAGAAGGAGCTGGAGCTGAAAATCCACAGGGTTAATCTGACGGATAATAGGAAAAGGACCCAGGAAACGTTGACCCAACTTCCTACCGGGACAAGAAAGCTTGAGGTTAATAGTTGACAGCCATACACAGTCACCCACCTTAAACTCTGGGTCACCTCTCCGTCTTCGATCCGCATAAATCTTAAAGTTTTGTTGAGCCTTCTTCATATTTTCTTGGAGTTTACGAAAATTATCAGACAGGAAAGTTAACCGGTCCTTGACTGCGGGAACTGAAATATCAGCAACAATAGAAGAGGGAAAAGTTACTGGATGAAGACCATAGTTTGCGAAAAAAGGGGACTGATTGATGGAAGAATGATGAGCATTATTATAAGCAAACTCTGCAAGAGGAAGAAGATTCACCCAGTTGTCTTGAAGATACGAAGAATAACATCTCAAATATTGTTCGAGTGTCTGGTTAGTTCGCTCAGTCTGACCATTGGACTGAGGATGAAAAGCAGAAGAAAGGGACACCGAAATCTTGAGTGCTCCACACAAGGATTTCCAAAACTGTGACGTGAACTGCGGTCCCCGATCCGACACCACCTCATCCGGAAGACCATGAAGTCTAACTACTTCCTTAATGAAGATATCAGCAGTCTCAGAGGCAGAAGGAAGCTTAGGTAGAGACTTAAAATGGGCCATCTTAGTTAAACGGTCAACAAAAACAACAATGGTGGAACAATCACAGGACAACGGCAAATCAGAAATGAAGTCTAAAGAAACTGATCCCCATGGACGAGAAGGTACTGGCAGTGGTTGAAGAAGACCAATAGGCCTAGAATGAGAGTCCTTGGATCTGGTGCAAATTTCACATGATGAGACAAACTTAAAGCAGTCTTTAGCCAACCCAGGCCACCAAAATAATCTCTTAGCAGAAATAATGGTCTTTTTAATACCTGGATGACCTGCCAGTTTGGAATCATGAATATTTTTAAGGACCTCTAAACGCATTTGTTCCGGAACAAAAATCTTGCCTCTATGAAGAAGAAAACCTTCCTTGGAAACTAATGATGGTTCATGAATGTTTATGGATGCATCTTTGATTCCATCTATAAGAGTAGACTGTAACAGAAGAAAATGATTAGAGTTTAAGATCGTCTCAGGAGCCAGAAGAAACTCATCTTCAGGGGCGAACATTCGTGATAAGGCATCCGCCTTAACATTCTTTGACCCTGGTCGGTACGTGAGATGAAAATTAAATCGCATAAAAAATAAAGCCCACCTTGCTTGTCTAGGTCTCAACCTCTTAGCAGAACGTAGGTACTCCAAATTCCTATGATCCGTAAAGATGAGAATCGGATGTTTAGACCCCTCAAGGAGATACCTCCACTCTTCCAGTGCTAGCTTGATAGCAAGTAACTCACGGTCTGCTACATCGTAATTACATTCACTTCTGGCCAACTTACGAGAGAAAAAAGCAACAGGATGAAGTTCCTCTTGAATCCCAGTTCTCAGCGACAACACAGCACCGACTGCGAGTTCTGAAGCGTCAACTTCTAAGGTGAAAGGAAGAGACAAGTCTGGATGGTGAAGAATTGGGCCAGAAGTAAAGAGTGTCTTTAGTTTCTCGAAAGCCCCCTGAGCCTGTGGTGACCAAAAAAACTTTTGATTATTGCGAGTCAACTCAGTAATTGGAAGAATGACTTGAGATAAATTCTTTATAAATTTTCTGTAAAAGTTTGCAAATCCAATAAAACGTTGAACAGCTTTTTAGATGATGGAATTGGCCAGTCAAGAATTGCAGAAATCTTCCTGGAGTCCATCTGGATTCCCTGGGGAGAAATGGAGAAACCCAAAAAATCTACAGACGTTTGTTCAAAAACACATTTTTCAATCTTAGCATACAGCTGATGAGTGCGCAGATGTGCCAGGACTTTCTTCAAATGTAACCTGTGCTCCTCCAACGAATTAGAAAAAATAAGGATGTCATCTAAATATATGATGACGAAAATATCAAGAAAGTCCCTGCAGACATCATTAACGAAGTGCTGAAATGTCGCAGGGGCGTTACAGAGACCAAAAGGCATGACCAGGTATTCAAAATGTCCGTAACGAGTGCGAAAGGCCGTCTTCCATTCATCACCTTCCCTTATTCTGACTAGATTGTATGCACCCCGAAGATCCAGTTTAGAAAAAATCTTAGCCTCCGCCAAACGTTGGAATAGTTCTGGAATGAGAGGAAGTGGATAGCGATTTTTGACTGTAATTTTGTTCAAATCTCAGTAGTCAATACACGGCCTTAAAGAATGATCCTTTTTCTCAACAAAGAAAATCCCAGCTCCTGCCGGAGAAGAAGACTGCCTAATGAATCCTTTAGCCAGATTCTCATCTAAATAAGAACGAAGCTCCGAAAGTTCAGACTCAGATAACGGATAAACTCGTCCAAAAGGAATTTGAGCCCCTGGAAGAAGGTTAATAGGGCAATCATAAATACGATGAGGAGGCAACCTGTCGGCCCCTCTTTTATTGAAAACGTCCGTAAATTCCCAATAAGCTTGAGGAAGGAGATCATGGATTTCAGAGGCAGGAGATAAAGAACATACACCATTTGAAGAAAGAATACATTGGGAAAGACAAAGGTTTGAAAGAAAATTTACTTCACCAGTAGCCCAGTTGATGGACGGGTTGTGTTTCTGCAACCAAGGTAATCCCAGGATGACAGGGAATAAAGGAAAAGAAACCACATCAAAGTTCATGAGTTCAGCATGCCCTTTATTAAACAAAACGAAAAGTGAGATAGTCTCTTGCACCACAGGGCCTGAAGTAATCAGAGAATCATCTGCCACACGAAGAGCTATGGGATTCTTTTTGGACTGGAGCGGTATCTGGAACTGTAGTGCCACTTTATTGTCCAAGAAACACCCGCTTGCCCCAGAGTCAAGGATTGCTTGAAGTTCGACCCGCTTGTCTCCCCACTGCAAAGATAAAGAGACTGTGTCAGGACTTACCAGTATAATCCAGACGTAGAAGAGGCTGGAGCAGAAGTTAATGAACCCACAAGCGCCTCACACAACCACTACCCACCTGGAGTGGAACAGGGAGCAGGGTTGTGGAGAGTAGCCAGTGAGACGATCAGCGAAGTACAAGGGATGAGGCAAAAGTCGTAGTCAGGAGATCCGAGGTCAAAAGGCAGGCAGAAATATTCGTAGTCGATAAACAGGCAAGAAGGTCGAGACAGGCGGCAGTAATCAAAGTCCGGGTTCAGGCAAGGGTCAATAATCGGGAATCCAAAGTTCAGAGTCGCTAGGGTTTCAGTCGAAATAACCTAATAACCAGGCAATGCATGTTAATCTGGTTTGGGTTTAAATACAGGAGTTTTGGCGCCAAACTGGCGTCATTACGCTGACGTTGCAGAGCTGACACCAGCACGTCCGTCACAGGCGTTTCCGCCTACGTCCTTGCGCCCGCGTCCGTGACCGTCGCCAGCGCCCCGCGTCAGACGCCGACGCGCATTAGTGCGTCTGCGCCTGCGCCGGACGCAAGCGTGCGTTCTCACATTGCCCCCCATCAAGGAGCGGCCTCAGGACGCGACTACCAGAAGGCTTACCAGGGTGAGCTCTATGGAATTTCTCCAGCAACTCAGGAGCGTGGATATTCGACGTTGGTTCCCAGGAATTTTCTTCCAGACCGTAACCCTTCCATCTCACCAGGTACTGGAGCCGCTTGCCTCTTAGTCTGGAATCCAGGATCTCCTCAACTTCAAATTCTTCCTGACCGTTGATCACCACAGGTAGCGGAGGAGGAGCCGAACGCCCAGGAAATCGGAAAGTTGAGGCTGGTTTTAGAAGAGCAGCATGAAACACTGGGTGGATGTGCCAGGAAGCTGGAAGTTTGAGTTGAAAGGCCACAGAATTGACTTGGCGAATAATAGGGAAGGGACCCAGGAAACGCTGACCCAACTTCCTACTGGAACAAGAAAGCTTAAGGTTAACAGTTGATAACCAAACACGGTCACCCACCTTGAACTCTGGATCCCCTCTCCGTCTCCGATCGGCATACATCTTGAAATTTTGTTGGGCCTGCTTCATGTTTTCCTGGATCTTTTGAAAATTGTTGGATAAGAAGGTTAATCGGTCTTTGACAGCAGGAACTAAAATGTCAGAAACAATGGCAGAGGGAAAAGTTACTGGATGAAAACCATAGTTTGCGAAGAAGGGGGACTGATTGATTGAAGAATGATTTATTATAAGCGAACTCGGCTAAGGGAAGACGATTCACCCAGTCATCTTGGAGGTATGAAGAATAACATTTTAGATATTGCTCGAGAGTCTGATTAGTTCGTTCGGTCTGACCATTGGACTGGGGATGAAAGGCAGAGGAAAGGGACACCGAAATCTTGAGTGCTCCACACAACGATCTCCAAAACTGAGAAGTGAATTGTGGTCCTCGATCCGACACCACCTCATCCGGAAGACCATGGAGCCTTACCACTTCCTTAATGAAGGTATCAGCAGTCTCAAAAGCAGAAGGAAGTCTAGGTAATGACGTAAAATGAGCCATTTTTGTTAAACGATCCACAAAAACGACAATCGTGGAACAATCACAAGACAATGGCAAATCAGAAATGAAATCCAAAGAAACCGAACCCCATGGACGAGAAGGCACCGGCAGAGGTTGTAGAAGACCAATAGGCCGAGAATGAGAGTCCTTGGACCTAGAGCAGACTTCACAAGACGAAACAAATTGAAAACAGTCCTTAGCCAACCCAGGCCACCAAAATAGTCTCTTAGCCAGGATAATAGTTTTCTTGATACCTGGATGACCTGCCAATTTTGAATCATGAACATTCTTGAGGACCTCTAAGCGCATAGGTTCAGGAACAAAAATTTTACCTTGATGAAGAAGAAGACCCTCCTTGGAAACTAACGATGGTTCAGAGAGATTTGAGGAAGCGTCTTTAATTCCATCAACCAGGGTAGACTGTAGCAGGAGAAAATTATTAGAGTTTAAAATTGTTTCAGGAACCAAGGACGGCTCGTCTTCAGAAGAAAACATACGGGACAAAGCATCTGCTTTAACATTCTTAGACCCAGGTCCAGGTCCGGACTGAGAATTAAAATAGGCCCTGGCATTTCAGGTACACAGAGGCCCAATCAGTCCACACAGAGGCCCAAACAGCTCCCACCAGCCCACTAAATACTGACTTTCTATGGGACCTTATAGCAGCCCCTCTGGCATTTGCCAGAACCCACAGATTGCCAGTCCGGGCCTGCCCAGGTCGATATGTAAGATGAAAATTGAATCTCATGAAGAAGCCCACCTTGCTTGTCTGGGTCTCAACCTCTTGGCCGAACGTAAGTACTCCAGATTCCTATGATCCGTAAAGATGAGGATTGGATGTTTAGATCCTTCAAGGAGATACCTCCACTCTTCAAGTGCTAATTTAATGGCAAGTAATTCACGATCCGCAACATCATAGTTACATTCGTTCTTGGCCAGTTTACGAGAAAAAAAAGCGACAAGATGCAGATCCTCCTGAAACCCAGCTTTTTGCGATAACACAGCACCCACCGCAAGCTCTGAAGCGTCAACTTCCAGGATGAAGGGAAGGGAAACGTCAGGATGATGAAGAATTGGGCCTGAAGTGAAGAGTGCCTTCAATTTCTCAAAGGCCGCCTGAGCTTGTGGTGACCAACAAAACTTTTGATTGTTACGAGTCAACTCAGTAATTGGAATAATAACCTGGGAAATTTTTTTTATAAATTTCCTATAAAAATTTGCAAAACCAATAAAACGTTGGACATCTTTCTTGGAAGAAGGAATTGGCCAGTCAAGAATTGCGGAGATCTTCCTGGAGTCCATCTGAATTCCCTGCGGAGAAAGGAGAAAACCCAAAAAGTCCACAGATGTTTGTTCAAAGACACATTTCTCAATCTTAGCATAAAGCTGATGAATACGTAGACGAGCCAGCACCTTTTTTAAATGTGATCTGTGTTCCTCCAAAGAATTAGAAAAAACAAGGATATCATCCAAATATATGATAACGAATATGTCGAGGAAGTCTCTGAAAACATCATTGACAAAATGTTGAAACGTTGCAGGAGCGTTGCAAAGACCAAAGGGCATGACCAGGTATTCAAAATGCCCATAACGAGTACGAAAAGCCGTCTTCCACTCATCACCTTCTCTTATTCTGACGAGATTGTATGCGCCACGGAGATCCAGTTTAGAAAAGATCTTAGCCTCCGCCAAACGTTGAAAAAGTTCAGGAATAAGAGGAAGTGGATAACGATTCTTAACAGTGATCTTGTTCAGATCCCGGTAATCAATACACGGCCTTAAAGAATGATCTTTTTTTTCAACAAAGAAGATCCCAGCTCCTGCTGGAGAAGAAGATTGTCGAATGAAGCCTTTGGCTAGATTCTCATCTAAATAAGAACGAAGTTCCGATAGTTCAGACTCGGACAGCGGATAAACTCGTCCAAAAGGAATCTGAGCCCCTGGAAGAAGATTAATAGGGCAATCATAAATACGATGAGGAGGCAACTTGTCTGCCCCTTTCTTACTGAAAACGTCCGTAAATTCCCAGTAAGCTTGAGGAAGAAGATTATGAATTTCGGAAGCAGGAGATAAAGAGAAAATGCATTGAGAGGAACAAAAATTTGAAAGAAAGTTCACTTCACCGGTAGTCCAGTTGATGGACGGGTTGTGTTTCTGCAACCAGGGTAGACCCAGAATGACGGGAAATAGAGGCAAAGAAACCACATCAAAGTTCATGACTTCAGTATGCCCTTTATTTAACACAACAAAAAGTGAGACGGTCTCTTGCACCACAGGGCCCTAGGTAATCAGAGAACCATCTGCCACACGGAGGGCTATGGGGTTCTTTTTGGACTGGAGTGGGATCTGGAACTGTAGCGCCACTTTATTGTCCAGGAAACACCCGCTGGCCCCCGAATCAAGGATTGCTTGAAGCTCTACCCGCTTGTCTCCCCACTGCAAAGATAAAGAGACAGTCAGGAGAGGCACGGGAACATGGCAACTGGAAAAGTCTCTTTCGAAAATCCTCTTACCCATTGGATGAATCGGACAACCCCGAAGCAAGTGACCTGCCTGTCCACAATAAAGGCAGAGGTTGAGTCTGCGACGTCTGATCCGTTCCTCTGGAGTTAACGCAGATCTAATGGCTCCAATCTGCATCGGCTCTGGGGCTGAACTGAAGACGGGTGGTGGAACAGCTGGAGGAAAAGTGGAAGGCATTCGGATAGGAGGTGGAGCGGTTGGTAACATCCAAGACTGAGGTGGAAGACCTGCTCTTTCTGCCTCTTCTTCCTCTCTGCGCTCCCTGAGCCTCCGATCGAGTTGGATGGCCAGACAGATGAGGTCTTCCAGACTGTCGGGAATGCCAGTACGGGCCAATTCATTTTTTAGTTCAGAAGAGAGGCCGAAGCGATACTGGTTCTTAAGCGCAGCCGGATTCCACTCCGTGTCATCTGCCCATTGCCGGAATTCCAGGGTGTAGTCTTCCGCTGGACGGTTACCTTGCTTTAAGGCACGCAGGGCGGCTTCAGCAGTAGTGGCTCTGTGCGGATCGTCAAAAAGAACTGCCATGGCATCAAAGAAGGAGTCAACTGTGGACAATGCAGGACTATGGCGATCCATAAGACGAAAGGCCCACGTCTGTGGTTCTCCCGTCAGAAAAGGGATAATCACCCCGACCCGGGTCTGCTCAGAGGGATAGGTGTGAGGCTTGAGTGTAAACAGTAGCTTACAATTGCTCCTAAAATTCCGGAACAACTTCCGATCACCCGCAAACTTCTCCGGAAAGGCCACCTTAGGTTCCGAAATCTCAGAAGTGATTACCTGGACTTCCGCTGGAACCGGAGGAGTTGCAGCTGCCGTGGAAGGGAGAACAACCGGTGGTTGGGTCCTAATGTGCTCCTGTAGCTGAGCATAGGCACTTTGCAGCTCCCGGACGGCTTGCGTAAGAGAAGATAGTTGTTGCGTCAGGACTGCAAACGGGGATGCCCCTTCAGCTGGATCCATCTTTGGCCTGGTTATACTGTCAGGACTTACCAGTATAATCCAGACGTAGAAGAGGCTGGAGCAGAAGTTAATGAACCCACAAGCGCCTCACAC
The DNA here is from genome assembly GCF_017654675.1 of Xenopus laevis. Taxonomy (NCBI): domain Eukaryota; kingdom Metazoa; phylum Chordata; class Amphibia; order Anura; family Pipidae; genus Xenopus; species Xenopus laevis. Next base: position 75,111,549 of record NC_054373.1, on the reverse strand, counting down.
AACCGCTACCCACCTGGAGTGGAACAGGGAGCAGGGTTGTGGAGAGTAGCCAGTGAGACGATCAGCGAAGTACAAGGGATGAGGCAAAAGTCGTAGTCAGGAGATCCGAGGTCAAAAGGCAGGCAGAAATATTCGTAGTCGATAAACAGGCAAGAAGGTCGAGACAGGCGGCAGTAATCAAAGTCCGGGTTCAGGCAAGGGTCAATAATCGGGAATCCAAAGTTCAGAGTCGCTAGGGTTTCAGTCGAAATAACCTAATAACCAGGCAATGCATGTTAATCTGGTTTGGGTTTAAATACAGGAGTTTTGGCGCCAAACTGGCGTCATTACGCTGACGTCGCGGAGCTGACGCCAGCACGTCCATCACAGGCGTTTCCGCCTACATCCTTGCGCCCGCGACCGTCGCCAGCGTCCCGCGTCAGACGCCGACGCGCATTAGCGCGTCTGCGCCTGCGCCGGACAGGACGCAAGCGTGCGTTCTCACAGACTGTCAGGAGAGGCACAGGAACATGACAACCAGTACAGTCCTTTTCAAAAATCCTCTTACCCGTTGGGCGGGTCGGACAACCCCGAAGCAGATGACCAGCTTGTCCGCAATAGAGGCAGAGGTTAAGTCTACGACGTCTAATACGCTCCTCTGGGGTTAACGCAGACCTAATAGCTCCGATCTGCATAGGCTCTGGAGCTACATTGAAGACGGATGGAGGAACAGCTGGAGAACTTGTGGAAGGCATTCGGACAGGAGGAGGAGCGGATGGTAACAGCCAAGTCTGAGGCAGAAGGCCTGCTTTCTCAGCCTTTTCTTCCTCCCTGCGTTCCCTGAGCCTCTGATCCAATTGGATTGAAATGAGGATGAGATCTTCCAGACTATCAGGAATGCCAGTAAGAGCTAACTCATTTTTTAACTCAGGTGAAAGTCCAAAACGGTACTGGTTCTTTAGTGCTGCTGGGTTCCATTCGGTATCATCTGCCCATTGCCGGAATTCCAGCGTGTAATCTTCCGCTGGACGGTCCCCTTGCTTCAGAGCATGCAGGGCGAACTCAGCAGTGGTGGCTCTGTGTGGATCATCAAAAATAACTGCCATTGCATTGAAAAAAGAATCTACTGTGGCCAATACAGGACTTTGACGATCCATGAGACGGAAGGCCCAGGTTTGTGGTTCTCCCGTAAGAAAAGAAATGATAACCCCAACCCGGGTTTGCTCAGTGGGATATGTGTGGGGTTTAAGCGAAAACAGCAGCTTACAGTTGCTCCTGAAGTTCCTGAACACCTTTCGATCACCAGCGAATTTTTCTGGAAAGGCCACTTTAGGTTCGGAGATTTCTGAGGTAATCACCTGAACTTCTGTTGGAGCAGGAGGAGTTGCAGCAGCCGTGGAAGGAAGAACAACTGGCGGATGGGTTCTGATATGCTCCTGCAGCTGCGAATAGCCACTTTGCAGCTCTCGAACAGCTTGTGTTAGTGAAGACAGCTGTTGAGTTAGGACAGCAAATGGAGACGCCCCTTCAGCTGGATCCATCTTTGGGCCTGGTTATACTGTCAGACTTACCAGTATAATCCAGTCGTAGAAGGAGCTGGAGCAGTAGATAATGAACCCACAAGCGCCTCACACAACCGTTACCAACCTGGAGTGGAACAGGGAGCAGGGTTGTGGAGAGTAGCCAGTGAGACGATAGCGAGGTACAAGGGATAAGGCAGAGTCGTAGTCAGGAAGTCCGAGGTCAGAAGGCAGGCAGTGAGATCCGTAAACGATAGACAAGCCAATAAGTCGAGACAGGCAGCAAGAATCACAGTCCAGGTGGAAGCAGAGGTCGATAACAGGAATTCGAGAAGTGTAGCAAGCTAGGATTTCAGTTGAAACAACCTAATAACCAGGCAATGCATCACAGTCAGAATCAAGTTTAAGTACTGCTACTTTGGCGCCAAACTGGCGTCATTTCGCTGACGTCGCAGTACTGACGCCAGCACGTCCGTCTTGGGCGTTTTTGTCTGCGTCCTTGCGCCATCGACCGCCGCTGGTGCCTTCGCGCCCTACGCCGGCGTCCCTCGCCGGCGCGCATTAGCGCGCCCGCGCCTGCGCCGGACAGAACGCAGAGCAGATTCCTCACAGGTGCATTTTGAATAAGGTGTGAACAGATGAACAACGTGGGCAGTTTCAGTCTGGGTTTCAGGTGTGAACAGTAAATGGCTTTAGGGATGAGAACAATAGAGGTTTTACAAGTGTAAACAATGCAGAGGAGATTACATGTGTGAACAATACAGGGGATTAGTCTGAATTTGATTAAACAATGCAGGGGCCAGTTATCTCTGTAGTGATACCTTTTAAATCTTACACGTGGTAAGCAGACACAGCAGGCGGACTTTCATGTGGGGGGTCACACAAGGGGCAGCCCTGATCTAGTCTATTATTTATAAATGTTAAGCCTTTTTTCAATTATATGTTTGCAGAGTGATCAACCCAGATGGCCTTTATCAGTATCACTGTATCAATATTACCAGTGTATTTTAACTGGCCGCCCTATCTACCACGCCCAGTTCAAGAGGTTTACTAATCATTTGTCTCATTTACTAATGTTGGTAAATGTTTTAGAACATATGACATTACAAGGAACCAGTGTTTGCACCATAGGGTCTTTCTGGTTCTATAAAATAACCTCTTATTGCTTGTCCATTATACAGATTAAGCCATTTGGATTTGTGAGTATAATGCATCTTGACTCAGGATTAATTGAAGAAACTGTGTTATCTAAAGTCATCTTAACTCGTTTAATGCATTTAACCTTTTCATTAGCATACCAAAGCACCACTTTTCACAATAGTGAATGTTTTAATTAGATGGGATGCTGTGACGCAATTTTCTGTGTTAAATGGGATAAGCGGGATATCTGTGTTAAGTTATTCTGTGTCAAAGAGACAAACCAAAGTGGCTTTATCTGTAAATCACCGAAGAGCAGTCACCTAATGGCTCTTAAAATATGTCTGCTCATAATATTATGAATATACAATGGTTGTTTTGAAATTCTTCAAATGTAAACATGTTCATAGGTAGGAAAAATGGAAAAGGTGACCCATCTGACAATTTAACATTCTTTTAAGGTATTGTGCTCCTCACACCATGTTTTGTATATTTGTGCAATGTCATAAATTTCTTTAATTTCAGTTTTGTGAAACTTAAAACAGGTTTTGTTGTGACTGGATCATGAATAAAATTAATATTGCTTTACAAATGGTCATATAAAACTGCTGTTTATCTTTTAAAGTTGTTACCTACTACAGACTGTAAATCAACAAAATATGTATCACTAGATTCCTTTTATAATGATTTCCTTCCTTTGGTTTGGTTTGTTAACAACCTTTTTACATTTGGTGTTTATGTTATTTTGTCCACTCCTTTTATATTTGAAAGATCAACAATAAAACTATGTATGGAAGCTGCACAGCCTTTCATATTAATCCAAAGACTCCTTTATGGAGTCTTTATGTCTCAGTAAATACAATGGCAAAATTACATTCTAAATTCTAAATTACTAGATTTATAGTCTGTATCCAGAATTGTATCACTTTTCATGCATGCCTCTTCAGCAAATACACACTCCTGCCCAGTGATTTATGGAATTCTTTTCACGATTCAGGAAGCAAATATGTAAGCAATTTACGTAAAGAAGATTGATTCTTTCTAAGCTATTTGCATTTATACACTGATAAATTGATTGCTGCTTACTATAGGAAAGGCTTTAGCAGAATTATGTATTGGCTAAGGTGCAATGTTCATTATCTAAGATTTTCTGTTTTTCTTATTAGAGGATAATGGTGTACACAGAAAATAAGATGATCATTGTTTGCTAGGAGCATGTGAGTTGCATTATGTCATAGCCTATTATTCTAAGAGAGTAGGTATTGTGTATATCTAAACAGAAATCCACTATTAAAGTGAAGAAGGCTACTGTACTTCTGTCTTAGAATAGGTTCATAACTTCATGTATGTTCATTTTTTTAATTTAAAAAATTTCTTTGCTATGTAATGCAAAGACAGAAGTGAGTGAAGAAAGCACTTTGGATTAATAAATATAGTATAAGTCTTTTCTTAAAACAGAAACCTCATACTGCACAAACAGAGTTGCCAAAAAACAAAAAAAGTTTTCATTGTCACTCAGTGAATCTTGTATGGTGCTTGCTATTCTGGCTCTTCTCCTTTAAGGGATACTGTCATGGGAAAAACATTTTTTTTCAAAATTAATCAGTTGATAGTGCTGCTCCAGCAGAATTCTGCACTGAAATCCATTTCTCAAAAGAGCTAACAGATTTATATAAATTCAATTTTGAAATCTGACATGGGGCTAGACATTGTAAATTTCTCAGCTGCCCCAAGTCATGTGACTTGTGCTCTGATAAACGTCAATCACTCTTTACCGCTGTACTGCAAGTTGGAGTGATATCATCCCCCCCTTTTCCCCCCCAGCAGCCAAACAAAAGAACAATGAGAAGGTAACCAGATAACCGCTCCCTAACACAAGATAACAGCTGCCTGGTAGATCTAAGAACAACACTCAATAGTAAAAACCCATGTCTCACTGAGACACATTCAGTTACATTGAGAAGGAAAAACAGCAGCCTGCCAGAAAGCATTTCTCTCCTAAAGTGCAGGCACAAGTCACATGACCAGGGGCAGCTGGGAAATTGACAAAATGTCTAGCCCCATGTCAGATTTCAAAATTGAATATAAAAAAATCTGTTTGCTCTTTTGAGAAATGGATTTCAGTGCAGAATTCTGCTGGAGTAGCACTATTAACTGATGCGTTTTGAAAAAAACATGTTTTCCGATGACAGGATCCCTTTAAAGCAACAGTCACACTGAAAAATGTGAAAGTGAAATTAAAATACTGTATATTCTGTTGCTTTGCACTAGTACAATTGTTGTGTTTGCTTCAAGCTGGAAAAGGAGAAAAGGCACAGGATACAGAGCAGATAACAGGTAAGCTCTGTAGTATCTACTGTGTATCCTTCGCTTGCATGACTGCCTCCATGGCTACACAGCAGTTTGTTTATATAAACTATAGCTGTTTTTCAGAATCAACCCCACCAGTTTTACCAGTGAAGGGCAGCAGTACATTATATTTTCATTCCCTTAAACTACTTTCATATTACGTATCACTGTTCCTTTAAACACAGCAGAAAGTGTTTGGTTTTTTTCCGGGGAATTCCTATAGCCTATTCTAAAGCTGCTCAAGCTCTGGTATTTTACTTTACCTTCAGCGGCCTTAACACATGCGTATAGACACAAAAATGACTTCTTTAGTTTAAATAGGAATTATAATTCATAACCATTTGTCTATACTGCTATATTGTGAATCCACTGTTATGTATTTGTGGAAGTAATTTATTTACAATGAGAGGTTCAAGTGGCTTTAATGATCAGGTGACTAAGATTTAAATATGATGTTTTTACTATGAGCCTGAAACAGGGGGATAAACAATTCTGAAATGAAATCAATTCGGATACAAAAGCACTACGTACATTGGTGGAAAAAATTTGAAAATTAATACAATACAATCTTTCTCAACATTAACCTTTTAAGCAACAGCATATTTTTGCATTGCATTTGCAAAGTGCCAGGCTTTTTTTGAACATTGTACCCATTCTTAATGGGTAACCATATCTTTCTACTCCTAATTAACAAATATCAAGGCTTTGCTGAATTTAGCGGTTTCTATAAAAATGTATGAAAATGCGGAAAAATTACCTCAAAACATTCATTTTGCAAGTTCATATCTCCCACGTAGCATTAGGTTCCAAAAGAAAACCATTCCAAATATAAATGCCAGGGGTCCACTGAACTGTTTGCTGCCCTTTGTACATAGGATTACCAAAGTATCTAGTGCTTGGGGACCCCAAAATGAAGTTAGTGCATACAAATTGTCCAAGGGGTTAATGCAGCAACTAAAAAAATTAATACATTTACTGTATTTTTGAGGGGTAAAATCACACAAAAATACATTGACACCCGCATATTTTTTTTGGAAAGTGCACGTTCATGGGAATCCAAAATGAGTTACCACGTCTTTCTACTTCTAACTAATGAGTTGCAATACTTTCCCAAATGGTTTCAAAACTTGCATTTTACTCCTATATATGCACCACATATCATACATACCAGCATAAATTATCCTATATATGAACACCAGTGGTCTACTGAACATTTTGATGCCTAATTTGCATAGATTTACCAAACAATGTGGCGTACAGAGACCCCTGAATGAAAATATTCATGTCTGACACTGGCTGCTGCAATATAAGCACCCGGTATGTATTGTGTGCCATAAGACCTTCTAGAAAACCATATATTTTTAGAAAGTACTTATTCTGTCAAATCCAAAATGGGTAAATACATCTTTCTACTGCAAATGACCAAACTGTAAAGCTATGCTTTCTGAAATTTCTGAGAATCATTACATAAACATACTGTAAGGCCAAAGGCCTCAGGAGTAGTGAGGACCAAGGGAGGAAATAACAATGTCCAAGTTCGCAGTACAGAAGAGGATGAGACGGAAGAATGGTCAAACAGGCAACAAGATCAGTCCAGGCAGAAGAGGTTCAAGGTCGAAGATTTCAGGCAAAGGTCGGTACACAAATATCAGGAAGTTCGCAAATGAATCACACCCAGGAGTAGTAAACTAAACCTATAATTGGGCACTGATGATTATCCAGAGTTCCCTCTTATAGGCCCTGATTTGGCGCCAATTTTGGACGCATCGGCGTCATGACGTGTGCGCGGACGCGCTGACGTCAGCGACTGACGCACTGACGTGTGCGACCGACGCCGGCGCCCATTATTGACGCCGACGCCCATTCCATCGCCGGCGACCAATCCGAGTGCGGGAAGAGGTCGGCGTCATCCGTCTGCGTCCGTGAGGAACCAGGAGCCACCATCTTGGACGCCATCTTGGTCACCCCGCTCAGACTCCATTACAGTACCCCCCTCCCTAGGGGGGCCTCAGGACCACCTGGGTTAGAAGGAAACTGCCGATGGAATTTTTGGACCAGGAGAGGAGCATGGACATCTGATTTCTTTACCCAGGAGCACTCCTCAGGGCCGAATCCCTTCCACTCGATGAGGTATTGTAGAGTGCCCCTCGAAATTCGGGAGTCCAGGATTCTTTTTACCTCGAATTCTTGATGACCGTCCACCAAGACAGGAGCTGAGGAGGAAGAAGAAGAAGAAGTACCTGCAGGTTTGAGCAAAGAGACATGGAAGGCGTTTGGAATCCGCATTTCCGAGGGAAGTTGTAAACGGACAGCCACCGGGTTGATGATCTCAGAGATGGAGAAGGGACCAATAAACTTGGGACCAAGTTTCGGAGGAGGACTTTGAGACGAATGTTCCGGGTGGATAACCAAACCTTGTCACCGGGTGCGTACAAAGGGAAGGGACTCTTCTTTGATCCGCGAACCTTTTCTGGACCAAGGAACTTTTCTCCAGATTGACAACCGTGGCGTGCCAGATGGCCGACATGTGGGCAGCTTGGTCATTGGCGGCAGGGACATTGGTGAGTAATAAGTCCTGAGGAAAAGCCAAAGGATTAAGACCATACATACAGAAGAAAGGGGATTTTTCAGAGGAGACGTGTAAGGCATTGTTATGTGCGAATTCAGCCCATGGAAGCAGATCCGCCCAATCATCTTGGCACAATGATACATGGCATTGAAGAAACTGTTCAAGGGCCTGGTTAACCCTCTCTGCTGCTCCATTAGACTGTGGATGGTATGAAGAAGAAAATTGAAGAGAAACACCAAGGGCTTTACACAGGGATCTCCAGAATTTGGAAACAAATTGGGAACCACGGTCAGAGACAATTTCGGCAGGGAAACCATGGAGGCGGAAAATGTGTTTAATGAATAATGAAGAAAGTTCAGGAGCAGAGGGAGTTTTCGAAGAGGAGTAAAATGTGCGACTTTACTGAATCTGTCAATTACCACCCAAATAACAGTGTAACCAGAGGATTTAGGGAGGTCTACGATGAAGTCCATAGATAAATGAGTCCATGGGTGAGAAGGAATGGGTAGTGGTAAGAGTAACCCCTTGGGAGGGGAACGTCCAGACTTGGATACGGCACATACAGAGCAAGAAGAAACAAAGTCTTTGACATCCTTTCTTAGGGAAGGCCACCATACAAGACGAGACAGAAGTTCAGTGGTTTTTCTGATTCCAGGATGCCCGGCCTGCTTGGAGCTGTGGGACTGAACCAAAACGGAATGACGGAGTTCAGAGGGGACAAAGGCAACACCAGGAGGGGTTCCTACAGGAGCAGAAGGTTGGACTGACAATAACTGGGAGGCCAAGGATGGAAATAGAGCGGCGATGATCTTGGCAGGAGGTACAATGGACTCTGGTTCGGTGGAAGCAAGATCTTCAAGAAGAAAACTTCTGGAAAGAGCGTCTGCTTTCCTGTTTCTAGCACCAGGCCGAAAAGTTAGAATGAAATTAAAACGAGAGAAGAATAGTGCCCACCTGGCCTGACGAGGGTTGAGGCGTTTGAGAGACTGGATATATTCAAGATTTTTATGGTCTGTATAGATGGTCACAGGGACAGAAGAGCCTTCCAACAAATGTCTCCATTCTTCTAAGGCAAGTTTTACGGCCAGTAATTCACGGTTTCCAACATCATAATTTAGTTCAGAAGAGGTGAATTTCTTAGAAAAGAAAGCACAAGGATGCAATTTCCCATCAGTCGCCGCTCTTTGGGACAAAATTGCTCCGGCACCAACATCTGAGGCATCGACTTCAATGAAAAATGGCTGGAGTGGTTCAGGGTGTCTGAGAATGGGGGCAGAAGAAAAAGAAGTTTTAAGATCCTTGAATGCTTCCAAAGCTGAAGATGGCCAATGCTGAGGCTTACCCCCTTTTCTGATGAGTGAAAGAATGGGAGCAATTTTGGAAGAAAACCCCTTGATAAATTGTCTATAGTAATTAGCAAAGCCAATAAATCTTTGGATTGCTTTAACACTGGTGGGGAGAGGCCAGTCCTGGATAGCGGAGACCTTGGCAGGATCCATTCTGAAACCCTGTTGAGAAATGATGTACCCAAGGAAAGAGATGGACGATACTTCAAAGGAACACTTCTCCAATTTGGCAAATAAGTTATTTCTCCGCAGACGGGAAAGGACTTCTTGGACTTGAAGACGGTGTTCAGCAAGGTTCTTGGAAAAAATAAGGATATCGTCCAAGTACACCACCACATACTGGCCCAGTAAATCCCTGAAAATGTCATTTACAAATTCTTGGAAGACCGCGGGAGCGTTACAGAGACCGAATGGCATTACCAGATATTCATAATGCCCGTCCCGGGTGTTGAATGCGGTCTTCCATTCATCTCCCTCTCTGACCCGGATTAGATTATAAGCCCCACGAAGATCCAACTTGGTGAAAAGACAAGCCCCTTTGAGTTGGTCGAACAGTTCGGAGATGAGAGGAAGGGGATAACGGTTTTTAATTGTGATTTTATTCAAACCCCTATAATCAATGCAGGGCCGCAAACCTCCATCTTTTTTCTCTACAAAGAAGAAGCCGGCTCCAGCCGGGGAAGAGGAAGGACGAATAAAGCCTCTCTGCAGATTCTCTTGAATGTACTCCTTCATGGCACAGGTTTCAGAAGGAGAAAGCGGATAGGTGCGACCCCTGGGAGGCATGGTTCCAGGAAGAAGTTCGATGGGGCAGTCATAGGGACGATGGGGAGGCAGGACTTCGGCAGACTTTTTATTGAAGACATCAGAGAAGGCTTGATAAACAAAGGGCAAAGAAGAATTGGAAGACACAGATGAAACTTTAATGATGGACTTGGTGGGTAAACAATTTTGCTGGCAGAAGGAACTCCATCGGGAGATCTGAGACGAAGCCCAATCGATTACTGGGTTATGAATGTTCAACCAGGGCAACCCAAGAACAATGGGGGTAGAAGGACAATCGATTAGAAGGAAGGACAATCTTTCAAGGTGCATAGATCCCACAATAACGGAAAGTTCATCGGTGGAATGGGAGATTGTAGCAGAGGACAGTGGACGATCGTCAATTGCCAATGCACGAAGAGGAACAGCCAGAGATCGCAGGGAATGGAGTGGCTTTCAGCGAAGGCTTTATCCATGAAATTCCCAGCTGCGCCGGAGTCAAGGAAAGCTTCAGAAGAAATCGTCTGGGTTCCAAAACGAATCTGCACAGGAAGGAGGAAGTGTTGAGCAGAAGAATGGGGAGAGGGACCAATTCCACCCAGGTAAGTCTCCCCAGTCTTACCTAGGTGTTGGCGTTTCCCGGCTTCACTGGGCACTCATAGGCGAAGTGGGATTTTCCACCACAATAGAGGCAAAGTCCAGCAGCCCTTCTCCGAAGCTTTTCCTGTTCGGTCAGACGAGCCCGTCCGATCTGCATTGGTTCTTCCGAAGGCAGGGAAGAAGAGGCAGGAACCGCAGGATTTGGAGAAGACAAGGTGGAAGCCGGGTTGAGAAGAAAGGGTCTTGAAAACGAGGAGCCAGAGTAGGTTGGAACCTGTGGAATCTTTTGGTTGGGGAGCGCTCTCTGTCGAGTTCAGCTTGAAACTCCCTCTGCCGAGTATCTACCTTTATGGCCAGGGCGACTAGATCTTCCCAACGGGATGGAATTTCCCTGGACACCAGATCAGTCTTTATACTTATCGCCAGGCCGTTGTAAAAGGCAGCGTGATACCCGTCATTGTTCCACGAAGTCTCTGCAACCAGGGTGCGGAATTCAATGGCGTACTCCGAGACTGAGCGAGTTCCCTGTTGAAGATGGAACAGGCGTGCGGAGGAAGCAGTGGCACGACCCGGAGCATCAAAGACCACTCGAAGTTCTCGAACGAAGGCTCTAGCATCATCGATAATGGGATCCTCCTTCTCCCATAGAGGCGAAGCCCATTCCAGTGCCTTCCCTTGCAGACGGGAGAATATGAAGCCCACCTTGGCACGTTCAGACACGAACTGGCTGGGTGCGAGTGCAAAGTGGACCTCGCACTGGTTGATAAACCCACGGCAGGCTGCAGGATCACCACTGTAGAGTGGAGGAGCCGGAATGCGGGGCTCGGAGACGTGAAGCGGGGCCGCAGGTACAGGTGCAGGAATAGGATCGGCGGGTGTTAAAGCCGACAGCTTAGCAAGAATGGTTTCCAGAGCCTGGCCAAAGTGAGACTGCTGTACCTCATAGGACTGCATCCGGGAAGCCAGACCACGAAGCGCTCCACCAACATCAGGCAGCGCTGGATTCTCCTCCGAAGGGTCCATGGCCCAATTATAATGTAAGGCCAAAGGCCTCAGGAGTAGTGAGGACCAAGGGAGGAAATAACAATGTCCAAGTTCGCAGTACAGAAGAGGATGAGACGGAAGAATGGTCAAACAGGCAACAAGATCAGTCCAGGCAGAAGAGGTTCAAGGTCGAAGATTTCAGGCAAAGGTCGGTACACAAATATCAGGAAGTTCGCAAATGAATCACACCCAGGAGTAGTAAACTAAACCTATAATTGGGCACTGATGATTATCCAGAGTTCCCTCTTATAGGCCCTGATTTGGCGCCAATTTTGGACGCATCGGCGTCATGACATGTGCGCGGACGCGCTGACGTCAGCGACTGACGCACTGACGTGTGCGACCGACGCCGGCGCCCATTATTGACGCCGACGCCCATTCTGTCGCCGGCGACCAATCCGAGTGCGGGAAGAGGTCGGCGTCATCCGTCTGCGTCCGTGAGGAACCAGGGAGCCACCATCTTGGACGCCATCTTGGTCACCCCGCTCAGACTCCATTACACATACCAACATAAAACATCCTAAATGTTAGTACCAGGGGTCTGCTGAACACTTTGATGCCCAATATACTGTACATATATTTACCTAACTATGTGACATAATGAGGCACCCAAATGAAAATAGTGCATATGAAAGTTTTGCCAAGGAAACTTCATCAGTGCAAGGAAGCAAAATACATACAAAAGAGATCCTCTATTGTCCTAGTGATGAGCCCACCCTAAAACAAATGTGGCATGACCTTCAAATATTTAAAAAAAAAAACAGTTACAACTTTTAGGGGCAGATTTATCAAGGGTCGAATTTCGAAGTTGAAAATACTTCGAAATTCGACCATCGAATTGAATTACTTCAACTTCGAATATCAAAGTCAATGTTTGTTTTCATCGAATTTGGCCATATGCAGTCAAAGTAAAATCGTTCGAACGATTTGAAGGATTTCAGCGATCGAACGATTTTTCTTCGACTTCAAAAAACTTAGAAAACTGCTCTAGAAGGTCCCCATAGGCTAACATAGCACTTCGGCAGGTTTAATTTGGCGAAGTATTGAAGTCAAAGTTGTTTTTTTTAAAGAGACAGTACTTCAATTAGCAAATGGTCGAATATTCAAACTATTTTACTTCGAATTGAATTAGAAGTCTAAGTTGTAGTATCCTATTTGATGGTCGAAGTATCCAAAAAAATTACTTCGAATTTTTTTACTTCGAAAATTCCCTCGAATTCACTTCGACCCTTGATAAATCTGCCCCTTAAACATAATCCCACTAGGATATAATGTTACAGAGAGAAGATTGAGGTGGAGGTAGCTTCATCTTATTTTCGCAGGGTAACGTAATTGAATTTGCGGAGTAACGATCATTCACCTGTGAAAATTCACCTAGCTAGTGAATTGTCCTCTACGCCTGTTAGTAAATTGGCAATGTCCCTGTGGATTGGATTTCTGGCAAATTTTCTCTAGCGACTACCACTTTGCCATTTAGTAAATTTGCCCCATTGACCCTACTACAGTTTATGCTTGCTGGTTCATCATGCTGTTCCTTCCTGTTGCTTCATATTTAGAGCCAGTCACACACATTCCTTTTGCAGCATGCATTCCTTATGACCTTGATCATTTGTATCAATTCAAAACTTGTGACTCTTACAATATAAAAAAAAATGTGAAAAGATTTATATTTCAGAGAATAAAGTCATGGTTCTCGCGGCAGGATTTTACACTGAATAACAGTTTCAAGGTCTATGGTAATGCCTCTAGCCCACAATCCTTTAACTATAACTGCATTTATTATAACAGAACACAATTCAAATGTATCACGTTGATGAGTAATATTTTAATCTATGCATAGTAGTCTTAAAATCCACTCTGTTTTGTTACTGACATTAGCATCACAGCTCAATTAATTCATTATTATATTCTAACATTACACATATTACCATCAACCATCTCAACTCCTAAATATGCTCATTAAACTATTGTAAATGTTACAGTACCTGGTGGTCCAGGGGGGCATCCGAGTAGCGGGTGCTCCTCCTGAAGCTGAAGGCAGCTGTTATAAACAGAAGCATGAGCCATTACTGGAACATTGGCCCTTGTTCTGGGTTTGGGAGACCGTGCATGACAATACCCCTTACTAATTGCATGTCATTTATTAATACTTCCCAGTGTCAGACTGAGGACATTCATTCTTGTTTTTATTATTATATATTATTCATTTTCCACCAATTCTTTGCCAGCTAAGATCATGGCAGGCAAACCTAGTGGTCTAGCAGTGATGCGGGACGTCGCAACATCTTCTCTCTTCTGCGGCATTTCATAAATGATGCACAGCGATGACACAAGTGACTATGACGCCATAGTGTTTGGCGTGAAATCTGACAATTTAAAGGGACCACGGGCAATAAGTCACTACCCAAAGTAGGTCTATTTTCATAGTTCCTGGGTGCTATTTTATTACCACACTCTTTGTTCCTTGTTTTTCCTGTTAACGTTTGGTTCTTGTGTATGCCCAGAACTTCCCCCTTGGTCTTCTCACCATAAGACCTGGCGGCATCTGAGTAGGGGATGGCTCCTCCCGAAGCAAAATGATGGAGGTTATAGGCGGAAGAGTGATCCGAGGCCGGGACCTTGGGATTTGTTCTGAGTTTGGGATTCCTTAAGTTACATAACTGCCAAGAATTTATTAGTGTAGTAATGATAACAACCTTCTCGGCAACAAACATGTCAGTCTAGCCACGTGATCATCACAAGACCCTAATTTACTTGCAGAACCCCTGCGCGCCTCCACATTTCCTGCTGCAGCAGCCAGCAGCTCTGGTTCTTGCTGCCCTTGCACTGCATGCCTCCCCCTGCCTGCTCTTCATGCATGCAGCACTGGCATATGCAGGCAGTGCTGGTTGCAATTATGAATTTATGAAGTGGAAGGCAGGAAGTAATGTGTACATAAAAGGCTACTTTTTATGCACTTATACTTATACATCTATTTAAGTCCTCTTCTAGTCATATTCTGTTCTGACTTCCTGTCTGTTCTGATTGGTCTGGTTACTTTAACTATGCCATAGAAACAGCATGGCTGTTAAATGTGTCAATTTAATAATAAGGTAAGTTAATGTATGACGTAGAATTGATGTAGAAAAGGTATGTGGCTCCTTCACTTAATACATTTGCTACTGTTACTTTTTGTGACTTATTTGGCATATGGACCTGAGGAACTCTTAGGGGGTTATTTACTAAACTCTGAATGCAAAAATCATGAAAATTTCGAAAAAAATTTATAAAAAAAATCACGAGTTTTTCAGAATTTATTAAACCCAGAGGATGAAAAAGTCTGAATCTGAAAATCCGGCATCTCAGGCCTGTCAAGGTTGCATATAAGTCAATGGGAGAAGTCCCAATGATTTTTTGACGTGCACTGGGTTTCGAGCAATACCCCGAAGTTTTCCAAAAAAAATTCCAAAAAAGTGTAATTTGTGAAAATCGGATGAAAAAATCCCCAAAAAATCGTAAAAATCTGTTTTTATACCGCAAAGCAAATTGAAAATGTAATAATAAATAAGCGTAAAAAACCCGAGCTGATTTGATTGGAGTTTGTAGCAGAAAATATTGAGATAAATTCGGACTTTGATTAATAGCCCCCTTAAACTCTAGTAAGATACCAACTTGCCAATTCCTTTGGGTAACCTATATTTGTATATAATACACAAAAGCCATGAATATCTTGTAAATTATATCCTTATAATAACTGATGTCATCAGTTATAAACAGTGAGTTCTGATGTCATTTCTGTCACATGACTCGCCGAAATTTGTGTATTATAATAAATAAAGTACCGGCCTCGTATTTTTATATGGTCATGAAACTGCTCGGTAACTTATAATATCCTTATATTTTACAAAATGGGGTACTTTATTCACTATATACAGTATTAGAATTGGTTGTTTCGTGCAGTTATTAAGTGATTGTTACTGTATGTAATGGCATGTAAAAACATATATATTAAGTCCTAAAAGGGTGTGCACATTATTTATTTTATACAATGGAATGCCTTAGTGTGTTATTAAGATAGAAACTTGTTTTTAAATATAATTGCCACTTAAAATCAAAGCCGATGTTCCAGTACTCCCTTGGCGTCAGAACTGTTGGATCATTGTAATCCTAGCAGACCCGCTGTTTCTAATGATGTTTTTTCCACAGCTTTATTGACACAATTAGTGGAGATTTATGATCTGTAAAGAGCTCTTTTTCCCCAATTCCTCCTTTTATCAAGGCTAATTACTCTCTTATTTTATTCATATTATTCGTATATTTTATTTGAAGAACATTTCATAATTGGTGTCCTTTGAGGTTTTCAAAGAACAGCACAAGCATTGCATGATTACCTGATCCACAAGAATACCATTTTGTTTAAGGAGATACTTTCCCTATTCATATGCAAAGCAAAAGGAATTCTGGGAAGAAAGCTCAGGCTCATGCATAAGCTTTCCATTTACATTAAATACTCTTAAAGGGGATGTAAAAGCAAAAAAAATAAAATCCCATTTTTACTTTCTTTAATGAAAAAGAAATCTATCTCCAAAATACTTTAATTAAAAAATGTCTACCGTTTTTAGCAGAAACCTGTCTGTATGCAGTGAAATTCCCCCTTTGTTTTACTTGCTCTGACTGCTGAGGATTGGAAACGTCAGACTGTCCCTAGCTGCTCTGCAGGGAAATGATCATACTTCCAAACGGCAGGGTGGAGGCCCCCCACCTTACTTACCAGAACTCAAGCAGCTTTGTTTGTTTCCCTGTAAAGCAGTCGGCTACTGTGTTGAGATTTGTATCTGCAGACCCAGTGCAGTCTGCATATTCTGCATATTCAACTTATTTCTAAAATTATTAATCAGTTTTGCTGTATCAGCTTCTGTGGCTGATTATTGCGGTTTTGATAATTTATGACGATCCCTAAGCTTAACCTCACAACTGAAGCCAAGACCACACTGAGCATGTGCATAGTCTTGGTCTTGCAAAGATGTTTAACATAGTTACAAGATGATGACCCCTGCGGCCAACTTTGAAAACATAAATCATTTGTTTCATTAGGCTTGTGGTGCAGCACGTTCATGTTTATGTTTAGTATACAAAATGCAACATTTCTAGCATTATTCTATTTTAGACTTTAGTTCCCCTTTAAGGCTAACACTCACTCACACAGCCAGGGCAGTATACTGATCAGTGGGTTTTAAGCACAGTTTTAAGCATAATTTTCAAATATATCTTCATAAAAAATGTCCCATTTGCAATAATTCATACAAGTGTAAGGTGCCATACTACTTCCTCACATGATGTAAAATTAAAGGTTCATAGTCTTCTATGATCAATCTATTATGGTGTGTAAGTTTGTTTGAAATCACTATATAAAACAAAATTTCAACTTGTATTTCAACTTACTATTGAACTCAATAAATTGTGATTTTGTTAGTTTGGAAGATGCACTTGAGATTTAAACCTTTCACTGCCAGAAAGATTTTGCACATTAGTTACATGTATTTCCAACTGATTTGATAATTACCATGTCTTCTAGATGCAACAATACCAACTGTGTACCATTTTATAGAGATTTCTGCCTTGTATTGGTAAAAACCTTTCAGCAGTACAATATCACCACTCAAGAAATAGGCATACTTTAGATTTTAAGGCCAAAACTTCCACTAATAGTTTTAGAAAACCATTAATTTTTGAGAAAAACTATTTCTGACAAATCCAAAATGCATAAATATGTCTTTCTACTCCAAAATACCCAATTGCAATGCTTTGCTAAAACTTTAAATTATTATAAAAATCACGGATATTTATGTATAATCACTTCAAAGCTGTCACTTTGAACCTTGCATCTCATCTACTACACTTTATTAGGTACAAACATAAAACATCCTAAATGCCAATCACAGGGGTCTACTGAACAGTTTGATGCCCAATATGCATAGGTTGACCTAAGGATGTGGCATGTAAGGACCTTAAAATGAAAATGTTGCAGAATGATCAACAGAAAAAATTTTTTTTGTTGATTTATTAATGGGTAAAGATGTCTTTCTACTCCGAACTGCCTGATTGTAAAGCTATGTAAATACATTGGTGTTTATGACAATTATGAATATTTTAAAAAAAATTCTCTCAGATATCCATATACATAAATTTGAATGGGGCTTGGAAAAACCAAAGTAAACTGCATTTAGGGACCCAAAATAAAGTAAAATTTGTATTAAAAGAAAAAATAGGACATGTACTCTTGATGGGACACGTTTCCAAGATTTACAAATGTTTACACGTTGCATTTTTGTGTACCATTTGGCAATTAGGTAAATGTTATTTATATTCTTGTACAAGCGACATAGATACCAAATAAAGCATCACTTATAAAAATGATTGAAGCAAGATCAAGCTCTACATATGTATTTATGATTTGTCCCGAATACCCTTGGACACCCAAGATAAGGGTGGCAATATGTGTGGCTCACCATGGTACTGCCACATGATTACATGCTGTCTCAGAGAGTGACATAAGATGGGAAAGGAGAGGAAAGGAGTTATTAATGATGGTTGAATCTGTGCCTGTCACGTTCGGCACCCTATATCCAGAACCCAAGCTAGGCTCCCTGGTCTTTTAGTCTCACTTCTGCCTTTAACCACCGCCTTTCACCTCGGGAGGAGCCCTCAGCTAATTGGATGCTGTCAGGTCTTATTTGAAAGAGGAGAAAAGCAAACGGTTCTGGATGAGCAAAGGGGCACGATCGTCTCACCAGGATACTGGAAGGCCGGGCCAGCACAAGTAAAGAATCGTCAGACAGGCCGGAATCAGGATTGGAAAATGTAGAATAGTCAGTGGACAGGCAAAGGATCAGGATTGGAGAGGTCAGAATAGTCAGACAGGCAGGATCAAAACACAGTAGATCAATCAGAATACAAGTTATAAAGCACCCAGGAACAAGGCAAATTGAACCTAACAACGGGCAATTCTAAACACACTGAATTCCCCTTTTAAACTGTTTGAATTTGGCGCCATTGCACGCTGACATCACACACCATCGTCACTGCACCTTTAAGAAACGGACGGAAGGAGCAGT
The DNA here is from genome assembly GCF_017654675.1 of Xenopus laevis. Taxonomy (NCBI): domain Eukaryota; kingdom Metazoa; phylum Chordata; class Amphibia; order Anura; family Pipidae; genus Xenopus; species Xenopus laevis. Next base: position 75,093,149 of record NC_054373.1, on the reverse strand, counting down.
GCAGTGGGCGTCCACACCAGGGTAGCTTTTCCTTACAGTGTAGTTTCGCCGAAAAATTTGCAAATTGACCGAAAAATATTCAAAACGCATTGAAGTCAATGGGCGTCAAAATTGCAACAATTTTTATATGGAGCTAAGGAGGCATTTTATTGCCAATAGATAAGCTGCATTAGGGCAAGCTAGAATGCTATGTTTATGCAATAGAATGGTTTACCATACCTGAGTAAAAAGCTCGAGAAGCTCTCCGTTTGTTTAGGATAGTAGCTGCAGTATTAGCTTGGTGTGACATCACTTGCCTGAGTCTCTCCCTGCTCACTTATAGTTCTGGGCTCAGATTACAGCAGAGAAGGGAGGGGGAAAGAGGGGCAAACTGAGCATGCTCAGCTGGCAAGGAGATTTAAGCTGAAGGCAGGAAGTCTGATATAGAAGCCCATGTGTACACAATAGAAAGAAAGAAATGCAGTGTTTCTTTTGACAGAGGACTCAGAGCAGCCCTACTTTGAGGGTTTACTGGTATATTTAGGTGGACCTTTCTGATAAGGCTTACTTAGTTTTAACCTTTCCTTCTCCTTTAAGGAATGGATTCCAGCAAAATAAAATGTTTGCTAATGTTTTTAATGAATATTAATATTGATTTAATAAAAAAAACATGATTTTAAGCAGTGGCTTTACTATAATAATGTATCCACTTTAACCCTGCGAAAATAACTTCCACTTTTGTAATCTTGGGAAGAAGGAATTAAGGATACCCTGAATCCACTTCTTTTGTGATTTGGCTAAATCATTCATGAAAGATTCGCCCAAACCCTGAACTGAATTCGAATCCTAATTTGCATCTGTAAATTAGGTGTCAGAAGGACTAAAAAGAACCACATGCTGCATGTGGGGTTAAAAAATACAACAAGTCACGTGACTCCAAGGATTCGGTTCAGCTAGGCCCTCGGATTCTCCACAAATCCTACTGAAAAAGTAAGTATCCTGGCTGAATCCCGGATTCTAAATTCCGAACTTTAATTTAACCTACTACACTATAATATTTGTATTCTGCTAATTGACTATCGTTGGAATGTTACAAATCGCAAATATAATTTTCTAAACATTCACGACCACCAAGACCAATGTATTAAAAGTTACACTTTACAGCCATAGGAATAACACTTGTTTGTTAAAATTAACTTTTGCTCATATAAATAAAGTATCTTATGTGTGACCAATAAAGAGAAAATTATTTTGAAATACTTACCCAATGGTATATGATGACTGTGAGACTCCATCCTTTTTTCCAGTCTTCCACTTACTGCTGAAGACAATGCGGGGGGTGAAGGCTCCCTATTTCATATTTTATGGAGCTGCCCAAACGTACAAGATTACTGAAAAAAGTGGTGTTTTTTCTTGTAATAATAGGGAGACACATAGGATCAGACCCATTGATGGGAATGGAATACTTAGCAGCTCTACACCCCAACCAGCTAGACAATTTCAATAACCGCAACAGAGATGAAGACGCAATGCTGATTTTAAAATGGTGTACCTGAGGTACCTCCAAATCTTTATTGTGCGGAATGTAGCTAAATGTTTCAGGAGCCTCGCGCTCCCTTCCTCAGTGGATACGTGCACTTATCCACTGAGGAAGGGAGCGCGAGGCTCCTGAAACATTTAGCTACATTCCGCACAATAAATTTGGAGGTACCTTAGGTACACCATTTGAAAATCAGCATCGCGTCTTCATCTCTGTTGCTACTATTGGTATTTCATGCTGGGTCACATGATCGGAAGATACGCTGGGCTGAAAGTTAACAAGCTGTACAAAGTATAGTGAGTGTATTGGAATTATTACATTAGACAATTTCAATAAAGCCTAGTTTAATTGAGATCTCATGAATCGACAAAGATAAACTGATTGTCAGTATCTTTAAAGTGAAACCCTAAAAAATGTCAAAATTCAAAAATGGTAAAATTATATATTACATATATATTACTATATTAAATTGAAAATAAATAGTTGAAGGAATAACTCAGTTTTGCTATTGATCTCCTTTAACAGTTTGAAATTTGAACAGTTTCAAGCAAATGCAGAATAGCATACAGAGTGGTTAAACAAAGACCAAACATTCAAACTGAACACTGCTGCTGTGGGCACTTGCATTGTAATTAGAAATGCCTCACATTTCTATTGAGTTTTAATTCTCTGCCATTGTGTATGTTAAACAGTATGTAGATGCAGTTTATCGGTCTCATGATTAAAGGAATTCTATCATGATTTTTATGGTGTGTTTTTTATTTCTAAATTACACTGTTTGCACTGCAAATAATTCACTCTACCATATAAAATTTAATTCCTGAACCAGCAAGTGTATTTTTTTAGTTGTAATATTAGTGTGTAGGCAGCCATCTCAGGTAATTTTGCCTCGTCATGTGCTTTCAGAAAGAGCCAGTGCTGCACTATGGAACTGCTTTCTGACAGGCTATTGTTTGTTGCAGTGTCATCTGGATTTTTACTATTGAGTGCTGTTCTTAGATCTAAAAGGGAGCTGTTATTTTATATTAGGTGTAATGTTCCCATTGTTCAGTTGTTAGTCTGCTGGGGGGAGGGAGGGGGTGATATCACTCAAACTTGCAGTACAGAAGTAAAGAGTGACTAAAATTTATCAGAGCACAAGTCACATGACTGGGGGGCTCATGGGAAACTGTCAATATGTCTAATCCCATGTCAGATTTCAAAATTAAATATTAAAAAATCTATTTGCTCTTTTGAAAAATGTGCAGAAGTCTGCTGGAACAGCACTATTAACTGATGCATTTTGAAAAAAACATGTTTTCCCATGATTGTATCACTTTAAGGCAGGGGTGTCCAAGAAAAATGAAATTTCCTATCATACTTACCGTAAATTTCTTTTCCTGGCCACTTATCATGTCAGCAATACTATGGGTATTCGCCCCGCCCCCATATCCCAGTTAGCATTGTCCCTCCCCCAAAGAAAACGATAAAGGACCCAACCCCTCCTCACTTACTTGTCTCATAATTTAGTCAACAGAGGGTGGGTTTGCTGACATGATAAGTGGCCAGGAAAAGAAATTTACGGTAAGTATGATAGGAAATTTCATTTTTCCTGGCCACTTCATGTCAGCAATACTATGGGTTATACCCAAGCAATGACAACCAAACCAGAGGGAGGGCATAAACAGCTTTTAATTAACAGAAAAAGACCGCAGAACTGCGGAAGCAAAATTATGTTGAGAAGGTTTCTTAACATTCAAACGATAGAATTTAAAGAAGGTTCGAGCAGATGACCAAACTGCTGTCTCACAAATTGCCGATTCTGAAACCTCCGCTTCTGCTGCCCAGGAGGTAGCCACAGCCCTAGTTGAATGAGCTTTTAGCCCTGCTGGTGCCTGCTTGCCTTGAAGATTGTAAGATTTTTGTATCAAGATCACAATCCATCTAGCAATTGTAGACTTCGCTGGTTGTTCCCCTTTTCGAGGACCTGCCGGTATCACAAACAGACTTCCAGACTTTCTCAAAGACTGAGTCATAGCCAAATAATGTTTCAGCATCCTCACCGGATCTAGCTTCTGGAGCTTTGAGGAAAGGTTGGGCTCCTCCGGTATGATAGGGATTATTATGTCCTGTGCAAGGTGAAATGTGGAAACCACCTTGGGTAGAAATGAGTCTGGAGGCTTTAAAATTACTTTATCCGGCCAAAAGGAAATGTTTTGCTCTTCTACAGACAGAGCATGTAGGAGACTGACTCTCGCTGCAGAAACTATTGCCACCAAGAATAAAGTCTTTAGGGTCACCAACCATAAGGACGCCTCTTGCAAAGGCTCGAATGGATGTTCACAAAGGGCTTTTAGCACCATTGGTAGATCCCAAGCAGGAGATAAAGTCCTTTTTGGAGGACAAATCTTTAATGTGGCTGAGAAGAAACGCTTTACTAACGGATCTTCTGCCCATCTTATCCCAGTCATAGCTGAAAGTGCTGCTACATGAACTTTAAGAGTTCTGTATTGCAAACCTTTGCTCAATCCTTCCTGCAGGAATTCTAAAACCTGAGGTAAAGGTGGTGGAAAACAGGAATTAGCCTTCTCCAATTGCCATAGGAGAAATCTTTCCCAAATCTTATAATATGTGGTAGACGTATTACTTTTTCTTGCCCTAAGCAATGTAGCCACCACTGCTTCAGAGAGCCCCAAGGCTACAAGCCTTTTGCGCTCAATCTCCATGCCATCAATGAGAGCGAGTGTGGGTCTGGATGTGCCACTGGTCCCTGGGTCAGTAGATTCTCCCTCACAGGAATCGGCCACGGGTCTGCTACTGCCAGTCTTCTGAGCAGAGGAAACCATGGGCGACGAGGCCAATAAGGGGCCACGAGGATGAGCTCCGCTTCCTCCTGAATCACCTTCAGTAGGACTTGAAGGAGGAGAGGGATTGGTGGGAACACATAGGCTAGACGGAACGACCAGGGCTGAAGGAGTGCATCTGTCCCCTGAGCTCGAGGGCTGAAATATCTTGCATAGAATATCGGCAGTTGAGCATTGTCCGGAGAGGCCATGAGGTCCACTTCCGGAAGACCCCACTTCTCTACTAGCCGGTGGAAAATGTCTGGATGCAGCTTCCACTCGTGTTTTGACAAAGTCATACGACTGAGAAAGTCCGCTTTCTGATTGAGAATCCCTGGAACATGAACTGCTGTCAGATTCTCCAGATTCTGCTCCGCCCAGCTCAGGATTGGACATACTGCTTTCCATAGTAGCAAACTTTTTGTTCCTCCTTGTTTCCTTATATAGGACACTGCTGAGGAATTGTCTCCCTTGACCTTTACCGCCATTCCTTTTATATCTGGAGCAAAGGCCTGCAGTGCTTGAAACACTGCTCTTAGCTCTAACACATTTGCGTGCACTTTCAATGGAGACTTCCAGATTCCTTGAGCCACACTGCTCTCCAGGAGAGCTCCCCAACCTTGGGAGGAGGCATCTGTTGTTATTATCCTCCAATTTATTGGAGCAAGGGGAAAACCCCTGGACAAATTTGAAGGGTTCATCCACCATTGAAGGCTGACCTTGAGTTCGGGAGAAAGAGGAATTAACTGATTCCAATTGATTTCCCATCGATTCCAATGGGTCAGGAAATAACGTTGTGCCTCCCTCATATGGAATCTGGCCCATTTGGTCATTGGAATGGAGGCTGCCATCAAGCCTAGGAGAGACATAAATCGTCTCGCTGAGACCTCCCCTTGGAGACAGAAATCTTCCATCTCTTTCACCATGCGCTCTATCTTCTGTTGTGGCAATTGAACCACATTGTCTGCTGTGTTGAATAGAGCCCCCAGGTAAATTAGGGATTGAGATGGCTGCAACTGACTTTTTTCCCAGTTGATTAGCCACCCGTGAGATTGAAGAAAAGAAATTGCAATCTCTCTGTGTAACAAAAGGACTTCTGGAGACCTTGCGGATAGGAGGATATCGTCCAAGTAATGCCAGACCGTCAGACCCTGTTTCCTTAGCTCTGCGACCAGGGTGATGAGTACCTTGGAAAACGTTCTTGGAGATGTTGAGAGACCAAAGGGAAGGGCCCGAAACTGAAAATGCCTGTGTCCAACCGCAAAGCGTAGAAAACGCTGATGCTGATCTGCTATCGGAAGATGAAGGTATGCATCTTTCAAATCGATCGACAAGAGCCAGTCTCCTGCCTGGACTGCCGCAATAATGGTGTTTATCGACTCCATTTTGAATTTTTGAAGATGCACCAAGGAATTCAGTTTCTTCAAATCCAGCACAGGCCTCCACCCTCCCGAAGCCTTCTTCACTAGAAAAAGTAGGGAATAAATGCCTTTTTCCCTTTCCTCCTGAGGCACTGGCACCACCACCTCCTGGTCCAACAAGATTTGGACATACTCTTCGAGGGCTTTTTTCTTTTCTTGACCTCGAGGCATAGGGGAAACCAAAAAAAAATTCAGAGTTGGAACCGACAAAAATTCTATGCGGTAACCTCTTTTCAATAAGTCCAGTACCCACTGGTCTGAAATTGACTGCTTCCAGACCTCGTAAAACCTTGAAAGTCTTGCCCCTACTCGAGCATCCATTACTCCATGATCGTCAGGAGGATTTTTTAGAAGTTGGGGACAGTTTGATTCTGTTCCCCCTGATAACTGCGGAGTGACCCCCTCTCCAAGACGACTGTCTTGAACTGCCTCTGCCAAAGTATCTATAGTTACTGGCATAACCTCTAGCTCTTCCTGAGCCTCGAAAAAAAAAACCTTTAAAGGGTTGAGCCTTCAATTTTTTCCTTTCTTGCGGCAGGAAAGTACTCTTCCCACCTGTCGCTTTTTCTATGACCTCTTGTAATTTAGGACCAAAAAGATTTTCCCCAACATAAGGTAGGTTACAGAGACTTAGCTTAGAAGCCGCATCTGCACCCCAAGATCTGAGCCACAATGCTCTTCTTGCCGACACTGACACAGCCATCGACCTGGAAGCCAACCGCGTCAAATCCACTGCTGCTTCCGACATAAATGCCACTGCCATCTTTAATTCTGATAATCCAGCACTAATGTCAGCTGTATCCGTACCTTCAGCAATCGCTTTATCCAAACTGTCGATCCACAAGGAGACTGCCTTTGCCACTGAAACCAGAGCTACTGCCGGCTTACATGAGGCTCCTGCCACTTGATATGCCTTACGAAGCTCCGTCTCCACTCTTTTATCCATGGGATCTCTTAGTACTGACGAATCATCAATTGGCAAAATTGTCTTCTTTGCCAAATGAATCACAGGTGAATCCACTGCTGGGGCTGTATCCCAGTTCTTGGTATCCTGTTCTTTAAATGGATATAATTTTGCAAATCTCGTAGTCATAGACGCAAAAGAGACCTTTTTAGCTGCTTTTCCCCATTCTGCCAAGATTAATTCTGCCACTTCCGGAAAAAGAGGAAAAAATTGTTTTGGCTTTGAAGAAGATGGGAGCACCTTAGACTTCTGGGCGTCCGCTTCCTCTTCTACTCCCAAGATTAATTTTATTGCTTTAATCAACGGAGGGATTAAGGTCAAATCAAAGGATGAAGATTCTGTCTCCTCTTCTTCCTCCTCAGAAAACAATTCCGACATTGGTTCTAGACTTTCCTCTCCTGAGAAATCAGAGGAGTCGGACTCCTCCCTGGACACTGAAGCCCCTTGGCCTGAAGGGATTTCACTAACAGGCGTATCCTGTAGTAGAAGGCCAAAACATGATTTACAAAATTTCTTCCCCGGCAAAGGAGCATCAAAGCAGCCTGCACAAACTTGAGAAGAAGAGCCAAGCTTCCTTCTTTTCCTCTGCAAGGACTCCATAAGGCAAGCTGAAGAGACAACAACAACAAAAAAAAAAAAAAAAACCAATTGAAAATGAAAGTGTTAAAAAAAAAAAAACACTGCTAAGAGAAAACTAAGAGGGACATACCAAGCAACAAGGGCAGCTGTAACTGAGGCTGTGAGATCACCAGTACACTTCAGTCCCTCCTGGTGTGCTACAAGCAATACAGGAGAAAAAACAATGAGAATTGAGTTTTTACAAACCCGACCTTTCTGTAAGACAGGCATCTAATTACCTGACTGGAACAGAAAAACTGAAGTATCCACTTCCAAATGTATGCACTTTCCAGCATACCAAAGTGGCGACTTCTTTTAAAAAGCTGAAAAATGTGCGCCAGAAAAAACGTGCGCGCGACAAAACGTGCGCGCGACAATACGCGCGTGCGCGCGACAATACGCACGCGCGCGAAAAAACGTGCACTCGAAAAACATGCACCTTAGGAAGTATGTTTGGTAAAAAAACCACCTGGGATCCCACACACCAGTAGCGACTTTTCAAATCACTAACCTGGAGCAGCCTGTAATAAGGAATTGGATTCCTGCTGAGGGGGCTTCATGCGACAGTTTCACTGAATGAATAGCCCTCAGAAATCGCCAACCTTTCTGAAGAGTTGGATCTGATCAAAAACTGCCGCCAAGATGTCCCATGCTAACTAGAATGAAGACTAAGCAAAAAAGACAAGTAAGTGAGGAGGGGTTGGGTCCTTTATCGTTTTCTTTGGGGGAGGGACAATGCTAACTGGGATATGGGGGCGGGGCGAATACCCATAGTATTGCTGACATGAAGTGGCCAGGAAATTATCATTAAAATGTTCTATTTGTTTGTAGATTACAACTTGGTTTAACATCAAATGAGTTTCTCCTCATCTCATTGTAGATATAAGTTCACTATATTTCGCAAGTTCAGAGAGCTTTGGCTTTCTCTATACAGTATATAACAACTATGCTAGCAACAAAGGATCAAAATGATCGATAGATTCAATGAGCCAGGCTGCCCTACTCTTATAACAAATGAAAGTAAAAAAAAATTAAAGCATGCTGGGCAAAAATAGATCTAAAGTCTTCTATTTCACTGACATAAAACCCAAGACTGACAGAATACATTTAGTCAGTATATATTATGGTTTATCTTATCTATATTTAATGACATTTACCAAAGTGTATTGTTATTGTATAAGTATATTACCAGAATGAATCCATATAACTATTGAACTTGATTTTTATACATGCATCTTTATATACTCATCTTGTATCTTGTTTGTTTTAGTCTTGGAATTCATAATCACATCAAGTAAGCAGGCACCATTTTGTAGACACTATTTCCTCATACAATAGTAGTATGGAAGATTCTTTAGAGAATTTTCTCTGACGACTTTTCGCTAAAGAATTTAGCTATGGAGAAAAGTAGCATGGGCAGGGCAATGTTGATTGTGATTTAAAAGTGGATGCTCTATCATTATAATGGGAGTTCACCAGCCTGAACCTGGTGAAATATATTTTGCGAAAAGGGTAGTGTTTGCACACTAATTGTCGGATTTTCACTAGAGAATTTTCACTGGCAAAAATTCACTGGCTGAACAGTGCGAAAGTTCTCTATGAATTGTCCTCTTCGCCATTTAGTAAATAGGCAATGTTGTGGCGAATTGTCTTTTTGACGGATTTTCTCTAAACATCCACAATTCGCCCTTTAACAAATGTGCCCCTTAGACTGTAAGAAGGGAGGGGGAATGTTGGAGTGCAGTGACATCTAAGAAGTACAGAATGAATTGTGAAAGTAATTGCCTGCTTCACTTCTATGCTTAAGGCATGGAGGAGGTGCAGACAATATATGACTGACAGCTGAGACTTTTAAATCATTTTATAAAAGGTATATATAGGTTTTGTGTTTAATTACTCTTATTATACAACTTTTTATGTCTAGGTGAGAGGTCCCCTTTAAATAAACCCAATAGGTTTGTTTTGCAACCAATATGGATCTTATGCAGTTTAATTACCATCAAGTACAATGTACCTGTAGGGGGATATTATCCAAAACGCTTCTGATCTGTGGTTTTCCAAATACGTTTTTTTTTCCATCATACCATAAGTCTACTAAAAAAAACATTTAAACATTAAATAAACCTAATAGGCTGTTTTATTACAACTGAGAAAAGGAAGTTAATTTTTAAAAAATGATTTAAATAAAGTGGAGTTTGGAGCACTTTGAATAAGCCTTGGTTTCCCAAGATGGTATGGTCCAAGCACTGGATCTCTATGGGAATAAATTACTTAATTGTGACAGAGACAGATAAATTTGATATAATAGCAATTTGGATAACAGGGTTTCCTAAGCCTTGGTTTCCCAAGATGGTATGGTCCAAGAACTGGATCTCTATGGGAATAAATTACTTTATTGTGACAGAGACAGATAAATTATTATATGATAGCAAAATCTTCACATTCTAAATATTTTGCCTTCCATTTTAATACAATACTAATATTTTAACATGATGAAAAACGTTTTCAACGTCCTAAATGGAAAAAAATGCATAAAAACAGCACAAATATTTGTAATTTGCAATGTAACATTCTTAATTAGTTACCACAATGCACATTTTAATTGCACATCACACATTTTATTTTTTTGATGCAGAAAAAATTACTTTTCAAATAAGAATTTTATTAGACTGTGTAATGATGAAAAATAATTTGCAATCTTCCTTCCCCTGGCAGACAGGGCTGCTAAAAACTTTCTGGCTTCACAGAAGTATATTAATTTCATGCAAAGCAAAAATGTTCGCTCAAAAAAATTGTTTTTTGCAATGCTCATGTTTTATCAATTGACAACTTTTATTCCATACCCCTTTTGGGCCTTGTCACTCTTTTTTATCCGATGTTTGGCAGTAGTATTATTAATATGTCAATAGCTAACATTTGGGCATTGTGTTACTTGGCTTCTTATGTAAGTGTTAATTTTGAATGCTATTTGATAATTTATGCAAATGTTCAAGCACACCTAGGGGCAGATTCACTAACTTCGAGTGAAGGATTCGAATGAAAAAAATTCGAATTTCGAAGTATTTTTTGGGTACTTCGACCATCGAATTGGTTAAATTCGTTCGAATTCGAACGAAATCGAACGAATCGAAGTAAAAATCGTTCGACTATTCGACCATTCGATAGTCAAAGTACTTTCCCTTTAAAAAAAACTTCGACCCCCTACTTCGGCAGATAAAACCTACCGAAGTCAATGTTAGCCTATGGGGAAGGTCCCCATAGGTTTGCTAACCTTTTTTTGATCGAAGGATTTTCCTTCGATCGTTGGATTAAAATCGTTCGAATCGTTCGATTCGAAGGATTTAATCGTTCGATCGAACGAAAAATCCTTCGATCGATCGATCGATCGCAGGATTAGCGCTAAATCCTTCGACTTCGATATTCGAAGTCGAAGGATTTCAATTCGAGGGTCGAATTTCGAAGTATTTTTAACTTCGAAATTCGACCCTTAGTGAATCTGCCCCTATGTCTCTATGTATATTCATTATATTGACTGCTACTGTATAATAGAGGTTCAACTCAGAGAAGAAGTTGCTTTCTTGTAATATTTACTGGTGGATTCTAATGTTCTTATATCTTTTATATTGATATTTTTATGTGAAACTGAAAAACAATACAGATAACAGTGAATCAATATACACATATGCAGAATAAACAATTGATGTCCCAGGATTGAGGAAGAAACACCCAGAGTCATGAGGAGAAAACATGCAAAGTGAAAGCAACTTTAGAACTTCCTAGTTTAGGTCACTTCCTGCTTACATATTTAAAACAGTACCTTTTTTTTTATAGCGGCCTCAGTGAGAGTGGCCACTAGACGGCAGTGCACCTATCAATAATGTAATTCTGCCAGAATCACTATGAGGGCAGCACAGAACTAATGAATAAATCACCCCCTTTTGTAAAATATGATGACATCTAATATCCTCATATTTTACAACAGGGGGTACTTTATTTATTATAACACTCAAGTTTAAAGAGTTATGTGACAGAAATGGCATCACTAAGTACCGATTATAACTGATGACATCACTAAACACCATCTATAAGGATATTCATGGCTCTTGTGTATTATAACACAGTCCGTTCTACCATACCATAAAGTTCAGACAAAATCATCAAATTTCTCATCAGTGCAGAGCAATGATTGTTTTTAGGCAGGATTTCAACAACTTAAAATTTAGTGTTCTCCCAAACTCAATGTATTATGCACTGAAAGGGAAAATTGAATCATACTAACCGTAATTTTCCTTTCATGGACAACTCCATGCCATACGTAATGGGATAGCCCCTGCCCCAGTGCTTCGTCAGAAGGACCCTCCCCAAAGCTTTAATAGCCCAACCCCACCCCCAATCCAGTGTCTCGTAATAACCTTCTAGAAACTACTGAAAAAGGGATGGAAACTATGACATGGAGTTGTCCATGAAAGGAAAATTACGGTAAATATGATACAATTTTCCTTTTTCACTGGACAACTCCATGTCATACGTAATGGGACGTAGCAAGCTAATATCCCCAATGGGAGGGTAATTGTTCCACAAAAAGAAACCTGGCCAAGTGTAATCTGTTCCAGATAAAACTCAGAAGAACGAAACCTCTACAGGTGAACAGAGAAACACCTTGTAGAAAACCTGTGAACTCTTTCTTCAGAGGAAATGGACTGCCAGAGAAAAAGAAGAAACAGGACTCTTTAGAGGCAGAACCCACACCAAAGTAATGATATGGAGTATGAAGCCAGCATGACACTTCCACCTGAAAGGAGACAACTACCTCCACTGAAAGTTGAAAAAGAAGTGGATAGGAACCCAGAGTAACACTTCTCCAGGGTCACACTCCCACTACTTACCAGCGCAGCTGGGCCAACCGTGTACCAAACACAAGAGTGTTCAGAAGCTCAAACAGCTCAAAAGCATGCTACCTGCAAAAGATGACTTGGTAGGGGAAAGAAACATTCCATCACTAGTATTCCACATGTCCCAGATATGTTGAACACTACAGATAAATAGCATTAACTAGTGTGGCTCCCCGTCTCTTCGATACTAAAGTCTACAGGGCACATAAAGAACCTGTATTTTTGTCCTGGACCATAACCCATGCACCCTATCAATGAAAGGTCCATAGAGTGACTCTTGGAGATGGACTGCTACCACTGCGGGCATACCTTACCTGTCATGTGAGGTATCTAGGAGCATACAGCAGCCTAGGGAATCTTCCTGTGCGGATTGAAATTTTTCTTATCATTAGCTCATGATCCTCTGCCAAACAAGTCTGGATATTAAAGATTTGCATGCCCTGTGGAGTAGACATTATAAAAGAAATACATGCAGGTATGCATAACCTTGCCAGGATACAGTCCTCTTGAGCCTTCAAGGGTGTGACCTGGACATAATTGAAGTTATAATATCCCATAAATTTGACCTAGAACTAAAATCTGTTTGGCATGCTCCAATGAGTCCACTAAATGGAAGGAATTGACTGATTCCAGGAAGTATATCTAACCAATACAATACTGCTAAAGATTAATTACTAATGAGACTATTATTAAGTATCCAAGATCAGAATTAATCTAGGTATAGGGATAAGTGGGGATAGAATTATCCACCTATTATTCTGGAATGGAACACCCCTAATACCTATACTAGAATGTCCAAGTCTATAGTTAGACATGCCATAACCAGGTCCATTATGCAGCGGAATGTCGCAGGGTACCTTTTTCACACACCCTAGCTTGGGCACTAAATATAAGATTGAACATAGGGTTACATGTACCAGTGATCATGTAGTATACATGGCTTGGTGTCCCTGTGGGCTGCACTACGTGGGGAAAGCGACCACCACATACAGGGAGCGCATGAATAATCACAGGAGCGCCATAAGGAGTGCACTATCCACGGGGAGGTCTGACCAGCCGGTAGCGAGACATTGGCTTATGCAAAGGCACACATTACCGCAATTTAGGCACATGATTATTGACCACATACCAGCACCAAGAAGAGGAGGCAACAGAGGTTTGACTTTGTTACAAAGAGAATCGGAATGGATTTACAAACTTAACACCCTGGTCCCTAAAGGCTTAAATGAGACCTTACCCATGTCACCCTTTTATTAATGAGGTTTCTCCCCTGCACAAGGGATGACTCAATTTTTTTTCTGTGGAATGACTGGTATATACCAGTGAATACCTTTGTTTTGGCGATAAACACTACTTTGAGTCCTTGGACATTTTGAAACATGTGTGGGAACAGATAACATGATTACAGTGTAACCAATTGCAGATGATAACATGTATCCATAACTGATGTTACAATAAGGTTAATATGGAATTGACTTTTGTTTTGACCTGGGATCTATGTTTTTAGGTCGTGATTATACCCCAGGGAGAAAGGTGAGAGGCCGAGAAGGAACAAGTGTCCCCTGGCGATTAAACATACCAGTGTGCGGGCGGACCTATGAAGGTATGCGATTGGAGGTATGTACTAAGAGAGCACCCATGAGCTCCGCTAACATGCTCTACCAAAATACTCCTATAATCACTCCAGCAGACCAGAAGTGACAGAACCAGGAGTAACCCTGGGTGAGGTTTGCACTGTATCCCTGACGACAGAAGGGGGGCCACAGACCATATAGTCAGTGTACACCCTGATGCCAGGGAAAGAGTGATGTGACCATCCAATGTGGAGAGAGAGTCATAATCTGGGCAAGAAGCGCATCGTCGCCTGCAAGGAGTGAATGGAGTTTATGGTTTCCCCGCAGTTGAAAGCGTTAGTACGCACCATGGCAACGTGGGCGGGGCTAAGGCCGGATACTGCGTGAGAGCAGGGAGCTGTTGTCACTAGGAACCGGATAGTAAAATGAACGGACGGGCGAAGCAGCACACTATACTGGTATGATCTGCCGAGAGGGGGGACTGTGAGGGAGAGAGCGGCCCACACCTTAGATCGCCTGGGGGTAAGTGTTTTTAATTACGTTCCCTGACGCGAGTCAGGGGTCGCAGCTGGACACAGTGACGGCTGTTTTTTAAAGATTCACGCTGGGGGAATATGCACTTAAGAAAATATCACACGGATACACGGATCAGTTTATTGCAGACACGGAGATGCAATGCTTATTACTTTCTTGTATTGTTGTCATGTTTTGTACACACCCACTAATGATGACGTCATTTGGCGCCATTTTTGCACTTTAAAAATCGCTTCACATTTGTAGAGTTTTCACTTTCCTGAAGACGGCTCACGAGTGAGAGCCGAAACGTTGAAATAAAGGCATTTTGATTTTTGACACCTTACAAGTCCTTGGAGTGCGGTTTGTGAGAGGGTTTTATATATATATATATATATATATATATATATATATATATATATATATATATATATAGATATATATATAGATATATATATATATATACACACACACACACACATACATACATACATACAAATACACATACATATATACACACACACACACACATATACAAGCACCTATTCTGCCCAAGACCTACCCTATTGCAAAAGGCAGGAAACAGTATATCACTCTTTTTCAAAATAAGCACACATAAAGTCCAGTCATAGACCACTTATTCTAATTAGTGACTTCCCTATGGCTGATTAGTATCGCTCAACCAGCCAACAAGTCTGAATGTAAGAACTATGGACCACATATCCCCCAATGGTTGTGGCCTGCAAGTCAGCTGTTATAATACTGCAATTGTATAACCTGCTGCATTAGCGCACAGGTGCCATATAGCTGTTTGCATTTAACAAGAGCTGGCCACTACTCTCAAACGAGTGTATACACATACCTATATTGATCTTCACAAGTATATAATCCTATATACTACATGGCCCTTGTATAAGTCCAAATTGGCCTCAGCCAATCCATTTAGACCAGATATATGTTTACATCAGTTACCACCTTTAATGCATCTATAATTTATATATTGGTTGGATCATACTTACTGTGGCACTGTCCCTTGAGCCATTATTGACTGCTGTATATAAGAGTATAACACTTATCCCCAGCATAGCTGCTGCATTTAAATAAGCTTATACTGCATATACCTGACTTGGACCCTGCATTTAAGCCAGTCTTAGTTCCTACATTGATCAAGTGTATGATACTGAAATTTACTTGCTTGCAAGAGTAATCCCTGCTTATAACTTGACTCAAATGTTATATAAAACAAACATGACACGGAGCCTTTGGAACAGTGACCTATGTTACCATGCTTACATACCAACCTGGAGGCTGTATAGGCACCCTCTGGAAAGTGCCTTAATCCTTCCCACACCAATCACTGAGCTGTTTAACCCATACCTTAAGTTTGGTTGTTATATTAATTGGTGTCTAAACCAGAGAAATGTATAACATGTACATTTATATTTGGTTATTGTCTTCTTCAGCCCCAAAGCCACTGGAAGCATATACATTGGTTGTAATATTAAACAGTGGCAGGACCAAAGAAATGTAGAATATGTCCATTTATATATGGATACTAAAGCCAGGTGCAAAACCACTGTAATGTTTCCACATATACATACAGTTTGGTTGTAATATTGAACAGTAGCATGACCAAAGAAATGTATAACATGTACATTTATATATTTGGTTATTATGCCAGCTCCAGAACCAACGAAATGTTTCCTCCTACATTCAGTTTGATTGTAATATTAAGCAGTGTCATGACCAAGACATGTATAACATGTACATTTATATTTCGCTATTAAAGCCAGCTCCGGAACCACTGAAATGTTTCCACATATACATTCAGTTTGGTTGTAGTATTAAACAGTAGCAGGACCAAAGAAATGTATAACCTGTGCATTCATATATGGTTATTCCATTATGCAGACTAGGGATGTAGCGAACTGCTGATTTGGTGTTCGCGAACGCCGTTCGCGAACGTTCGCGAACAGTTCGCGAACTTCGAACACCCGCTAAAATCGTTCGATTCGAACGATGGAAGGATTTTAATCGTTCGATCGAACGATTTTCATTCAAATCGAACGATCAAAGCATTCGATCGAATGCTTTTCATTCGATCGAATGCTTTTCATTCGATCGAATGCTTACAATCGTTCGAACGAATGGAAATCGTTCGATTTTTAGCGGTCGAAGGAATTCGAATGGTCGAATGGTCGAACGATTTGTATTCGAATCGAACGCGAACTCAAAATGCAAACGTCGCGCGACGTTCGCGAACATTCGGCGGACGCGAACGGTCGAAGTTCGCGCGAACAAGTTCGCCGGCGAACAGTTCGCTACATCCCTAATGCAGACAGAGCACTCTGCCAAAGAGTCAAGAGGCTAGTCTCTCTGCCAATTCCCGCTATCCAGTATCCACATACACCGGCTAAACAGTGTTCTGCCCCCTACAACATTGCCTTAGCTTCTAAGCTAGCTAGACTCAGAGAGCAGAATTAAAGTAGTACATGTTAATTTAACTAACAAAACTTCTAAGATATCTAGACTCAGAAAGCAGAATAAAAGAAGTACATGTTAATTTAACTAACAAAATTTCTAGGCTAGCTAGACTCAAAGCAGAATAAAAGAAGTACAATTTAACTAACAAAACTTTATAATAATAGAACAGAAGGCGTGGGAAGGGAATCTACATGCTCATTAACTGCACCTGACACTGACCTCCAGAGTAATTATCTAATTACCTACAGCTGCTGTTCCCAGAACATACAGACCCACCTTGTCTGCTCAAAGAACATGCAGATCAGTATAGAACATGCAAATTAGTATTCCGTTAACACAGCATTACATTAGGATTGCTCACAGAACGTAAAGGAACAACCACCATTCCCCCAATGGCCTATCTGGCCCATCCACTTAAGAGTTAAGAGACTCCAGCATCAGGATGGCGTTCCCAGCTAAGCCTTGTTCTTAAAGGAACAGTAACACTAAAAAATGAAAGTGTTTTAAAGTAATGAAAATATCATGTAGTGTTGCCCTGCACTTGTAAAACTGATCTGTTTGCTTCAGAAACACTGCTATAGTTCATATAAACAAGCTGCTGTGTAGCAATGGCGGAAATTGAAACAGCTATATGGCACAGGTTAACTAATGGATAACAGATAACACCATTAGACAGACAAGGCTTATTTGCTATCTGCTGTGTAACCTGAGCCTTTTCTCCTTTGAATGGCTGCCCCCATTGTTACACAGCAGCTTAGGGTGGCCATACATGGAGAGATCCGCTCGTTTGGCGATGTCGCCAAACGAGTGGATCTCCCTCCGATATGCTCCGATATGTGGGCAATATCGGGCTGATCCGATCGTGGGCCCTAGGGCCCAACGATCGGATCCTAACGATGCCTAACGGGCGGTCGGATCGCGGGACCACATCAACGGATAGATCCGATGGGATTTTTTGTCCCATCCGATCGAGATCTGGCCGACTTTAAGTGAAGCCCGTCGGGGGGCCCCATACAAGGGCCAATAAGTTGCCGACACGGTCTGTCGGCAGCTTTTATCGGCCCGTCTATGGCCACCTTTATTTATATAAACAATATCAGTGCTTCTGAAGCAAACACAGCAGTTTTACCAGTGCAGGGCAACACTGCATTATATTTTCATTATTTTATTACACTTTCATTTTTCGACATTACTGTTCCTTTAACTGCTAGCAGAACAAAGGCCCCAGGATTTTTTTTTTTTTTTTATTACCTCAACCTTGGGAAAGACTTGTGAGGGAGGCAGCTGGCTCTGAAACCGAAATTCCTCCAGAAAAAAGAAAAGAAAATAATACCCCAGTATAGGGGAAAAGAAGAAGGAGGACATAAGGTTCAAGCCGCTAATTAAACATTCTCCCCAAGGCAAACTTGGGATTCCAATAGATAAACCTTATCTAACTGCCACCTCCCTCTCCCATCCGTAAAAATCATAAGGGGGTGTAGGGGCCATACACCCCAATGCCGCTGGACGCATTTTAGACATGCCCAGGTAGGCACACGGATGGGGGGACATAGCACTTACAGGTTATAATCAGGCCGAGAAGGCACATGGATCAAGGACAAACCAGTGACATAGGCCACAGTAACACTGTGCCTACCTGATCCAGATGATGAAGACTTCATACATGAGGTAAAGTACAAGATCATAAAGACCAAAACCCCAGTCCCTAGGATGCTTTCCAGTAAGCCCTAATGCTTCCCCAAAGAGAACTGCTTCTAACAGGAGCAAAAATCAACTGAAGCAGAAGACACTGGATTGGGGGGGTGGGGTTGGGCTTTTAAAGCTTTGGGGAGGGTCCTTCTGACGGGAGCATTGGGGCAGGGGCTATCCCATTATGTATGACATGGAGTTGTGCAGTGAAAAAGTAGCCACAAAAAAGTTGCTTGGTTTGGAAAAAGTTGCTGTGAAAAATGGACTATTGACTTCAATGCATTATGGGAATTTTTACTGTTTTGCTAATTTTTCAGCGAAACAAGATAGATTTGCCCATCCTTTAGAGTGAAATAGATGTTTAGGGTGCGATAAGCAGCGATAATAGCCTGCACCGGTAAAAACGCCATAAAATCCACAACAGCAAGTTTACAAAAATGCAAGCACTTCTGTCATTGTGATTTTTCTGGTGAACATATATATTAACACTTTGGGGCAGATTCACTAACTTCGAGTGAAGGATTCGAATGAAAAAATTCGAATTTCGAAGTATTTTTTGGGTACTTCGACCATCGAATTGGTTAAATTCGTTCGAATTCGAATGAAATCGAACGATTCGAAGTAAAAATCGTTCGACTATTCGACCATTCGATAGTCGAAGTACTTTCCCTTTAAAAAAAACTTCGACCCCCTACTTCGGCAGATAAAACCTACCGAAGTCAATGTTAGCCTATGGGGAAGGTCCCCATAGGCTTGCTAACCTTTTTTTGATCGAAGGATTTTCCTTCGATCGTTGGATTAAAATCGTTCGAATCGTTCGATTCGAAGGATTTAATCGTTTGATCGAACGAAAAATCCTTCGATCGATCGATCGCAGGATTAGCGCTAAATCCTTCGACTTCGATATTCGAAGTCGAAGGATTTCAATTCGAGGGTCGAATTTCGAAGTATTTTTAACTTCGAAATTCGACCCTTAGTGAATCTGCCCCTTATTGTCGCATTCATGCTACCTAAGTTGTCTTGCAAGGTTTACTAAAGATAAGTGTCAGAATTGCGACAAAATCATCTCCAATTTTTATCGCCACCCAGAGAGTGGCGCTATGTGAAAAAGACAGAAGTTGTATAGTAAAAGAGGAGTATAGCGAGTTTTTTAAACATAAGCAGTGAAAAGTGAAGAATGATACTTATAAATTTATTTTTAGTGAATAAATACTATTTTATATAAACTCGTTCATATATATATATATATATATATATATATATATATATATATATACACACACATATATATATATTCATTAGTGTGGCCATTTGCAGTGGTGCAAGATTTAAAAATTTAAAATCTGCAAGATTTAAAGCAGATCATGCAATTAACTTAAATGAGCGACAAAAAAATTGGCAATTTGCCAAAAATAACGCTAAAACGAACTGCTACGCATGTGTAATTAAAGGCACTTACCACTTACTCATCGCACTTTAGTAAGCATGCAAGCAGCGTTAATCTTGCCACTAGAATATTTTCAGTAGTTCTGGGCGATGGGTTATTGACATGTTTTACAAACATTAGTAAATGGACCCCATAAGCCTGCCCAGTTAACAGCCCAGTTTTGTTAAGAATCGATAATGGTGAGTGGAAAATCATAGGCTGATGACTTTGCATAGATCTTTTATAGGATTCAATGCTTTGCCTAATTCCCCCCCCCCCCCCATCATTTGGTGATCTGGTCAAATAAGTAGGGCTTTCAATGTATGGTCACCATAAAGCCCTGATATTTAACAGAGCAAGTGTAAATTAACCTGCTGATTGCACATCAATCTTTCCAATTTCTTTCCTGTTTTTAATGCATTGAAAGACACAGAATCAGCCTGACAGGGTATGCACAGAGGGGGTTCTGGTGCAAAAATGCATTTCTGCAACAAAATCCTCTCTATTGTCTGCTGACAAGCTAATGCTGTGTCTGTTTAGAACATTTAGAACAGGGAGCAAATTGGCCTTTTCTCAGCTACGTTTATTTCAGGCATAGAAAATTCCCTGTGTGCTCATTACCTAATAGTCCTCTTACATTTTTCTTGTTCTGTCATAGCAGAACAGGTACAAAGTCACTATAGGCCATGGGAACCCTGTTCTTTAAACCTGTCATGACATCAAGGGTTCTTTAAGCTCTCTGTGTCCCTATTTAAATTATTTTGCGCATTTTCTCATTGTCTGCTTTCAGTAGTTGGGAGTTGATTTTTAATGAATGCAATACACTCCCAAGTATCAACGAACAAGCAAATTCCTGCTGTAATTAATACTCATAATTGTGCCTAGATAAATGAAGGATGCCTTGTCATGTTACATAAGTTGATATTCATAATTATAAGGTAAGAGAATTTTTTTAAGCCATTTATGTTCTTGGAAATCTTGAAAATCAATGGCTAAAAGCGTTATATTCAGCTTAAGCTATGGGTGGTTCTCTTTCATTAATCCAGCCAAACAAAGGAATATAGATGTTTGTGCTATAGTTATTTCTTGTTTGCTCACCAAACTGTAGGGAGGCCTGCATGAGATTTATTGTTCAACAGCAGCTGTTTCATAACAACTACATTATAATAAGTGGATAACATTCAGTCCTACAGTGCAAGCAAGTAAAAAAAGATTAATATTTTCTCATATTCCTGGGATGTTAAAGAAGAGAAATGTAATCATTACTGTAAACTTCATGTGTCTGAGGCAAATTTGTTACATATATGTATGTCTGTTGTAAGAGATGTGTTGGAAACAATGGTGACTTTGTATATATTTCACCAGTATTAGACTGGTGAATGCAAAACTCCAGGGAAAGATGTATGTTGCTGCAGCAAGGAAGGCTGTGTTTTGTATACCGGTTCAGGAAAAGCTGCATAAATGGGTCCCTGATAGGGTTGCCACCTTTTCTGGAAAAAAAAATACCGGCCCTCCTATATATTTATCTTTTTTCCCTATTAATAACATTAGGATCAACCATCATTTTTACTGGCCAGACCAGTGAAATACTAGCCAGGTGGCAACCCTAGTCCCTGGAGTGAATGGAGGAGAGCAGGGTAGGCCTTCCATTAGAAGCTCCATTGAGTGTTTTTAGCTGCCCAACTAGAGGTAGTTATGTAATAGGCTGCAGATGAGCTGTGTAAATATAAAAATATCTGGAACGGTCCAATTCCTAAGACGGACGAATGGCTAGTGTCAGAGGGTTGATAGTTGTCACCCCCGCCCTCTATGACGCCATAACGCTATAAGGCCCAAGGCAGGATGGACTAATGGTCTACTGTGGACAATGGTCACTCATATAACTTTTACTAGGCCATACAAACAAAAGATCATCACTCTGTTACTTAAATTCCAGAGTGTTAGCATAACGCCAGTCTGTCTGATTGGGGCCCCTTACTGCTGAAGTGCTGCTCAAATTACTGGAAATACCACAATGGCCTTGGTTAGCCGATAGCTGATTGCGAGGCTGTGGACTGTTGGAGCTAGGCACAGTATGTTACAACATTCCTTTGATAACATGTAAGACTAAGTAAATCATTTAGACATTAATTGTACAAGGAGGAGACAGACTATGTATGGTATTTCCGTGAAACCCTTGTCACACTTATTGTAAAAGCCTTCTGAAAGCTATATAATGCCTGGACCAAGAGGTGTGTCTTTGGTAAGTCCTTGGCTGACATTCTGTGTGTCACTCCAACAGCTTACCCAGACAAAACTGTTATGTTGTATTATGTAAGAATAAATTGCCTGACTATTTCTAAAGGTTTTCCTTTACTGAGTTTTGTCTTACACGAGGTCAAAATGGTACTACAAAAAATACCATCAGCTGCAGTTAAAAAGAGGCATGGGACTACACTTTAGTGCTCCCCTGAAGACCTCCTTGTGCTAGAGGAGGGTAAGTGAAATCATTTTAACATGAGATTAGAAAATAGAAGGAATGTCAAGTATGTATTTTTTTTATGTATTTCAGCCCCTCCCATGTTTATTTTTCAGGAACAGGGAATATAAAGTATACCTATGCATTCTCCCTTTACACTGTAATACAAACCTTGCAGTGTTATCTTTAACTGAGAAGGTAACTATTAAAATTAAAAAAAGAAAATAAGATCGAGGGCACACACATGTTTTATATTAAACATATGTGAACATGTGTCTATAATTTCTTCTCTTTCATTTTTATGTACCATTCCTTTGGAAGCAAGATTTGCCATAGAGTGTGGTCATGCTGCTATCTCATATTAGGATTATATGTGTAAGTACATTGTTCTGCTAGTGAGTACTCAAGCTTGTAAGGCTAATGTTACATGTAATATTTTTCCACAAGTTTACATGATCTTGTCTCACGGCTCCCATTGAATATTGTGAATAAGTTCAGTTCAGGTGTACAGGTGTAAGCTCTTGTTCTAACTGAATAGTCTTACAGACACATTTTTGGGTGGAAAAGTGCTTCCACAAAGCTCTCATTACAGACAATGGGGTCTCAGAATGCAGACGAGGAATGGCTTTTCTGCTGGCAGAGAATCTTAACCCAAAAGGTGGCCATACACGGGCAGATTTATTACTTCCAAATGACCAATTCCAGAACTTTACGATAATTTCTGTAAACTTATCGGATGGTTGATGGTGTATGAACGATCGTCAGATGAAAGATCGGCTCAACATTATCGTTTGCAATTGGCCAGTGGGTGTGAATTACAGACATTTGTTGTAGAACAATTGTTCTTTGCACAACACAGCGTTGCGAAATATATTGGCGCTAAATAAATACATGTTAATAATAATAATAATATCAGGATTGTAGCAGAAACCAACGGACATATACGGAAATACCTGAACGTTCTTTGCTGAAAGCTTCATTTGTAACCATATGAACCATGTAAAGAAATAAATTGAAATTCTGATCTCTTCATCTTTCTTCAAATTTTCTTGCTCTACCTGCTGCCAATACATACGTTTGTTGCGCAGTTTGTGGTACAGACCAGATCTGCATTGTAGAATTATCTCTTTGTCTTTCTATGAATTTTCTTGTTTCTACCTACTAGCATAATTTGGTAAGCATGCCTTTTATGACACCCTATAGTCAATGCAATTACCTGTACTCCAGTTTAGCAAATAGTTATTACTATTAATCATTGTTTTCCTTCAACATGCCATCAGAAAAATTTACCAACCCAGAATTCCTGAGAGAAACATCTGTCCTTGGTAAGCTCATAAAAAACCCCACAATGTATACATTTGAAGGATTATGTTTACTTTATTTTAAAATGAATGCTGCCACAATTTAGGTACACATTTACTGCTTTTAAACCATAGCTGGTAGCATTTTTTCAAACCATACCTGATTGCCAATCTACTGTGCCAGTGCCATCGAAGAAACCAACATATTTCTCTCTGCTTAATTTGGCATCAATAGTAGCAGCTTGCAGTTCCAATAGTCCATTTGGCTCACTTCACTACTCAGCTGATATAATAGTGTGTTGTTCGATGTCCTCACTGTCCACCATATTTCCTGGCATGTAAGAAGCGCTGCTTGTGTGGTATAGAAAGTTATGTAGCACATAGCAGGCCAAAACAACACTATCAATTTTTATTGGGGATAGATTTATGGCGGAATGGAAAATGCAAAATTGATTAGCTAGTATGCTAAAAGCATTTTCTATGACCCTTCTAGCTCAGGAAAGTCGATAATTGAAGATTCTTCTTTCAGTTGACAATTTTTTTGTGTGAAAGGCTTTAAAGCATGTTTATGTAATGCAAAAGCTTAATTTGCAACAAAAACATAATTCATTCCTTCTCTTGAATCAGCATTTGATGGTAGGTGTAATTGGTCATTTTTGAGCTGATGATAAAAAAAGGTTTGTTCCATGGCTCCACCATCTAACACTCTTCCATTTTGCCCCACATCAACCATTAAAAAGCACAGTGCTGAAATACCCCTTGTAATTAAAATAATAGGAGCTGGAACTGGACGATGGCTGGATCCTCACATGCTTTCCATCAATTGCTCCAACACAGTTTGGAAAATTCCAGAAAATCTTCAAACTGTTTAGCTACAGCTTTCCACGCCACTTCAGGTGTGTGGAACTGCAACAAAAAAGTAAACACAGGGAAGACAAATCACATAATAAATATGTACAGAATCATACCAGGACAAAGAGCTATATGGTAAAGACAGTGTGGGAAGGAGGTCCCTGCCACACAGAGCTTACAGTCTAAGTGGATGGGAGGCTAACATACAGGCACAAATTGAAGATGAAAAAGTGCACAAGGTAAGGCATAGTCAGTAGGCACAGGACTAGGCAAATGTTCTGCTCCAAAAGGTAGGCTCTTGGTTTTTTCTTGAATATATTGAGAGAGGATTCCTTACGGAGGAATTCAGGGATGGAATTCCAGAGGTAAGGAGCAGCAAGACAGAAGGGTTTGAGACAAGAGGTGACAGTGGATGTGGAAGGTGTGAAAAGAAGGTGGCTCTGAGAAGAGCAGAGAAGACGACCAGGAATATATAGCAATAAAAGAGAAGAAATGTAGAAGAGGAGCAGAGGAGTGAAGGGCTTTGAATGTTAGTAGAAAGGGTTTATATGCTATCCTTTGCTTAACAGACAGCCACACTAAGGATTTTAGTTGGGGTTGAGCAGGTTCCCTTTTAGGAGAGAGCAGAAGGATCCTGGTAGAAGAGTTTAAAATTGATTGGAGGGGAGAGAGATGTGAGTGTGGGATACCTGTTAGGAGGAGATTGTAATAGTCTAAACAGCATAATATAAGGGCATGGATTAGTGTTTTGGTTGTTGTTTGTGAAATAAAGGGGAGAATCTTGGCTATAGTGCGGAGGAAGACATGCATGTGTCTTGTTTAGAAATCCTTGGGGCTACTGCTTGTAGAAGAGTGTTAAAACTGCTGTCCGACATCCATAGGTAGCTTTTGAAATCATAATGGTTTCTTTGTCTCAGCTCCTTCAATAAACCCATTTGCTCCACAATGATCTCTTCTTTTTTTTCTTTTGTACTGATGTTAATAAAACTATAGCAAGTGCAGCTCTTTGCTTTGAATCCATAAACAAAGCCATTCCGCAGATCGTTTGTTGTTTGCCAGTAGATTGTTTGTTGAACAACATTCGTCCATGCAAGAAGGAACTTTCGGGGAACACAAACCATCAGAGCCGGGCCAACCCAGCCAGGCGCCCTAGGCAACCTGGCCGGGTACGGCGCCGGCTGAGCGCAGTTTCTGGTGCGCATGCGCGAAAGTGTGCTCTGGCACGCATGCGCGAAAATGCGCTCTGGCGTGCATGTGCGCATTAGTGCGCATGCGCGAAACTTTGTGCGCACATGCCTACTCTGCCTACCCCTAGTTCCGGCCCTGTAAACCATCCAACGATGACGAATGTTTTACATCGTTTCTTGTATGCTGTACATTCGGCTAGACATTTTGTCAATTTCCCAGCTGCCCCCAGTCATGTGACTTGTGCCTGCACTTTAGAAGAGAAATGCTTTCTGGCAGGCTGCCATTTTTCTTTCTCAATGTAACTGAATGTGTCTCAGTGGGACATGGGTTTTTACTATTGAGTGCTGTTCTTAGATCTACCAGGCAGCTGTTATCTTGTGTTAGGGAGCTGCTATCTGGTTACCTTCCCATTGTTCTTTTGTTTGTCTGCTGGGGGGAAAAAGGGAGGGGGTGATATCACGCTAACTTGCAGTACAGCAGTAAAGAGTGATTGAAGTTTATCAGAGCACAAGTCACATGACTTGGGGCAGCTGGGAAATTGACAATATGTCTAGCCCCATGTCGGATTTCAAAATTGAATATAAAAAAATCTGTTTGCTCTTTTGAGAAATGGATTTCAGTGCAGGAGCAGCACTATTAACTGATTCATTTTGAAAAATTTTTTTTTCCCATGACAGTATCCCTTTAAATAAATATTTTTTGTGAGATAATGCAAGTCAGAAACCCCTCATACTGCTCTCTGGGAATTGTATCTTACATTTTGCTATTTGTCATAATCACGCATATTTTTTAAAATATTTTCTTTAGTTGATTGTTTCTGTTTAAAAATACAGTAATAAAGAAATATAAATAAATTAAGTAGAAGCCTTTAAGAAAATAGATGGACAATAAATTAAGTAACTTCCAGACAGTATTACAAAAATTTCAAAATAATTGACATTATCATTAAATTAATGAATATGTGTGTATGGGTATAAAACAAATCCTGCATATAATGTTATATGTAATAATCCAGCATGATTGTAGGTTCTCTACAGGGGACTATGATGAATTTGCTTGTTTATATTATTGTCTGATTTCAAATATGTTTCCCATGTGGACTAACAATCTCTAAATTGTACATTGTATTTATTTGTACTTATTATTGTACTTTGTATTTACAATTGTAATGACCCATTTGTTGTTTGAACATATTGCTCTATTGTTTATAAGTGGCACTATATAATTAAAAATATACATACATACATTTTCAAAACCAGTTCCTAAAATATGAATTAAAGGGATTCTGTCTTGATTTTATGGTGTAGTATTCATTACTAAATTCCATTGTGTACATTGCAACTAATTCATTCTACCATTATTTATTTTTATTATTTCTCCTACTTAATGTAACTGAAGGTAATTTGGGTTAGTCTATGGCAGGGCTGTCCAACTGTGTGTGGCCCACGACCCCCCTCCTCCTTATGTGCCCCCACCTACCTGTTATGTTTGCTTACCATGTGTAAGATTTAAATGGTATAATTTAACCTGTACCTGTACTGTTCACATCTGTATTCCTCCTGTATTGTTCACACTTGTGATACCTCTATTGTTCACACCCCTAAAGCCCTATACTGTTCACACCTGAGACCCAGACTGAAACTGCCTTCATTGTTCACACTTAATACAAAATGATAATGAAGCACCAGCACTGTGGCACTGTATATAGTACATATTCGAGTGGTCCTGATGGGTTTCCCTGTCTCTTGCTCTGTTCTGCCTTCCCTATGCTCCCTGTGTGTACCCTACTCTGCCTGTGTGTGCCTTGCTTTGCCTGCAACACACTCTGCCTGTATGTGCCATGCTCTGCCTGTGGAACATAAGGCTGGTATTTGTTCTGGGGGTTTGTTAGCATTTGAAAGTAAATTATAGTTAGGGGCCCCTAACCATGTGCTGGGGGTGCTGTGTTATCCATGGGGAAGAGGAGGCATATGGATTTAAGGGCATATGGATTTAAGGGTATGTCTTAATGTGACAACTTTTTTCACATATGAGTGATAAGTGATATCCCTGCAGTGAGCACCATTTGTTTTTTTGGTGTGCTACCACAATTAATGTGGGCATGATCTTGTGGTAACATGGGTGTAGCTTAAAGGGGACATATACCATAATTTTTTACAATGCAGAAAACCATGTAAAATAATGTAAAATATAAGGAATTGTTTTTATTTTAATACCTTTTGGGTCAAATATGTCCATATAAGCATGAAAACTGTGTTCAGCCCGCCCCTTTGCTAAGTTTCCTGTCTTGGAATCTCTGGTATGTGGCTCTGCAGCCGACGGCCGTTTCTGCCTGTGTAATAGAGCTGCATCCAGTGAGGGAGGACTGGGCGTGCAGAGGTGGGCGGTGCTGTTCATGATGTCACACTCAGTCCGTCCCTGCATTCCTTCTACAGACTGGATCATTCTTACTGCTCGTTTCTCTTCTCTGCTCGATTTGTTTAACCCCCCCTCCTCTCCTGTTCATTCTCTTCCTCTGTTTGTTTCCCCCCTCCCTCCACTACTGTTTCTTTCACTCTCAGCTGTGTTCGTTTTAATCCCTCCACTGCTCCGTTTACTTCTCAGTTTCTGTCTCTCTCTGCTCTATTTTTTTTAACCCCTCCTCCCCTGTTCCTTTTACTGCCTGTCCCCCACTGCTCCTTTTCTTTTTCTCTGCTCTATTCACTTAACCCCTTCTTCCCCTGCTCATTTCACTGACTCTCTCTGTTTGTTTCCTCCTCCCTCCACTACTGTTTCTTTCACTCTCAGCTGTGTTCGTTTTACTCCCTACACTGCTCCTTTCTGACACTCTCAGCTCACATCCCCCTCTCTCCCCTGCTCCTTTCTCTCCCTTTCTGTTTGTTTCCCCCTCCCTCCAATGCTCCGTTTCTGCCACTCTCTGCTCTATTTGTTTAACCCCTAACTCACCTGCTCATTTCCCCCTCCCTGCACTTCTCCTTTCTTTCACTCTCTGCTGTGTTCGTTTTTCTCCATCTCCCCCCACTGCTCCTTTCTTTCTCTCTGCTCTATTCATTTAACCTTCCAGTTCTTCCCCTGCTCATTCCCCCCCCCTCCACTACTGTTTGTCACTCTCTGCTCTATTCATTTAACCTCCACCTCCCTATCTCTCACTGTTTGCTTTTCTCCCTGTCTGCCTTGTTCTTTTCCTTGTCCCGCCACTGCTCCTTTCCCCCCCTTACCCAATGCTTGTTCCTCTCTATGTGGATATTGGTTTAAAAAAAAAGAAAAGCAAACTATAACATTTTGTAAATAAAAAAACATACAATCTCATTTTGTATACAAAAAGCTATGAATATTTTTTAGGTTTTCCTTTTTTTTTACACCTTGTATCTGTTATGAGATGTTACACAATTCCAGAACATCAGCTGCATTTATCTCCTTACAACTCCCTGCACCTGACAATAAACTGTTCCAGAACAGCTGCCTTTCCCTTGCAACTCCCTGCACCTGATCATAAAATATTCCAAAACAGATGCATTTTCCATTGCAACTCATTGCACCTGATAAACTCTTCTGGAACATCTGCCTTTCCCTTGCAACTCCCTGCACCTGGCCACAAACTGTTACAGCAGTGAGCACAGCTGCATTTTTCCCTTGCAACTCCCAGCACAAGATCATAAAAATGTTCCAAAAAAGCTGCATTTTTTCCTTGCAACTCACTGCACCTGAAAATGTTTTAGAACAGCAAATTTGTTTTCTCTTTATAGTTTGTATTAAACTTAACATCTCTGGCTTTATGCTGAGCATTTACAATATACTGATAAGTTAAATGATCAGGCAGCAGCATAAGACAATTATGTGCAGGCTGGAAACACAGGACAGAGGGTGGGAGGGGAGGGGTTTGGCTGCTACAGCTCAGGAGTTCAGCCTGTCAGTCAGTGCTGTGACCACTTCCTGTGAGAGAATGAACAGACACTCCCACTCTTCATTTCAGCCTAGCTTCTGACCTGAGAGGTTCTCATTGCAGCTCTGATATAATGACACTTTTAGCAGGTAAAATGCATTCAAAACTTTTTTTTTTCTGCATCATTACATTGTTTGAGGAAAGATTCATCATATATCTGAATATGAAGGTTATGCAAAATGTCCCCTTTAAAGTGGGTGCAGTTTAAAAACAGGGAATAGTCAACACTGGCTTCCATTATCAGCCCTCCACTATGTAGGCCAGAAAAATTTCGGCCCTCTGTACCACAGCAGTTGGACAGCACTGGTCTATAGTAATAAGTCAAATCAACTGGACTTGTTGTATTTTTTTTTTCTTTCTTGGTGAAATACTACCAATTGGTGTGTAGGCTCTATAAGCTCGAACCTCCAATATGGAAATCATTTAATAAGTATTACACCTCATATTCTAGAATTCAGAAAATTAATTGTAGCAGTATGCTATAAACCCCCTCATCTTAGTGAAGAGGAAGAGGCTAAGCTCCTGATGCAAATAGAAAAGGCTGCAAATTTGGGGAAAAACAAATATACACTAGGTAGGGCAACAAAAACCCTGAATTTCAGAAAAGCAAATTTTATTGCCTTAAAGGACCAGTAACACCAAAAAATTTTATCTAAAAATTCCATTCCAAATGCTAAAATAATAGCCATACCCTAATACATTGATATAAATTACCTAGCTGTTTTTTTCAAAAAATTTCAAAATAGCCTTTCTCCATGACTCTCTGTAAAATGGCGAAAAGGCGACCAGTTCCCACATCTGCTCGCTCCCGACATGTTCCTCCACACAGAACCGGAAGTGAGGAACAGGAAGTCTTTTCCAGTACCAGTATGGTTGTAAGAGATACAGAAAAGACAAATTTGCTAAATCAGTTCTCTTCTTCAGTGTATACAATACCCAAGACCCAAAGACAAATTTGCTAAATCAGTTCTCTTCTTCGGTGTATACAATATCCAAGACCCACTTCATAGCTGCACTATTGGCTCAGCTCAATCTAGTCAGTGGCAGATATGGTTATAAAACTTTATGAAAAATACTCCAAAATACTGAATGCTTTCTCAAAGTTACCGGTTTTAATGAAATACCTGAAAACTGCCTCAAAGCTCTTACTTTCCAGCATCTTTTCTCCGACATAGCATTAGGTACTAAAAAAAAAAAACACCCTAAACATGAATTACAGAGATGTACTGAACAGTTTGATCCAATATGCATACATTTACGAAAATATGTGGCATACAGAGTCAGCCAAAAAAAAAATAGCACACATGAATTTTCATGACTGACACTCTGGCTGCTGCAATCTAAGCACCGGTGTGTTTATTATGTGGCAAAAGACACCCTCAACAGTATAGTAGTAAGACAAAACAGAGGCGCCAAAAGGATAAAAATAGCTAAAAGCACTTAAAAACCCAATGGGTAATTCAGAGGAGGTAGTAATAAACTTACCTCCTCCAAGCAGACACCAACGAAAGTGGTAATTTTCAATAATAGTTTATTCACAAAACAGTATTGCAACGCGTTTCGCAGGCATTTCCTGCTTCATCAGGCAATATGGAACGGGAGCAAAAACAATAGTGTCTTTGTATAAACACGCCAGGCGCCTCTGTTTTGTGAATAAACTATTATTGAAAATTACCACTTTCGTTGGTGTCTGCTTGGAGGAGGTAAGTTTATTACTACATCCTCTGAATTACCCATTGGGTTTTTAAGTGCTTTTAGCTATTTTTATCCTTTTGGCGCCTCTGTTTTGTCTTACTACTATATCGAGTCCACCCCGAGTGGAGGGGTATCATCCCCTTTTTCTTTTTCTACAGAGAGCGACGTTTTATTCCTGAGTGGGGTCAGGATAATCTCCCCACCTGCCTATACAGTGGTTGCCTATCGGTAACCCTGGTTTGTGAGTATTAACTTGTTTACTCTATCATTACTCCCTGTAAAAACATATTACACTATTGGGGCTCTTGGTGTTCCTTTTTGTCTCCACCCTCAACAGTATGCAGACCCTAGAAAACCATATATTTTTAAAAACACATTCTGAAGAATCCAAAATGGGTAAATATGTCTCTTTACTATAAACTACCAAACTGAAAAGCCATGCTGAATGTAGCAATTTTTATTAAATTTCTAGAAATTGTCACAAATTTTGCCCATTATATATCCCATATCTTGTAATGTACCAACAAAAAACATCCTAAATATGTTCGTCAGGGTTCTGCTGAACATTTTGATATAAAACCCCCTAACAGTAATGAGAGCCTAGAAAACCATATGTTTTCAGAAACTACACATTCTGACAAGTCCAAAATGGGTAAATACATTATTCTACAGCAAACTACCAAACCGCAAAGCTGTGCTGAACATAGCAGTTTTTATGAACACAGAGGCACCCAAATGGATATATATAGTTGAAATTTCCATGGGCAAAAACAAGTAACAAGTCCCGCCTAGTGTCAGCAGTCAGAATCACAGTCTGATTATTTTGGGTTGGCCAAATAAACAAGCGAACAACATCTACACAGAACTGAAAATGCAATAAAATAGCAAAAAAAAAATCAATAAAATGGCTGCAAATTGTGTAAGTGTGCATATGTGTGTATACTTGCTTTAAAAGCCGCTCCTCCACTCCCCAACCCGGAAGTGCTGCAGATCATAGAATCTACTTTGTGTGGAACTTAGGTTCTTTTATCCACAGAACGTAGATTCTGTGATCTGTGGCACTTAAATTGTTAATGACTTAGTGGAGGGTATTGTAAATAATGTATTAGTGTTTGTAGATGGCACAAAACTATGCAGCCCAATTAAGCGGCATCCCTGCAGCAGGATCTTGACAAACTGGCAATCTGGGCAGCTAAGTGGCAGATTCAATGTTGATAAATGTAAAGTCATGCACTTGGGATGTAATAATATGCAAGCCACTTATACCATTAATGGGACTGTACTAGGCAAATCCATAGTGAAAAAGTGTCTTGAAGTCCTTGTAGATAATAAACTTGGCTGTAGCAAGCAAGCCAGCCAGCAGCTTCAAGGGCAAACAAGGTCTTGAGCTGTATTAAAAGGGGCATAGATAAGTGGGAGAAGGGGGTTACTCTTCCAGAGCACTGGTAAGTATTGATGTGCAGGCCAGCCCACGGTTAACCCATGGGTCAGTTGGGTTCAGGCCGACCTTGCACCCACTCTTCTGTGGGGGACCTTCCAACTGCCGGCTTTATAGCCATGCGTCTGCTCGGCCCCTTTTGTAAAGTCATCTGTGGGGTGGCGCGGGTTTATAAAGGAAAGCTGGAAGGCGGGCTCGGACGGGCGTGGGTGGAGAATATGTCTATCTAGTATATGTTTTGGTCTCCTGCACTCAAAAGGGACATTATTGAATTAACCCTTTAAGTGGCAGCAGAATTTCACATTTTTGGTTACGCGAAATGCCAGCTGTTTTTGAAACATTTGTGCTCTCTCACTTTAGGGGCATTTTCTGAGGGGAAACCAATCATTTATCTAGGAAAACTATACATTGTTTTTTTCGGGAGAAACTGAGCTTTCTAAATCTGCCTGAGTTTTCATGTATTTCCACCTCTGCAAAAAAAAAAAAAAGCTCTAAAAACAAAAACAAAAAAATAAAAAATAACTCTTTTTCACAATATATGCATTTATACCAGAAAAATGTTTCATTTTACGCATGAAAATCCAACTGATTTGTAAAGCCTCATGTCTCTTGAATGTGCCAATACCAGATATGTATAGTTTTAGGGAGATTTAGGACTTCTGTACAGCAAAAACT
The DNA here is from genome assembly GCF_017654675.1 of Xenopus laevis. Lineage (NCBI taxonomy): Eukaryota > Metazoa > Chordata > Amphibia > Anura > Pipidae > Xenopus > Xenopus laevis. The sequence continues at coordinate 75,059,677 of NC_054373.1, read as the reverse complement.
CCCGGCAGTATATTACCGAATTTTGAAAGCACCAAGGCAGAAAACAGCATACTTTAGATTCCAAGGCCAAAAAATCCTGAAACATTAGGTTTACCCCAGAAAACCATATATTTTTTGAAAAGTACACATTCTGCTGATTCCAAAATGGGTAACTATGTCTTTCTACTCCTAACTACCAAACATCAAAGCTTGTCTGAACATAGCGGTTTTTATAAAAATGTATCAAAATTTAGAAAAATCACTTCAAAGGATTTATTTTGTTGCTCCTCATATCCCACACTGTATTAGGTACCAAGAAAAAGCACCCTGAATATGATTGCCAGGAGTCCACTGAACAGTTTGATGCCCATTGTGCATAGGTTTACCAAAGTATCTGGCATTTAGAGACCCCAATATGAAGTTAGCGCATCCATCTTGTCCAGGACTTTACTTCAGCTACTGAAAAATCAGCACATTGACTGCATTTTTTGTGGGGTAAAAACACAAATATAAGTTTACCCCCCAAAACCATATATTTTTGGAAATTACACATTCTACCGAATCTAAAATGGGTACTCATGCCTTTCTGCTCCAAACTATTGAGTCGCAAGGCTTTCCCAAAATTGTCGGTTTGGGTGAAATATCCGAAAAATGCCTCAAACCTTCAACTTGCCAGCATCATATCGCATATGATACAGGGGCGTAACTATAGAGGAAGCAGACCCTGCGGCTGCAGGGGGCCCTGGAGGTATAGGAGCCCCATTAGGCCCTAATACATATACAGTTTGAATAAACATTGATAAAACAAGTTAACCTCTAAACATTTTGGGGGCCTGAAAAATTATTTGCTGTGGGGCCCCGTAATATCTAGTTATGCCACTGCCTATGTATCAATGCATACCAAGAAAAAGCACCGTAAACATGATTGCCAGGAGTCCTCCAAACAGTTCAGTGCCCATTGTGCACAGGTTTACCAAAGTATCTGGCATTTAGAGGCCCCATAATTAGCGCATACAAATAGTCATGTGGGTAACTTCAGCTAATGAAAAATCAATACATTGACTGCATTTTTTTGTGCAGTAAAAACACAGAAATATATGTTTACCCCCCAAAACCATATATTTTTAGAAAGTACCGTTGTACAAAATCTAAAATGGGTACCCATGCCTTTCTGCTCCAAACTACTGTCCCAAGGCTTTCTCAAAATTGTTGGTTTTGGTGAAATATTTGAAAATTGCCTCAGAGCTTCAACTTTCCAGCATCGTAATGTCCATGTATCATTACCAGCATAAAGCATCCTAAATAGGAGCACAAGGGTCTACTAAACAGTTTGATGCCCAAAATGCATAGATCCAAACTAGGTGGCATACAGAGACCCCCAAGTACAAATAGTGCATAAGTATTTTCATGTATGACACTCTGGCTACCTCAATTTAAGCACTTGGTATATGTATTATGTGCCATGAGACCCCCCAACAGTATGGAGACCCTAGAAAACCATATATTTTCCGAAACTAAACATTCTGATAAATCCAATATGGGTAAATATGTGTGTCTTTTGCAAACTGTAAAGCTATGCTGAACGTAGAGGTTTTTATCAAATTTCTGAAAATCGCCACAAAGCTTGAATTTTATTCCATTATATGCCCCACATTTCGTAACGTATCAGCATAAAACATCCTAAATATGAGCCCCAGGGGTCTTATGAACACTTTGATGCCCAATATGCATAGATATACCAAACTATGTGGCGCACAGAGACCCCCAAATGGATATATAGTAGATAAAATTTACAATCAAAACAAAATAAGACAGAAAAGTGTGAAACGCAAATAAAACCACAAAAATCAACGTTTTTTTTCCAGACTAGTGTAATTGGCTGTCAGAAGCACAGTTTGAATATTTTAGCTGGGCCAAATAGGTTATACGGACAGAAACAACTGAACACAACATATGCAGAGCTGAAAATGCAATAAAATGGCTAAAATTTCAATAAAATGGCTAAAAATGCACCAAAATGTCCAAAATTGCAATATAATCACCGAAATAACATACAAAACGTATTGTACAATACGGTTAGCGAATATGCTATTCGTAATGGCAATAAAAAAAATTTTCAGCCAAAAAAGAGACGATGTGCGTGTGTACAATTGGAGAATTGGTAAATTACATTATGTGCACGTGTGTGTGTGTGTGAGTGACCCCCCTGATCCCCAAAAATGTATGTGTAAGTGTGAATCTAAGTGTGTATTACAGGAAAAAGTGTGTGTTGGTGTGTTTGTGTGTGTAATTGTTGCACTAACCTGGAAAAGTCGCTGAATAGTGTTGCACACGATGTGGAGGGGCCCAGGAAGAGCTCTGCAACTATCTACCTGTTCCGGTGCTGTGGGTGTGGAGCTGGGCGGCGCAGTGCAGGCTGCAGCAGCAGGACATGTAAGTAACATGTGCCTGCTACTGCTTTGGGGCCCCTGGGCGATTGCGCCCCAGGGGCTACTCGATCCCCTGATCTGCTCATTGCCTAGGGGCAGGGGATCGTGTAGCAATGGAGCAAGCGGCTCTAACAGCCGCTCCTCCACTCTCAAACCCGGAAGTGCTGCAGAACGTAGAATCTATGATCTGTGGCACTTTGGTCCTTTGATCCACAGACCATAGATTCCACGATCTGTGGCACTAAGGGTTAAAGAGGGAGAAGTGCAAGCTGGTAAAAGGTATAGAAAATGTCAGACATGCGTAGAGACTGGCCAAGTTGGGGTTGTTCACACAGAATAGGAACCTAAGGGGGGATATAACTATTGTGAGCAGGATCAGACGAACAGACAATTCTTTAACAGGGCAAAGTCCATTTATTGTTCACATATACAGAGCAAATGCAAACAAAGCAAACAAAATAAAATAAAACAAAATCCTTGCCCCACTTGGGCTCTAACTAATACACAGGGTATTTTCACACAAAAGTACAACTCCACAGAGTCACAGTACCTTTCCAATGTTTATTTTCCTTTGAGCAAACAAACAGCCGCTCCAAATGGCTACACTCAGATCCCAGGTCTCAGCCCCCCTCTGCCTGTTGCTCAATTTTACTCTGAGGCTCCCCCTCACTAGCAGCAAGCTGATCTAGCCTGCTAATTATTCCCCAGTAGCAAGTTTTTCCTGCTAGGGTGCTATTCTCATGGTTAGGAAGCACATTGAGCATTGCAAACCATTTCTGACTTTATTTTGTTCTCTACAACGCTCAAATCTTCTTCAGCCTTCAGAAAAACGGTGTTTTAAAAGGTTAAGTGGATCTGGGGTGTCATAAACCATTGCCTCACACTGTATTTTTTTTTAATTCAGGTAGAGTTTATTGAACAGATATTGCATCATAACTTGACATGTTTTTTACATTTTATGCATAGCATTTGTGGTAGAAATACAAGTAAAAGGGAAAGTACAAGAGGAACGAATACATCATGTTCATAAAAGGGATGTGGATATAGTCTCTGTGTATCGCCGTTCAGCGATGGCCCATTCTCCACAACAGGAATCGCTACACAATTTCTTTGAAAAGCGGCTTTTATTCAGGCTCCATAAGTGATAACAGGCAGTGGGTAAGTGGTAAGTGGTCTCTTTGCTGTGGGATGTGGATATACTGTATAACATTAGCATACTATTTTTTTTTAAATTCTTTATTTTGGTTTTCTTTTTCAGAACATCACAGGAAATGTTATTGGTAAAACATCTTCAAAACATAAGGTCAAGGCACGTAACAATTCTAAATTCTTACATATCATCCGTCTAAGCAATCATACATTTGCTTAACAATGCCTGTCCTGTGTCATAATTAAATGAACCCTTAAGAGACATGTAAAAAAGCCCAAGGAAAATAAAGAAGGATAAAAGAAAAGGGGAGAGGACAAACTGGCATGGGCGGTCCTCCACGGACTCAGTGTTTGCTCAATAATTAGAGAAGTAAGCACTTTTCGGTGCATATAATTAAATTAAAGTACAGGCATTTGGTAATCGAGTCGAATGCCAGGGGTCTCAACAATACTGCAATAATACTTCTGCATCAGTTATGTTACAAGAGTAAGATATTCCAATGATTCAACAAACTGTACCCAAAGGAACCATTTTAAAGTGAGCTTCTCCTGCTGCTTCGGCTTACTAAAGTCCACTTTATAACTTTCAAATTGGTGGATCTCGTTGACCTTACATGCCCAGTCCTTAAGTGTAGGAATGAGATTTGATTTCCAAAATAATGGAATTAACGACTTTGCAACTGTTACCAAAGTAGAAATAAGAGCATTTTTATATTATGCTGGGGACAACTGATTTCAGTGCAGAAGAAAAAAAGGTGCCGATTCTGGTATAGGTAGATCTGTGAATCGAGGTAACAGTTATTTAATTTGAGTCCAAAACAATTGTATGTTAGGGCATTGCCACATGATATGTAAAAGAGTTCCACCTGATTGACCACACCTCCAGCATACATATGGAACTTTGGGAAAAATCTTAGATAAAACGATTGGTACTCCATACCAACGGGAGAGCATCTTGTAATTATTTTCCAACAGTCTGGAGCATCTGGTGGATGTATACGACTTTGTCACTATGAGTTCCCATTCTTCCTCTGTAAAAGTATAAAGCAATTTTTTTTCCCAATTCCGTCGGAAAGTGCACATTGGTGTTATGGTACGGCAAATCAATATCTTATACATTTTAGCAATTTTGTGAGGAGTGTGATCTGAGTTAGTGAACATTTGCTCAAATAAAGTGTCCTCCGGCCCTGTTTCATCGGTAATTCTTTTAGCATTCAAAAAGTGATGTATTTGGCATAGGCGTAGCATCTCAAGCGGCGTTGTATTCTCCAGTGGTAGTATATCCGCCATGGATTTAAGGGATCTGCCGTTAAGCAATTGAAAGGCCCATAACGAAGCTGATGGAGTCCAATGTTTAAAATTTATGGGTCTCAGTCCCGGAGGGAAATCTTTATTACGTAGTATCGGGGTAATCCTGGAGTTCTCATTCAAAAAAGGCAATGTCTATACTTTAATGTGTCCCAAATACCAACAATTTCCTTAATGATTGGGTCTGGTGTTTTTAATGTTTCACGACCGCATTTGGGCTACCATAAATATGTGTCTAGCGGAATCTCATAGCTGTCTTGTACAACACCAGTCTATAGTTTGGAGGTCTGAGGCATGTGTAAATCTAACATTCTTTGTAGGATAGCAGCTTTATGGTATGTCCAAAAATCTGGTAAGCCCAGACCCCCTGTTGCTTTTGGCTGTGTAAGATTGTCAAATTTCTGTCTAGCCCTCCGATGTTTCCAGATATATTGAGAGATGGTAGAATGTAATTCTTTAAAAAACGATCTAGGTATCTGGAATGGGACCGTCTGAAACAAATACAAGAAGCGGGGGAGAATGTTCATTTTGATGATGCTAATGCGACCAAACCATGAGAAGCCAGGCTTATCCCACTGTTGTAGATCAGATTTCACTGTCTTGAGAAGTGGAACAATATTCAGTGACACCCCACCAGCCTTGTTTTCTAACAACTTAAGACCCAAGTATATAAGATTCGATCGTAAAAGTGCAGGTGTTCCGAACATGCTGCATTTCCCGTTGCGATAAAGAAATATTGAGAAAGCTAGATTTCTGCTGGTTTATTTTCAAGTAACTTAGAGTCCCGTATATGTCAAATTCATGTGTAGATCTCGGGTTTGTGATAAAAAATAGCATATCATCCGCGTATTGCTCCGTTTTATGGTGATAGCCATGGACATTTACTCCTGTGATGTTCAGATTTTGTCTAATCTTTTGTAAAAACGGTTCAAGCGTAAGAAGAAACAAGAGGGGGGACAATGGGCATCCCTGACGCGTGCCATTTTTGATATCAAAAGCTTCTGACAAAGTCCCGTTAATACGAATTTATGCCTGCGGTTGCGCGTAAAACTTTGGACATAGCGTAGAAAAGTCCCAATTCCTACCCATTGAAGGCACCTGAAGATAGTTTCCCATTTCACTCTGTCAAACGCTTTTTCCGTGTCAGTGGACAGCAAAGCCATGGGAATATTGTTTTTTTTGCAATAATGAATAATGCTATATACTCTAAGTGTGTTGTCTCGTGCGTCTCTCCGCGGGACAAATCCCACTTGTTCAGGGTCAACAATTGTTGGTAGGAGTGGTTTTAGTCTCTCTGCTAACACTTTCGCATACAATTTGGTATCCACGTTGAGAAGGGATATTGGCCTATAACTCTTCACCTCCAATGGGTCCTTCCCTTTCTTGTGGATCAGTGCATTATTAGCTTGTGTAGCATCTAATGGTAGTTCACCAGTGTCTGCAATGACATGGACATGTTTTAGAAAATACGGGAGTAGGATCGTCGAAAGCGTTTGTAGTACAAGATGGTAAATCCATCTGGTCCCGGAGCTTTATGGATTGGCGTATGTTTGAGGGCAAAGTGCAATTCCTCTAGAGATATTGGAGACTCTAAATGGTCCAGTTCTTCTGGAGAGAGTCGAGGTCAGTGGATATCATTCAAATATGTGTCCATGTCTATAGTCCTGTTTGGATCCCGAGGTCAGTTTGGCTCCTGCTCAAAGTTATTTAGGGAATTATAAAATTCGCTGAAAACTTGAGTGATTCTGTTCGTGTTGTGTGTAGTCGCCCCTGAAGCATGCCTAATATTCATGATGTGGTTTCGTCTTTGTTTGATTTTTAAGGCAGAGGCCAGTAGATGGCCGCATTTGTTTCCATGCTCAAAATAGAGCTTTTTTGGTAAAAGATAGCTTTTTTTGTATAATTGCAAAGTGAATTTTTAATTTCCTGTCTAAGTGCCGTAATTTGGTCGAGCAAGGCTGGTGAATGTCGGCTTTTGTGTTGTCGCTCCAGCGTAGCCAGCGATATTAGTAATTGGTTAAACTTTTGTTGCTTCTCACGGTTTTTGTATGCACCTAACTTGATCAGTTTACCCCTAACCACATATGTGCTTCCCACACCATTTGTGGGTTTGAGGTAGGAGTGTCGTTCTCCTTGAAGTATCGTTCTAAAGTCTCTGATATACGTTGAATGATGGAGATGTTTTCCAAAAAAGTTTTGTTCAATTTCTATTGCCAGGTTTTGCAAGGCGGGAGCATGGTCCGGCCATGTAATGGAGCCAATGGTAGCTTTAGAGCACAGGGGAGATTATTATGTGGTGTAAGAAAATAGTCGATGCAGGAATACTGTTGATGTGGGTTGGAAAAAAAGCAATAGTCTCTTGACTCGGGGTTAAGTATCCACCATACATTTACTAAACTATATCCAAGTGACAATTGTCTCAGTTGGGCTGAAGAGAGGCTAGAGTGTTTTGAGGAGCAATCTATAATTGGTTCGAATACAAAATTTAAGTCTCCACCTATGATCAAGGTACCTTCAGAAAACTGGTCTTTCTGATGAAGTAAGACCGTAAAGTGTCTCAGTTGCCCCGTATTTGGAAGATAAATTGATACAAAAGTGTACTTCGTACTCCCTATCAGTCCTTTGACCGCATTCATATGCCCTAGTTTATCTGCAGCCTGATCTAGGTACATCCACTGTAAGTGATCGGCCATCATAATAGCAGTGCCTCTGACTTTAGATTGTTGGGGGGGGGCTAATGTAAATATTTTGGTAGCCTCTTACATATATCTTAGATCTTGCTAGCCTTTTGAGATGTGTTTCCTGCAACAGGGCAACTTGTACTCTATTCCTTTTAAGCTCCAGCTTTCTGAATTGTGTTGAGACCCCTGACATTCAATGACATGATACACAATTTGTCACACATCATTATAGGCAATCTGGTGCAAGCACACATACCTGTTAGTTATATCCTCACTTCTCAGCAATGTCAAAGGTGTCCGCAGAAGAGCCGCCCCGCATACAAAAACAAACTTAAACACTTTGTATAAACATAACTGCTTAATCACATTAGTATCTCCCATTGTAGACTCAAAAATCAAAGTTCAAGTAGAACAATTTTTTAACTACGGAGATATAGGTTGGGGGGGACCTAGTATAGTCTAAAACATACGTTTCTGCAGCTCCCAATCTCCGGTATGAATAGTTCTGTTTGGCTACATATTCAAGTTAAAGACTAGAGTAAACAGAAGATGTAACAGGGATATGCAAGAGGGTGAGAGTTTCCCTTGATGGTGAGAGACCAGAGGGGGGAAAACCCTGAATGTATTTGCTGAACTGTACCCTGCATGTTCTACAGTGAAGTTGTTGAACTGTAACCTGAACATTTTTTTCTGTCTTTCTGTTTGCTGAATTAATGCTAGTGTAACTTCACCAACATTCGGCGCCCTGGACGCAACTTCGCATGTTAGTGAATTAGCGAATTCCCTGGCGAAGTGTTGCGCTGCCTGCGAATCCGTTGCTGGTGAATTTTCGCCGCTTAGTAAATTTGACCCATAGTCTATGTATCTAAACGTTCATCCAGGACTGTGTTGAAATCCCCAGTGACAATAACTTGCACATGTGGTTGATGGCTATATATGTTGTTAATTGAGTTATACATTTGTCAGTGTAAGGTGGTGGGATATATATGTTGGCGAGTACTGTTTCCTTCATATTAAGGAATGTATATGGAGGAAGCGACCTTGTGGGTCTGCCAATAGGGAGAGGAATTTGTAATTGGCTGATTTTTTGATTAGTGTGGTAACCCCTTCAGTGTATGTTGAGAAGGAGGAGTGGAAGGCTCATCCTACCCATGGCCTCTTCAAGGCTAACAATTTGCTACCTAAGTAAGTGCATCTCTTGCAACATGTGGTTTTGGGGCCATCCGTTGAAGTACTTGTTCCAGAGTCTCAAGTATAACAGTCTGTGTCCTAAGTCTTAACTGTAAGTTCCACAGCCTACAGTGCAGTTGAATAGGGGGTGTGCAGCATATAGGGCATTCCAAACACAGACATACGTTAAAGATTGGCAGTTTCCAGCCAGGTTGAAACTTCCTGTGGTGTAGCAAAGAGATGCGTGGTGACATATGCTTGAACTCTAAGCCGGGTTGGATAAAGCATGGAGTAAACACTTTTTTTTCCCCCTGAGTTTCCGTTTGATGTCTCTGAATCAGGACCTCCGTTTTTGGATTTCCAGTGAGAAATCGGGATAAAGTGCTATTTTGGTATTTTCATATAGCAGTTGCCCTTTGATTCTGGCCATTGCCTGTCTTTTGCATTTAGTAGACAGGCGATTAGGACTCTAGGAGGGGCACCTGGGTGAAGGAGGTAGAAAGATTTGTTACCTCAAAAGTGCCCAGCAGCCATTTCTCCACAAAGTTCTCTGCTCCAGAATCCAACCAACCAGATGTTGTTTCGATTTTCCAAATTGTCTGCTTTAGATTGCCGTTGCGTGACTGCCGGATGGAGATCCTCTACTTGCTGTGGAAGAGGGTTCCACAAATTCTCCAGCATGCTAATGCGTTGTTGTGGTGAAGTGGTCCGTGCTGGCTTATTTTTTACTGGGCCACAGAGCAAATTATTTTTCAGTCCCCCAAAATGTCTATGCTGACCTGTTTTACCAATATTTATTGATATAGGGCCTCACGGGCCCCTATACCTCCTGGGCCCCCTGCAGCCACAGGGTCTGCTTCCTCTGTTGCCCCCGTATTCTTTAATGTACAGGCTTATTGAGGCTAATGGCCATGACCCACTCCACATAGATGGCAGTCATTTCTCTGCGGCACTCCTGACTTCCCCACTGATAGCATGAAGATATGACGTGCACTGTTATGCGCTGGGGGGGAGTGGGATAAAGGGGGATTTGCAGCTAAGAGGGCGGGCCTGATGTGGGAGCCCTGGTGGGCCCAGACCCCCCCCCCCAGTCTGACGCTGGACTAATGGTACATGGGACAGTTTTCCATAGTGTATTTTAGCTGGCAGAGAAATGCCACCATAAGTTATTGGGGGGGAAGTATAGGCAGTTTTGCCTGTTCACCCACTTTCTAAAATTCAGAACACTAGCAGCAGTGCTATTAGCCCATGGAGGCACTATAAGTTCAGGCAGTTGAATCCTTCAGCTTAGTTGTCAGGGAGCTACTATCTGGTTAGCTGCCTATTGTTCTGTTGATAGGCTGCAGATGGGCAGCTGGAAGGGAAGTAGGGGGGTGATATCCCTTCAACTTCCAGTGTAGCAGTAAAGAGTGACTGAAGTTTATCAAAGCCCAAGTCACATGGTTGGGGGCACCAGGGAAATCATGTCTAACCCCATGAAAATTTCAAAATTAAATATAAAAAAATCTGTTTGCTCTTTAAAAAATATTTCAGTGCACGATTCTGCTGGAGCAGCACTATTAACTGATGCATTTTGAAAAAAAAATGTTTTCCCGCGACATCTCTTTTAGGACAAATGACCACATTATATTTTGCATAGTACCTGATGACAATCGCAAGTTAACTTGCAGCACAGTCACATTTACTTTATACTCTTCCACTCCTGTCACATTAGAGCTCTGCTCCAACCCCCCAACCTCTTCCCTTGATCACATACACTCTTGCCTCCTTACCTAATTTCTGATACACTCATCATTGTACTGACCCACCTATTTTCTCCTTCTTCTTGTATTTTCCCATCTTCATACAAACAAGCGTTAATCACTCCCATCCTTAAAAAAACATTGTCCCAACTTCCATTTATGTCTAAACTGTTATAAAGGCTTGTGTATAATTGCCTGGTCCAACATCAACTCCATTCTCATTGGATTACACCCAACACCCTAACAAAAACTGCACCCATTAAAGCAATCAACAATCTTGTCCTGACAAAGTCTAAAGGGTACTATTTCATATTCATCCTTCCAGATCTCTCCGCAGCCTTTGTCACAGTTGAACACCCACCCTCCTAGACATTTTGTACTTTCATGACTCTACTCTTTACTGGTTTAAGTCTTTTATCTTTTTAATTCTGGTTCTGATTTCTGGTTCTTTTAAAGTTGCTTTCTAACTCCACCTCTCATCCGACACTGTTGGAGTTCCTCAAGGCTCTGTCTTACGCCCATTGCTGTTCTGACTCTACAGTACTTCTCCAGGAAGACATATTCAGTCATTTGGACTTCAGTACCAACTTTATGATGATGACAACCAAATCTACCTGTCTTCTCCAGACCTCTCTATCGGATATCCATCTGTCCTTTCCCAAGTTACAGACCGCCTTTCTACTATCTTGTCCTAAATGCCACATCACCACCTGAGACTGAATCATGACATTTCCTCCAACAACTTCCCCTGTACCTCAGGTTTCACTCACAGTCAATAACATCACCTTTCAATCAATGACACAGGCAAATTGCCTGCCTGCCTGTATTCATTCATGTATTCATCTGCACAACCTTACCTCAGCTTGGACACAAATAAAACACTTATTCAATCTTCAACTTACTATTTGTAGGCATTACAACATATCCCCTCTCAGTTCTCCAATCTGATCTAAACACTGCTACTACTCATTTATCTATATAATTTCTACACATCAACTGCTCCCCTATGCATATCAATTCCCTGGTTCACAGTCTCTTCTTCAAATTACTAACACTCACATTTAACAGCCTTAACAATGTAGGCCCTTAGCCTCAAAATCCACTCCATGCAACCTATGTTCTGACTTTATCCCATCCCCAACTGCAAGGCCATGCACAACATGGTCTTACTACTCAGTCACAATGTTTGCTGGGGGACTTGATTTTAAATACACTATAGACTTAGAATGCAGTGTGGGACTCATGTTAAAGGAACAGTGACATCAAAAAATGAAATTGTTTTAAAGAAATAAAAATATAATGCAGTGTTGCCCTGCACTGATAAAGCTGCTATGTAGCAATGGGGGCAGCCATTCAAAGGAGAAAAGGCTCAGGTTACACAGCAGATAAGCTCTGTGGAACCTAATGGTGTTATCTGTTATCCACTATTTAACCTGTGCCATACAGCCTTTTGTCAATTTCCGCCATTGCTACACAAGCAGCTTGTTTATATGAACTATAGTAGTGTTTCTGTTTCAAATCGATCAGTTTTAACAGCACAGAGCAACATTACATGATACATTCGTTACTTTAAAACACTTTTATTTTTTGGTGTTACTGTTCCTTTAAATGAGGGGCCTTGATGTGGCATGTGAGCTTACATATTTTGGCCAAATTGTGGTACTAACGGCACATTTTTAAAAAACTATTCTTAAAAGCAAACTGTGCGCTGCAATCTTTTTCCTCTCGAGCTTCAGCCTGTCTCTGGAACTCTGTCTCAAGCGATCAGACTCTCACCTTCCTTCTGCATGCTCCCTATAGACGCTCCCTATAGACGCCTGCTTAGGGAAGCATATTTAGTGTATCTTGATTAATCAGACATCAATTTATCACAGATTATTAATTTTTTCATATTCCTTATGTTTCAAAAGTACCCTACCTCTTAAGATTGTAAACTCTCACAATTAGGGTCCTCTGATACTATTTAGTAACCTTTGTTTGCTAAATTATTAAGACTGTGGGAAAAAAAGAAAACTAAAACTTATATCACTGTTGTCAGTTTTATTCATTGTCCTAAGTCTGAGGACACACTATGTGGATGATTTTTTTTTTGTATTCAGGCCGAGGAAAGTGGATCCACTTCTATCCATTCCACTCCATTCCACTCCATTCCACTCCATTGTATATCTTGAGTGATTGAAAGTGATGGACTGCTTGCTGCTACACTTAAAGGGGTTGTTCACCTTCAATGTACAAATCTTATGAAACCACTAACAATGCTCTCAATGTGTTAGAAAAAACATTTTCCATAACAAAAAGTAAAAATGCCATTGTAAAAGCTAATTTTTATACCTATTAACTCAGTCCTTCTTCTGTCTCTCTGACCAGTTTTCTGAAGTGATGGGAGTGGCCTATTTTGAACCTGACACACCAAGAACTTCCTATATGATGACATCATCATGCCCAGGCTTTGCCCTTGCTATTGGATGTTGATACTGCCCTCCTCCTAGTAATTTATTGGGTACTTGTGAACTATAACCAGTCACATAATTTGAATGGTCATTGGTTGATTACTCAATTGTAATGGCAGAAATTAACAGACGCAGCATATAAACAAACCTGCCTTGCAACAAACAATCACACAGCCATGCAGACAAATACTGCAGAAAAGGAAGGAGCAACATTGTTTGGCAACCTTTGGCATTAAGCATAATGTCAGTTATTTACAAAATTGCAACAAAACCAGCACTGACTTGCTTAGAAACGTATGTAACTTACAAATCTAGCAGGGACAGTAGGGTTGCCGCCTCACCCTTTTAAAACCAAACACATATGAAATCCACAGCCTGCATGGCTAATTATCAACTCATTTAAATGCTGCAGACTGAACTGATTTCTGTGCAGCCATGTATCATGCATCTAAATGAATTGCTAATTAGCCATGCAGGCTGTGGATTTCATATGTGTTTGGTTTTAAAAGGGTGAGGTGGCAACCCTAAGTGACAGGCAGAGCAGTGATGAGGGCAGGTAGGTTTTTTGAACATTTTGTGCGCTCTCCCGGGGGGGCGGTAATTTACCTAGGAAAACGATACCTTTTTTTAAGTGTTTAAGTGTTCCACTTCTGGAACAAGATTTAGAGCTCTAAATACCAAAAAATGAAAAAGTTATATTTTTCATGATATAGGGATCTATACCAGAAAAATATTTTACCTTTTTTATGAGGTAAATACACAAAATAATACGTGGACGCCCCCCCCTAAAAAATAATATATTTCTGGAAAGTACAAGTGTCATCTCCCATAGTAGCCATTATATAGTGAATAAAGTACCCCCTCTTGTAAAATATAAGGATATTATAAGTTACCGAGGAGTTTCATGACCATATAAAAACACGAGGCCGAAGGCCGAGTGTTTTTATACAGGTCATGGAACTCCGAGGTAACTTCTAATATCCTCATATTTTACAACTGGGGGTACTTTATTTATTATAATACACAAATTTCAGTGAGTCATGTGACAGAAATGACATCAGAACTCACCGTTTATAACTGATGACATCAGAACTCACCGTTTATAAGGAAATAATTTACAGGATATTCATAGCTTTTGTGTATTATAATCCAATAATCCAAATTTTTAAAAATGATTTATTTTTTCTGTGTAATAATAAAACAGTAGCTTGTACTTGATCCCAACTAAGATATAATTAATCCTTATTGGAAGCAAAACCATCCTATTGGGTTTATTTAATGTTTACATGATTTTCTAGTAGACTTAAGGTATGAAGATCCAAATTATGGAAAGATCCATTATCCAGAAAACTCCAGGTCCCAAGCACCTCGATCCCCCCCATCTGCACAGTTGAAGTCTCTGCAGCACACAGCCCACACCCCCCTCCCTCTCACAAACTTGTAACAGTTTCTCTTCAGTACCTGAATGCTGCTCAAATTCCCCAGCACAGCCCAGCACAGGAAGCAGTGGCAGATTGACAGCAGACGTAGCCAATAGGAGTTAAGTTAGCTGCCAGTACAATGTGTGATGTCATATAAGGAAGAGGAAGTGAACACTGTAGTGTTTTTGGGGGTCAGTGACCCCCTCCCAGCACAGGGTCTGTGTGGAACTGAAGGATTAGTACAGGGACACTTCTGAGGTGAATATCTCTTGAACTGTACTTTTTCTGTTAACTATTTCTATGGAAAAGTTTGTTCTATTCATGTGAACTGTTAGATTTGTCAATTTGTTACAAAGGTGAACAACCCCTTTAAAGGGATACTGTCATGGGAAAAAAATTCAAAATGAATCAGTTAATAGTGCTGCTCCAGCAGAATTCTGCACTGAATCCATTTCACAAAAGAGCAAACAGATTTTTTTATATTCAATTTTAAAATCTGACATGGGGCTAGACATATTGTCAATTTCCCAGCTGCCCCAAGTCATGTGACTTGTGCTCTGATAAACTTCAGTCAATCTTTACTGCAAGTTGGAGTGATATCACCCCCCTCCCTTTTTCCCCCCAGCAGCCAAACAAAAGAACAATAGGAATGTAACCAGATAACAGCTGCCTGGTAGATCTAAGAACAACACTCAATAGTAAAAACCCATGTCTCACTGAGACACATTCAGTTACATTGAGAAGGAAAAACAGCAGCCCGCCAGAAAGCATTTCTCTCCTAAAGTGCAGGCACAAGTAACATGACCAGGGGCCGCTGGGAAATTGACAAAATGTCTAGCCCCATGTCACTTTTCAAAATTGAATATAAAAAAAATCTGTTTGCTCTTTTGAGGAATGGATTTCAGTGCAGAATTCTGCTGGAGTAGCACTATTAACTGATGACAGGATCCCTTTAAATGAGAAGGATCTAGGGTTTTTTGTAGATAACAAGTTGTCTAATTCTGGACAGTGTCATTCTGTGGCTACTAAAGCAAATAAAGTTCTGTTTTGCATAAAAAAAGGCATTAACTCAAGGGATGAAAACATAATTATGCCTCTTTATAGGTCCCTATTGAGGCCTCATCTGGAGTATGCAGTGCAGTTTTGGAATCCAGTCCTTAAGAGGGATATAAATGAGCTGGAGAGAGTGCAGAGACATGCAACTAAACTGGTTAGAGGGATGAAAGACTTAAATTATGAGGGTAGACTGTCAAGGTTGGGGTTGTTTTCTCTGGAAAAAAGGCGCTTGCGAGGGGACATGATTACACTTTACAAGTACATTAGAGGACGTTATAGACAAATAGCAGGGGACCTTTTTATCCAAAAACTGGATCATCGTACCAGAGGCCACCCCTTTAAATTAGAAGAAAATAAATATCATTTGAAGCAACTTAGGTAGTTCTTCACAGTCAGGACAGTGAGGTTATGGAATGCACTGCCGGGTGTTATGGCTGATTCAGTTAATACCATTAAAGAATGGCTTTAATGGGGGCGTGGCTAGCCGGTCTGCTGAAAGGTCGCAACTCGTGGCGCTCCTTGGGCTCCAACCACATCGGCACCCCATCCACCCTCAAAGGATCCAAACCCCAGCAGCTAACTAAGCCCAGTAGGGCTGGAACACTGTCCGCCACCCGCTGCCTCAATCCCCAGTCTCCCAGCACGTCGCCGGCCAGAGTTCCAGCTAAGGCCTAGCAAAACGTGCGGCGCCGCGGCCTCGCGTACTTGCGACTCCCGCCTGCTCGATAACTTCGGCGTGGTTCCCTACAAAGACACCCAGAGGGCACAGCGGACACTACAGCTGATCCTGCAGGGGACACCAAAAGTGGGGTGAGTGGAGTTGGAGCCCTGGGGACCCCTCTTGCTGCCCATATCACGGCTACGGTGCTGTACCTAGGGCCCTATACAGCAATAAGTCACAGGACTGTGATAGTGACTTTGACCTGCTATTAATGTGGATGTGTACCCAGGTGAACCCCAAAATCAGCACCCATAACTGAACCCTGTTTTACCACATATGGCAAACAGTTTTACGCCTGATCAACCGATACCCACAAGTCTGGCCGCAAATTAACCCTTTAGCTGGATCGACTGCCTATTGACCCACTGTGTTGGCACGGCGGCAGTATAAGGGCAGCACAGACAGTGACTTTCGGATCTTGCATATTCAACCCAATTTAAGGAATTCCATCTGAGCAATGGCCTAAGTAATATGGCAGTGCGATAGCCTGACTTAGTGCCCGTGCCCTCATTATCCTGGTGATCATCCTGCACTCTACCGGGAACATTATTTACTGTCTCTTATAATTACACAGACCCACTTGAATCCATCTCCATAGGGGTAGACATGAAAAGAAACAAAGCTCCGACCCACAAACCAAGTGCGGGGTCATCTTCCACAACATCCAAGAAAAGTGCGGAAACAACCTCCCCACTCACATCATCAAGTAACCCCGACCCGCATCACGTCACTACCAACTCTGCGGACAGGCAGAAAGTGGGCTCAGACGTGCCAAAAAAACTGCAACGTTACGCCAGGGGCCAAAGTGAGAACACGGAGCGTCAAGACGCACGGATGGCAGCTTCTCCGGGATGCTCCTCAAATCCCTCCCCTGTGCCTCCCCTGCAATATACACCAGAAGGCATACAGGAGGTCTCACCTCCTCAGCCCACACTTGCTGAAATTATGCAGCTAATAGCCAGCAACCACACAGTTACCATAAGCAAGTTCGATGATCTGAAGTCTGACCTGGCACTCCTAAAACATGATGTGCAAAATGTCAGGGACCGCACTACTGAAGCAGAGCGTCGTATCAGCGAGCTGGAAGATCTAACTGCACCTATTCCTGAGAATATAACCTCTATGACGCGTAAGATCCAAGCTCTAGAATCCAAAGCAGACGATCTAGAGAACAGATTACGCAGAAACAACATTAGACTTGTTGGTCTCCCTGAAAGGGCAGAAGGAAATAACCCAGAACTCTTTCTTGAACAATGGCTACGCAACCAATTTGGCAACGACAACTTTTCCCCCTCATTTGTCGTGGAGAGAGCTCATCGCATACCAAGCAGACCTCCACCTCCAGGAGCTCCCCCAAGATCCTTTCTTGCCAGGCTCCTTAACTACAGAGATAGAGATAAGATACTATCGGAAGCCCGGAAAAAACAGCAAATTCTTCATGAAAATGTGAGAATTTCCATCTATCCTGATTTTTCTGTAGAAGTTAGGAAATTACACTCGAAATTCTCCGAAGCCAAGCAGAGTCTCCGCCAACAAAATATGCCTTATGCCAGGCTCTTCCCCGCAAAATTGAGAGTTCAAGAGGGAGGAAGGGCACACTTTTTTGAAAGACCAGAGGAGGTTTTTTCATGGCTTGAGTCAAGGAGGAGAAATTCTCCCAGAAGAGAAATGTAACAGATAATGTTTGTTAATCCGAATTCCATTATTCCCGACAGGTGTTGTTCTAATAGGCACGGGACACCCACAGGCAGGCACTGCCGGATTTCTATCTCCCAGGTATTCGGAGATTTCTACCTAAATTTTTGAAAGTGGTCTCATCCACGCCCTGATTACAAAATGTTCGGTTTGGGAAATATGTATCTCCACCCAAACTCAAATCTATGTTCAATAATATTTCAGAGGACTTCTTACTACCCAAATCATGCTTCATGGCACATATTACTCTAATACACAAAGATGGTAAACCCCCCCACAGTTGTGACTCTTACCGCCCCATATCCCTCCTAAACTGTGATATTAAATTCGGAGGTATTCGGAGATTTCTACCTAAATTTTTGAAAGTGGTCTCATCCACGCCCTGATTACAAAATGTTCGGTTTGGGAAATATGTATCTCCAGGTTGGGGGGGATACGGGGTGGGGGGGAACTTTGACGGGGAATTGTATTTCTGTCTTTTTCTCTTTTTTCTTATCTGCATCTTTCTCTTTTTGGAGCTTAGAGAAAAGGGGTCATCAGCACTCTACTACTGTACAAGAAATCATGCACAGGTATTATTGAGACGCGCCGCTCCAGGCCTGAAACCCACCTTAGTAACCACTGTAACCCATACATGTCCAAACTTTGTGGGAGGCGGCACCGGGGCGGCTACTCTCACCACCAAGGTAAACATTTTTTGTCTTTCAAAATGATTGAAGGTAAACTTGTTTTATTATCCTGGAATGTCCGGGGATTAAATGACAAAATCAAAAGATCGATTGTAATGGGACAGTTAAGGAAATCAGGGGCTGATCTGATAATGCTTCAAGAAACCCATTTAGTAGGTCTAAAGGTTAGAGCTTTAAAAAGATACTGGGTAGCTAAGCATTACCACTCTGAATTCTCTACATACTCTCGGGGTGTGGCTATTCTGGTTAGGAAAACCTTAAACTTTAACTTTGAACAAATCTTTACTGACAGACATGGAAGATACATAATCCTTAAATGCAGAATTAATGACACCCCCCTCATTTTGGTTAATGTTTACCTACCTCCACCTGCCGATATCCAATTCCTCAGCGAGGTGTTTCAAAAAGTAGCTTCTCTGGGACCTCTCCCCACAGAGTGGAGCGGGGATTTTAATATGGTCCCGGACCCAACCAAGGATAGGTTAAAACCTAACGATAATGACACCAGGATATTCCAAAACTGGTTAGACTCCACCAGTTACACGGATGTATGGCGATGGAAACATCCTGACCTCAGGCATTTTTCCTGTTATACAACTGCCACGTCGGCCTTATCCAGAATAGATCTATTCCTGACCACCTCAGATTTGCTCAAAGTAGTTACCAATATACACTTTGGCTCCCGTATCTGTTCTGATCATGCCCCCCTTTTGATGACCCTAGAAGGAGGGGCCCTAACCCCCCTACCAATTGGAGACTTTCCCCTAAATGGATTTCCCACCCTAAAGTAGCAAATCTTTATGCTACACAATTGGGAGATTACTGGGAACTGAACACAAATTCTGCCCCTGAACAAGTAGTCTGGGATGCCTGCAAGGCTCACACCAGAGGTCTATATACCTCCCTTATCGCAGCAGCCAGGAAAGATACTGAGGCCGCACTTGTCAATGCTGAAGCAACCCTCAGTGTGGCTGAGCACGCACTCATTAACGACCCCAATGAAAAAACAAAAGATGACATGAAGAATGCCCAAATAAATATAGACCTACTAACTGTAGAAAAATTTTCCCAAAAGGAACTCTATCGCTCAGCGAATTGGTTTGACAGAGGTAATAAAAATGGTAAACTATTGGCAATACTTGCAAAAGCAGACACCCCTCGTACAGCAGTGGCCAACATTGTTGGGGAAAATGGAGATACAATATCAGATAGAGTAGGAATAGCTAGATGTTTCAAAGAACATTTTTGTGATACATATGCAGCCCGCCCCTCACCCCCGCAAGCTGAGCTCTTAGATTACCTGGGAAATATAGACTTCCCAACTATCCCACAAGACATGTTAGAATACCTAGACAGTGATATCACTGAGGAAGAGATCGGTGAAGCAATAGCAGAGATGCCCACTGGCCATACTCCAGGCCCAGACGGTCTCCCCTCCGAGTGGTACAAAGCTAACTCCCCAACACTAACACCCAAACTCAAATCTATGTTCAATAATATTTCAGAGGACTTCTTACTACCCGAATCATGCTTCATGGCACATATTACTCTAATACACAAAGATGGTAAACCCCCCCACAGTTGTGACTCTTACCGCCCCATATCCCTCCTAAACTGTGATATTAAATTATTTGCAAAAACACTTGCAAACCGACTGAAGCGGACTGTGAGGGGAGTGGTTCACCCAGATCAAACGGGCTTCATGCCTAATAATGCCACAGATATAAATATAAGACGATTATTCAATAATCTGGAGACTAATCATGACAATAAAGGTAACAGAATTATAGTATCACTCGACACCGCCAAAGCCTTTGATACTGTTTCATGGCCTTATCTCTGGGAAGTTCTTCGATTGTTTGGCTTTGGGTATCGCTTTGTAACCTGGGTTAAGGCTTTGTACCGACATCCCACAGCTAGAATATCAGTAAATGGTATGCTCTCTGACCCATTTACACTTCACCGGGGCACAAGGCAAGGTTGCCCTTTATCTCCCCTTCTCTTCTCCCTAGCTATTGAACCTTTGGCTATTCTAATCCGTAACTCACCCAACATAATAGGATTTCAGGTTGGTAAATTGATGGAAAAAGTATCACTATATGCCGACGACATGTTACTGTATCTGGCCAACTCCAGGGGGGCACTAGACTCAGCACTAAACTTGGTGGAAGAATTTGGAAATTACTCTGGATTGAGAGTTAATCAAACTAAGTCGGTAGGTAATTTTCCCTGTTGACCAACTCCCTGTTGACCAGACTCTTAATATAGGCCGATTAAAGGTGGTGCACTCCTTCAAATACTTGGGGATTATAGTTACACGAAACTGCAAAGATTTTGAGGAAACTAATCTTAAACCCATAGTTAGAGCTCTATCCACAAAGATTGATATCTGGGAACAACTTCCCCTCACCTTACCTGGTAGAGTAAATCTCTTTAAAATGGTATTTCTCCCCAAGTTTCTATACGCCCTACACAACTCTCCGATAACCCCGCGATCCCACTGGTTCAATTACATTGACAGAATAATTAGAAGATTCCTTTGGGCTGGGGAACATCCCCGTCTAAATTTCAAGATTCTACAAGCCCCAGTTACACGTGGGGGTTTGGCCTTACCAAACCTAAAAATGTATTTTCTAGCTAGTCAATTGACATACGCACACTGGTGGTTATCCCCCCACCTTGACAATACCTCAATTATTCTAGAGGCAAATATAATGGGATCACTAGAAGCCTTGGCCAACCTCCCATACCGGGGACCTCCAACTCTCCAAGCCTGCACTACTCCAATGTTAACTGTGATCGCAGCCTTTCAAAAGGCTCTTAAACTAGCACAAGGGCGGGCTTTGGTGTGGTCCAAATGGGAACCCTTATGGGTAACAAGTCTCTGCCCCATTTTTCTTCTCTCCCTGACATTAATGTATGGGCCTCGCGAGGTATCAAACTGTTGTGTGATATTGTATGGGAAGGGGAGATAAAACAATTTCAGGCCCTCAAAGATACTCACCATTTACCCCAATCCATGTTCTTCAGATACCTCCAGCTATCACATGCCTTTCGAGCACAATTCCCGGACAGGCCGATAGCTACTCTAGAAACCACTCTAGAAAATTACCTTAGGAGAGAGGATCTCACCAAACCCCTATCCCGCCTATATACAATCCTAGGGCAGACCTCCCAAGACCCCCTTGCCAAAACTTTTGCGAAATGGAAAAGAGATATTCCAAATCTGACAGCGGATTTATGGGAGGAGGCTCTGAAACAAATACCAGACTTAACAATATCTTTAAATGACAGGTATATTCAAATAAAATTCCTCAATCGGGTGTACCTTACCCCATATAGACTCTCGAAAATATTCCCCCAGACGTCTGATACTTGTATTATTGTGTGAACAAGAAATTGGTTCCTATATGCATGTGTTTTGGCATTGCCCACTAATCCAGTCATTTTGGAGAAATGTTGTACACTATATCTCTGATGTCCTTGATTTACCAAGAATACTATCGCCCCTGATATGCCTTCTCGGAGTTGAAGAAGACATGGACATCAATAACCACATTAGACTGTGTTATCTTCAACTTCTTTATTACGCAAAGAAAGCCATTCTCCTAAACTGGAAAGCTACTGGCCCACCATCATTAACCTTCTGGCGAAGTCTTATAAATAACTCATTGTCTAACCAAAAACTGACATATCTTGCCAGAGGTTGCCCGCAGAAGTTTGATGCAGTTTGGGGCACTTGGGTATCATTTCATGACGAGAACAATAATACAATTGTCATTTAACATAACCAACTTTGACATGTGATGTATAATTGTATGAACATCCTTCTCCCCGCCCTGCTCCACTTCTTCTCTTTTCTTTCTTTTCCTGCTTTCTTCTCTTTAAATTGTTGTTTTGTGTTAACCTAAAATGCAAAAATAAAAACTAAAAAAAAAAAAAAGAATGGCTTTAATGATTTTTTGGACAGACATAATATCAAAGGCTATTGTGATACTAAACTCTATAGTTAGTATAGGTATGGGTATATAGAATTTATGTGAGTATGGAGGGGTGTGTGTATGGATGCTGGGTTTTCATTTGGAGGGGTTGAACTTGATGGACTTTTCTCAACCTCATTTAACTATGTAACTATGTAACATTTAGTTGATACATGTCTTATCTTTGTCCCTGCTGAGCAGAATCCCTGAGTTCATTACAGGCAGCTGTTAGAATTGATACAATACTCCAGAAATGCTGATGTATCAACTCAATGTTGCAAAATTGTAACAGTTTAGAGTGTGCGCCTGAATTACTGAGCTGTCAGACTCAAACACCAGAGACACAAACATTCAACTTTAAATTTAAACTTAGATTTTGGAAAAACAGTAAAAAATAAATAATGGAAAGTAATTGAAAAAAGTCTTTATTTCTGGGGAACAATCTAAAAACAACTGAATTGAAAAAAGTATTTGGAAGGTGAACAACCCCTTTAAGGAAACTCCCAACACACTGCCATTTAGTGTATAACTTGCTTTGTATCCATTTACAACAGTTTACAGGGTCGGCGACCCTTCTCCCAGAGCTGCTTCAGAAGGTGAAAAATGACAATTTACACTTCAATAGTAGAAAAACGGTAACACAGAAATTCATTGGAAAAATTCGTTATTTCTGGTGATCTATCTGAAAACAACTAGTTGTTTGAAGGTGAACCATCCCTTTAAAAGATAACTGAATTACCCGGTCCCAGTTTGTACAAAAGCCTTCTTTTTGGTCAAATTTGATTGATTGATTGATTTTATTGATCTGATGGTTTCAGGTGTTGACAAGGAAAGAATGGCATTTTTTGTTCTCTGCCACAAGTTGGTGCTATAAGCAGACAAAAAAAATGAATTTTATACTGGGAACAGAGGCTTTGGTGGTGGCGAGTGTTTTTTTTTCTTTTTTCCCTGGCACAAGTAGAAACTCCGAGGTGAAAAACAAAGACTTTTGGTGTCAGAAAGGTGCAGTAACTACAGTGGCAGCTGTCGAGCTATTGGCGACACACACCAGTGAAAAAAATTATGTTTTCCTAATCCCTGCAGAAAAACAAAGGATTGAGTTGTGCCTAATATTGGGAGCGGGCGAGGCTCTGCCTTGTGTCATCGGCTGGCAACCACCGCGAAAAAAAAACTTTTTTTCCCCATTATAAAAGAAGGAACTGTAAACAGATTAAAAAAATAACGTGAAGCGGCGCTCACAGCCTGCAGTGCCCACTATAGACTCCCGCGCGTTGCTAGAGCCTTACTACAGTGTAACACTACACTACTCCGTCCATGCTCGTCACTCCCACAAGGCGGCTACGTGCAGCGTCACAGCGAGATCAGACTTGTGACGTCGGGATTAGCTGTCACAGGCAGGAGCCAAGGAGCTGGACATTAATGGCGTTGCGGGACGTTTAAGCACCGATCCGGGACTGCGGGTTGTGTTAAAAAAATCGGGGTGGTTCCGCAAAGAGCGGCCCTGTTAGGCGGTATGGATTTTTGTTTTTTATATTGATATTTTATGTAATTCGCAGACGTTTATTCATATTTAAAGACTTTTTTTCCTTTACACTTGGAATTAGAATTTCTTGTGCTCAGAAGGGCTCCCAGACCCTTCCCCCGTATGAGTTACCATGTCAAAGACTCTGAAAAAAAAGAAGCATTGGCTGAGTAAAGTTCAGGAATGTGGCTTATCGGGGGTAGGTGGGGACCCGTGCTCCCTTCTTGAGATCCGAGGTGGCGCAGAACACGGGGAGTTTCCTTATTTGTGTCGCCTTAGAGAGGATGTTGCCAGCTTCATTGTGGGGAAAGTGCCCAGCCAAGGGGATGTACTGCTGGAGGTGAATGGAACGCCGGTTAGTGGCCTTACACACCGGGACACTTTGGCCGTGATCAGGCACTTCAGAGAACCTATTCGTCTGAAAACAGTCAAACCTGGTGAGTTATTCATGTAAAATCTCTGCATTTTTCTGATACATTGGTCTTACATTGATTTTGAAATGAGCTATATTTCATAGGCCAGCACCTCATTTGCCAGTTGCCAGTACTGTTTCTTATTACATGTATTATTAGGTAAAACCACCATATTCATGCAGATGCTGCTGCTAGTGTTTAAATGTGATATTATTCCCTATTATTTTTGGTAAGATATCTCCAGACTTTAAAAGCATGTAATCTATCATTCCAGTTGCAGAAGTATGTTGAATCATTTGTGTTTTGCATGAATGGATGTAAAGCAGGGCTGCTTATCAGATTTTCATAATTTTTTTTTGAAACCCACAGCAGAATCAAACAACATTCCCTTCAGGCTCAGGATTTCTAAAGCTAACCCAATCTCCCTTATCTTTATTTTGTATAGACTGCATTGACATCTGGCCTGCCATTTTGATTGAGTGGCAACTATTCAGTCTTGTCATAGATAGAAACATGTTTTTAGCTGTATTGGTGTAGCAGACTTGCAGTGATTTTTTTTTCACCATACACTTCAATGGACTTTGCCATTTCAGATATTGGTGCATAAGAAAATTGTTAATTTCTGGCAAATCTGCTTCGAAATCATTTAGTTGGATTGGCTGACGGAAGTGGGTTTGGTCTTTGCAATGTACAGCTTGGACTAAACAGTGACCTCCACATATTTCTCTAAATCTGTCACTGTTTGATTCAAATTCTAACTGTGGTTCTTTGGACAATGTTGGCTCTACATGCCCAGATTTGGTCAGGCAGTTTGGCTGAATTCCACCATGCTGCCCAACCATTTGGGTATATATATCCTGACTAGGGCCTGTTCTGACAGATAATAATTAATCCTGGTGGATGTATATTCCTCCTTACTGTTTTTCAAACCTGTGTTTTGTCTCCTGCTGCAGTGTATGTTTGTGAATATCCTTATAGCAGCTCACACATGAATACAACCAGCATTAAAGCCACATCTTTAAGATTTCCATCCTCATTGGTTAAAAAAAACTAATTTGTTTTTTGTTCATTTTTGTTTAATTTTATTACTCTGTTTGACCCCTTTTTTAAACCTTTTAAAATCATATAGATTTTGTTGTTTTAATGTAGTAATATGTCAAATGACATGGTCTGAGCAGAAGATTATATTTTGTGTGTGAGCATGAGATCCTTGTGAAGCCTGTAAAACTGTGGTGCATTCCTTTGTATTGTCTGTTTAGTCGG
Source organism: Xenopus laevis (assembly GCF_017654675.1). Classification (NCBI taxonomy): domain Eukaryota; kingdom Metazoa; phylum Chordata; class Amphibia; order Anura; family Pipidae; genus Xenopus; species Xenopus laevis. The sequence continues at coordinate 75,034,009 of NC_054373.1, read as the reverse complement.
CCATTTGTTTGATATGCTAAGTAGAACGGAAGGATCAACTTTTGCCATAGGGAATAAACATCTGTGACTGTGGTATGGTGATAAGATAATGAAAAAAGTCTCAATAACAAAATGAAGAGAACAGTCAAAAACATGTCAATGAATATAGCGCATACAACAATATACAGTAAATGCACCAAAAGCAGAAAGTGAAAGATTTCCCAAGCAATTATTTTGCCCATAAAATATGTTTGTAGCCAATTCCTGTTAATGCTCAGTGTGTCGTTTTGAGAATGTTTTTGACAAGTTAGGATATAATAAGTAAATTGCTATTATAATGTAGATATTGTCCCTATGACAGACACTAGGAGACAAACATTGGAAATACAGGCTGGCATTTTAGATGTCACACCTGGAGATTCGGGGAGATTTAGTCGGCCATCAGCTTCGGCATTGTCAATAAATGAGCAGATGTTAGATCAAGGCCACACAGATCAGATTACACAGCCATGTAGACCTTTTGGGAATTTTCATCTTTCTTCATCTATATTTGACTTGGCTCCTGTCTGATCTCTTTTGAGGAGGCCATTGCAGGCCCAATGCATGGGTCAATATGCTTTCACCTCAAAAGTGGCCCAGGTGCAGAAAACTACTCTGAGGAAAATCAGAGAGGCTTCTGTTGGGGTTTATTTTTTTTACCTTTTTCTGATTCAGTTACAAGTTAAGCAGGCTTTACTTCAAAAAAGTCAAAAAGGTTGGACTTGGTGGGCTAATTTTAATCTTATATATCTTATTAGTTGATGACCAAAATAGACATGTACATGGCCTGCTTTAAGGTGGCCATACACAGGCTGATTCGTTCATTGATGTGGTCCCGCAATTCGACTGCCCGTTTTACCTACATTATGATGTGGGAATATCGGGCAGAGATCCGCTTGTTTGGAGAAATCGCCAAACAAGCAGATCTCTACATGTATGGCCACCTTTACTCTTTATCCTTATTGATGCCAGAGGTCAATAGACGGGTAGTTACAATGTGACACCCCCTCCACACACTGAATGGCAAATAAATATGAGATGAGATGGTTGAAGTAGCTATACAGGCTTTGGTGCATTCCTTTCTATTGTCTTTTTAGGCAGATGTCACATTTGTTTGAAGTGCAGAGTTTTGTTCTGAGCAATACATCTCTGTGATGGCAAATTTGGTGGCAAAATGTAGAGAACAGTCAAAAATTATATAGGACACTGGCAAAAAAAGCCAGTGGAAGGTGGAAACTTTTGTCTTTAATAATCATTTATTAATCTTTAATAATCTTGCCCTGTGAGTGATACTGTTGTTTTGGCCCCTGTATTGGCCAATGAGATATTGACTGCCTTTGAAAATATGCTGCCACCACTTTTACGATTTTTAAAATGTCTTTAAAGGGATACTCAAATAGAGAGGGGATGCACAATCAATGAAAAAAATACTTAGTAGGCACAGGTGGTTTTTAAAAATCTTCTTTTATATAGTATATAGCAGACAAATATACATCAGATAAACTGGTATATTTTACAAAACAGTATTAACACAGCTATATACATACCACCACGTTACAAGATCAAGACAAAAAGGGACAAACCACAGGGAGCAGATACACTTGCCAATGATGAGAATACATTTTGGCACTACAGCCTTTTTCAAGGGGAATTCTGATGTGTTACCAAGCTATCTAGAGTAAATTTAAAGGGATGCTGTCATGGAAAAAAATGTTCAGTTATTAGTGTGGGTCAAGCGGAATTCTGCACTGAAATCCGTTTCTCAAAAGAGCAAACAGATTTCTTTACATTTAATTTTGAAATCTGACATGGGGCTAGACATTGTCAGTTTCCCAGCTGCCCCCAGTTATGTGACCTGTGCTCTGATAAACTTCAGTCACTCTTTACTGCTGTACTGCAAGTTGGAGTGATATCACCCCCCCCCAGCAGCCTAACAACAGAACAATGGGAACGTAACCAGATAGCAGCTCCCTAACACAAGATAATAGCTCTCTGGTAGATCTAAGAACACAGTAGTAAAAGCCAGGTCCCACTGCAACACATTGAGTAGGAGAAACAGCCTGCCAGAAAGCAGTTCCATCCTAAAGTGCTGGCTCTTTCTGGACGCACATGAATAGGCAAAATGACCTGAGATGGCTGCCTACATACCAATATTACAACTAAAAAATACACTTGCTGATTCAGGGATGACATTTTATATTGTAGAGTGAATTATTTGCAGTGTCAGTGTAATTTAGAAATAAAAACTATATAATACAAATCATGACAGAATCCCTTTAATGTTGTAAAAGTAATGCTTTCATTTTCTGCAAATAAGAGTTCCTATTTTGGCACAGTTTTCTCTTCAAGGCTAAAGCAAGATGGATAACATTTGTCCCCGATGTGACTATGACACCAGAGCAAGCAACGTTATTGTGGGATGATAGTACCTGGGTACTATGCAATTATGTAGCTTGCTCTAATCAGGGACTTGTACTAATGTCTTCCTGTGGTTGCTTAATACGTTTTAATTCTTTACTGGTAAAGCTTTGAAGATTTAATAGACCAGTGGTACACAGTGATTGGTTTCAGAATGCATTGGCCTTTTTAGAAAGAAGTGTCATAGATTGTTCCTTCTGAAGACATTTTCTCCAGGTAAATGTTTATCAACATAGTAGGGGGTTTACAAAGGTTAATATTGATTGATTTGTCATTTTCGATTCTAAGTGAGCACCTTAATTTGTGTTATGAGTTGTCTAGCTTGTCTTATATTAAAGGGGTTATTCGCTTTCCAAACACTATTGCCCCATCTCGCTTGGCAAAAAATTAGCAAATTCACAAATTCAATCAAAGTTGTTTTTTTTTTTTGCATTGACAGTGCAATTTTTTTTTCTCACAACTTTTTCATAGCACAATACATTGAAGTCTATAGGCATTTTTTTTGCAGTGAAACCTGTCTCTTCAGATTACTCTCCATAAATACAGATTTTTTTCAATAGCTTTCAATGTTTAATTTTTTTAACTGTCTTTCCAAAATTTAAGTCTCTAGGACATGGGCACACAGAGCTGTGTTTGTTTTTTTCTGCATGCTGAGAGAAGCGGATTCACTCTTTCGTATTTCCATGTACCGTATATACTCGAGTATAAGCCGAGGTTTTCAGCACCCAAAATGTGCTGAAAAATCCTACCTCGGCTTAGACGCGGGTCATTAAAAAAAAAAAACTCTGGTAGATGAAACCGATTAAGAAGACAGCTGCCTTACCGGTAAATTTGTAGAGATCATGTATCCCGCATGATCTGTAGCTGTGCCTGCACTCCGGATCGGGCCCGTAACCCATCCATGGGACCCCGATCCTAAGGAGCCAACGGGGAACACCCCCCTCCCAGCCAGAAACAATGGCGTTTATCCGCCACAAAGAAAGAGCAGCAGCGCAAGGAGTGTGTGTCGCGCTGCCGGCTGAAGCAGCACGCTGTCATCATCTCAGCGACGTGACAACTCTGGGCTGTAACAACTCCGGGCCACCCCCCCTGCGAAAAAATCTTGGAGGGCGCCGGCTGCAGGAAGCAGTATCCCCGGCTCTCCCCTTCTGCCTGCCAGCATCTCCGGGCCGCCCCTACTCCAGCTATCGATTAATCTTTGAAGGGGCCCAGCAGCAGAGAGCAGCTTCCCCTCCCACCCACTAACAACTCTGGGCAGCCCGGCCCCACCGGCGTAAAATCTTTGAAGGCGTTCGACGCCTACTACAGGGAGCAGCTTCCTGGCTCTCCCCTCCCATTGGAGCAAATTTGCCGGTAAGGCAGCTGTCTTCTTAATATATCTATTTCATCTACCAGAGGTTTTTTTTTTATCATTGTACGATGAATTAATGTTTTAAGCATCATGGCTTGATTTTTAACATTAAACCGACTGTTTGATATTTCTGAGACTCTCAAGGGGTGCAATTTGGACCTTTGTTTGACGTCAGCTAGAAATGGAATTCATATGGTTGCCTACATAAACCTCAGGAACCCATGCAACAATTTTAGGCACTAAACAAAAGGTATTGCTAGTGGAAAGTATATTTCATCTCAGCTGAAAAATGTCTGTAATAATAATCCACTGGGGGGATTTAGTTTTTGCACTGTAGTGATTGCAGCATAAAGGGTTATAAATGGGAACTTTCTGCTGATAAAAGGAATGAAATGTAGTTTTAATTTTGCCAAAAATTACCTGCTTGTCCATCGGTCTTAGTTGTGTCTAGGCTTATACTCGAGTCAATAAGTTTTTCTGGTATTCATAGGTAAAATTAGGTACCTCGGCTTATACTCGGGTCCGCTTATACTCGAGTATATAAGGTATTTGCACTAATAAGCCCTCACTGTCTGCAGAAAAAATGCAGGCATAGAGCAGCAGAGCCTACGCTCCATGTGTCTTTACCTTAAAGTTAAGTGCTTTTGTCTCTGGAGTTCCAGTCTTGCGGCACAGTAATCCGGGTGCACATTCTAAACCTTTCTCTTTTGCTACATTGGTTCATACATTTCTCAGCAACATCTGTGGAATATTTAAAACTTTGTATCATTTATAACAGCTGCATTTAATGTGTTGGAAGCTGACATCCCATTTAAATACTTCATGGGTTCTGCTGCTCTGCTTCAAGTGAATTTTGTCATTTGTTGTACTCTTCTACTTAAATTTTGTTATAGAGTTTGTTCATCTTCATGCAAGCTACTCAAAATTAATCTCTACTATTATTTTAATGCTATTTTTGCAATATGGTTTCATTAAAAAAATGGTGGGCTTGAAACTAAACTATCTTGGCCAAGTCATTGGTAACCTCCTTAAAATAAGGCAGATCATAAGAACCTAAGGATAGAAAAGCACGGCTTTCTTTGCTAAAAGTGCAGATTCTAAAACCTTTTGATTTTTTTAAAAAAAATTATCTATTGTACATTTTGGCACACATCAAAATGTGCCAAAGCACAAATTCATTTTTGTTGATGGCTGCATTTTTTTTTTTGGTTTTTTTTTTTAAAATGGCAACATTAATCACTTTTTTTTTGTGTTAAGCAATTTTAGTTTCTATAAATCCTGACCCTGTTGCAAAATGTAGTAGCCCTTTCTGGCAGGAGTTAGAAAGAAAGGGGCAGGTAACGGGGCCTTGTTCAATTTAATAGGACTTTTGCTTCCATACTTTTTTCATATAGTTTTAGCACAAATCCTGTTTATTGAGCTCATGCTGAACGAGGGATATATAGCCCCTTTAAAAGCAATTTCAATGTCATTCATCTTGCAAATGGACTTGTGTTCCATGTTTATGACATCAGTATTTAGCTTATTGCATAATACTTTTTTGAAACCTAAAAACCCTTTTTTTGACTGGCTTACAAACTACACCTTTTGCTGGAATCCTTATTTAATGTAACCCGTCCACATGTGCATGTTTTCTAATATACAACCACTAAATAAGATATGTCAGCACTGTAGCCAATAATTCAGTGCATTCCTGTCATACACATGAAACTGGCACTATCTAAGCCATCTGCCCTGAACTTTTCAAGTGCAAACTACCCTTCCTGTAATCTCTGACCTTGTATACTATTGTAAATATTCAAATCAGCCTTTGCTCCTAACCATTTGCTGAATGACTTGTAAACTAAGCATTCACTTTATTGCAACCATTTGCCTTTGAAACTTGTGGTTTTGATCAGATGTGAAATACTTTAGTGTTTATGGTCCTACACAAATGTAAATACTTTTTGGCACTTTACTACGATTAAACACATTTTAGTTGTTCCAGAGAAATGTGGTAACTGTGTCACATATTTTAATGAGTTTCCCTGTACTTTCATTGACACTAGTAATTCTGTGTCTTTTTTATCTTAAAAAAAAAAAAAAAAAAAAAAAAAAAATCAGTTTGTAGATTTGCAGTGGGACATTATTTTGTTTGTGAGTTCTGAGTAACATTCCTGCAACTGTTTATAGAACATACCATTTAGAACTAATGGTTTTGTCTCCTCCTAAATCTTTCTCAAGGACTTCCCTGGAGGGTACTGAAACTGAATATGTTATTGTTTTGTTCAGTGGACTAATTTTACTTCAATTTTTCTAACCAATTTGGTTACTTTATTTCCTGCTATTTATATTGCACCAACAAGTTTTTGCAGTGCTTTACTTATCACTTCATTAAAATGGGCATTGGTGACAGGTTTTATGTAAAATAAATTTCCCCCGCCAGCGCTAGACTGCACAGGAGGTAGCTCACGGTGCAGGCAGCCATGTTGGGGCACATGCATGCGCATAACATATGCCGTAACCTAACAACTCTGAAAAATCCAAATTTATTGAAAAAAAAAAACAACTTTATATAGATTTAATAGATTTTTCACAAGTATTCGTGTTGAGTCCGGTACTGTGTCATTCTATTTACCATTTTTCACAGCACCTGACCAAGTTGCTATATATGTTTTTACATACACACAAATGCACGTTTTTTTAATAAAATTTTTTTTTTCCTTTCTGTAGTATTTTTGTTTTATTTATAACCAACTGACTTGCTATTTATCACAAACACTGCATGACTCACTGATTGGAATGTTATTTCACTGCAGATCTGTTTATCCTGTGTTACTGCACACCAAAGGTCAAAGAATACAGCAAAATGCAATGAAGAAAAATGTCAAATATGTTTTGAAATTTTTTTTTTATAAATATTTTGTAAATTGTTTGGTAACAGGTGACCAGCTAGGTAGTTAAGTTTGGTACTCCTGTTGTCTGGCACTCATGAATAATTTTACTACATGATGGAAACCTCTGATACAGGTTGCCGTATCCGTAATATTTTCACCTAGTGAAACCTACTGTACTACACTGTGGTAAAAAAATAACTGCATAGAACTAACCAAGCAATAAAACATTGGATATATCAAAATGATTGAAACTGTTTATTATGATTGATTAACTGTATACTGTGTTTATAGCTTACAACAAAATTAAAAGAAAGGTTGCAGGAATTTAGTTTAAGATTTAAGATTTTTAATCATTTAATCATTTTATTTAATCATTTAAAATGTACGAGACCTGTTATGCAAAATGCTCGGGACCTGGGGTTATCGCATAAGGGCCTTTCTGTAATTTGGATCACCTTAATTATATCTTGCTGGGATTAAGTGCAAGGTACTGTTGTATTATTATAGAAATAAAGGACTCCTTTATTGTCAGGCCACACTGGGCGTTTTGGGGAGATTTGGTCGTCTGGCGACTAATCGCCTTGTTTTTGTGGCGACCAATCTCGCCAAACGCCTTCCCTCACTCTGCACCGGCTAAAATGAAAAAACGCCGTAGATAATCACATGCGGCGATTCGTTTTCCGAACCAGTACTGAGGTTTCTTTAAAAACACAAAATTTTGCGTTTATTCTTAACTGAAGCGCACATTTTTTTTTAATAATGTGAAGTTTAAAATGTGCGCACAAATAGCTGAGAAGGAATAAGAAGTTACAGTGGTATAGAGCAGTACAAATCAGAGGCAGTACAATTTAAGAAATTATAATTGCAAAAGAGAATAAGTTGATTAATAATTTATGTGGCAATTTAACTTTGTACCACAAATAAATATTTTGCTCTGTGCAGTTGTTGCTGCGGCTAGTTATTGAAATGTATCATCTTAATACCCTACATGTAAAGCTAATAACTTTTTATGTTGAAATGACCCAGATTTTAGTTAAATCTGAGATATAACCCAAGTGCAGTGTTCTTTTAATGGAAACCTTACCAAAACATGTCAGATCACATAATTTGTATTCAGAATCTTTCAGGGGCTTATGCATACAGAAATAAATCTTGAACTAGACTTTAACAGAAATGGTCTTAACGCTTCTGGCTACTTAACATTTACATAGAAACACATTAGTGAATAAAAATAATTTCTGGGCTCTTCTAGATCACCAGAGCTGTCAGACATGTCTGACATTTTAGTTACGTACTCAAAATATTGTTTTTTTATTTCAAGTTTCACAATGGCATGATAAGATGCAAGTAATATTTAGGGTAAAAAGATGGCTTATAATACAAGTATAAAGGAAGTCCATTATAAAATGGCTGACATGTCCAGTATAAAATCAATTTTTTGAAAGTAAAAGTCATGTTCTATGTAACAACATCTTTAGTATTTCAAATATGTAGAAGTCTCAAAGAATGATTTCTTTTAAAGTAGCTGTGACACTATTGTGCAGATTTATCAAGGGTCGAAGTGAATTAGAGGGAATTTTCGTAGTAAAAAAAGTAATTTTTTGGATACTTCGACCATCGAATAGCATACGACTTTGAATTTACTTCGATTCGAAGTAAAAATTATTCAACTATTCGATAATCGAAGTACTGTCTCTTTAAAAAAACTTAGACTTCAATACTTTGATTTAAATGAACGATCGAAACGATTTTACTTGATCATTCAATTGCCAAATTCGGTAATTAAAGTATTTTAATTTGATGGTCGAATTTCAAAGTATTTTACTTCGAAATTCGACCCTTGTTAAATTTGCCCCTTAAAATTTAATGCCTTACTTTTTCAAGTAGTACATATAAAATTTTTTTGGAGGGAAACAATTAAAATAAGATCCCACTTCAGAACCCAATAATTGAATATGGTATTGAATGTAGACTTTCACTCAATTGTATAACCTAGAAACATAAAATGGATTGCATGGTTTTCATGTCTTTTTTTCAGTCCCAGTCAGAATACTATGATAGCTGATAAAGTCCCTTATTTATTCCTTTCAAGAATGTTGCATATATATGAATATCCTATGATTTGGGATAATTACACATGTAGCCTAGTGCATGACTAGTGCTGTGAAGCAACAGAAAACAGAAGAATGCTTAAAGGGGTGGTTCACTTTTAAATTAACTTTTAGTATGATGTAGCAAGTGATATTCTGAGAAAATTTGAAATTGGTTTTCATGTTTTATTATTTGCAGTTTTTGATTTATTTAGCTTTTTACTCAGCAGCTCTCCAGTTTGGAATTTCAACAATCTGGTTGCTAGGGTCCAAATTGGAGGGCCAATATTTAGAAAGGGAGTTTCTACATTTTGTGGTATTTTCAGGACTGTACTTATTACATTTATTCTGGCCAGTCAAAATTGGCAAAATTGGAATTTAGGGCATTACCACAAAATATGATGCAATGTGCCTCTTTGTGTGCAACCTCTCCAACACATGGGGCTAGATTGTGGGTACATGTTAAAGAGTCTGTCTGGAGTTAGTCATATGAAAAACTTTGGGAACCCCTCTCCGCCTGCATAATAATTTACTTCACTTTCAACAAAAAAGATAACAGTGGTTCCCAGGAACATCTAAGTACTGGGGTGTTTTTTAAACAAAGATTTTTTAGTGAAGCAGTATTCAGTTGTAGGAAATTAAATCAAATGTGAAAAACTGTCTGTGCAAAAATGTGGGTACCATTGTAATTTTGCTAATTTGAATGCATGTAACTGCTCAATACTGATTACTGGCAACACCAAATTGGTTGGATTAGCTTGTAAAGACTTGAACTTCATAGGCAGGTGTGTCCAACCATGAGAAAAGGTATTTAAGTTGGCCAATTGCAAGTTGTGCTTCTGTTTGACTCTACTCTCAAGAGTGACAGCATGGGATCCTCAAAGCAAAAGATCAGAAAACAAAGATTGTTCAGTATCATGGTTTAGGGGAAGGCTAAAAAAATCTCAGAGGTTTAAACTGTCAGTTTCAACTGTAAGGAATTAATCAGGGGATGGAAGGCCACAGACACAGGTCGGCAGGCCAACACAGGAGCAGCATATACAGAGGATTGTGAGAATGGTTACAGAGAACCCAAAGATCACTTGCAAGAACATCTTGCTGCAGATGGTGTATCTGTACATCATTCTACAGTTCAGTGCAATTTGCGCAAAGAACATCTATATGGCAGGGTGATGAGAAAGAAGCCCCTTCTGTGCTCACACCACAGAGTCCCTTGTTGTATGCTCATTTAGACAAGCAACAGTCATTACAGAACAAAGTGCTTTGGACTGCTTTGGAGACCAAAATTTTGTTATTTGGTCATAACAAAAAGTGCTTTGCATGGCGGAAGAAGAACATCGCATTCCAAGAAAAACACCTGCTACCTACTGTCAAATTTAGTCGAGGTTCCATTATGCTGTGGGGCTGTGTGGCTAGTTCAGGGACTGGGGCCCTTGTTAAAGGCAAGGGTCAGATGAATTCAACCCAATATCAACAAATTCTTTGGGATAATGTTCAAGCATCAGTCACAAAGTTGAAGTTACATAGCGGTTGGATATTCCAAAAAGACAATGGGGCTCATTTATTAACGCAGCGCAGCGCTAAAAAGAGCGCAGTGGCCAGACATTTGCCCAGCGCATGCGAGTATTTAATAATGTAGCGCACGATACCTTAACAGTGCGATTTGTGCGCTAATGTAGACACAAGACAGGTGCGACGTGTGAAACTGCGTATCAGCTGTCGCAGTGCTTATAATAAATTGTGCGCACAGGAAGATACCGCAAAGGTAAGGATTAGTTGTGCTCATGTATGAATGCGCTGCTTTAATTAGTTGCGTCACATATTGCGCATATTGCGTTCACTTAGACGCATCTGCATTTGTTTCTGTGCTAATATTTGTTTGGTTGCAAAGGTGTTTAGCCTACCTGATACCCTTAAAGGAACCTTGGTCAATATAAACATGTTGGGTGGAAGGCGTGGTTAATATGCACTTTACAGGGGTTGTTCATCTTGAATATACTAGCGCAGCTGGGCAGGAATGCGCATTTTGAAGAGCGTTACTATTACGCCACGAAGAGGCAGGCGTAAAAATTGTGGTGCTGTTGCCCGGGTGCAGTTTTGCACATATACAGACGCAAATCTGCGACGGCCGCAGTGCAAGCGCATTGTAGCCACGCCCACAGCCACGCCCCTAACAACCACGGCATCGTTTGCGACATAAATGCCCAATCTTTTGCGCAATGCGCATAAACAAAACCATCGCAAAAGCTCTGTGTTATGCGCAATATCACGCAAATATATTAGCGATCACGCTTGTGATGGCGCAGACAACCTTTTGCGTCCACTTATGCGCTGCGCTGCTTTAATAAATGAGCCCCAATGACCCTAAACACACTTCGAAATCTACAAAGGCATTTATGCAGAGGGAAAAGTACAATATTCTGGAATGGCCGTCACAGTCCCCCGACTTGAATATCATCGAAAATCTATGAGATGATTTGAAGCAGGCTGTCCATGCTCGGCAGCCATCAAATGTAACTGAACTGGAGAGATTTTGTATGGACAAATGGTCAAAAATACCGCCATCCAGAATCCAGACACTCGTCAAAGGCTATAGGAGGCGTCTAGTATCTGTTACATTTGCAAAAGGAGGCTCAACTAAGTGCCCAAATGTATGCACCTGTCTAATTTTGTTATGATGCATATTGCATATTTTCTTTTAATCCATAAACTTTGTCACTGCTGAAATTATACTGTTTCCATAAGGCATGTTATATATTAAAAGAGAGTTGCTGCTTTGTAAGCTCAGCCAATGATAAACAAATCTCCAAAGAATTAGGAGGGGTTCCCAAACTTTTTCATATGATTGTAGGTACCACTTCATCAATACCTAGGGGCACATTTACTATTGGTCGAATATCGAGGCTTAATTAACCCTCGATATTCGACCCTTGAAGTTAAATCCTTCGACTTTGAATATCGAAGTAGAAGGATTTAGCACAATTCGCTCAATCCAAGGAATAATCGTTCGATCGAATGATTAAATCCTTCGATTCAAAGGATTTTAATCCATCGATCAAGCGATTTTCCTTCAATCCCAAATTGCCTAGAAAGCCTATGGGGACCTTCCCCATAGGCTAACATTGGTGCTCGGTAGGTTTTAGGTGGTCGAAGTTTTTTTTAAAGAGACAGTACTTCGACTATCGAATAGTCAAACGATTTTTAGTTCAAAACATTTGATTCGAAGTCGAAGGTCGAAGTAGCCAATTTGATGGTCGAAGTAGCCAAAAAAATACTTCAAAATTCGAAGTATTTTTTATTCTAATCCTTCACTCGAGCTAAGTAAATGTGCTTAAATGAGCCGAGTTAATATGTACTTTCGTTTTGTTGGGCGCACACTACCATTTTGTGGGCATTTCCCCAGATACCCAAATAGACAGCGTCCTTTCTCTTTCCATGGCTGATTCCCAGTACCGCATGTTAGTGTTTTTTGGGAATGGGTCTGTGGGTCCTGATTTAGTTTGTATATATATTCTTCAAAGAGCTGACGTCATGAAGATGTTAGTTAAGGGAGACAGGATCTGTAAAAGAAGGAAGCGAAAAAGAATTATATTTATTTTCTTGTATACAAAATTATACATATGAATATGTTTCACTGGAAATTGTGCCATGACGTGTATTGGGGACATATTTTATGTCTTATTTTTATTATCTGTGCACTCGTTTATTAGAGTGTAAAACCTTCTGAATATGTCCTTTATGTTGTAGCACTGATGCCTAAATGTCTATAGTTTTTTACATATAACAATGGGCAACTGGTTATTAGCAGATAAATCACCCTTATGAATTGACCATTTGTTAATCTTTATTCTGTAAAATAAAACATTTTTTAGTTAAGAAACTGTACATTTTCAACAAACAACCAAAAGATAATTTATATCATAAAAAGGGGAATCTTCTCAATATGTGATATACAGGTATGGGATCTGTTATCATGAATGCTTGGGACCTGGGGTTTTCCAGATAACTGATCTTTCCATAATTTGGATCTTCATACCTTAAATCTACTAGAAAACGATATAAGCATAATCATAATAGGCTGGTTTTGATTCCAATAAGTATTATTTATATCTTAGTTTTGATCAAGTACAAGGTACTGTTCTATTAATACAGAGAAAAAGGAAATCATTTTTAATAAATTGGATTATTTAGATAAAATGGAGTCTATGGGAGACAGCCTTTACATAATGCGTAGCTTTTTGGCTAACAGTTTTCCAGATAACAGATCCCATACCTGTACATATTAACATCACTCACATTGAGTTAACATTTTGTGATGGGCATACTTGCTGATCAACTGACTGGAAATAATGCATGTTTTAATAAATAGTAAGAAGTGTGGGATAAAAATACAAAGGTCTGTGAATTTATTGGGTGATGTAAAACTGTAGTTGTGCATGTCCTCGGTTTGTTTGTGAGCACAGTGCCTCACACAAGCCAGTGGGTTTAGTACTGTACTTAAAATAGCATTTTTTCTGTATGGGAATATCCAATGGCACATACTACTTGAAAATTATATTTTTTATAAAAAAAGTTTATTTATTTATATGTGTATATATATATATATATATATATATATATATATATATATATATATATATATATATATATATATATATATATATATATATATATATATGAACATTATATATGTTGATGTGTTTTTATTGATAGTTGCAATGTTTAGGGATATATAGTTTTCCATTTAACTATACATTTTCCTGTGCGATGCAGAAAGGATCTGTATGCAAAAAAATTTGGACTAGAGGAATACAGACTCTTCTGTTAAACCTTACCAAAACTACAGATAAATTATTTATTGACAACAAATGTTCCATTATATATGATATAATAAAGTTGAAGTGTCTCTGCATCCAGTCCCTGTGTCCCTGTGGGATTGCGCTACTGCGCATGTGCCCCACGGACCGTCTCTGGCGGCCTATGTTCTAGCGCCCGTTAATTTAACGGGTTTAATGTCTTGTATATGATAAAGGTTTTCATTGTTTAGTTCTCTAAAAGCTACAAATGCCAAATCTTTCTGTAAACCCATTGGATTTCTCACAACGTATCTGTTATCTGATATGAAAGTGTGTACATTTTTACCCTATTCAAGTTTAATGGCTGCCTCCATGGCTACACAGCAATTTATTAACATAGACTGTAGTTGTGTTTCTTAAGTAAACCGTTTTTGTCAGTGCAAGGTAACCGTTCTTTATTAGGCTTTGGGTGAATTTAACCCGTGGCAATTTTTTTTAAGTACAACGCCATAAAAGTCTATGGGCGTCATTTCCGCTGTGAAATATAATATACATATATTATTCATACAGATTACTGCCTCTCTTGTCTGAATGTTTTTAATTTAGTTTTTTATTTGATTTTTATAGATTTCTTAACCCTTTAAGTGCCAGCAGAATTTCACATTTTGGTTACGCGAAATGCCAGCCGTTTTTGAAACATTTTGTGCTCTCTCACTTTAGGGACATTTTCTGAGGGGAAACCTATAGTTTACCTAGGAAAACTATACATTGTTTTTTTCGGTAGAAACTGAGCTTTCTAAATCTGCCGGAGTTTTCATGTATTTCCACCTGTGCAAAAAAATTTATAGTGCTAAATACCAAAAAAAAATGAAAAATTACCATTTTTCATCGTATATCAATTTATACCAGAAAAATATTTCATTTTAGGGATGAAAATCCAACTGATTTGGAAAGCCTTATGTCTCTCGAACGTGCCAATACCAGATATGTATAGTTTTAGGGAGATTTAGGATTTCTGTACAGCAAAAACTCCCGGCAGTATATTACCGAATTTTGAAAGCACTAAGGCAGAAAACGGCATGCTTTAGATTCCAAGGCAAAAAATCCTGAAACCGTAGGTTTACCCCAGAAAACCATACATTTTTGAAAAGTACACATTCTGCCGATTACAAAATGGGTAACTATGTCTCTCTACTCCCAACTACCAAACATAAAAGCTTGTCTGAAAATAGCGGTTTTTCAAAAAAAAATTCAAAATTCTGAAAAATCATTTCAAAGGTTTTATTTTGCTGCTCCGCATATCCCAAACTATATTAGGTACCAAGAAAAAGCACCTGAAATATGATTGCCAGGGGTCCACTGAACAGTTTGATACCCATTATGCATAGGTTTACCAAAGTATCTGGCATTTAGAGACACCAATATGAAGTTAGCACATCCAAATTGATCAGGACTTTACTTCAGCTACTGAGAAATCAACACATTGACTGCATTTTTTGTGGGGTAAAAACACAGAAATATATGTTTACCCCCCAAACCCATATATTTTTGGAAAGTACACATTCTACTGAATCTAAAATGGGTACCCATGCCTTTCTGCTCCAAACTACTGAGTCGCAAGGCTTTCCCAAAATTGTCGGTTTTGGTGAAATATCTGAAAATTGCCTCAAACCTTCAACTTCCCAGCACCATATCGCCCATGTATCATTACGTACTAAGAAAAAGCACCCTAAATATGATTGCCAGGGTTCCTCTGAACATTTTGGTGGTCATTGTTCATAAGTTTACCAAAGTATCTGGCATTTAGAGGCCCCAAAATGAAGTTAGCGCATACAAACAGTCCCGTGGGTAACTTCAGCTAATGAAAGATCAACACATTGACTGCATTTTTGTGGGGTAAAAACACAGAAATATATGTTTACCCCCCAAAACCCATATATTTTTGGAAAGTACACATTCTACCGAATCTAAAATGGGTACCCATGCCTTTCTGCTCCAAACTACTGAGTCGCAAGGCTTTCCCAAAATTGTCGGTTTTGGTGAAATATCTGAAAATTGCCTCAAAGCTTCAACTTCCCAGCACCATATCACCCATGTATCGTTACGCACCAAGAAAAAGCACCCTAAATATGATTGCCAGGGTTCCTCCAAACAATTTGGTGGCCATTGTTCATAGGTTTACCAAAGTATCTGGCATTTAGAGGCCTCAAAATGAAGTTAGCGTATACAAATAGTCCTGTGGGTAACTTCATCTAATGAAAAATCAACACATTGACTGCATTTTTGTGGGGTAAAAACACAGAAATATATGTTTACCCCCCAAACCCATATATTTTTGGAAAGTACACATTCTACTGAATCTAAAATGGGTACCCATGTCTTTCTGCTCCAAACTACTGAGTCGCAAGGCTTTCCCAAAGTTGTCGGTTTTGGTGAAATATCTGAAAATTGCCTCAAAGCTTCAACTTCCCAGCACCATATCACCCATGTGTCATTACGTACTAAGAAAAAGCACCCTAAATATGATTGCCAGGGTTCCTCTGAACATTTTGATGGCCATTGTTCATAAGTTTACCAAAGTATCTGGCATTTAGAGGCCCCAAAATGAAGTTAGCGCATACAAACAGTCCCGTGGGTAACTTCATCTAATGAAAAATCAACACATTGACTGCATTTTTGTGGGGTAAAAACACAGAAATATATGTTTACCCCCCAAACCCATATATTTTTGGAAAGTACACATTCTACTGAATCTAAAATGGGTACCCATGCCTTTCTGCTCCAAACTACTGAGTCGCAAGGCTTTCCCAAAGTTGTCGGTTTTGGTGAAATATCTGAAAATTGCCTCAAAGCTTCAACTTCCCAGCACCATATCACCCATGTGTCATTACGTACTAAGAAAAAGCACCCTAAATATGATTGCCAGGGTTCCTCTGAACATTTTGGTGGCCATTGTTCATAAGTTTACCAAAGTATCTGGCATTTAGAGGCCCCAAAATGAAGTTAGCGCATACAAACAGTCCCGTGGGTAACTTCAGCTAATGAAAAATCAACACATTGACTGCATTTTTGTGGGGTAAAAACACAGAAATATATGTTTACCCCCCAAACCCATACATTTTTGGAAAGTACACATTCTACAGAATCTAAAATGGGTACCCATGCCTTTCTGCTCCAAACTACTGAGTCGCAAGGCTTTCCCACATTTGTCGGTTTTGGTGAAATATATGAAAATTGCCTCAAAGCTTCAACTTCCCAGCACCATATCACCCATGTATCGTTATGCACCAAGAAAAAGCACCCTAAATATGATTGCCAGGGTTCCTCCGAACAGTTTGGTGGCCATTGTTCATAGGTTTACCAAAGTATCTGGCATTTAGAGGCCCCAAAATGAAGTTAGCGCATACAAATAGTCCTGTGGGTAACTTCAGCTAATGAAAGATCAACACATTGACTGCATTTTTGTGGGGTAAAAACACAGAAATATATGTTTACCCCCCAAACCCATACATTTTTGGAAAGTACACATTCTACAGAATCTAAAATGGGTACCCATGCCTTTCTGCTCCAAACTACCGAGTCGCAAGGCTTTCCCAAAGTTGCCGGTTTTGGTGAAATATCTGAAAATTGCCTCAAAGCTTCAACTTCCCAGCACCATATCACCCATGTGTCATTACGTACTAAGAAAAAGCACACTAAATATGATTGCCAGGGTTCCTCTGAACATTTTGGTGGCCATTGTTCATAAGTTTACCAAAGTATCTGGCATTTAGAGGCCCCAAAATGAAGTTAGCGCATACAAACAGTCCCGTGGGTAACTTCAGCTAATGAAAAATCAACACATTGACTGCATTTTTGCGGGGTAAAAACACAGAAATATATGTTTACCCCCCAAACCCATATATTTTTGGAAAGTACACATTCTACGGAATCTAAAATGGGTACCCATGCCTTTCTGCTCCAAACTACTGAGTCGCAAGGCTTTGCCAAATTTGGCGGTTTTGGTGAAATATCTGGAAATTGCCTCAAAGCTTCAACTTTCCAGCATCGTATTGTCCATGTATCATTACCAGCATAAAGCATCCTAAATATAAACATAGGGGTCTACTAAACAGTTTGATGCCCAATATGCATAGATATACCAAACTATGTGGCGCACAGAGACCCCCAAATGACAATATGTATAGACATTTTCACGGCTGACGCGCTGGCTGCTGCAATATAACCACTCGGTGTGTGTATTATGCGACATTAGACCACCTAACAGTACAGAGACCCCAGAAAACCATATATTTTCAGAAAGTACAGATTCTGACGAATCCAATATGGGTAAATAAGTGTTTCTACTGCAAACTGCCAAACTGAAAAGCAATGCTGAACATAACGGTTTTTCTCAAATTTCTGAAAATCGTCACAAAGCTTGAATTTTACCCCATTATATGCCCCACATTTCGTAACTTATCAGCATAAAACATCCTAAATATGAACGCCAGGGGTCTACTAAACACTTTGATGCCCAATATGCATAGATATACCAAACTATGTGGCGCACAGAGACCACCAAATGACAATAGTGTATATACATTTTCACGGCTGACGCGCGCTGGCTGCTGCAATATGAGCACCTGGTGTGTGTAATATGCGACATTAGACCCCCCTAACAGTACAGAGACCCCAGAAAACCATATATTTTCAGAAAGTACACATTCTGACGAATCCAATATGGGTAAATATGTGTTTCTACTGCAAACTGCCAAACTGCAAAGCAATGCTGAACATAACGGTTTTTATCAAATTTCTGAAAATTGTCAGAAAGCTTGAATTTTACCCCATTATATGCCACACATTTCGTAACGTATCAGCATAAAACATCCTAAATATGAACGCCAGGGGTCTACTGAACACTTTGATGCCCAATTTGCATAGATATACTAAACTATGTGGCGCACAGAGACCGCCAAATGACAATAGTGTATATACATTTTCACGGCTGACGCGCTGGCTGCTGCAATATGAGCACCTGGTGTGTGTATTATGCGACATTAGACCCCCCTAAAAGTACAGAGACCCCAGAAAACCATATATTTTCAGAAAGTACACATTCTGACGAATCCAATATGGGTAAATAAGTGTTTCTACTGCAAACTGCCAGACTGCAAATCAATGCTGAACGTAACCGTTTTTATCAAATTTCTGAAAATCGTCACAAAGCTTGAATTTTACCCCATTATATGCCCCACATTTCGTAACTTATCAGCATAAAACATCCTAAATATGAACGCCAGGGGTCTACTGAACACTTTGATGCCCAATATGCATAGATATACCAAACTATGTGGCGCACAGAGACCCCCAAATGACAATAGTGTATATACATTTTCACGGCTGACGCGCTGGCTGCTGCAATATAAGCACCTGGTGTGTGTATTATGCGACATTAGACCCCCCTAACAGTATAGAGACCCCAGAAAACCATATATTTTCAGAAAGTACACATTCTGACGAATCCAATATGGGTAAATGTGTGTTTCTACTGCAAACTGCCAAACTGCAAAGCAATGCTGAACATAACGGTTTTTATCAAATTTTTGAAAATCGTCAGAAAGATTGAATTTTACCCCATTATATGCCCCACATTTCGTAACGTTTCAGCATAAAACATCCTAAATATGAACGCCAGAGGTCTACTGAACACTTTGATGCCCAATATGCATAGATATACCAAACTATGCGGCGCACAGAGACCACCAAATGACAATAGTGTATATACATTTTCACGGCTGACGCGCTGGCTGCTGCAATATAAGCACCTGGTGTGTGTAATATGCGACATTAGACCACCTAACAGTACAGAGACCCCAGAAAACCATATATTTTCAGAAAGTACACATTCTGACGAATCCAATATGGGTAAATATGTGTTTCTACTGCAAACTGCCAAACTGCAAAGCAATGCTGAACATAACGGTTTTTATCAAATTTCTGAAAATTGTCAGAAAGATTGAATTTTACCCCATTATATGCCCCACATTTCGTAACGTATCAGCATAAAACATCCTAAATATGAACGCCAGAGGTCTACTGAACACTTTGATGCCCAATATGCATAGATATACCAAACTATGTGGCGCACAGAGACCCCCAAATGACAATAGTGTATATACATTTTCACAGCTGACGCGCTGGCTGCTGCAATATAAGCACCTGGTGTGTGTATTATGCGACATTAGACCCCCCTAACAGTACAAAGACCCCAGAAAACCATATATTTTCAGAAAGTACACATTCTGACGAATCCAATATGGGTAAATAAGTGTTTCTACTGCAAACTGCCAAACTGCAAAGCAATGCTGAACATAACGGTTTTTATCAAATTTCTGAAAATTGTCAGAAAGCTTGAATTTTACCCCATTATATGCCCCACATTTCGTAACGTATCAGCATAAAACATCCTAAATATGAACGCCAGAGGTCTACTGAACACTTTGATGCCCAAAATGCATAGATATACCAAACTATGTGGCGCACAGAGACCCCCAAATGGATATATAGTAGATAAAATTTACAAGGCAAAACAAAATAAGGCAGTAAAGGGTGAAATGCAAAAAAATCCAATAAAACCACAAAAATCAATGTTTTTTTTCCAGACTAGTGTTATCAGCTGTCAGAATCACAGTTTGAATATTTTAGATGGGCCAAACAGGTTATACGGCTAGAAAAAAGTGAACACAATATATGCAGAGCTGAAAATGCAATAAAATGGCTAAAAATTCAATAAAATGGCTAAAAATGCACCAAAATACCCAAAATTGCAATATAATCACCGAAATAACATACAAAAGGTATTGCACAGTACGGTTAGCGAATACGCTATGCGTAATGGCAATAAAACATTTTTTTCAGCCAAAAAAAGAAACGATGCGATAAGAAAAAAAAAAAAAAGGCCACAATGCCATGTATGTGCGTGTGCGTGTGTACAAATGGTAAATTACATGTTATGTGCGCGTGTGTGCGTGTGCACATGTGTGTAAGTGCAGTGAGTGTAAGTGACCCCCCCAATCCCCAAAAATGTATGTGTAAGTGTGTGTAAGTGTGAATCTAAGTGTGTATTACTGTAATAAGTGTGTGTTGGTGTGTTTGTGTGTGTAATTGTTGCACTAACCTGAAAAAATCGCTGGAGACTGTTGCAGGCGATCAGGAAGAGCCCCTGGAAGACATCTGCCTCGTGGTTCCTGTCTGCGTGCTGTGGGGGCGGAGATCGACGATCCGGTGCAGGCTGCAGCAGCAGGACACGTAAGTAACACGTGCCTGCTGCTGTTTTTGGGCCCCTGGGCGATCGCGCCCCAGGGGCCACTCGATCCCCTGCTCTGCTCGTTGCCTAGGGGCAGGGGATCGAGCAGGAACGGAGCGAGCGGCTCTAACAGCCGCTCCTCCGCTCCTGAAACAGGAAATGCTGCAGAACGTAGAATCTACGTTCTGTGGCATTTCAAGTACCTTTGCCACAGAACGTAGATTCTACGATCTGTGGCATTTAAAAGGTTAATGCATGTCATACTTGTGCAGAAGGGTATATAAAAAACTATTTTCTCTGTTCTGTTTGCAAAGGTTTTTACTGCAGACACTAAAAATTTGGGAGGCGACCATGGTATTTTA
The DNA here is from genome assembly GCF_017654675.1 of Xenopus laevis. Classification (NCBI taxonomy): domain Eukaryota; kingdom Metazoa; phylum Chordata; class Amphibia; order Anura; family Pipidae; genus Xenopus; species Xenopus laevis. Next base: position 75,012,807 of record NC_054373.1, on the reverse strand, counting down.
GATAAATGCGTTATAATATTTTAATATTTTTAATATTGTCACACCACTAGGTACTTCCTAAATGGCAGTGAGCTTTTTTTAGATTTCGTTTATTAATACTGTTTAATAATAACTCATCATGAAAACACATGTTGCTTTCCAATAAAATTAAATCTGGTGCAGTATATTCCCCCCCCCCCTCAAAATTTCTTCATTGAATAGGGCTTCTGCTATTCTGGACAAATTCTGCTATTCTGTGCTAAACTGGACAAATTAGGAAATCTTTCTGTTCATCTAAGCAGTCAAAGCAAATTAGCAGTCCACTGAGATGCTCTCTGTATAATGAGTGGCATCTTATCTCACAACAAGTCGCAGTTGTTGAAAAGAAGGAGTTTGTTATACACATAGCAAAAGAAACTTCCAAGTTAGGTCTAATTGAAGCTTAGGTGTGTAAAGACAGTGTGAAATTACTACAAAGGGGCTAGTGTCTAGCATTGTATAAACTTTTGTAGTCTTGAATATGTCAGATTTACTTACTTTGTCTCAGGCACCAAAGCTGTCTTTATTTTTATGAAATGTAAATGTGCAATATGAAACCAGTTTCTTGTTTCTGTAAAGCTAGCCAGCCAAAGAGTTATTGTCATTTGCTCACAGCAAAGGCATTGGCAATAAGCATATGGGCATCAGCCACTACTTAAAATTATGTGTGCTTCATTTAAACCTGTATATGACTTAACACAGAGACGCAGCAAATAGGAATCTTGCCGTGCAAAGTAGAAGTGTAGTTGTGCACTATAGAGAGAGACAGAAAGTTTTCTACACGACAATGTACTTCTAAATCTAATACCACACCAGGCTGATTCTCTGCTTTTGGATGAATGCAGGCCAAGACTCCGTGCCTACACTTGCATCAGCCTAACAATGTGACTGCACCTGGAGTGACACTGCATCTGCCCAGGTGCAGACACACTAAGGGCTAGTCCACACGGGGAGATAGCGACGCGTTTGCGGTCGCGGCGACAAAGCGCCGCGACAGTCGCCGCGACCGGCGCAGGCGACAGTTTTGTATGGGCGCCTATGTAAAAACGCCTGTGGTAACCACACGAGGCGATGCGCTTTTCAACAGTCGCCTGAAAAAGCCTGGCGAGGCATTTTCAGGCGACTGTTGAAAAGCGCATCGCCTCGTGTGGTTAGCACAGGCGTTTTTACATAGGCGCCCATACAAAACTGTCGCCTGCGCCGGTCGCGGCGACTGTCGCGGCGCTTTGTCGCCGCAACCGCAAACGCGTCGCTATCTCCCCGTGTGGACTAGCCCTAAACGTGAGTGCCAAAATCCACTCCATTTGCTGACATAGTGGCTCTGAATGCAGTCACAGAGTTAGGCTGATCCGCAGGCTGAGTCAGCATGGTGTGACTGTAGTAGTGCATTACTAGTACAGATATGTTCAAACACATTTTCAAAGATTACAATTTTGTCATTGGATATAAGCACATTATCAGAAAGAAGTATATGTCTGTATGGTTTGGTATACATACACAAGTGTAGCATTTTTGCAAGCCAGTTTACTTCCTTAATTCTCTGCTACAAAACAATGAAAGCATTAGCTCAGGGATGGACAAAACTAGACAGTTTCCGTAAAATATGTTAAGTAGCTAGCTAGAGCTTTGGTATATATTATATAGAATTACAACTCGCATGCTGAAGTTTTGGTCCTACTAACTTTGTGGGCTGTTTGTGGGGGCCATTCTAAAAAATTGTTAAAGCAACGTTTGACTTCTGCTGCAGTGCTGTAAAGCCGATTGTCTAAGTGCACATCCGTGACATTTACCATAGTCTACTGTTAAATTATACAATTTTTCTTATTTGAATGATTTGCTTTTTCACTATATACCTTGTATTTGGTATTAAAGATTAAATTAACTATTATGAAATGTAAACTATTATCCCTTGGTTCCACAGCAGTGATCAAAAAGCAGGAGCAGTAGTGAATGGTGAATGAAGAACTATTACCCCTCACCCCAACTGCAATGAGTTTTTTTTAGCTCTCTGTAATAATAAAACAGTACCTTGTACTTGATCCCAATTAAGATGTAATTAATCCTTATTGGAGGCAAAACCACCCTATTTGGTTTATTTAATTTTTACATTATTTTCTTGTAGACTTAAGGTATGGAGATCCAAATTTCAGAAATATTTGTTATCTGGAAAACCTCAAGACCCAAGCATTCTGGATAACAGGTCCCATACCTCTACTTAAAGCGATACTGACACGTCCTTATAAAAATCATAGGAACGCGTCAGTATGAAGTAAATGCTGCACGGAATAGTTCCCCCACAAAGTCGCCCCCACCCCCCGCACCTTTGTGCTTCCGACTCGATCACACAGCTAATTGATCTTCCGGGTTGCTAAAGCGATGCAGAGCTGGGGGCGGAGTGATCCTTCCATAGGCCTGTTTTGATTCATAATCGGCCTATGGAAGGATCATGTCGCCCCCAGCCCAGCTTCACTGAAATATAGATCATTTTGAAATAAGATCTTTTAGCAGTGTTGGAGGCTTTGGGTGAGTGTGGGTTTGCGTGGGATGGGGGAGGCTTTGCGGGGGGCTTTGAGGGGAAATATGCCTTGTGCAGCATTTACTTTATACTGACACGGTCCTATGATTTTTATAGGAACGTGTCCGTATCGCTTTAATATATTGGTGCTATATAAAGATAAAAATAACTCAATGCAACTATTGTCTTTCTTCTGTAAGTCGGCATTCTTTCTACTTGTAGCTTAGTGCTGGGTGATGTCACAACCACCATGTTCTTCTTGTCCCACCCTGAGGAGCATGTTGGGCATGCATGTCCTCATTTGGTTGGAAAAAAAATTTGCTGACAAATTTCACCTGATCTAGTTGGCTGATTCCATCACACATGAGACAGCAGTTATCTGACGAGACTGATATCTATAAAACTATAATGAATAAATATTTGTAAAAAAGAATTATAATATATTATCCCCAGTGATTTTGGTGCATGTTTTTATCACTGTAACTTTTATTGTTGACTTTTATCTGGAAATTGCTATAGATTGCTTTGTTACATCTTTTTTATGACACATTGCATAATAATGTACTGCATTATTGGCCAAATAAAACACACCATCTTTGATGTCATTATTTGAAAAAAGAAACCTGTTTATGGAACCTAGTATGTTTTTAAAAACACACACACAAACATAAAAGGTAAAAAAAAACAATGCATTTCTTATTAGTACCACAATCCTGTCAGTCTGACTCACTGCACAGAACAAACCAGTTTGGTTTGATGATTCCTTGATTAACACAACTCAAACAGGTTTAGCTGGATTTAGGTTTTATTATTATGCAAGGTTTTTATTCGTACCTGAACAGTGATTGTTCTGTTGTGGTTTCTTTTTTTTCTTTTGAGGTATGAAGATTACAGTGTTTCGTAATGCATTGTTTATTTTAAAAATTCACATGTAGCATTCAGAAACAACAAGCTGGTTTGGAAATATGGAATCAGAAGATTAATATATACGTTTATACTCAAAATGAGTTCTTGCCAAAGTTTTTTAGTTTTGCCATATTTTATAGACTTGTAACTAAGCTTGAGAACTTGGTTAGCAGTGTTATGTCTGTTAAAGTGATACTGACACGTTCCTATAAAAATAGGAACGTTTTGGTACCAATAAATAGAAGCTGCACGTGAAATATAATCAGCTAAAAGCGCCCCAAAGCCGTTTCTAAGGTTCGCCGGGCTGGGGGCTGCTTTGGGGAGCTTTTACCTGTTATAGTTTGCTTGCAGCTTCTTTTCACTGATACCGACACATTCCTATTTTTATAGGAACATGACAGTATCACTTTAACTGTTGGTGACAAGTGGGTCCCCAAGTAACACAAAACTATAATTATTACATGCATTTATATTCAGCCTTATTTGATGTAGACAAATTAATGTATTGCATAGAAAAACATTTTACATTATTTAAAAGCATGTTTTGTTTTTTTTGACCGAAAACTTGGCAAGCTTTCAGACGATTGCAAATAAATTGAGCAAGTTTAGGAGTGGTTGCCCAAACACAAATTGTAAACCAAGTACTTAAAGTATCACTGCATGAAATGCTGAAGCCTGCATTTTTAGGGGCTGTGTTATTTATGGTACTTCCCATGGGTAAGGCTGAGGGCACACGGATCACTGACTCCGTGGCTCTCCGCCTGCATTTTTTTTTTTGCAGGCTGAGAAAAGCGAATCCACTCCCTTAGTGCACTGACAGTGGCTTCTGCCTCTGCTCGGCTACACGAAGTGGAGCATTTACGGGCTGATCCCCACTCTGTCCCAATTTGTATAGCGGAGGCAAAAGCTTTACTTGTCAGTAAAGTTTTACTGAGGTGCCTAAGCGAGTGGATCTGCTTCTATCAGCCTGCAAAAATAAAAACACAGCCTGAGAGCAGTGGATCCAACTCTCTGTGTGCCCTCAGCCTACTGATCTATGGTGATATTTTTTTTTCTGTAGCTTTCACTTTTTGTTTTCAAATTTAGTATGGGTAAAACAATGCTTTACAGGGAATCAAAAATACTTTTTGGACTTCCAACCAATTAAGAATGCAGCAGTGAAATGGTGGCTAAATTATAGAAGTAACTAGTTAAGATGTTCTTAATTTAAGTCATTATCTAGTAGTGGACATGCTAAGTTATTTTAGAAATGGTTAAGCACTCACCTAAATAACATTTTGGATTCAACTGAGTGGAAATCAGTTTTCCAACATTTATTAAACCCATTTTGAATTTGTAAACAAAACCAAATTCTGAAGCAACTGCAAGAGCAATGTTCATATTTTGGACTGAGAAAACAAGTGGTTTAAAAGAAATTAAAGGGGGCGATTATTTTAAAGTTGGAAGAATAATTGCTAAACAGCAGAGGTGGGCCTGAGATACTAACTTTCAGCAACATATGATGCTGTTTTTTTGGAAATTTCACACTTCAGTCATATAATTGAAAAACTAACTGATCAATGAGAAGTATGGTACCATTGTGAATAGCTATGGTTCAGTTAACACCTACCTGCCTGAATATATTCAGTTGAAAAATTATTGTTCTGTAGTTGCTTTAGACTTATTACAGCGAAAATAAGTATTTTTATTTATATAGAAAATACAACATTTTCTATAAAGGAAATACTTATTGGTACATTTGAGAAAGCAACAGCTATAAGCAAAATTGAAGGAGGAAAGAAAACTTGATATACAGGTTAACACTAGGTTAACAGCAAAAACAAAAAATTTTTAAGTAATTGGGTAAAACTTTGTCAATTAACACATATATATCCGGAAATGCATTATTCAGAAGGCTCTGAAATACCATTGTGAATCCAGATGTCGTAGAAGTTTAAAGAGTTAATTAATTGCACTTAGTATGCAAAGTACTATGCAAAAGCATGCAATCTGACAGTGTTGACTGTTTTTATTTTGTCTCTAATAATAAAAGTATGTTTTACTTGGTGTTAGGTAGAATAATTGTTTTTAGTAGCCTTTTATTGTGGTTTCATAGTAAACAAAAATACCTCTTTTCAGGCCTAGCATTCCATACACATTTATCATACTGCAGTAGTACCTATTTGTGGCACTGCTGAATTAGTAGCTAGCTGCTTATTTTTCAGTTACGTTAAATTTTATTATGTTTCTATATCAAACTGGAAAACTTGCATTAGAGCAACTAAATTGTACTGTACTGTGTTGCTGTACATCTGTGTCTCTGAGGGTACATTGGTTGTTGTTAGGGATGCACTAAATCCACTATTTTAGGAATCGGCTGAATCCCAAATCCATTGTTAAAGGTTCAGCCGAAAACAGAACCAAATCTGAAGTCTAATTTGCATATGTAAATTAGGGGGAAAAGAGGCAAAGAGACATTTTTGAGTTCCTTGTTTGTGTGACGAAAAGTCACGTGCTTCTTCGGATTCGGTTCGTCCAAGCACTTGGATTCGACCTAATCCAAATCCATCTGAAAAAGGCAGAATTTTGGCCAAATCCTGAATTTGTGCATCCCTACTTGTTGTTGCCTGTGCTTAGCATCCTCCAGTGGCGGTGGTTAAAAATAACCATCGCATATGCAGTGTGTAGTGGCTCAAAGTTGTCTTATGAGGCAACTTTGGGGTATTGCAAGATGCTTATGTTTTACCTCCGGCAATTTAGGAAGGTAACTCTTACAGTGTGGGCGGCAAAACATCCAGTCTGCCATAACACTTAATTTCATACAACACTTATAAATAAGTTAATAATGCATGTTCTTTCTTTGAAATGACCTGTGTCTTTCATCTGGCTCTGCTCTAAGTATTTTTTAATGGTTTTATCATATGGTGTGGGTGTTAAAAATATGACAGCTTAGTCATCTGTAACATATAATTTTATATTGTGAAAAATATCCATTATGTTCCAGATGTGCATAAGACTTCTGCGGCACTTATTAACTTACACATGTCAAAATTGCACTAGTGCAGTAACCCATAACAAAGAGATAGCAATTATCTTTGATCATTCAAATTCAGTGCAAATTTTGGCCAGTGTTGATAATTGGATTTTCTGTAAGTGTACCTATGGGCAACTATTAGGTAATAGCAAAAGTAGCATAGATTAATGTTCAATCTTATATCTTCTTTGATGATCAAATGTTTTTAGTAGATTAAGGGCAAGGGGACACATTGGGTATCAAAACGCTCCTCTCCAGCTGTAGATTTTTATCAGATGCAGAGAAGCGGATCAGTTCTAATTAGCGAATTTCTGTAGCTGCACTGACATTAACAGCTTTTGCCTGAGTGCATCTACATGGAGATTAGCCCAATAAACACAAACAGAGCTGTCGACGTTGCAAATGTCCACAATGTAGCAGAAGTGACATCACACACATTATTATATTATTTTCTGTAGTAGAGTGTTGTACCAGGCCATAGTTTAGAAAAAAAAAAAAAAAATCTGTCATCAAATTTTCATTTAACGCTTCACATTCCAGAATATTTTATGTAAATTAATGCTTACATGCATCTGTTGGATTGTTTTAGTGGTGAAAATCAAGTTTAATTAGTAGTTAACTAAGCCACAAAACATATATTGTTAATGAGCATTTCAGAATATTTCATTATATTAATATTATGTTACAAAGTTTATGTGTAATTGTATGTAACTTTGTACTTATGTGAATGTTTCTGCCAAAAGTAGCAGTTTTTGTCTTGTTTTATGACAGGGATTCTAACAGTACGTTAAGGATACAGTGTTATATATTTTGTACAGCTGTATGTATTATTTATACATAATATAATATATAAAGCTTATTTTCTTCCCTGGGTTCATCTAGCACATTAATGCTGTTTGTCTCTATCATATTTCACCTGGTCTAATTAGCGGTTTCCATTGCCAATCACTATTGAAACAGTATGGTTGAGTTGTTTTTAAAAAATATTTAAGTTGCAATAACACCCCAACATACTATATTTCAAAACCATAAGACAACATAATAATATACTATAACTATTTGTTGAAAAAAATGTACATTTTATCTAGAGTGGATTTTTTATAATGACAATTTCCCTTTAATTTAACAGAGATGCTTTGACTGAAGCTTGACTTAAAAAGTAAATGGAATACGCTTTAGCAACCTTTAGATTATTTTGTTAACTGTAGTGCAGTATTTGCAGCAACTTTTAAAAAAAGAAAATATTTCCACATGAGTAACATTTACAGCGATGGGCAAAATGTCTAAATATGTGTAAGCTCTCACACACGAATGCTTGGTACTTATTCATCCTGAGCTTATTTTTTGATGTGTTTTTATTTTTCATCCACTGGCAGACCGCAGGTGAGTAGTGAAATAAATACATGAGACGCATTCATGTATACAATACAAGGCCTGTGGCTGAAAAGAGCAAATCATTGTCATCATCTTATTTGTCTATTGTGTGCAGCTGCAAAAAACATTTCGGTATTGCAATCTTTTGACTAATTTGCATATGACATTCTATTAACCCTTTCATTACCACTGCGTTATTCGAAATGTTTTCATGAACTGCATAGCTGTTTTTGACATTTTATATTGTTTCATTTTGGGTCTTGTCCTGAGTTGATATGTTTACTTACTTATAAAAAGAAACCTATTTATTGTTTTTTTTTTTTTCAGGACCGCATAAATGTACAAAATATGAATTGTGTAAAAAAAAAAAAAAAAAAAACTTGGACAGAATATGTAATTGTGTGTGTGTAACTAGTGCATGCCAAGCTAGATTTTACTTACAATATATATGCGTGTGACAGAAAAAAAGATTTTATAGTACTGGATTCATTCAATCAATAAATTGAAACCTCAGTTTCACAAACAGATAAAATATCCATTCTGTGAAGCAATACTGTCAGTCACATTACTGAACCAATAAGAACAAAGCTTATTGCACTATTACAAATATGATGAAAAGTGGCCAGCTCTGCTCCACATGGCTGCATCATACCTAAGGGTAGAACTCCACGGTGCGGCTCGAGCCGGCACGTCTTACCTGCGATTTATCCTTCACTTCCTGTATCTTTAGGACATCTGACACATCGCTTGCATTTTGTCGCATGGCGACGTGTCGGCTACAGCCGTACCGTGGAGTTCTACCCTTAGGCACAGGACACTATGGGCTGCTGTAGCTAGCTCCCTCCGATGTCCCCTGTGCCGCATAGAAAAAAACATGAACAAAAAACAAACATTTCCTAAAAGAGCTGCTGTAAAACACTACAGGTTCTCAATTGGAAGTTCATACAAATGGCTAAGAAATATTATTTTGCACTGATAATTATTCTAGAGAAAGAAAAGCATGCAAAACATAAATATGATAATTTTATGTGATATGGCTATTTTTATTGTAGTAACCTGCTTGTGTGAGCATTTTGGTTGACAATGCTGCTGTGTTGCCTTTGGCTAATGATATTATTCCTGTTCCCGTTTCCCTCCTGTGTAAGCCGAGAGGAAGCATGAAGCAGGCCAGACCTATCTGCCATGTTGTAATAAATGTACCAGAAGGTACTGTGCTTGTCTGGCTGCTTTACCTGAACTAACACAGCAGAATCATTTAACCCACTACTAGCTAAGCAGTTCATTGCCCTTATTATCTTGCAACCTAACCCATCACTATAATAGGTCTAACATCCCCTCACTAAAGTCTGACAACCTCTCAAAGTCAGAAATAAGCTTTGTATATGATTGTTAGGGTTCAATGACAGTATCCCTTTAAACTACTACATAATAGTTTTAGCCAGATATGTGGGACTGTTCATGTACACACACATTCTGTATGTATGTGTAGGTTTTATGAGTTGCATCCTAGTTAGCTGTAGTTTAACTACTACATTATTGGTGTAGCAATATAATTCAGCTACTACTGAGTAATGTGTACAAACAAGAGGGGTCATTTATGCAGCTGTAATTTTAGGGGGATCGTAATTTATTTTTATAGCAGCAGCAAGCTACACAGTGCTTTACATTCATTTGAGTTTCTTAAGTTAAGAAACTGCTTACCGTATATACTCGAGTATAAGCTGACCTGAGTATAAGCCGAGGTACCTAATTTTACGAAAACTGGGAAAACGTATTGACTCGAGTATAAGCCTAGACACAACTACAGCCCTGTCTTCCAGCAGCGCACATTCCGCCAAAGTGACCCCTCCAGCGATCAACCGGACTTCTTTGCAAAGTTGATGGTGACAGAGAATTGCCAAACAGATTACTGTGTGCATTGTCCCACTGTCCCACTACCATGTGCAGAGGGTGCTGTGTGATATTGTCATCACTGTTAATCCTTCATATAACCAACAGAGGGCGCTGTGTGATATTGCAGTCACTGTTATTCTTTCATATAACCAACAGAGGGCGCACTGTTATTCTTTCATATAACCAACAGAGGGTGCTGTGTGATATTGCAGTCACTGTTATTCTTTCATATAACCAACAGAGGGCGCACTGTTATTCTTTCATATAACGAACAGAGGGCGCTGTGTGATATTGCAGTCTCTCCCCAAGCGAACTTTTGGTATAGGAATGATTAAAAGTGACTGCAATCTCAGCTACTGCCCACTGACTCGAGTATAAGCCGAGGTAGACTTCTTCAGCACATTTTGGATGCTGAAAAACTCGGCTTATTCTCGGTATAAGTTTTTAATACAGACTGCTTATAAGTTGTACTATACAGACTGTGTGTGAGTCCTCAATTTCTGAAATGGAAAGGTCGACAAACAAGCAGATCTTGCCAAAATATGCCCACCTTGGGTGGGCGTTGCAGTAGTTGATTTTGTTAAGGGGTTGTTATGGCCACTCACCTCCTTAGCCATTAGGACATCTTCAGTAGTCTGCAAAAATATATTGGCATCTTTTTATAATTAGATGTGGTGTCAAGGAACTTAGCAATTGTTTGTCTGTATTTATATAGACAGATTATATTTAAGTGGTAGTTGGGAGGATATACTGTAAAAAACTGAATAGATAAATCCTAATATAAAATAAAGTTATTATAATATATTTCTTTTAACTGTCATCCATATTTGAAACTATTTTAAGGCACACTTTGTTGCTGTGCTGTTGTGCCCCATTTGTTGCTGGTTTTAAAGGAACAGTAACATCAAAAACATTTTTACAAAAATTTTTTAGAATACAACGAAAAAAAACCACCAAGACAAATTAAAATTTAAAATTGCAAAGCCTTTATTAAGAAATAACTTACCGAAACTCCACTTTCGCTCCTCTTCTGAAAAGGCGACATGGCGACCATCCATAGTGAGGCGCTGGATTTCTCCTCCCTGGCTATCTCTCCTATTGTACTGACACAACTGCCTAGTAAGTTTCAGTGTGAAGCTACTGAAATAAGAAATAACTCATGTGATGCCAAAGGGATCCACAGACAGGGCTCTTCATCCAGCACTTCAGCTCTTCATCCAGCCGGGCCGCTTTTCCTGCTGTCAGTACAATAGGAGAGATAGCCAGGGAGGAGAAATCCAGCGCCGCACTATGGATGGTCGCCATGTCGCCTTTTCTGAAGAGGAGCGAAGTGGAGTTTCTGTTCCTTTAATGTCCTATGCATTCTATATATGTCTTCACATTTAAATTAACTTTCTGGACAGTGATCTTCTGAAGTGTTTGGTATTCATTTTTTTTATGAATGAGTTTGAAGTTATGTAACCAGGTAGTGATTTCAATGAGACACTGAAAGAAGAATAGGATAATGCCTAGAAACAAAAGTAATAAAAAGTATTAATAAAAAAAATGTAGCCTTAAGGTGGCCATAGACGCAAAGTTCCTATTGTATGAATCGAGGATTCGTATGATTTTTCAGACCATGTGTGTAGAGTCCCGACATTTTTCGTCCGGCGCAAATCGGTCTTTTGGTCGATCGGACAGAATTGATTTTGTCCCGACCGATCCCTCTGTAGCCCATCATGCTCTCATCGTAATCTGATCATTCGGTCATATAGGCTGACAGTGTCGGACTGGGACACCAGGGGCCTATCCAAAAACCTTAGACCAAGGGCCCACCAAAAAAACTTAGGCCAGTGGCCCACTCTCGGCGCTGTTATTCTATCTCTCCTCACTCAACCTCTTTTTGCCTATTCTCTTTTCTTTAAATACTATAATCTTTTATTCCATCTATTTAGCCTATTTTTCTCATAGAAATAGAAAATGGTCATGAAATAGGCCAAATATTTAGCAGCATGAGGGCCCACTGACACCTGGGCCCACCGGGAGTTTTCCTGGTATCCTGGTGGGCCAGTCCGACACTGGAGGCTAAAGAAAAAAACAGAACTATATACAGCTCAAATCACATTTCTTTTTTTTAGCTTTGGTCAGATGTTTACTACATTAAATGCTTGTATGTGTAGATCTAAAGACGAAACACATTTTTGTATGCTTATTTATGCTAAGAGTGAGATATGCAAGAAATGTCAGCTGCCTTAAACTGAAGTTTTTACAGATGATTCTTGTAAAATTATTTTAACATTATGATGAAAGGACCAGTAACAATGTTAACATATATTTTTTCAAGTTTTAATTATTTATTCAGCTAAAAAAATCTAATTCTTAACAACAAATGTCAGTGATTTCATGCAATTTGTGTTTTTAATATCAGCATCAAACTTTAAGGGCAGGGGCACTCTGGCAGATTCGGGGAGAGTCGCCTGGTGACTAATCACCTCTTCTGCGGGGAGACCATCTCCCCGAACTGCCTTCCCTCTGCCGTCCGCCTTCTATAATGAGAAACGCCAGCACAATGGCACTCACTGCGCTTCGATTTCTGATGTTGCCCGAAGTTGCCTCACGAGGAAACTTTGGGCGTGTGCCCCTGCCCAAAAATGTTAAGAGAATTCAGAGATCATACAACATGTAGAATATTTTGAATAAAAAAGAGATAGGGTAAAAAGAAATGTTACAGGGTAAGAGGTAAGAAAAAGTGGTTGAGTCCAGAAAAAAAGCAAATGCTATCCCTTTTCAAAATCTGGGTCAGAGAATGCAGTACCATGGCAACAATTGTCAGTACAGAGATAAAGTAATCGTAGGTAACCTTTTAGTAAACAATCAGCCTTTACTTCTTCCTGTCAAGTGCAAAAATTCTAGCCTTCTAGAAACAGAATTTCAGTACTATTAACCTTATACCTAATTTTATAATCTTTACCTAATTTTGATCCATACCTTCTAATTTTGATACCTTAAATCTGTTAAAACATGAAATAATTCCAATAGGATTATTTTGCTATTAATATGAATTTATGCAGCTTAGTTAGGATCTTGTACAAGGTACTGTTTCTTTAATACAGGGAAAATGGAAATCATTTGTTTAAAATATACTCTATGGGAGATGCCTTCCTATATTTCAGAGCTTTCTTGATGACTGGTTTCCAGATAAGGGATCCATTGCCTGCAGGGCCAGAGCTTGGGGTTGGGCCTTGATGCAAGCAGGGAGGTTGTGCAGTGACAGGGCAGGATGGATGCATGCAGGACCTATGGTGCAGTTAGAACTTGGGTAGATTATATGAATTACAACTAATTTATGATCACAGGTGCAAACACAGGAATAATGGTAAAATTATATTTTCTCTGGATCTTCAAAAATTTGAATCACTGCACCTTAAAGGTATTCTGTCATGGGAAAACATGTTTTTTACAAAGTGCATTAGTTAATTGTGCTCCTCCAGCAGAATACTGCATTGAAATTTTTCGATAGGGCAAACAGATTTTTTTTTTTTATATTTAATTGTGAAATCTGACATGAGGCTAGACATGATGTCAATTTCCCAGGTATCCCCAGTCATGTCACTCTTTAATGCTGCACTGCAGGTTGGAGGGATATCAACCCCTCACCCCCTCCTGACACCTAGTGGGAGAATTATTGTGGTAGATATCAGAACAGCACTCAATAGTAAAAATTGTCTCAGGCTAATCCAATTTGCGACTCCTTTAGTTACATTGAATAGGAGTAACATAGTAAATTAGCCATCAAGTTCAATCTTTTAAGTATATATATATAACCTGCCTATAACATGACCTATCCATTATAAAGCCATGCTGCTCATAATGCTATTTATTAGGACAAAATTTTGAGTGTGAACAAGCCACCACGTATGACAAATTTACTGGCCTATAATTGCCAGGCTGAGATCGTAATCCCTTTTTAATTAAAGGATTTACATCAGCTTTCCTCCAATCCATAGGTACCATACCAGATGAAAATGAGCCTGAGTAAATCAGAAATAGAGGCAGGTCTAAAATTGAACTAAGCTCTCTTAGAACCCAAGGGTGTATTCCATCTGTCCCTGGTGCCTTGTTCACAATATTTTTTAGTAAAGCTTTATGAACCATATATTGAGTGAGCCACAGACTAGACTGAGCTGAGCCAATATTTCAGCTATGAGGTGGGTCTGGGAACTCTGACTCTTCTGTTTTATATTCTGAAGAAAATAACTGATTTGGCACATTTGCCTTTTTAGAACCATACTGGTATTATTTTTTAAAGGAACCACACTCTCAACCTGCATCTTTTTACTATTGATATACTTTTTGGGGTTAGTATAATTCTCTGAGTCTCTATCGCAATGGCTCCTTGCCTTCCTGGTTGCTGTTTTACAACTGTTATTATAGTATTTTTGTTAAATGCAGCTTCTGTCCTCAGAGATTTGTAGTTTTTAAATGCTTTTCCTCTTCCCCTTCCTATTAACTTCTTTACTTCTATATAAAGCCTCATGGGGTGGTTTTTGGAGCTTCTACATTTACTTCTTAAGGGAATAAATTGAAAAATGGAACAATTTTAATATAATTTTAAATGACAACTATTGCTGCTCTGTGTTTTCAGCAGAAAATATAATGCCCAAATATTTGTTCTGAAGGGCAGCCCTTCAGGCGCTTAACTTTGCTTTTCTGAAATTCATGGTTTTTGTTGCCCCAGTGTATATTTGTTTTTTGAACCAGTCATTAAATGATATCACATTATGTTCACTATTGCCCAGGAGTTTAAAAACTTGTGTGTATTTGCTCTCGTTCTGGGTCATTAGAGATCACTAGATGCAGTATAGCATTTTTTCTGGTTGGCTTCTCGACAACCTGTGCTATAAAATTGTCATGCAACAAGTTTATAAACTTATTCCCGTTAACTGTCCGGGCAGTACTGTTGCTCCAGTCAATATCTGGGTAACTAAAATCCCCTATTATTATTACTTCCCCAAACTAGCAGCCTTTTCTATTTGCATCAGAAGCTTAGCATCCTCCTCTTCACTTACATAAGGGGGTATATAGCATACTCCTTCAATTCATTTGCTGGACTCTTTGCATCCATTGAATAGCTCCACCCATAAGGCTTCAGCCCCTTCATTTTATAAATCACTTCCTCCTTTATATTAGCTTTTAAATCCTGCCTAACAAACAGACATACCCCTCCTCCTTTTCTATGAAAACATGATGTACTGGCTCTTTCTGAAAGCACATGACCAGATAAAATGTCCTTAGTTGACTACCTACACACCAATATTTCAACTTTAAAAAAAATTAATTGGTTCATGAGTACAATTTTAAGCAGAATAAATGAATTGCAACGCATACAGTATAATATATTAAAAAAAACAAAACGATGGTACATTCCATACAGGGTGCAGAAGGGACTGAATGGGCGCATTCTCTGTCTGTGTTTTTAAATGGGTGTAGAAATGGCCTTGTGCCCATTGTCTTATGTTTGTAATACAAACAAAAAGGTTATGTACACCCATTGTTAAAATAACATTGCTTTCATCTTATCAGCCTTGGTGAAATACCATAAATGCTTTAATGTTTAAAATTTTTTAAAGTTTTCACTGAGGTGAGCAGGAAAATTGGTCCAGCTAGCCAGCTAAAAAGAGTTTTGAAAGAGTTTAGCCTTCCAACACTGTTATTAGGGGCACAAGATTTATAGAATTGATGCATTGGTTATCACTTACAGTTCTTACTTAAATTATCCCCTGTTGAGATTATGATTTTGAATGTATTTTGCTCAGAGTAAATCCCATGTTCCAAGGTACCTTTTCAATAGAAAAAAACAAAATAGAAATGGAAATAATCATTCACATTAAAAGACGAAAACAACTTTAGTGTTGCTTAAACTTCTTCCATCTGTAACATTGAAAATAATTGTGAGCCAAACCTATTATTCTTTTTAGCTCTTTTAATCTATTTATATTTCCATTGAGTTAGTACAAAGGCAACATTAAGATTAATAAAGAGTAATTCTACTAATTGGCTATGTTTCTATTGTTTCTGCTTTAAAATCTTTTATAAACTGGTATGCCTACTTGGAATTATCTAACAAAGAATTTAATCAGTGCCTGATGGTAGCCAACAATTGAATATTATCACTTTTAAGTGTACATTAGGGTAATAATGTATCACATTCTAGCCTTTTGGGTTACCATATAAACATGAAAGATCCATTGGAGAGAAAAGTAGTGAAAGTAGTTTTTTGGTTTATAAGAGATGCATAGCACTATGTTTCAGGCCACGTGGGTCTTTTGGGTTACCACCTTTGTAGTCACTGATGATGCACAGATATCTGTGAGTATTGATCGCTCCTATTACATTTTATAGAACAACACCAAGATATTTTTGTATTTGTAAAAGAAATTAAAACAGTTTGACCACCCGAGTAACTCTTTCCCTTCCATTTGTACCATATTTGATTATGTGCAGTATTTTTTAACAGAGTAGTACCATATACATTAACAATTGCATGCATGCATTATTGTATAAACTCTATAAACTTAAAATGGGATTGCAGAATGTGCATTGATAAATAAGTAAATTTTGTGGATCAGTTCCATTGTATTTGCTTATATTTTACTTCCACAACTGTTATTTTAGTACAAGAACCATTGAAAATATGGTTTGGGTTATAAAAATACACAAAAATATTTTACTATCTTTGCAGTCCAACCTCACATATAAAAATTATTACCTCTTATTAGCATGTACTACAACTAACAGATAAATACCATGTAAGTTTTATCATCATTTAATTCCATCAATCTAACATAATTCTTCAATGACTAAAGCGTTTAGTGCTTTGTATCTAAAGTAAAATGCTTTCATAGCACAAAATAAAAGTAGAAATGAGGGAGATTAGTTACTCCGTGCTTCATTTTTTTTCTTTAAAGTGATAATGTTGCCACTCCTCCCACCAGCAGCCTATAAACAGAGCAACAGGCATCTAACCAGATAGCAGCTACCTGATACCTCTGCTGAAGGATTTGTTTGCACAACCCAAGTTGTGCCCCACCTAGACTCGATTCCACCTGCCATAAGGTGTTTCTTCCAACAGAAAAGCAAGAAAAGCTCTCCCATGTAGCTACAAAGGCCTCCCCATCCACACAGATCACAACCAGATTTTGCATGCACCTCCTGGGCCTCATCACTGCCTCCATAGAGGTGGCCCCCTTTACCTAATTCCATATGTGCCCCCTGCAGCTGGAATACCTTTGCAAATGGTACAAAGTCCACATTAATCAAGAGATTAATCTCCCATCTCTTTGTCCTCAGCCAAACTCCACACAAGAGTGGCAGCTACACAGCCTAGATGTCGTTCAAGCCCTCAAGTTCTACATCCATAGAATAAAAAACTTCAGAATGTCAGACTTGCTTTTTGCACATAACAGGCCTTCCTGTAAGGGCGCAGAAGCATAAGGCATCCTTTGCCAGATAGCTCAAGGGCCACCTCACCCTGATTTACCGTTTAACAAGGGATGGTCAGCCCCCATTAAAAGGGTAAATTTACTTACCTATGAAAATCCGCCAGCGCTGGCTTTGCGCACATCGCAACACTTCCCAGGCGTAAATTTACCTGGACAACCTTACTTCACAAAGATTCGAAGTTGCCCACAGGGTACCGAATGCTTGCGAAGTTGCACTAGCGTTAATACGATCAGCAGTTGGAAATTACGCTAGCATTGGCTAATTTGCAAACGGCGTGCAGTTAAAGTACAATGGACGTATATGTTGCAGCAAATACATTACACTACACAAGGCCAGGGAACCTTAATAAAATAAAATAGAGGTGTTATATTGCCCTACACATGTTCCCATTGTATAGTTTATGTGCCGTATGTAAGGAAAGCCGGGTACCCTAAAAAAAATTACGCACTTTTGCAGGCTATCACCCTGAAAAAAAGGAAAAGACGCCAGCGTTTTTTGGGACAAAATTTCAAGTAAGTCCTATCTACTCCATTGCACTTCGCCTGGTCCGAGGTGGCAAAGTGAAACTTAGTGAATTTGCGTAGTAACGCTCTTTCGCCAGAGTTGAAAAATCGCCTAGCATTAGAGTGCGAAGTTGCGCCAGAGTCTATCTCCTTCTCTAGCGAAATTAGGCAATCGATGATTAGTAAATCGGCGAAGTGACAAAATGACGTCACGCTTGCGGATTTTCGCCAGCGTTAGCCACTTCGCCCTTAAGTAAATTTGCCCCATTGTGTCTGCTCACACTATTAGGGCCCTCAGCACTTTGTTGGCCCAACTCAACCAGGTTTCGGCAGAGTAGATCTGCAAAGCAGCAACATGGACTTCCTTGCATACCTTCAGAAAGTTTTATAAGTTCAACGTTTTTTCTTCTTCAGAAGCGGCATTCTGCCACAAAGTTCTTTAGCTCTAGGCTACGGTAGAGTCCATGCATCCTCAGATGCCCATGTTAGGGCCAAGTAAATGTTTTCCTTTTCTGAACTGTAGTACGCTTCCTCTTGTACTCTGTTCTTCCTACTACTAATCCCACCTGTTCTCATGTCTTTGGGACAAACCAATTGGTAACTGTGCTGCTTAGGGACGTACCGAGAAAAGGAGATTTGTTATATTCACCAGTAAATGATAGCACAGGGAGTCCCACCCCTGTTAATAAGTTCTCTTCAGTGTAAGCTGTGCTAATCAGAACTGTTGAGGGTGGGGTTAATGCGGGGGAGCCTGGGAGGAGGGTCTACATTTTTATTTGGTTGCCGTCCTGCCTCCTAAAGGGTAGAGTGCATTAACCCATCAGTACCTGTGCTGCCATGACGGGACTCTGAGAAAAGGATTTACCGGTGAGTATAACAAATCTCTTTTTATCTTTAAGACCGCTATTGTTCTTGATGTTATCGATACTCTGACTTACATCTCTCAAATATTTTGATGCTTTCCCATAGAAGTCAGTGTATCAGAGGGCTGATTTCAACAGAAATAGACTATATTATGTCAAAGTGAAACAGATCTGTGCAGTAAAAAGACACAAAATGACTGATTGTATATGTATATACCATCATTAATATGACACACTCAAGAGATTTCATTGTAGTAAATATGCACATGTATTTGGAAGGTCTAGCCTCTGTTGAGTCAGAATTGTGGCATACCCAACACCATGAAGATAAAAGAACATTCCAAGCACCTCCATGAAACGTGATTGAAAAGCACAGGGGATGGAAGAACATTTTCAAGTTACTGAATATCCTTTGGAGTACATGCTAAGTATAGGCTGTCTGCCATTAATAAATTGTAAAAGAGGTTAGGTGCTTCACCATTTGCAGCTTTATATATATAAAATATATAAAGGATAGTGGCAAAAACTAAGCCACTGTAGCTAAAGTTCACATGGACGTTAAGGTTTGTCAAGAAGGCGCATGGCCATCAGTCTAAATGCCATGTTTGACTAAAGCCAAGCACTTCACAACATCACCGCATGGGGGTTGCAGCAACACACTCCTAAGGAGGATAGGAAAGAGTATATTGAGCAGCTGTTATCTTGTGCTAGGGAGCTGCTATCTGGTTACCTTCCCATTGTGCTGTTGTTAGGCTGCTGGGGGGCGGGGCGGATATCACTCCAACAAAATTACTGAACTTTATCAGAGCACAAGTCACATGACTGGGGGCAGCTGGGAAACTGCAATATGTCTAGCCCCATGGCAGATTTCAAAATTAAATAATTAAATATTGAAAAAATCTGTTTGCTCTTTTAAGAAACGGATTTCAGTGCATACGTCTGCTGGAGCAGCACTATTAACTGATGCATTTTGAATTTTTTTTTATATAATATAAGTATAGTGCATGGTAGTGTATGGCACTTCATAATTCTTTATTATGATAGGGTTTCTCTTACATCCAAAATAAATAAATAAAGGTATTTTTAGTGCCCTCTATATGTCCCAAGAGCTGGCATTAAAATTATTTCCTGCATGATTTGTTCTAGAAAAAAAGAATCAAACAGAAAATTGAGAGAGCATGTCATCCAGTCATTTAGGAGGCTAATTTCAGAAACAGTAATGCATTTTGCAAAGTATTTATTATGGTGTCTCAGTTCTGTGATTTATACTAAAGTGTTCTCTTGAACAAAAGCCAAAAAGAATGCTTAATGCCAGCACTTTTATATTTCCAATTTGTGAAACCTGAGGAATGATTAGCTCTTTAAAGAAACAGTAACATCAAAAAATGAAACTGGTTTAAGTAATACAAATATGTTTTGCCCTGCACCTGCTGGGTTTGCTTCAGGTAGACTATTATTGTTTATATAAATAAGTTGCTTTGTAGCCATGGGGGTTACCATTCAAAGGAGATGATAAGCTCAGTAGAACATAATGTTGTTACCTGTTATCCACTATTGAACCTGTGCCATTTAACTTTTTTTCAGTGTCCGCCATTGCTACGCAGCAGTTTATATGAACTATAGTAGTGTATCTAAAGTAAACATATCAGATTTACCAGTGCAGGGCAACAGTACATGATATTTTAATTACTTTAAAAACTTGAATTTTTTGGTTTTGCCATTCCTGTAATTGAGAACTAAACCAACCCTAATGTGAATAGCCCCATCCCACTACCCTCCACAGTGCCCCCTCCCTACTTCCTTCCCAAAGTGCATTAGTGAAAAAAGCATCCCAATTGGGAATCTTAGGTATCCATGCAGAGTATCGAAGAGGAGCTCAAGGCCACCATCTTTAGGTTTCTATATAATAAAAGCCACTAAATTTTTCCAGGAGCAGTAACCTATAGCAACCAACTAGCAGGAAGAATTTACCATCCACCTATTTAAAGTAAACATCTTATTGGTTGCTATGGGTTACTGCTCCTGAGCAAACATTGCCTTTTATTACATATGGGGGAAGATGATCTATAATGAGACCCATATGAGCCCCAGTAGCGTTCTGACTATTATTTTAAATATCCAGTCACTCCAGCCTTCATACATTACATTTTTGACTAACTATATTGAAAACATTTTTGATTTTGCATAGCCTAGCAATTTACCAAGTTTTTATTTTTATACTAAACAATTGCTTTAACAAAAAGTAACACTAGGTCTGCCCTGGCCAGGAAAAAATGTCTCTTCACTGCCATCACAGACATGGTTGGATCATTGAATCAAAGTCTGGCTCTGCTTCAGCTGCAGATGCTCCTTCAACTGCAGATGCTCCTGTTTCAAAGATTGCAGTGACGAGGACCTGAGTGGAGGATAGTTATGTGTTTTGGTATCAAACTATTGTTTCTGGCAACAATTGCTTGCCAACACTAGTTGTACCCGCTGTGTCTATTTATGAGTGAGTGTGTGTGTGTGTGTCTTTTAGGTTAAAAGGCAACACTACCTAATGTCTCCCAGAAATAACAATAGTGGTTCAGCCTTGGTGAGTGATCACTTTATAAGAGCCTGAATGAAGCTGAATAACACTCTTATGTTTAATTGTTTCAAGTGTATTTATCTTTTTTGTGCTGTATGGAACAAAACACCATTTTTAGGAATGGTGCAGTGTTGACACCCTCCACAGCAAAATATTTGAGAAAATTGAGAACCACAGTTTTCTGTGTAGAAATAGGAATCTATTACCACCCAAATAAGTGTGTGTGTGTGTATGTGTGTGTGTGTGTATGTGTGTATATATATATATATTATGGGGCAAGCTGGCGGCTTGAACGCGTAACTTTTGGGGGGAATTAGTCAATGGTGAGCAGGCAGCATAGGACAAAGAAGCATAAAGACGGGGACACACAGCTTCTTCCAGGAAAACAGCAGTTTATTTTCCACTTTAAAAAAACACAGTGAATTATCCACAGACACAGGGGTGACCATTGTTACCAAACAAACAAACCATAAAAATAAAACCTTGCCCACTAGGCACTAACTTAACACTTTGAAGTAGTCCCTGACTAAACTGGCCCCTTGTGGACGACCAGCAAACAAAGTGATATTGTCACACCCCTGTACTCACAGGACTTTCTCCCGGGTAATATTCAGCCTCCTGGCTTCCTCACTCTCTTCACAATACTCTCTGTGAGAGTCACAGGCTCCCTCAGCTTCACGCAGTATCAGGCGGCACCCCCAGCTCCTCTGGGAGTTCCTCACACAGCCAGGTCTCCTACCTGCTGTGTCCTGCTGAGAGCCACACTCTCCCATTCTAATTAACTTTAAATAGCCTTTCCACAGGACAGCTTTCCTGTGGAAGGTGAACTCCAATCTCTGCACTGGATCTGCGGAATGGAGTCCCTGGCTACTAAAGTCTTTAAACAGAGCACTGATTCTCTGTTTAATAACTCCCTTCCTGGAGCCTCTCTCAGTACCTGGGGAGAAATTAAAGGCTAGAGTGACCTTTTCCACCTTTTCCTAGTCACTCTACCACTATATATATATATATATATATATATATATAAAAAACAAAAAAGTCCAGACGACTTGTCTTGTAACCGAAAGAAAATTCTTTATCAAGCAAGAATATGCAACGTTTCGAGGCTCCCGCTTCTTTATCAAGCAATAAAGTTTACAATGATGTCACATCCTTAAAAAGGTTACAGCTGTAAACACGCCCTCAAAGGGGTGGTATATATTTAAATGCAGTATATAACCAATCTAAAGGAAAGGATAAGTACACCCTTGACATCAAGGTATTCATGTAGAAACAAACGATTGGTTAATCAAAATGTATCATAGTACAAATGTAAACAACACAATATGAAGATACAACATATATACAGGATGTGCAATAGTAACTTTGTCCCAACCTCTACCCTATATGCATAAGTTACCAAGTTTATCACACTATATGAAAGCATACAAGTCATACTCTCTATTTAACCCTTTAGGGTACAATGTTTGTAATGTATGTATCCAAAATTTTTCTCTTTTCTGGAGTTGCAGGAGTCTGTTGCCCCCCCGACGTGGGGGGGCAATAGACTCCAACACAAGGAATCTGAGGGTTGCTACGGAATGTCGTGCTGAGTGAAAATTAGCTGGAACAGGTAATTTGAGTACCTCCTTCCGAATCGTGGACTTGTGCTGACTGATGTGATCACGTATAGGTTTGACTGTTTCCCCAATGTAGGCAAGGCCGCAGGGGCATTTAAGCATGTACACTACATACTCCGTGTCACACGTAAAATGAACTCGCAACTCAAACTTCCTCCCTGTCTGTGGATGAGTAAACACATTAGTACAAATCACACTGGAGCACTTGATTGCATCTCCCACATGGAAACATGCCATTCCTTAAGGGTGCTAAAACCCTCTGTGTTTGAACTTTCTGGGTACCTAGATCTGTCTTGACTAATCTATCTCTAATATTCTTCGTACGTTTGTAAGATAGTAATGGTGGCCCCTGAAATTCTGGAATAGTGGGATAGGCCTTGCGCAATAATGGCCAATGTTTATATATGATATGGTGGATTTTACGAGTACATGGGTGATACGTATGAACAAACGGTATACGAGTCATTTTAGACATATCACGTGTCTTTTCCTGTATAGTGGAGTCACGATCCAATTCTCTCACTCTGGCTACCTCTTGGTCAAGTATCTGTCTAGGATAACCTCTCTGTGTGAACTTCGTGGTCATCTCATCCAACTGTGTAACGAGCTGTTCCTCCTCTGTGACTATGTCTATCTGGGAAGAGAGGAAATGTTAGCCCTCGGATGTGCACTGTCAAAGCATAATAGATTGTTGCGGTCAGTAGATTTGACATATAGGTCTGTATACAGGCATCTTCCCTTGCGATACACGCTGGTGTCTAGGAATGTCACCCTTTCCTCACTATGAGTGAGCGTAAACCCAATAGTGGGAACACATGTATCTATATGTGATTTGTACTCCATAAGGGATCCAACGTCACCCCTCCACAGCACCAACAAATCGTCGATGTAGCGCCACCATTTTAATCAATGTCTCTTGTATAACTCATTGTTATATACGAAATTGTGCTCAAAGTAATTCATAAATATGTTGGCGTAGGTAGGGGCGACGTTGGACCCCATGGTTGTCCCCTGTACCTGGAGGAAGAATATGTCCTGGAACAAAAAATAATTTTTATGCAGAACCAAAGCCAATAGTTCCATGAAGAAATCAATCTTGTGTTGTGTTATAATGTGAACCCTCTAGGGTTAACCGCACTGCCACTTAGCCTAAGTCATGTGGTATTGAAGTATATAGGCTGTTTACATCAAATGCTGCCAATAGCACCGTCCCTTCTCCCAGATCAATGTCACGAATCAGGCGTAAAAAATGAGAGGTATCCTTGACATATGACTCGCCTGATACAACAAAAGGCGCTAAAACCTTATCTAAGAAAATTGATAACGGGGATAAGATTGAGTCCACACCAGCCACTATAGGTCGTCCTAGTGGGGATTGTAAATTCTTATCTATCTTGGGAAGGGTGTAGAAGACCGGTATACATGAAAATTCTTTCGTAAGGTAATCTTTTAAACCATCAGTCACTACACCCTGTCCCTGATACCGAGACAATACCTCGGATATTAACCCTGCAATTTCATCTGTGGGGTCTTTACTGAGTTGTACATAGGTGTTAGCATTGCTCAATTGACTCACTATTTCCTGTACATAATATACTTTACCTAGAATGACCAATGCTCCCCCCTTGTCTGCAGGTTTGTATATAACATCCTTGTCCCCCATTAATGCTTTAAGGGAGTCCCGTTCAGTTTTAGTTAAATTATTGTGATACCGCATATTCCTCAACCCCTTAGGATCTTGTATAAATCGATTAATGTCCCTAGACATAAGAGATATAAGTCTCCACTGGATGGGACGAAGTAGGGGGAAGATATTTACTCTTTTTATGTAAATCAAATTGCTGTGGAGTTAATGCTCCAGTGTAAGTCTGTGTCCCTCTAATGTCCTTGTCCATGAACTGAACCTTTAAGTGCAAAAGTCTGAAGAACCGTTGCAGGTCAATATCTAACGAAAAAGTATCAAGCTTAGTTGATGGACAAAAAGATAGACCCGCGTCTTTCGTGGTTTGGTCGCAGCTGTTGCGCCAGACTCTGGGGCGCCCTCTTCGTGTTCCCCGCTGCTTGAAGGAGCGCTGTCGTCACCTAAAAAAGAAGAAGAACCGGATAAATCCGTGGCTCGCTGTGAGGACGTCTCCCCCGAACTGCTACGTCCGACCTCTTCAATTTAAACATGAAATCCACATTCTTTTTTGCATTAAAGCATTTATAGCTGTTGTAAACTCATTTAAAAATCTCAACTGTAAATCAAATATTGCCTGCCCCTCCTCTATGCCTTAGGCATAGGGGCGGGGCAGGCAACTATTATTATTATTATTATTAACATGTATTTATATAGCGCCAACATATTGCGTAGCACTGTAAAGTAAATGTGATTATACAACTACATCACATGAATTACATACATAGAATATATGGAGTAACAAACATCACAATCAATACAGGTACAAGAAGGTGAGGAAGGCCCTATGCATAGGCATACAGTCTAAAGGGAAGGGAGTAATACACAAGGTGTGGGAGTGGGCAAGATCGAATTAAGTGGGTGAGAAATGTGGTATTGCGTTTGGTAGTTAAGCAGAGTGAGGGTAGGCTTCTCGAAAGAAGTGCGTTTTCAGAGATTTCTTCAAAGCAGAAAGGTTGGGAGAAAGTCGGACAGACCGTGGGAGAGCGTTCCAGAGGAGGGATGCAGCCCTTGCAAAGTCTTGAATGCGAGCATGTGAGGAGGTAATGAGAGAAGAGTTGAGTAGTAGGTCGGTAGATGAGCGTAGTAAGCGAGTGGGTGAGTATATAGAGATGAGTTCAGAGATGTAGGTGGGGCAGAGTTATGAAGTGCTTTGAAAGTCAGTGTCATTAATTTGAATTTGATTCTGAAAGGTAACGGAAGCCAGTGCAGGGATTGACAGAATGGCGAGGCAGAGGAGGAGCGGTTGCTGAGGTGTATGAGCCTCGCAGCAGTGTTCATACACCTCAGGGTATGGAGGGGTGTGTGTACTTTCACTTTCCATTCAGCACTTACTAGATGTCACTGATCTCCCCACATTCCCCCCTCTCTCTTTACCATTCAATTGTGTAACCAGTGCATGGAGATGGACATAAGGTCCCCCACTCTTGTGCAAGAGCAAGACTTTGAGATGATGCAAAGGTTGCCTTAATAACAGTGTCCACATAATGGCTCCTGCCTCTTTGCTATATTTATGAACTTCCGAACCAAGATTCCAATAATTTATACAGTGTAGTTAAAGTTTATTTTGCTTGAAAAACGTGATAAAATATATATAAAATAGTTTTTTCGGGTGACAGGTCCCCTTTAAGGCACAAAATGTTTCAATGTCCTTAATATATTTATAATGGGTTGAGTGCAGAGGACCTCTTGTATTTGTTTATTTGAATTTTGTGGTCACAACCTCATTGCACCCACCTTAATCTTTTTAAAAATTAGTGGTGAGCTCAACGCTCCCTTGTTTGTTATATATACACACACACACACACACACACACACACACACATACATACATACATACATACATACATATATATATATATATATATAATATATATATATATATATATATATAATTCAACAGAGAAGGTCCGCACTCTCAGGTCATAAAAATCAAAAATGGTTTATTTATGGTATATACCTGGTCCCGACTCACCCTGTGCGGGGGGCTACATTCAACTGCTGCTTCCCGGCGGTCGGGCTCTGTGATGCGGGCTGATCGGGGCAGAGCCGTCCTTGCACTGCGGGAAGTCCGCTCCTAGCTCCGTGAGACACGAACCAATGCCTGTTTTCTGTTCGATCTGCTAAATGGTAAAGAGCCTATGAGTTAAAGCCTGCCCTTGTAATTACTACAGCCTCGGCGCCCATAAGTGTAAGCCACAAACTTCGACTACCCAGTTGACTTTATCCATGTCTACCATATGGGCTTTTAATTATATGGATATTTTGACTGAATAATATGTCGCACAAACTTTGGAGATTTCTTCATTTTGGGATTTTTTATTCTTTATTTTTTTCCTTTTTAATTTTATTTTTTGTATCTTTTCAATATTTTAGATAAAGTTCTTTTCATCTTTTATGTATTTATTGCTTTTGAATATTTAACTAGATATACTTCTGGATGACAAGCATAATATATAAATTATTAGCACTCCAGTATATATGTTCACTTATAAGATTCATTGAGATAGATCAAGAATGGGAACAGTTGTTACATTAAGGGTTAACACTCCCAACACCAGGGGTTATATAATAAGTATTTGAGTCACTTTAGGGTTATATACACACTATCACCGGTGGGAAGATGGGTGTTCCTATAAGTACCTACACAGTACAATAATGACATATTACTAATGGGTTAATTTGTAGTATACTGACTAGGGGAGGGTCTGTGCACCATTAGTTAAGATATAGCACTGACATCTGAGTTGTTTGAGGGATCATGACCATCGACATGTTCTAGGCTTTATGTTTCATGCTTTATGTTTTTCTATGTATCCTTTATATATTGCATTTGGGGCATTTTGATATTCAGACCTTTCATCTACACTCGAATATTTTACTATGTAACCTTAACAATACAGCCAGGTTGACTGTGCGTTGCAAAACAAAAAGCTACAAATAATACTGTTACATAGTATGTTTTTATGTCCTTATTCAGTTGAATTGGGGTTTTAACATCAAAGTGTTTTGAATTTTAATGTGTTATATATGTGAATCTTAACAACTATAGTACTTGACGTATAGTGATGATGATGCTGTCAGTCAATTAGCCTTTCCCGCCATCTAGGGTACTTAAGGCCTTCATTGTATACCTGTCTGTACTTTGAGAAAGGCCTCGGAGAGGCCGAAACGTTAGTCTTTTTTAAAATAAACCATTTTTGATTTTTAAGACCTGAGAGTGCGGACCTTCTCTGTTGAATTGTAATTCTAAATATTTGGACACTGCACCCAGGCACGTTTATACCATGTTACGTGAGTGCTGACTTCCCCATGGATTGATACTATATATATATATATATCTATCCTATTTAGATACATTATATATAAAAATTATGTAATAAATGTAGGTGGTTCTTCACAGTGAGGACAGTGAGGTTGTGGAATGCACTGCCGGGTGACGTTGTGATGGCTTATTCTGTTAATGCTTTTAAGAGTGGCTTGGATGATTTATTGGACAGACATAATATCAAAGGCTATTGTGATACTAAACTCTATAGTTTTTATAGATATGGGTATATATAATTTATGTGAGGGTATGGAGGGGTGTGTGTATGGATGTTGAATTTTTATTTGGAGGGGTTAAACTTGGTGGAATTTGTCTTTTTTCAACCCGATTTAACTATGTAACTAACTATGTATGTATATATATATTGGATAGGAAAAATGGTGCCTGGTACAGAGCACTGCATTGACTAGTGCATTGCAGCCCTGTTTTTACGATCTGCCATAGAGGCAACATATGTGTCCCTCTGAGTCTGTACACAGTGTTATACTGAAGAAGATGGAGTTTGTACAGGCTTATTTTGAGTTTCATGGTATAGAACAGACTTGCTTTTGTTCTCAAGCACATCAAGTAAGAAAAAGTCCTTGTAAAATGCTCTGTATAGTTCTAAAACAAACTATTGAAGCCAATCAGAAATGAATACACCTGGTGCCAAAGTTTCTTCATTTCCGATTTGCTCCCAATTCAGAGATGAGACTGGACGTCACATTTGAGGCTGACTGATACAGCCAGGAGCATCTGAGGTTATAGATAGGGATAGATTTAAAAAAAAGAATGATCCATATCACCAAGTAGGTATTCTAACAGAATCTTCAAACTTTGGGTTTGAAAACTCCTTTTCTTTGCAGTATTTGTTAATATTCTTAGCCTTTGATCTCAGATTTTTTTGTAGCATCTACATAAATGCCTCTTTGTTTTTGTTAAAGCAACAAAAGAGTGTAAAATCCAAGTAATTGTATTAATTTGGAATTTTGACAGAAAACATAATCATCTTTATCTCTGCTTTCTAGAGTGAGTAGCATATTTTGGGTCGGATTTAATAATGGTCGAAATCAAAACTCTAATTTTTTTTTCAATTTTTTTTTCAATTTTTATTTATGGTCAAAACTGTCAAATTCGACTAGGGAATTACTCGATTCGAGCCTGTTTCAAATTTTTTAATTAGATTAGAGATTTATCTTACTTTGGCCCTTTAAGAATCCAAATTAGACTATTCGCCACCTAAAACCAGCAGAATTCCTGTATAAGGGAGAGGTCTAGTGACCTGTAGCCTTCCTGACATTCCTGACATTCAAGAAAAAAACTTGATTTGAATTTTCGGGTAGGTAAAATTAGTCCGAGTTTGACATATTCGATAATTTTAATAAATTACCCCCCAATCGAATTTCTAGTAAAATCAAATTCATGTGAGTTAAAAAAACTTGCATGAATTTGAAATTCGAATCTTGATAAATGTGCCTCCTAATGTATCGCTTACTGGTGAAGGAAGCAAAGTGTCACTTTTTTGAAACTTACTTTAAAGCAAAAGTAATACATTACTCGTTTGATTTGATAATGCAAAGGCAGAGTTGTTATGAAATTGCATTTTTACTTTGCCGTTTGCGTGTAGAATACTTTTAGATATTGACATTCCCAAACCAAAGGCAGGATGTTTTTCTCTACTGGCACTCCCAGATCTGAGTCAATTTTATTTTTTAGTTTCCATTCCTTAGTCATCGTCTTAATGTATGCTAAACAAATGGACACATTTCTAAGCTCTATGCCAGTACAGGACAGGGGAGGCTGCTAGTAAATAGTGATAAAATGTAATGCTATGTTATATTTGTTGTTGCAAAACCCATATTTAATAAAAGTGTTTGACTGCAGTAAGTGTGGGCACTCTATTGCTGATACTGCATTACAAATTGGGGTTTTCTTTCTACTCCAACGCACTAAGCCGCAAACCTTTCCTAAATTTGGTGATTTTGGTGACATTTCCAAAAATCACCTCAAAACTTCCATCCTGCAGCATCTTATTTCCCACATACCATTAGGTATCAAGACAGATGACCCTAAATATGAACGCCTGGGGTCCTCTGAACAGTTTTATGTCCAATATGTATAGGTTTACCTAAGCATGTGGCATATAGGGGCCCCAAAAGGAAGACCCCCATTTGGTCTGTCATTTCAGGTACTGCAAAAGCAACACATTAACATCATTTTGACGTGGGCAAAGGTAGAAAAAAGTATGTTCACCCCCGAAAACCATATATTTTCGGAAAGTACACATTCCCCTGAATTAAAATTGGGTATGCATTTCTTTCTACTCCAAAGCACCAAGCCGCAAACCTTTCCTAAATTTGGCAATTTTGGGCACATTTCCAAAAATCATCTCAAAACATCCACCCTGCAGCATCCTATTTCCCACATATCACTAGGTATCAAGACTAAAGACTATATTATATTTGTTGTTCCAAAACCCATATTTAATTAAAGTGTTTGACTGCACTAAGTGCGGACACTCTATGGGGTGCATTGCAGCACTTGCTGATACTGCATTATGTTAACAGCCATTATGTTGATTTAAAGGGGAACTATCGCAAAAATGAAAATTTAATATAAGCTTCATCATACTGAAATAACTTTGCAACACATTTGTAAATACAATCAATTAAATATTCTGCATCATTTCTGAAATTATTACATTTATTTTTACTATCCCTCTCTCAGCATCTGTTTCTCTTCATTCTGTCTTCCTGCAGCAGTTCAGTGTTAGATAGTTATTGACATTTAGATCCAATATATCTTATAGGGGGTGGGGCTTCCTTTCCTACCAGATGTAATAGAGCTCATTCAAATAACTGATTCCAGTACAAACAAAATCTAACAAAATAACTTCCTTTTGTGCAAATTCAGCATGTTTAGAGACAATATATCTGGTGATTTTAAAAGTGAGCTCTTATACATCTAGGCAAAAGGAGCCCTCTAAGTTTTATTGGATCTAATATAAATATATATATATATATATTTTCTTTTTTTATAAAAATAATTTGTTCATATCTATGATATATGCAGTTTGTCTTGGATAAGCAACCAATAAATAGCAAGTCCTTTGAAGCTGGTACTATACATCATTATTTGATAAAAAAAACAAGCACCCTGTTCAAGCCTTACTCAGCATTACTGCTACAGCGAAGTGTTTAATTGTAAGCTAGGTTTGTGGCACTGTATTGATTGCAAATGTCATAACCGCTCTGAAAAGGCATAAAAGCTATACTCATAGATATGATTGTGCTGTGTAAATATTTATTATTAATTAGATTTTAAAATATTATGATTTTAAAACTACAGTATTGATTTATTTAAGTTGCTTTATCCTAAATTATTGGTATAATGAAAGCAAATGTAGAAAACATGAATAAGAAAACCTTATCGTTCTATAGTGTTCTCTGTGTCTGACTCTTGAAACATTGTCTGACTCTTGACACATTGTATCAGAATTCAGTTCTCCTTCACGTCTGTTAAGTAGCTGGCTTCTGCTACATTTTTTTAAAAAACAATTTCGAGAATATAAACTGCCAGACTGATACTGCTTTCTACAGCAATTTATAAAAACATAATTTTATGGACCAGCTTAATGTTCTCAAGTGACCTTGTTTTTGCAGTCTTTGTCCTTGTAAAATAACTTTTGCCCATGCTGACTTTTTTTTAGCAGACTCAAAGATTCTTTTGTGTGCTGCATAATGCTTCCAACCATGTACAATATCTGTGTGGGAAATGGGACACAACAAACCATTGCTCAAAAAGAACTGTATGAAAATTGTATGTGTAGTTTGGAAAAAAACCATGACCCAGATGCAATGTGATTAAAGGTTTTGAGGTCCGATGAGACCAAGATAAAGCGTTTAAAAGGGTGGTTTACTTCAAGATAACTTTTAGTATGTAAAATAATGCCCATTTCTTAGCAACTTTTCCATTAGTTTTATCTTTTACTCTTTCCAGCTTTCAAATGTGGGTCACAAACCCATAAACTGTTGCTCTGTAAAACTACCGTTTTATTGTTATTTTTTGCTACTAACCTTTCTATTGAGTTCCTCTCTTATTCATATTCCAGTTTCATGTTCAAACCACTAACCAGTTGCTAAGGTAATTTGGACCCTAGCAACCAAATAGCTGCTGAAATTCCAAGCTAAAGAGCAGCTTAACAAAATGGCTAAATAATTCAAAAACCACAAATAATAAAACAAAATTGTGTCAGAATATCCCTCCGTCATACTAAAAGTTAATTTAAAGGTGAACAACCCCTTTCAGTTAAAGTTCAAACTGTGTAAATGGTTAGTTAAAAAATGAGGAGATAAAGACACTATTGTAGCTACTTGGCCTCACTCCAAATTAAAAGATCTTGCACATCAAATGTAACATGTATCAAGTAAATTAATAAAAGCCAGTATTAACTATATTAACAACTTCCACTGATCCTACAGAACTAAAGAATTATAGTGCTTTTTGGCCCAAGCCAAGTACAAGAGTCTAACTTTAACTCCACAGAGCAGTCCATACCACTGTCAGGATCCATTAAAGCCATGTACCCTGGGCTGGCAGGACACTGGTATAAAACCCAGTGGGCCCTGGACTTCATGGGGCACCACAACCAAGTTCTACTCCCCATGGCGATACGAACGCTCCCTCGCTGCTCTCTCTCGCCACTAGTTGAAGTAAACCTTAATCGATGCGGCGCAGCATAGAGGATGGAATTTGGGAGATGGGGCCCTTGATGTTGCAAGGGGAGCCTTGTGGTTCCAGTCCTATTGGGCCCTGGACACCCAGTGTGACACCACCCATGATAGGGCTCAATCGTTCATACATGTACATGAGCTTCTATATATTAATTTGCAGGTATGTAAACATAAAGTATATGCTCTATCTCTTTCTCTCACTGGAATAATTTTCTACTTTGTTGGGCAGATGAGATATTGTCACTTGCTAAAATGAATGAGCGGCCTGGATTGGCAGTTAACAGTATAGATTAGGTCTATCATTCAGTTCACATGTCCAAATGTGATTGTGCAGTGTTCAGAAGGGAAGCTGATTTTGTTACAAATGCTCACTGAGCCAATTCCACTATTGGAGTATTGTCTGAATAACAGAGAAGCAATACTGAAGGGCTCTGCTTTTAGATAACACATTTGTGCAGTTGTGAATATGACGGTGTACTCTATCTTTACCAACTACAAAAATTAATGTGGAAAATCACAGCCTTTTTTAAAGATGGAGCTGTTCTGATGGAAATACATATCAATTTTCTGGACTCAGTGAACCCTGTTTAATATGCTTTCTGGGCAGATGACAAGGGCAAAATACAGTGGCGTAAAAAACGCCCCTGCAGATCCATCGCTGCCTCCAGGATCTGAGGGGACCTAAAATAACTCTGCCTCTGCTGGTTGACCCAAGGCACCACTGTGCTAGTTCCGTGTGTGACGTCACTCGGAAGTAGGGTTGCCAACTGTTCTGTAAAAAAATACCGGCCTTCCTATATTCTTGCCGTTTTTTCTAATAAAAGCATTGTCATAAAGCATCATTTTTATGGGCCAGGCCGATAAAATACTGGCCAGGTGGCAACCCTGCCGGGAAGTGACGCTGCATGGTGATGCACCTGTCTTGTCTCTGTTGCCAAGGAGAGGAAGGGAAGGAGGGCCCGAGGGAGGCTGCACTGGATCCAGAAAGCAACCAGTGAGGTCTGAGAGAGGTGAGTGAGAAGAAGGGAATGGGACTGGCTGGGAGTGGAGTGAGAGGAAAGAAGGAAGGGGAGGGGAAAAGTCCGGAGCAGTGAGGTCTGAGAGGTGATTGGAAGGGACTGACTGGGAGTGACTTGAGAGGAAAGAAGGAAGGGGAGGGTCTGGAGCAGTGAGGTCTGAGAAGTGATTGGACAGAACTGGAAGTGACTGAGAGGAAAGAAAGAAGGGAGGAAAGGGGAGGTCCGGATCGGTAGGGGACTGGGGAAAAGTGATTCGGGCTCTTCCTGGCTGGGGCAGTTAGAGGCAGCAGCAGTGAGAGACAGTCACAGTGCATGCTGTTGCTACTGCGCTGACTCAGCTCTCTAGGAGTCAGGTCCAGGAGACCTGGCCCTGCAGCAGGGCTTGGGGAGGCAATTTTTCTAGAGTACTAGTTGAATATATATATATATATATATATATATATATATATATATATTAATATATATATATATATATAAAATACACAAAAGCCATGAATATCTTGTAAATTATATATTTATAAACGGTGAGTTCTGATGTCATCAGTTATAAACGGGGAGTTCTGATGTCATTTCTGTCACATGACTAACTAAAATGTGTGTATTATAATAAATAAAGTACCCCCAGTTGCAAAATATGAGGATATTAGAAGTTACCTCGGAGTTCCATGACCTGTATAAAAACACTCGGCCTTCGGACTCGTGTTTTTATATGAAACTCCTCGGTAACTTATAATATCCTTATATTTTACAAGAGGGGGTACTTTATTCACTATATATATATATATATATATATATATATATATATATATATATATATATATATATATATATATATATATATATATATATATATATATATATTTGGTTTGACTGAGTTCATGGCAATTTTGGAGCTGGGGCAGCTGCAGGGGTACTGTGGTTATCACTTCAAAAAGATGCAAATTTAATATGACTGATATAATAGAGGGGGCACCAAAAGTTCCTTGCTGGGGGGCACCGAAATTTCCCTGATAATACCTTTCTTTAAAGGGGAACTCCGGCTTCCAAAGAACCCCCTAATATACCCATCACAGTTATCCATTTCTTCAAAAAGTATGAATAAATGCCATTTTCTATGCTGAAATCCAGATGTTTAACAGTTCTTCTC
Source organism: Xenopus laevis (assembly GCF_017654675.1). Lineage (NCBI taxonomy): Eukaryota > Metazoa > Chordata > Amphibia > Anura > Pipidae > Xenopus > Xenopus laevis. Next base: position 74,978,168 of record NC_054373.1, on the reverse strand, counting down.
TTTCTGCATCATTTAAATCCTGGCAGGGAAGGAGGGACTAAACACTGATATTACAAATTGTAACAAGAACTTCACTGCTTACAGACTGCATGCAGGAACTACATAACCCACAATGGATTGCACTGTGATGTTCCATTCCTTACTGAAATCACATGTGCAGGGAATTGTGGGGGTTTGGAGGATGCAGTCTAAGGACAACTGGCTGCTGATACAAAGTAACAATACCCAGTCAGCTCAGTAAAGTAGTGAGACAGATCAGTAGGAGAGAAGGAGGCTAGGATTAGGGAACTGTTCCAAACCATAAAAAATCATGAAAAGTCTGCATAGGTTTTAATTATTGCAAATTTGCTTAAAAATTATGTTTACTTTTTAAAAAGCCTAAATTATGTTTGTGTGGTGTTCCACTTTAAATATAGGATCAGCACTTGAAATGATAAATTGTTGATCAATCAATTTTAGAGGAAATTTTATGGTGTTAATATTTTCCATGGAGCTGTCAAGTTTGTCCGATCAATAAGTGAGATTTGGAACAGCAAAATGATATCTTATAACCTTGCAAAAATATGTAGCTCTTCAGTAAGCAAGCTTGTTGAACATTCACACAGGAAGGGAGATCTTGTTTGAATTTGACTACAGAAGTACTGCTTTATTTGCCTTGTAATGGCAATCCAAATATAAAATGAATGTTGCTTCGGATGCTGATGTTTTCTTTTGATGAATGCTATCTAAAAACGAAACTTTGCTTTCCTCAATAAAATCCTTTTACTTTCTTTATTTTGCATATATTTGTCGGTTTAAAAAAATGTTTATTGTGTGGTTTATTAATTTTTTATCATTATGCAGTCTTACAAAACATTTAAGGGAAGTAATGTATTGACGTAGAAGATACTGTAAAAAGTGATCAAGGCAGCATCAAATGTTACTATAGAGCACTGGTAATTTCAGTGGGAAATGTCTATGGCCCATTGCCACTGGCACCATGCCAGTTCATGGGGTGTGCTTTATTGGCTAGAGATTGTTGGATTTGCGATCTAAATACTATCTTTTACAATGTACCCACTTTGGCCAAACTCTGAACTCAGAAACTGGGGAACGTTCCATTTGCATCATAGTGGGCTCTCGAGGACAGAATGGCAGGCCACATCTGAGCACATTTAAAAAACCTTCATTTAGATGTCTTGAAACCTATAATGAATTTCACTCCATGGGTTACTGAGAGTATAAGAATTCTTCTGTGGCAGTTCAGACATAGGATGTACAGGTTTGAGATTCATTATCTGGAAACCTGTTGTCCGAATTATGGGAAGGCCATCTCCCATATACTTTTTTTCTTTTTTTTATATCAAATTTTGAAAAATTATTTCCTTTTTTCTACAACAATTAAACAGTATAATGTTGATCCCAACGAAGATATAATTAATCACTATTGGAGGCAAACCAATCTTATTGGGTTTATTTCATTTCTATAATGTTGTTTAGCAGACTTGAGGTATGGAGATCCAAATTCCACGCATTGTGGATAACAGGTCCCATACCTATAAAGGACATGTGGAATGCTGTGGATTTGATGCATTCTTTGATTTGATGCTCTTTTTTTTTTTTTTTTTTTTTTTTGGAGCAAAGAGTTAACTTCTAGCAGCAGTATTTTTGTTTTTGCTTGTTTTGTAGCACTTCCATGATAATTATCGTTTTTTCTGCAGCCCCAATTTTTAACATTTTATAGATATAGATATAGATACAGATATTTATATATATTGAATAAAGTACCCCCTCTTGTAAAATATAAGGATATTATAAGTTACCGAGGAGTTTCATGACCATATAAAAACACAAGGCCGAAGGTCGAGTGTTTTTATACAGGTCATGGAACTCCGAAGTAACTTCTAATATCCTCATATTTTGCAACTGGGGTACTTTATTATATATTATATATTATATTTATTATATATTATATTTATTATATCAAGTTTCAGTGAGTCATGTTACATAGTTACATAGTTAAATTGGGTTGAAAAAGACAAAGTCCATCAAGTTCAACCCCTCCAAATGAAAACCCAGCATCCATACACACACCCCTCCCTACTTTTAATTAAATTCTATATACCCATACCTATACTAGCTATAGAGTTTAGTATCACAATAGCCTTTGATATTATGTCTGTCCAAAAAATCATCCAAGCCATTCTTAAAGGCATTAACTGAATCAGCCATCACAACATCACCCGGCAGTGCATTCCACAACCTCACTGTCCTGACTGTGAAGAACCCGCTACGTTGCTTCAAATGAAAGTTCTTTTCTTCTAGTCTAAAGGGGTGGCCTCTGGTACGGTGATCCACTTTATGGGTAAAAAGGTCCCCTGCCATTTGTCTATAATGTCCTCTAATGTACTTGTAAAGTGTAATCATGTCCCCTCGCAAGCGCCTTTTTTCCAGAGAAAACAACCCCAACCTTGACAGTCTACCCTCATAATTTAAGTCTTCCGTCCCTCTAACCAATTTAGTTGCACGTCTCTGCACTCTCTCCAGCTCATTTATATCCCTCTTAAGGACTGGAGTCCAAAACTGAACTGCATACTCCAGATGAGGCCTTACCAGGGACCTATAAAGAGGCATAATTATGTTTTCATCCCTTGAGTTAATGCCATTTTTTATGCAAGACAGAACTTTATTTGCTTTGGTAGTCACAGAATGACACTGCCCAGAATTAGACAACGTGTTATCTACAAAGACCCCTAGATCCTTTTCATTTAAGGAAACTCCCAACACATTGCCATTTAGTGTATAACTTGCATTTATATTATTTTTGCCAAAGTGCATAACCTTGCATTTATCAACATTGAACCTCATTTTCCAGTTTGCTGCCCAGTTTTCCAGTTTAGACAGATCACTTTGCAAAGTGGCAGCATCCTGCATGGAACCTATAGTTCTGCACAATTTAGTATCACCTGAAAAAATAGAAACGGTACTTTCAATGCCCACCTCCAGGTCATTAATAAACAAGTTGAAAAGCAAGGGACCTAGTACAGAGCCCTGCGGTACTCCACTAACAACACTGGTCCAATTAGAAAATGTTCCATTTACAGAAATGACGTCAGAACTCACCGTTTATAACTGATGACATCAGAACTCACCATTTATAAGGATTTAATACAAGATATTAATGGCTTTTGTGTATTATATATATATATATATATATATATATATATATATATATATATATATATATATAGAGAAGATGTAATCATTATGTTTTTTTGTGGTTGCAGGTAAAGTCATCAATAAAGATTTACGACATTACCTAAGTTTGCAGTTTCAGAAAGGATCCGTTGACCACAAGCTGCAACAAGTGATTAGGGACAACCTATATTTGAGAACTATACCCTGTAAGTATTCAGAGATTTATATTTTATCAATAATTATTACAGGTTATGTGGGATTATCTGTATCATACTGGGGAGTAAACATAAATAGATAGTAAATACAATTCTTATGTTTTAAGATCATATACAAGGTCAAGGCCACTACAATCTTTTAGCAGTAAAGATATGTGCCTGAGCAGTGCTTTTTCACTTCGACAGATAGCCTAACTCACTTATGTATAATTTTATGTATGATGCGATACTAGGATATGTAGCGCAGTGCAATTTTACAATGTAGTACTTAAGCCTAAATACACAGCACATACACAAATCCCTGTCTTGTAGAGCTAGGGTTGCCACCTGTTCTGACAGCTGGTTTTTGGAAGGGCTAATTTGAAAATCCAGACATAAAACATATACGTGAATGCCATGGCAATCAGCCAATAGCTGATCGCCACATCACCTGCCCTGTCTCCTGCATCATCCGTTCCGCCCCTGACATCACTGCCCGTCCCCGAGGTCACCACCCCATTTTCTTGAAACAAAAAAGGCGACAACCCTACGTGGAGCTCACAATCTCATAAGATCAGACTATGGGAAATTGCTATGGTCAACTTTGAAGGTATTGATTACTGCTGTTATAGGGCTGCTAAACCTCTTGACTGATGCAGTAATTTCAGTATATAAAATACAGAATTTCTTAACTAACTTTTATCATGTAATTATAATGTATATAATTTTAGAATTTTTGAATTAGTCAATATCCCTGGTATATGTTCTTTAGAAAGCAGCAGGTTAATAATGAAAAAAAAAGACTCAAGTTACTAAGAATCAGCCAATTTAAAACATAATAAATGTTAAAGGAGAAGGAAAGTTAGTGATGCATATTTTTACCAGTAGATTAGCCACAACACTATATTTATTCTGCAAAATGCTCTACCATACCTAAGTAAACAGCCATAGAAGTTAAGTAGTTACATAGTTACATAGTTAAATTGGGTTGAAAAAAGACAAAGTCCATCAAGTTCAACCCCTCCAAATGAAAACCCAGTATCCATAAACACACCCCTCTCTACTTTTAATTTAATTCTATATACCCATACCTATACTAACTATAGAGCTTAGTATCACAATAGCCTTTGATATTATGTCTGTCCAAAAAATCATCCAAGCCACTCTTATAGTCATTAACTGAATCAGCCATCACAACATCACCCGGCAGTGCATTCCACAACCTCACTGTCCTGACTGTGAAGTATCCCCTACGTTGCTTCAAATGAAAGTTCTTTTCTTCTAGTCTAAAGGAGTGGCCTCTGGTACGGTGATCCACTTTATGGGTAAAAAGGTCCGCTGCTATTTGTCTATAATGTCCTCTAATGTACTTGTAAAGTGTAATCATGTCCCCTCACAAGCGCCTTTTTTCCAGAGAAAACAACCCCAACCTTGACAGTCTACCCTCATAATTTAAGTCTTCCATCCCTCTAACCAATTTAGTAGCACGTCTCTGCACTCTCTCCAGATCATTTATATCCCTCTTAAGGACTGGAGTCCAAAACTGCACTGCATACTCCAGATGAGGCCTTACCAGGGACCTATAAAGAGGCATAATTATGTTTTTATCCCTTGAGTTAATGCCCTTTTTTATGCAAGACAGAACTTTATTTGCTTTAGTAGCCACAGAATGACACTGGCCAGAATTAGACAACTTGTTATCTACAAAAACCCCTAGATCCTTCTCATTTAATGAAACTCCCAACACACTGCCATTTAGTGTATAACTTGCATTTATATTATTTTTGCCAAAGTGTTGCATTTATCAACATTGAACCTCATTTTCCATCCCAGAATCGAGGTCTCTACTTACCTTCTCATAAAAAGAAATTAAGTTAGTCTGGCAAGATCTATTACGCATAAAACCATGCTGGCACAAAACTCATAGTATTATGATTTGCTATGAAGTCCAGTATCTTATCCTTTATTAACCCTTCTAAAAGCTTTCCTACCACTGACGTCAGACTAACTGGCCTATAGTTTTGAGGCTGAGAAAGTTATCCTTTTTTGAATAGACTCAACACATAAGCAATTTGCCAGTCTCTCGGCACTATGCCAGATCTCAATGAATCCTGAAAAATTAAGTAAAGAACTTTGGCAATCACATAGCTAAGCTCGCTAAGTACCCTGGGATGAATACCATCTGGCCTCGGACGTTTGTTAATCTTAACATGTTCTAGTCTCTTTTGAATTTCATCATGTGTGAACCATGCATCATTAGTTGTATGACTAGAATTGGGACTATTAAGAAGGAAACCTTCATTTACTGGTTCCTCATTTGTGTAGACAGATGAAAAATATGAGTTCAGAATCTGCACTTTTATTTTGTTTTTATCAACCAGCTGACCCCCCTCTGATAGTAAGGGTCCCACCCCTTCCTGCTTTATTTTTTACTATTAACATATTTAAAAAATTATTTTGGATTTTTTTTACTGCTTGCTGCAATAACCTTTTCTATATCAATTTTAGCTTGCCTTATAGCTTCTTTGCATGATTTATTGGCCTCCTTGTACCTTATAAATGATTCGGCTGTCCCAGCTAACTTGAAAGCCTTAAAAGCACGTCTTTTACCCACTTCAACACCAACGCTTCTACTGAACCAAAAAGGTTTTGCTTTGCAACGACGTTCCTTGCTTACAAGTGGAATATACTGACAAGTATATTTATTAAGCAGCATTTTAAAGACTTCCCGTTTTTTTGTTCTGTGTTTAACCCTGTGAAACACATTTCCCACTTAATATGTTGCAGAGATGCCCTTATACTGTCAAAGTTTGCACGTCTGAAATTTTGTGTTTTAGTTACTCCCTTATAGAATTGCTTCTGCAACAGAATCTCAAAGGAGACCATATTATGATCACTATTCCCCAAATGCTCACCCACACAAATGTTAGAGATGAGTATTATTAGGTCCAAGGTCCAAAAGAGAGTTATTCCTAGTAGGTTCTTGAACGAGCTGGAATAAAAAGTTGTCATTCAGCATATTTACAAACCTACTAGCTTTTTCTGTCTTAGCAACTCCATTACCCCAGTCAATGTCTGGATAATTGAAGTCACCCATAGCAACAACTTGACCCAGCTGTGAAGCCGCTTGTATCTGCAAGAGTAGCTAGGTTTCATACTCGACACTTATACGAGGTGGTTTATAGCATACACCAATGATAATTCTTTTTGTAACCTTTTGCCCAGTCAAAATCTCTACCCAGAGGGATTCTACACCCTCACCGGTGCCAGCTATGGTTATTTCTTTAGCGCATGGCTTTAATTCAGGCTTTACATACAAACACATTCCTCCACCCTTTTTAATCCCTCTGTCCCTCCTAAAAAGGGTATAACCATTTAAATTCACAATCCAGTCACATGTTTCATCATACCAGGTCTCAGTGATACCAATTATATCATAATTTTTAGAGCATGCAATTAATTATAGGTCTCCCATTTTACCTGACAAACTCTGTGCATTTGCCAGCATACAGCGTAGGTTACTACAGTACTACTTTTGAAATTTGTGTTACTTAGTGGAGAATTATATGTTAAGTTAGTATTATTCTGTTTTCCTTGTAACAGAGGGACCTCCTTAGCTGGTAAACTGTATGCCCCCCCTCACTCCTCCCCCATGACCCCTTACTAACCCCACTGCCCGGTCTACCCTAGCTTCCCCATAATTCTTTATCTCACCCATCCCCCCTTGCCTAGATTAAACACTCCGCCAACCACTAAGCCATTCTTTCCCCTAGCACAGTGGACCCCCTTCCATTGAGGTGCAAACCGTCAAGACTGTATAGTTTGTACCCCAAGGAAAAATGAGCCCAGTGCTCTAGGAACCCAAACCCTTCCTTCCTACACCAAGACTTGAGTCATGCATTTAGCTCCCTAAACTCCCGCTGTTTTCCTAAACTTGCACGTGGCATGGGCAAAATTTCAGAAAAGATGAAATTGGAAGACCTTTCCTTGATCTTAGAGCCTAGATCCCTGAAATCCCTCTTTAAAGGAGAAGGAAACCTAGTCGGCGCAAAAACCCTCCCGTGTGTTGCCCACCCTCCCTCCTCCCCCCTGGCCTACCTGTCCCGCTGGGCAAATGCCCCTAACTTGTTACTTACCCTTCTGCGCAGGTCCAGTCTACGGAGTTCACCGACGCCATCTTCTTCCACGTGATCTTCTTCCTGCTTTGACCGGCGCATGCGCAGTAGGAGCATTTCGCCGGTACGATCTACTGCGCATGCGCCAAAAGTCACGGAAAACTTTGTGACTTTTGGCGCATGCGCAGTAGATCCGTACCAGTGAAATGTTCCTACTGCGCATGCGCCAAAACGCCGGTCAAAGTAGGAAGAAGATCACGTGGAAGAAGATGGTGCCTGTGAACTCCGTGGACTGGACCTGCGCAGAAGGGTAAGTAAGAAGTTAGGGGCATTTGCCCAGCGGGACAGGTAGGCCAGGGGGAGGAGGGAGGGTGGGCAACACACGGGAGGGGGGGAGGGTTTTTGCGCCGACTAGGTTTCTTTCTCCTTTAAAGGGATACTGTCATGGGAAAAAAAATTTTTTCAAAATGAATCAGTTAATATAGCTGCTGCAGCAGAATTCTGAACTGAAATCCATTTCTCAAAAGAGCAAACAGATTTTTTTATATTCAATTTTGAAATCTGACATGGGGCTAGACATTTTGTCAATTTCCAAGCTGCCCCTGGTCATGTGACTTGTGCCTGCACTTTAGGAGAGAAATGCTTTCTGGCAGGCTGCTGTTTTTCCTTCTCAGTGTAACTGAATGTGTCTCAGTGGGACATGGGTTTTTACTATTGAGTGCTGTTCTTAGATCTACCAGGCAGCTGTTATCTTGTGTTAGGGAGCTGTTATCTGGTTAACTTTCCATTGTTCTTTTGTTTGGCTGCTGGGGGGGGGGAAAAGGGATGGGGGTGATATCACTCCGACTTGCAGTACAGCAGTAAAGAGTGATTGAAGTTTATCAGAGCACAAGTCACATGACTTGTGGCAGCTGGGAAATTGAAAATATGTCTAGCCCTATGTCAGATTTCAAAATTGAATATAAAAAAATCTGTTTGCTCTTTTGAGAAATGGATTTCACTGCAGAATTCTGCTGGAGCAGCTCTATTAACTGATTCATTTTGAAAAAAAAAATTTTTTTTCACCCATTTTGACTTATCCATGACATTTGTGCTCCAAGTATACTGTCTCCATATGTTACTTTACTGGTACACAAAAAAATAGATTTGTGGTGTGTATTGATTGCAGGGGTCAAAGTGCAATTTATGAAATATGTAATTCTTTGTCATATTTTGATGGTTTACGTACAGTGGAAACTATATTTTCTCAAAGTAGCTAACTTACTATTACTATTAAGTGCTTTTTGCCATGCATTAAAATGCGCACAATATGGGTCATTTATAAACGACACAACACCAAATAGTGCACCTGGGCAGTAACCCATAGCAAGCAATCAGTGATTTGCTTTTTTTCGCCAAGATGCAAGTTGAACAATGTTGAGCAATCATCTGATTGTTGTGATGTGATGTGTTGTGCCTAGGAGCAAATTTGCCCACTGTTTATAAATGACCCCCAATAGTGTCTTTTACCAACAATGTAGAACCCCCCAATTCTAGCAACAAACAACAGTACATGCACATTACAACCCCCTCTCCCTTTTTTTATTATTTGACTTTGAACTAAGCTTGAAATAATTTTTAATTACCTCTTGCTTACTCCTGTTTAGGTACCACAAGGTCCCCACGAGATGGTGAAGTTCCAGGAGTAGATTATAATTTTATTTCTGTTGAGCAGTTTAAAGCTTTAGAAGATAGTGGAGTGTTGCTAGAAAGTGGAACATATGATGGTGTGTATACAACCAATGTTGTTTTGATCACTTGCATCAGAGTTTGCTTATTGATCCTAACTTCTTTCATTGTTTTATGTTAATTAGTCGTAATATGACATACTAATATAATAATGCTAATAATAAACAAATGCAATTTTATTAAATTGTTATGTGTGGCATAAACAAAAATTAAAACCTGTATAAAGTACAACATTTTTAATTTGTTTAACAGCTGTCAATGACGATTGGCCTTGTTGTAGACAATAGTAGTAGGCTGAATATATTTTTATCAAGCTAATTATGCAAATCTTCATGTTTGTGTCAATTCACAACTATTTGGGGTGAAGATGCACAGGGAGATTTGTCACCACAGAAATTCTACTCATGGACAACAAATCAAATTAGAAAATACCTTTGTATTTGTTTCAGTAGGAAACTTCTGCCCCAAAAACATGAATAACATAATCATCTGAAATTGCATTCACCTGCATTTTCCAGCATTACATGATTCATATGTTTTAACATAACAAAGTTGGTATAATGCTCGGTGTTATGGAAGTAATACAATATTAACGTCCTGGTAAAATGATACTGAAATGTACATAAATGGGTACAATGTCCTATTGGGGTAGTCCTTCTGCCATTGATGGCTCACTGGCCAACAGACCAACATTTTTTTATTACTTTGTACAGGTATAGGATTCGAAATCCTGAAACCCGTTAACCACAAAGCTCCGAATTACTGAAAGTCTGTCTCCCAAAGACTCCATTTTATCCAAATAATCCAAATTTTTAAAAATGATCTCCTTTTCACTGTAGTATTAAAACAGTACATTGTACTTGATCTAGACTAGGATATAATTAATCCTTATTGGAAGCAAAACCAGCCTATTGGGTTTATTTAAATGTTTACATGATTTTCTAGTAGATTTGAGGTATGAAGATCCAAATTACAGAAAGATCTGCTATCTGGAAAACCCCATGTCCTGAGCATTTTGGATAACAGGTCCCATATTTGTATCACTTCCACTTTGCCTATAGGAATTAACTCTGAATATATAAATGTTGAGATTTTTTCCCAATGATCAAGAGACCAAATAGTTACTTATTCAGATTGAAAAGAAATAATAATAAAAAAAATTAGAGGATGTACCAAAGCTGTCCTAAAGTTTGAGCACTGAGTAGAGGTTATCATCCTTGCTCCTTTATCATGGCTAATGAAAAGTTATTTCAAATGTGCAGGTAATTTCTATGGAACCCCTAAACCACCTGCAGAACCAAATCCCTTCCAGTCAGACCCAGTGGATCAAGTCTTATTTGATAGTGAATTTGACACAGAGACCCAGAGAAAAAGGACTACATCTGTCAGTAAAATGCAGCGCACAGACTCTTTGCTCCCAGAAGAAGAAGATGAAGAGGAAAGAGATACAGTAAATGGCAGTAGTGGAAGTACAGGTGAGCCTGAAAATGGGTTAATAAGCTGTTTGTGTTAGATATTTGTGAGTGGGGGTCATTTATAAAGTTTGTGCAGCACATATTTATTCGCAAATGGTTGTATTGTCTTTTTTCCTGAATGCTAATATAATGCACTGCACTGACAGTCTTTCCGTTTTTTGCGAATTCGCATTGTGAGTAAAGTTTTGCAAATGCTTCGCAAATGAGAAGAGTGTTTGCATGAGTGCGCCCACTGTGCAAGGCTGTTGTGCGCGAGAATAGCGTTGGCAGTAACTTAAATTCACAAATTTAGATTTAGATTTAGATACACATACATATAACAAACAAGGGAAAGTTGTGCTCACCACTAATTTTTAAAAACATTAGGCAGGGTTGCAATGAGGCTGTGACCACAAAATACATATAGACAAATACAAGAGGACCTCTGCACTCAACCCATTATCAATATATTTAAGACAGAGACATTTTGTGCATACTGCTACTGAAAAATGGCTTACCCTTTAAACAAAACAGGGATTGTTTGTCCATATATTGCAATATATTTAAGCTGGCCAACTACGTCAAAGTCATCCCATATCTGGCCAGTCCTATGCTCAATTTTCATCTGATTCATTAAGAATTCAATTGCTTAATTATACATTTTACAAAGGGACTAAGTTTTACCTGCAACTTACTAGCTGCTTTCAAAGTAAAACTCCCAAACTTGGCTGCCCTTTTATTAGACACCAGTGGGATCACCTGACTATAGCTGGGAAGGGTGGGAGCTACAACATGGAGCTGGTCACTGCTCCTGTATAACTATAACAAACAAGGGAAAGTTGTGCTCACCACTAATTTTTAAAAACATTAGGCGGGGGTGCAATGAGGCTGTGACCACAAAATACACATAGACAAATACAAGAGGTCCTCTGCACTCAACCCATTTCTATTCATTCCTATGGGATTTTTAGAGATGTATTTTTAGAGATGAACTTTAACTTTCATGGATCCATGAATAGATGTGATGAGCTCTAATGTCACTCTTTAATAAATCTATTTCTTAATATAGTGGGGCAAAAGTCTGGTTGCACAAAAAACTACTACTATTTCTACAGTAGTTTATATAGATAAGCTGCTGTGTAGCCATGGGGTTAGTTATTCAGTAGGAGATCCACCGAATCCTCTGTCTTAGGATTTGACCGAATACCGAACCGAATCGGAACCCTAATTTGCATATGTAACAAGTTTTTTGACTTCCGTGTTTGTGTGATGAAAAGTCACATGATTTTTTCGGATTTGTTTGAGCCATGCACTTGGATTCGGACAAATCCAAATCCTGCTGAAAAAGGCAGAATCTTGGATTCGGTGCATCTCTATTATTCAGTCTCATAAATGAAAAAAGGCACAAATTACATAGCAGATACAACTCTGTAGAATACAATGGGTTTAGATTTCTAACCCTAACTAAACCCATTGTGTGTGTGTATATAAATATATATATATATATATATATATATATATATATATATATATATATATATATATATATATATATATATAGCTTATCTGCTATTTAAAAGGATTCTGTTGTGATTTTTATAGAGTAGTTTTTATTTTTAAATTACACTGTTCACACTGCAAATAATTAACTCGTATTTATATAATCTATAGTAATGTTTCAGAAGAAAATGAGACAGCGCTACATTATATTTTAATTACTTCAAATAAAACAAAAAACTGGGTTTTCTGACTGGGCTTGCCTATTTTTCCAATCAATGCCTGGATATTTGTAAGTATATATTTAGTGAATTTAAATGCAGTAACCACTGTTGAAGTTTGGCATGCAAATCTGTGACATGCATTGACATGTGGGGTCCATCCACATGTGCTGGACTATTTTTTTAAGACTAATTTCAGACACAATTCTGTTGTATCCAAGAAAAGTATATAACTAACGTCACCAATTGTGATTCTTAGAATATTTTTTTTCTCAAGAAAAAAATTGTATTGCTTATATGGTTTTGAACATCTAGTGAAATTTCTAATTGTCCTTTTAAATAAAAGCAAGGCATACTGCTGTGTGTCCATCCTAGGACTTCTATGGAATGGAAATCTATATAAAGAAATAAGTTTGTATATTTTCTTAAATTATACCTTAAACTGGGTTTTCTCATGTCAGTCACTCATCCTGTTTCTATTATTTATTTTTTTCAGAGCATAAAGACAGACAGGAACCGTCAGACTGGGGAAAGACTGTCCCAAGCTACAACCAAACTAATAGCTCTATGGATTTCAGGAACTACCTAACGCGAGATGAAAACCTGGAGCCCCTTCCAAAGAACTGGGAAATGGCTTACACTGAAGCAGGGATGATCTATTTTATAGAGTAAGCCAACAATTAATTAACAATTATTTAATTTGTGTGTGTTGGGCACCACTCATTGATTATAATTGCTTCCCTGAGACTCCAGCCGGGTGCAGTTGTTCGCTGAAAACTGTACCGGCACAGGGTACTGCTGTAGCAGCACTGAAACATCGACTCCTTGGGCTGGGTGAATATGCACAGTAAAGTTAAGTTATTATACATTTCCTTCTTCTTTAATCTAGGTACTTCTAACACCAAAATGTGTTGCCAATGTGAAAAGATAGGATTTGAGGGGGCAATTGGGAAGTTTACCTAAAATGTATTCCATATTTTAAATGTAATAAAAGGGTGCAATAAGCCAAAGAAACTTCTTTTTCAGGAGCAGTTCAGTGTAAAAATAAAACAGGGTAAATAGGCTGTGCATAATAAAAAATGTTTCTAATATAGTTAGCCAAAAATATAATTTATAAAGGCTTGAGTGAATGGATGTCTAACATAGTAGCCAAGCCACAATTTCCTCCTTTGCAGCTCTCTAACCTTTACGTTAGTCATCTACTTGAGGGGGGTCACTTGGGACATAACTGTTTAGTTAGTTTGCTTTTGACCCTTAGAACAGAAGTAAGATTCAGAAATAAATTAATTGAACAGTTATGTCCCATATGGCCCCCTTTCAATCATTGATTGGTTACTGACTGGAAACAGCTTAGAGAGCTGCAAAGGAGGAAGTAGTGTTCAAACTTTGCGTCTTACATTGATAACATCCTTTAGTGTGTTGTTTACTGTGTAAATTAACTTTTTATGTGTGTAAGCGTCTCTCTTCTTTTTTTAAGGTTGCATAACTTTAAATTACTTTTTCAGGATAATATAAAATAAAAATATTTTTGTGTTTTTGGCATTATTAACTTAATGTTCAGCAGATATCCAGTTTGGAGATGTTATCAGAAATCTGGAGGCTGGGATCCATTTAACAACCTTGCAGTGGTTTGAATGACAGACTGAAAGATGAATAGGAAAGTGACCCCCTTTGATGACCATCTGAAAAGTTGCTAAGAATAGGACATTTTATAACATACTAAAAGTTATAAAAATATATTTTACTTGTTTTAAGTGCATTCTACACAAATTTATTTCTAATTATTTTTGTTCTTCATGCACATAAACATATCCTGATGCACTTTACATCATTCACATCAGTTAAAGTGATAGTGGAGCTTACAACTAGAGTCGGACTGGGCCAGCGAAGCCCGGGAAAAAACCCGGTGGGCCTCGGTCCTCATGGGGACCAACCAACCCAGATCTGCCCAATCGCGATGTGGGGGGGTTGTGTGAAGGCCCTTGAATTAGAAGCCCTGGTGGGTCCTGGACCCCCCGTTCGACACTGCTTACAAGCCCATCAGATAAACACACTAAACTGGTCAATTTTGTCAGTAACCAATTATGTATGGCCTTATGTTTTGTAGTATGGGAGGAAATCAGAGTTTTGTAGTATATCTGTGCAATTGTGGGATTATTTAGTTGATGCCTTGTGTGGAATCAGCCTAGAACCCAGCCATACTAACTGTGCTTTAACCATTTGACTCTCAGATATAGTTATTTTGACTGCTATAACCTATAATTAACATCAACAAGGTTTTATGAAACCAAATATAAGCAACGTTTTCAAAAAATGTTTTTATAATTTCTTAAATAATATTTGTTTGTTTGCAGAAAGTACTGCATAACAATCACTTGTTTTATTCCTTAATTTAATTTACTAATAAAATGAATTGCTTTTATTCAGTCACAATACGAAAACAACCACATGGCTAGATCCAAGGCTGTGTAAGAAAGCAAAAGCTCCTGAAGACTGTGAGGATGGAGGTAAGGAGAGATAGAAACAAAAGCATACCTATATACAGGAATATTTTAATTTGTGTCAGATTTAACATATTTAAAGGTGGGATCATCTTTAAAATAACTTTGTCGGTTGAGTTATTTCGTTTGTTCAGCAAAAGTTCAATTTTCTGTAATTGGTTTAAGCAGCTCACATTTCTTTTGTGTCATGTGTTAAATGATACAATAGTTGGTAACATTCAACATGCCATTCAGCCAAGAAATGTATCTGCTAATGTAGCAAGTAGTACCAATCTGAAACTGGATTGCTGAAAAGCCAGGCTAAAACACCAGAGAGAGGAACAACAAATTTAGACTTCAGTTTTAGAAAAGCAGTCAAAAAAGCAAGGTAAATATTTTTTCTGTTTTATTATTGGAAAAGAACTTGAAACATTTATTTCTAAAGTGAACTTCCCCTTTAATCCTTTTTTACGGTTATACAACATCCTTTTATAAGAGAAGGATCTTGCCAGATATATTACTGGCTTTACAATGGGAAGGATATGGGACATTGGATTTCAGTTAATGTAGCCTACTTAGCTTTTGCAAATGATTTTGATACAGTGCCAGAAAAACAATTATTATAATGAAGGTCCATTTGTCTTGGGAAATCTTATCACAGGGTACAGGTAAACTTGCCCACATAATTCTTCAGGAATACAACTGCAACACAAATGGGAATAAAGGTTCACAGATCACTTGTTTATTCAATGATATATATGCCCATAAATGTATATAGATAGAGTATAAATAAAACGGAGTTCTGCATCATGGCAGCTATGGTTGTTATTAGAGACTTAAAATTAGAAAGACCTATTGACTAAGGTAGATACTAGGACAGTTCATGTGGCAATCAATCAGATATTTGCTTTAATTTTCTGCTTTGAGTCTACTTTTATCTGTAGACTGATAAAAACACCAATTGCTTATTCATTTCTGTGGGCAAATGTGTGAAATTTAGCAGATGAGCCCTAACTTCTATGAAAAACATTCAAATAAATGCAAGTTATAGCCACTGTGTGTGTGTGGGGTGATCTTGACAAATAGCTGATTTGAGAGTCAAAGTATTTTTTGAGCATCAGTGTGCATTAATAAAAGCTCATTGAGTGTTTTAATATGTGCACATGATGTTTTAACGCTATGCGAATCCTTGACTGAAAGGAGTTTTTGTAGAGTAAAAGTAAAAGCAGTTCCATTTAATAATAATGTTGTGGGTCCTAGAATATGCAGTGCAAATGTGGTTACCATATGCATACAATAAATAAATACAAACATTTTGAATCAAAAGGAGTCCTAAAATTACAGTTCACAGTCATTTAAAAAAGTTTGGGAACCACCCTCAGCCTGCATAATAATTTACTCCACTTTCAACAAAAAAGACAAGTGGTGTCTTTCATTTCCCAGAAACATCTGAGTACTAGGGTGTTTTCTGAACAATTTTTAGTGAAGCAGTTTTCAGTTGTATGAAATTAAATCAAATGTGAAAATGTTTTTCTTCTTATCATTAGAGTCACTGCAACTCCATAATGCATCTATTGCTCTCATTATTTAAGGCAGTGTAGATCTTTATACATTTTTCCCCTTACTGCAAATCAGAGCTCATAATATTTCCAATACTACATGAACAATTCCACCCAACTGTGAATAAACATTGTGTGCATTTAAGAAAAGAAACTCAAGGCAGTACGAGCAGAAAACTCACAGTATTATAGAAGAACATGACGATTCAGTGTTTTTGGCCAGCAGGATATGTGTAGCAATTTGCTTATCTGTATTTAATAATTAGTAACAGTCTATCTTACATATAGAAAACTGCTTATTAGCTAGCAGCTTAATGTTCAACAAAGAAGCAAATTCTTATGTAACCCCTACACTGCCAGCATACACTTTGGAACAAAAAGTTCCTAAAAAATGTGTGATTAAATCTTTGTTACTACAGGTATGGGACCTGTTATCCAGAATGCTCGGGACCTGGGGGTTTCTGGATAACGGATCTTTCTGTAATTTGGGTCTTCATGCTTTGTCTACTAGAAATTAATTTAAACATTAAATAAACCCAATAGGCTAGTTTTGCTTCCAATAAGGATTCATTATATCTTATTTGGGATCAAGTACAAGCTACTGTTTTATTATTACAGAGAAAAAGGAAATCATTTTTAAAAATTTGGATTATTTGGATAAAATGGAGTCTATGGGAGCTTTCTGGATATCGGGTTTCCGGATAAGGGATCCTATACCTGTACCACCAACTCTAACTTTCTTGCCTATTACTTAGATTCTACATTTTTGTCAGGAAAATGATTAAAATTAATTTTTAGAATTAAAAAGTGTAAATAGATCATAGAGGTCACACCATCACTTTACCCTCCAGTTATTTACAGTTATGCATTACATCTATCAAAAGAGGTGTGTATTATAAATTTCTTTTATTGCCCTTTTCAGAACTTCCTTATGGCTGGGAGAAGATAGAAGATCCACAATATGGCATCTACTATGTTGAGTGAGTACCTATACTGTACCTAGTAATCAATTTGTTTACCATTGCTTAATTTAAGAAGAGATTATTTCATCATTAATAATATATTAACAGACTAGTCATTGTCATATAGCTTCAATGCATTTTATTGGAGTGTTTTTAAAACATAGGCCTGGGATTGGAAAGGCACCATGCTACAGTATATATCTGTACATATAGAAGGCAAATTTGACATAAAAAAAAATATCCGTGTGCATTTAAGTAAGTAATATTTGTTTGTTGTAGCTGAGAATCGCTACGTGGAAAAAAAATAATGTAATTGTGCAAAAGTTCCTTTGTACGTTTTTTTGCTAGATTTATGTATTTTCATTGAAGCAATTATCTATAAACAGTATGACATGGGTTTTTTTGGTGTTCTCTTGAAACAACAAATTATGGGAGACAAGATGCTACATGTATCATTGTTTTAAAATAAGTTTTATTTCATCTTTCAGCATATATCAGGATGTAAAGGAGTTTAATTTAAGTCAGACAACAGTAAGAGATGAGCTTTGGCTTTGAAAAGGACTTTAGGAGATTAAACTTCAAATGCTTTCCTGGCAAAAATGTTCCATTTGTTCCATTTAATTCTAAGATTATATAATGCGGCAAGCTCTCTTTCTATTTATATCAACATTTATATATTGCTTTTTCCTAGTGTATAAAGATATCTTTGTGATCAATGAGCACCATATTATTTTCCTGTATCATATATAGCATTGTTATATTTTGTTCAGAGGCTCACTGGTGTTACAAGGAATCCTAAATGATCACAACATTTTATTCCAAGGAAAATCAAAGACCCGATAAATGCCTGCAAATTGTACCTGAATCTTACAGATCTAGACACAGTATTATAATATATTAAAACACTGTATATTTTCTTTTAATTAGAATGGCACTTTGAATTATGCCATTTTTGATTTTTAGGAGCCTATTTATAATGCTGTGTAAAACAGGTCACTAGTGATGATGCCCATAGCAACCAATCAGATCTTTGCTTTTGTAGGTGAAAATCTATTTTCTGATTTGTTACTATGGACAACATCACCAGTGATGTTTTTCTTTTGCATTCCCCTAGTTGTAGGTTTTAGGTTAAACCTAAGACTGCACCTATAGGGCAGTATAACTGTTTTGCAATGTGAAATGGTTGCTTTCAGAAGTCAAATGTTACAATTTTGAGCCAAGTAATGACTCACTTATGACCCATAAAGACATATATCAAAAGAAATGCAAATATGGAGCAGAAAGAGCTTTCATTTAAGTATTCTGTACTACACTATATGAAACCAGTATTTAAGTGCAATTAGATATGCAGTTTCCAGATCCTGCTCAGAGGTGGAGGCAAATGGGTTGGAGACTATGGCTTGGGGTGGGGAGTAGGCAGATGCCAGGTGGGCTGTTGGAAGATTGAGCAGGGAGTTGGTGAGTGCAGGGTGGGCAGGAGGGCAGTTGGGGATAGCAGTACACCAGGACCATCTGAAGATTTTTTTTGCAGGGGGGCCTGGCACACTCTAATTAGACTGCCTTTCCACAAGATACTATGGTTGTATTTGAACACTGGAGCAAATTTTGCAGTTCTATTCTTATTGAATACACCATGTATGTTGTTTACAACATGACAGCCATGGGTTGGGGGTTGACAGTCCTGTCAGAAACCCAGTCAAATAAGGGAGCCCAGACTGCCTGGAAAGCATTAGTGCTTTATAATAAAGGAGTGTGCCAATATGACCACCCAGAGGGGAAAAAACCTCTGAACATAGGGTGATCAAAATATGAATTTTACTCTCCTTTGTTGCATGAATCTATATATCTATATATATATATATATATATATATATATATATATATATATATATATATATATATATATATATATATATATATATATATATATATATATATATATATATATATATATAATATAGGCCCCTCTAATTGTATAAGGCTTGCTTGCATTACTGTGAAAGGAAAACTATACTCCCAAAATGGACACTTAAGCAACAGTTCATATCATATTAAAGAATCTTCCCAAACTGGAATATATATTTAAGTAAATATTGCCCTTTTACATCTCTTGCCTTGAGCCACCATTTCGTGATGGTCTGTGTGCTGCCTCTGAGATCACCTGACCAGAAATACTACAACTCTAACTGTAAGGAAGAAGTGTGGAAGCAAAAGATAGAACTCTGTCTGTTAACCATACATGTGACCTAACATGTATGGTTTGTAGGTATGTTTGTGAGTACAGTGAATCCTACGATCCCAGGGGGCGGCCCTGATTTTTTAAAATGGCAATTTTCTATTTATGATTACCCAATGGCACATTCTACTAGAAAAGTATATTATTATGAAAATGGTTTATTTACATGAAGCAGGATTTTACTTATGAGCTGTTTTATGCAATATCTTTTTATAGAGACCTACATTGTTTGGGGGGTATAGTTTTCCTTTAATTCTCTTTCCATGCTGACATTAAGTGGGATTGTTTGTGTTTCTTTAGGCTTTGCCTTTATTGCAGAGCTCTAAAATATAGGCATGTTTTAATATTAAAAGGATACATGCTGTTCTTTTTGTGAATACAACTATATTATGAACTGCTACAGTGTTAATTTTTGCTATATATGAAGTCATAATTTGACATTTAGGAGAATGAGCAGGCATCTTTCTCAAATTTTAAACTAACTGACCAGAGGCATTTCTCCCTTTTCCGACAACACCCCCCCCCCCACTTGCTCACTATAAAAGGGCAGGGGTGTCGGATATCTAGTGCAGATTGTGATTATCACTGAAGAAGGCTTTTCTAACCAAGCATTCCTGCACTGGAACACGTTAAAACCGTGTGAAAACCCCCTAAGGGCTGTTACACACGGCCTGCGCTTCGCTTTCTTCTGCTCAGCCGCAGGGGAGCGCAGGAGTAGATGCTGTCAATTATTGTGAAGGGGGCTGTACTCACACATATACAATAATAGGGGGTTGTGGGAGCACTCAAAAGGGCAAGTTAAAGTATAATTTATATTTAAGTATAAGGGAAGTGCTATTTTTCAATGTACTTCCCTGGTCCCCTGTTTCACAAATAATTCAGTATAAATGCAAGTAAATGTGCAATAAATAGACTCTCCAAGTGTGCACCTATACATAATAATTTTATTTTAATTCACACCTATATTCTTACCTACTTATACCCATACCGATACATATATACACTTTCCAAGTGTGCACTTATACATATAATTTTACTTTGCCATTTTTACATCCTTATAATTTTTTTAAAAAATGTTGGTTTGGGCAATTACTCCCTCTTAAAAGCTGCAAGTTAGCAGCGGGGAGGATTTAGCCTTCAGAATGAAACCAAGGCTCAGCAGACTTTTACTTCAACCAATTCTATTATGCTGAGAGGCACCAGATCCTTTATACTATCAAGTTAGGGACCGTGTGTAAGGTTCTTACCTTGCTTCATGACATGAAAGCCTATGATATATCTTTCAGTCTCCTCAGCAACTGCTTTGAGCCACACAATGCGAGCCAATCACACAGTTTTGGAATCACTACTTTAAACAAATGCAGAAAAGCCCCTGTACAGAGTTCTCTTGTCTTATGTTGTGAAACTAATTTCATTTTAGGTTCAATAAGCAGCACAAAAGATATTTATCTGTCTGTTTCCTCAGTAAAGCTGGCCAAAGACGCAAAGATCTGATCGTACGAATTGGCGATTTGTACGATTTTCCGACCGTGTGTGGCGAGTCCCGTCATTTTTCATCCAGCAGAGATCAGTTGTTTGGTCGATAGGACAGGTTAAAAGATTTCTGTCGGCTGCGAGTAATATCACTAGCTTTGGTCGGACATAACTTTCGTACGATTGCTGTCAGGGTAGAACATCGGCTGATCTGTACTTTATTTGATCGGAATGGTTAGTGGCAGGTCGGGAGATGGGGGAAGTCCGATTGTACCTTGATCGGATCTTTGCGTCTGTGGCCAGCTTAAGCAAGCTCAGTTTGCAAGTTATGTTTTTATCTTTGCACAGTTAAAAGCTTTTGTTTTACATAATGAAATGTTCTAGAGTTCTGAAACGAATGAAAACTCCATTTACAGGGATATTCTTTTTTGATGAATATGCAAATTAGTTGAAAGCTTCAAAAAATTGATTACTTTTACAGCACAAATGCCAGTCTTGTTGCTTTTGTTACCTAGACTTGATTCCTACTAGCTGCAATGTGTGATCTATCTTTAGGTTCATGAGCAGTACATGATGGATGGATTAATATTTACCCCTGTTATAGGTCAGTATTAATTGGATGTTAATGTGTTATTGTAATAGCTTTAAAAAGTAAATGAATATTATAGCATGTCTGTTTCCGTAGCTGCATTTGCTTTGCATTACCCTTTTTAACAGGTTGTGGGAAGCTTCAATTTTCATATTTACGCATACTTGTTTATGCAGTGTTACAGGGCATACAGCTTTTTGTACATTATACAATACAATGAGAACTGCAAGTGCAGTAACCTGAAAAGTAATTTGCAGTATTTCAGTCTTGTTAGTCAATCCTGAGTAAATAGGGAGTGCAATTGCTGTTCGATTAATATGCTTGGAGAAATATATTTAGCATATTTATGCATGTAATACTCTCCATTCTGGAAGAACCAACATAATTTAAATGTGTTCCAGCCAGGCTTGGTTTACTTGTGTCAGTGAGAGGCTTGATGCATTTAGGTCTGAATGTACTGGGAGTGAGTTGTCGAACTGAATGAGTTCTGGTCTTTGTTACGTGTGTGTGTGTGTGTGTGTGTTTATGACAGCTTACCAAAAGTCCAGCGTAAGAACCAAGATAAATCCAGAATAGCTGACAGTATAATCTTTAGGGAGGCTGATAGCGTTAACCACCACAAACCTGAAATTATGTTCTTGCATACAAAACAAGTCTACCGTGAGAGAGTTTATGCACAGGGGAAATGCAGGTCTTGCAAAGTGTTACTGTAGCAAAACCAAAGCAGCTTTTGAATATTTATAAATGCACGTTATCTGTAGGTATGCCCTGTACATTAAAGCAGAAAGAGAAAAAATAAGAAATAAATAGCATATCTCAATTTATAACATCTCCCTGTGATATATTGTACTTAAGATGTTGTTCTGTAGGCAATTAAAATCACTGGGAGAGGCTTTTATCAGTACCGCGCCACTTTACTAAGCATCTCCGCTGCTTTCTCAATTCCAACTCTCACTCAAAGTTGGTCAGTGCTGCAAAATATCTAAAAGAGAAGCAGGGCAATACTGTTTTATGTTGTCTGATAAGGGCAATCCAGCCACAATAAGGTTAAAATATGTTTAGAATAAAGCTTAATTTGAGCCACCCAAGGTGCACACACGAATAAGGCTTCCCTTTTGGGCATGTACTTACAAAGTCAATGTTCAGCTTGCATGTCATATTTGTTTTGTGTTCCGTAGTTCATTTATTACTCAATACATAAGTGAAAACGGCTGTAATCGATCAAAGTAAAATCATATGATTGAACAATTTAATCCTTCGAAACGAACGATTCGAAGGATTTTACAAAAAAACCTTTGACTTCTCAAAACTTGCACAAAAGCCTCAGGTAGGTCTAGGAGGTCCCCCATAGGCTAAACAGCAACTCAACAGGTTTAAGGTGGCGAAGTGTCAACGTTTTTTTAAAGAGACAGTACTTCAATTTTCGAGTGGACGGATTTTCGAAGGTTTTTCAATTCAAATCTAATTTTGGCCTATTCGATGGTCGAAGTACCCAAAAATTACTTCGAAATTCTAGGTTTTTTACTTCTAAAAATAACTTCGACCCTTGATTACTCTACCCCTTACTGTTTGTAAGTACATGCCCAAAAAGAAAGCCTAATTTGTGTGTGCACCTTGGGTGGAGCCAATCGACTTCTCAAAACTTGCCCAAAAGCCTCGGGTAGGTCTAGGAGGTCCCCCATAGGCTAAACAGCAACTCAGCAGGTTTAAGGTGGCGAAGTGTCAAAGTTTTTTTAAAGAGACAGTACTTCAATTTTCGAGTGGTCGGATTTTCGAAGGTTTTTCAATTCAAATCTAATTTTGGCCTATTCGATGGTCGAAGTACCCAAAAATTACTTCGAAATTCTAGGTTTTTTACTTCTAAAAATAACTTGGACCCTTGATAACTTTACCCCTTATTGTTTGTAAGTACATGCCCAAAAAGAAAGCCTAATTTGTGTGTGCACCTTGGGTGGAGCCAATTTTTTCTGAATATCTAGTATAGATAATTCTAAAACAACTAGACATACTGAGTAATCATTTATGATGTTTCACTACTCATCCGAGCAGCTTCTTCAATTCAACTGACTGGTAAGGGAAGTCCTGTTGTTTTAGAATTATCTATACAAGATATACTATACAAGATATACTATGACTATCTTCATAGTCTTTTTTTCTAAACACCTTTTAAACCTATTCTGGCTGTATTGGCCTTATCAGACAACATAAAACAGTATTGCTCTATGCACACTTCCTTCTCTTGATTTGTTTTAGATGTTCTTCTGTAGGCCTGGGATAAGCCACTTTTTTTAAAACTGGTATGTTACTCCAGACATCTTAGTTAAGGATATGGGTAAGCATATCTGCTTCCTCCATAGTCTGCTTTAATGCAGAGTAGGCATATCTTATAAATGCATATAGTTGCACATTCCTGCAGTATTTAATACACAGCATTAACCTGTCAGACATTTACTTATACCTATAAGATATGTTATTTTTATTCATATCTAGTAAATATTAATAGAGGGGAAATAGTACATTTTGTGCATTAGTGTCCTTGTGACAGTTTGGTTTAAACACATTTTCAAAATTATCTGCAATATAAAACTGTCCCAAGTAGGGATGGGTGAATTTGACCCGTTTTGTTTCTCAAAAAATTTGCTGCCTGCGAAATATTGCTGACGCCCATTAAAGTCTATGGGGCAAATTCACTAAAGTGCGAAGCGCCTAACGCTAGCGCAAATTTGCCAGCGTGATGTCATTTCGTTACTTCGCTGATTTAGTAACGTGCTGGCGTAAATTCACTAGCGAAGTGGACCTATTCTAGCGCCAGGCGAAGTTGCAACTCCGCAGGTTAGTGAATTTGCGCCTATGGGCGTCAAAATTTTCGCCGCACATCTGTGGGGTTTATGAGCGTCATTTCCACAGCGAAACAAGGCAAAATAATTCGCCCATTCCTAGTTCCAAGTGTTTAAAAAAGCACTTATTTCTTTAACTCTTAATTTTTCTTTATTACCTGAAACATGCTGCAGGTATTTACAGCCATGATATTTAACAAAGCCAAGTTACCATAACAACTGTAGAACTGCCTGTAGAAGTAGGCCCCTGGAGCTATCATGTGTAGAGGACATTTCACCTGTAATAAACAGAGCTAAGATGTCGTGTGAACTTTTCTTTTTGGCTATTCATGGTCTGGCCCTAATACAAAAGGAAGGGATATTTTGTCATTACAGATAGCCTAGTGCCTTGCATTCACATAAACACCCACTCATGTGTCACTATCCGACATTCTGGGAAAGTCTCCCAGCATTCTGCCCGTTCCAGTGAGCAACACAAATACCAATATGCAAAATGTAAAGGTTTTGTGTTGCCTGGGGACCTGTGTGCAGAAAAATTAAACTAAATAACAATGGCAGAGAGCTTGTATTTATTAACAGATTTTGGAAAGCTATTTAGTTATAATTAAATCTATGACATTTGCCTTTGTATTCATGTATTTAATGGGAAATTGCAATAATTCATCGCAAAAGGAAATTCCCATCTCTCAGAGAGGTGCTGAATTTGGTGAGCTTATTTAGTCATTTTGTTTTGCGCCCTAGACATGAGCCTATAACATTTACAACAGTTACTTAGTAAACATAGTTGTAGCATCCAAAGCAAATGAGCAACAGAAAAGACCAGAAAGGTATTTTCCCATGTTCAAAGAGAAGAAAATCTATTTGCACAACTTGGATCCCTCCTGAGTCCCACCATTGATGCAGCCCTATACCTTGTTATAACAGGTACAGTGAGGTTTGCCGTCACCTCAGGCTGAAGGCTCAGCTGCTCTCAGCCTTACGTATTTTTGCAGGCTGAGAGAAGTGGATCTGCTCCCTGCTCCTGCTCCATTGATTTGGATCGATCTGCTCCCTGCTCCTGCTCCATTGATTTGGATCCGATCAGCCTGCGTATGCACACAGAGCAGAGGTCAGCCTAAATATGCAAATGGAGGCATCTCTGGGCTGTCCTCCGTTCTGCACAGGCTGATCAGATTCAGATCAATGGAGCAGCGGCAGGGAGCAGATCTGCTTCTCTCAGCCTGCAAAAAATATGCAGGCTGAGCACAGCTGAGCCTTCATCCTGTATGCCCACAGCCTAATTGCTTGATTTCCTTGCAGATGGCTGACCAGGAGCTTGCACAGTTGATGCCAATCTAGTCCATCATTTGTTTGGTTCTGAAGGGGGATGGTCCTCTCCAGGGTCCCATGTTGTATAAAAGGGCTTTGTTCTCCTTTAAAAGGGCTATAGATCCACATAAGGAGAGGGACATTCTTCCCCTTAACAAAGTAGTACAAGTTGGTCCAGGAACGCGTCCAATTGCCATATTGTAGTCAGGAAGGATTTCCCCCCTCTTAGGCAAATTGGAGAGGCTTCAAATATTTTTTTTGCCTTCCTCTGGATCAACTAGCAGTCAGTGGCGTAACTACCGGGGGAGCAGGGGGTGCGATTGGGCCAGGGCCCGCACCCCCTCAAGGCCCCCCCGGCAGCTCGCGCCACTGTTCTAATGCGGCCGTTTCTGGCCGTATGGAGGGGGTGGGGCCCGGCTGCACGTCCCGCACCAGGGCCCGCCCCCCTCTAGTTACGTCGCTGCTAGCAGTTAGGCAGGTTATATATATATATATATAGACTTAATAGGTTGAACTTGATGGACTATGTTACTATGTAAAGCAGTCATAAGGCCACATTTAGAATATGTACAAGACTTGAGCTAATAACTGCTTAACTAAAAAATGTGCCTCATCCCACTTGGAATCTTGTTCATTGAAATTGACGGACAACCCTTGGACTGGGGGCTGTCCAAGTGAGGGACCATTTTGAAACTTATAATTCTTTGTTTTTCATCTTGTCATTTTTGTTTTTAAAGGACAGAACCACACACCATTGTTTGCATTTTCAGGTTTAGTATAGGCCTCACAGAGGTGGTCTCAAGTTCTCAAAACAGATATTACTTAAATAGAAAAATCCCAAAGCAGAGTGACAGGTGATAAAGGGTAGGGAAGGTCTCTGTTATACCAAAAGGCTGGCTAACAGTGGAAAAGAGTGATGTGTGATGACTGTAAATAAATAAATAAATAAAGGGAACATATAAACATATGCAATGTTTAACAGTACTTCAAATGAGGGTGTCCATTGCAATAAGAAGAATGGTTTAAAAGACTTACATATCACAGTGTAATATTCTACATTTGCCATTTATTATATTGTGAATTGGTATGTAATTGTTGTGTGTCTTTTCTTTTCCAACCACCACTATTACTGTAAATTATTTCACCATCTTTCTAAATAACACCTGAATTTATGTAATCAGGGATTATATAATCGGTGAAAAGAGAGTATTTTCTTTGGGAGGAGAAAGACCATACCTGCTTATGTCTTTATTTGGCATGACCTCTTCCAAAGAAATCAATAGCTTTATGGGCTTTTAACCGTTTAAGTGCCACAGAACGTAGAATCTACACCACAGAACATAGAATCTATGTTCTGCAGCACTAAAGGGTTAGGGAACGGAGAATCGGCTTTTCAAGCCGCTTGCTCTGTTTCTTCTCGTTCCCCAGCCCCCAAGCAACGAGCAGGGGCCGGGAACGAGTGGCCCCTGAGGCGCAATCGCCCAGGGGCCCCAAAGGCAGCAGCAGGCACATGCAAACTGCGAGCCCTGCTGCTGCTTCCACTTCCTGAAGATGCAAGCCCTGCCCACTTACCGGATCATCGCAGAAGACGGTGGCATTTCTTCATCCAGCCTCCTGGACAATCTGGACCCTGCAACCCCAGGTTAGTGCCCACACACACACACACACACACACAAACACACACTTATTTTTGCAATACACACTTACACACATACATACAATATTGGGGGATCAGGGGGTCACACACATTCACAGCACTCACACATGCTTGCAGACCCACAACACGCAATCTGCCAATTGTACACACTTACACTATGTTGTGGTTTGCAGTAGAAAGATGTATTTACCTGCTTTAGATTCGTCAGAATGTGTACTTTCGGAAAATATATGGTTTTCTAGGGTCTTCATACTGTTAGGGGGTCTCATTGGTTACTTATGTTGTAGTAGCCAGAGTGTCATATGTGAAAATTAATATGCCCTATTTGGATTTGGGGTTCTCTGTATGCCACCTAGTTTAGTAAATCTTTCCGTATCAGGCATGAAACTGTTCAGTACACCCCTGGCGTTCATATTTAGGATGACTTTTGCTGGTACGTTACAAAATGTGGGGTATATAATGGGGTAAAATGCAAGTTTTGCTATTTGGTAGTTTGCAGTAGAAAGATGTCATTACCTGCTTGAGATTCGTCAGAATGTGTACTTTTGGAAAATATATGGTTTTCTTGGGTCTTCATACTGTTAAGGGGTCTCATCGGGTGCTTATGTTGTAGTAGCCAGAGTGTCATACGTGAAAATTAATATGCCCTATTTGGATTTGGGGGTCTCTGTATGCCACATAGTTTGGTAAATCTATGTATATTGGGTATCAAACTGTTTAGTAGACCCCCGGCATTCATATTTAGGATGCTTTATGCTGGTAATGATACATGGATGATACAATGCTGGAAAGTTGAAGCTTTGAGGCAATTTTCAGGTATTTCACCAAAACTGCCATTTTTGGGAAAGCCTTGCGACTCAGTAGTTTGGAGCAGAAAGGCATGGGTACCCATTTTAGATTCAGTAGAATGTTTACTTTCCAAAATATATGTGTTTTTAACCCACAAAAAATGTTGGCATTGTGTTGAATTTTTGGAGGACCCCTGGCAATCATATTTAGGGTGTTTTTCTAGGTACGTAATGATACATGGGAAATATGCTGGAAATTTGAAGCTTTGAGGCAATTGTCAGATATTTCAACAAAACTGCCAATTTGGGAAAGCCTTGCGACTTATGCACTATTTGTACTTGGGGGTCTCTGTATGCCACCTAGTTTGGATCTATGCATTTTGGGCATCAAACTGTTTAGTAGACCCTTGTGCTCCTATTTAGGATGCTTTATGCTGGTAATGATACATGGACATTACGATCCTGGAAAGTTGAAGCTCTGAGGCAATTTTCAAATATTTCACCAAAACCAACAATTTTGAGAAAGCCTTGGGACAGTAGTTTGGAGCAGAAAGGCATGGGTACCCATTTTAGATTCGGTAGAATGTGTACTTTCCAAAAAAAAATATCATTTAGGGGGGTAAACCTATTTTTCAGTGTTTTTACCCCACCAAAAATGCAGTCAATGTGTTGATTTTTCAGTAGCTGAAGTATAGTCCTGGACAATTTGGATGCACTAACTTCCTATTGGGGTCTCTAAATGGCAGATACTTTGGTAAACCTTGCACAATGGGCATCAAACTGTTCAGTGGACCCCTGGCAATCATATTCAGGGCGCTTTTTCTTGGTATCTAATACAGTGTGGGATATGCGGAGCAGCAAAATAAAACCTTTGAAATGATTTTTCAGAATTTTGATATTATTTTATAAAAAACGCTAAGTTCAGACAAGCTTTGATGGTTGGTAGTTAGGAGTAGAGAGACATAGTTACCTATTTTGGAATCCTCAGAATGTTTGAAATATATGGTTTTCTGGGGTAAACCTACTGTTTCAGGAAAATATGCGGTTTTTGCCTTCGTGCTGCCAAAATTCGGTTATATACTACAGGGAGTTTTTTGCTGTACAGAAGTCCTAAATCTCCCTAAAACTATACATATCTGGTATTGCCACGTTCAAGAGACACAGGGTTTTCCAAATCAATTGGATTTTCATGCGTAAAATTAAATATTTTTCTGGTATGAATTCATATATTGTGAAAAATAGGAATTTAATTTTTTTTGTTATTTAGTGCTATAAATCTTTTTTAGAGGTGGAAATACATGAAATCTCAAGCAGATTTAGAAAGCTCAGTTTCTCTCGAAAAAAACAATGTATAGCTTTCCTAGGTAAACTATAGGTTTCCCCTCAGAAAATGGGACGGGGTTTGGGAGAGCAACCATTAAGGAGAAAGCCACTTTCCCTGATAGAATATACAAAATCAAAGAATACAACTCATCCCCATGTTGCAATTACAACCAGTTGGGTGCATGGGGGTGTGGCTTATATCACATACTGAACAAAAAAATTACCCCAGCATTCCCATTATATAGCCTTAAAGGGATACTGTCATGGGAAAGCATGTTTTTTTTCAAAACACACAGTTAATAGTGCTGTTCCAGCAGAATTCTGCACTGAAATCCATTTTTCAAAAGAGCAAACAGATTTTGTTATATTCAATTTTGAAATCTGACATGATTCAGTTACATTAAGTAGAAGAAATAACAGCCTGCCAGAAATTAATTCCATCCTAAAGTGCAGGCATAAGTCACATGACTGGGGCAGCTGGGAAACTGACAAAATGTCTAGCCCCATGTCAGATTTCAAAATTGAATATAAACATTTTTTTTTCTCTTTTGAGCAGCACTATTAACTGATGTGTTTTGGAAAAAATATGTTTTTCCATGACAGTATCCCTTTAAGGAAAAAAAAGAAATGTCTGTATTTAGTAAAAAATAGACACTTTTAGTTACATGATTTGTAAGTATATATAGCTGGTGCACGGAGGAAAAAAAATAAATATAAATAAATATATATATATATATATATATATATATATATATTTCACAGGAAGAAAGCACTCACGGCTTAATTTTCATAAAAAATATAGGATCTTTATTTCATCAACCACATATCTATGCGTTTCGATCCCAGAGGATCGTCATCAGGGATGAATCTGGGATCGAAGCGCGTAGATATGTGGTTGATGCAATAAAGATCCTATATTTTTTATGAAAATTAAGACGTGAGTGCTTTCTTCCTGTAAACTGTAAATACATTGGGTAGCACCCGGCACTTATTCCAACGATTGGTGTGTGCAGATAGATGGAGATATATATATTTTACAGGTATGGGACCTGTTATCCAGAATGCTTGGGACCTTGGGTTTACCAGAGTATGGATCTAATTTGGATCTTCATACCTAAAGTCTACTAGAAAATCATTTTAACATTAAAAAATAATAATGAGCTTATTTGGATAAAATGGAGTCTATGGGAGTTAGACATAATTCAGAGCTTTCTGGATAACGGATACCTGTATACACATAAAAACTCTAAATAAATGTAATTGTGATGATCTGTGTGCTCCCTTAGAGATGATTACCTAACAGGAAATAATGCAATTTCTAACAGAAACAGGAAGAAGTGTGAGGGTAAATCACACAGGTCATGTAACCTAGCATGTATGTGTGTCCTTGGTTTATGTGTGAGCACAGTGAATTGTATGAGCCAGATTTAGAATTAACATGGCAGTTTTTCTGTTAGAATTAGATTTATCCAATGTAACATACTACAGTACTAGAAAAGTATATAGGGGCATATTTATCAAGGGTCGAATTTCGAATTTGAAAAAAGTTCAAAATTCGAATTCAAAAAACCAACCGAAATTAAGACGAAGTTTTTTTTTTGGTCGAATAGGTCAGTTTTCTATCGAATAGATCCGTATTTGGCCAAATTAGAATCGTACGAATCGCGAAGGAATAGCGCATTCGATCGAATTCGATTCAAAATTTTTCCAAAAAAAACTTAGATTTTTCACAAATTTACTCCAGATAGGTTCTAGGGGGGTCCTCCATAGTCTTAAACGGCAATTCGGCAGGTTTTAGATGTGAATGGTCAAAGTAGATTATATATATTTATATATTTTTATTTTCAATTGAAAAGTTGACATCATTTACGTGTGCAAACCGGGAACACCCCGGGGCACAGTTATCATTGACATAGATAGTACTGATGCATACATAAGGTAAACAAGAAAACATATCCATCAAATTGTCAACCAAAAGAGGAAAGGAATAAAAATAAAAGGAAAAAAAGGGGAAAGTAGATTTTTTAAAGAGACAGTACATAATAAATTTCGATATTCAAATCTTTTTTTAAATTCAAATTGAATTTGGACTATTCCCTAGTCTTCATTTTTTCTTTTTTATATAGTTTTTGACATATTTGCCTTCTTCTGACTCTTTCAGCCTTCAAATGAGTGTCACTGACCCCATATAAAAACAAATGCTCTTTAAGACTACAAATGTATTGTTATTGCTAATTTTATTACTCATCTTTCTAGCCAGGCCTTCTCCTATTCATATTCTAGTCTCTTTTTCAAATCAATGCAGGGTTGCTAGGGTAATTTGGATCCTACCAACTAGATTTCGAAAATTGCAAACTGGAGAGCTGCTGAATAAAAAGCTAAATAACTCAAAAACCACACATAATAAAAAAATTCACGGGAGGAGGGCGTCACTCTCTACATCATCCTAAAAGTTAACTCAAAGGTGAACAAACCCCTTTAACTTTTAGTGAGACTGTAAGACTAATTCTAAATTACATACAGACCTGTCTTGATTCAAATGTTGGTACACGGTGTTCGACTTGGATAGATCTAGGGCTGTTGCGTAGGACAATGAATATGCTTTAAAACTCCATAGTCAGTTTGAAGCCTGCTGCCTGAGGCTTGATCACCAGTCTAATGCAATACGGCTGAGGTGTTTGATCTGGTTTTCTCTGTAGAATGCACATTAATATTTAACTGCCTTAGAGAGCAGAATCTTCCAGTAAGCTATACAATAAGGATCTGTAGCTTCCTGCTGCCTTCAACACCTAGGAAAAGATTTTAATGAGGAAAATTGAAGGCATTCCAAATATTTATTTTTAGACTCATAGTAACATAGTAAGTTAGGTTGAAAAAAAGACACACGTCCATCAAATTCAACCTTTGAACTCTATTTTGACCTGCCTAACTGCTAGTTGATCCAGAGGAAGGCAAAAAAAAAAAAAAAAACATCTGAAGCCTCTCCAATTTGCCTCAGAGGGGGAAAAAATTCCTTCCTGACTCCAAAATGACTAGTCCCTGGAACAACTTCCATAACCTTCCCTCCCTTCCATAATAACCCTGTATTCCCTCACTTGCTAAAAAGTCATCCAACCCCTTTTTAAATCTATCTAATGTATCTGCCTGGAAAAAATTCCACATCTCCAGAGCTCTCTCCGTAAAAAAAAAAAACCCTTCCGAATATTTAGGCAAAACCTCTTTTCTTCTAATAGGAATGGGTGACCTTGTGTCAGCTGGAAAGACCTACTGGTAAATAAAGCATTATTTGATCCCCTTATATATTAATACATAGATATCATATCATCCCTTTAGCGCCTCTTCTCCAGCGTGAACATCACCAATTTGGCCAGTCTTTCCTCATAGCTAAGATTTTCCATACATTTTACCAGCTTTGTTGCCCTTCTCTGTACCCTCCCTAATTCAATATTGTCCTGTTTGAGCACTGATGACCAAAACTGTGTGGCATATTCTAGATGGGGCCTTACCAGTGATCTATAAAGTAGAAGAATGACGCCCTCCTCCCGTGAATCTATGGCCCTTTTAATTCAGCTCAAGACCTTACTTGCCCTTGATGCTGCTGACTGGCATTGCTTGCTACAGCCAAGTTTATCATCTACAAGGACTCCAAGGTCCTTTTCCATAATGGATTTGCCTAGTGTAGTCCCATTAAGGGTATAAGTGGCTTGGAAATTTTTACATCCCAGGTGCATGACTTTACATTCATCAACATTGAATCTCATTTGCCACTTAGCTGCCTATATTGCCAGTTTGTCAAGATCCTGTTGCAAGGATGCCACATCTTGGATGGAATTAATTGGGCTAGATCGTTTTGTGTCATCTGCAAACACTGATACATTACTTACAACACCCTCCCCTAAGTCATTAATGAACAAGTTAAATAAAAGTAGACCCAATACTGAGCCCTGAGAGACCCTACTAAGAACCTTACTCCAAGCAGAGAATGTACCACCTGTACACTATCCTGTAGCCAGTTTCCTATCCATGTGCAACCGACTTCATTAAGCCCAACGGGCATTAGTTTACAAAACAGTCATTTGTGGGGCACGGTATAAAAACACTTTGGCAAAATCCAAATAGATCACATCTACTGCCCCCACTGTCCAACATTTTTCATTACCTCATCATAAAAAGCAATCAAATTTGCCTGACATGACCTATCCTTCACAAAGGATTGGATAGCTGATTATTGCTCATAATGGCATTCACTAGGACACAATTTTGAATGTGATCCCTTAAAAGGCCTTCAAGTAATTTGACCACCACAGATGTCAAACTTACTGTCCTATAATTGCCAGGCTGAGATCGTAGTCCGTTTTTGAATATTGGAATGAAATCAGCTTTTCTCCAATCCATAGCTACCATACCAGATGAAAGCGAATCCGAGAAAATCAGAAATAGGGGCTGGTCTAAAACTGAACTAAGCTCTCTTAGAACCCGGGGGTGTGTTCCATCAGGCCCTGAAGCCTTGTTTACATTAATTTTTATTAAAGCTTTATGAATCATATCCTGATTCAGCCACTGACTAGATTGAGCTGGGCCATCAGTGCAGCTATGAAGTGAGCCTGAGAACTCGGACTCCTCTATTGTATACACTGAAGAAAAGAACTGATTTAGCACATTTGCCTTTTCTGTATCTGTTACAACCATACTGGTACCATTTTTTAAAGGTAACACTCCCAACCCGCATCTTTTTACTATTAATATACCGTATATACTCGCGTATAAGCCGAGTTTTTCAGCACCCAAAATAAGCTGAAAAATGCTGCCTCGGCTTATACGCGGGTCAGTTAAAAAAATTACCTACCGTATTTGGCTGATGCGCGTACTGATGGCTGCGCTTCCGACCTGCAGCTGTCCTGGATTCCATGACACAGTCCCGACCAGACAAAATCTTTGGCTCGTCTCTGCAGGCAAGGGCGATTCTACGTCCTGCTGCAGTACGCTAAGGAAATTTACCGTAAATATGCGCAGCTGCGCGCAATGCGCCTGCGCCTCTCGCTTCTACGTCCTGCTGCAGTACGATAAGGAAATTTACCGTAAATATGCGCAGCTGCGCGCAATGCGCATGCGCCTCTTGCTGACTGCTGCCTGGCTGTGAGTGCGGTGCCAGTCAGTGCGTCACGTGACGTATAACGCGCTGTGCTTTGCTGCTGGGTGACGTCTGTGGTCAGTATTTGTCTACCGGTAAATCCAAAAATCCTTAAAAACAACTTAAAGTGACAGAGCTCAGATTTTTTAATGGGAATGTTTCCATTCTACAGATCTTCTGATCCTATGTAACTACAGCCCCTACAGTAACCAGTTTGTTTTCAGTGCCACACAGCTGTGTGGCTCTTCCCATCCTCCTCCCCAGTAGTAACCTGAGCCCCCTGCTTGTGTGTTCAGCCTGGGCTACCATAGGTTCCTGGGAGGAGAGGGGGCTTTGAGCTCTTGGCAGCTTTCCTGTCCTGCTTTATGGCAGCTGAGATTCTAGCTATCTGTATAACAGAACATTCTGTCCCAGTGGCTGCACAGATCCTATCTGATCCCCATTGTAAGCAACAGTCCTGTCCTGCTTTATGGCAGCTGAGATTCTAGCTATCTGTATAACAGAACATTCTGTCCCAGTGGCTGCACAGATCCTATCTGATCCCCATTGTAAGCAACAGTCCTGTCCTGCTTTATGGCAGCTGAGATTCTAGCTATCTGTATAACAGAACATTCTGTCCCAGTGGCTGCACAGATCCTATCTGATCCCCATTATAAGCAGCAGTCCTGCCTGGCTTTTTGGTAACACACATTAAAGGCTTGTGTCTATAGCATAGCCATGTAAGGGGTGAGTTTCTCTAGTGGGCAACCAGTGATACATTAGGAAATTCCTAACCACCAACTGAATTCATAATTATATACCGTACATGGGCTGTTTTATAAGGTTATTTTACTGTATACCGGTATATGGGGGGACTGACTTTTTTTTTTTATCCTATTAGAAATGGATACCGATACCGCTAATCCTAGACCAAAACAAAAACGCAGGTCATACGAAGCTAGTTTCAAACTGAAGGTTGTGTCAAGAGCAGAAGAAAGCAATAACAGTATTGCAAGTAGGGAATTTTGTGTTGATGAAAAACAAGTGAGGGAGTGGCGGAAAATGAAGGCTGACTTGGAAAAGATCCCAAAGGCTAAAAAAGCTCGACGTGGTTCAACAACTTCTTATGGGGCTTTAGAGATTGAATTGCATAAATGGGTTATGGAGTGTCGTCAAAATGGTTACTGCGTAACACGCATGGGAATTCGCTTACGTGCCCTTCAAATGGCTAAGGATGACAAATATAAAGTACCAGGCATTGAAAATTTTGTTGCGTCAGCAGGATGGTGTACCCGCTTCATGAATAGGTTTGA
The DNA here is from genome assembly GCF_017654675.1 of Xenopus laevis. Taxonomy (NCBI): domain Eukaryota; kingdom Metazoa; phylum Chordata; class Amphibia; order Anura; family Pipidae; genus Xenopus; species Xenopus laevis. Next base: position 74,942,147 of record NC_054373.1, on the reverse strand, counting down.
CCTATGTTTGCGACAGAGAACAAAGATTTCACAGAAGTTGCCGCAAGACCTTGAAGAAAAAGTGATGTCATTCCAATCATTCATCATAAAACAAAGAAGGATTCATAACTATGACCTGGGAAATATTGGGAATATGGATGAAACACCTATGACTTTTGATCTTCCAAGCAACAGAACTGTGGCAAGTTTAGGAGACAAAACTATTTTCCTCAGAACCACAGGAAATGAAAAAAATCATTTCACAGTTGTTCTGTCATGTTTGGCTGATGGAACTAAGCTGCGGCCTGTCATTATTTTTAAAAGAAAGACCTTGCCTAAAAAGGTAAAATTCCAACCAAAAATTACAGTGCGTGCACATGTTAAAGGCTGGATGGATGCAGACGGAACAAAAAAATGGCTGGAAGAAATTTGGAATGCACGACCAGGAGCAGCCTTAAAAAAGAAACCATCATTGCTAGTTTGGGATATGTTCAGAGCCCACACATCTGATGACATAAAACAATTGGCAAAGTCTTCTCAAGTTACTTTGGCTGTTATTCCAGGTTGGCTTACATCTGTATTGCAGCCCCTCGATGTGTCTTTAAATAAACCTTTCAAAGACCGTGTGCGAAAGATGTGGCATGAAAGGATGTCATCTGGTCAAGCTAAACTGACAAAAGCTGGAAATCTAACAAAGCCTGACGTTGAATTAATAGCAAAGTGGGTTCGAGATGCATGGGAAGATATTCCAGAGGACATGGTGCAACGCGCCTTCCAGAAATGTGGCATTAGTAATGCTATGGATGGCAGTGAAGACTGCGCATTGTATGAGAATGACAGCAGTGATAGTGATGCCTGCGAACTCAATGATGATGACAATGTCTATGCTGACATCCTCACACCAGCTGAAATTGAAGCTCTGTTTGGAGAAACAGATGATGAGGAGGAATCCAGTTTTGAAGGATTTTAACTTTTTGTGATTTAACTTGGTTGCAGATTGAGCTCAGGTGGTTGTACTTTTAAAGTATCATTGTTGATACCATATTGACCCTTTCTTCACTTACAGAGTTACAGTAGTTTACTGTTTTTATTTGAAATAAAACATTTCAAAAACATTTAACCCACTCATGCCTCAATTTTTGATTATTGAAACTTACCAGTAGCTACTGCATTTCTCACCCTAGGCTTATACGCGAGTCAATACGTTTTCCCAGTTTTTGTAGGTAAAATTAGGTACCTCGGCTTATACACGGGTCGGCTTATACACGAGTATATACGGTACTTAAAAAACTTTTTGGGGTTAGTCTTAGCCTCCGCTGCTATGCACACTTCACTTCCTTTCTTTGCCTTCCAGATTGCTGTTTTACAAAATTTATTATATTGTTTATAGTTCTGTGTATTTAGCTGAAAACATATAAAATTAACAATAAAATTAACTTTTCTGAAATTCATGTTTTTTGTTGACCCAGTGTATATTTGTTTTTTGCACCAGACATACAGGGGCAGATTTATCAATAGTCGAGGTAAATTTTCGAATTAAAAAAATTCAAATTACGAGCTATTTATCATGTACTGCCTCTTTAAAAATTCGACTTCGACCATTCGCCATCTAAAACCTGCCGAATTGCTGTTTTAGCCTATGGGGTGCCTCCTATAACCCATTTGGAGTCAATTGGTGGACTCTGAAAAATCAAAGTTTTTTTGCGGAAAAACTTCGAAACGAATTCGATCGAATGCGCTATTCCTTCGATTTGTACAATTCGAATTTGGCTGAATACGGACCTATTCGTCTGAAAACTGATCTTTTCGACCAAAAAAAACTTCGACTTAATTTCGGTTGGTCTTGTAGAAATTGAAGTCACTATTACCCAGGGGTTCAATGACTTGCATATTTGCTATAATTTCTTGATTATTTGAGATCACTAGAACCAGAATAGCATTTGTTCTGGTTGGCTCCTCAACAACCTGTGCCATAAAATTGGCATGCAACAAGTTTATAAATGTGTTCCCATTAATTGATCTGGCAGTACTGTTGCTCCAGTTATATCTGGGTAAATAAAATCCCCCATTATCATTATTTTACCCAACATGTTGCTCTCCAACCACTTGATTGTTGCTCCCAGGTGCATATTTTTGCATTCCAGGCTTGGAGGCAAGTTTTGGTTGCTGCAAGACCACATAGGGGTTACCAATATCCAATCACAGACCATATTTGGCACCCCCATTAACTTTTCATGCTTCGGTTGCTCTCCAACTTTTTCTACATTTGAATATGGCCCACGGGTAAAAGGTTGGGAACTGTATTACGGCTATAAAGACTTTGGTTAAAGTCTCTGGGCTATTCTCTTAGGTCAGGCTCGACTTGACTTGAGAGAACGGAAGTTGGCCAGTTGGACATGTGGGTGGTGCGGCTTGTTTAACGAACTACATGGTGGATTTAAGCACTTGTTAGCTGGGGTGATGTACCCATGAAAAAGGGTATGCTAGCCCAAAACGGGGAAACATGTGGTGTGGGGCATTATTAATAAATGAGAGTTGCAGCATAGTTCTGCTCCTCTTCCTCCATTTTTTCAATTTTGGATTATGGCCTTGGTGCAGTGGACAGGAGCACAGGAGTTTAAGCACAAGAGGAACCATTTTCTGCTAAATCTACTACCACATCTCTGCTTTTTTATGCTTACCACAGCTGCCTTTTATTTTAAATATTGGTTTATAGATTTACGGTACAGACGTTTCTTCTACTAGTGGGAAAGTCTGTATTGTGTATTGTATTAACTTTACAATTAATCCAAAATGTGCTAGCTAATGATTGATATTGAATTATCTGGTTCAGAATATTTACATTACTGTGAGAGAGTGATTGGATAGATGCAACCCCTAAAGAATGTTTTTTGTTACTATAGCTTGAATAGCAACAGCAGTCTCATCTGTTTTGGCATTTAAATGTTGTTGTACCAAATTACTCCAAATAGCAACAGCAGTCTCATCTGTTTTGGCATTTAAATGTTGTTGTACCAAATTACTCCAAATAAATCTGTCAGAACTTTTGACAATTTAAAGTTGGTACAAGTTTTATACTGTTACTAAACACATTTGCTAATTTTGCTAGTTAATGTGAAATTAAGAAAGAAAGAGGGGGCTAAACTGATGCACTGTGCTATGACAAATGTTATCATTATTTTCCGAACTGAACTATTAATTAACTTCAGTGTAATGCCAATTTCCTCTTTTGTGAATTTCCATCTTCACAGCTAAAGCTATTAGAAGTAGTTGCCTCATTCAGTGCTGTCTGGTGTGAGATGCATAATCTAAAAAAAAAATTTGCAGTCTAACTTTAGTTGGCTCAGTGAACAATCTCTCATGTAGAGGTATGTCTTTTTGTCATTTGTCTCTAGCAGGATCTATTCCCAGAGACTCTAACACATTACTTAAGAATTGCTAAACATGTTATTGCAGTAGCAGACCGCGCTCTCAAACATCATGGGAATCTGCTTAATTTGAGAGCACAAGTAACATTGACAGTTTTGTTAGAAAAGAGGCTGTGAGGGAGAAATTAATGCATGCGTCACTGTGAATCAGAGCAACCAAGAACGCTACATTAATCCTGTGTTTTCTGAAACATGTCAGGAAGGCCATTCATTAATTAGGGAAAGGCTGGGAGCATCCCTATAATCTTTTATTTGTACATGAACTATAAATACACCCTAGAGTATAATGAGCACTATTCTGAAACAGTATGAAGAAATCCTATCATAAAGCACTTGTCTTAAAGAGGACCTGTCACCCTAAGAAATAATTCCAAATTATTTTCTATTGTGTTTGTGAAGCAAAATAAATTTCACTTACACTATACAAATTATTTAAATATTGTATCCTTCAGTTTTGGAATTACACAATCATAGCAAGCAGGCAGGTGCCATTTTGTGGTCACTGATTTTAAAGGAAAACTATACCCCCAAAATGAATACTTGAGCAACAGATAGATTATATTAAATTAAGTGGTATATTAAAGAATCTTATCAAACTGGAATATATATTTAAGTAAATATTGCCCTTTTACATCTTTTGCCTTGAACCACCATTTCGTGATGGTCTCTGTGCTGCCTCAGATATCACCTGACCAGAAATAAGACAACTCTTACTGTAACAGGAAGAAGTGTGGAAGCAAAAGACAGAACTATGTCTGTTAAAGGAAAACTATACCCCCCAAACAATGTAGGTCTCTATAAAAAGATATTGCATAAAACAGCTCATGTGTAAAACCCTGCTTCATGTAAATAAACCATTTTCATAATAATATACTTTTCTAGTAGTATGTGCCATTGGGTAATCATAAATAGAAAATTGCCATTTTAAAAAATAAGGGCCGCCCCTTGAGATCGTAGGATTCACTGTACTCACAAACATACCAACAAACCCTACATGTTAGGTCACATGAGCCAATTAACAGACAGAGTTGTGTCTTTTGCTTCCACACTTCTTCCTGTTACAGTTAGAGTTGAAGTATTTCTGGTCAGGTGATCTCTGAGACAGCACAGAGACCATCACGAAATGGTGGCTCAAGGCAAGAGATGTAAAAGGGCAATATTTACTTAAATATATATTCCAGTTTGGTAAGATTCTTTAATATGTCACTTAATATGATATGAACTATCTGTTGCTTAAGTGTTCATTTTGGGGGTATAGTTTTCCTTTAATTGGCTCATGTGACCTAACAAGTATAGTTTGTTTGGTATGTTTGTGTGCACCGTGAATTATACGATTCCAGGGGGCTGCCCTTATTTTTTTAAAGGCCGTTTACTATTTATGATTACCCATGGCACATACTACTAAAAAAGTATATTATGAAAATGGTTTATTTACATGAAACAGGATTTTACATATGAGCTGTTTTATGCAATATATTTTATAGAGACCTACGTTGTTTTAGGGGTATAGTTTTCCTTTAAGGCAAGTTTTGCATCATGCCAAAATCTAGTTTACATACCAGAATGGGGCACCTGATGCCCTTAACCATGCAGTGGCTACACAATTAGACAGCGAGGAGGGAGGGGGTATGTGAAGTGCAGTGACATCTAGGAAATGCTGAACAGAAAGTGAAAGTAATTGTCTGTCCTGCCTCTATGCCCAAGGCATAGAGGTGGGATAGGCAATATATGATTAAAGGAACAGTAATATCAAAAAATGAAATTGTTTTCAAAGTAATAAAATATAATCCAGTGTTGCCTTGCACTAGTAAAAGTGCTGTGTTTGCTTCAGAAACACTACTATTGTTTAAATAAAAAAGGCTCAAGTTACACAGCAGATAGCAGATAAGCTCTGTAGAACATAATGCTATCTGTTATCCATTATTTATCCTGTGCCATATAGCCTTTTTTCAATTTTCACCATTGCCACTCAGCAGCTTGTTTTTATGAACCATAGTAGTGTTTCTGAAGCAAACATTACATTTTTACAAATGAAGGGCAACACAACATGATATTTTCATTACTTTAAAACACTTTAATTTTTTGGTGTTACTTTTCCTTTAAAAGCTGTGAAAGGTAACTTTAGGGCTGAACTCGTCGGATTGTCTTGCGACGACAAAACGCAGGAGACAATTCGGATGCAGTCGCAGGTGTCATAATATAATGGGACTGAATGAAAAGTCCCAGGTAAAAATTACACACCATAAGGCTGTACGATGAAGAAGCAGCTTTCTGATTCACAACAGTCGTGTTGGACGGAATGTAGTTTTTACCTGCGACTTTTCGTTCAGTCACATTATATTTTGAGGCCTGCGACTGCATCCGAATTCTCTCCTGCGTTTTGTCTTTGCAAGACAATCTGACAAAATACACCAATGGAGTTCAGGCCTTATAGATGGTACAATTTTTTTAAGAAGAAAAAATGATACATATTTTATATCTGGTTGACAGGTGACTTTTGTTACATATAAAGTTGCAACTTTTAACCCTTTGCCTGCCAAGCACGTACGCTGTACGTTCTGGCAGGCAAGGGCTTTAACTGCCAAGCACGTACATTGTACGTTCTTGCAGTTTAACATGCTGTACTCTGCATCAGCGGCTTTAGCCGCCTCTGCAGAGACTTAGCAGTGCTGACAGCCCCCTGGGCAACAAGGCTGGGGGGCTGTCATGTCGGTCCTGCAACAGGATTGTTGCAGGATCGACCTAAAATCGCAAAAAGAAGCAACTTACCAGCTCCTCGGTCTTCCTTCTGCTCTCTGCTGCTCTGGCGACGCCCACGCACTTCCTGACTGCAGTGACTCAGCACACACGCTGCTGAAAGAGGATTAGACTCTCTCCCCTGCTCCAGCAATGGTAAGTGGACTTTATTTGCTAAATTACACACTACACAAACACTACATACACACTACACTACATTGTATAGATCTGTACACAGTTACACAATCATTTTAGTAAAGATTTTTTTTTTTTTTTTTAATTTTTTTTTGGAAAGTTATGTACACTTATTTGCACTTATTTCACACTTATATACACACTGTCACACCACTTTTAGAAGTGTATACACATGTATACACAAAAAACTCACAAAGAGGGATTTTTTTTTTTTACTTTTTCATTTTACTAATTTGTGTTTTTTTACCCCTAAAAACCATTTGTTTTGGCAGCATGACTATTGGGTAATCGATTTTGGCCACTAATTATGCTGTTGGATCAGTAATTTTGTTATTTCATTGATTTACACAATTTTTGTGGTTTTATTGCAATTTTATCCCTGCATTATTTTTCCTTATGTATCTTTAGTATAGTTTTGCTGTTTGGTGCTTTGGTATAGAATGATAGATTTTACTTTGTTTGATCCGTCAGAATATGTACTTTCCAAAAATGTATGCTGTTCTGGGGGCTTTTTACAGTTTGGGGGTCTTACAACACATAACGCAAAGTTGGGGTACTGTTTTCAGCAGCTTAGTTGGCTAGTGTGAAAATTCATATGCATGTTTTTCATTTGGGGTCCGTACACACCACATACTTTGGTAAATCTATGCATATTGGGCATCAAGCTATTCATCAGACCTCTGACGTCCATATTTAGGGTGATTTTTCTTTGTACGTAAAACATTGTGTGCGAAAAATGCGGCAAACTGCAGCATTTTTAGGCAATTTTCAGAAATGTTGTAAAAACCTCTAAGTTTAGAAAAGCTTTGCAGTTTGGTAGTTTGGTGTAGAAAGACGTCTTTATCTTTGTTGGATTCGTCAGAATGTGTACTTTCCAAAAACATATGGTTTTGGGGGGTCTTTGCTGTAAGGAGGGTCTTGAGGCACATAATATGAAGTCAATGGTCTATGTTCACAGAAGGCGAATCGGCAGCAGAGAAAACTCATATGCACTATTTTTATTTGGGGTCTGCACATGCCAGCTGCCTTGGTGTATCTATGCATATTGGGCATCAAACTGTTCAGTTGTCCCTTGGCATCAATATTTATGTTATTTTACAATTGTATGCAAGAAATTGGGTGAGATAAATGTGGCCAATTGCAATATTTTTAGGCGATTTTCAAAAATGTAAAAACCGTTGCTTTTATCGCCAAATTTAGGAAAGACTTGCGACTTGGTACTTTGGAGTACAAGGACATGTATACCCAATTTGGGTTTGTGGGAATGTGTACTTTCCAAAAATATATGGTTTTCTGGGGTGAACTTACTTTTTTCTACATTTGCCCCCCTCAAAACAATATAAATGTGTTGATTTTGCAGTATCTGAAATGACAGACCATATGGGGGTCTTCTTTTGGAGCCCCTGTATGCCACATGCTTAGGTACACCTATACTTATTGGGCATGAAACTGTTCAGAGGACCCTAAGCTTTCATATTTGGGGTGATTTCTCTTGATACCTAAAAGTATGTGGGTAATACGATGCTGCAGGGTAGAAATTTTGAGGTGATTTTTGGAAATGTCACCGAAATCACCACATTTAGGAATGATTTGCAGCTTGGTACTTTGTAGTACAAAGACATGCATACCCAATTTAGATTCGTGGGAATGTGTACTTTCCGAAAATATATGGTTTTCTGGGGTGAATTTACCCTTTTCTACTTTTGCCCCCCCCCAAAACGATGTAAATGTCTTGATTTTGCAGTATCTGAAATGACAGACCATATGGGGGTCTTCCTTTTGGGGCCCCTATATGCCACGTGCTTGGGTACACCTATACATATTGGGCATCAAACTGTTCAGAGGACCCTAGCCTTTCATATTTGGGGTGATTTCTCTTGATACCTAAAAGTATGTGGGTAATACGATGCTGCAGGGTAGAAATTTTGAGGTGATTTTTGGAAATGTCACCAAAATCACCACATTTAGGAATGATTTGCAGCTTGGTACTTTGTAGAACAAAGACATGCATACCCAATTTAGATTCGTGGGAATGTGTACTTTCCGAAAATATATGGTTTTCTGGGGTGAATTTACCCTTTTCTACTTTTGCCCCCCCCCCCAAACAATGTAAATGTCTTGATTTTGCAGTATCTGAAATGGCAGACAATATGGGGGTCTTGTTTTGGGGCCCCTATATGCCACGTGCTTGGGTACACCTATACATATTGGGCATGAAACTGTTCAGAGGACCCTAAGCTTTCATATTTGGGGTGATTTCTCTTGATACCTAAAAGTATGTGGGTAATACGATGCTGCAGGGTAGAAATTTTGAAGGTGATTTTTGGAAATGTCACCGAAATCACCACATTTAGGAATGATTTGCAGCTTGGTACGTTGGAGTACAAAGACATGCATACCCAATTTAGATTCGTGGGAATGTGTACTTTCCGAAAATATATGGTTTTCTGGGGTGAACTTACCCTTTTCTACTTTTGCCCCCCCCCAAAACGATGTAAATGTCTTGATTTTGCAGTATCTGAAATGACAGACCATATGGGGGTCTTCTTTTTGGGGCCCCTATATGCCACGTGCGTGGGTACACCTATACATATTGGGCATGAAACTGTTCAGAGGACCCTAGGCTTTCATATTTGGGGTGATTTCTCTTGATACCTAAAAGTATGTGGGCAATACGATGCTGCAGGGTAGATATTTTGAGGTGGTTTTTGGAAATGTCGCCAAAATCACCAAATTTAGGAATGGTTTGCGGCTTGGTACTTTGGAATACAAAGACATGCATACCCAATTTAGATTCGTGGGAATGTGTACTTTCCGAAAATATATGGTTTTCTGGGGTGAACTTACCCTTTTCTACTTTTACCCCCCCAAAACGATGTAAATGGCTTGATTTTGCAGTGTCTGAAATGACAGACCATATGGGGGTCTTCCTTTTGGGGCCCCTATATGCCACGTGCGTGGGTACACCTATACATATTGGGCATCAAACTGTTCAGAGGACCCTAGGCTTTCATATTTGGGGTGATTTCTCTTGATACCTAAAAGTATGTGGGCAATACGATGCTGCAGGGTAGAAATTTTGAGGTGATTTTTGGAAATGTTGCCAAAATCACCATATTTAGGAATGGTTTGCTGCTTGTTATTGTGGAGTACAAAGACATGCATACCCAATTTAGATTCGTGGGAATGTGTACTTTCCGAAAATATATGGATTTCTGGGGTGAACTTACTTTTTTCTACTTTTGACCCCCCCCAAAATGATGTAAATGTGTTGATTTTGCTGTACCTGAAATGACAGACCATATGGGGGTCTTCCTTTTGGGGCCCCTGTATGCCACGTGCTTGAGTACACCTATACATATTGGGCATCAAAGTGTTCAGAGGACCCTAGGCTTTCATATTTGGGGTGATTTCTCTTGATACCTAAAAGTATGTGGGTAATACGATGCTGCAGGGTAGAAATTTTGAGGTGATTTTTGGAAATGTCACCGAAATCACCACATTTAGGAATGATTTGCAGCTTGGTACTTTGTAGTACAAAGACATGCATACCCAATTTAGATTCGTGGGAATGTGTACTTTCCGAAAATATACGGTTTTCTGGGGTGAACTTACTTTTTTCTACTTTTACCCCCCCCCCAAAACGATGCAAATGTGTTGATTTTGCAGTATCTGGAATTACAGAACTGATAGCTCAAATGAGGTGTCTACATTTTAGGGCCCCTATATGCCACATGTTTGGGTACACCTATATATATTGGGCATCAAATTGTTCAGCGGACCCCAGGCTTTCATATTTGGGGTGTTTTACATTGATACCTAATGATTTGTGGGAGATATGATTTTGTAGATTGGAAGCTTTGAGGTAATTTTTCAAAAAATTCACCAATTTCTATAAAACATTATAACTTTAGGAAACAATTGCAACTTGGTAGTTTGGAGTACAACGATATATTTACCCATTTTTGATTCACCAGAATCTGTTCTTTCTAATAATGGGTAGTTTTCTAGGGTAAACCTACTGTTAGTGGAATGTTTGGCCTTGAAAGCAGAAGTATGCCGTTTGGGGAGCGGAGCTTTGGAAATTTGGTTGTGTACTGCTTGTAGATTTTGATCTATACAAGTGAGAAATCTCCATAAAACTATATATATTTGGTATTGCTGCGTTCAGGAGACATAGACCTTTCCAAATAGGCTGTGTTCTCATACATAAAGTAAATGATGTTTCTGATATATGTGATTGTTCTTTGTGAAACATGATTTTTTTCATTTTATTGGACACTTAGAAGCCAATATTTTTTTACAGAAGTAGAATTACACCAAAATTCCTGCATATTTTGAAAGTTCAGGTTGTCCTGAAAAAAACAATATATTGTTTTGCTGGGTAAACTAAAAGACCGCCCCAGGAAAGGCCCTTAAAGTGAAAGAGTGCAAAATATCTAAAAACTGCTTGGCAGTAGATGTTCGCATCTAGGACAAAACGGCTGGCAGGTAAAGGGTTAAGAGAAGGAACATGTTGGGGTAAAAGCAGAGCCTAGACGTTGAAGATATGTATACTAATATAACTATTACTAAGAATTAGTAACCAGCTCTGTGTATGAGTACTGTAAATGTCCAGCATTGAAAACCAATACGATGATAACCAGTTATGGGGGGAATGATGTTGAAATAATAAGTAGAAAAACTGTAATATACTGTACTTGTTGGAATAAGCAAGTTCTCCTAACCACAGTGTGAAATGACTCCAAAAAATGCCCAAGGGCTCATTTATCAAGGAAAAAGGTAATTCTTGTAACTGACATTGGCCATGTACTAGCACGCTGGGGATTATTTACTAACTCTGGGTAGTAACCCATGGCAGCCAATAAAAGTTTTGCTTTAATTGTTCCACCTACAACTGAAAAAGGCAGTTGTAGCTGGAACTGCCTTGTTGCAAATAGTTGGTAGATGAGAACCACTGTGTCCTGCTGCTTTAGTATATATGGACAGTGTCAGTTGCAAGGTAAAACAGAATCTGAGAATAAATATTTGAAATGCATCTTTTAACTATTTTGTAGTGTGGAGTACCATAACCAGGCAGATTAGATATTGTTTTTGTATAATATAGCTGTTACAATTTTTTGTTTTACAAACCACATAAAGTAAACACATGTATGACCAATTTGTAAGATGCAGAGGGTTTTACAAATCTATTAGCATCCCCTCTTTTGTGCTCTACCCACCTCACAATTTGTCCATCATTTAGATGTGCAAGTGGGGTGGTGCACAAAGTGCAAAGAATCTCTGTCCTTGCTGCCTGCCTAGTGCAAGTTTACTTCTGCCTGCCAGCTCTGTTCATTCCACATAAGTATTCATATTGAATATCAGACTGTCCAATATGCATAAGACTCATGTCTTTCATATTTAGTATATTTGTCTTTGTACTCAAGGATGTTGGATACATTTAGCAAATATGTTTTTGTTAGATTTTGATTAGTAAGACATATCTACCCACCTATATAAAATATATACTTGCACACACATGCGCACAAAATGCAACACTCATGAGCTGCTTTGCAGATTGGATTATCACTCTGTCACTTGCTGAAACAATGAGGATGTGACATTTGGAAGTTTGTTGAATTTTAGCATTGAGAGAATTTTCTTTGTGTGAGCTTAACTCTGTTTTTATGCCACTGAATGAAAGGTTATGCTTTTACAGCTTATTTTTTTTTACAGCATATGATTGTAAGATTTATGTTGGTGTATATATATATATATATATATATATATATATATATATATATATATATATATATATATATATATATATATATATATATATATATATATATATATATATATATGGTGTATATATATATATATATATAAAATAGAAAAGTGTACCGTTATATGTATGTGGGGAGTGTGCATGTTTAACTTGTTAACTTATCTTCTCATTTTATAGCCACATAAACCAGAAAACACAATTTGAAAATCCAGTGCTAGAAGCTAAGCGTAAAAAACAGCTTGGTCAGCTAAATGCTGCTTCTTCTGAGGGAGCGATACATCAAGGTATAGTTGTATAATGTAATTTTTCTCATACAAATACCTTTGTTTGGACTGTAAATTTTTTTTTTTTTAATGTTTTGTTGTTTAAAAATACTTGTGGCTCAGTGGCTAGCACTTCTGCCTTGAAGAGCTGGTTCAGTTCAGACCAGGGCAATACAGTATGTGCAAGGGATTTTTTAGTTTACCCCAGTCTGCATGTTTCCTCCTAGTTTTGTTGCCTCAAGTATTCAGGCAGGTTAAGTGACTTCTGCCCATACTAACCCAACTTTGTGCATGTGTAGTGCAGATATCATGAAATATTTATAATGCAAGCATCTGGGGCACAAACTCATGTGAATTATGAACATCATTGAAAATCACTGTGTAAATGTAGCATTATATATAAATATTATAAATGATAATCATTATACTATTATTAATTTAAATAGAATATTATTATATTACCAGTGGCCCTGCATTTTGCAATAGCTCATTTAACAACCTATTTTACTTGGATATACTGTATTTTTTCAGAGCCTGAAAACTCCCAGTTTACCAGGGATCCTTCTCAGCTTAAGGGAGCTCTTCTGCACACATCCTTAAAGAAGAGCGCCATGGGTTTTGGTTTCACTATCATCGGAGGGGACAGACCAGATGAATTCTTGCAGGTGAAGAATGTTCTAAAAGATGGGCCTGCTGCCCAGGATGGAAAAATAGCACCAGGTTAGTACCCAACTTTTTAGGTGTACAGCCATCCAGTCTGTAGTGGTATTTGTGCTCAAAAAGATGAATTCTCCATTTCTGAAACAATAAATGGCTTAATCATGAAGTGTTAAACAGTTTAAGCAAGATCACAAAAAGTATGTTTCTTCATTTTGTAGCTTGCCAGCTATGAATAACATTGAATAATGAAAACATGTCTATTTGCAATGCAGCACTTATATTAGTGTGTCAGTGGCAATGAGATACTGTATATTCAGGGGCATTTCTAAACACCATGCCATATGATGCAGTTGACCACATGCACCAATCGCACGCACTGCCTTAGATGAGCCAAGTTCCTTGCATAAAAAAAATCCACACTAGTCTCCAAACAATTTGTTGAGGTGCACATTCGGTTAAGTATAATATGGCTGATATGCAGTCTTCTGTATTCAGTTTAAAACAAGAAATTCTTTATTGTGAAATAAAGAGTTTTATGTTTTGAATATAAGAGTTTGCTTGTCCTTACCAACTATATATATATATATATATATATGTACAGTCATATGAAAAAGTTTGGGAACCCCCCTTAAATTCTTTGGAGTTTTGTTTATCATTGGCTGAGCTTTCAAAGTAGCAACTTCCTTTTAATATATTACATGCCTTATGGAAACAGTAGTATTTCAGCATTGACATGTTGTTTATTGGATTAACAGAAAGTATGCAGTATTCATCATAACAAAATTAGACCGGTGCATAAATGTGGGCACCCCAACAGAGATATTACATCAATACTTACTTGAGCCTCCTTTTGCATATGTAACAGCCTCTAGATGCCTCCTATAGCCTTTGATGGGTGTATGGATTCTGGATGGCGGTATTTTTGACCATTCATCCATACAAAAGCAATCCAGTTCAGGTAAATTTGATGGCTGTCGAGCATGGACAGCCTGCTTCAAATCATTCCGTAGATTTTCGATGATATGTAAGTCAGGGACTGTGACGGCCATTCCAGAATATTGTACTTCTCCCTCTACATAAATGCCTTTGTAGATTCGAATTGCGTTTAGGGTCATTGGCTTAGGAATAGCCAACCCTGTGTAACGTCAACTTTGTGACTGATGCTTGAATATTATCCTGAAGAATTTGTTGATATTGGGTTGAATTCATCTGACCCTTGACTTTAACAAGGACCCCAGTCCCTGAACTAGCAACACAGCCTCACAGCATGATGGAACCTCCACCAAATTTGGTAGGTAGCAGGTGTTTTTCTTGGAATGCGTTGTTCTCCTTCCGCAAGTGCTTTTTGTATGACCAAATAAGTACATTTTTTTCTCATCAGTCCAAAGAACTTTTTTCCAAAATAACTGTGGCTTGTCTAAATGAGCTTTTGCATACAACAAGCGACATTGTTTGTGGCGTGAGTGCAGAAAGGGCTTCTTTCTCATCACCCTGCCATACAGATGTTCTTTGTGCAAATTGCGCTGAATTGTAGAACAATGTACAGATACCCCATCTGCAGCAAGATGTTCTTGCAGGTCTTTGGAGGTCTTCCATTTCCTGATTACATTTCTTACAGTTGAAACTGACAGTTTAAACCTCTGAGATAGCTTTTTGTAGCCTTCCCTTAAACCATGATACTGAACAATTTTTGTTTTCAGATCTTTTGAGAGTTGCTTTGAGGATCCCATGCTGTCACTCTTCAGAGTAGAGTCAAACAGAAGCACAACTTGTACTTGGCCACCTTGAATACCTTTTTTCATGATTGGACACACCTGCCTATGAAGTTCAAGGCTTCACAAGCTAATCCAACCAATTTCGTTTTGCCAGTAATCAGTATTGAGCAGTTACATGCATTCAAATCAGTTTTTCACATCTGATTTAATTCCATACAACTGAATACTGCTTCACTAAAAATCTTTGTTCAGAAAACACCCCAGTACTCAGATGTTCCTTGGAAATGAAATACATACCACTGTTATCTTTTTTGTTGAAAGTGGAGTAAATTATTATGCAGGCTAAGAGGGGTTCCCAAACTTTTTCAGATAACTGTATATGTGTATATGTATGTGTATACACACACACATATATATATATATATATATATATATAAAAGTCCAAAAGTTTACACGCACACCGATGTTAATATAAATGTTACTTTATTAGGAAGTCATTAATTATATTGCATCAACGTTTCGGTTCGGAATCTAGAACCTCAAGATGCTTTTCCCTCTAACAAGATGTATTCCAGTTACAAAATTTAAAACTTACTTACTCCGCCCAGGTACTGACATGGCAGCTCCTGATAGGAGCAGTATGATTTAGCAATAGTTAAAGTGCTCAATACATATATATACATGAAATCAAAATAAGAAAACAAAAAGAAACAAATAATTCACACTAAATAAACACCATGTATCATATTTTGGAGGACAAAAAGGTGTTAAGGATACAGAGAACTATCGTTTATCAAGAAAGCAATTAAATGAACAATATTCATTTAACCCTCGTGGTGCTAGTGTATCTAAAGTTTTAATCCAAAAGCATTCACGCTGCAGCAACAACCGTGAGCGATCTCCTCCCCTACGTGGCATGGGGACATGATCAATCCCCATATACTTAAAGGTGGGCAAACCATGCCCCATTTCAAGGAAATGTTTAGCAACAGGCTTGGAAGTTTTATTGTCCCTGAACGCCGTATTGATGGCCGACCTGTGGCCATCCATACGGAGCCTCAGCGTCATGTCTGTCTTGCCGACATACGACAATCCACAAGGACAAGTAATCAAATAAATCACGTGAGTAGTGGTACACGTGATATGATGGCGAATCGAGTACCGCCGTCCCGTATGAGGGTGAACAAAACTTTTACCTGGGGTCATATATCGGCAAGACAGACATGTAGGACACTTAAAACAACCTAATGTTTTTGAAGGAAGCCAAGTAGGATCAGCATTTTGTGTAGAGTAACATTGTAATGGGTCACTTAAGACTAACAAATCTCTCAAATTTTTTCCCCTGCGATAACCAAACATCGGGGGCTTAGGACTTATTTTATCGAGTTTAGGGTCTGCTTTGATTATCTTCCAATTTGAGCGCATAGCTCGACAAATTGAAGGTGACAGGCCATTAAATTGAGTAGATAATATTAAACTATTATTATCCCCTTGGTTAGTATTCACTGAGGAAACTCTCTGTCTAGCAAGACTAAGGGCTTTATCCAAATCTTTTTTATTATAGCCTCTTTCCTGGAACCTTTCTGTCATTTGTGACAGTTGTATCTCACATTTACTGGAATCAGAGTTGTTTCTTAACACTCTACAATATTGTGATAATGGCAAAGATCGTTTTAGGGCTGGAGCATGACAGCTCGAGGCATGTAATAAAGTGTTGTACAGTCGACACAATCTTATCTAAGGGATACACACCATTTTCTTGCTTATATCAATTCTCTGACTTTTCCAGATGATGAGTCCCTGCTGTTGGCCACTGTTGATGTGGTCAGCTTGTATACAAGCATACCGCATCAAGAGGGTCTCGCTGCGGTCGAAAAAACATTGAAAGAGGTAGACAATTATGTGGGTCCACCGATAGAGTTTGTCATTGAATTATTGAATATGTGCCTAAATTACAATTATTTCCGATTTGAAGAAAATTTTTTCCAACAAATATCTGGCACAGCGATGGGGGCCCAATGGCCCCCGCATATGCAAATTTATTTGCAGGTGACCCCCATTTTGTCTAAATTTCATCATAATATCGTCATGTACAAACGTTTCATCGATGATATTGTGTTGATTTGGAGGGGTAACACAGAGAGTTTTGATAATATGATAAGTGAACTTAATGTATGTTCAGATACTATCAAATTTACATCCAAATGTGGTAGTGAACTGGAATTTCTGGACTTGTTCTTGTCCTTACACGGATCTCGTCTGGAATACACGTTGTTTCGGAAAAAAACAGATCGTAACACTTTATTACATGCCTCGAGCTGTCATGCTCCAGCCCTAAAACGATCTTTGCCATTATCACAATATTGTAGAGTGTTAAGAAACAACTCTGATTCCAGTAAATGTGAGATACAACTGTCACAAATGACAGAACGGTTCCAGGAAAGAGGCTATAATAAAAAAGATTTGGATAAAGCCCTTAGTCTTGCTAGACAGAGAGTTTCCTCAGTGAATACTAACCAAGGGGATAATAATAGTTTAATATTATCTACTCAATTTAATGGCCTGTCACCTTCAATTTGTCGAGCTATGCGCTCAAATTGGAAGATAATCAAAGCAGACCCTAAACTCGATAAAATAAGTCCTAAGCCCCCGATGTTTGGTTATCGCAGGGGAAAAAATTTGAGAGACTTGTTAGTCTTAAGTGACCCATTACAATGTTACTCTACACAAAATGCTGATCCTACTTGGCTTCCTTCAAAAACATTAGGTTGTTTTAAGTGTCCTACATGTCTGTCTTGCCGATATATGACCCCAGGTAAAAGTTTTGTTCACCCTCATACGGGACGGCGGTACTCGATTCGCCATCATATCACGTGTACCACTACTCACGTGATTTATTTGATTACTTGTCCTTGTGGATTGTCGTATGTCGGCAAGACAGACATGACGCTGAGGCTCCGTATGGATGGCCACAGGTCGGCCATCAATACGGCGTTCAGGGACAATAAAACTTCCAAGCCTGTTGCTAAACATTTCCTTGAAATGGGGCATGGTTTGCCCACCTTTAAGTATATGGGATTGATCATGTCCCCATGCCACGTAGGGGAGGAGATCGCTCACGGTTGTTGCTGCAGCGTGAATGCTTTTGGATTAAAACTTTAGATACACTAGCACCACGAGGGTTAAATGAATATTGTTCATTTAATTGCTTTCTTGATAAACGATAGTTCTCTGTATCCTTAACACCTTTTTGTCCTCCAAAATATGATACATGGTGTTTATTTAGTGTGAATTATTTGTTTCTTTTTGTTTTCTTATTTTGATTTCATGTATATATATGTATTGAGCACTTTAACTATTGCTAAATCATACTGCTCCTATCAGGAGCTGCCATGTCAGTACCTGGGCGGAGTAAGTAAGTTTTAAATTTTGTAACTGGAATACATCTTGTTAGAGGGAAAAGCATCTTGAGAAAGGTTCTAGATTCCGAACCGAAACGTTGATGCAATATAATTAATGACTTCCTAATAAAGTAACATTTATATTAACATCGGTGTGCGTGTAAACTTTTGGACTTTTGGATTTTACGATCTACACACAGCACCCGAGTTCAGTTTTTAACGACGAGTGCGGACCTTAATGGTGGATATATATATATATATATATATATATATATATATATATATATATATATATATATATATATATATATATATATATATATATATATATATATATATATATATATATACACGTTTTGCTCTGTATTTATCAATGAAAACATTATCGGGGGAATGTAATAAAAATCGCTAACGGAAAAACTATTCGCAATGCGAAAAGTTATGCCTTTGCGCGAACAAATTTTGCTTTGTGCGAATTTAATATAGCTTTTGCGAGCCCGGAAACTGTTTAGTGACCACTTCCGACAGTGAAAGACCGTTTGCGAATTTTATAGTTTGCGCCAATGCGCAGTTGATGTAATAAAACTTCTTACTGAAAAAGTCATTATGTTTGCTCCAAAAGATTACGACACCTTCAAGCACTTCTTATGAGTGCGCAATTAAAATTCGCAATGCGCTATTAAAATTCGCAATGCAATAACAGTTTAAGGAACAATATTACATTGCGAGATGTGGATTTTTAGTCTTATTGTTGCGATTTGTTTTGCTCTTTGCAACTTTTATTACATTCCCCTGTATTTATATTTCTATGGTTTTCCGATTTATAATGCCTACTCCAAGATTAATACATGCAGCTCTTTTAAAAGAATGTACATTGTCATTTGTGTAGTTATTTGATACTAGTTTTATATTTCTTAATTGTTATTCTTAGTATTAAACACAATATTAACATTAAAAACATAATTATATTTGGTTTGCCAGGTGACGTGATTGTAGACATTAATGGAACCTGTGTTCTTGGTCATACGCATGCTGAGGTTGTTCAGATGTTTCAGCTTATACCAATTAACCAGTACGTGAATATGACACTCTGCCGGGGTTATCCTCTTCCTGAAGACAGTGACGACCCTGTAGCAGAAATTGTTAATACAGTACCACCAATAATTAATGGCCAGATGATGAATCAAGGAGACATCAACATGGGAAGCCAGGAATTAAAATCTGGAGTAATTGATTTGGATCAGAGTGGAAAACCAGGTCAAATGGTTGTAAATGGGAGACTGAATGCACCTTCCTTAGATATACAAGATCAAAGGGCATCTATGGCATCTTCTGGGAACACTCTGCCTGAACTTGTGACTATTCCTTTACTTAAAAGTCCAAAAGGTTTTGGGTTTGCCATAGCTGACAGCCCAATGGGGCAGAAGGTTAAAATGATCTTGGACAGCCAGTCTTGTCCAGGTTTGCAAAAAGGAGATGTAATCAAAGAAATTTGCCATCAAAATGTTCAAAACCTAACTCACATCCAAGTAGTTGAAGTCTTAAAGCAATTCCCAGTTGGAGCAGAAGTACCATTACTTGTCTTAAGAGGAGGTGAGTGTCACAGGGTTTCACCAGTATTTAATGATACAGTATGTGTTTTTTGAAATATAAATGTAGAATTGGTGAACTTTCTCATCCTAACATTTTCTGTTGCTACAAGCAAGCCATGTTGTTTATTACTTGTACATTGCATATCACTGATTTAGGCTTAAATTAGCCTTTTAGAGCAGTTGAAATCTGTCAGCTTCTCCACTGCATGCCAGCAACTATTTGCAGCCAGAAAAAAAATGTAAGATTGGACAATTTAAAATGTAACAATACATGAAACATATTTATAAATATCAAAGAGAAGGAAATAGTAGATTATTAATGTAAACTTTAACAAAAGCTACATGTATTAATATTCTTTTAGTAGGCTTATAGTGCCTTTCAGTGCACTTAACACATGGAATGGATGGCTGTATAACTTCTCTGATAAGAAGCAGATGGGTTCAGATCTGCTCAGAACTCCCTTTTCTATGCACAGACAGATAAACAGCCATGTATGCCATAAAACTAAAGTTGATGCCAGACGTGGAAATCTCTACCATGGGCGACCAATGCTCCTGAAAATGCTTTCCCACCAGCAATAATGTAAACCGCTGGCAGTAAAACAAAGAAGTTGTTTTTAGAGATGCACCGAATCCAGGATTTAGTTCAGGATTTAGTTCAGGATTCCATCTTTTTCAGCAGGATTCAAGCGATTCCAAGTGCCTAGGTGAACCAAATCCAAACCCTTAAAATAACATCACACCCATGTAGATATTTATTGGTTGATAAATATAAATGTACAGTTTCATTGCTTTAATCACCTTCTGCCCATTAAAACAGTAAATAAAAATAATCTTAAAAGAAATTATAATACATGCAGCTCTTTCTAAATACTTTGTGGACAACACAGCTGTATAGTCCCTACCACATATTTCTACTATACATCAGTTCCAGATGCTTAAAAGGACAATATACACCCTTGTTAACATGAGCTCAACTAATTGGGCTTGTGCTGAGCATATTTTTTTTTTTTTCTTTCAATAGTTTTTATTGAAATGATTTCCAATAAATGGAGGGGGGGATACAGAAGAAAGAAAGGGGAAGGATATATAGTAAAACAAAGGGAAAAAATTACAAAATAAATAAAGGGTGAGGGATTGCCACACATTGGTTGCATAGAAATATCTGCATTCACTTAACATGTCATCACAGTACAATTTCACACCATAAACTACTAAATTCCTTACAGCAGCAAGTGGTATCGGTAAGTCATAGAGTAGAGGGACTACCCATTGCCTAGATTTACCACGGCAAGTACTCCAATATGTTACTGTTGCGTATCAAATTGAATGGTCATCACAGGAAATGGTTTATTGATCTCTAGGGCGAAATAGTCGGATTCTAAGTATATTTAACGTGTATCAAGCACTTTAGCATGTACTGAGCATATTTTTGCCTTTTATTTTAATCACAAAAACGGTATGGTTTTTGTTTTTTTCTTGAGTTTAGCAGGACAAACAGAGAAACAGAAGCTATCCCATGTTTGGTACTTGAGAAGTAGATTATTAGATTACCAGTAAACAGCCCTCTCCCATCACCCCTTTTCTGTGATTATTTGGTTGTCTGATAAACAAGAGGCAGGGGCATCATCTGTGCCCTGGTAATCTTACTACCAGTAAATGTTACTGCAGATCAGCATATCATAGAGCTATGGAGACCAAACAGCTGATTCACTCATTCGCTCATTAATAACAACTTTAATCTTTATAAAAGTCTTTTTCTTGAATTGAATATATATTTATTTTAAATTTATGTTGGGTTTTTTTTTCTTTGTTTAAATAGGTCCTCCATCTCCAGCCAAAGTAACAAAAGTGGTGAGTATCTACTGCCTTTATACGGAGCAATATTTTGTGAATATTATTTAACATTTCTGTTTTGCACACTGCTGACCTTAACAGTAGAAAAGTAAAAAAGATTTTCCACGTGGCAACCAAAATAGCAGAAATAATTGTTAAGCAGTTTTTTATTGCTGCTGTTAAAAGTGGCAGAGTCTATTTCTAGTATGCATACATTTTATATGTACTTGGTATATACTTAAAGGACCCTTTAAAGGAACCGTAACACCAAAAAAATTTAAATAACAATATTGTCCTGCAATGGTAAAACTGGTTGGGTTTACTTTAGAAACACAACTATAGTTTGTATAAACAAGCGGATGTTTAGCTATGGGGGCAGCCATTTAAGCACAGGACACACAGTAGATAACAGATACGTTTTGAAGAATCCCATTGTATATTACAGACCTTATCTAGTATTTGCTGAGTATTCTGCGCCTTTTCTCCTTTTTTTAGCTTTGAATGGCTGCCCCCATGGCTACACAGTCACTTGTTTATTGAAACTATAGTAGTCTTTCTGAAGCAAACACTCCAACTGTACCAGTGCAGAGAAACAGAACATTATTTAATTTTTTGTTGTTACTGTTCTTTTAAAATAGGGCTTCAGTGATGGACAGATCATAGCTACATCTTAGTCAAGCTGTAGTTTTTTCTCATTAGTATCTGCAGTTGTACACTCTGGTTGTAATTTTTACTAGAGAGTACAGAAAGACTGCAGTTCCTATGGCGAATTCTGAGAACAACTTTACGTTAACATCTGGTGCCATTGCATCTCTCAAAATTATGTGCTCATATTTAAAGCTGTACAAAATATTGTTTAAAGTTCATAGTCACAGAACTAATAGTTGATTAAGATGTGAAAAATTATAAGAGATAACACTTGAGGAAGAATTAAAGGGGTGGTTCACTTTTAAACAAACATTTAGTATAATGAGAGAGTGGAACACTGACCAATTTTAATTTGGTCTTCATTTTTTATTTGCTGTGGTTTTTGAATGATTAAGCTTTTTGTTCAGCAACAATCCAGTTTGACCTTGCAGGAGACAGGGGGTTGAATGAGAGACTGGAATATAAATACGAGAGGGCATGAATAGAAATAAAGGTAACAAAAAGTAACAATAAAATTTGTAGGCTCACAGAGCAATATATTTTTTTGGCTAGTGCCCTGCTCTGTAAAGAGACAGAAGAGAGGGCAAATATTTTTTAAAAAATGAATTATTGAAAAGATGCTAAGAATAGGACACGCTATAACACACTAAAGTTTAACACTGATCTACCCCTTTTAAATTTTTAGACCAACCAATTGTTACGAAGGCGCATAAAGCAATGGTACATTTCATTTGTAATCGGCTCTCGAATAATAGAAAAAGCCATTATAAAGTTAAAGGTAGTCCTTTTGTAGGGATATATAAAATAATTATATATATATTGCATTTGTGTATTGTGAATAGGGATGCACCGAATCCAGGATTCGGTTCGTGATTCAGACAGAATTCAGGCTTTTTCAGCAGGATTCGGATTCGACCGAAATACTTCTGCTGGGCCGAACCCTGGCAGAAATTAGGGACGGGGAGGGAAATTGCGGCACTTTTTGTCACAAAACAAGGAAGTAAAGAAAATGTTACCCTTCTCATCCCTTATTTGCATATGCAAACTAGGATTCCGTTTCGGTTCAGTATTCGGCTGAATCTTTTGCAAAGGATTCGGGTGTTTGGCCGAATCCAAAATAGTGGATTTGTGCATCACTAATTGTTAAGAAAATGCTGATTTTAAATCTCAATGGCTTCTTCAATTTTTTTTTTATTTAGAAGGCTGATAAACAGGAACTTGTGGGTAGTCTTGAGGCTATTGTCCCAGGTGATCCTTTGCCACAGCCTTTGCCTTTCCCCCCAAATCTTGCACGATCCAGCTCTCCCAAGCTTGACCCTTCAGAAGTTTACAAGAAGTCAAAGAACATTTTTGAAGATAAGCGTGAGTAGTCATTTAAAGTTTCACATTTTATAAGGACACTTATGTAAAGAAACTTTCTACTTTCTCTACTTTGTTTGAGAAATTGTGCTATTGATAATTATTTTATTATTTATACAGTATTCCATTACTATTACTTATACACGTATAGTCCTAATTTTTTTTTTAACTTAATTGTATTGCAGGCTTGCTAACTTAACATAGAAGTTTACTAGACAACATTCATTGAACCCTTTATATTCTTGTTAATTCAAACCAGGTTTTAGCATATTTTATTTTCTTCAAGTACTGCGTGACACCATAACTTCGCTTCGGGACTCCTATGCACAAATCTTCCATAGTGAACCAGTAGTACTGCAATCCAAAAGTAAAGGCAGCACACACATTCTTGCTGCATTCATTTATGGCTGCACTTTTCCCAGCCTCCATCACAATGCTGGATTCAATTCAATGCACATATATTGACCTTTATTGACTTGTAACAGCAACAGCAGTAACGTTTGTAATCTTGACAAAGAGCCAAGCTAGGCTTGGAACATTGCTACATTGCTTGATTTGTCAGTAAAGGCATTTTAATTGTTAACAGAGTGCTGCAAATATATGTGCACCAGTAGTACTGCATCTGGGATCAGAATACTTTATAATTGTGCACAGGGCTGCCATCAGAAATCACGGGGCCCCACACAACAACATTTTCACCTTGCCTCTCCTCCCTCACTTATCAGTAAGTTATAAAATAAAATTGGTGCCAGGGCCCCTACAAGTTATTTAAAAAAAACATTTGTGGCTAGGGCCCCTTCAAGTTATTAAAAAAAACATATGTGGCTAGGGCCCCTACAAGTTATTAAAAAAAACATATGTGGCCAGGGCCCCTACAAGTTACAAGAAAAAAAGAACACTGCACTTACTTTAGCCAGGGAGCTCAGGTGCTTCAGTTTCCTGTGCTATGATTCGCCAATGAAGTGTAAGTCCCAGTAAAGCCGCATGGCGATTGGATAAATTGGAGGGGAGGTTCAAACTTCACCCATCCAATCCCCATGCGGCTTTACCGGGACTCACATTTCACTGGCCAATCAGAGCACAGGAAGCAAGATACAGGCTCCAGAGCTCTAGCCTACCCTCTCTTCCTAAGTCTGCAGCTCACTTACAGCAGGGTCATGGTTATGCAAGTAAGTGCAGCATGGCCGGCCCCCCCCCCCTAACTCCCCAAACCATCTGTGCCCGGGACAACAGTACCCCCTCCTCCCCTGATGGTGGCCCTGATCATGCATGCAAGTATCCTGCACCCCAGGGTAGCTCAAGACATTTTAACTACCACCCATTGTTTATATAGAACTTGGATTTCACTTGTTTTGTCCCTGGCTCTGCATATACAATTGATTTACAAATATGTGTAATTTGTGATTTGGTAAAGAACAGTACTGTCATGCACTGAAAATAGATTGTTACATGTTTCCCTAATAAAAAAAAAACAGTAATTTGCCATATTTCTATAGAGATTTCAAAATGACTGCAAGTTCTTGTATCATTGCATGCCACCTCCAAAAACAAATTGTTGTTGAACCTAACTATGCTGAACCTGCTGCTCTGACTTGATATTCCTTTTCTCCTCACCTAAGCACCTAATACTAAAGACTTGGATGTGTTCCTAAGGAAGCAAGAGTCTGGCTTTGGATTTAGGGTCCTTGGGGGAGATGGTCCAGACCAAGCTGTAAGTTCTATTGCTCTCATGTCCTATCATGTTTACAAAGAATGAAAATACATTTATAATCCCCCTTGAATGCATTCATTTTCATATATTGCAGGTCGTTTGTAGCTGGTTGTGTTCATCGGTGCATCTCAGTGTACTGTATTTAAAAAATATATTAACTGAATGATTTGTGGTGGTAATTACTGGGTTCCCCACTGTGCCTCTTTGTGCACAAATCGGTATACAGTATGCACTAATGGACACTAATGAAAGATCCTTGCCTATTCACTATAGCCCCTGAGTTAAGGGGAAGTGCACCATGGTCTTATTACTCAGTCACATTGTCTACTGGGGGACTTGATTTTAAATGCACTACAAATTTAAAATGCTATAAAAATAGATAGTGTAGGAAGGTAATTATTCACAGGTGTATGTTTATTGGCTGGGGCTTAAAAGCTCCCTTCTTTCCCACTAGAGCTCCTGAGCTAAGGTTAAGGGTAGAACTACACGGACAACTTCTATGCGTTTTTGGCGGATCCGACGCGCTGCGCTTAAACGCAGGCATCAAATCAAATGCGATGGAAAATAAGGTTAAAATTACATACATGTCTGCATCAGACAGTCGCGTGGATGAACGCTGCTACACCATCCGCCATTGCTATTCCTTACCTTATTTTCCGTTGCATCCGATTTGACGCCTTAGTTTTGGCGCAGCGCGTCGGATCCGTCAAAATTGTTTTTAATACATATAAAAATATGAGGAAAAAAATATAGTTCTCCACATAATACAAATATGTAAAAGGAGAATAAAAATTGTGCTACATTAAAGTATTATGCTGTACCACAGACATCTACATTACTGTCTTTAAATTAAAAAGGAGTATGCCATGTCTAACTCATAGGATAAAAATAAATGTTTTCAGATTAATAAGGGTTACTGAGCAGAACAACCTATTTGTGTGTTTACCGTTATTTTCACCTGAGCAACATATACTAGCTATTCATATTCTACTTTTATAACTGTATACAGATTTACATCGGAGCCATCATTCCACTAGGAGCAGCAGAGAAAGATGGACGCCTTCGTGCCGCAGATGAACTAATCTGCATTGATGGAGTTCCAGTTAAAGGAAAGTCTCACAAGCAGGTCCTAGATCTAATGACCAATGCAGCTCGAAATGGACATGTGCTACTTACTGTGCGACGGCAGATCTACTACACAGGTAAATGCTGTGAATTCTGTATTAGTGCATCTGTAATATTCACAGACTGCTAAATTATTTTTTGCTACTATAATTTTATATGGTCAGACTTAAGAGTGCTAGCTCACAAGTATTCAGCTGTTTTGAATCATGAATAAGTCACAATACATATATGATTAAAGGACCAGTAACACCAAAAATTAAAGAGTTTTAAATGCTTCTATATACAATGTTACCAGGCACTGGTATAAAACTGGAGTGGAGTGTTTACTCCAGAAGCACTACTATAGTCTATACAAAAAAGCTGAATGGGGCAAAAGGCCCTGTAATTATTTGACTTGTGTGTTTTGTACCACCATGGTAATTTTCATTTTTAAATTACCCTTATATAGACTTACCTCAAATAGGGAAGGTATACAGCAAAGTTTTTAAACTGATCTATAACAAAGAATTTTTAAAACATTATTTTTTCTTTCTTGGCCACAGTGTGGAAAAAATTTAAAAAAACTAGGTCCCAATTAAAGCCATTCAATCAGCTGGCATTAGTTCATTGGAGCCTGGCACACTATAACAAAAGCTGAAATTTCAGTACAATATGAATATAATTTACATTCTTTAGTATGAGGCAATACTCTAATTATGACCTTTTTTGCATTGCTAAAAGCTTTTGCAGTAAGCTGGGTATTTTGCGATTGTTTGCATAGAAAACACAGTAAAATCTTTCACAGCTCGTTATTTTTTTTCCAAGAAGTCATAACTTCTAGAGCTTGGTGCTTCTCACGGCCCTGAAAATGGAATTGCATAATGATTTTTTTAATTAGAATTAGTGACTATAGACACAGTGTTCTGTAAATAATTGTTTTGTCTTTTGGAGTCTTTGAAAAAGAATACATTATCTTTATAAGAAGGGAATTTGTATGTTGAATGTATGCACTAATTATTGTTATTGTGGAATTTCGGGTACTTATTAAATCTGTTATTAATAATAATGTTAAGACTATCCTAGATAGCTACAGGACTCATGGCAGTTCTACATACTGATATAATTATTATCTTAGAGCATAGTTCAATATAATATTATCTCATAACACTGGTTTTATAATACCATTCACGGTTTGACATAACATTTGTCTAGTGCCACACATGATGTTTCATGCTGATATTTGCTTTGTGTGTCTGCGCCCAGGGCAACACATTATTTGTCAGTGCAGACAGAGAAGCTAGCATTGGAATGTATTTTGCAAATTAATTCTGTCTGTTATTTTAATCTAAAGAGAATCCATACTTCCCTCTTCTTGTCATTATAAAGCACAAAACTAAAAAAAATTTTTTAACCGAACTTCATTCATCCTCTCTCATTATAAGCATGTAATTTGTCCTGAGTTTCTTATCTGCATTTGATCAAATAAACACCTTCCATTTCCTAAGCCAAAACCATTCAGCAGCTCATGATTAGGGGGCTTCTCAGTGGCTAGGTTATCTTTATCAGCTTCTTTTCTCTTCTGTGAAGTGCTAAAGTGAGGCTGGTGTTGTTTCAGATTCTAATCATCATTCTATTGCTCCAGTCTAATGAGAATGTTGCTTATTAAGTGGTACCTCCAAGATTTTTTGAAACAGAATACGATTTTGTATGTATATTGATTTTCTTTATAACTAAATTAACAGATAAGCAGCAAGAAGAGGAGGAACCCCAGCACACTCCTCCACCATACAATGGCTCACCGAAACTGAATCGTATTGAGGTTTCTGCTATTTCCAAGTTGCCTGCAGAAGCCTATGATGTGATTTTACAGCGCAAGGATAATGAAGGTTTTGGGTTTGTCATCTTGACTTCCAAAAACAAGCCACCTCCTGGAGGTAAGGAAGATGCTAAAACACAGACTTATTCATTTTTAATACAGAATAGTAGAATAGAAGTAATAATGGGAACATACCATCCATTTAAGACCGTTTTAAGATTTTTTTTGCAAAACAAAAACTGTGGTACCGTGTTAGCCAGTAGCAAAAATATAAAAACAAACAAATACAAAAAGTATTGTAGAAGTCATATCTATATTGGCTAACAATAAAAAAAATACATTGCAAGCTTTCGAAAGCACCAAGGCCCCTTCGTCAGACAAAATACAAATGAAAGCTAGAAAGGCACAGCATATATTCTGTTAGATCAGTGAAAGGTATTCATGGACAATAAATTAGGAAGTTACAGATAGATTGAGATCAAATGTAGAGATAATACAATGAATTAGGGTGGGTTGTAAATAGTCCAGGAGTCTGAATTCAGTCAGGTCACATAGTGCGACATGAAACCTGACCCTAAATTAAGGCGCTGTCTTAATGTTTTAAATAACTCCATACATTTGAATTCATAAATCTTCCTTTCCCGTTCAGTTTTAAAGTTCCCTTTTAGAATTAAGACTTGCATGTCCCGAAGGCTGTGATTTTGAGTGCAGAAATGTTGCCCCACTGGTGTATCACATGATTTGGTTTTGATTTTATGTCTGTGATGTTTCATCCTTGTGCGCAATTTTTGTCCTGTTTCACCAATATGCCTCCTTTTTTGTGCAGTATTACATAAAATGAACACTGTTTTAAAAGCAGACATAACAAAGAATGTAATGTTAAAAAGGCAAGCAAGCAACTGTTCCTCTGCTGCATGGTATTTCTGCATGATTTTGATTACAGCACAGTGTGACGTAAAAGTACATTCTTCTTTTATGCCACGATGTTCTTGTTTTAATGTTAAACCGTCTGGCTGGTCTTTATAAAATATAGTACTGTTATTGTGTTAACCTGCAGTGGTTCATATTTAATGTGCTCTGACAGATGTATTGTGAATTAAAAATACCTTGCACTGCTAAGAGACATCCGTGTGAAGAACATGAGTCATTTAGTGCAGAATCCAGAAACGTGTCTAAATATTAATGATATGAAAATGTGTACTTTACATAATACGATCTGTTTTTTTATGCATACTGTATGTAAGTTAATAGATATTATAACAAGCACATTAATAGCTCTTTGCTTTAATACTTTACATTTTATTTCTGCAATGATTCTACAGCATGAATTGGCAACCTGTAGTCTTTCTGAATAATAGACCCCCCCTCCCAACTATATAGCTATTGTGCCTTGCATGAGAATTCAGCCCCTTGGACTTTTCCACATTTTGTCGCGTTTCCGTGTCGAGGTTTAACAGTGATTATTTATTGTTTTAACATACTTGACTCTTTGAAGATGCAAAAGTTATGTAAAAAGCAGACATTTATTGCAAATTCCCCCTACCCATTTAACTGCAGTTACAGCTGCAAGTCTTTTCCAGTAATTTTCTACCAGCTTTCTGCATCTGGGTCCTGCAATTTTTGCACATTTTTCTTGTCAAAATTGCTGAGGCTTTATCAGGTTGAATTGGGTTCCGTTGGTGACCACCAAGTCTTGCCACAGGTTCTCATTTAAATTGAGGTCTGGACTTTGTCTGGGCCATTCTAAGATATTCTTGTTTTAACCCTTTAAAGGAAAACTATACCCCCAGAATGAATAATTAACTTACAGATAGTTTATATCATATTAAGTGGCTTATTAAAGAATATATAGTAAATATTGTCCTTTTACATCTTTTACTTTGAGTCTCCATTGTGTGATGGTCTATGTGCTCCCTCAGATATCACCTGACCAAAAATATTGCAGCTCTAACTGTAACAGGAAGAAGTTTGGGAATAAAAGACAGCGAGTGTGGGAGCTGCTAAGCGAGTGCAAGTGGGTTTGCTGCTATCACTCAGCGTGTGTCGTATCACATGTATGTGGTGTTGGAGCAGGTCCATGCAGTGTTTACATGTGAGAGATGTTGGTGGGTTTTTACCTTGAAATCTGAACTGCAGACTCTAAGGGAGGACTTGCAGCACTGAGAGCAGCGGCCAACGTGGGAGAGGAAAGGCGGCTCGCAGAGCAACCACTGGCAGGGGTTAATGGAGTGAGGGGGAGGAGAAGGGGAAGAAGAGGCTAATGAGGGAGGAAGGTTTGTGACAGTCAGGAGGGGAAGTAAAGGACAGAAGGGTATTTAAAAAAAGGGCTACAAGTGAGCCCGAAACGTCATGTTG
This sequence comes from Xenopus laevis, assembly GCF_017654675.1. Lineage (NCBI taxonomy): Eukaryota > Metazoa > Chordata > Amphibia > Anura > Pipidae > Xenopus > Xenopus laevis. The sequence continues at coordinate 74,911,579 of NC_054373.1, read as the reverse complement.
TTGCAGATCTAAAATCCACATGCTAATAAAGGCTTTTTAAATTAAATATCCTGAATGGAGCTGTGTCATACATTGGAATGTTAATGAAACCGGTTGGACTGTGGGCCACTGGACATGTGCACCGCCTGAATAATTAAGAGGTGGATAGTGGATGAGTGCTGACTACAAAAACTATAACAAAAGGGTAGGGGGCTGGTCCACAGCTTGTCCAAAACAGTAAATTTACCATTTTGGATGAAGATGCTGGGGAGGAAAGCTCTGAGCTGGCGTGTATGGAGCAAGCTGACTCTCAGAGCACCCCGTGAGGCAGTGGCTCTAATACGGGTGGGGGCGGGAGTGCAAGGAAGGAAGGGCAGGTTCTAGTTACAGGGGATTCAATTATTAGAAAGGTGGACTGGGCTGGGGAAGACCCGGCAGTCTTGGTACACATAGTTAGAGGAGGTGGTGAAGTCCTCAAGAAAAATTTTAAAAAACTAGGTGTAAAGTTGTGGGTGAGGACTTCCAAGGTAATTTTCTCAAAGATACTAGGGATATTAATGCGTGGCTGAGAGATTGGTGTAGGGAGGAGGGTTTCGGGTTTTTGGATGACTGGGCTGTCCGATTTCTCAGTCGGCTACAGGCTCTTTGCTAGGGATGGGCTGCATCTCAATGATGATGGTGCAGCTGTTTTGGGTGAGAAGATGACTAGACGATTGCAGGAGATTTTAAACTAGGCATCGGGGGGAGGGTTCAGTAAAAGATTTAGTGGAAGACAGGTTAGATGAGATAGTGGGCAAAGGAAGGGAACATGTGGGAGGAGATTTGGTTGGGAATACTGTTAAGGATAGGGAAGACCACATGTCATTTGTTCAATATGGTACCAACATTAAATGTATGATTGCAAATGCAAGGAGCCTGGCTGGTAAAATGGGATGTGATTGGTGTGGCCGAAACATGGCTGAATGAGTCGCATGACTGTGCAGTTAATATCAGCGGCTATACTTTGTTTCGGAGGGACAGAGGCAATAGAAAAGGATGAGGGGGTATATGTTTGTTAGGCAGGATTTTAAAGCTTATATAAAGGAGGAGGTTATTTTAGAAAATGAGGGGGCAAAAGTCTTATGGGTAGAGTTCTTCACTAATTGTAAAGAGTCCAGCAAATTAATTGTAGGAGTATGTTATAGACCCCCTAATGTAAGTGACGAGGAGGAGGCTAAGCTCTTGATGCAAATAGAAAAGGCTGCTAGTTTGGGTAAAGTAATGATAATGGGGGATTTAAATTTTAAAACTAAATTTTAAAAATTAGAATTCTTTGGACAAATTGGAGTCTACGGGAGACTGCCTTCCCTTAAATCAGAGCTTTCTGGATAATGGGTTTCCAGATAATGGATCCCATACCTGTATAATTTTTTTAGGTCTGTAACCTAAACTTCTATAACAATATAACCCTAAAAATTATAATATAACTAATCTGGAATCATATCGGAAATACATTTTATTATATTCACTAAAATACATCTCATTTGTGCCTTTTTTGTAACAACCTTTTCCCTACATTTTTAAAGTATTTTTTTCTAAAGACTTTGTCATTCTTAGTAGAAATGTTTTGACGTTCTTACAAATTATAAGAGCTATAGAGTTAAAGCTCCCAATCCGAAGAGATGTCATGGAGAAATATGGGGTGTGAAACATCTCTTATGCTCTGTTCTGCTTAGTTATCCCTCACAAGATTGGCCGTGTGATTGAAGGGAGCCCTGCTGATCGATGTAGAAAGCTGAAGGTGGGCGACAGGATCTCTGCTGTAAATGGACAGTCCATTGTAGAACTATCACATGATAATATTGTGCAGCTAATAAAGGATGCTGGAAATGCAGTCACCCTCACAGTGGTTGCTGAAGAAGGTAAGAAAGACACAAAAATTTTATTACATAAGCTAAATATATATGCATTTATAAGCTACATATATGTAATTTAATATTGTGTCATAATTGTATATGTAGTGATATTTTATAAATATTGCTATATACACTGACTGGTGTAAAAGTCTCACCTTTTTGTTTTCAGCTGTATTATGTGGCTTTCTTGGTGGATCGTAGTCAGATCAAAGATCTGATGTTTTAAGATTCTGGAACTATTGTAGAATATAAACCTTCATTTAATGCTGAAATCAACTTGCCATCAATGATGATTTAAGTTGTATTGTATACAGGATGCAAATTATGCCTGTCATGCAATCTTTTCCAAGTTGTTGTACCGTGTTAACCAGTCACAGGGCATCCTGTCATCCCATCCGCTATAATGAAAACTTCGGGCGACTTCGGAAAACGAAGCGCCGTGTGTGCTTTAACGCAGGCAACTTTTCATTCATTTCCTCTTGGTCTGTCCTATGTATTGTAATTTACCAGCCACAGGTAAGTAGATAAATAACAGCTTGGGAGGAACAGGTAATGTGTTATTTGATCTCAAAGGTGTTACCATTAGTAGCGGAAGCAATGTACAAATTTGCTAGTGATGCAACATTTTCTCCCACATGTATAGAGATATGTGCACTGTGGTTCATTTACACCCAGTGAACAAGGAAGAAGCAGGAAAAAGATAACTCAGTGGTGCCTAAAACTTGGCTCCCCCTCTATTAAATTTTTCCTTCTCCTTTAAATCAAATAAGAAACAGCAAATGTCTGGAGTGACAATATGTTGAAAGGGGTGGTTCACCTTTAAGGTAACTTTTATTATGTTATAGAACGGCCAGTTCTAAGCAAGTTTCATTATTTATTTTTTATAATTTGCCTTTTTCTTCTGACTTCAGCTTTCAAATGGGCATCGCTGACTCCCTTCTAAAAAAAAAATGCTCTGTAAAGCTACATATGTATTGTTATTGGTACTTTTTATTACAGATCCTTCTATTTCTATTCAGGCCCTCTCCTATTCATATTTCAGTCTCTTATTCAAATCAATGCATGGTTGCTAGGGTTATTTGGACCCTAGTTACCAGATTGGTTAAGATGCAGATTGAAGAGCTGTTGAATAAAAAGCTAAATAACTCAAAAACATTCAATAATAAAAAATGAAAACACATTGCAAATTGTCTCAGAATATCACTCTCTACATCTTATTAAAAGTTATCTCAAAGATGAACAACCCCTTTAAATATGTTTATAGTAAAAAAAAATAAACTATGAATGGTCTTGGTTTAAAAGTGTGTGTTTTAAATCAGTGTGTGTACTTCATTAGTAACTCAAAGATATAAAAAGATATAAAATATACATATACTGGTACCTACTCCTGTATTTAATATGTGCAGTCAGTCCACAATTTAATGAGAAGCAATATAATTCCTCTGTCAGATAGATGGGCTTTGCTGTTTTCAAATAATAAGTACCTTAATCCAGCAGGCAGATGGATTAGCACAAGGGTACATTCTCATTTCAGTGCAGATATTGGACTTCAGTCTCTTTTATGCAAAAAAATATCAAAGGCTCGATTTACCTGTTCCTAAATATTTAATTAAACAGTGTATTTTAGTATTTATCAAAGGTGTTGGTTTTCATTAAAAGTATTGCATTTTTAGAATACTGAATTGTTTTAATCTATGACATTTTATCTCTCCAGTTAAATATGAAATTCAGAATTTTAATAATCGAAGTCAAGATATGCACACTGATGTAGCTTTATATGTTTTAGGCTTTCTTTTATAATTAACAGTTGTTTAACAAGAAAATGGCAAATCTACACTTTATACTTGTGGTGTGGGCTAATTATCTGTTGTTCTTTTTTTGTTTTGTTTTTTTATCAATAATGTTTCCAAAAAAACTTCTTCAATTGAAGATTAAACAAGGTGAAATAATTTTTTCTTTAAGATTATTACGTGCACATTAGGGCTGAACTTCACAAGGTGATCAGCACCGATTCGTTGCCAGGCGATGACACGCATGTGACGCGTTAGAAGTGCAGAATATAATGGGACTGATCGAGAAATTGCAAGTACAGACTATATGTATCCGACTGTCGGATGTGAACGATGCATGCTGCGTCTTCATCCGACAGTCAGACACATGTAGTTTGTACCTGCAATTTCTTGATCAGTCCCATCCTATTCTGCACTCCCTACACGTCACGTGTGTGTCATCGCCTGGCAACGAATCGTCAAGATTGCCTTGTGGAGTGAAAAATTAGCTGTGTCTAGAGAACTGTATAAAACATTAAAAATATTTCTGGTTTTCATATAGAAAGTGATTATAATACAAGCAATTGCTGCCCACAAAAAGCCACATTTAGGGTCACACCAATTATGCATTTGGGTCTGTATACTGACTTAAAGAGGAAGTTAAGTAAATGTAGAATTTTATTGATGGATATATTCTAAACAGCTTTGTAATTAATCTTTATTATTTAGCCTCTTTTTAATCTGAGTGTTCTCCCTAGAAAAAAAAATAATTTGTGGCAGGGAAAAAACTAAAAATTAAAGATGCATCATATATCTTGTTGCACATTATTATAATTGTTATCATAATCCTCCAATCGGCACTGATCAAACTTTTCCCATCTCTCTTCACTAAAAGAAATGACTTGTGATTAGCTTGCAGATGATTGCATTTACTGCCTAGCCCTATGCTGCTATCCTAAAACAAGCTTTTATGCTATTTCAAAACTGCCTCTATACACAGAGGCAACTAAAAGACACGTAAAGTATCTGCTACCCCTTGGGTTGCAGAGAAGGGTTACATCTACCATGACTACAGAGGCGTAACAATAGTGCACCGGGCCCCCCTGCAAAAAAATCATCGGAGGGCCAGACACACTGCACTTCCCAACCCACCTGCCTGTCTGCACTGCCCATTCCTGCCTCATGCCAACCCACTCCTAGCCCCCTCCCGCTCAGTGCCACAGCAGCCTCCATCCCTCCTCACCACGCAAAGGTAAGATAGTGGCTGGGGGGTTCTACGTAACTGTAGAGGAAGCAGGCTCTGCAGTCCGGGCCCCCATGCGACCATGGGATCTGCTTCCTCTATAGTTATGCCACTGCATGGCTACATGAGTTTTTTTTCCATATCCAAATCCAGAGGGATGTTGTATTGCCACTTAGTACAAGCTGCTCTTGGCTGCTAGCCCAAAGAGCTCAGAATGAAGAGCTTAACGAAACCATTACCGCATGGAAGAACAGCATCAAGCTCCAGATAAATGTTTCATTGCTTTCCTAACTTCTTGGCTGTATTCCTGAGCCCTGTAATTGTTATCACTGCATGCAGCTGGTCGGCAGCTTAAACTGCACCAATAAAATAGTAAAGAGCCAGTTCTTAGTATTTGATTTCTTTTGAGATTTGCATTGTGTTCTTTGAATGATATTAACCATTTAACTTGATGATGACGTTATAATCTGTAGAGTTGATATTTTACAACGTTTTTTCCCTGTCCCCACCTGCTGCCCTGCACTCTTTTTTTTCTATGTTTTTTGCCTGAACTGCTTTTGAGCTGCATTTGCTTGCATTGTCTGTTGCTTGCCAATATGCCACCAAGTGCATATTGGCAAAGTAGCTCACTTAGTAACTTTAAACAGTGCATGTCATAAAATATGTTGCAAACACTTTTGCTGAAATATAAATGAAGTATTCTAAAAGATGGACAAGCATTTTCTGCACGAAGAATGTACATAATTTTTTATGGTAAAAAATAGATATGTGACTTTCAAACAATGTTAATTGAGCAAGTGAAAGACTCAATTCTACAAGCCCCTACAAAATTGCCTCACTCCCAAACCTAACCTACTTCTAGACAGCCTTGCTTTATAAGCATCAGTTAAATATATCCCAACCCCAGTTAACTGGTTTATAATAAAGAAAAGTCTGTCTTGATTAGGGATGCACCAAATCCACTATTTTGGATTCGACTAAAACCCTGAATCCTTTATGAAAGATACCAGAACCTTAATTTGCATGTGCAAATTGGTGCTACATGTGCATATACATTTTTTTTCACTTCCTTGTTTTGTGTTGAAAAAATACATGATTTTAAGGATTTGGATTTGGTTCGACCAGGCAGGCAGAATCTCGGCTGAATACAGAACTGAATTCTGGGCCTGGGGTTTTCCAAATAACGGATCTTTCTATAGATTATCTTACCTTAAATCTGCCAGAAATCATTTAAACCTTTAATAGGCCCAGGTGTGTAGTAACAATATGGATTCATGTAGCTTGGTTAGGATCAAGTACTAGGAAAATACATACAATATATTATAAAAAATTAGAATTATGTTCTTAAAATGGACAATGACTTCTGAAATTTTGAGTTTTCTGAATAATTATGTCTTCCCATACTTGTATGCTCATTATATAGTATACACAACAGCGCTTCCACTGGGTCAGCTTATCTCCCACATCATTTGCATCTTAGATATGTGCAGTATTTAGCAAAGATGAGTTTATGGTGTGGTGGTATAGTCAAAATGTAACATGTCATGGACAATATACTCCCAATACAGTTCGACATCTTAAATAGTAAATAATAAGTTGCTTTTGTTTATGACCTTCTTTGCTTTAATAATATAATACTGTTGACTCATTTAATCTTTAACAATAACAATTCTAAATATTAATTGATTTGTTTTGTGTGTGTGTGTGTGTGTATATATATATATATATATATATATATATATATATATATATATATATATATATATATATATATATATATATATATATATATATATATATATATATATATATATATATGCACACATACCTGCCATGCAGTAGGTCATGTTCTCTAGTGTATATCTCTGATACAAAAATTGTTTATTTTCTGCTTTCCTCCTTTAGAACACAGAGGTCCTCCATCTGGAACAAACTCTGCAAGGCAGAGTCCAGCACCGCAGCACCGAGCTATGGGACAGGCTCAACCCTCTTATGGAACCTTGGACAGGTTGAAATTGTTCCACTTTTATTTAAAAACCATTATCAAAAATGTAACCTTAAAGGCTTTGTGTATTTTAAAACTAGTCGTAATAATGTCAGTAAATATTAATACTTGTATTGTGCCAAAGCAGTCAAGTTGAAAATTATTTATTTCACTCACTTACAGGTATTCATGGTCTGATCATAAAGCTGACTTTGGACCCACACTGTCTGCAGGAATTTGGCAAAGCCAGGTAAGAACTTGTACCTTCGGGTTTAAGGAAACAAATAGAGCTTTAAAGGGGTGGTTCACCTTCAGACAACTAGTAGTTTTCAGATAGATCACCAGAAATAACGACTTTTTCCAATGACTTTCTATTTTCTATGCATGACCATTTTCTATGCATGACTGTTTTTCTAATATTGAAATGGGAAGTATCATTTTTCACCTTAGCAGCTCTAGGAGGAGGGGTCGCCGATCCTGTAAACTGTTCTAAATGGATACATTTAGTTGATACATTTCTTATCTTTGTCCCTGCTAGCATAATCCCTGGGTTTCATTACAGACAGCTGTTAGACTTGATACAATAGTTGCTAATACTCCAGAGATGCTAAAGATTAATGTATCAACTCAATGTTGCAAAATTGTAACAGTTCAGAGTCTGCATTACAATTACTGAGCTGCCAGACTCAACACCAGGGACACAAACATTCAACTTTAAACTTAGATTTTGTAAAAACAGTAAAAAATAAATAATGGAAAGTAATTGAAAAAAGTCTTTATTTCTGGGGAACAATCAAAAAACAACTGAATTGAAAAAAGTGTTTGGAAGGTGAACAACCCCTTTAAAATACACCATTCATTTTATACAATTTTTTACCATGTTTTTAGTGGTCCAAAATGCCATACTACCCTGATAATGATCTTAGGTCAAGAATAAATCCAGGCATTGCCCAGTAATGCCCAGTTGAGACTTTTTCCCTTATCAATAATGTTATAGATTTCGTACTTTTTCAGTCAACTCAGTGTAGTTATGTAGTTCAGTGGGAACATAATTGTACTGCTGATTACTAATTTGAAGTACAGATATGACGTTCAACTATTAGTTATCCACTGATATGTACTGCCAGGTAAATTCTTATGCTAAATGTGCAATCCATTTAAGTGATCCCCCCCTAAGATATGTCTTGCTGTTTTAACAGAGTGTTGGGTGCTACCCTGTGGAACTGGAAAGAGGTCCTAGAGGTTTTGGATTCAGCCTGCGTGGAGGAAAAGAATACAACATGGGTCTTTTTATTTTACGACTAGCAGAAGATGGTCCCGCCATAAAAGATGGGCGTATCCACGTATGTATTTCATTAAACATTCATCTGTATATCTTTTATAAGCTTGATATGCAGTTATTTTAATAAATTTGTGTAGGTCATTATTCCAAATGTCTGGCCTTCCCACACTACCCCAAGTGTATTCTGTATTAATTTCTATTCCCATAAGCACTATGCTATGCAGTGGTAAAAATGATTGTCCAAGGAAGGTTCTATTAACCAAGAAGGACTCCTGTAATATAAATCTTTTCTATGTAGAACAGGTCAAATCTGTATGTACATGCATAGCTTGATAGCGGTCAGAGATTATGGGGCATATGGACTAAAGTGTGAATTTTTTTCTCGTCTAACTTCATCAAAGTTCTCCCCAGTTTGCCAAGTGTATTTTCACAATATATCTCGTATTTACTAATAATCGTACATGTGTAAATTCTCTAAAAATTTACAAGTAATTTTCACAAATTTTCACAAAATTCAACATTTGTCTGTTAGCAATTATGCCCTATTGACCGAAACATCAGTTTCTGTGGGAAAATAATTGCAAGTTGCAAACTTGTCACTTCTCATATATAATACAAATAATTCGTTTTTTTTAAGCAAATCAGAAATATAGTTCACTATAGTTGATTATTAAGCAGTGCACTGCACACAGTGAACAACCCTGCAGGGAAGCAATGTATGGATCACTGAGTGTTTTTATTGTTGTACTGCACTAAGGAACAAACCTATTTTAATGCCCTTATGCCTGTTAAAATCAGTCTCTCTGACACACAAATTCTGACTTTCCATACAGAAAAAACACTCTGTTTTTCTATAAAGTCACTCCATTTAAACATACAGTTCAGTAAACAAAAGCCTGCTGAATCTACTTGAGATTTTTTTTTCTTTTTAATGGAACCTTCAGGCCTATACTGCCTGTTCAAGAAGAAAAAGAAAAATGACAGGGAAAGCAGAGAATTTGTACAGGTCAACAATTTGCAGACAAAGTTCCCTTAAACGATGTGTGTATTATCTGCATGTGCAATACAACCTCTTTACATGTTGAGTTTTAGTTTGGTGAATGTGCCTTTATATCTAGTATAGCAAGTCTGTGGATTAACTACTCAGTTGCTGTTTTGACCATGTGGGTGTCAGAAGTATTTAAAAACATAGATATTCTGCTTGAATAAGCTTAATTTTTATGGGAACTAAATGCATATATTTTAAGGAAATTAACACATAGATATCATTGATCTAAACATGCACCCATGCTGTACCCCATACCAAAATCTTCTTTTTTTTGTATAGGTTTTTGAGATGTAAACAGTGTATTATTGTGCTTCTTCAATAGCATTTGTTCCTAATGCAGCCATGCTGTGTGTCAATAGTGCATCTTGCTGGAATAAAAGCAGATAAAATTTGTCAGACTGTTGCCAGAAAAAAACATTAGGTTGAGTGACTCACAAATAAGTTGTTATATAATAAAAACAATAGACTCGTTGAGAAACAAATGTAGAACAAATGCATTAAAGTCTATTATTATTATAGGAAAAGCTAACCTTAAAGGGATCCTGTCATGATTTTTATGGTGTCGTTTTTATTTCTAAATTACACTTACACTGCAAATACTTTACTCTACCATGTAAAATTTCATTCCTGAACCAAAAAGTGTTTTTTTTTATTTACAGTATATTATTGGTGTGTAGGCAGCCATCTCAGGTCATTTTGCCTGGGAAACTGACAGTATGTCTAGCCCGATGTCAGATTTCAAAATTAAATATAAAATATTCTGCTATTTTGAGAAATGGATTGCAGTGCAGAATTCTGCACTGCGCTATTAACTGATTTGTTTTGGAAAAAAACATGTTTCCCCATGACAGTATCCCTTTAAAGGAGACAGATATTGACTGGAGCAACAGGACTGTGTGGACAGTTGATGGGAACAATTTATAAACATGTTGCATGGCAGTTTTATTTCCTGTTTTCAGGAGAAGACAAGCAGATTTCATGCTATACTGGATCTAGTAATCTTTAACAACCCAGAATGTATAGCAAATGTGCCTTAAACCCCTGTGTAATGGTGACCATAATGTTATATGAGATTAGTAAGAAGTTTGACATTGGGGTTGCAGTAGATATGATCTATCTGGATACAGTGCCCCCACAAATTCTCTGCTTGGAGAAGGGTTCTTAGTGGAATCCCACAAGTTTTGTATTGGGTCCACTTTAATTTAACTTGTTCATTAATGTCTAGGGGGGGGTCTTGGGAGATAAAAAACTATGCGCCCAATTAATTCTGTATAGGATGTGGCATCCTTGCAGCAGCCTCTTAAACTGGCAATCTGGGCAGCTAAATGAAAATATTACATTTTAATAAAAGTAAGGTTATGCACCTGAGATGCAAAAATATACAACCTACTCATACCCTTAATGGGACTGCACTAGGCAAGTCAAAATTGGAAAAGGACTTTGGAGTTGTTGAATATAAACTTGGCTGTAGCAAGCAATGCCAGTCTGCAGCTGGTAAATAAATAAACAACCATCTAATAAACTCTATGATAATTTATTTGCCTGGGCTTATTGAGCTGCTGGTGGGAAACATTTAAGGGGAATGAAGTTACTTAATTTTTTAAAATTAAAAATTTAAAATCAGTAAAAAATATTTGTGTACTATTTGAAACATGCTTTTATGGTGATACATCCCTTAAAGTATAACAAGTATTGTGCATTTTTAATTTCCTAAGGAAGAGAAAATGAATTATTGTAAAAACCATCCCTGCTCAGCAGACCAGAAACCTGCTTCTTACCCTCAAACTGTAATAATATTGTAAGCTTGTAACGAAAATTGCTCTCAGGGATTCAGTTACGAGTGCCAGGGCACTGCAATTTTAAAAATAATATATACAAATGTTTTTTTCTTTTCTTCAGAACTAAATAATAATCAGTTCCAAGACATAAAACATTAATAAATAATATAATGTCTTTGTAATGTAAATGTGCTTGCTAAAGCCCAGACAGGTAAAAAACTGGTTTTAATTATATGTGTACAGCAAAATCTTTGTAAATTAAATTTTTCATCCAGTGTTCATCTTCAAGATGTCACATGCCCCAGTTTTACATACAGTTTGATTAATGTCTAGTACTTTGTATAGCTAATAGTAGGTGTGTTGGCGTCCGGTTGAGCAATTTGCCTAGTCAAACTCTAAAATAATATCAGCTTAAAGGAGCCAGAATCTACTTGGTCCAGCTAGTAACTTGATCTGCTCCATGTATGAGATCTGTTGGTAATCTTGATACCTATAGACTGAATCGATCATGCAACAAATGGTATCTAGTTTATCAAGTAAGATGATCATAATGAGAGTTAATTCATGTGTATATATAAATGGATAAATGCATATTTATATTTATTTTTGTTTTAGGTTGGAGACCAGATTGTTGAAATCAATAGTGAACCAACACAGGGCATCACTCATACTCGGGCAATTGAGCTAATCCAAGCTGGTGGAAACAAAGTTCTTCTCCTTCTGAGACCCGGAACAGGTCTTATACCAGACCACAGTGAGTAACAGCCTGTGTTCCTTTACTTTCCTACTTATAATGTATTCTTTAAAAAAAAGACAATAGTCCGTGAAAAAAAAATGGGACAATTGTTATGTTATTGATTGACTTCATGGCAATCTTAAAATGAACTCTTTGGATCCAAAAATAAAGCCTGCAGTGAATTACTTGCAAGCAAAACATTCAGCAACAATCAGAGTGAATGTTCAAGTGATTTAGTGAGAACAAGTTTTTCATTTTAGATCCAGCCTAAAACTTCACCAGTCTCATCAAAGTGGTGATTTTGTCCTGTGGGGTGTTGCTATATATACTATTCTAACCTATGTAAATCATTTCTGTACCTTACCACACATTGCTAATGAATGTTTGGTGTAATCTGTTGCTAGCTATGCTTTGGTGATGTCAGTACTCTGTTCCAGGCTTGTTTTCCTTCTCCTCAGGTTTGGCTCCTTCCAGCCTCTGCTCCTACGTGAAACCTGACCAGCAATAAGGCTTTCTCGTGCTTTTCTTGGTCTTTCCCTTAAAGACTTGGTAAATGTGCATGCCTCATAATTCAGCTTTCCACCTTGCATCCTTCACTGCCTGTTCATTGTCTGCTTTAATGCTGCTAGTGCTCACTTCTAATGCATGTGAATGCACCACTATCGTTCAACATAGAGATTGGTTATTCTAGCTTTAAGATCCTGTTGTTTGTTATAATCACAAAACAATATTTTATACTGTAATCTTAAACTGTGAATCTGTTGTCTTATTTGGATTGTCTTTTAAACGAGTTGGTCAAACATTTATCATTAGCCTATGGCTAAGTGTCCTTGGTAGACCCAAAACGCGTCAGGCCTTGGTTCTTATTTACGGAGAATAAAATGAAAGCTTTTAACCTTTTACAATCTGACTTTGTGGGTCCAGGCTTGTGCCGGCCTCTTTTGATGTCTCCTGTTGTTTGCTCCCTTTACCGAAGGTCTGGATCTAACGCACTTAATACACTGCATTTACTGGTTCGATATTTGTATATTCAGTTTATTGTTTAGCCTAGGAAATAAATATTGCTTATCAATAGTATACTAGGCACCTTACTTTATTTTGTTTTTAGTTATCCTTTTTGTTGAAGAGTGCAGCTGTCACTTTGTGATCCTCTCAGGTAATGCAGATTTGTGGGTTGCCTCCATATGCTGGGCTGTAAAGAGCTTGGACAGTGTTTTTGACTGATGCTGCATAGCGGTAAAATACACTCTTTAAGGCATTTTCAACCATGCATGCCTTTAACAAGCAGAACCCATTACATACCAGCAATTCATACTGACAGGATGAGAGTAGATTTCTAGTATTTTGCCCCCTCCCCCTTCATTTGGGAAAAATGTTAGAAATGGCAGTTTTGTTGTAAAGAATGCATTTTGACAAGAAAAAGAACAGAGGCACAGCATAGTTATATTTAAATGCTACTGAACAGAAGGGAAATATTATAAGCACAATTTTTGTCACATGAATCACTGAAACTTGTGTATTATAATAATGTACCCCTGTTGCAAAATATGACAATATTAGAAATCACATAGTTCAAAGATGAGGCCTTCAGCCTCACACTTTTGTAGGATCATAGAAATCCTCTGTGAATAATATATAATATAGTGGATAATGTACCCCCTACTGTGTTTTATAAAAATATCATTAGTCACCTAGGAGTTATGTGACCATATAAAAGCACAAGGCTGCAGGCCATGTGCTTTTATACAGGTCACACAACTTTGAAGCGACTACTAATATCTTTATAAATGTAAGTAGGTGGTACATTATGTATGTGGGATGTTTTACTGGCTTTGCTTTGTGTGCTGCAAAATGACACTTAAGTCTGCTTTGCTTTTGTCCCCTTTGTTGATTTTAGTTTTCTCCCTGTAGTTACTTTTTTGAGGTTAAGTACCTTTTTTGAATTCCATCTGCTTTTTGCCATGTAGTCTGCCCTGGTGACATCATCAGTTGCAGGTTAAAGAAAGAAAAGAAGGGCAAAATGCGAGTGAATGAGGGAGACAAAAACCAGGACCAGAGTGATGGTGGGACAGGGAGAGATACATGTGATGATGGGTAGAAGGGTGGGGGAGCGAGACTTGAGATTGACTGTGCGATGGGGGACCAGAGTGGCATCATGGGGGAGGAGCAAACGGAGCAGACATGGAGGGGCATGATGCGAAACTTGAGGCGATGGAAGCCTTGAAGGGAGGAGGAGGGACACCAGAAAGGCACTGTGCGCAGGGGGAGAGAGAACGAGGAGGCATCATCTGACAGGGGGAGTCAGAGGGGGCAACAGAGTGGACACAGAGGGGCAGGGAGAGCGAGACCTGATATCGAAGTAGAGAGGGCCATAGCTCAGAGCGAGTTTGGCAGGAGGAGCGCACCATGCTATGTAAGAGCTGAGGGAATTAGACTGGAGAGGGCAAGAGTGGAAGATGAGCTGCAAGGAGACCACAGCAGCGCCAAATGCTGGCTCTAGCATATAAACGGCATACTGATGTAGGAAGGCACGGTTATAAGGATATAGTTTGGGAACCCCTCTTAATTCTTTGGAGTTTTGTTTATCATTGGCTGAGCTTTCAAAGTTGCAACTTACTTTTAATATATAACATGCCTTATGGAAACAGTAGTATTTCAGCAGTGACAATGTAATTTTTGTCTCATCAGTCCAAAGCACTTTGTTCCAAAATGACTGTGGCTGGTGTAAATGAGCTTTTGCATACAAGTGACTCTGTTTGTGGCATGAGTGCAGGAATGGCTTCTTTCTCATCACTCCATACAGCTGTTGTTTGCAGGTCTTTGGAGGTGATCTTTGGTTTGTCTGTAACCATTCTCACAATCCTCTGCATATGCTGCTCCTGTATTTGTTGGCCTGCCAGTCCTGGGTTTTATAGCAACTGTGCTTGTGGCCTTCCATTCCCTGATTACATTCCTTACAGTTAAAACTGACAGTTTAAACCTCTGAAATAGCTTTTGGTATCCCATGCGGTCACTCTTCAGTGAAAAGTCAAGCACAACTTGCAATTGGTCACCTTAAATACCTTTCCTCATGATTGGACACACCTACCTAAGATATTCAAGGCTTAAAGTCAAAGTAAACTTTATTGTCATCTCAGCAGTATACAAATATACAGTGAGACGAGACGACATGGCTCAAGCTAGTACATATCCCAAAAAGGCACTTAAAAATAAACAATTAATATGTAAACATGAAATGTGCAATATATAGGCAGAAATTGGATATATACATGTGTAACCCTTTAGAATTGTGCAAATAAATTAACAGTTCACAAAGTTAAGTTCAGGTGTGTCTGGAATGTAGTGGGAGGACAGGCAGTGAGTTGAGGAGTCTGATAGCTTGCGGAAAAAAGCTTTTGCGCAGCGTGGTTGTTCGGGATTTAATACTGCGAAAGCGCCTGCCGGATGGGAGCAGCATGAACAGTCCGTGTGAGGGGTGTGTGGAGTCCAGTGCAATGCAGGAGGCCTTTCTTACACAGTGCTTGTGGAAGATGTCCTGCAGTGATGGAAGAGCCGCTCCAATGATGTTGCCAGCTGCTCTGACAGTCTGCTGTAGACTTTTCCGGTCAGCAGAGCTGGCACTACTGTACCAGATGGAGATTCAGCTCGTCAGGACGCCCTCTATGGTGCCCCTGTAGAACACTGTGAGGGTGGGAGGCGGAAGGCTGGCCTGTTTCAGTCGTCTTAGGAAGTGAAGTCCAACCAATTTGGTGTTGCCAGTAATTAGTATTGAGCAGTTATAGTTATATTTTTGCACAGCCTGTTTTTCACATTTGATTTAAAGGGATACTGTCATGGGAAAAAAAATTTCAAAATGAATCAGTTAATAGTGCTGCTCCAGCAGAATTCTGCACTGAAATCCATTTCTCAAAAGAGCAAACAGATTTTTTAATATTCAGTTTTGAAATCTGACATGGGGCTAGACATATTGTCAATTTCCCAGCTGCCCCAAGTCATGTGACTTAAATGAGAAAAGGATTTCAGTGCAGAATTCTGCTGGAGTAGCACTATTAACTGGTGCGTTTTGAAAAAAACATGTTTTCCGATGACAGGATCCCTTTAACTTCATACAACTGAATACTGTTTCACTAAAAATCTTTGTTCAGAAAAGCACCCCAGTACTCAGATGTCCCTGTGAAATGAAAGACATAGCACTGTTATTACTACTACTATGTTATCTAAAGTGGAGTCAATTATTATGCAGGCTAAGAGGGGTTCCCAAACCTTTTCATATGACTGTGCGTGTAGTGTGAGAATGAGAAAAGGCTCAGATTACATAGGAGATAACAGATAAGCTCTGTAGAACATAATGGTGCTATCTGTTAACCACTTTTTAACCTGTGCCATATAGGCATTTTTTAATTTCAGCCATTGCTACGCAGCAGCTTGCTTATGCTCTGAATTAACGAAGGGCTGTCTCCCATAGACTAAAATTTAAAAATTATTTCCTTTTTCTCTGTAATAATAAAACAGTACCTTGTACTTGATCCAAACTAAGATATAATTAATCCTTAACCAGCCTATTGGTTTTATTTAATGTTTACATGCTATAGACCCCCTAATGTAAGTGACGAAGCCTAGGCTAAGCTCCTGATGCAAATAGAAAAGGCTGCTAGTTAGGGTAAGGTAATGGTATTGGGGGATTTTTAATACCCAGATATTGACTGGAGCAACAGTACTGCCAGATCAGTTAATGGGAACAAGTTTATAAACTTGTTGCATGACAATTTTATGGCACAGGTTGTTGAGGAGCCAACCAGGAAAAATGCTATTCTGGATCTAGTGATCTCAAATGACCCAGAACTTATAGCAAATGTGCAAGTCATTGAACCCCTGGGTAATAGTGACCATAATGTTATATGATTAAATATCTGGTGCAAAAACCAAATATACACTGGGGCAACAAAAACCATGAATTTCAGAAAAGCTAATTTTAGTGCCTTGAGGGCTGCTCTTCAGAGAATTGATTGGGGCATTATGTTTTCAGCTAAAAATACAGAACAGAAATGGTTGTCATTTAAAATGTTATTAAATCATTACTGTTCTCAATTTATTCCCTTAAGGAGTAAATGTAGAAGTTCTAAGGATCACCCTATGTGGCTTAATATAGAAGTAAAGAAGTTAATAGGAAAGAAGTGGAAGGCATTTAAAAAATACAAATCTGTTGGGATAGAAGCTGCATTTAATGAATATAAACACTATGATAAATGTTGTAAATCAGCAATCTGGAAGGCAAAGAAAGGAAATGAAGAGTACATTGCGGCAGAGGCTAAGACTAACCCCAAGAAGTTTTTTAAATATATTAATAGAAAAAGACGCAGGTTAAGAGTGTTGCTCCATTAAATAATGGTACCACTATGGTTGTAACAGATACAGAAAAGGCAAATGTGCTAAATCAGTTCTTTTCTTCAGTGTATACAATAGAGGAGTCTGAATTCCCAGGCTTACTTCATAGCTGCACTGCTCAATCTAGTCAGTGGCTGACTCAGGATATGATCCATAAAGCTTTAATTAAAATCAATGTAAACAAGGCTCCAGGGCCTGATGGCATACATCCCCGGGTTCTAAGAGAGCTTAGTTCAGTTTTAGACCAGCCCCTATTTCTGATTTTCTCAGATTCGCTTTCATCTGGTATGGTAACTATGGATTAGAGAAAAGCTGATGTCATTCCAATATTTGAAAAGGGATTACGATCTCAGCCTGGCTGCAGGAATTCTCTGCTTGGAGTAAGGTTCTTAGTGGGTTCCCTCAGGGGACTTGGGGGAGGGTATTGTAAGTAATGTATCAGTGTTTGCAGATGACACAAAACTATCCAGTCCAATAAATTTCATCCAGGATGTGGCATCCTTGCAACAGGATTTTGACAAACTGGCAATCTGGGCAGCTAAAGCTGGCCATAGACGCAAAGATCCGATCGTACGAATTAACGTACGATCGGACTTTCCCATCTCCCGACCCTCCACTAACCATTCAGATCAAAGTCTTTACCATTCCGATCAAATAAGAACAGATCACCCAATGTTCTGCCCCTGACAGCAATCGTACGATACTTATGTCTGACAACACTAGTGACAGTCTCCCTCTGAAAATCATACGATCGGCAATACACGCAGAGATATTATCGGCAGGCGACAGAAATTTTCTAACCTGTCCGATCGACCAAACGACCGATCTCCGACGGACGAAAAATGTCGGGACTCTCCACACACGGTCCGAAAATCGTACGAATCCACGATTCGTACGATCGGATCTTTGCGTCTATGGCCAGCTTAAGTGGCAAATTAGATTCAAGGTTGATAAATGTAAAGTCATGCATCTGGGATGTAAAAATATCCAAGCCACTTATACCCTTAATGGGACTGCACTAGGCAAATCCATTATGGAAAAGGACCTTGGAGTCATTGTAGATGGTAAACTTGGCTGTAGCAAGCAATGCCAGTCAGCAGCATCAAGGGCAAATAAGGACTTGAGCTGTATTAAAAGGGGCATAGATTCACGGGAGGTGGGTGTCATTCTTCCACTTTATAGAGCACTTGTAAGGCCCCATCTAGAATATGCCGTACAGTTTTGGTCTCCATCATTCAAACAGGACATTATTGTATTAGAGAGGGTGCAGAGAAGGGCAACTAAGCTGGTAAAAGGTATGGGAAATCTTAGCTATGAAGAAAGACTGGCCAAATTGGGGATGTTCACACTGGAGAAGAGGTGCTTAAGGGGTAATATGATAACTATGTATAAATATATAAAGGGATTAAATAATAATCTCTCTAATGCTTTATTTACCAGTAGGATTTAACATCTGACACAAGGTTGCCCATTCCGATTAGAAGAAAAGAGGTTCCTCCTAAATATTCTGAAGGGTTTTTTACAGAGAGAGCTGTGAAGATGCTGAATTCTCTCCCTGAATCAGTTGTACAGGCTGATACATTAGCTTTAAGAAGGTGTTGGATGGATTTTTAGCAAGTGAAGGAATACAGGGTTATGGAAGATAGCTCATAGTACAAGTTGATCCAGGGACTAGTCAGATTGCTATTTTGGAGTCAGGAAGGAATTTTTTTCCCCTCTGGGGCAAATTGGAGAGGCTTCAGATGGGGGGTTTTTGCCTTCCTCTGGATCACCTGGCAGATAGGCAGTTAAAAAAAAGTAAAAAGGTTGAACTTGATGGACCTGTGTTTTTTTTTCAACCTAACTTACTATGTTACATGATTTGCTAGTAGACAGATCCATTATCCGGAATACACCAGGTCCTGATCAGCCTGGATAACAGGTCCCATACCTGTAATAGATTTACTTTATTATAAGACATTACTGAGAAAATAAGAAAATAATCTTTCTTTAGATGTTCTCTTAGATGTGCCTTCCCCAAAAATTCATCACTCATAGAGACAATATATGTAATAATTCTTGTGTTTATACCTCCGATTTGACAGTGTTGCCCTCTTGTCATAAATGGTAATGAATTAAAGTTAACATGGATTGGAGATTTAGGATTAATATTTAGTATTTTTAGTATTTCTCAGTTTTGTATACTATGAACTTATTATATGTATTTTCTCTGCATCCCTTTTTTGAGGAGTGTTATGTATTTCTTTTTTTTTTTTTTTGTCATTATTAATTTTTCCTGTTATAACTCCCTTTGTACCTACCTCCTAAGAAGGCCCCGATTTGTGGCAAGGCAACAAAGACTTGGGCCTAAGATTGCAGAATCGTAGGGCAGGCATGCTGCCCAGCGATTGCTGAGGAGCACTCAGGATGCGCAGCTCCTCTGTGCTCCGTGCGTGTGCTTTGCTGGGAGAGGTTGCGAGCAGCGGGCACTAGGACCTTGCGGTCGTCTGCCATCAGCATGTGGCCTAGGAGCACCCGCACTGCAACTCCAGCACTGCTTCTAAGTGATCCTTAACGAAACCTTCTTCTATAAACAAGATAATTTGTTCATTGAACATTTCAAATTTTCCATTAGTGTTTGGTGATGCAAAACATTAGATTAAAATATGGATTTATGTTTTTTAATTAAAGGAATAGGAATATATAATTTAATAGAATATATTTT
The DNA here is from genome assembly GCF_017654675.1 of Xenopus laevis. NCBI lineage: Eukaryota > Metazoa > Chordata > Amphibia > Anura > Pipidae > Xenopus > Xenopus laevis. The sequence continues at coordinate 74,891,776 of NC_054373.1, read as the reverse complement.
CAATACAAGTCAGATTTATTGTGATTTTTAGCAACAGGGCATATACAGTAGAACCAGAATAAAATCATATAAAATCAGGGAAATGTATTATAATAATATAATAATAATATATAGGCAGGGCCGGAACTAAGGGTAGGCAGAGTAGGCGCCCGCCAAAGGCGCAATCATGGGGAGGGCGCACTTTTAAGGGAATGTTTTTTCTTTTTTTTTTTAAACCCTGGTTTGCTTGGACTTTAACATTTTTTTGCCCGTGATCTGTACTGTGGGCAAAAGCACTCCCTACCTCCCTCTTGGCAGCTGCTGGCACAGGTACATATTTGGGGGCAGTATGATGGATTTTGTCTCCTGTTGGCACAAGTACATATTTGGGGGCAATATTGTGGATTTTTTTTGGCTGCTGCTGGCACAGGTACAGATGGTGGGGAATATGAGGGATTGGCTGCTGCTGACTCGGGTATATGGGATAATATGATGGCTGCTAGTGCAGGTACACAGATGTTTCGGGCAATATGATGGATATTTGGCTCCTGCTAGCACAGGTACAAATAAGGGGCAATATGATGGATTTTTTTGGCTGCCACTGGGATAGGTACAGATTGGGGGAAACAATTTGATGGATGTTTTGGCTTATGCTGGCACAGGTACAGATTGGGGGCAATCTGAGGGATTGACTGCCATTGGCACAGGTGCAAATTGAGCAATATGATAGGTGCTGGCAAAGGTACATGGGGCAGCATGATGGCTTCTGCGGGCAATATCAATGGTAAAGTGGGAAATGGTTATGCAGGACCAGGTGGGGGTGGAGGGCACTGATTGAAGCCTTTGCCTAGGGTGCCAAAATACCTTGGCCCGGCCCTGTATATAGGTAGGACCACAAAAAACATGTAGGGGAAACGTAAAATGAGGGGATGTGAAATTGAGGTTTCGCTGTAGGTGTATACTGCCCCTTTAAATTAAAGCATGTGAAATGTTACAATTTGGTTTTTGCCTGTTGAAGCAAAAGAAAGAAATTATTTCTATTAGTTTCATTGGGGTTAACCACTCCAGTGCTTTTGTGCAATGCATATACAAGTCATTTATAAAGTAGTCTGTCATGCATTGTAGTAGTCTGTCGTGCAAAGAAAATCTGACCTAATTACACCTAATATGAATAACGATGTACATTAACAAAAATGAGACATTAAGGCAAATTGAAGTAATTACACAGCAGATTTGCAATGTCATATTAGATTCTACATATAGCTAGCAGGAAACGTCTGTTCTTATATTCTAGTAAACATTGTGTTCTGGGTTTTTTTTTATGTTTATAGGTATATTTAATTTTTTAGGTAATGATAGTGATAACATATAATGTCAGTATTGTTTGCATGCCACACATTTTTTACCGCATGATATACTTTTAGTGTAAACATGTTTACACAACTTAATATGAGTGCATTGTTAACTTTAGAACTCTTTAAATATTGCCCACTTATATATAATGTATATTGAAGGGCAAATAATGCACTGGTGCCTATTCATTATAAGTATTTCTGTTAACACACAGGGCTGCTGTACCAATTCCTATGAAAGTAGCCCTGTGCAAATTAAGTCTGTACCTATAATCTATCTCTTTCTCTTACCTCAAGAAACTGTTTTATTGATTCCTACCCTGGCAATGCCACAAGCATGCCTAAAGCAGCACTTTGTTTTGCACAAAATAAACCTGTAGCCAAGGGTTGCACAGTGTGTATGTGCATCGCCATAGCCTTTCTGGAGGACACTGAATTCACAATGCGAAATGGGAGCAATGAAGGGGATATCATTTTATTTGCATAGGGCTGTTGTCAGTGGGAATGGAAGCCTTGAGGATTATAATTAGAATTTCCTGGGCCATTGTTCAGAATATCCAACTCATTGGTTAGCAAACAGTTAGTGATATAGTCTGCAGTTTTGCCACATACATGAATAGAATAACTTCACTAATGAGATTAATTAGCAAAAACACTACATGGAAGTGTAACCCTAAAGCTGGCCATAGACGCAAAGATCCGATCGTACGAATCGTGGATTCGTACGATTTTCGGACCATGTGTGGAGAGTCCCGACATTTTTCGTCCGTCGGAGATCGGTCGTTTGGTCGATCGGACAGGTTAGAAAATTTCTGTCGGCTGCCGATAATATCTCTGCGTGTATTGCCGATCGTACGATTTTCAGAGGGAGACTGTCACTAGTGTTGTCAGACATAAGTATCGTACGATTGCTGTCAGGAGCAGAACATTGGGTGATCTGTTCTTATTTAATCGGAATGGTAAAGACTTTGATCTGAATGGTTAATGGAGGGTCGGGAGATGGGAAAGTCCGATCGTACGTTGATTCGTACGATCGGATCTTTGCGTCTATGGCCAGCTTTAGGGTCATATTTATCAAGGGTCGAATTTGAAGAACTTCGAAATTCGAATTCAAAAAGACCAACCGAAATAAAGTTGTTTTTTTTGCCCGAATAGGTCCTTTTTTGGTCCCAAATTCGAATTGTACAATCGAAGTAATAGCTCATTCGTTCGTTTTCGAATTGAAGTTTTTACCAAAAAAAAAATTAGATTTTTCAAAGTCCACTAATAGGTGGACTAAAGGAGGTCCCCCATAGGCTAAAATAGCAATTCGGCAGGTTTTAGATGAGGAATGGTCAAAGTCAAATTTTTAAAGAGACCGTACATGTTACATTTCGATATTCGAATTTTCTAATTTTTTTCAAATTCAAATCAAATTTGGACTATTCCCTAGTCAAAGTACCCAAAAAATAGCTTGAAATTTGAATTTTTAAAATCGAAAGTTCACCTCGTCCTTTGATAAATCTGGCCCTTAATGTTACAGGTTTGCCCATGCATATGACTCTACAGTCACCTTTTTAGTTTTAGCTTAGTTAACAACCCATAAGCGTAACAGTATGGAAAATTACCCCATGTGACACAGCCAGAGATGTAGAATGGGTTCAGTTAACATTTATAATAGTTTCTCAATAGTTTTGTATTGTAACTTCATAGTTCAGAGCATTTATTCTAGAATCTTGCATGAGAAAGTGGTACGAGAAGTAAAGGCTCTTTATTTACATGTATTATATAAGAATATCAAACTGCCAAAGGCAGATTTGGTTCTGGTATTTGTCATTGTATACCAAAAAGCAATGTATTTTAGTATTCTAACATTATTTTGAAATTGGTTTAATTTTGTTTTGTTGTTGTTTATAGATGATCTGGATAGTGCTCATCCTTCATCTTCAAGTGTAGTATTTGAAGACCTCACAACATTTTCATCAACCTCATTCACAACTCCTGTTTCTGGAGTTTCTTGTTTAAAAAACTGTGATGAGGATTTGGTAGAACTTCAGGAAAAAGAAACTGTGCCAAAAGACAACACACACAAAAGCAGGAATGCAAACTCATTGCCCAGTTTTAGCATCCAAGACCAAGAGACGGGGTCTTTACAGCAGGACAAGCCTGCCTCTGATGTTCCTCACTATAGTAAACATAAAGATACATCTGTAAGCCCTCCAAACACCTTTGATAAGAATCAGGTAGAGGCTGCAAAGAAAAATGACAAAAGGAGAGGTCGGTCTGTAAGTCCTAAGAAGTCTGTCAATAAAAACTCTAGTTTACATCTTGAAGGCCCCCAGGGCCCTACAGAGGGTGTCTCAAAAGAAATTAGAGATAGGTCTGCAAGTCCAAGGAAGGTGTATACTAAAACTACTGAGGGTGTTGCTGATACAGTTACACTTGCCAATGACCATACAAGAGGATACAGAGGGAGATCTACCAGTCCAAAAAAACCTTACAAAAATGAAGGTGTAGCAAAAGAAAGCACCAGAGAGCAAAAATCCCAGTCCAGATCCCATAGGTCTTCTGCAAAACCAGAAAGTCAAGACCAGGTCAGGGAGATTAAGGATAAGCATGAAAAATCAAAGAGAGGAGATAGGGGAGAGAAACAAAATATTGAAGAAAAGCATGAGAAAAACAAAAAAGAAGAAAGAAGTGAGAAAAGGAAAGAAAAAGTTGTCAAATCTAGAAAAGAAGAGAGTGATGAAAAAAAAGTAGATGAAAAATATGATAAATACAAGAGAGAAGAGAAAGATGCAAAACCCAGAAAAGAGGGTAATGAAGATAAATCCAAAAGAGGTCAGAGGTTAGATAAATCTAAAAGAGATGAGAGGGCTGAAAAGTCCAGGAGAGAAGACAGAGATGAGAAATCTAGAAGAGATGAAAGGAAAGTATTGCAGGATGAGAGAATAACAGATGAAAAAAATGAGAGATCAAAAAAAGAAGAAAGATCACAATCCAAGGATGCAGACGAAAAATGCTCTCTAGAACAGAAAAACAAGAAAGAAGTAAAAATTAAAGTTTTACAAAAAAATAGTGACCATGAACAGAAAAAGAATGAGACCGAATCTTCCAAAAAGCAAACTCAAGGCATAGTCCAAAAATCTGGCAAAGAAGCAGAAACGGCTCAGTGCAAGGATTCCATTGTGCCGCACAATGAACCTCACAAAAAACCTACAGCTGAAAATACAGAGAAAACCAAAGATGAAGGTGTGTCAAAGACGGGACTTAAAAAGTCACATATTGCTCCTGGACCATGGAAAGTACCCACTGCAGACAAAGTCACTGATGCTGACACTTTAAAACTATAACTTTTAGGTGAATATAGCATATATATATTAGCTAATTCAGCTGAGCCTGAGACTATAAATGTTTCTGCATGAAGAATGGTTGGGATTTTATGGCAGTGAGTAGTCTTCCTGAAGACTGCGATACATGTGACTATGTGGCCTTGTCTTGCTGCACTTCTAATTTTGTGCTGCTAAAATGAAGACAAATTGGGCAGAGTGCTGTGATGATGCTGAATATATTTTATCATTGTTTTTGTGGTAATAACATGCCCACATTGCATCTTATTATTACTATGCCATGTGACCTATCTGCTCTTTAAACCTAAACTAATCAGCTTTTAAAATAATTCCTTAAGCCAAAATTCATGGTTTTATGAAATATTAGATTAGCATGTTGCATGTTTACATACAGAAATGAACAGATCTGTGCCAATCAAGGCAAAGGAGCACTGATAGAAATGATCACTGAAACAAGTGTAAACCCGCTAACCTTTTTTCTAGGTATATTCCACATTTTGTAAAATATGGTTTGTATGCCATAACAGAGACTTTAAGCATATGATATATTTAACACAACCATAAAGGTAACTTATATGAAGAAGAATTTTGGATTGGTGTAGACTACATTCTCTACGTAGTAATTACCTTGAAATAATGGCTCTGTATAAAAGTATGTCATTTTTTCTGGAGAGGAATTCTTTCTGCAGTAAAATTAGCATTATGCTTATCAGAGTTTTAATTTAATGACTTCAGTTAATTTAATTCTACTCCTTTGAGAACTATAAATATGCTTGAGGAAAATGTGGAAAAATCTGATCTTTGAAACTAAGTATTAGAAATGACCCTCAGTTGCATACGTTGGTCAGGTCAGTACATTCTGCATCAAAACAATATAATACTTCTATGTTGCCACAAACTGGGATTTTTTTTCCTATACAAATCAGTAAACACACATCACTGCATTCATATTTTAATATCCCAGTAGAATTATGTTACAGGATTTGTTTCCGAAAGCTTTGAGTTTTCGAGTTTTATTAAATATCTTAACTCAACTTTGAAAACTTACCTTTATCTGTTGAAAATTTCATTTTCTCTCAGTGGCAACACTAAGGGGGTCATTTATCAACATCGAATTTGTTTCCGAAACTTGAAGTTTCAAGATTTATTAAATAGCTCAATACTTGAATATAAAAGTTCAATATTTAAAGGCTGAGTTCATGTAGAAGTCAGTGGGAGTTGTATGGGAGTAAGATTCAAGCCATTTTTCCATTAACATTTTCAATATAGTTCAAAATTAATTTGAAATTTGGAGGATTTCAAATCAATAACGTCCAAAAATGTACAAGCATTGTACTACTTTTTAATACAGTGTAAGTTAATGATGATTACTGATTCAGAAATGTCTTTTGTATGTTGTACAAAATTGCTTGAGCACATACATGACAATATTGTTACTGCTTGGTAAAATAAAAACATCTTTAATAAATCAAGCCCTAAGGGGCTGATTTATCATTGTTCGAATATGGGGTTTTACCCAAAGCTAAAGAAACTCGAAATTTCGTAAATCTTTGGCATCTAAAAGCTTGTAAGGTTAGGTAGAAGTCAGTGGAAGTTGTCCTAGGCAAAATTTTAAATATTTTAATTCGAAACTTTTAAGTTTTTTGAGCTTGTAAAATCAATGTTTTAAGTTTTTTTTCAGCGATTTTTTTTAATTAGTTTTTTTATATTTGGATATTTTAATAAGGTAACATTCATTCGTGAGTTTATTTGAAGTAGAGAAAAACTCAACACATTGAATTTTGATAAATAAAGCTCTTAGCTTCATAAATATCATGCATCCGATATCACACATAAGGAAACGGTATTAAACCATATGTGCCTATAGTCTAATCTGAACATGCTTCTGCATTTTGCGCTCATAACTGCATAGAGCAGCCGTTAATGAGTACATAGCACATGATTTAATACTGTTAAAGCAGTTCATACATTTTTCATACACATGATTTATTAGAGGAGTGATATATGAACAATTTGAGGTATTGGTTTATATTTATTTAACATATTGTCTACTTATAGAAAAAAAGACTTCAACTTTTGCTGTGTTTGATCAAAATCCTTCTACTAACAGATGAAATATTATTTTACTTTTATTTGCAAAATGAGCCATTGTGGGATAGTCTTTTAATTTGGAGCAGAAAATGTAATTTAAAGTGAAATTAGCATGGTGGTTCAATATGTTTCCCTTATTTATGGGTATATACCTCTCCTTTTCTGTAATTGTGAATGTTGGTTTGCTGTGATTAACCTCTTTGCTGCAAGAGGCGCCTGTGACATATTTTGTGTTATGCACACCCTCTCCTACTAAAACAGGTTAGCCATCTATTTACTGTGACTGAATCTATTCTATTAACATACTGTGATGCCATTTAATAATGCCTGTCCAATCTGTGTCTAAATTCTCTCATGGGAACTGTTATTTCCAAAATCTTATTTAAAAAAAAAAGTTGCCTTGACACACAAATGGAAAAGATTTACTGGTTGTAAATGTTTATATAATGTACAGCACCTATAAATATATACATATATCTTTCCAAAATATAGAATAGATCTGTAAAGCAGTTATTATTTTTTATATAGATATATATATGAACAATCCAGACAATGGCCTTCAGTTCTTGCACTGTAAAAAAAAACTGTATAATTTTGTTTTATTTTCCAATAATGCATTGTATATTATACGTGTTAAGTAAACGCATCCTCCAGAATTAATAACTATTTTGCATTAAAATGATCACACTTTACTGTTTTGACTTTCATTATCTCTATTTTTTTATTTATAAGATAGTACTCTTACACTCAGGTTAATTTGAATAGGATGGGTACCTAAAAGTCATATGGATGTCTTTATTAGTAATGTTGGTGCAAATGCTTAAAGTGACCACTTTTTCAAACACATGTCCTATGAGCCATAATGAAGACAGAAGAGATCCTCTAATGCCCTAGACATGAGCCCACCCTTAAACAAATGTGGCATGCCCCTCAAATTAGTTTGAAAAAATGGTTCACACATAAATCTTTAATAGTTCGGACTTTTGAAGACAATCCCACTTTAAAAAAAGAAAAGTCATCAGCATTTTTTACAACTTGAACGAATTTCCGGCATACAGGATATGATGTCACTAACCATAAGATTGAGGAAGATGTGGCTTCGTTTTATCAGTTCGCCTGGTCTGGGGTGGCAAAGTAAACTGTAGCGAAAGTGGTAACGTTCAGTAAAATTCGCATCTTGGTGAATTTGTGGAGTAACGACCGTTATCCAGAGCGAACGACAGAGCAACGGTCTCGTTTTCTAGCGACAGTCTCATTCACAAACGGATTGTCTTCCACGCTTGTTAGTGGATTGCCGATGTCCCTGTGGATGGGATTTCTGGCGAATTGTCACTAGCGTCAGCCACTTCACCCTTTAGTGAATCTGCCCCTAAGAGTTTTTTCCTTCTACAAATAATTGCTAAATCACCTGGAATAGCCCTGGTAGAGCATGTAAAAGCTCTTGGTGATTCACACCATGAGTGCATTAGTTACAGCCAGGAGAAAAAAAATATTAGTTTTAAATATTATTTAAAACAATGTTATTTCTTACTATAACTAAAAAGCATTTTAATTGTGGATTATAAAATGCTGAGTAAACATATTTTGGTTGTATAAATATAGAAAAATAACTGAATTGTCATGAGATGTAAGTGCTTATTTATGACTAGTGGAGTGGGCAACTTGAGCTTTTCCCTGCAGTGAGTTTTGCGTAAAACTACTAAAAGTTTGTTAAAAAACAGTGCCCTTTCTGCACTTTCGTATAAATTTGTGATCAGTACCACTCAGTCATAACTTTCATGCCTTCTGTCCTGAATTAGGGGCTGCTGCACATATTGACCCCTGGGAACCCTGGAGCTACAGACACCTCCTAACCAGGTGGAAGATCCAGGGTTCCCATAGTGCCCTGGGTCAATCGTTGCATCACAGTTGTGCCAAAAGAATAGGGAGCACATTATTTGCATGTACAATTATGGTAATTTTGGCAAATTAGTTGCAATTAAATAAAAAATGTGAACAATTGATGGAATAATTTTACATATTAACAAAATTTTATGGAGTGAAATGCAAATCGGGTGTTTTAATCTTTTGCTGTACTACAAATACAGTATGAGTGAATGTAGAAAATCAGCGCTAGTGTTAGGGAGGAACTCCACAGGCGATTTTGGCACGATCCGACGCACTGCGCAAAAACAAACATCAAATGCGATGGAAAAAGGTAAAGGTAAGTAATAGCATTGTATGATGGTGTTGCAGCATTGATCCGATCTCTCTCGCAGTTATCAAGAAGCATTCAATGGTGTGAGTTGGGGTAGAGACAAAGGAAAGCTGACACAAAGGCAAGACTGATGCAAAATATGCTTTATTATTTATAGCTTTATTACAGCACAAATAGATAAATGGGTAAATAGGCAGTGGTGAGCGCCCAGAAGGATTGGCATGGCTGTTCATGTATTGTTTAATACACTTTCAAGCATTTCACACTTGACCCGAAACTTGAAAGACTGACAAAACTGACTAATGAAACACTTTGGCATAGGTCCTACCTTCATTGCTGGGTAAAACTATTATATAAAGAGCCCACAGCCAAATTCAACATCATGACATGCTATCACCCTCCTGTTACTTAGCGAGAGGCACAAGCTATTGAACTAGTGGCAATTCTTATCACACAGTCTATTGAAGTCTCTTGCTTTTGCAAGGGCCACCTAGAGGATAAACTGGAACAGTATGCAGATGAACTATTATTTTTAGTAGATCAACACAATCCCTTAAAACTGCACCATTCTAGAATGCTTTAGCACTTTTTCCTGGCCTTACTATTAATAAAAGATCTGATACACCTCCAGCATCATGCAATCTCAATTGGGCCACAGAGTTTAAGGACTTGGGTATACTCACCTCCCCACAGATTTCAAATTACATTACTGATAACATAGACCCTCCTATATGACAATTTTGTGGAAGGGTAGTGAGACTAAACTGGGGGGTAGTTCAGTCCACCAGGTGTACTAAGTGTGTAAAAATAAAAAGGAGACTATAAAAAATACTAATACTCCCAGGCTAACCCAAAAAGGCCTACACCTCTGCCACAGGCACAACTCAAAACCAGCCTGAATGCACCCAGGTTCTCTGACCCCGCGGATGGTGCTTCACTGGATCTCCCTGAGTTATCCCAAAACTTTAGAAAGCACCACAGCGCTTGGGTAGCATGTGACCACCTGGTGATTAATATGCCCACTCACACCCCAAATCCTATCTGTCTGGGCCCACCAAGCTCCTATAAATCTGTAGGTTTCAGAGGTACCAGGCAGCCTAGGGCCCCAATACAAACTAACAGTGTAAGCAAAGTTACTATGTTACTATTTTAAATTGGATAAAATTGTAGATACTTTTCATCAACCAAGCGAGCAGAGTTAATAATTGGAATGTAATAGAAGAAGCTCACAGCGCACAATATTTACAAATAGCAAAATATATATATATATATTATAAGAAACTGCAAATGGCCTCCGAGGAAGTAGAGGTTTAGCTTAATCCTGATTTTGGAGACTCAGGGAGTCCTTGCACAACTTGTTGAATGGGTTGCTTCCTCTGCATAGACTAACCTGGGCAAGGCTGCACAAGGGTTCTCCCAAAAGCAGGGGCACATTTCCAGGGGTGATTAAATCCCTGAGCCACTTAGATGGGCTATACTAGGCTATCAGGACAGTTTGGCCCATCAGCCAATCACCTTCAGTGCCTGAAGTTGAGCCAGAACCCACACGGTCCTCTGAGAACAAAGAAAAGATGGCTCCCTGGTGGATCCATAAACATCCCCCTTTAAAACACAAACAAAAGAAATATAAATCACACACCTCCCCCTTATAAATGGGGGACCCAGGGCACTGGCCCCAATGGACCAGTGACCGGGCCCCCACAGCCCATGTTAGACTAGGCCAGATCAGAATCCCTCTGCCGAGACAGTCCATCTGCATTTCCATGCCTGCTGCCCTTCTTATACTTTATGGTGAAGTTATACATCTGTAAGGAAAGCTCCAGTGTAGCAGGATTGTCCCCAGCAACCCTTTTCTGCCATACTAAGGAGTTATGGTCAGTCACTACAGTAAAGTCCCTTCCATATAGGTATGGCTGAGGTTTTTTCAGTGCCCACACAAGGGCCAGGTACTCCTCTATAGGGGCATAAGCAACCTCTCTATTCAGCAACTTTCGGCTTAAGTAAACTATAGACTTCAGTGAGCACTGCCCCAATTCCATAAGTGGATGCATCTGTTTGAGCCACAAAACGCTTATTGTAATCTAGAGCAGCCGGAATGGATGCCTTGATGAGGGCATTCTTAAGCAACGGGAATGCCACAAACCGGTGACCAGGAAATGGTGCAAGGGAGCCTTTTCTTAGTCAAGTCAGTATGGGGCTTTGCTAGGGTACTGTAATGGGGTACACATTTTCTATAGTATCCTGTTGTCCCTAGGAGTACCAGCACCTGTTTCTTTGTCTTGGGGGTGGGCCACTGGCTGATTGCTTCAACCTTTGCTGGCTCTGGCTGTAAGTGTCCACGTCACACCCTGTGCCCTAGTTACTGAACCTCTGCCATCCCCATTTGACACTTGCTAGGTTTAATAGTCAGGCCAGCTTCCCTGATTCTAACTAGTACTCCTAAATCTTTTATCTCACCAATCTCCTTGTCCATTTTGCCATGGATTTCAGGTGTAATTCGGAAGGCCAATCAACAGCCTCCAGCAAGTTCATCAGTGCACTCTGGAACCACTTCAAAAAAACGCACGCTCCCAGATCATCGGTAAAAGCAAACAACAGCCTTCTCCACAAATGGCTCTCCTTCTGCATCAGATGTGCGGATTAGAAGGAACATATCCTGACAGCCTCTGGTGCCACAGCAATGCCTCTCTCCTGGCATATTGCTAGCAGCTCCTCCCTGTTCATTCTCCGTTAACTGCCACCAGTCTGTGACGAAACTGGGGGGTAGTTCCGTCCACCAGGTGTACTAAGTGGGCTAAGACTAACCTGGGCGAGCCTGCACAAGAAAGAGTTTTCCCAAAAGCAGGAGCACATTCCCAGGGATGATTGACAAATCCCTGAGCCACTCAGGTGGGCTAAACTAGGCTATCAGGACAGTTTGGCCCATAAGACAAACACCTTCACTGCCTGAAGTAGAGCCAAAACCCACACAGTTCTCAGAGAACAAAGGAAATATGGCTTTCTGGTGGATACATAATGTAATGAAGTTACCTGGTGGTCTAGTGGGCAGCAGTGGGGTCCAACGGAGTGTCCCTGGCGTGAACGCCCGCTGCTGCGCTGCTCTCTTCCTGGTTCCGGCTCTCCTTAGGGCGCATGCGATGTGCGCGTTTGTTTCTTAAAGGCGAGCTGGCGTGATGACACCAGCACACATTGGCACGAAATTCAAAAAGTATAAAAGGCTCATTAGGGCTTCAGGTCTTTGCCCGTTGTTAGGTTCTATTAGCAAGTTCCTGGGTGTTTATCCTGAGCGATTCCTGACTGATTCTACTGTGGTTGACCCTTGCCTGCCTGCTTACTACTCTGACCTCTCCAATCCTGACCTTGCCTCTCTGTGACTACGCTGATCTCTCCAATCCAGAACCTTTGCCTGTCCTCCGACTATTCTACGATCTCTAATCCTGATTCTGGCCTGTCTGACTATTCTAACTGCTTGTGCTGGCCCGGCCTGCTTGTTTCTGGTGCTGTTCTTCCTTCCAGTATCCTGGTGAGACAATCGTGCCCCCTTGGCTAGTCCAGAACCATTAGCTTTGCTCCTCTGCTCCTCTCTCTGGCGGCATCCAATTAGCCGAGGGCTCCTGCCGAGGTGAAAGGCAGCAGTTAAAGGCAGAAGTGAGAGCCGAGACCAGGGAGGTTAGCTTGGGTTCTGTATAAAGGGTGCCGAACGTGACACATAAACACCCCGGGGGGGGACACACGGAAAGACAGGGGGACAGGAGGTCTGCTTGCAGCAAAGGACCATAAAACAGCAGGAGGTAATAAACTTGCAGAGAACCTGCAATGTCTAACCCCCTTTTAAAACACAAACAAAAGAAAAATAAATTGTCACAGGCAGACTTTAATAAAATTATTTACCTCCTACTCTACTACTATTACTCTGCTGTCTACACAGTTTTCTGATTGGGGTCCCCAAAAGCTTTTTCCCCAAATCACCTCCATACTCACCTCTTTCTTATGGACCAATACTTGTCCTTGAAGACTCTTACAGCCTAACATGACCAGGGTGGCCTAGCGTTACCTCATTTATAGCTAGTCTGTTGTATCATATACACACACCTCACCTTCACTTCAAAGACGAGGATCCTGTGTCAGTCCTCTTCAATTACCTTTTTGGCTCATGGGAGGCCATTAAAGACTCATGGATTATGATAAGCGTATGTCCACAATTACTACATTCTATAGGGCATGGAGAGAAACATGTAATATCCGGGCACATTCTACTAACAAAAATTTCTCACTCTAGATGAATAGTAATCTCCCTCACCTTTGAGACTTAAAAGATTACTGGCCTGATTTACAGTTAAGCTACTAGGAGACTTACCTGCCCAAATCAAAAACAAAAAAAGGGTCCCAAATTTGTCCTATACCTCCAATTCCAGCATGAATTCAAGTCTCGATTCCTGAGCTAGCAGTCTGTGATCCCCAGCACAGTAAACTGACTAATTTCCCCCTTTTCCTTTTGAGACAGCCTTCCTGAAATAGCTTTTTTGCTAGCAGTGAATGAGGAACAATGGGAGGAGGCCATGGATTCTTTTTATTGTGATTTAAGGATAGAATTATTCAATTAAAATGTCTCCATCATGAAAAACCAATTATATATATATATATATATATATATATATATATATATATATATATATATATATATATATATATATATATATATATATATACACACACACACACAGTGGTGTGAAAAACTATTTGCCCCCTTCCTGATTTCTTATTCTTTTGCATGTTTGTCACACTTAAATGTTTCTGCTCATCAAAAACCGTTAACTATTAGTCAAAGATAACATAATTGAACACAAAATGCAGTTTTTAAATGAAGGTTTACGTTATTAAGGGAGAAAAAAACTCCAAATCTACATGGGCCTGTGTGAAAAAGTGATTGCCCCCCTTGTTAAAAAATAACTTAACTGTGGTTTATCACACCTGAGTTCAATTTCAAAGGTTATAAAGCCATTTCTAAAGCTTTGGGACTCCAGCGAACCACAGTTAGAGCCATTAGCCACAAATGGCAAAAACATGGAACAGTGGTGAACCTTCCCAGGAGTGGCCGGCCGACCAAAATTACCCCAAGAGTGCAGAGACAACTCATCCGAGAGGCCACAAAAGACCCCAGGACAACATCTAAAGAACTGCAGGCCTCACTTGCCTCAATTAAGGTCAGTGTTCACGACTCCACCATAAGAAAGAGACTGGGCAAAAACGGCCTGCATGGCAGATTTCCAAGGCGCAAACCACTTTTAAGCAAAAAGAACATTAAGGCTCGTCTCAATTTTGCTAAAAAACATCTCAATGATTGCCAAGATTTTTGGGAAAATACCTTGTGGACCGACGAGACAAAAGTTGAACTTTTTGGAAGGTGCGCGTCCCGTTACGTCTGGCGTAAAAGTAACACAGCATTTCAGAAAAAGAACATCATACCAACAGTAAAATATGGTGGTGGTAGTGTGATGGTCTGGGGTTGTTTTGCTGCTTCAGAACCTGGAAGACTTGCTGTGATAGATGGAACCATGAATTCTACTGTCTACCAAAAAATCCTGAAGGAGAATGTCTGGCCATCTGTTCGTCAACTCAAGCTGAAGCGATCTTGGGTGCTGCAGCAGGACAATGACCCAAAACACACCAGCAAATCCACCTCTGAATGGCTGAAGAAAAACAAAATGAAGACTTTGGAGTGGCCTAGTCAAAGTCCTGACCTGAATCCTATTGAGATGTTGTGGCATGACCTTAAAAAGGCGGTTCATGCTAGAAAACCCTCAAATAAAGCTGAATTACAACAATTCTGCAAAGATGAGTGGGCCAAAATTCCTCCAGAGCGCTGTAAAAGACTCGTTGCAAGTTATCTCAAACGCTTGATTGCAGTTATTGCTGCTAAGGGTGGCCCAACCAGTTATTAGGTTCAGGGGGCAATTACTTTTTCACACAGGTTTGGATTTCTTTTCTCCCTAAATAATAAAAACCCTCATTTAAAAACTGCATTTTGTGTTTACTTGTGTTATCTTTGACTAATAGTTAAATGTGTTTGATGATCAGAAACATTTTGTGTGACAAACATGCAAAAGAATAAGAAATCAGGACGGGGGCAAATAGTTTTTCACACCACTGTATATATATATATATATATATATATATATATATATATATATATATATATATATATATATATATATATATATATAATCTCTCTCATTGGCTGAGCTTTCAAAGTATCAATTTCCTTTTAATATATAACATGCCTCTAGATACCTCCTATAGCCTTTGATGAGTGTGTGGAGTCTAGATGGCAGTATTTTTGACCATTCTTCCATACAAAATCTCTTCAGTTCAGTTAAATTTGATGGCTGTCAAACATGGACAGCCTGCTTCAAATCATCCCATAGATTTTCGATGATATTCAAGTCGGGAGACTGTGAAGGCCATTCCAGAATATTGTACCTCTCCCTCTGCATAAATGTCTTTGTAGATTTTGAAGTGTATTTAGGGTCATTGACTTTTTGAAATATCCAACCCCTGCGTAACTTTGACTTTGTGACTGATGCCTAAACATTACCCTGAAGAATTTGTTGATATTGGGTTGAATTCATCTGACCCTTGACTTTAACAAGGGCCCCAGTCTCTGAACTAGCCACACAGCCCCACAGCATACCAAATAACAAATTTTTTGTCTCATCAGTCCAAAGCACTTTGTTCCAAAATTACTGTGGCTTGTCTAAATGAGATTTTGCATGCAACAAGTGACTTTGTTTTAGGCATGAGATCAGAAAGGGCTTTTTTCTCATCACCCTGCCATTCTGATGCTCTTTGTGCAAATTGCGCTGGATTGTAGAACTATGTACAGATACACCATCTGCAGCAAGATGTTCTTGCAGGTCTTTGGAGTTGATCTTTGGTTTGTCTGTAACCACAATCTCACAATCCTCCGCATATGCCGCTCCTGTATTTTTCTTGGCCTGCCAGACCTGGGTTTTACATCAACTGTGTCTGTGGCCTTTCATTTCCTGATTATAGTACATTCCTTACAGTTAAAACTGACAGTTTAAACCTTTGAGATAGCTTTTTGTAGCCTTCCCCTAAACCATGATACTGAACAATCTTTGTTTTCAGTTTTCAGAGTTGCGTTGAGGACCCCATTCTGTCACTTTCAGAGGCGAGTCAACTTGCACAATTTGCAATTGGCCACCTTAAATACCTTTTCTCATGATTGGACACACCTGCCTATGAAGTTCAAGGCTTATACTTGTAAACGAGGCAGTCGAGGAAATTTTCAGTAAATCTTGACCCTTATCACTTTTGCTTCCGTCCAATGAAGCATATAATCAAACAATAACGTTGTGGAAAATGAAAGGGTTTCACGCAGAAGATAGCTGCAAAATATTTCAGTGCTTTATTTGTGTCACGACATGTTTCGAGCTGAGCTCTTTTTCAAGTGATAACATATTGCTTTCTCCACAATGGTTTTAAACATTAAACTCCACCCTTCATTAGTGGTAACAATGCTCAAGGTGCATTAACCCCACCTCCCCGTGTACGTAGAACAATTCAAAACAAGGCAACTGCCTCTGAGGAATTTTAAAGGCCTAGCCTAATAAAAACAAATAACATCAGTTCCAAGGATCTCCGCATCAAAGTTCATTGACAAATCATCTCCAGTGTAGTGTAGTATTGTCCATAAGGATCTATATGCAGAATCCAAATAAAACTTTTCTGCTATTTCTATGGCAGCATTTACTATCTATGGAAAAAGAGGAGAAAAACATTTTAAGGAAGTCAGTACATTTCAAAGTTCAAGTATAAATTTACAAAAAACTGGAAATGCTCCAGTGTTCATTTAAACCCTCTGGTTGCATACTGTTTAACTTCCTAATCCATTTTGTTTCTTGTTGCAGCAATAATCTAGTAATACTACCACCTCTCACTGGTTTTCGCACCACCTCCAACACCTGCCACTTGAGCTGGGCAGGGCTATGTTTTAATAAAGAAAAATGACGCGATACAGAAGTATCTGTCTGGGTACCTACTTTGAAGTTACGGATATCTGATTTGTGCTCTTTTATCCTTTCTTTTACAGGGCGTGAAGTCTGCCCTATGTACACCATCCCACAAGGGCATTTTAAGAGATAAATTACACAGGATGTCTCACAGGTTGCATAGTCATAAAGCTGTAACTTTTTTCCATTGCTCGGGTGATAGACTACTTCCCCTTTAATTATAGCTGAGCAACAAATACAGCTGAGGCAGGGGAAAGTCCCTTTCTTTGGTTTACCCTGAAAAACCGAAATTGTTTTTAACTCTTTTCTGGTTTCCGCTGGGCAAAGTTTATCCCTTAATGTCTGACCCCTAGTATAGGAAAACATAGGGGTATTTGTACAAATTTGTCTTAAGGTTTTATCTTGTTGTAAAATGGGCCAGAATCGTTTAATTACTTTTTCAATCTGGCCACTAACTTGAGAGTACTTACTAACAAAAGGAGTTCTAATTTGAGCTTTTGTTTTAGTTTTCTGTGTGAGCAATTCACCCCTAGATAGGGCACCCACTTCTTTTGCTGTATTCATGAGAAGATTTGTTTTGTAACCCTTCTCTTTAAATCTATCAATAAGGGGGCCAGCTGCTTCCCAGTATTTGGTGTCATCTGAGGCTATTCTTCTGGCTCTTAAAAATTGTCCCTTAGGTATTGCATTGATACATTTTGGATTGTGAAAACTAGAAGAATGTAACAAACTGTTACGGTCAGTGACCTTTCGATACAGTTCTGTTACAATGTTACCATTTTGCAAAGTTAGTTTCACATCCAAAAAGTTAAGAGTAATATTAGACACTTCTGTCGTAAATTTAATGGTGGAGTGTCTTTCATTTGCCTGTTCCACCATTGTGTGGAATACAGATAAATCCCCTTTCCATAAAATCAGTATATCATCCATATAGCGAGCATATAGTAACATATGTTTTTTATAGCTTTTGGTCAGGAAAAATTCACTCTCCAATCTGTGTACAACCAGATTGGCAAATGAGGGGGCGACCGCCGCCCCCATTGATGTGCCTTGGCATTGCCAATAGAATTTGCCCATAAACCTGAAATAGTTCCGCTTTAATATCAGAGTCAGGCAGTCGATTAGAAAGTAGACCATATTATGCGACAGGTCTGTTTCAAGTAAATACTCTTCAATATAACGTAACCCTTCATCTTGGGGTATTGAAGTGTATAAACTTACAATATCTATACTACATAGATTGCAGTCAGGATCCACAGATTTTATAGAGGATAAAGTATGTAATAAATCATTGGTATCTTTTAGACAGCATGGGATTTTAATTGCCAACGGTTGCAGATAATGATCTACAAATTTAGATAAAGGTTCTAAAACAGAACCTATGCCTGAGACAATAGGGCGACCAGGTGGATTAGTTAGAGATTTGTGGATTTTTGGCAGCAAATACATTACTGGTACTCGAGGGTGATCCACTATTAAATATTCTTTAGTTTCAGGTGTAATAAGGCCATTTTGTAAAGCTTCAATGGCAATTAATTCAATTTCTCTTTGAATATCAAAGACCGGGTCTTTATTAATTAATTTATAATGGCCTGGTATATTTAGCTGACGTTCAGCTTCCCCAATATACATATCTTTATTCATAATAACGATACTGCCACCTTTGTCTGCTTTTTTAATGGTTATTGACTCAACTTTTTGTAATTTTTTCAAAGCCTGTCTTTCTTTGTACGACAAGTTAGATTTAAAATGGTTTGAGCTAGAATTTTCATTTATTTTCTTAACTTCCGTGAGTACTACCTTTTCAAAAGCAGACAGGGCGTCATTATGTATTGGGGGTATATAGGTACTCTTTTTCTTGAAAGTAGTTATAGTTGTACTTTGAATTGGGGTTACATCCTGAAAACACATTTTTAGTTTTAACGACCTCAGAAATTTCTGAAATTCAATTTCCCAGTTCAAAAAGTCTAGCCCATAGGAGGGAACAAATCCCAAACCTCGGTTTAACAGCGATAGTTCCTCAGGAGAAAGTTTATACGAGGAAATGTTTATAACTAAATTAGTTACCTCTTCTTTTTGCTTCGATAAGGGTAGTCCTCCCTGGCAATCGGGTCTCGAGGATTCCTTCGCGGTCTTTGATCTAAAAAAGGGGAAGGACCTTGAGGTTGGCTGGCAGGTGCGTATTGACCCTTGTATGTTGCAGGCAGATGACTTGAAGTTGAATGAAGTTCAAGGCTTAATGAGCTTATCCAACCAATTTGGTGTTGCCAGTAATCACTATTGAGCAGTAACATGCATTCAAATTTGCAAAATGACAAGGGTACCAGACAGTTTTTCTCGTTTCATTTAATTACATACAACTGAATACTACGTCACTAAAAATCTTTGTTCAGAAAACACCCCAGTACTTGCATGTACATAGTATATATATAATTTTTCAGTTTACATGTGGTTATATATATATATATATATATATATATATATATATATAAAAAACCACATGTAAACTGAAACTGAATATATAAAGCTTAACTAAAGAAGTAGGCTTGAAATTTTGTAAATTATGTTTTGAGGTTCTGTACCAGCCCAAGACAACCATAGCCATTTAGAAGGGAAGATCTGTGCCACGACAAATACCCCAGTAGCTCCCGTCTTCTTTTTAGTTTAGATACCAGTGCAATTAATATCATAATTTAATAACCAGCTGTGAAGCATTAACTTATATTACAGACAATTCATTTTCTGCTTGTAAATTTGCAACGACACCTAAGCTTAGCTTCCCAACAGCTGCTCAGAGCCCAGCATGTGAGTGTCAGACACTTTCCAAGATGTTGTCCCCCTGTGACAAGTTTAAAGTCCTGGATCATTGCTGCTATTGAGATTCTGAAACTTTATGCTGGTGCAATTAGTTCTGTATGTAAAATATGGCATTTTTAACCATGATCATTTTTAGGGTTTATGCCAAACCTGAAGGCCAGCCCAACTAACTCATACTGTAAGTACACAGAGTAACCAGGTTGTCTCAATCTATATATAGGTGATGTAGCTATGTAATTTTGTGTTCCTGTTCACTGTGCGTATGCTCTGTATAAATTTATGCTGTATGACTTGTTTAAAGAGTTTAATTTTCAGACAAACTTATTACAAGACTACTCCTCTTGCTTTCCCCGGCCCTATGTATAAATAAAATCTATTTTAGAAAAAGGATTTTTGTAAGAAAAAAATGATAATAAAAAAGGGGTTAAAATTATGTGTATGTACTTGCCAAATTGTGTGTTATGTATGTACATATATGAATGTGTGTGTGTACTGTGAAAGTGTAAACCCCCTGATCCCCCCAAAAATATGTGTATATGCATATAAATGTGTGTGTGTTAGTAAAAAAAAATGTGTGCAGCAGGGTAACAAAGGGAGCTTTTAAATCTGCTCCCCCACCTGGAAGTTCTTCGGCTCTCAGAGCTTTTTTATCCACAGAACAAAAAGTCACATAGTAGAAACATTTGTTTCCAAATCCTTTTACATGTCGCTTCAAAGAACGATTGAAGAATTGGAATGTGGCAAATATTGTGACAAATGTCTAACATATGGGAGAAGATCATTTTTTTGTGCAGGTGGCAATGGAGTTAAAAAAGGTTTTATTCAACATAATATATACTATATAACATGTGTTTCATTGTTGGGTATTGTGTATTCAAAGTCAATATTTTGTTTTTATTGCCAATTGTTTTAATGCCAATATTGACCCTGGAATATGGACATTTTAACCCTTTAGGTGAGTTTTTATGTATTTCCACCTTTGCAAAAAGATTTAGCGCCAAATACCAAAAAAAAGAAACATTTTTCATAATATATGAATTAATAACAGAAAAAATATTTTACACATGAAAATCCAACTGATTTGGAAAGCCTCATGTCTTTCGAACGTGTCAATACCAGATATCTATAGTTTTAGGGAGATTTAGGACTTCTGTACAGCAAAAACCCCAGCAGTATATTACCCAATTTTGAAGCACTAAGGCAGAAATTGGCATACTGTAGATTCCAAGGCAAAAAAATAGGTGGGTTTACCCCAGAAAACCATATATTTTTGAAAAGTACATCAAACATCAAAGCTTGTCTGAACTTAGCTGTTTTTATAAAAAATGTATTCAAATTCTGAAAAATCACTTTAAAGGTTTTATTTTATTTTGTATTAGGTACCAAGAAAAATCTCTGCATATCAGACAACAAACTATTCAGTAGACCCCTGACGTTCATATTTAGGATGCTTTATGCTGATACTTTACAAAATGTGTGGTATATAATGGGGTAAAATGCAAGCTTTGTGATGATTTTCAGAAATTGCATAAAAACTAAAACATTTAGGGTAGCACCCTAAATATGATTGCCAGGGGTCCACTGAACAGTTTGATGCCCATTGTGCATAGCATTACCAGAGTATCTGGCATTTTGTGTAAGATTAGACCAAATATTGTACCGAATCTGAACCCTAATTTGCATATTTAAATCAGCGGAAAAGAGAACCGCACGCACAACACAAGGTTACAATTTTTTTTACTTCCTTGTTTGTGTGACGAAAAGTAATGTAATGTTTTTTGGATTCGGTTCACCCAAGCACTTGGATTCGGCCAAATCCTGCTGAAAAAGGTCAAAGCTTGCCCGAATCCCAAACCGAATCTTGGATTCGGTACATCCCTACTCTGCACTCTCTCCAGCTCATTTATATCCCTCTTATGGACTGAAGCCCAAAACTGCATTGCATACTGAAGGTAAGGCATTACCAGGGATATATATATATATATATATAAAGAGGCAACATGATGTTTCATCCCTTGAATTTATGCCCTTTTTATGAACTTTTATTACTGTGTTTGCTTTAATAGCCACAGAATGACACTGCCTGGAACTTATCTATTAAAATCCACAGATGCTTCTCAATGATGTATACCCAAACACACTGCCATTCAGCATATAACATGCAGTTATGTTATTTCTACAAAAGTGCATAACCTTGCACTTATCAACATTAAACCTCATTTTCCAGTTCCAAATTTGCAGCAACCTGCACGGAGCTTATAGTTTTGCACAATTTCATATCATCAAAAAAAACAGAAACAGGAGAAGGAAAGCTACCAAAGCAGTTTATTGCCAATATATAAACCACAATAGTGCAAGCAGTAACGCTTTATTAATTCTGTAGAATAATTTACCATACCTGAGTAAACAGCTCTAGAAGCTCTCTATGTTTGTTTATGATAGCAGCTGCCATATTAGCTTGATGTGACATCACTTCCTGCCTGAGTCTCTCCATGCTCACTCATAGCTCTGGGCACAGATTACAGCAGGAAGGAAGGAGGGGGGAAAAGGGAGGGGAGAAGGAGCGAGGAACAAACTGAGCATGCTCATGCCCTGCCTTGGAGGTTTGTGCTGAAAACAGGAAGTCTGAAAACAGGAAGTCTGATACAGAAGCCCATGTATATATATAAATGTAGTGTTCCTTTTGATAGAGGACACTATTCCCTGATAGAGGAGCAGCATTACTTGTGTCAACTGGAAGGACCTACTGGTAAATAAAGCATAAGAGAGGAAAATGGAAGAATTACCTTCTCCTCTTGCAAATCTATATTTGACCCATCACTGAAAGTCCCGATCCACAATACAGGCCTGGAAGGTTTTTTCGTTTCTTTTCTCAGCAGAAAATGGAATACAGGTAGGGGATCGATTATCTCGAAACCAGTTCTCCAGAAAGCCCCGAATTACAGAATGGCCTACTTCCATAGACTCCATTTTATCCAAACAATCCATTTTTAAAACTGATTCCCCTTTTCTCTGTAATAATAAAACAGTACCTTTTACTTGATCCCAACTAAGATATAATTAATCCTTATTGGAAGAAATTCAGTCTATTGGGTTTATTCAATATTTACATGATTTTCTAGTAGACTTAAGGTATGAATATCCAAATTACAGAAATATCTGTTATCTGGAGGCCAGGTCCAGAACATTCTGAATAACAGGTCCCATAACTCTACAAACAATCCAGCTATAACAATATTCAAACAAATGCCTCACATACTGTTTGGATATTGGTTGGTTCACTATTGAAACAGGGATAGAACCCAGTTTGGAATTCATTCAATTGGATGTCAAGGGTAATTATAGACCTTTGGTTTATAATTTTGTAGTTCTGGGTTGTCTGATAACCCATGTGAACAGAACTGAGTCTACAGCTGTAACTTTATATTTTTCACTTGGGAGGAGGCCCAAGTAGACAATGCAATCAAACATTTTGTGTGGAAACTAGATTGTGTAATCTGCATCTTGTTTTGTTTTTAGCTTCCAAAATGAGAACTATTTGAATAAATTATGGTGTATGCATGTGGGTAATGAGCAGTCATATGCTTTGTGTAAATGCTGTAGAAAGCGGTTTTATGGTATTCATACTACTACTCTGGCACTACTAGAGTTAACTTACCTGGTACTGCTGGTCAAAAACATCTTGTGTATATCTTTATATGAGGGACAGGTCTATTTTTTGGAAAAGATATTGTTAAGGAATTATATTAATTAATTATCTGTCCTTTAAAATAATTTCTCCATTCTCGTAGTTTTTTTTTTACTGATTTACTGAATGATATATTCCTAGGATACATTTAACACCTTAGGGAGTAATACATGTGTCCTTTCAACTGAGTCAACACGTACTTAACATTCTGCAGTACTCGTACAGAAAGACTAAAAGCCCTGCAGGTCTTTTCCTTTACAGCTGAAGAACCATTCACTTGGCTTTTTATGACTAAATTAAATTAATGAGTCACATAATGATGCACCATATCTGTGTATCAAACTACACAAATTAAAAAGGGCATATCGCACGGCATCTCATTTCCCTGTTTAACAATGTTAAACACACACTTACTGCAGAGACTGAATTTCTGATTAGAGTTTCCGGGTAGAGCACTTTTAGCTGCCTGCCTTTTAGGCAATTACCATGCAGTAATGTACAGCGGCACACCAACTGACTGCACACTTCTAGCTGATTATGATATATAAATAACCCCTTGAGTACTGTCTGGCATCATGCTTAAAAGCTTACAAATTGCTTTGTGATTCTGCCCACTGTCATAAAGTGTGCAGCATAGCCAGCTTGGGCTATTCTCCTTAAATTAACTCTCTGTTCACAGTGCTCCTTCCCCTTGATACTTATTTCAGGACAATGGGTAGTGTAGTAACACTAGCAACCAACATAGAGATTAGGATAATTGGAAGATGGTTTAGCAATGCTAAACAGGTTGTACGGCATCCTGTTGGTTACACTGCATGTCATAGCACACTATTGTGTTCCCTGCCACAAACAATATTCTCATTGACTTTACTTTTCTTTTTTTCACATTGAATTTATCACTAAAAGGCACAGTTTATATAGTGCCTATCATTTTACACTGTGTTAGAATAATATGATGAGATGGCTGCTTTCCTTATGGACACAAAGCAAATATAAAGTAGGAAACAACTGTTTTGGTATAACTGTTTACATTATTGACCAACTGGTGAACTGATTTTACTTCTATACAATAGAAATCAGCTGCTGCATTGATTCCACTACAACCTTTTTTTTACTACTATTTCCACCCTGTTCCTGTATTTTACCTTGGTTGGATCTTGACATACTAGTGTGTTCTCATCCTCTTGTCCTTGCCTGTTTTATTTTTCATATATATATATGCAGTTTAATTTTAAAAAAATCAACTGTGTTTTGTTTATACAAATAGTTTTTTCACAGCTGTTCTGTATCCATAGGAACTGTCTTTCCATAGAAAATGCAAGCCTAGGCTGCTACACCTGTGGTTTTGTCCCCTGCCAAGGCTGATATTCCTGTGTCCATTTTTTATAGCTAGTATTCTATTTTTCTATTTTTTCTTGGTTGTTTTTAAACCAATTTAATTTGATAAATAACAAGAAAGAGTTGAAAGTAGAGAGAAAAGGATTAAAAGAAGGGAAAAGTGTAATGGTCTAAAATAGGGTTGCCACCTCACACATATGGAATAAGCGTGCATGGCTAACTAGCAATTCATTTAGATGCATGCTGCAGACTGAACTGATTTATGTGCAGCCATGCTTCATGCATCTAAATTAATTTCTAATTATATATATATATATATATATATATATATATATATATATATATATATATATATATATATATATATATATATATATAGTTTCTCCAAAGTAAGTGCACTCAAAATACAAAAACATCAATGCAGGTTAAAAAATGTTATACAATCTCAATGATCACAAACCGGACTTCATATAAACATGAAAAAAGTTTATTTCAACGTTTCAGCTCCTCTACTCGAGCTGTCTTCAGGAAGTGCAAACTCCATTACAGTGATGCCTTTTAAAGGTGAAAAGATGGCTCCAAACAGGTGAGTGTGATATCATCAGTGTGCGACCACACTGAGTGTGACATCATCAGTGTGCGACCTTTATTATGCTAGTGATCCTTAAAAATCATTATTTTATCCAGTGTGTTTAAATAAAGGAAATCTATTAACCACTGTTACTCCAAACTGTGTCTGTGGTCTATCAGTGAGGGCTCTACCACACCTTGCATATCATTGTGAAATTAAAAGCCAAAATGTAATTGGCGCTGTCACCCCAGTCGCTACCAGAGTGACACTAAAAACTCACTTACCCCAGGAGGTCGGAGTATAGGGCTTTAAATCTAATTGTTGTCCCCTTTGTCAGTGGCCCAGCACTGTGTAGATCACTGGTATCCCCATTCTTTTACTCGCAGCTCCCCTGCACAACTCGCTCGTCAATCGCCAGTAGCGTAGGAGGACACGCCTACTGTTGCCATGGTAACCGCCGACGCCTGCTAAGGGAGGATCACGCCCACCTCCTCGTAGTGAGTGAGTGAGTGGTGAGCCAGTACTCTGTCCACCTTACTATTGTTGCTGTACTCGCTTCTCAGCATATCAATCTCCTGACCATTGGGTGCCCATCGGGTGATGGTCACCATCCGGTGACCATCCCTTACGTCTTAGGGAGTTTCGCTTATGTACCAATTCACGGGACATGGTGTTGTACTGGTTTCCGGCAACAGAAAGTACAAACAGTATTACAGTGTTGCTATAGTATGCATTCATAGCAACCGGATATAACAAACGTACTTTATGAAAAAAACACATCTACTCTAGTATTGTCTTGAAGTAGTTGGGCCTATTAAGACCCATACAGTCCCAGTCCGCATAAGGTCCATCTCACATCTCCAAAAAAGGAAAATAAACAATATTAGACAAAATTATAGCAGTATAAAAATATATAATAACTCAAAACTATCAAGTAATCCAAAAAACGAACGGCAAATGCCATTGCACTGTCAAAAGATCTGAGAATCAAATGGACTGAATGAACAAATGTACAATTTGTACCCCTGGGGTAACTGAGTTTTTAGTGTCACTTGGGTAGCGACTGGGGTGACAGCGCCAATTACATTTTGGCTTTTAAGTTCACAATGATATGCAAGGTATGGTAGAGCCCTCACTGATAGACCGCAGACACAGTGTGGAGTAACAGTGGTTAATAGATTTCCTTTATTTAAACACACTGGATAAAATAATGATTTTTAAGGATCACTAGCATAATAAAGGTGATGGTTGCACACTGATGATGTCACACCTGTTTGGAGCCTTCTTTTCACCTTTAAAAGGCATCACTGTAATGGAGTTTGCACTTCCTGAAGACGGCTCGAGTAGAGGAGCTGAAACGTTGAAATAAACTTTTTTCGTGTTTATATGAAGTCCTTGGAGTGCGGTTTGTGATCATTGAGATTATATATATATATATATATATATCTATATATATATATATATATATATATATATATATATATATATATATATATATATAAAAATATAGTTACATAGTTAAATCGATATATAGTTACATAGTTAAATCGGGTTCAAAAAAGACGTCCATCAAGTTCCAACCCTCCAAATGAAAACCCAGCATCCATACACACACCCCTCCCTATTTTCACATAAATTATTTATACCCATATCTATACTAACTATATAATTTAGTATCACAATAGCCTTTGATATTATGTCTATCCAAGAAATCATCCAAGCCACTCTTAAAAGCATTAACTGAATCAGCCATCATAAAATCACCCGGCAGTGCATTCCACAACCTCAATGACCTCACTGTGAAGAACCCCCTACGTTGCTTCTTCTAGTCTTGTACAGTGATCCTCTTTTTGGGTAAAAAGTCCCCTGCTATTTGTCTATAATGTCCTCTAATGTACTTGTGTAAGATGCAAGCACCTTTTTTCCAGAGAAAAGGACCCCAACCTTGAAAGTCTACCCTCATAATTTAAGTCTTCCATCCCTCTAACCAGTTTAGTTGCACGTCTCTGCACTCTCTTCTGCTCATTTATATCCCTCTTAAGGACTGGATTCCAAAACTGCACTGCATACTCCAGATGAGGCCTTACCAGGGACATATAAAGAGGCATAATTATGTTTTCATCACTTGAGTTAATGTCCTTTTTAATGCAAGACCTTTATGCAAGAACTTTATTTGCTTTAGTAGCCACAGAATTAGACAACTTGTTATCTACAAAATCCCTAGATCCTTCTCATTTAAAAGGAAACTCCCAACACACTGCCATTTAGTGTATAACCTGCATTTATATTATTTTTGTCAAAGTGCATAACCTTGCATCTATCAACATTGAACCTCATTTTCCAGTTTGCTGCCCAGTTTTCCAACTTAGACAAATCACTCTGCAAAGTGGCAACAACCTGCATGGAACCTATAGTTCTGCACAATTTAGTATCATCTGCAAAAATAGAAACAGTACTTTCAATGCCAACCTCCAGGTCATTAATAGAGACCTAGTACAGAGCCCTGCGGTACTCCACTAACAACACTGGTCCAATTAGAAAATGTTCCATTTACCACCACTCTTTGTAGTCTATATTTTAACCAATTCTCTATCAGGTAAAAATACTATGTTCCAGGCCAACATTCCTTAATTTAACCAGTAACCTTCTGTGTGACACTGTATCAAATGCTTTAGCAAAGTAAATCACATCCACTGCCATCCCAGAATCGAGGTGCCTACTTACCTTCTCATAAAAAGAAATTAAGTTAGTCTGGCAAGATCTATTACGCATAAAGCCGTGCTGGCACAAACTCATAGTATCATGATTTGTTATGAAGTCCAGTATCGTATCCTTTATTAACCCTTCAAAAAGCTTTCCTACCACTGACGTCAGACTAACTGACCTATAGTTTTGAGGCTGAAAACGGGATCCCTTTTTGAATAGTGGCACCACATTAGCTATTCGCCAGTCTCTCTGCACTACGCCAGACCCCAAGAATCCTGAAACATTAAGTAAAGAGGTTTGGCAATCACAGAGCTAAGTTTGCTAAGTACCCTGGGATGAATACCATCTGGCCCGGGGCCTTTGTTTATCTTAACATGTTCTAGTCTCTTTTGAATTTCCTCATGTGTGAACCATGCAGCATTAGTTTTATTATTAGAATTGCTAGAATTGGGACTATCAAGAAGGAAACTTTCATTAACTGGTTCCTCATTTGTGTAGACAGACGAAAAATGTGTTCAGAATCTGCACCTTTTTTTGTTTTCATCAACCAGCTGACCCACTTCTGATATTAAAGGTCCCACTCCTCCCTACTTAATTTTTTTACTATTAACATATTTAAAAAAATATTTTGGATTCTTTTTACTGCTTGCTGCAATATCCTTTTCCATATCAATTTTAGCTTGCCTTATAGCTTTTTTGCATGATTTATTGGCCTCCTTGTACCTTATAAATGATTCAGCTGTCTCAGCAAACTTAAAAGCCTTAAAAGCACGTCTTCTATTGACCCAAAAAGGGTTTGCTTTGCAACATTGTTCCTTGCTTATAAGGGGAATATACTGACGTATATTTATTAAGCAGCATTAAGACTTCCCATTTTTGTTTTGTGTTTAACCCTGTGAAAAGCATTTCCCTATTAATATGTTGCAGAGATGCCCTTATACTGTCAAAGTTTGCACGTCTGAAATTTAGTGTTTTAGTTACTACCTTATAGAATTGCTTCTGCAAAAGAATCTCAAAGGAGACCATGTTATGATCACTAAATGCTCCCCCACACAAATGCTAGAGATGAGTTCAGTATTATTAGTTATTACAAGGTCAAAAAGAGAGTCATTCCTAGTAGGTTCTTGAATGAGCTGGAATAAAAAGTTGTCTTTCAGCATATTTACAAACCTTCTAGCTTTTTCTGTTTTGGCAACCCCATTACCCAAGTCAATGTCTGGATAATTGAAGTCACCCATAGCAACAACCTGACCCAGCTGTGAAGCCACTTCTATCTGCAAGAGTAGCTAGGCTTCATACTCTTCACTTATACAAGGTGGTTTATAGCATACACCAATGGTAATTCTTTTTGTAACCTTTTGCCCAGTCAAAATCTCTACCCCGAGTGATTCTGCTCCGTCACCAGTGCCAACTATGGTTATTTCTTTAGTGCATGGCTTTAATTCAGGCTTTACATAGAAACATACTCCGCCACCCTTTTTAAACCTTCTGTCCCTCCTAAAAAGGGTGTAACCATTTAAATTCACAGTCCAGTCACATGTTTCATCCCACCAGGTCTCAGTGATACCAATTATATCACAATTTTTAGAGCATGCAATTAATTCTAGGTCTCCTATTTTACCTGACAAACTCTGTGCATTTGCCAGCATACAGCGTAGGTTACTTTTGAAATTTGCATTACTTAGTGGAGAATTATATGTTAAGTTAGTATTATACTGTTTTCCTTGTAACAGTGCGACCTCCTTAGCTGGTAAACTGTATGGCCCCCCCTCACTCCAACCCCCCATGACCCCTTACTAATCCCACTGCCCCGTCTACCCTGGCTTCCCCATAATTCTTTATCTCACCTCCCTTGCCTAGTTTAAACACTCCTCCAACCTCTTAGCCTTTTTTCCCCTAGCACAGTGAACCCCCTTCCATTGAGGTGCAAACCATCATGACTGTATAGATTGTACCCCAAGGAAAAAGCAGCCCAGGGCTCTAGGAACCCAAAACCTTCTTTCCTGCACCAAGACTTGAGCCACGCATTTAGCTCCCTAAGCTCCCGTTGTCTTCCTAAACTTGCACGTGGCACGGGCAAAATTTCAGAATAAATTACATTGGAAGACCTTCCTTTGATCTTAGAGCCTAGATCCCTGAAATCACTCTTTAGGGTCTTCCATCTACCATTCATTTTGTCATTAGCTATGCACTAAGACAGCTGGGTCATGCCCAGCCCCACCCAATAATTTGTCTACCCGATCAACCAAATGCCGAACCCTGGCACCAGGTAGACAGCAAACTGTTGGTTGTAGTGATCCGGACGACAGATTACCATGTCCACTTTCCTAATAATTGAATGCCCTACAAGTTATCTGACCCCGCTAGGTCCTGCTCAGTGAGCAAGAGACTCAATATTGTCAATCGACCTCAGTGTTGCAATTTGTTGCTCTAGTGCTCTAACTCAAGCCTCCAAAGTGCCAATTTGCTCACAACCACCACAGAGGTAAGCATTCTGGATCTCTTGTTCCAAATCCAAAACTGTGCACTGAGTCAGACCTTCAATCTTGCTAGCACTCATTATCCCCTTTACAGATCAAAAACAGGAAAAATTTAAGGGTTAGTGGAACAAACTTTTGACCTAGTTTGAACCTCCTTTAGTTTGAAACTCCTGTGTTTGTAGCTCCACTAGTGATGGGCGAATTTATTCGCCAGGCGCAAATTCGCAGCGAATTTGAGCGATTCGCAAAGCGGCCGCGAAAATTCACCGGCGTAAAAAAAATGGACGCCGTTTTTGGGACACCCGCGCATTTTCACCAAAAAACGGATGCCGTTTTGTGAATTTCGTGAAGGTATTCATGGGCAATAAATAAGGACGTTAAAGATAGATAGAGATCAAATGTAGAGATAATACAATGAATTAAGGTGGGTTGTAAATAGTAAAGAAGTCTGGATTCAGTCAGGTCACATAGTTTTATTGCCCATGAATACCTTTCACTGATCTAACAGTATATATGCTGTGCCTTTCTAGCTTTCATTTTTTATTTTGCCTGACGAAGGGACCTTGCTGCTCCGAAAGCTTGCAATGTATTTTTTTTATTGTTAGCCACTTAAAGAGCAAACACTTGAGAGCAGCTAAACACTAGACCAAGCTCCACTGGAGTCCCAGTGTTATTTATACAGTCTCTTCAGGTGCAACTAATCAAACCCCACCCCCTCAAACTGAGGGAAAACTAACTGCAAAGTAATGCAGGTTGTGACAAACTTGCTGTAAGCACAATAGCACACCAAACTTTGCTATTTAGCACCCAAGACAGAAAAAAACTATAAGAATTAAACCATAGTATTTAAATATAAAACCTTACTATAAAATAACAGTTAATAACAAATACTTATACTTTTCAGTTGATTTGTTTGCTTTTAGTGGCTTTTTCCAGTCAGTAGCCAGTTTGAAGCAATATATATATATATATATATATATATATATATATATATATATATATATATATATACATACATACACTCTTTCCTGCTTTCACTGACCACATCTAAAAAAACAAATGCTCAGTAAGGCTATAAATGTATTGTTTATTTCTGTTCAGGCCCTCTCCTATTCATATTCCAGTCTCTTATTAAAATCAATGCATGATTGCTAGGGTAATTTGGACCCTAACAACCAAATTGCTGAGATTGCAAATTGAAGGGCTGCTGAATAAAAAGCCAAATTACTCTGAAATCACAGATAATTAAAAAAAATAAAACCAATTGCAAATTGTCTCAGTATAACAGCCTCTACATTATAATAAAACTTAATTTAAAGATGAACAACCCATTTTAATGGGAGGGAGCACCTCTCTGATCTCCATCTAGTACCAGATGTGGATGTGCTAGGCCCCAGTATCTAAATTGTTACCCTAATGTACCTTATGTACCTTAAAGTAGTAGGGGAATAGGGATGCAATGAACGATGTAGGCAGTGGATATCAGCTTCTGTCTTGGCACACTCATAGGAGTTTTGAGTTAAGCAGACTTAATGTGCAAGAGTAGCATTTGCTTCACCGAAAAATAGTAGTGTGGAAGTAGCACTCCCAGAATACACCTTGCCTGTGTAGGGATGTTCAGCAGAAAAAGGACAAAAAGGCTTTAAAAAGGACACAGGCTTTAACTGGAGGGTACCAAGGTGCCTCTAAACTGGTGAGAATACTTCTTCACAATAACCTGAACCTATGTACCACTAGGTGTCACTACACCAGGGCTGAAACATGGGGTAGGCAGAAGAGTCACCTGCCTAGGGAACAAGGGTGGAGGGGGTACACTGGGCAAGTACCTTTTGAAAATTCTACTGCCTACCCCTAGTTTGGGTTCTTCTGCTCCTGCTGCCTATCTCCCCTCTTGTCACCACGCCCCCCCCTAAGTGTGACATCACTGCAAAGGGGGAACTTTTGATCCTGTCTTGTATGTCTTGAATGCAGCAATAAAATTAGAACACCTCACTTCTGACTTGAGCTATTAGTCTTGTTACGTATAATTTGGATGCATATACTGGCAGTGGAGGAGGCCAGCATTAATGCTTTTATCCACTCATCGCTTCTCAAAGAGAGTTTCTATAGTTCACCAAGTTTAATATTCTTACTAAACAGTGTGGGAATAATACTTTGAACATTCGTTCTTGATTGAGTCTTGAGTCTTTCCGTAGGTTCATGGCTTTATTTTCCAGAGCTGAAAAAAAGAGCATACATACATGCTGTCATTTTCTGTTATGCTAAGCATAATTATGCTAACAATAATTGAATAATGAATCCTGCTTAATGCTTGGCTAAATGAATTATAAATGTTACATTTGTATACTGACTAAAGCAAAATATGAGGTGTTTATGTTGGGCAAAAATATTTTGCAACTGTTGCCTAAGAATCATAACGAGAAATCTATTTCTAGGAGCACAGTTAGACTGTACTAACTGAATAGGCTTAATTGCTAGTCTCTTCCTTTTTATTCTTTTAATCCTTATTTTTTTTTTTGTATATTCTTTATTTTTCCATTTTTCCTTTTAAATGTATACAACAAATAACAGAATAACACCATTTTACATTACATACACAATTTCAATGTAATTTCTGCATTGGCAACTTGTTGGTGTATAGAAAGAAGAGAAAATAGAGAGAAGTTGGGTGAAGGAAAGAGAGTAGAAGAGGAAGAATATAGCCCATCTTATAGTATTTTTCATTTTGGTTGAACATCTCACTTTTATCCCTTCTGTTTCTACAAATTCTGCATGTTCACAGGGTTTCTGGTGTTATGGCTTTTTTATATTCCGTTGTTTCTTTATATATTGTCCACTCTGTCCATGTAGGTATATTTTGTTCCTGCATTCCATTTGCATAGGAAATCAGTTCCTCCAATATCATAGTTGCCTTTATTTCCTTTATCCATTCTCCCACTGAAGGGGGTGGTCTGGATTTCCAGTGCCTGGGTAAAACTACCCTTGCTCCCTGTAGTGCAAATCTTATGCAGCCTTTTTTAACGTTCTTTATAGGTCCTGGTATCATGGATAGTAGCAATGTTTCTGGGGCTGCAGGTAAGTCTAACCCTAGAGCTTGTTTCAGATGTTTAATGATCTGTTCCCAGAATGGTCTGCTGTGGAGGCATGACTACCAAATGTGGAATGGGGTACCCACTTCTCTATGACATCTCCAGCACTGTGTGTTGGTGGGGTAGTGGCTTGTATTAAAGTCTCAAAAAGCGTGGCATTATTTATTGCCATCTTTCCTTTCAGGGCTCAGTTGTACCAGTGTGTGAGTTTGGCATATTGGTAGCTATCCATTGGCTTCAGGTCTATCAACGGTGTTATTTTGTTTATAGGGAGTAATCCTCTCTCATTTAAAGGAAAACTATACCCCCAAAATGAACACTTAAGCAACAGATAGTTCATATCATATTAAGTGGCATATTAAAGAATCTTAACAAACTGGAATATATATTTAAGTAAATCTTGCCCTTTTACATCTCTTGCCTTGAGCCACCATTTCGTGATGGTCTGTGTGCTGTCTCAGAGATCACCTGACCAGAAATACTTCAACTCTAACTGTAACAGGAAGAAGTGTGGAAGCAAAAGACACAACTCTGTCTGTTAATTGGCTCATGTGACCTAACATGTATGGTTTGTTGGTATGTTTGTGAGTACAGTGAATCCTACGATCCCAGGGGGCGGCCCTTATTTTTTAAAATGGCAATTTTCTATTTATGATTACCCAATGGCACATACTAGAAAAGTATATTATTATGAAAATGGTTTATTTACATGAAGCAGGATTTTACATATGAGCTGTTTTATGCAATATCTTTCTATAGAGACCTACATTGTTTGGGGGTATAGTTTTCCTTTAACACCTTGTATGCTCTTACACATTTCCCCTCTTTCCAGTTTAGGAAGCGTCTAGTTGTCATGCCCGTCAGGAACTGGGGGTTTCCAGTTATTGGCATAAGTGGACAAGCAGGGTTTATGATCTTGTCATATTGTCTTGTTATTTGGTCCCAATGTTTTAGGATATTTTGTGTTATTATTAGGTGTTTATCATATGGCAGGAGGTTCGACTTGCATATCAATGGGAGTGCTGCTAACAATGTTTTGCCAGTATCCTGTTCAATATGTACCCAATCTTTGCTACATTGATGATGTTGCCATTCCAGTATCCTGGCCATTGTTATTGCTTGTGAATATGTTCTGATATCTGGGAAGTCCTATTCCTCTTTTTGCTTTTGGTCTCACCAAGATTGATCTCAAGATTCTGCTGGACCTTCGTCCTCCCAGGAACTTTGTGATCAGCTTTTGCATTTCAACATAGAATGAGTTTGGCAAGGCAAGGCTTGCATTATATACAGAATCCTGGGAAGTACGTTCATTACGTATAAGTACGTATATATATATATATGCAGTCCCACAGTACCAGCACTCAGACAGATGTTGCCAGTGGTGCACGATCAATAAATCGTATATAGTCTTATGAAGGATCAGCACACACTGTTCTGTAGTGAAGTAATAGTGTTTATTTTCAAACAAAACACATTTTTATCCGACGTTTCGGTCCCACCTGGGGACCTTTTTCAAGGATGAAAACTCCCAAACTTGGCTGCCCTTTTATTAGACACCAGTGGGATCAGCCAAGTTTGGGAGTTTTACTTTGAAAGCAGCTAGTAAGTTGCAGGTAAAACGTATTCGTCCCTTTTATAAAATGTATAATGAAACCATAGAATTCTTAATGAATCAAATGAAAATTGAGCATAGGACTGGCCAGATATGGGATGACTTTGACGTAGTTGGCCAGCTTAAATATATTGCAATATATGGACAAACAATCCCTGTTTTGTTTAAAGGGTAAGGCATTTTTCAGTAGCAGTATGCACAAAATGTCTCTGTCTTAAATATATTGATAATGGGTTGAGTGCAGAGGAACCTTGTATTTGTCTATATGTATTTTGTGGTCACACCCTCATTGCACCCCCGCCTAATGATTTTAAAAACTAGTGGTGAGCACAACTTTCCCTTGTTTATATATATATATATATATATATATATATATATATATATATATATATATATATATATATATATATATATATATATATACTTGCTCTAACGAACCAGGAAAGCTGTACTTTATCCAATTCCTCTAGATCTTTCTTCATCTGTTGTATCATCCTATTGTGGTTGAGAGCATACATGTCTACCGCCTTTCTAGGGTCCATGACTCCCAGATATTTAATGTGCGTCTGCGACCAAACAAAGGGAAAATTCTTCTTTAGGTCTGCCAGCGTATTTGGTTTTAATGGCCATTGCTTTGGATTTGGTTGACCTTGAAGTTGCTTGGGTCCCAAATCTTTCCAGCGCTGCCATTATTTCTGGCAATGAAGTTGATGGTTGTGATATATATATAACAATAAATCATCTGCATAACTTGCTGTCTTATATTCTGCCCTTGCCAGGGGTATTCCTCTGATGTTTGGGTTGTTTTGTATTGTGTTAGATATGTGTTCCATTGTCATTACGTATAGTAACGGCAAGAGAGGGCATCCCTGACTGGTACCATTTCTAATTTGGAATGGTTTTAATCCTTATTTTGACAAATTCTGGGGCAAAAAATCTTTATTGCATTAAAACTCATAATAACATTATGGACATGTCAAGAAACTGTACTGCTTATAATTTCAATCCACTGCTAGAATTCCTGCAACGTTAATTGTGATCTTTAATGGGGTATCAACTATAGCTTTTTATTTCTGCAGAGCACAGAACAAAAGTTTTTGAATAGAAAAACCACCAGGCTGTGTGTGAGTCAATACTTTTTTTTAATTTATTCCATACAATAACCTAGCAGAATCCTGCCCCATAGCATCAATTTGTTTACAGGTACGTATATCACCAATCAATATACCACATGAGTATAACCTATGTGGGCTTGCTAGTTATTTTCTGAGGCTTAATTATATTTTTTTTTGAGTGGTATGCAGAAATACCACCCTTAACTCACATAGCTCCATGTTTGCCTCCCATGGCAAACCCTGTACCAATTGACTTTAACAATGACAGAAGCTCTGCCTTAGGCATCACACTGTTGTGCACTGTTTAAAGCTATGGCT
Source organism: Xenopus laevis (assembly GCF_017654675.1). NCBI lineage: Eukaryota > Metazoa > Chordata > Amphibia > Anura > Pipidae > Xenopus > Xenopus laevis. The sequence goes on along the minus strand of NC_054373.1, from coordinate 74,855,061 downwards.
TATTTTGGTTCGTCTATCAACGCTGGCTAAATTGTTCCTGGCAGTAACCCATGGCAACCAGTGATTAGAATGTTTTAATCATATGGAAAAAAAGGAAAGCAAACTTTCCCCATATTTGTTTATAGACAAAATAATCGTTCTTAAAAACTAACCAACATGCAATATTCCACTGAAAAATATTGTCCTCCATACCATGATCAGATCAGAATTATCTGCTTATTAAGTTATAAAAGTTATAGGAGATGGGAATGATTTATTTGGTAGAGAGGCTAATAAGGGAGGATGGCTGATTAACTGGGGTGGTGTAGAGACAATGCTATTTTTCCTGAAACCCCTTAGGAAAGAGGATGGATGTTTATCAAGAGCTTGTGGTGCTGAGGCAAAGAAGTAAAAGGACAGGAGTCTGTGAATAAACATTCACCAGAATAGTGAAGGTTATATATGTGAGCAGTCCAAGTATAAATAGTGGTCCAATAATTACTATAAGTCAGGGACCTAATTGCAAAATATAGGTCAGTGGCATAACTAGACTGAGAGCCAGACTCCCCTCTGCAGAGAAATATTTGGGATGGCCTGCCCGTTTGCTTCTTTGCTGGAATTTAAGGCGACAGGAGGGTGCAAGGAGGCCAACATAAACACCAGCGGATCCTGCGATGGTCGGTTTGGGATTGCAGGGTCTGTATGGTAGTTAAGCCCCTGATATAGATGTGAGGTGTGAACTGACTACCCTTGAAGTAAGTTACCCTTGTGTTCAAAGGCATTGACTGAAGTGGCTAATGCTGTATTAATTTTACTTTCTGCTAAGCCATTGTTACCTGTTTCAGTAAAAATACATTGTTTAAAAATCATTAATCCAATATTTTGTGAAAAGTGTTTCATTATTTTGTTCATTGGCATGCACAGTAATATACACTCACCCTAATGTTAAATCCCAAAAGGTCACTAACGACACCTGACACAGCAGAAAGGATGACTACGCGTGTTATGTTGTAGATTAAAGGGTTCACAGCAAGTCCATACAGTCGAAAAGGTGTGTCAATTTCCTGCCGAATAATGAAAGAAATACAAAAATGTAACACTACAATCATAATAAAAGCTAACTGTATGAGTGCAAATCTCAGGTGCTTATGGCTCCTATCTGGGTGACCTAATGGAACACTAGCAGTTTTAATGAAAGATGATTTCAGTGGAAGATTTTCGAATTAATAATTAGAAACTGAATTAGTCTCAATTTTGGATTTAATTTCCATTCATTTCCAACTGAATTTGAAAATGAATAGAATTATCTTTAATGTTTTGCTGTAGGAACAACTGCCCTGGGTCATTAGAACTCGCACAGTAGCACTTATTTAAAAGTAAAGAAACTCTATTTTGCCTTACAGACTATTATTCTATCTAAGTGAATAATGACGCCCCTCCATGTTTTGTCCTTGTGAGGTAGATAATTGTAATACCAGTATAAAACCCATCCCATGTAATACCAGTATAAAACCCAGCACATTTATTATTATACAGGGAAATTATCTGTGCACTAGTAACTTAGTTATAACAGCAACAGGCAAAAAGTATATTCAGCACAAGCCCTACTCATTGAATTCATGCTGAATAAGTGGCTATACTTTAAATACAACTTGTGGTGTAAAACACAATTGATTATGCTTTACAAATAACAATCACAATTGTTCATCCCACTCTGAGCTGCTTGTTACTTTTTTGCATACTGAGGGCCCCCAGAGGCAAGCACCCTCCGGCGCCCCCTCCATCACACAAGATTGCGCACATGCGCATACTTTCTTACTGGAACACTAAGGATTTTTTTTTTTATAAAATCTGACTTTTAAAAAAATCACACATTTTTTGGAATTTATTAAACCCCGAGGATGAAAAAGTCAGAATCTGAAAATTTGGCATCTCAGACCTGTCGAGGTTGCATATAAGTCAATGGTAGAAGTCCCAATGATTTTTTGATGTGCGCTGGGTTTCGGGCAATACCCCGAAGTTTTCAGAGTTTTCGGGTAAAAATTACGTGAAAATCGGAGGAAAAAGTCAGAAAAATGAATGAAAATCAGATTTTTTCTCGCAAAGCAAATTTTCGGGAAAATTTAATTATAAATAAGCGTAAAAACCCGAGCGGATTTGATCAGAGTTTGTAGCAAAAAATAATAAGATAAATTCAGACTTTAATAAATAACCCCCTAAGCATTTAGCGCTTAGTGCTCCAGAATCGAGCATAATTAACCCCTTCATTTATTCTGCCCTAGGCGCGGGCCTTTGCGGCCTCGCCAGAAAGCATTAGAAACTTTAACTGACAGGCTGAGGTGGGACAGTCAGGTTGGCAAAACAGTCAGGTTTAGGAACTTCAACTAACAATAACTTATAAAAACAAACTTCTCAGCAAAAAACAATCAGCATGACCTATAGGTAACTTTTAATGTACATTCATATTTTAAAAAGTAGTTTTTTAGTGTCAGTATCACTTTAATAACATTTTATCATCGCATCCCTTTAATAATAATGTTATTGTGGTATATAGATTTCTTTTATACTTAAAATTAGATTATAAAAACTATTTCTAGTTTTGTTTACTTACTTTGATGAGTTTGGATGATAGCTTTAGGACATTATTTACTAAAGAGAGTTTCTCTTTTTTGTTTGGCTTCTTTTCCATTTTAAGGTATAAATTAATCTTCAAAAGAAAATATATATAGGCAGATATAGTAAATGACAGGAAAATACTTTTTGTAAAACAATGAACAACAGTAACAAAACATAAAAAATATGTGTTTCATACACTGCAAACAGTACTTTATTAGGAGTCGGTCAAAAATAGGTTGGGTTATTCCTTGTCTAATGAGAGACCAACATTTGAAGTACTGCAAGTAAAAAATTTATAGGATTTTTTAAACACAATGAGAAACTTAACTAAATGATATCAACAGGGCAAAATAGTGCAATGTGAACAAAAATGGAGCATAAATTTGTGGTTTTTTTTAAATTTTGAATCCTAATGCATCTTTGTGTTCCATTTTTGTTTATTTTGAACAGACAATAACTGTTTACTGCATTAATTTCTATAGATATGTGAAGAGTCTGACCAATGTATAAAACACAACACTGTTGTGTTTTCTTTGAGTGGCTCAGTAAACACAAGGGGTTTATCCCCTATCTGCATTGCCTCGAGTGCCGGTACCTGCTTTCTTTCGAGACTGTGCCCTTTACAACAGAAGGCACAGGTTTTTTAGGTGGACCCCCTGCATCTCTACAGGGCAGCGGCCTCCTTCCCATTGTGTCCATATGGCAAATACTCTAATGCATTTTATGTCTGATTTTTACAGCAGCTGCTTTTTTTTTTTACTTTTTAACTTGTTTGGCTTATTTTGTTTATATACTAAGCCCAAGGAAACATCCAAAATTCCTTATAGAGTCAATACTATTTTTGGTCCTTAAAAGGGCAGTATACTGTTTTTATCATGAAAATCTTTGTTTTTGTTATTTCTTTTGTTAGCTAGACTCCATTATCTATGCACTGGCAATAAAAGTTATACCATCTACCCCGCAAGGATCAAACATAAAGAAGATTCGCTTTCCCATTTTTATCTCAAGAAATAACAAAAAACATAGATTTTTCTTGAATAAAACAACAAGCAAAAGCTCTATTTATTGTACTGATGCTGAACAAGAGGGTACACTGCCCCTACTATTTCATTATTACTACTGGGATTATAATTTATTAATGTGTATTATATCCTTTGATGACAACACATCCCAAGCCCGTTTATATTTTGATAGAGAGAAGGGCAAATTCTTCACAAAGGTAATATAATATATATATATTTTTTTTTCTTTTTTCCTTGTATTAACCTGTGCTTTTTGTGTGCATTTTCAAGTGCTAAGAATGAATCAACATAACGTAAATGGCTATGTTCTCTCTCTCTTCTAGGTCCAATTAGTAAAGTAGCCCTGGTTATGGTTATTAGGTAGTTTATAGTTTGGTTTAGATTATGATTTTGAAATGAATGGTTGCAGCATAAACCAGTTTTTTCTTGTTTACTTGAAAGTTGGGGTACTAGTATATATACTTTAGAAGTATAAAATTGACTTATAGGAATATTTTCTAAATATCTTTAAAATCGTTAACTGTATGTTTGAAATGAGTAAAAATATGTTTGAACTCTAACCTTGTGAATGTTATTTTAGAATGTGGTATGAAGACAAAATGCTTAATTAGGGAATCCAGTATACATGCAGTAAAGCCTGTGACCCAAATTCCTGCACAGCATTTGTAAGATGAGATCCACAATGCCTTACCTCTTCAGTAAGTAGGACTGAAACATTGCTATACTTTTTGTTTGTTTCAGAGCCCAGAGAAGTCAGACGTAGAAGGAAAATCAAGAGTGTTGTCTCCCAAATTAAGAATTCCCAGTTATGTACGGAGTTCAGAAAAGTGGTATATCCATGTAAGACCTACATAAAACAAATAAGAAAAAGCAAACATAACCTAGACTAAAGATATAATTTCAACAGAAGAGATTGTAAGCAGCCCTTTGTAACAACAGAAACTGAATGAATTCTGCATATCTGCACCAGCAGAGAAAACATTGTTTATGACACGGCTCTTAATCTGTCTATTTATTCAATTCCTTGTCCTCTATGGGCAATTTTCTATATTGTACAATTTTACAGCAATGCACATTTTATAAGAACTATATAAATATAGATATATATACATATATATTACACAATATATTTTAGTAACATTTTAAGAAAGTTATGGTTTGGGTATATTTAAAATGATAAAACAAGGGTTAATTTAGTCAATGTATTATGTACTCTCTCTATATGTATGACATTGTATATCAAATTCAACACAAAATATGTATACTACTTGTGCAAAAATATTCATTGCAGTTTCCCGATATTTAAGTAGGAAGATGGTTATTTTTGCCTTTAGCCTTTCCACTGTGTAAGAATATTTTCATATCTGTGTTTTGGGGTTGGTATTGGAAGCTGAGTGTAGTATTCATAGAGAACCTGAATATTTTTGCAGTATCTTCTTGCTCAAGGTTTCCTGCAAATTGTTTTTACCTGAAATAGGAAACCCCTCTGCAGTATGATAGGTTGTGCAAACTAAAAAAATGTTTTTAACATAGTTAGTTAGCCAAAAATGTAATCTATGTAAAATGTAATGTAAAATTTGGAGTGACCAAATATCTAACATAATAGGCAGAACCCAACTTCCTCCTTTGCAGTTTTCCAAGCTTTTAGTTAGTCAGCAATTTAATGGATGGGCCACATGGTACATAACTGTTCAGTGAGTTTGCTTTTCATCCTCAGCACGCAGGTCAGATTCAAAGTCAAACTAAGTGAACAGTTATGTCCCATATTGCTCCCCTCCACTGACTGGTTACTGACTGGTAACCAATCAAAGAGCTGCAAAGCATGAAGTTGGGTTCTGGATATTATGTTAGACATCTGTTCACTCCAGCATTTATAGATTACATCTTCGGCTAACTAACTATATTGAAAACATTTTTTTTTATTTTGCACAGTCTATCTATTTACCCAGTTTTATTTTTACCCTCTGCTGAGCATTGTGCTGGCCGGCACTGTGTTTCTACTCCTGATGTGGGAGGCCATGTTGGGGCCTAGGCTGCTGTTATGTATTTACAGATGCATGTTTTTACTATCACAAGGAATGAATAAAATATTACCTGAGCGCAACAAATGAATGCTATGGAAAGGGTAACTAAGTAGACTGAAGACACAATCACATCCACAGATCTTTGGGGTCCTCTTCTCTGGTAAAAACAAAGAGCACTTATTAGCAAGCTAGCTAAAGCACTAGTGTTTGATACAGAGCACAATACAGTATAACAAAGAGCCATATGTCTTACCTTTAGATATGAACGCAATGACAGCCACATCTTTATGTTCTGAATCTTATTTAGTCTAAAGTGAGGAATTTTGTATTTCAGGGCTTTCCTAGCTGACGTCAGATGGCTGAACAGCTTGGCTATCAGGAATCTCTGCAGGAGAATGCAATGGTAATCTTTAATACTGCAGCCAGTCAGGATGATTACAATGAGAATATTGCCATCTTACTGGGTGTTGTCCATAAAAAACAAAGATTTGTAGAAATGTTTTTAAAAGAGATTTGGAAATGACAAATTTGCATAATTTTGTTACAAAGTGATTAATGTACAGTGCACCCCAAAGAGGTTAATTTGCAGATGTTGAATGGAATTTTAACATCACTACAACAATATCCATATTCAAGTATCTTACTCCTTGAAAATTAGCAGTGTTGTCTGACTGAATGAACAACTATTTCCTTAACAGATAAGGTATTCTCTTTCCAACCTTACTGTAATGGAACACCAATAACAATGTGTGTATTATTACTGCCTTATCTTAGAAATTCACCCTTCTCAGTTAGGAGACGAATGTCTCAGTTTCCCAAAAATAGAATGAATGGCAAGGAAAAAAGGGCATGTTATTAAACTATGTTGGCAGTCAGTTGCCATTCATTACCCAGGACCTGATGAATACCTATGGGTCTTTCCCTGTGCTTATGATGGGACCTTTACAATGATAATCAATTATCATGTTGATTTTAAGCAAATTCCCCAGATGCAAAGCCAGTTGCAAACTAATAAAGATGGCTACATAAGCCAGAAATGGGATGGGACCTATTCTACTCAAGAAGAAAACTCAAGAACTGCTCTTCAATGCTAACTAAAATTAACAGTATTGTCAGCTACAATTACAGTCATATGAAAAAGTTTGGGAACCCCTCTCAGTCTGCATAATAATGTACTGCATTTTCAACAAAAAACAGTAATATGACTTTCATTTCCCAGGTTAATCTGAGTACTGGTGTGTTTTCTGAACAAACATTTTTAATGAAGCAGTATTCAGTTGTATGATATTATATTATATGAAATGTGAAAACTGGCTTTTTGGGTACCCTTGTAATTTTGCTAATTTGAATGCATGTAACTGCTCAATACTGATTACTGGCAAGGGGAGGGAAAGTGGAAGCACTCCAGGCTACCAAGAAAAAAATATAATAGGTTTAAATACAATGGAAAGGCAACTGATTTATCCTATTAATTAATAGGATAAATCAATTGCACTTCCATTGTATTTAAACGTATTATATTTTTTCTTGGTAGCCTGGAGTGCTTCCCTCCCCTTGTAGTTATGTAGCCTGGAGTAGGCAATGCTCACAGTGGTTTGTTATAGCACCCCCTACCCGCCCCTTCAACTAAAGTGGTCCCATACCTTTAAAAATGGGTGTTGGTTTGGACAATATCTCCCTTTAAAAGCCACAGCAGCTAGTGGGAGGATGTAGCCCTCTCATTAAAACTAAACTCAAGGTCAGGAGACACTGATCCCAAGGACTACTGCTTTTATACTATTGACCAGAAGTAAACAGTTAGGGACCACCGTATGGGGTTTACCTTGACATGGTATGGTGGCTTACCAATTTTATGATCATAACTTTGTAACTAAAAACTCTTGTCTTTATACACACATGCACTTGCATATATATATATTGAATTATTTGTGAGACAGGGGACCAGGGAATGTGCATTGATTAATAGGATAAATCAGTTGCACTTCCATTGTATTTAAACGTATTATATTTTTTCTTGGTAGCCTGGAAGGCTTCCACTTTCCCTCCCCCTGATTACTGGCAACAACAAATTGGTTGGATTAGCTTGTTAAGCCTTGAACTTCATATGCCAGTTTTTCCAATAATGAGAAAAAGACTTTAAGGTGGCCAATGTGCTTCTGTTTGACTCTCCTCTGAAGAGTGACAGCATGGGATCCTCAAAGCAACTCCCAAAAGATCTGAAAACAAAGATTGTTCAGTATCATGGTTTAGGGAAAGACTACAAAAAGCTATCTCAGAGGTTTAAACTGTCAGTTTCAATTGTAAGGAATATAATCAGGAAATGGAAGGCCACAGGCACAGTTGCTGTAAAACCCAGATCTGGCAGGCCAAGAAAAATACAGGAGCGGCATATGCAGAGGATTGTGAGAATGGTTACAGACAACCCAAAGATCACCTCCAAAGACCTATAAGAACATCTTGCTGTAGACAGTGTATCTGTACATCGTTCTACAATTCAGCACAATTTGCACAAAGAACATCTATATGGCAGGGTGATGAGAAAGAAGACAGAGTCGCTTGTTGTATGCAAAAGCTCATTTAGACAAGCCACAGTAATTTTGGAACAAAGTGCTTTGGACTGATGAAACAAAAATGTAGTTATTTGGTTATAATAAAAATCGATTTGCATGGCGGAAGAAGAACACTGCATTCCAAGAAAAACACCTGCTACCTACTGTTAAATTTGGCAGAGGTTTCATCATGCTGTGGGGTTGTGCGGCTAGTTCAGGGACTGGGGCTCTTTTTAAAGTCGAAGGTTGGATGAATTCAACCCAGTATCAACAAATCTTCAGGATAATATTCAAGCATCAGTCAAAAAGTTGAAGTTATGCTGGGGTTGGATATTCCAACAAGACAATGACCCTAAACACACTTTGGAATCTACAAAGGTATTTATGCAGAGGAAGAAATACAATATTCTGGAATAGCTGTCACAGTCCCCCCGACTTGAATATCATTGGATAGATTTTGTATGGTCGAATGGTCAAAAATGATGCAACTGTCTAATTTTGTTATGATGCACATTGCATATTTTCTGTTAATCCAATAAACTTTATGTCACTGCTGAAATACTAATTTCCATAAGGCATGTTATATATTAAAAGAAAGTTGCTACTTTGAAAGGTCAGCCAATGAACAAAACTCCCGAACTTTTTCATATGACTGCAGATAAGGTGTCTCTGCTAGGAAAAATAAACAATTGAAGAGTATCCCATGATAAAAGTAATGGCTGGGCAAAAATTAATAGTTTTTCCTACAGCATGATCCCTTATTTGTAAAACCATATCTTCTATACAAATGTTCAACAATTGTAAAATCATTAAACCTGAAGCAGTAGCATCCATATTACGATTTGACAAGCCTATTTCCTATGATGGCAATTTCTTGTCTAGGCAATAATCTTTGTGTCTGAAGCCAGTGTCCAGGGCCCACCGGGGCTTCCACCTCAGGGGCCCCCAACCCCAGTCACTGAGTTGGGCAGACAGTTTATGTTTGTCTAGAAAAGAGACTTCAAGCACGGTGCTTTGGCGATCCTTAATTTTAGATCTGAATATGTCTCAAAGAGGGAGGGATACCAGTAGTCAAGTAGACTGCCCCAACTTGCGTACAGTGTTTCCTGCTGGCAGCGTGATTTCCACAGAGACGCTCAGCCGCACTGTTAATGGTGCACATGCGATGGGGACGACAGGTTACGCGCAGACTCCAAGCCCAGCCGCCAGTGTCAGTAAGAGATGAAGCGTCTCATTCCAGGTCCACCCTGGTCCATTGCCTCTCTCAGTAAGTGCAGTCTAGCCTATTGGACCTGCTGGCTGACATGCAACTTGCTGCACTTATCAAGTGGTGCAGGAGCAGTGGGCCCACCGCTGGACCACCTAATTGTGTTGCAGAATCACACCAATATTACTAGAGGACCTAGGTGCCCACAAAGGCTGGGGCCCACCGGGTTTTTACCCGCTCCCCCGGCAGGCCAGTCCGACCCTGTCTGAAGCAGCAACACCTTTGCACAGTGATACTTTCTTTGACTAGACAGATCATTTTAAAACCCCAATCCCCCGAATGGGTTTCACATTAACTCTTAATTTTCTCTTCTCCAGTGGGAATCCCATCTTAGTCAGCCTTTCTTTATAACTGGCCCTTTCTTTATAACTGAGATTCTCCATAACTATAATTAACTTAGTTGTCCTTTTCTGACTTCAGTACTTTTTGCACATTGTATAAATCTTTCCAGATGGGGTCTTACCAGTAATAGATATAATATTTCTTGCTGGTCCTGGCTGCTGCCAACTGGCATTCAGAACAGAATGGACCATCTTCTACCAGTCTGTGTAATCATGGTATGGGATCTATTATCTAGAGACATATTATCCATATATAGTTTAAACAACTCTTCATTTTTGACTGTTTTGCTTTTTCTTGGTAAAAAGACAGCAAATTGTAAAATAAATTTATGGAAAATGGGTGGGGTTTTAACCATTACCCTGCCAACAACATACATACAACATTATTGGCAAGTGGATTAACAGCCTGGGGACAACATAGAATCAATGTTTCTGGGTCATTTTAATTTAATGGTAAAAAAGTACAGTGCTAGTCAATGTGCTGTTGCTTGCGCCATGCTGAAACATTGAAGGGAAAAGTGTATAATGTTTACTAAAATAACTCCTTAACCTGAACACCCAAGGTTCCAAAGTTTTTAATATTATATATCCCATTGCCGACATGGCCTAAGTCTATTATCCATTGCTAGCTCCTTTATTATCAGTGATTTATTTTAACTACATTGGAGGAAAGAGCCCACACTTGATTTTTCAGATTGCAGACAATAACTGGGATGACAAGCTTAAAAACACTGTTATTTGCTATCATTTTCTGTTTCTGTAGCTTGTAATAAAACAAATCTATATTTGTCCAGGTTCAGTGTTTGTTCAGTGACTGCAAAATCCTTGTTCCCAACTTACCTGTTTGTATGTTCTTTCAGCCACACACATGAAGAAGAAGAAGATCCAAGTCAGACATGCACGCAACACAAGGTTAATGAGCGAGAGTGCTAAGACAATAGGCGTTGGAGGTCCTCCACAAAAAATTGTGAGGAGCTCTTCTCTTGACACTGAAATGATTTGCTCAACATCCCGACAATGGAAAAGATGGAACAGGAATGGAAAAACAGCCAAACACAATGTGACAAGGTTTCCCAGCATTTGATAGCCCAAACCATGTTTATAGAAACTCACCTACAAATACATACAGAAGAAAACACTTTAAAACACTTTATATAGAGTATGTCAACCTAAAAAATATGTCATGCTATTGAAAGCAGTCTACCTCTTTCTATTCTCTGCTCTGATGGCTCAGACTGTTGAAACAATGCAAGGCAAGCCAGCTGATTAACAGACCTGTCTTTGCTACGGAACTAATCATTGAAAGTAGCTTAGAATAATGTATTTTTAGTAGGCAATTTTTTATTATAGGGTTGATTTGTCCTTTAAATATTTACAGTCTTTATGGATCGAAATGTTAAGAGTGTATATACTCTGTCTTCAACAGAAAATAGTCAACTCAAGAAAAGTAAAATCTGACATTTTTATGAATACTTTTTATCTAATGTTAATCTATTGTTACTACCTTTGAAAGATGGAGTACTTTGTTTTTCACATAACCCAATCAGATCAAAAGTGATCTGATTGGGTGGTGAGTAGCCTGGCAAGATGATAGGAGACTCCAGAGGACAAACTTAAGACCCAAAAACCCTCTTGCACTTGGCCTTGTACATGGCCTTCCACTAGGTCAGTGATCCCCAACCAGTAGCTCGTAAGCAACATGTTGCTCCCCAACCCCTTGGATGTTGCTCCCAGTGGCCTCAAAGAAGGAGCTTATTTTTGAATTCCAGGCAAGTTTTGGTTGCATAAAAACCAGATGTCCTGGCAAACAGAGCCTCCTGTAGGCTACCAATCCACATTGGGGCTACCAATAGTCAATCACAACCCTTATTTGGCACCACCCAGGAACATTTTTGATGCTTGTGTTGCTCCCCAACTCTTTTTACATCTGAATTTTGCTCACGGGTGGAAAAGGTTGGGGACCCCTGCACTAGGTAATTGAGCCCTAATGTATATGCCATTACTAATGTGACTTGCTGATGAAACCTACATTCCTCATTTAGGTCCTCCAGCTTGAAGTAAGCAACCCCAATGGGAACTTCTCTTTCAGATCAAGGTAAGGTTTTTCTTTATAGGAATGTAAAAGTGGAATTGCACCACTGAGAGCGTTTTTTTTTTTTTACATACTTGGTGCAGTACTCACCTGTTTTATTAAACTACTGTTCTGAGGTTGTGAGGCAAGAATTAATACTACCTAGTATGAAACTGTTTGTTGCAGTATTGTTATATATAGAAATACTAACAGAGACTAATAGAGTTACATGTTAGTTGACCTTTCAAGCTTGGTCAATGCCATATGAATGTTTATGAAGGTAGATTTACCACTTGTGTCATATATAGTATTATGACAGAGTTGAATTGATAAAATTTGTAAAATTTATATAAATTGCTTCAAAGATCTTATCAGATTTCAGGACAATGGATCTGCATTTAAGGGGCATGTTTACTAACATTGGAGATAAATATCTCCAGAGATCTCTAGCTCATGGCAACCATAGCAACCATCAGCAATTAGATTTACACAGTTCCCTACATATTAGAAAACAAAAGCAAAGATCTGATTGGTTGCTATGGGGAACATATCCGGAAATATGTATCTGCATTGTTAGTGCTCTATTTTTTAGCATTCTAAAAATGCTTTATCAACGTGTCTTACACGATCTGCATGAGGTGATAGTTGCTGGAAAACTCTGTGTGCCAATATCTTTAATATTTACCATGTAGAGGGTACTGTGATATATTCTTTAAAATGACCATACTAATCAATTATTGACCAACTTAGTCAATCATTTGCAGACCAAAAAAAAAAAAATCTAACCTATGAAAAACTACGAAAAAATTCGACTTTGAAATCATATTACAAGATCTGTACAGATCTAGGTTTAGTTTAACACCACACCAGGAGTTTTACTTGTTGCCAGCAATGTGAAGCAACCATATCTTTGTGTTTTCAGACATCTGTAAAAGTAGTTATTTAGGTATCTGATAAGCATGTATGAAGTGAGTCTTCTCGCATCAGCTTACTTGTTTCATGATGATGCCACTGATATCCAACACAGACATATCGATCTTCTTAAACTCTTCCCTTTCCCATATTAAGGCACTCACTTTTTGTGATGTTGGACTAGTGTCCTGAAGCCAAAATAATTGGTTCTGCAAAGCAAATAAAATATATTCAAGAAATGCTTACAACTGTACCTATTTGCAAAAAAACTCCACTGTAATCTCTAGGGTTTTCAGACTAGTCATGCACTAGAACTAATTACTATCAGCCCTACATTTTGTAATGGGCAGATTTATCAAAGGTCGAGGTGAATATTTGAATGAAAAAAATTCGGATTTTGAGCTATTTTTTGTGTACTTCGACTAGGGAATAGTCCAAATTATTTTGAATTTTGGACTTCGAAATTATCGAATATCGAAATTTATCATGTACTGTCTCTTTAAATATTCGACTTCAACCATTCGCCATTTAAAACCTGCCGAATTGCTGTTTTAGCCTATGGGGGACCTCCTAGAACCAAGTCAATTGATGGACTTTGAAAAATCAAATTTTTTTTGGGAAAAACATTGAATCAAATACGATCGAATGCGCTATTCCTCTGATTCAAAGGATTCCAATTCAGCTGAATATGGATCTATTCGATCGTAAACTGAGCTATTCGACAAAAATAAAACTTTGACTAAAGTTTTTTCAATTAGAAATTCGACCCTTGATAAATATGCCCCTAAGTGTTTGATTAGAAAAGGACAGGGTTCAGCACAATCCAAACTGTTGAATGTTAAAAACACAGATGCTGCATGGCATACAAGTAATTACAGCAGGTCGGCAGCATAGTTGCATAATGATTGATGTGTCCATTAATCCCACATCACACACATGTGCATAATGAGTTGAGGCACACGCTCATTATGTGCATTCCCCAACATAGTGATCTGTACCATGAGTGCCCTCCTGGTGGGGGAGCATAATACTCAGGAGAGGGCTTTTTTGGGGAAATACTATTGTTTCTCCCCAACTGAAGTGTCTGCTCTGTTAAGGTGGGGAAAACAATGATAGGTGTCCTTTAATCGTGTTTACCATTAGAATGGGTAAATTCTTGCTCTTTATACAGCTTAGGTTCATTAAAATCCCACTAAAGCAGAGTTTTCCTTTAATAGGGATAACTTAATTTATTAAAGGCCAAGCTTTGTTTTCTCTAAATATTCAAGAATTTTTAGAGAAATAAAACCTCTAATTTTTTGAGATCTATTATGCCCTCTAAGCAGCAAAAAATTGAAATCCGAAAATACTCCAGCTAAAACCTGTCGAATTCATGTAAAAGACAACGGCAAAGGTCTCTTTAACCTTTTGAAGATGTTTTTTGTCTTCACAATTGGTTTTCGAGTTTTTAAGCCAATAAACTCGAAAAATTTTAGGTATTCATTTAAACTGGTTTTTTTTTCATATTCAGTTATTAGTAAATTTGCTAAATTCTTGCAAAACAGCAGTGATTTTAAAGGGGGATTTGTTCAGCTTGTTTGTGCTTGTTTTTAAAGACACAAAGGGGGTTATTTATGAACTCACAACTCGAATGGTTTATAATTTAAGAAAAACCTGAATGTTCTAAACTGGAATCAGTGTAGTCGGGGTGAAAAACTGCAAAACTTAAACGATTGAGTTTTCAGCGAAAAAAAAATTGATCAAGTTTTCGAGCGAACCCCACTGAAAAAACCTTGAACATCATGAAGGCTATAAACACTTTCAAAGGGTTCGAGGGACTTCTGCCATTGACTTTTACGTGACCTTGACAGGTTTTAGATGGTGTATTTTCGGATTAAAGCAATTTCAGCTTTGGGGTACAATAAATCTCGAAAAACTTTTTCTAGTTTCTTTTACTCTGAAAATTTGAGTTTTGACTTGTGTTTTGTACCCTTGAAAACTTGAATATTTGCTAATTAATGATGACTAATTATTACATGATGAAATGATTAATAATCATTAGCTAGATGGTTTACTTTACATGCTTAGTGTTCTTCTCTCCATACCAGTTGGAAAACATCTTTTGTTGATGCCTTCCTATTCCCTCCATTGCAGCTCTGCGAGAGAATGTCATCGCTGTCACTTTCATATGATGATAGGCACTGGGGGCCATGCAGGAGGTCATCCATAATCATATCCTCAGTCTCTGAGCCTTGCCGAGTGCTCTCTGAATCCCGATGGGAAATGCTGTAACTATGAGAGCTGCCGCTTTTTCCAGATCTGGAGGCCTCCCCAAAAAGAAGGCAAAGAGACTAAAGGTAGTTTATTATGCAAAAACAACAAATATAAGAAAATCCAACCCTGATTATAGTAAAACACATGTGAACTGGCCAACAACCCTGAGAATAGTAAAGCACATATAACATAACTTAATCATTTAATGTCTCTTAAGATGCATTTGTTAACTAATTAAGTTTGTTTTTCTGTATCTGATATAGGGGTGTATGCTGTCATACAATGCCCTACATGGAATAAGGATGTAGGATTTAGTGTTCTACCATTTATTTTTCTGGTTTAAAAATCTCCCAGATGCTTGTAGAAGGTGGTTTAAAGCAGTTGTTCACCTTTAAATTTACTTTTAGTATTATGTAGACATTTGCAATTGGTCTTAATTTTTTATTATTTGTGGCTTTTGAGTCAATTAACTTTTTATTCAGCAGTTCCCCAGTTTGCAATTTCAGCAATCTGGTTGAAATTACCCTAGAAACCATGCATTAATTTAAATAAAAGACTGGAATATGAATGGGATAGGGGCCCAAATAGAAAGATGATTAATAAAAAGTAGCAATAACAATATATTTGTAGCCTTCAGTAGCATTTGTTGTTTAAATGGAGTCAGTGACCCCATTTGAAAGGGGGGTTTGTCAAAAAAATTATATACTATTAAAAAAAATGAAGACCAGCTAAAAAGTTGCTTTGAATTAGCCGTTCTCTAAAATACTAAAAGTTAACTTGAAGGTGAACCACCCCTTTATGGGTTACTAGCATTTTCTCCAAAATAAAATGGAAACAAAAGTAAGAATATCAGCAAGTAGCTATGATAACTGATTTAAACAGTTATATCTTGGAACAATATAAGTATTTTTTAGGTCCTTTTAACTTTTACTGAGGTAGGAAATAATGAGAAGTTCAATGAGAGAGGTTGGAAGAGAGATAATGACTGGTAAGTGGAAATGGTTGATAAAGGAATGGAAGCAAACATATGGTCCTTAAATGGGTGGCCTTGGGGACCAGTAGTACTACTGAATTTTTAAAGGTGTCCTAATAAGAGAATCTGAACAGATCTCCTTTAGAGAGACTTGTCTTTATAGGTTATTTCATGCTTGTAAAAGTAATAAAAAAATAACAACATGAGTAAAATGTTCTCAGAGCAATAGTTTTTGGATGTATGAGTCAGTGATCCTTAACAAGAATAGGACATTCTATAACATACCAAATGTTAACTTAAAGGGGAACTACCCCCTTTGAAAAGGCAAACCATAGCACCATGCTTCCTCTTTTTCTGAGTGACAGCTGAAAGCTCTACGAAGTCCTATGAAAGGTTCTTAAAGGGGAACACCATAAAAACATAACTAGAGCTAACAAGCAACTTTGCAATATACATCAATTAAAAAATATGCAGATTTTTCATGATTTTTAATGGTTTCTGACAGTTACCTAAGCCTAACCCCCTGCTCTCCTGCTGATCTTTCTGACTACTTTGCTGAGCTTGCTGACTATTGTAACTTTGTATCAACAGCCATCTGTCCCCAGCCTGCATCCTCCAAATCCTACAATTCCCTGCACATGTGATTTCAGTAAGGAATGGAACATCACAGTGCAATGCATTGTGGGTTCTGTAGTTCCTGCATGCTGTCTGTAAGCTGTGGAGAAGTTGTTACAATTTGTAATATCAGTGTTTTAGTCCCTCCTTCCCTGCCAGGATTTCATATGATGCAGAAAGAGAAGAACTGTTAAACAGCTGGATTTCACCATAGAAAATGACATTTATTCATACTTTTTAAAGGAACAGGTAACTGTGATTGGTATATTAGGGGTTTCTGTGTTATGTGGGCCTTTTTATCAAATGTGGTTTGGAAGCCGGAGTTCCCCTTTAATGCTTCCCTGTATTATTTAAAATAGCATTTATCAAAAATGTAACAAACATCCCTTTTAATACGCCCTAATACGGTAACATTCTGAATACTGACACTGTTTTACATTTTATTGTTGCTATTCCTTCAGGAAATTCCCAGGATTGTCCAAAAAAACATATTTTTGTATCTATGTTGTAACATAGTCGCAGGCCATAGGTGGTATTTCTCTACAATGTAAAATTATACCTGGCTGAAGACCGATTCTTCTTCTTCTGTCTCAACAGAACTATCTGACTCCCAGGAAGGCTGCCTTTCCTTTTTGAACTTTTCCTAAAGGAAAAATGATTGATGTGTATTTTAACAGAGTGTTTCCAAATGTGTTATTCCCTTTAGTAGTCATTTATTTCATATGCTTGCTTATATTTATTATTTGTGTTGTTGTTGTTATTTCATTCTCATCATCCTATCCTCACAAAATTTTACTATTTCTTCTTTTCTCAGCCTCTATTTTTTTCATATACTTGAATGTCTGGATTTATGACAGGTGCAGCTTAGTTACCTGGACATACTTGCCAAAACATGTGTCAAGAAGCAGAAGGGGCAGTCAGCTAATGGCTTTCAGGAAATGTTTTAATTAATGATTTTTAATTATATATCATTACAAAGACCATAGATTTAAAAACAGTCATTTTCAATCTAAAAATATTGGAACTACTGTATGTAAAAGGAGTAGGATGCTAACCTGAGTGCTCTTTTTAGCAACTGAGTGCAAATTCCTCTTGGTTAGAGTGCATCCATTATCACCTGATGCCTCTTCTGTACTTCTTTGCAGGGAAGACATTTCATTCTTTGCATCCATATCGTCTTCACTTGTCAGATCTTCTGATATACCATTACCATTCAATTGAAACTAGCAAAAATCGAATTGTAAAGCAAATTTTGTATACTGACATGCATTAGATAAGAGCTTAGTCTTACAAATATGATATACCCATAAGGTTAAAAGCAGTGGTATTAAAGAGTAATGTTGTAATTATTATCCACATGACATGGAAATAAAATTGCCAACATGTCTGAAATAGTAGAACCACATCAATTCAGATTCAAAATATAAACACAAAACAAGTGCATGCTCCTGTCGCTGAATTAAACATATACAATGTATTGGCTAGTATTAAATATGCTTACAAGGCCAAAAATTTCAAATTATTCAGTTCTCTCACCACCTGAAGTTAAATCACTGATACTGTTTTTTGTTCTTCACCCTATTCTTTTCAAATATATTTTTTAATCAAGCACAAGGTGCAGAGAGCATTTTGCACTGCATTAAGACTATGTGCAAGTGTTTACTGTATGACACTCTGTATTACTGTAAAGAACACAAAAGTGCACTTCTGCCTACACATCAGTAAATGAGCAAATCATGATATTTTTGCTGGCACTTGCTAGATGGCACATAAAAAGTACATTTCTGTTGCAACAATAATTTTCCAGTATGCCTTTAAAGGAGAAGGAAAGGCTAAAATTAAGTAATTTTTATCAGAAAATTTTTACCAGTAAACCCTCAAAGTAATGTTGCTCCGAGTCCTCTGTCAAAAGAAATACCATATTTCTTTCCTTCTATTGTGTACACATGGACTTCTGTATCAGACTTCCTGTTTTCACCTTAAACCTCCAGGGCAGGGCTTGAGCATGCTCAGTTTGCTACTCTCTCCCTCCCTGCTGTAATCTGAGCCCAGAGCTATGAGTGAGCAGGAAAACTCAGGCAGGAAGTGATGTCACACCAAGAAAATATGGCAGCTGCTATCCTAAACAAACAGAGAGAGCTTCTAGAGCTGTTTACTCGGGTATGATAAAGCATTCTACAGATTAAATAGTGTTATAGCTTGCACTATTGTGGCTCATCTATTGTCAATAAACTGCTTTACTAGCTTTCCTTCTCCTTTAATGACCCACTAAAGTACTCTCTCACTGATATACACAAATATATGTGATATCCACACAATGTAATTCTTTAATGTAACTCTTTAATGTTAACAAATACCTGTGGTTAGTTACACACAATTTTTTTTCTCTTCTCATTTTTAAATTGATTTGTTTACAACAAACACACTTAAACCCAGTCTACATTTTAAAAATACATTGATCTGCATGAGTTTACAAACTGAAAGTAAATATTCTGTTGTGGAGGTATCCCTTCCCCTGCAATCACAACTACCCAGTAACAAGACCACCCTAAATGTTCCCACAATCCAACTTTCTTATCTGATTTATATTTATCACTCATGTTTTGATCACTTTTCGGAAAATACCAATGTGGCCATAACCAAAATAAATTGGTGCAGCTAATACTCAGGAACAGTGAGAGGTGAGAAGCCTAGGTAGGGCTCTGTGATTGACAATCCTTCCAAAAGCTTGTAGCAAACTTCTACATAAGGGGTCTCCATATTTTTTGGGAATGATATACTGACCATCCTAACTTTATCTTTCCTCCACATTAATAACATTGGTAAATTAGGAAAGCTGAATACGTAGGAGCAGCAGTTCTGGAAAACTCCATGGGGCAAATTTACTAAAGGTCAAAGTGACTAAAATCGCCAGCGTGATGTCATTTCGGTACTTCGCCAATTTACAGCCGCCGGCGTAACTTGGCTAGTGAAGGAGATAGACTATAGCGGTACTTTGCTCCCTAATGCCTGGTGAATGGACGTAACTAAGTAAATTCCCTAAGATGTGGATTTTACTGAACGTAACCTCAGACCAAGCGAAGTGCAATAGGGTAGGCGTTTCTCAAGAAATAGTTGAAAAAGTTGAAAAGTCCCAAAAAACGCAAGCTTGTGTAGGGCATTATAACAACTTTATTTTATTAAGGTTTTGCGGGCTTGTGTAGTGTAATGTATTTGCTGCAACATATACGTCCATTGAACTTTAACTTCCCGCCGTATGCAAATTAGGCAATGCTAGCGCAAATCAGCTTCATGCAGTAACGCTAGTGTAATTTCGCCAGTGTGGGGTGCCATGGACGCAACTTCGGATTTTAGTGAATTAGCGTTGTCCTGGCGAATCTATGCCTGGCGGAGTTTTTAGCTGTGAGTGAAGCCGTCGCTGGCGAATTTTCGGAGGTTAGTGAATTTTCCCCCATGCACTTTCCATCTAGCTGCTGCTAATGGCTTCATCCAAACAGAATAAATAAGAAGGTAGAGCAACAGAAAAAAAAGACAGAATGGAAAAAAATGGAAAATGACCAGAAGACCAAAAAAAGTAGAAAAAATTGTGCAACAGGAGAACAAGAGAAGATATATATAAACACCACTATCTTGCAGAAAAGTGCCCTCAAAAGAGTGCATCATTTAAGTTGCATGATATGGGTTGGAGAGGGATACCCAGCACAGGTACTGTAGGGTTAATATTCCTTCTCAGCCAGGTAAATAAGTGGCAGCTGAGAGAGGAGCTAGCTAGGAAAGGTAAAAGGACTGTGTTAACACTGTTTATGGGTAGGACTCCACGAGCGGTTTCAAAAATAAGGTAAGTTATAGAATTGTCGCATGGCGTTGCATTGTTTTGTCACAGTGCCCTATAGCTCTCCAGATCCCTCCTAGAGTGAAGGGAAGTGTGGTGCTGCTGGGAGAGACAGTGCCTGGCAGAAGGAGTCTTACTGTTAGCAAGAGAGTTGCAGAAGCTGGAGGAGAGAAGGGACTGGCAGAGGCTAATGAGCCTGTGTCCCAGGAGGGGAAGCCAGCAGGACTGAGTGAGAAGCCCAAGTGCTCTGAAGTTCCAGAGGGTGAGAATATGCATTATAATTTAATATACCTGATTGTTATCCCCATCGGATGCCTCATTGTTAGACTGATGAATCCCAGGTCTAAAAGAAGTTCTGTCCTTTGCCACAGTATGAAAATTATGGGAATTACTGTCTGTATCGCACATCTTTTTTGATAGGTTTCCAGTTTTAACTCTGTGTAAAACAAAGCAATAAAAGAAAATTGTCTTTTGTCCAATTCTAAAGATTATTCAGTTTCCTTTTTTCTTTTTTTTTATTCCAAGATTATTTTTACTAATGAAAATTAAACAATACATGTATGTACTTATATTGTGTTACATATTAGACATTAACCTTATAACTCCTTGGGTTAATATATCTTGTTAAGGGAGAAAAAGTAGAGAGTAGGGATGTAGCGAACTGTTCGCGCGAACTTCGACCGTTCGCGTCCGCCGAATGTTCGCGAACGTCGCGCGACGTTCGCATTTTGAGTTCGCGTTCGATTCGAATACAAATCGTTCGACCATTCGACCATTCGAATTCCTTCGACCGCTAAAAATCGAACGATTTCCATTCGTTCGAACGATTGTAAGCATTCGATCGAATGAAAAGCATTCGATCGAATGCTTCGATCGTTCGATTCGAATGAAAATCGTTCGATCGAACGATTAAAATCCTTCGATCGTTCGAATTGAACGATTTTAGCGGGTGTTCGAAGTTCGCGAACTGTTCGCGAACGTTCGCATTTTTTGCCGGTGTTCGCGAACGCCGTTCGCGAACACCAAATCGGCAGTTCGCTACATCCCTAGTAGAGAGAGGTGATAGGGGAGAGGGTGTTAGACTGAGTTTGGAATTCAAAATTGTCCTGTTTTTTTAAATATCTTATGTACGTGTAGATGGGAGACCCAGAGATGCCAATTCTTTATAAATTTGTCTTGTTTTTCTGCTAGATAGGATGTTATTTCTTCCATAAGATCTATATCATTTACATTGGTAATCCATTCCTCCAGGGTAGGAAGACTGGTGTCTTTCCAATGTCTTGGGATCAATATTTTTGCCGCTAGCAGATTAGTGGACTGTGTTTGAATATATATTCTGGGGTTTCTGTATGGAAAAGCAGTATTAATTGTGGTGTGAGGGTAATCTGGCATCCCAGGATCTCCCAACATGCATTTTGTACATAACTCCAAAAGTGATGTAATTTTTTGCAAAAACCATATATGAAAAATATTTCCTGGACTTTTTAGGCATCTCCAGCATTTGTTATCAGAGATTATGGGGCAGATTCATTAAGGGTCGAATTTCGAAGTTACAAATACTTCGAAATTCGACCCTCGAATTGAAATCCTTCGACTTCGAATATCGAAGTCGAAGGATTTAGCGCTAATCCTGCGATCGATCGATCGAAGGATTTTTCGTTCGATCGAACGATTAAATCCTTCGAATCGAACGATTCGAAGGATTTTAATCCAACGATCGAAGGAAAATCCTTCGATCAAAAAATCACAGGCAAGCCTATGGGGACCTTCCCCATAGGCTAACATTGACTTCGGTAGGTTTTACCTGCCGAAGTAAAGGGTCGAAGTTTTTTTTAAAGGGGAAGTACTTCGACTATCGAATGGTCGAATAGTCGAACGATTTTTCGTTCGATTCGTTCGATTTCATTCGAATTCGAACGAATTTAACCAATTCGATGGTCGAAGTACCAAAAAAATACTTCGAAATTCGAATTTTTTTCATTCGAATCCTTCACTCGAGCTTCATGAATCGGCCCCTATGTGTGTTTGAAATAGTTTAGTTGGAGTCCTATACCAACATGAAAGTGTTTTGTAAGAGTTCTCTTTGAATTTATTGCTAATCGAGCATTTTTCTACAATTCTGAAAATTTTTCCCCATTCTTCTTCTTGTAGTTCAATTTGGAGTTCATTTTCCAAGGATCGTGTGAAATAAGGTAAGTTTGTGTATTTCTTTTGTATTATTAGTTTGCATAGTATTGATATTAAATGGTTTGGTACAGATTTCATATCACATAGAGTTTCGAAGTCTGTCAGTGATCCTTTCACTTGTTGCAGCAGTGTCTCCGTCGGTCTCTTTTATCCTAAGTGGGTCTTGTTTCTTCGATTGTCGCTGGTGTGAAGTCTGTGGCAAGAACGTGTTTCAGTTGTAGATTTGTATTCCAAAGGCTGTTGATATCCCTTTGTCTAGTATTCCAGGTGTAATTCCAAGTTTTGGCTCATTATAGGTGATGGGTATGATATAACTTGGTATTTTTGGTTAAATGTAAAGCAGAATCTTTCCAGAGCTGTGGTCTGGGGGTTGTCCTTCAGATTAAGGTCTGTATGTCTTGTTTTATTCCATAGAACATTTCTGATGGGGTATTTTGCCCATTGTTCCTCCAGTCGCTTCCATTGTTTTGTTGAGTTTACATTAGAGTGTTCAATTAGTTTAGCTAGTATTCATGCTTGGTAATAGGAGCAGCAATCTGGTAGACTTAGTCCTCCTTTTGCTTTGGGTTGGCATAGTATGGTCCTCCGCAGTCTGAGATGTTTGTTTGTCCATACAAATTTGCTTATTATAGTATTTAGAGTCTGGAAAAACCCTTTAGGTATCAGGATCGTAGGGTTTTAAACAAGTTGAGGATTTTGGAGTTAGGGGCAGATTTATCAAGGGTCGAATTGGAAAATCAAATTTTTTAAAAACTTTGAAATTCGAATATCGAAATTTATCATGTACTGTCTCTTTAAAACTGACTATTCACCATTCATTCACTATTCACCATCTAAAACAAGGCCAGTTGCTGTTTTAGCCTATGGGAGACTTGGAGTCATTTGGTGGACTTTGAAAAATCAACGTTTTTTTTTTTTATTTCAAAATAGTTCGAATCAAATATGATCCATATTTGATTCGAACTACCGAATACAGCCTATTCACTCGAAGTAAAAAAATTGGATTTTTTTTTTTAATAAATTTTGGTTGGTCTTTTTTTTCTTCGAATTTCTAGTTGATGGGAGTTTAAAAATTCGACCCTTGATAAATCTGTCCCTTAGTGTTCATGATTGAAAGAACCACTGGTGCCCAAGTCTGGTCCTTTTTGCTCATGTCTGATGCTTCTCTGGCCATGGGAGTGAAGATGAACATGGAAATGAAGCTGTTCAAAAGCTGAATGAGATCAGTTAATCATGCTGCTCTATATTTAAATGTATGGAAATCCTCCTCAGTGCAAATGTCAGTACACTTTATGATATGTTTTCCTACTGTTATAAATTATTTAATCATATAATTAAAAGTGTAAGTTAGTGAGACCATGAATTAAGCAATTACAATTACAATAGGCCCGGCAAAAAAAGAAATTTGCAACAGTTAATGTAACTTAAAAATAAAATGTATTAAAAAAGGAATACAGCTCTACACTTTCTATTCGGTTTAGCTACAAGTTTTTGACAGATGGTATTTCATCATTCTAAATGGAAAGAAAAAGTTTTTAGGCTAGAATGAAATTAATTAAATTCTGAAAATTCCAAGCTTCTGTATTACTTAGTGCATTTCATTCATTTGTATTCCACAATGTTCGCCCACCTTGTCCTTGCAAATGTGCTAATAATGGTATAGGCAATGGTAAGAGCCCTCTTTTCTTCACATGGGGAATCATGCTATTTATATCAGTCATACCATGCCTTTAGGACAATTATTTATAAATATATCACCCAGGATTTATTTGGAATGTGGTGAGTGCTGTCATTTATTATGATAAATGCCAGCACTCACCACATTCCAAATAAATCCCAATGAAATCAAATAGAAGTACTGAAGACACTCATGGACATAATGAAAAATTAATTTATATTAGCTTCATATAGTCCCCCACATCAATGCATTGTACATAAGGTTGTAAGATTTTATCAAGAAACACAGCAATATGATTAAGCATAGACTGTACACCTGCCACAATTGGACGCCCCAGATGTAGTGGTAGTACTGGACAAGTCATTTTATGTCAATGGAATGTTGGCTGATACTTATGTCCCATTAACCACTGACCCCCTACCTAATATGCAAAAGTTAATAAAACATTCTTATGGAAGTTGTTGACAAATTAATGATAGATCTGAAATTGACAATTTTTCTGGAACAAAAAAACCTGGTCATCCCTGGTCAACAGTCTGTGTATTTAATCCTATTTCTGTGTTTCCTGATAAAATCTTATGGCCTTATGTTTAAACACAGAGATCCTTTATTTTAGATACCATACAGTTTTTGGGTAAATTGAAGGAGATTGAGATTGTAGATGAGGAGACTTTTCTTGTTACACTTGATGTTGAGAGTCTATATGCCAATATGGGTGGAATTGAGGCTGTTGCACAGTGTATCAATTGTGACCCCTGTTGGGATGGTGCACAAAAATGTCCATTACTTTGTTGAAAATTATACTTGTTCTAGGATACATTATATGAATTCTGTCGTATCGCAATGTGGTTGATTGTGGCCTCTACATGTGCAAATATTTTTGTAAATTAATTTGAAGAAAAATTTGTGTATACAAATAAGGATTTGACACCTTATTGTAAATATTGGTTACATTACAATGACATTTTTTACCTTTATGTAGTGGGAGAGGCCACATTTAATCCTAATTGCTTTTCACACAGCAAGTTAAATATTTACTATGCAGAATGATCTCATGTAAATTAATTTTCTTGATGTTTTGGTGTATAAACATGAGGGTAAACTTGAGGCACATCTGTACATAAAACCGACTGATAAGAAAACTCTGTTGTATTCTTCATTTCATCCAGTCTATATTAAGAGATCTGTACTTAAAGGAATTGTTCAGTGTAAAAATAAAAACTGGGTAAATAGATAGTCTGTGCAAAATAAAAAAAATGTTTCTAATATAGTTAGGCAAAGTATAATGTATAAAGACTAGAGTGGCTGGATATGTAACATAATAGCCAGAACTCTACTTCCTGCTTTTCAGCTCTCTTGTTTTGCACTGACTGGTTACCCTGGTTACCAGGCAGTAGCCAATCAGAGACTTGGGGGGGGGGCACATGGGTCATATCTGTTGCTTTTGAATTTGAGCTGAATGCTGAGGATCAATGCAAACTCACTGAACAGATGTGTACCATGTGGTCCCCCTTCAAGTCGCTGACTTATAGAGCTTATAGAGCTGAAAAGCAGGATGTAGTGTTCTGGCTATTATGTTAAATATCCAGTCACTCCAGTCTTTATACATTACATATTTGGCTAACTAACTATATTAGAAACATTTTTTATTTTGCACAGCCTATTTACCCAGTTTGTTTTGTCACACTGAACTGTTCCTTTAAATCTCTAGGGTTAGGAGAAAAGTTTCTGAGACTAATCCATGATGCTTCACATCTCAATAATTGTTTCACTTTGTCACTCCCCCCCCCCTTTTGGGTCGGGTACCTATTGAAGCACCCGAAACTTCAACAAGGCAGCTGTATGACCTGCATCCATAAATTTACATTCAATCGGATTCTCACATCCCTCCTAATGTCAGATTTATGCTCCCCTATCCTATTGTTTAATTGTCTGGTAGTTTGATCTATATACTTAAGACCACAACTTTACTAATGCTATTATGCAGAGAGACACAGGATCCTCAATACTATGACTGGTAGGTAAACAAGTTAAGGACCGCCATATGGGGTTTACCTTGACGTGGTATGGTGGCTTTTCAACTTTATGATCATAACTTTGTAACTAAATACCCCTGTCTTTGTTAACACATGCATTTGCATATCTACTGAATTACTTAGACAGGGGCCCAGGGAATGTGCACTGACCCATTTGGCTATGTCAGTAGCACTTCCCTTATACTTCTATATATTTTTACTTAACAATGCGGGTGCTCCCACAACCCCCCTTTTGTAATTGAGTAAACTACAAAGGTTGATTAACAGGTATTTTACTTTTATCTTGATAGCAGTTCCCTTTTGTGGATGGTAGACTATATCCCCCTTCACACAGCTATTACAGTGTCTACAAGATAGACAGGGGGAAGTGACATTTATTTGGCCATACAATGTGTCCTGGCATAGTACTCTCCCAGGGCCCACGTCGGCCTTGACAAGTTTGTCTCTTAATGATTGTGCCTTTTCATAAGAAATTAATGGTGGCTTTTGAAATGCTGCCACCGCAGGAAATTCCACCTTTACTATGTCCTTTCCGATTTTTCTAGAGTATTATACCCAGTAAAAAATTACATTCTTTCTACAGGCTTCAACATTTCCTTATTAATGTTTACTATAGGGCAGGCGTAGGGAACCTGCGGCTTCAGAGCCTCATGCGGCTCTTCATCCTGCTTGCTGCGGCTCAGTCTTGCGGCTTTGCCTGTCAGGTCGTATATACAGCCCTCACACCTGCTGGTGGCTCTTGAGTGTGCGACCACGGTAAGCACATTCAAGAAGCCGCCAGCAGGTGCGAGGGCTGTATAGATGTCCCAGGAGTGGCAAGAATGAGCCGCAGCAAGATGATTCATCATGGTCCTTACCGCGGTCACACACTCAAGACAAGAGAGAGACGATCAGCATGGAGCTTCAGAAACAGAAGTCACATTAAACAGATGAGAACACTAGCATTTAATAGGGCTATTCAGTGTTTAATTTATTTCAAAGTAGCCCTGCATATACACAATGCACTTCTGTTAAAATTAAAAAAAGGTTAAAAAAGTTTATAAGCTGTGTTATGTTTTGCAGCTCCAGACTATTTTTCTTTAGTGGGAGAGGGGCAAAATGGCTCTTTTGATAGTAAAGGTTGCTGACCCCTGCTGTAGGGGATCTCTCTAGACTTTTTGCGATATCCCCTAGTTATAAATCTACTCTCCATTTCATCCAGTCTTTTGGACAAAAACAAGTTGTTACTGTCTTGGACATAAGTGTCTGTACTTAAAGGGGTGGTTTATGTTTAAGTCAACTTTTAGGTGCCGATTCACCAAGGGTCGAATATCGAGGGTTAATTAACCCTCGATATTCGACTGGGAATTAAAATATCGAAGTCGAAGGATTTAGCGCAGATAGTACGATCGAACGATCAAAGGATTATTCCTTCGATCGAACGATTAAATCCTTCGAATCGTTCGATTCGAAGGATTTTAATCCAACGATCGAAGGAATAGCCTTCGATCAAAAAAACGTAGGAAAGCCTATGGGGACCTTCCCCATAGGCTAACATTGAGTTCGGTAGGTTTTAGATGGTGAACTAGGGGGTCGAAGTTTTTTTTAAAGAGACAGTACTTCGATTATCGAATGGTCGAATAGTCGAACGATTTTTAGTTTGAAATCCTTCCTTCGAAGGTCGAAGTAGCCCATTCGATGGTCAAAGTAGCCCAAAAAACACTTGAAATTCGAAGTTTTTTTACTTCGAATCCTTCACTCGAAGTTAGTGAATCGGCCCCTTAATGTTATAGAATGACCAGTTCTAAACAACTTTGCAATTGGTCTTCATTTTTTAAAATTTTTATATTGCTTTTCTGCCTCTTTCCAGCTTTCAAATTGGATCACTGATATCAGCAGCCAAAGACCTTGTTTTTGGTACTTTTTATTCTTTATCTTTCTATTTAGGCATCGTCTATTCATATTCCAGTCTCACACTGCCTAGTTAATAGGATTATTTAGACCCTAGCAACCAGATAGCTGCTGAAATTACATGTTGGAATGCTGCTGAGCAAAAAACATAATAAAATATTAAAACCATTTGCAAATTGTCTCAGAATATCACTCACTTTATCACACTTAAAGTTAATTTAAAGGTCAGTGCCAAGTGCTGGAAATCACTTCCACACACAGTTACTTTCAGTACAGTTATACATTATTGCCAACAATGAATGATTAGTCTATAATCACGCCCTATACATAAGGCTATGGCTGGATGGTTTACTAACACATGGCAAGCAATTGATGTTTCATGTGCTTCAGCTGAAAAATGTTAATTTTGTTGAGAATTACAAGTGCAACCTCAAGCATTTTTTAAAATATGCAAGTATGCATCTAAACCATCGGTGGGCAATAAATATACATAGCTTAAAACACGTTCTGATAATCACCTTAGTTTTACAATCATGTATTTAATCTGGTAGCATTGTGCTCTTCATGGGGTATATAGACACATTCAGTCTTTAATTTCAGTTAATGCCCAACCATAACTCAATTCAAAGCTAAAATACACTAGCATTGTTATAACCATGACCATAAAGCGTTTTAGTGTGGTACATTATGCCCCTCTTTGACCATAACTGAAATGGCCCTCCATAATGCGACCATTCTTATACTGACATGTTTTTCCCCCTCACCTAAAGTGTGAGTATCTCTTTCCTAGAACTTACCTTAATATTTTGTTTCCACCTGTCCCTGATATTATGCTACTTTTGGTTGATACTATCTGACAATGAACCGTTCCTAGAAGAAGCATTAAGCACAAAGGTCCAATCTGCTCGCTTGCACTAGCAACAGGCACCATGGAATAAAAGACAATGGCTGTTACTGCAAAACAATATTACATAAAGATAAACATTAGAAGAAGGATATATTTACATATATACTATATGTGTTTGTATAAAATGTTAGGCAATCTAAAAAATTAATTGAAATGGCAAACCTAATACCCTTGCTATTGTGATGAAGATCATAAAAGTAAACCTCTGCATTCCAGAAATTTAGGGCATAAGAAAAGCGGTGGAAAGTTACTTTGTTTCCTTAAAATATGAAGATAAGCCTGTCTCTTTCCATATTAAAATAAAGATAAAGATACCCCCTCAAAAGCTGTTATTGTAGGCTACAACATACTTGAAGACTAAAATGGCTGCATACTGCTTTACTGCACAATGGCTGGCTCATGGTGGTAAAATGTGTAATTAAATATTGCATACTGACAAAGTTTCAAGGCCTATATATCAAAACCTCAAAATTTGAGTTTTAGTGCAAAATATTTGCTAAAAACTCTATGCAGAATGTTAATAAATCCTCCTCTAAAACTCTTGCTGAGATGTATAAAGTGCATAAACCTCAATGTGAAAATTCTGCATCTAAAAATTGGCTCGTAAAAGATTTTTAACATTCAAGTTTTGAGTTTTTATATGTGTTGGTAGATTCATTGAAAATGTGCTGCATTTGATATTTTTTGCATTTTTAAGAAAAGATTCTTCTGAATGTTTAGTCATCTTTTTGTACCCAAAAATACAAAAATAGGCCTCCCATGGTGAGATCAATTAATATTTAAACTAACTCAACTAAACAAATAAGAGAAAAAATTCTGTTTGCTAATACTGGAGGCTATAATTTACATTTAAAGCTAAAAACACAAGTAGTGTAAAATAGTTTTCATTTTCAAATGCATTTTAAAGTAACTTTAATATAAGTAAATACCTTGCATGATGTATAGAATTAGTAACCATATGAAAACCCCAGGGCTAGTCACCTGCACCCACCACTTGCAAAACAATGGGAATAACAACACCCTCACTAAGCCTTTCCGAGTAAGAGACGTCCAAGGGCTTTCTGGCTTAGTTTTGACAAATGTTGATCCTGAAACAAAAATATATTAATGAGTCTAGTATAGGTAAATTTAAAACAACTGGACTTGCTGAGTAGTCAATGAAGACGTTTCACTACTCATCCGAGCTGCTTCTTCAATTCAACTGACTGGTGTGGGAAATTCTCGTCATATAAACTCTTCCACTAATCCAATCACAATGGCACATTGTAACTCTTCAAAGAGGTGCCATCTGAAG
Organism: Xenopus laevis; assembly: GCF_017654675.1. NCBI lineage: Eukaryota > Metazoa > Chordata > Amphibia > Anura > Pipidae > Xenopus > Xenopus laevis. Next base: position 74,824,615 of record NC_054373.1, on the reverse strand, counting down.
AAATTCACAGAGGTGTTGATTCTGTGTATTTACTGTGATAGGATTATCCAATGTGTCATGCAACTCCTAGAAAGAGGTGTTACTTGTGAGAGTTGCATGAATGGATGTGTGAAGTGTTTTGAAACCACCGGGGTACAGAAGTTAGAACAGCATTCTATGTAGCAGACAGGTGGTGTCAAAGGCCCCCGCCTCTGTTCAGGGATGGTTTCTCCACCTTGACATGAATTACCTCTTTCACGCCTTGTTCAGACCGTTGAAGAGTTACAATGTGCCATTGTGATTGGATTAGTGGAAGAGTTTATATGACGAGAATTTCCCACATCAGTCAATTGAACTGGAGAAGTTGCTTGGATGAGTAGTGAAACGTCTTCATTGATTACTCAGCAAGTCCAGTTGTTTTAAATTTACCTATACTAGATATACCATGACCTGGATGAATGAAAATCTTCATAGTCATATGTTAATGAGTGTTTACTTACTAATTCCTTTCTATAGGATTTTATTTATAGATCAACATAATTCAGTTTTTGCACAAAAACGGGTGCTTTGACGCCATTCATTAAAGGTACCTGCGGCCCTTTTATCTGTCTAATCTAGTTATCTATAATTGTACTTGGGCCAGTGCGTTAGTGCACCTATTTGACGCAGGTAAAACCCTGGAGCTACTGGCACCTTCAAGTTGGAAATAATTGCAGGGTTCAATACACCTTAATCTTTGGCACAACACTTACTTGTCTTATTTGGGTGTATTATACTCCCAAGCTGCTTCCAGACCAACCACAGCATTCAAATTTCATAGAGGGAAGAAGCATTCCCATATATACTAGCAAATGCTATTAAAGCATTTATTGCAGTGGTGCCACATCTCTACTGTAATAAATGTGGCATTTGCTTGTAAGTATTAGTGTGTTTCCTCCCTATAAGGAATTTAGGTAGTTTGATGGTTTCCATTGTAGGCTAATTCAAAATTTGCCTCCAAACACAACCAAATTGCGCATAATTTTGTCATATGCTGCAGATATCCTTACATGCCAAGATTAAACATTCTAAATATAAATGGCATGAAAGCCAGAATGCATAGCAGTACCAAGGTATGTGCTATGTAGACACCCCCAAAATGAAATGATATTGCACACACTTATTTCATTTTTCATAGGCAAATTATAGTTGTAATAGAACATGTAAAAAGCAATAACCATTACATAATTATATAAATCAATACAATGCAGTAAAACCAATAAACCTTGTTTTTACCTAGTAGAATCAGTGGTCAGAATTGCAGTTCAATGCAGTATACACAAAACAACAGCTACAAACATCAATAAAAAAATACAAAAGTAATGACACACCGCAATTAACAATCACCTTAGTCCAGGTGCGGCCCGGGGGCCAATTGTGGCCCTTTTTCAAATTTACACTGGCCCTAAGCCTCAATCATGAAATTAATAATAATGAGGCCCCCCCAGCACAGTGCGATCAGGAATCCCATAGCAGGAATATTAAGGCACATTAGTGAAATGATCTGGCACTTGCTCTATACTGCTGCCTGTGTGCTGAAGGTGTTAGCAATAGACCCGTACTGGCACGTAGAGACGCACTGTTTTCACATACTTCTTTAGGGCTGAAGGTGTCAATAGACATACTGACGTGCCAGTACAGTAAACTAAAGAAGTATGGTGTCACTACGTTCCAGTACGTGTCTATTGCTAACACCTTCAGCACACAGGCAGCAGTATAGACCAAGTGGCAGATCATTTCACTAATGTGCCCAAATATTACTGCTACAATTAATAGATTCCTGTAATGAAATGTTAATGGTTCAAAGAATGTCAGGCTGAATGGTCGGCCCCCACACATTTTCACCTCACCAAATTTGGCCCTCGTTGCAAAAAGTTTGGGCACCCACTGGCAAAAAAACATTGTTAGGGTAATTAAACCACATAATACAGTAAAATTTATATAAGCTTGATCAGCACCAATACCACGGTGGATGGCAGTGGAATCCCTCCAGAATGGTGTCTTATATGTAATATACCTGGCCACAGCTGTTTTGGTATTGGATTTGGCCCCATTAGCATCCATGTGTGTGTTCTGTATGTGTGTGTTCTGGGATTGCAAAACACTCCAATCCTCAAAAAAAGTATGTATAATTGAATGTTAGTTTAAATTATATGTTTGTAAAACTTACCTAGTCATTACTACTCACAGCACAGCACTCAGCATCAGTACCAGACATTTACCTGGTATTCGCCAGGCAGGAGTAGCTACCTCCATACCTGTAACCAATTGCAAACAAATCCTGGGCACGGCTAATGTTTTATGATGCTCCTTTCTTATCCTACCTCCCAACTGTCCTGTTTTTTGTGGTACAGTACAGTCCCGATTTTGACTGCTTAGCCTGCAGTCTCGGATTGTTATTGAAATGTCCAGAGTCTCTCTTTGATCTCCTGCACAGACGCCAGAAAAAGATACAAAGTTTCTATATCTTAATTAAATAAGAGGCTTTTCGGCCAGAGAGCCCAGAGTACTCAGCACCTGCACTTATATACCTTTGTAACTATTTAAGATTAGCAGAGAATGGAGACTTACAGTTTAAAGGGCAATTCACCTTCATTAGCAAAACTGTTATACACTTGACCCTAAAACCTCCCAGAAATGTGCTCAGACTTTCCATAACCTGCTAAATGTGAAAATAAACAGTGTTTAAAGGGTGTTGACACAAAATGAGCATAGTCAAAAGTTTAGCAAAGGCAGGATTTTTGTCCTTCTTTCTGATTTTCAAATGTTGGGAGGTATGTCTTAGAGCACTAACCGCAGGCAGGCTGAAAAGGAGACAGGAGATGCTGGAGCAACATAGGATCCAGCAGTGATACTCATTGCCATATTTCTTTTTTTTTCTCTAAATATAATTTTATTGATTTCCAGGAAGTATGGGATGGGGGATACAGAAGGGAAAAAAAGGGGGGGGGGAGAGAATAGTAGTACATTGCTTTAAGACATAATAAACAACATGGTCTACACATATCTATGTAATTTTACACAATGACAATGTAGTGGGATTTGCTAATGACAGCGATGTGCATTTTAAATTGGCTAGGACAGGTAGTGTAAGAGGAGTGCCCACTCACTTGATATTTAAGAACTCAAAAGATGTCTATACGCAGTTGAACCCCTAAATAGAAACCACCGCAGCCAGGTGTCTCTAAAGCTGGAATGCTGTTTTCCTGAAAATGTGGATAGTTCCTCAAATTTTGCTATCTCATTGACTTTATCTATCCAGTTCTAGTTCCGTTCTAGTGTAATATCTGGAATGCCTTCCAAGTTTTCCTTTTCCCAGAATAGAAGAATTCGATCAGGTATAGCAGGTGTATCCCTACCTAAAATCTGAGAACATGTTTGAATAATTATTGGCCAAAGTGAGATTGGGGCACTCCCAAAATATGTGGAGCAATGTTCCCACTTCTGCCTTGCACCTCCAAAAGGTGTTGCTTGTAGCCGGGTATATCTTGTTTAATCTGAAAGGAGTGTAATACCATCTACTCAAAATGTTATAGTTAAGTTCTTGGATCTTGCAACATCTTGAGCTGTACATTAAGTTGGCAATCCATTTCTTGTAGGAGTCTTCTGGTATTTCTAGGTCTAGATAGCGTTTCCAGGCTTTTAAGAAAGGTAGGTGGTTTCCTCAGTTTTTTCTATAAAGCATGCTATATATGAGAGATATTATATGCTTTGGTGAATTGTTACCACTACACAGCTTTTCAAATGGGGTGAGGGGTCTTCCAAGTTTACTGGATCCTCCTAGATAACCATAGAAATGCTTGAGCTGACAGTATTGATAGTCCTGCAAATCTGCCATGGATCTGGCTTGTCTGAGGAGTGACAGGTCAGCCAGTTGCCCTTTCTCCATTATATGGAAAAACTGCAAATGTCCATCGACCAGCCAATCTTTGCAGAGGGAAATGCAGGGTTGTTTGTGATAGGTACCAGTGGCAGAGGAAAGGCTGAAATTTGGGGTGTCCGCTGACCAGGTCCCAGGTTGTCATGGTGCTTTTAAGTAGTGGGTGTGAATTATGTAGTATCCTGCGGTAGGTTCTGTCTATCCACGGCAAGTGAATCAAATGTGTAGCTGTAGATTGTTGCTCTATTTCTATCCATTCTTTACTGTCTAAACTCTAAATGATGGGACCAGTCAATTATTCAGGAGAGTAACACTGCTTTTAAGTATCTGGTACAGTATGGGAGGGCCAGGCCACCCTCAACCTATAAAATGTTAGCCTTGATTCTTGGCGGATGGTCTTTCCAGACAAATTTAGTTATAATGGATTGCAATGATTTTAGCCAAATGTTGGGGTACAGTAAAGGCATGCATTGAAACAAGTAAAGAAGATGTAGCATGATGTTCATCTTGATTACGTTAATTCTTCCTGGATATTGGTTGTTTGGTCCAATTTTGTAAATCTTTGTTTATTTTCATAGTATTTTACACTTTGTTTCTATCCAGTCATCATAGTCTTTGGTAATCGTTATTCCTAGGTAAATAAATTGTTATTAAGATTTGGGATCGTGGTGAGTGGGTTTGTTAGGAACAAGAGCAGATCATCCGCATATGCGGCGACTTTGTGTTGTTTATCTCTTATCGAAATCCCAGATATTTCCAGATGTAGGCATATCTGAATGAGGAGTGGTTCCAGAGCTAGGGCATATAAATTAGGTGAGAGAGGGCATCCTTGTCGGGTGCCGTCTTTAATTGTTATATATTCAGATATGGCGCCGTTCACCCTAATCTTTGCGACTGGACCATTTTATAGGGACCTGATCCATTGGCATAATCGTTCAAAACTTAGTGAGACATGAAAACAACTGACCTATCAAGGCCTTGTAATGACTTTCTCGACGAAAAGATCATGACGGTCTCTTAACTCAGCTCGCAAAGTGGAAAGCTTAGCGAATGTTTCTGGAGAGGGAGTGCATTTATGCGTGGTTTCAAATTTCAAATTTCAGTGAGCAGGGACTTGTGTTTAGCTCTGTGAGCCTGTTTTCTTCTGGAGCATTGTTGAATTAGCGTGCCCCTAATGCAACACTTATGGGCTTCCCATACTGTCACTGGGTTAACATCCTCTGTCACATTCTCTTTAAAGTAATTTCTGATGGCGGATTTAACTTCATTCAGTATGATGTTATCTTTCAGCACGGATTCGTTTAATCTCCAATTATCTCTTCTGGAAAAGTCTGTAGTCAAAGATACCATCATTGAGATGGGGGCGTGATCTGACCAAGAGCGGGTATGTAAGTCTACAGTGCCTAATGTACTGAGGTAGTGCTGGGATATAAAAAGATAGTCAATTCTGATATATAAGTTATGCCTCGTTGAATAAAAAGTGTAATCCTTTTCTTTGGGGTCTACAAGTATCCATGCATCTATCACTTGTAGCTGATGTAGGTCTTTTATGATATGACTAATGGTTCTGTGGGTAATACTAGACTTCCCCATTATAAAGCAATAATTCCAGCAGCACTCCGATATGTGAATCAAAGATTATTTATTCATGCCATTAGCAGAGCGACGTTTCGGGCTATTCCAGCCCTTTATCAAGCTAAATGCACTGTGTAACAACATACTTAAATAGGTGATTTAGGGGGAGGGGTTACATCATTGACTAAATTGATTTTCTGCTAAGAAGAGTGCCCCTACACGATTACAATGTCGCAACAAGCAAGTCAGGAATTACCATCGACTTTCACTTATAGTGAAGTAGAAGCTAATAAGATTATTCAACAAAACAAAGGGAATAATGCTTTTTTACAAACAGCTACAGATGTATCCCTTCTGAGAGAATTTGAAAGGGAGAGAAGGAGATATATCGGTTTGGATCTCCATGCCACAACGCTAACTGAATATTACAAGGTCGGACGAATACCCAGGGGTCTACGGGTGAACTTGCGACCAACTATTTTCAGAGACAATAAGGAATTCACACAGAAATATGAGATGATAATTAATAAATGTTCCTTTGATATAATTCTATTAAACATCGATTTTCTACATCGTGAAATTGCAGCATCCTCTATGTTAATAGACAATCTAAATGACAAGTTGAAAACATACCCATCGACAGAGGAATATAGAACACAGCTGCAGTCGATTGAGGATAATTTGATTAAGCACAGGCACGAGATTGAAGGCAGGAAAAGGAGCAAGTTCCAAAGAGATGAACTTGATTACAGCTCGGGCCGCATCTACAATTGGCAGCGAACAGGCAATGAGCGGTTAGGCTCAACTACACAGCCACACTTCACACGACGACGTCATCAGCGTGAGACACGCAACCAGAGGCAGCAGGGACGCGGAGAACACAGAAGGGATTCCTCGACCGATAGCCCACAGGAGCAACGCAGCCAGAGACCACAGGAACACGGTGAGCGCACTAGAGATCCCCCCTCTGACAGGCTGCAACAGCGCGATACACGCGACTTGGGACATCGCGGAACTGGTGGATGCGGAAGGGATCAATCCACTGATAGCCAGCTGACGGAGCCTCCTACCTCAGAATCGTCGGTATCATCCTCCTCTTTTTTAGATGGAGGCCACAAGAAATACAAAAAGCAAAAAGGCGAGGGGGGAGACGACACAAGCTGAGAGCACGGACGGGACAGAGACACTAGTGGTAAATATTTCTTCCATTGAATTAAATAACGCTGAAGTGACATTGCTCAGTAAGGGTATTTCATTCTGTCCCACTAGCAGGTGTGACCCCTTTCAGTTGGATGTTGAATGCGAACGTTTTTTCAGGAATCTGAGGTTAAAATCTTATTTTTCAGGCCCACATGTGATTGAAGAGAGTGGACGTATAAGTAATAATGAGGATGGGACGCAACTCACACTTAAGAATGTAAACTTACGTAACAAGAGCTCCTTCACCCCACCAACCACGGATGTGGTGGTGGAGTCATATATGAAAATGGTCAAAAATGATATTAACAAATTGAAATTGAAATTCAAAACCAATCCGTTTTTAGGTATTAGACCTAATATGAATAAAAAAGAGAGAATACAGTTAGAAACATTACTGACACATAATGAGTTAATGTTTAAACCAGCCGATAAAGGAGGAGCTCTTGTTGTGTTAAATAAGAGTTATTATATTAATGAAATTTTGTTACAACTAAGTGATACAAATGTATATCTTAAATTGACAGCAGATCCCCTCAAAAGTATACAAATTAAGGTTCGCAACATTGTTGACAAGGCTAGAGAAGATGACCTGATAGATGATAAGCTACAGCAATTTCTACAACAGAAACATCCTATAACTCCCGTTTTTTATATGTTACCTAAAATTCACAAGGATTTAAAACAACCCCCAGGGCGTCCCATAGTGGCTAGTAGTGATTCAATTTTTGCTCCTCTTTCGATATACCTTGACAAGATTTTACAGCCTTTTGTGATTAAAACTAGATCGTTTTTGAAAGACACAGCACAACTACTAGGGATCTTGGACACCCTTATTGTGACAGATGAGACAATACTTGTAACCATGGACATTCAAAGTCTATACACATCCATAATGCATGATGATGGCATACAGGCCATAAGTACTGTGTTACAAGATAATGACGAATATTCATATGAAGCTAAAGAATTTTTTCTTGCTTTATTGAATATCGTTCTAAGGGAAAATTATTTTCTATTCCAAGATAATTTCTTTTTACAGCTACAAGGCACTGCCATGGGGAGCAATGTTGCTCCCACATACGCAAACTTATATATGGATTTTTTTGAACGCACATATGTGTACACAAATCCTGATTTTATACAGTACTGTCAACTATATCGGAGATATATCGATGACATCATTATGCTGTGGACAGGCACAATTGAGAGCCTGGTGGCGTTCTGTGAACATCTAAATTCAGTGGTACCTACTATAAAATTTACTATCACACATGATCGGCTGAGGATTAACTTCCTAGATGTATGGATCATGAAAAATAATTTTGGTCTCCAAACTGATCTCTATAAAAAAGAGACAGATCGTAACAGTTTGTTACACCAGCTTTCATCCTCCTGCATTGAAAAATAATCTACCCAAAACACAATTCATGAGGGTTAAACGCTTAGTCTCAGATCAGGAGAATGAACAAGGGAGAACAGAGGAGATGAGACAAAGGTTTTTACAGAGGGGTTACCCGAAAACGCTCCTGAATTCCTGTATACAGGAGGTTAGGGAGATTCAACAGAATGAACAAAGGAAACAAAAAGATGTTAATAGACTTGCCTTTGTAATAATATCACAAAAGGGCAATCTTTTACACATCCACATACTGGACGGAAATTTAACATCACAAATTATTATACTTGTCATTCAACGTTTGTTATTTATTTAATTAAATGTCCATGTGGACTAGCATATGTTGGGGAGACAACTCAGAAGGTAAAGGACCGGATTAAACAACATAAATCCAACATAAGGTGCAATTACAATCATTTACCCATTCCGTCGCACTTTAGAGAAGCGAGACACACAGTGAGTCAACTGAGATATCAAGTGATAGATGATGTAGGTCCTCTTAGATGTGGAGGCGATAGAATTTATTTATTAAAGAAATTGGAAATGCAATGGATATTGAGATTAGGTACGTTGAGTCCTGGGGGACTAAACCGAGAATATACCCCTGAATTGTTTATATAGTATGGTAATTCTGAAGAAATCATGCTTTAAGTGTAACAAATTGTTTTTTCAATGTAATACAATGTAGTATACCCAGTGATACTGATTTAATATAAAATACGTCATATTTTTGTCTTATAGAATTTTACTGCTCCAATCCTGGGATTTGCTGGTGTATTGACAACTGTAGGTACCCAGCACTCCAGATGTTGAGCATAAATATGTAAGTGTCTAAATGTTTAAATGGCTACAGAATTTGAATGCTTTTATCGGTTTTTTTTGCACAATTGCACAACACATTGATTAGTGGGGGGCCATTGGAATCAGATGATCTCTTTGGACTTCTCTTCTGACCCTCCAAGTTTTTTGGAATCTCAAGGACACTGAGCACTTTATAATTTTAACACTTGCTATGGTATATACGTTTTAACATTTGTTGTATTATAAATGTTTTAACTGTGTTTATATTATTCATCACTAATGTATTTGATTCACTAATTTTTTGAATATTCTCACTGGGAATGCTGGGAATCGTGTCCCACACTGGGAGGTGGGAACCATGATGTAACCCCTCCCCCTAAATCACCTATTTAAGTATGTTGTTACACAGTGCATTTAGCTTGATAAAGGGCTGGAATAGCCCGAAACGTCGCTCTGCTAATGGCATGAATAAATAATCTTTGATCCACATATCGGAGTGCTGCTGGAATTATTGCTTTACAGTGGAACTTTTCCTTGGGCAGAGAGGAACACAGCTGTGCACCCGACGCTGCAAAAGGCGATTTAGTGTAAGTGTGGCACCTTATTGATTTGATTTGACTAGACTTCCCCATGGAACAGTCAATCTGGGGATCCATGTGGACATTGAAATCCCCTCCAAGAATTAACAGGCCTTCTGAAAAGCCCAGTAGGTTCTCTGTTATGGTATGGAATATTTCATCATGTTGGTCATTTGGTAGGTAAATAGATGCAAAGGTAATCATCCGGGTTTCCAAGTTGCCTTTTACAAAAACAAATCGTTCAGCAGTGTCCTTCTTTGAAGACAGGACCTTAAAATTAAAGTTTTTCCTGAATAGGATAGCGGTTCCTTTAGATTTCTGGGAAATATCTATTGGACCACTGGGGGGGGGGGTCGAAGAATCCTTAAAGTGGGTTTCTTGTACAAAGGCGATGTTAGACCATTACCTCCGTATGGTTGTAATTTACAAAGAGTGTGTAGGAGGGTTGTGAGCCTGTAGGCTGCTGACATTGGTGGTGCACCAGCGTGCGTCAATGGTGAGTACTTATTCCTGGTGGCAAATAGCTGAGGGAATAGAATACATCTTGGGCTGACTACCTAGAGTCTGTCTAATGGACCTGTGCATGTATCTGACATAAGCCGGTATAGGGAGCAATCAGGGGCGATCCTGGCCCCTCCACCGCCTGAGGCAGCAGCAGTTGCTGCCCCCCCTCCCCCAGCAATTCGCTCTTAAAGTACCAGGAGCAGCATTTTTGGTGCCCCTGGTACGTAGTGGGGCGCTGCCACCTGAGGCGACAGCCTCAACTCGCCTCATTGGCGAAGCACTCCTGGGAGCAATAATACAGGAGATATATATATATGCAAAGAAAAGCAAACTATATTATAGACCTTTGTACATATAACATTATTATAAAGTATGTCAACATGAGCGTTTCCTCGTATCTTGAGAAGTGAATGAAAATAGCACCATATACAGTAGCTATGGAGTAATAGATTAAATCCAAGAGATTCTTTATCGAGGTCTAAGAGCTGCCCAAAGAGATCTTCCATTAGTTCATTGACATATTTCTACTCAATGCCTAGGTGCTGGAGAATGATGGTGGAATGAAAGGGAATCTTTAAAACTTAAAACACTTCCCCATTTGGAAGCACTGCAGAATTTATGTTTTCTTCTCTAGTAATTACTTTATTCCTAAATAAAGGATATATGTTGCCTGCAGTAGTGCAGACAAATCTCTTTGTGTGCTGTTGCTTAAAATACAGGGTGTGGTTTGGTGGTTCATTAACTGGCAGAAAGGGGGGGGGGTGTTATTCATTAAGCAATGGATTAGGCATTAGACAAATTGAACTATATTCTCCCCAGGGATTATATTTCAGGAGTCTTCTTAGATGCTCTCTGAGTTTTATATAGGGAACCCATGTTTAACTGGGAAACAAACTTTTGAGATTCCAATAGCAAGGGGGGCTTGTCAAGCTATCTGTTATCTCCTTTATTATTCTCCTTTACAATTGAACCTGAAGCCTACCTAATTCGAATTCCATTGGTACATCACCCATGTACATAAAAAAGCATACTCCTCTCATCTTACTCAAAATGCTTTATATAAGCATTATACGATTATAAGCATGCCTGGGGGAACTGTGCAATAGCCAACACCTCTTGGAAGGAGGTCTACAAACAAACTTAAGCATTATTATGCACCATTTCGTCTTGCTTATACACAAACACGTACTCTGTGTTCTTAAATTCTAGCCATTGCATGCTAGGTCATATCCTTAAACTGGGTTTCTACTTTATTTATGACCCAACTATTTGCTTGCTTTAAATTATATATAAAGATTTAATTGTATGACTTTATTATTAGAGGATACTTTAGAGAAGCATAATAAAACGTGGCTACCCTGGGAAGATTAGAACATTTTGGAATCCTTAATTATCATAGAGGAAGGAGTAAGGTACTCACAATGAGACTAATATGAAGGACTGGTGCTGAGATTTAGACATTTTCCAAACATTGTATTTTTCACTTTAATGTTTTCATCTTACTTACTGAGCAACTGGTTTCTCTTTTGTGCCTTGCTTTTCACTGTCATTTTTAATTTAGTCCACTAGATGGAACTCTAGAATTACATGAAATACTTAAATCAATGTTTAATGTGTCTATTTACTTATTATGATGTGGTATTTTATTTTTTATTCACATTTATTAGAACATTTTTTTGTATTTAACAGGGATCCATAGCTATTTTGCACACTGTAAGAATAAGTTTAATAAATTTCCTTTTCAGCCATTAGGTTTGCAGGTCTGATTCTTATTAGTAATCAGTGCATAAACTGGCACAGTTATGTGATTTGGTTGTAATTGAAATCTGACGAGAGAGTTTTCCAAATAATCTTTAATTTTGTTTCATATATCTACTAATACAAACTCCTCAATCCAATGTTTTTACTAGTCATTTAAAATTATAGCACCCCTTCTTGTGTACACTGTGCTATTAGATTTCTAGATACGAGATAACACATTATGAGTGATTGTTTACAGGACTTTCATATATGTCTTATACAGTACTGTCCTCTTATGTATACTGAGATATATTATGCCAAAAGTGAAAATGCTGTACACTTTTATGCTGATATTTTATTTTTGTTTAATAAAAATATTTTGAAAAAAAAAAAATTATAGCACCCCTCACCGATCCAATATTTCATCAAGGCCCCTTGGCAAATAATTAGGTAACAGATGTGTAAAATATAAATGTGTCAGTGCTCCTCAAATCCTACTCTAACTGACCTTTGAACTGCCCTTGCAGGAGTATCAGGAAAGAAAACAGACTCCCCAGATGTCTCCCTACCTAACCTTCAGGCTGGGCCCCCTATGCTACTAATAAGTGTGCCCCAGAGAGGGCCAGTCCCACAATTTTGAGATCAGTGCCTCAGTCTGGTTGGAAAATAAAAGCATTTGCAACATCCCACCAATGTTGTATATGTCTGACAATATTCCACTTTTACAAAGAGCAGTGATAAATTGTGATCATAGTACATACATACATGCTTATTAATGATGAGCGTGAGGAATTAAGTAGTGTCCCTTTCCCCATTCATATATATATATATACATACACACACACACACACACATACTGTTATCAGCTACATTTTTGTATAGAAAAGTCCCTTCTGGACTAGATCCAAAGGAAGTGTGTCTGTTATGGCATAGAATGGATTAAACTCTACAAAAGCAGCTTGGGGGACACCAATTATTTCAAGGTTTATAAAGGAAAGGACTCAAACTTCAATTCCCCTGCTTGTCCCCTTGATTTGGTTCACTGATAAAATTGTAAAATCATGTTGAATTTAATAATGATCTGTATCACAGACAGAGTAGGGTCCGCATGCACAGGTGCCTAAGGCAAAGCCCCCAGCGTTGGCTTCCCCAACCCTTCAATAAGCAACTGCATCCCCCAGCTCAGCAGCCCCCTGCTTTCATCCTCTCACCCCACCCCGTCTGGCAGCTCTCCCCATTTGCACCTTTTCCAATACCTCTCCTGTTTCTTCCACCACCGCTTCCTGATCAAAGAGCAGGGCTGGAGTTAGAAGCAGAAGGGACAACCCTTTATTGTCCTAACACCCGCCAACCATTGCACCCTATGCAGGTGCCTTTTCTGCCTACCATGACCACATCTGCTACATTTACAGTAAAATGTATCTAAAATCCAGGTGCTAAGTATCAAGATAAATATTCAGAATATTCTATTCTCAAAAATAGAATTTGTCAAAGGATAAATAAATTGTAAAAACAAGTTCATGTGATATTGCTCAGAGAACTCTTCTAAGCATTTTTGCATTTTACAAATATTGTTTTCTTTTTCATTTACATACATATACATTTTAAACATTTAAATAATAAACTAGTTTTGTAAATAGCACCACCTGCTGGTTATTCTGGCCCACTATATGCTGTCAGGATAAAAAAAAACATTAACTTTGAGAATATAAAATTAGAAAATCAAGTTAGAGTATTAATCTGATGTTTCTCAGAGCAACATCACGACACCTTTTTGCCAAATTTTCAGTTTTTCTATCATAATAAGGCAATACTTTGTACTTGATAAATGAGGATAAATGAAGTAATGAGCAAATCTTTCAATTTTCGATTTGCTGGAAAATTTGCAAAAACTATGGGGAAATTTGCAAAATGCATTGAATTCAATGGGCGTCTTCCACATCGACTTTAACGTGTAAGGAGTTGAAATATATTTAATTTTATTGTAATGTGAATAGTTGGAAGATATTCAGTTCAGCCAGCAGGTGGCACCAACCCTTAAGGTAGTCCTATAGTGCATTCCCACTCAGAAGCTTTTATAAGAAAGTGTAATGACTATAGTCTTCTCTATGGCTAGAAACATCAAGCAACCAGACATAAATCCACATAAACAGACCAGGTGTGAGGCTGTACCTTGTTAGGGCTAAGAAGAGAGTTCTGAGATTCATGTCAGCTCCGTCTAGGAGTAAGAGATAGTCAGGGTAGCCAGCAAGCATACCTCCCAACCTTTGAAAAATGTAAAGAGGGACAAAAGGTTTGAGCAGCAACATTCCTAACCACACCCATTTTTGGTCATACGACTTAAATACCACTTCCATTTTACAAAATGTGGCAGGTTATGGAAAGTTTGAACATTTCTGGAGGTTTTAGGTAAATATTGTATGTGTTATAACCGTTTTGCTAATGAAGGTGAAATTGTCCTTTAAGCTGAAAGTCTCAGTTCTCCCAAGAGACCTGCTTATCTTTTTAGTTGCAATTGCATCTCAGTGTAGGTGCTGAGTATTTTGGCCTCTCTGACACTTCTCAAACAGTTCTCTGAAAAACTTTGTATCTTTTTCAGGCATCATTGCAGGAGATCAAAGAGAAACTTGCAACATTTTAATAGAAATCTGCGACTATGGGCTAAGCTGTCAAAATCGGAACTCCCTCGCGAAAAACAGGACAGTTGGGAGGAAAGAGCAAGGAAAGACTGTTGTCCCAACGAGGAATGAATATTTAGCAATCATGCAATTGTGCACCAGTCAGGGAACTGGCGTTTTAAAGGTTAGTGGGAACCTAGTGAAGCTGTAGAGAAACAGCTAGAAAGAAGCTTGTGCTGTATATACTGGGCACGACAGAGCTATAGGGGGAAAGTGCTATTGGGAGAGAGGAATCCCCCTTAATGGCTAACAGCACTCTGCTAGTGCTCTTCCACATATTGACTTGTTACATGCCTAATTCTTGCAGCAATAAGGATCCAACAGCTGTACACAGTAATTTCACTTCTTTACCTACCTCTCACCAGATCAACATCAATCAGGTCAGATTTAATATTGACCATCTTCTTTGGTTTGTTCCTTAGACCCTAATTAAAAAAAATACAACTCAATACAGGACTATAAAAGGAAACATTTTCTCATGTTTTAAAATTTTACATCTTTTTTAATCACAGCAATTTTTCATGTCCTAAAAATTATAAAGATATGGATTTCTTCCATATACTAAATACTCTATATCCAAATCGAATTGCCTTATAAAAAGAAACAAAATATACGCTATGTGCTTAAACTAAGGGTATCCCATTTCTGGTAGATATTTTATTTAAAATATTGGTATAGTTTCAAGGTTATATTAATATTTTCAGTCACTTCAGGCATTTCAGTCAGAAAGCTGGAATAATTTGGTCACAGCGGAAGTTGAAAAAAAGTCACAAGCTGTGATAATGTTTTGTTGCATCCAAAGGGCAAGATTTACCCCTAACTGTTAAGAAGGATTTTCTTTAAACAGTCATGCCATAAAAAAAAATTACCCCTAAAGGAAAAGCAGTATGTATGACTGATGATGGCAGCTAAGATGGTCACATTTAATATGTACCCACATACATCCATAATCATTCTGCTGAACCCCATGCATATAAAATATATACGTTTGTTTATGAATACAGGTATGGGATGCGTTATCTGGAAACCTGTTATCCAGAAAACTCTGAAGTACGGAAAGTCTGTATCCCATAGACTCCATTTTATCCAAGTAACCCAAATTTTTAAACGCTTATTTCTTTTTTCTTTATTATAATAAAACTGTACCTACCTTGTACTTGATCCAAAATAAGATATAATTAATCCTTATTGGACGCAAAACCAGCTTTTTGGGTTTATTTAATGTTTAAACGGTTTTCTAGTAGATTTAAGGTATGAAGATCCAAATTACGGAAAACTCCAGGTACCAAGCATTCTGGATGACGTCCCATACCTGTATTGTAATGCCTTTACCTTGATCTCGGTCTGTTCCACTGATTTCTCCCATATTTGCTTATCATAGGCCCCAATCTGTAATAATGTGAAATCATTTTATTATTTATTAGACAAAATCATGTATTTACAATATAATTTGTCCTGGCATATGGCATTTTAGACCAACGATACCAGCGGAATCTGATTATTTCTAATATGCCATTTCCGGAACAAAATTTTGTGAATGGCCTTTATTTTTTGTTTCTATAGTTAAAAAACTGAAAATACAAACATGGCTACTTAATCTTTTGGTATGCACCACTAAATGTGAGGAGGCAGCAACCCAGCCCTAGCTAAATTTGTTTTAATAAATTTGTCAGTTTCTGCCCTGCTTTGCAAAGTACAGAGGGGTAAAATTATAGTATCACTGGCATAAACATTTTTATAAGCACACATAAAATTAACATGTAAAGGCATACTGTGCTTTTGCACACAAATTGTTTTCCAAATTGTTTAACTTTTTTAAAATCAGTTAAATTGATTTGATTTTTAATTTGTATGTATTATTTGAATTAGCTATTTTACTGAACACTTAGATGTAATTTTTCCATATTAAATTGCTTTTTTAAAATTAAGCTACTTTAGTTTATCTAAGTTAACAGCTGAAGTATTACACAAATCTGTAGGTTATTCTTTGAGCAGGCTGATTGTATCCTGACTATCGTACGGTAACGGCAGCCGCAGGAATAAGTTCTTATAAAGTACATAGTCCTAATTAATAGTTAATTTAGTTAATACGTAAAAAGCAATGGAATGGGAGATTCATGAAAGTTGGGGGTGGCAACACAAACCAGAAGTAGACCGGTATCTTCTCAGCCCTAAAGACACAATTTATGTCATGGGACAGTGAATTTAGCAACTTAGTAAGTTTTAGAGACTGTTCACTGAGACTGTTTAAATGCTGCTTCATTAAAACTGCATTTTCTTCTCCTTTAATATGTATAACACTAACTATTTAAAAAAAATACTTCATTAGGCAAGTATCCTAGTATTAACTAATTACCTTCTCTTGATACCAAGATATGGCATCTCTCGTTTCAGCAACCATCTTTTGCCATTGAGTAGTCAAAATGTCAACCCTTTAAAGTAACAGAACAGGTGACAAATAAGAAACTGTGTGTGTGCATATGTAGGTATATACATATATTAAAGAACTATAAGTAATACTTTGGTGTCTCAAAGATTCTTGAAAGAGTCCAGGACACCAACAGACACCAAATATAGTCCAAATACAGATAAAACATATAAGGCCTCATTTCAGTCTGCAAAGTGCAATTTTGAGCGCACCTGGCATGTTTTTTCTGATAATGATTTCCCCCCAAAATTCCAGCATTATTGCAGTTGCAAGAGGGCATTGTGTCTGACACAGTTGCGGAAGATGCGTCAAAATGAAAGCAATTGTACCCTTGATTGACCCTTGATAAATCTGCCCCTAAAGGTAACATAGTAAGTTAGGTTGAAAAAAGAGACACGTCCATCAAGTTCAACCTTTGCACTCTATTTTAAATTGCCTAACTGCTAGTTGAGGGTAATGTTAGAAAAGCAAAAACTATAGAAATTAATTAGTGATAAGCAGCAATATATAGAACTAGACAAATACAGCAGGCCATATAATTTGGCTTTTGAAATGTATGCCAAATACTTCAGTGTGCCTATAGAAATATTATTTTGCATATACATTGTATGGAAGCATACAACACTAAAATGTATCCCTCCTCTCTCTCTTTAAGCAAGATCAGCCCATCTCTATCTGTAAGGCCCCTGCAGCAGTCCCATAGCTTATCTCCATCAACCCCCTGCTTGATGCCACTGGCCCCAAAAAATCTCTCTCTAGCAAACTCTGAAGTATGATTTGCAAAACTTGTCTCACAGCTTAAGCCCACAGTAGCATTAATTAAATAGCCTCCTCGGCTCTATTTCTATTTATAGGCCTCATGCATAAGGATTAATCCTGTTTGTCCCACAGAGGGCCTTTCTTTCCATGCCCTGCACTGATCTTTGTCCACAAGAATCTATAGCATGATTCATTGTATTTGTCCCACTGCTTCTGCTTTGCTTTTGTCCCTGGAGAATACTAGTGACCCTTGTAGCAGGATTACTCTCCCACATAACAGGCACTCTGATTCATATTCACACTAGAAATGTAAATATTATTAGCATAAATACTAATAAAGGTTTCAGTCCAGTTTGCTGCCATGTACCAAATCCTAAAACAGTGTATATATCGTGTAAGTAGTACTGTATATTCTGTTTTTCAAGGGCAGAATATTTTTTTTACAAATTAATTTTAAAAGGGCAGGTTCATTTAATGGATTGTATAAAATGTTTTTTGTTTATGTGTAACCAAATTTAAACAAATTTAACTGTTTGTCATGAACAAGACATCTCTTCTGTGTTTCACCTTTGAGCTAACTGTTGGGGGCATATTTATCAAGGGGCGAATTTCGAATTGAAAAAACTTCGAAATTCGAATGAAAAAAAAACAACCGAAATTAAGTCAAAGTTTTTTCTGGTCGAATAGGTCAGTTTTTGATCGAATAGGTCCGTATTCGGTGAATTCGAATGGTACGAATAGTAGGAATATCGCATTCGATCGAATTCCATTCAAAGTTTTTCCCCAATTCCAAAGTCCACCAATTGACCCCGAATAGGTTCTAGGAGGTCTCTATAAAAAGATATTGCATAAAACAGCTCATATGTAAAACCCTGCTTCATGTAAATGTTTTCTTAATAATATCCTTTTCTAGTAATATGTGCCATTGGGTAATCATAAATAGAAAATTGCCATTTTAAAAAATAAGGGCTGCCCCCTGGGATCGTACGATTCACTGTGCACACAAACATACCAAACGTACTATACATGTTAGGCCAATTAACAGACAGAGTTCTGTCTTTTGCTTCAACACTGTTACAGTTGTAGTATTTCTGGTCAGCTGATCTCTGAGGCAGCACACAGACTATCACAAAATTGTGGTTCAAGGCAAGAGATGTAAAAGGGCAAGATTTACTTAAATATATAGACCAGTTTGGTATAATACTTTAACATGTCACTTATTATGATGTAAACTATCTGTTGCTTAAGTGTTAATTTTGGGGGTATAGTTTTCCTTTAAGAAGTAGCGAAGTCAAATTCAAGTCGATATAACAGGCCGAGGTGAACATCAGGAATCAAGGTAAGAATCAGTAATAACACCCCCAGGAACACACTAAGTTGAACCAGGCAAAGTCTGTAGGGCTCTGGCATCATTTAAAGGGCAATTTTCGCACCAAACCAAATCAAACGAGTATGATGACATCACGCGCTGATGTTTTGCATCGACGCTGCATGTTTTGATGCCATGCATGTTTTGATGCATTGTCAGAACGTCCCGGCGTGCCACGTGTGTTGCCTGGGTGCCACCATCTTGCCGTTGGCGCTAAAATAAGGAAGGAGTGATGATGGCTCCTTACAGTACCCCCTTCCCTGTGGGGGGCCTCACGACCACCAAGACTAGGCTTTGAAGGGAATTGCTTGTGGAATCTCCGTATAAGAAGTGGAAAATGGATTTCCGTATGTTTAATCCAGGAGCATTCCTCAGGACCAAAACCCCTCCATTTCGACCAAATACTGCAAGGAGCCTCTGGAAATACGAGAATCCAAGATCCTTTTCACTTCATACTCCTGATGACCATCCACAATTGTGTAGGAGAAGAAGACTCTTGGATCACTGCTGGTTTGATGAGGGATACATGAAACACATTTGGAATCTGCATCTCAGAAGGTAATTGAAGACGAACAGCTAAGGGATTGATGATCTCAATTATAGGAGAAGGACCGATGAATTTGGGACCCAACAAAAGAGTTGGAACTAGGGATGGGCGAATTTGACCCATTTCGTTTCACCACAAATTCGCTGCCGGCGAAATGTCGCAGACGCCTATTAAAGTCTATGGGCGTCAAAAAATCTTTGTCGATCAACGTAATTGTTTTTTTACGCACGCGCCATGGGCGTAATTTTTTCCACGAAACTACAACTTCATTGACAAACTCTTGTGGGTAGGAAACTGCGGGTGGGTTGCAGAGCCCAAAAGGCATTATGAGGTATTAGCAGTGCCCGTCACGAGTATTAAAAGCAGTCTTCCATTCGTCTCCTTCTCGGATGCGTTTCAGGTTGTAGGCCCCACGGAGATCCAATTTTGTGAAGAGGCAGGCTTCTTGAAGTTGGTAAAAGAGTTCTGAAATAAGTGGAAGTGGATAGCAGTTTTTCGAGGTGATTTTAAATGAATGAAGATTTTCTTGAATATACTCCTTCATAGCCTTTGTTTCAGAACGAGAAAGTGGGTATGTGTGTCCTCGAGGGGGCATAGTGCCAGGGAGCAGTTCAATGGGGCAGTCGTACGACCAATGAGGAGGAAGGGTCTCCGCAGAAGGTAAGCAGAAGGAAGAGAGTGAAGGTCCACCGCAGCAACAGTCAACTTCTGAAGAGTGCTTGGGAGGAGACCGTTCTGCTGACAAAAGGGACTCCAGTGAGATATCTGAGCTCCAGACCAATCAATGACTGGATTATGGAGGCACAGCCAGGGTAGCCCTAAAACCACTGGCGTGGATGGACAATAGATTATGAGAAAAGAGAGTCTTTCATTGTGAAGAGTGCCAACCTTGACGGGTAACTCCAGTAGACAAAGCTCTGTCGTCAAATGTCAAAACTCGTAGAGGGACAGCATAAAGTTCCCAGCCGCACCAGAATCAAGGAAGGCTTACACATGGATGGTTTTTGAAGAGACTTGAAGCTGCACAGGAAGCAGAAATCTGTGAGAGGACTGGTGTGCAAAGGAATCTATTCCGCCCAGGTGAGTCTCCCCAAACTTACCTAGGCATGGAAGTTTCCCTGTTTTGCAGGACAATTGTAGGCAAAATGAGCTTTTCCTCCACAGACCAAGCATAACCAGGACTAGTCCCTGGATCAACTTGTACTATGAGCTATCTTCCATAACCCTGTATTCCCTCACTTGCCAAAAAGCAATCCAACCCATTCTTAAAGGAATAGTAACACCAATGAAAATATCATGTAGTGTTTCCCTGCACTGGTAAAACTGATCTGTTTACTTCAGAAACACTACTGTACTTTCTACATATAAACAAGCTGCTGTGGAGCAATGGCGGAAATTGAAAAACGGCTATATGGCACAGGTTAACCAATGGATAACAGATAACACCATTAGACAGACAGAGCTTATTTGCTGTCTGTTGTGTAACCTGAGCATTTTCTCCTTTGAATGGCTGCCCCATTGCTACACAGCAGCTTATTTATATAAACAAAAACAAACACAGCAGTTTTACCAGTGCAGGGCAACACTGCATTATATTTTCATTACTTTAAAACACTTTTATTTTTTGACATTACTGTTCCTTTAAAGCTATCTAATGTATCAGCCAGTACAACTGATTCAGGGAGAGAATTCCACGGGAGAGAATTCCACATTTTCACATCTCTCACTGTAAAAAACCCCTTCCAAATATTTAGGCGGAACCTCTTTTCTTCTAAACGGAATGGGTGACCTTGTGTCAGCTGGAAAGACCTACTGGTAAATAAAGCATTAGGGAGATTATTATATGATCCCCCTATATGATTCATACATAGTTATAATATCACCCCTTAAACGCCTCTTCTCCAGCGTGAACATCACTAATTAGCTAAGATTTCCCATACATTTTACCAGCTTAGTTACCCTTCTCTGTACCCTCTCTAATACAATAATGTCCTGTTTGAGTGATGGAGACCAAAACTGTACAGCATATTCTAGATGGGGCCTTACCAGTGCTCTATAAAGTGGAAGAATGACCGCTTCCTGTCGTAAATCAATGCCCCCCTTAATACAGCTCAAGACCTTATTTGTCCTTGATGCTGCTCACTGACATTGCTTTCTACAGCCAAGTTTATCATCTACAAGGACTCCAAGGTCTGTTTCCATAATGGATTCGCCTAGTGCAGTCCCATTAAGGGTATAAGTGGCTTGGATATTTTTACATCCCAGGTGCATGACTTTACATTTATCATCAATGAATCTAATATCATTTTAAATGACATCCATTTCTGTTCTGTGTTTTTAGCTGAAAACCTAATGCCCCAATCAATGCTCTGAAGGGCAGCCCTCACGGCACATTATGGTCACTATTACCCAGGGGTTCAATGATTTGCACATTTGCATTAAGTTCTGGGTCCTTTGAGATCACTAGATCCAGATTAGCATTTTTTCTGGTTGGCTCCTCAACAACCTGTGCCATAAAATTGTCATGCAACAAGTTCATAAACTTGTTCCCATTAACTGATCTGGCAGTACTGTTGCTCCGGTCAATATCTGGGTAATTAAAATCCCCCATTATCATTACTTCACCCAAACTAGCAGCCTTTTCTTATTGCATTAGGAGCTTCACCTCCTCCATCTCACTTACATTAGGGGATCTATAGCATACTCCTACAATTAATTTGCTGGACTCTTTACAATTAGTGCAGAATTCTACCCTTAAGCCTTTTGCCCCCTCATTTTCTAACATAACCTTCTTCTTTTTATAAGCTTTTAAATCCTACCTGTCCGGAAAGATTGAAAAAAGGCTTTGGCATCTTGAATTAATTGAGAGTTCTTTTCCTACAGGGGAGATACTCATTCTAAAGCCTTCCCCTCTAGACCACACCCCACCTTGGCTTGCTCAGAAACATACTGTGCAGGTTGTAGTTCAAATTGGATGAGGCATTGATTTACAAATCCTCTACAAGACTGGGGGTCTCCATTATAGCAAAGAGGAGCTGGAATTTGTGGTTCCTGGCCATGAGACGGAGCAAATGGTGGTAGGAACTGGCGCAACAAAGAGCTTGGCCAGAATGGCTTCCAGTGTTTGGTCAAAATCAGTCTGCTGTGCGTCATAGGCCTCAATGTGGGATGCCATTCTGTGAAAAGCTCTTCCGAAGTCTGGTTGGGCTTTCTCAGAAGGGTCCATGGCCCGATTATACTGTCAGGGCCCAAAGGCTTTGCTTAGGATTTTGCGTACCTAGGAGGAAGCAGCAGGCACCATACACAGTTCATGGTATCTAAGGGGTTAAGAAGTAGCAAAGTCAAATCCAGACAGAGGTCCGTTCAGGCAGCAAGGTTCTTAATGGATATAACAGGCCAAGGTCAAGATCAGGAATCAAGGTAATAACACAGGAACACACTAAGATAAACGAATAAAAAGGCAAAGTCTGTTGGGTCAAGGTCAATTTTCACGTCAAAATGAGTGTGATGACATGCCTCGTTTGCCGCCTGGGCACCGTCATCTTGATCCCGCCACTGAAGAGGGAAGGAGCACCAATAGGTGTTCCTTACACTCTCCTTTTCATATTCCAGTCACTTATTCAAATCAGTGCATGGTTGCTAGGGTAATTTGGGCCCTAGTAACAAGATTGCTAAAATTGCAAACTGAAGAGCTTCTGAATAAAAAGCAAAATAACTCAAAATACACAAATAATAAAGAATGAAAACAAATAGCATATTGTCTCAGAATTACTCTCTACATACTAAAAGTTAACTCAAAGGTGAACAACTCCTTTAATTTATCCTTTGATAAATACTTTGAAAAAGCAGAATGTTATATTGACTGCTGACACATTTTGAAATGTGCTCTTAGTACAAAGTTGATCCAGTTGACTCCAAAACTGTCCTCTTGGAGTCAACATGGAATTCCCCCCTCTGAGGCAAATTGCTTTAGATACATTTTTTTTATTATTATATTTAGAAATTTTACAAACATTTTGAATGTTCAAAATAAACATATTGCCAGAATATAATCAAAGCAATTAACATCAAAATAAATAGAGAGGGGAGTGGGGCAGTATTGGGAGGTAAGGCTGATGGGTTTTTCTTTCTTTGCCTTCCTTTGAATGGCTTCACTTAGATAAAAAGGTCGAACTTGATAGGGGTGTGTATTTTTTTACCTTCATCTACTATATTACCATGTTACACTTGACTGTATTCAAAGTATAGTTTTGCTTTCTATGTTGCAAGCCAGGTCACCAGCTCACTATAGTTTGGTGCATTAAATAATACACCTCACAGCAGCTTCAGCCCCTGGCATATATTTTTGGAAAATGGTAATTAAAAAGAACTGAAATAAATCATCCTTATATGTAGTTTAATATGTGAAAACAATACATTTTGTGTAAGTGAACTACTACAGTAAGTATTTATGTTTGCACATGAGTATCATAACCGCATAAAACTGAAAATATATAAAAATATGTGGAAACATATATTTAAAACAAAAAATGCTTTGCAGACTGTAAATATGCTTTATACCATATGTATAAGTATTTCACAAATATATTTGTGTATGATTTCCATAATTTCAGTATATAATAAGCATCACTTATCAATCAGAAATGCTCTGTATTGTTATTATATCTATTATCAGAACGTGATCTTATCAGTATGCTTAGAAAGGAACAAAATGTACAGACAGTCAGAAATAGAGTAGGACTGTCCTCACTATAGAAATGTTACTTACAGTGCTGAATTCTTGCATTATCTGCAGTGGTTGTCTAGTCTGAGTACAGCAGGGTAACGTGATCTTGATCTTAATGCACTGATAGCCAGGTGTATTTTCTAAAGTATTACAAAGGAGATCCCACTTTCTCACAAACTGCAATCACTTCCTTTTTCCGGGTCTGTGATGAAATCTATTGCAGCTATTGTGTACTTAAAGGGGTAGTGCTTTCAACCTTTGGAACCAGAGCATGAAGTAGACAGTTTAAGCTTTTTTATCAGTTGGTGCAACCTGTTAACCTTATAGGAAATACCTTGTGCAGCTGAACAAGTTTAGAAGTACAATATGTTTGCTGTGAAGTCATCTTTTATTTATGGAAACTTTTTGGATTATTTGAATTCCTATTAAAATTTTATGGCAATGCCGCCCCTCTGCAAATACACTGACACAATAGGATCAGTGTTTCCTAGTACAGCAGTGGCAACAATGTATATTTACAATAGTACCAGAAAACCTCATTAAAATATTGCATAATACAGGCAGTGTACCTTAAAACATACATTTGAAAAACAATACTAAACTTATTTATTGGGTGTACCCCTCAGTATACATATAATGTCAATAGTGGCTCCACACATAATGTATTACATGTAAGGGATTCTGTAAATGGAAACCCATTATCCAGAAAACTCTTACTTACGGGAAGGCCATCTCTGGGTTTCAGACTATTTTTTCTTTCAAAACTTTTTTTATTATCAATCAATATTGACAAGCCATTGCAATTTTCTTTATAAAATGTGTGTGTTCTCCTACACAAAGGAGAATTATTACATTATATGAAAACATATTACAGAAAGCTACAGTGCCACATTGACATGTAAATAAACATAATGAAATATTCATATCAATAAACAAATAAACTTGCTTAACAATGTGCAGTGTCATTTATTACTTTGTATTCGTCTCCGTGTATATTATGTCATGTAATAATAAGTGTCTCCTTATATGCAGTATTTCGTCCCAGGGTTCCATCCTTGTTATAATTAAGGGCTCTCCCGTCTGTCACAATTAACAGCTACATCCATCACTGACTGGTATATCTAATTAAAGGGGTCCAGATTTTCATATAAATATTGTATTTGTCTGAAATAATACTTAATAATCGTTCATTAACCATAATCCAGTTCATTTTGGCACGGAACATGGATATGGGAAGTGAACGTTTTTTCCAGGAAAAAGCTATAGTTTGCTTTGCTACAATGAAAATAAATTGAATCAATTTACGTAGATATTTATCAGACACTGGGAGTGGTTTATTAAGAAGTACCTGGATGGGATCTTTCCGAAGTCTAATCCCCGTGATTGAGTCAATTAAAGTAAATACTCTGGACCAGAGTCTGCAGCTTCCCTGCATTCCCACCAGGTGTGCAACATTGTCTATTCCCACAATTTCTGAAACAGAGAGGGCTACAGTTTGGATAATATCCAGGGACCAAATACCATCTACTTACTACTTTATATAAAGTTTCCTGTGCCAAAATGTTAATAGAACTCTTAGCAGTATTTATCCAGATTTGCTGCCATTCTTCCTCATTTATGATGGAATTGAAGTCTTTTTCCCATTGCTTGGTATAAGAAGGAGGAGAAGAGTTAGACAGTTTTACTATCTCCTTATACAATAGTGAAATCACTCCATTACAACATGGAAACTTCAAACATACATGTTCCCAAGGGGTAAAAGTTCCTATATTGGTAGAGTTTCTAAGCACATCCTTAAGGTAATGATAAATTTGCATATACCGAAAATATTCATTTTCCGGGATGTTACTCTGTTCTTTAAGTGAGTCACATTTTTTAATACCTTGGAGTCCTATAAATTGGTGTATAAAGCTCAAGTTATGATCCTGCCACCATTCAAAGTCACAGCGTTGTAAGCCCGGGGGGAAAGCAGGGTTGCCACATGGGCATTGCAGGAAAATAAGAGGAACTCAAAGCTATTTTTTTCCGAACCTGGTCCAACACTGCTAATGCCATTTTCACTATTGGGGTAGTAGATAGAGGCCTTTCTTGCTTAGAAAGCCACGGTAAAGCGGCAGGAGTCAATGCTGCTTGATAATAAAATGTTATATTAGGAACACTAAGGCCTCCCTTCCCTTTCACATTTGAAACCGTCTTATGGGCCAACCTAGCCTTCTTATTGCCCCAAATAAATTTCATAATTTTTTTTTGCACTATTATTAAATGTTGCGTTGAAATCTCTACCGGTAACACATGAAAATAATATAACATTTTGGGGAGAAGATCCATTTTAACTGCGTTTATTCTGCCGAACCAGGATAATCGCAATTTGGACCATTTGATAATTGTTGAATCAATTTCTTTCCAAAGTTGGGGATAGTTTACTCGGTATAACCCTTCTAGTTTGGTTGTTATATTCACCCCTAAATAATGTAGATAGTTATCATTCCATTGCAGGTCAAAATTAAGTTGTATTAATTTTTTATGCTGTGGGGAGATTCCTAACGATGGGGCTTCAGTTTTTGTCGGGTTCACTTTTAAACCGGACAGGTCACCAAATTTGTCAAGTATATTAAACAGGTGAGGCAAGGAAGACAACGGTTTAGTGACAATTGCCAGCATATCATCTGCGAACAACATCTGTTTATGCTCCTGAGGTCCTATGGAAATTCCCGAAATAGTAGAGTCCTGACGTATTAATGCCGCTAGGGGTTCTATTGCTAATATAAACAGCAAGGGCGAGAGGGGGCACCCCTGTCTAGTCCTCCTATGTAATGTAACATTATTGGAAGCAAAGGGACCCCACTTAAAGAAAGCTTGGGGAACGTTATACAATGCTTGAATAACAGATATAAATTTATCACCAAAATTACACTTCTGCAATATATAATATAAATAGTCCCAAGTAACTGTATCAAAGGCTTTATGAATGTCTAAAGACAGTATCAAGGCTGGATTGTTGGTAGTATTGAGAAGGTAAATCAATTGCAATAGTCTCCTAATGTTTTCACCACCTTCTCTATTTGGAATAAATCCCACTTGGTCCGGATGGATTAATGTAGCCAGAAAAGAATTGAGTCGAGTAGCTAAAATTTTCCCTAGGATTTTGACATCATTATTCAAAACAGAAATGGGATGGTAGTTTCCACACTCTAAAGAATCTTTATAAGGCTTGGGTATCAATGCCACTTGTGCCAGAATTGAGTCAGAGTGCATCTTACCTCCTTGCATGATTTTATTAAACATAGCAGTGAGATAAGGAGATAATTGCGTAACAAACGTTTTATAATAAGCCATCGAGTAACCATCCGGACCAGGGGATTTGGATTTAGGAAGCGATTGAATTGCTAATTTCGTTTCCTCAATTGTAATATCATTATCCATAATCTGTCTTTGTTCAATAGAAAGCTTAGGTATCTAGGTCGATGAAAACAGATAAATATTTGAGTAAAAATTAGTAAATTCTGCAAGGATTTTTTCGGGGTTGCCCGTTGTGGACCCAGCACTGGTACTGATCTTATATAGAGGAACAGCAGGTTTCCTAACAGAATGTAATAAACGTGCCAATGGAGTATCTGGTTTGTTTCCTTCATGGTATCGCCTGTTAACCTGCCATGCCTGTGACCTTTCTTCATCTAAAGTATAACATATATCTAATTCTCTTTTTGTATCTATTATAGACAAGTGAAGTTTAGAGGAATACTTAATTTTATTTTGCTGCTCCAATCCCGTAAATTTAGTCTGTAGTTCTAGTATCTTCTGTCTCTTTTGTTTGCGGCGGGCCGCCATAATATTAATTAGTTCTTCTCGAATCACTGCTTTATGCGCTTCCCACAAAGTTATAGGAGAAGAAACCGAACCTCGATTAAGTGAAAAATACTGTTGTATCTTTTCCTCTATTTGGGAACGCTAGCAATGACTCATTCAATCTCCATCTGGACTGTATAGGTTTATAGACTTGGTATTTTTTATATTGAGTATATGCTCTTATTCTTTCCTTCAATGTGTGACTTGTTTGTCCGACATTATTTAAAGCACTTCTTGCAAGTGATTAAATAAATGGCATTCTTGGAATTGATGTATTGATGTACAGTTGATATTGTCTAATAGTATATGTTTTGCCAGAGGAAATAGAAGTAAATGTTTGGGTTTTCTGTACATAGTTGCAGGTAATGCATCTACAGGAGCCACATTTAATGGCCACATTTAATGACAATTAGTCATGTAATTGGTGTGACATCCAAATTGTCTAAAAAGACAAAGGAGTTATGTAATAAAAGGCACTACGTTTGTCCTGGTGCCATAACCAATAGCAGCCAATCAGCAGGCAGAATATAATGGTCACCTGTTTAAAAACAAGCATCTTATTGGTTGCTATGGGTTGCTGCAACTGGGCAAACTTATTGCCTTTTATTGCATATGGGGGAAAGTGTCTCTGAGTTTTCTAGAATGTCTACATATAAAATTACATTTAGATCCTTGTATCTCATTAAGAATAGGGTCAGTTCTGAGTACTGTATAGCTGTGTTAAAGTCAGTACACATGACGTCCTACATTGTCTCCAAGCTTTATAGACAATGCAGAGGTCACACCAACTACATGGCTTATTGTTACAGGAATGT
This sequence comes from Xenopus laevis, assembly GCF_017654675.1. Lineage (NCBI taxonomy): Eukaryota > Metazoa > Chordata > Amphibia > Anura > Pipidae > Xenopus > Xenopus laevis. The sequence continues at coordinate 74,795,755 of NC_054373.1, read as the reverse complement.
TTAAATGTGACTCGTGTAGCTGTATTACCTGTAACTATGTACATTGAATACAAACATTTACTTCTACTACCTTGGGTAAAACATATACCATTAGACAATACATCAACTGTAATTCCAAGAATGGCATTTATTTAATTACTTGCAAGAAGTGCTTTAAAATATATGTTGGATAAACAAGTTGCAGCAACTTTTCTAATACGGGTGGTGGGGGGAGTGCAAGGAAGGAAAGGCAGGTTATAGTTATAGAGGATTCAATTATTAGAAAGGTAGATAGGGCAATCTGTCGTAAGGTCCCTACATGCCGAACAGTCTGCTGCTTGCCTGGTGCTAGGGTTCGGCATGTGGTGGAACGAGTGGACAGATTATTGGGAGGGGCTGGGGAAGACCCAGCTGTCTTGGTACACATAGGTACTAATGACAAAGTTAGAAGAGGCAGTGAAGTCCTCAAGAACGATTTTAAAAAACAAGGTGTAAAGTTGAAGGCGAGGACTTACAAGGTAATTTTCTCAGAGATATTACCTGAGCCACGAGCAACGCTAAGGAGACAGCGGGAGCCTAGGGAGATTAATGCATGGCTGAGAGATTGGTGTAGGGAGGAGGGTTTTGGGTTTTGGCTACAGGCTCTTTGCTAGGGATGGGCTGCACCTCAATGATGATGGTGCAGCTGTTTTGGGAGAGAAGATGGCTAGAGGGTTGGAGGAGATTTTAAACTAGGCGTGGGGGGGTTCAGTAAAAGATTCAGTGAAAGACAGGTTAGATGAGATAGTGGGCAAAGAAAGGGAAAATGGGGGAGGAGATTTTGCTGGGGTACTGTTAAGGATAGGGAGGACCACATGTCATATGTTCAATATGGTACCAGTATTAAATGTATGTTTGCAAATGCAAGGAGTCTGACTGGTAAAATGGGAGAGCTGCTGGTGCTGGAGAGAAAATATGATGTGATTGGTGTGGCCGAAACATGGCTGAATGAGTCACATGACTGGGCAGTAAATATCAGTGGCAATACTTTGTTTCAGAGGGACAGAGGCAATAGAAAAGGAGGAGGGTATGTCTGTTTGTTAGGCAGGATTTAAAAGCGTATATAAAGGAGGAGGTTATGTTAGAAAATGAGGGGCAGAAGTCTTGTGGGTGGAGTTTTTCAGAAATTGTAAAGAGTCCAGCAAATTAATTGTAGGCGTATGCTATAGACCCCCTAATGTAAGTAAGGAGGAAGAGGCAAAGCTCCTAATGCAAATAGAAAAGTTTGTTAGTTTGGGTAAAGTAATGATAATGGGGGATTTTAATTATCCAGACATTGACTGGAGCAACAGTACTGCCAAATTTATAAACTTGTTGCATGACAATTTTATGGCACAGGTTGTTGAGGAGCCAACAAGAAAAAATGCTATTCTGGATTTAGTGATCTCAAATGACCCAGAACTTATAGCAAATGTGCAAGTCATTGAACCCCTGGGTAATAGTGACCATCATGTTATATCATTTAATGTCTGGTGCAAAAAACAAATATATACTGGGGCAACAAAAACCATGAATTTTGCAAAAGCTAATTCTAGTGCCTTGAGGGCTGCCCTACAGAGCATTGATTGGGGCATTAGGTTTTCAGCTAAAAACACAGAACAGAAATGGTTGTCATTTAAAATGATATTAAATCATTACTGTTCTCAATTTATTCCCTTAAGGAATAAATGTAGAAGCTCTAAGAATCATCCTATGTGGCTTAATACAGAAGTAAAGAAGTTAATAGGAAAGAATAGAAACGCATTTAAAAACTACAAGTCTGTTGGGACAGAAGCTGCATTTAATGAATATAAACACTGTAATAAATGTTGTAAATCAGCAATCCGGAAGGCAAAGAAAGGAAATGAAGAGTTAATTGCGATGGAGGTGAAAACTAACCCTAAAAAGTTTTTTAAATATATTAATAGTAAAAAGATGCAGGTTGAGAGTGTTGCTCCATTAAATAAAGGTACCAGTATGGTTGTAACAGATACAGAAAAGGCATATGTGTTAAATAAGTTCTTTTCTTCAGTGTATACAATAGAGGAGGCTGAGTTCCCAGGCTCACTTTATAGCTGCACTAATGGCTCAGCTCAATCTAGTCAGTGGCTGACTCAGGATTTGATTCATAAAGCTTTAATAAAAATCAATGTAAACAAGGCTCCAGGGCCTGATAGCATACACCCCCAGGTTCTAAGAGACCTTAGTTCAGTTTTAGACTTTTTATGATAAGGTAAGTAAGATGCTGGACAGTTGGGGGGGGCAGTAGATGTGATCTATTTGGATTTTGCCAAAGCATTTGATGCTGTGCCCCACAAACAACTGCTTTGTAAACTAAGGTCTGTTGGGCTTAATGAAATCGTTTGCACATGGATAGGAAACTGGCTACAGGATCGGGTACAGAGGGTGGTTGTTAATGGTACATTCTCTACTTGGAGTAAGGTTCTTAGTGGGGTCCCCCTGGGCTCGGTATTAGGTCCAATTTTATTTAACTTATTAACTTATTATTAGTGTTTGCAGATGACACAAAACTATCCAGCCCAATTAATTCCATCCAGGATGTGGCATCCTTGCAACAAGATCTTGACAAACTGGCAATCTGGGCAGCTAAGTGGCAAATGAGATTCAATGTTGATAAATGTAAAGTCATGCACCTGGGATGTAAAAATATCCAAGCCACTTATACCCTTAATGGGACTGCACTTGGCAAATCAATTATGGAAAAGGACCTTGGAGTCCTTGTAGATGATAAACTTGGCTGTAGCAAGCAATGCCAGTCAGCAGCATCAAGGGCAATAAGGTCTTGAGCTGTATTAAAAATTGATTCACGACAGGAAGTGGTCTTCCACTTTCAGGGGCGCTTCTATAATGAGGCCGCCTGAGAATCTTGCCTCAGGCGGCAAAATGTGGGTCAGTCAAGGGGCGGCATTTGGACTGCTGCAGGAAGAAAAGAAACTTGCTTGGCAATTTTGGCAAAATGTAAATATGCGCTACGAGCCAGCGCATAATGCGCTTGCGTCTTCACCTTCCAGTCAGTTACCTCCTACTAGCTGCTGCCTGGCTGCCGCCCCTGGCCCTGACTTGTCCACTGGGATGTGCGGAGTGCGGTGCCAGTCAGTGTGTCACGTGACGACGTGTGTAACATTTTGCGCTGCGCTGCTTCCTGGCAACTTACATCGCATATCTCCAGGGCTGGCTCTGCGCGTGTTGGCTTATGGAGTTTCAGTTTGGACTTCAGTGCCTGGACCTGGTGGTGTCCTGGTGGCTAGCTGCTGCGTCTGTCTAGGGCAGCAGGCACTGTCTGTGTGAGGCAGAGTTTATTCACAAGAAGAACCAGGTACTGTACTGTACTTACAGAATAGTTGTACTGCCTGTCTGTCTGTTATTTGTATTCTCCACTACTATTCCACTGTGTGTGTCATCAAAAAGTCAGTATTTATAATTAGTCTGCCCAAGTGCCCTCAATGCCTGTTACTGTATATACAAATTACCATACCAAAATAAAATTGTTGTCAGTTAATAAATAATAGTGGCTTAAGTTAAAAAAAAAAGTTAAAAACATTTTTTAAAAAAAGTTGAAAAAATGTATGTTTCCTGGTTAATGCATATAGATGAAATTCAAAGTTTTTGTGGAAATTAAGGGGGAAATTTACTAAAGGGCAAAGTGGCTAACGCGCTACTTCGCCACGCCAGACGAAGTTGCGCTCAGGCGAACGTTACCTCTTGCGCCAGACTTGCCTTCGCCACCTCAGACCAGGCGAAGTGCAATAGAGTATCTAGTCTATTGCACTTCGCCTGGTCTGAGGTGGCGAAGGCAAGTCTGGCGCAAGAGAAAGGAGGATCTTCAAAAATAGTTGAAATATTTTCTAAGTCCCAAAAAACGCTGGCGTCTTTTAAATTTTTTGGGGTACCCTCCTCCCCCCTAACATATGGTACCTAAACTATACAGTGGGCACATGTGTAGGGCAATATAAGACCTCTATTTTATTTAATGAATGTTTCCCAGGCTTCTGTAGTTTATAAGGCATGGGGGCGTGGCATGGGGGCGTGGCAAGGGGGCGCATTACCTGCTTTCGCCTCAGGCAGCAGAAAGGCCAGAATCACCCCTGTCCACTTTATAGAGTACTGGTAAGGCCCCATCTAGAATATGCCGTACAGTTTTGGTCTCCATCAAAACAGGACATTATTGTATTAGAGAGGGTACAGAGAACGGCAACTAAGTTGGTGAAAGGTATGGAAAATCTTAGCTATGAGGAAAGACTGGCCAAATTGGGGATGTTCACGCTGGAGAAGAGGCACTTAAGGGGTAATATGATAACTATGTATAAATATATAAGGGGATCATATAATAATCTCTCAAATGCTTTAGGTCTTTCCAGCTGACACAAGGTCACCCATTCCAATTAGAAGAAAAGAATAAATATTCGGAAGGGGTTTTTTACAGTGAGAGCTGTGAAGATGTGGAATTCTCTCCCTGAATCAGTTGTACAGGCTTATACATTAGATAGCTTTAAGAAGGGGTTGGATGGCTTTTTAGCAAGTGAGGGAATACAGGGTTATGGGAGATAGCTCATGGTACAAGTTGAACCAGGGACTAGTCTGATTGCCATTTTGGAGTCAGGAAGGATTTTTTTAGGCTGCTGTTAGGCAGATTTAAAAAAAAAAAAATAGGTTAAACTTGATGGACGTGTGTCTTTTTTCAACCTTACTTACTATGTTACTATGTTAATAGGTTACTTGCTGTTGTTTCAGTGGTTGGTATTGAAAGAATTGCTCAACATCAGCCAAGAAGTAATATTCTAGGGAGGCTGTTAAGAAATGAAAAAAGTGCATTTTCCATCTAGGTACTAGACAGCTCCTAGGTATGAATTCTATGGGGAAAATTTACTAACCTGCAGAAATTCACCAGCGATGGTTTTGCACCCATCGCTACACTTCACCAGTCAAAAATTCACTCAGATAACGCTAATTTACTAGAATGCAAAGTTTTGTCCAGGGAGCTGAACGCTGGCAAATTTTCGCTAGCGTTATGTTGGCAATAAAAGAGAAGATGCACTAGCGTTCAATTATGCCTAGCGCAACTTCGTTAGAGGTCTTCACTCAGGCTAATTTGTATATGGGGGGAAATTATAAAGTTTAATGGACGTATATGTTGCAGCAAATACATTACATTACTGTCAGGATCTGCTGGTGGTCACTGTTTCCACTCGCCTACATTACCTCAATGAGCCACTGGAAGCATATACCACTTGCACTGACTAGTTTCTATAGTGGATCTTTTACATTCCTTTCTACACAGTGCCCTCCTCCCAACTCGGTTGATTCATCTGTTCTTTATCAAGCAATCTGGGGCCTTTATAAGCCTGTTTCCTGCATCTCCCAGTTGCTTGGTCATTGTATCCCACAGACCTGATCCAGCCTGTTACTCTGTTCCTGCTTGTCCCCTGCCTGATTCCTGGTTCCTGATCTGTGTCCTTGTTCCTGAGCCCTGCCTGTTTTCGAATGATCTCCTGGTACTGACTTCGGCCTGTTCCCTGGTTTATCCTTTGTCTGCAACCTGCCCCTGGCCTCGGCCTGCCTACTGGATTTTCCCTTGCTTGCTCCCTGTACAGAACTCAGCCTGTTTAATGGACTCTGATTACTTGCCGCCTGTCTCTGACCCCTGGCTTAGTAAAAGTACTTTTTCATTTATTTTTAACCTGCTACATTGTTCTTTATTTTCAATAATAAATCCTCTTCATTTATAACATGTTATCTGCCTATTATCATGCTCCATTCGTGCATTATCCTACAGCACATAGGCTCCTACCTGTCAACCACACACCTGTGGTCAGTCCTTACAATTACACAAGTCCAGGGAACCTTAATAAAGCAAATATAGTTGTTATAATGCCCTACACATGAGCCCACTGTATAGTTTGTGTTCCATATGTTAGAAAATGTATGGGGGAACCCGGTTACCCAAAAAATATTTTTAAGGACTTTTGCAGGCTATCACTCTGAAAAAAGGAAAAGACGCCAGCGTTTTTTGGGACTTAGAAAATGTTTCCACTAAAAATTGAGGAAGTCCTATGCACTCCATTGCACTTCGCCTGTTATGAGCTGGCAAAGGCAAGTTTTGCAAAAGAGGTAAGGTTCAGTAAAATCCGCCTCTTATTCAATTTGCGGAGTTACGTCCATTCGCCAGATTGAAATTTCGCATGGAGTTAGAGTGCAAAGCAATGCTAGCGTCTATCTCCTTTGCTAGCGAAGTGACGCCTGCGCCCTTTAGTAAATGTGCCCCTATATGTATGTACTGTATAAGTATAATGTGCCAAGTTTTGTTTAATGGGACAGTTTGCTGTCCCTTTTTTTCTGTACAATTTATATATCCTGGACTTCATCAACATTATAAATATTCTTTAACATTTTAATATAGGTTTAAAAAGTGTTTGTACATATGTATACACCTAAGGTGAATGATTCACTGCTTTGTAAATTCCTTTATGATTGGCTGTTCTTTCATAATATGTGATTGGACACTCATGTGTATGCTGTGGTTGGTGTTCTTAGCTTTAAATATTGTGTTGTCTGTGTAGAAACTCTTTAACCTATGATTTAGTGCCCCTTTGGCATGAAACTCATTAGGCTGTTTTTTGTTATAATGCTTTTTCAATTAAACAGATATTTTTAACTGCACCACTTCTTCGTGATGGTTCAGTCCTGTGTCAGCCTGATAATTATAAAGTAATAATTTCTGAAAACCTTCCTTAAGCTGAAGGCATGGAGCATGTGCACCTGGACACCCCACATAATTTGGTGAGTTCACCCCACTAATTTTTTGGATTCCTCTTCAACCTTAATTTCCCATTTAAAGATAAACAAAATAAAAAACCTTAAACACCCAGATATGCCAGTAAGATCGCTTATTTCCAATGCAATTTATGTGATTTATATTGGGGGGGGGAAGGGGGTACCAGAGTGGTCTATTGGATTTGGCCCAAGTTCCCAATTATCATCCTCACCCTAGATTTGCGCTAAGAACAATATAAGGCATAATTATTCACAACTGCGCCAGAAAGACAAACTCAAACTGGGTATCTCCACTACTGTAATAAATACAAAGTGGCACTGTGGGCCCCCAAAATCAGAGCGGCTGGAGAGGGGGTTTACTAAAACTATAGAGAAACAGATCCCCCTGTCCCCTGGGTCCACCTGCGAATGCGGGGTCTGCTTCCTCTCTAATAATGCCACTGAACGAATAATCTGTCCAATAACCACCTCTGATGTCATGGCCCTGCCCCCAAAAAGGCATAAACACCCCCAAAATATCATAAACCCACCCCAAATGTCACTGCTCTGCCCCAAATGTCATCATCCACCCTCTTGTTCGGTTTTTACAGAGGTCAAAGGTGGCAACATTTTTACAATTCAAAACAAGGCCATTGTGTCTTTATTCCATAGTGGTGGTGGGGTGAAGTTGCACCTAACCCATTTGCAGCCAATGCATTAAAATGCATGCTATCTTGCTTTTAGAAAATCTTTAGTGTTGGGATTGTGTCACTTTCAGAGCATGGCAGTAAAACGGCACCTACACCTAATTCTTTAGACTCAAGTGCGCTGCATTAATTTAGATAGGCCCCTCTGTAACCCTGGAGATGCCTCCACCTTCAGAGGAAATGTAACTCAAGGGTTCCATTGCTTTATGCATATGCACAATTCACAAGAGGGATGCAACAGACTAAGTGGTACTGAGCACATCTATGCAGAAGCACAAGATGCACTTTTTGCCGTTAAAACCTTGAATGAATGCAAAGTTGCATGACCGCAGCTTCACTTAGCAGTCATAAATGAGCCCTTCTGTGTCCTATAGTATATCCCACAAATAACCTTCCACATAAGCACAAATTAATTAGAGGGTGCCAGGAGAGTAACTACATATAGGAATATGGTAAGATGGTGGTGAAATGCATCCCTAGACCTGAGTTTGCACGTGCACAAGAGAGTATACATTAACTGAGTGTCAGTCAGACAGCACTTGGAAACCAAGGAAAGGTAATTAAAATGCTGGTGCCGCTTAGGGCTGGTGCATGATTTTGCTAAAAGGTGAACTGGCCCTGAGAAAAAAAACATTTCAAACCTTTCTTTGAATACAGGTTCCCTTTTCCTTTAAGCAGGGCATACATTGGCCAATAAAAGTTGTTGATTTAAACTTTGTGGGGCCTCCTTCCTTGATATCTAGCCAAAAAGCATGGTGCTCCTTAATGCAGACTAGACTCCTTTTCTAGAAAGAAGCATGCCATAAGCTTTCTGGATAATAGTTCCCATAGTTCTGTTGAGCTGAAAACTGATAATTACAGTAAATTAGAAGACAAACTATCCTTTTAAGTATGATGTTTGCAATAGTATGCTAACCCAATTTCCTGTAACTTCCATTTCTTCATATTTTACAGTGCAACTTTCGAGTAAAATTGTAGTTTAGTGGGAGCACTTACCGGACACTGGACTCTTGCTGCACACCCTGCCCATGCAGGGTAAAAACAAATTACAGCCAGGTCCGCCATCAGAAATCGCAGGGCCCCATACAACAAAATTTCCTGGGCCGCTGGGCTGCACCCACTGCAAGCCCCACCTACAGGTCCGCCCTCCCCACCCCACAGGTCCGCCCCCCACCACACAGTAAAAAAACAAAAAAAATATTGGTGGCTAGGGTTCCCTCATGTTAATAAAAATAAAAAGATATTGGTGGTCAGGGCCCCCCATAAAAAAACATTTGTGGCCAGGGCCCCCTCCCCATTAAAAAATATTGGTGGCTAGGACCCCAAATGAGAAAAAAAAATTGGTGGCCAGGCCCCCCCCCACATTATGAGAAAATTGGTAGCCAGGGCCCCTTAAACGTCCATGCCTTCCCGAAGTCAGCAGCTCTCAGAAAGATGGGGGGCCCGGCTAATCAAGTAAGTGTGGTGTGGCCGGGCCCCCCTTACCCTCGGGCCCCCTACAACTCTCCCCCCTGATGGCTGCCCTGATTACAGCAATTTGTTTTTATATGTATGAGAAATAAAATTTCATTTTTTATACTTTTTACTGGACTCCACGGTGCTTTGCTGTTTTTGCTTTTACAGTGCAACTCTAATGACAGGATTCATGTAGACAGCACCAATTAGCATAAAGTTAAAACGCCTTTATTGTAGATAGGACTTTGCACATCTTGGACACCATTTCAGGCCAGGGCCGGCAGAAAAGGCCCCTGCCTAGGGCACAACTGTAAGGGGGCCTTTGACCTATTAATCATCTTCTGCCTACCCCCAGTCCGTCTTCGCTGCCCTCTCAATCTCTCCGCTCCCTAATCCCCTCTCCTTCCCCTTGCCCACCCTCCCCTCCCTCACTGCCGCTCTGTTACTGCACATGCACTGTTCAGGGGGCACACAGTGAGTAACGGCGGGCTGGCCAGCTGGGTTGCTTAGGGTGCCCGGTCGGCTTGGCCCAGCCCTGTTTCAGGCTTACAAACACCTTTCCTCAAGCTGTGAGTGCATGCTAATTAACTCAATTCTATTACAGTGCCATATCCTGGCATCCCCTATACAATACAAGTTTGTGGTGGAGGGTCTATAATGGAAGTCAGTGTTGACCACTCCCCTTTTTTTAAACCACACCCCCAGCACATGATTAAAAAAAAGTATTTTCATATGCTAACAATCCCCTACCAGGTTCACTTCCCACAGGCAGAGCATGACGCACACAAGCAGAGCAGGCAGAGTATGGCACACATAGGCTGCATAATGAACACTTCCTTCTATATCCCTGGAGAACGTCCCTTATAATCCCATATAATCAGTCCACATGTAAAGCATATATATAAAAGATAAAGCATTATTTAAAAACTTACGTAAGCCTGTATTATTGACAAATCTTGTGAAGTTCATATTCTCTTTTCAAGCCAGATGTGAAAGAGTGCCCAATAAATGTATCCACCTAGCCTTCTTTTTGAGCAGTTCTTTCAACCTATCTGACTGCGGTGTAGTCTTGTGCTTGTTCAAAAAGTCACCCGTATCTGTCAAATATGAAAGATACTGTATGCTGTGGGACATATGTATTAATACAATCCACAAAAATAGACAAAGGGGACAGAACTGAGTCTGTACATGATATAATAGGTAATATAAAACAATGGAGTATCCGGATAACTATTTTAACTCCCAGTAAAGATAGAATCTCTGCTTTCAGTTTAACATAGTCCTTGACATCCTTTTCACTTAGCTCATAGCTCACACAACTTTTGGGGTTCAGAATACTTAACAAACACCATTAAGTATTCCTCAATATTATCTGCATATCATTATCTGTAGAGATTTCTGTTTTACAATTTTATTGAAGTAGCTCTTGGTACAAAGTTGATCCAGGGCTGGTTCAATTGCCATATTGGAGTCTGGAAGGAATTATATCCCCTCTGAGACAAATACAAGGGGCTTTAGTTGGGGCGGGGGTTTGCCTTCCTCTGGACGAACAGGCAGATATTATAGAGATATATAAGGCTGAACTTGGATGCATGTCTTGTTTCAACCTAGGGTACTATTTTATTATGTTGCTATGTATATTTTTAACATTGTGTTCAGATTCAAAACTGCATATGCGAGGGTTCACTCAAACGTCAGAGGAACATCTTTTCCAAAAAAGGAGACGGTGACATGAAATACGTTTTTTTCTTTTTTTAATACATGTATATGCCAGTAATTTATTCACAGATATGGAAGTTCAGACAGCATAAGGAAATTAACAAATTAGTTCATTCATTCATTCTTTTGATCCCACAACATAACACCCAAACATACTTTTGACAGTCCCTCAGCTACTATTTTGACTTTTGACTGTACACGCATGGGTGCTTCACAAGTTGCAGCTTTAAAACTTTTCACCTACAGTTTGCCAAAAGGCATGTGGAAAACTCTGACGGTAAGCTAAAGAAGGTTCTATGGTCTGATGAAATAAAAATTTAGCTTTTTGGTCATCAGAATAAAATACCATGTTACGGGATACATCATCTGCTTTTAACATTTTTATTTTTTTAGTTTGACAGTAGTCTATAAATTCTTTAACTATATTAGGCATGACATTTATCAATATAAGCAGAGGGTCAAAGCAGCCGCTAATAGCTTGATCTTCTCTTTTTATTCTCTGCAATCAGTCCTGATTCTATTCAGGGTCAGATTTTGAAGTTATGTGCCCCTTTGCCAAATATCACATACCCAGCCTGCTGCCCCTCTCCCCTGCCAGACACTCCACTTTTAGTAACCACTGGCATAGCCCTAAACTCTGGTAAAAATAATTATCTTACACTCAGTTTATGTCCTTGTGACTTGCCCTGCACTACAGAATAAAACAACACAGGTTTCTGGCATATCTGAAAAACACCATATGGTGCTCTTGTGGATCCCATTCACTTGCATAGGAAAAGCTTGAAACCACTGGAATAGAGCTCTTCAGCTCAGAAAAGCTAAAATTTCAAATCCCAAGGAGGACAGATATCTCTCACTGTAAGTTTAAGCTTGTTTGTTCTTTTGATGAAGCTTCTGACTAATCTGTTTTAACCTAGAGAAAACCCTCTTATTGCTCCAATAGCTGCCACCTGGACTCTAAGAGTAGTGGGTTTGAGTCAATGTGACACCTGTCAGAAAAAAATTGCAAAATTTGCAGAATGGCAGCTGAAGAAGTGATCTCTAATTACTTCTGGTGATAACCCTTGTTGAGTCAATAATTGCCATTCACGATCCAGGCTGAGAGGGCGAGTCTGCTGGGATCTGGGTGATAAATGGGACCCTGACAAATAAAAGTCCTGCAGGATCCTAAATGTATTGGTCATTTCTCTACCATATGTGTTTGGAGAGAAAACAACGCTCTCCTGGGTCAATTGGAGGAGAGTGCTGATTTTTACTGTGACCAAGTAACTTTCCAGGTACCGTGCTCCAGACTTACTTCTCCACCCCTGCCTGCTGGCATCAGTGGTAAGGACCAGCCAGTGGACTATGAACCAGGGAACTCCCTTGGTCAAATTGGGATCTGTCCACCGCTTCAACTAACATGCTAAGGTATTAGCCAATCATCCAGATATGAAACAATTGGAATCCCCTGAGTCCTCGTCTTTTGTCTTCCTGGCCTTTTCTATCCTGTGGTAAGAAGGAGGATTTCCCCGCTGAAGCTTTGGAAATTATGCTATCCAGCTTTTGTCCGAAAAAGAGCTTTCTTTCAAAGGGAAGAGAACAGAGGTTATGTTTTGATGATGTGTCTGCCATCCAATGTCTTAACCACAAGGACCTCCTAGCCACAACTGCCAGTCTCATACACGTTGCTGCCAGCATAACTCCACCCAGAGAAGCTTCAGACACAAAATCGTTTATAGCTTTTACTTTTCCCAACATTTTTACGATGTCTTCTCTGCTGGTTTTATCCTTAAAGGCTTCATCTACCTATCGGATCCATAAATTGCTTGTTCTTTTCATTGAAGTAATTGCTATCAATAGCTTACAGGAAGCACCTGCCACCAGATAAGCTTTTCTTAAAGTGCTAGCCTGTCTTCTTTCCAGAGATACGCCTTCATCTACCGGAAGAGTGGTTTTCCTAAAAACCCTGGTTATTGATGCATCAACTTTTGCGGCTGTGTCCCAATCTTTCACTTCATTCTCTTGGTTACAGTCTCTTTCTTCTTGTTAAGGTAAAAAGATCTTGTCAGGAGATTTCCATTCTTCCCTTATATTTTCCTCTATTACTTTGTGTACCGGGAATACATCTGATTTTTTTGAAGCTGTACGGAACATTAGGTCTTTGTCTGCAGTCATCTTTGTTGATGTATCTAGTTTTAATGTTTGCCTCATGGTTATAATTAGAGGCTCCACCAGGTCAATGTTGAAGAAGAGAGCTTCCCTGTCTTCTGGTGGTTCATTCTGAGAAAATTCTAAATCACTTGAAATAGGAGAATCAGACACATTCTGACTTGTAGCTATCGACCTCCTTTCCAGTGTGTGTGTCAGGGGCCTAGCGGCTCCAAGCATGGATAAGTCCGGACCAAGGAGGAAGCGTCAGAGTTAAGTCCAAGTTCAAGATTAATCGTGGTGAGGATACAGGCAAAGGTTCAAATAGGCAGGCAGCAAGTAGTCCAGAGTTCAGGCAAAGGCCAAAGTCCAATATTCAGTCTAGTATTAATAATAGCACCCAGGGACGCCAAGGTAATGTGACGAATCGGGCATTGAACCCCTGACCTTGGCGCCCTTTTATTACAAATTTGTCGCCAAATGTGATGCCTGTGCGTCAGCGTGCCGGTGTCAGAACATCAGCGCCAACATCCACATTGCAGCCATGGGCCATCTTCCATTCATCACCTTCTCGATGTGGATGAGGTTGTAAGCTCTTCAAAGATTCAACTTAGTGAAGATCTTAGCCCTCTGATTTGATCGACAAGCACAGAGATAAGAGGCAGAGGGTATTGGTTTTTAACCACAAAGAAGAACCCCGCCCCTGCAGGAAAAGATGACGGTCCTCGAATCCTCGCCTAGCGGCTCAAAGCACGGAGGGGTCCCGACAAAGGAGGAAGCTTCAGGGTTAAGTCCAAGTTCAAGAATAATCATGGTCAGGATACAGGCAAAGGTTCAAATAGACAGGCAGCAAGAATCAAAGCCCAGAGTTCAGGCAAAGGTCAAAGTCCAATAAAAAGTCTAGTATTAATAATAGCAACCAGGGTAATGCGGCCTATAATTGGGCATTGAACCAGTGACCTTGGTGCAATTTTATTATGAATTTGGCGCCAAACGTGATGCCTATGCTCGGGGTCCACACGCTGGCATCTGCGCAATGGCATCAGAACGCCAGCGCCGATGTCCTTGTTGCGGCCATGAGCACTGCCGTCTTGGACACGGTGCAGAATCAGGCATTCCTGACAGTGTGTGGGTTAACTTTTGACAACACGTTCTCGGTTACTTTATTTACCATGTCTATAATGGTTTGATCTAAAGTTGGCTTCATCCATTCCATGAATTATGAGACCTCTTGTGGAGAAGATGGACCTGCTATTTGTCACAATCCTGTCACAACTTTTTGTTTAATAGTGCTGGATTGTTACAGGAGCGACACTTTCCTAGAGGATTTACTTCTCCCTTCGCTTCTGTCTCTTCCCTGATCATTTCTCCTTCTATCTGGGGAATTCCTGTAAAACAATGCCAGTGAGATTTTAAAGGAATTGTTCAGTGTAAAAATAAAAACTGGGTAAATAAATAGGCTGTGCAAAATAAAAAATGTTTCTAATATAGTTAGTTAGGCAAAAATGTAATGTATAAAGGCTGGAGTGATTTGATGTATAACATGTCAGTCTGAACACTACTTCAGCTCTCTTGGATTACACTGACTGTTACCCTGGTTACCAGGCAGTAACCAATCAGAGACTTGAAGGGGGGCCACATGGGTCATATCTGTTGCTTTTGAGTCTGAGCTGAATGCTGAGGATCAATTACAAACTCACTGAACAGAAATGTACCATGTGGCCCCCCTTCAAGTCGCTGACTAACTCAGAGTTTTAGAGCTGAAAAGCAGGAAGTTGGATTCTGGCTGTTTTATTAGACATCTGTTCACTCCAGCCTTTATATATTACATTTTTGGCTAACCAACTATATTAGAAACATTTTTTATTTTGCACAGCCTATCTATTTACACAGTTTTTATTTTCACACTGAACTGTTCCTTTAAGTAGCAAGTATGAAAGTCAACATTCTTCAGGCTCATTTTCGCTGTCCATTCACCCCCTTAAACTTGAGTGCGATTGCCTCCCAGAGCTCATAGCTGTTCAGGGAAGAGCGTAATAATTTATCCACAGGTGGTTAAATAGAATATTTCATCACTCACCACACAATTTCCCTAGGGATGCACTTATCATCATGATTTATTTATATAGCACCGACAAGATACGCAGTGCTTTAACTTACTACACTTACTGCATTGACTTACTGCAGTCCCAGACTAGAGGCTACAGCGAAGCACTACAATTTTTGAATTTCCCATGGAAGTGACGTAATCCCTGCACTTCCGCTTCCATGTGCTTCAACTAACCCGTCGTCTTACTGCGCATGCCCCCCCAGAACAGAGCATTGCAGCTTATGGCGCCAGCCGGCAACTAAAGGCCATGGCCCCTGAGAAGAGGCCCTGTAGGGACGCACAAAGGCATTATGCAGGTCCCGCAGCTTTATCGGATAGAGCCCAGGATTCGAGTCACACGGCAAGGACAGGAAAGAATTAGGACATATCATGGGCAGGGAATCTTTTATTGATGAAGACCAGGAAATAGCTGATCTCCCTCCCTCCATCTTGAAGTGTATCTTTTCCATGAAACTAATAAAGTAAATAAGATTGATCACCATCCGAAGGGGAATTCTTGTATAAAAAAAAAATCGAGGATTGGGACTTGAGGCCAACGCTAGCCTGTAACCATTTTTAATTATATTACCCATGGGTCAGAGTTGATTCTTTTCCACACAAAATTAAAGCAAGTCCTACTGGCACTATTAACCTGGTGACAGAACTGCTCCATCTTATGGGACCTATCCTTGCCTCTCAGAGTCCTTCCTACTTTACCACCTGGTCGAACGATAAAAAAAGGTCTCCTCTCGTCTCTAACACTCCTATTCTGAGTATTTGATTTGCAGCTGTGAGTAATATGCCAAGGAAGCGCAAGTATAGGAGACCTGAACTTTTGTTGTATATGTTTAAATTGCAGCATTATCCCTATGGAGAATTAATTTAACAGTTGGCGAGAGCGGTGTGTGGAAATATCGAATTGTGCAACCAATTGATAGCACTATCTGGATAAGCAGGTCACAGAGGATACAGTATGTAAGCTGGTTGCCATTCAGACACACAGTGAAATATACTCTCTAGCCCCTGAATGTGTATAAGGGAAATTTACTGCTTTATAATAAGACGTGATCTTTGGGGAGAAACCAATGAGCATAAGTGGATGTTAATAAGAACTTAATCACACTATGAGGGGTGTAGTCTAAGCCAAGCACCTCCATATGTGCCTAATTAAACATTCACTCCAGAACTGCACCGATTGGTTTAATTTATAATTATCATTTACCCACATTAAACAATTGTCGAGGGATATTTTGCAAATTGTGCTGACACCTTTCTAGATACTAACACATACTAATGAAATATAATTTACAACTCATGTTTGAAGGATTCTGCAGCACAGTGTACTAATACAAGTATATTATGACAATAGCTAATTGAGCATTATATTCCTTTTTATTCTGGTTTTGTGTGTTTGTTTAGTCGATTTCCTTTTATATAAAAAAAAAAACTTATATAGACCAAAATAACCAGATATCACATTTTATTTGTTTTTAAGAAAGCAGACAGTATCACTTTAAATAAAACATGCAACACATATAAAATAGTTTAGTTTATTTAAAAAAATATCTTACAAGAAACCGGAAAAAACACATTCCATTTCCCTATTTTACAAATACATATTGCCAAATATTTTATATTAACATTTAGCTAAAAGAACACACCGCTATTAACAATTGTCATCAAATATATACTAAATCTAAATTTAAAAAATAAGCTTAGATGTCACTAACATATGCTGGCAGAAGAAGTGTACATTTAATGCAGTGCAGTAAAAAGTTCAGAAATACATTTTTGGAAGACATTTAACCACTAAGTTGCCACTGATTATAGAAATATCTCAATATGCTTACATATGCTTAACACAACTGTACAGAAACCCACATGAAACCAGTGACAACTGCAGTGTTACAGTGTAATAAATGCACTCTCAGATTAACAAAAAAAAAAAAAAAAAAAGTTAATGTCCACAGTGGCAGATAATTGGTTAAATTTAAGCTTCTTTATTAAATGTATAATAATTTCCTGCCCAATAAAGGCATAATGAGTATTTAAATAAAGGAGCCTAGAATATTGAAACTGCAATACAGACAATCATGGACATCACCCCCCACCAGCCCAGGGAAGCATATTTACAAGTTTTGGAGCTCCCAGTAGATCATGGTTAAGATTTCTACATTTGATTATAAACCACTGCAGAAATTACCTACATTCTGACGGGAAAGGGGTAGTTCACCTTTAAGTTAACTTTCAGCATGATGTAGACAAGGTTATTAGAAGATATTTATTCATCTTGGAAATGCTTTTTGGATTTTTAAATACATTGCCCTCTAGGGCAATGTATTTAAAAACAGGAAGTGGTTAGCCAACAGTCTGTGACCCTGTCAACCAAAATATATTCAGCTGCAGGTTGTAAAAACGGGACTGAAAAGTCAAAAATGAAGACCAACTAAAAGGATTGCTTATAATTGGTCCATCTAGAGAATTGCAAATGTTAACTGAAAGGTAAGTTTCCCCTTTATTATATAAAGGCCTTAGGACATAACTGCTTAGTTGCAATCAATTAGTGGAACACAACAAACCACTGCACAATAAGTACTTTGAATTTTGCCTATATGTATTCTTCGAATTTCCTAATCAGCAAGTAGAGAGATGTGTCCTATACATTTGTATCTGTAGATGCAAAAACTTTAGTTTAAAATAGACACTACTAATAATCTGAGTGAAAGGAGGAAAACAAAAGCCCAGTAAAGCAACTGACTGTTTTGTGCTTGACAAGACCTACTACCTTGTCAATTCATGACAACGTGCAGAAAACAACAGTTCAATTTTCTATGTGGAGGACTTTGTAAAATACAAAATAAGATACTGGAAACTAGACTAAACCTAGATTGGTCATAGAAATATTAAAAAACGGACTGTAGCATCCTAAACCTGATGCTAAACTTTAGGCTAAATGCCCCCCCCCCCCCTCAAAACTAACATTATTGGAAAAAAACTGGCAGACTGCTATGGAGGCATAGGTAGGATATTATTAAGATTTACATATTTTTAATGAT
The DNA here is from genome assembly GCF_017654675.1 of Xenopus laevis. NCBI lineage: Eukaryota > Metazoa > Chordata > Amphibia > Anura > Pipidae > Xenopus > Xenopus laevis. The sequence goes on along the minus strand of NC_054373.1, from coordinate 74,777,831 downwards.
TACCCCTGGATACCTCAGTTGCATGCAGTATGCTTAATGGGTGATGCATATACTGTGACAAAAGGAATTATAAACATTGTTGCTTTCCATTGTGAATGCAGAAGTAAACCACCCAAAATATGAACAGACACTCTGCTGGTTATGTATTCTGAACTGTCTGTGATTCAAAAGCAGCAGGTGATAACTGCAGTCTACTTTGAAGGTTTGGGCCCAGCTAGCCAGACAGACACAGATTTTATTGACAGCAGCAAACTCTTACTGCAGCGTGTGACATGAATAACATGTTAGTGAATTATTGCTTGTGGTAGTCAGATCACACTTGTTTGAAATCATAGTTCTAGAATTAGTTTTTTGCAAGAGGTTGCCTTACAGCCGTGATCCCCAACCAATGGCTCCTGAGTGTTGCTCGCCATCTCTTTTAACATACCTCCCAACTGTCCCATTTTTAGAGGAACAGTCCCTCTTTTGACAGCTCAACCTGCAGTCCCATATTTGTACTGGAAAGTCACGGTTTTCTTTGCACTGAACAGATAGAAAAAGAAACAATGTTTCAAACTTAATTGGCTTTGGCAGAGAGCCCAGACCAGCCACAGCTGCTTATAAGATACTTCTGTAACAATTTCAAGATAAGGAAATAAGTAATTGTAACAATATAAGATAACAGGTCCCTTGGGAAATGTTAGATTCAAAGCTTAAAGGGCAATTCATCATAAGCAAAACTGTAATAACTGGGAAAAAAACAGAAATATGTTCAACCTTTCGTAACCTGCCAAATTTTGTCAAATGAACATGGTAATTAGGGGGCATGGTCAAAAACATTTGCAGCAGCGATACTCGCGCCAACTTTTTTATCCCTCTTTATTTCCAAAATGTTGGGAGGTATGCTTTTAATATTTGAATGTGGCTCTTGGGTAAAAAGGATTGGGGACCTCTGCCTTATAGTACGATACATTTGCAATTTTATAGATTTGTATAAGAGTTCATACATGCATCTCATCTGTCTGTTTTAGGCATCAATGTCCAGAATTGCAGATGTAAAAAAACATAAAAAAAAAAAAAAAAAGCAAGGTTTTAGACAAAAGGGCTATAGCTATGGGTAATTTGGCATAACCAATAATGATAATATCTAGTATAGGTCAATCTAAAAACAACTGGACTTGCTGAGTCCAGTTGTTTTTAGATTGACCTATACTAGATATACTATGATCTGGATGAATGAAAATCTTCATAGTCAATAATGATAATAATAATTCATGCAAATTGATGTGCAAGTAGATTTTTTTAAAGAAAAATATAAACCAAAACAAAGTAATTGAAAGGTGGTACATGGCCCATCTTCTGTGGTCTGTAAAACTGAACTTGCCGAATATGCTTAGGCCTTACCAAGTGTGCTACAAAGCTCACCAGCACACCCAGGGGCCCATTTACTTAGTTCGAGTGAAGGAATAGAGGAAAAAAAGTTAGAATAAAAAAAAAAGTCGAATATGACTACTTCGACCATCGACTACGACCTTAGACTTCGAATCGAACTAAAAATCGTGGTTCTAGGGCAAACCACTTCCTGTTTTCGTTCGACTATTCGACCATTCGATAGTCAAAGTACCGTCTCTTTAAAAAATTCTTCGACCCCCTAGTTCGCCACCTAAAACCTACCGAGGCCAATGTTAGCCTATGGGGAAGGTCCCCATAGGATCCTAACAATTTTCTGATCGAAGGAAAATCCTTCGAATCGTTAGATTAATCGTTATTCATTAGATCATAGGAATAGCGGTAAATCCTTCGACTTCGATATTCAAAGGATTTTACTACGACGGTTGAATATCGAGGGTTAATTAACCCTCGATATTCGACCCTAGGTAAATGTCCCCCCCCAGTATAATGTTTGCATAGCTCAAAAGCTAAACAAAATCTCCATTAAATATGATGTGAAGCTCCATATATTTGGAAGTATGTATCTTCAGTGTAAAAGGGATCTAAGGACTCCACACTGGTATGATGTGCAGTTGACCTTGCCCAAGAAATATCCTCTTAACCTTTGTTTGGCTTAGTTGTCTTTAAAACAACTGAAAAGTAGAAAGGGGGTTTGTGTTTATTTTAATCCAAACAGATTTATCATTGAAGAACCATGCTGAAAATAGACTTGCCTCTAAACATTAGAAATAAAATATAAATACCAATGGCAACAAGAAAGGTGTACTGTGTGGAAGAAGCTAACATTTACTGTGTGGTAGACGCTTATTTACAAGAGTTAATCAAAGAAATACTTTAAAAAGGCAAATAAGTAAACAAAATAAGTATAATTGCTATTTTCCTACCACCTACCTCTATTTAAGATATTATATGATTTTTCAGTTGTAACACTTTGTAAGCGTGGCATGAATCACTTTACCTTCACCATTATAAACCAAATAAAATAATTGAGTTGGTTCGGATCAAGAGACAATTCTGTAAACTCACTGAAGAATCATGTACAAAAAGGAGGATACGAAAACAGACTATAAACATATCTGCACTATTGTGCATATGTATTGTGCTAGTGTTGCAGCAAAAACACAACCTCGATTTGCAAAATTTCCCTCAATTTTCAAGCAAGCTGAAAATAAAGGGAGGAAAAACTGGAACATTAACTTCCTTGAATACTAAATTATTTTCTTCAATTGCACCATCTCTAAAAGTATAATCACAAAAATAATTGTGCTAAAGTAATAAATCTGCTAAATATCCAGATTCAATATTAAAGGGATAGTAAAACATTTTTTTTTAAAATTGAAATGTCATCCCCTGGTAAAGCAATTGTTCTTCAAAACATCCAATGTGTGCTTAAATACATGGGCGTCCACAAAAGTAAGTTAATATGCACACAGGGTAGCATCCCACTGAAGATGAACCTATTCATAATAAATAAATGAAAACATTCCTAGCTAACTTAATTTTCATTTATGAAAACATTTACAACTGTTATTGTTACTTAATGCTACTCTGCTCTACTCAGCATAGGTGGCAGACAGTTTTAATTAAAACTTGCTTTTCACATAATTCAGTTCAGGAACACACTTCCTCCATCTTATGCCCTCCCACTAATATGGTAACAGTCAATGAACACCCCCTACTGCCCTCATGTACTTAGCTCAGCCAATCCCCTGCAAATGCTACAGGTAAGCTGCTGCCAAACAGTTAAATTTATTACTGGTATTGTAAATCCCTTCAAATCTTCCTTAGTCCCTTAAGTGTGACTTAAAGAAAATTAAGGTTTGCCTTGGGGTGGGAATCAAATTTACAAACAATTTCTTGGAACTAGCTGAAGAAGTCAGGGTCGGTAACTGCCCCCTCTTGGATGTTAGGCTGCTGCCTGCTTTTCCCTGTGAAAGTACAGCAAAGTGACTCTGTAGACAATGGTCATGATTTTATCCAAAGGCTAATTTAGAAAATGTATTCTGTCCAACTTTGTAAAACAGGTTTAGCTGTAACTATATTTTCTAACAATTTTTAGTCAGAGGATTCCAGGCTTCATAAGAGCTTACAAATACAATGGCAACTTCAGAAGGGTCTTTTCATCTTCCTCTTGATCAGCTAGAAGTAAGGTTGAAATTACCTGGCTATAAGGCTGAACTTGGTGGATGTCTTGCTCAGAACTATGTAACCATAGATACATAATTAAGACACATTTAGACATGTGCAGATCACCCAAGGCATTTTGAAATGATCAAACCACCCTGCATCAATACAGAATAATTCAAGCATTGCAAAGGGTAATTCTAGCAAACATACAAAAACATGTATACTTAGGGGCTCTGAACACGCATTCCCTTTACAAATGTCTTTTTTGCAGCATAAACAAAAAAGCAAACTCCTGTGTCTGATTTTTATCTTTTTATTCAAGATGTTATTGCTAGTAGAAGGCAAACAAGCATTCTATCTGTTCTACCACTAATAAGTTAATTTTGCCTTTTTGTATTTGTCCATTTACACGTTTTTATTGGTATCCCTTTTTTGCTGCATAGTCAGTGCTAGTGTCAGATTTTCGATGTAAGAAACAAGGATTAAGTACTTCCAATTTCATGGTTATGTTAATATTTGGAATATCTGTGGTAGGTTATATGGCCATTAAATACATGGAAATTGTTGCAGCACAGTGCAAAAGATTCTTAAGTTCATACAGCTGCACACAGACCATTTTTTATTAAATAAATAAGGGGAAAAATAACCCCACACGCTTTGTAATTTTTCACACTGTTTTCAAACCCTCTTTAGGGCCCTTACACACGGGCATTTTTATCTGCGCACAGGAGTAGACACAGTCAATTATTTTGAAGGGGGCTGTACTCTCACGGATGCATGTAAGCGGCAAACGGGACACAGCATGTTGCATTTCACATGCGTTTGGCGCCTACATGCGCCTGTGCGAGTACAGCCCCCTTCAAAATAACTGACTGCTTCTACTACTACACTCCCCTACGGATGAACGGAAGAAAGCGCAACCATGGGGGAGCGCAGGTAAAAATGGCCGTGTGTAAGGGCCCTTTATTGTTTAAGATTACCAGCAGCCATTACCTCAAATAAACTGCTTTGTTTCTTCCCAAGCTGAACCATTTTAATGGATTCCAACACCTGGTATAAAAAGATGAATGTACAAAGTAGTGCTTGCTTTCAGAAAGATCATTTTTTTTGGAGGGGGGGGAATGCTGGCAAGACAGGTTTTTTTTTTTCTCAAGCAAAGTAAAACATGAACTGCAAATTCATGAACTAATAAATATTAACCACAGAATTTAAGATGGTTTCTTCAGATGTTAAAGTGACAAGAAGCTAACAAAAATAAAGCTGTACATTTACTGGAAAGCAAAAGTCAACACATAATGCACTGAAACATTTATATACAAATTAAAACGTCAATTAAGATATGGAATTTTTTTAATGTCATAGTAGACATTAGTGAATTAAGAACATTCAATTGGTCTATATATTTAAAAATCCAAATATACAATTAGGTTGGAAGTCCTGTTGCATATTTAATAAGTCTAATAATAAGCTCTAATGAGCAGGGCCATCTTTATTTGGAAGTAATTATGTATTTATTAGATGTATACACAATTCTACTGTACACTACTGCAGAATTTATATATGGGGTTGCTTTATAAATCTACTTAAACTGGAGTAACAGAAATTTATGTTTTGGGCATATTACAGAGTTGGGTAGGTGGAAAAAAAGGCCCTAAATAGAAAAGAATATATTGCACATTCGCTGTGCCATAGAAGTGGTGTGGCCTTTACATAGCATTCAGACCAGTGTTAAGTTCTGTGCCTTTTTAGGTAAAATAAAAAGTGCAGTTGCTATAAGCTATAAAAATGTTCAATGCGGTACTTCCTTAAATTTGTTAATACAGGTATGGCATGTGTTTTCTGAAAATTCCAAATTATGGGAAGGTATTCTCCTACATAGACCATTTTAAGCAAATTACATTTTTTAAAAGATTTCCTTTTTCTCTATAATAAAATTGTGCCTTGTATTTGATGCTAACTAAACTGTAAAAAAAATTGTGGCAAAAACATCCTATTGGGTGTATTTAATATGTAAATGTTTTAATAGACTTAAGGAATGGTTATCCAAACTGCAGAAAACCCCCTTATGCAGAAAACAGCATTTTCCAAGCATGCCAGATAATGGATTCCATACCTGTACCATGAATTAACTTTTTTTTTTTTTTTTTAAGTCATACCATTACTTTGCCTATGTTGTGTGTGTAAAAACAGGCAAGCGACACAGAAAGCTAATAATCCATGCTAAAATATTTAATGGAAAGTGCTTTTTTTCAGTCTAAGACGCAATAACATTATTTCATTCTCTCTCCTGCATGGATCTGTTTCAAACGAAAATTTAACCGGAAAGACTTTAACAATGCATTACTTATCCCTTTCTAGCCAAATGGTTTGGCAACAAAATTAAAACACATATGCAGGCCACTCAGGCAGCAAATCTGTAAAGGGAAACCCCAGTCAACAATATTAAACAGTTACTGGATAGGAATTAAAAGATCAGTTATAAAACTATAACTTCCCATCAAAATTTAAAAAATATACTTCAGAAAAGAAAAGGAAATAAAAAGGAAAGTCTTTACTACTTTATGTACAAGTCAGCCTGATGTGTGGTAGGGATTTCCTTGGGTTTGCGGTGTCTCACTTTCTAACCTCTGAGATGGAATGGATGGTGCAAGGGAAGGTCCCTGTGCTACTGTGATCAAGGTGTCCTCCTCTTCCATTTTAACACAAGCTGGTTCTAACTCATCTTTTGGATTAGAGATGTCGGAGGCATGATCTTTTTCAGCTGGCTGTTGATCTTCTTTGTTGGCACTATATTGTTTAAGCCTTATGTGCCATGCCAAGCTGCACACTGCAGATACAGTCTTGAACTGGTGTATTACATTGCGGGGAATAAAATAAATATCATTGTCACAGAGCTGGACACGGGCGTAGCGAATTCCCTCTCGTCGCATTTGGTTGAGTTTGGCTTCATCTACCCACTGAACACACTGAGAACAGAAAAACATTAAAGTAAAAAGGATAATATTGATATGTTAATATATAATGAATTTAAGGAAGAATTAATTTAATTGTGTGTGTGTTTTTGCATGATGCTATGTAACTGAATATTAAACCAAATTTGCAATTGGTTTTCATTTTATTTGTGGTTTTTGAGTTAGCTTTTTATTCAGTAGCAGTCCAATTTGCAATTTCAGCTATTCAGTTGCTAGGGTCCAAATTACCCTAGCAACCATGAATTGATTGGAATAAGAGACTGGAATGTTAATAGGAGAGGGTCTGAAGAGAAAGAAGAGTATTAAAAAGTAGCAATAACAATACATTTGTAGCAGTACAGAGCATTTGTTTTTTTTAGATGTAACTGTCATTTGAAAGCTGCAAATACTCAGAAGGCAAAAAATGAAAAAAATAAAATAATGAAGACCAAATCAAAAGTTGCTTAAAGGAGAAGGAAAGGTTAAAACTAAGTAAGACTTATCAGAAAGGTCCACCTAAATATACCAGTAAACCCTCAAAGTAGTGCAGCTCTGAGTCCCCTGTCAAAAGAAACAGCACATTTCTTTCCTTCTATTGTGTACTCATGGGCTTCTGTATCAGACTTCCTGTTTTCAGCTTAAACCTCATTGCCCTGGGCAAGAGCATGCTCAGTTTGCTCCTCTCCCCCCACCCTCCCTTCTCTACTGTAATCTGAGCCCAGAGCAGGGAGAGACTCAGGCAGGAAGTGATGTCACACCATGTTAATACTGCAGCTCCTATCCTAAACAAACAGTGTTTCTAGAGCTTTTTACTCAGGTATGGTAAAACATTCTACAGAATAAATATAGCATTCTAGCTTGCACTATTGCAGCTAATCTATTGGCAATAAAATGCTTCCGTAGCTTTCCTTCTCCTTTAAAGGGCATTTAAAGGCAAAAAAATAAAATACCATTTTTACTTTCTTCATTGAAAAAGAAACCTATCTCCAATATACTTTAATTAAAAAATGTGTACCATTTATATAAGAAACCTGACTGTATGCAGTGAAATTCTCCCTTCATTTACTGCTGTGGATAGGAATTATGAGATGGTCCCTAACTGCTGAGCAGGGAAACAATCATACTTATGAACAGCAGGGGGAGCCCCTGCCTTACTTCCCAGCCATGCAGAACTCAAGCAGCTTTGTTTATGACGATCCCTAAGCAGCCAAGACCACACTGAGCATGTGCACAGTCTTAGTCTTGCAAAGATGTTTAACAAAGTAACAAGATGGTGTCCCCTGTAGCAGAATTTGAAAGCACAAATTATTTCTTTGATTAGGCTAGTGGTGCAGTAAGTTCATGTTTATATTTAGTATACAAAATACAGCATTTCTAGCCTTATTCTATTTTAGACATTACATGCCCTTTAAGATTGGCCATTCTATCACATATGAAAAGTTAATTCAAAGATGAACCACCACTTTTTAGGTGTTCATATTATCAGGGTACCCTTTATTCTTCTCCCTTTTCTTTTCGGTCATGCTTAGTTGCCAACACAAGAGTAACTGTCTTGTATTGTACAGTATGATACTAATTAAAGGGGTTGTTCACTAGTGATGTGAGAGTTCAGGCCGACCTCGGCACACCATTTGCGGGTCGTGGTTAGGTCCAGATTGAGCTCTTCTGCCTGCTCTCCCTGCCCGAGCTTACACTGCTGGCCCTGCAGAACAGAATTCCTGAGTTTCATTAAAGGCAGCTGTTATAATACAATAGTTGCGAATATGTATTAACTAATGTGGAAAATTGTAACACTTCAGAATCTACACCTGGACTACTGAGTTGCCAAAATCGTGAAGGCAAAAAACATCTTCAAATGGTTCAAGGAACCTCTGTCATTGACTTCTACATGACATCGACAGGTTTTAGCTGGTGTATGTTTTTTTTATCCTGAAATATTTTTTCAGGAAAAACACAACTCTACCTTTAATAAATAAGCCCCTGAATGTGAGGAAAAAGTAGAAAAATCTTTAAGGAGGCAAGAGAGAAATTTGTAGAGAGAAATTTGTAAATAAGCACAGTAATAAGCACAGAGACACACAAGGGAAGAAGTCCACCTACAGAGGCCATCAGGCCTTAAGGGCTAAACTACACAGTAGATTTTGGTCAAATTTGTGGAACAGATCGGATGTATTTAAATAAGAATAAAAAGTGTTTCAGGCACCATATTTTATCTTATCGGGTGCAAACACAGCATACAGCCTTTCCTGCCAACAGGGATGTTTAATGGCAAAGACTCCATATAGTTTAGACATCAGATTTTTAGATGTCCCTTTTTTTTTTTTTTTTTTTTTTTTTTTGACACGTGCATCTATATCCGACTTGTAGAATATAATCTGCTAGATCTGTCTGTGGGCAAATTCTTCTTATACAAAATTTACAGTTGCTAAAATAAGAAAATTAGTGTTAGGGCTTTAATTGGCTTTAAAAAGAACATCCAGCCTTAGTATGTCCTGTAACTCCAAATATAAAAATACATAGAAAAGAAACGATCACTTTAAATGTGGTCACCTGTGACACTGGTGGTTCATGGAGATCCAGCTGCAACCTCTGCACAACATGGGAAAAATCCTCTGCATGGAAACAAATTACATCTTTGGTTATGCGTGGTTGATCACTCCTGCAAACAAATAAAGCAAGATTAAAACACAATACAAAACGGTGGTTATGTTGTACTTAAGCCATATGAAATCGATATACAGCAATTATACTACTGAACAATTTACAATTTAAAGAAACCTGTGAATTGTATTCTGCATAAGAAAACAAGAATATTGTGAAAACGTATACATTAAAAAAAATAGCCTGCAATTCACATTCTTTACCATTCTCCAAACTGCACAGCTTTCAACACGCCAACAGCAGCAGTACTTTCCCAGTCAAAACCTTGCCCAACATGGTCAGCATGGGCTCTCGTCCTGTCCTCAAAGAGAACCTCTCTGGGTTCACTTGTTCGTGGAAGATACTGGAGATTTTTTATTTCATTCATGGATCTGCAAGTTTTCATAAACATGTTAGAATCTAAGCTTCCACTACATTATCTACATGTAAAATTGATCTTAGAATTTTTTTTTTCTGCATAAAAAGATTTGTTTAAGAAGAGAATATTAGGTTCTGCAAATATCCTGTACCACCTGGAAATAAAAATTAAAAAAACAAACAAAAACAAAACATGTCACTGCAAAAACTATTTCTAGAAAGCATGACATTTTAATGTAAAATCTCCTGCTCTCTTAATACAGCTTTAAGTGGCAGATCATTTTGGCCTGTGCCCACTCCAGTATTTGCCATGCCAGTTTAAAAATAAAAACTGGGTGAATAGAACATTTTTAAAAAAAATTGCACAGCCTATTTAGAATAAAAAATTAAAAGGTAAAAAACCTTGGGGATTAAAGGAATTTAGGGTTTATTGGAGAGAAAAAAAACAAAAAAAACTTTCCCTTTAATGTCACATTACTTTATCTTTCTTTGCACAGCCTATTTACTCAGTTTTTATTTTTACACTGAACAATTCCTTTATGAATCCCCCCCCCCCCAACTCCATATGCTCCCTTGGCAATTATTTACATAAAAACCAATGGTCACACAATTAAAATGGGTTGAGCTCTGTCCAATCAGTTGAATATGAGAGAAAGCATTCGGTCCAGTACCTGATGATATAAGCATGCGGAGTAATCTTCTCCAACCTTTCAGGGTTGCATCCATTGTTATGATGACCCAAAGGAAGGTAACTGCCTGCCATCACCCCCTCCCCGCACTGTGCACTAGTCAAAATGGTGCCCCTTAAAAAAACGACCCTAATATGCAGAGCAGCAGAGTTCCCCGGCACCACCTTCTGCCCATTTACATTCATTTTTTTTTTTTTTTCGGGTCTCTTCGCAAACACAAAGCCTCAGGGAGCATGCACAGATGGGCCTAGTCAGGAATCGGCTTCAACTGCAACTTAAAATGCTCCCACGGTGAGAACGAAGAGAATGCGACGGACAGAACGGGCATCTTCTGCCTGGGAACTCCACTATGCTGCTCTGCATTTTAGGTTTGGATTTTTTTTTCTTTAAAGGGGCACCTTTTAGAAAAATGCACAGTGCGACAATGGCAGACAGTTAAGGGGGACTTGTTACTAGGTGGGTTTAGTTCTCCATTAAGGGTAACATTGTAAAATAGGGTGAAAAAAAAATAAAAGATACATGTCAATAGAGTTCAACCCTCTAGTATTATTATTAAAATTTATTTATATAGCGCCAGCATATAAAAGGCAAAATACCCTTTTTGAAGCCTCTAAAATTTGCTCATTTGGGGAAAAATACCTTCCTGATAAGATGACCAATCCCTGGATCAACTTTGCACTAAGAGCTGTTATGTGACAGAAGGACTGATTCAGGGAGAGAACTTCACTGTAACCCTTTCTGAATATTAAGTTAGTATAGGATAGGGTAGGAGTATTTACTATATTGCTACTGTCCCCTAACCTAGGCAATTAAGCATTGATGTGCCTGACAAAATAAATCAACTAAAAGGTAGGCAGAAGAGGGCCTTGCCTAGAGTGCAACAGAGGGGGCGGTGGAACGCTAGGCACGGACCTCTTCTGTCTGCTGCTCCCTACTCCAGACCAATGTCCTCTCTAATGCCTTCTTGGCTATGTGAGCAAAAAAAAAAAAATCTTTTGTTCGCACATTTTAAACTTGTGTGTGCATTTTTTAAAACCATGCACACTCACAAGCCCGAAGCAACACCACACACGCTACTTCACTCGAGGGTGGGGAGCATGGCCATCTGGGCTGCATAGGGCAGTGGCTGACTTGGCCTATCACAGATATACAGAAATATTACTTTTGTTACCCCTCCACCCATTACAGCACCAGCTTTTGCCTGGCCATATCACAAAACTAGCATTAAAAATAACTGAGGGTGTGAGCACTAAAAAAATTATCACTCAAAGGCAATTCTGTAGTGGTTTCCAGTAACTACAATGCAAGGCTAACTATATGCAAAGTGGGAAGACTAACCGTCGACGTTTGAATGGGGATTTTGGCATGTCTGCTGTAGGGATCATCTGTTCTCCAGGCCTCACCCACATAATTGGGCCATCATCGCTTTGTGACCTACACTGAAGCCTTAGAGTAGACATGGTCCCCCACGGTAAAGTCATCTGGGGGGGAAAAAAAAGTGAATTCAGAGGATAACGAAAAACAAAAGAAATAAGCACCCAATTGATCAAAAAGTGGACTAAACTGATTTTACAGTATTATTACTTTTAAAAATGGTGATTCTTCCAACATGTCCAGGAACTCAGGGAAAAAATCTCCAACTTCCTCATCAACAGCACCAACTAGACTGATTTGGCGCATAGGACCGGCTCTGTATGTTCCACAACAATATGTTCTGCTTACCTGTAAGAAAAAAAAAAAAAAGATCCTGACAAGATGGCACAAGGTGAAGGGGCAGTTACACTGCATGCACAGTAGTGTCAGCTAAAGTATTGCAGCTACACAAGGATAATGTTTGGTCATGTGTGGCAACATATACATCTGGGCTGCATCTGTCAAAATGGTGGCCACTAAAGAGATGTAAGAGTAGGATTTAAATATGCAATTCTGTTGAAACATCAATATTTTAAACCTTGGAGAGAGGATGATACGTACCAAGGATCTAGCCAAATTAAAATTGTTAATATTCCTTAACTTTTAATCGATTTATTTTTCACCTGCTTGGCACACTTTAAAGGAACAGTAACACCAAATAAATGAAAGCATTTTAAAGTAATTCACATATAATATACTGTTAGCATGCAACAGCAAAAGCGGTGTGTTTGCTTCAGAAAGAATCCTATAGTTTATAAATAAGCTGCTGTGTAGCAATGGGGAAGCCGTTCAATCTGGAGAAAAGGTACAGATTAGACAGAACATAATGGATAAGCGTTGATTAATACAATTGTGCTCAGCTATATTTCTAGAGCAGAAGCCACCTGAGGTAGCCCCTGCAATGCCACCTCACACTCTAAAGGTCCCCATAGACGCGACGATTCTTCTTGCCGAACGACCGATTTTAGGGAAGCCCGACCAATCCTTCGAAATTGCTTACCTATCCTGTGGGGTCATCCAGATCTCCTTACTGCTGCCCCTGGTAACTCGTTTGGTGCTGCAGGCTGAGGCAGCTCCCCTGACGTCCTTTTATCCGTTATCTTCTATGTAATCTGTCCCTTTTTTCCTTTGTTTCAATTTGAATGGCTGCCCCCATGGCTACCAAGCAGCTTGTTTATATATAGTCTTCATCAAGCATTTTTTACCATTGCAGGGCAACAGTACATTAGATTTTAATTACTTTGATACCCTTGCAGTGTTCGTCAAAATGCCACCCCTTTGCCTTAACAGCTTTACAAATATAAGGCATTTAGTTAAATTGCCAAACATACATCTATATCCAGCTCTTTTGCAGTAATTCCCAAGGCATTCAGCTAAGCTGGACAAAGGAGTCTAAATAGAGAAAACCGCAAGAGCAGTTCGAAAATCAAGGCCTCTAGAGCAGTGGTCCCCACCCTGTGGCTAATGAGCAACATGCTGATCACCAATCACTTTAATGTTGCTCCCACACTTTTTTGACAACACTTTTTTCATTTTGTGTGTCTCACAAATAGAAAAGGCTGGGGACCCTGCTCTAGAGAGTGGGCAGGATTTGTACCCATCTCTTGTAACTTTCTATACCAAACAGCTCTTGTAAAACATAGACAATGCATTCTGGGTAATCATCTTTCTGAAGAACTGACTCACTCGTTATTACCCTAGCCTTAGCCTAACATGACAAGTCACTAGAACAAATGCAGTCAGAATGGTGTCTTCCATGTTGCCAGCCTTCATGCGGTATTTGTATTTTAAGGGTAGGGACACACTGGGCGATTTGGGGAGATTTAGTCGCCTGGCGACTAATCGCAGCGACTTTTCTCCCCGAATGCCTCCCCTCACTCTGCGCCTGGATAAAATGAAAAGTCGCCGGCGCTAATCACACACGGCGATTCGTTTTCCGAAATCGCCCGAAGTTGCCTCACGAGGAAACTTCGGGCGACTTCGGAAAACAAATCGCCGCGTGTGATTAGCGCAGGCGATTTTTCATTTTATCCAGGCGCAGAGTGAGGGGAGGCATTCGGGGAAGATTGGTCGTGGAAAGTCGCGGCGATTAGTCGCCAGGCGACTAAATCTCCCCAAATCGCCCAGTGTGTCCCTACCCTAAAGGTTTACCTCCAAATAATTGCTAATCTACTGATCTTAACATTAAAAAAAAAAAAAAGAAAAACACTTACCTGTGTATGAAAATTAGCAATTGTCGTGGTCTCAATATCTTTCTTTCCTAAGATCTCCATTTTTACAGGAGTATTCGGAAAATTAAAGGCAAAATAGTCTAGAAAATCTGGCAAGTAAGCAGCAGCACCATGAACTACGGCCAGGGCATAATAGGCTGCACTTTTATCATTCTCACCAAATGTCCGTTCCAAGAACTCTTCAGCAAATCTTTCCATCTCCATAGGAGACAAAAAGGAGAGTTCATCCATGTAGGCATGTAGTACTGGAGCTCCTCCATTTGATTGATTTTCTTCATGCATTAATCTGCTGAACTTGGACCTTGTATCTAAGGTGGTAGTACGGATACAGTGTTCTTGATGAGATGCAAAGGGCATCTGGACTTCGTGGGGAACTCTATATTCTTCAGTTCCTAAATCAGAGCGACAAAGCTTTTCATCTTGTAAATACCGGCAGGATTCACTATTAACTTCTGTCCCTGCATCCTTTTCATCCTGCGTTTCTTGAGTAATGCGTGTTAATCCAGCACAAAGTGTCTGAACTTCTTTGTTATACATTTTTAGCTTTCTGCCTCTCAAATCATCTCTGTGCTTCTTTTTCTTCTTTTTCTTGAACTTTTTAATCAGAAAGGAATCCTCATCATGCTTAATAACTCTCTGGGATTTCCCATTTTCATCTGGAAATTCTAAGAAAACAAAACAAGGAAAAAAAAAATAAAAAATATATGGAAAATACACACGACTAAAATTCTTGCATAAGACCACCATGTTCCTTAAGCAGACTGTACTAGAATAACATTTACAACACATAATATATACATTTAGACAGAAACAGTGGGGAATGCTATCAAAGGTTGGAAGGAGGAGGAGTAAGGGACTGTTAAGATTCTATCCCATCATCAACCATTCACAACCTAGCCCACATTCATCCACAGCATTATTATAATAACACATTATTGCTGCTGAATTACAATATGCAAGTTCCTTATCCAAAATAAACTGCTGTGAGGCAGGATGCTGTTCCCCAACTAGTATAGTTTAGAGAAATTATTCAATTTAGAATGTAAGCTTTCTGGGATAAGGCCCTCTTTTCCTCTTATATCAGTTATTTGTTTGTTGGTGCTTAATAAATAAACTCCGTTCACAATTCCTTAGAATCATTTATTTTCTACACAGGCACCCAACAGCAAGTTCCTACGTTAGATTTTTTTAAAGGGTAGCCCAAAGGTGTCTATATGAGGGAGAAACACTATTCTATTGGCCACTGCCAGACAATATCAGCTACATCGGACAGCAGACCTGGTGGAGGGCTACCCCGATCCAAGGAGATGGGGGCATTCAAAAAGACTTTCCTGTGCATGCAGCTATCAGGGAGTGGGCAGTTGGCAGGGACATGCAAAGAGCAATGCTGAGGTGTGTACATAACATACACATGAAAAAGAGAGACTTTTGAAAACATAATGCACATATAATTCATTATGTCTAGTTGAATAATGGGATTCTCCAAGTCATGATTCTAGCTGTATGTAGAGGAGATAATTCGTTAATTACTAAATAATTGCTATAACCAACTATCATTCATGGGGAACTCTGTTTGATTCATGCACTGCCTTGAAAACAATGATTCATACAGATAAACAGAAAGCAAAAAAATTAATTAAAAAAAACAAACAAAAAAAAAACGTGTCCAGGTACTTGGGCACAACTGCCATAAATTTTACACTAGGTTGAAGCAAAAGGCAGTTTCTGCCTTTGGGAGTGCTGGGTGCAAGAAGGGAGTAAGTGCAAATAACTGACTGCTGTGTGCTCTGAGTGTATCTGACTGAGACAAACCACTTTTTCTTTTCTCTGTTTGGGGTAAACTGGTAGATACAGTGGTGTGAAAAGCTATTTGCCCCCTTCCTGATTTCTTATTCTTTTGCATGTTTGTCACACTTAAATGTTTCTGCTCATCAAAAACCGTTAACTATTAGTCAAAGATAACATAATTGAACACAAAATGCAGTTTTTAAATGAAGGTTTATGTTATTAAGGGAGAAAAAAAACTCCAAATCTACATGGGCCTGTGTGAAAAAGTGATTGCCCCCCTTGTTAAAAAATAACTTAACTGTGGTTTATCACACCTGAGTTCAATTTCAAAGGTTATAAAGACATTTCTAAAGCTTTGGGACTCCAGCGAACCACAGTGAGAGCCATTATACACAAATGGCAAAAACATGGAACAGTGGTGAACCTTCCCAGGAGTGGCCGGCCGACCAAAATTACCCCAAGAGCTCAGAGACAACTCATCCGAGAGGCCACAAAAGACCCCAGGACAACATCTAAAGAACTGCAGGCCTCACTTGCCTCAATTAAGGTCAATGTTCACGACTCCACCATAAGAAAGAGACTGGGCAAAAACGGCCTGCATGGCAGATTTCCAAGGCGCAAACCACTTTTAAGCAAAAAGAACATTAAGGCTCGTTTCAATTTTGCTAAAAAACATCTCAATGATTGCCAAGACTTTTGGGAAAATACCTTGTGGACCGACGAGACAAAAGTTGAACGTTACATCTGGCGTAAAAGTAACACAGCATTTCAGAAAAAGAACATCATACCAACAGTAAAATATGGTGGTGGTAGTGTGATGGTCTGGGGTTGTTTTGCTGCTTCAGGACCTGGAAGACTTGCTGTGATAGATGGAACCATGAATTCTACTGTCTACCAAAAAATCCTGAAGGAGAATGTCCGGCCATCTGTTCGTCAACTCAAGCTGAAGCGATCTTGGGTGCTGCAGCAGGACAATGACCAGCAAATCCACCTCTGAATGGCTGAAGAAAAACAAAATGAAGACTTTGGAGTGGCCTAGTCAAAGTCCTGACCTGAATCCTATTGAGATGTTGTGGCATGACCTTAAAAAGGCGGTTCATGCTAGAAAACCCTCAAATAAAGCTGAATTACAACAATTCTGCAAAGATGAGTGGGCCAAAATTCCTCCAGAGCGCTGTAAAAGACTCGTTGCAAGTTATCGCAAATGCTTGATTGCAGTTATTGCTGCTAAGGGTGGCCTAACCAGTTATTAGGTTCAGGGGGCAATTACTTTTTCACACAGGTTTGGATTTCTTTTCTCCCTAAATAATAAAAACACTCATTTAAAAACTGCATTTTGTGTTTACTTGTGTTATCTTTGACTAATAGTTAAATGTGTTTGATGATCAGAAACATTTTGTGTGACAAACATGCAAAAGAATAAGAAATCAGGAAGGGGGCAAATAGTTTTTCACACCACTGTACATTAAGTGTATTTATTTTCTTGTGTTTTATGCCGAGATAGTTTCTATGGGGAACATTTTTTAAAAAACATTAATAAGGGGTTGTTTTTTACTGCTGGTAGCAATCAGCATTTCTTTTTCTCTTTCTCTCTGCCTGCTAATTAAGGGGGAGGAGTTATTCAGGTAAATTCTGATCAGGCATTGTGTTCTGTTGTTTGAAACCATTAACTCTGTGACTTCAAAGGGTGTGTGGGAGCTGCTAAGCAAGTGTTGCATGTAAATTAAGTGTTAAGCAGGGTTAAAAACCTTAAAGGGATACTGTCATGGGAAAAAAAAAATTTTCAAAATGAATCAGTTAATAGTGCTGCTCCAGCAGAATTCTGCACTGAAATCCATTTCTCAAAAGAGCAAACAGATTTTTTTATATTCAATTTTGAAATCTGACATGGGGCTAGACATTTTGTCAATTACCCAGCTGCCCCATGTCATGTGACATGTCTGTAATTCCAGATTCTGCAAAATCAACACATTTACATAGATTTGGGGGGGGGGCAAAGGTAGAAAAAAGTATGTTCACCCCAGAAAACCAGGCATTTTTGGAAAGTACACATTCCCCCAAATCCAAATTGGGTATGCATGTCTTTCTACTCCAAAGCACCAACCCGCAAACCTTTCCTAAATTTGGCTATTTTGGCAACATATCCAAAAATCACCTCAAAAAATTCCACGCTGCAGCATCGTTTTTCCCACATACTACAAGGTATCAAGATAAATCACCGCAAATATAAAAGCTTGGGGTCCTCTGAACAATTTTATGCCCAATATCTATAGGTTTACCTAAGTACGTGGCATATAGGGGCCCCAAAATAAAGACCCCCTCATATGGTCTGTCATATTAAGGTACTGCAAAATCAACATATTTACATAGTTTGGGGGGGGGGCAAAGGTAGAAAAAAGTAAGGATTAACTGAACAGTTTGATGCCCAATATGCATAGATGAACCGAAGCAGCAGACATGTGCGGACCCCAAATAAAAATACTGCATATGAATTTTCTCCACTGCCGATTCGTCTTCTGTGAACAAAACCCCTGACTGTGCCACACGACCGACTAACAGCACAGAGAGCCCCAAAACCACACATTCTGCCGAATCAAAAATGGGTAATTAGGTCTTTCTACTCCAAACTACCATACTGCAAAGCTACTCTAAAGGCAGCGGTTATTACAACATTTCTGAAAATCGCCTAGAAATATTGCAATTGGCCACATTTATCTCACCCAATGTCTCAAGACACTCTTAACAGCAGAAAGACCCCCCACAAAACCATATATTTTTGTAAAGTACACATTCTGACGAATCCAAAATTGCTAAAAAAATTTATTACTCCAAATGATCAACACAAACGACGCTAAAAAACAACAATGCAAGCATAAAATCATTAAAAAAAAACAATTAGGCAAATCAATGAAATAACTGATCCAACAGTGTGTTTAGCAGTCAGAATGTTTGATCCAATAGTCACGCTGTGAAATCAAGAGGAAAATTGATAAAATGAACAAAAAAAAAAAGGGATAAAAATAAA
Source organism: Xenopus laevis (assembly GCF_017654675.1). NCBI lineage: Eukaryota > Metazoa > Chordata > Amphibia > Anura > Pipidae > Xenopus > Xenopus laevis. The sequence goes on along the minus strand of NC_054373.1, from coordinate 74,759,158 downwards.
AAAAAATGTGTATATGCATGTGTGTACAGTTCTAAAAAATGTGTAAATGTGTAGATATGTGTATGTAAGTGTGTCAATATGTGCAGAACTACGAGTGTATAAAAGACAAAAACCCACAGAAAAGCAATAAACAAAACCAAAAAAAACCCTACCTTTAGTTACGTGTGTGAGTGTGTGAGTGTGTGAGTGTGTGAGTGTGTGTAAAGAAACGCCACTTACCATTTCTGTGGATGGGGGAGTCCTTGGCAGCTTTGGAGGGCCCAGGATTGCTTAAAGTGAGTAGGCAGCGCTGGATCGGGTCCTACAAGGTCCTGTGATGTTGCTACATGATGTATGTATTGAAGTCGGGTCAGACCGAGGTGGCAACCACCTTGGCTTGTTGCCTAGGGGGTTGAGGACACAGCAGACTCACCTACACGGTGAGGGAGGGAGGTTTGTGACAGTCAGGAGGGGAAGTAGGGAACAGAAGGATAGGGGGGCTGGTCCACAGCTTGTCCAAAACAACAAATTCGGCATATTGGCTGAAGATGCTGGGGAGGAAGGCTCTGAACTGCCATGTATGAAGCAGGCTGACTCTCAGAACACCCTGGGAGGCAGTGGCTCTAATACGGGTAGTGGGGGGTGTGCAAGGAAGGAAAGGCAGGTTCTAGTTATAGGGGATTCAATTATTAGAAAGGTGGATAGGGTAATCTGCCGAACAGTCTGCTGCTTGCCTGGTGCTAGGGTTCGTCATGTAGTGAAACGAGTGGACAGAGTATTGTCAGGGCTGGGGAAGACTCAGCAGTCTTGGTACACATAAGTACCAATGACAAAGTTAGAGGAGGTGGTGAAGTCCTAAAGAGAATTTTTTAAAATACTTGGTGTAAAGTTGAGGTCAAGGACTTCCAAGATAATTTTCTCAGAGATATTACCTGTGCCACAAGCAATGCGAAGAAGACAGGACTGGGCTGACTTGATTTCTCAGTCGACTACAGGCTCTTTGCTAGGGATGGGCTGCACCTCAATGATGATGGTTTAAGCTGTTTTGGGGGAGAAGATGGCTAGACGGTTGGAGAAGATTTTAAACTAGGCATGGGAGGGGGAGGGTTTAGATAAGGAATCCATGGAAGACAGGTTAGATGAGATGATGGGGAAAATGGGGGAAGAGATTTGGCTGGGGGTACTGTTAAGGATAGCGAGGACGACATGACATTTGTTCAATATGGTACCAGCATTAAGTGTATGTTTGCAAATGCAAGAAGTCTGACTGGTAAAATGTGGATAGCTGGAGGGAAAATATGATGTGATTGATGTGGCCGAAACATTGCTGATTGAGTAGCATGACTGGGCATTTAATATAGGGATGCACCGAATCCACTTTTTTGGATTCGGCCGAACCTCTGAATCCTTAGTGAAAGATTCGGCCGAATACCGAACCCTAATTTACATTTGCAAATTAGGGGTGGGAAGGGGAAAACATTTTTTACTTCCTTGTTTTGTGACAAAAATTCACGCAATTTCCCTCCCGTCCCTAATTTGAATATGCAAATTAGGATTTGGATTCGGTTCGGCCAGGCAGAAGGATTCGGCCGAATCCCAAACCGAATCCTGGATTCGGTGCATCCCTAATTTAATATCAGCAGCTATACTTTGTTTCGGAAGGGACAGAGGCAATAGAAAAGGAGGAGGGGTATGTGTTTGTTAGGCAGGATTTAAAAGCTTATATAAAGGAGGAGGTGATGTTAGAAAATGAGGGGCAGAAGTCTTATAGGTAGAGTTCACCAATTGTTAAGATTCCAGCAAATTAATTGGAGGAGTATGCTATAGACCCCCTAATGTAAGTGAGAAGGAGGCTAAGCTCCTGATGCAAACAGAAAATGCTGCTAGTTTGGTTAACGTAATAATAATGGGGGATTTTAATTACCCACATATTGACTAGAGCAACAGTACTGCCAGATCAGGTAATGGGAACAAGTTTATAAACTTGTTGCATGACAATTTTGTGGCACAGGTTGTTGATGAGCCAACCAGAAAAAATGCTATTCTAGATTTAGTGATCTCAAATGACCCAGAACTTGTGCAAGTCACTGAACCCCTGGGTAATAGTGACCATAATGTTATATAATTTAATGTCTGGTGCAAACAAATATACACTGGGGCAACAGAAAACATCAATTTCAGAAAAGCTGCCCTTCAGAGCATTGATTCGGTATAAGTTTTCAGCTATGAACACACAACAGAAATGGTTGTCATTTAAAATGATATTAAATCACTACTGTTCTCAATATATTCCCTTAAGGAGTAAATGTAGAAGATCAGGTAGATGTAGATGTGGCTTAATATAGAAGTAAAGACGTAAATAGGAAAGAAGAGAAAAGCATTTAAAAACTACAAGTCTGTTGGGACAGAAGCTGCATTCAAAAATGAATAAACGTTGTAAATCAGCAATCCGGAAGGCAAAGAAAGGAAATAATGAGTGCATTGCGGTGGAGGCTAAGACTAACCCCAAAAAGTTTTTAAAATATATTGATAGTAAAAAGATGCAGGTTAATAGCGGTCTTTAATTCCCCAATGAATATTACAATGCCTCACTTGCTATTAGCCCTACCTATCCCCAGATTGAAAAAAGCAGCCCAGAAGTGGGTTAATCAGATATCCACAGTAGCCAGACTGGCAATTACCTCCAAATGGAAGACTCCAATAATCCCCACCATCCAAGAAATAACTCTTAGACTAGAAAGCAACAAGAAGTTTGAGGAAATGACTGCCCGCATCAATAATACGTTAGATTTGCATAGCAATATCTGGGGCAACTGGGACCATTACATGTTGACTAGAACTGACTGCTCTTAAATTTTTCGGTAATTATTGATAGGCTACAGCTATGATATATGTCCGCGAGCTTCAACTCCCCCCTCCCTCTGTTTTTTTTTTTTTTTTATTTATTTATTTTTCCTCCCTTGTTTCTCCTTATGCAATTGCTGTACTGCCTTACAATTACTGTTGAATCCAATACTTAGACGTAGTCTATTGCTATACTTAGAGGTTTTGGATGGAACAGCTTGCACTCTATGTAATGTTGATGTACCTCTTACTCTGTTTTGTCTGCTTGTTTATTTTGAAAATTAATAAAAATGTAAGTTACAAAAAAAAAAAAAAGATGCTGGTGAGAGTGTTGCTCCATTAAATAATTGTACCAGTATAACCATAACAGATACAGAAAAGGCAAATATGCTAAATCTGTTCTTTTCTTCAGTGTATACAATAGAGGAGTCAGAGTTCCCAGGTTCACTTCATAGCTGCACTGATGGCTCAGCTCAATCTAGTCAGTGGCTAGATAGGTCATATCAGACAAATTTGATTGCTTTTTATGATGAGGTAAGTAAGATGCTGGACAGTGGGGGGGCAGAAGATGTAATCTATTTGGATTTTGCCAAAGAATTTGATACCGTGCCCCACAAATGACTGTACAGAGGATGGTTGTTAAAGTTACATTCTCTACTTGGAGTAGGGTTCTTAGTGGGGTCCCTCAGGGCTCGGTATTGGGTCCACTTTTATTTAACTTGTTTATTAATGACTTAGGAGGGTATTGTAAGTAATGTATCAGTGTTTGCAGATGACAAAACTATCCAGCCCAATTAATTCCATCCAGGATGCAGCATCCTTGCAACAGGATCTTGACAAACTGGCAATCTGGGCAGCTAAGTGCCAAATGAGATTCAATGTTGATAAATGTAAAGTCGTACACCTGGGATGTAAAAATATCCAAGCCACTTATACCCTTAATGAGACTGCACTAGGCAAATCAATTATGGAAAAGGACCTTGGAGTCCTTGTAGATGATAACCTCGGCTGTAACAAGCAATGCCAGTCAGCAGCATCAAGGGCAAATAAGGTCTTGAGCTGTATTTTAAAGGGGCATAGATTCACGGGAGGAGGGGGTCATTCTTCCACTTTATCGAGTACTGGTAAGGCCCCATCTAGAATATGCCGTACAGTTTTGGTCTTCATCACTCAAACAGAACATTATTGTTTTAGAGAGGGTACAGAGAAGGGCAACTAAGCTGGTAAAAGGTATGGAAAATCTTAGCTATGAGGAATGACTGGCCAAATTGGGGATGTTCACGCTGGAGAAGAGGCGCTTAAGGGGTGATATGATAACTATGTATAAATATATAAGGGGATCATATATTAATCTCTCAAATGCTTTATTTACCAGTAGGTCTTTCCAGCTGACACAAGGTCACCCATTCCAATTAGAAGAAAAGAATAAATATTCGGAAGGGGTTTTTTACAGTGAGAGCTGTGAAGATGTGGAATTCTCTCCCTGAATCAGTTGTAGACTGGCCAAATTGTGGATGTTCATGCTGGAGAAGAGGCGCTCAAGGGGTTACATGATAACTATGTATAAATATATAAGGGGACAATACAATAATCTCTCTAATGCTTTATTTACCAGTAGGTCTTTCCAGTGTGGTGGACTGGTCAGTCTATTCTGTTTGCTATCATTTAAAAAGTCTATTTTACTGCCATACTGCATGCATGTCTGCTATATTTCCGTGCACAAGCTATTTTGCAAAACAAGCTATTTTGCAAAACATATTTACTTGCTCAGATGTCTCTATAACCCAGATATTCCGCTAGGCCGTAACCAAGAGGAACCTCTTCATAGAAACAGACTTCTGCTAAGAAGGTCACATACGTTTGTGGTTATGCCACTCTGCACCTGTTTCCTGAAGACGACTGCTGAATTAAACCACATAAGAGACTTTATACCTTATTGCTTTCCATTTGAAGATATATTACTTAGACTTTCGTAGTTTGCAGTTTTTCCATTTGAAGTTATATAGCTTAACCGCAAGCTTAGGGGGGTGTCAAACCTCCGCTTTGCCTTTATAACCTTTTGTACTTTGCAATAAAGCCAGAGTGAGAAACATTTGCATACTGAACAGTCGTGTCAGTGTCATTTTCTTTCTGCCAGCCGGTTGGATTTACTTATCATATAATTTGGAAGGGTCAGATACTCTTAGGACATACTTCTGTCCACAACATTTTTGGCGCCCAACGTGGGGCACCAGGTTCTGGCTGACCACTAGCCGATGCCACGGACGACGGACGCCCAGTAGAGGAAAGGACGGAGACTGATCACCTCCGGGACACAGGTAAGACCTATGTTATTAGTTTCTTGCCTGTGTCATACCTATACCTACTGCTGAGGGTGTTTGTTGTCAATATCGACTTTTGGTAGTCAGCAAAGACAGGTAACATCTTGCCTGGTGCCATTTACCCGACCTGTATAAGAGTATCTGTGCCCGGTTTATGTTTTGTTGTCCATTGACTCCCTACTGGTGGATGGGGACATAGGTAATCGAAAGGGGATCTGGTAACAGGGAACTACTAATAGTCGTGGAACGGTACCATCCTTCAGCACACCGGCCGTGAAAAAGTCGGCCCCTTATGTGACCCTCCATCGGCAACACTGCCTAGTGGTTGGCCGATCCCGTGGGGTGGTGGTATCAGCTTCCAACACACCGGCCGTGCCAGTCGGCCACTAGTGTGTCTCTCCATCGGCAACACTGCCTAGTGGTTGGCCGATCCCGAGGAGCGTATTAACGATATCTCCCAGACGTGGGAATAAGGTTCCCTGTTGACCTGGTCTGCAGACAGTCACGATATCCACCAGTATCGAGGTTATCAGTGTCTTTTGTGTATTGAATATCTGTAATTTTTATCTTGTCAATGTCATGTCCTAATTGTGTATGTGGTTTACTGTTTGCAATCACTCCTTTGGGGTGGAGGTTAGCAAAGATTACCCCAGGGGGCTATCCACCTAGTGGACTAGGTCTAGGACCGGTCCTTCCCGGGTTTACAGATTTTCAGGTATATCGCCTCAACGTCCATTTCCCTGTGTGTCCTACCGATCTGGGGGACAGTCTGTTCAATATAAGGGCGAGAATACTCTCCATAGGTCAACATCCAGGCGTCTGTGACAGTCATCCAGCGGCTGGTCTAGATAACTGTGAAGCTGGGGAAATAGACAGAGTTGAGAATTTTTTGTCACACCATTATCTCTAAAGAGCATTTGGTGTCTCGTAAAACCCCTGACACAACTGAACCCTCATGTCTTGTCCAGATTGTCTGTGCGGCTTAGTGTTTATAATAAGTGAAAAAGGTTACCGATTGATCAGTGTAAAAACGACAGGCTATACACAGGAAGAGTTAGGTAGACATCCCAACGTTCCAGAGGCAGACTCACCCCTTGGGGGTCAAGAATCTTATGTGTATCGTCTTAATGTTCATTTCCCCGTTGATTTGGATAACAGTTGGGGTCATAGTCTATTTGATATAAGGAAATCTGCTTTCGACCACGGACTCAGTCCCATGGTCTGTGGTCAACACCCAGATACCGATTATTTAGAGTCCGAGATTCTGGATTTCATACGTGTACGAAGTGATAAGGCCAAACTCCTTCTACATAGCGCTGACGAATTTTGGGAAGAATTGCTGAATAAGTAATGGGGAACGAGCAGTCAAAAACAGGGGGGGGGGATCAAAAAGGGATTTCGGCTTTTGAAATAGTCAAGAGCCGAGAAGGGAAGAAGCCTGTCAAGGATTACAACAAATTGGCTAAATTATGTGACATAAACACGAACGGACCTCGGCTACAGCCGAATTCTTGGCAAAGCGTAATAAAGGAGAAAAAGGGTGTTCTCCAAGACGAGGGTCTGTTATCCACCGCACAAGCGTGGTTTAGGGTTGCCAAGGGTCTGCAGAGGGAAGGGTGGTCAGAACAAAGAGTTATACAATCAGATGGGAATATCAAATACCTGTACCATAGAGAACCCCCTTTCCACTGTATGGTCAATACTACCAGCCCCCCCCCTCCCTATAAGGATGGGTCTCCAGAGACGCCCACCGCCCCGTCTGACATTCATATTGATAAAGAAACAACAAGTTCACAAACTATTCATGATTCAGGGCAGTCCACTATACCCACCGACAATTTAATAAAAGGTGGTGTCACACCATTATACCCCGTCTTGACCCCTGAAGGTGCGTACTACGTACCGGTGCCGAATTTGACTCACATTATGTTGTCGGGTGACGAAGTAGACGGGGCTACAGGGGGGGTGTCAGATGACGGAGGGTCTAGAGTTACTTCCACCACTCCAGGCTTTCCAGGGGCAGTCCAAAAGGTCCCTGGAGCTCCCCAGAAATCTAGAAGGGTTGTCCAGTTATAAAGGGATGCGGGGGCGGACGATTTGAGGATTTTGAATGAGGTTGGGGAGACACTAACCCGCATGAGTACCCCCTATCAGTCGGGTCATAAAAAGGCTTCACTAGTCAATACTCCACTTTTGCCTTATGTCATGCCTGCTTTCGATCCCGGGGATGATGACTCTTTTGCCTCCCAGAACCGACAGGGTTCCAGAATGCAAACCATGAGTGGACCTGCATTATATGTAACTTTTAGCCCTTCCCAAGCGTCCACCCTCCTGGCCCAATTACCTGACCCCGATCACCATCCGATGCAATTTTATCGCAGACTGTCCCAAATCCAGAAAAACTATTCTGCCACCTGGAAAGATTTAGAGAGTCTGTGTGAAATCAAAGCAGGGGATGCTTATTGGCCTGTTATGTTAACTGCCTTTGATCCCCGTCGAGTCAGGGACACTGTTAGTTACGAGTCAGGGATGGAATTCTGTGAACAAGTTAAATCCTGGGCACAGAATAGGCTGGCTGATCAGGCCATTAGCATTCACGATATGGTCCAAGACAAATCCGAATCTGTTGAGAAGTACCAAGTCCGAATGTTACAAGTATTCATAGATTTAGGATTTAGCCGTCACAACAAGACCCATATACAAATGTTATCCTCTGCCTTTGTGACCGGATTACAGGAACCTTTAAAAAAGGGGTTGATGACAGCCAGACCAGAATATCGTACCTTACCTATTGAGACATTGGCACTCGTTGCCAAGGGCTTGGAAGCTTCACAGCAAGTGCCCCATAAAACCACTCCTTTAATGGTGGCGGATAGTACTCCTAACAGAGACACACAAGATATAGTATGGTGCCGTTATTGTAAGAAGACAGGACACGACATCAGAGATTGCAAGGCAAAAAGCAATGGTCCTAGATGTTTTAACTGTAACAAAGCCGGCCATATCAGTAAGAACTGCAAAGCCCCCAGACGTGGTTCTTCGCAGTCACAAGCATCAAATCAGGATGGCAATTGGCCACCACCACCCCCTCCTGTTACCCCGACAGACCGTCCCTAGGACGAGGGCAACCCTGTGTCTCCCACCCCTGTATTGACCAATATGACCACCCTTGAACCAGCTGGACCTTTAGCTAAATTGACTTTGCCAATACAGGGTACCCCTACTACCTTCCTGATAGACACAGGGGCAGCCAGAAGCGTTATCAGGACTCAGGATCTACCCAAACAAGTAACGCTATCTAACACCACTGTTTCTTGTGTAGGGGTGGATGGCAGGCCACGGGACAACCCAGTGACCTGTCCATTGCAGGTTGGACCCTATTCTGGACTATTGGCTCGTTTTGTTGTCTCATCTACTTGTCCCTTAAATCTTTTAGGAACGGATTTGCTTTACCGGCTACAAGCTAAACTTGCTTTCTTACCAGATGGCTCCATAACTGTTTCCACCCCATTGGACCAGGCTGAAGCAACCTCTCTCTGTTCCGTACCCCTTCTTCTCTCCACAGAGTTAACCGAATTATCCGATTCCAGTATTCCAGCTCATGTACTGTCCCGCATTCCTCCAACACTTTGGTCACAGGGTCCGGACGACATTGGACGTTTACGCGTCCCTCCAGTTACGGTTCGCCTTAAGGAAGGCGCTGTACTACCTAGGAAGCCTCAATATCCACTTAAACCGGCCCAGTCCGACTCCATCAATAAACAACTGCAGACGCTCCTGGAAAACGGAGCTATCAAGAAACAATCATCACCCTGCAACACTCCACTTTTTCCTGTCAAGAAAAAAGGCAAAGTGGGAGAACCAGATAAGTATCGGCTAGTACAAGATCTACGCGCTGTAAATGAAGCTACAGTCATGGAAACCCCTTTGGTGTCAAACCCTCACACCATACTGTCCGGCATTCCCCCTTCGGCCACTCATTTTACAGCCATAGATTTGGCAAATGCTTTCTATTCGATTGCACTGCAGGAGGACTGCCAATATCTTTTTGCGTTCACCCATGAACGACAACAATACGTTTGGACTGTCCTCCCCCAGGGAGCACAAAATTCCCCTACCCACTTTTCACTCGCTCTCACCTCCATCCTGGACTCCTGGATATCTTCCCACCCTGACATTACGCTACTACAGTATGTGGACGATTTGCTACTTTGTACCCCGGACTTACCCACATGCGAAGAGTCGTCTGCTGATCTCCTATGCTTTCTGGCCGACCAAGGGTGCAAGGCATCTAAAGAAAAATTGCAATGGTGCAAAACCACCGTGATATTCCTAGGACAATGCATATCCCAAGGTAAAAGACATATCACCGACGGCCGCATACAAACTCTTCGAGACATCCCACTACCGAGAGGCCACAAACCATTACACGCTTTCCTCGGTCTCATTTCTTATTGCCGGTCCTGGATTCCCGAAGCTTCCCTTCTGATGCAACCTCTTTATGACGTATTGAAGTCTGACCCTTTCACTATGACTTCCGCTGCGGAGGACAGTTTTCACACACTCAAGTCCATTCTATCCACAGCTCCTGCTCTGGGCCTACCAGACTATTCAAAACCTTTCAAATTGTTTGTCTCAGAACGTCAAGGCCACGCCCTCGGAGTATTGGCTCAATCATACGGCCAACGAATCCGACCTATTGGATATTTCTCCGGACAACTCGATAATGTGGCAAAGGGCAGTCCCTCTTGCATGCGTGCTGTATATGCAGCACAGCTTTTACTAGACAAGACTGCTGATCTCATTTTGGGACATGAGTGTACACTTCTGGCACCTCACGACATAGCAGCTATATTGAATCAAACCCAACCGAAACACGTCTGCTGCTAGACACCTACGGCTACAATGTGCTGTACTTTTGCCGGACAATGTCACTCTACAGCGGTGCACTATTCTGAACCCATCTACATTATTACCGATACCCGAACAAGGGGGGGTTGGGGAACTTACCGTGAGTTCCCACAACTGTTTCGAACTCATGCAACAGGAAACAGCTCACCTCCCTACTGTCAGTGACACCGCCCTGGACAATCCTGACCTCACGTTATTCGTGGATGGATCGAGATTCTCAGATGACTCTGGGAAATTCCATACTGGCTATGCTGTCACGACCACTGACTCTGTCCTCGAGGCACAACCGCTACCAGCCTCGTGTTCGGCCCAGGAAGCGGAACTAAAAGCTTTAACAGCCGCGTGTAAACTTGCGGCAGGAAAAAGAGCTAATATTTTTTCTGATTCCAGATATGCTCAGGGGGTGGCTCTAGACTTTGGGACTATTTGGAAAACTAGAGGATACCTGACTGCCACTGGGTCCCCCATAAAGAACGGCAGATCCGTAGCTGATCTTATGGAAGCACTTACACTCCCTACACAAGTGGCCGTGCTAAAAGTGAAAGCTCACGGCAGACTCACTTCCCCCGAAGCTGTTGGAAACCATTTGGCCGACACCACTGCTAAGGAAATTGCCATTGCACCACTACCCGATGTACCGCCTCTTCCAACGTCCACTCCTCTACTCCAAGTTACATTCCTGGACAGTATTGACAAATTACAAGCTTGCCAAGCCTCAGCCAGCACCGAAGAAATAAACGGTTGGCTCAGCAAGGGGGCTACTTGTAAAGACGGTTTATATTCATGCAACAAAAAACCATGTATACCAAGAAGCCTCTATCCATCTCTAGTTCAATGGGCTCATGGACCTACACACGTTTCAAAGAACTTGATGAACAACCTCATCTCTAAACTTTACTTTGCTCCTGGAATCACCACCCTCACTAGAAACTATACCGCAGCATGCACCATCTGCGCTCAGTGTAACCCAGGTCGCATGGTAAAACCACCAGCCTTACATTTGGCTAAACCTCTGTATCCTTTTCAGCGTATACAAATCGACCATATACAGATGCCCAAATGCGGTAGGTTCGAATATGTGCTGGTCGTCGTTGACATGTTCTCGGGGTGGCCGGAGGCTTTCCCAGTGGCTAATATGACCGCTAAAACCACCGCTAAAAAACTACTTTCCGAAATAGTTTGCCGATACGGGGTCCCCGAGGTGACAGAAAGTGATCAGGGCCCCGCTTTCACTGCATCTGTTACTAAAGACATTTGGACTGCTCTGGGAGTAACCCTTCACTTCCATACACCCTACCACCCCCAAAGTAGTGGTAAAGTCGAACGTATGAATGGTACTTTAAAAACAAAAATGTTAAAAATGTCCCAGGACGAGTTCACCCATTCCGATTAGAAGAAAAGAGGTTCCGTCTAAATATTTGAAAGTGTTTTTTTACAGTGAGAGCTATGAAGATGTGGAATTCTCTCCCTGAACCAGCTGTACTGGCTGATACATTAGATAGTTTTAAGAAGGGGTTGGGTGGCTTTTTATCAAGTGAGTGAATACAGGATTATGGAATATAGCTCATAGTACAAGTTGATTCAGGGACTAGTCTAAATTACTCGAAATATGTTTGGGACCCCAACCTACGTTTCTAACTAAAATAGAAAACAATATTTAAAATAAGGTGCATAAGTTGCTCTAATCTTTCAGACTGAGCAGGGGGCAACCTTTGAGAAGTGAACAAAAACTATAAATGCATATGCAATGTCTAAAAAAAAAACAAAAAAAAAAAACACATTATTCCTGTAAAATATGTATTTGTTTGCATAGACAAGACAAGTGCACCATTTAGACAATGAATTTACGGAAACTATTAAAAACATTTATATTAAATATTGTAAAAATATATTTATTGTGATTAGCACAGACTCCAATGTAATTATTTTTGCATACTTTCCCACCGTCCCCTTTTCTGCAGGACAGTACCGATTTTGACAGCTCAGCCCACAGTCCCAGTTTCTTGCTGAAATGTCCTGCATTTCCCTTTGATCTCCTGCACTAGCACAAGAAAAATTTCTGAAACTTAATTAAGCGGAGATTTTATTGCATTCTGCATTGTTCTCAAATATTTTTGTTGGCCTCAATTGAATGCATAGTTTTGTAAACCTAAACACATTGGCCATAAATTTTACAGGACCATTGGCATTTATATTTAGGATGTTTTCCCTTTGTACACAAGGATATGTATAGCATTTGATGTAAAATGCAAGCTTTTTGGAGTTTTACGATTGATTGTTTGACGATTTGAAATCTCTAATCTCTACAAGTCAGAAAACTCCATAAAACAATACATATTTGGTATTGGAGCATTTGGGAGACTTGAGGATTTCCAAATCAGTTGTACAAGTGTGAGTATGCTTTGGGCTAATTTACCAGACTATCCATAAGTTTGATGACAAAAAGCCACTTCTAGATCCTTTAGAGATCATAAGAACTGCCACCAACACACACCACAAAAATCATGACCAAATCCTTTTTTTCAAAAAAATCCTTAAACACGGAGAACCATCACTTTATTTAGTTAATGTTAAAAAAACATGAATAGAGCGCACAACAAAAGAACGCTTGACACGTTTCGTGGACAGAAGCCACTTCCTCAAAAGCTTCTTTTTTTTTTAAAAAAAAAAAAAAAAAAAAAAAAAAGCTTTTTTCAAAGTAATTATTTTTTCAGAAGGCAATGGACTTAAAATTTAAAGGATATGGCAACCCCCCAAAAAAAAAATCTTGGCTAATAAAAGAAAACACAATTATAAGCAACTTTCCAATATGAATTCATTAAAAAAAAGTGTTAGCGCTTTTAAAGTGATTTGTAAATGTAAGGAATATTGAAAGCAGAAGTTGCTTAACCCTTGGTTGTTACTTTTTAAACAATGTTGCAAAAGCCAATCACCTCCAGCAAGACAGGTCTGTCAATCCGTTGGTTTATGTTACATTGTTTAAAAAGCCAGAGCCACCAGGGCAGACAAAAGAAAGGGACAGACAAACTGCTTTCAATAGCAATACATATACAAATAGCTTAAAGGGGTGGTTCACCTTCAAACAACTACTTGGTTTCAGATAGATCACCAGAAATAATGACTTTTTCCCATGACTTTCTATAAGTGTAAAGTGTCATTTTTCAACTTCTGAAGCAGCTCTGGGAGGGGGGGGGTTGCCAATCCTGTAAACTGTTCTAAATTGATCAACTAAATGTTGCAAAATTGTAACAGTTTAGAGTCTGCACATGAATTACTGAGCTGTCAGACTCAAACACAGGAACATTCAACTTTAAACTTAGATTTTGGAAAAAAGTAAAAAATAAATAATGGAACAATCTAAAAACAACTGAATTGAAAAAAGTGTTTGGAAGGTGAACAACCCCTTTAAAAACAATAGAGAGTTTGTAATAAATGTATATTGCAAAATTGCTTAGAATTAGGTTTTCTTTTATTAGACAATTTTTTTTGTGTTTTGTGTCCTTTATTTATCTAGGCAATATGTAAAAACCTTGAGTATGACCCCTTTATTCATTGTTGTCAAAAAAAAAAAACAACCTTTGGTCCCTCAACAACTCCCAACCAACCCCATCTCAGCATGCACACTAGCTGATTTCTATTTTTGTTTACTTAGTTAACATCTAAGGTGACCAGTCTATTAGATTTATTCCTGCAAATACTACTCAGTCTCTCTAAAGCTGGCCACAGACTCAAAGATCCGATCGTACGAATTAATGTACGATCGGACTTCCCATCTCCCGACCCGCCACTAACCATTCAGATCAAAGTCTTACCATTCCGACCAAATAAAGTAGTTAAAGAACAGATCAGCCAATGTTCTGCCCCTGACAGCAATCGTACGATAGTTATGTCTGACAAAGCTAGTGACAGTCTTCCACTGAAAATCGTACGATCGGCAATACACGCAGAGATATTACCCGCAGCAGACAGAAAAATGTCGGGACTCTCCACACATGTTCTGAAAATCGTAGGAATCCTTGATTCGTACAATGAGATCTTTGCTTCTATGGCCAGCTTAAAGGGGTGGTTCACCTTCAAACAACTAGTTCTTTTCAGATAGATCACCAGAAATAATGACTTTTTCCAATGCCTTTCTATTTTCTATGTGTGACCGTTCTTCTAATATTGAAGTGTAAAGCGTCTTTTTTTCACCTTCTGAAGCAGCCCTGGGAGGGGGGTTGCCGATCCTGTAAACCGTTCTGAATGGATACATTTAGTTGATACATTTCTTATTTTTGTCCCTGCTGAGCAGAATCTCAGGGTTTCATTACAGACAGCTGTTAGACTTGATACAATAGTTGCTAATACTCCAGAGATGCTGCTGAGAAATGTATCAACTAAATGTTGCAAATTGTAACAGTTTAGAGTGTGCACCTGAATTACTGAGCTGCCAGACTGAAACACCAGACAGGAACATTCAACTTTAAACTTAGATTTTGGAAAAACAGTAAAAAACAAATAATGGAAAGTAATTGGAAAACATCTTTTTTTCTGGGAAACAATCTAAAAACAAAAGAATTGAAAAAAAAGTGTTTGGAAGGTGAACAACCCCTTTAAGGCAGGGATCCCCAACCTTTTTTACCCGAGAGCCACATTCAAACGTAAAAAAATTGGAGAGCAATATAAGCATGCACAAAGTTCCTGGGGGTGCCAAATACGGGCTGTTATTGGCTATTGATAGCCCCTATGTGGACTGGCAGCCTACAGGAGGCTCAGTTTGGGAGCACACACAGTTTTTATGCAACAAAACTTGCCTTCAAGCCTGGAATTCAAAAATAAGCACCTGCTTTGAAGCCACTGGGAGCAACAAGGGGTCGGAGACCAACATGTTGCTCACGAGCCACTGGTTGGGGATCACTGCTCTAGGGAAATTTAAAAGTAGCGGGTTTTATGCAGTGATCTACTCAATCAGAAAGCCTTTCAATAAAATAGCCAATGCTGGCCACGATTGGGCAACTCAGAGTGGAAGTTAAAGGGGACCTGTCACCCTAAAAATTAATTTCATAATTCTTCAGTCTTGGAATTCTTGATTGATCAGGGAGGTGCCATTTTGTGGACACTTAAGGCAACTTTGCATCATGCCAAAATTGTGTTTATACACTAGAATGGAGGCTTGGTGCACATGCCCTTGCACAGACTACACAATTATAGACTGTGAAGATAGGGAAGGGGGTGTGATTAGTATAGTGAAATCTAGGAAGTGCAGAACGGAAAGTGAAAGTAATTGCCTGCCCCACCACTATGCCTGAGGTATAGAGGTTGGGAAGGCAATACACGATTGACAAGTAAAATTATGAAATAACTTTAGAACAGGTATAGAGGTTTAATTAAATAAATAAATTTTTTAAAAAAGGGATTTGGGTTGAATTTAAAAAGGACATTTATTATTTAAAACCACCACACACACAGTCCTTTTTTCTGCTTTCTATTTGTATACCATTTCTCTTTTGTAGTTTTCCCCAGCAATTTTTATTCAATATAGATTGTAAAATGCCTACATGCAACATCTTAAAGGGGTTGTTCACCTTTCAAACACTTTTTTCAATTCAGCTGTTTTTAGATTGTTCCCCAGAAATAAAGCCTTTTTTCAATTACTTTCCATTATTTATTTTTTACGTTTTTTCCAAAATCTACGTTTAAAGTTGAATGTTCGTGTCTCTGGTGGTTGAGTCTGGCAGCTCAGTAATTCAGGTGCAAATCCTGAACTGTTACAATTTTGCAACATTTAATTGATACATTTCTCAGGAGCATCTTTGGAGTATTAGCAACTATTGTATCAAATCTAACAGCCGCCTGTAATGAAATCCAGAGCTTCTGCTCAGCAGGGACAAAGATAAGAAATGTATCAACTAAATGTATCAATTTAGAAGTTTACAGGGTCGGCGACCCCCCTCCCAGAGCTGCTTCAGAAGGTGAAAATGACACTTTACACTTCAATATTAGAACAACTGTGACACATAGAAAATAGAAAGTCATTGGAAAAAAGTAGTTTTTTCTTTTGATCAATCTGAAAACAAGTAGTTGTTTGAAGGTGAACCACCCCTTTAAGTGGTAAAGATTTATCTTACATCAGTAGTATTACAAATTGTTACACTTTGCAAAAATCATAAAAGCCAACGAATTGCCTTTTAGAAGACTGGATACAATTGAATCAAGTTCTATAAAGTGTAAAAGAAGGACAACTATTTAAAGGGGACCGTCACCCAAAAAAAATATTCAAAATCCTATTTTATCACAGTCAAGCAAAATTAACTTTACACTATATAAATTATTTGAATCTTGCTTCCTTCAGTCTGGGATTTCAAAATTATAGGCAGCAGCCATTTTGTGCACACTGTCATTAAAGGAACAGTAACGTCAAAAAATAAGTGTTTTAAAGTAATGAAAATATAATGCAGTGTTGCCCTGCACTGGTTAAAGTGCTGTGTTTGCTTAAGAAACACTACTATTGTTTATATAAATAAGCTGCTGTGTAGCAATGGGGGCAGCCATTCAAAGGAGAAAAAGCACAAGTTACACAGCAGATAGAAAATAAGTTTTCTGTCTAATGGTGTTATCTGTTATCCATTAGTTAACCTGTGCCATATAGCCGTTTTTCAATTTCCGCCATTGCTCCACAGCAGCTTGTTTATATGAAATATAGTAGTGTTTCTGAAGCAAACAGATCAGTTTTGCCAGTGCAAGGCAATGATATTTTATTACTTTAAAACACTTTAATTTTTTGGTGTTACTGTTCCTTTAAGGCAAGCCTTGGATCATCTCAGAATCTTGTTTGTGCACCAGAATGGGCGACCCGATGTCCATCCCCATGCACTGGCTACACAATTAAATGGTATAGAGAACAGGGGAATATGTGGATAGCAGTGACATCTAGGAAGTGCTGAATGGAAAGTGAAAGTAATTGTCTGCCCCGCCTCTGAGGAGTGGCAGACATTATTTAATCAACAGCTGAGATTTTTAAATGAGCTTACAACCGCTATGAATGCTTTAATAAAAAAAAAGAATTTGGATTTCAGGTTTCATTTGAAAAGGACTTATTATACAGATTTTTGTGTCTGGGTGACAGGTCCACTTTAAAGTAAAAAAACCAAAAGACAGTTGGCTCATTTTTCTCATAGCAATATAGTTTAATAAGATGGATTTAAAAGTAAACATTTACATTATTGTACTGCAGAAACATACAAGGTAGTCCTTTAAAACAGGATTGCTTTTTAAACAAACTTGCTTCACATCATAACTGCAGTTATTTATCACATACCCATACCAACAGAATAGATCTCAGTACATTTGTGTACTAGATGTTACAAAGCCAGCCATAAGAAAACAAGAGAAAAATAAAAACCAAAAATACTTAACATACTGCAGATATTACATCCATTCACTTACATACACAAAGCTAGCTAGCCCTGAAGAGAATTAGAACCCTGGATAATATATAGCCTGCCCTTATTCAAAGATGTGCATTTAACCCTTTGCCTGCCAAGCACGTACGGCGTACGTGCTGGCAGGCAAATGCTCAGGCTGCCAAGAACGTACATTGTACGTTCTTTAGCAGCTGAGCGCTCTCTCTGCTTCGGCGGCTTTTGCCGCCTCCGCAGAGAGTGGGGAGAGAAGACAGCCCCCTAGGCAACGAGGCTGGGGGGCTGTCAAGTCGGATCTGCGACTCGATTGTCGCAGATCCGACTTCAAAGTAGCAGACGCATCGCATGGAGCGTCTGCTACTACACTCACCTTCTTCCTGCCTGCAGAGCCGCCCACGCACTTCCTGCTGCGCAGCAACTCTGCAGACACGCTGCCAGGACTCCTCCAAAGAAGACAGCGATTCTCCTGCTCCAAAAACGGTAAGTGCACGTTTTTTTACACACTTACCTGCACCTACACATACTTACAGTACATTTATGCATTTTAGTAAAGATTGGAATTTTTTTAAATTTTTTTTTTTTAATTTTAGCACACTTGGTCCCTTTTGTACAGTTATTTACAGTTATTTACACTTATTTACATGTATTTGCACACTCAGATAACTTTATTAGTGCACAAATATGTATACACAAACAGGTTTTTTTTTTTTTTTACGAATTCATTATACTGTTATCTTTTGTTTTTTTTGCCTAAAAACGTGTTATTTTGGCAGCGTGACTATTGGATAATCGATTTCGGCCACTAATTACGCTGTCAGAACAATTATTTTGTTATTTCATTGATTTACGCTATTTTTGTGGTTTTATTGCAATTTTATCCCTGCATTATTGTTCCCTATGTATCTTTAGTATCGTTTTGCTGTTTGGTGCTTTGGTATAGAAAGATAGATTTTACTTAGTTTGATCCGCCAAAATATGTGCTTTCCAAAAATATATGGGTTTCTGGGGGTCTTTTTACAGTTTGGGGGTCTTACGGCACATAACGTACAGTTAGGGTTCTCTTTTCTGCAGCTTAGTTGGCTAGCGTGAAAATTCATAGTTACGTTTTTCATTTGGGGTCCATACACAACACATACTTTGGTAAATCTATACATATTGGGCATCAAACTATTTATTAGACCTCTGACGTCCATATTTAGAGAGATTTTTCTTTGTACGTAAAACATTGTGTCCGATAAATGCGGCAAACTGCAACATTTTTAGGCGATTTTCAGAAATGTTGTAAAAACCTATATGTTTAGAAAAGCTTTGCAGTTTGGTAGTTTCGTGTAGAAAGACGTCGTTATCTTTGTTGGAATCGGCAGAATGTGTACTTTCCAAAAATGTATGGTTTTGGGGGGTCATTGCTGTTAGGAGGGTCTTGAGGCAAATAATATGAAGTCAAGGGTCTATGTTCACAGAAGGCGAATGGGCAGCGGAGAAAACTCATATTCACTATTTTTATTTGGGGTCCGCACATGCCAGCTGCCTTGGTATATCTATGCATATTGGGCATCAAACTGTTCAGTAGACCCTTGGCATCAATATTTATGGTGTTTTACAATTGTATGTAAGAAATTGGGTGAGATAAATGCGGCCAATTGCAATATTTTTAGGCGATTTTCAGAAATGTAAAAACAGTTGCTTTTATCGCCAAATTTAGGAAAGGCTTGCGACTTGGTACTTTGGAGTACAAAGACATGCATACCCAATTTGGATTCGCAGGAATGTGTACTTTCCAAAAATATATGGTTTTATGGGGTGAACGCACTTTTTTCTACCTTTGCCCCCCCCAAAACAATGTAAATGTGTTGATTTTGCAGTACCTGAAATGACAGACCATATGGGGGTCTTTGTTTTGGGGCCCCTATACGCCACGTGCTTGGGTACACCTATACATATTGGGCATCAAACTGTTCAGAGGACCCCAGGCTTTCATATTTGGGGTGATTTGTCTTGATACCTAAAAGTATGTGGGTAACACAATGCTGCAGGGTCGAAATTTTGAAGTCATTTTTGGAAATGTCCCCCAAATCACCAAATTTAGGAATGGTTTGCGGCTTGGTACTTTGGAGTACAAAGACATGCATACCCAATTTAGATCCGTGGGAATGTGTACTTTCCGAAAATATATGGTTTTCTGGGGTGAACTTACTTTTTTCTACATTTTCCCCCCTCAAAACAATGTAAATGTGTTGATTTTGCAGTACCTGAAATGACAGACCATATGGGGGTCTTCGTTTTGGGGCCCCTATACGCCACGTGCTTGGGTACACCTATACATATTGGGCATCAAACTGTTCAGAGGACCCCAGGCTTTCATATTTGGGGTGATTTGTCTTGATACCTAAAAGTATGTGGGTAATACGATGCTGCAGGGTCGAAATTTTGAAGTCATTTTTGGAAATGTCCCCAAAATCACCAAATTTAGGAATGGTTTGCGGCTTGGTACTTTGGAGTACAAAGACATGCATACCCAATTTAGATCCGTGGGAATGTGTACTTTCCGAAAATATATGGTTTTCTGGGGTGAACTTACTTTTTTCTACATTTGCCCCCCTCAAAACAATGTAAATGTGTTGATTTTGCAGTACCTGAAATGACAGACCATATGGGGGTCTTCGTTTTGGGGCCCCTATACGCCACGTGCTTGGGTACACCTATACATATTGGGCATCAAACTGTTCAGAGGACCCCAGGCTTTCATATTTGGGGTGATTTGTCTTGATACCTAAAAGTATGTGGGTAATACGATGCTGCAGGGTCGAAATTTTGAAGTCATTTTTGGAAATGTCCCCAAAATCACCAAATTTAGGAATGGTTTGCGGCTTGGTACTTTGTAGTAGAAAGACATGCATACCCAATTTAGATTCGTGGGAATGTGTACTTTCCGAAAATATATGGTTTTCTGGGGTGAACTTACTTTTTGCTACCTTTGCCCCCCCCAAAACGATGTAAATGTGTTGATTTTGCAGTACCTGAAATGACAGAACATACAAGGGGGGGTCTTCCTTTTAGGGCCCCTATATGCCACGTGCTTGGGTACACCTATACATATTGGGCATCAAACTGTTCAGAGGACCCTAGGCTTTCATATTTGGGATGATTTCTCTTGATACCTAAAAGTATGTGGGTAATACGATGCTGCAGAGTAGATATTTTGAGGTGATTTTTGGAAATGTCACCTAAATCACCAAATTTAGGAATGATTTGCGGCTTGGTACTTTGGCGTAGAAAGACATGCATACCCAATTTGGATTCGTTGGAATGTGTACTTTCCGAAAATATATGGTTTTCTGGGGTGAACTTACTGTTTTCTACTTTTGCCCCCCCCAAATCGATGTAAATGTGTTGATTTTGCAGTACCTGAAATGACAGACTATATGGGGGTCTTCATTTTAGGGCCCCTATATGCCACATGCTTGGGTACACCTATACATATTGGGCATCAAACTGTTCAGAGGACCCTAGGCTTTCATATTTGGGGTGATTTGTCTTGATACCTAAAAGTATGTGTGTAATACGATGCTGCAGGGTAGATATTTTGAGGTGATTTTTGGAAATGTCACCTAAATCACCAAATTTAGGAATGATTTGCGGCTTGGTACTTTGGCGTAGAAAGACATGCATACCCAATTTGGATTCGTTGGAATGTGTACTTTCCGAAAATATATGGTTTTCTGGGGTGAACTTACTGTTTTCTACTTTTGCCCCCCCCAAATCGATGTAAATGTGTTGATTTTGCAGTACCTGAAATGACAGACTATATGGGGGTCTTCATTTTAGGGCCCCTATATGCCACATGCTTGGGTGCACCTATACATATTGGGCATCAAACTGTTCAGAGGACCCTAGGCTTTCATATTTGGGGTGATTTGTCTTGATACCTAAAAGTATGTGTGTAATAAGATGCTGCAGGGTAGATATTTTGAGGTGATTTTTGGAAATGTCACCTAAATCACCAAATTTAGGAATGATTTGCGGCTTGGTACTTTGGCGTAGAAAGACATGCATACCCAATTTGGATTCGTTGGAATGTGTACTTTCCGAAAATATATGGTTTTCTGGGGTGAACTTACTGTTTTCTACTTTTGCCCCCCCCAAATCGATGTAAATGTGTTGATTTTGCAGTACCTGAAATGACAGACTATATGGGGGTCTTCCTTTTGGGGCCCCTGTATGCCACGTGCTTGGGTACACCTATACATATCGGGCATCAAACTGTTCAGAGGACCCTAGGCTTTCATATTTGGGGTGATTTGTCTTGATACCTAAAAGTATGTGGGTAATACGATGCTGCAGGGTAGATATTTTGAGGTGATTTTTGGAAATGTCACCTAAAGCACCAAATTTAGGAATGGTTTGCGGCTTGGTACTTTGGCGTAGAAAGACATGCATACCCAATTTGGATTCGTTGGAATGTGTACTTTCCGAAAATATATGGTTTTCTGGGGTGAACTTACTGTTTTCTACTTTTGCCCCCCCCTAACGATGTAAATGTGTTGATTTTGCAGTACCTGAAATGACAGACTATATGGGGGTCTTCCTTTTGGGGCCCCTGTATGCCACGTGCTTGGGTACACCTATACATATCGGGCATCAAACTGTTCAGAGGACCCCAGGCTTTCATATTTGGGGTGATTTGTCTTGATACCTAAAAGTATGTGGGTAATACGATGCTGCAGGGTCGAAATTTTGAAGTCATTTTTGGAAATGTCCCCAAAATCACCAAATTTAGGAATGGTTTGCGGCTTGGTACTTTGGAGTACAAAAGACATGCATACCCAATTTAGATCCGTGGGAATGTGTACTTTCCGAAAATATATGGTTTTCTGGGGTGAACTTACTTTTTTCTACATTTGCCCCCCTCAAAACAATGTAAATGTGTTGATTTTGCAGTACCTGAAATGACAGACCATATGGGGGTCTTCGTTTTGGGGCCCCTATACGCCACGTGCTTGGGTACACCTATACATATTGGGCATCAAACTGTTCAGAGGACCCCAGGCTTTCATATTTGGGGTGATTTGTCTTGATACCTAAAAGTATGTGGGTAATACGATGCTGCAGGGTCGAAATTTTGAAGTCATTTTTGGAAATGTCCCCAAAATCACCAAATTTAGGAATGATTTGCGGCTTGGTACTTTGGCGTAGAAAGACATGCATACCCAATTTAGATTCAGGGGAATGTGTACTTTCCGAAAATATATGGTTTTCTGGGGTGAACGTACTGTTTTCTACCTTTGCCGCCCCCCAAAACGATGTAAATGTGTTGATTTTGCAGTATCTGAAATTACAGAACAAACGGGGGGTCTTCCTTTTGGGGCCTCCTATGCCACGTGCTTGGGTACATCTATTCATATTGGGCATCAAACTGTTCAGTGGACCCAGGATTTTATATTTGGGGTGTTTTACATTGATACCTAATGATGTGTGGGAGATATGTTGCTGTAGAGTGGAAGCTTTGAGGTCATTTTTCAAAAAATTCACCAATTTCTATAAAACACTATAACTTTAGGAAACAATTGCAACTTGGTGGTTTGGAGTACAAAGATATTTCTACCCATTTTTGATTCACCAGAATCTGTTCTTTCTAGTAATGGGTAGTTTTCTTGGGTAAACCTACTGTTAGTGGAATGTTTGGCCTTGAAATCAAAAGTATGCCGTTTGGGGAGTGTTGCTTTGGAAATTTGGTTGTGTACTGCTTGTAGATTTTGAGCTATACAAGTGAGAAATCTCCATAAAACTATATATATTTGGTATTGTCGCGTTCAGGAGACATAGACCTTTCTAAATCAGCTGTGTTCTCGTACGTAAAATGAATGATGTTTCTGATATATGTGATTGTTCTTCGTGCAACATGATTTTTTTCATTTTATTTGACACTTAGAATCCAATATTTTTTTAGAGAAGTAGAATTACACCAAAATTCTTGCATATTGTGAAAGTTCAGGTTGTCCTGAAAAAAACAATATATTGTTTTCCTGGGTTAACTAAAAGACCACCCCAGGAAAGGCCCTTAAAGTGAAAGAGTGCAAAATATCTAAAAACTGCTTGGCAGTAGATGTTCGCATCTAGGACAAAACGGCTGGCAGGGAAAGGGTTAATTATGGCAAAAGCTTCCAATGAAAGGATTAAAAAAAGTAAACTAACTTTTATGTATAAATAACGATAAATAGCATTGAAACAGTTGTAACACAGTAGCGAGTAATCTCATTCTGGTACAGTATGGCTGCTTAGGATTGTAACATTCGTGAGCTCCTTCGTTGTTTACCATCAGCCATTTCCCTAACAGCAAGTAACCAGGGACAGGTGTAGGGCACATGACTGTAGCAAGAGGATAACACTAAGCACATATGTACTTTTGGCAGACTGACCCAAACACAGAGGCTCCACAACTTTTTCTAAGGTCCTGCTAGCGTGAGTGTTGTTTTCCAGTTCCCTCATGAGCAGCCACGCCTACCACTCACCTTGCAATAACATGCCTTCATCGTACTCCTCACACGCTGCTGTAAAGCCATGGGGATAAACACCAACCTTAGTGCTCTGTCTCTCTCTCTCTTACTACATTTCAGTAGCGTTTTGTGCTTTCAAGCATCAGTCAATTTAGGTTTCTTTTTATTTTACGGGAAGACGGAAACATAACCTGCCAGCTCACGCAACACCTGCCTGTCTACTCCAAATGGCACCCCACGGACTTACCTTTTTTGACAGCTTTTAAAGGGCTCCCACCCTCTCCGTTCTCTTTCTTCGTCCTGTGTTTTCGCTTGACTTTTTCCCTAGGCCCCTCTAATTGAGAAAGCGTGAACAAGGCCTGGGTAATTGGTGTAATAGGCGGTGGCATCCCTGGAGAGGGTGGAGGAGTTCGCAGTAGTAACTCTTCCTTGCCATGGTGGTGATGGTGTCGATGGCGATGATGGTGGTGGCGATGATGGTGACAGCTGTGATGTGTGTCATTGTCCAGTTTTCTCTTCTTTGCCTCCTTCTCTCCATCTTCTCCTCCACCATCGTCACCTTTCTTCCTTCGCTTCTTTTCAGATGAAGGCGAACCTTCTCTTCGCTTCTTCTTTCGCCCTACCTTGGCTTTGTCCCGTTCCTCTGCAAACGAACCAAGCTGCGCGGCCATTTCCCCCACGACTACTTTTAAATGGCCCAGTTTCTGGCAACGCGCATGACAGACGCGCAAAGCCCGGTGGGAGATGTAGTCTCTGACTGTGAGAGTACACGAAGTACATCTGCGCCTGCGCACTAGATAGCGACTGGAAAGTAAACGTAGTACGTAGGAGGCGGAGAGGTTTTTGTCACAAAGTGGTGTTCGTGCCTAGTCGCACGGAGCTCGTGATGTCACTGTTTACGTAGATTAACTCTTGCATTACTGGTAAGAAAATGCGTTCTTTCTGCTTCTTTTTCTCTTGACTTCGATAAATAAAATCTTCTAAACACTTTTTTCAGTTCATTCGTTTTCAGGTTTTTCCTAAGAAATAAAGATTTTTTTCAATTACTTCGGATTATTTATTTTTTACCGTCTTTCCGAAATCCAAGTTTAAAATTGAGTATTCCTGTCTCTGGTGTTTCAGTCTGGCAGCTCAGTAATTCCGGACGCTAAACGTTTACAATTTTGCAACATTTAGTTGATACATTTCTCAGCAGCATCTCTGGACTATTAGCAACTATTGTATCAATTCTAACAGCTGTCTTTAATGAAACTCAGTGATTCTGCTCAGCAGGGACAAAGATAAGAAATGTAGAGGGGGGCAGGACGCGCAGCCGCGCCCCGCGCCCCCCTCTGTACGCCCGGAACTGGCCAGAATAAGTGGCGCGCGAGCTGCCGGGGGGCCCTGAGAGGGTATGGGCCTTGGCCCAATCTAGGGTTGCCACCCGGCCGGTATTTTACCGGCCTAGCCGGTAAAATACCTGCCAAGGCCGGGGCCGGTATTACAAATTTACCGGTAATGTAGCTGCCGGTAAATTTGTAATACGATCAAAAGGAACCCTCGGCCTGCCCCCAATCCCCTGCAACTTACCTTTTTTTTGCCTCTTCTAGCGTCCGCGGGTCTCCGTCGCATGGCCACGCCTGTTGATGTCAAAGCCCGCCCCTTTTGAGGCCCCGCCCCCAGCAGCCGGTAAAATTTTTTATAAAAGATGGCAACCCTAGCCCAATCGCACCCCCTGCTCCCCCGGTAGTTACACCACTGACTAAATGTATCAATTTAGAACAGTTTACAGGGTCTGTGACCCCCCCCCCTCCCAGTGCTGCTTAGAAAGTGAAAAAAAGACACTGCTTACACTTCAATATTAGAAAAAACGATGACACATAGAAAATAGAAAGTAATTGGAAAAAGTCATTGTTTCTGGTGATCTATTGAAAAACAACTAGTTGTTTGAAGGTGAACAACCCCTTTAAGATTATAGCGAATTCTCCTGTAATAAATAGGGAGAGAAATGCTCTCTATAGATGTTCTCTGGTCCCTGTCTGTGTTTCAAATGAGGGGTGGGTGTGTCCTAACAGTCCCTGCCAGAAGAACAGTAGGAGCGAGCTAATCACAGCCCTGCAGTAACACAAGCATACACAGGCTTCAGTTTCGCTATCAGGTCCTGCTATCTGCCACCCACACCATTCTATAACATAGAAAAAGTTAATTTAAATGTGAACCACCCCTTTAATCAGGTAATTATGCAGATAAAATTTTCATAGAGGACATGGAATCACACAGCATGTTTTTCGGGTGGCAGGAGGTGGCATGTAGAAGCGTGTTCCCACTACATGGCTTCCTAAAGATAGTAGTTTGTATTTCTTTATCCACCACCGATATATTATCTGTAGAGATGTGGGACAGCAATGGGGGCGAAATTTGCTCCCTCCTACGCCAACCTATACATGGGATGGTGGGAGGAGACCCACATCTCTGCAGATATGAGAAAATCTTTGAGATTATATACGCGCTATATAGACGATTTATTATGTGTTTGGAAAGGGGATGAATTGAGTTTCACAACCTTTGTGCAGAAGTTAAACCAGAACAAATTAAATCTAAAGTTTACAAGTGAATATAGGCCAAAAACAATTGAATTTCTGGATGTGAAACTAATGGTGGTGGATAAAGAAATACAAACTACTATCTTTAGGAAGCCATGTAGTGGGAACACGCTTCTACATGCCACCTCCTGCCACCCGAAAAATTTGGTGGGTGGGATACCTGTGGGCCAGTTCCTCAGGCTCAGGAGGAACTGCTCCACAGATATGACATTCCAGGAACAAGCAGAAAAGATGAAGGAGAGATTTCTAGATCGAGGGTATGGACGAAAAATTGTCAGAAAAATTGTCAGAAAAGGTCCCATTTGTAACTAGGTATAGTAAACAGTTCTATATGGTACTAGATATAGTTAAGAAATACATCCCGATCCTATATGCAGATGATGATTTTCATAAAATACTGAAAGGAGGAGTTAACAGTATACCAAGGCGGTCTCATACTTTGAGGGACCACTTATCACCAAGTAAGTACAGGGAAATGAATAAGGGAGACCAAAGGAATAGGAGCTTTCTGAAGATAGAAGGGAGCCATAAGTGTGGTAGTCGTAGCTGTATAACTTGTCAACATATGAAAATTTCTAAAGAATTCAAGTCTACCGTGACAAATACTAGCTTTAAAATAAGAGATTATATTAATTGCAATACATCCACAGTGGTTTACTTGTTAACATGTCTGAAATGTCAGAAGCAATATGTGGGCTGCACAAGTAGAACGCTAAAGGAGCGAATACGAGAACATCTGAGTCAAATAAAAAATCCAAAAACAGTTGAGAAGAGTAATATAACGAGACAGTTTTCTAGATGTAATGGAAGTGATAAAGCGTGTTTTTCTGTACAGGGAATAGAAAAAGTTAGATTGGGTAATAGAGGGGGTAATTTGGCAGGGCTGCTAGCAAAAAGAGAACTTTTTTGGATTTTTTACTTGCATACTCGGTTACCACTTGGTTTGAACTACGAGTTTGATGTAACAGGCTTTACGTAAATTATAATGTAACTGGTTATGCTTATAACGAGGTGGATATATAGAAGTGTATGGGGCAGACAAGAAAATGTGATATATACTGGTAATAACATTAGGAGTGAAAATATAATGCTAATGGGGCAGTAATTGCCATCTAAATATTTCCTTAATTGTGGACATCCTAATAAAATGGTTGTGAGAAAAAATAGAGTATAGGCAGAAAAACAATATTTGATATGTATGTTGCTTTAAGAAAAGAAACGTGAGGTGGCAACACGTGATTGGTTTTTAACGTTTGGGGAGGGATTTCCTGGGGTATAAATTTTGTGACCAAATGTAACAACAGTAATGCCTATGAATAAGTGCCTATGGGTGCGAAACGCGTAAGGCGGAGCATCAATTGGTCTGTATGCCTACTTTTTAATATTTATGATAAATAAAGAGTAATTTTTTAACTTTAAGTATTGACTGGAAATATATTTTTGAACTTTTGATTTGAATGTTTATCTTGTTTTGTTAGATGCACAAAGGATAAATTAAGTGAAATGGAAGAAACAGAAGAACATGAAGAAGAGAAGGCATTTCTAAATCCCCTAATTAATTTGATTGTCAGTACAATCTACTAAATTATCGTAAAAATGACTTTTTACTAATTATCACTTTTATTTTTTTTAATAAAAAAGTTTAAGCTTTCTAGTGTGTATTAAAGGACATTAAAGTCATCAAAGGACAAGGACAGCTTGAACATTAATACTTGTCACCAAACAGAGCACATAAAAAGCAATACATATGCTCTTGCCTGATATCTGCAGTGTGCAGTTTTCCCATGTAGTTCTAAATTATACCAGCTGCTTTTTAAGTTTTGGAGCACATCACCTCTGGCTAAGTCTAGAGCTTCTGGACAGGCCAAAGTCTGCACATCTGTAGAAAAGTATTTTTTAGTTCCTAGAGTTTCAAATAACATCATATCTGAAAGCATATATTGCTATATGATATTGTATTAGCCTTGAGTTTACATGTGAATGTTAACTATTCACAAAACATCAAATAGAAAATATGAAGCCATTAACTGTTGATGTTAAATTATTTTCCTATTTGATCAGATATACTCTCTCCATGCTGTCAGAGACATGTGTCTTACATATTATATTTTATGTAAAAATGTATGTTTAAAGGAGAAGGAAAGTCATCTTGCACTTGCCAAATGTTAGGCACTCTCAAGTGATTGCATTTACAGGAACTCCACTTCCTGATCCAGTTGACTTTTCAACTGGAAAGTCAACTGAATCAGGAAGTGGAGTTACTATCCTCCTCCATTGCTCAACTAAAGGTGGTTCAGACCAAATATGTGGAGGCAAAGGAGTGCCTAACTGTGCTAAACAAAAGCAATGAAGGGATGCAACTGCTTGTTCCTCTGACCAGCTCTATATGTTTGTGCCTGAGACTCTTAATGATGTGTCGACTATAATGATCGATGTGGGTACTGGATATTATGTGGAAAAGAAACCTATGGATGCTAAAGCCAAAAAAAGGGGCAACAACTATTTACTACGCAAGCAATACTCCTAAACATCTGTAAGTACAAAATCTGGAAACAAAGACGGTGCCATTTAAAGTTTTTTGGTTAAAGGGCAAGTTAATCCCACAGGTAAAGGGAAATAGACACTTTGCCTAATGAAGATTAACCCCAACCTCACTGCGGGGGTAACAATTAATTAAGAAACACTATACTATATATTATCATTTCTCTATCTATCCTGAGCTTATAGCGCTGGTTTATTCTACACAAAATTTACTGCTGTTTATCTGAAGGAGAACGGAACATTCGAACCGGCAAATGGAGTGAACTACAGAAACCTTGGATTTTCTTTCTTTATCCTTTAAATTACAAGCTGCTTCTATAGCATTGCTCAAATGCCCAGTATTATTGTGGTTCAATGAAATTTTATATTACCGCACACCTCCTTCCACTTATTCTGCGTAGTGGTGCTGGTCTTCCGTTGACCTTGCCAGGTCACCTTACTGCTTTGTAATTTCGAAAAACGGTCCGCACACACCAATATTGCAGTCGGGGATTGTGCCCCTTTTATTAATGCCACCAACAATCAATAATCAACGTTTCGGGGGGACACAGCCTCCCTTCTTCAGGATAAATTCACAAAGTGCACAGTGCTATATTTTTATACCCTTAACTCCTCCCATCTCATCTGTGTAACATCTCATTAGTGTCATTTATGTGATTAACTCATTCAGTTTATTTAAGTCCAATATATCAGTGTAAATCATGTTTTAAATAATGTTATAATTAAACATATATTTCTTCAGTTAATGGAAAGCATTTCTTTCAATTAATAAAAAACATTTTTTTACTCACTGCCCCTGGTTGCGTTTTACTTTAGCTTTAATATTTGGAAAATCTTAACACCTCTCGTGTGTAATTGGGCTATCATGATACTTCATCTGTGAAGGAAAAGGGTGATTGTATAAATTATTAAATAGTGTATAAATATCTAAAAACCTACATAACCACATATATTACAGAAAACATGTCAGATTAAAATCTTCATTGAGGCCTTTAGGCGAAAGTGTTTTCAGACGCCAGATCCAATAGGCTTCTCTCCTCAATAATGATTTTTTAATCATTATTGAGCAGTTGTGGGTGATGCATAATAAGCAGCAATGATCCTAACTAAATGGTTCCCTGCCAAAGTTGACATTGGGGAAAGGTTATATAAATATTCTTTAGCACCTTTGCCTCAAGAGACCAGCTATGTTTGCGGTAATATAAAATTTCATTGAGCCAGCATCACTTTGCCAGCATTGATTCTGAGCGTCCTGAAAATTTACGGTCCCCGGAATTGTCGCCGGCGGCAATTTTGACGCTTGCGAATTGTTGCCAGCGTTAGCATTTGGTGAATTTTTCACCCGCTTCGCGAATTTCATGGTGAACCGAAATGGGAAAAATTTGCCCATCACTAGTTACTTGTTCTTTGTTCTTTTAACGCAACCAGGGGCAGTGAGTAAAAAAATGTTTTTTATTAATTGAAAGAAATGCTTTCCATTAACTGAAGAAATATATGTTTAATTATAACATTATTTAAAACATGATTTACACTGATATATTGGACTTAAATGAACTGAATGAGTTAATCACATTAATGACACTAATGAGATGTTACACAGATGAGATGGGAGGAGTTAAGGGTATAAAAATATAGCACTGTGCACTTTGTGAATTTATCCTGAAGAAGGGAGGCTGTGTCCCCTCGAAACGTTGATTATTGATTGTTGGTGGCATTAATAAAAGGGGCACAATCCCCGACTGCAATATTGGTGTGTGCGGACCGTTTTTCGAAATTACAAAGCAGTATTATTGTGGCACATTTTGCAGTCATTCTACCAGCTGAAAGAGAGCTGATCTACAATAATTGCAAAGCTTTGAATTCTAATAATAAATTGTAAAAAATATACATATTTTTTACAATTTATTAATAGCAATAATGCAACAAAAATGGAATCAAATATGAAAAAGCAGGTTGTTTGAGATGCTGGAACTAAAGTTCTTTACATTTGTGGTGTTCATGCAAATGGCCTGTAGATGTCACTGTGCTCATACTTATACTGTGCACACTTCCTGGTAGCTTAAAAAGTGAAAGTGAAAGCATACTGTTGTGTAAGGCCTGCATGAATCTGCTAATAAAGCACTGTTATATTCTACTCATCCTCGGCTACCCAAAACATAACATTGTAGCAAGGTTAGAAGCATTATCCTTTTTTTTTGTCTACAAAGAGGTAAAGCCAGGAGTGGAGGGCTACTTGGTGATTATATGGAATTTGGCACATTTAAACATTGTTTTGTTTTTTTTGTTTTTTGCAAAACAACACTTTCTTAGACAAGTGTAAAACCCTCTAATAATTTTGTCTACTGGGGTTTTTACGTGACTGCAGTTTGTCAAAGTTCTTGCTGTAATTGTGAATTCCAAGACTGTTGGGAATAAAGAACAAAATGGAACAAACATCTAGGATCAAACATCTAGGTACAACATTATTTTTAAAAAATTAAAAATTTGAAAAGTGAAGCTTACAACTTCAATCTTATTAAAAAAAGTACAAAATAAAAAGCAATACAAAATTATTTTTGTAGTATTTAAAAACAATAGTACTTACTTTACTTTTAATGGGAACTCCGGCTTCAAAACCAGAATTTGATAAAGAGGCCCTCATAACACAGAAACCCCTAATATACCCATTATCGTTACCCGTTTCTTCAAAAAGTATGAATAAATGTCATTTTATATGCTGAAATCCAGCTGTTTAACAGTTCTTCTCTTTCTGCATTATTTGAAATCTTGGCAGGGAAGGAGGGACTAAACTGATGTTACAAATTGTAACAAATTCACAGCTTACAGACAGCATGCAGGAACTACATACCCCACAATGCATTGCACTGTGATGTTCTGTTCCTTATTAAAATCACGTGTGCAGGGAATTGTGGGGTTTAGATGATGCAGGCTAAGGACAGATGGCTGCTGATACAAAATAACAGTAGTCAGACAGATCAGAAGGAGAGCAGGGGGCTAGGCTTTGGGAACTGTTCCAAACCATTAAAAGTCTGCACATTTTTTGATTTTATTGATGTGTATTGTAAAGTTGCTTGAAATTACGTTTACTTTTCAAAAAGCTTAAGTTATGTTTGTGTGGCGTTCCCCTTTAAATTTAACTGAGGTTACATGAGTTTAGATCTTTAGATTTTTAGTAACAAAAACAACACCTAAAGTGATGGCTAAGGTGAAAACAAGGTCTAAAACTATGAACTTAAAAAATTAAATGGTGCCTCTAGCTCTCCGCCAGGTCTCACGTTGTCAGTGGGCCTATCGGCTCCCAAAGGGAGTAGTACGGACCAAGCAGTCCTGACACACGGTTCCCTTCCATGGCAAATTCTTGTACCTGTATGTGGATGTAACATCTTATCAGGGCATCTTGTCAATAAATGGCATCTGGGGTTACAAAATCAAACATTTCCCTCAGCTGATTTTACTTTTTCCCCAATTGTGCATCTATTCCTCCTTTTCCCTATTGACCAATTGCAAAGGAAAGCATGGCACAAGCCAGATGGGGTAGTATATTATACTCATGGGTCCCATATCTTTTGGAACCGAGTTTGTTTGTCCAGTTTATTTTGTTTTTTAGGTGCAGATAAAAGGAGGTTTATCCAAGTGGTGAGCTTAACTGTGGTAAAAATTTGGATGATAATTTTTCTTGTAAAGTGGGCTTCTAGTATTAATTGGTATAATGATAGTAGATAGATAATTGATAGTAAGCCCTTAGAGTATGGGTAGGTGGTGCAACAAATGTTTTATCTGCATGTATCAAAATAGTGGTGGTGGGTTGGTAAAAGATTAGCTTTGTATTATATCCCTAATGTTTAGAGCCTGTTCCAGCATTGAGGTAAGGTTGTTGGGTCTAGATACATAAGGGATCCATGGGGGTGCTGCCAATTTAATTGGTTATATTAATGCTTCCTCCATTGAAACCCACTTTGGAGGAGGCAAAGAGATGCACACACAAGCACCCAGCATTAATTAGACGACCCAATTCACTCAGGTGCTCCGTCACTGGCAACCAAAGTTTAGCTTCAATTTCGAGTAGGTTAGTGAATTGAGGCAACAGCAGTCAGCAGAATACCTGCTATATTTTTATTGTGCATCACACAACATGTTTCGGGCATCCTTTGGAGGAGGGTGATTGTGCCACCTGGAGATATTTGCTAAAGTTTTGGACTCCCAGGCCACCCCATGGTCTGTAAGTTTGCATTTTCACTCTAGATATCCTAGGGGGCCTGGCCTTCCATATAAATTTCATAACCCACTTTTGTAAATTTTCAAGGTCCGTAGCAGGGATGGGGAATGGTAAAGTTCTAGAAGTATAGAACCTTAGGTAAAATGGTCATCCTAACTACATGAATGCGGCCTATCCATGATATTTCATACTTTTATGAATTATGTGTGTCCAGTTTGTCTGTGACTGCTTCCCAGAGGGGGGGGGGAAGATCTCTAGAGGTTTGGCAAATTTAGGGTTATTTTGACCCCTAGATATGCTGGAATTGCCACTGAAAATCAAAGTTCAGTTTAAGGAGCTTGATCATTGAGGGTGGGAGGTTGATGTTCAGGGCATGGGTTTTGGCATAATTGGTCCTAAGGCTGGACAAATCTGCAAAACTGTTAAATAGGTGAATCAAATTTGATATGGTAGTGGTAAGTGGTTATGTTATCATCATTAGTATGCCGTTCGCATGTAATATTTATATTCTCCTGAATTAGCGCTGACATGGGTTCAAAGATAATTTTAGATTTTTAAGTTAACTTTTAATATGTTATAAAATGGCTAATTCCAAGCAACTTTTCAACTGGTCTTCATTTTATTTGCTTTCCTCTTCTGACTTCTCTCTGCATCTTTCAAATGGGGGTCACTGACCCCATAAAAATGCTCTTTAAAGCTACCAATGGTCTTACAAACATTAAGGGGCAGATTTACTAAGCTCGAGTGAATAATTCGAATGAAAAAATATTCGAATTTCGAAGTAATTTTTTGGGTACTTCGACCATCGAATTGGTCAAATGCAATCGAATTCGATCGAATCAAATGATTCGAACGATTGGAAGTAAAAATTGTTTGACTATTCGACCATTCGATAATCGAAGTACTATCTCTTTAAAAAAAACTTTTACTTCATACTTTGCCACTTTAAACCTACCAAAGTCCAATGTTAGCCTATACCTTCCCCAGCACTTTTCTAAGCTTTTTTTGGTAGAATTAAAATCCTTCAATCGATCGCTTAAAATCGTTCTATTCGAGCGATTTTATCTTTTGATTCTAACGAGTTTTATTCGATCGTTCAATCGAAGCTTTTGCGATAGAATCCTTTGAATTCGATATTCGAATTCGAAGGATTTTACTTTGAGGGTCGAATTCGAGGGTTTTTTAACCCTCGAAATTCGACCCATGATAAATCTGCCCCCAAGAGTTGAATCATCAGATATACATAGGTAGAAACAATAGAATTCTACCTCTATTTGACAATTCAGCAGTACCCCTTTGCCAATGTTTGGGCACCTTCAAAGGCAAATAATCAAAATTCTCTGTCTTGGCTGATCAACAAAACGACCGATATACAAGTCTTTTTGCCGATATTAGTTGCCTCATCTCCCCCCATAAATGCACCGAATATTGTATGAAAATATCTGTGTATGAATGGCTACCTTTATTGTTATTGCTACTTTTTATTACTCATCTTTCTATTCAGGCTCTCTTATATTTAAATTCAGTCTTTCATCAATGCATGGTTGCTAAAATAATTCACTTCCGAGCACCTTTTTGCTGAAATTGCAAACTGGAGATTTGCTGAATAAAAAAGTTAAATAACTAAAAAACCAAAACTAATAAAAAATTAAAACCAATTTCTAATTGTCTCGGAATCTCACTACATTAGTGGTCCCCAACCAGTTGCACACAAGCAACATGTTGCTCACAACCCCTTGGTGATTATTTTTGAATTCCAGGCTTGGAGGCTACCTTGGTTGCATAAATGCCCACTTATGCCCTTAATTGGGCTGCACTAAGCAAATCCATAATGGAAAAGTACGTTGGCTTTGATTTGTATATAACAGGGGCATAAATTTGTGGGAGAAGGGGATAATTCTTCCACTTTACAGAGTGCTGGTAAGGACCCATCTAGAATATGCCTACAGTTTTGGTCTCCAGCGCTCAAACAGGACATTATTGAATTGGAGAGGGTCCAGAGAAGGGCAATTAAGTTGATAAAAGGTATGGAAAATCTCAGGAGGAAAGGCTGGCCAGGTTGGAGTTGTTCATGCAGAGTCACTTAAGGAATGATATGATAACTATGTATAAATATATAGGGGGATCATACAATAAGCTCTCTAATGCTTTATTTGCCAATAGGCCCTTCCAGCAGACACAAGGGCACCCACTATGATTAGAAGAAGAGAGGTTCCATCTAAATATTCGGAAGGGGTTTTTTACAGTGACAGCTGTGAAGATGTGGGATTTCCTTCCTGAATCAGTCATACTGGCTGATACATTAGATATAATATCTTTAAGAAGGGGTTGGATGGCTTTTTAGCAAGTGAAGGAATACAAGATTATAGAAGACAGCTCATAGTACAAGTTGATCCAGGGACTGGTCTGATTTTTTCCCTCTCTGAGGCAAATTGGAGGGGCTTCAAATGTTATATTTTTACCTTCCTCTGGATCAACTAGCAGTTAGGTGAATTTTATATATAGACTTAAAAGGTTGAACTTGATGGAATTGTGACTTTTTTAAACCTAATTTACTATGTTACTATAAAACCGTCAGAGTCCTTATTTGGCATTGCATCCCCAGTGGCTCAATGGGTAAAAAAGGTTGGGGTCCCCTGCTCCACGTCATACTAAAAGTTAATTTGAAGGTGAACAACCCCTTTAAATACTACAACGACAAACTACAGAGACATATTTGCTCTGATCCAAAATGTTTATTTCAGTAATTATAACAATGTTGCTTTAAAACAAATCTTAATTTAACATAATGTTCTGAAGAAAAGCAATCTGTTTTTTAAAAGCATCTCCTATATATATATTTTATATAATATTGAAACAGCCACAAAACTTTCCCAAATGGCTATTAATGAAATTTCTAAAAATCGTATCTTATCTCCCACATGTTATCAGGTACCTAGGATAAAAAGTCATAAATATGAATACCAGAGATCCACAACAGTTTGATGCCCAGTATACACAGGATTACCAAACTATCTTGAACATTGAGACCCTCAAATAGTGCTTGAGAATTGTCATGGAGATTACTTGGTACATAGAAACATAGTAAATAAGATTAAAAAAAGACACACATCCATCAAGTTCAACCTTTTAAGTCTATACATAACCTGCCTAACTGTTAGTTGATCCACAGGAAGGCAAAAAAAACAAGTTTGAGCCTCTCCAATTTGCCTCAGAGAGTGGAAAAAATTCCTTCCTGACTCCAAGATGGCAATCGGACTAGTCTCTGGATCAATTGTACCATAAGCTCATATGCCCCAAATAGACTAACATACCAACATAAAACATCAACATTCATAAATATGAATGACAGGGTACTTTTATTCAGTTTGGTAATGAAAATGGCTGCCAAAATAAGGACCCTGTATTCATATTATGTGTCTTAAGGCCTCTAAAAAGTAAAAAATACCCCAGAACCACATTTCAACCGCATTTTATTCCATTAAAAAATTCTATGATTGATGGATTCAGTGACTGCATAATAGACCCAAGAAGGCAGTGTTCTTCTCTATACGCTCTTACTCTTCCATTTACTCTGCAAACTACATGTATGTATAGTGTATAGCTTCCCTTCATTTTCCTGCATTTTCCTGCTTAACCGTTACCACATGGCATGTCTCTTCCCTAACAGAAAAATCAAGACACTACTTCAGTTTTTATGAAATTATTTTTATTTCCCTTTATTAGGAAGCATTTGAACAATAGCATTAATATCTAAAAAAAAGAAAAAAGAATACATATCCAGATACAGCAGCAAATATGCATTAGTAATGGTTTTAACAGTGGATACTTGACACTTTCAAATATTACAATTAAAATGTACAAAATGACATTTTAATTCTGGGATTATATGAAAATTAGTCTGTTGTGTGTTTAAATGTATTTCCAGCAGTGCACAAAATAATTCTGAAACGGTAGAAAGGAATGCTCTAGAAAGAAAAAAAGGCCCACCCAGAATGGGCCCACTTGAAAAACTCCTAGTACACCAGCAGACATCTGACATTTTGTTGCAAAAAGGGCTGGATTTACATAGTGGGCGCCCATAGGCCCACTGCCATTCCTCGCCCATGCCCCCCCCCCCCTTCATTCATGCAAATTTTCATAATCGGGACCGGAGCAATGTGGATTGGGCACAGGAAATTTACAAAATTATTGTATCTTCTGCGCATCCCCAGTGTTTTTGAACCAATGTGGGTGTGGTTGGGCAGCATGCCACCCCCTAAAATCCTGCCGCCCTAGGCCCAGGCCTAGGTGACCATTCCACAAATCCGGGCCTGGTCGCAAATTGGAGATACAGCCCATGAACACATTCAACATGATTTTGCCCCAGATGCAACAATTTTTTATCAGCCATGCAAAGCCTTGGGGAAACATACAGTGAATGCAGTAGCCCAAGTGATTGTATGGGCCATAGTTTGGAAATTCAGCTATAGAATATAACAGATCATAACAAACTATTCATATTTAGAATATTTTATTTTTCGGTCTTTGAGCAATGCAGGAAATAAAATGATGCCAATTTGGAAGTTTGATCTTTGAATTGATCTGAAATTCTTTAGAAAATGTTGCTGAATGATCTGCACACAGTGCCGGATTTCATTGCTGGCCGCCCCTAGGCCGCGCGGTCCTAGCGCCCGCCTTCCCAGCGCGCCGGCGCAGCTGGTGTAATTGAATGGGGATGCACACGTCCCCATAATGCAGCGGGGTGGCATGACGCCCCTATAATGCCGCCCTAGGCCCGGGCCTATGCGGTCTTGCCGCAAATACGGGCCTGTCTGCACACTGAACATATTTACCCTGTGTGTGTTTTTATTTATAAAGCTGGACAAGATTGGTGCATTTAATGTGCATGAATAATTGCAAATTTTTATTTGCACTGCGAATTTCATTAAAAGCTTGTTGGCATACTCACAAATTGCAAAATTTTAAACACACACTCAAGTTACGCATGAGACAGGAGGGTCAATTATTAGACAAGCCTTTTGTTCAAAGTGTCTTGAGCTCTACTGATCATCAGCTAAAGGTCTCCTGGTAGATCCAGATCTACCTTTTGGGCACCCCTTCTGTAATATTTGTGAAAAAGTAACCTTTGAGAGACTCTAGGAAAATAGTGGGGAGTAGGGAAGAATAGTGGTGATGACTGCAGAGAGAAACCTCAGGGAAGAGAATCTGGAATTATGAGGGACCTGTCAACAGACCCAAAGAGGATACGAATGGACAGAAGATGGTGCTGAGGAACTCCATTGTGCTGCTCTGCTTTTTGAGCTCAGAATTCCAAATAGGAGCGCCAGTCTAGGTATTACACTGCGAGGGAGGGGAAATGTAAATGGGGCAGATTGAGGGCAATTGAGGGGGCTGTTGTACATCAGGGGGTTTAGTTCTCCTTTAATGGTAACTGCAACATGTGTTAAATATAATGTAGGTTAAAATATGTATGTATTATATGTGCTGATTAATGTGTGGGAAGTTTGATGTGAAGTCACTTCCTGTGATTCACTTTAAAAGCTTATAACCATATAGATATATATGTACTATTTTTTGACTTGACAAAGGGGCAGTTGCATACCCAAAATGTAGCCTGTATTTTAAATATAATATTTTTACTTTTTTGCAAATTGTGAGTGCTGCCTTTTTGGTCTATTTATATACAGTATATGTGTGTGTGTGTGTGTGTGTGTATATATATATATATATATATATATATATATAAAGTTAGTAAGTATGCCTGAGTGCAGAAACAACAACATTTCCACAATACCTCCAAAAGAATCCGCACTCTCAGGACTTATAGATGAATAAAATTGGTCTTTATTTACAGAACTTCAGTCTGACGTTTTGGCCCTATACAAGGCCTTTCTCAAAGTGAGAAAGGCCTTGGAGAGGGCCGAAACATCAGACTGAAGTTATGTAAATAAAGACCAATTGTATTCATCTATAAATCCTGAGAGTGTGGATTCTTTTGGAGGTATTATATATATATATATATATATATATATATATATATATATATATATATATATTTATTTATTTATTTATTTATTTGTGAGTATATCAAGTATTTGATTCTAAAATAAAATCTTCTTGATTTTATACATGGAGGCATTATTTATGCCCACAGTGAAAAGAAGAGCTTAATTTCAGTTTTATTGATGCAGAAAGGTGCAGTTGAACCAAAGTTGTATCTCTACATGTAAAAAAGCTTACAGCTTTCCTGCACGAAGAAGTACTAGAGGAGTGCTATGAGTTGGAAAATTGATTTTAATCCGGAACTAATTCTTGTGCAGAGAGTGTATTTTTTTTTTTTTTAAACATGGACTATACACAAGGGGTTGTATATAGAAAGATGCACAAGGCACTATTTCTTTACAAATGTAGCACAAGTGTTTGGATAGTAGAACTTTACTGCAGTAATTCATTTAAACAAAAGTTATTTGTACAGAACATACTTTAAAAACACAAATTGTGGAAAAAATATTTCAGTTTACTACATTATAATTTATTATTGTCCTTCCATATCACTATTTTTTCTAACCTTTTTTCACCTTATGAGATCTTCTTTTCTCTGTTTCTATCAATATTCTTATTTTCTCTTTTCTCCTTTGTTTTATTTTCTGTATTCCCTCTTTCTTTTTGATTTCTATGTACTCGGCAAGACCCAGACCGACAGTCTAACCCGAAGGGGCACTGCAATCTTACAAATAATTCCGTTTATAAATTTTTTAATCCTTATGCAGTATATGAGTATTACAATCGCACATAACGGATATGAATGGAATACAAAAGTAGGATTCAATGTCTACAAATGTATGGGCATTAAAGAGCCCTTTATATTCTGTAACTCTATAAAGTAACACAATAAAAACATATATAAAACCTAGCCAACATTTTCTGCTTCAATTCTTAAAATAATAGACAATAGACAAGAGTTTCAAGTAATGCTGTTGTCATGGTGTAGTTTAGTATAATAGATAAGGTCGCCAGAGAGAAGGTCCACCTGATTCTAATTCTAATTACACAATCAACTACAAGGTGTAAATGGTGCATATATTTTTATGTGTGTATTCATGTATTGTAATACGTTATGACTTTATGACAATTACATGTCAGAAACACCTTTTATTTATAAAGTTGATATATCACCTTTATAAGCAAAAAAGTATTTATGATTTTTTTATTCTGTGAGTTTAGCACCTTATCTGTAGCTTGTAAGTTACCCATGTGCACTAATTTACTGTTGTTGACACTTTCTGATATTTTTCAATGTCAGTTGTAAATTTGAAATATAATTTTACATTATAATGAAACTAGTTGCATAGAGGTTTGTATCTTGTATGTCCTTCCCATTAAGTTATTCCTGTGTTTATGAGTCCCTGACACAAAGGGACCAGTTATAGTAGAGTTAATCACCAATCCCACTCAAACCAGATCATTAGGACAAAATTTATCCAAAACCAGGATTTAAATCTGTTAGTTCCCTATGCAAGTATTACCCCCATTCTCATAACTTACCTCTATCAGACTCTTGTAGCAGCATTACTTCCAAGTCCAATGGCTGCCACATGTTAAAAAACATTTTTGTAAGCAATACATTTAACCCACTATACCATGACTATCTACCAAAACTTGGAAACATCAGTCTTAAAGGACTAAAATCCCTCTCCCTCACCTGTGTTGCCCCCCTCCCTCCTCCCTCCTCCCCCCTGGCCTACCCCCCCTCCGGGCAAATGCCCCTAAGTTGCTACTTACCCCTCGGCGCAGGTCCTGTCCATGGAGTTCACCGACGACATCCTCTCCCGTGCGGTCTTCTTCCTGGATTGCCCGGCATTTGGCAGCGCATGCGCAGTAGGAGCATCTGCCAGTTCAGCTCTACTGCGCATGTGCCGAAAGTCACAAAGTTTTCTGATTTCTTATTTCGGAATTTGCGTGACTTTCGGCGCATACGCAGTAGAGCTGAACCGGCAAATGCTCCTACTGTGCATCAGCCACCAAACACCGGGCAATCCAGAAAGAAGACTGAACGGGAGAAGATGGTGTCTGTGAACTCCATGGACAGGACCTGTGCCGAGGGGTAAGTAGCAACTTAGGGGCATTTGCCGGGGGGGGGGAAGGTAGGCCAGGGGGGCAACACAGGGGAGGGATTTTAGCGCCAAAGGGGTTGACTTCTTTAATCTATGATTAATTATATCTACTTCTACCAGAACTTGAATTGACTTCATGTCACATTCAGCACCCTATATCCAGAACCCAAGCTAAGCTCCCTGGTCTCGGCTCTCAATTCTGCCTTTAACCGCCGCCTTTCACCTCGGGAGGAGCCCTCGGCTAATCGGATGCCGCCAGGTCTTAATTGAGAGAGGAGCTAAGCTAACGGTTCTGGACGAATCGGATTGGAGAGCGTAGAAAAGTTGGAGAACAGGCAAAGGATCAGGATTGGAGAGATCAGCGTAGTCACAGACAGGCAGGGTCAGCATTGGAGAGATCAGCGTAGTCACAGACAGGCAGGGTCAGGATTGGAGAGGGCAGAGTAGTAAAACAGGCAGGCAAGGGTCAATACACAGTATAATAGATAGAATAAACCTAAGCACCTACGAACTTACTAAATAGAACCTAACAACGGGCAACTTGCTACAAATAGAATTCCCCTTTTATAGTATTTGAATTTCGCGCCCATGCGCGATGACGTCATCATCAAGCATGCCGGCTGGATGGACGCATGTGGCAGGCATCGCCACCAGACACATGGCGGGCACCCCTGCATGCCCAGGAAGAAGCCACTGGACCACCAGGGTAAGCGTTAATCACTAGACCACCAGGGGTCCTTATACTTCAGTATTCCAGTTCTTTTTCAGTATCACACATTATAAAAGCATATAATTTATTGAACAATATTAAAAACTACTTTCCCCCTTAAAAATAAAGTGGTAGGATAGTAGGAGGGAGCTCAAATGCACAATAATCAGTTGAATTTAAAGGTATCATATAATACTGCATATTACTTGCATCTTCACCATACTGCCCCAAAATTATAAAATAATTGTATGAGGACCATAATATGAATTACCTTCACACCTTTTAAGAATGTTAAAGATTTCAGTTAGCACTTGGTTACAGACCTAGCTCTGTATCTGGAAAGCCTGAATTTGCTGACTTCTTTGTATGACCTTTTCCTAAGTTGGATTTGCCTGAACTTTTTCTGCCCTCACCTCCTGCCTGACCTTGACTTTGCCTGAACGCTGCCATGCCAGACAAAGCTCTGTTACCAAATTTGACACCCTCTTGCCTTCCCCACTACACTCGGCTCCATTCTACCATCTTTGTGGTTATTGTTGCCAATGATCCTTTTTAACCAGCTTTTATCAATTTTGAGGACAAAAGCAATGTTATATAGGGATGCTTGTGTTAAGTCATCCACACTGAACATCGATAGGAATATACTCATCATGGTAAACCACTGGGCTGAATGTTCAACCAGTCCCAGGTTTTGTCCTTTACATGTTACTAGATCTTGCCCTGTTTTTTAGCTGGATTCACTCAGTCCAAAGTCACCTTCATGGTAGACCACTGGGCTGCACGCTCAACCAGTCCCAGGTTTTGTCCTTCACCTTATACTAGATCTTGCCATGTTTTTTAGCTGGATTCGCTCAGTCCAAAGCCACCTACACTTCTGCTTACTCACTCCCAACCACAGAAAAAAAGAAATAAAGAAGGGGTCGTCCTTGTGGCCCACCATGTGACCTGATTTGCCACAAAAGTAGCTTTATCGACAGGTTAATATAGGTTAATATAATTCATGTTAAAAAGCTACTTCAAGATTAGCCCCTTGCAACCAACTGGTGTTATACATCCTTTTTTTGCAAAATTACTCACTGTTTTCCAAATGTTAAGCATTGTGTAGCAAATATGTGTAGCAAAATTAAACCTTAGTCCCAAAGCTTTCCCTCTTTATCTGTTCCCTGCAGAATCATTTCCTCCCAGTGTCCACAGAATATTACTACCAACGAATGCATACATGTTTGAGAAATGTGCTCCGATCACTGCTGGTGTCTACTATAGGCACAGCATTTCCTTTGATTTGCTGATAGGAAGTTGTTACTTGTAATGACCAATAGTCAAAATGCCACATCTGTCAATTACCTTAGGTTTGTTATAAATTTGCTTTAAATCTATTTTAACTCAGTTCTAGTGTTTAGCATAAAGGCATATGAATGGTAATAATGCTAAAAAGGATATCAATATAGCAGTTAGACATGGGT
Organism: Xenopus laevis; assembly: GCF_017654675.1. Taxonomy (NCBI): domain Eukaryota; kingdom Metazoa; phylum Chordata; class Amphibia; order Anura; family Pipidae; genus Xenopus; species Xenopus laevis. Next base: position 74,715,581 of record NC_054373.1, on the reverse strand, counting down.
AAACAAGAAAGAAAGAGAGAAGACAAAAATAAGTGGTTATTTTAAAAAAAAGAAACATAAAAAATGATATAGCACAAATGAATCTTAAATATTTAATACTGTTTAAGCATTCTAAATAAAACAATCATTGATAATCCAAAACAGAAATGTTAAAAATATTTAAAATCTCTTAAATGGGAAATGTACATCTGTGTTCAACATAATCTAGTAAGGATTATATTGACAATGTATTGTGCATATTGTTGCTAGAAAAAACTAAAAAAAATATTTGTGGGTAGTAAATAGTACAGGAAAAGGTAGCTAGAGAAAGATGTCTCCATGCATAGCCAGCTTCCCCATGGCAGTCCATGCTATCTGACCATCTGAGCCAGTTGGGTGGCCATTCAAATTGATAATCATGTGATCCTGGGGATTGAGGATATTCAGTCCTGAAGAAAAAATTCTGTTTGTTGGCTGAACAGGAGCTACAGCTTTGTGGATTATATTAAATTCCTGCTGATTCGATCATCTGGGAGTCCAGCTAAAATGAATGTAATACTGCAGAAGTTGCCAATAGTATTTATCTGTTCAGTCCTAGGGCTGATCAGGAATCTACTTGGGTTTTGTGGGAAGACACTATATTTAATAATTAAAATATGAATGTACTCAATTTTCTTCTTCTTTTCTTTTATGCTTGAGGCGTGTATAACTCTGTAGGGATGGCAGGAATTATACAGAGTTTTTTACCTGTCTTTTCACCAACTGTGCTGATTCCAAGGTAATGGAGGAAGGACTGATTAAAAAAAAGTGCTTTGCTTAAAGGAGAAGGAAAGTCGTTTAGCACTTGGGGGTGCCAAATGTTAGAAGAGAAGCACTCTGTGGTGCTCGCTGGAATAACCCCGGGCCAGTGCAGCTTTCTGTTGGGTTTCAGGTAAGTAAATACATTCACGTGGGGGTGCCTAACATTTGGCACCCCCAAGTGCTAAACGACTTTCCTTCTCCTTTTCTCCACTTTTTTGTCATTTGAAACTTTTTGACCAGTAAATGCTACCTGCTGATTGGTTGCTATGGGTTACTGCACCTGCCTTTTATTTTATGACCACATTTGTATGTGAGCAGGTAAATGGAAGATGATCACAGGTTCCATGTTGCAGGAGGATTTCTGGGCCCTTTTGGTTTAGCAAATCGATTTCCAAAACCTGTAGGCAATAGCAAAAGTGTTTAATTAGTTAAATATGAATTTCATACTTTTAAATTTCAGCCTGTATTTCCAAAAATATTTTTGCACCAATTACATATATGTACAATGCAATCCTGTCCGATGTCTTCCAACCGTGGGACATAATCTGATAAAAGACATGTTAGAGGCCCAAATTATATTAAAACTGTGATGTCATGAAAAGTCTATGGAACCAGTGGGCAGACTGAGAGACATAAAATGGCCAAAGTCCTCCAGATGGTAAGCCCTGATAAGTGTTCTGGGGCATACATCTATAATTACTGTTGTGCAACTAAGGGGACAATTTATTCAAGTTCAGATCACAAAGATTAAAAATTAAGCATATTTAGATTTTTCTGTTATCTCCATTTTTTCACATGCATTTTTTCACCAGAATGTACAACTCAAGAAAATTGTTCTCAAGAGTCACCTACTGATCAATTATACATAGACTTTAAATTTAATTTTTAGAAACTGACTTTGAACAGAAAATGAGCAGCCTGGGTCTGCTCTTAAATCTATAGCCCTATGTGAAGAAACTCAGTTCAGTCATGGGACATCTGTGTGACATCTGGCTGTCCTGAGTTACCAGTCACAAGAACTGAGCAGAAGTCCAAAAAACCCATGCGGATTTGGTCAGAGTTTTTTTAAGAAAATATTGAGATAAATTCGGACTTTGATAAATAGCCCCCATAGTCCAATATACTAAGGGGTTATTTACTAAACTCAGAATGCAAAAATCACCAAAAATTTGTGATTTTATTTATAAAATCTGACTTTTAAAAAAAAAAATCACGAGTTTTTCAGAATTTATTAAACCCAGATGATGGAAAAGTCAGAATCTGAAAATCCAACATGTCAGACCTGTCGAGGTTGCATATAAGTCAATGGCAGAAGTCCCAATGATTTTTTGATGTGCGCTGGTTTTTGGCAATACCCCAAAGTTTTCTGAGTTTTCAGGCAAAATTCTGAGTTTTTGGGTTTAAAATCAAAAAAAATCGTGAGAATCGGATGAAAAATCAGAAAAAAACTTAAAAATCTGATTTTTTTTCCTGCAAACAAAACTTTCAGGAAAGTATATTAATAAATAAGCCAGAAATACCCATGCGGATTTGGTCTGAGTTTTTTTCAGAAAATATTGAGATAAATTCGAACTTTGATAAATAACACCGTGTGTGTATTTACACTATCACGTAACACCAATACAAGATCTAGTACTTACCAAAGCTGAGAAACGACAGAGGACTTCTGGAATTGGATGATTCTGAAGGATTGACCGAATTGCCTACATCTGCAAAATAATACAAAATTGCAAGAATTATTCAAAGAAATTTCAAAATTAAAATATATTAGAGGGCAGATTTATTAAAGGTCGAAGTGAAAATTCTAATTTGAACTCAAATTTTCATTTTTTTTTGTCAAAACGTTGCAATTCAAACTGTGAATTATCCAAATCGATTAGAGTTTAAATTTGAATTTTGAGATTTATCATACTCTGGCCCTTGAACTTGAATTTGACTATTCACCACCTAAATCCTGCCGAATTATTATATAAATCAAGGGGAGAGTACCAGGGATCAATTTGGTGATGTTTGCAGCCTTCCTGACATTGAATTTTTTTCGGAGAAAAGAGTTTTTTTAAATTCAAATAAATATTTGATTTGAGTTTTCAGGTTAATTCAATTCATCCGAGCTGAGAAATTTAAATTTTATTCATAAATTACGATTTGGATAGAATTAATTGGAGATTATGGGAGTTTTAAAAAACTCACATTAATTCGAAAATCAATCCTTGATAAATGTGGCTCCAAATGTCTTTACCAAGGAACAGTTACAAAGGCCGCATAGGCCCGGGCCTAGGGCGGCAAAAAAATAGGGGCGGCATGCCGCCCAGCCGCATTATGGGGACGTGTGCGTCCCCATTCAATTACAGCAACTGCGTCGGCGTTTTTTCGCCGGCGCCCTGGGAAGGGGAGGTGAGGTGGGCGCTAGGACCTAGGCCTAGGGGCGCCAGTCAATGAAATCCGGCACTGCTAAGACCATTAACAGATTGATAGGAAAGAGGAATCATTCCCATTAAAATTATTTTTAAAAATGCATACTTCAAAGCAGATATAGTAAATGATACGTCAGTACGTCTATTGACCTTCAGCACTAAAGAAGTATGCGAAAACAGCGCACAGTCTCTACGTGCCATTTTGTGTCTATTGCTAACACCTTCAGCACATAGGCAGTAGTATAGACCAAGTGGCAGATCATTTCACTAATGTGCCTTAATATTACTGCTATGGGATTCCTGATCACACTGTGCTGGGGGGCCTCATTATTATTAATTTCATGATAGAGGCTGAGGGCCAGTGTAAATTAGAAAATGGGTCGCAATTGGCCCCCGGGCGGCACTTTGGACATGCCTGTGCTGTCTCTTTAAAAATTAGACTTTGACCATTCACCATCTAAAACCTGCCAAATTGCTGTTTTAGCCTATGGGGGACCTCCTAGAACCTATTTGGAATCAATTGGTGGAGTTTGAAAAATCAAAGGGGTTTTTTGGAAAAACGTTAAATCGAATTCGCTCGAATGCGTTGTTACTTCGATTCGTACGATTTGAATTCGATCGAAAATGGACCTATTCACCCAAAATAAAGATTTTTTGATAAATTTCATTTTTTTTCAATTTGAATTTAAAGTTATGGGAGTTCAAAAAAACTCCCATTACTTCGAAAATTCGAACCTTGATAAATCTGCCCCTTAGAGTGATGGAAATATGTAACATTTTCCATACCAGTTTTGTGATTTTACAAACTATACCTTTATATTTGTAGGGTCCATTGAACCACACCACATATGTCCAAACACGCCCCTGATCCTATCAAACCCTTCACATTTTAAACAAACCCTGCCTCGTCATAACTGTCTAGGTCCCTAACTTGGACCCAGTTCCTCACAGGACTCACTTTTCCCATCACTGATTGTACCCAGGCTCCAGGTCCTTAAAGGGATCCTGTAATCGGAAAACATGTTTTTTTCAAAACGCATCAGTTAATAGTGCTACTCCAGCAGAATTCTGCACTGAAATCCATTTCTCAAAAGAGAAAACAGATTTTTCTATATTCAATTTTGAAATCTGACATGGGGCTAGACATTTTGTCAATTTCCCAGCTGCCCGTTGTCATGTGACTCGTGCCTAAACTTTAGGAGAGAAATGCTTTCTGGCAGGCTGCTGTTTTTCCTTCTCAATGTAACTGAATGTGTCTCAGTGGGACATGGGTTTTTACTATTGAGTGTTGTTCTTAGATCTACCAGGCGGCTGTTATCTTGTGTTAGGGAGCTGTTATCTGGTTACCTTCCCATTGTTCTTTTGTTTGGCTGCTGGGGGGGGGAAAGGGAGGGGGTGATATATCACTCCAACTTGCAGTACAGCAGTAAAGAGTGATTGAAGTTTATCAGAGCACAAGTCACATGACTTGGGGCAGATGGGAAATTGACAATATGTCTAGCCCCATGTCAGATTTCAAAATTGAATATAAAAAAATCTGTTTGCTCTTTTGAGAAATGGATTTCAGCGCAGAATTCTGCTGGAGCAGCACTATTAACTGATTCATTTTGAAAAAAATGTTTTTTCCCATGACAGTATCCCTTAAAAGTAATACCGACACTAAAAAACTACTTTTTAAAATATGAATGTACATTAAACGTTACCTATAGGTAATTGTTTGCTGAGAGGTTTGTTTATCTAAGTTATTGTTAGTTTAAGTTTCTAAACCTGACTGTCCCATCTCAGCCTGTCAGTTAAAATTTCTAATGCTAATGGACTCCTGCTGCACAAATATAAGAACTCATACAGAAACATGGGGTACCAGACAGGTAATGTAAAAGTATTGTGCAAACACTTTGTGGCAAATTTATAAGTAGTTTTCAAAGGCAATATTATGATAGATGTAAAAAAAAGAGTTTAATTTCTGGTGTCAGTATTTCTTTAAGGATTCACTAACTTCGAGTGAAGGATTCGAAGGTAAAAAACTTTGAATTTCGAAGTTTTTCTTGGGCTACTTCGACCATCGAATGGGCTACTTCGACCTTCGACTACGACTTCGAATCGAAGGATTCAAAAGTAAAAATCGTTCGACTATTCGACCATTCGATAGTCTAAGTACTGTCTCTTTAAAAAAAACTTCGACCCCCTAGTTCGCCATCTAAAAGCTACCGAAGTCAATGTTAGCCTATGGGGAAGGTCCCCATAGGCTTGGCTAACTTTTTTTGATCGAAGGATATTCCTTCGATCGTTGGATTTAAATCCTTCGAATCGTTCGATTCGAAGGATTTAATCGTTCGATCGAAGGAATAAACCTTCGATCGTACGATCGCACTATTTGCGCTAAATCCTTCGACTTCGATATTCGCAGTTGAAGGATTTCAATTCCCAGTTGAATATCGAGGGTTAATTAACCCTCGATATTCGACCCTTAGTGAATCAGCCCCATAGTATCTAAGCTGGAACTGAAGAGAAGGTCGATTGAGGTCTCAGCGAAAGAATAATAACTGCAGCTATTGGCTTAAGAACAATTTGTTCTGCTTCTGTCAAGAAAATACTGTCATACTGAACTCTAGTACACATTAACAGTAAAAGTGCATAAACAGTTGAAGATTTGTGAGTTTTTATATTCCAAAATACAAATGATACGAGACTGCATATTTCCAAATATTGGATAGATTTTGCCAGATATTCAATAAATTCAAGCATTTGGATATCTGCTGACTGTTGAAGCGGAATGGAAAAAATGAACATTTCTGTTTTTTCTTTTTTAAAACTTTTGATTGGAATAATGGGAGGTATGCAACTGATTAAAAAAGCCTACATCCTTGAATTATTAGGCTAGCTAAAAACTTCTCATAAACCATGGACATTTTTGTGATTGTTTAGACATGCGACTAACCACTTGTAATATTGTTGATAATATAAACAATAAATATAGCAGTGGCTAATCCTAAATATTTAGTCATAAGGTAGTTTTCAATGAACACTTACTTTTTTTTACATTTCTCAAAATTTTCAAGCTCTGCAAAAAAACATAAAATTACATGATTTACAGAACTAGTTGAAAACACAATTCTACAATGTCATGTATGGTCTAAGCACATTATTTACTTTATAGCCAGTCAGAACCCAATATGTCAATACACCAATGGATGGTACAGGACATCATATCAGTGTTCCTAAATTTAAAATCTGTCCCCAATAGTCACTCCAATGCAGAAAAAAAGTTAATTACAGGTTATACAGAGTAGATGTTAAAATACAATACTAGTATACACATCTTAAAGGGGTTGTTCACCTTCAAACAACTAGTTGGTTTCAGATAGATCACCAGAAATAACAACTTTTTACAATGACTTTCTATTTTCTATGGTTGACGGTTTTTCTAATATTGAAGTGTCATTTCTCTCCTTCTGAAGCAGCTCTGGGAGGGGGGGTCGCCGATCCTGTAAACTGTTCTAAATGGATACATTTAGTTGATACATTTCTTATCTTTGTCCCTGCTGAGCAGAATCTCTGGGTTTCATCACAGGCAGCTGTTAGAATGGATACAATTGTTGCTAATACTCCAGAGATGCTGCTGAGAAATTTATCAACTCAATGTTGCAAAATTGTAACAGTTTACAGTCTGCGCCTGAATTACTGAGCTGCCAGACTCAAACACCAGAGACACGAACATTCACCTTTAAACTTAGATTTTGGAAAAACGTAAAAAATAAATAATGGAAAGTAATTGAAAAAAGTCTTTATTTCTGGGGAACAATCTAAAAACAACTGAATTGAAAAAAGTGTTTGGAAGGTGAACAACCCCTTTAATATTTCCCCCGAAAACAGAATTTTAACTGCATCACAGAAATACTTATTCTGGCAGCAGCTCATTGCATATGAATAGGTTTCCTTTAGCTGCAGTTTCAAAGGAAAAACACAATGATCTCCAAATTACAGGATTGTAGTCCTGCAATAAACATAAAATTGAAGGATTAAATTTAGATTTTATAGAACGGTGGAAAACATGGTGAGAAATGTAAATAAAATTACCATGCACCACCTTTTAGATTAAATCCAGACTATTAAACTGGGGTCCATATTGATCAACCAGTTATGGGCTAGCTTTCAGTATATGGTAGAAGTTAATAAGTGACCTAAATGTATCTACTAAACTTGCTATGGCGGAGTGCATGAAATCAGTGTGTCTGTGTTTCATTATGACACAAAACTATGCAGAACAATTTTACATGTCTTCTACAACAGGGCAGTCTAAAAATGAACAGAAAATTGTACGTTAAGGGGTCTATTTATTATGCGGTGTTAAAAGTGGGGTGAAACATTACTGGTGATGTGCAACCAGATCTTTGCTTTTGTTTTTTTTAACTGCTGGAATCTAATTGCTGATTGGCTGCTCTGGGCAACATAACCAGTTATGCTTCATGCCACTTTTTAGTGGAGTTTATTTTCCCTCCCAGCCAGGAAATTAGGTGACAGCTGAGAATAGAGCTGCTATAAAAGGTGCTCCCATGCCTATGGGATCTAACTTGAATGTCTGAAGCACAATAAGGGGCATATTTATCAAGGGAAGAAGTGAAAATTCGAATAATTTTTTTTTTAATTTCAAGCTTTTTTTGTGTACTTTGACTACGGAATAGTCCAAATTAGATTTGAATTTGAAAAAAGTTAAAAAGTTCGAATATCGAAATTTATCATGTACTGTCTCTTTAAAAATTTTACTTTGACCATTTGCCATTTAAAACCTGCTGAATTTCTGTTTTAGCCTATGGGGAACCACCTAGAACCTATTTGGAGTCAATTAGTGGACTATGGTGGCCATTATTTAAAAAAAAACTTTGAATCGAATTCGATCGAATATGATGTTACTCTGATACATACGATTCGAATTCGAAAATGGCCCATTCACTCAAAAAAAAACCTTAGATTTTTTTAATGAATTTCAGTTGGTCTTTTTTAATTCGAATTTCAAAAATTTTTTTTATTTGAAATTCGATCCTGGATAAATATGTCCCTTAATGTCTCCTTCAGTGTGAGAAGGAAAGCCACAGGGTTGACTGGTCCCTGTGTATAGGGGAACCCAAGAGGACGTCAAGGAACCTAGTAAAAAGCCAGCAAAACACATAAGATGAAATCCAGAAGTGTCCTGAGGTTTTTATTGTTCGATTGCAGCTGCAAATGTAGACATAAAACCTTATCCTTATTTATTAGCTATTTCTATATTTATTAGCAAAAAAAGGAATCCACACCAAAACCACTGAAAGAAAATATCATCAGAAACATCAGTAGTGGAAGGATCAAGCAGGTTTCGCCTTGATAAATCTTTTATTGCGAAACACGCGTCATCGTTTTCTGCTTTTTATTTATTCCAATTCTTTCAGACGGCTATTATAATTTGAATTGATCCGATATACAATTTATAGAGGGGTGGTTAAATCTAGCCGACTGCTCGGCTCGTACCTGCTCCTTCTCTCTTTTTCTGCTAAAATCCCAGGAGGTCGAGGATTTGTGGTTTTGTAGGTTACCATAGCCTTTCTTAAGTTTAGGGCTCAGATATATTTGAGATCACAGTCCTGGTTACTCTGCTTTCTCCCTCTTTGTGATGTCCCAGGGATAGAAATTAATAGGCAGTAGAAATTGGGACAACTCCACCTACTATTATTTCATTTTCTTCCTATTGTATGAACTCGGGCAGCTGATTTTATTTTTATCCTAATGAATTTCGGGCACTAGAAATTAATTCTTTATTTACAATTAATTGTAATAATTTACATAAACTTAATTACTATTTATTAGCATTGTTCTTTATGACACTATTGGGATATTAACTAAACACAGGTATTTGATTAATATCAAGTCTATTGGGTTGCAATTGATCAATTGTTTATTTATTATTGATTGGAGAAATCCTACTGCACCTTAACTGAATGGGAATACAACCTATGTAGGGTTTTGCTCTGCACTTTATTGAATAACTAACCTGTAACGTGATTGGTTTAATTATTATTGGGTGGTGTTAAGAAACCTATATACACATAATTAATTTTAATTTGATGATAAAGGTGTATGTATAATTTAGTTCAGTGACCTATTTGAATTAATTGGATAAGAACGTGGGTACTTTTTCTCCTTTGCATTTATTGAAATCCTTTTTACTGACCTAGGCCAGACCTGATCGAATCTGTAGGATTAAAATCATAATCAATTACCAAGGGTATCTGTTGTGTGTTGCTTAAAGGGCATGTAAAGGCAAAAAAATAAAATCCCATTATTACTTTCTTTAATGAAAAAGAAACCTATCTCCAATATACTTTAATTAAAAAATGTGTACCATTTTTATAAGAAACCTGACTGTATGCAGTGAAATTCTCCCTTTATTTACTGCTGTGGATAGGAATTGTGAGATGGTCCCTAACTGCTGAGCATGGAAACAATCATACTTAGCAGCCCAGACCACACTGAGCATGTGCACAGTCTTAGTCTTGCAAAGATGTTTAACAAAGTTACAAGATGGTGTCCCCCTGTAGCCAACTTTGAAAGCATAAATAATTTATTTGATTAGGCTTGTGGTGCAGTAAGTTCATATTTATATTTAGTATACAAAATACAGCATTTCTAGCCTTATGCTATTTTAGACTTTACATGCCCTTTAAGAACAAGCGGGTTGTATCAGCAGCAAGAGGATTGGACAAGACCAACAGCAGCAGCATAAACAGGTAGGACATTGGGATCAGAAACAGCAAGAGGACTGCCAGGAGCAGCTACAGTAGCATTAGGAAGACCGCTAGAGTCTGCAGCATGACAGCCATCAGAGTCAGGACTCAAAGCCAGAACAGGCGGGATTCCAGCATGCATGCAATGGCCTGCAGGGTATAGTTTTCCATTAATTGGGCTAACCTCTGTCTGTGTGTGACCACACACAGGCTAACCAGATTCAAATCAATTGAGCAGGGGCACTGAGCAGATCTGCTTCTCTCAGCCTGCAAAATTACTCAGGCTGACAACAGCTGCTGACAACAACTTGTGTGTCCATAGGCCAAGAGTGATTGGTGCTCTGGGGAGTATGTAAATCTCTATACAATGGCTATCCTATATAACTTATAGCCTTGTAAGTCAGGACCAGGAAGAATGTTTTTGTATTCCCAAGCAAATTCAAAATACATTTTTTTATATTATCTTTTTTTTCCTCTGGATCAACTATGTTAGGATGGAAGTGGAATTATTGTATAACTATATGTACCTATATGTCAGTCTGTAAACCATAGGTATTCTAAATTACTTTTTTTGGAGACCATTTTTTTCCATCTGTCAATACACCACCATTCACCTGCCATTGCCTCCTATTTAGAAGTGGGAAATTCAGATTTTTAATGATAGGATGAATTAGAAATTCTCATGTCAGTTTTTTCACTTCATGGCAAGTAAATTGTGCTGTACTGATACACTGTTTCTACCAAAGAAACAAAAACAGTGGGCAAAATGCAAGTGATAACCACAAGTCTTAGAATATTTTGCATTTAAAATTTGGATTTTTAAAAATGCTAGGAGAGGTATGGTGGCCTTTCAAGTAATATGGGAGAGAAACAGTTATTATCCAGTACAAACTTTTTCACATTTCACAATCTATGGAAGATTCATGTTACCTTTTTCCTAGACATTCTGTTTTCTGGGTTGGATGATGATGAGTCACTGCTTCCTGAGTTCACTGATGGTAAAGGACAGGGAGCTTCGGGATTAGAATTAGAATTCTGTAAGGCTAGGAAGGAGGACATAATGAGTTATTTCAAAGCAGCAGATTCTTATTGCAAAATTGAAATAGGTTAATAGAATCAAGTCTTAAAACACCAATTTGGAAAAATATCTGCCACATCATACTCCACTGTTCACACCTGTAACAAGAGGCATGTTTTTCTTAGTAAATGCCCCCAGTGTTCATACATTGACACATTCATATACACTCTTACATACTTTGTACCTTTCTTAATCTGTTTAGCCATTTTATTGCATCCTTAACTTGTTTTAGGACTTACACAAACCATTCCTTTAGGGAAAAGAGTCTGTATTGTAGGTTTAAATTTGCAAGTTTTGTGTAGTGATACGATAGTAATCAGCTTGCACTATTCAGTCTGTACAGAATGCCAGCTTTGGATACTGCTGCTGTTACTGGAGTACAGTAGAATCACAATTTTAAGCTTCCCAGTGGACAAAATAGAGTAAATTCCAAAAAAATTTATATCTGGGAAAGAAAAAACATAGCTTTCCTGAGTGGGACCTCAACAAAATTATGTAAATTCCATGAAAATGTAAAAAAAAAAAGTGGTTGTACTGTATATGGTGTCAGATGCAGTGGCAGTTTCACAATTGAGGCCACAGGCTGAATTGTGCCCCTTGATCGTTCATACCAAGACTAGCAACATGGGAACAGGGTAATGACTTTTTATGTATACCACAAAGATGGCTTCCAAATTGGGTCAATCATGTGGTATTCAATACGGACATCGTGAGGACACTGAATCTGAATTGGCAAACTGCCACTCCATTGTGAAGGAGCCAATCAGAGCTGCTGGTCTGTATGAAGCCATTTTTAAAGCATGTCCAGATTAGTCTGCATAAAGGACCAAGACAGTGCACAGATCTTACAAGGGGACTAGCTAAATGTATACGGTCAATTAAATAGATAGTCCAGACTTTGTTTGCCTTCACAGCAGAGACCTGGCCAGTGATGTCACTTTGTGGGCTGACCCCACCAAAGGGTTTTTATGTGCCCCCCATGGGTGACCCACAATGCCCAAAAGACTGCAGGTCACTAACACATCTGCTCTGTAACCTTTAGGTGGCCCTGTGCAGATCAGAGGAGGGGGTCTGGGCCGGCCATGATGGCCGGGGTCCACCGGGTTTTTTCCCAGTGTCCTGCCGACCCAGTCCGACTCTGGATATAATTAGCAGAAGCTGTTTTAAAGCGGTTCTTCACCTTCCAAACACTTTTTTCAGTTCAGTTGTTTTTGGATTGTTCACCAGAAATAAAGACATTTCAATTGCTTTCCATTTTTTATTTTTGACAAATTTTCCAGAATTGAAGTCCAAAGTTTAATTTTCCTGCCTCTGGTGGTCAGTCTGGCAGCTCAGTAATCCAGGTGCAGATTCTGAACTGTTTGCTAAGGTAGTTGAAACATTTCTAAGCAGCATCTGTGTAATTTTAGCAACTATTGTATCAGTTATAACAGCTGTGTTTAAGGGTCAGAGCACACAGGCAGATTCGAAGAGATTAGTCACCCGGGGACAAATCTCCTCTTCTTCAGGGCGACTAATCTCCCCGAACTGCCTCCCCTGCCTTCCCGCCGGCTAAAATGTAAATCGCCGGTGGGAAGGCACACAGAGAGTTTCGTTTTACGAAACGTCGGGCGACTTCGGAAAACGAATAGCTCTGAGTGCAGAGTGATTTACATTTTAGCTGGCGGGGAGGCAGGGGAGGCAGTTCAGGAAGATTAGTCGCCCTGAAGAAGAGGAAATTTGTCGCTGGGCGACTAATCTACCGAATCTGCCTGTGTGCCCTGACCCTTAAAGGAACAGAAACACCAAAAAATGTAAGTGTTTTAAAGTAATATCATGTACTGTTGCCTTGCACTGGTAAAAATGATCTGTTTGCTTCAGAAACATTACTATAGTTCATATAAACAAGCTGCTGTGAAGCAATGGCGGAAACTGAAAAACTGCTAAATGGCACAGGTTAACTAATGGATAACAGATAACACCTTTAGACAGACAGAGCTTATCTGCTATCTGCTGTGTAAATATGGGGGGGTTTGTGGATGCACACCTAAGGCCAATTTCTGCTGTGTAAGATGAGCCGTTTCTCCTTTGAATGGCTGCCCCCATTGCTACACAGCAGCTTATTTATATAAACAATATTAGTGTTTCTGAAGCAAACACAGCAGTTTTACCAGTGCAGGGCAACACTGCATTATATTTTCATTACTTTAAAACACTTTTATTTTTTGATGTTACTGTTCCTTTAAGGGTTCTGCTCAGTAGGTCCAAAGATAAGAATTGTATCAACTAAGGTATCATTTAGAACAGATACAGAGTCATCAAGCCCCCTCCCAGAGCTGCTTTAGAAAGACATAAGAAGGTAATAAATTAATAAATTTATTTAAAAAGGTAATAAATTAATAAATTGTGACCTGTTTTATAAACAGGTCACAAATAGAAAATATAAAGTAACTGCTAAAAGTCTGGTGAACTATCTGAAACCAACTGAAAAGTGTTGGAAGGTAAACAACTGCTTTAAGATGTTAGAGTATGTTTTCAGATGGTTATTTTTTATAGGTGGAGGATTTTAACATTCTGAAGAATAGATTCAGGGCCAAGTTAAAGAGGTTGATTTCTAATTCTGTATTTGCAAATATTTTGCACAATTTGCAAAAAAAGTAAAGATATTTTTGAGAGTATTTAAGAGTTTTGGGGAAAACATGCACAAAAAAATCATCTGCAAATAAATATGCACAGCCTGAAGTTTATAAATCACCACTCGACTATTGTGTATGAAGCTGCTTTGGTATTATAATATCAGGCAATATGCTTTGTAGTCTATTCACTAAGATTTGTTTAAGTTGTAGTAAGCTAGTTCTTATTAAAATATGACCTACTTACCATTTCCTTCCTCTAAAATAATGAAAGAATCTTTTGTTCTTTCTGGCAGTGGTGGTGGGGAAGGTGTCTTATCCCTGGTTTCACCTTGTTAAAAATAATAATAATTATATTAATAAATCAAGTAGGAAAAAGGGGATAAGTCTTCAAAGGGGAGACTACTTTTATAGTTTTTGAAAATAAAGAGATACGGCTATTTAAATAATATTTACAATTAGGTTTAATTGAAGGGGTTGTTCTGAGAAAATTTGCAGTTGGTTTTTATTTTTATTATTTGTGGGTTTTGAGTTATTTAGCTTTTTATTCAGCAGCTCTCAAGTTTGTAATTTTAGCAGTATGGTTGCTAGGGTCCAAATTACCCTAGCAACCATGCACTGATTTGGATAGGAGACTGGAGTATGAATAGGAGATGACGAATAGAAAGATGAGTTATAAAAAGAAGCAATAGCAATACATTTGTAGCCTTAGAGAGTGTTTGCTTTTTAGATGGGGTCTGACACCCCCAATTGAAAGCTGGAAAAGAGTCAGAAGAAAAAGGCAAATAATTCAAAAAACTATAACAAAAATACATTATGAAGACCAACTGAAAAGTTGCTTTGAATTAGCCATTCTATAACATACTAAGGGACAGATTTATTAAGGGGCAAATAGTAAATTCAAATTTTAGAATGTTTTTGGTGTCAAAATTCACACATTTGAATTTTAATACCCCTATTCGAATGTAAATTCAAATGTGAGAATTATTACACCTTGAACATGGAAACATGGAGTCCTAATTCGAATATTCGCCACCTAAAACCTGCCAAGTTCACGTACAAGTCAATGGCAGAGGCCTGTTGAGCCATTTGGAGATGTTAATAGCCTTCCTGACATTCAAGGTTTTTTTCTGAGAAAAAAATCGATTAGTTTGAATTGAATAAGATTCAAACTTTCGGGTCAGAATTATTCGATCGAATATGTGAGTATATACGAGTTGAAAAAATTCACATGAATTTGAAATTCGACTTTTGATAAATGGGCCTCCCCAAGTTGACTTAAAATTACATCAATAACCATTAACATCTAGTGGTTGGCATACATTGCCAACAAAATATTTTTCACATGCCTCCACACCGCTTATGGCAGGCACATTGTGCATTATGTGCATTTTGACTGCTCTCAGGGAACACCCCAGTAGTCACAATACACTTTCCTTAAGGCAGTTATAGGAAAGTAATATACTGGTGCTGTTTTCCAGTAGAATTTTGAAATGAATGTTGCCTGTAGGTGGCATATTTTCCGTTTTCAAATAAATGGGTAGTGACTACTACATATTGAGCATAGTGGCATATTGAGCACCACAGTTCTCCTTGAAAGAACCACAGTTCTAAAACACACCATATTGGTTTCTAATATTCTAGTAATGAAATAGAGTGAAAAATAAAAAGTTATATAGAGTAAGGATGCACTGAAGCCAGGATTCGGTTTGGGATTTGGCCAATATTCTGCCTTTTTCAGCAGTGCCTGGCTGAACCGAATCCCAAAAATCAAACAAAGAAGGAAGTAAATTCTTAACCACGAGTGCAGTGGTCGGGCCTCTTCCCCCTCGTTTACCTAATTTACTCATGCAAATAAGGGTTTGGATTCAGTTCAGTATTCAGTCTAAACTTTCACAAAGGATTTGGTATTCAGCTGAATGAAATAGGGGATTTGGTGCATCCCTAGTATAGAGTAAATGTATATGTACAGTGCTACGCAATATGTTGGCGCTATATAAATACACGTTAATAATATGTAAATGTACATTATATTGATTAATTTAAAACTTACTCATTCTTAAGCTCCTTACTTTTACGCTCTGTAAGGAAGAAAAAAAGAACCATAGTCATCAATCGAAACTATTTACAGAAATGTAAAAGACATGGGATCTTGCAAAGTTCAAAATGTTATGGCACCTAGTTCTAGATTTGCCGATCTGTCTGCTTGAATGAATTGCATGAAATAGTGCAAAATACAGGGCATATACAGTACATGCAAAAGTGCTCTAGAATAAACATCTGCCTTCTCTGGTTTACTTTGCATATTGTACTTGCACACACAACTGACTTGGACCTAATGATTTTCACATTAATAAAGCACGTAGTACAGCAAATCAGACTTAGTTGGCTAAGAAAAATGGTACTTCAACAAGCACATGCATGTTGCACTCTCTCTTTTGTGGATGCCCACTACTATGGTGAATATACAGGAAAATACTTTGTTTGAGTGTCTTATAGCACCAGCCATTTACATCACTAAATAAGCACATTAGGTTAATTGAACACACCACTGTTATTGCTGTTATAGCATATACATTCATTTTGCCATTAATTTGTATGGGAACAAATAACAGTTCATTACTTCAGTAATAGAGCACATTAAAATACATAATATTGCTGGTGATGCAACTTATTCTGTATGATACTTGCTCTTAGGATTCTTTGGTTGCTACAAACCACCATTAAGGCTATTTTCATGTGCGCAATGTACACACAAAGTTGGGGCTTGATCCCATAGCCCCAGTACTTTAGAATTGGGTGTGGGGTGTGCTCTACAGTGCTTCCTTTCTCTGTTAGTGAGGTAGTAGATGAAAAGGTAAATTCTGACCCTCTAATCCTCAATATTGGTGTAGAATCAATTGTTCCCCACAGTTCATGGAAAGGTAAGGGGAAAACATAATCTAGATCAGGGGTCCCCAACCTTTTTTACTCATGAACAACATTCAGATATAAAAGGAGTTGGAGAGCAATACAAGAATGCACAAATATTCCTCAGGGTGTCAATTATGAGTTGTGATTGCCCATTTGGTAGCCCCTATGTGGACTGACAGCCTACCGAAGGCTCTGTTTGGCAGTACATCTTGTATTTATGCAGCCAAAACATGCCTCCTAGCCAAGAAATCAAATATAAGCATCAGCTTTGAGGCCCCTGGGAGCAACATCCAAGTGGTTGGTGATCTAGAAGGAACCAGTCAGCAGCATTTATCATCTTATGCAAATAAATATAAATGTGTAGAGCCACCTTTATCTGTTCTGTGAGCTTCCATATTCCACAGACTCCTGGTTCCACAATGTCATTCAGAATATGGCCTACCTGAAACCTTCTCATTCTTTGTACTTGTTATGCTGATTGTATTTGGAGTCAGGTAATAAGCATTTCCCCTTTGGAGGCACATTTGAAACAGATGGAGTATGTGCCTTAATCTGCATCAACTAGAAGCTACATGGAAAGTATTTCAACAAAAACTTTAAATTGTATGATTTTTTAATCTTTTCTACCGTGTAGCTATGGTTGTCCATCAAAACTAATTAACATGGCTATTTGATGTATTATGTAACTGTTAGTTACCTTGCTGCGTGTCATAAATTTAACTTCATCCTCTTTATATTGGGCCGTGCCACTCCATTCTTGTGAAGTCCCGATTTTTGCACTCCTGGCTGAAGGAGGAAGTGCAGGATGAAGCTCATGTGTTTCTGCAGAATCAATACATGCATGATATATTTAATATGGACAACACAAGCTTATATGCATTTTACAACAGTCCTATATAAACTATTAATGTGGGAGTTGTCTTGTCACTATCCACTGCCTCACAGATGATGTGCCTGGTGTCTCAGTACCCACTGTCATTCTCTGAATATAATCTGCTTGTTTTGGTAATATACACTGCATATGATGCACTCTGGGTTTTAGTAACAACTGCCTTCCATGAAGAAAACTAATTTACAATATCTTAGGACACCAGGTTTCAATGTCTTCATCAATCTATAGATTATTGTTGTACATAAATATAGTATCTGGTGCAGAGTTTGCTTCAGGTTAGGAACCTATACAAACCAACCACCTTTCACTCTATAGCACATAAACAGTTTAGAAATTTGGGGGAAAATCCCAGAGCGTGGCTGCAAGTTGATCTGTAGCTGATACCCCCTTATAGTACTATAGTACTGTACCCCTTATAGTACTAAATTTGGGAGGGCAGTCTTAAACCATGAACCCAAAAGGGTTTGAAAATTGGCAGAATTACAGACAGATGACAGGGTATATCCAAGTGTAACTGGGACTGATCCTAGGTGTGACCAAATTTTAATTTTCAAATGGTAGGGGTTATGTGACCATATCCCCCCCTCAAAATATGTGTTATGAAATGTAGAAAACATTTTGCACTTTTGTATTACTCTTCCATAATTAGGCACACTTTCTCTGTTTCTGCAATGTCCCATTTTTGTATGAAGACCAAAATTGCACTGCATATGCTAGATGGGGCCTTACATGGGTTTTGTAAAGAGGAAGAATTTCCCTTTGCAAAAATAATCCAAAATCCAAGGACAGTACAGGTATGGGACCTTTTATCCAGAATGCTCAGGACCTGGGGTTTTCCAGATAACAGATGTTTCTGTAATTTGGTTTTTCATACATTACGTCTACTAGAAACTCATTAAATTGACCCAATAACGATTATTTATTCCAATATTATTTATTTATTTATTATTATTTATTATTTTTTATTCCAATAACAATTTCTTATATTGTAGTTGGGCTCAAGTACAAGGTACAGTTTTATTATTACAGAGAAAAAGTTAATAATTCTTAAAAATTTGGATAACATGAAGTTTATGGGAGATGACCTTTCTTTAATAAGAGCTTTCTGGATAACAGGTTTCCGGATAATGGATCCAATACCTGTACAGTTAAAAATGGTACTATATTCTTTTGGTACCATGGTATAAATCCCTGTTTGGTTCATTACCTAAACTCTGCGTCTCCATCAGCACTGGGTCAGATTGCTCCACAACAAATGAAATATGCTTGTTCTTTGGTGGAATTAAGAAGCTAACTGAAGGGGAAACAGCTGTTTTATTTTGGTCTGGTTGTTGACAGCATAGCATCTCTGTAAAATATGAAATGTAAAGAAACTGTTTGCAATATACATGTAATCAAGATAAAGAGGCTTCCCAAATCTTATCTTGCTGTGTAGAACTGGAATCATTTTTGCAAAGTTGCCGATAGCACCCACGGGTGCAGGAAGCATAAGAACCTGACTTTCAGCTGAATACAATGCCCGCATATGTCAACATTGTGTCTGTCAAAGACAGATGCATTTGGTGCCTCTTAGTGCTCTAACATTTGCATGGTAAATGTCCACTTAAATGGTTCCTCTGAATATAGATTCACGTCAGCTACAGGAAAAATTAAGCGTGGATATTTTTGAATACTTTTTAGCATTGGTATTTTTTTATTGCATTGATCTTAATTGCACATTGTAAACCTTTAACAGCTGCTCGAAGGTGGCATAAACTTTTGGAGCAAACGTAACAACTTTTTCATTAAGAAGCTTTATTACATACTCTGCACGGTATTGTTAACTAAAGTTCCCAATCACTATCCTACTGTTGTGTGAGGGGCAACGTCTTCACAAAGGCAAAATTGTTCACAAAGGCAACGATTTATTCACATTGCCAACGAATTATGAACTATTTTTGCGTTAGCGATCAATATTACATTCCCCCTTACTGTTTACTGCACATACTCATAAAGTGTGCAAAGTTTCTACGCCTTTGTGTCCTGATGTCACTGATAAATACAAGAGGTCCTCTGCACTTAACCCATTATCAATATATTAAGGACATTGAGACATTTTGTGGGACATTCACTCGTTATTGCGCCAGCGTCCGCTTCTCCGCCAGCGTTACGCAAATTCACTAAAATCCGAAGTTGCGCTCAGGGGAAGCGTAAGGTTGCGAAGTTGCGCTAGCATTAATTCGCCAAGCAAAGCAAAGTTACGCTAGCGATGGTTAATTTGCATACGGCGCCAAATTCAAGTTACAATGGAGGTATATGTAGCAGCACTACACAAGCCTGGGAAACCTTCAAAACAGCAAATAAAATTTTTATTTTGCCCTACACATGTGCCCACTGTATAGTTAAGGTGCCATGAGTTAGGAAATGTAGGGGGGACGCCCCAAAAATTGTTTCGATCTTTTTCAGCCTATCACCCATAAAAAATGAAAAAACGCCAACGTTTTTTGCGACTTACAAAAAGTTTTAATTTTTTTTGAAGCAATCCCTATCTACTCTATTGCACTTCCCCTGGTCTGAGGTGGCGAAGGAAGTCTGGCGTAAAAGGTAGCGTTCAGAATAATTCACGCGTTAGTGAATTTGCGTAGTTACGTCCGTTGCGCAAATTCGACAGGCGTAAGGGTGCGAAGTAACACTAGCGAATTTACACCAGAATGAATCAGTGAATTAACGAAAATGCGCTACGCTGGTGCATTCATGCTAGCGTTCGGTGCTTCGTTGTTTAGTGAATTTGCCCCTTTGTGCCTTGATCTACTAAAAATGCCTCACCCTTTAAACAAAACAGGAATTGTTTGTCCATTTATTGCAATATATTTAAGATGGCCAACTACATCAAAATCATCCCTTGTATGACCAGTCCTACACTCAACTTTTATCTGATTCACTAAGAATTCTATTGCTTTAGTATACATTTTACACAGGGACTAAGTTTTACCAGCACCTTACTTCCTGCTTTCAATGTTAAAACTCCCAAACATGGTTGCCCTTTTATTGGCCACCACTGGGATCACCTGACTATAGCTGGAAAGGATGGGAGCTACAACATAGAGCTGGCCACTGCTCCTACATAAACTATAACAAGCAAGGGAAAGTTGTGCTCACCACTAAAATATGCTTGTTATAGCTGATGTCACTGATGACACATTTCACCTGTCCAGCTGATGCTCTATGAGGACGGTGGCATTAAGGTGCAAAAGTGTGGAGACATATGTGCATTTTGGGAGTTTGGGTCCCTGGATTTATATGCCTTGGATCCTTTTTACACTGATATGGAGTGAATCGCACAAGGGTGTGTATATTTATGAGAATGGCACACTATATATGAATTCTTACATGGCCATACTTCTGTCGTGTCTTTAAATACTGTGTTTACCACAAAAATCATATCTTCTGTTTTAACAGCTTTAACTGGACAACTGTAGTGTTTGTACCATCAAAATCAATGCTTCTTTCTTAGTAAATATTTTTTGCTTTCTTTTATACTTACCTGTTTCAGTGTCTATTATATAGGATTCAGGGGTACGCTCTGGCAGTGGAGGAGGGATCTGTTCTTTAGGACTGGTAGAAACTGCTGTTTAAACAAACAAGACATATGGTTCAATAAAGTTAGTTGTTCAGTGCAGCTGTACTGTATTGAAATAGCAACAAAATACAAACACCCCTCACTCACCACACCATAAAGAATGAAATTGATTTTTGCCTATTTCGAAGCTCCCCATACTGAAGGAGGGCATTTTAAAAAGTACACCTGCAGCATTACATGTAATATATATATCAAGATTACAAAAACATGACACTATTGTACTATAACTGCATGTGGAAGTTCTTAGCTACATTACCTATGACTTTGAGACTGTTCTCAGACAATAAAGCTATGGGTTAGATAAAGAAATTTCCATCTTGGGGCAATGTGACAAAAATTGCAAATGCAAATTTAAAATGCTATGTGAAGTAGATCCCACATGCACTAGTGATCAGCAGCATCTGTACCCACCCCAACCAGGGCACCCCTACTGACAGAACATGTGTAGACCAGTTACCATCCATCTGTTAAGGAAAACGTGGTGTTGCCATGCTGAAATAAAGAGTATTATTAAATAAGGGTATTGCTTATGTGAGTACTGTTTTATGACCATGGTCTTCCAAGGCCTAAGGGCATCACGCCACTCCAAGTTATAACGGCACAAAGACAGTAATGCTTTCTCAGACAGTAACAATAAAACAGTAAGGAAAGTTGTGCTATTTTATCTCTGTCTTCCCTTCTCTATGACATTTTCATCATCTTTAATATATGCTCAGCCCTATTGAAATGCACTCTTGCATCTCCTCTGTATTCCTCTGGCCTTTTTCTCTCCAGCACTCTCCCTTGCAACTCCATCTAAGATCCATCTTCTTTTTTATCTCTTCCATTTTTCTTGAGCCCTTCACAATTCACTTTAAGCCTACCTCTTTTACTTTGAACCTACAGTACATTATCCCTGCTTCAGCAGGCAGTAACTTATTTTAGATTCCTATTCACACAGAAATTAAAGTCTTGTTAAAGTTAATCAGCTTTTGTCACATATATACACCGGTCTTGTTTACACACATCACACATAATACAAGAGGGAAAAGATGTGTGCTAGTATAAAACTAGTCTTACTTTAAACTCCCTTCATTGCATGCCTTGCACACCGCTTTCTCCTGCCCACCCAGCCTGCTGTTCGTACATCTTTATCTACCAGCTTCTCCCCAACACAGACACATTCCTTTAATTAGTGTTCTAATAGAGATTTATAGTAAAAGAGTGTAGTATTCACACATTAAGCTGTGTAGTATTAGGGATTTTTGTAATAAATATTGCAAAGCTTGGTCCAGGCCTGGCAACCTATAGCAACCGGTCAGCAAATAAGTGTTAATTTGTGTTGACAACTTACCATCTTTGCAGGGTAGAATATTTCCTTGAGAAAGTTGTAAATCATATTGAACCTCAGCACCAAGAGGCTTATCTTGACTGGGAAGAGTTGATGGTATTTCTATGCTACTTTTATTAGTTAATGCTGTTTTCAACAGTTCAGGGTATGAGGCTTCTACACAAAAATCAGCAAACTTTGGTGAGTCCAAATCAGATGATGATGATGGAGAAAAATATGGATCTTCTGTTAGCCGTATATATGTATTATTAACACTGGGGGCAATTGAAATATTACCCAGAGAACCAGTAATTGGTGAACTGCCGGTATGACAATATAAACGTGAATCTTTAACATGAGATCCAATATTGCTAGATTTATCTTCACCTTCAAGAAAGAGGTTAGAAAACAAGACCTGATGAGGTATGTGGGAATGCCTCTGCTGTAGCAGCTCAAATGGAGATGATTTAGTTTGTGTTAATATTTGATGCCCACAAAAGCTTCTTCTGTCTGGAGCATTTGGCTTTTGGTAAGAGTTATTATAACTGATAATGCAAGATGTATTATTTTCTTTCTTCTGTAGTTCTGTCCTTAGAAATGGATGAGGTACAGTTAAATTACAGGGATCTGTTGGTTGAGTCAGAGAACTACAAGCTCCAGATTTTGATGACTCCGTATTGTTAGCAGTTATAACTTGTTGGTTGTGCATAGTAGAAGGATGGCTCCCAGTACATTCCAAAAGATCATCTCTGAGAGTTCTGTCACTGTCTTTTTCATTACTGTATAAATATATAATGTTATTGTTTTAATGCTGGCATTATATGCTGTTCCATTTCCATACAGTATAGAAAATGGGTCTATAGCTTCTTATAAATGACTTTATGTAAAAAGCACTTTACCCTCTGTGTAGGCTTTGGTTTTCTTCTGCAGCCATTTTCTCAAAAACCTTTGAGATACTCTCACTACATGCCTGTAAAATGTAGAGGCAAATATATTGATTTATTTGCTTATACCATATTAAAAAAAGATACTGATTGAAATCTGTTGTCCAAGGTTGAAAATATACAATAAACAGATTATAGAAATTTCAGAACATAATTTGTTGGATTAAATTATTTGTGCTTTATTTTATGAGTTTTGGTTACACTGTGAGCCAACAGCCCTTTTCCATTTGTCAAAATAATTATTCAGCATTCACTACATTTTAGTTATTTTTTTATAATAGTTTCTTTTCAATTGATTCAGATTATTTCATATTTATGATATTTATGGCATGTTATTTACACAGTGCTTTGTGCTGCAAAATGGATACTGACAAAAATTACCAATCTATTTGCTTCATACTAAAATCAAGAAAAAGCACACTACCTTACTAAAATTAATTGAGATCTAGTTATATAAGTGCTTAGTGCTATTATAATCATATGCTTAGTTCTCAATCAATCTAGTAGCATCATACAATTAATAGTATTTCAATCGATTGTGTTATATACAAATAATTAAAATGATTAAAGTGCTTAAAGGGCACCAATCATGACCAAAATCATTTACTAAGTAAATACACTATGTGAAAGTCCAAGAAATCCGATTTTTAAAACAGTTAGAATTGTTTGTATAATGTAAATGATCAGCTCACTATTCCTTCTGCAAGATCTCCCCTATCTCCACTGCAGTTCTAGCTGAGGCAGGCATCTTGGATTTCACTGGCTCCTCCTACCTATATCTTCCCAGCCAACTGTAGCTCTGAAATCTCGCACATGCTCAGTTCAAATTCCTTGTTTGCTTATCAACCCTTCTAAGCTATTTTCAAATCAGCCAAACCTGTGTGTTAGCTGCTGTACAGTAGTGCTGCCACCTGCTGGAAGTTAGCAGGTGGCAGCACTTCTAGTGGATACTTCTAGTGGAGGAGTTTACTAAAACAAGGCATTCTGGGTAGAATACTCAAAGCAGTGTTACAATCTGAGCATGCTCCTGAAATTTGCACATTAGAGTCTCTGTTAGAGTCTCAATATGGCCTCCCTCAGTGAAAGAAACCATTTTACAAAGTAAGGGATTTTTTTAAAACCTGCAGTTTTTTCAAAAAACTATATATGTAGTTTGATTAAACGTGTTTAGCTTGTACTGGTCAGATTGTTAATATGTGTTTGATTTTGGCTGTGATAGGTGCCCTTTAAGTGCTATAAATTAGGTGCTGTGACTTTCAATAAATTTTATCTACACACAATTGATGAATAATCTAAAAGTTCATGGTTCTTATATGGATTAAATAAGGTGCTAGTGCTGTAGTTATAATTTTAAAGTGAGTTAATGGTATCAAACAATTAAAAATAAAGCATCAGCAATTCATGAATAAAAGTTAGAAATTAGAAAATAGTATAGAGGTGGAGTTGTCCCGAAGAAACTGGCTGCGTTGTTCTCCTGGGACAACACAGCCAGTTTCTTTGGGACAACTCCAACTCTATACTATTTTCTAATTTCTAACTTTTATTCATGAATTGCTGACGCTTTATTTTTAATTGTTTGATAACATGAATTCACTTTAAAATTATAACTACAGCACTAGCACCTTATTTAATCCATATAAGAACCATGAACTTTTAGATTATTCATCAATTGTGTGTAGATACATTTTATTGAAAGTCACAGGACCTAATGTATAGCACTTAAGCACTTTAATCATTTCAATTATTTGTATATAACACAATCGATTGAAATACCATTAATTGTATGTTGGTGCTAAATTGATTGAGAACTAAGCATATGATTATAATAGCACTAATCACTTATATAATTAGATCTCAATTAATTTTAGTAAGGTAGTGTGGGGTTTTACTGCTTTTTCTTGTTTTTAGTATCCCTATTCTGGTGTATATACCTCTATACAGCGTGAAATTGGGTAATATATGTGAGTGAACATTAATTACAAGTGAGCTATATTTTTGTTTGTGATCAATCTATTTCCTTCACCACTTTTTTTCTTCCTCTTTATTTTAGTTTTCAAAATGTAGTTTTCTAATTCATGCTAATGCTATTCTTAAGCTTTTTACTCTTTGTTTTGTGCCTAAACACCTATTTAGGGGACTCACCACAGACCTGCAAGTAATATAATAATATAATAGAGCAGAATAGGATATTTTTTAAGAATGAGATTATGCCATTTAAATCTCCATATTTTGTACTTCTTTACAAGCAGAGGGCAATAAGGGTTGTTTGCTAAGAAAGGACAAATAGCATGAGTGCAATAATCAGCCTTTCAGACACACTTTTATTACTCTACATGCAGTTTTAAAGATAACGTCTGATTGATTACTGTATTTTTTTATTATAATAATAACCATTCCCCTTGTTTTATTAATTGTGCACATTTTGTTTGTTGCTTACAGCTATTTAAACTTTGCTAAAATGAGTCAGCTAGAGCCTGCTGTATAAGCAATGTTCTGTTTTGATCCTGTTTTTATTTGTGACTGCTGCAAGTAAGGAAGCTGTCTTCCTTGCACAGTTTGGTTATGTACATTACATACAATTTTTTTGCATTCTGCTATGAATGCAGGACATAAATGTATATATGAATTACCACTCCTCAAAATAGCTTTAAAAACTTCTGGCTTTTCTTACAAAATCTGTAGCCTTTAGAGACACAGTGACTTACTGCTTCAGAAGAATGCCCTGGTCCACTGATCTTTTCAAGTTCATTTTGGAAAAGATGGATCACTGCATTGTAGACAAGCTCATATTGCTCCTAAAAAGATGCAGCATGTGAGGTAAAAATGGTAAATCATTTTTAAAGTTAATTTAATATCTAATGGCCCCTTTTCATCATTAGGACCCAGATATGTGAACAGAACAAACAAGAACAGTTTGACAGCACTGTGGAAACAAATGAACCATTTCTTAAAAATGATAGGGCTGTTGAATTAAGGAGCATTATAATGACATATTTTTTTTAAACAAGAGAACTGAAAAAAAAATTAAAAAATGTACTCAATATTTAAGCAGGAATTCATTTATTGGCTTTAGAAACACTACTATAGTTCCTATAAACAGTCTTTCAGCAGCAATTAAGTACAAGGGTCTCTTGCATATTGCATCCACAGATCACTGTAAGTGGTAGGCTTTATTTAGTTCTGCCAAGATCCATTGTGCATTGTGTTAAAAAAAACGGGTAAAAAAAATTGGGTAATGCAGACAGGCGAATATACAAGTAAGATGGGGACATCTTGAGAAATTGTAGGATAGAGGACAGAGTACCCTGGGATTAAAGTAATATGTATAGCAGCAAACTAAGAGACAAGGTAGTGAATCTGGCTGTGTTTGAGTGCAGCTCTTGTGGGCCCCGGCGCGTGGCAGGGGGGCTGGAGGGGGGGCCCTGAGTCACTGGGCCCCCCAGTCTGAACCTGTATGTAAGTATGGAAAGAAACCGGGGTGTATCAATCTTGAAGGAATAGTAACACCAAAAAATTAAAGTGTTTTAAAGTAATGAAAATTGTACTGTTAAAACTGTACTGGTAAAACTGATCTGTTGGCTTTAGAAACACTACTATAGTTCCTATAAACAAGCTGCTTGTATAGCAAAGGTGGTAACTGAAAAAAAAGTAATATGGCACAGGTTAAATAGTGGATATCAGTTAACACCATATTGTTCTACAGAGCTTATCTGCTATGTTTAGCAGCTTATTTATAAAGACAATAGTAGTGTTTCTGAAGCAAGCACTGCAGTTTTACCAGTGCAGGGCAACACTATATTATATTTTTATTACTTTAAACCACTTTCATTTTTTTGATGGTACCGTTCCTTTAAGGATAATTATCGCACATACTCGAACAGATACTGTCCTGGGAAAACTGGGCATACGGGGGGCATTGTACTGAAAGCGAAAAACAAATTTTATCTATTACAGGTATAGGATCCATTATCCCTTGATCCGTTATCCAGAAAGCTCAGAATTACAGGAAAGTGATCTCCCGTAGACTTCATTGTAATAGATGATATCTATTTTATAATATAGAATTTTAAAAATGCTTTTCTTTTTCTCTGTAATAATAAAACAGTACTTTGTACTTGATCCCAACTAAGTTATAATTAATCCTTATTTGTGTCAAAATAATCCTACTTTTTGGTCAAAACATTTTCGGGTTAAAAATTTCTTTCTAGTTTTTTTCTCAAAAACTGTTTTGAGATTTCCGACGCTGGAAATAGCTCAAATCAGAAAATACACCATCTAAAACCTGTTGAGGTCATGTAGGAGTTAATGGCAGAGGTCCCTTGAACCATTTGAAGATGTTACTAGCCTTCATCGAGTTTTTTTCAAAGGGTTTTGCCCAAAAACTTGAATGATTTGTGCGATTCAAGTTTTTTCTCACCAAAAACTTGATCAATTTGAGTTTTCTGGTTTAGCAGAATCGAGCTTTTTCCATACAAGTTTTGTCTCAAATAAGATCCCATTCGAGTGGGATCATTCAAGCTCATTCAAGGTATAAAAAACATTCGACCTTTGATAAACAACCTCCTTAATGTTTATATGATATTTTAGTTGACTTATGGTATGAAGATCCAAATTACAGAAAGACCCCTTATCAGGAAAACCCCAAGTCCCAAGAATTCTGTATAACAGGTTCCATACCTGTATATACCTATGTGCTCATAAGAATTATGGGTTTATTAGTTAAGTGTGTGCGTTCATCTGGGCATACATGGATATGACATTCACCAAATAATTATAACAATGCTGTTATTTAATAACCTGCACAACAATCTTTTATTACTAAGCTGCATTACCATATATTAGTGTGAAAAGCCTTACAATTGAAATACTTTTGATGGCTTGGGTAGATAGAATGAACCGTAATTTCCGTTGTGTCAATGCATGCACTGTTGTTTACAGGATAAACTGTGTTCTAGACTGGTTATAAGAGGGAATTTTCTAAATCATATTTTGATGATGTGTCCATATACTTATAATATGTTTCCTTATTAAATCCAAAAAAAACCTGCAAACCTCAGATTTCACAATATTCCCGTTAGACACACGTTTGAGGAAATCCCTAGTTGTGTAATTAGTGTTGTGAAGAAATAAATCTTCAGCCTCAAGCTTTTTTTTTAAATGCAGTTCTTTTTCATAAATAGACCATACCTTGGTCTGAACGAGTGAAGACCTCTGAGTTCTCATTTCTTGAATCACGCTATAAATACTGAAGTTCATTGGAATAATCTAAGTAAAGAAAAACACACAGCTATTTATTCATTGCTGAGACAAACACATTACATGCTGATAGCATCATAAAGGAATTAAAGAATTAAGGGTCTATTTATGATTTTTTCTGGTTGAGTTGCTAAAAATAAGACTTCGAAAAAACTCCAGCTCCAGTTGTTTCTTGCCTTTATGATCTTCGAGGGTTTCATGCTGGTTTTCATTTGATAATCCGAAAAAGTCAGCATCAAATCAGAAAAGTCGCAAGATTAGATCGTCAAATCGATTCTATTCGATTTGACACACAATTTTGACACAACTTTTTCCTGCACCGGCTTTTTCAATCTGATTTTGTGATAAAGTAGGTCAATTTGTTGATGGGATAAGCCCCCTTAGTTTTCATACTGTAATTCTAATTGTGAGTTTAGAGTTAAAAAGAAAAACGTGATATGCAGCAATAATTCAAAATCGAGCATTATTAAATTATCTCCATTAAGGGGATGATTGTATTGTCATACATTGTCTTATAACTTACAGATTCTGTGTTCTAAGTGTTCCTAGATCAATGTTGAAATAAAATCAATGCCAATTTTTTATTTTAATATACATTATTGTGAAACAACTTATCTCATATAGATTTTTAGCTTGAACTTGCTACCTATACCTCAAGGCACAATATACTTTAGCAGACTCGTACACCGATTTGCAGCTTTTATGTGGGTATTTAATAAGTACTATGGCAATGTTTGTTCTGCCTATATTTGACATCTTGGGGCCGATTCATGAAGCTCGAGTGAAGGATTCGAATTAAAAAAACTTCGAATTTCGAAGTGTTTTTTGGGCTACTTCGACCATCGAATGGGCTACTTCGACCTTCGACTACGACTACGAATCGAATGATTCGAACTAAAAATCGTTCGACTATACGACCAGTACTGCCTCTTTAAAAAAAACTTCGACCCCCTACTTTGGCAGCTAAAAGCTACCGAAGTCAATGTTAGCCTATGGGGAAGGTCCCCATAGGCTTGCCTAAGTTTTTTTGATCGAAGGATATTCCTTCGATCGTTGGATTAAAATCCTTCGAATCGTTCGATTCGAAGGATTTAATCGTTCGATTCAAAGGATTTAATCGTTCGATTGAAGGAATAATCCTTCGATCGTTCGATCGTAGGATTTGCGCTAAATCCTTCGACTTCGATATTCGAAGTCGAAGGATTTTAGTTCCTAGTCGAATATCGAGGGTTAATTAACCCTCGATATTCGACCCTTCATACATCTGCCCCCTTCTGTACCCTCATACACTAAGGGGTAGATTTATCAAAGGTCGAAGTTCAAATTTGAATTTAAAAAATTAGAATTTCGAGCTAATTTTTGTGTACTTTGTCTAGGGAATAGTCAAAATTCATTTGGAATTTGAAACAAATGTATTGTCTCTTTGAAAATTCGACTTCGACCATTCACCATCTAAAACCTGCCGAATTGCTGTTTTAGCCTATGGGGAACCCCCTAGAATCTATGTAGAGTCAATTGGTGGACTTTTTTGGAAAAACTTAAAATCGAATTTGATCGAATGAGCTATTACTTCGATCCGTACGATTCTAATTCAAAAACTGACCTATTCAATCGAAAACTGACCTATTCAGCCAAAAAAACTGATTTTTTTTTTATATTCGAATTTCGAAGTTTTTCAAATTTGAAATCCAACCCTTGATAAATCTGTAGGAAAATATACAGACAATAAAGTCACTACCATGAAATGCTCTTTTTCACTTCTAAGCATTGAGCACACTACCCAGTGGACTCTAAGCCCAGGGATTGCTAGGTTTTTAAGGTTTCTGTCATTTTTTTATAATGCATTCTAACACAATGATTTACAGCCACATTGGCTGTGCAATAAAATATTTGTACGGGTATTGGTTTTATCATCCAGAATGCTAGGAACCTGGGGTTTTCCAGATAAGGGTTCTGTCTGTAATTTGGATCTCCGAATCTTAAGTCTGATTTAAGCATTAAATAAATGATTGTTTTGGCACCAATAAGGAATCATGTTGCTTTGTAACCATCAAGTACAAGGTACTATTTGTTTATTACAGAGAAAAAGAAAATTATTTAAAAAAACAATTGTCAAATGGACTCTATGGGGTATATTTATCAAATAGTGAAGTTAGAGATCACCACAGTCTGCTAGAGTGAAATGCCGCCTCTTTTCATTCATTTCTATGGGGTTTTTAAAGGCGTATTTATCAAAGAATGAAAGTGAAAGTTCACCATTTGATAAATATCCCTTTAAAAATCCCATAGAAAATAATGGACAGAGGAAGTATTTCATGCTTGCAGACTGTGGCGATCTCTAACTCAACTCTTAGATAAATATACCCCTATGAGAGATGGCCTTTTCATTAATCTAAGCAATCTGGATAACAGGTTTCTGGAACAGGTAACCCCTACCTATACCAAAAATAAACAATTTTAATTTAAGTCAGAAATAGCAGCAACAGTATATATTTTTTTGTCAGAATTACATGCTATCTTGTTTGAAGAAAAATATATGATGCTTTGCACTTACCTTGTCTTTCAGAAGTCTCCAGATATAATCAATTGCACAAATAACTCCAGTTCTTCCACAACCAGCACTAAAATACAGGTACTAAAATTAATTTTTCCAGGAGATGTATACTGTACTTATCAAGCAAAGAGACAACAGTCACACTATAAACCCAAGGTACTTTTAGAGGTATCATGTAATACCAAGCCAGTTGTTAAGAATATTATGCAAACAAGACTTTACTCATGTAGGAATGCTGGGAATATGGCAGCCCTTGATCACTCTAGCCCTGGATATCTTCCCTATAAAAGATAGCAACCAAGCTCCTCTTCTGAATATGCTATCATAACATCTCCCAGTAGAGCATTCCACAGCCTCACCACCTTTAGACTAGGATCAGACAGGGCCAAAATCAGCCTGTTAAATTCTGCAGGCCTATTTTATCCCTGAACACTGGCAGTGTCCTATTCTTGTTTCGCGCCCAGAAGCCTTGTGTCTTGTGAACACACTCAGCAGATTTCTCCAAAAAAACACAACACTGCATTTGGAGCTGAACAAGAAATGGACAATGCTAGAGGTCGGGGGCTGAAATAGGCCTGTGGTTTTTAACAGGCTTCTACCATGGGTGACTTATCACCTTAAAATTCTTTCCCACCAGCAATAATGTAGATGGCCAGTAGGAAAATATACAAGTCACTTTTTACAAAGTCACCCAAAGTTTCCTTGCAAGGACTAATCTCCACATGTGGCATTGACCACACCCTAACATATTAGTAAAAACTAGTAATGTCTTCTCCCAAATTCATTTTCTCAAGAGAACCTCAGATCTTTCCAAGGAGTGGTTTTGCAAAATTAATGCCAGTGTAAGGAGGCTGACAATAAATAATAAGCTCCAAATGTTTCTCCTATTAATTCAGAGCAATATTTTCCTAGCCACAACTACTCATAATATTAATTTTAATATTCTCCAGAACAATAAATTAATGCTTTCTTACCTTTACTAAAAATATTTTATTATTGTTGTAGCGCAAAAAATCTGCAACAAAGATGCTTGCAAACTTTGGCAGCCATGTTTGCATAATTTTTGACTGTTTAAAGACCTCAATAACTTAATCTCAAAGTTTGCCACTAAATCGTTTATGCAAACGTTCGCAGTGGATGTAATATAACTTTGCAATCGTAAAACCTTTTTTCCAACAAAAACTTCAGAGCAGGTGTTACGCTAAACCTTTGCTTAGCGAAAATGTGCAATGTCATTTTCGCCAGTGACTGATTTTGCATTGCAAGCAGGGCTAAATATTCCTAAATACGCCATTTTAAATAACGCTTGCAGTCTTTAAGTTCTAGTTACCTGCAATGGACACATATGGGTGGACTGTCATCCTTCTGAATCTGTCGAAAATCATTTATGAAGTCCAAGATATGTTCAACAGAAGATGGAACATCATGATCAGGCCAGTTTTTATAGTGAAATTGATAAATAATTCGATTTTCCTATGCATACAGATAAAGGAATGTAATTTTATTATTGTGTATCATGAGAGATATGTACGAGGACATATTTAAAAACTGTTTTTATTGAAAAAATACATTTACAAAGTGCAAAATTTGGATGCATGTTTTTTTATCCACAATGCAGCAAATTTACACCTTATTTGGTTAATCCAATACAAATGCTATAAGGTTTTCTAACTGCATTTGTGTGTATGGCATATATTGGATACATAGCAATATTAGCATGCATCCAATTTACTGGATGCAAATCAGCTGCATGTGTAGCTAAAGCCACTAAGGGAAGCCTATGTAAAATCAGAGTTTCTTTTTATCTGTAGGCCTTGTACTTTGCAGGTTGTTTGCAAATATAATATGGATGCAATGAGACATATGGGGTAATTGAGGGAAATAGGTTTTTACAGTTAAAGAGGCAATATACCCTTCGTTCAACATGAGTTTAATGAATAGGGCTTGTGTTTGCCATACTTTTTGCCTATTTTTTAATCATGACCACATCATGAAATCAGTTGAACAGGGCAGGCAGGGAAACTGAAGCTATTCCAAGTTTGGTCCTTACGAGGCAGGTAATACCTGTGCACAGATAATACCATGCAAAATGGACTCCTGCTATCAAATAAGTCACAATAATGGGGAATGGGAAGGGGTTGTATATTGGTCATCTAATTATCTACCGCACAAGGACCAAACATGTAGCTTCAGTTTCCCTGGAGGAAATCTAAGCAGCAAGTACAATACAGGTAAACTTTTCTGAGCTTAGTTCATCTAGCCATCGTTTGTATGCCTCTTGAACATGATGCGGAGTGTGTAATGAAGAAGCAGTCTCATCTCCTGTTCATAGTGGTAGGCAAAAGGGTTTACATGGCTGTATGTTTGTGGAAAGGTGAAGAAGGAGTGACAGTCATGAAATGTTGGTCACATGCAGACAAATCATACAGACCACTGCTCCTTTGCACACAGTAATTACCAAAGTACCAAATCCCTGGTTTCCAAACCAGCTTTCTGTCCATTATGCTTTAAATGCATTATATATGATAACTGTTTATAATGGTATAACAATAAACTTACTTTGCCATATGTAGCTTGTAAAACCCTGATTACATAGTCTGTCTTTTTCATCTCATTACACTAGAGAAAAATAAAGAGCAATTTATTAAAATGTGATATATAAATAAATGTGGGCTGGTTAAAAAAAAGATACTTACACA
This sequence comes from Xenopus laevis, assembly GCF_017654675.1. NCBI lineage: Eukaryota > Metazoa > Chordata > Amphibia > Anura > Pipidae > Xenopus > Xenopus laevis. Next base: position 74,681,756 of record NC_054373.1, on the reverse strand, counting down.
TGTTATGAAGAATGGACCACACTGCAGTGCTTCAGAGCCTAGCTCCACCCAGTAGCGCTCACACTTTTTCTGGTACACACATGAAAACAGCATAAGTGTTATCATATTGATAGAAACATTGATAGAGAACATACAAACTCTTGCAGATAGTGCCTAGATACTGTATGTATTTATTTTTCTGTGAATACTATACACACATATTTATGTCCCCACACTCCATACCTAGTCTGCTGCAACTTTATAGCCCTCATTTAGCTAAAACTGGCTACATTGTCAACACTGAGGTGCAGCCAGTGTACAAACACAGTTAGAATATAGTCTTTGAAAATCCAAATATCCCCACAAATAGGAGGATAATAAAGAAGTTAATCTTTAAAAGTAACTTTTAGTATGTTTTAGAATGGCCAATTAATTTTTAATAGTTTTTTAAAAATGATTTGCCTTTTACTTCTGACTCTTTTCAGCTTTCAATCGGGGATCGGGGTCACTGATCTCATCTAAAAAAACAAATGCTTCAATGTATTGTTACTGCTACTTTTTATTACTCTTTTTTTAATTCAGGCCCTCTCCTATTCATATTCCAGCCTCTTATTTAAATCAGTAGATAGGGTAATTTGGACCCTAGCAACCAGACTGATGAAAATGCAAACTGGAGAGCTGTAGAATAAAAAACTAGAAAACTCAGAAACAAATACAAAAAAATTGCAAATTGTCTCAGAATATCACTCTTTACATAAAACTAAAAAGTTAACACAAAGGTGAACAACCCCCTTTAAGTGATGCTTACAGAAGTTGACTCTGCAAAATAAGTGCTAGCACCTGGTCAGGTGTTATTGGTAACCTGTTTAAAAATAAACATATCATTGTTTGCTATGCGTTACTGTACGTGGGCAAGCGTTGTGTCTTTTATTAAATATGGGAGTAGTTGTGTGTAAACTTAACCTCCGTTATTCTTAAATATAGGTTGCCTCCCATAGCACTCATGTAGAACCATAACATCTTAAAAAAAGGCAGCAGGGGCATTGCCCAAGTACCCTCAGAGCATGACCAGACCTATTAATATATTGATGAAATACAGTGCAGTTCCTCCTGGTTGCACATTATTGTCATAAATGCCCAAGGGTATTGTGAGTGTTGGTTCATTCGAAAAACAAGTAACTTGCTATGCTAACATGCACTGCAATACTTGAGACTTTATGCACTAATAAATTACCTATACATTTGGCATAAAGAATGGTAGAAGACTTATAAAATACAAATCAATCATTTTTTGCTTGGTATTAAAAAAAGGGATCACTAAATAATGCAAGGACAAATATAATGCAATTGTTAATGTTCAAACATCCAAATCATTATCAAAATCTATTTCTTTAAAAGGGCACACTGCATGGATCATCTTTGTTTTGAAAATGTCCTGTTTCTTTGTTTATTGTGCAGTAGTTTACACTCACCTTTCCCATTTCAAACTCCATGCAAGCAATGACTACAACCTAAAGATAGAACAGATCTGGTAAGAATTAAATATGGCACATAACAAAAGCTTCTCTGGATGGCACAAATGAATGTCTCTGGACACTATGAGCTCATTTTCAAGAATGAGTGCATTGTGCAAAGTTCAATTTGGGGCACAAGTCAGTATGTTTTTTTTACCCAAAATGCAGAATTTTCCCCCACAATTCTAGCATCATTGTGGCTGAGTTGCCTTGTGCTGGCCACAATTAAACCAATATGAATGCATGGGACATGCATTAGTTGTGAGTCAGGTGGAAGTTCTAGGTAAAAATTGTTAAACTGGGTATGTCCTGACTTATGGTGTAACTATCAAAAAAGACAGGCTGAATATTCAGGAATAGTGAGGGCTGGGTGGACTGAGCAGTAGGTCCTGGTTCTGAGAATCCTGCATGCCGTTTCCAGCAATTATATATTATATTAATTATAAAATATTATGCCAAAGTTGAACCAATTGTAATAAAGGCCCAGGTGTATTGTGACGGCTCTGATAACGGGTATCCTGTTAGAAATTTCTATCATGCCACTGCTAGGAAGACAACCAAAAAGAATAAGATATGGAACAATGAGATATGGGTGGGTTGTGGACAGGTGTGGGCCTGGGCATCCTTCCAGCAAGCTGAGGAGTAAGTGAAAGGGAATAAGCCAGAATACATAACCAGAAACCCTAGTACTAGAAGAGGCTCTGGGCCTGGGAATCTTCACTATGGTTTCCAATAAATTACTAGTGGGAGGAGAACCAAAGTCAGGCTAAATAGCCAGAAAATGCGGAACTAGGAAAACTGCCTTCATTGTCAGCACTCTACCACTATGGTAAGAATCTAAGTCAGGTGGAATACCATTGAACATCACTAATGTGCAAGCATGCATGGCTTCATTCTTTAGTAATAAAAAAAAGTCTTCTTATTACATTCTTGCTATAAGTTTATACCTGTATTAGATTTCCAGTATTGGTACTTATTTGAAATTTGAAAGCATAGAAATGTTACCTCAATTCTGAATTCCCAAATCATTCTCCAAAAGTCAACAAGAGTATGTGGAAGAGGTCCCTGAGTAGCAACATAGGCCCTGGGGTAGTAGACACCCTGCAATACATAATTTCAAGGGAAGCTCATTTTGGATGTTCTGTATTAAGTAATTCAACCATTAAAATTAAAAAGCAAATTAAAGATTTTTAATGTGTATGCCATTTCCTTCCTATGAAACAACAGGAAGTTTAGCCCCATTAAGCAATTTTACGACTTTGTTTGCATTAGTAATGCTTGTCATCTGCTTCTAAGCATATGATGACCACACATGGCTTGATTTGGTCAGACAGTTTGGCTGAGCTTACTGTCCATTCATCTGTGGGAGTGTAAATTATCTACAGAAAATCCTTTCATTTTAGCAGATCTGTCAAAACTAAAAGTATCTGTTGTTAGCCCTGCTTAGCAGATGAATGGACATTGGCAAATGTGGCAGTGAGTTATGCTGAAGATATTTTCAAATTTAGTGGCATTATTTCAGATTATAGGGACCATTAGGCACAGATACCATGCTTTTGTCACTTAAAAAAAGAAATTGTAACAAAAAAACTGAAAAGACTTAGCATTAGCCTAAACTTGTTTTATATGGGCACCAATGTTGCTGTTGCACCAATTACATAACCAAATTACAGACATTACACAGACCAAAAAAACCTATCCTTAGATCAGACCTCACCATAATTTGAGTATACCAGCTGCCTTTTCAGAACAATTACCTTTATAAAGTTGGCATTGATAAAATCTGTATCTTCATCTGATGTGATTAATGATAGTTCCACACGGCTGTGATCAACTGTAAAATAAACTTCAGATAAGATTCAAATCTTAAATTTAAAATATCTCCTAAATTTCCATGTTCATATTGCCCTACAATTTTTTCTCCTACAAAAGTTCACCTCTTCTGAAATAATATACTGTAGTTCATAAGGCAAAGCAGTAGCTCATTCTATAAAAATCTTAATTCAAAAAGTCACTAACTATTTAGTTAGGAGAGAAAAATATTCCTAATTTCTCTGGTGGTATTTTTCACAAAATGCGTATGGCAGGGAATAAAAAAATAGATATACATTCTACTTAACAACATTCCTAAAAAATAATAAATAATCAATCAGTGATTAAAAACAGGACACAGTTTACAGTTTGCTTATCAAATAACAACATTAGGCAAATGTCCTACTTACACGGAAGTATATCTTTATAACGATTCTTCTTTAAGTTTTCAGGTTTTTCAGCAGATTTGGTGGAATAGTTGTTGTCAGTCTTGTGCTTTGCAGACTGTCTTTTTAGATTCTACCACCAGAATATGAGAGTATAGTTACATACATTGAACTTACAACTCAATGTTCATTTTCTACAAAAACTGTACATAGGGTTCAGTTATTAATTAGTGCACATCATTGCAGCAAACCTAAGCAATTCACTTGCTGGTTAGGCAATGAAAATAAATGTTCAAGCTGTTTCTGCGGTTGGAACTTGTGCAGTCTGCACAACTGTGTAACTGTGCACAAATAATTGATGTTACTCTCTATGCTTTATTACAAACTGAAATCTTATTAGTAAAAGTAACTAGGTAGCAGTGGATACTGGTGCTTTGGGTATAACTGCATATTAAAGGAAATATAACATTTTTTATGGTATTCTTGCAACCTGACTCTTACTCTCCTCCTCTAAATTTGTGTCTAGCAATACATTTAGATTTATTATTAGTAACTACAGGTATGGGACCTGTTATCCAGAATGCTCAGGACCTGGAGTTTTCCGAATAAGAGATCTTTCCATAATTTGAATCTTCATACCTTAAGTACTAGAAAGTCATGTAAATATTAAATTAATCCAATAGGCATGATTTTGCTTGGATCAATAACAAGGTACTGTTTTATCACTACAGAGCAAAAGGTAATCCAATTAAAATGGAGTCTATGGGAGAGGGCCTTTCCGTAATTTTGAGCTTTCTGGATAACGTGTTTCCGGATAATGGATCCCATAGCTGTACTGCTTATCTCCTATAAAATATACTATCACTCGTAAGAGTTATGAGTGGTAATTTAGGAACTAGATGACCAGAATGCAGGCATAAGCAGAAATATAAACACAATACTAATATTAATACTATAGGGTAAACACTGTCTATATATTGGACTCCAGACAAAGACCCTGAATATATTTAATATTAAAAAAAACAAAACAGTTGGCTACAGTTTACAGATGCACTGTTGTGGTGCTTTCAGTTGCATAACTTTTTTTTTTTGGGGGGGGGGGTGTAGCGCTGGCACTGGCACAAATCCAAAGGTTAAAGGGACTGACAACAGATATATTAAACATAATGAATTGGATATGGTGTCAATATGAATCAGTATATTTATATTTATATTTTTCATATGCTTGTTATGTTCACTAAATTTTAAGGGGGAGACTTATTATGAGGTGTAAAAAATGGGGGGAATAATTCACGACACATCAACACTTTTACTGCTATTCACACTATGGGCCCTTTTTATCAAAATTCAAATTTGTGTAGGTTTTGGAGTCTTTTTTTGTCAACCATTTAAAAAATCAAGAATGTCCCATTATTTATTAAAAATCTGGCTATAAAAAGCACATATTAACATAAACACGGAACAAATATGAATATGACAAAGAAAATCTCAAAATCCTAATTTTTGTGCATTTAAACCTCTAAAACCTCAAAGTAAATAAAGATTTTATGGTTTGATAAGGACAGTTTCCATTGAATTCTACATGACCTCATCAGCTTTTAGATGGCAAAGTTTTGCATGCCTCCCAACTGTCCCGTTTTCAGAGGGACAGCTCAACCTGCAGTCCTTCGTTTGTACTGGAAAGTCACGTTTTTCTCTGCACTGAACAGCCAGAAAAATAAACCGTTTCTAACTTAATTGGCTTTTGGCAGAGATCCCAGAACAGCCACAGCTGCATATAAGATACTTTTGTAACAATTTCATGCTAAGCAAATAAGTAATTGTAACAACATAAGATAACAGGTCCTTTGGGAGAAGTTAGACTCACAGCTTAAAGGGAAAGTCTCCTTCATTAGCAAAATTAAAATTACTGAAAAAAAACACAGAAATATGTCCACACTTTCATAACCTGCCAAATTTTGTAAAATTAACATGGTAATTAGGGGCGTGGTCAAAAAACTTCAACACACTATGGGCAACAACTTTTTTGTCCCTCTTTTTATTTCCAAAATGTTGGGAGGTATGGTTTGTTGGGAAGCATGGGCGTCCACAGATAGGGGCAAGGGGGGGCTCGTGCCCCCACGACTTGTACTTTATATTAAAGGATATTCTCTTGTCATATGTATACATATATTGATTTGTTCTGTTTATATGAACACATTTCTTAAAATTACCAAAAAGGGTGGTTCACCTTTAAGTTAAATTTTAGTATGTTATAGAATGACCACTTCTAAGAAACTTTTCAATTGGTCCTCATTAATTATTGTTCATAGTTTTTTAATTATTTGCCTCTTTCCAGCTTTCAAATGGGTGTCCCTGACCCCCATCTAAAAAGCAAATGCTCTGTAAGGCTGTGAATTTTGTATTGTTATTTCTAATTTTAATTACTCATCTTTCTAGTAAGGTCCTCTCCTATTTATATTCCAGTCTCTTATTTAAAAAAATGCACAGTTACTAGGTTAATTTGGACCCTAGCAACCCGATTGTTTATAATGCAAATTGAAGAGCTATTGAATAAAAAGCTAAATAACTCAAAAACCTTAAATAATAAAACATGAAAACCAATTGCAAATTGTCTCAGAATATCACTCTCTACATCGTACTAAAATTTCATTCAAAGGTGAACAACCCAATTAAGGACCTGCAATAAGCTTATACAAGGCGTACATCTTATAGTCAGCACCCCCTCAAATAATGTACCATTCCAATGCCTATTCTACTGCTCAGAGCAGCAGTCTGGATTTAGCTCCGCCCTTCCCTCTGTGAGATGCTTCCTGTGTGTAAGGAATGAGAGAATCACAGTAGAGAATCCTATCCTGATGAAACAGCTTCTTTCCCAGGGCAGATGTGTTTGAATCTGTTGTGTTAATCTTAGAGTGTGAATGCTAGTGTATATGTGTGTGTGTCAATGCCAGTGTATGTGTGTGTATCTCTGTGTAAAATTAACTGTAAAGGTGGCCATAGACGTAAAAATTACGATCTTTCTTGGAAAAGATCTTTCCAAGAAAGATCGTTCGTTTCAATACACACGTGTAGAGCTGAATCGTCAGATATACAGGTGTATATACGGGAAGAAACAATAGAATTCTACCTGTATCTGACGATTCAGCACTAACAATGGGCGATGTTTGGGTCCCTTCAAAGGCACCCGATCAAAATTTTCCGTCCAGCCCGATCGACGAGCCGACCGATATCCAAGTCTTCTGTCGATATCGGTCGGCTCTTTTTCCACCATACACGCAACGAATATCGGACGAAAATTCGTTTCGTACGATATTATCTGTGCGTCTATGGCCACCTTTAGTGTTAACGTATGTAAGACTATAATGAACCCGTGTATAGCTGTGTACATTCATTATTCAATCTTATAGGTACAGGTTGGTTATGAGTTTTGCCTACAACAATTCTCTCAGTTCATTTGCCACAAAGCACATTAATCCATACAGTTTCTTGCCCTACTGCTCCATTGAATCCCCCACCTATCCATGGCCTCACTCTATTCACTGTCCTCATTTCCCCTTTCCCTTCTCATTCTGCTGAGTTACCCCACACTCACCTTTCTGTCTCTTAAAACCATCTGCCTCACTCTATTCACTGTCCTCTTTAACCCTTTCCCTTCTCATTCTGCTGAGTTACCCCCACACTCACCTCTCTGTCTCTAATAACCCTCTGACTCACTCTATATATCTGTATAGATAGAAATATCTACAATATTATAATATATATTTCTGCACCTCAAACCCTCTCCTGCTCTTGTCCTGTATCCAACTCATTGTTTGTTTTTGGATGACTTATCTTTTAACCGTTCTGCCACTCTGGGAACAATGCAGCTTTCGACTAGACTGAAATACAACGTATAAACATAGATTCTATGCTAGTGACATTTTGTTGTGCACTAATGGAATGGCAATGCTATACATGTGCAACAGTTAGTACTTTATATATTTATAGAAAAGCTGTTGTTAGGTTTGTGTGGAAACCAAAATATGGGTATAAGTCATTTGTGTAATATGTTTTCTTCCTTGCCCCCCCCCTGGAAAATTTTCTGTTGACGCCCATGTGTGTGGGGGGGGGGCAGGTACAAGTGGAAACAAGTACCTCTTGGCTCAGTACTTATTCCCTACAAAGTGTAATTTGCGTATTAAGAATGACAACTTCTTACCAGCTACAGAACTCCTATGTATCTCAGACAATCTCAGAAATTACAGCAGGGCTGCACAGTTCAACAAAAATTGTATATTTCTTAAAGCATAATTATTCTTATGAATTATGATCAACAAGTAAATATGCACACAAATAACATCAACATAATGTTTTATCTATAATCGTATCTGCATCATCAATAGGCCGCAATTTTTATTCATTGTCTAGACATATTTATCTCAAGATATGCAGGTTAATTTATCTTGCATATTAAATGCCAAAGAAAGACACACAGAAAATAGTCTGCTATAAATGGACCTTTACTAAAGCACAATTTTTTATTGCTACATTTTTTTGTTTACAAAAGGAAACAGCACCTTCCCCTTTCTGCTGTTTTAAATAACCTCATGGTAATACTGTGTCGGAATTTGCTTTTTATTTGTGTGAATATCTGTAAACAAATGTACAAAAGACATTAAAATAAAGCTATGCCAAGCACCGAAATAACAAACTAACTAGAACTATATTTCCATTTTCCATTTCATCAAAGCATACATTATAAGTCTGATCTGCAAAATCTATGGCTGGATCCATCAGACCACCCAAAAGTTCATCCTAACCTCATAACATAGTAACATAGTAAGTTAGGTTATAAAAGACACATGCCCATCAAGTTCAACCTTCTTGGTCTAAATAAGTCTATATTTAACCTGCCTAACTGCTAGTTGATCCAGAGTAAGGCAAAAAACCTGATTTGAAGCCTCTCCAATTTGCCTCAGAGGAGGAAAAAAATTCCTTCCTGACTCGAAGGGGGTAGATTAATAAAAGAGTGAAGTCAGAGATCTCCACAGTCCGCAGAGTAAAATACCGCCTCTATCCATTCATTTCTATGGGATTTTTAAAAGCGTATTTATCAAAGGGTGATAGTGAAAGTTCACCATTTGATAAATATGCCTTTAAAAATCCCATAGAAATTAATGGAGAGAGGTGGTGTTTAACTCTGCGGACTGTGGAACTTCACTCTTTGATAAATCTACCCCCAAGATGACAATCGGACTAGTCCCTGGATAACTTGTACTATGAGCTATCTCTCATTAACCTATATTCCCTCCCTTTGTAAAAAGCCATTCAACCCCTTTCTGAAGCTATCTAATGTATGAGCCAGCACAACATATATCACCCCTTAAGCGCCTCTTCTCCAGCATGAATAACTCCAACTTGGCCAGTCTATCCTCATAGCTGAGATTTTCCATACCTTTTACCATCTTAGTTGCCCTTCTCTGGACCCTCTCTAATTGATGGGACCTTACCAGTGCTCTGTACAGTGGAAGAATAACCCCCTCCTCCCACAAATCTATTCCCCTTTTAATACAGCTCAAGTCCTTGATTGCTCTTGCAGCTGACTTGTAGTGCTTGTTACAGTCAAGTGTATTATCTACAAGGACTTCCTTTCCATTATGGATTTGCCATGTGAAGTAAAATTAATGGTATAATTGGCTTTCAAATTTTTTCATCCCAGGTGCGTGAATTTACATTTATAGACATTGAATCTCATCTGCCACTTAGCCGCCCAGATTGCCAGTTTGTCAAGATTCTTGTACAAGGATAGCACATCCTGGATGAACTGCATAGTTTTGTGTCATCTGCAAACACTGATATATTATTTACAATTATCATTACCGAACAAGTTAGATAAAAGTAGACCCAATACAGAGCCCAGAGGGACTCCAATAAGAACCATACTCCAAGTACAGAATGTACCATTAACAGCTATCCTCTGTACCCGATCCTGTAGCCAGTTTCCTATCGATGTGCTAATAACTTTATTAAGCCCAACAGCCCTCAGTTTAGAAAGCAGTTGATTGTGGGGCACTGTATTAATCAAATTTGTTTGGCATGACCTATCCTTCATAAAGCTCTGCTGATTATTGCTCATAATGCCATTGACAGGACACAATTTTGAATGTGATTCCTTAAAAAGCCTTCAAATCATGTGCCCACCACAGATGACAAATTATTTCCCTGAATAAATCATACAGGCTGATACAATGAGATAGCTTTACGAAGGGGTTGGAGGACTTTTTAGAAAGTGAGAACATACAGGGTTATGGAAGATAGCTCATAGTACAAGTTGATTCAGTCTGAATGCTATCTTGGAGTGAGGAATTACTTTTTACCCCTCTGAGGCAAATTCAAAAGGCTTCAAATGGGGGTTTTTGCCTTCCTCTGGATCAACTAGCAGTTAGGCAGGTTAAATAAACACTGAAAAGGTTGAACTTGATGGACGTGTGTCTTTTTTCAACCTAACTTACTATGTTACTATGTAAAACAAGGCTGCAGTAAAAAAAAAAGCAAGGCAAAATCAGAAATATCTGTGGGGGGGTTGTTATGTGACTGCACATATAACTGTGGATCATATTTGTTATATGGTACCCTCCTTACTTTCTAGACTGCATATGCCCACCTCAAAAGCAATTTTTTGTTTGGTAAAATGCGCCCCAACAATGTCGCTCTATGAAAAGAGTTACTCTCTACAGTACTGCTTTATGTTGACAAGCGTCAGTCTTAAAGAGTTTTTTTATTCACCATTCAGAGTTGAGAAAGCACAAAGTAAAGTTATGCATGGTCAAACTGGGTTTAAGCCCATAGATCTCTCCAAACTTGCATGTGAGGTGAATGGTTAGTAGCTGTCCTGAAATGTGGCCTTTTTTTAGTCAGCTATTTGTTATGTTAATTCTCGCAGTCCTTACTGCTGCTGTCTTGCAAAATATTTGCAGAAATGGCCCTTTTTTTTCAAGACCCAATTGAACCTGAAAGAAGCGGTGTTAATGTTGGCAAAACATGAAATGCTGCAGCATGTTTAAAAGATGTTATACTTGTTTTGCTAACTTTGTCACTGTTCCTTCCTGTCCAAAACATGTTCTAATTTCTAGTGCATAAGGGTCCAGTAAAGAATGACCAAGTCTACAAATATACAAGCCAGACATGGAGGTATACTTTCACCAGGTGGAAACAACACATATAAGATACAAGGTTGATTATTAATAGTATTTAGGATAGTATTTAATGTATGCTGTATGAGACAATCGACAAGCAGCATTGTAGCATCAGTATCAGCTTAAATGACATTATATAGCCTCAATTTCTGCTAATGTAGTTTTGATGTCTGATAACCCTTAAAGGAAAACTATACCCCCAAAATGAACAATTAAGCTACAGATAGTTTACATCATATTAAGTGGCATATTAAAGAATCTTACCAAACTGGTTTATATATTTAAGTAAATCTTGCCCTTTTACATCTCTTGCCTTGAGCCACCATTTCGTGATGTCTCTGTGCTGCCACAGAGATCACCTGACCAGAAATACTACAACTCTAACTATAACAGGAAGAAGTGTTGAAGCAAAAGACAGAACTCAGTCTGTTAGTTGGCTCATGTGACCTAACAAGTATGCTTTTCTGTTATGTTGTGTGCACAGTGAATCGTACGATCCCAGGCAATGGCAATTTTCTATTTATGATTACCCAGTGGCACATATTACTAGAAAAGTATATTATTATGAAAATGGTTTATTTACATGAAGCAGGGTTTTACATATGAGCTGTTTTATGCAATATCTTTTTATAGAGACCTACATTGTTTGGGGGGTATAGTTTTCCTTTAATGTGACACTGACACTAAAATATTATTTTCAAAATATACGTTAGTGCCTATAGGTCATGTTGATTTGCTGATAGTTCTGCTTTTGTATGTAATTTTACTTGAAGTTCCTAAGCCTGACTGTTTTGCCATCCAGACAGTCCCTTCTGTCAGTCAGAATCCCCAGAATGATAATGTTAAAGCATGCATGAGGCAAATACTTGTATGGCAAAATTATAAATAGTATTCAAAGACAATGTTATGAAAGACAATGTTATGATAGATATAAAAAAAAAGTTGATTTTCTGGTTTCAGTATCTCTTTAAGCTTATCTCTTCAAGAGCAACACAGATGATGCTGAGTCTAACATTTTCAGGGCACCAGTAAAAATAGTGTAAAATACTGGAAAACGTAAAATCAGGAAAATGAGTTAAAGCAATTTATTCTTCAAGGATTTAAAGGACATAAGCACGGGTCAGTTTTAATTTGAAACATAAAATTTACTGTGCTAATGACAAAGGTTACACTAAAAGAATAACACTGTTGGGGGCATGTGCAAGACTTATTGGAATTGACTATTTACAGACAGAATAATGGCAAGATATGCATCTGGTAAGTATTTTAAAATCTCTTAATTTCGCTAACAATAGCATTCCGCAGCCATTTTTGGGAACATGAGGACAACATTTTTGTGTAGTATATCCATTAACAGCACTACAAGATTTTTCAATAAAACCGCCTTTAATATTTGCAGATATTTGCATGGCAGTAAAGCAACATTGTGCAAGTTTCGAGTGGCACTCCACTCTTTATCAAACTTCATCATGCTTGATAAAGAGTGGAGTGCCACTCAAAACATTGCACAATGTTGCTGTGCTGCCATGCAAATATCTGCAAATATTAAAGGCGTTTTTTTAAAAAAAATCTTGGAGTGCTGTTAATGGATATACTACTGTGAAAGGAACCGTTGTGAACAGGCTTGTGAACTTGCACCCTTAAAGAAATTTGGGCAGAGAAAGTAAGTGCAGTTTAATTGGTTTTGCTAGCAACATTTTTGTGTAAAACCCAGGAATACATTGTAAAAATGCATTTATACTGTAGACAACCTTTCCAAATGTGTTTTCAAATTACACTGCAAAAGTGCTCTTTAATAAGTTGCCATTTTTTGTACAACAGTAAATAATGCGTTACCAATAGTAGCTCAGTAAGACTTGTCACAGACTTCGTAAAATGTTACAATTCCAGAGCAGGCTCCATTCTTGAAGCTTTTTAAAAAATTATCAAAATACGGTTATTAAAATGTAAGGGCCCTGACAGGTGTTTCAGCTGAGGGGAATCATTGTATTCACAACATGTAAAACAATTTACATGCAGCAATCCCAGGTAATGACCAATGTTTATGAGCTGCTGCTGTGAAAAACAAAGGTGGGAGAAACAAAATGAATCTATTTGTAAAACATACATTTTCTGGAAAATTTGTAAAACATATAAAATGTAAATGAAAATGTCAGTATTTCAAATGTGTTATTTGACAACAACCAGACTCTTTTAGCAAAACTGGTAAATATGTACGTGGGCAGAAACCCATAACAACTAATTTCACTTCCTTTCAGTGGTCTACCTGCACCTAGATGAACAAAAGTAACCACTGAATGGTTGCTATGGGTTACTGTGCCAGTGTTGGAAAATGGGGCTGGGTAGGCAATCTGAAGGTAAACTACCCAATTTCCTCTACAGCACATCTACTTTTCCCATGAAGTAGCAATAATACATTTCCCAATAAACTGATAAACTTCAAGTTAATAAAACATAATAATATATAATAAAAATCAGGTTCCACATTTCCCCATAAACATAAATAGAATTTTCATGTAATAAACTGCATCTGGGGATGCAAACTGCATCTTTCAGTTGAATTTTATGCAGTCCTAAGTATGCTTCATTTCCCATTAACACAAATGATAGAAATAAGGACCTAAAACAGTTTTGAGGCAATAATAGTGGATATCCCAATAATAGTGGATATTCTCTGAGGCTCTGGGTACATGGGCTGAAGGCTCTGCTGCTCTCAGCCTGGAAGGCTGTCCCAGAAATACCAGAAAACTGTAATGACCTTCATTGTTCACACCTCTAAGAACCTGCATTGATCACACCTCACAGTGCCCACATTGTTCACCAGTTTACATCTCAGAGAGATTGTAGGAGCAGCACTGGCGTTGTGTCACTATACATAGTAAAGTACATACTGTTCATCTTAGAGTGATCTTGATAGGGACCCCTGTATCCTACCTTGTTCTGCCTGCGCTACCCTACCCGTATGTGCCATATTCTGCCAGTCCAACTCTGTCTGTCCTACTCTGTTTGTGTGTGCCCTACTCTGCCCTTCCAACTCTGCCTGTGTGTGCCATATTCTATTTGTCTAACTCTGTCTGTGTGTGCCATATTCTGCCTGTCCTACTATATCTGTGTGAGTGTGCCCTACTCTGCCTGTCCACCTCTGCTTGTGTGTGACATATTCTGCATGTCCTACTATATCTGTGTGCCATACTTTGCCTGCCCATTATTCCTGTCCTACTCTGCTTATGTGTGGCATACTCTGCCTGCCCTATGCTGCTTGTGTGCCATATTCTGCCTGACCAACTCTGCCTGTGTGTGTGCTAAACTCTGCGTGCCCTATTCTGCCTGCCTTATGCTGCCTGTGTGTCATACTCTGTCCTACTCTGTCTGTGTATGCCAAACTCTGCCTGTCATATGCTGCCTCTGAAGGACCTACCAAAGAAAGTGCACCCACCAGCAGACCCAAGCTGTTGCTTTACCCCACCCACACAATGTACAAAAATAAGCAGAGCCATCTCAACAAAGTTTGCACAGCTCATAGAACAGTGTGATAATAGTAAGGAAGTACTTCAGTCAGTAACAGAGCAGATCAGGAACTACAGATCAGGTACAGGGTTGCCACCTTTTAAAAAAAAAAAATTACCGGCCAGTGGTGGGGGCAGAAAATAAAGGGGCGGGACATGACGCAAAAGGGGTGGAGCCGATTAGGGTTGCTGTGAAACGGGGTAGCGTCACAAAAGGGGTGGGACCACCACCGAAGCTGAGGAAAATGGAAGTTTTCATCGGCGGGCAAGGGATTTTGTAAATGGTATTACAAATTACCGGCAGCTACATTGCCGGTAAATTTGTAATACCGGCCCCGGCCCTGGCAGGTGTTTTACCGGTTAGGCCGGTAAAATACTGGACGGGTGGCAACCCTAGGTACATCACAGGCAGCTCTCACACAGGCCAGGACTGGCAATCTGCGGGTTTTGGCAAATGCCAGAAGGGCTGCTGTAAAACCATAGAAAGTTGCTATTTAGTGGGCTAGTGGGATTGTTTGGGTCTCTGTGTACTTGAAATGCCAGGGCCTATTCTGACTCCCAGTCCAGACCTGCTCTCACACCATCCCCAACCAGAAAGTTTAGTGAGTGAGAGAACATTAGAACAAACTGGCCAAGAGAGCTGCTCCCACCCCACATCCTTTTCAATTTAACCCTCAACTCTTAAACAAATACTCACTTACTCTGAAAAGGCTTACTCTCCCACTCCCTCATTGGTTACATTTCTCTTCGGCAGCTGACAGTAAAATAGTTCAGTACAGCGCAGAGCATGATACTTCCTGTAGTCTGTTACAATCATCCTTCACTTTCCATATGAGCATTGCTTGTTCACTGCCCTGTCAGCCCACTATGACGCTGTTGCAAATACCCTGCATTTTTATTACTGAAGGGATTATGTAGGAGTCTGTTTAAAGCAGAACATATTTCTTAGCATCCAACAGTCCCTAACAAAGTGGTTCTAATAGGTGCATGAAGACAAGTCAGATTTGAGAAGGTAATCACTAGGGTTTCCACACGGCCAGTCGTGCCCGGAGTAGCAATCTGTGGATTCTGGTAAATGCCAGAGGGGCTGCTGTAAGATACCATAAACACTCACTATTTATTGGGCTATTGGGGGCTGTTTGGGTCAATCTGTACTTGAAATGCCAGGGCCTATTTTAAATCCCAGTCCAGGCCTGAAGCTGGTATTTCACTGGCCCAGACACTAAAATACCAGCCAAGGCCAGGGCACGGTATTACAAATTTACCAGCAATGTACTTAACAATAAATTTAGAATCTCTAGTTGTTCCACCCCCAGCCTGGCTGCCCAAAAAGCTCTCTCTTTTCCCAAACCCTGCCTGCTCATTTAATCAAAGCTCCGCAGTCCTCTCTTGGGTCAGACAGCCCTGAAATGTCATGGCTCCACCCCCAAGAACATCACAACCCCACATTCCACATCCATATAAAAAAAGAGTTTGGGAACAAGACAACCATCAAAAAAGTTCCTGGGTGTTCTAAGGGCACTGATTGGATGCTTGGTAGCCCTATGAGGACTCAGGAGAGCTATGCCAATGAGGCAAGTTGAAAAATTCCTCTCAGGCGGCAGTGCTGAGCAAGTTACCAGGGGCAACTCCTGGTACCTTTTATAGCAGAATTTCCAGTTTTAACCTGGAAATCCAGCTTGTATTGTGCTAGAGAGAGCATTTGTGCACTTCACACTACGATGCAAACCCTGACCGCCCCCCCGCACAGCCGTAAGCGATTTGGGGGCTATGGGGGCAGCTACTGTGTTAGAAACGCCACTGTATGAGCCTACAGGAGGCCCTGTTTGGTCATAAACCTTTTTTTTATGCACCCAAAACTTGCCTCCAAGCCAGAAATTCAAAAATCAGCATCTGCTTTGAGGCCACTGGGAGCAACATCCAAGGGTTTGGTGAGCAACTTGTTGCTTGCAAGCCACTGGTTGAGGATACTGTGTTAGAGATTTTGGAGATTTGGGGTAATATATATAAATGGAATCTTAGCACTGTTTGTGCTTTCAATCCAACCTTATTCCTCCTTTTAGCATATTGTTGGGTCTCTGGGTAGCTGTTTGTAAGTATTGGTATCCCCAACTATCCAAGTAACTCAGTTCTATAATATTATTTGTCCAATAGGACAATGGTTACTCTCTTGCCTGAATCTCAGGTTTCCCTTTCAGTATCTCAAGTGCTGCCCATTCTACAACAGTCAAATTAGTATGGGTTTTCTCTTTTTGGGCAATGTATTGTGACATGCCACTGGCCTGCACATGCACTTTTATGGGGGGATTAGCATTTGGTAGGCAGGTAGCATAGGATTTTTTTGGAGTTTAGAGACAGGGACACCAAGGTTTAGGACAAAACACAGCTTTATTAAGCACTGGACATTCCCAACAGAAAAATGTTCAGGTTACAGTTCAACTTCACTGTAGAACATGCAGGGTACAGTTCAGTAAATACACTGCAAAACATTCAGGGTTTTCCCCTCTCTGGTCGCTCACCATCAAGGGAAACTCTCACCCTCTTGCACCTTGAAGTATTTGGGCTCCACACTCAGCCCTGCTGGCGTACCCTCCTGGGATTCAGACTCACTAGCCTCTGCCAGTCCTTTCCTCTTTCTTTCCCCACAAGGGATTTAGGCTCCAAGCTCTGGAACTCTCTTGCTGGCACAGCTCTGTCTCTCACAGCACGTCACTTCCCTGGAGAGCCCTGAACTGTACTCACACAGCCCTTTTTAATTTCCAGGCAGCTCCTCTCTCAGCTGCCACTTAATTAACTGGCTGAGAGGGAATATCAACCCTACCTGAGCCGAATATTCCTTTGCAGCACATACAATGCAGTTTAAATGCACTTTTTTATTTGCCTTTTCCTCTAAGACAGTGGTGTTTCCCAGACACCCTGTCACAGTATATACTGAGCCATCAAGAGTGTTGGGTAGGTCATATTGTGCTTTAAGTGATGTGTATTGCGTAATGTAGAAAACTAATTGTGTTTATTGTGTTGCCATGTCTCCTCTTCCTTGATCTCCTTCTACTACACTGTAGGGTGTTGCTTAGTCCTGTGTCAAAAAAGAGTAGGAGTAGTTGTAATGTTACTGCCAGTGTAACAGGATGGACTTGAGCTATCTAATGTCAGTAGTGTCCTAGGTTTGTTTTTGCAATTTTTACTTCTGGGTCTTAGTGGAAACCCCAAGAACCACCTATAAAGTCTCTTACTCTTGTAATCTAGGTGTACAATCAATCATATTTTTATTTATATAATCTTTTATTTTTATATATATCTTGTTTGTATTTATATATGGTCTCATCCACTTTTTTTCACCAATCCATGACTTATGCTGAGTTAATGCGGTGAGGAAAACACCTGGTGCCCCAACAGGCCAGTCTGACACTACTGTATATAGGCAGCAGAGTTCTTTAATCAACTTGGACTGAAAGGGAGGTCCTAGGACAGAGTAAAGTTTCTGTGGACACCTGTATACACAAAATCACTCTGCATTATTATTCATCTTGTAATTCCTGAATAGTTATGGGCAGATTTATCAAAGGTCGAAGTGAATTTTTTCGAATTAAAAAACTTTGAATTTCAAAGTAATTTTTGGGTACTTTGACCATCTAATAGGCCAAATTCGACTTTGACTTCGATACGAATTGAAAATACTTTGAATTATCGACCATTCAAAAATCGAAGTATTGTCTCTTTAAAAAACTTCAACTTCGACACTTTGCCACCTTAAACCTGCCGAATTGCTATGTTAGCCTATGAGGACCTCCTAAAACCTATAGCCAAAATTTGGCTAAGTTTTACAAAATCGAAGTATTTTGTTTTGAAAATCGATCAATCGGTTAAAACGATTTCTAAGATCGATCGAACTATTTTAATTCAACCGAAAACGGGCAAAAAAATTCAAAAAGAAAAGTTTGACTATCGAATTTGGACAATTTTTTAACTTCGAAATTCGACCCTTGATAAATGTGCCCCTTAGTGTTCAGTATAACTAAGTCCAGAAGTACTGTTGAGAAAATCGTTAATATGTTTTTCCATGCGTCATAGATTGGGGAAGTAGTAGTAAAGAGATTTATCTTCTGTAATCTTGTCACTTCCTAAATGACCATGAATTTCACGTAATTGTTTCACTGTTCTATTGACTTTCAGTTCCGGTAAAATTATTTGCGACACTTCCTTCTAAAAACTTGCAGTGTGGCTTTCCCTACATAAAATACTCTGATGATTTTAGAATTTTACCAATTATCTGACAAGGAGTACTTACTTGGTTTCTTCCTTTTTTTTAAGAACAAGCTGACATTTATATCATACAAGGTTATAGTCACTTAATATCTGTAGGGTGTGCTCCAAATGTTAGAAATCTAACTTTAAAAAAAAAATATCATTCAAACACAGTATCTATTAAAAATATTAAGCCCCTTTCGTGTGTTCCTGTTTTATTGTCATAAAACATGGAATTTCAGTGTAATTAATTTCCTTTTTTGGTACTGGTTAACAAAAACAGCCTTTTTTTCCAAAGTTATTTAAAATGAAAAATACATCAAAATATAAATGTGCTTATTTATTGTGTAAGTATCAGCTCCCTTTAATATGACCAGTCTAAATAATCCCTGGTGCAGCCAATTCTTTTTCAAAGTGAAATATTTAGTTATATGGAAATCACCTTCACATAGTTAAAGGGTTTCAACTGATTACAGTAGCTGGAAGGTCCAATTTCTGTTGAGTGAGTATTATGGCATAACTAACAACAAAAGAACACTTCAAGTAACTCTGTGAAAATGTGATTGAAAAGGTGATCCTGAAAAAGGTATAAAAAAAACACCTGCAGTCTCTGCAAAGAGGAAAAATTCCATCCTGATTCCAAGAAGGCAATCAGACCAGTCCCAGGATCAACTTGGTACTGATTTCAATAATCCTATATTTTCTCACTTGTTAAAAAGCCATCCCCTTTCTTGAGTTATCCAAAGTATCAGCCAGAACAACTGATTCAGGGACAAGGCAACAACTTCACTTCCCTGAATAAAGCCATTTACAAATATTAAGATTGGAACCTTCTTTCTTCTAATCATAATGAATGCCATTGTGTCTGCTATAAGGATTGGAGAGTTTTTTATGGCCCTCATATATTTATACATAGTTATCATATGTCCCCATATGTGCCTGTTCTTCACTAAAACAACCCCAACATGGTTAGTCTTTCTTCATAACTAAGACTTTCTATATCTTTTAACAGCGCAGTGATGATGATCATGGCAGTATTGGTATCCATGGTATTTAATAAGGTACAGCCTGCTATCTTTACTAGTGAGTAAATATAGTAGGCTATACTAGAGACAGAGGGAATAGAAAAGGAGGAGGGGAATGTCTGTTAAGCAGGATTTAAAAGCCAGTATAATGTGGTATACCTAGACCTCCTAGGGTATGTTTTAGACCCCCTCAAGTTAGGTAAGAGGAAGAGGTTCAAATCATGCTGCAAACAGAAAAGGCTACTCGTTTTGGGCAAGTCTTGACAATGGGAGACTTTAATTACCCAGATATTGACAGTAGCAACAGTACAGGACCCAACCAGAAATCATGCTATACCGGGTCTAGTGATAGCCAGAACTGTGCAAGTAGTCAAACCCCTAGGTAACAGTGACCATAATGCTATCTAATGTAATTTTTGTTGGTCAGGTGGCAAACCCAATAGAGGCATCACTCCCAAACATTGTTTTTCTACTTTTGACTAAATAAACCACAGAGGAACATCCCCATGAAAATATTTCCGAGTGGTGTTCCTGTTTTGTATATACCAGATGGAATACACCTTAGGGTAGTTTCTCAGACTCACTTTCATCTGATATGGTACCTATGGATTCAATGAAAGCTGATGTAATTCCAATATTTACAAAGGTGATAGATAAGTTATTTGAAGGTTTGTAAAGGGATTACATACAAAATTATGTTCTGGAGAATGGCATTATAGACAGTCATCAGCATGGCTTTATGAAGGATAGATCCTGTCAGGGCAGTTTCTAATGCAGGAGCTGCCCCCCCCAGCAACCCCGCAGAGGCGAAGAGAGCGCAAGGTACCAGGAGCGGATTTTTTGCAGCCCCTGGTAACCAGCTTGGCACTGCCGCCTCATTGGCACAGCTCCCCTGGGTCCTGTCATACAAATTTGATTGCTTTTTATCATGAGGTTAATAACAAATCAGACAGTATATGTGATCTATGTGAATTTTGCCAAAGCATTACAGTACCCATAAAAGACTGATTTCTAGACTAAGCTCGCATGCGTGCTCGCACCAGAGAGGGGTATGCGGGCGGGCCATGCAGCCGGCGCAAGGACCACGTAGCCAGGGGGCGCCCGTCCACTAAATCCGGCACTGAATTTGTTCATTATTTACTTAGGGGAGGGTATCATAAGTCATTTAGCAGTTTTGGCAGATGATACAAAACTATCCAGCCCAATTAATTTCATCCAGGATGTGGCGTTTCTGCAGCAGGAAGTTCACAAACTGGCTATCCTGTTGGCTAAGTGGCAGATGGGACAGAATGTTGCTAAATGTAAGGTTATGCACCTGGGATGTAAAAATATGCACGCCACTTATAAACTTAACGGGACATCATTAGGTAAATCCATAATGGAGAAGGGCCTTGGAGTCCTTGTAGGTAAACTTGGCTGCAGCAAGCAATGTCAGTCAGCTGCTGCAAGCAATGTCAGTCAGTTGCTGCAAGCAATGTCAGTCAGGAGCTGCAAGGGCAAATAAGGTTTCAAGCTGTATTAATAGGGGAATATATTCACATAAGGAGAGGGTCATTTTTTTTACTTTACAAATAAATGATAAGGCCCCGTCTAGAATATGCTGTGCAGTTTTGGTGTCCAGTGCTCAATCAGAATGTTATTGCATTAAAGATAGTCCAAAAGGGCAACTAAGCTTGCAAAGGGTATGAAAAGTTTCAATTGGGAAGAAAGACTGACCAAGTTGGGGTTGTTAACACTGGCCAAGAGGCACTTAAGGACAGATATGATAACTATGTACAATAAACTCTAATATTTTATTTACCCCTGGATCCTTCCAGTAGACATGAAAGCATCCATTCCAATTTGAAAAAAGAAGGAGGGTCCTTCTTTTTGTGCTAAAAAGTGTTTTTTAAGTGATTGCTGTGAAGGTAAAAATCATCTACCCACAACTGTCAGGTGCAAATATTTGCACCAATAGAATTGGTCACAAAAATTTGCTTTCAACTGGGAATGGGCTGTGATTTGTACCTCATTTTGCAAGCAGAAAATTGTATTGGGCAGTGGACAAAACAGTCATTTTGCTTCCATCCTTTGCCTGATTCTTGTAAAAGAGACCAATTGTATTGTTTCAGTTTGTATCAGAGATATCACAGGTTCTCACTGCATACTCCACTGTTAATAAAGCAGACGTGTTTTCTAACCAATTCTTCAATATGAATTTTACTATGTAAACACTTGCTAAAATCAATGTAATGCTATTGTACCTTGTATGCAATTTAAAGTGCCAAATGTATGCCTTTTGTTAGCTATAAACCATTTTTGCAATCGATTAACCTCAAAGGCCAACTGACTTGAAAATAAAACTTAAGCATGTGTTAACCACGGTTTATTTACTATAAAACACTCTGCATAGGCCTTTTTCCATTTCCTGCGTGGTAGGAAAGTATTTGCTTTATAGGTTTCTCTTGTATAGAAATTTAATGTCACACAGACCCAGCCAGATACACACAGACACAAATAGAAACACACACACAGACACAAATAGAAACACACATACTCTTTCTCTTTCTGTAAAATTGCATTCTAAAGGTCAGTTAGGCAATAAATGTAGTACATTTACCTAAAATGTGTAATTGAAAAGCTTGTGTCAATACTGCAAATTTTTACCATCTGTATTTATAGTGCAGGACCTTGCAGGCAAGGCCCACATTGTGTACTGTATAGGTTTGGCTGTATATTGCTTGCTATTGATATACTCATACAGAGCAATAAGCACTTAAAAATTATGAAATAATAAATAGAGATATGATTAAGATGGTACAAATTTTTTATTTATGACCCTTTGATGCCCAAGGAGCAGATTTATCAAAATATATACGTTTAGAGCTTAATAAATAAAAACTCACCCACGTTCTACTTGTTCCTATGGGCTTTTTAGTACTGTACTGTATATATCAAATGGTGAGTTTTAACTTTCACCATTCATAAAAATCATATAGGAATAAATAGAATGTGGGTGAGTATTTTATTACACCACTTATCACACATTTTGTTATTGCTTATATAAGTAAATTCTGCAAGGAGAATCTTTTACAAGACTTCATAACACATATTTAAGCCACTTAACTGACCTATTCTTTCCCCCACCTATTGCCAGTACATATGTTTATATTCAAATATTGTCTACTACACTAAATGAAAAGGGAAAACCAACAAGGTAGGTTAACTGGTTCCTTTGCAAATTGACCCTGAATAATCATAGTTGTATAAACATTAACAGCACCACCGGACCATAGTCACATGGGTTTGAGAGCACATGGGTTAAAGCACTGCATTAAACATGTTGAAGTTATATAAATAAAGCAGATGCAGCCATTTATTATTGCATTTTTGCAGTATTAGAAAATTTGCAAAAAAGTGCCATATTGTTTGTGTTGTTAAATATATGCTATACGGCACATTTTTACCAGCTGAAGTGGCACAGCCATAACACAAGCTATGCTTTGTCTTGGCAGTATTGTTCTCTACTATACTACAATGTAAAAGAGACAAACTTCTGATTTAAAAAAAATTGGCTCTTAATGGTAGTGAGCAGCATTTCCTAAAAATAAGATGCTACTAAAGGCAAGGTTCTCTTCTTGCCTCATGGTTGAAACATTCCAGAATATTTCTGTGTCAGCTATCCTGTCATATTTTCCTAGTATTTGTTTCAAGGAATGAAAGCTGGCAGTTATATCAAGTTATATTAAATAATTATATTAAAAATGTATACATCTACGCTTATTCATCTATTGGTATGTTACCTATATTGCTCAATGAATACCCCCCTCCCCGGCAGCAAGGAACTCTCCCACTAAGTTCGACAACCAGTGTACTGAACGTACTTTGGATCTAACTGAAAGTTAGCTATTTTCTAGTTAGACGGTTTTCTTCTTTTTTTTTTTCTTACTCTTTTCTATTATTTTATCAGATATGTTCTATTGTTCTCTTTTACATGTGGTAGCTATGATTTATTCATTAGATTATATCTTGATGGTTATGTTTTTACTATGCTTTTCTAAGCGGGTCTCCTGTAATGCAATTCCTATTAAGCTAATTAAAACCTATATGACAATATGGTAAATTTTATATCACTGAACTGTAAAGGTTTAAATTCAATTACAAAAAGATATTTAGTCATAAAAGAAATTTAAAGGCAGATATTGCACTTCTACAGGAGACCCACTTTTCTAAACTGGTCCCTGGCAAATTGTATTCTAAATATTATCCAACAGCTTATTATGCATCCTCAAATGTGAAAAAGTATGAGTAGCTATTGTAATCCACAAGGATTGTCCCTTACAAGTGACAAATACAATTTGTGATCCGAAAGGTCACTATCTTTTATTAGAAGGTACACTAGCAGGACAACCTATGGTAATAGGAAACATTTACATGCCAAATAGAGGTCAAATTCAATTTCTTAAAAAAAGTCCTCAATAAGTTAGCTATAATAGCCATCTTTAATTCCCCATACATTGGAGGTGACTTCAATACCCCACTATCTCAAACAGAAGATAGATCACACCTGTCTCCAGACCCTAGCTCCCATACTATGTCTCGAGAAGCCCGTTGATTGATTAATCAGGCATCACTCTTTGACATTTGGCGTATAGATCACTCGAGAGCCAGACAGTATAGTTTTTTTTCCACTGCACATAAAATACATGTTCGACTGGATTATTTTTTGGTCTCTCAACCATGCCTTACTTTATCTTACTCAACCAATACTGACCCCATCACATGGTCTGACCATGCCCTGATTCAACTCTCTTTAAATTTCTCAAGCCCCATGGGTAGAAAACCTCACTGGAGACTTAATGAGACTTTATTGAACCTACAAAACTCACACTAGTCTATAGAAAAACCCAAGAAATAATTTTTAGCCTTGAATAAGGGATCGGTTGACTCCATAGCTATGCTTTGGGAAGCACATAAGGCTACTATTAGGGGCTCCCTTATATAATCAAAATAAGGATGACAGGCTATTGGACAAAGTAGTCAAAGCACGGGCTGGACTCAAAACACTAGATACAAGAGGCTGATAAAGCATTAATCTGGACCAGACAAAGGTTGTACAAAATGGGTAATAAACAGCATACTTTATTGGCAAAAAAGTTGAAAAAACAAAAATCACACTCCATAATTAGAGCCATTAAAACACACTCAGATCAACTGGTCTATAATCCAAACCTGATTGCTGAGCAATTCCATAACTATTATACAGCCCTCTATAACTTGCTCGATAATGATATGGGAATTTCCCTTCACCTACAAGAGTTCCTTAAAAAGGCAAACTTACCGATATTTCAGGAAGATGATCTTAAACTATTAAATCAAGATATTACCCTAAAGGAGGTCACAGTAAGGGGCCGATTCATCAAGAGTCGAATATCGAGGGTTAATTAACCCTCGATATTCGACTAGGAACTAAAATCGTTCGACTTCGAATATCGAAGTCGAACGATTTAGCGCAAATCCTACGATCGTACGATCGAAGGATTATTCGTTCGATCGAACGATTAAATCCTTCGAATCGAACGATTCGAAGGATTTTAATCCAACGATCGAAGGAATATCCTTCGATCAAAAAAACTCAGGCAAGCCTATGGGGACCTTCCCCATAGGCTAACATTGACTTCGGTAGCTTTTAGCTGCCGAAGTAGGGGGTCGAAGTTTTTCTTAAAGAGACAGTACTTCGATTATCGAATGGTCGAATAGTCGAACAATTTTTAGTTCGAATCGTTCGATTCGTAGTCTTAGTCGAAGGTCGAAGTAGCCCATTCGATGGTCGAAGTAGCCCAAAAAACACTTCGAAATTCGAAGTTTTTTTAATTCGAATCCTTCACTCGAGCTTTGTAAATGTGCCCCTAACTGTGAAGGCTCTCCCAAAGGGTAAGACACCTGACCCAGATGGCTTCCCCTGCCAGTATTACAAATTGTACCAACATATTCTTTCCCTACACCTAGTAGAACTGTATAATGAGTGGGGCACCTATACCGTCCTCAGATCTTACATCATATCTTTTCTTGATCCCAAAAGAAGGTAAAGATTCCACATGTTGTTCAAGCTATAGGCCCATAGCTCTTTTAAACTCTGACTTAAAAAATATTCACTAAGATCCTAGCAAACAGACTTGCCCCATTATTGCCTAGGTTAATTAATGTAGATCAGGTAGGTTTTATTCAGGGCCGTCAAGCAGGGGACAACATCAGACGTATTATAAATACCATGTAACTTTTACAACTCCAAGGCCACCCAGCATTAGTATTAAGTGTATTTGCAGAAAAGGCCTTTGACCGCCTGGACTGGTCTTATATGTTTGCACTTCTGCAGCATTTAAAGTTACAAGGCCCCTATTTTACAGCATTGAAAATGTTGTACTCCACACCCAGTACTTACTTAAAATGAAAGCCAGTACACCTATAAGGATTTCTAATATGATAAGGCAGGGATGCCCTTTTTCGCCGTTTCTTTATGCACTGAGCATAGAGCCTTTAGCAGCTAATATAAGACATAGTCTAGAGGTCAAGGGACTTAAGGTGGGATCTGACCAACTTAAAGTGGCATTATATGCCGATGATGTGATTGTAACTCTCACTTCCCCATCTACTTCTCTTGCTGCACCATATTTTAGACACATATAGTATGGTATCTGATTACAGTTGAATGTCACAAAAAAAGAAACTTTACCTATTCATATAGCTGAGTCAGTGCTTAAGGCCCTACAAAATACCTATAAATATAAGTGGAAAAAAGACTACAAGACTACCTTGGCACAAGAATTACCTCCTGTATATGAGGACTTGTTTAAACAAAATTTTATTCCATTGTCTAAAGCAGTTAAGTCTAACCTGAGTAAATGGGCTAAAATGACAATATCTTGGTTCGGTAGACTTGCCTCAATCAAAATTAATGTACTCCCACTAATAGAGATTCCTTTGCATTTTTTAAGGACTTACAAGATGCTCTTCATGCCTTTGTATGGGGAGGCAGGTCTCACAGAATTAACAGAGCAGTGCTTCGAACCTCAAATAGTCAAGAAGGCCTTGGTCTGCCTGTCCTTCAGAAATATTATGAGGCTGCGCAACTTCGGCAGGTACTAGCCTGGTCGCATTGGTCCCCTGTTATGACTTGGGTGAAAATGCTAAATTCACAATTTCAACCTTTCCACCCAAATGCTTGGTTGTGGGACTTTAATAATAAGCCAAAACTTGAAATTCCGATGCTAAAGGCAACAGCTCCTACTATAGCAACTTGGAGAAGAGCAAATATAAAATATAAATTGAGCTCTCCATACTCTCCTCTGATGGCAATTATAGGGAACCCATTGTTCTAGCCAACTATAATATCTCCTCTGGCCACGCCTGGAGAACCTACTTCCTTTTTTACAGTGGATGCAATGGATGCTACTTTAACCAATATACTTTCCCTAGAAACCATTAAACAAAAAACCCCAACCTTTAAATGCCTTGGTACATGTATTTCCAGATCAGATGTTTTTTAACGCCCTATAGTAATTATTTTAAGGGTAACTCACCCACCTGCTTTGAAAAGTTAGCTTACCATGGCCTCCCTCAAAACTCAAATCTATAAAATATATGCGTTAATAAATTACCCTTTTATTAAGCAAGAATATAAACATGCCTACATGTTACAGTGGAAGAATGTAACAGGTTCAGAAATCTTGAGGGAAGAATGGGATTTAATTTGGGAAAATACCAAAGCTTGTGTTATGTGTAGCAAACAGAAAGAAAATATTTATAAAATGTTAATGTACTGGTATCTCACCCCAGTGAGACTTCATAAGACATATCCTGAGGTCCCACACACATGTTGGAGATGTGGGGAAGCCGCGGGGGACCTGCCTCACATATTTTGGTATTGCTCCCATATCAAGCCTTTTTGGGAGGAAATTCAAAATCTTCTCTCACACCTTCTGCATGATGAGATACAGCAAGATATTCTCACTTTTTTACTTGGCAGACCCATCATAGGATTCGCTAAAGCCCTAGTAAATCATGTCCTTTCTGCAGCTAGAATTGCTATTGCCGCAAAATGAAAAACGCAAACTATCCCTTCACTAAAAGCAATTTATTCAAGAGTCAATAGCAATAAAGACTTTGAACACAGAATTGCGCTTTTACATAATTCTGTTCCGAAATTTCTGAAGGTCTGGGCTGCTTGGGATCTTCTCCCATCTGTTTAGAGATTCAGCAAAGTAGGTGTTACTAGTAAAAATGTAACGACCATCAGAATCCACAATTATATCTAGACCACATTTTATATATGTATTGCAACGGTTTTGCATTAGTTCTTCTTATCAGTTTATTTTCTCTTTTAATGTGATTTGTGCTTTCAATTATTGTCCTCAGTGGTAGGATTAATCAAGACTGCAATGAACATATGGTAATAGATATTTATGGAACAGAAGACACTGTGTAAATTTAATAAACTGATATTATGTTTCATTATCTGACTTTGTCAAATAACGCTCCATTGATATATAGCTTGAAAGTGAACTATGCAATTTGTGTATGCAAAGTTTATTTGTTGAAATAATAAAAAATATAACTTACAAAAAAAAAAAAAGCTTTTTCCGTGGTGTTCAGAAAGATCAGATAAAATCTGACAACAATATCTGATGAAAAGCAATTGTGTAGTTCTAACCTAAAGGCTGAACTCCACGAGCGTCTTCGTTGTATCGTATCAGAACGACATAAGTCGGATGTAGTCTCAGGCATCCAAATATAATGAGAGTGAATGAAAAGTCGCTGGTAGAAACTACAATCCATCCGACACTACACAACTGTCGTGTAGTTTTTACCTGCGACTTTTCTTTCACGCCCATTATATTTGGATGCCTGAGACTACATCCGACTCGTCTCTTGTGTAATGTCGTCCCGACACTTTCCGACGAAAGATGCCAGTAGAGTTCAGTGTTTGACTAGCCTAAGAGCCTTTTGAACAGCCGGTTGATTTCCAGCTAATGATGCTCATCCTTCTTTCCCCAGGCTTATTTGCAGCTATGCTGGCTGCACTGCTAATACACTGAAAGAATAGTGATGATAGCTATTCCAAGGATTACAATGCTTATGCGAATGTCACACCATAGAGAATTAGTCTTTTTTAGAATAAAAAAAGCAGACAAATCACTATGCAATATGAAGGTGATGAAGGCTATTAGATGATAATCGAGATGTACAGGTATGGGATCTGTTATCCAGAAACTTGTTAACCAGAAAGCTCCAAATTACAGAAATGCCATCTCTCATAGACTCTATTTTATCCAAATGATCAAAATTTTAAAACTAATTTCATTTTTCTCTGTAATAATAAAACAGTACCTTGTACTTGATCCAAACTAAGATACAATTAATCCTTATTGGAGGCAAAACCAACCTATTGGGTTTATTTAATGTTCACATGATTTAAGGTATCCAAATTATGGAAGGATCCATTATCCGGAAAACCCCAGGTCCCAAGCATTCTAGATAACAGGTACCAAACAAGGCTATTTCAGAGGACAAAGACGGACACATGTACCTCTTACTGCTTCTATATTATGTAGCATTGAACCAGGAAATCAAACACTTCAAAAGTACTTAAATGGGCTTTATGATTCAAAGAAAATATATAAACCTAAGAATAGTTACATATTCAATATATTTGGTGTACTTGCTTTTCTTTGCAGTCGCAACACCCATGTTCAACTTCCTATATTCTCTATACATTATTGTGTAGATGTGAATGAAACATTATCTTACCATAAAGTCACTTGCAAACTCTTCCGATCTCTCTTTCTTTTTCTTGTAACCTTCAACATAGCGCAGTAGAATCTCTCTCTGTTCCATCTTTAGAGCCAGTAATTAATATGGCTACATTAGATACACTTCATTTTAGTACGACCACTGGGCAGAAGTAAAAAGTGTGGTTTCCATGCATCACGTCAAAAAGAAAAAAACATTTAGTCTGAAACGGAAGTTAATACTGACAGCAACTTGTGGTCAAGATGAAACCAGAAACAGGGTCCTACTGCCTTCCCATTATTAAGTGCTAAATGATTAAACAATATATGTTAGTGTTTTTTTTTTCAACTTTGAGATTTGCTGCTTTGTCTCTCTGTAATCTAAGATAAGATTACTCTGAACATGTATTCTCTAGCTGGGAGGATACAAATCCCATAGCAAAAACTGTCGCTGTAAGACTCACACTGTAAATGACTGGGCTCTCTTGTTACCTCTTCCTCTGTGTCACAAACAATGTGTTCTTTGTTGATATAGATCGGTTCAGAGTTACTCTATGTAAATGCAAATTATACAGTAGCACAAGAGTAAGAGTTACTTGTGTCGGTTCCTTATCTTATTTTTAAAGTTAAGACTTATGCTAGCCATACAAGGGACATTTATTGGGCCCATTGATTAGCCTGCCGGCCAATATCTGGCTGAAAATTTGATTGGACAGGTTTGACATCCCATTAGTTAAAAACTACATTGATGTGTAATGCTTCCCTTTTCCAGTTATAGTTCAGTCAGCACTCACCAACATTTGATTTCAGTGTTTGCGGGTGCCCGTGTCTCGTGGTCCACTCTCCACTTCAAATATGAATCCAATGTCACATCACTGCCACATAGAGATTATTTTTAAATAAAAAGCCTTTATTAGGACATTTTGCTTCTGATACAGAACATACAAAGTTCTGGCCTACTCTCTTGATAAAGGGCCGAGATTAGGCCAGAAATGTCGTATGTGGCAGTGCTGTGTCATACATTGGATGCTTCCCTTTTCCAACAGGTTTCCAAAAATTCCAAATGGGTTTGCAAAATCAGGATGAGATCTGCTCATTGGCAGCACTGTGTATGGTCAGCCCCCCTGTCTAAGAAAAGAGAATGAATCTTTATGATTGTTAGACACCTTAAAAAAAAGACTGCATTCTACTAGAGTAGGGCCCTATATTTCTGTATGTCGCAGAAGTAGACTTGAGGGGGGGTCACATGGGACATAACTATTTGCTTTTGAATCAGAGCTGTATTCTGAGGATCGATTACAAACTCAGTGAACAGTTATGTCCCATGTGGCCCCACTTCAAGTCGCTGACTAAATCAGAGTTAGAGAGCTGCAAAGCAGAAAGTAGTGTTCTGGCTATTATGTTACACATCCAGCCTTTATCCATGACATTTTTGGCTAACTAACTATATTAGAAACAGAAACATTTTTTATTTTGCACAGCCTATCTATTTAGCCAGTTTTTATTTTTACACTGAACTGTTCCTTTAAAGTATATCTAGTCACATTGTCATTGTTAAAAAGTGAAGGAATATTATGTGGAGCTAGGCTCACCATAGCAAAGTAAGCAGCTCCTTCCAACAAGGTTACAATTTTTCAGTATGGTGGTGCCCAGCACTGCAATGTCACCTCTTTGTGACCACACTGGCCAAGTCTCCACAAAAGCAACATAATCCCATGTGTGACATCAATGCATGGCTTGGTGGCAAATTTGAAATATAAGAAGGCAAAGACCTGAGTTGTATGTGTGATTTTAAGTATTCATTTTCTAAGCTCCAGGGTACACTATTATTTGCTATATATTCTGATTATATGATTACTGACTCTTGGATTTCTTCCTAATCTGTAACTGAATCTATGAACATGTTTAACACCTTGTATACAGTACATCACTATTGTACTTTGACCTGATTTGTTTCTGTTCTTCCTCTTAAGTACTTACTTCCTGGTTCATAAAAACTTGTGGCCCTAACAAGCACGTCAATCAAGTTCAAACTGAAGTCTATATATAACCTGCCTAACTGCTAGTTTATCCACAGAAAAGCAAAAAACCCATCCATAGCCAATTTGCCTCAGTGAGGGAAAAAATCCTTCCTGACTTCAAGATGGCAATCAGACCAGTCCCTGGATCAACTTGCTTTATGAACTATCTTCCATAATCCTGTGTGCCCTCATTTGCTAAAAAGTCATCCAACCCTTTCTTAAAGCTATCTAATGTATCAGCCAGTACAACTGATTCAGGGAGAAAATTCCACATCTTGTCGGAACCTCCTTTCTTCTAATAGGAATGGGTGCCCTCTTGTCAGCTGGAAGGACCAACTGGTAAATTCGAGAGGTTATTGTACAATCCCCTTATATATTTACACATACTTATCATATCCCCCCCTTAAGTGCCTCTTCTCCAGCGTGATTGGCATGGCCAATCTTCCCTCATAGCTGTGATTTTCCATACCTTTTATCAGCTTAGTTGCCCTTCTCTGTACCCTCTCTAATTCAGTAATGTCCCTTTTGAGTGCTGGAGACCAAATCTGCACTGCATATTCTAGATGGGGCCTTACCAGCACTGTACAGTGGAAGATGGGGCCTTGCCAGCACTGTACAATGGAAGAATAACCCCCAATACAGCTCAAGACCCTGTTTGTCCTTAAAGCTGCTGACTGGCATTGCTACAGCCAAGTTTATTATCTACAAGGTCTCCAAGATCCTTTTCCATTATGGATTTGCCTAGTTCAGTCCCATTAAGGGCTTAAGCGGCTTGCATATTTTTACATCATAGGTGCATGATTTTACATTTATCAACATTGAATCTCATCTGCCGCCCATATTATCAGTTTGCCAAGATTCTGCTGCAAAGATGTCACATCCTGTATGGAATTAATTGGGCTTCATAGTTTTGGGTCATCTGCAAACACTGATACATGACTTACAAAACCTTCCCCATAGTCATTTATGAACAAGTTAAAATAATAATAATCAGGGCTGGATTTACATAGCAGGCACCCCTAGGCCCACTGCTGTTTGCCGCCCTCCCTCCCCTTATTCTGGCAAATTTTTGTCATTGGGACCGGAGCAATGGGTAGTGTCACATGGGAAATTTAAAACACTATCATATCTCCTGTTCATCCCCAGTGTTTCTGAAAAAAATGTGGGTGAGGTTGAGCAGCATGCCGCCCTAGGCCCGGGCCTTGGTGGCCTTTCCATAAATCCGGGCCTGATAATAATACTAATAATAATAAAGTGGACCCAATACAAAGCCCTGAGGGACCCCACTAAGAACCTTACAACAAGTAGAGAATGTAGCATTAACAACCACCCTCTGTACCCGATCCTGTAGCCAGTTTCCTATCCATGTGCAAACAACTTCATTAAGCCCAACAGACCTTAGTTTAGAGAGCAGCAGTTTGTGGGGCACACTATCAAACACTTTGGCAAAATCCAAATAGATCACATCTACTGATCCCTCGCTGTCCAGCATCTCACTTACGTCATCATAAAAATGAATAAAATGTGTCTGACATGACCTATTCTTCATAAAGCCTTGCTGATTGCTGCTCATAATGCTATTCACTAGGACAATGTTTTGAATGTGATCCCTTAACAAGCCTTCAAATAATTTGCAGACAAACTTACTGGCGTATAATTGCCAGGCTGAGATTGGCTGAAAATCCTAAATAGAAGCTGATCTAAAACTTAACTAAGCTCTCTTAGAACCCAAGGGTGTATTCCATCTGGCCTTGGAGCCTTGTTCACATTAATTTTTAGTAAAGCTATATGAACGATATCCTGAACTGTATCCTAGATTGAGCCGAACCAACAGTGCAGCTACAGTTAGGTCCATAAATATTTGGACAGAGACAACTTTTTTCTAATTTTGGTTCTATATATTACCACAATGAATTTTAAATGAAACAACTCAGATGCAGTTGAACTGCAGACTTTCAGCTTTAATTCAGTGGGTTGTAGACCGCATGTTTGGCATTGAGATTCAAGTGCCTGCATATTCTGTGTAATTTGTATTGTTTTACATATCTGCATATAAGCCTATCCCTCCTCATAAGGTGATTTTGTGATGTTGGTTTTGCATGACACTGAGCCCTTTCTCAATTTTCTTCAGTTGCTGCCTTCCAAAGTCAATTTGTACATTCAAATGCTGACTGTTTGATCTGATCTTGGCCCTCCATGTCTCAACCTGCTCTGCTCTAGATCAGGGCCGGAACTAGGGGTAGGCAGAAGAGACCTTGAGCTCAAAAATTGGGGGGAGCTGAGCAGGTACCTCTTCAGCCTACCCATAGATTGGACTCGCCTGTAATTCAGCTTGCGCAATTTGTGAGTTGCGTTACTGTGCATTTTCGCACATACACGTGTGAACAGCGGTTACGCACATGCATGAGTGACAGCTTTACCGTGCATGCGTGTGTGATGGTTTTAACGCGTATGCGTTCGTGACAGGGGAAGGGAGAGGTTGAGCTGGTCAGTTGGGATGCCAAGGGCAGCCTGATTAAGCTTATCGGCTTCAGAAATACTACTTCAGGACAAGTGTGTCATCCTTACTAGGGATGTAGCGAACTGTTCTGCTGCGAACTAGTTCGCGCGAACTTCGACTGTTCGCGTCTGCCACAAGTTCGCGAACGTTGCGCGACGTTCGCCAATAGGCGTTCGCGTCAAAATCGTTCGACCATTCGACCATTCGATCGCTAAAATCGAACGATTTTCGTTCGAATCGAACGATCGAAGCCATTGGATTGAATGAAATCATTCGATCGAATGGCTTCGATCGTTCGATTCGAACGAAAATCGTTCGATCGAACGATTAAAATCCTTCGATCGTTTGAATCGAACGATTTTCGGATGTTCGAAGTTCGCGAACTGTTCGCGAACTGTCCGCATTTTTTGCCGGTGTTCGCGAACGCCGTTCGCGAACACATACTCGGCGGTTCGCTACATCCCTAATCCTTACCTGTTAAAGGGGTTGTTCACTTTCCAGAACAAAACAGCAAGGAATCAGCACTCGAAACAGATTCAAGGGGACCAGGTCCCTCGTGTTTATTGTGTCAATTGATCAAACAACATCTTGGGGACGTGCCCCTTCATCCTATATATAATTTTAAAGAGACCTGCAATGTACTTTTAAGCAAAGTAATGTGAACAAGGCACAGGGCCCTGATAGTATATACTTCCAAGTAATTCAATCAGTTTTAGACTTTGCTGATTTTCATATATGGCATCTGGCATACCAGTTGATTAACACCCATGTAATTACAATATTTAAAAAGGGGTTATGATTTCAGCCTTGTTATTATAGGTGGTACCCTAACTCTGTTCTCTGTTTGTTGTACACTAATGTAAAGCACTGCATACCTTGTTGGCACTATATAAATAAATGATGATTATGATGATGAAGGTGATAAAAACTCTATTTCTGAAGCTCAATCAGTGCCATGAAAGTAGAGGAGAAAGGCATGGTGTGCTCATTTAAAATCTTGCATTTGATTTTGGATGATAAATGAAAGCAGTTCAAGATGTCAGTCTCCACATGCAGCTAGTATAGTCAGACCTTTAAAAAGGTTGCAATAAAGTTGGTACAAGTGAAAATTATATTATTTTCTATGTTGAATAATGGTCCATCAGCATCTGGTCTCAAAAAGTATGTGGCTGAAATATCTTTTTCTATAAAACAGAATAAAACAAAAAATTGTAACTATTGACAGCACAAGAGAAAGAGAGGATTGTACTTATCACAGGAAAGTTAAAGGGAAAATATACCCTGCTTTTTGACATGAACTCATCGAGTCTTACATACTTGAGTCCACAGATTGAAAGTAAGGGCAGGACTAGATGATGCGTTTTGACCCGACGCGTCAAAATGCGACTAAACGCATGCGACGTGTCGGATGGTTTAGTGAAAACGGAAGTGACAGATCAATGTAGTTGTTTACGTGCGATTCTCCGACTGTCGGATGAAGACGTAACGTTTAGTCGCATTGCGACGTGTTGGGTCAAAACGCATCATCTAGTCCTGCCCTAAGCCATGGATCAGTGATCCCAACCAGTGGCTTTTGAGCAACATGCTGCTCACCAACCTCAAAGAAGGTGATTATTTTTTGATTCAGGCTTGGAGGCAAGTTTTGGTTGCAGAAAAGCCAGGTGTACTGCCAAACAGAACCTACTGTAGGTTGCCAGTACACATAGGGGCTACCAAATAGCCAACCATAGCCCTTATTTGGCATCACCAGGGACTTTTTTCCTGCTCGTGTTACTCCCCAACTCTTTTTATATTTGAATGTGGCTCACGGGTAAAAAAAGGTTGGGGACCCCTGCCAAAGATGAAGAGCCCACCTTCACTTTTAGGTCTTTGGTTGCAAGTTCCAATATCACACTGACATTGCTTTGCTTTACAACTACTGCTAGATATCCTCAGTGTATTGAATATCCATAACAGGTATTTGGCATTCAGCCCTTCCCATCATGGGGGCAAATTTACTAAAGGGCGAAGTGATGTCATATCGGGACTTCGCCGATTTACTAACAGGTGCTGGCATTAATTCGCTAGCACTACTTTGCACTCTAACGCCAGGAGAATTTTCACTCAGGGTGATGATTCAGGGTGATGATTCGCCAGCATGACATCATTTCGTTACTTCAACTATTTACTAATGGGTGAAGGCGTCACTTCGCTAGCGAAGGAGATAGAGGCTAGCGTTGCTTATCACTCTAACGCCAGGCAAATTTCCGCTCTGGCGAATGGACGTAACTACGCAAATTCAAGATGTGGATTTTAATGAACGTTACCTCTTGCGCCAGACTTGTCTTCACCACCTCAGACCAGGCAAAGTGCAATAGAGTAGATAGGAGTTCCTTAAAAAAAACTTGAAAATCTTTCTAAAACCCAAAAAACGCTGGCGACTTTTCAGTTTTTCAGGGTGATAGGCTGCAAAAGATCGTCAATTTTTTTTTAGTGTACCCGGCTTCCCCCCCTACATTTCCTTACATATGGCACATACACTATACACTGAGCACCTGTGGAGGGCATTATAACAACTTTATTTTATTTCATTAAGGTTCCCTGGGCTTGTGTAGTGTAATGTATATGTATAAATATATAAGGGGATCATATAATAATCTCTCTAATGCTTTATTTACCAGTAGGTCTTTCCAGCTGACACAAGGTCAACCATTCCGATTAGAAGAAAAGAGGTTCCGCCTAAATATTCGGAAGGGGTTTTTTACAGTGAGAGCTGTGAAGATGTGGAATTCTCTCCCTGAATCAGTTGTACAGGCTGATACATTAGATAGCTTTAAGAAGGGGTTGGATAGCTTTTTAGCAAGTAAGGGAATACAGGGTTATGGGAAATAGCTCATAGTCCAAGTTGATCCAGGGACTAGTCCGATTGCCATTTTGGAGTCAGGAAGGAATTTTTCCCCCTCTAAGGCAAATTGGAGAGGCTTCAGATGAGGTTTTTGCCTTCCTCTGGATCAACTGGCAGATAGGTAGTTAATAAAAAAAAAGGTTGAACTCGATGGACATGTGTCTTTTTTCAACCTTACTTACAAATTAGCCACCGCTAGCGCAACTTCGCTTTGCTTGCCGAATTAACGCTAGCAAAACTTTGCCATCGTTCAGTGCCCTGGACACAACATCACTTTATAGTGAATTAACGTTGTCCTGGCAAATTTTCGCCTGGCAAAGTGTGGCGATGTGAGCGAAGCCGTCACTGGCTAATTTTCGCAGGATGGATTTGCACCATGGTGTTTCAACCTCAACAGGCTCTGCAAGCCTTATATCTACCAATAGCTTATATAACTGAGAAGGACAGCACAGCAGCAATTTTATATTGCAAAAAAGTGATTTAATTACATCAAATACAACGTTTCAGGCACCTGTGTGCCCTTTATCAAGTGAAATACTTGTTAAAGGGCATCATTTAAGCAGTTCATTCAATTAGAAAAGGAGTAGTACCCATTGTCTTTGTCTGTGTTTTCTTCTTGTTCAGTGTATAGTCACATCTCATAGATTAAACCCCCCACATAAATCTACACTAAAAACCAACTTAACCCTAGTGAATGCATATTCCTTCCGTTTTACAGAGAGATTGCATTTTTGAAATCAGTTTCAAGGTATAAATGATCGGTTTGCTTCCTCAACATAACATGGTTTTCCACTGCAAGCAACTGAAAAC
Source organism: Xenopus laevis (assembly GCF_017654675.1). NCBI lineage: Eukaryota > Metazoa > Chordata > Amphibia > Anura > Pipidae > Xenopus > Xenopus laevis. The sequence goes on along the minus strand of NC_054373.1, from coordinate 74,644,129 downwards.
AGCCATGATATATGATAGCAGTAAAAAACTGGAAACTGTTAGCAGTAAAAAATTGGAAACTGTTAACTTGTGATGGAATCAGCCAGTTAGAGCAGGAAAAATATGTCAGTGACAAAGCAGGAGTGTATTAGCTCTGTGTGGGGATGGGAAACACATTTTAATACATCTCACAAACAAATTGTTAAATATATAAATAACTCTAAGAAAAAATCATGAAAATTATTTATGAAAAAGATAAACTAAATCGCCCGCTAAAATTTAGGGGACTTTTATAATAGCGGAAGTTGTTTGTTAAATCCTTATAAACAATGTGTGACCTTTGTCATACTTAATATGTATATAAATTTAGATGGTTCTCAGAAGCAGAACTTTTACAAGTCTAAGAAAGTGTGTCTGTGTCACAGGGAGGTTCCTTAACCTTATTTATTATATTTATCTATTCATAGCAAATTAATTCATTAATATTTTGGGGGCAAGCCAAATATCCTTATCATGAAAAATCAAATGAAAATGATCATATAGTTTGAGTTAAGTTCCGCAAAGGGAAACATTACTGAAACTATGTGGAACAAAGGGGAATTCCATATACTGTACATGTAGTAGGTCTCTTTTCCAAAAAGCTGCAAATTACAAAGTAGATTTTAAGCAAATCATAATTTCCACTTTGTAATAATAAAACAGTACCTTGTACTTGATCCTCAGAAAGCTGCTTAAATCCTTATTGGTGCCAAGATTGGCTTTATTGTTAAAACGTTTTTTTTAGACTTTGAATGGAAAAAACTCAATGAATTTTTCAATGGAAAAAACTGATATCGATTGAGTTTTTGGCGAAAAAAAATCGAACATCATGAAGGCTATTCACATCTTCAAATGGTTCAAGGGCCTTTGCCATTGACTCCTACATGACCTTGACAGGTTTTAGATGGTGTATTTTCGGATTCAAGCTATTTCCAGGGTCGAGGTATCATAAATCTAGAAAAATTTGAGGGTTTTTTTTAAGCCAAAAATGGGAATATTGACCAAAAAAATCAACTTGAATTTTCGTGGAAAATACGTCTCAAACCTTAATAAATAACTCCCTTAATTTGGTATGGTGATACAGAAAACTCCTTATTTTAAAAACTTCAGGTCCCAGGCATTCCAGAAAATAGATTGTATACCTGTTCTGTACTAAAAATGTACTAAGAAAATTCTACTCCTCTTGCCTTCTAATGCTGTATAATTGCAAATTGTGCAAACCTTGATTTAAAATATTCGGAAATATATTTAAGGTTCTGAAAGTCCTTTTACTGGAGTTTTCTTCACAACTGCATATATATCAGTGGCACCCGTTTCAGGTTCAGTTAACATTTTGACAGAGGCATATGTGATCTCATTAGCAGGATTTTCACTTTGATACTCTGGCTGCTTTCTGTTAGCATTAAAAGCTACTTCAGAGTATACTATGCTTTCATGTTCTTTTCTCTGTGAAAACAAAAACAAAGAGAAATTGTGAACTGTTCATGCTGTTTAAGTAAGATACTTAGAAAGCTCCAAATTATGGAAAGCCCATCTCCGATCGGCTCCATTTTATCCAAATAATCCAATTTTTAAAAAATTATTTCCTTTTTTCTATGTATCTACTATTACAGGTATGGAACCTGTTATGCAGAATGTTAGGGACCTTGGGTTTTCCAGGTAAAGGATCTTTCTGTTATTTGGATCTCCATACCTTAACACTGCTAAAAATGTATTGTTTTATTATTACACAGGAAAAAGGAAATTATTTCTAAAATAATTTCTAAATTTGTTGATTTAAATGGAGTGTATAGGAGATGACCATTCTGTACTTCGAACTTTCTGAATAATGGGTTTACGGATAACACATTCCATACTTGTTTTACACCGTGAAATCTGTTCTGTATGGCCACCTTAAAGGAACAGTAACACCAAAAAAATTAAGTGTTTTAAAGTAATGAAAATATCATGTAGTGTTGCCCTGCACTGGTAAAACTGATCTGTTTGCTTCAGAAACACTACTATAGTTTATATAAACGAGCTGCTGTGTAGCAATGGTGGAAATTGAAAAAAGGCTATATGGCACAGGATAAATTATGGATAACAGATAACATTATGTACTACAGAGCTTATCTGCTGTGTAAGATGAGCCTTTTCTCCTTTGAGTAGCTGCCCCCGTGGCTACACAGCAGCTTATTTATATAAACAATAGTAGTGTTTCTGAATTTTAATTTTGTTGATGTTACAGGTCCTTTAAGGCAGTTAAAAGTGACACCCCTAATCTGTATAAAAATCTAATAGTGACACATATATTATGATTTACTTTTTTGAACTACTTGCTGCTTGTGAGTTCATTCATTCTTATTTTTGCCCAAGGTATCAAAAGACCGAAACAGCTGGCAGTCAAAGGGTTACAATTGAATAAATATTTATAAAGAAAGAATTGTTCAGTGTACCTTCCTAAAAAAGCAATACGTTTTCCGAACGAAAGAGGTGTGATTACCAAAATAATGTGTTATAGAAATGAAAAGAAGTAAAACCCCTCTCTATTCAATTGACCACCAATTAAAGAAAATTCAAGTATTAGTGCAGCAGTGTCAGACTCTGACACTGCTGCACTAATACTTGAATTTTCTTTAATTGGTGGTCAATTGAATAGAGAGGGGTTTTACTTCTTTTCATTTCAATTGAATAAATATTGTATCTTGATGGTCTAATTAAATTCAAAAGCACTGGGACAAAAGTTACTAACCTCTGGTTTTGCTTTCTCATGAAATGCCACATCACAGTATACAAGCTCCCTTTCATCATCTTGCTTCTTTTCAGAGAAAGATAAAAATAAGTAAATACATTTAGGGGCAGATTTATCAAAATGTTAGTTTAGAATGTAATAAATACAAACTCACTCCTATGGGATTTTTAGAACCTTATTTTTTTTTAAAAAAATTCCATTTTGCGTTTTAAACAAAGTCATTTCAAAGTCTCACGCATTTAGTATATCATCACAGATGTAAGATTATTGCATTAAGAGCAAAACAAAGGGGTACAGTGACACAGTTGGTATAGACATAGCTACATCAAGTTATATTTGGTCACGCAGGACCACATCATTCCAAAAACAGAGGAAGTATGTAAAGACATTAGTAAGCACTTAATAAGGTATCCCAACCAATTAACATTTATTGTATCATAAGATTTGCTTCAGGACAGGCCTCTAACCACAGTTCCCAAATCTTTTCAAACATTTGGGGACAATGCCTGTTAAGTATGTTAGTTTTATCATTGGAAGTCTGTCATTAACCAGCTTTATCCAGGGACTAATCCATTAAATGGCTATCTGTTTTTTTGCATAAAAGAGGAGATTTCTTAGCAGGTGTCTGGTTTTGGTTAGGGGTGCTAGATAGGGTTGCCACCTTTTTTGGAAAAAAAATCCCGGCCTTCCTATATTCTTGCCGTTTTTTCCTACTAATAACATTGGCATCAAGCAACCCTAGTGCTAGGTTGTCCTAGCAGACATACCTCAGGAGTTAATAAACCGGGAAGGAAGATTTCATAAGTCAGGTAAGCTAACATCTTGGCCCAGAATCTATGTATCATGGGGCAGGACCATAACAGGTGAAAGAAATTGGCATCTGTCAAGACCGCCGGGAGCGCGAGGAGTCGCGTCCGCTCCCGGCGGCGAAGAATCCAAGATGGCGGCGCCCAGGCAACCCACGTGGGTTCCGACGCCGGCGCAGTGACGCCAGCACGGCGCGCCGGTCGCAGGCGCGCTGACGCTAGGGCAAGGGCGCCAAATTCAAAGATAAAAGAACGCCTGAGGCACCAAGATGGCGCCCGAAAATAGGATCCTGTTCCCTTAGAGATTCCTGGGTTCCCTTGCTGTTTCCCCTGCTTATAATCTGCCTGATTCCTTGGTGTGACCCCTTGCCTGGCCCTGGACTTCGCTGATACTCTGCCTGCCATAGACCCCCTGCCTGGCCCTGGACTTTGTTTGTATTCCGCCTGCCTTTTGACCTGTGCTTGGATTTTGATTATTCTCTTGCCTTACCCCTGGATACCACGACCCTGATCCCTCCTGAGGGGCTTCCTCCTAGATCCGGACTACTCCCCAGAGGGGGCTCCCGGCTCCCTGACATTATTTTCGGGCCATGGATCCTTCTGAGGAAGCCACACCTGATGTCGGACGAGCGCTCCGCGGACTGGCATCCCGCATGGAGGACTACGAAAACCAGCAGGTTCGCATTGGGCAAGCACTCGATGTCCTGCTTGCTCGAGTGCCTTCTGCGCCCTCCGCTGCTCCACCTACTGGAAATCCCCCCATGGCGGCAGCCTCTACGAACGCAAGCTACCCGACAGGTGAGCCTCGCATTCCACCTCCCCTTCGCTTCAGTGGGGACCCACAAGCCTGCAGGGGATTTGCCACACAGTGCCAAATTCAATTTGAGTTCCAACCCACACAGTTTCCAAGTGAGCGTTCCAAGGTGGGGTATGTGATGTCTCGATTGGAAGGCAAGCCACTGGAGTGGGCAACGTCTCTTTGGGAGAAGGATTCCCCGGTGACTTATGCTGTTAAAGACTTTCTCCAAGCTTTTCGCATAGTCTTTGATGCTCCAGGTCGGGTCACGAACGCCCCTGCCCGTCTCTTGCAGCTCCGGCAGGGAAGCCGCAGTGTCAATGAGTACGCTATAGACTTCCGAACACTGATGGCGGAGACTTCCTGGTGTGATGACGCTTACAAGGCCGTATTCTACCAAGGCCTATCCATCCGCATCAAAGATGATCTCGTCTCCAGAGAGATTCCTGACACCCTGGAAGGACTGATCGCTCTATCTATTAAGGTGGACACCCGCCTCAGAGAACACCAGGTGGAGAGAGAGCGCAGCAGACGATTTTCTCCCATGTTGGCCCCTCGCTTTCAAAGGCCGATTCTGCAAGCACCCGCTGTCCCTGTGACTCATGTGTCCACGTCTCCTCTGGAGGAACCTATGCAAGTAGGAAAAGCTCGCCTCTCCGAGCAGGAAAGACTCCGAAGACGAAATGGCAGGTCTCTGTTTGTACTGTGGTGGGCATTCCCATTTTGCCAACGCCTGTCCTGCCAAAGCCAAGAGTTTTGTACCCCGAGGTATGTCTCAGGTTTCTCATGTAGGGGGCATCACTCGAGGGCCTCAGGAGAAGTATCAAGAAAATTCACGCAGACTTCTCCTTCCTTTGCAGATTCACCTGGCAAGTAAGTCTATCTTCGAAAGGGCCTTCCTCGACTCCGGAGCGGATGGCAATTTCATGGACGCCTTCTTTGCCGAACGCATGAAGATTCCCCTGCTCCCATTGTCTTCACCCCTGCGAATTACCGCCATAGATGACAAACCCCTGGAGTTTGAATTCGTCACAATGTTCACGGCGGAACTATCTGTACAAGTTGGGGCGCTGCATCAAGAAAAACTTTCATTCTTCATCATCCCCTGTCCTTCTACTCCAGTAATATTGGGTCTTCCGTGGTTACGTCTGCATAACCCCACCATAGACTGGTCCACTGGGCAGATCTCTCGTTGGAGTTTATTTTGCCTGCAACATTGCCTTCCGCCAAAACCCCTCGAGAAGGTGAATGTCTCCACTGCGGAACTAAAGACTTTGCCCTCCACTTACAAGGGATTTTCCGATGTGTTTTGTAAAAAGTCTGCAGAGTTCCTTCCCCCACATCGCTCCTACGACTGTCTGGTTGAACTCCTGCCAGGAGCCATGCCCCCCAGAGGGCGCACTTACCCTCTCTCTCCTGCAGAGACTACCGCTATGAAAGAGTACATCCAAGAAAATCTCCAGCGGGGGTTTATCCGCCCTTCTACCTCTCCTGCAGGGGCTGGGTTCTTCTTCGTGGAGAAGAAGGACGGAGGCCTTCGGCCTTGTATAGACTATCGGGGCCTGAATAAGATCACCGTGAAAAACAGGTACCCCCTGCCCCTGATTGCCGAGCTCTTTGACCAGCTGAAAGGGGCAAAGATTTTCTCCAAGTTGGATCTCCGGGGGGCCTACAACCTCATTCGCATCCGGGAGGGTGACGAATGGAAGACGGCATTCAACACTCGGGATGGGCACTATGAATATCTTGTTATGCCCTTCGGCCTATGCAATGCCCCTGCCGTCTTCCAGGAGTTTGTTAATGATGTGTTCCGAGATCTCCTAGGAAGGTTCGTAGTCGTATACTTGGACGACATCCTGATCTTCTCCAAGGACCTTGAAAGTCATCGCTCCCAGGTGAAGGAGGTACTCTCTCGTCTGAGGAAGAACTCTCTCTTCGCCAAGTTGGAGAAGTGTGTCTTCGAGGTATCCAAGATCCCCTTACTAGGGTACATTATCTCTCCAGAGGGATTTGAGATGGACCCCGTGAAAGTGTCGGCCATCCAGGAGTGGCCTCTCCCACTGAGTACCAAGGCAATCCAGAGATTCATCGGATTTGCTAATTATTATCGACAGTTCATCCGGGGGTTCTCTTCCCGCATTGCACCTATCCTGGCCCTCATCCGGAAAGGGGGTAAACCCAGCCTGTGGCCTCCATCTGCCATAGAAGCCTTTCAGTCCTTGAAAAAGGCCTTCACGTCCGCTCCTGTTCTCCGACATCCCAATCCTGCACTACCCTTCTGCATCGAGGTTGATGCTTCTGAAGTCGGAGCCGGAGCTATCCTGTCTCAGAGACACTCCACTGATGGAAAATTGCACCCCTGTGCGTATTTCTCCAAGAAGTTCTCATCCGCAGAGCAGAACTATGATGTCGGAAATCGAGAACTCTTGGCAGTCAAGCTTGCCCTTGAAGAATGGCGTCACCTCCTGGAGGGCTCTGAAATTCCTGTCCAGATTTACACAGATCACAAGAATCTGGAGTTTATACAGTCCCTCAAGAGGCTAAATCCCAGACAAGCCAGGTGGGCCCTTTTCTTTTCCCGATTTAACTTTGTTTTGACTTATCGCCCAGGTTCCAAGAATCTGAAGGCCGACGCCTTGTCTCGTAGCTTCACTCCGGTGGACCGTGACCCTGAGAGGCAGGAACCAATCATTTCACCAGTCAAGATCATTGCCTCTCTGTATCCCCAATTTGCCGACCAGATCCTGGCTGGGCAGTCCTCGGCTCCTCAAGATACTCCGATTGGCATGGCCTTCGTCCTTCCAGAACTTCGCCTGGCCATCCTGCAACAAACCCACTGCTCCAGGCAAGCTGGACATTCTGGTCCGGCCAAGACCCTTGAACTCTTGAGGCGCCTAGTCTGGTGGCCTGATATCCGCAAGGATGTAAAGGACTTTGTGGCTGCTTGTAATGTCTGTGCCACTTCTAAGCCTAGCCATTCCCGCCCCAGCGGGTTGTTACAGCCTTTGCCGGTTCCCTCTCGTCCGTGGACGCACCTCTCTATGGACTTTATTGTCGAACTTCCTCCCTCCGGTGGGAATACTGTGATCTGGGTTGTCATAGACCGCCTTCAGGAAAATGGCCCATTTCATCCCTTTGAAGAAGTTACCCTCTGCGGTGGAATTATCCCAACTCTTTATTAAGTACATCTTCCGCCTGCATGGTTTCCCGGTGGAGATCGTCTCCGACAGAGGCACCCAGTTCACCGCCAAGTTCTGGCGTTCCCTATGTAAAGACTTTGGAATAACACTTCAATTTTCGTCCGCCTACCACCCGCAGACGAATGGGGCAGCTGAACGTGTGAACCAAGCCTTAGAACAGTTCCTGAGGAACCACGTGTCTCTTTGCCAGGACGATTGGTCTGACCTCCTCCCGTGGGCAGAGTTTGCTCATAATAATGCATGTCATTCCTCCACAGGAAGGTCTCCATTTATGGCGGTGTATGGACAGCACCCTCAAGCCTTTCCTCAGGACTTCGTGTTGTCGGACGTCCCGGCTGCAGATGATCTGGCAGCCCATATGTTTGCTATTTGGGCTGCAACCAAGTCTAACCTGGAGAAGAGTGCTCTAGTCCACAAGACTTTCGCGGATCGCCGTAGAAGGCCCTCTCCTCCCTACAAGGTGGGTGATAGTGTCTGGCTCTCTTCCAGGAATATTCGCTTGATGGTGCCATCTCCCAAGTTGGGTCCGAAGTTCCTGGGTCCGTTCCCCATCTTGGAGATAATTAACCCTGTAGCCATCAGACTTCAACTCCCACCAGAGATGAGAATCCCCAACGTGTTCCACGTCTCCCTGGTGAAGCCCACCGTCTCCAACCGTTTCTCTGGTGTCCAATCTCCTCCTCCTGCTGTCTCTGTGGAGGGTCAACAAGAATTCGAGGTGGAGAGAATCCTTGATTCCAGAATCTCCAGAGGGTCCCTTCAATACCTCATCCATTGGAAGGGCTTTGGTCCCGAAGAATGCTCTTGGGAGGGACACCGTGATGTGCATGCTCCTTGTTTGGTAAGAGACTTCCACTCCAAGTTTCCCCAGAAACCAAGTCCCGGTGGTCCTGAGGCCCCCCGTGAGGGGGGGGTACTGTCAAGACCGCCGGGAGCGCGAGGAGTCGCGTCCGCTCCCGGCGGCGAAGAATCCAAGATGGCGACGCCCAGGCAACCCACGTGGGTTCCGACGCCGGCGCAGTGACGCCAGCACGGCGCGCCGGTCGCAGGCGCGCTGACGCTAGGGCAAGGGCGCCAAATTCAAAGATAAAAGAACGCCTGAGGCGCCAAGATGGCGCCCGAAAATAGGATCCTGTTCCCTTAGAGATTCCTGGGTTCCCTTGCTGTTTCCCCTGCTTATAATCTGCCTGATTCCTTGGTGTGACCCCTTGCCTGGACCTGGACTTCGCTGATACTCTGCCTGCCATAGACCCCCTGCCTGGCCCTGGACTTTGTTTGTATTCCGCCTGCCTTTTGACCTGTGCTTGGATTTTGATTATTCTCTTGCCTTACCCCTGGATACCACGACCCTGATCCCTCCTGAGGGGCTTCCTCCTAGATCCGGACTACTCCCCAGAGGGGGCTCCCGGCTCCCTGACAGCATCTAGGTGGTGGCATTTGGGACAGTTGCCATCATGACTCCTGTCCATGACTTTGAGCCTGAGTGGAGTAATATATGTGCAATGAATAATCCAGAACTGTACTATCTTATCTTTTGTGGAAATCAGGAAGTTATAGAGATCCCCTGTTACATCCTCCCATGTGTCATCATCTAGGGGGATAACTTTAGTCCACTTGTTGTTGGCCTTCAGAAACGGGTTTCTGAGAGAGGATGTTAGAATCTTGTATAGATCAGAGACCAGTTTTTGGAGGTTGGGGTCCCACAATCTAGCCTCATGTTGCTGCATTTTGGTGCTTATCGTTAGAGAGCCAAATTGAGCTGTGAGGGCATGCTTTATCTGAAAGTATCTATGCCATGCTTATTTGCCAGTTGAGCGAGAGTTGGGAGGGTGTTATCTATCAGTAGGTCGGATAGGTGTCATACCCCTAGTGTGGGTCAGTGATTAAAGTCCAGGAGGTGAAGCATGTGATGAAGATTTGAGTTTCTCCACAGTCGAGTATGCGGAGAGGGCAAGGAAGCAGCTTTACACAGTATTTTGGCAGCGAGTGCCCATGCCTTTTGTGGTCATTTTAGTGTGGAATCTTTGGCTTGTTTGGCTTTGCTTGGGGGTATCTTTGGCTTTCCTTTAGGGTGCATTTTTTATTGCCTCTAATGAGCCTGCTAGAGTAGCATGTAGCATTTTATGGGGGTTTTTTAAGGATCAAGGTTAAACCAGTTGATTATAAAGGCTAACTGACTAGCATAGTAGTACATTTGTAAGTGGGAGTCTTCCCTGGCCTAGTGGGACCATAAGTGTTAGTTTGTTCTACCTGGGAGGTTTATTTGCCTATATATAAAGGGGAGGAGGATTGAATCAATATACTTAAAGTTCTGTAGGGAGATCCATATTGGAGTGTTTTGTAGGAAGTATTTTAAACAAGTGTAACCCCTTTTTGGCCACCCCCCCTGGTGCCAAAGGTTATACATCATATATTTCTTACCGATGTAGGTCCTGAGTCCCCTTTGCTAAGTGAAAGGTACTGGGAAACTCTCTGGCAGTGCCTCCGCCTAATAGGATCTGGGAATACACCTGTGGGTGGCCCCATTAGGAAAACATTCAAATACACAAAGTACTGTATAACAAAAAACTTTATGTAACATTAAAGGCAAAGTAAACCACATTTACATTTTCATTATCCATTCCCCTGGGAATATATGCAGTCCAAGATCCTGGCCCTCCGTGCCAGGCAAAGTCCCGTAACTCCTTTGGTAGACAAGAGTCTTAAATCCCTTTCCCCAAAGTGTACATTGTTCCCAGGTAGCGTTACCTGCCCCAAGTACTTTTCCCAACCGGATAAAGTGCTGCTCCCACATGGCAGGCACACAAAAAGCCTGGGTTACAAACGGAAGACATCCTGGATCCTCTCTTTCCCTCTACCCTCCCAGCAGACTCACCTGGGGGCTCACACAGAGCTGCCAGGCTCACAAAGAGCTGGAGCAGGCATCCACAGCGATTACATCCTTTATCCAAGCACCTTGTAGCTTGCTGCACTTTCTGAACTGCTCCATGAAGTACTATCTAGCTAATCTCTGCTGTCTCATATGGCTCTTCTTTTTATAGTGGTGCAGCGACACCTAGTGACTTCTTTTGGTATCGGCCATGCTGCACCAACACAAGGGCTCCGGCCCCTGCCAAGCCCCTAGGAAAACCTGTAGCTACAGTCCAAGCAGGGGGTTTCCAGCAATGTGGCTCAAACCGGAGGGGAATTAACACTACGGGTCCCTATACAATTTTACCTGCCCCATATTGTCAGTGGTAGATTATCCCAGTGGCTGGCAGCTTTTTTAAATGTTTGTATTACCGGATCAATATGTAGTTTTGCATGTCTTTGGAGATGAGCACACCAAGGTACCTAATTGTTGCCATCCAGTATAGTCCCTGGATTACATCTTCCCCTGGTTCAACGTCTAGTGGAAGCAAAACTGATTTTTCTTTATAAATAAACAGGCCACTATAGTTACCAAACTTGTTGGCCAATTGGAGTGCATTTTTAAGGGAGTAATGCCAGGAATAGCAAGAGGTCATCCGCATAAAGTATGATTTTTATCTCCAGTCTCCTACACTTGAGTCCTACGACTTCAGGGATTTGTCGGACCATAATAGCATAAGGCTCTATCGCCAAGTCGAAGAGAAGAGGGGAAAGTGGACAACCTTGTCTAGTGCCCCGAGTGAGGGGAAAAGTTCTGGAAAGGGTGTTGTCGACCCTGTGCGACTGGAGTTGGGTAGAGATATTTTAAGCCAGGCTATAAAACTGGGGCCTATACCAAAATTTTACAAGATATCTCAACTCCACGGAATCAAATGCTTTGGCAGCATCTAGTGCAGCCATAAGTCTGGAGTCTCCGTTTCTGTGAGTGGTTTGCAGATGAGAGTGGAGCCTACTTAGGTTTATAGCGGTACTCTTGTTACCTGTTTGATCTGGATGGACATTCGAGGTTATCACTTTATTGAGTTGTTTGGAGAGGACTTTAACCAAGACCTTAATGTCTGTATTAATAAGTGAGATGGGCGATATGAGTCACACAGATCCAGGTTTTTCCCTTTTTTCAATATAAGCACAATCAGTGCGGAGTAGAAGGATTGAGAGAGGGTGCCTGTACTCATGGCCTCTAACAGGGTAGTGTAAAGTCGTGGAGCAAGCTCACCACTAAGTAGCCGGTACCAAGCTGTTAGCAGTCTGTCAAGGCCTGGGGTCTTCCCAGAGGGAAGGCTATCAGTGGCTTCTGCAACTTCTCCCAGTGAAATTTGGCTGCCCAAATAGGAGGGCTTTAGTGAGTCGGGGAAAGAGATTGACTGCAAGAACTGTTCCAGTTCAGTATCAGAATATCTCGCCTGTGAGGTATGATGGTTTGCAAAGTGATTTGAGAACACTTCTGCTATTTCAACTGGGTCATATACATATGTGCCTGTTGGTGTTTTAATTTTAAAGATCAGCGTAGATGGCTGGGCCATTTTAGTTAGGTACGCTAGAGTTTTCCCATTTTTGTCCCTTTTGTCAAAGGACCTTTGAGCTGCATATAATAGTTCAGCAATCACAGCAGTTTGTGCTAGCTCTAAGTTCCTCTGGTCTAGTACCAATGCTTGATGATTACTATTATCATCCCTCTCACAGTAGGCTTTTTCAGCCATTTGGGCCTCCTCCTCAGCTTCAGAAATACATAGTTACATAGTTAGTTACATAGTTATATAGCAATGACCCGTTTAGCTGCAGTGCGTGCTCTGGTAATAGCTAAGATGAGCGTTTCCTGAGCTACTGCCTTAGATGCTTCCCAAACCGTATTGGAACTACCAGTTCCTGCATTCATCTCCCAGTATGAGCTGTATTCAGAGGTGCACGCCTCTACCACTTCTGTATTATTAAGCCACATAGGAGATAGCCTCCAAGGGGATTGCCCTTGTTTAGGTGTGGTGTTAATTACCAAATATAAGGGACCATAGTCTGAAAGGGCTCTTGGTAAATACTTTATATATTTTACCCCCTGCACGAAGTCTGTGGAGGCAATGACCATATCTATCCGGGAAAGAGAATGTTTCCCTATTGAGTGACAGGAGAATTGATTTTCATGTGGAAAATTGTGCTGCCAAATGTCTATTAGTCCTAAGGATTCTGTTCACTGCTTAAACGGGCCAGTCTGGTGCGGCATCGTGGTGACCCTATCCACTTGAGGGTCTATCACTATATTCAAGTCCCCCACAAAACATACTGAGCATGGAAGATATGCTGACACCTTTGTAAAAAACAGATCTATTGTCTCTTTACAGAATGGGGGAGATATATATAAATTGACTATTATCATATCCTGAAGGCCATCAATTTTTGGCCTTCAAGGCGTGTCTCCTGTAACAAAAGGAGGTCAGGTTGGTACATAGCTACAAAATCGAAGACTAAGGCTCTTAAATTTCGAATTTAGTCCTCTGATGTTCCATGATATTAGCTTTACATCTCCCATATCAATGTTATACCATAATGAATGATGTTGCTGGGGTCTGTCATGCGTTCCCTTTGCCCTGTGTTGCAATGGAGTGGTGCATAGGAACATGCCTAATAAACATTAAAAACAAAACCAACAAGAAAAATTCGCAACATATTTTCCCCCTTCCCTCCGTGCACATATAACCGTTAGATAGCCTATACCCAAAACAAGAAAATAACAGAAGAGATAGCAAGAATGATGTGGTATATACAGAACACTGCACCTGCCCCGCATTAAGCAGGATGCCATTGTGAGTCAGTTAGCTAGCTAAGCCAGTAGTAGGTGTGGGGGGCATGGCTAAGTCAAGGTCCATGTAGGCACCCATATTATTTCTTAAAAAGGATTATAAACATAGAGCATTGTGGGTGAGAGAGACTGGCTACATTGTGTTAATAATATGTCCCTGGCCTGTGACCCCACAAAACTGCCCCAGAGGAGTGCTGTTTCTTGTGTCCCTATAAGCCATATATTACAGTCTCTATCATACATCCCGTAACATATATTTAAGATCACGAATAGACTCTGTGTTCTTGGAGTGACCACTAGTTTACTAACTGTATAGGCAGATTGGCTTTCGTGGTGGGGTAATTGGGTATCTTGGATATTGTCAAACTACTTAACCTGGTTCAAATGAAGCAAGTCTGCATGGTTATATGTCACATTGCCTTGGACACCGGAATGGGCCTGGTGTAGGGTGCACACTCCACTCAGTGGGCTCCACTCAGGAATTTACGGTTTAGTTATTCGGATGTGCCAGTTTTCTAGGTCCTTTGTCTTGCTATTCAGTGCTTGCAAGTGCTTGCAAGTGCTTGCAAGTGCTTGCAAGCGAGGTCAGTTCCTCCGGTATTGGGCTAAATGTGTCTTCCACTTCTGACACCCTGCGCTCAGCTTTAGTTGTATGCTCACGTAGGTTCTGGAGGTCCTGTCCCAGCAGGGAGAGGTCCACCTTTATAGTTTCCAGCTGCACAGTAGTGGAGGCATGTGTATCTTTAATAGCCGGCAGGATTTCTGAGTTGGTCATTTCAGAGGTTGGCGTTACCGGCGCCTCATGCTCTGATGCTGGTGATGGCGGCCCTGCTTCAGAGGCCTGATCGGAGCTTTGGGAGGTTTGCAGGTATCTATCAAGTCGGTTTTTCCGACCTGGTTTGGATACCATGCTTCCCCATTTGTTATCAGTATGTCCTGCAGGTTTGGGTACTACTGGCGTGCCCTGTAATATTGTCAGAATATCAAGCAATGGTGTGGAGCAGCAGAATGTGTATCTGTTCAGATTGCAATTTTGGTCCAGTCCCCCTTAGAATCTTATTTATCAAATTGTGAGTTCTAACTTTCACCCATTGATAAATATAATTCCAAAAATCTCATAAGAATGAACAGAACATGGGTGAGTTTTTATTTATTAAGCCCTTAACTCACATTTTGATAAATTTGCATTAGAAGATATAACATAGCAACATAGTAACCTAGCTTGAAAAGATACGAGTTGAACCTTTTATATCTATACATAACTTGCTGAAGAAAGTAAAAAAAGAAAGTAAAAAAACTTTGAACTCTCTTCAACTGCCTCCGACAGGGGGGAAAATTCCTTTCCAAACCCCTTTCCAGCTTGGTTGCCATTCTTTGACCCTCTCTAATTAAATATTACATTTACCAGAGCGTGTTGTAAAGTGGAAGAATGACCCTCTCACCCATGAATCTATGCTCCTTTAAATAAAGCGTATCTCTAACACAAAAATCTATGCCCCTTTACAGCTCATAAACTTGTTCGCTGTTGCAGCTACTTACTGGCATTGTTTGCTACTGCCAAGATTATTATACACAAATGTAATAAGAACAATAGTGGTGGTGTGACTCCAAATAATCAGCTCAGTAAAATAGTCTCTGTTTTATATTAAAAAAAATTACCTGTTCTTGCATCTCACAGACCTCAGTGGAATCTTGGGCTTTATCTTAAATAGAGAATAAAAGAAATATTGGTTGTACAGATATGTTGCAGTGTTTGTTACACTTATGTTTGCCTAGGCCAGAGAACTTGAGATGAATAATGATATAAGTTCTGGTAATTACAAAAATGTATATATTGGGACTGATGTAACATATTACTGTGAACAAATACTTGTGAGAGACCTTGTTACACCACTCCCTCCCTTCTTTCACTTTCTCTTCCTCTGTTATATTAACTATGTTTCAGACAGTTCATCAGAAATAAAGGTTTTTTTAATTGCTTTATTTTTTATTTATGACTGCTTTTTAATATTGAAGTGTAACATTGTATTTACAACTTATGTTTTTCTACAGCAGCTCTGGGAGGAGAGTAACCAACTGTTCTAAATTATACATTTAGTTTATTCATTTCTTATCTTTGGCCCTGCTGAGTTTCAAGACAGCTGTTTTAATTGATACAATAGTTTCTAATATCCCACAGATGCTGCTGAGAAATGTATCAACCAGGGCCGGAACTAGGGGTAGGCACGTGCCTAGGGCGCAAAGCTGGGGGGGCGCCAGGCATGTACCTGCTCTGTCGCCTACCCCGTGTCCGGTGCCGTCTCTGCTAGACTGTCGCTTTCGCATAAATGTGCTTCTGCGCATGCGCGCCCGTCGTTTCACGCATGCGCGCTGGAGCGCAGTTTCACGCTCACTGAGCCAGCGCCGTGGCCCGCCGATTTGCCTAGTTTGCCTGGTCGGGTTGGCCCAGCTCTGGTATCAACAAATAGAGCAAATTGGATTATTGAGCTGCCAGACAGAAACACCAAAGGGAGGAACATTCAACTTTTAAACTCAGTTTTGGAAAAACAGTAAAAAAAAAAAGGAAAGCAATTGAAAAAAAGTCTTCATTTCTGGTGAACAATCTGAAAACAACTGAACTGAAAAAGTGTTTGGAAGGTTAACAACCCATTTAAAGTTAAAATAAAATGATGAAAAGAAATATGTATGCCATTAAATCGGGTAACTTAATAGCAGAGTGATAACCACTAAAGACATACATGTACAACCATTTCAAACAAGCATCAACAGTGATGTGGCAAATGGAACATTTTCAAATTGGACCAGTGTTGTCCGTGGAATACCGCAGGGGTCTGGGGTCCTATTGAGTTATCAAGAGATTTATGCTGCTTTATGACCATACAGACAGACTAAGGCTGAGGGCACATGGAGTATGGTTTTTCTGCTCTCAGTCTGTGTTTTTCTCTAGAACTGGATCCAATCGCTTACTGCACTGAAAAGTACAGCTTTTGCTTGAATGCAGGTACATGGAGCAGAGCTTGGCCCAAAAAATGCAAAAGCAGACATTTTTGGGTACAGCTAGGGAGAAGGTAAAAAAATAAGCTTATTGTAATGTGTTGAGTATCGACAGTGACTTGCAGAATTTAAGGTGTATAGAAGAATACTGCAAAAAGAAAATGCCAACCAGAAAATGAGATTCCAATCACATTTTAGTATATGCTTTAATGAGCTGGGCCATCTTTACCTTTTTAATTGGTCAGCCCTGGGATGTGCTTTAGAAAAACGTAATGCTAATAACGATAAAATCATAATTTTGTGGCTTTTAGAGCTGGTTAGTTAAGCTAATTAATGAGTGCCTTGATACACCCAAAGCATCCATTAACTATACTACATTAAACTGGAGATTTTAACATAAAAGTAAAAAAAAATTATAAAACTGACTTCAATTTGTCTTTACTGTAAGGAGTAGTTCGCTTAAAAATTAAATATTGGTATGATGTTGACAACAGTGTTCAAAGGTTGCTTTAAAAAAGTAAAAGTTTCCATATGTGGGCAGATTCACTCATTTGGAGAGGATTAGGCAAGTGGATAGTCAGACAGGCTGGATCAAGGCAGGCGGATATCAGAATCATCAGGCAGGCAAGGGACAAAACCAGGTAGTCAATCAATGGGTTAAGCAGGAGAGTTGTCGTAGGCAGGCAAGGGTCAGGATACAGATTGGAGAGTAGTCAGGAACAAGCAAGGTCAAACACGGATAATCAGATCAGAAATTTCAAGACAAATGCACAAGGCTCAGGAAAAACACTAGAACAAGTTCTATCACGGGCAAGGGGCTGAACACAGAATGGCCCTTAAATAGTTTAAAATTTCGCGCCAAACGTGCAACAAAAATGTGCTGGCACAAACACGCCAGCATGCCTGCGCCTTTAAGAGGCGCACAGGCACGCCGCGCATGCCCTAGAACCCAAGATGGCGACCCCGCCGCACAGGTAACCCCATACCCCTCACATTACCCCCCTCTCCAGGGGGGGCCACTGGACCGCCCAGGCTTACTAGGAAATTTTAGATGGAACTTCTTCCTGAGTTTGTCAGCCTTGATGACATCTACTGAGACCCAAGAGTTCTCCTCAGGGCCATAGCCCTTCCACTTAATAAGATATTGTAGCTTACCTCGTACGAGGCGGGAATCAAGGAACTCTTGGATCTCAAACTCAGGTTGACCTTCAACCAACACTGGGGGAGGAACAGACAAAGAACGAATATCAGAGGCAGGTTTTAGGAGGGATACATGACATGTATTGGAAATCTTAAAATTAACAGGTAATTGAAGGCGAACTGAAGATGGTTTAATGATTTCGGGAATGGAAAAAGGACCAATAAACCTGGGTCCTAGTTTGAGAGAGGGCACCTTTAACTTGATATTCTTTGTAGACAACCAGACCCGATCCCCCACTTTACACTGGGGTGCCTCTCTACATGATCTGTCAGCAGCTTTTTTTTGAGCAGAAGTAGCTGCTGACAGAGATTCATGCACTTGAGACCAAACCTTAGAGAATTGTTCGACAGAAGAATTGGCAGAAGGTACAGGGGAACCAGACCCAGAAAAAGAAAAAGCTTTGGGATGCAACCCATTTACAATAAAGAAAGGGGACTCCCCAGAGGAAGGATGGGTAGCATTATTATATGCAAATTCTGCCCAGGGTAACAGTTCCGCCCACGTGGACTGGTTGTCAGACGCATAATACCTGAGGTACTGTTCTAGGGACTGGTTTACTCTCTCAGTTTGACCATTTGTTTGGGGGTGATAAGCAGACGAAAATGATAACTCAATCCCAACCAAAGAACAGAAGGCACGCCAAAACTTAGAAACAAATTGAACCCCCCTGTCAGAAACAATATTTTCAGGAAAACCATGAAACTTAAAAATGTGGGTAACAAATAGGTCAGCCAAAGTCTTAGCAGAAGGGAGGTGTGGAAGGGGAACAAAATGGCTCATCTTGCTAAACCTATCCACCACCACCCAGATCACCATTTTCCCCTGAGAAGGGGGTAAATCAACAATGAAGTCCATTGACAAATGGGACCAAGGTTTTCCTGGAATGGGTAAGGGGATTAACATACCCTGGGAAGAATTTCGAGAAGACTTTGATCTTTGGCAGACCGGGCAGGAATTAACGAAGGCTTTAGCATCCTGTTTGAATGATGGCCACCAAACATGATGGGATAACAGGGACACCATCTTAGAAATGCCAGGATGCCCTGCCATTTTAGAATCATGAACCTCCCTCAATACTTGCTCCCTTAACTGCTGCGGTACAAACCATCTCCCCGAAGGGGTATCTGAAGGAGCAGATGTTTGAAGAGGGAGCAATAAAGAAGAAAGGTCAGATTCAAGGGTTGCTATGATCATTTCTCTGGGAATAATGGGAGTACACTCATTAGAGTCAGAAGAAATGGATTCAAAACTCCTAGAGAGTGCATCCGCCTTGGTGTTTTTAGTCCCAGGCCTGAAAGTCAAAGAAAAATTAAACCTTGTGAAAAATAGAGCCCACCTAGCCTGCCTCGGATTAAGGCGTTTAGCAGACTCTATATATAGTCGATTTTTGTGGTCAGTATAGACCGTCACCAGATATTTAGCACCCTCCAGGAGATGCCGCCATTCCTCAAAGGCCCATTTGACTGCCAACAATTCCCTGTTACCTATATCATAATTCACCTCTGCGGGTGAAAACTTCCTGGAGAAGAAAGCACAGGGATGTAACTTGCTGGTAGTCGGGTGTCTTTGAGAAAGGACTGCCCCCGCTCCCACCTCAGAGGCGTCAACCTCCACAATAAAAGGAAGCGCAGTGTCGGGGTGACGAAGGAATGGGGCAGAACTGAACTCCTTTATGAGGAATTCAAACGCTTGAACGGCCTCAGGGGGCCACATGCTGGGGCAGTGCCCTTTTTAGTCGGATTAGTGATGGGAGCCACAATGAGGGAACATTTTTTGATAAACTGACGGTAATAATTAGCAAAACCAAGAAACCTTTGGGTTGCACGTAGCGAAAGGGGTTGGGTCCAATCCAGGACTGCTCTCACCTTGCCTGGATCCATTTCTAGACCCTTGCTGGAAATGTTAAACCCCAAAAACTGAACAGAAGAAACCCCAAAAGTACATTTCTCTAGTTTCGCATAAAGATTATTTCCCCTTAGCCTTCGTAAGACTTCACGAACATGATTTTGATGTTCCTTCATGTTAGAGGAAAAAATCTGAATATCGTCTAGGTAGACCACTACGAAGATCCCCAGCAGGTCCCAGAAGATGTCATTGACAAACTCCTGAAACACTGCGGGGGCATTACAGAGGCCGAAAGGCATAACGAGATACTCGTAGTGGCCATCCCTGGTGTTAAATGCAGTCTTCCACTCATCACCCTCCCTAATACGGATCAGGTTATAAGCCCCCCTAAGATCTAGCTTGGAAAAGATTTTAGCATCTTTGACCTGATCAAAGAGTTCAGAAATTAAAGGGAGGGGATAGCGGTTTTTATGGTGATCTTATTGAGCCCCCTATAATCAATACAGGGGTGAAGACCACCATCTTTTTTACCAACAAAAAAAAAGCCCGCCCCCACAGGGGAACTAGAAGGTCTGATGAAACCCCTTTCTAGATTTTCCTTTATATACTCTGGGCTTCGGGCAATGAAAGAGGGTAGGTTCTACCACGAGGAGGAGTTGACCCAGGGACCAGATCTATTGGGCAGTCATACTGCCGGTGTGGGGTAAGGTCTCTGCTGCCTTTTTAGAGAAGACATCAGTGAATTCTGCATATGCAGCAGGTAACCCTTCAAGCGATGTAGTTGCTACTACAGAGGGAAAGCATACCCCACCACACGTAGTACCCCATTGAACCACCTCCCTTGAGACCCAGTCAATCCGAGGGTTATGCCTCTGGAGCCACGGTAACCCCAAAATAAGAGGAGAGCAAGCACCCTCTATGAGGTAAAAATCTGTCTCCTCGCAATGCAAATTATAAATACAGATGGAAAGAGTTACAGTCTCCTTAGAAATTACACCTGACCCTAAGGGTCTTCTGTCCACTGCCATTATTCTCATGGGGGCACTTAGAGGAACTACAGGGATACAGAATTTAGCTGCGAAAGCAGTATCCAGAAAATTACCCTCCGTCCCTGAGTCCACAAATGCGGACACCTTGACAGAGCCTCTTAGAACATTGGCAAGCACTGTGTATCTTGACAGCGCTATATAAATAAATGATGATGATGATGATGGTTTAGAAAATGTCCCTTTTCACCACAGTATATGCAAAGACCCAGGGAACGCCTGCATGCCTTTTCCTCAGGAGTCAGGTGGGATACGCCTAATTGCATAGGCTCCTCCTGAGGTAGAGGCACAGAGGGGTTAGAACATTTTACATTGGTTACCACATTAGACCTTATATTAGTAACCCCAGAGAAGTTTGAACTTCTCTCACCCCTTCTCTCCCTTTGCCTTCTATCTACCTGGATGGCGAGGGACATGAGATCACCCAGGTTAGAAGGTAAGGGGTAATTAACCAGACTATCTTTTACTGAATCAGATAACCCCAAACGGAATTGACTCTGTAGAGCCAAATCATTCCACCCAGACTCCACTGCCCACCTGCAGAATTCGGTGCAGTACACCTCCGCATCCCTTTTCCCTTACGAATCGTGGTATTGGCAGAAGATGCACGATCCGGGTAATCGTAAAGAATTGCCATGCTGTTAAAGAAAGTGTCTAGGGAATAACGAGCAGGGTCAGAGGAAGGCAGCCTGAGGGCCCAAATTTGGGGGTCCCCCTAAAGCAGGGTCATGACGAACCTTACTTTCTCCTCACCAGTTTGGAAAGAATGAGGAAAGAAACTAAGGTATAACTTGCATGCCTCTTTAAAGACAAAAAATTTAGTGCGATCCCCGCTGAATCTCTCAGGGAACACAATTTTTGGTTCATGTGGTTTAGATGAGTTACCCCAATTGGCAGAAGAACCCACAGAAGGTGCAGGAACAGGAACAGATTGCTGCTGCAAAGCTTGTGTACCCTCCAGCTGTCGGTTAGATTGTGAAAACCCTGCAGGAGGTAATTTTGCTTCTGTTCGTGATCCTCCAAGCGCTGTAACAGAGTGGTAAGAAGCGCTTCGGTGGTAGTTGGAGGAGCAGCAGCGGCAGCAGCTTCATTGTGACTTTCGTCCTCCATGGCCCGTGATAATGTCACGGCCGGCACCCAATACCAGAACAAGTGCCAAGCACCCTGGTCTCGGCTCGGCTTCACCAGTAGTGTGACCACCGTTGGGCTTCGGGAGGAGCCCTCAGCTTACTTGGGTGCCACCTGAATTTAACGAGGGGTACAAGGCGAGATGTTCTGGCTGGCAAAGGGGCATGGCTGGAAGCAGAGTCTTTTGGGCCAAAGGTCACAGTACAAGAGGATTAGGCAAGTGGATCGTCAGACAGGCTGGGTCAAGGCAGGCGGATATCAGAATCGTCAGGCAGGCAAGGGTCAAAACCAGGTAGTCAATCAAGGGGTTAGGCAGGAGAGTTGTCGTAGGCAGGCAAGGGTCAGGATACAGATTGGAGAGTAGTCAGGAACAAGCAAGGTCAAACACGGATAATCAGATCAGAAATTTCAAGACAAACGCACAAGGCTCAGGAAAACCACTAGAACAAGTTCTATCACGGGCAAGGGGCTGAACATAGAATGGCCCTTAAACAGTTTCAAATTTCGCGCCAAACGTGCGCCAAAAACGTGCTGGCGCAAACACGCCAGCGTGCCTGCGCCTTTAAGAGGCGCACAGGCGCGGCTCACGGGCGTCCCCGCCGCACAGGTAACCCCATACCCCTCACAACGCCACTGGAAATACAGGAACTCAGTGCAAGGACCACATCATTGAAACTGCCGATCCATATCTGCCTGATTTTTCAGCCAGATGTCGGTCAGGGAAGCTCAACAGAGAGCCCCATAACATACTAGAAGTAAATTTATTCCCTTTAAAAAAAAAAATCAGCTATGCTTCACTCTAACAGGCAATGTGTTGACCAAAGGGCAGAAACAATAAGCTGATGTCAGTGTTGAAAGTATGCCATTTCACTCCATGGGGTATATTTATCAAAGAGTTAAGTTAGAGATCACCACAATCCGCTAGCGTGAAATACCGCCTCTCTCTCTCTCTCTCTATTCATTTCTATGGCATTAAAGGCATATTTATCAAATGGTGTAAGTGAAAGTTCACCATTTGATAAATATGCCTTTAAAAATCCGCTTATTGTTTCTGCACTTTGGTCAACACAGTGCCTGTTAGAGTCACTAGCAGGCTGTGACGATCTCTAACTTCACTCTTTGATAACTATACCCCCTTGTGTCTGCACACACTGAGCAAAAATGCATACTCATACTTTCCAGGCCGAAACAGTGCCTGTTATGGTTTAGCTGTTTCTTGGCTTGTTTATACACAGGACAAGAAACAGTATGACCACAGCCTATGAGATGCCATTGGGATACAGTGTATTGGTAACACAAAATAGAATCTGTGTGAGGGCAATATCATTGTTGTCTAAAAATGTATTTAAAGGGCATGTAAAGTCTAAAATAGAATGAGGCTAGAAATGTAATTTTGTTTACTAAATATAAACATGAACTTACTGCAACACAAGCCTAATCAAAGAAATAATTTATGCTTTCAAAGTTGGCTACAGGGGGGACACCACCTTGTAACTGTGTTAAACATCTTTGCAAGACTAAGACTGTGCACATGCTCAGTGTGGTCTGGGCTGCTTAGGGATCATCATAAACAAAGCTGCTTGAGTTCTGCATGGCTGGGAAGTAAGGCAGGGGCTCCCCCTGCTGTTCATAAGTATGATTGTTTCCCTGCTCAGTAGTTAGGGACTCCTATCCACAGCAGTAAATGAAGGAAGAATTTCACTGCATACAGTCAGGTTTCTTATAAAAAATGGTACACATTTTTTAATTAAAGTATATTGGAGATAGGTTTCTTTTTCATTAAAGAAAGTAAAAATGGAATTTTATTTTTTAGCCTTTACATGCCCTTTAACCATAAAATTTTAAACCCAATAATTTATAGTTAAAAATCATTTTAATCTTTACATATTAAAATCCATTAAACTCCACAGATAAAAACAATATCAAGAAGGTTTTCTTAAGAGCAGGTGGGACTGATAGGGATATCCTATTAGTGCTGAAAATCAAGAGACAACATAAACAGTTTAATAATAAAGTGTCTTTTATCACAAGATACAGTAGACAATATAACAAAACATTAAGTATAGTTAAAAAATTTCTACCTGTCCTATGCTGATAAAAATTTATTTTATACTCTCAAGGGATGAGTAGCGTGGCGAGGACAGCATACACACTGGGTGATTTACTATAGCCCAGTCTGTATGCTAGTAAGTCCGCAAAGAGTACTCATTTCCTATTTTCTGAAGGCTTCTATAAATGTGGTAGTCATCGCCTGTAAATATTTAGCTGTTTCACACAAATTTTTAATCTACAGTTACAGATAAAAAAATACAAAATTAAACAATTTCTGAACTGTAACAGTGTGGGAGTTATTTACTTTATTATTTGCTGTAAGTGTAGAAAACAATATGTGGGTTGCACTATGCAGGGGCGCACCACCAATGAGGCAAATTTAGACACTCACCTCAGGCCCCCCTGCGGCAGCAAAACTGCTGCTACTGGTAACTAAGAGCTGAATTTCCGTTTTTTAACCCAGAAATTCTGCTCTTCTAGTGCAGAGAGTGCAATTGTGATCTCTGCACTAGCGTCGTGGACTGCCCCGACCCCCTCCGGTTTTATATGGACCGTCCCTGACCCCCTCCAGCGCTGACAAGGTGAGTGCTGTGGGGAGGGGTAGGGGGCGGCAAAAGGAAGGCCGCCTCAGGCGGCAAAATGTCCAGGATC
This sequence comes from Xenopus laevis, assembly GCF_017654675.1. NCBI lineage: Eukaryota > Metazoa > Chordata > Amphibia > Anura > Pipidae > Xenopus > Xenopus laevis. The sequence goes on along the minus strand of NC_054373.1, from coordinate 74,619,960 downwards.
GCCCCTGGCACTATGCATGCTTTAAAAGATCGCAATAGAGAACATATTAATCAGAATAGCAATTCTAATTTGAATGTTACCTGACACTTTGCGGAATGTAATGATAGTGATTTGAAGTATATGAAGTAACATTATGTGTAATTATTTACAGGTTGTACTTTGATTTCTATTATACCCCAGAGTTTGTATATTTTATAACATCACTGCTGAGTAGTACTATTTGTCAGATTGTTATGTTTATTCGCTATTTATGCCGCAGTTGTGATGCTGTGATTCTTTTTAAATGTGGGAGGGTGTATTTGAGAGCGTATATATATATATATATATATATAAATATATATATATATATATATATAGTCAAATACAAATATATATATATATATATGTTCACACGTTTGTCTTTTGGATGCCTATGATTAAGTGCTGGATAAACATGAACTGCGTTAGGCTTTTGCATGTTAAATACACGAGTTTAAAATGTTGTGGCTTGATAATTACCTCATTTGTACACTAGAGGTCTCTCATGTATTAATCTATTACATAGGTGTGATTGGAAGCCAATTCTGTATTCTTTTTAAAATGTATGTAGTCAAGCAAACATCTCCACCCCAAATTGTGTCTGATTTACAAAATGGGAACAAGTTTTGCTCCCATATTACTAAATCAAGTTCAAGTTGCAGTGAGGTAGACTAGTTTGCACATAGCACAAGCTTAGTAAATGAGCTCTAATATACCATATTTACCATATATAAGATTTAATTTGTCTTAAAATGAATTAGACAAATACAAAATATATTTGTAACCATAAAGAATTTTGTCATCACAATGGCATACCGGAAATACAAAAACAAATTTTTGGTGACAACATTTCTGAGACAAAACAATTTCGGCACTACTGTTTTTTTGTCTTTGCAAATTTACTTTTGTGGACACAGTAGTAACAAAGAAGTTTGTCATTACCAGAACTGACAGTATTAACATTAATGTATACAGTAAACACTTACCTAATAATTGTCTTTTCTTTTTGAAGATAGTAAAGGCAAGCAATACTGATATCCATATAATCCCAGCTATTCCAACAGCACCAACATAGTGCCACGTGCAATCTAAAAATTTTAAAAAAGTTCAATTTGTGAATGAAAGTTCCAAATTCTGTGACTACCCACCATTAACAGCAAATAAAACTGCAGCCCAAAAATATGATGGGTATGTATGTACGAGAAAACATGAGTGTGTATGCATACATGTGTGGTGTTACTTCTTTGAGATTTTTCTTATATAATTTTTGGTATAAGAACGATGACAATTTAATTATTTTAACATATATTTACATATCATTTCCAATACAATAATATTCAACTGTGTTTTACATCTTGATTGTCTCATATCATCCCATCCTTCTGAGAGGCTTGTATGTGTTGACCAGTGCTTAAAAGGGTGATTAACTTTTACACTTTTTGTTATAGTATGGCTAATTCGAAGCGAAATTTGAGTCACTCCCGTTGGTTCCTTTGTGTAGCTCCCCTGAAAGGCATGGGTGCAGCTTCACTAAGCAGATTTTGACCAAAATTTATGCTGTTTCAAGGCCAAATCCAGTGTAGCTGCACCTAGACCAAAGCCATGATATACTTTGTGTTGCCTGCATATAAAACACAGGAGGAGAAAGTGGATCATCCATATTTATTATGTCCTTGGCTTAACTCCTGGTCCATTTATTTCTAATACTGCAGATGTCTGACTTGTCCATGCTCCATGCTTGCTTTCAGCAGCTCAGATAGTGGAACAGATAGTGATTTTGTGTTATTTTATAATAAAATTATGTAATTCAAAGATGAGGGCAGAACTAGCAGTTAGGCAGGTTAAAAAAGTTAAAAGGTTGTCCTTGATGGACGTGCGTCTTTTTTTAACCTAATATACTATGTTACTATGTAATGTCATACCTCCCAACTGTCCCGTTTTTAGAGGGACAGTCCCTCTTTTGACAGCTCAACCTGCAGTTCCTCGTTTGTACTGGAAAGTCTCGTTTTTCTCTGCACTGAATAACCAGAAAAATAAACAATGTTTCTAACTAAATTGGCATTTGCAGAGAGCCCAGAACAGCCACCAGGTGCACTTGGAGACTTTTGTAACAATTTCAGATAAGCCAATAAGTAATTGTAACAATATAAGATAACAGGTCTCTTGGGGAAACTGTGACTCACAGCTTAAATGGTAATTCACCTTCAAAACTGTAATTACAGAAATGTGTTTAAACTTTCATAACCTGACAAATTTTGTAAAATTAACATGGTAATTAGGGGGTGTGGCCACAAGAATTGACGTGGGCAAAAAAAATTGTGTGCGCGCAAACTTTTTTGTCCCTGTTTTCATTTCCAAAATGTTGGGAGTTGTGTGTAATGTGGACCTTTATATGGGCAGAATGTGGACCTTTAAAATTCCTTGAATTTCCTAAAGTTTGACAACTCTGGTCTAACATCATTTAAAACTTAAAAATTGATTTATTCTTTCCTACAAGTCTGTGTTTAAAGTTCTGTAGGAAACACAAGCTTAAATGTGCCCCAGAAGTTTTAATATTTAACATTTGAAATTTACGGTCTTTGTTGACCAATCTTTTTTGGGGGTTTTTTGTAAACATAGTAGTAGTCTGAAGTAATCAAATGTATTTTGGTCATTTGATTACTTCAGACTACTACTATGTTTACGGTTGTCAAGTTATTACTTGGATTATAATAATTTTGCCCTAGCAATAATTGAAACTAAATAAGGAAAAGGCACTGCTTGCAAACTGCCACTGCTAGTAGGGAAGAAGAGCTATGTGGTGTTCACTGAAGCTTTGAGAGCCTGAATCCAACACACCTTAGGCTTCAAAAGGAATAAACAAAAAAGAACATTCTGAGCATACATATATAGACCAATGGTCAGAGCAGACAGCAAACCTAAGAATCTGTGCCCAGGCAGGGGCAAAATTAAAGAGAAAACACTATAGAAGAAAGGCTCTAGAACGATCAGCAGAAACAAACACAATCTTGGCCATAGAAAAGAGTCAGGAATCAGAACTGAGAAACACTCACCAAATCTGTCTTGTATTTGATCTCAGCTTTCTGATCTACTGTTGTTTTACTGGCTCATAACATTTACAAACACCAAGAGAAGTAATCTAGAAATTCTAGAATTTGAGAATGAAAAGTTTTCAAGCTGTTAAAGGAGAAGTATACCTGTTGATAAACATGAGTTCAATGAATAGGGCTTGTGCTGTTTTTGCCTATTGTATAGATCAGGAAAAATGTATTTCATAATATAAATAGGGTGTAATTTTTCTATCTCTTTATTTTAATTTTCAGGACAAAATTGCATGTAAACAGTGGCATGATTCATTTCATATCATCTTATCACCTAAAAGTCCAACAGATGTGTCTGAGTTTTGTGGATCTGTTATAGACAATTGGGCTTATTTCTGGAAAGAGTGTTTTCTTCTGGTATCCACAAAACTTGGACACATCTGTAGGACTTTTCGGTGGTGACACTCAATTGATTACTACAGATACAGCTTTTCCACAGTTCCAAAGTCAAGTGGTGGTGTCCTTATTTTTGCACTGCACAAACCATCATCAGAAAAGCATGGTGGCTAAGTGGGTAGCGCATTTGCTTTGCAAAGCTGGAGTTCATTTCCAGCCTGAGCACTATCTGCATAGTGTATGCTCTCTGTTGCAATGTGTTATTTATTATAAAAGTACTTTTCAAATTCTTTTTCTATTCAAAAATCCTTAACCGTTATCAACTCATTAAAAATCTCCGCTGTTAATCTTATATTGCTCGCCCCTCCTCTATGCCAGAGACATAGAGGTGATGCAGGCAATTACTTTCACTTTCTAGTCTGCCCTTCCTTGATGTCACTGCACTCCTCACATTCCTCACCATCTAATTGGATAGCCAGTGCAAGGACATGGACATCATGCCCCATTTTGTTGCATAAACAAGATTTTGGCATGATGAAAAGCTTGCCTTAATAACAATGTCCACAAAATAGTGCCTGTCTGATTCATGTGAAGTTGAATTCCAAGACTAAAAGGGAGGAACTGCACGGGCGATTTTGGCACGATATGGCGCGCTGCCAAACGCAGGCGTCAATTCGGATGTGACAGAAATAAGGTCAGAGATTGAAATGTCAGATGAAGTCGCAGCATTCATCCGACGCGAAACGACTGTCAGGTGCAGATGCCTGCATTTTTGCGCAGTGTGCCGGATCGTGACAAAACCGCCAGTGGAGTTCCAAAAGAGCAGATCTCTTCCCGATATGCCCACCTTGAGGTGGGCAATATCGGGCTGATCTGATCGAGGGTCTGAGGGCAACGATTGGATCCTAACAAATGGTAACGGGCGGTCGGATCGCGGGACCACATCAACGAACAGATGCGGACGCGATCCGACGGGATTTTTAGTCCCATCCGATCGAGATTTCGGCCAGATCTCGATCGGGGAAGCCCGTCGGGGGGCCCCATACACGGGCCAATAAGCTGCCAACTCTGTCTGTCGGAGCTTTTATAGGCCGTGAATGGCAACCTTAACACCATAAAATAGGATTTGGAATTATTTCTTAGGGTGACAGGTCCCCTTTAATGAGTTATGGGTATGGGATCCTTTATCCAGCATCCCATTATCCAGAAATATACGAATTATGGGAAGGCCATCTCATATAGACTTTTATAATCAAATAATTAACATTTTTAAAAATGATTTCCTTTTTCTCTGTAACAATGAAACAGTGCAGGTATGGAAACCCTTATCCAGAAAGCACCGAATTACGGAAAGCCTGTCGCTTATAAATTCCATTTTATCCAAATAATCCAAATTTTTAAAAATGATTTCCTTTTTTCCTTTTTTTTTTTCCTTTTCTTTATAACAATAAAACAGTACTGTGTACTTGATCCAAATCTAAGGTATAATTTATTGGCAGCAAAACCAGTCTATTCAGTTTATTTAATGTTTACATGATTTTCTTGTAGATGTAAGGTATGAAAATCCAAATTATAGAAAGATCCGTTATCCAGAAAACCCCCATTCTGGATAACAGGCCCCAAACCTGTACCTTGTGTTTGATAGCAACTAAGATATAATTAATCTTTATTAGAGGCAAAACTATCATATTGGCTTAATTCATGTTTAAATATTTTTTAGCAGTCTCAAGGTATGGAGATTTAAATTAAATCCGAGCATTCTACATACAGGTTCAATACCTGTACAAGAACAATGTTTTATCTCAAGGTCATACTTTAGCACATGATTTGAATTCTTTTTAAATTACAACCCCCTAGAACTACTGCTTTTCTGAAAATGTGGGATCCTTCATTCTGAAGCAATTTATTCAGAGCTTTACCCTTATTCACCAATTATATATCCATGGAGTATTATTCCTAATCTGAATCCTTTGTCTTGGATTAGGGCCGGAATTAAGAAGATTTCTGGATGTTTTCTCTGGTGTATAGCTTTGTACATTTTCTAACTTTAAGCATATGGGAGAAATTTACTAAAGGGTGAAGAAAATTTGCCAGCGTGCCGTCATTTTGTTACTTCGCCGATTTACTGGCATAAATTCGCTAGCAAAGTGGACCCGCTAGCGCTACTTCGACCCTTACGCCAGGCGAAGTTGCGCTATGGCAAGGGACCTAACTACACTAATTCATTAAGTTGCGGATTTTCGTGAACATTACCTCTTGAGGCAGACTGTACTTCGCCACCTCAGACAAGGCAAAGTGCAATAGAGTAGATAGGAATTGCTTCAAAATGATCGGTAACTTGTGCGCAACTTCGGATCTTGGTGAATCTATGCCTGGCGAAGTGCAGCGAAGGCAACGTTGGCGCAAATTCAGAGGTAAATAAATTTGACCCTATGTTTTCAATTCCCTCCTCTTTTTTGAGATATTTATAATTATCTAGTATTTTGTGGAAAACTAGTGAGCACACTGTGCTCCCTTTCTGGACTATTACTATGCTACTAAATTAGTTTTATTCACAATCATTTAAAGGAATTTTATGTGCAAAATAAAAAATATTTCTAATATAGTTAGTTAGCCAAAAATGTAATGTATAAAGACTGGATGTCTAACATAACAACCAGAACACTTCTTCCTGCTTTTCAGCTCTCTTGCTTTCCACAGATTGGTTACCAGGCAGTAACCAATCAGTGACTTGAGGTGAGGATCATATGGGTCATAACTGTTGCTTTTGAATCTGACCTGCATGCTAAGGATCAATTGCAAACTCACTGAACAATTATGTCCCATGTGGCCCCCCTTCAAATCGCCAACTGAGCAGGAAGTTGGATTATGTTAGACATCCAGTCACTCCAGCTTTTAAACATTACAGTTTTGCTTAACTAACTATATTAGATTTTTTTTTTATTTTGCACAGCCTATTTACCCAGTTTTTATTTTTACACTGAACTGTTCTTTTAACTTAACAGTTGACCAGACAGCTCTAGTAGGACAACATTTTGATGAGGTATCATATGATGATTTAAAGGAGAAGTAAACCCCTTATTAAAAAAAAACCATACCCCCTACACTACACAGACCCCCCTCCCTCCTCCCCCCCAGCCTAGCTGCTTCCCCAGGCAAATGCCCCTAACTTTTTACTTACTCCTCTGTGCAGATTCACAGCATCAGAGTTCAGAGCAGAGCACTTGCTGCCATCTTCTTTTCTTCGGTCTTCATCGGGAAGTAAGTTCCATATCGGCACATGCGCAGTTCGAGCAGTCTTTGGGTTTTTGTCAACTGGGCATGCGCCGAAAGTCATGAAAATTGCTGCAGAAGCCCCGATGAAGACTAAAGAAGAAGATGGCGCTCGTGAACTCTGATGCCATGAATCTGCACCAAGGGATAAGTAAAAAGTTAGGGGCATTTGCACGGGGTAGCAGTTAGGCTGGGGGCAGGGGGGTATATGTAGGGTAGGAGGGTAGGGTTTTTTTAATAAGGGGTTTACTTCTCCTTTAAAGTCTCTGAGTTATTCGCTACAACCCATTCTACTGCCAGTTTTTGTGTTTGGAGATTACATTGCCTGTGTGTGGGCAATCATATCAGTACATTATGCATGACCAAGTGTTTTTAGAAACAGCCAGTACAGAATTAAACAAGTCCTTTCAGGCACCTACTGTCTCTGCTATTTAATCCTTATCTCCATGGCATACTCAGCTTTTACTCCTTTTTCTACTGTTCAGTTGCTATTTCTACAACTAATACTAGGTGGCAAATGGGAAAATGTTTTGGTAGTACAACTAAATTGCTTCAGATATCTCATCTTAATGTGCTTCAGCAAGGGGCATCTTTGTGAGAAATATGTCTGAAACCACCTAGGGCAGACCCCCCCTAATATGGCCCTCCACATCAAAATTTGCCTGCTGTGTCTACTTACCATATATAACATTTAAAAAGTATCACTACAGAGACTGACTGGCCCCTGCATTGTTTAAACCTCAAATTCAGACTAATCCCCTGTATAGTTCACACCTGTGATCCCCCTGTATTGTTCACACTTGTGACACCTCTATTGTTCACTCCCCTAAAGCCCTGTACTGTTCACACCTGAGAACCAGACTGAAACTGCCCACATTGTTCACCTGTTCACACCTTATTCAAAATGCTAATGGGGCACCAGCACTGTGTCACTGTATGTAGTACATATTAGACTGGTCCTGATTCCTGTCTCCTGCTCTGTTCTGCCTTCCCTATGCTCCCTGTGTGTTATACTTTGGTATTTGTTCTGGGGGTTTGTTAGCAATTGAAAATTATTGTTAGTGGCCCCTAAAGTGTTTAATCATATGCTGGGGTACTGAATTATACACAGGGGAGAAGGAGGCATATGGATTTATGGGTATGTTTTATATGACTTAACTTTTTTCACATATGAGTGACATCCTTGCCAGAACAGGCACAAGGTAGTTTGGCACCCTAGGCAAGAGCTTTACTCAGTGCCCCTTGTCCTGCATTACCATTTCCCTCCTTACCATGATGGTTTTTAAATAAAGAAAGCAAGAAAGTGTAAAACATTTTTTAATTGATATTACTGCCCCCTGTACCTGTACCAGCAAGACCAGCAGCCATCCATAATACACCCCATCCATACCTGTGCAAGCAAGATCAGCAGCCATTCCTCATACAGCCCTCCAGCAGCCATCATATTGCCCCCAATATTTACCTGTGCCGGCATCAGCCAAAAATAAATCTGATCACATCATATTGCCCCCAATCTTTACCTGTGCCAACAGCAGCCAAAAATAAATCTGATCACATCATATTGCCCCCAAGTATTTATGTACCTGTGCCAGCGCCCAGCAGCAACAGCAAACATATGGACCCCAAATCTGTACCTGGCTGTGCCAACAGGAAGCTTCACACTTTATTATCTGTGGCAATTGAGTTATTTAGAAGAAAAACATGAAGACCAATTGAAAAGTTGCTTAGAATTAGCCATTCTATAACATACTAAAAGTTAACTTAAAGGTGAACCTCCCCTTTAATTCTTCATTTATGACCATCTTTAGTCTCCCCAAACGATAAACACCTTATGCCTATGGTTGAATTTAGTGAGATATGTATCTTTACAAAATATAAGTTGTGGACATATTTTGCAATATACTATATCAAATGCTCTCGTATTTTGAAGCTTATTTGGGTGCAGTGCCTAGAACACTGGCTTTTGTACTGCAATGGGTTTTTGATTTATACACACCTGAAATGTACCAAAATACATCTGGTAAAAGTACACTCAGGAAAGGGCTTTTAAAATCAATTGTATTTTCATGCATATAAGAGTATGATTGCATATAATATGCAGGGCCAGATTTACATAGCAGGCACCCTTAGGCCTGTAGCTGTTTGTCGCCCTGTCCCTCCAAGGGTCGAATTTAAAAAACTTAGAATTTCGAATTTCAAAAAGACCAACCGAAATTTAGTCAAAGGTTTTTTTTTGGTCGAATAGGTCAGTTTTCGATCGATTGGGCCCGTATTTGGCCAAATTCGAATCATATGAATCGAAGGAACAGCGCATTTGATCAAATTCGATTCAAAGTTTTTCCCAAAAATTAACTCCAAATAGGTTGTAGGAGGTCCCCCATAGGCTAAACATCTTCCCTAGTCGAAGTACACAAAAAATAGCTTGAAATTCGAATTTTTTTTATTTGAAAATCTGCCCATATAAGTAGAGCAAAAATAACAATGCCAGCCAAGTATTGTGTAATAAATCTTCTACTTAATATACAGGGAGTCGTGTTACATACACCCGACTTACATACAACTCACACTTACATACAGGGGCTATTATAGTAACATACTATCGTTTGCTTGACTTTTATTACTATTTAGCTTTAATAAACCACCTGCCCCAATCCCCTCTGCTGTGTGTTGTCTACTGCAGAGCACAGAAAAGTAAAAATAAATATGCACAGAAAGGTAAACATAAACATCTGTCTTGTTTCATATAATAAGTAAATGTATATGTTTCAACTTACATACAAATTCAACAAAATACAAACCTACAGTTCCTATCTTGTAAAAAACCCGGGACTGCCTGTATCTACTGTAATCCTTATCTGTAAATATTGTTTAAGCCCCATCCTGCAGAAGCTCACCACATATGGAAACCTATTAGATTTTACACTTACCCTCACAATTGCCCATGGTTTTCTTTACAATTCATGTTCTGTGTTCTGAAAAGCAGGAAAAGCAGAAATATTACAGAATGCTGAGCTGTCACGTGATAGCAGTGAATAAGCTATGAGTGCAATGATTGAGAAATATGTGGTAGCTGCAACCCTTTCTTCCCAGGGTTGCAACAGTATTCTGATTCTACTTAAAGGGAAAGTCCCTCTAAATACAACCTTTTGCACAGTGAATAATTATATTGATATTAGCTTAAAGGAGAACTAAAGCTTAACTATAAATATTGACGATTGGGTTTTGGGCTTCTGTACCAGCGCAAGGCAACCACAGCTCTGTAGCAGAAAATATTTGTGCCTCTAAAGGTGCCCCAATAGCTCCCCATCTTCTTCTCTGCTGATTCACTGGACATGCTCTGTGCTACTGTAAGTTCCTGACCTTAGGTACCAACTCAAAATATACTGTACACATAGAATACAAATGTTGTAATATAAGGCTGCTAAGTGATTAATACAGATAATTACTACATGGCAGCACAGAAACCAGTGCAACTAGCATCAGAGTTTAATAAACTGCCTTATAGTACAGACCAATCTAATTTTCTACTTGATAGTTTGTGACTACCCCTAAGCTTAGCTTCTCAACAGCCGCTCAGAGCCCACTTAGCATCTCACAGACACTTTCAAAGATGGTCACCCATGTGAAAGGTTTGAAATCCTGGATCATTGCTGCTATTGAGAAGCTGAAACTTTAGGCTGCAATAAATTCAGGCATTTTTAGCCCTATTCATATTTAGGTTTTAGTTCTCCTTTAAAGGGGTGGTTCACCTTTAAGTTAACCTGACTGGCTAATTCTAATCAACTTTCCTATTGTCCTTCATTTTTTCTTTTTGATCTATTTGCCTTTTTCTTTTGCATCTTTACAGCTTTCAAATGGGGGTCACTGACCCCATCTAAAGACAAATGCTCTGTAAAGGTCCCCATAGACACAAAGATTTCTCTTGCCGAACGACCGATTTTAGCGAAGTCCGACCAATCCTTCAAAATTATCGTGCAGTTAGTTAGAACGATCGAACATATTACGATTTTTCAGCCGACATCTGTCATGAAATTGGTTAAAAAATCTTTGTCGGCTCCAGTGCAATTTATCTATGTTTTCAGGGCAAAGCAGGCAGCTCCCCTTTGTTTTCCTGGCAAATTGGTCTTTTTAGTTGATGGACAATTCGTACGATTGTACGATCGTTCCGAGATAATCGTGGTCTCCCGATGACGAACGGATCTTTTAAAAATCTCAACATCTATGGCCAGCTTTAGGCTACAACTTTATTGTTATTGTTACTTTTTATTACTCATCTTTCTATTCAGGCCTCTCCTATTCATATTCCAGTCTCCTATCGATATCAATGAATGGTTGCTAGGGGAATTTGGACCATAGCAATCAGATTACTGAAACTGCAAACTGGAGAGCTGTTAAATAAAAACCTAAATGACTCAAAAACCACGAATAATAAAAAATGAAAAGCCATTGCAAAATGTCTCAGAATATCACATGCAAAGTTCATTTAAAGGGAAACAACCCTTCAGTACTGTACATTAATTACATCTGTAATACTTTTAAAGTTAATTGTAAATATAATTGCTATTGATCCCTTTGATACTCTTTATCACTCCTTGTTATCAATCCCTGTTAAAATTTCAGTACCACGGGAAACTTATGTCCCTGAAAATTTCTTGCCAGGTAACAAATCTCCCTGTGTGTCATTGATAAGGCATTGGATATAACAGTGGTAAAATCTTTACACATTGCTTTTTTATGTCTTTGATATACTCCTTCTTCACAGGTCTGATAACCACAAAAAAATGGATCTTGCATTGGACATATTTAACTACTGCTACATTGTTTGAAAAGTACATTTAGTCAGGAGAATAACAAAGTACACACAAATGTCTTTTAATACCAATTACAAAAGAGACAGTTTTAAGATTATTGAAATTTTGTACGTAGTGTATATTCTTAGAACTATATTTGTTGATTAGACTTCCCCTTTAAGTGAGAACTAGCATCCCTTAGTTAAAAGGCAAGTGACTGCCTTAGTTCTATATAATACAGCTTGCAGTAATATTCAAGCATTTCAATCGCAAAAATACAGTAATAGATGTACAATCTGTAAATTTTAACATACAGTAAAAAGGGGTAACAGGTTTTAGTGGTTAGTGCTTCAGACACAATAGTAATTGATCTTGTGCTGCCTGTGGTTTTGCAATGATTTTCAGTCTCCAGTATAAACAGTTGCCGTAAAGTCCAAAAAATATGTTTTTTGGTGAGCAGTAAAGAACTTGAGAAAAAAACTTTTTTGCCTTACATCGTTGTTAATGCTCTGTGTTGCATCCAAATCAATCAGAAAATCCGGGTTAAAGAAAAAGGAATCTATTTTAGGTAGTAGTAACACTACATGTTTCAAGTCTCAGCCCTTTTGTACACTTAAAGAGATACTGACATCAGAAAATAACCTTTTTTATTATCTATGATAACATTATCTTTGAATGCTATTTATAATTTTGCCATAAAAGTATTTGCCTGATGCTTTTACATTACCTTTCTTACTACCCTGTTCCTCTATATAAGCATTAGAAGCTCTAACTGACAGGTTAAGAAGGGACAGTCAGGTTGGCAAAACAGTGAAAATTACTTACAAAAGCAGAACTATCAACGAAAATCAACATGACCTATAGGTAACTTTTAATGTATATATTTAATATGTAATATTTTGAAAAGAAAAATTTTAGTGTCAGTATCACTTTAATGAAGGCTGAGTCCTGAAACATTGTTGAATTACCACTACCCAGAATACATTCACTGCATTTAATTTAGTCCTTCTTCTTTAACCGGATCTGCTAACCAGTTGCTCTAGGCAACCTGGCTGGCCACCACCCACTTCCGTGCGCTTGTGGTGACATCGCGGGGAGAGGGCAGTGACACGTGGTGACAACCTGCAGTGGGGGGGGGGGCCCAGACTAGGGGTAGGGATATGGAAGAATTACGTACCTAATGCCGCCACTTCCCGTTGCACCCTCCGTATGTGCCTTTTCTGCCTACCCCTAGTTGTGACCAAGAGTATCAGTGATATTTATTTAAATTGTAAATACCAATATTGCACGTCTGCATTTCTGCAATGAGACACATTGAGAAACTTGCTGCAGGTGGCACTATACCAGAAGCAGCTCAATTTTCTAACCATGAATGTAGCTTTTAATGTATTGAGCGCAATAGCACACTTACACTAACAGCAGCCCCAGATGTCTTCTGTGCAAAGTTAATTCATCTTAGTTTAGATACAGAGGTACCAGAGTATTTGTTTCTACTACAAGTTCTGCTAATATAATGCAATCATAAGTCAAGGGAATAAACTTCATTGCACAAACGGAGTTCAAAATGTAGAAGTAAAAGTAAAATGGATCTAAGAAAAGAGGAAGGAAGCTAGATGGGAACAGAATGTGTGCACGCATGAATGCAGAAAGACACAGTCTGACAGACATAAGCTTTAGCACTTGGTTTCTATCTTCAGATTAAATTAACCCACTGCTATTCAAGCAGTTTATTGAAAACTGATTATTTGAAAGATGTGGGTTATTGGACACAAATCATATTTGCTGCGATTTCCTCCCTGCTCAGTGAGTAAATTGCTACTGCCTTTGGAGCAATCCCAGAGTTTTCAGAATCTGCTGAAGAATTTGATTATTGAGCTAGCCTTACACGTAATAACTTTGATGATTAATGGTATATAAGTATGGTGGTCCGGCAGATCCCTACTGTGTATCATCTGTTGCTTCAGGAATCAGGCATACAGGGCCACCAACAGAAATCACAGCGCGCTGTACAACAAAATTTTCTGGGCCAACCCACCACAAGCCCCGCCCCAGTCCCCACACCACAGTAATGTCACACAGACATGGCCGCTAAGAAATGGAAGCTAAAAACCTGTTGGTGGCCAGGATCCACCCTACAAAAAAAACCCATTGGTAGCCATGGCCCCCTTTACAAGTTGAAAAAAAACATTGGTGCCAAGGGCCCCCCCATTGAAGTTAAAAAAAACATCATTGGTGGCCAGGCCCCTCCCTCACACCATAACTCTCAACTGTCCCATTTTCAAAAAGACAGTCCATCTTTTGACAGCTCAACCTGCAGTCCCTTCTTTGTACTGGAAAGTCCCGATTTTCTCTGCACTGAACAGCCAGAAAAAGAAACAATGTTTCTAACTTAATTGGCTTTTGGCAGAGAGCCCAGAGCAGCCACAGCTGCAGATAAGATACTTTTGTAACAATTTTGAGATAAGCAAATAAGTAATTGTAACAATATAAGATAACAGGTCCCTTGGGAGAAGTTAGACTCACAGCTTGAAGGGCAATTCATCTTCATTAGCAAAAAGAACACAGAAATATGTTCAAACTTTCATAACCTGCAAAATTGTGTAAAATAAACATGGTAATTAGAGGGTGTGGCTAGAAAAATGGGTGTGGTCAAAAAATATTTTTTTTGTTCCTCTTTTTATTTCCAAAATGTTGTGAGGCATACCACACACAAGTTAAAAAAAACAGTTGATGGTCAGGGGCCCTATAGAAGATTTAAAAAAAAACATTGGTGGTCAGGGGCCCAAAGAAGAGTAACATTTAAAAATGGATGTGCAAAATAAAAAATGTTTCTAATATATTTAGTTAGCCAAAAATGTAATGTATAAAGGCTGGAGTGACTGGATGTCTAACATAACAGAACACTACTTTTCAGCTCTCTTAGTTTCCACTGACTGGTTACCCTGGTGACCAAGCAGTAACCAATCAGTGACTTGATGGGGGGCACATGCTGAGGATCATTTGCAAACTCACTGAAAAATTATGTCCCATGTGGTCCCCCTTCAAGTCGCTGACTAACTCACCCGAGTTAGGGGCACATTTACTAAAGGGTGATGATTCGCCAGCGTGACATCATTTCGTTACTTCAACGATTTACTAATGGGCGCAGGCGTCACTTCGCTAGCGAAGGAGATAGATGCTAGCGTTGCTTATCACTCTAACGCCAGGCAAATTTCCGCTCTGGCGAATGGACATAACTCCGCAAATTCACTAAGATGCGGATTTTACTGAATGCCAGATTTGCCTTCGCCAGCTCAGACCAGGCAAAGTGCAATGGAGTGCATAGGACGTCCTCAATTTTTAGTGGAAAAATGTTTTAAGTCCCAAAAAACGCTGGAATCTTTTTTCACAAACTATACAGTGGGCTCATGCTTAGGGCATTACAACAACTATATTTTCTTTATTAAGGTTCTCTGGACTTGTGTAATGTAATGTATTTGCTGCAACATATACGTCCATTAAACGTTATCATTTCCCGCCGTATGCAAATAAGCATGAGCGAAAACCTCTAACGAAGTTGCACTAGTCATAATTGAACGCTAGCGCATCTTCGCTTTCATTGCCGACATAATGCTAGCGAAAATTCACAATCGTTCGGCGCCCTGGACGCAGCTTTGCATTTTAGTAAATTAGCGTTGTCTGAGCAAATTTTCGCCTGCCGACGTGTAGTGATGTGTGCGAAGCCGTCACGCTGTTGAATTTTCGCAGGTTAGGGAATTTGCCCCATAGAGAGCTGAAAAGCAGGATGTTGGATTCTGGCTATTATATTAGACATCCAGTCACTCCAGCTTTTATACATTACATTTTTGGCTAACTAACTATATTACAAACATTTTTATTTTGCACAGCCTATCTATTTTTCCACTGAACTGTCCCTTTATGTTTGTGTGTGATCTCCTTTGTTCTCCTCGACGATGGTAGCTTCTTATATGGCTTCAGCTCCTCTCGGTGGCTTTGGCTCCTTTAGCCGGCTTTGGATCTTCTACAATGTTCCGCATTCAGCCAAGGGGTGCCCAGCTAATCCGGGCCCCCCTTTAAACTTTAAATCTACTGGGCCCGGGATGACTCTTCCCTGATGGGGGCCCTGCAGACACGTTTGAAAATATAATCTGTCAATACACAATGTTAACTGTGAAGCTCGAGGCAGGGACTTCTGTAGGGTTCCTCTTGATGCAATCTAATTCAATTTGTGGGGAGGGGTGCTAATACACAAGCACTCTAGAGCAGAGGTTACACAGAAAATCTAGACGTAGTATGACTTTTGCTAACTAATGTTTTCTCCCCTGGCTGAACATGGTTGCAATGCAGGTGAAGTCCTTGATGTAATCTGATAGTGCCCAACTATCAGTCCAGTTCAAGTATAAAGGGATGGCCTTTTGTTCTATGATCTTTTCTGATTCCTGTCCTATAATGTCATCTAATGTTCTTGTACAGATTAAGCATGTCCCCTCACAAACGCCTTTTTTCCACTGAATACAACCCCAACCACTGATATCACTGGTCCCAGGGCCGTCATCAGGGGGGCACAGGGGGTACTCTTGTACCGGGCCCAAAGGGGGGCATTTTTCGAAAAAGCTGTGCCCCCCTTGACAGCGCCGAAGCCATGCCTCACCTGCCGAAGAGCCAAAGTGCCAAAGAGTTGAAGTCCTGAAGAGCTGAAGTCCTGAGAGCCGAAGTCTTGAAGAGCCAAACTCTCGAAGAGCCAAAGCCTGAAGTCCCAACCCGTGAAAAGACCCGAAGCCACGAAAGGAGCCGAAGTTGAAGTCCCGAAGTCGCGAAAATACCCAAAGCCGTGAAAGGAGCCGAAGTTGAACTCCCAAAGCCACAAACAGACCGAAGCCACGAAAGGAGCCAAAGATGAAGTCCTGAAGCCATGAGTTCAGACCTACTGAACAACTTTTTTTTCTTAGTTAATTAAACCCCTAGCCACCAATGTATTATTTTAATACCGTTGTTTAAAAAAAATTCTCTGGGGCCCCAGTTTCTTTTTATCTTGTACTGGGGGGGCCTGGTGCCAATGTTTTTTTAAAAAAAACTTTTATGGGGGGCTAGCCCAACCACCAAAACAAAAAAACTTTTATGGGGGCCCATTTTACCAATTATTCTTTTTAAGTTGTAGGGGGGTCCTGACCACCAATGTTTTTTTTTAAAAAAAACTTTTATGGGGGGCCCTGGCCCACAGTTTTTTTTTAAACTTTTAAGGGGGCCCTCACCATCAATAGATTTCTGTGTGGTCTTTTAACTGTGGTGTAGGGTGGCAGGATCTGGAGTGGGCGGGGCCCGGGGGTCCAGAAAACTGGTGGATATTAAATGGCATTCTGGTCGGGTGTATAATAAAGGGTTGAACCTTTAATTATATTGTTTTTGCATTAATTAATATATTTGAAATAATGCAGGACCATTGAATATACTTTTTGATGAACTGCTAGTGAACTATAACCCCTACACACACACAGTTAATAGTAGTATTTTTTTTAATAATCATTAAATGTCAGCAATTCTTACAAGTCCGCATGAACTTTGTACCTAGCCTAGTTTTGTTTGCTTCCTTTGCTAAAACCTGAATATTTATAAGAATGTTTGCTAGGTGACCATACCCATTTACTATAGAATGTTTGCCCAGTAATATATCAGGGACATTGGAGTCCTAAAAATCTGCTGAGTTTAAAGGTCTCAAACTTAAGGCTTGATTCACTGTAAGATATAAAATCTATATTGTAAATCATTATAAAATAAATTGTAGAAATACCCCTATAATACAGGATGTGGGAAAGAAACAATATAAATAAATAAGTACTAAAACTAGTACTAAATCTGAAAGAAATGATTCATGCCAGTTTAGTCATTATCTTACTTACCACAGCTGGGTTTTCTAGCAAAAAAGCTTAAAGGGGAAGTAAAACTGCATGTTCGAAATGTATTGAATGAATAGGGCTTTACTGAACATCCTCTTTCACCTATTATGTTAATCACAAAAAATCTAGTTTTTGTTTTTCTTTCTTGAAAAGTAATAACATTTCAGGAATAGTCAGCGAATAAACAGAAACTTGAACTGAAAGCGTTATGCTAATTATAAAAACAAAATAAAATCACAAAAATAAAATTATGCAGTGTGATAACACTCTAGTCACACTGGGCAAAAAATTATAAAGGTACAAAAAAATAAAAATTTAAAAATGAATATATATGTGTGTGAACATGTGTGTGAACATGTGTGTTGTGTGCTGTTAGTGAAAAAAGCAAAAACCGAGATTGCCATAGCTGCAGTTTTTCAGGGTTGACATGTTGTTCCCCCACTTGGTTTGTTGCCTAGGGTTAGAGGAAGCAAGTTGAAATACTGGGCTGATTTTAAATTGTCTGAATCCTTTCTACCAACATGCGAATTGCATTGGGGAGTAAGGATTCTTATGGGTGATAAGTGCACCTCAGAAGCAGCGCTGAGTACTAAGGGAAGCTATCATGAAATTATAAATTAAAGACAGATTGCTTAAAGGGTAGTAACGAAGATTGGGCTTCTGTCTGTCTTTGGAACAGCTATCCGATTTTTCCCTTCCTTCCAAATACTCCCTAAAGACTCATCTGTTTAGGGAAGCATAAGCATCAATATATCAAAGCAATTCAAAGCAAATGATACCATGATTTTTTATTTTAAAATATCACAGGAAAATACAACAATCAAAAGTTTGTGTAAAAAATACAGAAGCCACGCATAATTTAAATTGAGACATCACATGGCAAAGACTGAATTGTTGACATGCAACATTGTGCCCCTTTATGCCATGTTGAACAGCTTTATACTGCTGAAAGCTCACGAGCCCAACCACATTTTTCTTTCATTTCACATTATTCTAATAAGAATATCAGATATGCTTAGGACAAATCCAGTATTGCTGAAACTGCAGTTCTTAAAATTGTCATAAAATGTTGAAGAACATGGTCATTTTTTGAGCTCTGCTTTACTGACACCTCCAGCGAAGGTGCATCTACAAAGAGCCTAAGCTCTATTAGAAATAAATTCCCAGAATTATCCTTTGCATAAAGATAAGCTTTCCATGGATTTGCACCAGTCTTGCTTTTAGCAATGGTAAATATGTTCATCAAATGTAATGATGTCTGAAGTATGTCTGGTTGCATATCAGTTTTCCAGTTGAAGGAACATTCACAAGCTGTATCTGTAGACGACCATGACATCTCGTATACCTCTGGTGTGATTGTGAAGTTGCTCTGTAGAGTGAGGTCAGCAGGCTCTAGTGAATTTCCAGAATTTATTTCTTCTATAACAAAAAATAGTAATTATCAGAGAGCTCTTGCTTTATTACCTTCTGAATATTTTCCCTGTGTAAATTTAGTGCAGATTTCGAATACCTACATTGCATTCTAGCCTTCTTTGCCCTCTACCCCATAACCCATTCTTTTTTTTTTTAAACTCAGCATGTTACACTCTAGTGCTTTGCCCCTTCTTGCCAAGCTGCATTTATCACTGTATCTGAATTCCTGGCCCAGCATATTTTTCATGTACATTCTTTGACACTGTCTTAATTCACCCTTCTGTCCTTCTTTCTCCACTTCTTACCCGATGCCAATCCCTCCTTCATCTGCATGCTCATCTCTCCCCATGCATTATTAGCATTCTGTGTTTTCCTCACAACCCTCAGATTCTTTTGCTGAGGCCAAAATGCCATTTTCGTTTGTATTCTCTTCTATTTCATAAGGACAGCTTCAACTAGTTGCCTAAGATGACATCAGCAAGATGAAAAGTGATAGTAACATTGCAGTTAAACAGGTTTCATTAGTCAAATATGGTTGAGCTTGGTGGATTTTTATCCAATAAACAATTGCAAATATCTATGTGGTCTTTAGTATGCATATCTTTTCTCAGTGCAGCCCCAGAAGTCTTGCTGTACTAGAACTTTTTAAACATAAGAGAGGCTGCCCATACCCCTATGGCGGTCTTACTATAAAACTTCAGAATGATCAGTGCAACCTACCAGACACAAGGTGATCACTAGCAAAGGGAACAACAGCCTCTTCTGACCCGGCAGTCAAAGATACTCCATGCTTTCTATCACACAGAGGCATCAAAGTGTTAAAATCTGGAACCCAGGTATTGATTGGCTGGTTTGTTTGTTCTACCAAGACGCTTAATGTTGGATCAGATTTTGGACTGTTCATCACTTGCTTAGCCTCATTTACACCAGTTGCTAAAAGCCGGTAGTAGAAAAGCCCTTGATCCCGTACAGCCATGTCAATTTCCTCTTCTGAAAAGAAAACAGAATAGTTAACAATAGATTTAGTACTAAAATTAAAGGATGTTGAATCAAACTCTCTTTTGCACCTTCTTGGTCTTCTTTATATGTCACATTAGGTGCACCTATTTTCATGTATACTACAGAAGAGCAGATGCTTTGCCTTCAGGTTGGCTCTTCACATTCTATGAATGTTAGTAAAGTATATACAGTTGTATGTGAAAGTTTATGAACCCTTTAAAATTTTCTATATTTTCATATGAATGTGACCATCATCTGATGTGAATTCATCATCTGATTTTCAAATAAGTCATAAAAGTAGATGTAGAGAAACTAGTTAAGCAAATGAAACAAAAATGATAATATTTGGTCATGTATTAATTAAAAATAAATTCAATAACATATCTGTGTTTGGCAAAAGTGAATTGTGATCTCAGAACCCTTTGTGCAGCAATAACTGCAACTAAATGTTTGCAGTAACTATTGATCAGTAATTTCTCATAGTTTATCCCATTCTTCCATACAGAACAGCTTCAGTTCTTGGGATGTTCGTGGGTTTCCTCACATGAGCCACTCGCTTTAGGTCTTTGCACAACATTTCAATTAGATTATAGTCAGTACTTTGACTTGACCATTCCAAAACATTCACTTTATGCTTCTTTAACCATTCTTTGTTATGTTTAGGATCATTGTCTGCATGACCCTCTGTGTCTTCAAATATACTTCACGGACACATGACTTGACATTTTCTTTTAGAATTCTCTGGCAAACCAGCCCAGATGCAACAAAACAGGCCCAAACCAGAACACACCCACCACCATGTTTCACAGATGGGATAAGGTTCTTATGCTAGAATGCCGTGTTTTTCTTTCTTCAAATGTAATGCTCATTTAACCAAAAAGTTCTACTTTGGGTTCATCCATTACACAAAACATTCTTCCAGTATCCTTCTGGTTTGTCCACTTGAACTTTAGCAAACTGTAGACAGTCAGCAATATTTTTGGGGGAGAGCAGTGGCTTTCTCCTTGCTACCCTGCCATACATACCATTGTTATTCAGTGTTCTCCTGATGGTGCACTAATAATATATAATAATAATATAATAATATCAACATTCGCCAATGTGAGACAGGCCTTCAGTTGCTAAGAAGTTACCCTGAGTTAATTTGTAACCTCTCGAACTATTAGACAACTTGCAGTTGGAGTTAACTTTGATGGTCAACCACTTCTGGGTAGGGTAACAGCGGTCTTGAATTTCCTCCATTTGTACACAATATGTCTGACTGTTGAATGGTGGAGTCCAAACTCTTTATAGAGATAGTCTTGTAACCTTTTCCAGCTTTATGGGCATCAACAACTTTTTTTCTGAGGTCTTCAGACACCTGTGTTGTATGTGTGATTAGACTTTGCTGGATTCCAATTCTGTAGATAAAACAGGGTTTCTCACTCACATCTGTTTTTTTTTTATCCCATTGACTGAAACAAGGGGGTCTGAGAGCACGATTCACTTACTTTTGCCACAGACAGATATGTTATTGGATCATTTATTTTTCAATAAATACATGACAAATATAATTGTTTACTTTAAGGACTTGTTTGAAAATTAGATGATGTCTTAGGTCACATTCATATAAAATTATGTTTAAAGGGTTCACAGATTTTCACGCACAACTGTAATAGAGCCGCAGATCCCCCAAGGCAATAAATCAAAGTCTAGTGTCTCTCCCACACTGTCACAGCACTTGACAAGCGGTAGACATTTGTTACTGTGCCACCTAAATCCTTCAGTGTAGATCTATAATTCAGGCCCTGCTTCTCCTGCCAACAAAGCCTCCAAAATGCTGTAAAATCCAACTTTTAAGGAAAGATTTGCTGTCTGCTATACTTTGTAAAAATGTATTGTGGAATATCTATTTCACATAATATATATGGCTGTATTTATGGGTTACCTTATATAATGTTAGGGAATTTAGTGACATTAAATCCACTCACTGGGGTATATTTATTAGAGAATTACAAGTATCACAGTTGACATTTCGGTCTCTGCAAACACAGTGGGGTATATTTATCAAAGAGTGAAGTTAGAGGTCGCCACAGTCCTCTGGAGTGAAATTCCACCACTCTCCAATCATATCTATTGGATTTTTAAAAGAGTATTTATCAATGAGTGAAAGTGAAAGGTCATCCTTTGATAAATACGCCTTTTAAAATCCCATAGAAATGAATGGAGAGTGGCAGAATTTCACTCTAGAGGAATGTCAAATGTGATACTTGTAATTCTCTACATACCACATAGTTGGGTATTTACTGTACATGCAAATATTATTGGTATCATAGTATTCAGAGGACCTATAAAAAAAAATTTCAGTGCAAATGCCTTTTAATGCTTTTTAACTACAATGCAGTGTTTTCTCAAAAATGTTGAAAATAGTACATTGCAGGAAATTAGCTGTGATTTGTTTGCTGTAAATAATGTTTAGGTTCAACGTGATAGGGGTGTCAGGGCCCGAAGGCTTCAGGTAGGAATTACAAACCAAGTAGAAAGCAGTTGGCACCAAACACAGTTCGAAGTATCCAAGGTGGTTAAGAGAATAACAAAGTCAAGTCCAGGCAAAGGGTCAGTTCAGGCAGCAAGGGTTCAATACACGATATAAGAGGTGAAGGTCAGGATCAGAATCAGTAGAATTAGCAATATAGCGCAGCCAGGAACACACAAGGTAGAACCTATTATCGGGCAATGTCTGTGGGCATTAGGCGTAATTTTAAAGGCGGATTTTGCAATAAAAATGCCTAGTTGGTTCTATGATACTATCAATAAAAATGATCTGATAATGGCTGGGAGCTGTATGCACGACGACACTATGGACCGTTTAATACATCAATGAAAAAATACACATATTTCACCTGCACTGGCATTTCACCTGCACTGGTTATGTATTTTCCTTATGGGTCCCATTCCAAATTCCTGAATAAAGAAAAGCAGTAAATCTAAAATAAGCCTTTTTCATACTCACCTATACAGTAATAAATCAGACGCCCTAGCATGTCCTGACATTCAGCTGGGCGAGAGAGAAACAGCCGAACCAGGGCAGACAGCAGCTCTATTTTTACTAAAGGAGATGTCTCTGTCTTAATGTTATCTACATAGTCTTCCAGGATATAAGGAACATTTAATATTAGATCTCCATGCATCCCCAAAAGCCAAATTAGGGCAAGTTTCCCCTAGAAATAAAACACACAGCCATAAGACATAACCAGAAATAAAATTGTCTTCTTATGACTCAAAATATTATTTTGTGATATTGAGCCAAATGTTTCAGCGTTACACTAATAAACATCATAACAAGAATACAGTTGGCAATTATGACTAAAGGGTGCTTTTTTTCCCCCATAGTATGGTTTCCAGTTAAGGCTTTCTATATGGCAATCACAGTCAGCCAATTAGACCCTACTGTGAAATTTCATACAAACAAAAAACTTCTTTTGTAAGATGAATACATTATGAAGTTAGAATTTAAGCAATCAGGGTGTTATCCTCCAGGATATAAGGAACATTTAAAATGAGATCTCCATGCATCCCCAAAAGCCAAATTAGGGCAAGTTTCCCCTAGAAATAAAACACACAGCCATAAGACATAACCAGAAATAACATTGTCTGCACTGTCTTCTTATGGCTCAAAATATAATTTTTTTGATATTGAGCCAAATGTTTCAGCGTTACACTAATAAACATCATAACATGAATACAGTTGGCAAGTATGACTAAAGGGTGCTTTTTTTCCCCCATAGTATGGTTTCCAGTTAAGGCTTTCTATATGGCAATCACAGTCAGCCAATTAGACCCTACTGTGAAATTTCATACAAACAAAAAACTTCTTTTGTAAGATGAATACATTATGAAGTTAGAATTTAAGCAATCAGGGTGTTATCCTCCAGGATATAAGGAACATTTAAAATGAGATCTCCATGCATCCCCAAAAGCCAAATTAGGGCAAGTTTCCCCTAGAAATAAAACACACAGCCATAAGACATAACCAGAAATAACATTGTCTGCACTGTCTTCTTATGGCTCAAAATATAATTTTTTTGATATTGAGCCAAATGTTTCAGCGTTACACTAATAAACATCATAACATGAATACAGTTGGCAAGTATGACTAAAGGCTGCTTTTCTTTCCCCTATAGTATGGTTTCCAGTTAAGGCTTTCTATATGGCAATCACAGTCAGCCAATTAGACCCTACTGTGAAATTTCATACAAACAAAAAACTTCTTTTGTAAGATGAATACATTATGAAGTTAGAATTTAAGCAATCAGGGTGTTTTAGGGTACAACTACATGGGCGATTTAGGTCCAATCCGACACCACACTATGAAACGATGGCGTGAAGTCAGATGCAACGAAAATAAGGTTAGTTGTAGGAATGTCGGATGTAGTCGCAGCGTGCATCTGACACAACACGACTGTCGGATGCAGATGCTGCATGCAGCATCTGCATCCGACAGTCGTGTTGTGATGGATAAACGCTGCGACTTCATCCGACATTTCTATTTCTTACCTTATTTCCCACTTGAAGCAAGCATTTCGCCGTGTGGCATCAGATCGGACCAAAATCGCCCATGTAGTATTACCCTTAAATAGCCTTATGCACACAAAGAATTGTATTTGATCCAGTGGCAAGCAATTCACATAAATGTGGCCTTTCCCTGATCCACATAACAAAGCAATACATTAGAATATACATTTTTGAAGTAAATAAGTATATAAAAGTATATATATAGTACATAAAAAAATAGAAAATGTAATTATAAGATGCCCAAATATAATTCAGTCCAATCCAAATTCTGCTGGGATTTAGCCGAATTCAATGAATCCCTAGAGAACATACATCATATATTTTAAGAAAATATTGAAAATATTATGCTGTAAAATTTATATTACAGAACAATTTGAAAATATTAGCAACATTAAGATTCAGTGGAAGACAGGTTAGATGAGATAGTGGGCAAAAGAAGGGAAAATGGGGGAGGAGATTTGGTTGGAGGTACTGTTAAGGATAGGGAGGACCACGTGTCATTTGTTCAATATGGTACCAGTATTAAATGTATGTTTGCAAATTCAAGGAGTCTGACTGGTAAAATGAGAGAGCTGGAGGTGCTGGTGGGAAAATATGATGTGATTGGTGTGGCTGAATGAGTCGCATGACTGGGAAGGTAATATCAAAGGCTATACTTTGTTTCAGAGGGACAGATGCAATAGAAAAGGAGGAGGGGTATGTCTGTTTTAGGATATAAAAGCTTATATAAAGGAGGAAGTTATGTTAGAAAATGATGGGGCTTATGGGTAGAGTTCTTCACCAATTGTAAAGAGTCCAGCAAATTAATTGTAGGCGTATGCTATAGACCCCCTAATGTAAGTGAGGAGGAGGCTAAGTTGCTGATGCAAATAGAAAAGGTTGCTAGTCTGGGTAAAGTAATGATAATGGGGGATTTTAATTACCCAGATATTGACTGGAGCCACAGTACTGCCAAATCAGTTAACGGTTACAAGTTTATAAACTTGTTGAAAGACAATTTTATGGCACAGGTTGTTGAGGAGCCTACCAGAAAAAATGCTATTCTGGATCTAGTGATCTCAAATGACCTAGAACCTAGCAAATGTGCAAGTCATTGAACCCTGGGTAATAGTGACCATAATGTTATAACATTTAATGTCTGGTGCAAAAAACAAATATACACTGGGGCAGCAAAAACCATGAATTTCAGAAAAAGCTAATTTTAGTACCTTGACGGCTGCCTTTCAGAGCATTGATTGGGGCATTAAGTTTGAGATAAAAACACAGAACAGAAATGGTTGTCATTTAAAATGATATTAAATCATTACTGTTCTTAATGTATTCCCTTAAGGAGTAAATGTAGAAGCACTAAGAATCACCCTATGTGGCTTAATATAGAGGTAAAGAAGTAAATAGGAAAGAAGAGAAAGGCATTTAAAAACTACAAATCTGTTGGGACAGAAGCTGCATTTAATGAATAGGAACACTATGTAAATCAGCAATCCGGAAGGCAAAGAAAGGAAATGAAGAGTGCATTCTGGCGGAGGCTAAGACTAACCCCAAAAAGTTTTTTAAATATATTAATAGTAAAAAGATGCAGGTTGAGAGTGTTGCTCAATTAAATAATGGTACCAGTATGGTTGTAACAGATACAGAAAAGGCAAATGTGCTAAATCAGTTCTTTTCTTTAGTGTATACAATAGAGGAGTCTGAGTTTCCTGAGCTCACTTTATAGCTGCCCTGATGGCTCAGCTCAATCTAGTCAGTGGCTGACTCAGGATATGATCCATAAAGCTTTATTAATAATTAATGTAAACAAGGCTTCAGGGCCTGGTGGCATACACCCCAGGTTCTAAGAGAGCTTAGTTCAGTTTTAGACCAGCCCCTATTTCTGATTGTCTCAGATTCGCTTTCATCTGGTATGGTACCTATGGATTGGAGAAAAGATGTTGTCATTTCAATATTTAAAAAGGGATTACGATCTCAGCCTGGCAATTATAGACCAGTAAGTTTGACATCTGTGGTGGGCAAATTATTTGAAGGCTTGTTAAGGGATCACATTCAAAATGTTGTCCTAGTGAATGGCATTATGAGCTGCAATCAGCATGGCTTTATGAAGGATACAGACAAATTTGATTTTTATGATGTGGTAAGTACGATGTTGGACAGTGGGGGGCAGTACATGTGATCTATTTGGATTTTGCCAAAGAGTTTGATACTGTGCACCACAAATGACTGCTTTCTAAAATAAGGTATGTTGGGCTTTATGGAGTCATTTGCACATGGATAGTAAACAGGATCAGCTACAGAGGGTGGTGGTTGCTAATGGTAAATTCTCTATTTGGAGTAAGGTTCTTAGTGGGGTCCCTCGGGCTCGGTATTGGGTCCACTTTTGTTCACCTTGTTTATTAATGATTTAGGGGAGGGTAATGTAAGTAATGTATGAGAGATGACACAAAACTATCCAGCCCTATAAATTCCATTCAGGATGTGGCATCCTTAGAACAGGATCTTGACAAACTGGCAATCTGGGCAGCTAAATGGCAAATGAGATTCAATGTTGATAAATGTAAATTCATGCACCTTGGATGTAAAAATATCAAAGCAACTTATACCCTTAATGGGACTGCACTAGGCAAATCCATTATGGAAAAGGACCTTGGAGTCCTTGTAGATGATAAACTTGGCTGTAGTAAGCAATTGCAGACAGCAGCATCAAGGGCAAATAAGGTTTTGAGCTATATTAAAAGTGCCATTGATTCAAGGCAGGAAGCGGCCATCTAGAATATGCCGTACAATTTTGGTCTCCATCACTCAAACAGAACATTATTGTATAAGAGAGGGTACAGAGAAGGGCAACTAAGCTGGTAAAATGTATGGAAAATCTTAGCTATGAAGAAAGACTGGCCAAATTGGGGATGTTCAAGCTGGAGAAGAGGCGTTTAAGGGGTTATATGATAACTAAGCGGATCATATAATAACCTCTTTAATGCTTTATTTACCAGTTGGTCTTTCCAGCTGACACAAGGTCACCCATTCTGTTTAGAAGAAAAGTGGTTACGCCTAAATATTCGGAAGGGATTTTTTACAGTGAGAGCTGTGAAGATGTGGAATTCTCTCCCTGAATCAGTTGTACTAGCTGATACATTAGATAGCTTTAAGAAGGGGTTGGATGGCTTTTTAGCAAGTGAGGGAATACAGGGTTATGGAAGATAGCTCACAGTTCAAGTTGATGCAGGGACTAGTCCGATTGACATTTTGGAGTCAGGAAGGAATTTTTTCCCCCTCTGAGGCAAATTGGAGAGGCTTAAGATGGGGTTTTTTTTGCCTTTCTCTGGACCAACTGGCAGTTAGGCAGGGTAAAAAAGTTAAAAGGTTGAACTTGATGGATGTGTGTCTTTTTTCAACCTAACTTACTATGTTACTATGTATGTCGAGTGTAATCTTACCTCATTATCTTGAATGATTTCTTCACAACCAGGAAGAGCAGGACACACTTTTGTAATGCACTGTGGACGTAGCCAAACAAGATCTCGGAAAGTCTGTATGACAGCTATAAAGTAAAATATTGTCATTAACATAGTAACTGTATATTGTTCAATCTATTAACAATATTAATCTGGCACTAAAAGGAATGTCAAGCCAAAAAAAATATCCTAATAAAAATATTTTTTTAATGCTACTGAAAGCAGTGTTTGTCTCTCCTTTTCTCCCTCCCTTACAATATAAGAAAAGCCAACTGATTAATATACCTGTCTTTGCTGAGGAACTCAAGACTTTTACAACATTGTTTATAAAGTAACGAAGATTTATGCAAATGCTGCTTTTAACAGCAACTGTATTTACAAAGAACTTTAAAAGCACAGAACATTTTTAATAAATGCAAATTGAAAGTTGCCTTTAATGTAAAAGATGTATTTTGGACCTGAGGTTTTAATGCTTATATATTAATAACTGAAATTACACAGGGAATCATATATGTATTCATAGAAAATAAAAACAACTAAATAAATATTCAGTGATTTCAAATCTGAAATCCTATGCATTCTATTTTAATATAAGTACAAATGTCTACATTTTTGGCAAATGAAACCATCACTGGCATAATGAAGAAGAAGATATATGTACCAGTTTTGAGTGTTTAAACAATATTGCATAGAACTGTAGTTTCATAAGGGCCTTCTGTTTTGAGCTTATTATTATTATGATCTTCTTTTAAAAAATACATACTATTAAAAAAAATAGTAAAAAAAAGTAAAACGTATGAACACCAGGAAAACTATAAGGCTATTTACACTGCAACTGTAGTTTCAGTTGCATAATCTAGGATAGATTTGTATTCCATTGTCATTTTAAAACACAGATATTCCTCCAAGTAATTAATGACCAGATTACATAAAATAGCCATTAAAAATACTTTCTGAAAACAATTGTACCATTTCCGGATCTATGTTGCAGTCACTGTTATTCCTCTTTCACACCTACAGTATTTGAACATCTCTCTGGTTCTGTTTTCAAAGCACATCCTTTAAGCCTCCTCAGTCCTAGATCTTTGCTCCCACCATCCTATTTGGTCGTATTATTCATTCATATAACAAAATCTTTACAAACAAAAACGAAAGAAAAAATGTGCATACTGAAATAATAAGCTTATGCTCCACCGTCAATAAAATTCATACCTGAGGTAATGTGCTCTTGATTAAATTCAAGAAGCTGTGACAAGATTTTCACACATTTCTCACTATACGTTTTTGCAATGCGGCCTGTAAAAAAAAAATTAGAAATTCAGCTTGTGCTTAATGCTATAAAAAACTAACACAACCACACCAAAAGAAAAGACCTCACAACTATGCACCAGTATCAATATTATATAAGGCAATCTTTATTAAAATAATTTACATGTATATACTTATCCTAAGTAACTTAGCATGGGAGCTTTTGACTTATTTGGTGCCTAGCTATTTTGACTATAGGGCCTTTATACACCAGGGTGTTTAGGTATGAGCGCAATTGGGTTGCTCAGTAATATTGAGTAAATGATTGTGAATTGTCTGATTATGGAAGGGGAGGACTGGAGAGTGGCTTTATATTTTTAATGGTTTTTAGGTCTTTTGTACCATGATTTTCTGGCATGTAAATTATATTAATAAAGAATGCCCTTTATTATATTGATACTGGTTCAGAGTTGTGGGGGTCTTTTCTTTTGGTGTATGGTTATAGTTTTGTTATACCCCCTATGCACAGTATGCATATTATCGGTGCTGTGCTCTTTCTTGTGAAGTTATACATACAAAATGAACGCAGCATTTTCATCAATACTATTAAAATTGCATAATATAAAATATACATAGTACCGCTGTTTTCTTTTTTTGTGTGTGCAAAAAATAGAAACCGTTAAAACAAGAAGCCCACAAGTATTTGCAGTCAAATAAAAAGGTTTGGGAACCCCTCTTAGCCTGCATAATTTACTCTATTTCAACAAAAAAGATAATGGTGGTATGTCTTTCATTTCCCAGGAACATCCGAGTACTGGGGTGTTTTCTGAACAAAGATTTTTAGTGAAGCAGTATTCAGTTGTATGAAATTAAATCAAATGTGAAAAACTGGTTGTGCAAAAATTTGGGTACACTTGCAATGTTGCTAATTTAAATGCATGTAACTGCTCAATACTGATAACTGGCAACACCAAATTGGTTAGATCGTTAAGCCTTAAACTTCATAGGCAGGTCTGTCCAATCATGAGAAAAAAATTTAAGGTGACTCTCCTCTGAAGAGTGACAGCATGGGATCCTCAAAGTAACTCTCAAAAGATCTGAAAACAAAGATTGTTCAGTATCATGGTTTGGGGGAAGGCTACAAAAAGCTATCTCAACGGTCAGGTTTAACTGTAAGGAATGTAATCAGGAAATGGAAGTCCACAGGCACAGTTGCTGTAAAACCCAGGTCCGGCAGGCCAAGAAAAATACATGAGCAGCATATTCAGAGGATTGTGAGAATGGTAACAGACAACCCAAAGATCACATCCAATGACCTGCAAGAACATCTTGCTGCAGATGGTGTATCTGTACATTGTTCTACAATTCACCACAATTTGCACAAAGAACATCTGTATGGCAGGGTGATAAGAAAGAAGCCATTTCTGCATTCAACACCACAAACAGAGTCGCTTGTTGTATGCAAAAGCTCATTTAGACAAGCCACAGTCATTTTGGAACAAAGTTATTGAGTTATTTGGTCATAACAAAAAGCACTTTGCATGGTGGAAGAAGAACACAGCATTCCAAAAAACATACCTGCTACCTACTGTCAAATTTGGTGGAGCTTCAATCATGCTGTGGGGCTGTGTGGCTAGTTCAGAGAATGGGGCCCTTGTTAAAGTCGAGGGTCGGATGAATTCAACCCAATATCAACAAATTCTTCAGCATAATGTTCAAGCATCAGTCACAAAGTTGAAGTTACGCAGGGGTTGGATATTCCAACAAGACAATGGCCCTAAACACACTTCGAAATCTACAAAGGCATTTATGCAGAAGGAGAAGTACAATATTCTGGAATGGCCGTCACAGTCCCCCAATTTAAATATCATCGAAAATCTATGGGATGATTTGAAGCAGGCTATCCATGCTCGGCACCCATCAAATTTAATTGAACTGGAGAGATTTTGTTTGGATAAATGGTCAAAAATACTGCCAACCAGAATCCAGACACTCATCGAAGGCTATAGGAGGTGTCTAGAGGCTGTTACATTTGCAAAAGGAGGCTCAACTAAGTATTGATGTATAATCTTTGTTGTAATTGATGCACCTGTCTAATTTTGTTATGATGCATATTGCATATTTTCTGTTAATCCAATAAACTTTATGTCACTGCTGAAATACTACTGTTTCCATAAGGCATGTTATATATTAAAAGGCAGTTGCTACTTTGAAAGCTCAGCCAATGATATACAAAACTCCAAACAATTAAGAGGGATTCCCATACTTTTCCATATGACTGTAAATGATCCTTCAATGATCCTTGAGACATTAGTGTTTAATAAAGAAATGTTTTTTTAGGATGTGCTGGTCCTGATCTATAAATATCTATATGATACATGCACATACATATTATACTTGTTCTTGCTACAATGTTTTAGAAAAGGAAGGAAGAATGACATACAATGATATATTTACTAAATACCAGCAGGCAGATGGAGAACAGACTAATAAATAATTGCTTTTACATAAAAGAACCAGTCACTGTTTTAGCACCAGCCATTCTAGTCGACTAGTGATCAAGCCCTTTACTGAAAATGAAACAGAAGCCATGCCAGAATTTTTACATCCTCAGAGGTACACTAGTACCAAAATATCAGTTTTTTAATGTCTGTGCCCCATACTGCACTGATACATTTAAATTTGTATGTACTGCATGTCAATGTCATTAGTCTTACCTATAGCAAAAATAGCAGTTTGTGCAAGTTGTACTGATACATCAGTGCAGCAAATTCTTAGCTCCTCCAGAATATTGTTCACATTTTCATCATTCACTAACTCGCAAAGAATGTCCATCTTCTGACTTTTGATATAATGTGGATCATTGTATGAAGAGAAAAATTTTTTATAGTGGCTACTAAAATGGCCAGGCATGCTACTCAGAATCTCTCGAACATGGCAAAGGGCAACAAAACACATTTCTTTGCTTTCAGAAGCCGAAGCAGTAAGGAGTGGACCTTTTAACCGGCCTAGAACATCTCTTTGCACACTAGAAAATTCCACTGCAAGAACCAGAAAGAGCTTAGTGGCTCCCATAACTACACTGGTATGGTTACTCTTTAAAAAGTTATCTAGTAAGTTTAAGATGTCAAAGAGTTCTTCTTCAGTTCTAGGGTTGTATCGAAGGAGGAAACCTAAAACTTCACTTTGTCCCCACTGATCCAGTTCAGCCATTCTATAAACAAAAAAACAGGCTTTAAGACAGTTTATTTTGTTGGCTTAACATACATTCTAATGGCAACTGATCATATGAATAGTCAAAGGAGCTTAAAAAGTAACCTGTTCAATAAATGATGAGCAATCGGTTTGTTGATTACAACTCCACCTTCTCCTTTTAGGATTTCCTCTAATGCACGTAAACAGTTCACCAAGACAATAGGATCTGGGTCTCTCAGTAGACTGTACAGTTCATTCACTACAGTCCCATCTGAACAGAGAGAAAAAAAGAGTGAGACTTATGTGATACTGACACTAATACCTACTCTTCAAAATATTAATGTACATTAAAAGTTATCTATAAGTCATGTTGATCATTTTTCAAGTATTCCAACCCCTATAGAATGTAAGTCTGTTGACATGGCCTTGTTACCCAATGCAGTGGTCCCCAACCAGTGGCTTGTAAGCAACATGCTGCTCACCAACCCCTTGGATGTTGCGCCCAGTGTCCCCCAAAGCAGTTGGATAGAAAAGGCTTCACAATCTGTTTTTCCAGACCTGTTGCACCTATGAAGCTTGTGCATATACACTTTATAAAAGTAATGTGGACTATGTTTACCCCAGGGATAATCACTTAATTGTTGACCCAAAAGGAAATATATGCGTAGTGCTGTAAATGTTATACTTCTGGTGCTTGGTTATCAAATGAAATGATTTTCTAATCTATAAAGATTAAACACAAGTCTAACCATAGCCATACTTGTGTTCAATGTTTTTCAGAACTCACCTACTTCCACATCACCTTGCTGTGAATGCATTTTTGCACATCCCAACACTGCAACTCTTCTCACATATGATGCTTTATCCCGAAGGCCACTGGATATAGGCTGCTGTATATACTCATTTATACCTGGCATTCTGAGAAACAATACAAAAAAAGAGTTTATGCTTGGCAAACAAAACAGTTAGGTCCATAAATATTTGGACAGACAACTTTTTTTTCTAATTTTGGTTCTGTACATTACCACAATGAATTTTAAATGAAACAACTCAATTAAACTGCAGACTTTCAGCTTGAATTCAGTGGGTTAAACAAAAAGATTGCATAAAAATGTGAGGAACTAAAGCCTCGAGGAACTAAAACTTTGGCAGCTCCAGACTATTTTTTCTTTAGTGGAAGAGGGAGCAAAATGGCTATTTTGATAGTAAAGGTTGCTTTTACTTTATTTGCAGACTTTAGTGCAATGGTACACTGTAAATACTCCCTGCAGGTTATACTGACCTGAGGTTGCACATGCTTCGCAATGCCAATCCTCTTACCATGGGGTTTGGATCGGAGCAATCTTTGCATAGAGTGTTAATGGCTAATAGTGCCAGATCAGGTTTCTGACAGGCATATGTGCACATGTATAGGTAGACCAACTTCTTCTGCACAATATCTACAGTCGCACTTGCCTTAACCATCTCCATGAACACACTGGACACATCCACTCCTTGAGTCATATGCCTTAATAATAAAGATATGTAATATAACTGTGTGAATTTTAGCACTGTAATGCTGAGCAAATAAAATAAAGATTACTCCAAAAAAACACATTAAAATATAACTTCTGCAAATAAGGCAGAGACTAATTTCTTACCTGATAACCTTGTGAATAACATTTCTATATCGCAATCTATCTGCCTGGATATGAGGATTTGACAGTGCTCTTTTAAGTTCCTTCACAGCATCCTCTGACCCCAGATATGGCATTATGAATAGACAAATGTTTTATACACAAACCTAATTAAAAGTGTAAAAAATAATTAACATTTGTATTTGGCCATTAATAACAGAAAATAAAAGACAATAAACTAAGCTCAACAAATGTTTAATGTTTAACAATCAGTCCAGTCTGTAACACATGCAATTACACATGCTAGTTGCAGTGTGCAGCGTTTGTATCCGACAGTCGTGTTGAGTTGGATGGAAAGTTTTCCATGTAGTTTACACAGGGCCACCATCAGGGGGGGCACATGGAGTACACCTGTACCGGGCCTGGGGCTAAAGAGGGGCTCAGCTGTGCTGAAGAAAATAGTATGTGATGGAGAAGTGCAAAGTTAGGGATTATCTGCAAGTTCCACGATCAGCAAACTCAAAATTAAGCTGTGAAACTATGCATGACTGGAGTTTTCATGAGCACTTGCTACGGGCCAACACGTTACCACAGTTTTTGTTTTGTGCTTAACATGAGCAGCATGAAATTGGTAGACGATCCCTAAATCTGCAATCTTGCCCTGCCATTGATTTTGAGCCAATGACAGCTTCTCCCTTCATTAAGTCACTCAGCAGGCTCCATCCCGTCCCTGTAAGCACAATGTTCCTGTTTAGAACATGAGAAGGACAAAGCAGTGCTGTGTATGTTGTGCTTTATATTTGCCTAGCTATGATTCTTTACAGTGTGATATTATATGTAGCTACCAACCTGTTATATACAAAGTGTGCAAAGACCACTTATACAATGATTTTTTTAACTTATAGGGGGGCAGATTGCTTGGATATAGACCCAGAGGTGTGTAGGCTGCCATAGTGACCAGGGAAAATTTAACTACAATATTTACCGAAATTTTTCTTTCCTGGTTACTATGGGCAGTAACCCCCCCCCAGAAGACTGGGGCCTACAGGGGGGGTGTACTATATAGGTAGGTGGAATAACAATTTGGTTTCTGTCCTATCATTGGTAAGGGGGCGGGGAAAACCCAGGTGTATAGGCTGCCCATAGTAACGAGGGAAGTTAAATTTCGGTAAGTATTGTAGTTACATTTTTCATTTTGAAAGTGAATGCAATGTCTGAGCGTCTGTGTGTATCTACTGCATTCCCTGTGCTCTCAAACAGCTTGTACTAACATAATGGATACAGAACACACACTGAGAAAAACAGAACCACAAATATTTAAGTATATATAATACAGAAGTCCTGAATCTGTTTTTGTAGACACCACACGGTTTACTGTGATTTCCCATAGATGTAATGAACTGGCAGTGTCTATTCTAGCAAGCAAATTGTTTTTTAAAACAGTGTCAATTTGGCTTTACTTTTCAAATAGGGGCACTGACCACCACCGCTAAAAATTGATTGCGCTGTGCGACTACTATTTTAATTTTATAGTAACGTAACATTACTTAGCCTTCTGTTCTGTCCATTTTCCAGCCTCTCATTAAGACTCCCTGTACTTCATACTAAAAATTAACATAAAGGTAAACGTGGCTCCAGGTGGCAGATAAATAAGGCTTGCAAGCACACCAGCAGCAAAAATGCAGAGCTGTCAACCTCCGTGATGGAAATGCCGGGGGAATGGTTGACAGCTCTAAATAAATGCAAAATCTAGATGACTTATAGACATCAGGACGCAGATCAGCTGCCCTTGTTGCACGTACATATACATGATTATTATACACCAGGGCAGTGGTAACAAAACAATCTAACCTTTGTGTATAGGCACCGGACCACTAGAAGCTCACGATGAAAACAAAATTCTTCCTAACCCTAGTGCCAGCTGAGACGTCAGTTCCTATCACGTGGACCGGAGGTAGGCTGCTGCAATTGGTGCGCTGTTTCGGAGAGAAAAATTACAGAAGCCTGTCAGTGAAAAATTGACAGATGCTTTCCTCATACCTCATTTCTGGGTTCTAAAATTCAGTATGTCAGTTAGAGTGCAGGTCAGGGCTGCCAATAGGGGGTACACCTATAGTAGGCCTGGGGATAAAGAGGGGCCGGCTGCCTGTGCTGAAGACCCGAAGATAAACCGAAAATGGTATGTGTAGAAGTGCAAAATTAGGGATTATCAGCAAACTCAATTTCAAGCTGTGACACAATGCAGGACTGGAGTTTTCATGAGCAGTATGAAATAGGCAGACGCTCCCTAACTCTGTAATCTGGCCCTGCCCCATTGCTTTTCAGCCAATGACAGCTTCTCCCTTCATTACCTCACTCAGCAGGCTCAGTTCCGCCCCTGTAAGCACACTGTTCCTGTTTGGGCTCCTTTCTCTATGGCAGAAAGAGAGCTGAGGGCCAGTATCCTGGAGCTTGCAGATAAGCGGATCATAAGAGAGACAAAGCAGTGCTGTGTATGTTGTGCTTAATATTTGCCTAGCTATGACTCTTTGCAGTGTGATATTATATGTAGCTACTACAGAGCCTATGTACAGAGTTTGCCTAGTGCTGGTATCAGTAGAAACCCCGCTTAAACAATGATTTTTTTTTTTAACTTATAGGGGGGCCCTGACCCTACCTGTTCAGATTGCTTGGGTATAGACCCAGAGGTGTGTAGGCTGCCGTAGTGACCAGGGAAAATTTAAAGGGGTGGTTCACCTTTACGGTAACTTTTATTATGTTATAGAACGGCCAATTCTAAGCAACTTTTCAATTGGTTTTCATTATTTCTTTTTTATAGTTATTTCTCTTTCTTGTGATTCTTTGCAGCTTTTAAATCGGCGTCGCTGTCCCCTTCCAAAAAACAAATGCTCTGTAAAAGCTACAAATGTATTGTTACTGATCCTTTTATTCAGTCTCTTCTATTCATATTCCAGTCTCTTATTCATCAGTGCATGGTTGCTAGGGTAAGTTGGGCCCAAGTTACCAGATTGCTTAAAATGCAAATTGAAGAGCTGCTGAATAAAACGTTAAATAACTCAAAAACCTTCAATAGTAAAAAATGAAAATCAATTGCAAATTATCTCAGAATATCACTTTCTATATCATACTAAAAGTTATCTCAAAGGTGAACAACCCCTTTACTACAGGGGGGTGTACTATATAGGTAGGTGGAATAACAATTTGGATTCTGTCCTATCATTGGTAAGAGGGCGAGGAAAACCCAGAGGTGTATAGGCTGCCCATAGTAACCAGGAAATGAAAATCTCGATAAGTATTGTGGTTCAATTTTCCCTTTTGTAGGTGAATGCAATGTCTGAGCTTCCCTCAGTTTTTGTGTATCTACTGCATTCCCTGTGCTCTCAAACAGCTTGTACTAACATAATGGAAACAGGATACACGCTGAGAAAAACATAACCACAAATATTTGAAGTATATATAATATAGAAGTCCTGAATCTGTTTTTGTAGAAACTGCCACACTGTTTACTGTGATATCGCTATGTATAAAATAATTTCCCATAGACTTAACTGAACTGGCAGTGTCTATTCTAGCAAGCAAATTGTTTTTAAAAACAGTGTCAAAGTTGCTATACTTTTTCAAATAGGGGCACTGACCGCAGCTAAAAATTGATTGTGCTGTGCGACTAGTATTTTAATTTTATAGTAACTTAACATTACTTAGCCTTATGTTCTGTTCATTTTCCAGCCTCACATTAAGACTCTACCTGTACTTCATACTAAAAATTAACACATTTTTAGGTGGCCCCACTATATGCAGATAAATAAGGCTAGCAAGCAGACCAGCAGCAAAAATGCAGAGCTGTCAACCTCTGTGAAGGAAATGTGCTAGGATTATGGGAGAATGGAGACGGGGGAGGGGCAAAAATGGTAACTCCCGAAAAAAAATAGGGGGGAGGGTTTACAGCTCTAAATAAATGCAAAATCTAGATAAATATCTATATATGAATATGTACAAAATTCTTCCTAACCCTAGTTCCAGCTGGGACCGGAGGTAGGCTGCTGCAATTGGAACACTGTTTCGGAGAAGAAAATTATAGAAGCTAGGAGACAGTGAAAAACTGACTGATGCTTTTCTTAAGTCCTCATTTCTGGCTTCTAGAATACAATATCTCAGTTAGAGTGCAGGCAGTTGTGAAGAGGCAGAGATGGGCTTTGCAGTAGGAGTGCTGTCGTCAGCGCCACAGGTAAACGATTCTCTGTGGTTACTGAAACCATTGTGCCAAATAATGGGGTATGTTCCATGTAATGGCTTTGAACTAAACTATTTTCAGTAGTTGTGTTTGTAGTTTTTTCCCCTTCACTGAAGATAAAATCCCAGGGCCAGAAATTTGAGGTTGTAACTTGGATTCTTGCTGGATTTACAATCTAGATTTATAATAAGAATTCTGAACCGGTGGGCCAAAATTGTCTCCCCATGCTGTTTGGGGTGGGTCCCTGTAATCCCTTTTATAATGTAAAAGTTCTTCCTGCAACAGAAAATGTTTATTTGATGTAGGGTTGCACCAAATCCAAAATTTAGTGATTCACCAATCTCAGCACTTGCAAGATTTGGTTTGGTAGAAACACAAAGGTCATGTGATTTAAAGGCTTTGGGGAATTGTTTGAGGGTTTTTTTTTGCCTAATTTGAATATGCAAATTAGAATGTGGATCAGTTATACTGTAAAATCCTTTGGAAAAGAGTTTCTGTTTGCATGAATGCAAAAATTATGGATTTGTTCATACTTTATAAAAACAGGGCACATAACTGGTTCTGGACCAGTTGTCTAGTCATAAAGATTGACCATAATGATTAAAGGAGAAGGAAAGCTACGGAGGCATTTTATTGCCAATAGATTAGCTGCAATAGTACAAGCTAGAATGCTATATTTATTCTGTAGAATGTTTTACCATACCTGAGTAAAAAGCTCTAGAAACTCTCTGTTTGTTTAGAATAGGAGCTGCAGTATTAACGTGGTGTGACATCACTTCCTGCCTGAGTCTCTCCCTGCTCTGGGCTCAGATTACAGTAGAGAAGGGAGGGGTGGGGGGAGAGGAACAAACTGAGCATGCTCTTGCCCAGGGCAATGAGGTTTAAGCTGAAGGCAGGAAGTCTGATACAGAAGCCCATGTGTACACAATAGAAGGAAAGAAATACTGTGTTTCTTTTGACAGGGGACTCAGAGCAGCATTACTTTGGGGATTTACTGGTATATTTAGATGGGCCTTTCGGATAAGGCTTACTTACTTTTAACCTTTCCTTCTCCTTTAACAAAAAAGTAACAACAATTCTTCCAGGCACTTGCATCAAATTTCAACAAATTTGGGAACCCTGGGCCCACGGGCCTCCCCCTGGGACTCCAGTTGTCCCTTTTCTCAGCATGGTAACATGAGTGTTGTTTTATGTCATTAAATGTAGTTGAGATAAATCTGTTATAAAGTGCTTGATAATTCTATATTGTTATATCTTATAACAATTTAACATATATATTGTTATATCTTATAACAATATAACATATCTTATGTTACTCTCTGAAATGTATTATCAGAGTTTGACACCGTGTATCCATGTATTTTCTGTAACTCATTTCTCAGTAACATTGCATGAAACAAGTCAGACAAATGGTATAAATCATTTGTAATCTAATCAATATAAGGTTGCTTATATTGTAAAGTGTTTTAAGCAATGGTTCTCGGGGAAATTAGTGTTTGTAATATATAAATCCAGTAATTTTCTTTTTGATGGGGTGTATTAAATGGGAACTCCACACAAACATAACTTAAGCTTTTTGAAAAGTAAACATAATTTCAAACCACTTTGCAATATACAATTAAAAAATATGCAGACTTTTCATGATTTTTAATGCTTTCTTGCTGATCAGTCTGACTACTTTGCTGATCTGACTACTGTTACTTTGTATCAGCAGCCAGCTGTCCTCAGCCTGCATCCTCCAAACACCAAAATTCCCTCTGCATGTGATTTCAATAAGGAATGGAACTTCACAGTGCAATGCATTATGGGTTATGTAGTTCCTGCATGCTGTCTGTAAGCTGTGGAGAAGTTGTTACAATTTGTAACATCAGTGTTTAGTCCCTCCTTCCCTGCCAGGATTTCAAATGATGCAGAAAGAGAACTGTTAAGTAGCTGGATTTCAGCATAGAAAATTGCATTTATTCAACAGGTAACTGTGAT
This sequence comes from Xenopus laevis, assembly GCF_017654675.1. Classification (NCBI taxonomy): domain Eukaryota; kingdom Metazoa; phylum Chordata; class Amphibia; order Anura; family Pipidae; genus Xenopus; species Xenopus laevis. The sequence goes on along the minus strand of NC_054373.1, from coordinate 74,579,866 downwards.
GGGTATATTAGGGATTTCTGTGTGATGTGGGCCTATTTATCATATTTTGATTTGGAATTACTGTATACTTTTGATCTGTTCAACACCCATTCATTTCCCAAAAAGGTGCTTGCGAGGGGATATGATTACACTTTACAAGTACATTAGAGGACATTATAGACAAATGGCAGGGGACCTTTTTACCCATAAAGTGGATCACCGTACCAGAGGCCACCCCTTTAGATTGGAAGAAAAGAACTTTCATTTGAAGCAACGTAGGGGGTTCTTCACAGTCAGGACAGTGAGGTTGTGGAATGCACTGCCGGGTGATGTTGTGATGGCTGATTCAGTTAATGCCTTTAAGAATGGCTTGGATGATTTTTTGGACTGACATAATATCAAAGGCTATTGTGATACTAAGCTCTACAGTTAATATAGGTATGGGTATATAGAATTTAATTAAAAGTAGGGAGGGGTGTGTGTATGGATGCTGGGTTTTCATTTTGAGGGGTTGAACTTGATGGACTTTGTCTTTTTTTAACCCAATTTAACTATGTAACTGAACTGAAAAAAGCGTTTGGAAGGTGAACAACACCTTTCAGAGACACAAAGGTTTATTTGTGCATAGCATTTAAGCTTATTGATGTGATACCTATTTTCATGGACATTTTCTTATAACTGTTCTGAAAACTTGGATGGCCTATTTAGGTACATGCCAGTGCTTGATTATATATATGTTAACTCTTATGTTGTACCTATGGGTTCTGGCGTTTAAAAAAACATTTATTCTTCACCCAGAGATAGAGGATGAATGGAGCTCTCCTTCCTAGCACTCCTATTGCTGTGGATTTCTGGCATACCAGGCGATGCAGCCACATTCGTCTCTTTTTTCTATCCCATATGCATAGTGATCACACCATGGGGTTGTCTTCAACATGGAATCGTCCCCTGTACTGTTCACCAGTAACCGCAAAGATTCTAAAATATAAGCTGCAGGTATGAAGAAAAAGTTGTTGGTTTGTTTTATTTACATTGTGTATATTGCAAAACCTCTCACACTTAAATATGGTTGAAATGTTTCCTTGGCCAAATAGGGCTATACTGTCAATTTATTTTAGTAACTTAGGTTGAAAAAAGACACATCCATCTAGTTCAACATTTTATGTCTATTTAAAACCTACTTAACTGCTACTTGATCCAGAGAAAGAAAAAAAAAAGATTCCTTCCTGATTCCAAGATTGAGCCAGTTACTAAATCAACTTTGTACTAAGAGGTTTTTGTATGTTGTGCAGAATAGACCTTAATTCTTACCTATTCCCATGACAGGTTAGCAGTGCATGGATCAACCCTTTGGAAGTTGGGGAAACCCATATGCTGCCTCTGGACGACAATGGATTGGAGACCCTCACTGTCACTTTAATTGATGCCAACCACTGCCCGGGTTCAGTAATGTTTTTGTTTGAAGGTTACTTTGGTACAATATTGTACACAGGTATGTTGCTTTTTATTTAAATGATGATCAGTTTGTTTGAGTGGCAAAATGCTTGTCAGTTGCAATACCTACTTTTAGGTGATGCTAAGAAGCACTGTTAAAGTTCTTGTTTGCATCTTGTAGGTGATTTTCGATACAGCCCTTCTATGTTGTGTTATCCACCTCTAAGCAATAAGAAGAAAATAGATGTGTTGTATTTGGACAATACAAACTGTGACCCAGAGCAAAAGCTGCCCTCCCGTCTTGAAGCAACCAACATGATTAAAGAAATCATTGAAAAATATCCATATCATGATATAGTGATTGGTAAGAATAATGTATATTATCTCCCAACACCAAATACTCCACAGTGAAACCAGGCAAACTAGATAATGATTTACGAAGTGCATATATACAGAAATATATTGCACACAAAACGATTTATAGTCATTACACACCATAAGTACAACGAACAAAAAAGATTTGCATTTACTCATAGATCTGCCTGGACTTAGCTTTTATATTTTAATGCTTGTAGTAGACTGATCAAAACAAATCACTGGGTTTTTTTTGATGGGATGGGGGAGTAACTGTAGTGGCACAAATTAACACCTGTGCTAAGCCCTCTTGTATAGGGTTATTCGATCACTCTTAGGGCGTTATTTATTAAAGGTTGAGTTTTTTTCTCAAAAAATTAGTTTTTCCGGTTTAGTTTCACTAAAAAAAACTCTAATTTTTCTAGATTTATTATGCTCTGAAGCTGCAAAAAGTTTGAGTTAAAGTTGCTGACTAACTCAGAGTTAGAGAGTTGAAAAGCAGGAAGTTGGGTTCTGTTCTGTTATGTTAGAAATCCAGTCACTCCAGCCTTCATAGATTACATATTTGGCTAACTAACTATCTTTTAACAATGCTTCTCATCCCTGTGAGAAATAAGTTTTTATTTAACATTTCAATTTTTACAACAGTACAGGGGGGGGGGACTTAGTTAAGAAAGGGATAGAAAAGAAGAAGAGAATAGAGAGATAGAGGAGAAGAAGGGGAGAGCAGGGGGAGGTTAACAAACTGAGAACATTAGATTTATAGTCCTACTGCATCTGCTAAGTTTTCCTTACTAATTGTTAGGACCCAGTTGTGGCAATGTATTCGCTTCTGGCCACGCTTCCCCAGATGGCATCAAATTTGTCAGGGCATCCACGGGTCTAGTATACCAGTTTCAGCTTGGGTAGGGAGTCATTGATGAGTTTTTTCCAAAAGTTTAATGCTGACGGCCCCATGGATTTACAATGTAGCAGTATTGCCTTTTTTGCATAATAAACTAGTTGCAAATAACACAGTTTGGCTAAAGACCTCAATGGTAATGCTTCCATAATACCCAGAAGACAGAGGCTGAGTGACAGTACATTGGGGAGCGCTAAACTACTTTCAGCATATGTGAGAACCTTGGATTACTGGGCATTCCCAGAAGACATGGAAGCATGTACCCACAGCTTTGAGAAACTTGGGGCACAGGTCTGAGACGCCAGGGTAAATCCTGCTAATCGTTGTGGGGTGAGATATATTTAGTCTGTATGTACCTGTCCATACTAGAGATAGTAAGTTGGGGTACTAAAGCTAGAGCATCTTTCCACATCTCTTCCTCTAGGTCTGGGATGTCTCCGCACCAGTGTTGTTTGATTTTGTTCAGTTGGGTTGTGTTTGATTGCATCATATAATGTAGATGTAGGTTCACACTTTTGCCAAATCTGGTCGGAGGAGATATAATTCCAAGGTAGTATCTGCGGCGACAAGTGGTCGTATGGGGAATTTAGACAGAAAGGCATGTTTTAGCTGAAAGTATCGAAACAGCATATTTGCTGGGAGTTGGAATTAGTTTTGAAGCGCATTAAATAATTTACAGTCCCCATTGGCTATAATATCCCCTGGTGTTTTGACTCCTGCGGCCGCCCACCTAGCAATATCTGAGACTGAATTAAAGTGCAGGAGGTATTTATCGCCCCAGATAGGGGTCTATTTGGACCAGACCGTTTGTTTGTTCTGGGTGATTTTGAGTGCCGACTGATAGGTTTCCACTACTGTTTTAATGGGGGTTATCGTTCTGTATATTGCGGAGATACCCCTATATAGCAACTTAGCCAGGGCCTCTAGAGAACCTACAATAGTGGCTTCAAGTACAAGCACTTGCTTAGCTAGTTGTGAAGCTAACCACCAATGTGCAAAGATCAGCTGGTCCAGTATTCTGAATTGCTTGTGCCCAAGCTGTGCTCAATATCGAGAACTGTTTATAACATTCAGGCGGGAACCCATCAGGGCCAGGGGCTTTCCCTCTACCATCGGGTATCTGAGCTGGTTGAAAATCATAGAGGGTTTGATAGTATCCTGCAAAGCGGTCAGCTCTGACTTAGCAGTGGTCACGGAGCCATCCTCCAGCTGTAGCTCGTTGAGGGCCCAGTATGGTGTTTTACCTCTGGCTAGCATGGCAATTAGTTTGCTATTTTTGTCACCCTTATCATACCAGTGGGCAGCCCTGTACAACTCGGCTTGAGTGAATTTTTCTGAATACAGTAAGTTAACATCTCTTTGGCACTCATTGAGCCTATGTGCATTGAACCAGTTTGTTCTGTGCTTCTAGTAAGGATTCATCACAAGTCTGTCTAGCTTGTTTAATTAGGGATATGTACATGCTCCTAGTATACGCTTTCCCTGCATCCCAGACTACACTTGCCTGTGCTGTGTCCATGTCCCAGTATTGGGCCAGCAGGGGGGAAAGATGTTCCGACACATATTTATGCTGCTCCGAATTGGGAGACAGTCTCCACCTCGGGGTTTGGCATCTCGATCCCAGGTAAAGGTGACTAAAAGAGGAGCATGGTCTGAACATATCCGGGAGAGGAACCTACTAGTTTTCAGGCCCTGTAAGAGGTCTGCTGTATCAGAACCAAATTGATGCGTTGGAGGGCTGTGGATGCACTAGTATAACATGGAAATTGGCCCATGCTTGGATTTTGAGCCATCGCCAGGAGTCAGTGAGGCCCAAAGCTGAGGCCCACTAGTGCCATGGTATCACCTGTATGAGAATGGAGGTGGTCAGTGTGCGGGTCCATCACCATGTTAAAATCACCGGCCCAATGTGTGGGAATATGACCAAGATTGGCTACTTTCTGGGTAATCTCATGTAGGAGGTGTATGTCAGCTGGGGGTGGTAAATATACGTTTACAAACACATAATGTCTGTCTCACCTTTGACTAACAAATATCTACTACCTTGATCAGCAATTACTTGGTCTAGGCAGAATTTTAGTGATCTACGTATCAGTATTGCAATGCTGAGAATTCTGCATGGTACATTAGTGGTATCCATTCTCTTTTCAGTGCTCTAAAGTGTCTTTCCTGTAGCATTATTATGTCGGCCCCGGATTTCCTTAGAGAGTTCAGCACTATGGACCTTTTAACTTTGTCAGTCAGACCCCTAGTGTTCCACGACACTATAGTAAAACATGTACTTGACATTGTAGAGCATAAAAAAAATATATTGTTCCTGTTGAGGGGCCACATGGGAGTTGCCATCCACTGGGGCTCCATGGGTGTGTATCAGGCTCCGAGGTGACCCTCCAACTTCCCAGCTATGTATCGGAGTTATCCCTTTGCCCCCCAGCTCAGAAGAAGTGTATCATGTCCATATTACATCCAATGGAATCGGGAATCAGTCGGTCGCTGTAGAAGGGGTGAATTGGGAGACCTGTGGGTCCAGTTATTTCATTTTTGTTTTGTTTTTTATATTGCGCCCTTGGAGGGCTCTGGGCGTTACCAGGCCTCTGTTTCAGCCAGTCCAATGCCTGCTCCGAGTGCTCAAAGAAGTGGGCCTTGCCTCCATCCATGATCTTCATCTTTGCAGGATATAGTTATATTATATAATCAAAACTCAAGTTGCGGAGCTTATTCTTGACTCCCATGTATGAGCTTCATTTCCCTTGTATCATGGTGGAGTAGTCAGGGTAGCGTGATATCGCGCTCCTGCATATTGTAATTCCCCCTTTTTTCTGGCTTTTCTCAGTGCCATATCGCAGTCTCTGTGATTTAGTAATTTAAGCAGAAATGCCCGTGGTGGGGCTCCAAGAAGCAAAGGCCTAAGAGGGGACCCTGTGTGCATATTGTGCAAATATTTCAGGGTGAGTTCCCTCACTGTGCTCTGGTAGACCCAGGATTCGGACATTGGACTGGAGCTTTAGGTTCTCCAAGTCATCCATGCGATCGGTAACAGTCTGGAGCTGAAGCTTTATTTGGTTATCTTGTGGCAGTGGAGCTGTGCTGTCCTCAACCACTCCTTCCTCCAATTCCCCAGTCCTCTTCCGTATATTATGAACATCCTGTTTGATGAGGGTAAGGTCCACTTTCAGTTCCTCAATTTTGGATGTAAGCATGAAAGTTGGGGTGGTTTGGCAGTTCAAAATGACAGACATGAGGTCAGCTGGAGTTGGTCCTGTTGGGCTCTCTGTAGGAGGCTCCCTGTCTGTCATGAGTGGGGGAGAGGCATTCGGCGTGGGGGGGGGAGACTCACAGTCTCTTGATTGTTGTTGCAGGCATATTGCTCCAGCCGCGAGGCTGCATCAGATCTCACTCTGTGTGTCTTTTTCCCCATATTTAACAGTCCATATACACAAACAGTTAGGCTTGGTAGTGTTCCCTCAATGCTCAACAGCTTTAGTACAGACCATGGTTTGAGTAGGGAGCGGTGAATACATGTCACATGTACAGCATGACCCTGGGGTGGCAGTGGGCTGAGGCTGTGTGGGGAAATCACTTGCCTTGAACCCTCACCTCTATTGGGGCGATTATGTGTAACTGCGGGCCCAGACTCTCTTCCAGCCGTGTATGCAGGCTAGTGTCTCTGCTGGTATGCAGAGTGCTTCTGGGATGGTGGAGGGCAGGCTGTGTGGGGGCCAGAGTCCAGTGTACAGTTGTGTGGCAGGGGTTGCAGGTCCTTCTGCTGCCAATTCAGACTGCTGGAAGGCCCTGGAGTGAAAGGCCCAGGGTGTAGGTATGTAGCAGGGAGCCTTTAATGCAGGGTGTACTGGGGCTGCAGCATCTTAAAGCCAAAGGCCAGTATTATTGCATACGTGCAGGCAGGGGGGCACCCCGGGGTCGCTGAGTCCCTCCACTGTGACACCCAGTAGTCCCCCCTTTGGAAGGACAACGCTGGTTGGCCACGCTCCGGTCTTCGTGTTCACGTGAGTCCCCGTTGCGTGTTGTAGAAGGTGCCAGGTTCTTCCAGCGAAGTTCCACGGGTCCATCTTCCGGCTCCTTTGTAAGCTGACTGAGTGATCCGTATTTCTGCGCATGCGCAGTTGGAGCAGTTTGCTGGTTTACGACAACTGCGCATGTGCGGAATTACATGAAAATTGACGATCTCTCTTTCAGCTTACAGAGGAGCCAGAAGATGGACGCATGGAACTTCGCTGGAAAAATCTGCGCCGAGGGGTAAGTATGGGGCATCTCCCAGGGGGGGTAGGGCTTTTTTTCCCCACAGGTTGATTTCTCCTTTAAGCACTACTCAAAAAAGCTGTTATTTGTATTGACTAGTGAGAGAGCTGGATTTGAAGGTGGCAGAGTTGCGTACCTTTTGGATGAGAGTAAAATTAGTTGGTTAATGGATGGATGATTGCTTAAAATGGATTCCCTGACAAGAGTTTTTTTTTTTAATTCTTTATTTATGTTTTTCCAACAAGACACACAAACATCTTAGCTCTTGCCATTAATTTCCTTATATAGCTTCATATAGATTACAAAACATATATACATATAGAAAAAGGAAGAAAGGGGGGAAAAAAAAACATACAAGAAGAATTCTTAATATCAGTTGACATGGGGTTGACATTTCTTACTCTCCCACTAAGCTTTTTGATTTTCTACTCTACCTCCACTGTGGACTCTATCTAGAAGCGACTAATTCTGTAAAAAAATACAGGATTGGCATTTTTGAAGAAACTGAATTTGTTGGGTTAATTTATTGCTTTTAAACTTCTCGAACGTATAGATTTCTTGTATTTTGAGTAACCATTCCTTGCTCGTTGGTATATTTGGGGATTTCCAATATTTTGGTATTAACATCTTAGCTGCATTGATCATAGTAGAGACCACTGATTTTTTTTTTTATATTGGGATGTAGTCCTTTTATTTTAATGTAGAAGAAAAAAAACTGCTGAGTCTTCAATCTCCATGTCCGTAAATTTGGTTAACCACTGTTGAAGCTCGAGCCAATATGGTCTTATCTTGGGACATTGAATCCAAGGGTACCATATCATGTAGTAGCTTAAATTTCCTATCCGTCATAAATTGATATGCGAAAGGACCATTTTTTAAGTTTTCAACACATGCTCGGTTCAAAGTCCTGATTGTAAAGAATGGGCAAAAGCCGGGATTTTGGGCTCAAAAGATGTTTTTTGTATTTTACCATATCCCATATTTTAATAACCCCTTCAAGGACAAGGCCAGGCTTCAGACCCTGTTGACGATGTTTTGGTAACCATATAAATGAATCGGGGGGAATTAATGAGCAATGCTGTTCTATCTTTGCCCATTATTTCAAATCTGACGCAAAGAAAATGTCAAACATCCTTTGTAGAACTGCTGCTACATGTTAGTTATATAGATCTGAATCCTAAGCCACCCTTTTCCTTGGATTGTATCAAATATGTATATTTCTGACTTGCTGGCTTCTTGCCCCAAACTAAATCCAATATCGCAGACCGGATATTCTTAAATAAGGATTTGGGAATAGTCATTGGTAAAGTCTGGAATAAGTACAAAAAACGGGGAAGAAAACCCATCTTGATTATGTTGATTCTCCCGAACCATGAAAATCCTGGTTTATACCATTTTTTAAGATGTTTCTGTACTTCCTTTACAAGTGGGTGTATATTGTTTTTTATACAGTCACACAGATTAGATGACACTTTCAATACCCAAGTACGTAAAACATTGATTTTCTACAGCAAAGGAAAAAGAATTTCTAATCTGTGTCATTGACTAGAGTTTTTAAAAGTGCAAAATATAATTTTTTTGTAATAATTTCTTTAACTGAGCATTATGGAAACATACTACTGCAGGTGGGACTAATTTAACAAAATGTCAAGTTCAGTGTTTTCCATCTATTAAGGAACATGCTTCTTTTTAGGCCAGTTTTATGGATATTCATTATTGCCTTTTACATTTACAGGTGTCTACAATATTGGCAAAGAGTCCCTCTTAGTGGACTTAGCTAAAACCTTTAAAACTTGGGTTGTTGTAAGCGCACAAAGACTAGAATTGCTCCAAATATTGGAAATGGAAAATGTGTTTACCACAGAAGAAGGCGCTGGCAGAATTCGCCTTGTGGATCAATCAGAAGTTAACTATATCAACATGGTACGTTGGAACAGAGTCTGCCCCACACTGGCCATTCTCCCTACCAGCCGTAAAGTTAAAATTTGGCATAAAGATGTACATGCAGTGCCATACTCTGATCATTCATCCTTTGTAGAACTTCAAGAATTTGTGTCTAGGCTGGAACCATCTTCAATTGTTCCAGTGGTGAAAACTAAAGCATGTGAAACTTACTTCCAGCAGTACCTTAGCACCAGTAAGCATGAACAGCATTGCATAAAAATTCCCGAATCTGTTAAAAACTGTATGAAGAAGCAAAATACTTGCTCTGAGGCAATACATTTATTCAAGGCTCCCAAGCGTAAATATCTTCCTAAAGGCGTTGTATTTGAGTCTCCTGTGAAGAGTGCCCATCCAGCAGACTTAAATGGACAAAAAAGCCCTCTCAATAAATCTTATAGCGAAAGTATTCTTCAAGGGCACAATCTTGTTAAGCCTTCCTTAAAAGAACAGCAGAGAAGGAGCTCACAATTGCCTTTGACTGAGTCAACCATGCTGGTACCAGATACAGAGAGAACTTCCTCCACTTCTAAAATGACCAGTCCATCCGGTGATAACATGTCTGAAATGCCATCTCTTATCTGTTGGTCCCCTAAGTATAAAAACGAGACTGTCATCTCAGACAACCCTCTTTCTTCTGAAAGTCTTATACATAATCCAAGCAATTCTTCATTGTTTCATAATCGCACCCTGCTGGACTGGAAAGGTAGGGCTAGTTTATCTATATTGCCACTGAAAAAACAGAGCCATTTTGGACCCCAATACTTTCATATGCAAGTTGAGAGATACTTAACAAAACAGCGCTTAGACATATAAAGAAGCAGGGGAAGGAAAGAACATATGTTCAGGTTTTACCTCCATTTCTAATAAACGGGTCTTGACATGACTTGATTTTCTATTGTCCAATAATAAAATGTAAATGTTTACATTATGTGACAAAGATGCAAAGCATACAAAAGTGTATGTGTATATATATATATATATATATATATATATATATATATATATATTTATATATTATAGTAAAAAGAAGGTACAAATAAATAGGGTGCATGCTAGCCTTTTGTGGATATCAACCCATGCAGATGCTGTAGTTGGGAGACCTTGCTCTTAAGTTTAGGTCCCCTTTGGGGTGTAGTGTTTGTTTTCGGCATCCATTAGCTCATAACAAGGTAAAGGCTGTTGCACCATTGGTCATCTTACCTACTTAGTACTGCTAAGCATATTTGCTGATTTCTACTTGTTTTGTTCTCCAGAATATAAGTATTAATGTGATTCTGTAACTTGTGTCCCAAAGGCAGATTTTTATTTTCAGGTCTATAATTGCCATGCCCAATACTATGTTGTAATGTTTAACTTGTAATTGCCTGACTAAAATCTGAAGCAGCTGAGTACAATGGGACTCATAAATGACCACCTGCAACCAATCAGTGCATGTTTTTTTTTCAGGCGGTTGCAGGTAGAACAATGAATGTAACAATCTGATTGGTTGCCATGGGAAGCTGCCCATGGGCAAATTTTCCCAGTGTTCATAAATGACCCCCATTGTGTGTTAAAGCGGAAGTAGAACCCACCCTCCTCATGTCAGGAAATTTACTTTTTTGCACTAAATAAGAAAATAAAGCCACTTTCATTTTCAAACTTGGTGTTAAAATAAACTGCTTT